>NC_064645.1:231091897-233591897 GCF_023864345.2 Schistocerca serialis cubense
ATAGAAAAGTGTTCGAGGAAGATGGAAAGAGTTTTTCTTCCAGTGGACTATGCTCGCATTATCAGAAGAACCAGCGCAAAATTTCATGCCTCTGAAGTGGACCAGAGATTTACTTTTCCACTTTGTTGACACATTGAAGAAATTTTTTGAAAGAACCCTTACGTATAATTATCGAACAAGAAAAGAGGAAAATATTTAATCAATAAGTTCAAAATATTCGTCTATGAACAGCCATACTTCCGTAAAGGGATTATTCAGTGCAGTGCGACCGTAGGGATGACTGTCTTCGACAATGCGCAAATTTGCAACCAAGGACTTGCGAGTCTCATGACAACGGACCACCTTCATTAAGCTTATGATGGTCTCCTCCCGCTTAAAGGCCAAAAGTTTAAAGATGTCAAAGAGCTGGCCAGAAGGTATGTTGGGCGAAACGAAATGTGGTTTTACGACCGGTTGACGTCAGATGCTTCAAACGATCTTGAGGTGACTGAAGGGGAGCTAGAAGACTGAAGGAGAACTGTAGAAGTAATCTACTATGCCAATAATGTTGTACTTTCTTTATTAACGACTGAAATATGGTTAATTATGAAGAAAATGATCCTGCAAAGAGTTTTTCATTCATTTTGGAGCAAAACGGAGGCAGCTACAAAATTCAAAACTCTATTGCACGTACCTGAGTGCGTGAATTTGTGTGTATTCTCGTCAGTAGTATTAGATACCCCATAGTCTAATACAAGGCTGACAATTTTTTCGTTTTGGTGAAAACTGAATTTTTAAAACTTTTTTTTTTAGTTTGCCACAAATTAGAAAACGTGGAGCTGCCTCCTTCTTGCACCAAACCCTTCAATTATTTTAACGTTTCCAAAAATAGCCACATAAGAAAAATTCAGTATTATTTAGCAAAGAAAACAACGAACTTTTCCAGCTTCGGTGACCAACTGCTTGCTTGGTAAAGTACATTTTCTAGTGCGTACAAAGCCAGAATTACGTTATCGGCTATTTACGTTCTAAGGAACATCCATTAACAACGTTTCCAGGGACGACTTTGAGTCCTTTAGTCTTTCGTTGTCATCAATAGAATCTACTCCGTTCCATCTACTTTTTGTTCTCTGTTTACTCATCATCATTTTTGTTCTTGTTACCCAAAACAATTTCAGTTTCAATGTTACTCAAACTACCACACATTTGCACATATCAGCAAATGTTATATTTTCTGCTAAAAAGGTTTCAGGTATCTCGGAAACTGGAGTCCATTCGGGGACTCTCCAGTTCTTGCAGTTGATTATGTGGCTCCTTAATAAATCAGCATTTCTCGAAACAGTTTGAAATCATAGGGGAACATTCCTCTATACTTTATAATCAATGATTATTGCTGAAAAACAGTAATGTCGAACCCCTGTCCATCTTCAATATTATCAATACATCGACACGGCTCCTTTGATGATTGATAATACTAAATAACACATCATTCAAGTTTTTGTAATGTGGGCGTTGTGTTCGCAGGGAAAAAGAACGAAGTTCCATATTATGCTGAGTGTACAGGATATTGTGAACTGTGCACCTGATCCAGAAAAATCTTAATTTTTCGATTCTCTTATTTCATGTGTTTGTCCCATCTCAACAGTCGTTCATCGAACAGCTCTGCTTCAATCAAGGCCATTTGGTCGTAACGGTAAGAGACAGGAAGTGATCATATATGACTTAATTATCTCGAATTTACAGGTTACGCTATAGAAAAAGATTTTAGTTTCTGAGATCCGTCCGTGCTCACTGCAGGCAACAGCATTACACTTCCTTTGCAGTGTTTTCATCAGGACATCTTATGTCTACAAATGTAAAATGGTTCAAATGGCTCTGAGCACTATGGGACTTAACATCTGTGGTCATCAGTCCCCTAGAACTTAGAACTACTTAAACCTAACTAACCTAAGGACATCACACACATCCATGCCCGAGGCAGAATTCGAACCTGCGACCGTAGCAGTCGGGCGGTTCCGGACTGAGCGCCTAGAACCGCTAGACCACCGCGGCCGGCTACAAATGTAAAGGTGCAGACCGAAAGTCATTTTAAAGAAAGTCGCGTTTCGTTAGAATTGACACGTCGCTTGGATTCTAATTTGTTACCAGGCTTCCTAGTTTATTTTACATGTTAAAAAAGCTTTGTGATTAACGCTCACACTTTCCCCAGCAAATCTTCTCGAAACCGATGGTGCCCGCTTCTCCCCTCTGTATGATACGTTTTCATTAATGAGAACATCTGGCTTCAGGGATGTCTACAGTGTGGATGGAGCAATCCCGAAAGTTTTAACTACATCTTTCTTTTTCACGTACTTTCCAGGGCCACAGCAACATGTTGGTTTTCAGCGAAATTTAAACATTTGTATTTCTTCCAAGCAATTTTATCAACTTATCTATGTACTGTTGTTCAAAGAAGTGCTGTAAAGAGTTGAATAACGAAAAACCTTAAATACTCCAACAACTGAAGAAACAGTTCGAGTTCCAGAGTGGTATTAGCCGTTGCTTTCAGATCAGAGTGTTGTCTGTCATAGCCATAACTTACATATTTCGCAGTTGTTTCAAGGAACCAGAAAACTATCGAGAAATTCTTTGTTATCGAGATTAGAATTAACCAGAGTCACCTGTTAGACCCTTTTTCATTAGTTTTGTTCAGATTTAGAAGCTGATATTTCAAGTTACTATAACCTTTTCATTATAAAAAAAAGGAAGGAAAGAAATAAATAACCTTCTCGCAGTCCATTGTTGTCAACTATTGTGAATTTGTTACCATGGGTTCCACAGAGAGCTGCGTGACAAACATGTAAGACCTGAAATATTACCTCGATTGCGTGTCACTGCTTCGCAGCGTACTCTTCACGACGTGCTACATAATCCTAGCTAAAGCTGATGAGTAAAAGGGGCGAGAAACATCGGAGAAGTTGCCATCTACTTAAACACTAATTTGTACAGTCTGTAAAAATAAGTGAACAACTGAGAATAGGCGAGGAAACAAAATGAGATTTCTAAGATCGGAGGGTACTTGTTTCAATATCGGATCATATTTGCAAATAACTTTGGAACAAGAGCACATATATCAAATAGTATTGCAGACCTTCTGACCTAGATGAATGCACCGGTGAGATAAAACTGATGTTCTGTAATGAAGTAAGCGGATCCACAACTGTGGCAACTGGTCTCTGATGCACAGGATACTGGCCACTGGCAAG
The DNA here is from genome assembly GCF_023864345.2 of Schistocerca serialis cubense. NCBI lineage: Eukaryota > Metazoa > Arthropoda > Insecta > Orthoptera > Acrididae > Schistocerca > Schistocerca serialis. Next base: position 231,095,122 of record NC_064645.1, read on the forward strand.
GAATTGTAGTTGAAGTCCGAGCTCAACACCATGCAAACTGATTATAGAGACATGGGCAATATGTGGACGAGTAATGTCATGTTGAAGAATGGCACCACAACTGTGTTAGACGAAAGGTAAAGCATGAATGGCCGTGCCGTCAGAGGTCACTACCAGGCGTGACCAAACGTTACAACCGATGGTTCCCAAACCACGATGCCAGGAGTGACACTGTTGTGCATCTCTAAAACATAACAGGAATGGGAGCGCTGCAGAGGTCGTCACCATAAACGCAGACAATTATGACCATGAGTACTGTGGAACAGCAGTTCACAGATGAAGACAATGAGACGCCACTCATCTGCAGTTCATGCCGCACCATTCCAGACACAGCCGTTTTGATGTGACGTTAACAGCAGCCAGAGCATGGGTCCTTAATTTCCTAGTCCACTCGCTAATACTGTTCGACAAATCACGATAGGCAACATGAAATATTTCAAGGAGCCTTAGTTCTTCTCGGATGGCAGCCACAGATGCAAAAGGGTTACAGTTTCCTTGGTACGCACTACAGTGACCATCCCTGTTACAAAGAGACTTGTTCTCGGATGGCAAGTCAGATGTGAAGGGGTTAGGATGTGTTTGGTTCAGACTAGAGCTATAGCCCCTATTTAAGGAGCTCTTACTTATTCTCAGATGACAGGCAGAGGTGTGAAGATATTACGATTTGCTTGGTGAACACTACGCAGTCGTCTTTCTTGCAAAGAATCCTCACTTATTCTTTGATGGCAAGCGCACATGCGAAAAGGTTACGATGTGGTGGGTGTGGACTACGGCGACCGGCACTTTTTCAAAGAGCCTAACTTGTTCTTCGATACCAAGCGCAGGTGTAAAGGGTTCACCACGGATTTGGAGCAGACTGCAGTGATCGTCCCTGTTGCAAGGTGCCCTTACTTGATTCTGGATTGTAAGCAATGAAACAATGATATGAAGAGGTTACGATGTGATTGTTGCTCACTACGGCGACTGCCTCTGTTGCAAGGAGCACTTGCTTTCTGTCGCATGGTAAACACAGATGCGAAGGAGCTATTATGTGCTTGGTGCAGACTACAACAATCGTCCACGTTGTAAAGAGTCCTTAATTGTCGCTGGATGGCAGGCACTGTTGTCAAGAGGTTACGTTGCGTTTGGTGCTCAACACAGGGTTCGTCCCTGATTAAAATAGCCCTTACATGCTCTCAAAATGGTTCAAATGGCTCTAAGCACTATGGGACTTAACATCTGAGGTCATCAGTCCCCTAGACTTAGAACTACTTAAACCTAACTAACCTAAGGACATCACGCACATCCATGCCCGAGGCAGGATTCGAACCTGCGACAGTAGCAGCCAAGCGGTTCCGCATTGAACCGCTCGGCCACAGCGGCCGGCCATTCTCTCAGATGACAAGGACAGATGAGAGGGAGTTATGGCCTACTTGGTGCACAATACAGCGATCGTCCCTTGTGGTGATCTTAAGTGGTCGAGCAGTAGATGGTGACGGGTATGCGTGGCAACTGTAGATAATGCACCCAATGTAGTCCCGCAAAGAGGCCGCTTGAAAGCCTGTTAGTTGATGATAACGCTGTTTCACACACTATGTGCCATCTGTCTGACATTCACAGTGACCGAATACATGTCGCTGTTGATGCATCATGCCCGACATGAACGACAGTGATACACTCTGTTAGATATTCTACCCTTCACGCAGAATTGCTACTCTGGTCATTTAAATACCCGCCAATGCTGTGTACATTTACGAAGTTATATTTACATCTGACCAATTCCACTGATGCCCGACTGTTCTTATTTTATTTTCCTTTTTTATTTTAATTTCTTCAGCTAAAATAAATATTTTAGTTTAGAGTCATAACATTATCGTCACCTGGGTTTTATAACTGAGACGCAAATACAAAACTATCACAGTAAGAAGCGGACTGTCAATCACTGACGCAATTGTCGAAGAGAATAGATACCACAGCATAAATTTTCACTTATGCTGGATTTTGACTTCCTCTTCGTTGCACAAGTAGGATGACGACTTTTTCTGGATGACAAACTTCTCTTAATTAACACTCACTGCACTATGATTCCTTTTCGTAACGGTATCTAATATGCTGTTCTATGCAATTAATTTCTAGATTAATGGCTTAAAAATCCGGAATTTTTCGTAGAACGAACAGAAAATCTAAATGAAAACAGTCTATGTTGTAAACATCGGTATTGTTTGAAACAGATATTGTTGAAAAGGAGTTGTCACCCCAACAGGTTTCTACAAGACATTTCTTCCAGTACCAACAGCGATTCTGTCACTCAGTTGCTGCTATGCAGGCTTATGAAATTCTCTATGAAAAAGAATGTTATGATTGCTAGGTGTGGCCAGAGTGCACCCACTCACTCTCGGAACTGAGGACTCATAGCATTAGTTATTCCGCTGTCAAAGTGCTATGTAAACACGACCAGTAAAGAATATGAGTACAAAAACAATTTCTCAATTTTAGCAGGAATTTCATAAACTTCGATAAGCTGAAATAGTGTTCAGTTTCCACCCCATTTGGAGGTTGAACCAGGGACGGTGGCAGTCAGGTAGGGCGTCGTGACATGGGCCACCTCCTTTAACAAAGTCAACATTCTACTTCACTTCCCAGTGCTTAACTGGAGAGTTACTGTTGTAACTTCACTTCTTCATCAATTGACTTAGCTGGTGTGACTGCTGTACTTTGACAACAGCCTACGAGCTGCTGCTGATGTGTCTGTGTGAGTAGGGGCGCTACTCCCAACTAGAAGCGAGGATCGAATTTTGCTAGCCCTTGGCGAAATGTAGGGAGATTTATACGTTGATAACGCGATAACAGACCCAGAAGAATTTTATTGGTTGTGGCAACGGCCGCGGAAGTCAAAGCTTACAAAAACTCTTATTTTTGTTGATGCATGGTCAGCAGTCAGTGGTTACTTGGGAAGTGGAAGGACCAGGCAGTGGGAAACTGAACATCATTTGTAGCAAAAATAAAGTCTGTTTGACCTACAAGTGGTGGGATAAATAGAAAAACAAAGTAGCATATTGACAATGGAAATACAAAGATGAGTTACTTCTGGAAATTAAAAGGTTCGCTCTCCACACCAGGAGACAGGATTCAATCCCAGGCGTCGCCCACTCTTCCAGGCGCGCCACAGCACGCACTTGTCGGGCAACTAGAGCAGCAGGTACTCCTAGAACACACGTGCAAGGTATCTTAAAGCACATGTAAGAAATGCAAATACACAGGTCAGTCCATACTATTAGTATACCATCAATTGCCGGCTGGAGTGGCCGTGCGGTTCTAGGCGCTACAGTCTGGAACCGAGCGACCGCTAAGGTCGCAGGTTCGAATATTGCCTCGGGCATGGATGTGTGTGATGTCCTTAGGTTAGTTAGGTTTAATTAGTTCTAAGTCCTAGGCGACTGATTACCTCAGAAGTTAAGTCGCATAGTGCTCAGAGCCATTTGAACCATTTTTACCATCAATTCAAAAAAATAGTAGTCCGCAGGTCACATGGAACCTCATTTTTAAAAAAAAAAGTCTCCGTACTAAGGTGATGACACAGAGTACAATCAAACCCCGTTCCTTGAACTTACGTTGTATAATAGAATTCGATTACCAGCCATTTTCCAACTTCTCGAGGCAACGCTCCACAGCTACAGTTCAACGAATGAATAATAACATTTTGGTAACACTAGGCGCAATTTACAAAACAGCAAAATTTTCATAGTGCTGACAAAATTTGCAAACCAACAAGCATACCAGTATTAGGATAATAAATTATTAATTCTACACAAACTAGTGTCAATCTAGAACTAAAACTACATGAGAAAGTCCCGTCAGCAATCTACGATAGGAGAATAATTTAAATAATTTCAAAAGCTTATTGTTAAATACAAAGGAAAGGAATAAAACACATGGTTAAATGTGCACCGTGTGTGACTCAGATTGAAAGATTACCGTCAAACCTCCTTGCCTATGGACGCCAGATGAAAGTTGATGTCGTCAAGCCCTGAATGAAAATTGCGCAAAGGATAACTGGGGAGGGGAGCTTGAGAGTGCTACCTAAAGAGCGTGTCCTTTCTGTACGATACTAGACAAGGGGCTGGAGGGCTCACACGCTGATGTGTGCGTCCCTGCATTCTGTATATTCTATTTTAAATGAATTCCTTTAACTTGACTTCTTTGTGATATTTAAGTTATGACAATTTATAACATATTTATTTTAAACATTATCACTCGACTTTACAGCGATGGCAGCAATGGTTCTAGTTTACAGATATTACAATCTTACAACTTATTGCTCGGGTATATTATATATAAATCTGCACGCACATTTCTACGGGCAAGACGGAATTGCGTTGGCCAAATGTATACCACCAAAGCCTCCCAATATTTTACATAGGACATACACTATGTGAGGAGGATAACGGGCAAACTGGGGACCAGATGCACTAACACAGGGGGTCTAATCCCCGTAATTAAACGAGAACATTCATTTCCTTACACAATCCAAAGCTGGAAATAAAAGAATTAGTACAAATATTCAAATACCTCTCTTCCATACGTGAACATTGAGACAGACGCACTGAGGGCACGTCTGCTAACTTACCCGTCTTCTGTAACACTCCCAGAATATGGCGGGCACCCGGATGTCTTGATGTCTTCCTTGGCCCCGGTGGAGGGGGTGATCGAACCACTTGGCCGTGACCAACCTCTCCACCCCAAATCTTGTGATACTGGAAGGCCTTTGACTTTTACCTGCCTGTGCTGTCTCTCTGATCCCATAACCAGGAGTAAGGTTGGCACTACTATACTACAGAACTACTTCCCAACTAAGATATAGCCACGCTTTACTGAAAGGTGTGACGAGGATTAGCAAAGTTCATGTGCAGATTCACCTTCACGTACAAGAAATGCATAATACACGACACATATAAATACGTATTATGAAGCCTGACACATTTCTTTCCACTCGTCCACATGGGTTCTGTTGCACCCGCGGCCGGCCGCATCGTGTAATAAAACTGGCGGGGGAGCCGCCTTTGTTTGTATTTCCCGGTGCGAGCGAGCAGCGAAACCCGCTGCTTATGGAGCGGAAACTACTGTACCGTTTCAAGATGTACTTCTGATTCAGACACTGAACCGGATAACAGCTTAGCATTGATTTAACAAAATAGCATTTACAACCGCAGCTTAAACGTGGCTGACATAACGGTACACAATTCTGAATGGTAATACGTGTTGGTCGCACACCATTCCCGTCAAAACTAGATGCCATGGTGTGTTGCTTACATAACAGTTTTCACGATGCAGTCGGGCAATCACAATTCTACATCTGTTCACCCAGTACATTCCCTTCGCAGGGGACTTGCCAGTGATAGCAGAATCACTTGGGTGTTGTGGCGGTACTGCCCCGATCGGTGGTTCACTCCTCCGGGAACTTCTGCTCACTCGACTTACTGTCCACTGCTCGGCTGAGGGGACACTGTTGATCCGATGTGTTTCGGGTGTCTGTGTGATAGACCGAATTCCATCTTCAACTCAGGCTGCGTATCTGTTCTGCTGCGTAGGGTGCCAAGGCTCAGCTCTTCAAGAAAACATGTCGTGCTCCAGATCGACTGTCTCCTGTCGCTCTTGTCGCACCAAGAGAGCACGGCACACACCATCCACAAATCCTAGCTGCGGACGCTCTCGCTACTAAAATTTGTGGAACCCGGGAGCGAGAAGCGAGCTATCGATCCTCGCGGCATAGCTCATTTGGTTTCTTATATTAATCTGTTATCATTCACTTGTTTTGTAGATCTTTACGAGAAAAAGTTGTGACGATCAAAAGACCCTTCAATTGTATTTCTCAGTTCGAAGTAAAGCATTTGCACCCAACAGAAAACGCTGTTTTCTGGAAAACGCACACTACTGGCTATAAAAATGGCTACACCAAGAAGAAATGCAGATGATAAACGATTATTCATTGGACCAATATATTATACTAAAATTCACATGTGATTACATTTTCACATAATTTGGATGCATAGATCCTGAGAAATCAGTACCCAGAACAACCACCTCTGGCCGTAATAACGGCCTTGATACGCCTGGTTATTGAGTCAAACAAAGCTTGGATGGCGTGTACAGGTACAGCCGCCCATGCAGCTTCAACACTATACCACAGTAGTAGTGACTGACGTATCGTGTCGAGACAGTTGCTCGGCCGCCATTGACCAGAGGTTTTCAAGTGGTGAGAGATCTGGAGAATGTGCTGGCCAGGGCAGCAGTCGAACATTTTCTGTACCCAGAAAGGCCCGTGCAGGACCTGCAACATGCGGTCGTGCATTATCTTGCTGAAATGTAGGGTTTCGCAGGGGTCGAATAGAGGGTAGAGCCACGGGCCGTAACACATCTGAAATGTAACGTTCACTGTTCAAAGTGCCTTCACTGCCAACAAAACGTGACCAAGACGTGTAACCAGTGCACCCCATACCATCACGCCGGGTGATACGCCAGTATGGCGACGATGCCGGCCGCGGTGGTCTAGCGGTTCTAGGCTCTCAGTCCGGAACTGCGCGACTGCTACGGTCGCAGGTTCGAATCCTGCCTCCGGCACGGATGTGTGTGATGTCCTTACGTTAGTTAGGTTTAAGTAGTTCTGAGTTCTAGGGGACTGATGACCACAGCAGTTAAGTCCCATAGTGCTCAGAGCCATTTTGAACCAGTATGGCGATGACGAAAACACGCTTCCAACGTGCGATCACCGCAATGTCGCCAAACACGGATGCGACCATCATGATGCTGTAAACAGAACCTGGATTCATCCGAAAAAATGACGTTTTGCCATTCGTGCATCCAGGTTCGTCGTCGAGTACACCATCGCTTGTCTGTGATGCAGCGTGAAGGGTAACCGCAGCCATGGTCTCCGAGCTGATAGTGCATGCTGCTGCAAAATGTCGTCGAACTGTTCGTGCAGATGGTTGTCGTCTTGGAAACGTCCCCATCTGTTGACTCAGGGATCTAGACGTGGCTACACGATCCGTTACAGCCATGTGGATAAGATGCCTGTCATCTCGACTGCTAGTGCTACGAGGCCGTTGGCATCCAGCACGGCGTTTCGTATTACCATCCTGAACCCACCGATTCCATATTGTGCTAACAGTCATTGGATCTCGAGCAGCAATGTCGCGATACGATAAACCGCAACCTCGATAGGCTACAAATCGACCTTTATCAAAGTCGGAAACGTGACGGTACGCATTTTTCCTCCTTACACGAGGCATCACAACAACATTTCACCAGGCAACGCCGGTCAGCTGCTGTTTGTGTATGAGAAATCTGTCTGAAACTTTCCTCATGTCAGCACGTTGTAGGTGTCGCCACCGGCGCCAACCTTGTATGAATGCTCTGAAAAGATAATAATTTGCATATCACAGCATGTTCTTCCTGTCGGTTAAATTTCGCGTCTGTATCACGTCACCTTCGTGGTGTAGAAATTTTAATGGCCAGTAGTGTAGTTATTAAGGATAGCCAAATAAACTGTTTGAAAAATACGATAGTAATTGTGCTAAACACGTTTTATTCGCGAGAGTTATGATGCGATTTTGGGTGGCAGAAATGACAAGGAGAAGATTTCGGAGCTTTGAGTTGAAAGTACTACTTGATGCAGCACGGTTACAGAGTCCTCGAATTATCAGCCCAGGAAATTGGCGTAAATGGTAAGCTGTGAGCAACAGAGAAATCAGTACGTCCCCCGAGTTTCTGTTTGCTTCATATGTAGACTCATTCTGATAAACCTAATGGACAACCACCACTGTAATTGTGTAGCAAACGACGTTCATTACGTGCTCCATTTGAGGTGGTCTGATATGAGGTGGACATAATCTAGCGAGAGGTTCTGTAATACATAAACGGTATGAAGACTCTTTTATCTTAGATAAAATAATGGAGAGCTAGTGCGTCTATAGGAATGTGTCATCGTCTGAGCTTTCAGGTGGTAGAAGAGAGAAAGTACTGGGAAGAAATAGATTAGGAGGTATGTTCTCAGTTAATTACAATAATGGTTGAAAAGGCTCTGAGCACTATGGGACTTAAAATCTGAGGTCATCAGTCTCCTACAGCTTCAGAACTACTTAAACCTAACTAAACTAAGGACATCGTACACATCCATGCCCGAGGCAGGATTCGAACCTGCGACCGTAGCGGTCTCACGGTTCCATACTGAATCGCCCAGAACCGCTCTGCCACAATGGTCGGCAGTTAATTACAGCTGACATACCCGTCGCGAGGGAATGCAGCAGCTGCATCGGTGTATTTTTTAGTCCCATCATCCTCAGATCCATGTAAGTGTTTCAGCAAATCATTGTGTTTGTATCGGAGCTATATTTCACAATACTTTTCTCAGTTAGTTTCCCGCTCCAGATTAGAATAAAACCTGAAACTAGCGTTTCAATTCTTACGCAATCATTTGATTGCGATTTGTTGCAAACATATTTAACAGGTTCTTTTTGTAGTTGTACGTTGTACGAAATGAAACTACGACAGAGAATAAAACCCCATTGCCCAAAAACACCAGATTAGGAGACTGGACTTTGATAATGAAACACTAGAGAATATCAGTACGTTTCTTGAAGACGACATGAGACTACTACTTTTTTTTTAATTCAGTCAACAGCCAGTGTAAATAAACACACTAACATACTACACCTCAGACTGATGAGAGCATAGACATTGGATTTGGTGAAACCAAGGAGGTTGTAGAGTGGATACTTTATAAATCCATCCAAAATAAATGTAAAAGATATGTGTTTAAAACACATATATTCTCTTCATGCCTTGATAAGGTGCAGACGCCGTTGTTTCCATACTATAGTGGTCATATATTCCTGGGCTGCAAACGCCTACTGCTTCGTCAGCATGTAGGTGGAGGAGTCTGTTTTCTGACCCCAGACGCGATAAAACAAGATGAAGATTACTTCCTTTATTCCTAATAATACACGTTGTCGCCTTATCTTCCATGGTGGCTGGTCTCTTCGTTAGTAGGAGTGGAATCTGCTGAATCAAGAAGCGTCGTCAGTGGTGCTGAGGATTGCTGCATTAGCCCCGAACGCAGGCCGGTCACTGGAGTGTGACAGGTTGCCCGCCGCTTGCTCTGGAAAGCATTTCCTGTTGGCTGGTGGGCCACGGATGAGGACCTACCTGCGGCGCGTGTGTGTTTGTGTCACACTTTATCCTTAGAGTACTTGGTCCCGCTCATTTCACTACCCTTATCGTCCCATCAGAAGGACCGCGATATAGGTTGGCGTGATGTCGTGTTGAACTCTGATCCAGTCCCTCTGGTTCGGTACGCCATTTGATCCGAACGATACTGAAGTTTCAGAGCAGTTGGTATGCTGAACTGGAACTGTAGCGGCAGACTCGTGGACTACCCATCAGTAGCGACTTCTCTATTGGTTCGTAATCATCCGTTGCTGTAGATCAGTGGGCATCACACTTGCAGCTAGAGTATGATCGTAGTGGAACAAACGCACACAAAAAATTATAAATCAGAAAATCGAATGCAAATGACACGAATGCCATCGATCTTACTGGTCGACCGCCTTTATTCTAGCAGGGTCGAATATTTATGGCGTCGAAGACCGGCTTTGATGTACTATGTCATTTGTAATGACCAAATCGGCCTCGCACATTACGAGTCGTCACCGGTCTTCAGTTTCATTGTATTGGCTTAATCAATCTGTTTCAAAATTAACCATTAGGACGAATCCTTGATACCTGTTCCTATCTATTGTATGTTACGTAGTGTTACGAGTGTAACGGAGGCACGTTGCTGTGCACTTGTCTCTCACTCTTCCGCTGAGCTCGCTCGCCCTCTCACACCGAGGTGCTGACGTCGCAATGTTTTTGACCGTATAACGTGTTGAAAAGTTTACGGCCAGCGACGGGCTCATGCTGATACTTCCGTGTGCTTGAGCAATCACAGACTATTGGGACTTCGAGAAAAACTTTTCTCTTCCGTTCCCTTACTAGGTCAACGCGTATCAACTCCATACAGGGTGTTACAAAAACGTACGGCCAAACTTTCAGGAAACATTCCTCACACACAAATAAAGAAAAGATGTTATGAGGACATGTGTCCGGAAACGCTTAATTTCCATGTTAGAGCTCATTTTAGTTTCCTCGATTCACCGCCACATGTGTGGACTGACGAGAATCCGCACGTAATTGTGAAATCACGTCATCAACCCAGATTTTCTGTGAACGTTTGGACAGGCATTGTTGGCGATATCTTGATTGGGCCCCATGTTCTTCCACCTACGCTCAATGGAGCACATTATCATGATTTCATACTGGATACTCTACCTGTGCTGCTAGAACATGTGACTTTATAAGTACGACACAACATGTGGTTCATGCACGATGGAGCTCCTGCACATTTCAGTCGAAGTGTTCGTACGCTTCTCAACAACAGATTCGGTTACCGATGGATTGGTAGAGGCGGACCAATTCCATGGCCTCCACGCTCTCCTGACCTCAACCCTCTTAACTTTCATTTATGGGGGCATTTAAAAACTCTTGTCTACGCAACCCACGTACCAAATGTAGAGACTCTTCGTGCTCGTATTGTGGACGGCTGTGATACAATACGCCATTCTCCAGGGCTGCATCAGCGCATCAGGGATCCCATGCGACGGAGGGTGGATGCATGTATCCTCGTTAACAGAGGACATTTTGAACATTTCCTGTAACAAAGTGTTTGAAGTCGCGCTGGTACGTTCTGTTGCTGTGTGTTTGCATTCCATGATTAATGTGATTTGAAGAGAAGTAATAAAATGAGCTCTAACATGGAAAGTAAGCGTTTCCGGACACATGTCCACATAACATCTTTTCTTTCTTTGTGTGTGAGGAATGTTTCCTGAAAGTTTGGCCGTACCTTTTTGTAACACCCTGTATAAGGGTCAACGGATGTGAAATTCAGAGAAATAGTGTTGACGAAAGCTGAGTTTTCTCCCGAGTAAATTAATAAGACGGAACAAAACAGATCAAGACGCTGCTGCAGAAGCAACGACAAGAGAGTGCCATTTAAAAGATCCAAATTTGGATCGATTTCTGATGTTCGAACTTAGCACTGAGTTCAATGGGAGATGATTTTAATAGTTCCGGCAACGAAACACTGCCCAGAAATCCGGCAGAAAATCCAGACACATAGTGACTGTACATAAAGTCTATTACATGACAGCAGCAATACCATATCGACGTCAGAGGAACTAAAGCGGAATCACTGAACGCAGTGTTCCAAATTCAGCTAAAGGAGACGTAATAACTATTTCAGACTTCTAAGAAAGAACTGCTGCCAGCATGAGTTATTTTCAAGTAGGTACCCACGGTGTACCGAAGCATCTTAAATGACATGATGAAGACAAGTCTTTCAATCCAGATTCTATGCCAAATAGGTTCCAATCGAAGGGTGCTGATGAAGTAGCTCTATATTTCCCAGTCGTATACAGCCGCTAGCTAGAAGAAACAGCCATACCTACTGGCTAGAAATTTTGTCTGGTAGTATTATACGGGAGAGGAAAGAAGATAAAACTGCTGAATTATAATCCCGTATGACTGACATCGATTTGGATCAAGATTGGGTAACATATGTTGTTATAAAATACCTTTAAGTACAGATTTATTAACACATAAGCAACACAGATTCGGAAACATGTAGTTTTTGAGAAACAATCTAAGTTGGCAGGAGATTGCAAGTTCAATCCACATATCTAAAGCTACTGACACCATTCCTCAGAAACAACTTCTAAGCAAATTACATGCCAGTTTTTTATCAACTCAGACGTGTCATTGGATCCTTGATTTCCTATCACAAAGGTCACATTTTGTAGTGATTGACAGGTTGTAGATTCAGCTACTCTCCTCAACGTATCTAAGGATAACGTTTTCGAAACCGTGCTATTGTCTTTCATTTGCGGTGCAGAAGTTTGATATTTGTGCCAAAGAAGCTTAATGGTGCAAAAATGTGACAGCCTGCTACGTCACCCTCGAACCTGACGTCGCATCAATCACCAGTGTCGGCACATGCGAAGAAAAGGCCAGAGCTCAGAAGTTCACGTGACGTGTAACATGCGTTACCAGTATCTTAATGCCACCAAATATCACTACAGTTCTGTCCATCGGCACTGTGGACGTATCACCGATGGGAAGATCATCTCACCGCCTCCTACCGCATATCAACTCTTCTTCTGAGACCTCTGCGTTAGATGTCAGAACCGCAACACTTTCCGTTGAAATCACTCAGTTTCCTTTTGAGTAAACGAGGAGAACATTTCAGACCCACCACCGCTCAGGATCGACACGAAGAGGCCTTAGGGGGTAGCATAATGTGCGTCAGTCAAACCACACCTTTCCTTGGGGAGTTGTTTCCCACACATTTCGCGATCGAAGACGACAGCTCGCAGTGCGATGCACAACAGGACAGTGTTCTTGACAACCTTTGACACTGCTGACAGCCCACCATGTTTCAACCCTTGTCTAAGGACACTGTGGACTTGCATCCCCTTTTAACCCGGTCGCAATTCGTTGCAGTGCAACGAGAATGCAACATTTGCTTTTATGTACTGGTTGGAAACTCTAGAGACCGGTCAAAAACAGTCGACGAGATTTGAACCTGATACGAAGGGTGATAATACTTTCTCAGCCCTCCTGTTTAATAACCTCCTCTGGTGGCATGACAGGAGCTGATGTCTATCACACAGTCATCAAGACAAGGGGTGAAATGTGGGCAAGAGAGGGGGTGACGGCATTCCCATCGTGTGACACGTCCACTGTGGGTCTGGGGAGAACGGCAGTGAAATGTGATGCCAGTTTCATGTAATTTTGCGGACCTTACATGACACATGAACTTCAGAGCTCTGGCCTTACTTTTCGCATGTGAGGACACCTTACTGTTTAAAGCGACGTCTAGGCAGATGGTGAAATCGCTGTGACCCACGCATTTACAATGTTACAAAGGAAGGTTAATTTACATATAGTGGGAATTAGCGAGGTTCGGTTGCAGAAAGAATAGGACTTCTGCTTATAAATACAAATAGGGGTAATGCAGAAATGGGTTTAATAATTAATTAGAAAGCAGAAGTGCGGGTAAGCTACTATGAACAGCATAGCGAATGCATTATCCTAGCGAAGGTAGACACGAAGCCCACGCCTACCACAGTATACAAGTTCTTATGGCAACCAACCCCGCAGATAATGAGAATGAAGAAATGCATCATCAGGGAACAGAAATTGTTCAGATAGTTAAAGGATAGTGAGAGAGGACTGGAATTCGATAGAAGGAAACGGGGAGAGAAGAAAAAAGTAGGCGTATATGGACTAAAGGAAAGAATTTAAAGGGGAAGCCACGTTTTAAAATTTTGCACAGAGCATAGTTTTAGAGTGGTAGGACGTCAAACGGGCCGACTTGGAGAAGGACAGACACCACAGCACATTTTAATTTCCACTGTCTATATTCTTACAAATAAATTCATAACACTTTTGTCAGCATGGCCAGAAAGGATTCAGGGCTAACAATCATACCAGCGGAAGTTGAAAAACATAAATTAATTTTTTTTTACATGTGAAATTTCATCACTTTTTCACTTACTATTGACTGCATTTGTTGCTATAGGTACACTTTTCTTCAGAAGAAAGATTCTTCTATGAATTTTGCACTGCTTATTAAACACAAACTCCTTAATGTAAAACTCTAGACTTTTTCAAATCTATTGAAAACTATAGTAAAAACTGAAATAATTAGCAATAAAATTTGAGTTTCCTCTTAACTTGAAGTTTAAAGCGCAACAGCTCATTCATTTTTTCGTGAATTAAATAGATCCTAGAAGTTCGTAGACCTGTAAGTATGGTTTGTATTCTGTGCAAAATTCATGTCTTACTTATAAAGAAAAGTGTAATAGCACATTCATTTCTTCATAAATTAAATTCTAGAGGTTCGTATACATGTAAATATGGTTTGTATGCTGTGCTAAATTCAACTGTTACTTATGAAGAGAAAAGCACCTATAGCAACAAATGCCGTCAATAGTAAGTGAAAAAATCTGATGAAATTTCACAAGCCACAAATTTATTTTATGTTTTTGAACTTCCACTTCTTTGAGTGTGAATCCTGAATGCTTCCTGGTCACGATGACAAAGGTTTATGATTTTATTTGTAAAATTATGGACAGTCAAAATTAAATTGTCCTGTGGGGCCACTCCTGCTGGCAGTCAGCCCGTTTGACGTCCTATCCTTCTGAATCATTGTTAATAATTAGTTGAAGAATCATAAAAGAAGATTATGTACATGAAAGAGACCTGCAGACAGTGGAAGCTTTCAGTTTGATTGTATAATGGTAGACAGAGATTTAGGAATCAGATTTTTAATTGTAAGACATTTCCAAGGGAAAATGTTGACTCTGACCACAGTTTATTGTGTGTGAGCAGTAGCTTAAAACTGGAGAAATTGGAAAAAGGTAGGAAATTCAAGGATATGGGACCGGGATAAGCTGAAAGCACCACAGGTTATTGAGAGCCTTAGAAGGAGCATTGGGCTACAGCTGACTACAACAGGGGAAAGGAATACAGTAGAAGAATGGATAGCTTTAGGAGCTAAAATAGTGAAGACAGCAGAGGATCAAACAGATAAAAAGACAAAGTCTGGTAGGAATGCTTGAAGAACGCAAGAGCTATTGAATTTTACTGATGAAAGAAGAATTTTTTAAAAAAATCAGCAAATGAAGCATGTGAAAGGGAATGAAAAATTTTAAAAAATTAGATCGTCAGGAAGCGTAAAACGGCCAGAGGACAGACGTAAGGGTTTACAAGCGTATTTCACTGGGAGAAAGATAGATATTGCCTAAAGGAAAATTAAAGAGGCCTTTGGGGAAAAGAGTCGTAGCTGAAGGAATGTCAGTGGCTCAAATGGAAAACTTGTCCTAAACACAGAAGGAGGAGCTGAATAGTGGAAGGAGTGTTTAGAGGGTGTATAGAAGTGAGATGGACTGGAAAGCAATATTGTACAATGGGAAGGGGACGTGGATGAAGATGAGATGAAGAATATGATACTGCTAGAAGAATTTGACAGAGCTCTCGAAGACCTAAGTCGAATGAAGGTCCTAGGAGTAGACGATATTCAGTCAGAGGTACTGATTGTCGCGGGAGAGCCAGCCATAAAAAAACTCTTCGCTCTGGTGCAAGATGTTTGAGGCGGGCAAACTACCCTCAGACATCAGAAATAATGTATTAATTCCAATTCCAAAGAAAGCAATTCCTGACACGTGTGAAGATTACTGAACTATCAGTTGAATGAGTCATGGTTGCAAAATACTGACAGTAATTCTTTACAGAAGAATGAAAGAACTGGTGGAAGCAGACGTTCAGTTAGGATTCCGTAGAAATTTAGGAACACGCGAGACAATACTGACCCTACGACTTAGATAGGTTAAGGGAAGACAAACCTACGTATATAGCATTTGTAGACCTAAAGAAACCTTTTGACAATATTGACTGGAATACTCTCTCGGAAATTCTGAAGGTAGCAGGGATAAAATACAGGAAGCGAAAGGCTATTTACAAATGGTACAAAAGATCGATGGCAGTTAAAAAAGTCGAATGATATGAAAGGGAAGCATTGCTCGAGAAGTGAGTGAGACAGGGTTACACCTGATGTCATTCAGTCTGTGCATTGGAAAGCAGTAAAAGAAACCAAAGAAAAATCTGGAGGAGAAATGAAAGCTCAAGGTGAAGAAATAAAAACGTTAAAGTTTGCCGATGATACTGAAATTCTGTCAGAGACAGCAAATGATTAGGAAGAGCAGTTGAACGGTAAATATAAGATGAACATCAGCAAAAGCGAAACAAGTACAATGCAATGTTGTCAAATTAAATCAGGTGATGTTAAGGGAATTAGATTAGGAAACGAAACACTTAAAACTACTAGGTGAGTTTAGCTATTTGGGCAGCAAAATAACTGATGATGGCCGAAGTAGAAAGATAATTTGCAGACTGGCAATGGCAAGAAAAGCCTTTCTGAAGAAGAGAAATTTGTTAACATCGAATATAGATTTAAGTATTAGGAAGTCTTTTTTGAAGTATGGATTGCTGCCATGTATGGAAGTTAAACATGGACGATAAATGGTTTGGACAAAAATAGTGTTACGGCGAAAAGTTAAGCGCCAGCACGCCAGTCGGGAACGAGAGAATAGAGAGGGCTGGGAAGAAGGCGTCAGCCAGTTGGACGCTGACCGACCCCTCTCCAGGACGACAACGAGATCGCGGCAGTCTCTATGCGACGAGGGCATAAGCGGTGCGCTGGACTGGCCGAAGCCAGTTCTACAGCAGTGTCAAGGCTAGAAACTAGAACAGAAACGTTAACACTCGTTACTTTACTTTTACATTCACTGTAACTTAATCTTGGAATTGTTATACTGAAGAGATTTCTTATTTCGTATGTCGTCCTTTGCTTGCGCAACATCTGTATTTCTCCAAGTTAAGTTTTGTAATTTTTTGTAATAAAATTCATTAACACGATTTGCTTGAATTGCTGTCGAAATATCCAAGAAGGCAGGTTTCCTAGATACCCCATCTTTAACGACTAGGCACCGTTCAACAAATAGAATAGAAGCTTTCGAAATGTGGTGCTACGAAAGAATACGGAAGATTATACGGGTAGATCATGTGACTAATGAGGAGGTGCTGAACAGAATTGGGGAGACGATAAATTTGTGGCACAACTTGACCAACTGAGGGGCTCGGTCGATATGACACATTATGAGACATCAAGGTATCACCAATTTAGTATTGTGGAAAGTGTGGGGGAGGGTGATCAGAATCCTTGAGGGAGGCTAAGAGATGAGTACAGTAAGCAGATCCAGAAGGGTGTAGGTTGCGCCGGCACGCTAGTCGCAAACGACTCGAAGAGGCTCGCACAGGATGCAGTAGCGTGGAGAGCTACGTCAAAACAGTTTTCGCACTGAAGACCACAAGAGCGACAAGGATTGAATTCCCAACAGCAGTAAAACACGTGTATTTAATTTCGAACCGAGAAGCCAAATATCAGTTTTCATAGGTGAACCACAAAAATGTTTTAGTAGTTCTTTAATTATAATAAATATTAAACTATCATCTACTATTTCACCCCATTAGGAATTGAATTACCAAAAATTCCTTAGTGACCAATATAAAAAAACATGTTCAAATGTATGTGAAATCTTATGGGACCTAACTGCTAAGGTCATCAGTCCCTGAGCTTACACACTACTTAACCTAAATTATCCTAAGGACAAACACACACACCCATGCCCGAGGGAGGATTCGAACCTCCGCCGGGACCACCCTTACAGTCCATGACTGCAGCGTCCTAGACCGCTCGGCTAATCCCGCGCGGGCAGTTACCAATATACCAAATACCAGTTTTCACAGTCCTAACTTCAAAATTGTCTTAGTAACCATATATTATGAGGAAAACATTTGATTGTGTATTTTATTCCCTTAGGACTGGCATTTCGGAAACCCCCCTTCTTAATTGGTACCTATAGTTTAAGATCACAGTGTCTCCAAATACAAAGTTTCTATCCTTACCGTTGTATGTCGGGCAACAATGAGTCAGTTAGGACATTTCCTTTTGTACTGCATATTGATAATGGAAACATTCCTGTAAAGTAATTTTGGAGACTACAGTCAAATTTTTCCTTATTAATTAAGCATGAGCATTCCGTAAGATGATAAATGTAAAACATTCTAGATACTTCGAGATCGATGGTTTTTCAGGAGCTACGCACCTTAGTAGGAACTGCAAGCTGATGGAGCAAAGAACTTGAAACGTGGCGTAAAAAAAATTACTACCTGATTACGTAGTGTTCATAGTTATTGTTATAAAGGAAAAACGAACAAACTGTAATCTTTCGCAAGTTTTTCCAGCCCAGATGCCGAATCGAGGCGACTTCCCCAAGTCCTTTTTTATTATTTAAGTCAGCTTTATGAAGTCAATCGAGCCTTCACGTAACTGTTCGTACGTTTACTGGCCGACCTTTGTGAATGTTTGTAGCTGAGGGCGTTGTAAAGGTAGAAAGTTTACTATAACTTTAGACATGTTTGACTACCTTTCAGTTATTTCCCTCTATTGCTGTTAGGAAATTATTCCACGTAATGACAATTGTTGTTACATGGTGCGTTGACCTATCGGTCAGCGGATAGTTCACATCCTTTCCACAACGTTTCCCTTTCAGATATTATCGAACGTAAAATCTGAAGCTTCTAGTGGTGATTTCGTCTTTCTGAAGCGTTATTCACGTTTTAATCGTAAAGGAACGACGTGGTTCGGGGCTCCTGGGCGTATCATCGACCTTGACTTCCTTTCGAAGACGTAATTTTAGCGATTTTCGCTTTTGCACATGGCTTATGTGATGTCGATGGCGGTATGACGTGTCCCTATATTCGATAACTGCATGCATCCCACTACTGACTTTACTGTCTTGCAAATTAGAAATACGAAATTAAATGAGCGTACCCTCACTCCCCCCTGGCATCATTTCTTTATTTTCCGCTAATTGTAATTACAGTAATCATCTATTGTGACATTATGTAAGCCATTTGGTCATACAAACCTGAAAGCTAGCGAAATAAAAAAAAAACAAAAAAAACAAAAAACAAAAAAGAGAAAACAAAAAAAAACAGACACCCTACAGTGAAATTGCAGGAACAATTGAAATAAAATCCACAGTTGTTAACAAATAAATGATCCTTACAGTGTAAGGTTGTAAACTATTGCGACACACTTCTCTAAAGGATAAGAGGAGTGTATTATGTACAGAAATGACGAACTGAGGATTTCTAGATGCTTCGAGACCACCCTGTGTTATATCATTCTGATTACCATATCTGGGCTAAGAATGTCCTCTATGAATGCACTGAGATAACTCGAACTATACTATAGGCTATAATAGTGGAAACGTATGGAAAGAAAACAAGCTGTTTTTTTTTCTAAGCAGAGAGATATATTTCTTATTGTAAATAGAGTTACATTTAGTTCCTTTGGTAGAACTTGAATGTGATTTATCCAAGAGAGCTTCATATCAACCTTCATTCCTAAGGAATTGAACTGTTCACCTTCGCTGACTGTTTTGTGACGATGTGCCAATAAAATTAGTCTTTTACAAGATTTTCGTGTCGGAAGCGGAATGCGCTGTGTTGTTTTGCAGTTAGGAGAGCCACTATTTCCTGTAAGCCTTGAGCTCTTGCTATAACCTACAATTTTTGTTAAATCACATACATTACACCTCATATTTTCAAAAACGGCACGTGAATCGCTGCAGCCACTTGAAAATTATTCTTTGGCAATGAAAGGATAACTATCGCTATTCCATTTACTGAATATAAAATAATTCATTCATCAGCTTTCCTCCTATTCCCCCGATGTTTTCAAGCACAGAAAAGTAAAGCATAGTGCACAAATTTGTAAGCTTTACTTAAATGAAAGAAAATGCCAACAGCGCTCATGTTATTATTTAGTTCTGCGTGTGTCTCACACAAGAGCATAATTTCCATTTTCTGTTAATGCTCCTCTCCTGAAGCCAATAATTTGTGTTCTCCTGGTGTTGTTCCTTTTCTGAAGCCAAAAGGTAAGTCTGACAGGAAATTCTTGATGGAATACTGAAAATTGCGAGATGCATCCAAATCTTCAATAACTTTTACTATCTTTCGAAAGGGATCTGGTTTACAGTAAGACAATGCATGTTCCTGGATTCCTATACGAGTATATTACATGCACCGTTGCATAAACATCTTAAATAAGAAGACGACTGCTTTGCAACTCGAGGGAGCGGCAAAATGTAATGATATTGTTATTCAGGATACATCAGTTGCGTTCGTATGATGTGCATAGGCTTAATAACCAATAAATAATCGTTCTGAATGGCCTATTACTTGATGGTGTATATTATTAACTGAAATCGTCCAGTCATAATTTGTCTAAAATTAATCCCTTCCCGTTAATTCTTCATATATGATGCTGAATAAATATTGTTTTCTCAACTATGTTTTGTTTTACAAGTGATCTTCAGCAGGAAGCTTACGAAGTTTCAGAGTCGCGAACGGGGGTAGGCGGAGAGCAGAGCTGCGAGCCAATTACGTTGGACTTTGAACACCTGCGTCGCCCATTTCGTTGCCACTTTTTTTCTTTTTTTCGTGCATCCGTGGAATTACAGCCAATGAAAGCGGCATTATCTGGGCAGACTGGAATGAATGACGCACCTGCTAACAGCACACCGTGTTTCTATTTTCATAGGTAGCCACTACGTTTTCAATGGCGGTGATATTAGTGTGAAACACACTAAACTGTACAAATCATAATTTTAATCTTCAGGATCTTCAGATCATCTGAAAGAGGATAAATAATTGGTCGAAAATAAAGGTTGTAACAGAGAAGATGGCAACGATAGAATACACCGAGCGAATAATAACTACTACTCGTACAACCGTTCTAGCAGTAGAAGAAGTTATCAGGAAAGAAGCAATTGAGGAAGGAGTGACAGTTGTAGGCAATTCCATATGTTACTTAGTTCGCACATTGAGCAAGCACTAATGGAAACCAAGGAGAAATTAGGAGTGAGGTTAAATTTGAGAGAGCACAACGAAACTGTGAGCTGTGATGATGATATAATTCTGTCACACACCGCAAATGACTTGAAAGAGGAGTTCAGTGAAAAGGATAATGTGTTGAAAGAGACCACAAAACGAAGACCAACAAAAATGTAAGAGTAATACGGGCACTAATAGTAAGCGTTCTAATATTTGGCTAGCAAAATCATGTGATGATAGCCAAAGTAGACAGGAAATTCAGACTAACTACAGAAAACAGACGTTTCTAATTTGTTATTATCGAATGCCAGATGGACTGTCAGGAATCGTTTCTTGAAACTATTCGTCTAGAATCTAGCCTTGTGTGCATTCGAAACTTTGGGGCAGAAACAACACTGAAGCTTTTGAAATGGAACGCATCAGAACAATGCTGATAATTGAATGGGTGCAACGAATAAATAATGAGGAGTTACGGAATCAAACTCGGCAAAAGAGAAAATTGCGATACTACTTGCTCGGTTGGTTGGCCGCTTCCTGAGGCCTTAAGAAATGATTAGATTTCGGTAGTTATCGAGAGATTTATTTATTGGCATTGGGCATCAAGAGTTAAGGTCATGCCGGACGTAGGTGGAAGAAGAAGGCTCTTATGTGGCAAGAAATGAAGCACTGAAACGCTTGCGCCAAAAAAGTCAACTGGTGTTTCTTCTAAACTTTCACACTTCTGGAATCTATAAATTCAACTGTGAAATTTTTTTTAAAATAATGAGAGAAATTTGAAAATATTTTTCCTTGCTGATAACGTGTTTTTGTTGAGTATAAAAGACCGGTATTCAATAGGAAAAAGAGATTCATGTGTTTGAAACCACCAAAATCAATCTACTTTTAATAATTTTAGTTGTTACTTCAATAATGCCACTTCATTTATTTTTAACATTGTCACCAACAGGTAATATTTTCATACCTAACGTAGCTGGTGTCAGAAAGATGGTTCCAATAATACACTACTGGCCATTAAAATTGCTACACCAAGAAGAAATGCTGATGATAAACGGGTATTCATTAGACAAATATATTGTACTAGATCTGACATGTGGTTACATTTTAACGCGATTTGGGTGCATAGATCCTGAGAAATCAGTACCCAGAACAACCACTTCTGGCCGTAATAACGGCCTTGATACGCCTGGGCATTCAGTCAAACAGAGCTTGGATGGCGTGTACATGTACAGCTATCCATGCAGCTTCAACACGATACCACAGTTCATCAAGAGTAGTGGCTGGCGTATTGTGACGAGCCAGTTGCTCAGCCACCATTGACCAGACGTTTTCAGTTGGTGACAGATCTGGAGAATGTGCTGGCCAGGGCAGCAGTCGAACATTTTCTGTATCCAGAAAGGCCCTTACAGGACCTGCAACATGCGGTAGTGCATTATCCTGCTGAAATGTAGGGTTCCACAGGGATCGCATGAAGGGTAGAGCCACGGGTCGTCACACAACTGAAATGTAACGTCCACTGTTCAAAGTGCCGTCAATGCGAACAAGAGGTGACCGAGACGTGTGACCAATGGCACCCCATACCATCACGCCAGGTGATTCACGCTTCCATTGTTCGTTCACCGCGATGTCGCGAAAGACGGATGCGTCCATCATGATGCTGTAAACAGAACCTGGATTCATCCGAAAAAAATTTCGTTTTCCCATTCATGCATCCACGTTCGTCGTTGAGTAGACCATCGCAGGCGCTCCTGTCTGTGATACAGCGTCAAGGGTAACCGCAGCCATGGTCTCCGAGCTGATAGTCCATTCTGCTGCAAACGTCATCGAACTATTCGTGCAGATGGTTGCTGTCTTGCAAACGACCCCATCCGTTTACTCACGGATCGAGACGTGGCTGCACGATCCGCTACAGCCATGCGTATAAGATGCCAGTCATCTCGGCTGTTAATGCTACGGGGCCGTTGGGATCCAGCACGGCGTTCCGTATTACCCTCCTGAACCCATCGATAAATCGCAATAGCGATAGGCTATAATCCAACCTTTATCGAAGTCGGAGACGTGATGGTAAACATTTTTCCTGCTTACACGAGGCAACGCCGGTCAGCTGCTGTTTCAGTATGAAAAACTGATTGGAAACTTTCCTCATGTGAGCACGTTGTAGGTTTCGCCACCAGCGTCACCCTGGTGTGAATTCTCTGGAAAGCTAATCATTTGCACATCACAGCATCGCCTTCCTGTCGGTTAAATTTCGCGTCTGTAGCATATAATCTTCGTGCTGCAGCAGTTTTAATGGCCAGTAGTGTATTACCTGTAGGTGCTTGGTTGCTATATTTGAGGTGAAGCTACTCACAGGGGTTCAATGTGGGTTCTATACTAGCTGTTTACTAGTATAAAAGCCTTCAGATAAGGCCGAGACCTACCGTGTCCTTTGTAAGCCCATTCTTTTGGATATCCCATGAGGCAAAAACAACAAGAATTCAGATGAGGAGATCTTGGCAGGCCAGGCATCTGGAGAACCTCTGGAGATACCACATTTGTGAGATGCCACATTAAGCAAATCTTTCAATGGGTGAGCGACATGTTGGTCCATCTTGGATGAGAACAGTGGTTTCCACACAGTTACGCTCCTCCAAAGTAGGAATCACTTGCCGCACAAGGAAATCTCGATAACGTGCAGAAGACACGGTACACTTGTGAGGCCCACTGGGTGTATTCTCTTCAAAGCAGAACGGATAGAGAATAGAGGTGCTTGTAATTCCACACCACACAGTCACTTACGGCGAATGTAGTAGCTCTCTCTGCACAATACGCCGTTTCACAGAACCACTAATTCAGCAGTTTTGTGTATTCACAGCTCAGTGCTGTATAAAATGTGCCTCGTCACTCCATAGAACACTGACAGCCCACGTGACATCAACTTCAAACCCTGCCAGAAACAGGAGACCAAATTCATAATGTTGCTTTAAATCATGAGTTTCAGTTGCTGCACCGTCTGGATCTTGTACAGGAGCGACTGTAATACAGACCGAAAAAAAAATGGTTCAAAGGGTTCTGAGCACTATGCGACCTAACTTCTGAGGTCATCAGTCACCTAGAACTTAGAACTAATTAAACCTAACTAACCTACGGACATCACACACATCCATGCCCGAGGCAGGATTCGAACCTGCGACCATAGCGGTCCCTCGGCTCCAGACTGTAGCGCCCAGAACCCCACGGTCACTTCGGTCGGCTACAGACCGAAAAACTTTATGTACTGTGGACTATGGGATGCACAAGTCTCGTGATACTGCAGGAGCACTAGCAATAACCGGGGCACATGCTGCATGATCAATGACAACAACAGCAAACTCGTGAATAACTTCCAACGGGATAGAACGCCTGTCTCTTCCAGGTATCACACCCGTATTTTCTAATTTCACTATCATCTTGTTTAAACTATTTAATGATATCGGGCCTCTCTTCCGATCTTTCAGTCGGCGATACTCTCTCAGTGCAGCACTATAATTACTGCTGTTCACGTGAAACGTTTCACTAAAGGCACGGGCTTTCTTTTCAATAGCCATTCTGTCCACTCACGTTACGGTTTGGCAAATGACACCGTAAATGTGACACCGTCATACAAACAGTTAATGGTGGCAAATTTTGACTTTGTGGCCAAAACTGGAATGAATTTTCACCATCCTTAATCGGTCTCGCATAAACGCATTAGTATAACGACAAAGTTTCGCTTCCATACGATGATTATAGCCCACAATGGAACTCCGCGTTAAGTTGCATTTTAATTATAAACACCCAGTATTATCACTGGAAAGCGAAGGGGACATGGTTGCGTAATAGACGTGATCACCATATCCCTGCAGTATTGTGGAATAAATCCCAAACCTCCCTGCATTGTCATATGGAATGATGGCGTGTGACGCTGGAGACAATGAACTGGGAACTAACATTGATAATTTCACGAACGCAGTCTGAAAGCCTTGAAGCATGGATTTTGTTAAGCTTTAATTGCCAGCTTATGTGAGACATCGGCAGTTCCTGAATAAATATATGCTTGTGAGATTTGTTGTTAGCATGGGAGGAAGTAGAGTTGGGTATGTGCAACGTGCAGGGTGTGTTGAGAGAGAGGGAACTGGTACCTTCCTGTAACAGCTGAAAAAGAACGTTGTTTCACTTCCTCGGTCTGGCACACCGGAAAGCGTGCGGGTGTCTCACCTTCACTGGCTGCTCTTACATGCATGAATTGCGGGAATCATGTTGCAGGGAAGACGTTCGGGTATTTGAAACCAACTGGAAGCATAATAAACTATTAGAAATTTTAGAACAACTAGAGATTTATGTTACGAGACGCAGAGAACCTGACAAACTCCACAATGAACAGAATGAATTTGCAACAGACGCAAACTTCAACACTTACAACGATATGTTCACCTGAGCGAACGTTTTTACTACATACGTGCTTCCGCTGAGGATGGAGCCTTCCGGTGGTCGAGTATTGCACTGTGAAGGTCGGGCCGCAGCAGATGTCAACAACCTCTAATGCGGAGGAGCGTTCCATCCACCTGCAGCAGAACACTACACTCGTCGTCCTGCCTGTGTCGTCCCTGCCTTACTAATGGACAACAGCATAAACAGGCAATAGCCGGAAATACAGATCCATCAGGCGGCAGAAATACGCTGTACAAGTGCTACTACTATTTTCATCTATAACAATATTTTCTCCTTGTTCTAAAATGTTATTTTACTGATTTAACGAACTGTTGTGTAATTTTAAATTTTATATATATTTGGCCTAAACATTAATAGTAAATTTGCCATATTTTAGGCTTTTGAAAAATAAAGACTATCTTATAGTAGCCGCGCGCATCTAGCTCAGAGAGGATGAACAAAATCTAACAAATTTTTATATCTATGTAAGACCGGTGTTTTACATTCTATAGCTAGTTTGACAATGCATGTGTTCAGTTTTTTCCGTCTTGAGGTATGACCTATATGTTCTTCGCATGAATTCAGTTAGATTACTAATAAGCCTGGTTCAATATTGCACTTATTTTTAGATTTTAATATAAATTTGCTCTTGTATTGCTTTAGATGGTTCAAACGGCTCTAAGCACTATGGGACTTACCATCTGAGCTCTTCAGTAGAGTAGACTTAGAACTAATTAAACCTAACTAACATAAGGACATCACAAACATCCATGCCCGAGGCAGGAGATTGGAACCTGCGACCGTAGCAGCAGCGCGGTTCTGGACTGAAGCGCCTGGAATCGCTCGATCAAAGCGGCCGGCTATTGTTTTAGAATCTGAAGACGGTCATTGTATGGCCGAAACCGATTATGACTGTGTCATAAGGATGTGACTGCATCTATAACTAAACAAAAAAATTTTACAAAATAATCAATCACTCACTCCATTGACAAATTGCCGTTTTTTTCCAAAAGCATAATAAATCTAGATTCCAGACACTCACACAAATCACCGATGTATGACATTTTGCGACTGTGACAAGACTGATTGTCGTTTCATTGTAAGTGAAGGATGAAGTCGGCTTCATTCGGCTACGAGTAATCGTATGGCCTCTCTCACATATCTGAAAGTAACAGCCTGTTGCAACATAACTTAACAAACAGCTTCTATGAGATGAAGAGTAAAGGAGAATCAATAATAGGACCAGAGAATAAATGCTCCTGTTTGACCACAAAAAGGCTAATATGCTCCTGCCTTAAAGACATTAACGGAAGAGAGGGGTAGTCGCTGTTTCGTTCTACCTTCGTCAACAATTTTTGAAGTTTTCCGTAAAATTTGGGCCTGCGAAAATATTCGCGCTCTTTTTAACATGCAGTTCATTTCTCACTCCCACAAAATATCCTAACTGTAACTCACTGATACCCATTAATCAATGGTAGTAAGTCGCTCATACCCATTGATTTCCACTTGCCCATCGTCACTCACTCATTTAGTCCAACTCATTGTCGTTACGTTTTTGTGTCTCTCTAACTTCCTCTGTCTTAAAGCCACAATCTCCTTCTGTCCTACTACTATAGTATCCTCTCACTGTCACTGCCTACCCCTCGCTCTCTCTTACAGCTACTACCTCATTCTTTCCTTTCACGTGGTGCTGTCTCTTGTCTCACTATCTCCCTCTCGTTCATTGTCATTATCACTGGCTCTCTCACTCTTCCACTTTCTTGTTCTCTTTCATCCACAGGCACCATTTCCTTGACTGTTGCCCTACCACTGTTCTGTCACTGTTAACTATATTTCACTGCCACTGTGTCCCTCTCCTTATCTCATACTACTATTGCCTCCTTCGCTCTATCTGTACCACAAATACTATCCGCTATCTTCCAGTATTTATTAGTTTTCCGTCTCTCTTCCACTTACACTGTCCCTTCTCACTCAGCTTAAAAAAGCGCAAATCTGATCGCACGCCATAAATTTTTGGGAAGTTTTCAAAGACGCACCTGATATCCCACGTTTCATTCTGAGATTTGAAAACAGGAGCACATTCGCTTTTTTTTTTTTTTTTTTTTTTTTGCTTCGATAAGAGCATTTCTTCACTGCTTCTCTTCTTTCCTCTGCTGTAGCAGGGCATGTCATTCAGTCACTCATAAGAAAAAAATCTTCATGAATCAGCACAATTTGATACTATGGTACTGTGAAATTGAAAAAAAAAACTCTTAACCAGTTTTACAGCGAGCCAGCCAGCCAGTCAACGAGCGCGCGAGCCAGCCAGCAGCAGCAGCTGCTGCAGCCGTCCCAGCAGCCCCTGCGCTCGCCCTCCCGCCGGCAGCAGTGGTGGTGAGGCAGTCAGCGTCTTCGTCTGTCTTCGTCCACCTTCGTCCGTCTTCATCTCCATGAGTTCCTTGTCTTCTTCTCTCGTTTTGTCCAGTCTGGTCATGTTGTTTTCCATCCTTTCCCCTTATAATCATAACCACACCCACCACCACCCCCACCACCACCACCGCCATCGCCTATACCTCTCCGTCCACTGCTGCCACCACGATTACATGGTGTGCCCAGTGCCCCCCCCCCCCCATTCCATCCTTCGCTTCTCACCCTCCCTCCTCCTGCACTCTTCGTCGCCCTGTCCCCAGCTCCTTCCCCCTTAGCCTCCTCCTCTGATCCCTTCCATCCCCTCCCTCACCCTGTTGCCACCATCCCTGTGGCCCCCACCAGGGTCCGTTGCCATCGCCATCACCTTCGCCATCACCAACACCAACACCAGCGCCCACACCCGGACCTGCCACCTCCCACCATCTCCCGGTTGCTCCCATCCCCCACGCCTCTTCTCACACTTATGTTGCAGTTAAGCGCCCCAGTGGCACCACCGCCTCATCCACTCCCAAGAAATCATAGCCTCTTCCTCCTCCCACCCCTGTGGATGCCAAGGATGTCTCCCATGCCTGTCCCTTCTACCACCTTCTCTTCCTCCTACACCTCCTCCCAGAAATACCTCTTGTTCCATCCCAATACCTCACTCCTCGAAGCCCAGAACCCCGCCCTGCTCTTCCGACAGCATTTCCCTGGAGCCCCCGTCTCCCTTCTCACTCCCTATCGGGGCTCCACTCTCATCACCTCCCCCAGCCCCTCCCTTCACACAGACATCCTCTCCCAAATCCCCATTACCCACTTTGGGCACAATGCTTCCCTCACCCCTGCTCCTACCCTGTCCCCCTCCCACCAACCCCAGCCACTGTGTCACCCGCCAACCCTCACTGCCATGGTCACTCGGCTTAGTCCGACGATCACGGAGGAGGAGGTGTTGGCGGAGCTTAAGGCATACCCATACATGGGAATACAGACAGTTCGCCTGGTTTTCAACCTTGCTGGCCCCACCCGCCTTATGTGGGTATTTTCTCAACGAGCCCCTCCCATCAACCTTCTCCTGAAGGAGGGTGGCCTCGTTTACCATTGCCGATACAAAGTCGACGCCTCCTGTTCCCCTCCTCAATCCCTCCGCTGCCAGAGGTGCCTGTGTTATAATGCACATCTGACATCCGAGTGCCACATGGCCCCCGTTTGACTGCACAGCAAACAGGTGCACTTCCCCAGCCAGTGTCCCAACCTCCAGTCCCCTCCTTCCTGCAACACCTGCAACCTCCCTCACCCAACCTACTCCCAGAAGTGCCTTGCCCCCCCCCCCCACCATTCCTGAACTCACTGTCCTCATCCTCCCTCTGGATGCCCCCACCCTTCGTGTAACGCCCATTGTGACCCCCCCCCCTCCACTGCTGAGGACATCATCAGCTTTGTCACCACAGTCCTCCAGAATGTCCACCCATTCCAGCGCCCTCACACCCTCCAGTAGATATCCTTCACTGCTTGATCTGTCTCCCACCTTAACACCTATGCCACCTATTCCCACAACCAAGCCCACTTCACCTTCTCCCACCTCGACACCCCTGTCTAAATTCCTGTCATGGCATGTGTGCTGAACTGCCGATCGTGTCACAGCAACTCAGCAACGATGTGTGCAGCGGGGGAAACAAAGGCAATCTGCAAACCAACAGGCTTCACAACAGCCTAACCGTGTACCCAATATCGGCGGTCAGCCGGAGATCAAATTATAAAATCTTTTTGCAGTTACTTGAAAATGCATAAAGCAAAACACTGAGCTGTAGCAAATTCAACCTAGAAGATAAGGATAGACACAGCAAAGTTCACCAGTCCCTGTTGTAGACATTGTAAAAAAAATTTTGACAGTTCAACAAAGTCACAGAGTTTCTATATGTTCTTTATGCGGTCTGACACTCCTTGTTATCTTTGCCAGAATAAATTGAAATTATCCTAATTTTTCCTTAAATAATTAATTAATGTCACTAAAGAATCAATCCTGTCCTCATTTAAAGAAATATTCCACTTTAAAACCGATCTTATTGACTACAATCGACGATAAAGATTCAAAACAGAATCCTAACACACCTCACAATATCGATTATTTTCAAAATATCAATACGTGTCGACCTCACACCAATAAAACTTCAAACCAGTCAACCATTGAAGATCGTCCACACTCTCGACAAAACCCTGACAGAACCTTTTCAAGAAGTCAGAATTTTTATAAAACTTGCAAATCTCACACATAAGTAATATTTATAATGCATGTCGTAACAACAGAGTCAACTGACAGTTCCAACTTCCAACTCGAAGTTTATTTTACAGTTGATAACCAATTGACATCCAATTACAAACTTTATTCTTCCACCTTCAACACTGAACTCCTTTTCCTTTTATTAAAACGTATTTTAATAATGATCAGCATGATGTTTCAATGGTTCTTCCAGCCACTGGCCGTTGACTATGATGCAATAGTGGTTAGCTCTAGTCGTCCGCCACGTCTGGAGTCCCCACGGGATCATCTTGCTGCCACGCTCCCACCTCCTTCCTCTCCACCCTAACCAGGCCATATAATGTGGTCTTGTCCGCCGGATACTACCCCAACCTGTGGAAAAACTCCCATATCCTAATGTTCCTCAAGCCCGATAAAACACCATCCACTGTCTCCTCCTACCATCCCATCAGCCTTAACTTGGTCTTCAGCAAGGTCCTGGAACCCATCCTTACCAGACGCATCCACCAGCATCTCCACCAGCACCGCTGCCTTCCCGATCCTTGTCTGCTGATGACCTTCTCCTTCACCTCACTCATCTCCTCTCCAAAGAAGCTCAACTCCTGTCACTCTGCCATCTTCCTCTCCCTCGACCTTGAACGTGCTTATGACCATGTATGGCATTCTGATCGCCTCTTCAAGCTCCAAAACTTTGCCCTTCCTATCAACTATGTCAGTCTGATCGGATCCTTTCTTTCCCAACGTCCTTCCTGTGTCACCATCCATAACACATATTCCTACACCTTCTACCCCTCTGCCGGTGTGCCCCAAGTTCTACTTTCTGTATATAGCGGACATGCCGCTGCCTTCACTCCCTGTCCACCTTCTCCAGTACACCGATGACACCACCTTTCTTGCCCCCGCCCCCACTCTGCAACACTCCCAACACCTTCTCGAATTCCATATTGACTGTTTCAGCACTTGGTGTAACCAGTGGTTGCTCAAGGTCAATCCTTCCAGGACCCAGGTGATCATTGTAGGCAAAACCACCCCTTCCTTCCGTCTCCTCGACTTCTATATCACCATTTATGGCTATCACCCTCACCCCCACCCTCAAATACCTTGGCGTCACCCTTGTCCTTGCCTCTCCTGGACCCTCTTCCATCTCTGGACAATCCAAACCAAGGCACGCTCCTGACTCTGTCTCCTCAAGCTCCTTTCTAGCCACACATGGGGTCTGTACCCCTCCACCATCCGCCACACCTATCAGTCCCTCATTTGCCCTATCCTCTGCTATGCCCACCCCCCTGGATCTCCATCCCTCTTACCTTTTACAAATCTCTTCAAATCCTAGAATGCCATGCACTCTGCTTCGCCTATTGCATTCGCCTCCACTCCACCGCGTGGATCCTGTATGACCTCATTCTGTTCCCACACCTCCTCCTTTTCCTCGAATAGATATGGATCCTCTACACCCCCTATAAACTTGACACCCCTCAACCGCTTGTCTCTCGCATCCTCTCCCACCCCCATCCACTGCTGCGCCTGTATTGCCACATCCCACCTGCTCTCCATCTCTTCACTCTCCATACCCTCGCCCAAGGCGGCTTCCGCCAACTCCCCCTCTCTCATGATGCCCTCATCCCCTCCATCTACCCCTCCTACCAACTTTGATCCTCCCTTTCCACGCCAATGGCACCATCTCTACCTTCTCTTCCTCCTCATTTCCTCCCTCCTCTCCCCTGGGCTTCCACTACCCCCCTACCGTCTTTCCTCCCCTTCCCATCTCCTCTGCCACTGACATCTCAACCCTCCCCTCTCCCTCCTTCCCCCACCTTTTCCCCTTTGGCAGGTCCCCAAATTCATACACGTGCAGTGAACATTCATGCACCGGAGATCATTGCCATCAGTTTTTTGTGTGTGCCATCATGTTAGTGCCTTAGTGTTTCACCACCCACACTGCATCGTTCACGCGTTTCTTTTCGGTCGCCTATGGTCATGTACCGGTGCTAAAAGTTTTTTATTTTACTACGCCTATGAACGGCTCCATTTTCTTTCCTCAGTGTTCAAATGGTTCAAATGGCTCTGAGCACTATGGGACTCAACTGCTGAGGTCATTAGTCCCGTAGAACTTAGAACTAGTTAAACCTAACTAACCTAAGGAAATCGCAAACACCCTTGCCCGAGGCAGGATTCGAACCTGCGACCGTAGCGGTCTTGCGGTTCCAGACTACAGCGCCTTTAACCGCACGGCCACTTCGGTCGGCTTTCCTCAGTGTGTCTACTGTTTTTTGTCCATCATTTTGTTTTGTTTTTCTATGTTTATACTTATATTATCTGTGGCTGAAGAGCGGCGTAGTATTGCCGCTGCCGGCTTACCTAGTATAAGACACAAAGTTTGGGGATTGGAGGTAGCATCGCAACAAGTGATGGTCACGAGGTCCGAGCGGCCGAAACCACGAGCTGCGCAAGAGAGCCAGCATCTCGTGGTCGTGCGGTAGCGTTCTCGCTTCCCACGCCCGGGTTCCCGGGTTCGCTTCCCGGCGGGGTCAGGGATTTTCTCTGCCTCGTGAAGGCTGGGTGTTGTGTGCTGTCCTTAGGTTAGTTAGGTTTAAGTAGTTCTAAGTTCTAGGGGACTGATGACCATAGATGTTAAGTCCCATAGTGCTCAGAGCCATTTGAACCATTTTTTTTGCGCAAGAGAGCCTGTGCAGAATGATGATACCGGAATGCTTCACCGGGGGTCAGCGTCGACTACAAGCAGCAGGCCGACATTCGTGTTGGATGACCGCGCGTAGTCTGGCTGCCCTCTTCTACCTGGCTTTCATCGGCACCACTCAGTAACCGCTGCGACGCACCGTGGATCCATGGAACTGCTTGCTGATAAAGGAGAATAATATTCTGTAATCCTCGTGGTAATTTGTTTCATTGTCTACCTGCCTCCTCATTACTTTCTGGTTTGTACCCAACCCTCCGTGATTTACTAGGTCGGCTCTTTGGTCGTAAATATAGGCAGTAGTATTGTACTAAGACACTAGTTATCGTTTAAAAATATGTCCCGCTATTATATGCCTTTCCTTTCTGGTTTGTACCCGATCATGAATGTTCTAGTTAACCAGCTCTTTGTCGTAAGTAGAGCCGTTACAATAGTACTGAGGCACAGGTACCCGTTAAACAAAGAGTGACCTTGTGGTTAGATTTAGCTGTTATCCGGCTCAGTTCTTTTATTGTAATTGCATTTCTCAGTCATTAGTTATAATCTGAACAACCTGTTGTACTAAGCTGATCGTTTTCGTGTTTGGAAGACTCGGTCATTATTAGTATATTTTAGCTGGATTCTGTGATTCTGTCGAGTGAGTTCTCTTGTAATAAGTGTTCAGAAGTGACATCTTCAGACGTTCCTTCTGAGCTTTATTAATAACTGACAATCAGTTTAACCATGTAAATGTTAACAGCCACCTGTCACCAGGGTTTTAGTCAACTGTCAGAAGGGACGGTTGAGCTCCAGTCGCACCTTATTTGCCGATTGAAATTAAGAGGTTCGTTTCTTTGGAGTAAGCTTTATCATTGTCATATAGTTTGCTAATTTGTTTAACCTTGAAGCACGGGTGAGCACCTCAACTCCGAACTTTTCGACATACAGCTTTCAAATTAAAAGTTACGTCACTAGTTTTGAGTAACTGAATCACTCTTGTCATCAGTGGTGCTTATATGGTTT
Source organism: Schistocerca serialis cubense (assembly GCF_023864345.2). NCBI lineage: Eukaryota > Metazoa > Arthropoda > Insecta > Orthoptera > Acrididae > Schistocerca > Schistocerca serialis. The sequence goes on from NC_064645.1 coordinate 231,128,523, forward strand.
TCATGTGTTGCAGAAGGGCATTGAATAAGACGGAGTGTGTCCAGAGCGGTAGTAAACACCGCTGTTTCACCCGATAACGGGCGGGCTACAGGTCCGGCAGTCGTGTAATCATTGCCATATTGTTTGCCGTTTTGCAGCACAACACTTCAGATTTCTTTTGCAAAGATTGAACGCTTATTCAACTTAAGGTTTAAGGTCAAACGAATTTTACAAATTTGTTCATTTTGTTAAATGAAAATGGTCCAAATGGCTCTGAGCACTATGGGACTTAACATCTTAGGTCATCAGTCCCCTAGAACTTAGAACTAATTAAACCTAACTAACCTAAGGACATCACACACACCCATGACCGAGGCAGGATTCGAACCTGCGACCGTAGCAGTCCCGCGGTTCCGGACTGCAGCGCCTAGAGCAGCACGACCACCGCGGCCGCCTTTTGTTAAAGGAAATTTTATGATTAAATGCTTCTTTTTTCTGTAAAACATAGTTTATATATTCTTAAAAATGCAGCTTGTGTGAAAAGAAAGTTATGTTGGTGTGTCCTCCATTCCACGTTTTACTTAATTCCAGTAAGTGTCCCGTATCAGATAAAGACATGAAGAAAATTTTCACTGTTATGGATCGTGATCTTAGTTATGTCGTAAGAGTTACAGCTATTTGTGTGCATGGCCGTCTTGAAGTCCGCGGCAGCGTTTTGGTACCAAGAAACTACGATGTTAGGATGTTTCTCGAAAACTGATAAATGCTTTTGAAAGTGGGAAGTGCCTAGAGAATATCCGTTAAGATTCTAAGCAATTTGCGTCGATTATTTATTATTATCTATTAGGTTCTGTGTCGCATCGGATTTTACGTGTGTGTTCATGTAGGGTAAATTTTGACTTCTGTGTCTCGGAAAGTATAAAGATAATAAAAGAAACATTTTAGCGTGTTAGAAATCTTAAGAATATATCACAAAATTACAATAGATTAGCTGTGCATAGCAGTGTCTGAATAGACCGCTACGTTTCAGTGCCCAAAAACTAGGTTTTCGGGTTTTCTCAGGAACTGCCCTTGAACTGCATGAGCCTCCAAAAAGGAAACAACGGATTTGTTCCATTTGCCTCAGCTGGACGATGTGTGTAATATTCAAACTCTGACACTCTACTGTAGGACAGTTACAGTAAGACGATACTTCTGTTGGGTATACAAATGGTCGCTAATCCAAGGGATATACAAAACAGTTCACCCTACCTTTCTATCAGCAACAGAACAGAGGTATGAGGCTTGGAAAATCAAGTTTTTAATCCGGACGGTTTGGAACACATTAGGTAGCGTATGGTGTCATATGGATAAAGGGAACATTGCACAGGGAACTGAAACTTGTTATGTATCCTTACAACCTTAGTGAGTAATCGAATATCTTCACACGTGACGAGTTCTTCATCAGTATGGTAAACGAAACCGCTTTTTCCACTAACCACTTAAAGGTTATGTCGGCAGTAAACATCCCAAGCACGTGGGCAGGTAGCAAAGCAAGTTGGCAGCTGGCGCCAGTTTATTGGCGGTGCAGTGTCCACAGTTGGCTGCCGCCTGTCCGCGCTGTACCGTAGCGCCACGATAGCTCACACGGCCAGTCCCCGGCGACGCAACGTTAATGTGGCATGAGTTATAACGGCGGCGTCGGCGGCTGCTGCGCACACCACATGCTTCGCAGTGATTTATTCCCCTGGCCGCTGCTGCCACCGCGGCCGGTCGCGAACCAGACTCGGACTTCGGGGCAGTCGAGCGTGAATTACGGCGCACTGGTCGCCACCGCTTTCAGCCAACAGCCTTCTCTTTCCCCAGCGTTTGGCCCAGCCGTCAGCTGAGTAGTTCTGTCATACCTGGCGCTGCCAAAGTTCTCAATAATTCTGAGCGAATGTGGTTTTCTCCAGAGCGATTGTTTCGAAATTTGGTCATTCATTGGTTCTTATCAGTCCAAACATGAATGGGCTACCTTTAATTAGCGCACAAATTAATCAAATATTACAAACTTTCCATCTATGTCACTAACAATCATCCTCTCATAAATGTGCACGCTGCCATTGATGTTTATTTCACCCTTTCAGGTTCCTTAATATTTAACAAAACACTGGCTGTAAAAGAAAAAACACAACTATGTTGATGAACTACAGTTTATTTTATTTACGGTATAGTTTTTAAGCACAATATTAAATATAATATCACATTCAATTTACAAACAGACATACAAATTTATAAAATAATAAAGTGCGCCGTCAATTCAGTGCCTTAGGCACTGTTAGGACATTCTGTAACTACATATGTGAAGAACGATTTCCGTGGCTGCTCCATAATCGCATTTTGGAGACGGAGCCTTACGCGATTTATGAAAAGAGCCCATGTTTCTGCCACGACGGGTGTGCATTGTGTTACACATTCTCCATTATCAGCGCGATTGATCAAAGACAAGGACTTCCTTCGTTATGCAGGGCAAGTATTGGCAAAGTAGAGCGCAAGCCTATCTCCAGTCTTGTTCCCTTGAGTCTGTTAAGTTGAACCGAGACGTCTGCAGCTCTATGGCCGTAATTCTATGTGCGCAGGAGTACCCAAAAAAAAAAGAATAAATAAATAAATCCAGAATAACATTACCGAGGGGGGAGCTTGCGTGGTATGCATTTCTGTCACTAGGCGCGTGTAGCGCGTTTTAGTGCCATTTAAGTGCCGTTTGTTTATCGATCTGGTTCGTTATGTTCTTCAGCGGTGATCGTTTTTGCTAGAGCTGTTCTTGTTTCCTTTTTATGATAAGTTTAAATGAAGAACGCGCAGCTGTGAAATTATTATTTCTACTTGGTAAAAATGCAGGTGAAACTGTTTTAATGTTGATAACAGCTTACCAAGATGACGCTATGGGAAAAACTCAAGCGTAAGAGTTGTTTTCGCTCTTTAAAAATGACGACGTTTCGATTGATGAGAAACCACATTCTGGACGTCAATGAATTGCCCGAATGGACGATAAATTGAAAAAAAAATTGAGAACTTGTACTCCAGGAGCGTTTTAAGAAGATTGCGCAACAGTGTTTCTCAAAAGAGACCCGATTTGTGGCAGAAAGGAGACTAGTTCTTCCACTGCCACAACTCACCTGCAAACACAGCCAACTCTGTCAGACAGTGTTTGTCTAAAAATTGCACGGTTCCGCTGTCCCACGCACCTTACTCACCTGTCCTGGCTCCGTCTAACTTTTTCTTGTTTCACCGCATGAAAAAAATGGTTCAAATGGCTCTGAGCACTATGGGACTCAACTGCTGTGGTCATAAGTCCCCTAGAACTTAGAACTACTTAAACCTAACTAACCTAAGGACAGCGCACAACACCCAGCCATCACGTGGCAGAGAAAATCCCTGACCCCGCCAGGAATCGAACCCGGGAACCCGGGCGTGGGAAGCGAGAACGCTACCGCACGACCACGAGATGTCACCGCATGAAAAGGGACATGGAAAGAATACTGATTTGACAACGATGAAGGAGTCAAGGATAAAACGAGGGAGGAGCTGTCAGCCATTTCTAAGGATGACTACAAAAAATGTTTCGAAGGGTGGAAGCAGTGGTGGGAGGAGGAGGACGTTAGTGTTTAACGTCCCGTCGACAACGAGGTCATTAGAGACGGAGCGCATGCTCGGGTTAGGGAAGGATGGGGAAGGAAATCGGCCGTGCCCTTTCAAAGGAACCATCCCGGCATTTGCCTGAAACGATTTAGGGAAATCACGGAAAACCTAAATCAGGATGGCTGGAGACGGGATTGAACCGTCGTCCTACCGAATGCGAGTCCAGTGTGCTAACCACTGCGCCACCTCGCTCGGTAGGGAAGCAGTGGTGGTATTAGTTGTAATGGAGAGTATTTTGAAGTGGATATGGTTGTTTTGTTAACAATTTGAAAGTGTATAGCTTTTAAAAATTAATTCTGTGTTTTTTTTGTTTTTTGGGGGGGGGGGGGAGGGGTACACCCTCTATAGGGAGTTGGGGGTTTCCTTGTATGCATTTTATTTCATGGAGTACATCCTTGTATGCTTTTACACTCTTGAAGGAGAGCTGCTATTCATCAAAGTCCAGGGGGCAAATTGTGGCTCAGTATGGATAGTCATTAGATGGGGTGATATTGGTGTAAAACTGATAACTGTTGCGTTATTGAGTTTCGTGTCAAGGGTTTGTGTGCTTGCGCTACTGACCCATGCATATCACAACAGAGTAGACTAGTCCCAGTGTGGAAGTGAGCAGAGTTTCAGCAGCGGAGCCCTAGGTTGTTCTGCTGAGCTTATGTAGGATTTTGTTCCTAGTTCATATTTTCGCGGCTATGTTTTCTTGGTATTCTTTATACGACAGTGTCCGGTCCACTGTAAGCGCCAGATGTTTTGGGTGCTAAGTGTGGTGAATTAGTCTATCACCAAAACAGACTAAGAGTTGTCGGTTCGGTGCCCCGTTGCACAAATGAGAGAAAACCGTTTCTGCCTTCTCTTCAACCTAAACAATATTACATTATCATTATCCTGTAAAAAAGGCATTATCTCTGTTTCTGTACCTCACTCTCGATTTACATATTTTTTTCAATGTTGTTCAGGGATAGTATACCCACAATGATGACGATGGTTTTGTAAGCTGAAAACCGGTTACGAAATAAATTAGCATTGTAGAAGATCTAAAATTATAGTTCTGTGTCAACAATTATGATGCTCTATGCCTATACTGATCAGAGCTATGTAATGAAAAGACAGTATTTCATAACGTTAATTAAGTGTATTTTCCTTCGAATTTGTTAAAGAAAGAAATGGGAGTGTAGTAAGCTCTAAAAATACGGTATGCTTTTCATCTATAATTATGAAACTGTTCCAACAAGAAGCAACGAAAGAGTCAGCGTAACTCTCTTTTATCAAAATTCCTCTCGCCTCCACTAGACTCTGCAGTCTATTGTCTCTCTGAACTACCACGTGACTCTTTGAAAGCGTGCACGCACATTTAATCGAGGCACTCGCATTGTCAACAAGGAAATGTGCAATGAATGTCCATCTCCCAAATAACTTGGCCCACATGCATATGGCACATCAGGAAGATATTTACTATCAAGAACAGTTTTGATCACAATTTATTTATTACGGTGACCGGTTTCGGCCACTTGTGTGGTCATCTTGAGACCAATGAGTAAGATCCGCCTTCTGGTGGTAAATTTACCGCAAGAAGGAGGTTCCTACTCATTGGTCTGAAGATGACCACAGTGGTGGTCGAAACCAGTCACCGTAATAAATAAATTGTGATCAAGACTGATTTTGATAGTAAATATTTGTAAGACATTGATCACTGATCACTCCCACAATGTATTAAAAAGACGCAGAAGACGAACAGGTTTACTTCAAACAGATTTTATTGATGTTATGCATCCTGTGTATGATTATTGATTGAAAAGGCAATGTCTAGAATACTGTACCAGCAGCAAAACTGTTTGACTGTTTGAATCCCGCATCATCATCACAGTCAGTGTGTGTGTGTGTGTATGTGTGTGTGTGTGTGTGTGTGTGTGTGTGTGTGTGAGTGTGCGTGTGTGTACTGCTTTTACTGAATGCATTGCATGTTGTACCATCAACACGTTGAACTATCTTTTGCAGTAAGTAGCACTTGGGCTGGAAAAGCGTGTCTGAAAATACATATACATGCTCAAATTGTATTCCATGTGGGTGTGTTAGCTGTGACATTTGTATTTGTCTTGTCACAGTTGAATGGACCTACAGTTATTTCTTATATATTATCCGGTAAGTGTATCCCATTTTTCTTTTCTTCTGTCTTATTCCTCGCCATCAAAGAACCAAGGACTTACAACTAAGTCCTGATGTTTCATCCACCCTATGCGCATTTGCACTTCAGAGGTCAGGAAACTACTGAGTGTCTTTAAATGGCTGCCCAATCCACAACGCAAGAGATAACTTCCTCTGGTTCCCCTACGCCAGACAGAGTGAGCCTGAGGTTTTCACCTTGGTGTATTGGCCTCGACTGAGCTAGTTCACAAATTTCCTACATAGGATGCTTTACATGAATTTTGTTCTCCCCCCCCCCCCCCCCCCCCCGCCCTCTCAACACTTCCCTCCGGAAGTGTATATACATTAACCTCTGGCTTGTTCTGTCTGATGTGATGGCATAGGACGAAGTTATTTCTTGCACTGTGGATTGCCCAGCCACGTAAAGTCAGTCAGTAACTGAGTGACCTCTGTGAAGTGCAGGAGCGCATGGGGTAGGTGAATCCTCTGGACTTAGTTGTGATTGCTTCTTCGCTGGTTTGGAAGAAGACAGGAGATGAAGAAGAAGAAAAAGAAGAAGAAGAAGAAGAATGGGACACTCTTACCCGATAATACATGACCAATAATTGTAGATCCATCCAACTGTGGCAAGACAGATACAAATGTTCTTATGTCACTGCTAACACACCCACATGGATTACACTTCGAGCATATATGTGTATTCTCAAATACGCTTTTCCAGCCCAAGTGCCAACTACTGTGAAAGGTAGTTCAAGGTGTTGATGGTACAACATGCATGGCATTCAGTAAAAACAGTCAAATCCCTCCACCATAAAAAGTGAAGAAAAACACTCTATTCGTATTTGGCGATTTTGTTGTTGAAAACCAACATCACATTTTACAATATTTGTGTTTTCGTTGACATGTGGGTGTTTACGCATTTTATTTGAGTCAGACATATTCCGGAATCCCACAACAGTTGCTGTCGGATAATTCAAACCCCCTCATGCCTTTCAAACAAGACAATTCGATTTAAAACACATTTACTGGGTGCATTTAGGAACTGACACGTCATTCAATGATTTTGTAATGATATGCACAGATTACTGGAATCACACACAGTACAGATTCCTCGATATTGATAAATCAAGAAAACTGAATGACACAGAACTCCCAGGAGTTTCTTTCTATATGGATATGAAGAAATTTATGAGTATATTGGTCACATCATGGAGACATTTCATGTATTTCAGGCACTCGCCCTGACAGGATATTTGTATATAGACAGGGAATACATATACACATCTCCGGAAAATTTCAGTCTCTCGACCATAAATTTAAGGGGCTAGAGACATTTATATATGCCATTCTGAGACTAATCAAGGACTTAGAAGGTAGGGTTAAGGAACTAAAAGCACACCCTGACTAATTCTATGAAAGAAGTTTGATAGAATTGAGACGAATGTGGAAGAATTAACTGTTCATATTGATAGAATTGGACGGAATGTACATTAGGTGCACCATGAGAAGGAGTCCACTAAATATATAACCCAGATGTCGGCTAAGCATAAGGTCATCATGGCATGGAAGACAGTTCGAAAGAAGTTATGACTGCTAAGGTTAGGACATTTGGGCCAAGAACAGACACTGAGAGAAACCTTCAAACCAGTTATTGAATCTCTGGCTGAACTCTCAGCAAAATTAAACAATGATGAAGCGTTGCTTATTTCATTAACTGTCACAGCAATAATAGAGCAGACACCACATTCGGTCTCGATGGCAAAAACACGTACATGTTTAAAGGAGAAACAATATAGGTAGGTAACAGGGAATTTACGAACGACTAGTCTAATGAAAAAATGGTTCAAATGGCTCTGAGCACTATGGGACTCAACTGCTGAGGTCATTAGTCCCCTAGAACTTAGAACTAGTTAAACCTAACTAACCTAAGGACATCACGAACATCCATGCCCGAGGCAGGATTCGAACCTGCGACCGTAGCGGTCTTGCGGTTCCAGACTACAGCGCCTTTAACCGCACGGCCACTTCGGCCGGCGGTCTAATGAACTTAATTTTCCTAAATACCACTAAAACTGTAAATTGTTCACCCAAAGATCTGGAGATATATGGTGAAGTGCTGCGATTGATTAGTGCACATAGGGAAGCAGGAATCTGGAGCAGTGCGAAATATATAAACCCTATAGGGTAATTTTTTCCACCATGTACAAACTCTAGGGATTGTTCGATGAGAGGATACAGAAAAAAAGGTGTAGTGAATTTACGTCGGGAAACGCTTCGTTTTCCTTGCTATGGACCACGTATTCAATCATACCTTGTTACAGAAACTGCGGCCTAAAACGCGCTGTACCATGCAGCCTCTAACGATACCACCACTTGCAAAGTGGGTTACAAATCAGATTAAGAATGTTGCTCACGCATCATATGTTCGCTTTATCGGGCAACAAGAAAGTTATGGACTGTGGATGGTATCGTCAGAATGGAAATAATGAAGTCACTGTAAAAAAGTCATTAATTTTGGCACTTATCTTGAATGGATTCCCACTTGGATTTCGTAGAGGTTGTTATGGCTCATCTTGTTGATTCGAGGGTGATTCCACTTTGACCGCTAGAAGGTCCAGATCTGTATTTTAGCAATATTTGAAGACCTAACAAATGCGTTTTTCAGGAAATTCTTACTGATCAAACAATCCCAGATCAGAACAACGGTATGGTAGTAATAATTTTTGACTTGGTGGTCACGATCCACATTTTTATTAGACTTCTTGTAAATTCACATGTACTTCTTAATTTTCACATCATCAAGAAAACAGTTTTGTATCAGTCTTCATATATTTAATTTCCACTTTAGCCAAACACATGACTTGACTGTTCTTTTACAAAGCGAAATAACAACTTAACTTCTGCAAAGTGAAACAAAGACTGCCCTGAGCGCATTGGCGCCAAGACGGTTACAAGTAAGTCAAAGATTATGACAGTCTCACAGAAATGAATACACACAAGAACCATATCACTGTAATATATCGGCACATCGGAGTACCTATACATTAATAAAACCAAATGTGAATACTGTCACAAAAGTATGTCTGTTACTTCGCAGAAAAGTAGTACGATATTACTGGTATCGAGAACTGGGGTTGGAGTGCCGTTATGGTCACGTAAATAAAGAACCATTACAAGCCTCAGTTACAGTACGCATTGTTTCTTCTTAGAGGGTGGTACTGTGCCTCATATGTCATGATCTAGCACGCTCTCCTGCCATAGTCATAGGTAATTTTATGCCCGATTCACTTTTCTTGGTGACTGACTTTGTAAAGGATGTGATACAGCGTTGTACACTGTGGTTCCGTATTGGAATCGAGAACTTGCTGACATGATGTTTACTTACAGCAAGGCAAATGGCAATGCGCGGTAGGCAGAAAAGTTGTATCAGGAGACCTATCACCGCCGACAACAACCATATCACACAACGTCTGCAACAGTGTTTCTCCATATGCCTGAGACAAGGTAATTTCAGAAAGCAGGAAATCAAGAAGGACGTCCCCGAAATGTTCAGACAGCAGATATGGAGGAAAATGTAACATCGTGGAAGGCGACCGCTGTGTCAGTACCCAGCAGTTGGGGTAAGCCAGACGACCGTGTAGAACATTCTGCATGACAATTATTTCTATCCTTGTCAGTTACAGCGCGTGCAGGGCTTACTAGCGACAGAATTTCCACATTGGGACCAATTTTGTCACTGGTCTCTTCACCAGGCAACCACTATTTTGGGATCTGTCTCATCCATCCTATTCACAGATGAGTCCACCGTTATGCAGAGCGGTTTCTCCAACTTTCATAACAGTTATCTGTGGAATAGTATGCAGAAACCCCGTGGTATGGTAGTAGCAAATCATCAGATCAGTGCAACCGGAATGAGTGGGCCTGGATAATTGGCGACCGGATTTTGCGACCAGTCTTCCTTCCAAATCGATTAACAGGTCAGAATTATCGTCGTTTCTTATGGCTGACTTCGCTGGAAGAAGTGCCATTGATAATACGAAACGTTATATGGCTCCTACATGATGTTGCTCCAGTCCACTTAGCCATTTACATTCGAATGCATCTCAATTGTGTATTCCCTGGTCGATGGCTTGGATGAGGGCGTTCAGTTTCATGGCCTTCACGTTTTCTTAATCCCAACCCATGCAATTTCTGGTTATTGGGCCATCTCAAAAGTATCGTGTATGCAGAGGTCATTCCAGGTGTGGAGACACTGGAGCAGCATATTCATGGTGCCTTTGACACTGTTCGAATGCAGCCTGGTCATTGTGAACGTTTGAGACAGAAAATGCTGTAGCTTGTATATACATGCGTTGAGGCACATGGAAACAATTTTCAACATCTACTATAACTGTGGCTACGTGGTACAATGCGTATTAGACTGCAGTCTCTGTAACAAAGTATGATTGAACAAATGGGCTCTAGCAAGGAAACCATGTATTTCCGGACATAAGTTCATTAGACCTTTCTTGTTTTGTATCGTCGCTTCGATCAAACCCTCGAGTTTACACACCGTGGAAAAAACCACCATGGTTATTAGATGTTCGGTAAAGCATTGGTGATGGCATTGACATCCAGCATAAAACAGTCAGCAATCGAACCCCTTATTATAGTTACTATGACGATCACTGTGAGCTAATATATCAACTGCGACTGCTCATGGTATCAGCTGCTGGTGGTAATACAACCCATTCTGATGAGGTTGTTTCAATAATCTCCGAATTTACAGAGAGATTTGTAATCCAATAAGTATGGAGGCAGTATTTCAAGAACTACGCAAACCAGCACAAAAAACATTCGCACTTAAACATGTTGTGATCGAATGTTTGGATGACTTGCGGCGAGCTGATCTTGTAGATATGAAGCAATATTACAATGTGAATAATCGATCCAAATATACAGGGTGATTCAAAAAGAATACCACAACTTTAGGAATTTAAAACTCTGCAACGACAAAAGGCAGAGCTAAGCACTATCTGTCGGCGAATTAAGGGAGCTATAAAGTTTCATTTAGTTGTACATTTGTTTTCTTGAGGCGCTGTTGACTAGGCTGAAAACCAAACTACCCGAGGCAGCCCGTGACAGAGCAGTTCATCACTGGCCTCCAAGAAGCCCTGATCTTACCCCCTGCGATTTTTTCTTATGGGGGTTTGTTAAGGATATGGTGTTTCGGTCACCTCTCCCAGCCACCATTGATGATTTGAAACGAGAAATAACAGCAGCTATCCAAACTGTTACGCCTGATATGCTACACAGAGTGTGGAACGAGTTGGAGTATCGGGTTGATATTGCTCGTGTGTCTGGAGGGGGCCATATTGAACATCTCTGAACTTGTTTTTGAGTGAAAAAAAAACCTTTTTAAATACTCTTTGTAATGATGTATAACAGAAGGTTATATTATGTTTAATTCATTAAATACACATTTTTAAAGTTGTGGTATTCTTTTTGAATCACCCTTTATTTTAATGTTTATTGATAGATACTCCAAATATGCTTGGACATTACCTGTTGAAACAAAACTGGGGAGAGAATTTGCAGAGGTGTTTGAATGTTAGTTACAGACAAGGATGAATTGATGCCTAGGCAACCTCCAAACAGATCGTGGTGGAGAGTTTTACTGTAGGTGTTCCAAGACTATGATGCAGCAGTATGGAATACATCGCTACTCATCATTCACTCGCCTGAAAACGAGTATCTTGGAATGTTCAAGAGAACAATGAAAGGTCAAATGTTGATGAGTTTTCACCTTCTAGGTTCATATAAATGGACACATATCCACCCATATATAACTGCCCAGTATTACAGAACCAAAAATAGCATAATAAGAATGAGACAAATCAAATGGTTCAAATGGCTCTGAGCACTATGGGACTTAACGTCTCAGGTCATCAGTCCCCTAGAACATAGAACTACTTAAACCTAACTAACCTAAGGAAATCACATACATCCATGCCCGAGGCAGGATTCGAACCTGCGACGGTAGCGGTCAGAGACCAATGGATATTTGCGGTAATGGACTCATGGACACGGCATACTCGTATTATCGAATTAAAATGCAGGATGCATATCGACGAAAATTTAATGTTGGCGATTTGATGTTTGTCTCGAAACACGAGAAAGCATTCGCGTAGTCATGCCTCCAAAACTGATAGTTTCCAAAGTGCAGAGAACAAATTCCAGAACTTAAGGATAGCAATGACACTGAAGTTTCATGACGCTTTCACAAAGAGGAAATACAGAAGAGCTCAGAACTACATGGTTTTCTCATTGAGCGTGCCGTAAGATGTCAAGGGAATAGAGCACTTGTTAAATTGCTTGGTTTTTCTGCAACACAAATCAGCTGGATCGACACTGACGATTTGCTACATAATGGGGTGTACAGAGCACTACTAGCACTGTAGCTTGACATGCAACATAGGTAACAGATTACAGGTGGTACTGCTATTATCGACAAAAACCAGTATAGTTGCACATCGCAGGGTATAATTACTGTGGTCCTCGTGCACAGCATCAAAAACTCATTATGATACTGGAATAACCCTGCTAGACAAGAAATGTCTGGAACACGACACTGCATACGAAAAACAAAAAGGTCTAGGACATCAAGTTGCAGATGGAATTTTAGCTGACAAAGCCAAGACAGTACGTGCGAGAAAAGATATTGACATAGGCAGCGCATTGCATGGCAAAAGTGAAGATGGGCTTGGGCATGAATTTCCTGCAAGATATGAACACCGCACATCGTGCACTGAAGAAGACGAAGAGAACGATGATGGTGATTAAGAACAAAAGTGTATGTATGCAGTTGAAAAAGCCATGAAGTGTAAAGTACCAGTTGAGGTACACAGGCGTCTACCTATACCCGAGACAGAAGATGGATATATCCCCTTCCTCATTCCTGTCCTTGCCGGTCTCTCAGTGATGGGTTCACTGCCTGTTGGTTCTGCGGATATTGACAGAACGGTCAAAACCCCCCGGAGCTCCCAGGAGTACCTCGAGCAAGCAAGAAGATATGACAGCTTGAAGGATGCTTCAGCCTTCGTGATGAGACTATACCTGAAATCATACAAGAAAGAGCTAGGTCTCTGCATAAATAAATAAAAGAGCGCGATAGATACCCTACCAGATATATCGGTTACAAAATACAGATCTGTTCAAGTTTGTTAGGAAGAAATTCAGAATTCCTAGATTCTGTGGTGCATTTGTGTGGGTTACATTACCGAAGATAATATGGTAATCTGGAAATTTGCCATTATTAATTCATGTTTCTAGAGGTCCGGAATCTTACTGGGTGGCTTTTGTTAAGACTAATACAAATAACGTGTACTAATTCGGCTTATTCGGAGACCTGTAGCCACCAGAAGAGTTCCAACAAAACTTCAACGTCAGAAGAAATGTAATCCACACTTTTCGTCGCCACCAATACTTTGTACCTACGTGTGTTTCCTCCAAACATTTACGAAGTCAGATATATAACGAATTGCATTAAACATCCACTCCTCAGATCAGGTACAAATGTAATGAAATATACTCTTGTAAATTTTTGTAAATGTTCAAATGTGTGTGAAATCTTATGGGACTTAACTGCCAAGGTCATCAGTTCCTAAGCTTACACACTACTTAACCTAAATTATCTTAAGGACAAACACACACGCCCATGCCCGAGGGAGGACTCGAACCTCCGCCGGGACCAGCCGCTCAGTCCAGGACTGCAGCGCCCAAGACCGCTCGGCTAGTCACGCGCGGCGACATATACTCTGGCTTTAAGCCAAGAACCATCAATATTACGCGGTAATTCCTTCCCATCGATTGATTTAAGCAATAGGGATTGGAGTTTTGGGTAAAATGGAATGGGGAGATACAACAGAGTTCAGCATACGACAGAGGCTAACAATAAACTTCTTACGGAAATTAGTGACGGAAATAAAATGTAGAAGTAGAACCTAGTGCAAATGATATAGACTAGTTGAATCGCGTTTCAAAACGGTCTGGAAAAGGGATTGTGCTACGCGCAAGCATCAGGACACTTATCTCTGAGATAAATAAACCGAATGGAGCCAATGACTTTAACCAGAAACGTTCAATAGGACAGCTGTTGGTTTTCACAAAAGGACAGGTTTTTAAGAAATACGTAATAAATTTTTCAAATCCGACCAGAAACTGGATATACTTCCTGTCAGTGCAATCCGTGTCAAGTGTAACTTTGCAACAATCTCTTATCTCAATAGCACAATGAGTTCGCGCAATTGACGGATTCTTCCCATAAGTTGGAACAGGGTATAAGACCACTAGTAAAGCTATTTACCTCTCAGTAACAAATCAGACATTCGACTATCTGGAGCTGCGTATTGTGGATCAAGATAACCATATCATTGTCTTTCGTGGCGAAGAAATCATTGTGTGACTACATCTAAAGTGGAACCGACATTGATCTCGAATGTGCAGAGACCAGGAAGCGATGGCACCGACATCCAACTTGCTCTACCGGAAGCAGAGGCGGCGACCTTTAACCAGCTGGGACCTGTTGAACGCAGAAGCGACGACCTTTATCGTACCTGACCGTAAGTGTCTGCAGCGTGCTTCAACCAGTCAGGGATAATAGCAGTTTCACAGCGTCCTCGTACAGTCAACGAGGAGATGATGGATGTAAGACATAAAACCAACGTGTAAAATGCGCAAGGTAGCACTTCACCACAAACAGCAAGGTGATGACACATGCTGGGTAGAACAGTGGAAAAGTACAATATTTACTGCATGTGTAGCTCTAAGATTGCTTATGGGATACTTTGCTGATACGCAGTGAATTGTTATGAATGCTAAACAGGAACTTATTCTGGTACAGAGTGCAACAGATAACAGCTCACACGTCGATGGAGCTCAAAAGAAGAACGAAATCACCATCCATAAAATAGTATGGAAAATACCACATTTCGCTGTATCATATGAGCAAGATTTGAATCTTTTAAAAGTTCTGAATGCCAGTGTATTTATACACCATTTTGCTTGTTTTCATGGGAGTTTTTTACGTACCCACTGCTACCATATGCTAGCAGACAAAAGTGAGCTATTAAAACCTATGCTCAATTGTTGGCGCCCAGATTCATCACACACGCATTTCAGACGATAGAGGAGAGAATAAAGCAAATGTTTCAACGAAATTTGACAACTGCAGCTTAACTAATGCCAGAGTATAGCTGAATTCAGGTTTCTCCCCATATGAAAATTTAGATTTGTACCGGAATGAAAATGTTTACAGCCTAGCATATGACACGTATGTGATGTTCCATGCTTCATAATATGAAGAAGAAGAAAAAGAAGAAGGATGTCTACTCAGCCCATCGAAGTTAAAGGACCTGGCGCCAGTATCGTAATATACTGTTAGACACAGAATGAATAATTAGATTTGGACCTATAGATGTTCGAAAGGAATTTAAATCTTCTGCAATTACTCAGAACACACTGCAGCGTATGCTGTAGTTCTACGTGACCGTTTGATTAACTGTTGCCCAGTTACGGGAGATGTGCAACGAGCTGTACGAATGAAAAGGTACTGAGCCATACCAGGAGCGTATGACAATGGCATATCAAGGTGTGAACATCATCACTCAGAGTTTCTATGATAATGAACATAGACCATATTTAAAGAAATTGTATTAATAGATTACACAGAAAATTCCAGAATAATATGGACTTGTCAGCAAGCATGATATTTCCAAGGTGTTTAAAGGATGTGAAGTGTGCTAAAACATGGATGAGTGAGTGCAACGTGGTTAACATGTTTCTACCATGGAATTCAGTGGTATGATCCTCGTGCACCCTATAATACTATGGCAACGCCTCTTGAATTATTCGACCACATGGATACCATCATATACTTCGCAGGCGAGGAGAAGGTCATATGGATGTGTTTACCGCTATTCAAGACGTGGAATGCTATGTGTGTCCTGTTGTCCAGGGACTCAAGAGAAGAAGAAGTTGTGTGAAAATAGTGTTGTGTCAGCTCATGAAAATTCAAAGTCAGTTTTACGTTCGGTGAAACACAAAATGATTTTTACCTTACCGTTTATGTATGAGTCCTTTCAACAATGCTCCCACTTTGATAGTATACAGCTTTGTCCAGATACTACACCTGTGGTTTTCTTCAAATACTGGTAACATAATTTTAGAGATGCTTGCTACATGTCTTTCGAAGCAGACATAATCACATGCCTCCTGCTGCCATAAGCCAAATCATGCTGCATGCTTGGCGTAACTCCATGCAACCGCATATTTTGTTACTCGCCATGGCAAACTTCACATTCATATTTTAAAACTAATGTCATTTGTGTCTTTCACGTACTTTATCTATATACCACTGGGACAGGTTTTTCTCTAATTAACAACAGCAAAGGTCTATGGTACTGAATTTTTCTTTTATTCAATTTTCACACTTTGGTTCTTGAGATAAAATTTGATTCTTGAGGTGCAATTTAGTTTTTGAGACTACATTTTGTTCTAATGTTCAAGGCAGTGACAAATTTTTTACACAATAATTTCAAAAATTCATTAGTTGAAATATTCAAAATTATCAGGTATGTAAATCTACTCTAAACATAATGTGGAGATACTTCTGTTTTTACGTTAAAACTAAATTCCACAGTCACAGTAGTAGCAGCTACATAGTTCTTATGGATATAGACATACATGTAAAAAATGGTCAGACTTGGAAGATTAGTGTCAGGTGAAACTTAAGAAACTATTCCAATTACACATGATGTGTGAGGTGAGCATATATATTTTGACATAAACCATGCATGGTGCCCAGATTTTTTATAAGTACATGTCAACAAACGTGGTGCACAGGTATATTATTTTACAAGAGAAATATATATATATATATGTATACATGTATGTCTATATCCATAAGAACTATGTAGCTGCTACTATTGTGACTGTGGAATTTAGTTTTAACGTAAAAACAGAAGTATCTCCACATTATGTTTAGAGTAGATTTACATACCTGATAATTTTGAATATTTCAACTAATGAATTTTTGAAATTATTGTGTAAAAAATTTGTCACTGCCTTGAACATTAGAACAAAATGTAGTCTCAAAAACTAAATTGCACCTCAAGAATCAAATTTTATCTCAAGAACCAAAGTGTGAAAATTGAATAAAAGAAAAATTCAGTACCATAGACCTTTGCTGTTGTTAATTAGAGAAAAACCTGTCCCAGTGGTATATATATATATATATATATATATATATATATATATATATATATATATATTAACAAGTGTACCCAGTACACAGTCCTCACACAGATGGTGTGCATAAATAAATATTTATACCACACACACACACACACACACACACACACACACACATACATACACACGCATTCACACACACTGTTGCTTGCGCTACCATGAAGGGGGTCATACTTTCATGTGACCATTCACACCCAGTCTCACTTTCTGCTTCTCATTCAATCAGGGTCATCGACACCTCTCCCTCTCAACAAATGAATAGTATGAGTATTGGAGAGGTCCAAACCCATAATCCTAAATCACTCTTGTATCGTCATGAGGCCACAGGCCGATTTTAGAATGCAACACAATGTACACCTCATGTGCTCTCGATTAAATACTGGTTTGCTGTACCATGTGCTGCGGCCGCAGCAGAGCACTGTGAACATTGCTAATAGTTTTTGGTAGAGGGGCACCTGATACACATGACGGACATCCCTAGCCTGCCTTGGGCTGGCACTTTCCAATGTGGAATATGCATACAATTTTGCTCACAGATCTACAAACTTTACAGTCGGTGATCCAACTGCCTTATCTTTCATTATCCCGATACCTTTTCTGTACTATGGAACATTACTGTAGGAAGACATGTCAAATTCTTCACCGTGGCACCTCAGTATGTCATATGACTCACATTTCTTCATCCAGTAGATGAAGTTATCCATATACAGTAATTTATGATCAGCGAAATCAGACTTCATAAACTCATAAGTAAAGTGGTACATGTGGATTTAGATAGATCTAGTAAGCACATCATTACATAGACAGGTTTCGTGAACTTTACTGCAACCTTCGCCATCTCCTCATCAAAGATGATCTCCCTGAATACTGTAACCTATTTAAAATTTGGTCTGACGATGCATTGTCTCACGCCCCAACCACCATCCCATTGCGTTCTAATCAAAATTTCACGATGTTCCATCAAATTACCCGTTGTCTTACCGAAAACTGAATTCATCTACATCTACATCTTACTAGGCAAGCCGTGGTGGCCGAGCGGTTCTAGGCGCTACAGTCGGGAACCGCGCGACCGCTAAGGTGTCAAGTTCGAATCCTGCCTCGGGCATGGATGTGTGTCATGTCCTTAGGTTAGTTAGGTTTAAGTAGTTCTAAGTTCTAGGGGACTGATGACCTGAGACGTTAAGTCCCATACTGCTCAGAGACATTTGAACCATTTTTGAACCTTGGGGATGTTTCCAGAATGACATTTTCACTCTGCAGCGGAGTGTACGGTAATATGAAAACTGTGTGCCAGATTGAGACTCGAAATCAGGACCTTTGCCTTTCGCAGCTTCAGAGCTACCAAAGCACTCCGCCTGTACTTCGTCTCCAACCTTGGAAGGTAGGAGACGAGGTACTGGGGGAATTAAAGCTGTGAGGACGGGTCGTCAGTCGTGCTTTGGTAGCTCGGTTACTATTCGAATCATAGAATGATGCAGCTTGGTACACTGCCACATACAGTACCTGTTTTTATATGACAGTAGTATGTGAGGCTCTAGGGTCACCCTCAGAGCGGGTCACAGGAGCGAGAAGGCATTCCAAGTCGGCATACACCAAAAACGGGAATCACTTCTGACGGTGAGCGTTCTGAAGTTTCTCGAATTTGTTTTCCTTAGGAAGCATAATACCTATAAGATCCTCGGAAACACAATCTGCTGGATGCATTGCTACAAACCTGTCTGAGGAAAACCTTAAGGAGATGTGACGTGTTTACTAATTTGGAGGAAAACGAGTCGGGACATGTTCCTGACCCAAAATAATGATGTCTGTCTCCATCGGAAAATGTCGGGATGTAATATGCTTGTTACGCTCACTGGCAAATTTTGAGAAATGGAAGAGTCCAATGACTATGTTTATCTCACTTGTTCTCCTCATTTGGCCGGCCGATGTGGCCGAGCGGTTCTAGGAGCTTCAGTCTAGAACCGCGCGACTGATCCGGTCGCAGGTTCGAATCCTGCCTTCGGCATGGATGTGTGTGATGTCCTTAGGTTGGTTAGATTTAAGTAGTTCTAAGTTCTATGGGACTGATGACCTCAGATGTTAAGTCCCGTTGTGCTCCGACCCATTTTTCTCCTCATTTGACTTCAGTTTCTCCAGGTCATAGACATGAACTGATACTCTAGTATAATGCACCTCAAACTTAGGTACGTCGTCGATCTTGAAGGGGGACTCATACCATTAAAGTTATAACACTTATCAATGTCAAGATATCTACCGTATGGATATGAGCGCTGCTGTTTTTTGGTATAATCTCTTTTGCAAGCCAGGACTGACCACGAAAAACAGGCCTGTTTACCTTTGGAATTAATAATTGTATTCTTATCATCTATGTCTTCAGAAAACAAGATGTTCCTGGACCTTTCATTTACTGGATGATAGACATGCATATGGACGTCAAGGTGTGGTATTTGGCTGGGTGCTTTTGCTGGCTCGAAACGGACTCACAAAACCACTCAGCGATTGATGTGCTCCATGATATCATACCATCCCCTCCCCCCCCCCCTCCCACACACACACAAAGATAGTGAAGGCCTCCAGAATGAGATTTTCACTCTGCAGCGGAGTGTGCGCTGATGCGCTGATATGAAACTTCCTGGAAGATTAAAACTGTGTGCCGGACCGAGACTCGAAATCGGGACCTTTGCCTTTCGCGGGCAAGTGCTCTACCAACTGAGTTACCCAAGCACGACTCATGCCCCGTCTTCACAGCTTTGCTTCCTCCAGTACCTTACTAAACTTACTAAAAGGATGGGATACGGAACTGCCACTAACCACTACTACTACTGACTACGACTAGGTGAAGACGATGCTGGTGCTGGTAGCTGCCATGAGGAACAGGAGGGTGCCTGTACGTTGTGGTTGTTCCAATCCTGAGCCAGTTGATAGGGGGAGTCCGGCTCATGGACGTCAGAGTGTAGCTGGTGTGGGCAGCAGTAGGGTGGGCTATGGCTGAGGCTGCAGATGTTGCAGCTTACTACTCAGCGACGAGCGGCATCTTACATGCTAGAGCGTGTGACACAGCAGGAATGTGTCTGGTGGTTCTCTCTTTACTGCTACTTGTACCTGCGCCAAGTTGTATTGTGATGAGGCGTTCACTGGCAGAAGAAGAAAAATAAGAGGAGAAACTTAAGTACAATGTTCTAGAAATTGCTTGCTGCCGCATGAACATCGTTAAAAGCAATAATTATAAGTAAGCAGTGTAGGAGTTGATATACATTACCTACATCGCTCTGGCTCCCTTACGTATCCTTCAGGTCACTGGAAATCACCTCTGACATCCCCTGACGCCGACATAGCTCCATCTCCATCTCCTCCACCCAATGTGACATCTCATCATTCTCGCCAAAAGCCACTAGATCCGTCGATCCATCTGGCCTACATCACCTACAATGTATTTATCTATTAAAAAAAAACGATTACATAAAAAAATTCGAGGGAAATTATTTTTAGACTCTACGTTTACCCGATAACTACGATGTGGGTGGACGAGCCGGAGTGGC
Source organism: Schistocerca serialis cubense (assembly GCF_023864345.2). NCBI lineage: Eukaryota > Metazoa > Arthropoda > Insecta > Orthoptera > Acrididae > Schistocerca > Schistocerca serialis. The sequence continues at coordinate 231,149,129 of NC_064645.1, forward strand.
CGAGCGGTTCTAGGCGCTACAGTCGGAACCGCGCGGCGGCTACACTCGCCGATTCGAATCCTGCCTCGCGCATGGATGTGTGTGATGTCCTTAGGTTAGTTAGGTTTAAGTAGTTCTCAGTTCTAGGGGTCCGATGACCTCAGAAGTTAAGTCCCATAGTGCTCAGAGCCATTTGAACCATTTGATGTGGGTGGTATCACAATCTCTGTCCCTCCATGCTCATGATTCTGTAAATCATCCAGAGCATAAAGTATATGTATCAGACTTGTTTCCTGCTATGTTACAGCAACATATTACGTATACACAGTACTACGATGAAATCTTGGAAATTTTTTTTTTAAGAAGAATACGTTTCAGACTCCTTGACCACTACATAACAGCAACCCATTACATGTACACTAAAAACAACGAAAAACATTTTTTTTTGAATATACACTTACACTATATCTGTGATGTGGATGACATCACAACTTCAGTCCCTCCCTGGTCTTGATCCTGTAAATCGTCTACAAAAAGAAGAATACGCCTTAGACAACATGATATCACGCATAGACGCAACAGAACTATGATGACGCTTTAGAAAGACTTTCCTGTCATGAAAGGAATATGTCTTAGAAACGTATTACTTTCTCATAGAGAACTATGAACATGGAAATATGTATTTGCGATGTTGATGCTAATGCTATTGCTGCTGCAGGAGCTGCTGCCTCTCAGCTCCAAGCTGATCCCCTGTTTAATAGTTATATATGCTGAAACGATAAGAATGAGACATGTAATCGATACTACGAAATTTTTAGCGAAAGAATTGTGAGAATATGTTTCAGTTATCGTTTTGAATATGTACTTATCAGATAATTCTACTGGCACTGCTGCTGTTGCTGGCTGAACGTTTCATCTTGTAATGTAAACGAGTGGCGATTAAACAAAGGCTGTAATTGCTGATAAGTAGACAGACAGCCTGATGCAGCCACAGGCGGTCATGCGATGGGGACAAAAGCAGAGTGCGGTGGCTATATGAAGCTTCACTGATTCATCATTAGCCAATAGGAAAGCAGGAAAAGCGATCAACAAACTAGTACAAGTCAGCAGTTGAGCGCTGGACCACTCACGTTGTAAGTCATTGTCCTACAGGCAGGAGCATGCATACATGCAGGTGTTTCCATCGTCTTTTACATCCAGAGACCTGTCGACTTCTTTTTCTGAGGGAGCCAAAGCCCTTTGAGCTAGGTCGCTAGTGAAAAATGGTTCAAATGGCTCTGAGCACTATGCGACTTAACATCTGAGGTCACCAGTCCCCTAGAACTTAGAACTACTTAACCCTAACTAACCTAAGGATATCACACACATCCATGCCTAAGGGAGGATTCAAATCTGCAACCATAGCAGTCGTGCGGTTTCAGTCTGAAGCGCCTACAACCGCTTGGCCACAATGGCCCGCAGATCGCTAGCGAGATAAATTAGTGTGTTTCAGACAAAACTTTGAATTCCGGCAGAGAGGAGGAATTAACTGCTTACTTTCGCTGCGTGGCTCAGCCTCTCGGCGTAGTGCTTCCTAGAACAAACCTGAAGCTCGCCATCACTCATAGCAATGATATATTTAGCTTTTTTTATGGCAAAGCTACTTTCACACAGGCAAAGCGCTGCTGACACACAAAGGAGGTAACTGAATACTTTTCCAGGACCTTTCTTGGAAAAAAATAAAGGTTTGTGTCATGCTGGAAATATATCTAGAGGACCGGGGACCTGCAGTAAACACATGCTTGAGCTGGGAACAATATGAGCCTTAAGCAGATATTGGGGTGCGAACTGGCCACCGCAATAAGCAGTACCATGGTGGAAAGGTGTAAAAGTTCACAGACATGACTAACAGCGTGCGGGAACCCAACAAGATTGTATGGAGGTGGGGGTCGCACAGCTCCTAACGGCAGCAGTAGGTGCGAGGCCTCTGACAATGGGTTTCACTGCAGCCGGCTGTAAGGCACCCAACGGGAGTTTTCTCTATGTAAAGTCAGTGCAGTGAATGTTCCCCCAGCTGCCACCTGGCACTCACAATCTCAGGGTGCCGGCTTGCACAGCAAACGGACCTATCAGCACTTGGTGCTCCACCAGAATACTGTTGAGGACCTCTGGTAGCAGTGCCCCGACCTCTGTTGCATGCAGATGTGTACACTGCGTGGCCTGTGACTCGCTGGTTGACACACACATGGGATACCAATGGCTAATATATCACACTTCATTCCACTCCTCGGTGTTTACATCATGGGAAGTCTCGTGAAAACTGTGTAAATAAAAATTATGAAGCAATACGTTATTGACAGTGATTTGAATTTTATGTCATGAGATCCTCCCACACAGCTCAGGACAGCCTGCGTTATTTTCCTACCAACCCTCAAGTTGGGCAGGGTGGGAGAAGTATGGGAGGACAGAGGGAAGCGGGGGAGGGGAGCGAAGGGCTGGGGGATTTCCCAGGAGGAGGAAAAGTGGCTCTGAACTGAACTGGAGATGGTAACAAAAAGATTTCCCTTTTCCCAAAAGGGGTGGGGGAGAAGGAGGGGGAGATGGAGGTGGATGGATGGACGGTTTCTCAGAAGGGTTGATTGTCCCAAGGGGGCCATAAATTAATCCCCAGAGGTCATAAATCAATTAGCATTACAGCAAGTTAAGGTGAAGGGGATACTTTGCCCCTGAATGTGTGCTTGGTCCTGAATGCATGCAATCTGCTCAAACAAAATGGTTCACAACCAGTTTATTCTTACAATCTGTCAGAGCAGTTGGGCTGAAAAATGTAAATTTCTCTTAGTTGTAATATTTGTACTACGTAATTCCTGACTTCGCGAATATACCAGGTGTCCGTTCTAGGAGTCATCAGTCGAAGTTTCTCCAGTGTTTTGGCAGATATTTGTAATTTCTGTTTTGCGAGTGAGCACTATCAAATATTGCTCATCCTGTTTTATGTGGTACCTAACGCTGACGGAAAGAGTCGGTTTACCGAGCGAGGTGGCGCAGTGGTTAGCACGCTGGACTCGCATTCGGGAGAACGACGGTTCAATCCCGCGTCCGGCCATCCTGATTTAGGTTTTCCGTGATTTCCCTAAATCGCTCCAGGCAAATGCCGGGATGGTTCCTTTGAAAGGGCACGGCTGACTTCCTTCTCTAATCCGATGAGACCGATGACCTCGCTGTTTGGTCTCTTCCCCCAACCAATCCAATCCAATTCAAAAGAGTCGGTTTGTTTCCCGTTACAAACAAAACGATTTAAAGCCAACTTTTACGTTCCCATTCGACAGAACGGTCCAAATTTAATCTAGTGCGATATTTGTTTTATCGATGTGATTCGAGGAAGACTGTAAAAAAAGAAGAATGCCCAGTGCTAAAGCAGCAGGAGCAATCAGGGCTGCTGCAAAGCCGTAACAGTCGAAGTGGGCAAGTGCGATGCTGTCGCTGTTGGGGTACTGACTATTCTTCTTGTTTTACTGTTCCTCTTAATACAGTTTGAAAAATGAATATCGTACTACATTAATTTGGAACAGTTCTATCGAATGTGTAAATACAATTTCGGTTTTGCCGACGTAAAACATTCGATTTCATTGGCAATGGGCTTCGTTTGAAAGATGTGATTAGCAATGTCTGTTTGGTCTGATTTCAGCTACCCATTGCTGAAACAAAATTAAAAATATCTGCGGAAATAGCAGAGGAAATGCGCCTGTCGACTACTGGGAGGGATACACTGCACAGAGAGTTGTTACGGGTCTGTGTATTGTTGCATAACTGCACTTTGGTACTATTAGACAGAAATATCAGCTGACTGGCGTGGGAGATGGAGAATCAGATTTTTTCGAAGTAACTATTTTTACAGTCGCAAACAGGTATGAAGTAATCTATAAAAACTTACCATAATTATCTTTTTGAGCAACTTAGCGTTTGTCAATTCGTTGATGATACGCGACTGTTATTTGGAAAGTAACGTAAAATTTCTAATAAAACAAAATATTTCCAAGAATCTCCTTTTTTTAAATTCCTCTCATCTTTCTCTATTTTAGCCGGCCGAAGTGGCCGTGCGGTTAAAGGCGCTGCAGTCTGGAAACGCAAGACCGTTACGGTCGCAAGTTCGAATCCTGCCTCGGGCATGGGTGTTTGTGATGTCCTTAGGTTAGTTAGGTTTAACTAGTTCTAAGTTCTAGGGGACTGATGACCTCAGATGTTAAGTCCCGTAGTGCTCAGAGCCATTTGAACCATTTTTTTCTCTATTTTCCTACATAATTTCCAGTTTCCTTATTTGTTAAACATTTTTCATAACGTTCTGCTAGCTATTGTATCCAGAAATCATAGCAGTCTGCCGCTTGTGAGGACAACCAGTGTTTAACGGATTCATTTACCTCCTCATTTGTTGCGAAGCGCTTGCCGCCGAGAAACTCTTATAGTTAGCGAAACGTGAAAGTCGCTCGGCTCCACGTTTGGACTGTATGGTGGGTGGACAGTGTATTCCCATCCAAAAAATGTTTTTTGAGCTATTGGGAGTGGACAGCAGAGTGGAGTCTGACATCGCCATGTAGTAACAAAATTAAAAACGTCAGAAGATAACGTCCAAGACTAGTTGGGTTGGATTGGGTTGTTTGGGGGAGCAGACTAGACAGCGAGGTCATCGGTCTCATCGGATTAGAGAAGGACGGGGAAGGGAATCGACCGTGCCCTTTCAAAGCAACCATCCCGGCATTTGCCTTGAGCGATTTAGGGAAATCACGGAAAACCTAAATCAGGATGGCCGGACCCGGGATTGAACCGTCGCCCTCGCGAATACGACTCCAGTGTCATAGCCATTGGGCCACATCGATCGGTGGTCCAGTGAGTATCTGCCTTTATTGTCGTCCCTTGCCACATAAATTCGACTAAACAGACTACACGTGTATCCGGAAACACGGTTGCCATAACCTCGCGTGTTGAGATTGTATGCCTGTCCTTGATTTTGACTGCTGATGTCGTGTAAAGCCATCCACTGACTGGGATTTAGACTCTGGGGTTACGCGAGAAACCCCATTTGGTCGCCTGTGACAATGTTATCTAATAATTGATCAACTTCCTTACGGTAACGGTCCGAGAAATGGAAAACACCATTCGTTATTACTATTTTGTGCTTTCCGTTAGAAATTCCAATGCACGTTGCGACAGTACTAGTGCAAATGGCATCGATTGAACCGCAAGGCATGCTTGGAGACGGAACTCATCCGCGTTTCGATATTGGCGTGACACCCGATTACCTACGGTGATTCAGACCCTACTTTCCAAATAACCCCGTATTTTAAAGAAGTAACTAGCACCGGTTTCTTCCGCCTGTTAATAACTTGACTCGTTCGACAGCTATGAGAGCTCTCCTTCGTAGCGGAAATCGATGTGAAATTAAATGATTGAATGGTGCTGAGCCGGTTGAGACAGTCACCAAGTAATGCTTTGTCCACCTGTTCTTGAAGTCCGCAGAGTACACGGTGGCCAGTGCGCGAAAAGAGAAAGGTGGCATCGCTTATAGCTTTATTTATCAACTTCATGATGCATTACTCATAATTTCGTTAATACTCATAGTTATTATGATATTTGCATTTAAGCACGACACCGAGGAAACTCGGAAGAAACGCAATGAAAAAATAGAAGCCCGTACGATTTCGAATTTGGTGCGAATTGCATAATTTGTTGCTGTGTATGAAATTTAGCTAACATATTGAAATTTTCTTTATACTTGGGTGGAGGTCTTTATCTGTCATCAGTCACGAGAAAATTGATCTCATGTAGCTCACTCATTTGTGATCGCGATAACGACAGATTAATGTATCCACAGCATTCCTTATGTCTCGTAAATGGTTTAAGATATCGAAACAAGACTTTGACAAACGATAGCACGTAAAGAGGAGAGCGTTTTGGCATGCTGTTATTAAGCCAAAATTCTTTATCTGCTATCTAATTCCACTAATGACAGACTTTTTCGATGAAAGAAAGTAACTTTTATGGGCATTCGGTAGCTGGTCAGACGGGAAGTTGTGTGGTGGTTTTGGTACAACGTAAGTGAAGACATTACACGTTTATTTCTGTACCGAGTTTGTGCTTTCTCATAATATATTGATTTAACATGTCCTCAGTTCTTCCTCTAATGAAACAGTGTTTCAGAATTCTCTCAGAACTGCAACTGCACAACATGTTAGCGAGGTGTAAACTCCTCTTTCCTTTCTTTTTTCATTTTTTATCCAGATAAACAATTTTTAACAATTAAACAAAATTCACCACTCAGGTGAAAATAATTTTTTTTTCATTTTCAGCCGAATTATTTTTTGTGTACTAACAAAATAAGAGGTGACAATAGATCGTCTCGAGCAAGTGTGGGCATGTAGATGCTCCAGTTAATATTTACGGAATATATGAACATAGGTTACGGTTTAAAACGGCACTTCCCCGCCAGCGCTCAGCTTTTCACGTGCAGTGCGCTGACTACCTGCCCGCAAGCCCCACAACAACCGCTCTCCCCACATTTGCCCTGCAGAATGCACATCTGCCTTCAGGTTATTTTGCGCCAACTCTACACCTCTTCTGCAGCATTCACTTACAACATCGGCGTCGGCCCTCCTTCCCGTGGCAACGATTGACACTGCGACGCGCTGTGAACTGCGACCTTTGGTTGGGGGTCACGGAGCATCGCTACAATGCCACTGACCTGCTGTAGTCCACTGCCAGAAGAGCTGGTTCGGTTAGTTGCGTACTGATTTCGGAACAAAGGCGAGGTTGTCAGGTCCCACAAAAACTGCGGTCTGAATACCACATTCGTCTTCTCTCTGTAGCAACACTGCTTTTGCACCTTCGTGGAAGATTTTTCTGAAGCCACTTGTTAGTTCCTGTCTGTAACGCAACATAAGGAATGTCCAATGAAGGAGTCCTTTATTTCAGAATTAAATAGCTCTAAAACTGAGATTGGTGCACGAGTGCAACCCAAGGTATGTTTACTGTAAAAGCTGTTAGGATTTTACGAGAACAATCCCAAAATTAAGGTCTCCTATTTTTTTTATAAGTACATAGACCTGTTTATTTTTACAGTGGTTTACATTAGTTTACAGCTTGATCATTTAGCTGTTTTTCGACATAATCACCATTTCTGTCGATTCATTTGTGTAGACGCTGTGGCAGTTTTGGTATGCCCATGTCATACTAGCTCGCCGCCATGCTGTTCAGAAAGTTATGAACCTCTTCTTTCACCTCGTTGTCGGAGCTGAATCACCTTCCGGCCAAATGTTCTTTTAACCTAGGGAACAGGTGATAGTCACTGGGCGCCAAGTCATGACTATAGGGTGGGTGGGTGATTATGTTCCACTGAAACTGTTGCAGGAGAGAAACGGTTTGCTGAGCAATGTGTGGGCGAGCTTTGTCATAGAGAATGTGTACGCCCTTGCTCAACATTCCTTTTCTCCGGTTCTGAATTTCCTGTTTGAGTTTTTTCAGAGTCTCACAGTACCTGTCAGCGTTAACTGTGGTCCCAACGATTCAGCTCCGACGACGAGGTCAAAGAATAGGGTCATAACTTTCTGAACAGCATGGCGGCGAGCTGGTATTACATGGACATACAAAAACTGCCACAGCGTCTACAAAAATACATCGATAGAAATGGTGATTATGTCGAAAAATAGCTAAATATTCAAACTGTAAACTGGTGTAAACCATTGTAGAAATAAACAGGTTTATGTACTTATAAAAAAATAGAAGACCTTACTTTTGGGTTTACCCTCGTATACAGAAACTAGACAGAAATTTGGAAATAGTTCGAAAACCTGCTAACAGATGGTGCTGTATAGCTCGTATAGTATCAGCGTGTAGAACTAAACTCGTTCTCTGCAAGCAGTCTTTGCAGTCACACTATAGCCTTTTCAAAATGCCCATCACTCTCAGTGCGGAGGTAACGCCAACGAGCTGTGAAATTAGCCGTCATATCTGATAGTGTCTAAACGGAAATGGCTTCAAATGCCACACAGATCATCGATTCAAGTTCGTCCTGCATATTGGGTTGGTTCCGGTAGACGTTGTCCTACAAAGTGCTACACAAAAAGTAGGATAGAAGAGTCAATTCGGGGCAATACTGAGGCCAATCTATCCCTGTTTCAGGAAATTTGCACTAACCCAACGCAGTGACTGTATTCACAAAGTACTGATCAAGAATGTTATGCGGTGTGGCCCAGTCCTGGATGAACCACTCGGTGTCAGTTCGATCCCCGTGTTCTAGTAGTGTGGCAACAAACTGCTCCTAAGTTGCAACGTAACAATCACTATAGATGATTTTTCGCTTGAAATAGGGCCAATAATGCCTCCGACACATGCCGCAGGCTAAACATTGAGACATTATTGTGGTTTGGTTTCACAAAAATCGGGTTTTCGGAACTCCAAAATCGTCAGTTTAGTTTATTTGCAACTCCAGTCAGATAGAGTTGTATCATATCTGAGTCAGATGCAGCCAACATCAAACCTTCTTTATCACTCATTGTAACGCAGTGGGGACTTTGTACTCTCAATCCATATTTTGTACTCATATGACCGTCCATTCCATTCAGCAGCTCATGTGATACTTCTTCACTTTCATTTAGGGAAGCATTGCCATTAGCGAATCGTATCATTGATATCCTTTCTCCCTGAATTGTAATCCAACTCCTCAATCTTCATTTTATTTCCAACATTGCTTCTTCGATGTACAGCATGAACAGTAGGTGCGAAAGACTACATCCCGATCTTACACCCTTTTTTAATCCTAGCGTTTCGTTCTTGGTTGTCCACTCTTATTATTCCCTCTTGGCTCTTGTGCATGTTCTATATTACCGTCTCTCCCTAAAGCTTACCTCTATTCTTCTCAGAACTTCGATCATGTTGCATCATTTTACATCGTGAAATGCTTTCTCTAGGTCGACAAATCCTAAGAACGTGTATTTATTTTTCTTTAGTTTTGCTTTCATTATAAATCGCAACGTTAGAATTACCTCTATGGTGCCTTTATCATTCCTAAAGCCAAACTGATCGTCATCTAATACATCCTCAATTTTCTTTTCCATTCTTCTGTATATTAATCCTGTCAGCAGTTTGGATGCATGAGCTGTTAAGCTGACTGTGTGATAATGCTCGCACTTGTCAGCTCTTGCGGACTTCAGAATTATTTCGATGATATTTTCCCGAAAGTCAGATGGTATATTGCCAGACTCATACATTCCACACACCAGCGTGAGTAGTAGTTTTGTTGCCACTTCTCCCAATGATTTTAGAAATTATGATCGAATATTAACCATCTCTTCTGTCTTATTTGATTTTAAGTCCTCCAAAGCTTTCTTAAATTCTTATTCTAAAACTGGATCTCTTAGCACTTCGAAATACACCTCTTTCATCTTCTATCAAAACAGGCAAATATTCCTCCTCATAGAGGCGTTCAATATACTATTTCCACCCATCTGCTCTTTCCTCTGCATTTAACAACGATATTCCGGTTGCACTCTTAATGTTACCACCCTAGCCTATAAGTTCACCAAAGGTTGTTTTGACATTCCTGTATGCTGAGTCCGTCCTTCCCAGAATCTTTTTTTTTCGACTTCTTCGCATTTTTCTTGCAACCATTCCGTCTCAGCCTCCCTACAATTCCTAATTATTTCATTCCTCAGCAACTTGTATTTCTGTATTCCAGAATTTCTCTGAATGTGTTTGTACTTCCTTCTTTCATCAAGCAACGAAAGTATCTCTCCTTTTTTCCGTGGTTTCAATACAGTTACCTTCTTTGTACCTATGTTCTTCTCTACAGTTCCTGTGATTGCCCGTTTTAGAGGTGTCCATTCCTCTTCGACTGTACTGCCTATTGTCCTCTTTCTTACTTCTGTATCTATAGCCTTAAAGACGTTCAAGCGCATGTCGTTTTTCCTTAGTACTTCTTTGTCCCACTTCTTTGCATTTCGATTCTCCTGACTAATCTCTTAAACTTCCTCCTACTCTCCATCACTACTACATTGTAGTACGAGTCTAGTCTGCTCCCGGGTATACCTTACAATCCAGTATTTGATTTCAATATCTCTGTCTAATTGATTCTTGAACAGAGTATTCGGTGTTACCAGCTGAAATTTATTACAGAATAAAATGAGCCGGCCGCAGTGGCCCTGCGGTTCTAGGCGCTACAGTCTGGAGTCGAGTGACCGCTGTGGTCGCAGGTTCGAATCCTGGCTCGGGCATGGATGTGTATGATGTTCTTAGGTTAGTTAGGTTTAATTAGCTCTAAGTTCTAGGCGACTGATGACCTCAGAAGTTAAGGAAAAAGGCTAGGAAAAAGCGTTCGAAAATGTAAAATGGAGCAAGATATTCGAAATTCTGACAAAAATAGGGCTAAGCTGTAGGGCGAGATGGGTTATGTACAACATGTACAGGAATCAAGAGGGAATAATAAAAAAGGAAGACCAAGAATCAAATGCTCTGATTAGAAAAGGTGTAAGACAGGACTGTAGTCTTTTGCCCTCCTATTCGATCTATGAGGAAAATAATAGAATGGTTCAAGAGTAGGACTAAAATTCAGGATGAAAAGATATCAGTGATAAGATTCACTGAAGACATTACCATCCTCACAGAAAGTGAAAATCGGAGGATGTGTTGAATGGAAAGAGTTGTATAATAAGTAAAGATATGGACCTCAGAAGTTAAGTCGCATAGTGCTCAGAGCCATTTGTATAAAATGAGTCTTTCTCCTCCTTCATACCTTGTGCCAAGTCATTTTCTCCTGTAACATTTTCTTAAAATCCTCCCCCGACAACAGCAATCATTTTTCCGATGACTATTTGATTTTCATCTCCCTTTACTATTTAATACCCTGTCAACATCCTCATACTCTCTCTCTCTCTCTCTCTCTCTCTCTCTCCATTTTCAGGTTGCGACGTCGGCGTGTGTACCTGAACTATTGGCATTAGAAAAGATAATAGATTCAATGTGAAGTGTTTAGCTTTTGCAGATGACCTTGCAATCCTCACAAATAATAGAAAAGAAGCCACTAACGCCATAGAGAAGTTACACGAAATTGCACAAAGAACTGGCCTGCAAATCTCATATGAGAAAACCCAGTACATAGAAAGAGTGCCACAACACAAATTGCCTATTGTGACAACCCATGGGAAAATCATACAAGTACCACATTTTAAATACCTGGGAGAAATCATTCAGCCATCAGGGATCAATCTAAAGGCCAATGAGGAAAGAATAAAAAAATTACAGAAAGCATATAAACTCACGTGGAACTATTATAACAAAAAGTCCATATCCACTAACGCAAAATTGAGGCACTACAACACTGTCGTACTTCCGGAGGCACTGTATGCATCTGAAACAACACAAATAGGTGGGCAAACTAAAATCAAAGAAATAGAGAAACAAGAAAGGAAAATTCTCAGGAAAATTTTTGGCCCGATACAAGAGCAAGGAATCTGGAAGAAGAGACCAACATCAGAATTATATAAATACACAGACAAGATTACAGATACAGTAAGGAAAAGAAGAATGCAGTTCTACGGACATACCCACAGGATGAATGAAAACAGAATTTCAAAGCGAATTCTTAAAGTCATCAACTCAGGCAGGGGAAAAACAAAATGGATAAAAGAAGTTGAAGAGGACCTCAGACAAGCACAAATAACAGTAAACGATGCAGAAAACAGAACTGAATTCAGGAACATCATCAAAAAACATAAATTTGACACCACAACACAGAAGAGACCAGGATGCAAATGGACAGCGGAGCGAAAGAAACAACACAGTGAACACATGAAGAAAATTTGGGCTCAGAAAAAACACAAACAATCATCATAAAGGAATTCAAGTTCAAACGCTCTCTTAAATGGGAATAATCGAAAATAATAATAATAATAAGTAAAGATATGGACTGAGAGTAAACCGAAGAAAAGTACAAGTAATGAGAAGTAGCAGAAATGAGAACAGTGAGAAACTTAACATTAGGATTGATGATAACGAAGTAGACGAAGTTAAGGACTTCTGCTACATGGGCAACAAACTAACCCATGATGGACACAGCAAGAGGGACACAAAAATCACACTACATTTGATAAAAAGATCATATCTGCCCGAAAGAAATCTACTAATATCATAAGTAGGTCTTCATTTGTATAAGAAATTTATGAGAATGTACGTTTGGAGCACAGCACTGTGTGGTTATGAGACAGGGACCATGGGAAAACACGGACAGAGGACGTTAGAAACCTTTAAGATATGATGCTACAGAAAAATATTGAAAACTAGGTGAATTGACAAGGTAAGAAATAAAGAGGTTTTCCGCAGAATCGGCAAGGAAAGGAACATAAGAAAACCCTGACAAAAGAAGGGGCCGGATGATATCTTATCTGTTAAGACATCAGGGAATAACGTCTTTGACCTTAAAGTGATCTGTAGACGGCAGAAACTGTAGAGGAAATCAGAGAATGGAATACATACAGCAAATAGACAGATCTTCTGGGCACACGATAGTCAGTTAGCTTATGTGTTAATATCGGTAGAGATACAGAGTGATAATTATTAATCTACATGAAAAAAACTTAGATTAGTTATAAACTACGACGTGCACACACTTTATTCGACATGTAAACTTCACTACAGTTATTGGATTTAGGTTGTGACTTGTTCGACATGCCTTCCATCATTGGCGATGATGTCACACAGACGTATAGCGAAATTCTGCACGACCCGCTGAAGTGCTGAAACATGATGCTGCCAATGAACGACTGTTTTCAGCTCAGCAATTAGTTATAAGTATCCAGCACAGCAATGGTCGGAAGTCAGTACAAAATATATAAAGACAATATTCCCATCATAATGGTTATTAATTACGAGAATTGTCCCACATACCTCTTTGTGAAGTTTACTCACACATACTTAACATAGCATTTAAAAGTAGAGATCAACAAAAATTCAAAGAATTCATTAAAACTTATCCGAAAAATTTAAAAACATCACTTCAGCTGCTTAACTGACATCCTTTTATGTGAAAGAATTGTACACTTCAATCACAGATGATGACAGGCAGGAATCCCAGAAGTGCAAAGTGTCACTAAAGAGAACTTATAAAAATTACAAAAGTGATCTGTGAGCCAACCTACTTGCGTTTTAACAATTAATTAGATTTACGTACTGAAGACCTGCCGGTGTTAAGCCAATCTTGTACAAAATAGCTAATATCCTAATGAGTGAAAACCGAGATTTTGCTGAAATAACAGATACACATGGATGTAGATGATATCACATGTCTCATAGATGAAACAGAAGAGTATGTAAAGAGTTTACGTGATAGATAAGTGATGTTCGCCATTGTTCAGTACAACACTGGAACAGAGAGAGGAGGTAATATGCTACCTCGATCTGAAAATCATAAAATCTAACAATAAGACCTGTTTCGATATTTTCAGAATGGAAACAGCTGCAGAGATGATAATTCATTATAAATCAAACCCTATGCATTCTAAAAAAAAGCAGCTGTCATCAGACATTTTGTATAGTGTGTGCAGAATACCTCTAAGAAAAAAGAACTGCCAAGAAAAACTATGCATGATTATCAACATAGTGAGATGTATCAACACACAACAACAACATACAAGACACGTAACATGGGAAAACTCATCCATCAGCACAAACTAGTACACCATAACACACCACAACCAACTGACACAAGATTATTCGTTTCTGTTGAGATCTCCAGTCCGAAGACTGGTTTGAAGCAGTCCTCCATGCTACTCTTCCTAAGCACCCCTCCTCATTTATGAATAGCTCCGTACTTCTGTATCTGCTTATTGTATTCATGCTTTGGTCTCCCTCTGACTTTTAGCCTCTCTCCGTATTTCCCTCAAATTCTAAATTGGTAATACCATTATTTTCCAGACTGTGGACTATTAACTGATCCATTCTTTCATTCAAGTTGTGTCACAAATGTCTTACTTCCCAATTCTACACCCTACCTCCTCATTAGTTACCCAATCCAATCTTCAGCTGTCTTCTGTAGCACCACAATTCCAAAACCTCTACTCTCTACCTGCCTAAACTATTCATTGTCCATATTTCACTTCCATACATGGTTACACACCAGACAAATATCTTCTTAAAATATATTGTATGATTTATCTTTTTCAGGAATGCTTCTGTTGCTATTGCCCGTGTACGCATTATTTCTCTCCACATCAGCCATACTCAGTTATTTTGTTGCTCAAAGAACAAACTCATCTAGTGTTGTAGGTGTATCATTTCCTAATCTAAGTCCTTCAGCATCACCTAGTTTAATTTGATTACATTCCATTATGATACTTTTACTTTCGCGACGTTCGTGTTTTATCCACCTTTCAAGACGCTGACCTTCCAACTGATCTTCCAAGTCCTTAGCTCTCTCTGACGGAATTGTTACAGGGTCACTGGCAAACATTAAAGTTCTTTCCTCTCCGTGAACTAAATGCCCTACTCCAAATATTTCTCTGTTTACCTTTACCGCTTGCCGAATGTACAAATAGAATAACACTGGAATAGGCCAAAAATTTGTCTGACTGTCTTCTCAACCAAGGCTTCCCTTTCATGCCCGATGACCCTTACATCTGTTGTCTGGTATCTCTAACAGTTGTAAATAGCTTTTCGCAACCTGCATTTTATCCTTGCTACATTCAGAATTCCATAGCGAGACATCAAAGGCTTTCTCTAAGTCTACAAATGTTATAAAAGTAGGCTTGTCTATCACTAATCCTTCTTCTAAGAGAAGTCGTAGGGTCAGTATTGCCTCGCGTGTTCCTTCCTTTCTTCAGAAACTAAAGTGATCCTCCCCGACGTTGGCTTCTTCCAGTTTTTCCATTCTTCTGCGAAGAATTAGTGTTAGTATATTGGAACAATGACTTATTACGCTGATCATCTGGTAATCTGCCAGCACTGGCTTTCTAGGACACTGGAATTCCGAAGGTATATCTACTCTCTGATATACCTACACATCAGATGGAGTACGATATTGTTCAGGAATACGATGTAGTGTTCATTCAGACATGCAACTATGGCACTGCGATATCGTATTTTTCCGCCGTCACTGGGCAAGCGACTTTCAATTCAAGTATCTCCCTTGTACGGTAATATTCATAGTGGATGTTTCAGTACAGTTTATCGACACATGGTTGACGACGTATGGAAGTTTGGGTCTGTCTGTGAAGTATAGTCAGATAGCCTATTGTTGAGGTCACTACCCGCGATAAGCGGAAAATCCGGGTTCGAATCGCGGTCTGTACCAATCTTCATTGTTGTAAATCCACTACGTAGCTGGTGGTCCTGCATATTCACAACGTATAATACATGTCATGTACGAGGTGGAACAGTTTTGTAATGGCTGGCTCTCCCAAGACTGTCAGTAGTTGTGACGAATATCGTCTGCTCCAGTGGCCTTGTTATGACTTAGTTCCTTCAGTGCTCTGTAACACTCTTCTCGCAGTATCATATCTACCATTCCATCTTCATCTACGGCTCTTTCATTTCTATAATATTGCCTTCAAGTTCACCTGCGCTGTAGAGACCCTTGTCTACGTTGAGGTGACAAAAGTCATGGGATATTTCATTGTATAGTGTCGGACCTCCTTTTTCCCGCCGTAGTGCAGCGATTCGACGTGGCATGGACAAAATAAGTCATTGGAAGTCCCCTACAGAAATATCGAGCCTTGCTGTCTCTACAGCCGTCCGTAATTTCGAATGTGTTTCCAGTTTAGGACGGAGTCCCTTGGTTCGATTCCCGAAGGGGTCAGGGATTTTCACCTGCCTCGAGATGACTGGGTGTTTGTGTTGTCCTCATCATTTCATCATCATTCATGAAAGTTGTGAGATTGGACTGAGAAAAGATTAGGAATTTGTAGGGTCCCTGATAACCGGGCAGTTGAGCGCCCAACAAACCAAACATCATCATCATCCAGTTTAGGATTTTGTTCACGAACTGATCTCTCGATCTCTGATGTTCGATAGGATTCGTGCTGGGCTATCTGTGCGGCCCAATCAGTCGCTCGAACTGTACAGATTGTTGTTCAAACCAAAGGTGAAAATTTTTTACCGATTATATGGAGCACTGTCATCCATAAAAATTCCATCCTTGTTTGGGAATATGTAGTCCATGAATGGCTGCAAATGAAGTAGCCGAACATAACCACGTACACAGGTGAACTATTCCATTACACGAAAACACAGTCCATACCATTACTAAACCACCATCAGCCTGCACAGCACCTTTTTGACAACTTGTGTCCATGGCTTCGAGGGGACCACACGCGAACCCTACTATCAGCTACCAGCAACTGGAATTGGGACTCATCTGACCCGGCCATGGTTTTCTCGCAGTCTGGGGTCCCACCGATATGCGCACACGCCCAGGAGAAGTGATGCAGTCGATGTCGTGGTGTTAGCACTGGTGTCGGCCGTCTGTGGCCATAGCACATCAAGGCCAAATTTCACCGCGCTATCCTAATTGATACGTTTGTCATAAGTCCCACTTCGATTTATGTGGTTATTTCACGCAGTATTGTTTGTCTGTTAGCACTGACAACTCTTCGCAAACACCGATGGTCACGGTCGGTGTGTGAAGGCCGCCGGCCACTGTCTTGTCCGTGATGAGAGGAAACGTCCGAGATCTGGTATTCTAGAAACACTCATGAGATTCTGCATCGCTCAGTACTGAATTCCCTTTTCACTTGAATCATCTGTGTTCAAACGACAGCTCCGCCAAAGCACTGCCCGTTTATACCTTCTGTATGAGTTAACGTACACGTGGTCTAGTGGTAGCATCTATGTTTGGTGCTCAAAACTTCCAGGGTACAGGATTTGAATCTCACCTTTGCTTAAATTTTGAATAAAAATCATCAGCAATGGCAGAGGAAGACTTCAAGAAAGGCCAATGGCCTTGTCAAACATGGCGTAGGCGCTGACAGAATTTCAGGACACTCTTTTGCCCTAGGGGTGGAAAAGCGCCCATAAAGGCGAAAGAATCAGCAATGATCAACGGAATGAGGATGCAGAAACAAATCGATCCCCTCCTCTATGAACATATAATGTGTATCCACATAAATTGTGGCCTATAATTAAAATTCAGTCATGATGATCTCCCCAATGGCGGAAGATTCAGAACTAGTTTCCCCTTTCGGATATCAGGGAAGGTACTGCTAAAGGTGCGGGTGGGGGTGGGGGGGAGGGACGGTGACCACTGAGAGAAATATTGAATCACCAAAGAACCTATAACATTCTATGAGACGGGGAGGGGGCGGAATTCCCAGAAGATTTAACATGGTAGGGAAGCTAGGAAATCTGAAAAGAGAAATGCTAAGGCATAATCTAGATATAGTGGTGATCAGTGAAGTGGAATGGAAAGAAGACAAGAATTCCAGGTCATATGAGTCTAGGATAATATCATATGCAGCAGAAAATGGTATAACGGGAGTAGGATTAGTTATGTTTGGGAAAGTAAGGCAGAGCATTATAAAGTGAGAGTAGTTCAGTAATAGGGTTGTTCTATTCATAGGCGACAGAAAACTAACAGCGATTACCGTAACTCTGTTACACATGCCGATGTAGGAAACAGAAGATGAAGGGACAGGAAAAGTATATGAAGATCATGAACCGGTAATTCTGTACTTGAAAGGTGATGAAAACCTACCCGCCGGAGTGGCTGAGCGGTTCTAGGCGCTACAGTTTGGAACCGCGAGACCGCTACGGTCGCCGGTTCGAATCCTGCCTCGGGCATGGATGTGTGTGATGTCCTTAGTTAGGTTTAAATAGTTCTAAGTTCCAGGGGACTGATGACCTCAGGATTTAAGTCCCACAGTGCTCAGAGCCATTTGAACCATTTGATGAAAACCAAGTAGTCATAGAGGTTGTACAGCAAGGAGTAGAAGAAAGTGTTACTGGAGAATATGAGCTTGGTACTCGGAATGACAGAGGTGGAACACTAATTGAGTCCCGCAATAATTTGCAGCGGAACTCTGTTAGGAATTACAAGAGGAGACGGTACATTTGGAAAAGACGGGGAGATGTGGGAAGATTTCGCTCAGATTACATTGTGGTCAGGCAGATATTGGATTGTAAGGCGTACCAACGAACAAAAGTGTCGAATAGTAGCCTGAAGTTTAAGAGACTGGGCAGGAAGAATCAATGCGCAAATAAGCGGGATACAGAAGTTACTAAGGAATGAAAGGCTTGAAATTCTCCCAGGCTATAGATCTTCGATTAGTAATAGCTTAGTAGGCAGTACAGTTGGAGAGGAATGGTCATATCTAAGAAGCACAATTACAGAAATTGTAGTTAAAAGCATAGAAGGTAACTGTGAAGAAACCATGGCTAACACAAAAATACTTTAGTTGATTTGACGAAAGAAGGAAATACAGAAATGTTCAGAGAAATTCAGGAGTACATAAATAAAAGTCATTTACGAATGAAATAAATAGTAAGTGTAGGGAAACTAAGATGACATGGCTTCAAAAAACATGTGAAGAAACCGATAAAAGATTGATTGCTCAAAAGAGTGACCTAGAATACTGAAAAGTCAAATCCAACTTCATTGAAATTAGAAAGAAGTGTGGTAACATTAAGAGTGCAAAGGGAATTCCAACGTTAAGTGCAAAATACAGAGCATATATCTGGAAAGAGTACGTTGAAGGCCCCTGTGGTTACGCGATAGAAGCAGCAACAGTAGTCGATATGGAAGCGGTAGGGTATCCAATCTTAGAAGCAGAATTTAGAAGAACTTTGGAAGAGTTATTAAAGAGCGAGAAGAAGGGATAAAGAACATACCGCAATAACTTCTAAAATCATTGGAGGACAAAGTAACAATATGACTACTCACACTGGTGAGTAGAATGATCACCCTGGAGATGTAACACATAACGTTTGTAAAAGCGTTATCCACACAAATCTGAAGAATGCAAGAGCCGAAAAATGCGACAGTTACCACACAATCCGCTGAACAGCTAATGCAGCCAAGTTGTCGACAAGAACAATGTGCATAAGAATGCTAAAGATAATTGTGAATAGTGAGTTAGGCTTTAGGAAAAGTAATGACACCATAGAGACTATTCTTACGTTGCGGTTGTAAAAAAAGCAATACTTAATAAAAATAAAGACATATTAATAGGATTTGTCGACCTAAACATAGCGTTGGACAATGTTAAATGGCGCAAGATGTTAGGAATTCAGAGAAATAGAGCTAAGCTGTGGGAAAAGCCGGATGAAATGCAATATTTATGGAAACAAAGAGGAAACAACAAAAGAAAAAGAACAAAAACGAATTTCTCGGATTGAAAAAGGTGTAAGGCGGGGATATAGCCTTTAGCCCCTACTGTTAAATCTATACATCGAAGAAGGAATTACGGAAATAAAAGAAACGTTCATGAGTAGAATTAAAATTAAAGGTGAAAGGATGTCAATGATGAGAAACGGTGTTGATTCTGCTCTCTTCGGTGAAAGTGAAGAAGAATTACAGGAATCTGCTGAATGGAATGAACAGTCTAATGAGTACAGATTATAGGTGGAGTGTAAATCGAAGAAAGATGAAAGAAATGAGAAGTAGCAGCAATGAGAAGAGCGAGAAACTTAACACCAAAGCTGGTGATCGAGAAATAGATGCAGGCTATGCATTATGGTATCTAAGAAGCAAAATAGGCCCATGACGGACATAGGACATAAAAAGCTGACAATCGCTGGCGAAAAGGGCTTTCCTGCCCAAAAGAAGTCTATTGGTATCAAACATGGGTCTTAATTTGAGAAAGAAATTTGTGAGAATGTACGTTTGGAGCAGAGCGTTGTATGATAATGGAACATGGATTGTGGAAAAACCGGGAAAAAGAAGAATCGGATGATGTGAAATGTGCTGCTACGGAAGAGTGTTGAAAATTAGGTGGACTGATAAGGTAAGGAATGTGGACGTAATGCACTGAACCGGCGAGGAAAGGAATAAGTGGAAAACACCGACAAAAACAACGGGCATGATGACTGGACGTCTGATAAGACATCAGGAAATAACATCGATGGTACAATACGGAGCTGCAGAGGATAAAATCTTCGGAGGAAAAAAGAAGTTGAAATACATCCAGTAAGTAATCAAGTACGTAGGCTGTAAGTGCACAGGAGAGAAATTCGAGATTTGTCGCATCAAACCAGTCAGAAGAGTGATGACTGAAAAATAATAAAAGAAACTAAAAAAAAGCTGAAAATAAACAAATAAAATAAAGTCAAAATAACGCCCATACAGGCACAGATGTTTCGTAGCTTAGTTTTTAGCACAAAATACTGACCACGATGCTCCGCCGCAGAGCCCTATACGATTGCATGCTGACCAAGGACATTGTAGGTTGCAGTGGCACCAGATGATCGAGATCAGATCGTGCATCAATGAAAACTTGACGCTCTGTCGGATGAATCACGTTCCATGTTACACCAGATCAGACGAACGACTAATTGATATAAATGATTATCACCATATGCATAGGCAGTTTGGGCTGTATTGTTCTGCGGCCATTGATATGTGCTGATGGTAATCGAAGACAACATTTAAGTTTTGCACTGGCAGACGCCGTGCCGAGAGGGTGCCTTTGTAGTGGCAGCGGCTGTAGTAGTTGGCAAATGCACAGTAATTTAGTTAGCTTTGCCGCGCGTGGTAGCCTCGCAGTCTCGGGCGCCTTGTCACGGATCGCGTGGCTACCACCGTCGGAGATTCGAGTCCTCCCTCGGGTATGGGTTTGTGTGTTGTCCATAGCGTAAGTTAGTTTAAGATAGATTAAATAATTTGTAAGTTTATGGACCGATGGACCCAGCAGTATGGTCCCGTAGGTTCGTACCACAAATCTGCAAATTTGCAGTTAGCTACACCTCCTAGCAACCAACAGACCTGAACTTACGGTATCAGTTAACGCTGAGGAAGATATCAGTTATAATAAGGCTGTGACACCAATTATGACTACGGGTTTTAAAAGGAATGTTAAGAAAAGTAGGAAAACATTTTTGCTCAGCAGGGATTACAGTTGCAGAGGATCGAACTATTCAGCTTCAAATATAGAGTGGTGAGAACAAAGAAGTGGAGCACAAATGGACAAAAATTTAAACATTTCGTTCTATTTCTGTTAGACAAGTACGTTCCTAGTAAGTTCTTAAGGCATGAGAAAGATTCTCCTTGGTTTAATAGCCTTGTTAGAAAACTGCTTCGTTAACAAAGAGAGCTTCATCACAGAATCAAGAGAAGTCAAAGTGAAACAGAGAAAGAAAAGCTGAACGAAGCGAAAATAAGCGTAAGGAGAGCAATGAGAGAAGCGTTCAATGACTTAGAAAGCCAAATTTTGCCAAACGATACGAGTATAAACCATAAGAGATGTTGGTCTTACGTGAAATAGGTAAGTTGTCCGGAGTCCTCTGTTCACGCAGTCAGTGATTATACTGGCAGCGAACCGGAAGGTAACAGAGAGAAGGCCGAAATACTAAATTTGGTGTTCCTAAATCGTATCACCGCGGAAGATGGTAACACGGACGCTCGTTTCAACCATCGCACGAACGTCTATTTGGCGGTTATTGAGGTGACCGATCTCCAATAGGACAACTACAATCGCTTAGTAGTGGAAAGGCATCAGGGACAGATGAGATATCTTTAAGATTGTAAATAGATTATGGGAAAGAATTTTCTCCTCCTCTAGCATAAGAGTATCGTAAATAGCTGGAACAATAAGGGGTAATGGCGACTGGAAAAAAGCGCAGGTCATTACTGTTAACGAGAAAGGTCGTAGGACAATTGCACATAATTATAGGCCTAGATCATCGACTTCAGTCTGTTGTAGAATTATGGAATATGTTTTGTGCTAAGGAATTATGACTTTTTGGGGGCACTAAAACATCGTCAGTCGGACCAGATTTGGGAACATAACTCATCCATGAAGAAAGTCACATACAAGGCACTTGTTCGATTGATTCTTGTTCATCATTCTGGGATCCTTACCAGAAGACATACAGGCGACAGAGCTGCACGTTTTGTCGAGGTATCGTTTAGTCGTCACGAGAGCGTTACAGAGATTTTCACCAAATTACGGTGTCAGATGTTACAAGAATGGAATTATGCGTCATAGAGATGTTTCCTATTGAAATTTGTAGAGAAAGGACATACTTCCTCTCATATATATATCTCACGAAATTACCATGGCGAAAAATTTCGATAAATTAGAGGCGATTCAGGGGCTTGAAAAAAATCATCCTCACCATGCGCCATTCGGAAGTGGAACAGGGAACATGGAATAAGTTAGTGGTGCCAGAATTATACACGGCAAATATACATTGCGCAAAATCATGTAGATACAAATGTAGATGTTGATGAATATGAACTTCATTGCGGACCACCAGCTTTCATTCATGGTTGATGTCTTTCCTGACGGTTATGACATCTTCCTTCCCAATAACTGTCCATGTCACACGGACAAAATCGTTCTGATGTAGATCGAGGCGCATGTTTATTACCAGCCGTTGATATGTTGACCACAACTAGATGGAACACATCTGTGACGCAACCGGGACCAGCTCTGTGCCAACAAACCATCGACCTATAATTGACGGGAATTGCGGAACCTGTCAGGAACTTGTCGAATTCATCACATGCTAAAGCTCTTCTGTATTCTGTTGATAAGGCAGGCCAATATCTTTTTAGGCAGATACTCATAATATTTCAGCTTATCAGTTGAAGTTGAAATACTGGAGACGATGCAAAGGTTGGGCAAAAATGTGGACACAACGCTAGAAATGCATGTTTGAGCAAAAAAGCCCTTGCTAGCCAAGTCTCCAGATTTCGCTGTTGAATTTCACCATGAATGGTACCTGTGGAATGTCCTAAATTAGTTGAACGTGTCACTTGTGGTCAGAACAGTGCTCTAAGTAGGTGTGAGTGCATTACATCCGACCTAATTGAATCCGAATGTGGAAACATTTCTTCTAATCGTTTGGTAGGTACTTCGACAATGAAGGTAACCGAATTGTTTGGTGTTTCTAGAGGCCTTGGAGGCACACTTAGTCGAGACTTAACGTCTTTGATTAGGAATTGAAACGGCCTCGGTCCCGGGTTCGAACGCGCCAACACGTAAAAAAATGGCTCTGAGCACTATGCGACTCAACTGCTGAGGTCATCAGTCGCCTAGAACTTAGAACTAATTGAACCTAACTAAGGACATCACACACAGCCATGCCCGAGGCAGGATTCGAACCTGCGACCGTAGCTGTCACGCGGTTCCAGACTGAAGCGTCTTTAACCGCACGGCCACACCGGCCGGCAACACGTAAACTTTCAATAAAACCCATCAGTAACGGCCCCCGACGACTCCGACATACGAAGTCGCCCTCATCAAGACCACCTACAATACATCAGACCACAACACAGAAACCAAGATGGCGGCAGTCTTAGGCCAAGTATTTCAGCGGTACCCTAATACGAATTATTTACAAACTTCATAAAGGGAAAGTAGATTCAAAATTGCGTAAGAAATGTCGTATTGTTATGTATTTTTCTATATTCAAACTTAAATAAAAAGTTGTTACTAACGTCACAAATTACGTAATAAGTACTGTGACGAAGTAAAATTAGGAGATGCAACTCAAAATCAAATTCAAACAACTACTACACAACGAATGAAAATGACATTTTTGGACACTAATAATAATTTGCAAAATAGAAGCTAAATAGCAACAATAAGTGAAGCACGTAACTTAAGCTCAATATTGTATTAAACGATATGCAGTTAATTCTAGTCACTGTCATTATGTAATATGCTAGAAGTGGTTTGATTTTGAATACCTGTTGGATTTATTTGCTGCTCAGCTTGGCCACTTTGCGCTTTGTTATTTTTGCTGCAATGTCTTCACGAGTTCCTCTTTTTTGTTTTACTCGTGTTCGAGCAAGTACCTTTGAAACACACCTTTCATTCAATAATATTGTATAATTATTAATAAAAATATTTGAAAGCACGGTAAGACTTTTCTTGATTATTGTCTTTAAAGGAATGCCACATTTACACACATAACTGAGGTCACTAATGGCATTTTCACACAATTCAGCTCCTAAGGGAAGTACTGCGTCTCTTCGATTTTCAAGTTTGAGAAATTCTGGTTCATATGTGCTGCTAATCAGAACCTGAGAAAGTTGATATAGATTACAACGCAAGGAAATCATTATAGAAGCAGGACACTTCAGTCCCCCACGATTCAGTTGGTTGAAATAGGAAAGGAGTTCTTTGGTTTCACACTGCATCAAAATTTCATCCTCTTTCTGTAACATTTCTTCACAAACTGAACATTTTCCACCTTTTCGCAGCTTTTCAAGCACTGTTTTGCTGGTGTAGCTAGCAGTACAAATCACGACTCTCAAATCTTCATCCATCATGGGAATGTTTACAGGATATAGAGCTATTACTTCTTTATAATCAGAATGTAAAGGTGATGCCATGAAAACCTGCATTGTACCTGCTGTTGTAGTATCTGAAGTATTCTCAGCAACACCAAGTATCTTTCCTTCCTTATAAGAGAATTTTGAAAGAACATAAACTTCATCTAGCATCACTGAAATTACCTTGTCACTTTCCTGAAGATATTTATTTTTTTCCCTCAAAAAAGCTACCTGTGATGGACCAATACAAGGTTTATTTGGATCCATCTTGCATAGAAACCGCCTTAAATAGACAGGATGAGGTAAAGTTAACACATTTGTTTTTCTCAAGTGATGGTGGGCGCCAGGAAATGAAAAGCAAAAGCTCAGGAGAATATCTACTTTGCTTTGTTATTGCAAGTTGTAATTGCTCCAAAACAAATTCTAGTTTAGGTGCTATTTCAGCATCAAAATCACTACCAGCTTTCAGTGCTTGTTTGAGAACATTGACTAAAATTATAATCTTGTCAATGGTGCCAATAGAGTTATCTGTGAAACCATTTATGTGACTCACCAGATTGTCAAATTTCGTCCACTTGTCACATTTCAAGTTCTCTTTCTCCCCAGACTGTAATATTCATATCAAGTTTTCTGTACACAAACACACATTTTTGTGAAAAACTTTTACTTCCAAGGAACTTGATATCTTGAAGCACATCACTGAAGAATCATCCTATAATTTAATGAAAGATGCATAGTCATCCTTTACTAAAAGTGTAAATGGACAAAACATTCCTTGTCTGCAATTCGCTTTTGAAATGCTGCAAGTCAGGTATATTGTCATTTTCGCACCAACGATCTTCAGGATTCTTCTTTTCCTTAGGAACTGGTACTGTGTGATAAGAAGGTTGATTAGGAAAGATAGTTGGAATTGCATCATTTGTTAGTTTTGGTATTTTTCGTGGCACAAGTATTGGTTCACTATTTTCCACAGGAAAAGGTCTTTTCTAACCACAAACTTAGGTTCAAAATGCTTAATGCATACCACAGTTTTATTGTTCACTTCAAAATTATCTCTATGAATTAGTTTAATCCATTTGTTCCTCAATGCTGTTTCTTTGGGAAACTTAAATGTTGTGGTATCGTATGTTTTGCCGTAATTGGATTTACATCCTGGTATAGGCCTACAACAGCTACAATCCATCGCAAGAACAGTTTACACTTTAAATTATGCTGAACTTACTACAGAATCTAGAAAACAAATACTAGGATAGCACCTGTGACGACATTCACAGCATATAACATAAATAACAGGTAGTAATAAATGCTTTCGCTTCTCTTGAACGTCATGTATACGATGTTACACACATATGTTATGGAAACGCAAGCACGCTGTTTTGTTTCCCCCACGATTCCCGCCATATTGTCAACTATCGATATCTGCCTTAAGAACTGAATTATTGTAGGTGGTCTTGCCCTCATTCAGCAATCGGCCTTGTCAAAGAGGGTGGAGGAACTGACAGAGGTGGTGGAAAACCCCTCCTAAGGGTGGAATAATCGGCGATGATGGTTCAAATGGCTCTGAGTACTATGGGACTTAACTGCTGAGGTCATCAGTCCCCTAGAACTTAGAACTACTTAAACCTAACCAACCTAAGGACATCACACACATCCATGCCCGAGGCAGGATTCGAATCTGCGACGGTAGCAGTCACGTGGTTCCAGACTGTAGTGCCTAGAACCGCTCAGCCACTCCGGTCGGCAATCAGCGATGATCAACGCGATGAAAATGCATAAGGGAATGGGAACCACAGCATTAGTGACATAACGTGTATCCACAGATCGTTTGGCATGCAATTCAAAAAGAATGTTGTTGATCTCTCCATTAGCGAAAGATTCCGGAGTACTCCCCCATTCGGATCTCCTGGAAGGGACCAACAAGGGCGAGGTGAGCATGAGAAAAAGACGGAATAAACAACGAAAGGAAAACGTTCTACGAATCGAGGTGCGGAATGTCAGCAGTTTGAACAAGATAGGGAAGCTAGAAAATCTCAAAAAGGAAATTCTAAGACTCAATCAAGATATAATAGTGGTCAGTAAGTGAAATGGATATAACACAAACATTTCTGGTCAAATGAGTACAGGTTAATGTCAACTGCGTCAAAAATGGTATAACAGAAGTAGGATACGTTATGAATAGGAAGGTAGGGCAGAGCGATCAATTTCAGTGGTAGACTTGTTCTCATCACAATCGTCAGCAAACCAACACCGACAACGGCATTTCAGATTCGCATTCCGACTTCGCAAACCGAAGATGAATAGGTAGGGAAAATGTATGAGGATACTGAAGGGGTAGTTCAGAACGTAAAGGGGGAATAAAATGTAATAATCATGGGGGACTGGAATGGAGTTTTAAGGGAAGGAATAGAGGAAACGGTTGGTGTAGACTATGGGCTTGGTAGTAGAAACGAGACAGGAGAAGGACTAATGGACTTCTGCAACAAATATCAGTAAATAATGGCGAATACTCCGTTCAAGAATCACTGGTGGAGGAGCTATACTTGGAAGCCGGGATGTAAGGTAAGATTTCACTCGGATTACATGATGCTGAGTCGGAGATTGTGAAATCAGATATTGGATTGTAAGGCGCACGCAGGAGGAGATATAGACTCAGATCAAAGTTTAATAATGATGAAGAGTAGGTTGAAGTTTAAGAGACCAGTCAGAAAGGATCAGTGCGCACAGAAGGAGAATAGGAAGATGCTAAGAAATGAAGAGGTACGTTCGATGCACTCTACGACTATAGAGACTACGAAAATGAATAGCTCAGTAGACAGCACAGTTGAAAAGGAATATACACCTCTAAATTGGGCTAGCTATCGAATGGTTGACGGTTCAAACCAGCGTCCTGCCATACTGATTTAGGTTTTCCGTGGTTTCCGTGAGTTGCTTCTGGCAAATGCTGGGATGGTTCCTTCTCAATACTTCCCTAATCTGATGGGACCGATGACCTCGTTGTTTGGTCCTCTCCGACGAATCAATCAACCAACCATCATCTCTAAACACGGCAATCACAGATGTTGGAAAGAAAACCGTAGGTACAAGGAAGACACGTACGAAGAAATCAAGGATAATAGCTGAATCACTTCAGCGGTTCGATAAAAGAAGGAGATACAAAAATTCACAGTGGCTACAAATTCACGTTGGGGTGGAGAAATATGAGACTGGCAATGTTCTATCAGTCTCTCGGAAAAACATCATCCAGAAAATTCCGAATATAGCAAGAGCCGACAAGTGAGAGAATTATCGTACAATCAGCTTAACAACTCACGCAGCCTAGTTCCTGACAAAAATATGGTACAGAAGAGTGGAACAAAAGATTGAGGCTCTGTTAGATTACTATCATTGTGGCATTAGGAAAGTTAAGGGCATCAGAGTGGCAGTTATAAAGTTGCTGCTGATAATGGAAGCAAGTCTGAACAAAAATCAAGACACATTCATAGGATACGTCGCCCTTTGAAAAAGCGTTCGGCAATGAAAATGGTGCAAGATTTTCGAAATTCAGAAAAAAGATAGGTATACGCAACAAGGAAAAGTGGATAATATATACTAATATATACTAATTACAACAAGCAAGAAGGAATAATAAGACTGGAAGAACAAGAACGAAGTGCTCCATTAAAAGTGGTGTAAGAAATGTCTTTGACTTCTAGTGTTCAATCTATACATCGAAGAACCATTAAGGGAAATGAAAGAAAGATTCAAGAGTGGGATTAAAATTCAGGATGAAAGGGTATCAGTAAGATTCTCTGATGACATTATTATCCTCAGTGAAAGTGGAGAAGGGCTTCATGATGTGTTGAATGGAATAAACAGTCTAACGAGTTCAGTCTATGGGCTGAGAGGAAATCGAAGAAAGAGGCAGGTAACGACAAGAAGCAGAAATGAGAACAGCGAGGAACTTAACATTACAACTGACGATCACGAAGTAGGCAGGGTTAAGGGATTCTGTTATCTTGGCAGCAGAAGAAACCTGTGACGAACAAAGTAAGGAAGATGTAGCAGACAAGCACTGGCGACAAAAGACATTTATGCTAACAAGAACTTTAGGAAGAAACTTCTAAAATAAACAGTCGTGCTCAAAAGTATCCGAACGAACTGAATTGCATTTCGCCTGATTCGAATGCAACCCAAAAAGCGCAGCTGTCTTGCAGGTCCTCTAATCGGTACAGTCGTTTGACTATTGAAAATGGTTCCAACAAGTCACCACTAGAAAACACTGCTCTGTATCGCAATAACTCAAGAAGTAAAGTAATACCAAAGTACTACAAATATCAGGGAACGTCTTATCACAGATAAGACGGTTCTTCAGGCTTGTAAGCTCACATTTATTACAATAAATGATATACATGGAAAGTTACCACTTTCATTATTACGTCAGATAGGTTTTTCACGCAGTAAGTTCGTCGTGTTCATGATTTCCTCTTCAAAATAGCATACCGTACTTATAATTTAACACAAAATGACATTAAAAATCTAAGTTATTCACGAGCAGCTAGTTGAGAATATGTGTGAACTTCAAATGACACGACGAACCGTCTCGTTCTGCATATGGATTCAAACCCAGGTCATGCAAACTAGGCAAAGACTTCGAGACTGACGGAAACTAACAGTCATTCCTGACTAAGCATCCAGAGAGTGATATACCTCGATTTAAAACAGTATCAGTTAGCAAATATCAACTTTAAATTACATAACGTAAACATTGTTAACGGATGCGAATTACTACCCAGCATCTATTGTCCTTGTTGACGAACTACGAGAGATGTTAAATATTGCGTCTTCACAAGTAACTTACTTGAAATGCCGTGAAGTAAGGCTTTGTGTTGGACAGGGATTCGAACCCAGAACCTAACTGGATTGTCATCGAAAAACAATCAACTGTGACATATCGGATTTTCTCGGCAGTAGCTAGATGTTTTAACTGAAATGACGAGACGAAACATTAATTTTTATTTCCCAGGACTCCAGCCTGGCACCTATTGCTGTTATATTCTAGAGAAAACGAGCGTTAAAAATGGGTTTGTTACAGGAGCAACGACATGTGGGCATGTTTGAACTGGTAATAATATGACGAAGAGTTCAGTGCTGACTGGGAATCAATCCCCACACTTATCGTTCTTGACTGCACTCAAAGAGACATCAGCTACCGAATTTTTCTCCACCAGCTGCTCGGAATAACATCCTTGAATTTACAATGATTTCGCAAACAGTTCTGTGTCTCCCTGGGACTCAAAAACGTCAGATACCGTTAGTGTTGACAACGAATGAAAATACATTAAAAATCAAAATTATTACCCACCAGCACATAGGTGTTCTCATGCTAGAGCTTGATAATACATAATGAAAGCTTTAGTGCCGGGGCAGGATTCAAATCCTTTCACGCGCAAAATGTGAAGATGTTGAGGAATCTGCAGTCGAGCTGTATTGTCACGGAGGGATCAAATTCCGCGTTAAGGGCGGCCTGAGTTGCATTCCCTATCAGAACCAATTTTATCGACATACAGAAAATCAAATACAAGATGATATAAGTGTTCTGTAACACTACATAGCGTTTGTTTCGTCACTAGAAATAAATAACTAGTATAAGATAGGTTACTGTTGATAGAGTTTCTATGTGTCGCGACTCCTGACTTTATTGTGGTTTAATCTAACGTCTACTTGGTAGAGAGGGAATATCATACCTTCTTCACTCGGCGTAGCCAGAAAAGAACAGAATCTGTCTCTCCTTATCAAAAGTCATCAGCAGAAGTTGGAATCGAACGCAGACCATAAGTATATGAACCGAGCATCAATCCCAGAGACCACCAAATTCTCTTCTCTATCACTCATTTTTCTATCATAACAATGTTGCGCCACACTGGATGAGAATTCTGACGCACAGACTCCCTGTAGTGGTTTGCAGCATGTTCAGTACATTCATTGCCTCGGCTACCCAGTGCATACATTCGACTATATTTTGTAATCACCGAAATAAAATCAGGTAACTGACACCTACACAGAACTGCCAACAGTGTAGGATGCAGAAATTTAAACAGGAAGTGTTCCTTTCGACTTGAGCTACTCTATTGCGCTATCTGTTTTTTTAACAACGTCGTGCAGTGCAAAAGAAAAGCTATAACTGTCTGCCTCTCAGAAGTCTAGATCCGGCCATATGCATTATCTTACAGCACTATGCAATGCGCAAGTTCTTGAGGAATCGTTGTTGAGTTCTGGAGGTGTTACAGCTATGTGTCAGCTAGCAGCGTAACGGTAAGCATCGAGGAATGCTGATGAAACGTCGCGAGTTTGGGTACATTGACGGCTACGTTTTTAAAACGCCATACTGCAGTCTACTAACGTTATCGATCTAATGGAACTTTGAACATAATTCCCTTCACTTCTCAACCCAGAATAGTCGCATGTGCAAAAACCGCTACCTTCTGCGACATTTTGTTCTTTTCAGGTTTAATAGATAGCCAGGCTGCAGATGCATCTCGAAACTTTTGTATTATGTATGGGGAGAGCTCATCGTGCCAAAATACGTCAGAAAATTATTTTCTACATTATCTGTCGTGTAGCAGTGGCATTTTATTCTTCGTAAAACCTTGTTTGACAGCTTTAACTCAGAACAAGTTTTCTACATGGATGTATTCAATAAGCTGCAATTGCATTGTCAGACTCTTGTAGATAACATCAGAGAATTCGCGTATATCGTTGATGATTAATTTCTCTCTCATGTTAACTATCGTTTTAACAACACTAAAAGAAACCGTACGAAAATTGTGCACTGTATTACAAGAAATGAAACAAAACTACCAACGATAAGCTTAGGACGAAAGTCAGTTTCAATAAAACTGAGTGTACACAAGCGTGCCTTTGTCGGCACGAATTAGTAAAATACTAATCAGTTAGATTTCGATTGGGTCTGTGTTTGATTGGTATGTTGTGTCATACTCAAGTGGTATGCAAATATGGCACGTCATAAATAAAGTTATGTATGCCTAGAAACCCAAAATTTGTTTGTCAGCAGCGGAAAGAGGCGTTACCTGTTGTGCAGCATTGTAAGTTTTTTTACCATTGCACTATGAGCCGAAAGTATTATCTTGTGATTTCCTTATCGATGTGTGATTTGACTGCTTGTAGCTCTTTCACAGAAGGGATAAAAACGTTACAGTCAGCAAGATTGGAACCGGAAACCATAACAGACGCTTTCTCTCAGGCTAGCACGTTTCCACAGATCTGGGGAAGAGGCATGCGTCTAGGTCTTCTCTTACGAGACCAGTAGTGTCTACAACCCGTAAACCGCTATTTAAAGGACGCGATTAGATGCGATTTTCAAATGCAACGACTTTCCTGGGATGAAAACCGTAAATTTACAATCTTTTGTTACAGCTCAAGCGTTAATAATAACTCAGATTATTCACTGCAAATGACAGGAAAAATCAAGTGAACATTGAGGCTTAATTCCGAGCACACCAGGAAGTAACTCGTCGATCACAGAGTTGCCAAATATACCTTGCCTTGTTGCCAAATCTCAGTTACATTACCAGCAGGAAGAAGACGAACCGACGTGATCCTGCAGTGGACTGGGAAGTGACCATAGCTGACGTCTCAAAGACGTGGCTGCTACGGCCTGGAATACGTAATTCGTCTGACTCACATTTCTGTAACTGGGTTTAGGGACTGGAGTGTAGTTACTAATAATACTCAGAATTGACTGCAAACTAAGCTTTATAACTCAGTAACTCTCATAGTTGTTTTTATATATCTTTCCTAAGTGTACTCAAAACTAAGAAAATCATTTACGAACGTTTTCGTGCCTCGCCGATAGTCGAGCACAACAAACCACTAACAATAAAAAAAGACTGTGTGCGTGTATGTGTGTGTGAGAGAGAGAGATAGAGAGAGAGAGAGAGAGAGAGAGAGAGAGAGAGAGAGAGAGAGAGAGGGAGACAGATACAAATAAAAAAGGTTGAGAGAGAGAGTAAAAAATAGTTGCAAAGAAACTGAATCATGGTATGTAAAGAAATCTTTCATCAAAATGACACGTTCTACATCATTACGAAATGTCGTATTCATAATATATAGATCAAGTATTAATCTAATCTAATCATATCATATTGCTGACTAGTCATGAAAAGGTACGAATTACAGAAATTTTCGCCAATATCAGTAACTAAATCTAAACTTGAAAAAAAAGAGGACAGTTTTGTAATAAACCGTGACTCCTGTAAAGACCCTATCGTCCCTGTTAACTAACCACGAAAGATGTGTGATATACCTCCATTCAGAAGGAACCAAGTGTTCACGCATTTAAAGATGAAGCGTATTATGTGAAGTTCTGTGACGGAGATACGAACCCATCACGCAATCGGATTGTTAAGTAAGTAAAATCAAATGTTACGTATCGGTTTTTCTTACCAGCTGCTAGATGTTTGGATCTAAAATAAGGATACAAATTTTTGTGCCTGACCGACAATCGAACCGCACACCTACCGTCCTTCTATATCATCCAGGAACACTTGCTTACTCACCAACAGTAAGATCTGTGCGTGTTTGACCAGACATAACGACACCTATTGCGATTGTTGGCAACACATGTGCAGACATTAAAAGTGCACGTTAATTTTCACTGGCAGATTGGTATGCGCATGATATGGCTTGAAATGAAAGTATGAATTTTTTTGTACTGGATAAGGATTCGGACCCACATCTTTGGAGGAGACGTAAAGACTGCAGTCTTGGGAAAAGGAACGAAATAATTGAACTATACTGTTCCGAGAGATTTAGATCCTCGACAGATGAGATACGAATTGGAATCACAGTCCATCACCAAATTTTTCAACTTCAATCAAATACAAGATAAATAAGAGCCCTCTTCCTTTAAATGGCTATCGTTTCATCAAATAAAATAAAGTTTTCTAATGTAAGTAAGTGGACTGGAGACAGGATTTCTGTTTACCATGACTTCCGCCTATGTCATTTCCCAACGTAAACCGGATATGCCCAATTGGTAATGAAGAAACGTGATGTTTAATGTAGATTCTGGATTATAACGTCTTTCTCTTGAGGTTACCAGAGGTAAAGTAAATCTGTTTGTGCCTCTTAAAAGTAAATGCCTGAACCCACGCAATGCACCTGTGATAGTTCGTTCCACCAGACCATTGTGGCCACATTTCCCAGCCCCAGGAGTGTGCTGTAACGGATGATGTGCTTAGCTTACAAAATTAGTCACGGTGGAGCAAGTGCGAGTCTATTACATGGTTAAGTAGAAGCAATCTTCTGACGTGGAGATTATGCTATTCTCATGTCAGCAGGATGTAAAGAGTCTTCTAGGCGTCATAGCCTCGATGTAAAGCCATTTTGAAATATTCACTAATTCAGCAAATTTCTTGGTTCGAGAAAATTCACTGTGAAGTGTGAAGTTACCGGATAATTCGATTATTACCGTCATTGTTGCTATCATTTTCTTCATACCGTTGCTGGAACACATGTGCTTGGAGATCATTTAATGCCTTTTGGTCATTATAGAAGTACTTGTCCTAGAAGAGGTTCTTGCCCTGTCTACGGAGTCCTTTTCATGTTAATATCAAACAACAGCAATCACTCGCAGATTACATTACAACTAAAGTAATTGACGAAGACGTTACTTGATAACAAAAACGCGCTGCCTTTCTTAATTTACTTGTGCCTAGTAATGGCTGTCGAATACTGCCAAACTAAAAGCCGAGGGATCTTACTGCCGTCCGTTATACGCCGCTGTCAGTTCTTCCACAAGATTTGGTCGATGTGACCTGTTTCAAGTTGTGTATAGCAGAGAATGTTTTAGAAAATCAATTGTTTTCCTTTGCAATAAACCGATAGATTTTCATTGTAAGCTAAGTTCAAAATTTTCGCATTATTTGTTCAGATTTAATTTCACTTATAAAATGTAGGAAAGAATTTCATAGTTGCAAAACCAGCATCCAACTCATTGACCTTATACCTAGTCGCTGACCATAAATTCTAGCTCAGAGTAACACCAGTTTAAGTAACCTAACATAGCGAAGACTGTTTGCCAGTGCTCTTTTTCACCGGAAAATATGCAATTCACTCATTGGGCTCCAATAGTACACTGTAACAGTAATTTCTGTGCGTATGCAATGCATGCGGATTGTGGAATTTTGTGGTGCTTTCTCTTCCACTTCTGTATACAATATGCCTGACCTAAACAGGCCCTTTATCATTACAGGCCCTGGGCAGTGCAACATTATACTGACTACGGTAATGTGCTTATACTGACAGCCTCAGTGTTCGTTTTAGCTGATTTTGTAATCATTTCAATGGAACAACATGACCTTCCAGTGGGAGACATTTCGTCCCCTTTTACCTTGTGTGAAATTTGTCAGTAAGCTTTTTGCCTTCCAACCAGTGAAATGCGGCAGAGTACAGCCAGTAAACGGTTCACATAACACGATTTAGTGCCGTTAAGACGATTTCTTTAATCATTGTCGCAGTTGAAGGAAATTAGTTTCTTCTTAAATCGTCTTATGCAGCAACGTTGACAGATATCTCAAATAGGAAAAGTTCTTTATCCAGGTACGAAGTTTGTAAAACAAACTTCCCACAGTTTGTGTCAGGTTGATCTTTTCGCCAGGTCGCACTGCATAAGTATTTTGTCTAAGAGCTATCACAGTAGTGTTCCTGTAGCTGTGGGAATCATTGGTTGAAAACGAGTTTAACGCCAATGGGTACAGTACTGCCAAATATTCAAAATGATTATCAACCTAAGTCTGAGTTCATCCACAAGCTGAGACGTATTTATAATACGGTAGCTAGACTGTGTATCCTTGTCTTTTTTGAGTGGACATCACACACACAATACTATAAATACTTCGAAAGCTGTAGCTATCGTCGCTCTCAAATCTAATTTTAGTAGATGTGACTCATGGGTGTGGACAGAAACTAAAGGGCAGATGCGAGCACTGTGCAGATTTGCGTTTTTTCTTCTTCCGACCAATACAAATAATGTATACAAATCAACGTATACATTGCTTTCATAATGTTTCCCTCTTGTTTAGTCTCCTAATGAAGTTGATCCGCACCCATGAGTCTGTTTCTTTGTATCCTTCCATCTACTATCTTTGTGTGTTACTGCTCGGTGATCAAACAGTAACAAATTATGCCTTCTCCCACGAGGTATTAGAACGAGGTCGTAAGAAGGCTAACGAATTGTAATCAAAATATACTGGTCGCCAATTTGTCCGTCGTCATGGTGTTAAGTAGGTAGAAATGGTTGGGTATTATTGCCTGCATCACCGGCATCCCATTGTCTTCTTCTCTTTCGTTTGTGTGTTGCTCGTGGTGCAAGAAACACTTGTGTTTTGCTTGCTTCTGTGACGGGTTTCAGCGCACGGAATGCGAGCAAGCTCACGAATAGATTGCCAATAATTGGAATTACGCAATAATACACTTAAAATGTTTATATTTGCATTATGTATCCCGCTGAAAATAACTGTAAATAGATTATATGCCTACTTATTTATTACTATCGCTTCTCGATGCTTTCCTCAGAAAATAAAAAGATAAGTAAAGAGAGGGAGAGAGACAGAGAGGGAAAACAGAAATGTATTACAAATATCAGCTCGGTGACGCCATGTTCGTCTCGTGATGTAAAGCAAGGATAGTTGATAGGTAGTATTTCGTTGTACTAACGATATGTATGACTACAGGGGTCTTTCTTTTCTCTCTGCAAACAACCAGACAGAATTCAGTAACTAAGACGTAAGAAGACCTATGCAGTGCGACAATTAAACACCCAGTCTTTCTTGGTTATTTTGTTAATCCTTAACAATCGTCTGTAATGCAATAAACATCTTTGATTACTGATTTTTTATTACCACCATTGTCATTGTTATTCGTCACGTCACAACAGATTTCCTCTCACTCACTACTGCCGATGCACGTTACGAATGGTTCAGGATGAATGGAATGTGGGATGTTTCGTCACGGAGAATATACACATTTCTCTCGGCGTCTTATGTTCAGGGTAATATGAAAATCTCAGTGAGAGCAGACGACGACGGGATGTCGGTGACACAGGCAATAATATCCAACTATTTCTGTCGACTTAACACCATGACGACAGACAAATTGGCGTCTCGGTGTATTTTGATTGTAATTCCTTAGCCTTCTTGCGACCTCGTTCTAATACCTCGTTTGAGCAGGCATAATATTTTGCTTTTTGAACACCGAGCAGTAACACACAAAGATAGTAGATGGAAGGATACAAAGAAACAATCAGATTCATGGGTGTGCATCCAGTTCATCATTAGAAGACTAAACAAGAGGGAAACATTACGAAAGCAATGAATACGCTGATTAGTATACATTATTTGTATAGATCGGAAGATGAAAAAGCGCAGATCTGCACTTTACTTTCTGTCTTAATTGGCATGATTTTTTCTTCTCTTCTGAATTTTCAAATGAATTGATTATTACATGACACAGAATAATTAGTTAACCGTATGTCTTACAGCTTCCATTCGCACCAACATTCTTCTACATTCTCGTTCAGTTCATGAAATTCTACCTGTATGATCACAAGACTGCACATAGATGCAATCGATTTCGAGGTGCATAGTGTTTGTTATCTTACTTTTTGTGACAGGTGGGCAAAGTTTATTTCCAAAACCTTTTTATTGTACTGAAATAATCTTTGGTCACAAAGTAACAAAGCAAGTGTTTTATTTGTATATATTTTATGGGAAACTGAAATCGTTATGGAAGATCATACACCTGAATGTTTGACACAACCGATAGGAGAAAACGCTGCATATAAACCAACCCACACGCCTCCTCTCCATATCCTGCTATGACATGAGCATGGGATTCTCGTCACATACTGCTACAGAGCTGTTCCTAGCACAGCTGAGAATTGGCAACACCGTCACAAACATTTGGCAACACTGTGACAGTGAAATCATTTCCACGTATGGTACTGAATTGACTCGCTAAATTCGCTTGATATTCCCTTTCCATTTGAATGACTCGTGCTATATAATCCTCATGTAAACTAAGACACTGAGGCTGAAAATTCAAATTTGTGGCTAAAGAAACGCTGTTCTTCACATAAGTGACAACTTTTATTACCTTTCACGATGTGTTATGAGGCTGAGCGACCAATACCATGATGAGAGTGGAGTGCTTGCAGCAGCGTGTCCGTAGCCCCGTGGTACAGCACGTGTCTCGTGTCGCAACGACTCAATGAATCGTCAGTTCTAACCGTGGTAGGAGCCAGCGTGTGCGAGCTTTTTTTCTGATTTTTTTTATGGAGCTACGAATTTTAAGAAAAAATTCTGTAACGGAATCGAAAGAAAAACCTTTACACTTCAAGTCCTCTTGGTAGCTCGACCCAGTAAGTTGTGTTAATAGTCATAGATCTTGGCTTTCTGACTGTCAAGCTGCTTCACAATACAAGCGTGTCTGAAGAAATTCGAATCGACCGTCAACGATACGAATTTCAATCTTGTTCTTCACATAAGACTCACATGCAAGAGTGATAAGTATGAAGGGAATGAACCTCTTGATTACTGTGGGGCCTCTATGCTAAATTTCCACAGTAGCAGTTAGGAACTCTCTGCAGACATTTACTAACAGCGGCTCTAGCAACTTACTTTTTCTCTGGGTAGCTTCAAATATGGGCGATTTTGTCGCCTTTAAATCCAATTGAATATTTTAAATATCTCTTCTGAATAGCGTTCACGTCTCCATTAATTAATGTATAGACCTCAAAACAAGCGGTTTGCCTGAGTAGCTGTATAGTAGGTTCTGAAATGTATTGTCTTGCATCCATTTACCAGAGGGAATCAAAGAAAGGATCCAAACACATTACACTGCATTTACTCTCTGTGCTTTGACTGACACATATGAATCCACGAAAAAAATAAATTATTTGAAGAATCTCTTGTGAAAGGAAAAAGAACAGGATATGACACCTTAATTATAGCGCACTGGATCACAAAGAAATTAAATCTGTGCCACATTGATGTGTTGCATATTAGTGTAATAAAATAATTCACCAAATAAAAACGGTTTTGTGCCTCCGTTGCAATAGAGTGTGAAACACGAATCATAGACAGATTTTATGGGTCACCACTCAACAACATTAAAGCAATTTACATCGTCGAGAGTGAGGAGTGGAGCAGACGTTGCCGCCAGAAGCCAGCGCCACGATGAATCTTGCCACCATTCGTGCCCTCCATAAAGTGGCCATGTTCAAACTCATACCCTGCACTTCTACTACACCATACTACGTGACTGTGCGACGATGCCTTTCTCGCCAGCCCGGCAGTCGATGGTCCATCGCACGAAGGCGCGGATCTCCTTGATCATGCGGCGTCACGTGGAAGGCACTGTAGTCCGTTCTCGAGCTTCTAATCGAATCCCCCAAGAACGTCCGTCGATGTACCACCTCCTTCAGGAAAGACAACGACGACGACGAGCTCTGATCCAAGACCTCACTGATGTGGAAGGGCGCCGGCACGACACCCAACAAAGCATCGGTCGTACTCTACATGCTCATTTTGCCGGGCTATACGCAGCCGTACCGCATTCTGCAGCACTAATCACAGAAGT
This sequence comes from Schistocerca serialis cubense, assembly GCF_023864345.2. Taxonomy (NCBI): domain Eukaryota; kingdom Metazoa; phylum Arthropoda; class Insecta; order Orthoptera; family Acrididae; genus Schistocerca; species Schistocerca serialis. The sequence continues at coordinate 231,188,196 of NC_064645.1, forward strand.
CGCTCAGCTTACTGCGAGCACTCTCCCGGAGGATGCAGTGCATGACCTCCAAGACGACGTAACCACAGATGAAGTGGTAGATGCTATCAAGGCGGGTTCCGATAACAGATCTCCTGGACCTGACGGTATACCCATCGAATTTTATAAAAGTTTTCTCTATGTGTTGGCTTCCACGTGGACGGCAATCGCACAAGAGCTGACAGTGGTCCCGAGCGCCTTTCTAGAAGGCATTATTATCCCCGTACATAAACCGCGCGGGTTATCGAGGGTCCAGGACTATCGACCAATTACTTTGCTCAACAGCGACATGAAAATATTCACACGGCTACTGACATCGCGACTCAACAAGGTCGCACGTTACATCACATCCTGCGACCAGACTTCCCTAGGAGGCGACAACAACATCCGTACGGCCCTTTGCCGTTACAGAGACATGATAGCATTAGCGCATTATCAGCGTCTCCCTGGCGCCTTGGCTTCACTGGACTTTAGCTGGGCTTTCGACCGTGTTGACCACTTCTATTTACGGACAGTTCTTCAGCATATGGGTTTTTCTGGCGGTATTGTCACAGTGGTTATGCGCCTGTTGAGTAGTGCAACCTCTAAAATCATGTACAATGGTCGCCTAACACCGTCCCTGGTCATCGCACGATCTGTGCGGCAAGGCTGCCCTCTTTCCACGATTTTGTATGCTTTCGCCTTGGAACCCCTGCTCCAGGGCATGCGCCAACGTTTGGAAGGTATGGCTGTGGACGGCCACCGTTTTTGTTGTACAGCCTACGCAGACGACATAGTACTATATCTGCGCAGTGAAAATGAAGTCCGAGCAGCACTGACATGGGTGGCGACTTACGGCGAAGCGTCGGGGAGCTGCCTGAAGAACCGTCTTATCTGTGATAAGACGTTCCCTGATATTTGTAGTACCTTGGTATTACTTTACTTCTTGAGTTATTGCGATACAGAGCAGTGTTTTCTAGTGGTGACTTGGAACCATTTTCAATAGTCAAACGACTGTACCGATTAGAGGACCTGCAAGACAGCTGCGCTTTGTGGGTTGCATTCGAATCAGGCGAAATGCAATTCTGATCGTTCGGATACTTTTGAGCACGACAGTACGTTTGCATTACAGCAGTATGTGGTAGTAACACATGGACTGTGGGAAAATCAGAACAGAAGTGAATCAAAGCCTTTGGTACGTGGTGCTAGAGAATAACGTAAGAAATGAGTAGGTTCTCCGTAAGACCGGTGAGGAAAGGAAAATATGGAAAACACTGACTAAAAGAAGATGCGGAATGATAGGACATTTGTTAAGGCACCAGGGAATAGCATTCATGGTAGTGGAGGGAGCTGTAGAGGGTAAACACGTATTGGGAGACATAAATTGGAATACATCCAGCAAATCATTGAGGACGGCGGGTGTAGTTTCTACTCTGAAAAGGTGGGCACAGGAGAGAAAAAAAGATTGATGCCTAAAGGAAAGAAGGAAGGAAAAGAAATTGTGTGTGAGAGAGAAACATCATACTGAGAAATTACGGGGCATTGACGGAAAGTAGACAAACATTGGCCCTAATTCGCAATGCGGACGAAATGTGTGTTGAGAGATCGCGACATAAGGGCTTTGAAGAGGAATCTAAGGAAGATCAAGAGGACAGCCGTTGCAAAAGTCATTGCAGACCAGTATGTCACACAAGCGAAAACTTAACAGTACTAAGAAATCGCGGTGGTATCTCCAGAATCGGGGAGCTGCGAGTCGAACTTGATTTTCGAAACCTCCACTCATGGTGCCGAAGCCATAAAATGTAGACTATGAAGCAACTGAAAAATATTGCTAGGTCGGAAGAGTCTCGTATCATACTTTCTCCATGGGTGGGCATCGATTATGATTTGGGCGCCCACATTGTAGTACATCATGGGCTCCATCATCACTGTGCAAGGCATCATTGCTGCCAAGGATTAAGTGACCATTTAGGCTGATCAGGTCCATTCGATTCTACAATATTTGTTCCCCAATGGTGATGCTCTTTCAAATACGACGAAGTCACTGTTCACATAGCTCGCAACATGCAACGGTTTTATGAGCACGAGGATAAATTGCGTCATGTGACTTGGTCTCCACAGTCACCAGATAGAGCGTTTGTGATTCTCTTCGGAGAGAAGGATGCGTGATCGCTATAGACTTCCATCACCGTTACCTGAACTTCATATTGTAGTAACAGGAAGAGTAGTAATACTTTCCCTTGAAAACTACACAGGATACGTATTTGTCCATTCTGGGTCGACTGAAGAGTGATATGAACGTCTACGGTTTCCCTACAGTGGACTAGCCGTTGTAATGTTCTGCACTTCCGGTGTTCCTACCCCTTCCATCCCTTGTACGTATGTTCCCATAATGCTACAATCTTCAACCGACAAAGCGGATTATATTTTTGCCGTTGTTATTATTTTTCTTTCTTCTTTTTCTTTTTTGAAGTCTATAACGGATCTTTTACGTTGGGATAAATTTATGTTATTTTTTGTTACATGTTTTCGTTAAATAGCTGAATAAATTGTAATTATGAATAATTTAATTAAGCAGAGTAGAAAGGATAAAGTCAAAGAGATGTTCATTGGGTGGACATTGTCATAATGTAACGTCATTGCGTTGATCGGTTGTTAAAACAAGTCGTTTGTGTTCCGTTCTGCTGTTCGGTCGTGCGCGTATCTGAAAGGAATTAATCCGGGGACTAGAATAAAGTTTCACAAAATAGTTACGATTCGATGTTCCGTTAATTTGAATTGTGGGTGACAGGATTAGTTTTGACAGATACGTGAAAACGGACGTAACGAAAGTTGTTCGCGTATCATCCTTGAACGTGACTTTTTATTTAATTAACGATTGCGGGCTCATTAAAAGCTATTAGCTCATGATTAGGATCAATCCCTCTTTCCTCCTAGATAGTGATCATTCATTAACATGTACGTCATAAGAAAAAGGATTATTAATAAAAGTGATGTTAAATGACAATTACCTGTTATTCCGTTAGTGTGGAACCGACGTAATATCTCTGAAATTACATTGATATACAGGGTGTTACAAAAGGGTACGGCCAAACTTTCAGGAAACATTCCTGACACACAAATAAAGAGAAGATGTTATGTGGACATGTGTCCGGAAACGCTTAATTTCCATGTTAGAGGTCATTTTAGTTTCGTCAGTATGTACTGTACTTCCTAGATTCACCGCCATGATTTCATACGGGATACTCTACCTGTGCTGCTAGAACATGTGCCTTTACAAGTACGACACAACATGTGGTTCATGCACGATGGAGCTCCTGCACATTTCAGTCGAAGTGTTCGTACGCTTCTCAACAACAGATTCGGTGACCGATGGACTGGTAGAGGCGGACCAATTCCATGGCCTTCGCGCTCTCCTGACCTCGACCCTCTTGACTTTCATTTATGGGGGCATTTGAAAGCTCTTGTCTACGCAACCCCGGTACCAAATGTAGAGACTCTTCGTGCTCGTATTGTGGACGGCTGTGATACAATACGCCATTCTCCAGGGCTGCATCAGCGCATCAGGGATTCCATGCGACGGAGGGTGGATGCATGTATCCTCGCTAACGTAGGACATTTTGAACATTTCCTGTAACAAAGTGTTTGAAGTCACGCTGGTACGTTCTGTTGCTGTGTGTTTCCATTCCATGATTAATGTGATTTGAAGAGAGGTAATAAAATGAGCTCTAACATGGAAAGTAAGCGTTTCTGGACACATGTCCACATAACATATTTTCTTTCTTTGTGTGTGAAGAATGTTTCCGGAAAGTTTGGCCGTACGTTTTTGTAACACCCTGTATAATTTGTGTTAAATACTGAACTGAGATAGGAAGTAAATTGAAATTAGTGAACATTTGATACTGAGACTATAGAAGCAGAAGCGCTTAAGGTTTCTCTTCTCTAAAATGGCAAAATAGGTACGAACTTTAACTCAATAGTCGACATTATGTTTTGCAAGGACATTAGCATTTCATACTTATTTTGACGACGCGCTGTTAAACTAAGGAACGTTGAGTCTCTGTGCGAGTAATAAAATTAAATCTAAAAACATAATTAATAACGGCGAACTCCGCTTTAACAAACTGTATTGCGTGTCGTCATCGGCCAATAACTGCTCAACCCTGGAGACTTGTGATATGAAATTAGAAGTCGGGCGTAGAAAACCAACTTAAAAATCCATTCAAGCTACAGTGGAGTCGGTACAACAGGACGTGGGCAGTTATAAGTCCCTTTTCGTTTAGGCAAATCAAAGAACAGTCTTAGCCTCTGATAGTCATTCCCATATTCTTTTCTCGGAATAACATGAAATACCTGAAGCCTCTAGTTGCTGATCCACACGTTGAGACAACCTCCCAGCAGTCCAAAAGCTTCTCTGTATTACTTACAATACAGTATCCTAGGAATGCAACAGAATAGCGCCGTTACCCGAACGCCAGAGGCAGGTGGTCCCTTCCCTGCCGGAGGCTGCCAAATGGTGGACGCTGGTACATCGGCGCGCCGGCTGCAGGGCCGGCACGTGCCCCGCATGCACATCAGCTGGAAATGGGGAACTGGTGCGTGCTCTATAGATTCCGCGGTGCCTAACGTGGAGGGCCGACCGCAGCAGCTGCGCCCCACATGCGGTGAACAGGTGGCGGGAACACTGGCGGGAACACTGAGCTGCTGCAGGATCTCCCTCTCTTTCACAGGATCTTCTCCTCTGACACGCAAGCAAGTTTAACTGAGGGTCCTTTAGAGTTCTTTGCAACTGATGTTCGCAAATTTCTATCTCATCTGCATAAATATTCTCTAATAGAAGTTCGTACAATTTTGAAACGCTCAGCGTTACATCACTTAACAGCACTAAAACTTTGTCACTACAGAGAAGAAAGAGAAGTGTCTAAACCCAGTGACATCATTGACGTCCTTATTAAACAGCACATATCTTCGAACCAAAACCAAAGTTAGCTTATCCCATTATGGTCCAGCGGGACATCAGGGTTCCACTTTACAAAAGAGAGTGCTTAATATTCTCATTTTTGTGAGGCCTGATGAGAATGTACTAGGCGTTTCATTCTTACGTTGGTACACTGTTAACGTATCACAGAGGGCCGTCGATGTGTTATCTGCAGCTCCAGACCAGTTTGGATTTCAGCTCTCGTACTACTTACATACATCTACATCTACATTTATACTCCGCATTCCACCCAACGGTGTGTGGCTGAGGGCATTTTACGTGCCGCTGTCATTACCTCCCTTTCCTCTTCCAGTGGCGTAAGGTTCGCGGGAAGAACGACTGCCGGAAAGCCTCCGTGGGCGCTCGAATCTCTCTAATTTTACATTCGTGATCTCCTCGGGAAGTATAAGTAGGGGGAAGGAATATATTCGATATTTCATCCAGAAACGCACCCTCTCGAAACCTGGACAGCAAGCTACACCGCGATGCAGAGCGCCTCTCTTGCAGAGTCTGCCACTTGAGATTGCTAAACATCTCCGTAACGCTATCACGCTTACCAAATAACCCTGTGAGGAAACGCGCCGCTCTTCTTAGGGTCTTCTCTATCTCCTCTGTCAACCCGACCTGGTACGGATCCCACACTGATGAGCAATACTCATGTATAGGTCGAACGAGTGTTTTGTAAGCCACCTCCTTTGTTAATGGACTACATTTTCTAAGGACTCTCCCAAGAATCTCAACCTGGCACCCGCCTTACCAACAATTAATTTTATATGATCGTTCCACTTCAAATCGTTCCGCACGCATACTCCCAGATATTTTACAGAAGTAACTGCTACCAGTGTTTGTTCCGCTATCATATAATCATACAATAAAGGATCCTTCTTTCTATATATTCGCTTTACATTACATTTGTCTATGTTAAGGGTCCGTTGCGACTCCCTGCACCAAGTGCCTATCGGCTGCAGATCTTCCTGCATTTCGCTGCAATTTTCTAATGCTGCAAATTCTCTGTATACTACAGCATCATCCGCGAAAAGCCGCATGGAACTTCCGACATTATCTACTAGGTCATTTATATACAGGGTGTCCCAGCTATCTTGTCCACCCAAAATACACTCCTGGAAATTGAAATAAGAACACCGTGAATTCATTGTCCCAGGAAGGGGAAACTTTATTGACACATTCCTGGGGTCAGATACATCACATGATCACACTGACAGAACCACAGGCACATAGACACAGGCAACAGAGCATGCACAATGTCGGCACTAGTACAGTGTATATCCACCTTTCGCAGCAATGCAGGCTGCTATTCTCCCATGGAGACGATCGTAGAGATGCTGGATGTAGTCCTGTGGAACGGCTTGCCATGCCATTTCCATCTGGCGCCTCAGTTGGACCAGCGTTCGTGCTGGACGTGCAGACCGCGTGAGACGACGCTTCATCCAGTCCCAAACATGCTCAATGGGGGACAGATCCGGAGATCTTGCTGGCCAGGGTAGTTGACTTACACCTTCTAGAGCACGTTGAGTGGCACGGGATACATGCGGACGTGCATTGTCCTGTTGGAACAGCAAGTTCCTTAGCCGGTCTAGGAATGGTAGAACGATGTGTTCGATGACGGTTTGGATGTACCGTGCACTATTCAGTGTCCCCTCGACGATCACCAGTGGTGTACGGCCAGTGTAGGAGATCGCTCCCCACACCATGATGCCGGGTGTTGGCCCTGTGTGCCTCGGTCGTATGCAGTCCTGATTGTGGCGCTCACCCGCACGGCGCCAAACACGCATACGACCATCATTGGCACCAAGGCAGAAGCGACTCTCATCGCTGAAGACGACACGTCTCCATTCGTCCCTCCATTCACGCCTGTCGCGACACCACTGGAGGCGGGCTGCACGATGTTGGGGCGTGAGCGGAAGATGGCCTAACGGTGTGCGGGACCGTAGCCCAGCTTCATGGAGGCGGTTGCGAATGGTCCTCGCCGATACCCCAGGAGCAACAGTGTCCCTAATTTGCTGGGAAGTGGCGGTGCGGTCCCCTACGGCACTGCGTAGGATCCTACGGTCTTGGCGTGCGTCCGTGCGCCGCTGCGGTCCGGTACCAGGTCGACGGGCACGTGCACCTTCCGCCGACCACTGGCGACAACATCGATGTACTGTGGAGACCTCACGCCCCCCGTGTTGAGCACTTCGGCGGTACGTCCACCCGGCCTCCCGCATGCCCACTATACGCCCTCGCTCAAAGTCCGTCAACTGCACATACGGTTCACGTCCACGCTGTCGCGGTATGCTAGCAGTGTTAAAGACTGCGATGGAGCTCCGTATGACACGGCAAACTGGCTGACACTGACGGCGGCGGTGCACAAATGCTGCGCAGCTAGCGCCATTCGATGGCCAACACCGCGGTTCCTGGTGTGTCCACTGTGCCGTGCGTGTGATCATTGCTTGTACAGCCCTCTCGCAGTGTCCGGAGCAAGTATGGTGGGTCTGACACACCGGTGTCAATGTGTTCTTTTTTCCGTTTCCAGGAGTGTATCTCTGGAACAATAACAGCTATTGGAAAACGACTTTCACCGGTATGAATGTAGGGCTGGGGCCCACGAATGTACATATTTGGAAACATTCTAAAACGAAAGCATATGTGTTTTTTAACACAAACTTATGTTTTTTTAAATGGACCGCCTGTATTTTTTCTTCAGCAATCCATAGCATGGCAAAGCACATACACAATGGCGTTGAATGCATCGCAATATTCCCATTACATCGCGAGATATTGAGACGCGAAGTTGACGCTTGAAACACCCGACATGCGCTGCTAGCGCACGTCCTGAGGCTCAATCGTGAACCCCATGCTGCCCGTAATCGCGATGGTCCGAAACGAATAATACGGTCTGCTGCCATCCTCTTGATTAGTATGGAGGTGTGATTACACATGTCAATCACATCGCGATTACGGGCAGCATGGGGATCACGCCTGAGCCTCAGGACGTGCGCTAGCACCGCATGTCGGGTGTTTCAAGCGTCAACTTCGCGTCTCAATATCTCGCGATGTAATGGGAATATTGCGATACATACAATGCCATTGTGTATGTGCTTTGTCATGCTATGGATTGCTGAAGAAAAAATATAGGAGGTCCATTTAAAAAAACATAAGTTTGTGTTAAAAAACACATATGCTTTCGTTTTAGAATGTTTCCAAATATGTACATTCGTGGGCCCCAGCCCTACATTCATACCGGTGAAAGTCGTTTACCAGTAGTTGTTATTGTTCCAGAGATATTTTGGGTGGACAAGATAGCTGGGACACCCTGTATATATTGTGAAAAGCAATGGTCCCATAACACTCCCCTGTGGTACGCCAGAGGTTACTTTAACGTCTGTAGGCGTTTCTCCACTGAGAACAAAATGCTGTGTTCTGTTTGCTAAAAACTCTTCATTCCAGCCACACAGCTGGTCTGATATTCCGTAGGCTCTTACTTTATTTATCAGGCAACAGTGCGAAACTGTATCGAACGCCTTCAGGAAGTCAAGGAAAATGGCATCTACCAGGGAGCCTGTATCTAATATTTTCTGGGTCTCATGAACAAATAAAGCGAGTTGGGTCTCACACGGTCGCTGTTTCCGGAATCCATGTTGATTCCTACACAGTAGATTCTGGGATTCCACGTATGACATGATACGCGAGCAAAAAACATGTTCTAAAATTCTACTACAGATCGATGTCAGAGATAAAGGCCTATAGTTTTGCGCATCTGATCGACGACCCTTCTTGAAAACTGGAACTACCTGTGCGCTTTTGCAATCATTTGGAACGTTCCGTTCCTCCAGAGACTTGCGGTACTCGGCTGTTAGAAGGGGGGCAAGTTCTTTCGCGTACTCTGTGTAGAATCGAATTGGTATCCCGTCAGGTCCATTGGACTTTCCTCTGTTGAGGGATTTCAGTTGCTTTTCTATTCCTTGGACACTTATTTCGATGTCAGCCATTTTTCCGTTCGTGCGAGGATTTAGAGAAGGAACTGCAGTGTGTTCTTCTTCCGTGAAGCAGCTTTGGAGAAAGGTGTTTAGTATTTGAGCTTTAAGCGTGTCATCCTCTGTTTCAATGCCGTTATCATTCCAGAGTGTCTGGATATGCTGTTTCGATACACGAGAATCTGTTTATTGAACTCACTGGGGAAAAAGCTTTGGACTCATTCACTTACTGACCTCTTCCCCATCGATATGTGGATGATACACTATTTTATGACATTATGTCTCGTTGAGGAGAAAATCTTGGTGACTACATTCACCATGGAGGTGGAGAAAGATGGATAGATGCTATTCGTGGATGTCTTGGTGGCACTCACTAGGGCCTAGTGTCTACCGCAAGCCGAGCCACAATGGCCAATACCTCCAAGCAAACAGCTGCCTTCCTCTTGTGTGAAAGAGTGGCGTGTAGAAGATCTCAGTGTACACACCCTATCACACGAAGAGAACTTCGATTCTGAAATTCAGTAGTTACAAAATATCATCCACAAAACTGGCTGCTACACGTCCTACATCAAACGTGCACTACGCCATTCAGCTTCCAAGTAAAAACCAGAAACAGAAGAGAACAAAAAAAGGAATCAGAGTATACATCATGTGCAGGAGGTTTCTCTGCAAACGTAATCGGAACTAAAAAAAAAAAAATAAAACTTGGTGTCAGATGTGTTGCATGTCCAGTCACCAAGACAAGCAGCCTACTTGGAAATGCAGACGACTAGGCTTGCAAAACCCAGTCATCGACAACATCCCTTGGGACTGTGTCATACTGTACATTAGCCCCTACAACGAGAAGAGTGGAAGTTCGCTGTGCACAGTGCTACACCGGGCTGGGACAACAAAGTAACTCTACAGTAGCTGAGCGTGGGAACACCATTAAAAGCGAAACTCCTGGCGTACGCTGCTAGGTTCTGACATAGCATAACGAAACGGAAAATGATTTTATCACAGCACAGAAAGAGGCAAATATGTTCCTGTTTATTAAAAGATTCTGACTAAAAAGTGGGGTACAAGTTGCCTCATTCATTCTTCCTCAGCACCTTTAAAAATTTGCCTAAAGATTTTGGTATACGAATTATACGTGCTTTCATATACTGAGAGAGAAGGAGTTAGTGGCAGTGCGCTTTTTTATACTGAGATTGAAGGAGACAGTGGCAGTGGGAAATAGAGAGAAAACTAATGAATACTGGGAGGTAGTAGACAGTGTATATACTGTAGAAAGAGCGAAGGACGCAATGGCAGTGTGAAAGAAAGACAGGGACACAGTAACAGTGAATCATAGTTGACACTGACAAAAAAAGGAATGAAACAGTGTCAGTGGTAGAGGAATAAAGGGAAAGAGAAAGCAAAGTTTCATTTGCTTTCCCTTTCTCTTTATTTCTCTCGCCCTGGCGCTATCTCTTTCGTCTCTTTTTTGTCACTGTCCACTATGATCTACTGCTACCTGCGCCTGTGACATGACAACGACGAAGACAAAGTCAGAAGAGACAGAAGCAGTGGGAATGGTTGAATAAAGCAGAAGCGGTGAGAGACTGCAAAAGGGAGAAAGTAACAGTGAGAGAAATTAGCGTTAGTAACAGAGAACGACGGAGACTGTTGCTGTGTTATAGCGCACAGTGACAGAGAAATTGAAAGAGAAAATGTCAGTGAGTCGATGTGAATGAGTGAGTGAAAATGGGGAACTGGGAGTGGAGGAGTATGAGTGACTTACAGCGATGTGCTTGTAGGTGTGTGCGAGTTACAGGTAAGGTTCAAATGGTTCAATGGCTTTGGGACTTAACATCTGAGTTCATCAGCCCCCTATAAATTAGAACTACGTAAACCTAACCAACCCAAGAAAATCACACACATCCATGCACGAGTCAGGTTTTGAAGTTGCGACCGTAGCAGCCGCGTGGTTCCGGACTGAAGCGCCTAGAACCGCTCAGCCACGACGGTCGGCCTACAGATGAGGAAGCCTGTGGGAGTGAAAGGTGAATTGCATCTTAAAAAGAACGCGAATATATTTGCATGCCAAATTTTTTCTCGAGGAAGATAGAATGAGGCAGTTGGCACTCCATTTCCCAGTCAGAGTCTGTAAAACAGGAGGATTCTCGCCTTTCCTTTGCTCCGGTAGAAACGTTTCCCTGCTGGTTCCCCTTTATGCCCTGCTACAGCAGGGGAAGTCACTCGCATGCAAAGAACTTTATGACTCAGTGAAATAGTTAACATGTGTAAAACTTAAATAACACAAACTAAATACTATTTGCACTTCAAACTGAATATTTGTGCACAAAAGTTTTGCGTATGATTCAATACTACAACAGTGTATGGTCCCCGAAACCCTTTTGATGATATGGAGACCTTTAAAGAATATTTCTCCATATTAAGTCACTTTATAAATTATGTTTCCGCCTCAGACCAAATGGACCGTGCGTATTTTCCATGTAAAGTAAGAGTAACTTTGGACCTCTGTTCTCCGAAATCGGTAGAGATATCGAGAAAAATCTCAAATTTCTCGTAAAAAATACTGTCATTTGCTGTGCATAGTCGTCTTGGAATCCGAGGATCGGTTTCGGTATCCAAAAACCATGTTTTCAGAGTTCCTCCATAACGGGTAAATATTTCTGAAAATGGAAGGATAACACTTCCAAATAAATGCTTAGAGCATATGCTATTAAAACTGAGCAGGATGATGCCATTTATTTATGATCTACATTTCACGTCAACCCGATGTTTTTGCGTATTTGAAGGCTAGAATCAGAATAACTTTGAACCTCTGCATCTCGGATGTGGGTAAATAAACCAAGAGTATTGTTAGGGTTATTCGAGATCGGCATCGTACAAATATGTCGTCAAAATATCAGCGATTTGTTGTGCATAGTTGTTTTGGAATCCACGATTCGGTTTTCGTACCGAAAAACGAAGTTTTTTTTGTTATTTTCAGGAACTACCCATGAACCAAATGGTCCTACCGAGTACCTGTTGATGAAAATCAAGCTGGAGATGAAATCGAGCTACCAACCTAAAGGAATGGAGCACCATGGTCAAGTCACTGAAGGGACAACGACAAATGGGCATAAACAGAGTGTGATAATACGGAAATGAAGGGTGCAATTCCCTGGAGCACCCTCCAGCGGCGGAGAAGACACTGGTGTCGTTAATTCTGCTGCGAGTGGTCACAGGCGCTCACGATGAACTGCATGACGTTGCCCAGCCGCCTAGACCACAAACAGTTAGTGCTGAGGGTAGATGGCAGATACAGACGAGGAGCATCTCCCGTGATAATTCAGTGCGCTAGAAGCTCCTGACGTTGTCAGCAAGTTACGTCGACGAAATATTGTGCCAGTCAAACCTGATCCTCTGGCTGGAAACTCCGGAAGACTCAAATAAAACTTCAGTGCCGCAACCGCTTGGAAAGCTATACCCACCCTGTGGATACAATATGAGATTATATATTTATCACAGAAGACATGAACACCTTCATTTGCAATTAATTACATATAAATGTCTCAAATGATCTTATAGCTCGGACAGCAATATTAGTAAATCTTAGAAGTGATAACAAAGCAGTTCTGTTTCCGTTATTAGGCGAAATGTTGATACCGTGGATTAAGACGCATTTTAATTTAAAATAAATTACAAAACATTAAGTGTAGCGACAGTATTAGATAAAATAAAATAACAGTTATTTGCAGGGATTTGATTTTCCTATGGATTAAAATAGATAATAAAACATAAAGCTAATTTTGAGAATTTCAAAGAGTAAGATGCAAATAACCTAAAAACCAAGAAAAGGTGGTGTAATTCAAGACATAATGTAAGTGTAATACTTGCAGCAGCAAATAGTGTAATTTAATTTTTGTATATGTTATAACGTTGTTACACAATAAACGAAAGAATCTGTCATTTTAATGCCTCGGAGGAATAATTAGTAACTGTGAGTCAAGCAAAATCTTTAGATGTAATTTTTTGCATAATACGCTTATTACATGTAATTCCGTAGTTTTTGCAACTACAGATCGAGGTTATATAAGGGCAGCAGTAACTTTGACCTTGAACAGTTTGCTTTGTGACTTAAGATGTGCGCTGATGAGCAGCACTTATTCACCTTTTAGTGTTTGGAACTATTGGGGTTACTAGAGAAGGGACACTGAAATTCTGCAGGAGTTCGGGAACAGAGACTTTTTGCCAATCGCGAACTCTGATTAGTACAGCGGTGTTACAGGCTTGTAACATTTCTTCCTACGTTCGTGGACATTAAATCGTAAGAGCAGCATGATGTAAAAGACATAAAATATCTACATCAGTAACGGAATTTACGTTTGTACTGCAGCGTCACGTTTAAAGAACCGTAAAATCTTTCCGTAGGTTCGTGGACATCGAAAGCTTATTCAACACTGTTTTCTCCAATTTAAATTTTGAACATCAAGGTTTCTGAGCCGGACATTTGCTTGATAAAGCTCGTGAATGAAAATGTTGTTGCAGTGATAGTACTAACCAAGGATTCTATAAACATTTTAATTACGGAAAAGTATCCAAATTGTGCTACTTACTTTCATTTACTTCGCCAACTACAAACTTTTATGCAGTTTAATGAACTTGTAGCAAGTTAACACACTAGTAATTGGGTATACAAACAGGTGTCTCACTATTCCGTAGGCACCTACAAAGCGAATAAATGAATAAGTTAAGCCTTTTTACACAAAGAGAGTGTGTAAGGAAACAGTAAAGAGTCGCCATACTAGAAAACAGAAATCAAGCATATAGAATTCTGCTTAAATCGTAGAAATCGATGTTCTTCAAACGGTGTATGTGGCTACCATTTCCACTACACGAGAAAAACATGTTCCGTGCCCCTATCAAAAGCAAAAGACCTTAACGACAACATTCTGCTAATTGAAAGACATAAGGAACCGATTTCTGAGTCGACAAAAACGCTGTGTCTCAACCTCTCTGAAGTTGAAGAGTGATTTCCACCATCTTCGCAAGACTATCTAGGAATGGGCGTTTGAGGAAGCACCCAACTCCTTCTCACACTCCAATTGCTACGTGTAATGTTCTTTAGCTAATAATCTGTAACTTAACACGTAAACTTACCAACAGACACTCATATATATGTAGTTCTAATAGCAAGCGAATTATGAAACTCTTCCTGTTTTCTAGAAATTAACTCATATTACATAAACTTTACTTCATAAACATATACAATAAATGTGCTCTTTTGAAACTTAGGATCCCACGTAACATTTAAATTAATTTTCTACTTGCTCATTATATAGAATTTACTGCCGTGATGAAATCGGTTATTTTGAAAAGACGTAATGCTAGCCTAATTTGAGAATTTAATAACGCGCATATCTATCCTTCTTCGTTTCCGCCAATGCGAAACTCAACTTGTCCTTTTCTCACATGATATCCTAAAAACAGTGGATTGTAGGCAAAAGGCAGATTCCACGTCCCCAGTTATCCAGAAAGCGTTTGACACGGCGATCGTTGCGAACTGTAGATGAAATTTCTAGCATGTGATTTAACTTCCCAGATATGTCAGTGGCTTGACGACATTTTAAGTAACACAATCCGGTATGTTGATCTCGAGGGCGATTGTTCATCAGGGAAAAGGAGTGTGTCTTCAGGTGCGTCCCAGGGAAACGTGATAGGACCGCTGCTATCTTCTAGATAGATAAATGGTTTGATGGGCAGACTGAGCAGTAATTTTAGACTGTTTGCTGATGGTGCTGTCGTGTACGGGAAGGTGTCCTCGTTGTGTGACTGTGGGAGTAGACAAGATGACTTAGGCTCCATTTATAGTTGGTGTGATTAATGTGGTTTGCTCTAAATAAAGAAAAATTTAAGTAATTCGGGCTGGATTGGAAAAACAATCCTGTACCGTAGGATGCAGCTTAATACAGTCACATTGATTAAATATCTAGGCGTAACTTTGCAAAGTGATATAAAATGGAGTAAGTGCTTCAGTTTGGTAGTAAAGAAGGCAAATGCTGGACTTCGCTTTAAAGGGAAACTATGGGAAAGTGTAGCTCATCTACAAGCGAGATGGTGCATAGAACACCAGTGCGATACTCTCTTGATTACTGTTAGAGTGTGTTCCGGCTTAGCGACAAGTGCCGGCTTGTACATGAAGAACGCAAGAGCAGAGAAGGCTGTGAGACGACGTCAGCCAATAGCACACTGCCTAGGACGCCACCACGACAGGAGTGGCCTCTAGCGGAAGAGAATATAAGCGCTGCTCCTGCCAGCCTCGGTCGGAGAGAACGGACTAGTAGCCCCGGCACTAGAAGAGGCCATAGAAGAGCCTCATCCTAACTGTTTTACTGATACTTGTGCTATATATCAACACCTTACATGGAAATTGTATACAGCAAATCTAAACCGAACTAAATTCCGTCCGAACAGGCCACGAAGGCCCAGCGGTACCGACTGGCCGGCGTGTCATCCTCAGCCACAGGCGTCACTGGATGCGGAAATGGAGGGACATGTAGTCAGCACACCACTCACCCATCTGTATGTCAGTTTACGAGACGGGAGTCTCTACTTCTGAATCAAGTAGCTCCTCAGTTTGCCTCACAAGGGCTGAGCGCACCCCACTTGCAGACAGCGCTCGGAAGACCAGATGGTCACCCACCCAAGTTCTAGCCCAGTCCGATAGTGCCTAACTTCGGTGATCTGTCGGGAAGCGGTGTTACCACTGTGGCAAGGCCGTTGCCATTGTATATAGTAAAGGACATTGATTATTTGCATGTCGCCCATCACTCATTGTAAATAGGAGTTAAGTATTGTCAATCTAATTTATTGTAATAAAAACTATTAGTGTGATTTATTTGAATTTATTGTATAGCTATCCGAGAAAGCAGCACCCTTTGGGCACCTTATAAGAGGTGAACGGGCAGGACCCCACAGAGTGTTTCAGATGCTCACCAGGTCGGCTAAAAGAAAAAAAAGAAAAATAAACATATATAAGCAGCTCACAGGCCTGTTGCTACACTTGTTAGCGGTAGATTCGATCAGCACGTAAGTATTATGGACATGCTTCGTGAACTCAAATGGGAATGGCTGAAGGAAAGTTGACGCATTTTCCCAGAGGTGTTGTTGCGGAAATTTGAGACATACTGCATAACAATGATGCAGCAGCCAACGCACATTTCACGTACGGACCACCCTCAGATAAGATGCGAGAAATTAGGGCTCGTATAGAGGTGTTTAGACAGTATTTCTTGCCTCGTTCGATTTCCGAATGGAACACGAAAGGAAATGACTAGTATTGGTACAAGGTACCCACCGCGATGCACTGTGTGTGGTACAGGCGTAGATGCAAATGTTGCTGTACACTGTCGTTAGGTGATTGCTCAAGCTGGTCACGCTACGCAGGCATTTCTTTCTTTCTTTTCCTGGATATCTGCAGATGCATTCGTATTCAATTTCACACATTCATATGCTTTTCTACCATAGTTAATGAGTCTTAGCAGATAACAACCTATTATTGTTGAGAATGGTGAGCCCACAGGAAGCACCGGGAGCTGCCGTTGCTTGAACGGCATTGCACTATCCCCAGTTCATGGAAACTGCGTTACTGTTGCCGAATTCTGAAAATGGTAATAACAATATCAATAATCCTGGTGTGTGACGTGTGTGTGTGTGTGTGTGTGTGTGTGTGTGTGTGTGTGTTTGTATATGTACCTAAACGTGTTTCCTATGTAGTCTCAGTGAATGAATTATTTGGGAACAAAGGGGATGACTTACGTAAAGCCAGAAGTGGTGTGTCGTTGATAGGTTGACAAACAAAAGTTACAGAGTTTGACTAGCTTTTGGAATGAAATCCTCGTAGGAAAAGGTTCACATAAACAAACACACACACACACACACACAAACACATACACACACACATGCACTTGCTTGTCATCCTACACTGTGCTCAGTCGACTGCCCTTATCTCGTGGCCACAATAAGAGTTCTGGGGTGAGAGGTAGGGTGGGATGAAGGATGGATAGTGATGCAAGGCAGAGAGGATGTTGGGTGGAAGTGTCTAGCGGATCATGGGAGAGTGGGGAGCAGTCTGTGGGCTAGCTTGGGGTGTAGGTAGAGGGGCAGGTAGGAGATGGCTGGCCATTCCATTTCACAGTATAGGGCATGAGATACCATCACACAACTAGCTGACACGAATTGGGTGGGGAGGGGGGGGGGTGTACTACACACACACACTCACTCACACACACAAACACACACACACACACACACACACACACAATAGTGGGGGTGTGGGGCAGCGAGTTACTTTAAGTTCAGGACATGGAGCTGAGGGGAGCTAAGGATGTGCTGTAAAGGTAGATCCCATCTGCCCAGCTCACAGAACCCGGTGGTGGTAGGGAGGATCCAGATGGCACAGGTTGTGAAGCAGCCATGTTAAACTCTGCTGGATTTTGTGCCACTGGGTGGTGCACTTCGTTTCTTGCAATAGTTTGGCGATGGCGATTTGTTCTAGTTGCCAGCTGTTTGGTTGTCATACCAATGTAAAACGTCGTGCAGTGATTGCAGCAAAGCTGGTACATAACATGTCTGCTTTCACAGGTGGCTCAGCCTCTGGTAGGGTACGGAGACAGGTGTGTGTGTTTGTGTGTGTGTGTGTGTGTGTGTATGTGTGGTTGGGTGGGTGTTTGTTCAAAATGGTTCAAATGGCTCTGAGCACTATAGGACTTAACTCCTAAGGTCATCAGTCCCCTAGAACTTAGAACTAATTAAACCTAACTAACCTAAGGACATCACACACATCCATGCCCGAGGCAGGATTCGAACCTGCGACCGTAGCCGTCGCGCGGTTCCAGACTGTAGCATCTAGAACCGCTCGGCCACCCCGGTCGGCCGGGTGTTGGTGTGAATTTTTTTCCAACAAGCATGGTAGAGGAAGTTCATTCCGAAAGCTAGTGTAGCTCTATAACTTTTGTTTCTGCCTTTCGGTGAGTAGTCTCCTTTATTCCTAAACAAACTTTCCGTACATTATGATCGTTTTGATTAATGTTCACTTTTGGATACTCAGATGATCATTTGCACGGTTGGAATTGACCTGTTTCCGATCATGGCTAGAAATAATTGACCATTTGAGGAGTTACCAAATAGTGAGCGATTATGGTTCAAATGGCTCTGAGCCCTATGGGATTTAACATCTGAGGTCATCAGTCCCCTATAATTTAGAACTACGTAAACCTAACTAACATACGGACGTCAAAAACATCCATGCCCGAGGCGGGATTCGAACCTGCGACCGTAGCGGTCACGCGGTTCCAGACTACAGAGCCTAGAACCACTCGGTCACAGCGGCCGGCATTGAGCGATTATCTTGATACGAAATTCTGTACGTATTGTGTTAACGCAACATACTTTTGTATTTAATTATTTGTTTCGGTACTACTTTCTGTTACGTGACAGAAATCTAGTGGTGGAAGACGAAGCCATACGGTATAGTAATCCTAATAACCATAGTAGTAGACAACAATAATAATAATACATTATTAACTTTACAGGCAACAGAAGTCCCGCCAACCAATTTGTTTTCTATTAACTGTGAATCACCATTACGATATCCAGTTATCCGAGTTATTTTAAGAGATAAAAGCTCTCATGTCAGCATTGAAAATTCTGTCACGATAAAGATCTTGTCGTGCTCCTTAATTTGTGCAGAAGTATCTGTAAACTTCTTACATCTAAATTCTTGTTCAAAATTATTACCCCTTCATACACTATAGGTCAAGCTAGTACGTAGCTTTGCCTTCGAAAATCCTTTCAATTTATTTGTAAGGATGATGTTGGTGGGGCAAATGCGGAATTGTGTCGTGGTAGCTCGGAGGGCCTCGTTAACTGAATGGTTTTGAGCCTTTGTTGTGCTGTAAAGCTGAAGCAGCACTCACAATTTCAGCTCTGCGAAAGCATTAGACGAAATTCTATGGCTAGCCCTACGCACTTATTCATCTATGGAAAGAAGGCAACTTTCATGTAAAGAGCCGTGTTTGTACAGGAAATGAGCAGTAATGAGCAAATCGGAAAAGGAAAGCGAAGAACCATTTATTCTTGTTTCTTGTTCATTTAAATTCGATTGAAACTCATCTCATTCGTCCTCACTTTTGCTTACAAGAAGTCCACTAGGTTGTGTTATCGCCAGAACAGAAACATATCTAACTGTCATGTAGTTCTCTGCATATTCTGAAATACCATATGTCTGTTGCCCAATCATTAGATCGATTCCACAACGAAACGAACGATGCTCGTTAACATGCCTAGAAGAGTCAACACTTCTTTAAAGCTTAAGTACTGTGATGGTGTCTTCTATGTAAACTCTGAATGTGACCTCGATTCAGTGATAAGTGTTGTGTCCGACTTGTTTGACACTGAGGTAACTACTAATAATATTGTTAATCAGAACACTCTGAATGAGTAATACAGGACCACAGAAGTTATAATCAATTAACGTCGCTTTTGATGGTCCCCCTATCTTTGTCTCAAAATTTGTGTCATCTTTTCAGAATGAAATCTCTTTCTTTCATCAGACCATGATGTTTCAGCCTGTTTTGTATCTTCCCTTTGGCCAACTTTCCTATCAAATATCTTTTGTCTGAATGTGTTTCTGTCTGTAACTTCTACCTGACTTATACCGTCTACTTTAAGATTCTATTTAATCGCAGCGATCTACTTCATTGACAGAGTTTTGGCCTTACTTCTGCTTTCGTAGCATTATAATATGTGTCTTGTCTACTTAGCATGTGCCATTCTATTAATGTGCTCATAATATTTATGTCTTCGTCTTCTCATGTCACCTGTATCTCTGTGTATTTTTCTATCTCATTATTTATCACCATAGACGTTTCTCCATCACCAATTTTTGGGCCTAAGATTTTCCTAGTAAACCTACTTTCTGTCTTTTGAATTTCTTCAGTATCCCTCTTTCTATTTAAAATTATAATTTCTACTCCTTAAAGACATTCAGGTTTGATTACAGTGCCGTAATTCCTAAGTTTACTGAATTTAGAAAGTGATTATTACGAATGTTTCGTGTTAATCTGAATGCAATTGCCAATTTAGACGGAGAATTTCGTTTGCAGCTTTTTCTTGACCGTTTTCTTGTATGATTTCCCCCAAGAATTGAAACTGAAAAATACTTTTTATTTTTCCACATTTCACGTTGAAAACGTGTTTGTTGTATGTTATGTATTCCTTTTTTTTCGAATGATATTTATAGTTCTAAATTTTTCGGCTACTTCTTTAAGAGTTCCAGTTTGTTTTTAAGCTGTCGTAATATCAGTAGTTAAAATTGCCAGATCACCTGCAAAAGCGAGGCAATCTAATGTTACTTCTACCTAACGTGACTTTGCCTCAGGTTTTGCTTTCGCCATTCTGTAAATACCTTTTCCAAAACACAGTTAAACGGCAATGGGGAGAGTCCATCTCCATGCCTAACACCAGTCTTTATATAAAATGGTTCATAAATTCATCCCAGGAATTTAACTTTATATCTAGTGTTAACGTTTCCATTATCCGTGTTAGAGTTTTATTATCTATTCCCTGTTCCTTTAAAATTTGGAGAATACATTCACGATCAACTAACTCGTAGACCCTTTAAATCCACAAAAGTACATACAGCATTGTTACTAGAAATTCTTTGGTGCCTAAGGATTAGTTTTAAATTAAGAATTTGTTCCGGACAGGATGTGTTTGGACTAAATCCTGCTTGGTACTTACCAATTTTAGGTTATAACTGATCTTGGTCTCGATCAAGTAAACATTGCGAGAGAATTTTGTATGTGACCCGGAGAAGAGAGATTCCTCGGTAGTTATTAACATCGGTTCCATCCCCTTTATTTTTGCAATAGATGAATTAGGGCAGCTTTCCAGTCCTCAGGTATGTTCTCAGTTTGCCAGATATGTCCTATTAGTTGAGTGACTTCTTTTGTAATATGAGGGCCAGCTGATTTTAATAGTTCTGCAATTATACCGTCTTCTCCCGATGCTGTATTTGTTTTAAGGCGCTTAATTAGTTTAGTTATTTTGATTTCGTCACACTGTTTAGTGTTAGGGTTAGTGTTATTAGTCTGCTGTGATTGGAATTTTTTCACTGGTTCTGGAGAGTATAATACTTTCTTCAAAATCATTAGCCAGTACCTTACAATTTTCCTGTTTGTTAACAGCCAAACTGACATTTTCATTTTTCAAGCAAAGACGTTGAGGTTGGTAACAGGATAGTTTTGTTTTGAATGTTTTTATAATAGTTTTCTGTACTGTTCATTTGGAAGGTTTCCTCGATTGCTAAAAGTTGGGAAATATTGGAGTTTCTTTTAGTCTGTCGGATTAATTTGGATATTTCTTATCTAAAGTTAGAGAGGGGTTGTATGTATTTTCAGTTTTGTTACTATTCGAATTTTTGAATGCGTCATGCCTAGACGTAACTGCTGTTTTACAATCCACGTTCTCCAAGGGTGTTTTCTTTCTTTCGAAGCGGAATAAAATTCTGTGCTGTTTTGATGAACTATTCATTAGGTATTGCCAATTGGTGGATTGTTTTTTGTCAAGTTCGCTTGTTAGAGGTGGGGTTATTGTAGCGGTGTCAAACTTTGGGATGACATTTTTTGTATTGAAGAGCTTTTGAGGTTGAAATTTTACTTTTATTCTCGTTAAATAATGATCAGAATCAACATTAGCCCCTTTCATAGCTTGGACATTTAAAATTTCTTTGTAGTTAGGGTACGAAATAGCTACATGATCGAGCAGAAATTCCACACTAAATGTATTAGGTGCCATTTAAGATTTTTGTGTAGAATGGTTCTTCTTAAAATGAGTTGACGTGATCTGAAGGTTAAAAGTTTTGCACGTTTCAGCTAGTCTTTGGCCATTTCGGTTTGTCCAATTATGCGCAGGAAATCCACCCACCGTTTTCTTATATTTTTTCTCTTTACCTAAAAGAGCATTAACACCGCTCATTAAAATTTTGCTATTGGTTGAGGGAATTTTCGAGGTGATGTTTTCTGACATTTTTCAAGCTTCATTAATTTCTTCAGGTTTTTCAAAATTATCCTCATTGACAAGCATATGGGCATTAATTAAATTATGTACGTTATTCGCGCATATAAGAGAATTGTCATTAGTCTTTTATTAATGGGTTTTACCATCGTTATTAAATTTAAAGTATTTTCTAGGGACTGCAAAAGCAATTCCCAGATGAGGTGTATTATTCAGTATTCTTTTATCCGTTTTACTTTTAAAAAGACGATGGCGGCCAAAATCCATGGTCTTATTGCCGTCACTCGTGTTTCTTGAAGTACCAAACTTTAAATTTTCTGTTCTTTTTATTTATTTTCTTATTTATGAAGTTTATGTGGTTGCAAAAAGTGCTTGTATGTGTTGCAAAAAAGGTGTTTATTTTGATTTTAAATTTGCCAGAGGACTCTGACTTCCTGTGTTCAATCACATTGCATTTTAACCCGGCCGCCACAGAATCCGAATGACCAGTTGCGCCTGCAATACTGTCGGTGGATTGACCACCTGGGGTAATATTGTGATTATCAAAACACTCCATGAATATTGTCTCTGGAATCAGGTGTGGTTGAATAGACGCACTGGGTGAACTCAGAGTGTTAAGACTGAAAGGTTTAGTTCCAGAATATAAATTTCAGAGGCACCACTGGTGAGGAGACGGTGACCACTTGCTACAACACAGACGCAAAATGGATTTTGCTTTGTTTTGTTTTGGTCGGGGACTGCTTATTCTGTATTCGCAGCTTTCCACCATATATGAATGAACGTTCACTATCCGGCACTCGTCCAATACCCTAGGCAGGGTCTGCTTCTAAGACTTCTAAGTCTTGAAACCTGGAAAGTAATACTTTATTATAACAACAAAACCTATCTTGGCTCGGCTGTAGCTAAGAAACTGCACACGTGGACTTGCGATTCAGAACGCTCTAAAAGAGCCGCAGTTGCTGAGTGCCAAACCGATACAGGTTCAGAGTGGTCGTACTGTTGCTTCACTATAGTTACTAGAAAATGCAAGTTCGTAGACGTTTGTCGACACAGCTCTCACAGCGTTGGTGCATACGCACAGTTCACAGGAGACGGAAGTCTCTTCTCTCCCCGACGGTTGGCACGGGTTGTATCATGGCGAGTAGGCAGTACAACGACGTTACTCCGACGAGAGCTTCCTGCAAGTGTGTTGGATCCGACCACGAACAGAACTGCCTTCGTGACCTCTGACGACGCTCTGTTTCCGGACAGAGGCGCAGCGGTGGTGCGTCGGAACAACGGGAGGCACGACTTCTTCCTGGCTTCTCATTACCGCCTCGTGATACCGCTTTGCTGTGCAATATCTCTGCGGTGGTCTATACGTCTTGCACCGCTCTCGACACTCAGTGACACCGCATTAACCTGCGAGGTGAATGATACAAAGCGTACGAAGTTGAATGTTCGAACTTAGATTATTTTAAATTGTTGACACCGACAATCCTATGGTAAGCAAACCTTCTGAGCATCAGAAACTTTGAGACGAAGTTGTAAGGTACTATTGCGCTCACCGTCGGTTCATGATTTTTATTGGGCTGGCAAGCTGGACAGATGGGGTGGAATTGCTACTGGTGCCGGAAGCCAAGCTCGGGAGCTGATGAGAATGGCTTCCAAATGCCCTAAGGCGTTAGATTTGTCTGGAATCGTATTTATTACGTGCGATTTACGGTACGGATTTTCTCCTCGGAAGCAGCTGAAGGAGCGCTGATTCACACACTTGTATGCGACAGTGAACAGGAACTCAACATTTCGTTGGCTGCGGCCGATGTACGTGCTACGATAAAGCGTTACTCTCTTGCAAGTGACCGGGACATTAGTCTGTAGGCGCTAACTTACCATGGCTTACCGGCAGCCAGTGCAGCCAGCCCAAGCACTTTCAAAGATGGACGCGTGCTTAAGCAGATGTCTACAGCATACCACACACAGCAGGCGTCCTGAAGTTGGAAGCTTGAGACCACGAATTGGCAACAAAACATACGACCATGGAGGTGGTGTTACGTGCAGGCAGGGTGGTGGCACTCAGATGTCTCGCCTAAAAGGCTGCAGGCAGTAGTTCAGAAATGGCTCTGAGCACTATGGGACTTCGCATCTGAGATCATCAGTCCCCTAGACTTAGAGCTACTTAAACCTAACTAACCTAAGGACATCACACACATCCATGCCCGAGGTAGGGTTCGAACCTGCGACCGTAGCAGCAGCGCGGTTCACGACTAAAGCGCCTAGAACCGCTCGGCCACAGCGGCCGGCCAGGCAGTAGTCTGCAGTCACTTGGTAGCAGCGCTTCACAACGCGAAGTCCCAGGCTCGTCCAGGTCTTATTCAAACACGGTCGCGGCCTAACAGAAGTGGCTAAGTCTCACTCCAGCAGGTTGGCTGTGGTCTTGAAAGTCAAGTATTCTCTTCGCAGCAGTCAGCACATCACGGTTTACCAATGACGTTGCCCTGTAACCAGTGAGACTGCCATGTGGCTCGTTACTGCAAAACCTTCAGAATGATGTGTTAGCTACCGCCATAATGCGCCGTTTGTGCAGCTTGATTGCAGCTTCGCTCGGTGTGAAAATGTATCAATAGCGGCACCCTGCCTTCTTCTGCAATGCACTCTTTGCATTCCTCAGATATTGGTTGTGACGCGCGGCATCAGGGTGATCTGATTGTCTGCCAGCTGCGCCATCTAACAACTTTAAAAACTTAAATGTTTATCAAGGGATTGAATTTATTGTGAAACAATCTTCCCTTCTTCAAGAAATTTATACTAAATTTTAGTATACCCATAAATACAGCAATTTACATAGATTGCACTTACACTAGTTTTTACCGCGCCATCCAAGTTAATATCTCATGAGATTGGTTCAATCAATGGCTCTGAGCACTATGGGACTTAATATCTGAGGTCATCAGTCCCCTAGATCGTAGAACTACGTAACCTAACTAACCTAAGGACATCACAGACATCCATGCCCGAGGCAGGATTCGAACCTGCGACCGTAGCGGTGGCGTGGGTCCAGACTGAAGGGCTTAGAACCGCTCGGCCACTTCGGCCGGCTTCACGAGTTATATTACTTGTTCCGACTTAAATCCAGGACCTGATCTCTGAAACAGTCGATATGTTTCTCATTACATTTGCTATAGTCTAATTGTAGATGTTGGTACAACTGGTGTCAGTTATTCTTCCACTACTTCGGCATATGAAAATGTCAAAACGGCCTTTGGTGAAAACTAGGTAGACTGATAAGGTACGGAATAAGGAGATTCTGCTTATCCATTAGGGATATTTTAGAACCGTGACTGTATATTGAATGTAAATAAGTTATACACAACTGCAACCATTTACTTTTTTCAATAATAATACTTTATTACACGAACCGGTTTTCGAACCTTTTCAGGTTCATTTTCAGATGGTTTCGGAAGAATCCGGGAAGTTACATAATTACTGGTAGTAGCATAATGCTGGGTGCTGGTTCTATGGCAGAAAGATCGGTCACACTTTAATGTATCTCCATGACTATAGCTTATCTGTCGATATCGATGTAAATTTAGTTTTTACTTACTGCGACAGTATAGGCAGCTTTTTCCGTATCTGTCTGCCTCCATTTTGATGTCCAGAACACTTTCACAAGAACTATATTAGTTTAACAGTAAGTAAAAACTAAATTTACATCCATATCGACAGATAAGCTATAGTCATGGCGATACATTAAAGTGTGACCAATCTTTCTGCCATAGAACCAGCACCCAGCATTATGCTACTACCAGTAATGATGTAACTTCTCGGATCCTCCCGAAACCATCTGAAGATGAACCTGAAAAGGTTCGAAATCCGGTTCATGTAATAAAGTATTATTATTGAAAAAAGTGACTGGTTGCAGTTGTGTTTAACTTATTTACATAATGAGATTCTCTGTAGAATCGGCAGTGAAAGTAACACATGGAAAATAATGACAAGAACAAAAGGTAGCATTATAGGACATGTTTTACGATGTCAGGGGATAAGATCCGTGGCACTAAAGGGATCTGAAGAGGGTAAAAGCTGTAGAGTGGGGTCTAGATTGAAGTACGTCACGTAGGCCCCTCGTCCGCCACCGTGCAACAATCATTGCCTTCATGAAGAGGAAGCTCTCTTAAATTCGAGACACTCCTGAAAACTGATCTCCGCATCTACTATATAACGGGACCCATATAACCTCTCCACTTTTTCTTGTATTCTTACCCTAACCACATCACTCATGGTGATCACATTTTCCATTGTAAACAAAGAGCAGATCTCTGCAGCAAATAAACCTATAAATACCACATCAAAAATTGCATGACGTATTGAATAGTTAACCTGAGCAAATATTGCATAAACCAAAAGAGATATGCTAGACTCCTGTTCAACACTGAATATTCCTTCCTCTTGGGAAAATATGTTTACGAAGTAACAAACTGCGCAATACCAGAGACATCGTGTGAACTATAGCCGTGAGACTGCGTCTTCTTTTGTTGTCTTCGGTTAAATCTGTGGAACTACCTTGCGAAGGCTCATCGAGGGAATGCACCGATCTCCTATTTATAGCTATGTTTTTTTCGTGTGGTAAAAGTTTATATAGCACAGTAGATAAGGCTTCTCAACGTATGACTTAATGGTTGTCAGAGGTGACCAATTTTTAAGGGACAATTTTTAGCATTTTTAAGAAGCTGTTGAGGGTAGGAGAATGGAATTGGTTGTGTGGTGCATCGAATGTGAAAAATCAATAGCTAGATCTAGTTTGGTGTAGCGAGCGAAGTGAGTGAGGAGGTGTGACGATCGATCTTTGCGAATTTTCTGGTGACCGACATACATTTGTGAAAAACGGCTCGATAGTGGATCCTAAACGCAGAATCTGAGAATATAATTGATTACGCATTTAGTTATATATGATTACCTGAAATTGGTGGATGATATGAATTAAAATTCAGTGACGTGAAGTGATGTGCACAGAAACCGGTCCAAAATGCTGAACTTAAATCCGATGATAATGCTCTGATAACATAAGTTTGTGCAGTAGTAGCCCTTGGACGGCCTGAGTGAGGCCTGTCATCAAAAGTTCCTGTCTCTTTCTATCTCGTCCATGTCCGAAGAACATTCCTTTGGTCCACTCCGAGACGCCTGGAAACTTGCCTTGTTGAGAGCCCTTCCTGGCGCAAAGTAACAATGCGGACGCGATCGAACCGCGGTATTGACCGTCTAGGTATGGTTGAACTACAGACAACACGAGCCGTGTTCCTCCTTCCTGGTACAATGACCGGAACTGATCGGCTGTCGGACGCCCTCCGTCTAATCGGCACTGCTCATGCGTGGTTGTTTACATCTTTCGACGGGTTTAGTGACATCTCTTAACTGTCAAGGGGACTGTCTGTGATACAATATTCACTGTCAACGTCCATCTTCAGGAGTTCTGGGAAGCGGGATGATGCAAAACATTTTTTGATGTGTGCATAATGTGAGCGTTATTATGACAAAAAGCCATGTCAATCTCAATAAACTGTAAGAAGATAGTATAAAATAGTTTATGAAGAAATTTATGCGAGCAAGGCAGGAATTTTTAGTGGTATACCGAGCAAGCAGAAATTTTTAATCGTCGCTAGATATTCCTTAAGGTCTTACCTATGTGACATGTGTAACAACGGCCAGGGGTAAGGAATTTTGTAACAACAGATTCCCCTGCAGGAACGTGGCTAATATGTTATCTGCTCTTCTTCTCTCAGAGTGAGTTTAGAAAAAAATCATAAAGAGAAATCATCTGCTGTACCTGTTTGGACGATGACCGGAAACTGTGTTCTCTCATGTTTGTACGCAACGGCGGAACTCAAATTTCCACAGTAATCTGGGAGCTCGGTGTGTATTTGCCGCGAAAATTAACTGCGCAAACCGGTGTTTGCAATTCGAGCCAACAGTGTTTGCTTGCGGCGTTGCCACTCAGTTGGCAGAATCGAACTTTATATTACAGCGCGACTCCTCTCTCCGGGCACTGGCAGAATGCCGACGCTGGAAGGTAAACGCCTCTGAACGTGCGCTCCAGGAGAGGGACAACGCCCAGCGGGGAGTCGCAGCATAATGGGAGCCCGTGCAAACGGAGAGGCCGCATCAGAGAGAAAGCTGGGTTTCATCTCCTGCTGGAGCACTGTTAAACGTTAATAAAGTACTGTCCACTCCTGAAATACTTTAATCGGTAAAGGGGAAGTAACAATCTTTCGCCGTTCTCTCTCTGCTTTGTTATTGCTCGCGTAACAACAAATATATGAGGTAAACTATGTTGCTACGAAAAGAGCTCTGAAATACTTTTTAGGGATGCTGTGCTGTGACTTTCTTTCGATCATTAATTTTCAACCAAACAAAATATATTATGTTCTTATTATTCTGGATCTGGATTTCCATTAAAGGAACATTGTTTCGTTACTGTAACTCGCTATAAACGTATCTTCCTTACTTTACAGTTATTGAAAAGGTTACTGAAAATTATTTCTTTATCAATACTGATGATACGCTACGCAATGTTTGTTCAACATCAAAATTTTGCAGTGGATTTATGTTAGCAGTAAAACATCAATAAGTACCACGACTAAAACGAGAACATGAGACTATTATCAGAGAAAAAGATGTTTTTATTATAGTGTTTGCCAGATCAGAACTACGCAGAGCAAGATTTCTTTTATGTTATGAAGGTAAATTATCTTTTTGCACTGTTAATAATATATCATCCGCAGCCCGCGTCCACCTGGAAAATACATCATAAAATCTGCTGCTGTGCCCTGCAATTCCGAAAGCTGATAGAAATAATTTTAGTTCACAATTACCTGTCCGCTTTTTGACGGTGTGATTCGTTTCATTTAATGCAGTTTGAATGCGCCGCGGCCGCGGCTCGTTCGTTCGTAGCGCAGCTCTGCACCACGAATAATATTAAAATAGCTGAAAATGTCTTAAAAGGATGGGATAAAATACCAGGCAAGCATATTACAAATCATAATGCAAGTTTTCACTATGTAACTCTATTCAGAACATTTAGACAGATTAAATTCTTACACACCTTTACAAATCAGTGCCTAATGGCGTCCTTCTCTCAATCTTGACAAAAGAATGCTACACTATCGTACAATATAACGTCACAGGCTCTTCCTACTCACGTAACTCCAAGAAGACGACAGATAAATTAATGCTCGGTCACTAGTATTTATACTCGTTGTGACATATTCTGATCTTTGTTTGGTATTTAATAAGTATTGTCCGTGGCGGTTTCAGTACTCGCCGACACAGATATTATCTTTAAAAAAATCGGTTCATAATTCTACACAAGTATAAAACATGGCACATGATGGTTTCTCTTTATTACACAAAGTGCACACAATCGTTGTCCACGCAATTACAATCATCCAGTTCAATTATTCTTTTCTCCTTTTTTACCACATATAATATATCTTTTGCCAGGACACGTTACAGGTCCATGACAGAAAAGCTGCCTGATTATCAGGGCCACCAACAATTTACCAGCACCAGGGAAGATGCATGCAAATTTGAGTATACTAGAGTTGTCCACCCATAAATTTACAAAGGACAGCAAATCTAATGATTATGTACAACCCAGAAACAAGTATCTTCACCTTGCAGAAAATAAACACCGACAGCGTTAAAGCACGATGCTGTAAAAGCAGCTATCACAACATCGTGAAAGTTATCGCCGTAATTGCGGAACCGTAACGCCGAAAATGTGGGTTACCGAATCAAACAGTATTACAGATACAGTTTAATCTACTAAGTTAAGCTGAAATTGAAACAATACCTCTATTTTAGTGGAAAATATTGGTTCTCACACTGTCATATTTATATGATCACTTTTCTTCATAAACCATTTTATAATACCCTCTTACAGTTTATAGAGATTGACATGGCTTTTTGACATAATAACTCTCATATTATACACACATCAAAAAAATGTTTTGCATCGTCCCGGTTCCCAGAACACCTGAAGACTGGCGCTGAAAGTGGATATTGTATCACAGACAGTCCCTTTGACATTTCAGAGATGTCACTAAACCCGTCCAAAGATGTAAACAACCACGCATGAGCAGCGCCGATTAGACGGAGGGGGTCAGACAGCTGATCAGTTCCGATCATTCCATCAGGAAGGAGGTACACTGCTCGTGTTGTCTGTAGTTCAACCATGCCTAGACGGTCAATACCGCGGTTCGATCGCTTGTTACTTTGTGCCAGGAAGGGCTCTCAACAAGGTAAGCGCCCAGGCGTCCCGGAGTGAACCAAAGCGATGTTGTTCGGACATGGAGGAGATACAGAGAGAAAGGAACTGTCTATGACAGTCCTCGCTCAGGCCACCCAAGGTCTACTACTACTGCATTGGATGACGGCTACCGACGGATCATGGTTCGGAGGAACGCTGACTGCAACGCAACCATATTGAATAATGCTTTTCATGCAGCCGCAGAACGTCATCTTACGACTCAAATTGTGGGCAATAGGCTGCATGACGCACAGCTTCACTCCCGACATCCATGGCGAGGTCCATTCTAGCAACCACAACACTATGCCGCGCGGTACAGATGGCCCCAACAACATGCCAAATGGACAGCTCAGGATTGGTATCACGTTCTCTTTACCGATGAGTATCGGATATGCCTTTAACCAGACAATCGTCGGAGACTTGTTTGGAGGCAATTCGGTGAGGCTGAACGCCTTAGACACACTGTCCAGCGAGTGTCCTGCGGTACGGTACTTGAATGTCAACCTCCGACCGATAGTGCAATCACGTCAGCAGCATGTTGCCGATGCATTCGTCTTCATGGATACAATTTGCAGTTCCGTCGTGTACATCATGTGGTGACTTTCTTCACGATAACGACATCTCTCGACTAGAGTTGCCAGCATGTTCTCCACACATGAACCCTATCGAGGAATGTACGCCGAATCGCCGTTGAGCAGTGGGTCAATCTGGACCCACAGTGCCTTGATGAATTGGTGGATAGTATGCCACGATGAATACAGGCACCACACCTCTGATGGTCTCGCTGTAGTGGTACAATATACAATGTGTGGTTTTCATGAGCAATAAAACGGGCGGAAATGATGTTTATGTTCATGTCTATTCCAGTTTTCTGAACTGGTTCCGGAACTCTTGGAACCAGCTGATGCAAAGCTTTTTTCATGTGTGTATTATACAGTGATGGCTACTGCAATTACTGACTGAGTTATAGAGTTCACTTCCTCTATGCATCTACATCAAAATTCACATTTTGAAAGTTTCCTTTGTTCATGGTTTCTGGGTTCATATTTTCTTGTGTCATGTATCTTTCGTTATTCTTATACTTTGGTATTTGGGTTGGTAGGATACACGTGTAACAGCACATATGAATGACAGCTACATCTAAAACAAATAAGAAAAATAAAAAAAACGTACATTTTTGATCTTAGGGTCTTACTATGACCTAAATTCACTGTTCATTTCTGGATATCTACTCTTTTTCACTTCGCAAGTCAGTTACACTACTAGGGTTAGTTTGCCATATTCCTTTATATGTTTACACATCCATTATTTCGATTTCATATTCTTAAATGTTTACGTATTAAGACAGATTCTCTATCTCTGCAGGACATTTCGCTACAATACGGCCACTGTATGTTATATCATTGTTTCTACGACAGTACTCAACTATTTTTTGCAAGGAAGATTTTTCAAATTCCGAAAATATGAGAACTTTTACTTTAACTCGTAATATTATGTTTTTCGCTACAATACGACCACTGTATGTTATATCATTGTTTCTACGACAGTACTCAACTATTTTTTGCAAGGAAGATTTTTCAAATTCCGACAATATGAGAACTTTTACTTTAACTCGTAATATTATGTTTGCTTTGCACTGTAAGCAGATGTGACGAATACAGTTAGTGTGTACACGACAAATCTCTGAGCAGTGTCTGTATGCCGTTTACCATCTTGATGTCTTTGATCCGTCTTCTTATATTGTTTACTAATGTACATGCGTTTTGTTTATTTTAAGTAATTACGAATGATGTCGCATATCACGTTTTTTGTCTATTGTTGAGTCAGTTTTGGGGATGTATAAAGATACCCGGAGATGGTGCCAATAAGGCACTAGAACCGGTAGTCAACCTAAATAATTCCTACAGTTGCCGCTGTCGATATTTATTTTCTTCAACTCTTTGACCAACCAGAGGCCCATACCACTCCGGCAAGATGAAATTACAAATATCTTCATCTACATTCAGGGTGTACACTATAAGTCACCAACTGTTTTTTTATACACTTCTTTATCAGTTTCCGTAAAACCAAGCGAGTCAAGACACCTTGGTCATGAAACGAGTCCGTACAAAGTTTGCAGAATTCTGGTTAGAATATTGGTAAACAATGAATTAAAGAACTAATAAACACAAAAGATTTGAGTATGCGAATAAACGACACAGTAGAGAAAAAAGGTTTCTTTTACTGAAAGGAACTCCTTTGCAGAATAGAACGGGTGTGCTATAACGAAACCTTTCAGCGTGGACTTGAATACTTGGGTTTATCACTTAAGCTTTTCGATTCTTGCAAACTCTATTTGCATGTTTTAACCTCCACACTAGTTTCTCAGTTCAGTCGCGAGTCCGTAGAAAGTGATGCAGGTCAGGTACATTGTACTGGCCAAGCCTTCTCATGAGACAGTGCTCTAGCTAAGATGATCATTTCTTGGATTACCTTAGTGAATCGGCGCTCCTTCCTGTACTGTGTGAAGCTCCCGCAGATGATGTACCGAAAAGCAGGTCTGTTAGCACATTGAATTCTTCAGAAGATGCAAACAGGTGTGCTGAGATTCTATATAGTGGTGCGGGTAGCTGGTTTCTACGAAATAAGTTCCGGGCTGCCATTACTGGTCGTTTATTTGTCAACACAGAAAAATAGTTACACCTGACTTTCATGAAACGATTCCTATCATAAACAAGTTCCGAGAGCATTGTGAAGCCACATTACATGAAAGAACGGAATCTCAGTACATTCTGTCGCTGACTCTCACATGTGACCAGACTCACTCTGCCGCACTTAATACAGCGAATTCACTTCCGCTGTCTGCCAAGTTAAAGCAAAAATAAGATTTGTAAAAATAAATACCCCATAAAACAAGGGACACCCCACATTCTGATAGGCTTACGTTGTAAAAGGAACCAGCTGAATGGTGCCCAACTTCTGTATAATACTCTATGAAGAGGAGTGCAAGTTACATCATTTCATCCCTGTAGTTGTCTCTGAAAGAATGTTACAATGAGTCAATGGTGACAGCTACAAACCCCACAGATTATGTGTAGCTACTGGGATGGCAGAGTAGTAGACCTCACCCTACAATAGAACCCGAAGTATGAACCCCGAGAAACGCCTGTTTTGTGAGCGCATTTTGGAACGAATTATGTAGTGCACGCTGTCGCATGTGTGTCGATTGATGGAAGTCAATCTAGGGATGAAATTGAGCTGCCAACTTAAAGACATGGAGCAACAAGACACACCTAATTTTCACCATAGGTTGTTTTGAAATTCTTAAATGCTGAAAGAGTCCTTCAGACGATCAATATCTTTTCGATTTATGTACACTTTTCTGCAGCCAATTCCCCTTGGCTTATCTATACTTCCTGTTTAATTAGTCCTATGTGACTTATTTTTCTGTATTCCACGGTCTTTCCTTGAACATTTTTGTTCATTCTTCATTTGTCGATCAGCTGAAGTGTACCTCCTGTTACCAAAGTTAACTTCACAGCTACCATCCTAATGCTGATGTTTCTCTGTCCAACATGAATAACTGATCATTCTTGAGATGTCCACTACTCTTCAACTGGATCTACCGCTATTGAATTCTTTATCGCAGTATCAACATCTTTAGCGAGCTTCAAAGTGGTCTCATCATTCCTCAGTAATTCAGTTTCCCATTTCCTTATTTGTTCTTTCAGAAGATCCTGTTCAGCTACGGTTTACTCTTCAGCTTTGCTAAATGGTGGTCTGCACCTGGATACAGCTTATAATCCAATATCCGTTATTGGTACCTCTGTCTGACCAAGAACTAATCCAGCTTGAATCTTTAAGTGTCTCTGTGCCATTTCCAGCGTGTACCGACTACTTCCTCTTGTGATTTTTGAGTAGAGCATTCGCTAGTACGAACTACAGTTTATTGCAGAACTCAGCTTGCTGCTGCTGTCCGGTAAGGCATATAGTTCGATAGCCGCCTTGATTGTGGTTAGCGTATTTGTTTCTTTTGGACTACCTTGGTCGTAATGGGTCCTTCTGTTCCTGGATGTTCCACCTAGCCAGGGTTATTCCATCGTTGCGTTGGTTATCAGTCGTTAGGTTGATGTTGCCATCCGGTTAAGTGAATACAACTCTTGGCTCCCTGTCTCATCGTTTACGAAGTTGAGCTACTGTCCCAGATCGATCCTTGGAGTAGTGTCTGAGGCTCACTTCTCTCTTGTTTTGGTCAGATTGTGATGATTGTCAATAAGGCCTTCAGACGTGAATGCAATTTGTCTTAAGAATTTTTAATTAAATTTTCTCTCTTAATAGCGAAATTTTGATGATTGTCCCTTTTTTATAATATTTTAGTATCTCTTGGAGAAATGTAATTCATTCTTAAGAATTTGCTATCCCGGCTTTCAGCCGTCAAATTGTTCTTTGAGTTATTATTATTGGGGCCTTTAGCCGACAAATAAGTTGAATTTTCAGTTCAATAAGGCCTTCAGTCGTGAGTGCAACTTTCTTTAAAATATTTTTTATTACACATTGTGTCTTAACAGTCAAATTTTATAATTGTTCCTTATTGTCAACCTCATTTGCAGTTGTTTTCAAGTAAAGTGTACGTCATTTAAAAAGTGAGTATGGCCCCGTGCACACTGAATCCTGCCTTCCCCTAAGTACCAAGTCTCAAACATTTTCTTCTTCTTCTTCGTCTGGAACCTCACTGCAATCCTTCAAGATTATTAGATGATCATCTCCCTTTTCACTCTGAATTACCTGTTCAGTATTATCTTCAGCCCTCTCTGTTTCTTCATCTTCTGTTTGTGTCGTCGGCATGTATATCCAAACTATTATTGTCGGTGTTGGTTCTGATAAGACAGCCCACCACTGAACTATTACCAATAACACTCTCTCTGACGTACTTTCCTGTTTATAACAGTCCCTACTATTGTTATACCATTATTTTTATGCTACTGTTGATATACCCATTACCCTCTTATGCCTCGTACGCCTCTGAACAGACATGCAGCAACGCTTTTCGGGAGTCAACCTCCCAACATCTAGCCAGCAATTTCACAGAAACATTTTTGGGTCATAAAGTTTCTGGTTGGTGTTCACAGCAAGAATCTTGAACAAATAAAGTGTAAAGGATCATTACGAACCGCATAAGTATACCTGAACAGGCTGGCGTTTATAAAATACAGTGTGCACTGTGTGACCTCAAATATATAGTTCAGACGGGGAGGAAATATCCGACAAGAAATAAGGACCATGCAGACGCATGAGACCTCTAAGTTACAAGTGATCGGTTTTTGTCGAACATATGTATGAGAGTAGTCACTTCCCGAATGTTTCAGAAGAGGGTTGAGATGTGATTCTTATAGATAAGACGGAAAAGAAACTTGGTCTACATGAGGAACGTAAAATAGCTGTTCGCCGAGATAGGTTTGATAGTGACTTAATACAGAAGTGGTGGCTGGTGTCAATGTTTTCTTCAACGATGTTCTTGGGTATTTATCATGGTTAGCCGTATTACCGTAAATGAGGGCGGTTTGGCATATACAACCATTAGTATATTGTATGTTGTAAAACATTTGTAATGTGATGCAACGGCTGATGGCTCACCGTAGTCTGTTGGAGCCGTACACATACTTACTGAACTAGTCGATGCATGTAGACACAGCTAATAGATATAGTAGAGACACAGCTAATATATATATAGTAGATGATGTGACTGATGTTTACTGCTATACTAAAGTAACGCTTGATGGACGGGAAGTTATATAGATAAGTGCGGCAGGGAATCTGATGACCCTTTTTTATAAAGGAAGACGAGGACTTCACTTTAGTATACCTTTATCTGTTTCTATTTTTTGACACCGTATACTTTTTTAAGTGCATGTTTACGTAAGTTTACCACAGAGACCCAGATCATGGGAGCCGAACTCCAAAAACGTGTTTCTGCAGATAATGTTGCTAACATTAGTGGTTGTGTGTTAAAGTAATTATACCAATAATTTCCAGGATGGCCGTTTCGTAACCAAGGATGGCGCATGTGGAATGAGTGATTATGAAAAAAGAGCGATACGGTAGATGTGGAATCAGTATTCTGTGGTGTCGGTATTCTGAGCAGCTCGCTTGTTTCGGTGTTTCTAATATGAAACATGTATTGCCAGTTGGATTTACTGTAAACTATAAATGTGGATTTTTTAACTCTGAATTCACGACCTACACAGCAGAGATTCTTAATGGTTTGCTCTCCATGCGGTCTTCCACACAATTTTGGTATGACGCACAGTCTTAGCATCATTCTTGGTCAATGTTATTGAATATTTAGGTAACTTTGTTGTCTATGAACTTACTGTTAATTTCTTGAAGCACAATGAGTGATACACACTCTTGACGGAAATTTCCAGATCCTTTAAATTATCCTACAATCTTTCTTCTTTTGGTGACCGATTTAAAATACATATAAACCGTTGTCTACCCAGTTGGTTAACCTCTTTGGCTTGGCGTTGTCTTTGTTCAAATGTTCTAATGTGTGTAAAACCTTATGGGACTTATCTGCTAAGGTCATCAGCCCCTAAGCTTACACACTACTTAACCTAAATTATCCTAAGGACAAACACACACCCATTCCCGAGGCAGGATTCGAACCTTCGCCGGGAACAGCCGCACAGTCCATGACTGCAGCGCCTCAGACCGCTCGGCTGATCTCGCGCGGCCGTTGTCCTTGTACACAGTGGCGAAGTACAGGGACAATTTACTTATTTTTTGTGAATGCATCGAGCTCTGCACTCGCTCTTCTTGTATTACGCTGATTTGGTTTTATTAACTACGCAGATTTAAGTTAACCTCAGCTAATGCATATATTGGTTGTGGGCTGCTGTTAATTAACAGTTGATTCACGAGACAAAGTTTAGAAACTTTATAGCAACCACGATCCAGGATTTTAAACACAGTGAAACACCCCTTTGGGCTCAAAAAGTTGTAACGAGTCTTTT
The DNA here is from genome assembly GCF_023864345.2 of Schistocerca serialis cubense. NCBI lineage: Eukaryota > Metazoa > Arthropoda > Insecta > Orthoptera > Acrididae > Schistocerca > Schistocerca serialis. The sequence continues at coordinate 231,225,468 of NC_064645.1, forward strand.
AGCCCAGATTTACATTTTTGTATGTTTGAACCACTAACTCCATCAAATGACAGCGTGGCGCATTCGAATAGGTTTTAAAAATTAATGTTTTATGTTGTTGTTGTGGTCTTCAGTCCAGAGACGGGTTTGAAGAAGCTCTCCATGCTGCTCTATCCTGTGCAATCTCCCAGTACCTACTGCAACCTACATCCTTCTGAATCTGCCTAGTGTATTCATCTCTTAGTCTCCGTCTACGATTTTTACCCTCCACGCTGCCCTCCAACACTAAACTGGTGGTCCCTTGATGCCTGAAATCATGTCCTACCAACCCGTTAATTTTTCTGGGCAAGTTGTACCACAAATTTCTCTTCTCCCCAATTCTATTCAATACCTTCTCATTAGTTACGTGGTCTACCCATCTAATCTTCAGCATTCTTCTGTAGCACCACATTTCGAAAGCTTCTATTCTCTTCTTGCCTAAACTATTTATCGTCCATGCTTCACTTCCATAAATGGCTACACTCCATACAAATACTTTCGGAACCGAATTCCTGACACTTAGATCTATACTCGATGTTAACAAATTTCTCTTCTTCAGAAATGCTTTCCTTGCCATTCCCAGTCTACATTTTATATCCTCTCTACTTCGACGATCATCAGTTATTTTGCTCCCCGAATAGCGAAACTCCTTTACTACTTTAAGTGTCTCATTTCCCAATCTAATTCCCTCAGCATCACCCGATTTAATTCGACTACATTCCGTTATCCTCGTTTTGCTTTTGTTGATGTTCATCTTATATCCTCCTTTCAAGATACTGTCCATTCACTTCAACTACTCTTTCAGGTCCTTTGCTGTCTCTGATAGAAATACAACGTCATCGGCGAGCCTCAAAGTTTTTATTTCTTCTCCGTGGATTTTAATTCCTACTCCGAATTTTTTTTCCTTTACTGCTTGCTCAATATACAGATTGAGTGACATCGGGGGTGGGCTACAACCCTGTCTCACTCCATTACCAATCACTGCTTTCCTTTCATGTCCCTCGACTCTTATAACTGCCATCTGGTTTCTGTACAAATTGTAATTAGCCTTTTGCTCCCTGTATTTGACCGCTACCACCTTCAGAATTTTAAAGAGATTATTCCATTAAACATTGTCAAACGCTTTCTCTAAGTCAACAAATGCGACAAACGGAGTTTTACCTATCCTTAAACTGTCTTGTAAGATAAGTCGTAATGTCAGTATTGCCTCACTTGTTCCCACATTTCTGCGGAATCCAATCTCATCTTCCCCGAGGTCGGTTTCTGTCAGTTTTTCCATTTTTCTGTAAAGAATTGCAGTCATGACATACTAAACTGATAGTTCGATAATTTTCGCATCTGTCAACACCTGCTTTCTTTGGGATTGGGATTATTGTATTCTTCTTGAAGTCTGAGGGTATTTCGCCTGTCTCATACATCTTGCTCACCAAATGGTAGAGCTTTGTCAGGTCTGGCTCTTTCAAGGCTACTCCCGGGGCCTTGTTTCGACTCAGATGTTTCAGTGCTCTCTCAAACTCTTCACGCAGTGTCATATCTTCCATTTCATCTTCATCTACATGCTCTACCATTTCCATATTATTGTCCTCAAGTATATCGCTCTTGTATAGAACCTCCATATACTCTTTCCACCTCTCTGCTTTCGCTTCTTTGCCTAGAACTGGGTTTTCATCTGAGCTCTTGATATTCATACAAGTGCTCTCTTTTCTCCAAAAGTCTCTTTAATTTTCCTGTTGGCAGCATTGTTGCACCCCTAGTGATACATGCCTCTACATCCTTCCATTTGCCCTCTAGCCATCCCTGCTTAGCCATTTTGCACTTCCTGTCGATCTCAATTTTGAGACGTTTTTATTCCCCATTGCCTGATTCATTTGCTGCATTTTTACATTTTCTCCTTCCATAAATTAAATTCATTATTTCTTCTGTTACCCAAAGATTTCTAGTAGCCCTCGTCTTTTTTACCTACTTGATCCTCTGCTGCCATGATTATTTCATCTCCCAAAGCCACCCATTCTTCATCTACTGTATTTCTTTCCCTGTTCTTGTCAATCGTTCCCTAATGCTTTCCCTGAAACTTGTTACATTATCTGGTTGAGTCAGTTTATACAGGGCCCATCCCCTTAAATTCCCACCTTTTTGCAGTCTCTTCAGTTTTAATCTACAGTTCATAACCAATAAATTCTGGTCAGATTCCACATCATTCCCTGGAAATATCTTAGAATTTAAAACCTTGTTAGTAAATCTGTGTCTTACGGTAATATAATCTATCTGTATCTTCCTAGTGTCTCCAGGCCTCTACTATGTATACAACCTTCTTTCATGATTCTCGAACCAAGTGTTATCTAATATTAATATTCTACCAGGTGGCTTCCTCTTTCATTCCTAACCACCATTCCATATTCACCTACTACGTTTCCTTCTCTTCCTTTTCCTACTATCGAATTCCAGTCACCCATGACCACTACATTTTCGTCTCCCTTCACTAGCTGAATAATTTCTTTTATCTCGTCAATCTCTTCGTCATCTGCGGAGCTAGTTTGGGAATAAACTTGTACTACTGTGGTAAGTGTGGGCTTGTTGTCTATCTTGGCCACAATAATGCGTTCACTATGCTGTTTTTAGTAGCTTACCAGCACTCCTATTTTTTTATGGATTATTAATCCTACTCCTGCATTACCCCTATTTGATTTTGTATTTATAACCCTGTATTCACCTGACCAAAAGTCATGTTCCTCCTGCCACCGAACTTCGCTAATTCCCACTATATGTAACTTTAACCTATCCATTCCCATTTTTAAGTTTTCTAACCTACCTGTCCGATTAAGGGATCTGACATTCCACGCTCCGATCCGTAGAACGCCTGTTTTCTTTCTCCTGTTAACGACGTCGCCCTGAGTAGTCCCCGCCAGGAGATCCGAATGGGGGACTATTTTACCTCCGGAATATTTTACCCAAGAGGACGCAATCAACATTTAAGCATAGAGTAAAGCAGCATGCCCTCGGGAAAAATAACGGTTGTAGTTTCCCCTTTGCTTTCAGCCATTCGCAGTCCAGCACAGCAAGGCCGTTTTGGTTAGTGTTATAAGGCCAGATCAGTCAGTCATCCTGCAACTACTGGAAAGGCTGCTGCCCTCTTCAGGAACCGCACGTTTGCCTGGCCTCGCAACAGATAACCCTCCTGTGTGATTGCACCTACGGCACGGCTCTCTGTATCGCTGAGGCACGCAAGCGTCCCCACCAACGGTCCATGGTCCATAGAGTACATACAATTTGGAGGAACTGATTGAGTTTTAGAGTTGCATGTGACGATTTTGTATTGCGTGTATTTTTATTGAATTGCGAATATATTCTTGTTCGCAGTTTTATTGGTTCAAGTTAAATTTTGTGCGGTAATCATAAATATCAACTTCTTCAAACACCGATGGGGCTAGTCGAGTGCCATGTAGAAAAGCCAGGATGATCCGATAGAATCAGGAGAAGTGACATCGGAAGTTTCTGTGGTAGCATTGGTAATAAAATGTGTCACGCTGTGTAATGAACGAATTTGTAGAATCAACAAGCATTATTAGGTGCTTTTCTCCAGTTACATTACCTTCAAAGCTGGAAAGCCCAAAGAGTCCCCTTGCAGACAAACCAGCCCAGTACACACAACTGTGCATGTTGACAGTTCCATTAAGTTTGAATTAGTCTTCATCCGACCAAATTGTGCTACCCATAAATTCTGAAACTCAGGAACTTGGAGCAGAAAATCAACACAGTGAAATTAACGGCATTTCAGATACGGAGACTACAATGTCTCACAACAGTTCAAACACTTTAAACAATCGGGATCTTCTGTTGTGGATAAACCTAATGATAGAAAAGCGTAGGTTTGCCGAAGAAAAAAACAGAGGATGCGGAGAAAATGCAGATACACGGAAAAAGATTGAGGAAAGAGGTACATAATCTGTATCTACTAAGACACAAGCAGGCACGTATAAGATATAAGCAGATGATATGGATAGAAAACCGAAGAGGATAAAAAATGATTAAAGGCAACAATTTAGGGAAGTAAGGACAGCCCTATAACGGATTTTATACATTCCTATTAAAATCGTAGATTAAAAAGTGGTTGAAGTTTTTAATGCAGTCGACAGCAACGTAACCAGGCTTTTCCACATCGAAATAAATCCGAAGAAAGTGAGCGAGACGAACAGTAAACCTTTGTCAAAGAATACAGACTCTGTAGGAGTGTGCGAATCTGGCAACACAGAACCCGGGCGATTCTCGGAGACTCAGCAGTTGGCCTCAGTGAGGATAAACAGTACCAAAGAAATGAGACTGTGTGACCGCTAGTTACGGAGCCATTACTGCTCACAGCGCAGAAGGGGATGAGCAAATAGTGAGGGGCGTGTCTAGTGGCGCACTGTCAGCGTTGCAATACATGGTCATTGTGAGGCACACGTGTCCATCATAGTCATGAACAGGACTTTCATGAGAAACATCTTGAGTCTTTACAATATGGTGAGGTCCCTCATCTCTCAACCAAAGAGGCTCTATCCAACGTATCAGCGAAATAAGAATCAGAACACAGTATCAACAAACTGTTTGCATTTTCGTCACGAGAGCTGACCAATAATGGAAGTGATGACTGCGGGTCAGTGGGCAACATAAAGAAGGCGGCACTACAACGGCAGAGGAGGCATTCAGAGAATTTAAAGCAGTATTTTTTCAACACAAGGCAGAAGGTGCCGGTAAGAAACCACAGATTCCCCTGCAATGTGAAGAACGAATGATCTCTGCTAGTCTCTCTGTACAGTGGCCCATTTCCAAAGAAATATTTGGTGTTTAGAAACGTTGCCATGCGGACGAGGAAAATAATTGAATGGGAATACTGAGAAACGCCACATGTAATTTTTAGACAAAATTGAGTTGCCTATGATGTTGTCGTTTAAACATACAGGCCGCTGACGATGTAGAGAAACCGTATATATTCTGGCATTTCTTGTGTGTTACGCAAACATTGTATCACCTAAACCGAAGAAAAGCCCCTCATATACATATATATATAAAATTTGTCAGCCCTGTGTTAAAGAAGAGAATAATAGTTGTTGCCTCGTACTCTTTTGTTTAATCGATCTCCATTGTTATTAACAGCAAAATGTGAGAGGTGATGCTAGTGAGAAATATCAGGATATAACGAAGAAAGGAAACAATGCAGTGGCGTTTCCGAGACATACGGCCATAAAATGAACAAGATTGATAATTAATGTTTAATTATAGTAATGAACATAATGTGGAACATTAAATTCAATTGAAAAATTAATCCTTTTTCCGGTTGCCGTATAGAATTAACAACAGTTAATGTAATGGAGGACAGGGAGATTGAATTAAACTCTAAATTTATTGACTTAAGAATAAAAAGAGAACCGAATGAATTTTTTCAAAGCCTCATAAAAGTAAAATCAGTGGCAAGAAAGAAGCCCATTAATGAAAGAAAGTTGGGAGGAAGAAACTAAGAGAACAGTCATTTGTTTATAAGTCATCAGGGTCTGTACGTAAGATTCAGGTTTGTAAAACTGCCTTCTAAAGTGCTTTTTAGGAGAGAAATGACCGAATAAAGCACCTATGCAATTTGTTGAAAGAAAGTAGATGTGTAAAAGATAAGAAGGACAAATGCTCTACGTGAAATTCAAAAGCAATCGATTTAATAACGAAAATAAAAAATCGCATCAACTTATTTACAGTCAAGTAAGCATATTATTGCAAGGGAAAAGGGAATTATCTTGGTCCTAAATTTAACGTGAAGGTTATGTGGCAGATATTCAAAAAAATTAAATCGGGTAATGAAGCTGACTATTAAATACAAGTGTAAACATCAGAAGTCCATCTCCGAATGATGCTGCAACGACTCTGTTAATAGTGCACAAGAAGAGTGCTGATAAATGATTCAAGAAATTACAGACATTTAAAGAGAATAGTGAAACAATTATGTAAAGAAAAATGTGGAAAACATGTTATTCACCTTTTATTGTTCTCCTACTCTCGTGGTGGTCAAAATAAAAATCATTAAATGTTGGAATTTTATTTAATGATTGTGGCACAGGGAAAATTTCAGTTCATCACCCATTACCTTACAATAAGAAGCTATTCTTACGTTTCGTTTGATAAGAGAATGCAACACGGTAAAAAGAAAAAAAAAACAGGAAAGTGGATAGGGTATAGTTTCTAAAAGAATGTGCAGAATTGATAACGGAGTCCAGCACAAAGATGAAATCTGAAGTAAAAATATCAAGAACATAGGGGCGCTAAATTTTAAGAAATGTTAGCCAAGCCGCGCGGGATTATCCGAGCGGTCTATTGCACTGCAGACAAGGATTGTGCGGCTGATCCCGGTGGAGGTCCGAGTCCTCCCTCGTGCATGGTTGTGTGTGTTTGTCCTTAGGATAATTTAGGTTAAGTAATGTGTAAGCTTAGGGACTGATGACCTTAGCAATTAAGTCCCATAAGATTTCACACACACTTGAACACCTTTTGCCAGCCAAATTTCTACATAACGAGTGTCATTTCCGTTAAAACTTAAGGAAGGGCTACAAAAAATAGTAACGAACAGCACATTCATGTAACACATTCTTACAGCTCTGATCTTTACATTCAATTCTTGCTCTTGTTTAAGTTCGGCCATCAACCGATGGAGCAGAAGGGCACAAACTCCATCTGGCAGATCAATCTGTAATTCCTCCAAGCCCTATGTCAGGCTCATCAAGATTATGCGCCTATAAATGAGGAGAAAACGAGTGGCCAGAGGGGAGCTCTACAATTCTTGCCTAAAGTAGAAATCTTCCAAAACTTCTACTTTGACATATGTACATCTGGCAAACACCTGTCAAAGAATGAGCCGTCTGTGGAGAATAATGCTAAAGGGAACAGAAAATTTTGACCATGTTAGCAATAAAGTGTGAGTTAAGTAATGAATTGCGCTTATTTATTGTAAAATATTTAGATATCCCACTTTTTCAATATATAAGTTTTGACTTAACACCAAGATAGGCAGGTAGCGTTCAGGGCTGGAAAGAAAGCCAGTGAGTAGTCCGTATGTCTGCCAGGGGCCCTCGTCCGAGATGTGGAGGTGGCCTCGCCTGTGGCTATCGAGCGTGCAGGGTGCAGTCATGTACAAGTTGTGCCTCAGGTCGGCACCAACTAAGCCTGTCTCATGGGTTCTGTGGCAATCCTCAATTCGTACAGGTGGCTGGCGGAGGTGGTGAAGACAGCTGGTCTCACGCGCAGGGCGCAATTTGCAGCATTGTTTCCATAGGTGATAGGGGTCCTTTGGTCTGAAGCCGATTGGAAGGTCTCAACCAAATGCTTCGTCGACTGTGTGACGGTCTTGGCTTAAGATTTCTAGACCTGCGTTATCGTATGGGGATTCGTAGGACTCCCCTTAAGAGGTCAGGTGTGCACTCCACAAAGGAAGCAGCTAATTGGGCAGCAGAATACTTGTTGAGTGCACTTGAGGCTCTTCTGGGCTAGGTGGTAGTTTGAGGTGCTCAAATGAAAGTCAGTTCACAGCAAGAGAAGTTAAATGGCTTTCAGAATAAAGACACTTCGACTGTCACAGTTTTATCAGTAAACTGTCGAAGTATTCGTAATGAAGTTCCCGAATTTACTGGCTGCAGGAAAGTTCTCGCATTCAGATTATTCTTGAGACCGAGAGCTGGCAGAAACTCGAATGGAAAGCTCTGAGATATATAACGAGTCGTGGTACGTTTAACGGAAGACAGATTAGAGGCCGTAGGATTGGGAGGATTAATTTTGATTAGTAAAAATATTGTCCCCATTGAAGTCGAAGTTGAGGGTGACAGTGAAGTCATCTGGTCGCTTATAGCAGGTGTAAGTGAAACTAAATTAATTCTTGGATGTTTTACCGGCCACCCGATTCCGATGTGACAGTTATAAAGTCATTCAAAGAAAGTCGACGGTCAATAGCTGTAAATACCTAGATGATGCAATACTAGTTGGAGACGACTTTAATCTGCCGAACATAGACTGGGATGTCTATGGATTCATTGCCGGGTTACAGACAAACACTCATGAGAAAAATTTTTGAACAGGTTTTCTGAAAACTGTGTTGAACAGCTGGCTCGGCAGCCGAAACACAATAGAAATATCTTAGACCTTTTCGACAATGTCTATATACAAACGGAGATTAGCGATCATGATGTCATTATAGCAACTATGATTACGAAAGTTAATAAACCAGTCAAGGAAGCTAGCAGAGTGTTTCTGCTAGACAGAGCAAATAAATAGTTATTAAAATCTCACTTAGACAGTGAATTGGTGTCAATTAGTTCCAGTGAGATGTATGTAGAGGAATTATGGGGCAAAGATTGTAAATCTTGGTCTGGAGAATTACGTGTCCAGCAAGTGGATAAATGATGAAAAAGACTCACCGTGGTTAATAGCGAAATTCGGCCGATGCTGAGGAAGCAGAGGCTGTTGATTACATTCAAAAGGGTACGCACAAATGACAACTAGCAAAGTTTGCTTGAGATTCATGTGTCTGTGGAAAGATCTCTGCGTGAAGCATACAACTACCACCGTCGCACCTTAGCAAAAGACCTGGCAGTGAACCCGAGAAAATGCTGGTCGTATGTAAAATAGTTAAACGGGTGTAAGACTTCCATTCAGTCCCTCGTGAGTAGTCTCGTGTGGCAGCTGAAGATAGCAAAACGAACGCTATAGTTCAAGAAATCGTTCTCACAGGAGAACTGTAGAAACATACAATTTGACCATCGAGAAGACTCCCGTATGGACGACTTGGAAATAAGTATACCTAGAGAAACAATTGAAAGATTTGAGAAAAAATAAATCACCAGGCAGGGATGGAATTGCAGCTCGATTTTACAAAGAGTACAGTACCACACTGGCCCCTTACCTAGGCTGCATTTATTGTGAATCACTCGCCCAGCAAAAAGTCCCAGACGACTGGAAAAAAGAGCAGGGACCCGCAAAATTACTGACCAATATCGAGAAGTTCTGTTTGCTGCAGAATCCTTGGACGTATTCTTAAACAATGAAGCTTATTACCAAGAATCAGCAAGGTTTTACAAAGTATCACTCTTGTGAAACTCAGCTTGCCCTTTTCTCACATTATATACTGAGGACTATGGAAGAGGGGTAACAGGTAGGTTCCATATTTTTAGATTTCTGGGAAGCGTTTGACACGGTGCCCCATTGCAGGCTGTTAACGAAGGGACGAACATATGGAATAAGTGGCTCGTAGACCTCTTAAATAATAGAAGCCAGTATGTTGTCCTGGACGCCGAGTGACAATCGGATAGAAGGGCATCGTCAGGGGTGCCCCAGGGAAGTACGATAGGACGGCGGTTGTCTACTGATGATGTCGTGGTTTACGGTAGGAGACAGAAGTTGAGGACTGTAGGAAAGTACGAGACGACATAGACAAATTTTCCAGTTAGTCTGATGAATGACAGCGAGCCCTGTACGTGGAAAACTGTAAGTTAATGCGGATGAGTAAGAAGAACAAACCCGTAATGTTCGGATACGGTGTCCTACCTGACACAGTCTAGTCGTTTAAATATCTGGGCGTAACGTTGCAAAGCGATGTGAGGTGGTACGAGCATATGAAAGCTGTGGTAGGGAAGGCAAATGGTCGACAACGGTTGATTGGGAGAATTTTGGGGAAGAGTGGTTCACTTGCAGATCGAAACCGCGTGTAGAATGCTGGTGTTACCTATTCTTGAGTACAGCTCGAGGCCGGCCGCGTTGGTCTAGCGGTTCTAGGCGCTCAGTCCGGAACCGCGGAACTGCTACGGTCGCAGGTTCGAATCCTGCCTCGGGCATGGATGTGCGTGATGTCCTTAGGTTAGTTAGGTTTAAGTAGTTCTAAGTTCTAGGGGACTGAAGAACACAGATGTTAAGTCCCGTAGTGCTCAGAGCCAGTACAGCTCGAGTGTTGGGACCCGTACCAGATCGGATTGAAGGAAGACATCGAAGCAATTCGCAGGCGGCTGGCTAGAGTTGTTACTAGTAGGTTCGAGTAACACTACTGAGAAAATTTAGAGAACCGGAATTTGAAGCTGATTGCCGAACCATTCTATTGCCAGCAACATACATGGCGCGAAAGGACCACGAAAATAAGACATGAGAAATTAGGGCTGATACGGAGGCGTACAGACAGTCGTTTTTCCCTCGCTCAATTTCCGTGTGGAACGTGAGGGGAAATGACAAGTAGCGTTACGAGATAGCTTCTGCCACTCTCCGTACGGCGGCATGCGGAGTATGGATGTAGATGTAGATGAAGAAAAGTACCAAAATTGTTTACAGTGCGCTTTAATTCTCCTCTGTACGTTTATTTTAACGAAAAATGAGAAGAAAAATAGAATTTCTTCATAATGTTATGATTTGAAATGTCTTCCGCATCTTCTGAGAAGTTTAGTATTTTGAACATGCGGGGATTCTCAAAATTCCTATTCAATTGAGATGCGCCACATGGGGAATCACAAAATTTTGTACAGAAAGTTTCCCTCAGTTTTAGGTTATGTTCTGTGATTTGAGTTCGTTGAAGTTATTTAGACGGTCTGCTTACCCATAAGTTATTACTATTGTTTACAGTAACATTTTTGTGTAATCTGTGTTGTATTCATACTTGTGGTCCAGTATTTAGCACTAGTGCAAGTGGTCGTTAGAGGCAAGAAAAAAGTAAATCGTTGCTAAGGGTAGGTGTTAGACGCACCTGGCAAGATAATTTTTATTTTATAGTGTGTGCAAGCCCACAGCTGATAATCATAACATTGTATATTGTGATAATTTTTAATATGCAATTATATTACCTGTATTGCAAATATTTTAGACTGAAGTGCAGTCACCATCATCGAGAATTAAGGGTGGATCCTCACGACATTTATGTAATTTTGTTTCAAAATCATTCGGAAGATTTATGGTTACAAAGTAAAATGTCATTCACCTAACACTATATACTTATTAGTCCTCATCTCGCTGCATTTTTTCTCAATATCTAGTCCATGTGTCGTTTGAGACACAAAATTTTTTCTGGGAGCACCATTAGTTTCAGCCCTTTGACCTACAGATTTGAAGTGTGTTTATATGTGTCTTAAGACGTGACTTTTTGTGTGTGGCTGAGGCGAATTAATAGATTCCGTATTCTCCATAGATGTAGAAGGCACTGTAGATATTTAACGAGACTTTAGGGCTACCGACAGTTGCAAAACCATTCCATGCAATACTTGCCGAGTTGATATTTGGATTTGTTGTGCGTTAGTTTTTGTCCGTAAAGTGTTGTGCGACCTCCACCAACTTTTCTGTTAGGTATTGCGTTCTACTCCGTGTCATTTACGAATATGTGAATGTTAACCAGTCTGCACAGCGATAAAATGTCGTAAATTAGATTTTACGCCACCCCCTCTGAACTTGATTCATAACACATATTTCCCTTTAATCACTATACAGATAGGTGTATAGTTGAGCAGTATAATAATTTGTTAAACTTAAGACTTTTGTAGTCAGTGGGTTTTTATGAGACTTTTTTGTTGAGTACAACAACTTTTTCGTTATGATACAAAACAATATTTGATGTAGTAATTGTAGAATAATTAACATTTAAATGTTGTGTAATAACGAGAGCTAGTAACACCATCATCGAGATTATCTGTAATTACTGACTAATCTAAATTGTTTGTTTGCTTGTGTTTAATGTGACTTCAATATAGCTATGCTCTTTGATGTAACGTCTTTGTAAATGTTCTACTCATTATTTATGTCAATTTATGGTCAATATAATTCATCTACGGATACAATTTTAATTTATAAAAGTCTGCTAACGCTGTGGCAACTTCGGTAACTTTTCGATTCCGCGACTGTAGAAATAACGTTCTTTTAAGGCGAAGAACTCGTGGAGACACGTTCGGAGAGCATTTTCATCCGGAAAGAGCTTCCTTGAAAGTTGTTCGATAGGGACCGGCAAACGTACAAATCTGCGAGCGCAGGATCAGGTGAATTAGGCTGGAGCGTAATGACTTCCCAACCGAACCCCTGAATAGTGCTCTTTTTAACAGAGTAGTAGAATACAATCAGGTGTTATCGTGCAATAGTATCACTTTGCGTACTCTCCTGTTGTTCTTGGGTTGCGCCTGCAAGATGTCTCAGTTGTTGACATTCAACGTTCGTAGTGATGATAACACCTCGGGAAACCAGTTGTTTCTGTCACACCGTCGCTGCTTTACCTAATGCGTAACATTTCTTTTGTGGATGCGCGCAGGTCTTTTAACTGGAAATTGTCGCTTTGTTTGGGCTCAAAAATTCCTTTCGTTTCCTTATGTCAGCGTAAAGGTAACATTTCTCGTCACCAGTAACGATAGAGGATGCAAATGATCGGTGATGTTCACGAGCCGATTGATGACATGCAAGCAGAGGAGCACATATAGCCACAAGTTGATTTTTGTGATTTTGGTTTAGGGCATGCCTTACCCATACACCCAATTCTTGACCCATCCATTCACATGCAAGATGGTGGAATTATTATCTTTCATTACATTTGCCTTTTCTCGAGTACAGTAGTTGGGATCGTTGTGGATTAATCTGTTAAAAAAGATCTTCATCAAACCCTGAAGGTATTCGTGAAAGTGGAGAGTCACTAATATCAAAACGATATTCTTCATAACGAGAACATCATTTTCTTGGCGTAAATCTCTCCAATGGAACTATCTTTGTACACTGCGCATATGCTTCTGGTTGTCTCCGCTGCAGTCACCCCTCTGTTGAACCCAAGCATAGGTATATATCGGAAATGTTCCGATTTCTCCTCTTGGCACTTCATTTTCAAACGCCCACAGCTCCACTGACAACTCCAAATAACAAAATGGCTATATGTGAAATAGCAACAATGAACTACAAATAAAAAATAATAACTGGAATACCGACATGCAAACAAAAATGCTACGAACTTACGCACCAACCCAATAGCACTGGTTCATGAATAGGAAACCTAGGACGGCAATCGTGTAAAACTTGGAGGGAGGTCTCTGCGTAAGTAAACTGGCTTGCTGGGAACAGAAAAGATGGATTTGGCAGTTGAACTGCACGCCCCCTTTGTGAGCCAAGTTATTCAACGTCTGGTATACAAAGTGTTCACATCTTTTGCGCTGAAAGAAGCAAGAAGAGCAACCTCGTAAATGGAAGAAATTTACCTTATTATTCATGGCATACATTGGCTAGCTCTGTACTACAATATACTGATGGGAAGGATAGAATTTTCGGAGTTTATTAGACAGCAAGGCCCATGGGTACTTTCGCTGCCTGCGTGAGTTACCACACGAAATCGCGAGCCACCATTACCGCCTCAAATAATCAGTTGACTACTGCATGACTGTGTGGTCAAGTTACGTGGCTTCCTACCTAGTAATAAGTTTGTGTTGGTTAATCTTCGTGTAGAGTACTCATATTTCTTCCATAGTCATTTACCTAGACAGTGTCCTATTCCAAGTGCTGCGACATTTCCGAGTACCCTATTTTATTGAACTGAAAAGTAATTGATTTCTATGACAACATTTCATAAGTTTTGCGACTTAGTTGATTTCTTTGCCGTTCAGTTAATTTTGTTTTAGAAGTACTCCACGTGTTTTTCATAGAACGAAAGTTAAAGTTTCACTCAAGTCTAGTTTCCAAGTAAAGATCTGAAGTGTTATGCTTAAATGTCATTCTTAATGAAATAACAGTACAGTATCAAAGTTACCTACATAAAACGGTGATCAGTCAGAATAGTGACTGGCTAGCAAACTTGAAGGGTCAGCATATGGAATCATTTCTGCAGACGTTTTTAATTATGTTCTTATTTTTTGTATTAGTAGTTAAAAGTGTTTTTCATATTGTGTTGAAAACAAACTAGTTAGCCTTGATCTTATTCAGTGATATAGTTGCTGGGACCCCATGCTACTTGTTGAGCAGGATTTTCATTCCATATTACTATAACAGTACTCACGAAGTGAAGCTATTAATTTTATAATACTGGTGTAGTTTAATAAATAACTGGGTACATCTACTCAAACTATACTGGATTCATGCAGCACTGGTTTTGTTGTGTATCTAGTATAAAGAAGTGAATGCTCCTTGAGAAAACAAATAGTAATCAGAAAAGAGAGTATGTTTATCTGAAAACCATTTCATTAACAGTAATTTCCAAAAACTAAGTCGATAAAAGAACGTCATGTCCCAGTTAATAGTGTTCCGTCATCAGTAATCCTCAGCATTAGTTTTCCTACTCTGTTACATAGATGGTAAGTGTTATCGAGAGTCACTTGTTGCTAAAACGTTCAACAATCCTTGTGTATTGTTCACCTCAAACAACTGGCAAATTTCTTCCTAAAGTGTACTATTGTCTCATTTCCTATAAGCGAAAATTGAGTTTTAATATAATGTAAAGTAAATACCAATAATTACCCCTCTTTATAACCAATGCTTCTATTTGGTACAATATTGTCTAATTAGGCTGGCGACAGTTTTCATTTCATAGTTGCAGTTCAATTCGTAACTAACAGAACCTTCGTTTGCGTCCCGTTTGCTTTGCTACAGCTTCCTTTCAGTAGAAATCTTTCGAGAAATGAAAAAAATTATGGTACCTTTCCATTATGTAAAATCTCGGTCAATTTTAATTGCTTTCATGGAAGTAACATTATCGGTAAGTCACTAGTAGCCAGTAGTGTTATAAGCAAAAGTCTTTCATTAAATTACCATGTCCGCACATTCTCGTTCTTGCAAAATATTACGACAGGGTTATCGTGCGGTGTGCTGAGGTTGTATGAAGTGACCAAATTTTTCTCATTGACGTTAATGAACGTTTCAGAAGCAGGTGAGTTGCAAGGAAGTGCTAGAGCAACGTCAGCATTGGTTGCCACCACGCGGTAGGATGCAGAGCTCCCGCCACCTGCCAGTCTGGTCGAAATGCAGCTCGGAAAATCGCAAGTGTCGACAGAGAACGGAGTCAGTGAACCTGCACCCAATGTGGTCACTGTCAGACGGGTCACTGTGCACTATAACGTAACCGTCTTCCGAATAAATGTACGATGTGCGCACCTGCAACGAACATACATATCTATAAATAGCCACGCGAATGTCGTTATTTTTCTCCTCATTTTAGTAACCACACGGTATACTATTGATATTTTACATACACTTTTCTACATTAAAGTGCAGAGCTCTGCACCATTCATTAATACCATTGACTAATATGTAGTACCTATCTTAATTTAGACTATACCATTTAGTTTACGTCTTCCTCCTACCAAATTAATACGCCGCACATTTGCTAGCTTAGTTCTTCCTAGTGAATGAAGATTCTGGTCGTATGTAAAGTACACAAGTGGCCAGACGCAGTCAATACCTTCGCTGCACAGTGCCGATGGTACGACTGTGCCGCTAAAGCGGAGTTATTGAACGCAGTTTTCCCAAAATTCCTTCACCAGGGAAGACAAATGGAATATTCCAGAATTTGAAACACGAACAGCTGCTAGCATGAGTTTCTTAGAAGTAGATACCTTAGGGGTTGCGAAGCAACTCAAATCGCTTGATACGGGCAAGTCTTCAGGTCCAGATTGTATACCGATTAGGTTCCTTTCAGATTACGCTGATACAATAGCTCCCTACTTAGCAATCATATACAACCGCCCGCTAACCGATAGATCTATACCTGCACAATGGAAAATTTCGCAGGTCGCACCAGTGTTTATGCAGTGTAGTAGGAGTAATCCATCTAACTACAGACCTATATCACTGACGTCGGTTTGCAGTAGGGTTTTCGAGCATATGCTGTATTAAAACATTATGAATCAACTCGAATGGAACGTTCTATTGATACGTAATAAGCATGGTTTCAGAAAACATCGTTCTTGTACAACGCAGCTAGATCTTTATTCGTACCAAGTAATGGCCGCTATCGACAGGGGATCTCAAGTTGATGCTGTATTTCTAGATTTCCGGAGAGCTTTTGACACCGTTCCTCACAAGCGACTTCTAATCAAGCTGGAGGCCTATGGGGTATCGTCTCAGTTGTGTGACTGGATTCGTGATTTCCTGTCAGGAAGGTCACCGTTTGTACTAATAGACGGCAAATCATCGAGTAAAACTGAAGTGATATCAGGTGTTCCCCAGGAAAGCGTCCTGGGACCTCTGCTGTTCCTGTTCTATATAAATGACCTGGGTGACAATCTGAACAGTTGTCTGTCTTAGGTTGTTCGCAGATGATGCTGTAATTTACCGTCTAGTAAGGCCATCCGAAGAACAGTACCAGTTGCAAAGCGATTTAGGAAAGATTGCTGTATGGTGTGGCAGGTGGCAGTTGACGCTAAATAACGAAAAGTGTGAGGTGATCCACATGAGCTCCAAAACAAATCCGTTGGAATTCGATTACTCGATAAATAGTACAATTCTCAAGGCTCTCAATTCAATTAAGTACCTGGCTGTAAAAATTACGAACAACTTCAGTTGGAAAGACTACATAGATAATATTGTGGGGAAGGCGAGCCAAAGGTTGCGTTTCCTTGGCAAGACACTTAGAAGATGCAACAAGTACACTAAAGAGACAGCTTACGCTACACTCGTTCGTCCTCTGTTAGAATATTGGTTCACGGTGTGGGATCCTTACGAGGTGGCATTGACGGAGGACATCGAAGGGGTGCAAAAAGGGCAGCTTGTTTAGTATTATCACGTAATAGGGGAGAGAGTGTGGCAGATATGATACGCGAGTTGGGATGGAAGTCATTAAAGCAAAGACGTTTTTCGTCGTGGCGAGATCTATTTACGAAATTTCAGTCATCAACTTCCTCTGCCGAATGCGAAAATATTTTGTTGAGCCCAACCTATACAGGTTGGAATGATTATCAAAATAAAACAAGAGAAATCAGAGCTCGAACAGATAGGTTTACGTGTTCATTTTCTAACATTCTGCGTGGTGTCTGTTTGTTCTAAGTCGTGTCTCCCTACCACTTACGCGCAATGACGCTCTGAGCGTGTTTTTTAGGGAACTGACTAGTTTGAACCTGGGACCCGTTGCTGGTAAGGAGACGCCAGACCACACATCACATATAGAGTTCAGAAGAGTTCAGTGAGACTAGCGATGATATAACCAAATACATAATGATTTTAGCGTCAGCTCCACTGCACTCCCTGTAAAATAATCTTAATACTAACTAAATTTAGTGGAAGGGGTTCAAGGCTTTCCTATTTTTAATTAGCTTGTAAAACAACGTCGAAAAAGCAGTTAAGTTTACCATTGGAAATTTTATTCTACTCACAAAACATTGTTTATAAATTGCACTATTGATAAAAGGAAATATTTTCGTATAGGATGATAAAAACCAACTGCGTTCAACAAAAATATGAAAGAATATCTCCTGAGTGGGTTTCCAAGCTCTACAATGGATTGAAGGATGACCTATGCCATATCACATCTATAATCTAGTTTTAAATTAAGTTTCACAAAAGAGAAAACTATCAAAATGGTCTACAGTGACCCTCAGTTATCTTTAATTACTTATCTAACTTTCGTAAATTACAGTGGCTGATGTGTCTTCTCAATAATTATACAACAGAAAAATCATCGCGTTTCAGAATTTAACTTATGTAGCAAATGTGAATACCATGAGCTTCAATTGACGATCGACACTAGTATTACGTCAAAAGGGGATGTAACAGATGAGACTTCTGCAGTTCTGAGTCAAGCCTTATGCGCTCAAAAATGCGGCATCGCGTGCGTTCATTACCTTGTCGGTGTTCGTCAGGGGCCGGCGGGCGGCAGAGCTCCACGCACTTCGCCGTCTCGGAAGCAACTCTCTCCTAACTTCTCCTTACTACAATTCACCGAAATTGGTTTAAAAAATCTATCTGGCTGTGTTTTCATCTGACCTATCAGGGTCTCAATGTCAACCTTAAGCTCCGCCTACAAAAATTCTGTCTATCCAATGAGAAACGTAATACTTTTCGTGGTGGAGCAGTGTTTTTAACGTTTGCAACGTAACAGAGACGCGAAAAAGTCTTACGCTAAAACTTACAGCTGGTGTGGCCCTTTTAGTGTTATCGTAAGATCTATACTGTTCTTCTGGAGGGCTCTTTCTTTTAACATGGGCTGGGGGGTGGTCTTGGTGGTTGGCTGGTGACGTGGGTGTCCGTCCCTTATCGTAGGGCTTTCTAGCTTAACACGGTTCTGCTCTCGGCTTCTGTTCTCGTTTCTTCCCTCGGAACTGCGTCTTTTACACGGTGGGAAGGTATGACATGCATTTAGGCGTTCTTGTGTTAGTCTGTGGTATTCCATTTGCTCACTCGTTGATCGTATTACTTTGGTTAATTTAATGTCAGGATTTACTCGAAGCTATGTGACATACTGCCGGATTTGCTTATCATGTCAGTGTTTTCAGGGAAGGTGTTGGATTTGCCTGACACCTTACAATTTTTCCCGCGCGCTGTTTGGGAGTGGAATGGTAGGGAGATAGTATGATTGTGGTTCGATGAACCCTCTGCCAAGCACTTAAATGTGTATTGCAGAGGGTCATGTAGATGTAGATGTAGATGTCTTCGTGGCCATGTGTGGAGGTTTGGAATTTCAGTCAGCACAAAACATTTCGTCGCTTTCTTTCTAGTCAAACACTTAATCATCTCGCTACTGGTGAAGAAACACTTAATATTTAACGTCTATTGATGGCTAGAAAACGATAGCGGAATTTGTAGATTTTTAATCCCGCTCAGGTAATAAAACTGAACCGTCATTTCAGGTTCATACTTCTCGCTACTGGTGAAAAAATTTCGATATCTAACACACGATTTTACGTACTTAACATTGGATTAGGTTCTGCGTCGGAATTCTCTTTACGAAACATTACGTCAGGCATTACAATTTTAAACACGTGCACACTGTGTTACTTGTAAATGAAATTATAAAGTTTTTCGTTCTTAGTTAACAGACGCATAAGGCTCTTGAAAGGATACACATCTCAATGCTGAAGTTTTCAGCTATTTTCAAGTTTAGACATTGTAGCTGATGCTATTGAAAACCTCGACATTTCGCTACTTTATAGCCTAGTCAGCAATGAAGGTCGTTGCAGTGATCGACTCTCGGTCAGGCACGAATGCTTTGCTTGGTCAGCAATGGCTATAGGTGCTGGGTTTGAATACAGATCCTGAAAAAAAGGTTGTCCTGTCATTTAAAGTTCATGCATGTGCCTGAGTAATATATCATGTCATGAGTACAGTGGAATTACCTGTAAGACGCCGTTAATGTTGAAAATCGCGTTTTGTAGTTGGTTAGTACAATAACCAGTTGATGCAAAACTATCTGCCACAGGAACGTCGTTAAGCAGACGGTGTGAAAACCTTTTAAGCAGAAAAACTACTTTGAATTGTCATAAAGTCAAGGTATTGCGTCAGAATCTCTTGTTCATACAAATATTTAATTTTGCATAAGGATTACAGAATGGTATATGTAACAGAACTAGTTTCAGATTCTAAATAGTATGGTGATAGTTTTAAAATGCGGCTTATTTTAATAAGAATGAGTTCACGGGCTTTAAGGACTGTCTCATCTCTAACAACACGTTTCCTAACACATGGATCATCTTGGTATTACTTTAGTTCAGGATTGCTTGCATACACAGCAAGTTTCTCAACTGGTCACCTGTTGTAACCATTTTGTACGGTCAAACGACTGAACTGCAAGAAAGCTAGTTATGTAGGCTACTTGCAAAATCAGGAGAAACGCAATTCAGGTCATTCTGAAACTTATGAGCCTTATAGTACAATACTGTTCACTTATCGTTTTAGCAAGTGATATACTATCTCCCTTGAAACAAAGATATATGTCGATATGGAGCTCTTCCGTGCCATTCCTTGCCAATGGTATCATTTGAATGTTGTGTGGAGGGCTGGGATCACCACATCGCATTCCCAGATTGTCACAGATCTGTGTAACGCTCCGAAAGCATACGAACCACAGTTATTTTCTGTCTACCACCTAATCATTGGCGAAGATATTCCCTTTGCTGTAAAAATGCTAAAGCCTCAAAACATAACAGGAAGCAGCAAGATCCGCTCCAGCCACATTTTACAGTCTGCTATGGGTCCCTGGAAAACACATTAACAACAGCTGGTTACAGAGCCTAATGACGACGACCAGGTGGGTCGTGGAAGAGTTGAAAAAATATCTGTTGTTTTTTCAGATACTCGAAATCCTGAAAGGTATCTTGTTAGCCAGTTTTGGTTTTCAGAATGTATCTCTCTCTTCCCACAAAGGATGACGTATTTTACACATAGACACGTTTGATTACCATTATCGTGACTGTCATGAAACAGAATAAGACACCCTTTTGAAGCAATGATGACTCCTGTTTCTCTCACTGGACAGGAGCACCGGAAGACATGACTGACATTTAGCTTCGAAAGGTCGATATGAAGAGTGGAATATCGGGAGTGGAGGGTCAGAGATACAGGTTGCAGCTTGGAAGGAGTGCATGTGAGGTACCGGGATTGCAATGTGATGTGTCTTGTATCATTCTTCGGGTTAATGAGCATTTATATTTTTGAAGAACGAAATTAGAGCTAAGTTTAACTTTTCGAGATTTAAAATTGTCACCATATTTGTAACCAAATGAATGTTCTTAATATTATTGACAACGTAAAGTTAAATATCGGTCTGATTTCAATTTCATGGCCAGCAGTCTGTTGTAACTGACAAACCTGATTAATTTATTAACCACTACCAGAAAGGAACTAATAATTCAATTATACAGAGTATAACTGAATTAGTTTTACAGACTTTGAGATGCTCCTTACACCAAAACGAAAAAACTTGCTAGTGGCGTGAACTGTAAAATACATATCATAAGACCTATGAGCTCTTATACATCTTCCGTAAAGTGAAACATCTCTTTTAATGCATGCTCTTTGCTTTCCATATTTTTGGAGGAGGTACTGTGGACAGAAACAACAAAAAATGTCAAGTAAATATGGGCTTCGAAACGTATACATTAAGAACTACGAGCACTTGTTCATGTTCACTTCTGTGAAACACATCTCTTCGACTGAACAAGTGCCCATAGCTCTTAAGGTATGCATTTTAGACCCGATGTTTACGAGTTATTTTTTCTTGTTTTGGTGTTAAGAACCTGACCTCAACGTCTTTAAAGGAAATATAGTTACACCCTATATAGAAACATACACTAAATTTAGATGTTTTCGGGTAGCCATAAGGTGTGACGGATGTTGGTTCTGATCTCACGTACTATATTGAGTACTTTGTTAAAGAATCTGAACATATGCTTGAATCAAGCAGTTTGTTGTGTTTTCATTATCAACTAATATTGGAATATTTTTTTTAGTTTAAGTAATGAAGTTTGGTTTTGGATTTCCGTATCGAATAAATCAATTGCATTATCTTATCACTAGCAACTAAACGTCACTTATTCCATTACAGTCTATTTTAAATACTCATAGAAGCAATATCAACGCAACTTCATATATATCTCACTAAGCTAATATTATGCAGATTTCAGCATATCTGTCTAGTGCTAGCATATAGCGAAATGGTTTTGGAACTTGGACAAAAATGTGGGTTGGATATAAGACATCATTGGATAGGGCGGTTTGTCTTCATAGGTGACATAATGCTTTTCTCTCACTAAAATCAGATCGAATCCCCATCTTCTACGTTCAAGTAATGTCTATAGTAAATAGTCGTGTTATACATTGAAGTATACTTATACAATGAAGTATTACGTCACACCTCAGGATTTCTGATGGTTTGTATGTAACATGCATACTGTGGGACGTGTTTACCCCAGAAAACTTCGTAGAACTTACAAATAGTTTCTGTAAGATACGTCAGAGCCATCTTCAAATGTAATGTTGAAATAATGTGTGAGATATTTCATGTTTCCTTTCATGTGTTTTTGTACTGACTTGTTGTACTTCTTTACATAATTGCCATCCTGATGAAATATTTCTAAAACTAAAAATCCTAGGTTCACATGAAAATATGGGTCACTTAGCTTCATAGGACACATGCATCGTACTTAACAGGTCTTCAATATCGGTCAGCTTTAAATTTTTTTGGTAGTGTAAGAGTATTATTAATCAAAAAGGAAGTTTTTTAGCTTTTGTTTTTCAAATACATGCCACATAAATTTTAGCCATGAAAAGATTATCTAAAATTTAATTTTTTTTGTTTATGATACGTATCTGCCAGGAATTTAGAATGGCAAATGCTATACTCTGGAGCATCCAAGCTAAGCACTGCAACTGCTACATAACAGTGGAGCAAAGCCTCCGAAATGTGTCATAAATAAAAACATATTTAGTAGATGATGAAGTGTTATTATCTTAGCAGTCTGAGTGGGGAGTCTTCTGTGGTACAGATACATTGTGGGAGCTGCTTAAGGCTGATAAGATTTCACGGCGAATTAGCACCGCGCTCTCGTAATGTCTCGTGAAGATTTGGAGGTGGCTTAGTTGCGGCTGTCGCCCGCTTTGGCTGTCGGTGCGCTTCATAATTCAGGCCGCGCCACCGCCCTCTATTATTCAGGAACTAAGGAACCGGCGGCGGTGGCGGTTGAGGCGTCTTTCTCAGCGGGGGCGTCCGTGACCTCCCAGAGACGTGGACTGCTGCCAGGAGAGCCGCCTGCGCTGTTTGGCAAAGGCGAAGGCCGTGAAGGCTGGCAGAAAGAATACTGAACGACTTGCTTAACGTCGAAACTGACAACTAAGTTTACTGTGTAGCGGATGAAGTGAAGGAACTCTCCCACCTGGGAAGCAAGTACACTAGTACATAGGATAGCCGTAGCAATCAAGAAATCACAAGTGGACTGCCATAAGTGAGGAGAGTTTGCTTCAATAAAGGACCCATAGTTGTATCAGATGTTTATACTGTAATAAAGAAGACGAACCTGAAAATATACATCTATAGTACCACATTCTGTCAACGTGAAACATATATTACGTGTATGGTTAATCAGCCCTGTCCTTCATTCTGACTAACGTCATACGAAAGGAATTATGTAGCTGACTGAGAAGAAAGAGTTCGAAATTTTGGCTTGCCTGTGATTAACCATGCAAAGTCGTGCATCAGAATACAATGTGGAATTGGCTACGTGGAATCGATATTGTGGTCGTTATCACACAGTGGGTGCGCGGACGACCACTTGGGAGGTGGGTTAAAAGAAAAAAAAAATGGTTCAAATGGCTCTGAGCACTATGGGACTTATCATCTGACGTCATCAGTCTCCTAGAACTTAGAACTACCTAAACCTAACTAACCTAAGGACACCAAACACATCCACGCCCGAGGCAGGATTCGAACCTGCGACTGTAGTGGTCGCCCGGTTCCAGACTGAAGCGCCTAGAACCGCTCGGCCACACCTGCCGGCAGGAGCTGGATCACACAACAAAACGTTCGTACCTTACAGTGGTTGCTTCATCGATTTCCTTTTGTGGAGGAGGCAAATTTTGCCTTCTGATTGGCTTGTGATAGACAACAGAGAGCCTCCATATGATAATACAGTCGTAAAAATAAAGTGTTTAGGAATAGAGGCGCTTTGGTTCCGACGCAGTTTCCAATGTGCACATCTGTGCTCGACGCAGACCTTTAGAATCATGAGAGCTCTTCATCTATTTTTGTAAGTCCTGTCAATAATGCATATCAGTCTTTATGAATTTCGTGTGAAACTACACTGCCAGAAAGAAATGCAACACCTTCAAGGTCAAGATCGTTTTATTGACATGTGAAGAGACAGGTAGTTCTTAATTGTAGGAGTGTGTGAGAACAATTTCAGGCCGAATGAAGGACATATTAGAGGAAAAGCTCCACATACTGGCGCATCAGTACACATTGTACTTCGCCTTAGTCGCATCGCAGGGCTATGTTCTCGCACAAAGTGTGTTGTTTAGGTGTCAAATGACATCCTGCGATAGGCTGTCCTCGCGTCTTACAAGCGCTGTTGCTATGCGCCTACGGCTGTTGTAGGCCTTGGAGTATAAGAAATCCCCCATATTTCTTCCACTGGCGAGAGATCGGCCCATCTTGATGCCCAGGGCAGTTGTTACACACAACGAACGGCAGTTTGCACCGCAGCAGCCCTATGTAGAGGCACATTGTCCTGCTGAATATGAACGTCACCTTCCTGTCGAAGAAATGGCAGTAGCACGGGCACAACAGCCAGTGCAAGGCACTGATTACTTTGTCACACAGAAACACCAAATATGACCACGAGTTATAACGCTCCCTGCGCCATATAGTCTTAGAGTTGATTTGTCTGTCGAGGGCGAATGAACTCTGGGATATGCAGCTCACCAGGCTTGCGCAGTACACGTGAACGTCCATTATTCGCACATAGTCTGTATCTACATTTTTTTACTGAAGATAATAGAGCGCCATTCCACTCTCCACTCAAGTAGCCATGCATGGGGGTATCATGGTGTCAGTGACAACTTGACCAGGGGAACACGCATTCTTAATCCTACTGCAAGTAGATGGTTCCAGTGGTGCTTCGTCTCTGGATGTTTTTTCGCTCGGCCACAACTGCTCGTACAAGTCCTTGACCTTCATGTGGGCCCGTACTACGCGGATTTCCAGAACCTGGCTTAAAAGTGAATGAGTTTTCCACAGACCATGGTTGAAAACAACGACAAAGCACTGATACGTCGTGCCCAAAATGTGCAGCAACTCATTGAGACGTCCATCATACTTCCCATAGGCCCAGAACGCGACCGCATTCAAATGGCTGAAACTGTTCAATAGAAGTACGTACTCGTATGTGGGGAATGGTTGTAGCCTAGAATGAGTGTTGCAAACATGGTTCATCTCTAGATTTAGTGCAGTTATTGCCTGCTGCGTCAAAACAGAAGGATTAAAGAGATATCTCATAATGAACAGTACAATCGTTCTGTATGCAAATATTTTCGTGGAGTAACATAAATGATCTGCATTAAAGTATTTGCAACGTCTCCAGTCTCGTTAAAACCCCAGCATACTACGAATAGAATCCTCTAAGCACCTTTATACGGATTTAGAACGTTGCTAGATGTTCTCGCTCGGCACAAAAACGAACAAAGCAATTGTTGTTATTGTAGATCCTCGGCGAAAAAGATGCCGACCTGTCATATCCAGAGATGAAGGGTGTTGTGCAACATGTCAGACTGCCGAACAGGCCCATTCTTCGATAGATTCTAGTAGTTTCACGGCGAATCCAATGGAGCATTTTCCCATTGAATACTGAAAGAAAAGTTCGGATTGTAACTCAATATGCAGGCTTGGATGTCACATTATTAATGTAAAGCGGCATCACAACACTTGGCAATGCTCTTCATGTCGCTTAAAATTGATGCTTTTTGATTTAGATTTCAATACAAACGTAGCCCCAGCTCTATACTGGAGATAACGAAAATCTCTCGAAACTACTGCACTTTGGTGTTGCGCACATAAGAGAATCCGTTCGAATGTCTACTGTGGCCAGAAATGTTTGCGTTTTGATGCAATGACATGCATTTAAATAATGTAGATCAGAATAGATGACGTGGAGCTACCGACACCGACAGTTGTTGTACTACTGAATCGGGCCAGCTAAAAACGAAGTTCTATGTCTGTTAGAATCCTGTGGACCAATTTCCGTGGTGTGTTCTCTCTGAGTGGCCTAGTAACCTCTTGTCGTCATTTACGGACTTTTTCTTTCTGTGACTCCACAGATGCTTATCTACCGTAAATTAGTTAAAATGTCACCTTATATCAAAGCCATTGTTCCGATAACGGCATTCCGCTCTGTTCGAAGTTAGTCACAATGACAATGCCGACGTGCATGCCTGCACTTTCTTCCATTTGTCAATTTTGTTTGACGGCTCTTCGCTGCCTCAACAAACTGCTAATGTAGAAGGTGCTGGTCACCCAAGGAGTGGGCTTTCGAGTTACATAAGTGCCTTATTCTTGAATTCTTAGTGCCTAATTTCTCGTGTATAGAAAAATACTTCCTCCTAGCGTGAAAACCCTTTTAGCCATTCTTTCTAGTATCTCCAGAATTCTGATAATTTGGAGTGGAAGTGCATCAGCTGCTCTTTACGTAACATTCATGTAATGCATCACGAGCCCCACACATTTCATCAGATAGTTTACTTTTTAATACTACTTTTCTCTGATGCAGGCCTCCAGACGACGTTGCACAAATTTACTTTCTCTTTAGTCTGTCGTTTTCTCTTCCTTTCCCTACAGTACTCGTTCATCTTGTCTTTCCATTTCTCAGACTGTTTTCAACCTCTTATATTTCCCGTCTGACATGGATCATCCGTATGTCGCAAATATATAACAAATCAACCGCTGTGGTTTCCTCTTCTCTTTAGATGTTCTTTCGTGAACTTCATTTGACGTACTGAATACAGCATTTAGTCTACTTTGTGGTCAAATATGTTTAATGATATGACTATTTTTACCTGCTGTCATGAATTCCGTATAAGTGACTACGCGATATCAGTCTCCTCTTTTTTACTGATTCTGTCATATGTGCTAGATTCTTATATTTCTCAGTATAACACGTTAATTTTCAGAGGCTCATGGCTATAGTTGACTTAATTTATCTCGGGTTCACGTGCGGCAGTAGCCTTGTGTTCCCAGTTTGTGGAGGCCACGCGCCTCGCCCTTCTTGTACACCTGAAGATAGGCTTATAATTCCCCGGTCGAGATTTCCAACCAGGAAATGTATTTACAACTGAAGTGGTTAATTATCTGACTCTACTACGGAGCTAAGCTGCGAATGTCCATTTAAACAAATCTTTAAATGCTTTGGGCTTAGTAGTTTGGTGGTTAACTGCCAGACTACAAATGCAAAGATCATGGATTAGAACCCGATTAATCATACTACACTTATCACTTCTTTCACCTCTGCCAATGTTTGTAAATGTGCAAAATGCAGAGTTGCACCGAGTGTCCGAGTCTATTTCAAAGTCTTCCTCGCTCTATAATCGTTTGGGTAGTTTGCTTCAAAGGTCAGAGGATGGAAAATGATACCACTTCTAACTATACCAACAGTGTTCCACCAACCATCGGGGTGAAGTCAATTTTATTTTATTTTATTGTTTTGAGATTGTGGTGTGCGTACTGTAAGACCTTCGGTACACACACCATCAGATTATTTGACTTGTCGCTCTAACGAAGTAGGCGAGTGTCAGCAATATGTCTCGTGGTCTTATTGTGGCGTGTTTATCTTCTGCCGTTAGGTCAGACGATAGAAATGCCACTTGCACGCTTAGAGTAGCAGATTGACGGTGACCAACTTTAAACAGAACTTGATGAATTTTTACACACATTTATTAAACTAATAAAAATCGTAGATATTATGTAATTTGATTCTGGAAGCTGTTTACAATTGACAATCTGAAGTTCCTTTGGTCTTGGAACGTTAATCTTATTCTCACATATCTCTGATACTTGACAAAGTGTCTATACATTTCTCTTCATGGCTATGTACAGGAGTATGATAATCTTACTAGGCGCAGACTTAAACTTGACTATAGACTGGTACAGACTGATGCAGACTGGTACAGACTGGTGCAGACAAATGCAGACTGACTGTACACTCGTTATAATACCTCCCGCGTTCAGGTATCACTGCGCGAGTGTGATCCACGAGGAGAAAAGGTTCTACGCTAGCAGTAATCTCATTGGCTGCGTTACATATTGATAAGCGGATCGGCGGAAGAAGAATTTGGGCCGTGTTTATGGCAGCGCCATCTCGTAGAGCGGAGACGGACGAGTGCTGCGCCTGCGCTGTTGTGCTTAGCGGGGCGCGCTCTAGTGGTAAAGTTGTGTACGCGCTGAATACACGGAACTATGTACACAACAAAGATAAGCAGTTTTTAATAAACTTTCTTCTTCAAACCATCGGTTCTATCTTGGAGATTCTTTTATCTTCAGCAGATATTTCGAAATCATTGCCTAGGATTGTTTCCCAAAAGTATTTGAAATTTTTCCTTCTTCTATTTGATAAATTTCCTTTATTAACGATTTTACACAGTTTGAGAATATGTGAAGTAAATGTTGTGTTTTCTACTCAAATTCTACAGTATTTTTTGCTCCCTGTCTCGTCAAAGAAATTGATTTGGATCACTGCATTTCTTAGCGTCCTGAAAGCTTAACAAAATCATCGACAAACGTGTGATACTTAATTTGATATAAGGTGACTGCACCATTTGCGCTTTTATCCCCAAACTCGGTTTCGGACACCAGCGCAATTTTCCACCGGTTAGAGCGTATCGCCACCTTATTATGTAGGCAGACTGTCTGGAAAATGGCCTCGCTGGCCTAAGCCGGTCGTGGTGATAAAAGTGCGACTGGTGCCGAGTTTTGGTTCCAAGTAACACTACAGCTGCGGATCTTGCACAACGATGCTCCATCTGAAGGACTGGAATTTAATTTATTTCAACAGCTGTGATATTTCTCACCAGCACTCTTCGTGAAATTTTACGTTTATTTCCGGTTATTTAGTTTCTCACTAAAGTAGCAGTAATTTTATTTGATGTCTTCACAGCACGATATGAATTCCTTGTATCTACAGTTTGTTTTCTGACTCTTCTGTGACACACAGAATTTCTCTCCCATTCTACTCTTGTTGCGTGGAAGTAGTGGCAGAACTCTGAGCCAAGAGTGAATCTGTTTCTGTGGTTTGTGGTATCCGACGTGATGGTCCAACAACGTATAAACTGACAGCTGTTTCTACAATCTTACATGTTGCACAATTAACTAAAAGCTCCAATCTACACTGAAGAGAAAAAGAAACTGGTACACCTGCCTAATATCGTGTGGTTCCCCGCGAGCACGCAGAAGTGCCACAACAAAAAAAAAGTGGTTCAAATGGCTCTGAGCTCTATGGGACTTAACTTCTGAGGTCATCAGTCCCCTAGAGCTTAGAACTACTTAAACCTAACTAACCTAAGGACATCACACACACCGAGCGAGGTGGCGCAGTGGTTAGCACACTGGACTCGCATTCGGGAGGACGACGGTTCAATCCCGTCTCCGGCCATCCTGATTTAGGTTTTCCGTGATTTCCCTAAATCGTTTCAGGCAAATGCCGGGATGGTTCCTTTGAAAGGGCACGGCCGATTTCCTTCCCAATCCTTCCCTAACCCGAGCTTGCGCTCCGTCTCTAATGACCTCGTTGTCGACGGGACGTTAAACACTAACCACCACCACCACCACATCACACACATCCATGCCCGAGGCAGGATTCGAACCTGTGACCGTAGCGGTCGCGCGGTTCCAGACTGTAGCGCCTAGAACCGCACCGCCACTCCGGCCAGTGCCGCAATACAACGTGGCATGGATTCGGCTAAAGTCTGAAGTAGTGCTGGAGGGAGCTGATACCGTCAGTCCTGCAGGGCAGTCCATAAATCCGTAAGAGTACAAGGGGGTAGATATCTCTTCTGAATAGCACTTTGCAAAACATCCAATATATGGTCAATAATGTTCATGTCTCGGTAGTTTGGTGCCCTGTGTAAGAGTTTAATCTAAGAAGAGTGTTCCTGGAGCCACTCTGTAGAATTTCTGGGCTTGTGGGGTGTCGCATTGTCCTGCTGGAATTGCCGAAGTCCGTCTGAATGCACAATGGACATTAATGGATTCATTTTTCAATTCAATAAACTTTACCAACAGCCGTACACTTTAAGATATTTTATTTTATTTTGAAAGCAAGCCATCTTCAGGCCCCGTACACTTTTTTCGAATCAATGAACTTATCGCATAGCGCAATGGACCGACAGAGATTGAATGTACCATATCAGGTGTTGCTATCACGCTTTTGTGTGAATACGTGTCACCTGTCTGAGTCGTATCAAGACGTATCATGGGTCCCATGTCACCCCAACTGCACACGCCCCACACCATTACGTACCCTCCACCATCTTGAACGGTCCCGTTCTGACATGGAGGGTCCACGGATTCATGATGTAGTCTCCATACACTTACACATCTATCCGCTGGATACAATTTGAAACGAGACTCGTCCGACCAGGAATCATGTTTCCAGTCATTAACAGTCAAATGTCGGTGCTGACGGGTCCACGGGAGGCGTATAGCTTTGTGTCGTGTAGTCATCAAGGGTACACGAGTGGGCCTTCGGCTCCGAAAGCCAATATCGATGATGTTTCGTTGAATGGTTCGCATGCTAACACTCTGTTGATGGCCCAGCACTGCAATCTGCAGCAATTTGCGAGAGAGTTGCGGCTCTGTCACGTTGAACGATTCTCTCCAGTCGTCGTTCGTCCCGTTCCTGCAAGATCTTTTTCCGGCAACACTGAAGTCGGAATCTGATGTTTTACCGGATTCCTGACGTTCACGGCCGCATGTAGCCTTGAGGTCTTGGGCACCTTGATACGATTCGTGTGACTCCCCACGTCGGAGGTTCGAGCCTTCCCTCGGGCATGGCTGTGTGTGTTGTCCTTGGCATAAGTTAATGTTAGATGAAGTAATGTGTAAGACTATGGACCGATGGCCTCAGCAGTTTGGTACCATAGGAATTTACCATAATTTTACCTGATGTTCACGGTACACCCGTGAAATGGTCGTACGGGAAAATACCCACTTCATCGCTACCTCCGAGATGATATGTCAAATCTCACGTGCACCGGCTATAACACCACATTGAAACTCACTTAAAACTTGATAGCAAGCCACTGTAGCAGCAGTAATCGATCTAACTATTGCGCCAGACGCTTGTTGCATTTTATAGGCGTTGCGACGGCAGCGGCGTATTCTGCCTGTTTATACAGGGTGTTACAAAAAGGTACGGCCAAACTTTCAGGGAACATTCCTCACACACGAAGAAAGAAAATATGTTATGTGTACATGTGTCCGGAAACGCTTACTTTCCATGTTAGAGCTCATTTTATTACTTCTCTTCAAATCACATTAATCATGGAATGGAAACACACAACAACAGAACGTACCGGCGTGACTTCACTTTGTTGCAGGAAATGTTCAAAATGTCCTGCGTTAGCGAGGATACATGCATCCACCCTCTGTCGCATGGAATCCCTGATGCGCTGATGCAGCCCTGGAGAATGGCGTATTGTATCACAGCCATCCACAATACGAGCACGAAGAGTCTCTACATTTGGTACCGGGGTTGCGTAGACAAGAGCTTTCAAATGCCCCCATAAATGAAAGTCAAGAGGGTTGAAGTCAGGAGAGCGTGGAGGCCATGGAATTGGTCCGCCTCCACCAATCCATCGGTGACCGAATCTGTTGTTGAGAAGCGTACGAACACTTCGACTGAAATGTGCAGGAGCTCCATCGTGCATGAACCACATGTTGTGTCGTACTTGTAAAGGCACATATTCTAGCAGCACAGGTAGAGTATCCCGTATGAAATCATGATAACGTACTCCACTGAGCGTAGGTGGAAGAACATGTGGCCCAATCAAGGCATCACCAACAATGCCTGCCCAAACGTTCACAGAAAATCTGTGTTGATGACGTGATCGCACAATTGCGTGCGGATTCTCGTCAGCCCACACATATTGATTGTGAAAATTTACAATTTGATCACGTTGGAATGAAGTCTCATTCGTAAAGAGAACATTTGCGCTGAAATGCGGATTGACACATTGTTGGATGAACCATTCGCAGAAGTGTACCCGTGGAGGCCAATCAGTTGCTGAAACAACTTCTCTGACGCTGACCTTAGGGTTATCGTCAACTGCACGAAGAATTGCCTCGTCCATTGCAGGTGTCCTCGTCGTTCTAGGTCTTCCCCAGTCGCGAGTCATAAGCTGGAATGTTCCGTGCTCCCTAAGACGCCGATCAATTGCTTAGAACGTCCTCCTGTCGCGACACCTTCGTTCTGGAAATTAGTCTCGATACAAACGTACCTCGCCACGGCTATTGCCCCGTGCTAATCCATACATCAAATGGGCATCTGCCAACTCCGCATTTGTAAACATTGCACTGACTGCAAAACCACGTTCGTGGTGAACATTAACCTGTTCATGCTACGTACTGTAGAGCAATGAGTCGCATGTCAACACAAGCACCGAATTCAACATTACATTCCTTCAATTGGGCCAACTGGCGGTGAATCGAGGAGGTACAGTACATATTGGCGAAACTAAAATGAGCTCTAACACGGAAATTGTCCACATAACATCTTTTCTTTATTTGTGTGTGAGGAATGTTTCCTGAAAGTTTGGCCGTACCTTTTTGTAACACCCTGTATACCTCTGTATTTGAATAGGCATGCCTGTACCAGTTTCTTTGGCGCTTCAGTGCATTAGATGAATCAGGAACTAATGGGTAGTCACGCGAGCATTAAGAACTCGTGGGGAAACCTCCTAATATAAACATAGCTTTCTAAAAACAAAAATTAGTGGTAACCGTAGTGCAGTGTTGAACAGGACTATCACAAAAGTTACATTTTATGTAAAGTATATGCAGAATAGACGCAAGCACATATGCACCTAATATGCTTGAACAACGCACAACTGCGTGGCTCCCCCCGTCGGAGGTTCGAGTCCTCCCTCGGGAATGGTTGTGTTGTTGTCCTTGCCGCAAATTAGTTATATTAAGTAGTGTATGTAAGCCTAGTTCGGTCCCATAGTAACTTACCACATTTAAAAAAAAAAGCACAGAAGTACTTCGATAAAAAAATTTTTTAACTACGTCAACGCAAGTAAGGTACTTCAGTGATAGAGAACGCACAAATCTTTACTATTTGTAAATGAAAATATTTAAGGTGGTCCTTATTAATCGCTTAAATCATTACGTTTACCTAATAATAAAGTCGAGGAAAGCGTAAAATACTATTATTTTATTGTATGGCATCACAGACTTCAAGATGAGTTGGTATTCACATTGTATTTCCATAGGGCAAATAATTGAGGACGTAGGTTGCAAGTGCTACTCTGAGATGAAGAGGTTGGCACAGGAGAGGAATTCGTGGAGGGCCGCATCAAACCAGTCAGAAGACTGGTGACCCAAAGAGAAAAAGAGGGGGGGGGGGGGACATGACGGAGGGAAAAATAATTTGGTGTTGTTCTGGAACGTTGTAATGTAACTATGATCCTTGAACACAGTAAAAGTGTTCCCTTGGAGATATGTAAGCTCAACCAACGACGAATAGAGCGAAGTCTAATTACTAACATGTGCTTTAGTCGACGACGTCACATTTCGAGTTAACTGCATAGTTTTCGCGAGTTACTAACACAAGGTACATAACATTTAATAGACTGTGAGCCCGATTACATCCTTCCAGATGGTGACGAGATACTTCAAAAGAACATGAACTTGTTCAGTCAGCTAATATAATTAAATTAACAGGACAACCGCTGGAATTATTTTTAAAACACGCACACGAATTCCTCTGCAATATACAGAATCAAAAAATACAGGAAACATCAAATTTGGAATCGAATAACTCATTTGACACGTTTGTCTAGTGTCATGGGTTCAATTGTCAAGACGCTTGCGCTTAACTAAAAAAGATCTTGAAATGTCTATTTGTTTTAAACATCTTTCAGAGAAATGTTCTCACAGCATTCTGCATCAAGAACGTAAAGGCATGATAATAGAGGAGCATATGACTATAGACAAGAGGAATATTCGTGATTGAATTTTTCACTCGCCAGCGGAGCGTGTGCGAGTAAGTTTAATAGGAGGAATATTGTTCAACAAATAATGTTAATGCAACAGAATGGAAAGAAGATGCATTACGTTTTTGAGTCCATCAACACACTGCGGCGCATGTGATGGAACTGTTTACAATTTTTAAAATGTCCATCCAGTCTCCAACCAGGCAAGTATCATCAGCAATTGAAGTAATTATTCACCAACCTATAAATATGATTAGTACTGTTGTGTTTTTATAACGTAATACTTACGGGTTTCTTTGTGTTATTACAGCGCTAACAGAGCTACTGCTGGACGAGGACACGGTGGTGTTCACAGCAGCAGTAACAGTCCGCACTTAGGAGGAATGTCGTACAAAATTGTTGCTGTTTAAGTAAACATATCCTACAAAAAAATAGTTCTGATGGCACCGTGCAGTAAGCGCTGTGTGAATGCACCGCCTCTATGAGGCTCGTTTCATCCACGCATTGTGATATTCAGTGCTCAGCCGAAGTCATCACAGTTAAAGCTGCAACTACAGCACGAACAAACCAACCAGAACACTTTCATAAGTATTCCAGCCACTAGCGCATAACATGGGTAACTGCATTCAAAAATTTGTAGGTTCACGAGGAGACATTGCTCTCCGGTGAACGTTTTGGTTTGTGTTTATTACTTGTGAAACTGTAAAGTTTGTTACTGACGTTGGCAACATAGATTACACTGAAAATGACAACTTTAAATTGGCTAGTCTCATTTGACTGAAATAATTTTTATTTTTATGCGAAGATGGTCAGATGAAAATGTATGTCAACGCCTGTAAGCAGCTAAGGGCGTTCATTTCATTGTAATTTTTATTTTATTGTTATATGATCGAGATTTGGGCCTTAGGATGTTTTCAAGTAAAAAAAAAATTTATAAATAAGTTTTAATACCTGAAAACGTAGTATCTGGCCGAAATATGGACCGTATAACAATAAAATAAAACTGCTAGTTACAATCGTTAATCAGGTGGACTGTCAGAAGCGATTAGAAAAGGGGCTGTTAGTAACGTTCAAGGAGTAGGCGTGTAAGTCATTTAATTCCTGTGTACGTATTTAATTGTGCTTGTTTGTCACTGCGGCCCATGGTGTCAAGAGAAAGCTACCGTACCTCCTACACGGGAATAACAATGTGACAGCAAGAGGAACACAGGGAAAAAATCGTCAAGGAAGCACTGTAAATCATTCCGAATAAATACAGAAACCCTATCGTTATACCATATAGAATGTAACTAGCCGAAATTAAAACGGAAGTTCTAATGGAAGAGTCAGCTGGAATATCGGAACACGCTCATGTAGACAAATTTTACCTATTGGATTTGGACATAACGTAAGATTTTGCCCACATTTGTAATAAAAATTGAGATGTGTGACTACCACTGCTTCTGCACGCAACTTAATAACCCAGTCCTGTGAGACTAACGTACTCACATCTGCTTCTGAAACGACGTGAGGTGACCTCTCAACGAGGCAGGTTGGCATTGCTACTCCTAATGAGTTTGTGTTTCAGGTTCCTGACACGGTATGCACACAAGGACACTGATGCCACGAATGCCACAAACCAATCGACCTTCCCTGTGCAATGCAGCAATATGTCGAGTGTTGGACACGTTTCTTTATATGCACTCCATCGTCTATTGTAATTTACCATAATTTAAGTTGGTTTCCACAAATACCTCGATCACTGATCAATTAACACAATGCAAAATAGAAACTATCTCCACAAGGAATTATAACCGTGTGTCACTAGTGTGTAACATAATTATGAGACCACCTCCTATGTGAGATTTAAACGTTAAACAAAATATCTCTCAATAATACGAGTTATAGTACTGCGAGTGTTTGGTTGTGTGTGTGTGTGTGTGTGTGTGTGTGTGTATCTGTATGAGTGTGACGTCATGACATTGCCAGTTTGCAGACACGATGATATTGTCGTCTTAATACCCAGAAGAAGGAACGAATTTGATTACAGTAGCTGTAGCACTGGAGAGTTGCTGCTTCTTGTCGACGTAACGTAATTATGTTCCGTAATATAGCAGTTAAAAAGAATGTTCGTTGTCAGTATATTTGATGGTAGTGTCATTGAATATGTGATTTACACTTACAAACTTCCATATGAACTAAATATATCCGTGTCCAAAACACTCGTTCAACATGTCCTCAAATGCTGTGTGAAAAGAATGCCTCATGGTGAAACCTTTTCATTGGCCTCGACTTTCTCGTTGCAGTCATTTTGTGTGAGAGAAAATAATGTTTTCTCACAACACTTAGAAAAGCTGTAGGGAGATAAACTCTGAGCCATGTCCGCCCTCCCCCCCCTCCAACCCACTTTTCAGACTGTGGCTTGTCCGCCATATTTGCAACATTCAGGTGTCTTCCAGTCCCCAATCTATATCATTTGCATCTATCTGATTTAGTCGCGCAAGGCAGGCGCTACGTATCCCCAGCCAAATCAGTGCTTTGTGCAGCTGTTCCTGCTACGCAAGTGAATCGGCGAATAGCCAGATGCAGTCATGACAAGAGAACATAGGCCCATATCCAAAGAGCACACAAGTGAATTTTAACCACTTAAACCATAACAGGACTGGGGAGAGTAAAATACAGGGAGAGAAAGGCTATTTACAATTTGTACAGAAACCAGATGGCAGTTATAAGAGTCGAGGGACATGAAAGGGAAGCAGTGGTTGGGAAGGGAGTAAGACAGGGTTGTAGCCTCTCCCCGATGTTGTTCAATCTGTATATTGAGCAAGCAGTAAAGGAAACAAAAGAAAAATTCGGAGTAGGTATTAAAATTCATGGAGAAGAAATAAAAACTTTGAGGTTCGCCGATGACATTGTAATTCTGTCAGAGACAGCAAAGGACTTGGAAGAGCAGTTGAATGGAATGGACAGTGTCTTGAAAGGAGGATATAAGATGAACATCAACAAAAGCAAAACAAGGATAATGGAATGTAGTCTAATTAAGTCGGGTGATGCTGAGGGAATTAGATTAGGAAATGAGGCACTTAAAGTAGTAAAGGAGTTTTGCTATTTGGGGAGCAAAATAACTGATGATGGTCGAAGTAGAGAGGATATAAAATGTAGGCTGGCAATGGCAAGGAAAGCGTTTCTGAAGAAGAGAAATTTGTTAACATCCAGTATAGATTTAAGTGTCAGGAAGTCATTTCTGAAAGTATTCGTATGGAGTGTAGCCATGTATGGAAGTGAAACATGGACGATAAATAGTTTGGACAAGAAGAGAATAGAAGCTTTCGAAATGTGGTGCTACAGAAGAATGCTGAAGATTAGATGGGTAGATCACATAACTAATGAGGAAGTATTGAATAGGATTGGGGAGAAGAGAAGTTTGTGGCACAACTTGACCAGAAGAAGGGATCGGTTGGTAGGACATGTTCTGAGGCATCAAGGGATCACCAATTTAGTATTGGAGGGCAGCGTGGAGGGTAAAAATCGTAGAGGGAGACCAAGAGATGAATACACTAAGCAGATTCAGAAGGATGTAGGTTGCAGTAGGTACTGGGAGATGAAAAAGCTTGCACAGGATAGAGTAGCATGGAGAGCTGCATCAAACCAGTCTCAGGACTGAAGACCACAACAACAACAACAACAAACCATAACAAAAATGTCTCAAACGTTAATACACCTCACTACTGCACCTAAACAGGACTATAAATACGCTAAACCATCTCTAAAAACATCACTTACAGTACAACACCTAACGGTGAGCTCCTGATTCCAACTGAAGTAGGATCCGTATGTCAGGTTAGCAAGGGAACTATCCAGTCCGACATGTCGAAACCTCTCCTGAAATTTTTCGTACAGGAAGAATACACCGAAAGAAACACAATGGAAAATTTTTTGCTGGTAAAAACAACTATAAGTATTTTGGGGTAGACAGCTCATGAACAACTCGAGGGGTGCACAGGCTTGGGTAGCGGTAGTGAAGTGCCCCACAAAACAACGATTACGCGCAATTGTGTTTGCAGTTTGCTATTGCCTTCTTTGTAGACAATTCCATCACTTCAGAACGTGCTACATCTAATCAAATACACCATAACCCACTGTACTGTTCCATCCCATTCTCACGCACTAATCGAGGAAAAAATGATTGTCTGTATAACCCGATACTTAACCTAATCTGTTTTATGATCATTACGCCAGATATAGTTTTCTAATGGTGAGAACGAAGGGGTATATATTCCCCCCCCCCCCCCCATCAATCACCAAAGATGCCGTCGTATCCTTAATATACGATTAATGCACCTAGGAAGTCAGACACGTAATACCTGCGATACATCTCTATCGAGTTGTTTCGGGGGAGGAGACCAGACAGCGAGGTCATCGGTCTCATCGGATTATGGAAGGATGGGGAGGGAGGTCGGTCGCGCCCTTTGAAAGGAACCATCCCGGCATTTGCCTGCAGTGATTTAGGGAAATCACGGAAAACCTAAATCAGGATGACTGGACGCGGGATTGAACCGTCGTCCTCCTTAATGAGAGTCCAATGCGCTAATCACTGCGCCACCTCGCTCGGTCGCTATCAAATATGTATACTCGTGTGATCACTACGTTCGTTATATTACGTCGTACATATAACGGTCATACTTCAGTGATTTCTGAGTCTCAATTTTTTTTAAAATTCACACAACAGTGTTTCACAAGACACTGACCTGACATAGGTGCTGGGATAGCTATAAGCGAGAATATAGCGTACACAAGGTATAAAAGAGCAGTGCATTGGCGAAGCCGTCATTTGTACTCAGGTGCTTCATATGAAAAGGTTCCTAAAGTAATTATGGTCACACGCAGTGCATTGGCGGAGCTGTCTTTTGTAGCCAAGTGCATTATATAAAAAGGTTTCTGAGGTGTTTATGGCCCCACGATGGGAACTGATAGACTTTGAACTCGGAATGGTAATTGGATCTAAACGCGTGGGAAATGTCATATCGAGAATCGTTAGTGATTTCTGTATTCCTAGATCCACAGCATCAAAAGCCTGCCGAGAATACCTCTATCACGGAAAACGCAGTGATCGACGGCCTTCTCTTAACGACCGAGGGAAGTTGTGTAAAATCAAATGACTCTAAGCACTATGGAAATTACATCTGAGGTCATTAGTCCCCTAGACTTAGAACTACTTAAACCTAACTAACCTAAAGACATCATACACATCCATGCCCGAGGCAGGATTCGAACCTGCGGCCATAGCAGCAGCGCGGTTCCGGACTGGGAAGTGGCGTACAGGTATAGTTGTCAGTGCTAACAGACAAGAAACAGTGCATGACATTACCCCATAAATGAATGTAGGAGGTATAGCGAACGTAACAGGATAGTGCGGCGAAATTTGACGTTAATGGGCTACTGCAGCAGACGACCGACGCGAGTGCCATTGCTAACAGCGCAACATCGCTTGCAGCATCTCTTCTGGGCTCGCGACCTTGCGGTCGGAGTCTAGACGACAGGAAAACCGTGGCCTATTCAGACGAGTCCCGATTTCAGCTGATAAGTGCTGGTAATAGTGTTCAAGTGTGGCGCAAACCCCACGAAGCCATGGATTCAAGTTATTAATAAGTCGCTGTGCGAGCTGTCGATGCCTCCATAATGATATCGACGGTGTTTACATGGGATAGATTGTGTCCTCTGGTCCAACTGAATCGATCACTGACTGCAAATGGTTATGTCAAAAAATTTGGAGATCATTTACAACCACTCATGGACTTTATGTTCCCAAACTGTGATGGAAATATTATGGATGACATTGTAGAATGTCACCTGGTCACAAATGTTGACGACCGGGTTGAAGAACATTCTGGACAATTAGAGTGAATGATTTTGTCACCCAGATCACGTAACATGAATCCCATCGAAAATTTATGGGACGTAATTGAGAGGTCAATTCGTGCTCAAAATTCTGTAACGGCAATACTTTCGCAATTGCGAACGGCTATAGTGGCAGCATGTTGCTGTCTATTTGCAGTGAACTTCCAACGACTTTCCGAGTCCGTGTCACGTTGACTTGCTTCACTACGACGGAAATAGGGAGGGCCAGCACAATATTAGGAGGTATCCCAGTACTTTAGGCACCTCAGGTACATCTTATACCGTTCCTTTTTTTCAAATAGGTATTCCTGTGTAATACGATCCTGGAAGTGTCACAGAACTTATGGCACTATCTATCGGATCATATTTACATTAGTGAAGCTGCCTCATCGATCAGCCAAGACCACATACAACTAAGAGTTGCAGGGGTAGGGAAAGATTCAGGATTTAATCCAGTACTTATATGTTGATGCCAATTGTGTTGCTAAAGACACAGTGTGACATCCGGGTAAGATTTGCGGTTGTTTGACTACTGCACGAAATTCTACCTGTGAGGCCTTGGAATATCCAAAATATCCATCGTATGGGGGGGGGGGGGGGGGAGTACATACGGCATTTAACCCACAGTGATGCGGAGACTACGATTTTCAATAAACATCGGTAACTTCGTGATACATGCGTGCAAGTACGTGATATATTGCCCTCAACATATTCCTCTGATTTCCAGCAGTAAAAACTCTCCTGCAGCGGACAACTCAAAGTAGTGTGTGTAGCATCCCGGTAAGAATGTACGACTGCATGTGTGCCACTCCACGTTGCATTTATTGTTAATCAAGACTGGTAAGGGTCCACGGCTGAAGGCACTGTCTAAGAAATTGTTTGAATAAATATTTCCTTTTGTAAGCCATTCCATCTGTTGTGCATGAATTACACTTCCACATGCAGTCAATCTACATAAGATCGGTCTGAAAGAGTAATACCTAGGTGATATTTGCTTTTATTGTTTCTACAAATAGCATAATGCAACAGTAACGGACATTTTCACCACTTTATATGAATAGCACTTATATGCAATAGCTATGGTCATATACATTTTTAGAAGGTGCAAGGGGCAATATTTGTTTAATTCCATCATACATTTTATTATTATTTTTCTCAGTGTGTATATGTGACTTAACAGAGCTTAATACTATACTCATTAATCAGGGAAATGTGTATGAGCGAATTTTCATGTTTTATCTGATTGAAACGTCCCCTTAGAAAAATTATACGTGATTGTGCTTAAACTGACACACAATATATTTTTAGCGCAACGCAATCTGACTTTCAGTAATCCCTACAAGAGAATGGCCCTGACTAAATTAACCTATAAGTTTCACAAATTACTTACCTCACAAAAATCTTCGTTACTCGAACTACTGCAATACAGCGAGCGCCACTACTGCCAGCTAAATAAAAGATTCAAACTACTGAAGGCACTAACTACTGATAGGCATAGTTAGCAAATGAAAGATTTTAATAGAGAACAAACAATGTATTTACCTTAATAGTCATAATATATATAGCAGTTCATGACATCCATTCTTACAAATGTACTGTTTCTGATGGACACACCTCCAGATTATCCATTCTCAAAAATCCGCCATCTCACTTCCCCACATCCACCACTGCTGGCGGCTCGCCTCCAACTGCGCTTCGCTACGCACCGTTAACATCCTGCTGCCCAACACTACAATGGCAGACAACCATGCAAACTAGCCACAGACTGCACACAGCACAGCCAGTGATTTTCATACAGAGCGCTACGTGGCGTTACCAATAAGAAAACCTAAACAGCCTACTTACATGATGACTGTCTATTCTTAAGCCCCTCTCCCTCCCACCACGTTCAAAGTATTGTAATATGTCAGAGTACCACTAGAAAACATAGAATAATCTCTAGGAGATATGCTAAAGAGATGTCTTACGTCTATTTATTCCACATTAAGTTTATATTTTCCTTCATTCCCAAGAATTGTATTGTCTTATTGGCATTTTAATTTACTCTGTATTTTCGTCTAATGTGGTCTGATTGATTTTAATGTCACGGATTGATCTTAAGCTTGTATTTCATATACTTACTTAGTTTGAATGGACTGAAAAATAATTTATATCCTTACATTCATCAATCTTGCGTAACTTTCATATTTTACTTATTTATTTTTTTGTGCTTTCATGTAGTCTCAATCAACTGTAGAACTATCAATTTTTGAATTTTGTGATGTGAGTGCCACATAATTATTTAATGGCAACTTCTCTGGTCTCTGTCAAAACTAATCTTAATCTTTAAGTTCTCTGACTTGAACTGCTATATATCACTTGCTGTCCTTGTGTCAAAATGCCATCTTATTTCAATCTTGCAACAATTTTCGATTGTATATTATCTTGGCAATTATGATTTCCTATGACAACTTTTTTTGAAAGCATGTGTGACGTGTAACACGTCTGACATAATTTTCGTGAGAATTTTGATCGATTTTACACTTTTCCTGTTTTCTTATTTCATTCGGTATTGTCACATTGTTCACATCTGTACGTTGCATAGCTGCTGCTGATAATGCTGCAGAAGCGAAACGGGTAGCAAAATAAGATAATATTATTACAGACAACACAGTGTTATGCATTTCTTTTTAATTTGTGCATACTCTTGTCAGTCACCTAAGCAAGATGCTTTTCACTAAATATGAGATATGGCTGTTGACAACGCACATTAGTTAACATGTTACTGATGATTACGCTCAGTGACAGAATCAGAATGTTTTTCTATCCGTGCAGTGATGTTCAATACAGAATCTACTTCCTACTAGCTTAGTGGAGTGTACACGTGCCACCATATTTTTATGGCACTGTGTAGCACAGATCTAAACAGTAGTCCTATGGTGGAGACAAAATGATTTTCTAACTTTGTTGAAGACTGCATTCGTTGTCATAATGATGCCATTATCTGTAAGCTCTGTGTTTTGACGCTAAAAAACAACGATTCTTTAACGCAAATCAGGTGAAGTTTAGGTCAATGTAGAATCATAGCAAGTATATTATGAGCAGATATAAGTGTAACTGATGTAGGAGAAAGCAAGAAAAGATTGCATTTTAACACTGACTCTTTAGTTTCCACAATGCATATTAACAATGTATAAAAATATATAATACAATGATAGTATTTAATAGAAAATAATTGATTTCTTCAAAAATGTTGTTACTGAAGCTGAAACAGGTCTCTGACACGCAGGTCCACATTTAAAGCAACTAGCAATATATCTGCTAACCAGAAGCAGATTTTACACACGTGAGCATTGTCGAAAGCTATCATAGTGCATAATATTCTCATGCTGCTTTCAGAGGATTTGATGAAAGTTTAATATTGGATGCATCTTTTGCAATAATTTTTGCATGTCTGCTCCTACAAACATTATCCACATGGAATATTGTCCAATTCTTCCCGGAAAGTGCTCCCGATATTTCAACAGCAAGAATCTCCATGATGCAGTTTGCCTCTCTTATATCGTTTTCCAGTTCAGTTTGTTGAGCATTTCCGTAACATTCTCGCGCTGACTAAACGATATGTTACGAACACGCAGCTTTTCGTTGGATCTTTCCCTTCACTTCTACCTTCCTATCTGGTAAGGATCCCACATGATGAACACCACACAAATATCGGCTATAAGCCAATTCTTTAGTGGATGAATCACAGTTCCTTCATTCTCCCTAAGAATTCCAGTTGGCATCTACTTTTACTGCTATTTGTTTTATGCGGTCATCCCACTTAAGGTCGCTTCCGGTAGTTACTC
Organism: Schistocerca serialis cubense; assembly: GCF_023864345.2. NCBI lineage: Eukaryota > Metazoa > Arthropoda > Insecta > Orthoptera > Acrididae > Schistocerca > Schistocerca serialis. The sequence continues at coordinate 231,268,802 of NC_064645.1, forward strand.
TCAGATATTTGAGGGTAGATACTGTTTACATGTCATTCATAGTGTAGTAGTACAATACTTGATTTTTTTCCTATGTAGATGCAATAAGTTACATTTATTTACGATCAGGGTCAACTACCAGAGCCTGCACCATTCATCAATCCTCTGTAGTCATTCAGCAAATCTATACTGTTTTCTGGCACTTTTGCTTTCTTGTAACAACCGCATCGTCTGCGAACAGCCTTAAGGAGCTTCCGACGATTTCCACTAGATCAGTTATGTACATTGGAAACAGTACTGATCATATCACACTTCCTCAGGACACTCTGGAAGTTACTTCCATATCTGTTGATATCTGCAAGGAAGTCGCAAATCTGGTCCGATGTTCAGTAAGCTCGTACTTTTCCATTAAACGACAGTGCGTGGCGATGACAAATGCTATTATGAAATCAAGGATGAGGAGGACATTAGTACAGAGATTTGTATTTAACATCCCATCGACAAAGAGATCATTAGAGATGGATCACTAGCTCTGTTTAGGGAAGAATGGAGAAAGAAAGCGGCTGTGCCTTTTTGAGGGATTCATCCCGGCATTTGTCTTAAGCGCGTTAGTGACATAATGGAAAACTTTAATCGGAATAGCCGCACGAGGGTTTGAAAATCTGTCATCCGGAATGTGAGTGCAATGTGCTAAACACATCCCTACCTTGCTGGGTCCTGACGTCAAGGTGCACGATACCAATCTCAGTGCCGTTGAACCTCCTGGAGGAACAGAGTGGGCCGAGTTTCGCAAGGTCTTTGAGTTGTGGAATACATGTTGATTTTTAAAGAGGCGATTTTCGTTGCCTAGGAACGTCGTAGTTACATAATTCTACAACAGATTGACCTCAACGATACGGGTCTATAATTATGTGCATATGTCCTACGACCTTTCTTGAAAACAGGATTGACCTAAGCTTTTTTCCAGTATCGTTGCTCCAACGATAAATTTCTGCTAGAAGTTCTTTGGCATAATCATTGTAGAATCTTATAACTCTGGTTCGGACGCCTTTCAGTACTAAGTGACTGAGTTAATTTTCTATTTCTGCCATTTCCATGTTCTTATTGTGGTTGATTCCCGCCCACCGCTGCTATGTACCCATTTACAAGCTGGTGTCCCTCATTTTCCCAACTAAGGGGCAGAGCTGTAGACAGGGCAGATACTAACTACAATTGTCAAGGATTCCGCACATGCACAGAATGAAAATGTTAATTCTGATGGTATGTATGGATCTGGTTCCAACAGTTTTACGATGGCTGGACTTTCCAAACAATATTCGGAAAATTTTGGTTCCATGTCATTTTGGTTGAAAATATTTGTGTAATTCTACATCCAGATGCAAATGTTGATCTTATGTTGACGCTGAAAAGCAGGATTCTTTTTCATGTTCTGTTTTATCAGTACAAACGCAGATAGAAAAAGCTTTCAAAAATTTGTTATCGTACATTTAAGTTTCTTTGAGCACAGATGCGTAAACAGGCTACATCAACGTCAGGCACCACCTTGAATGAGTAACCTTTGTTATCGAATATTCTTCCAGTCTTTCCAGATCTACAGCATTTACTAGTTTACTTTTGTAGTTCAAGAAGTTCCTTTCGTGGATTATCGTGTCGTATTTCTGCTATATTGAACTTAAATACAGTTGTAATGGCACAGGGTACCTTCCACACGCACCGTTCCATGGTTTGGGGAGTATCTATGTAGATGTGGATGTAGATGTAGAAGCCATTCGGTAGTTGCTGTAGTTTTAATTTTCCCGCTTATGTGGTACGTAGATTTAATTTCACTTCACTTTAACTGTGTACAAGAATAAATACTGTTAGTGTCAAGTTGATTTCACAAGTTATGGGACTCAGAACCTTTGGCAGCGGAGATCAGATTAAGAACCAATTAGCTTTATTGAGAGACTGTGTACAAGAATAAATACTGTTAGTGTCAAGTTCATTTCACAAGTGATGTGACTCACAATCTTTGGCAACGGAGATCAGATTAAGAAGCAATTAGCGTTATTGAGAGACCTGCACTGACGATGTGCGTGCTTGACGCGGCGAGGCAGGAAGTAACCCAAAGTAAAGGCGTGGCGCCGTTACTACGCGGTTGCGGCATTTTCCCGACTCAAAGCAGTTACAGGATTCTCCGCTGTTAGCCAGCTTTTCCAGGAAATTGGTCTCATTACGAGAATGGACGCAGCACGCAGCGCGAAAATCTGCCACAGCGCGCAGTACCCCAAGTTGTGCGAAACAAGCTTGTGATCCACAGTCGACATACTTGTGCATTTAACACTTCATTTTCTCGTTTATATCGAGAAATCTTTTGTGGGCTGTGTATTAATGTACATCATTAACATTACATTTGTGTAGATTTTAGATCAGAAGACAGGTTTTTCGCTAATTTGACGTGCGTTCATTGGTGGAAATAAATGATAGACGACCGCTTGTGAGTATTATGTCTTGGTAATACCTTACTGCGAAAATAGTCCAATACATCATTTACACCCCGAAACACAATACTGTACAGCAACAGTTTGGAGGGGAGGGGGAACAACCGAGTGGTGGGAAGTCTAGTGTAATGGTTAAGATATTGCAGCCGTTGACGCTGTAGTCTTCAGTCCTAAGGCTGGTGTGACGCATCTTCCCATGCCTGTTTACCCTATGCAAGCGTATTCATCTCTGCAGACATACATCCATCTGAACTGATCTACTGTATTCAACCCAGCGTCGACGTCTACAATTTTTATCCGTCCCGTCCCACAATTACTTCTATTATAAAATTGACACTTCCCTTGTTGCCTCAGGATGTGTACTACCAAGCGATCCCCTTTTTAGTCAAGTTGTGCCTTAAATTTCCGTTTTGTGCGGTGTTTTCCGTTTAATGTTTTGTCTTTTCTGTAAGAGAATATGTATGTTTGTCTTAATGTTGCTGTAAGATGCTGTTTGTAATTATGCTCCAATGTCATTGTCACAACTGCCATCGTTTGTCTGGTGTTTGTCTAATTGCGCTTTTATTTTACTTTAAGAGTATGCTTATATGCTAACTTCGTAATTTTGTGCTAGTCTGTTTTTTTTCTTTTTTGGGTTACGTTTCTTTGTCACTTTATAGCAGTTGTTGGCTGTATGGACCATCTAACCCAAAGCCAAAACAAAGAAAAATATCCGTTTTCCTCAATTCTATTCAATATCTGATCATCTGTTATTCAATCAGCCCATCTTATCCTAACTTTATTCTGTAGCGCTACATTTTAAAAGTTTGTCTTCTTGTTGTACGAATTGCATATCGCCTACGTTTAGCTTCCGTACGTGGCTACACTCCAGGGTTGCCTCAGAAAATGTGTGTGGATGTGGAGTTAACCTGGCTACGTCACCTAAAAAGTCACAAAGCAGGTGAAGAATGACTTTATTGACAACAAACCATTCATGATGTATTTCAGAATTATTTCCATCTTCAGAAATTCACGTCCAAAGGTAGCAGAAGGACAATAGCGTTACCAGTTATCTACGTAGCATCAGATGATAGACTAACAAGCTTAACTACAGATCTACCCATATTTAGTAGAATGGACACCAGCCTCCTCATCGATACTTCACAAAAGACTCCCCAACACCTACGTTTATGACAAATGTTACCAAATTTCACTTTTTCAGAAATTCTTTGCTTGTTTTTTGTTATTGAATTTCTCCAGACTATGTCTTTCCTGCTTACCCCCAAATAAGAAAATCCATCCACTACTTTTAGTGTTTCATTTCATAATCTAATTTCCTCAGATTTGCCTGATTTACTGCGAATACATTCAATTACCATTGTTTTACTTTCACTGATGTTCATCTTATGATATTCCCTAAACGCCATCAGTTCCTTTCAACTTCTCTTCCGAATCCTTAGACGTCTCTGACAGAACTCCTTCATTTCGTTCACAGTTTGCTCAACGTACAAATTGAATAACTCAGGGGAAAATCTGCAAACCTGTCTCACTTCTCTCTGAATATGGTTTCTATTTCATATCCTCCGACTCTTGTAACCACAGCCTGATTTTTGTACAGGTAGAAAGTAACGTTTCTGTCAAGACGAGTCTACATTGTCAGAAGCTCTAAATATGCGTTCAGTCAACTTCTCTTACAAGTCGTTGGGTCATTATTTGTTTGCGAGTTCCTTCACTTCTCCTGAAATCAAACTGATTTTCGCAAAGGCCGGCTTCTATCAGTTTTCTATTCTTCTCTGATTAATTCGTGTCATTGTTTAGAACCATGATTTTTATAATTACGGATTTGAAGTATTCACAACCATCGGCACCTGTGTTCTTTGGGACTGGAAGTATTATTTTCTTTCTGATGGCTGAGATTATTTCAGCTGTCTGATATAACTGCATAAGAAGTGGATTCATTTTGTCATGACTGGCTCTAAGCAAAGTCTAAATAGTTCTGACGAGGAACCCCTGAAGTGCGACGTCGCTAAGGGCCAGTGGTGTTTACGACAGTCGACGCCCCGCATATTGTCTGCCATGCAGCCATAATACTGGCTGCTAATTGCGATAGGGGATGGGACTGGAGGTATCCAATGGTGAGCTCATCATGTGGTTCAGGAGCGTAGTTGAGCTGCTTAGACGACGGTAACTCACAATAATGCTGCAGAGATAGTGATGTTAGTACAGGGTAGAGCAAAGACAACTATAAAAAAAACAAATATTGCATTATATCTTCAACAGCAGTTGCCGAAGCTGACATTCATCAGAAAGGAACCCATGGAATTTCGCGGAGTGAGAAACAAGTGGCAGACGAAATATTAGAGGTACTGCAAGATGATTCAGTGGAATGCGGGGTGTTGCATACCCTCGACTGTGCGGACAATGTCCATGAGGGAATCAATTACTCGCACTTAACAAGAGAAAGTGATATTGAAACAAATGTCGAACCATGCAGTTCATCATAGTTGTCGGACAGTGAGCCATAATTCCTATCTCCAGTGAAACGTAGTAAAGGACACTAGTTTTCCAAGGAGCACGTATTTATGTTAACCGAAAATCATCGGCAGGATAGTTAAAAACGGTTGAGAACAGATTTACAATAAGACCACCGAAATATGACCGTGTACTGCATAAGAAAAACTAATGTTATTAAAGGGAAGACAAGGCACACTTTTTGCAAAATCTGGTGTTTCAAGGCTGCTCGATACAACTTACACGATGCGCATGATAGTCACTTTATGCACATCAAACTGCGCAAGACATACGTTAAAGTGATTTCAATTGAAGCAGTAGGTGGTTGCATAACTTCAAACAGTGCTACAGAATTGATCGGCGTAAGATAACGAAATTTTCGAACAAAGCGTCAACTTGACGATGCACAGCAAACTGCAGAACAGGGACGAAAAGTTGTAAATGAGACAGACAGTCTTATCCAGTCGTTAAGTAAAGAATTTGTTTTCGACTCCGACGAATCGGGATTTTAAGAGGAAATGCATGTGAAAGGACCCCTGGGAAGTAGAGGTACCAAGACAATTGTCTCAATGTAAACTAATACCAGTGCATTTATGTACAGTTATTCCGACTGTTAATCTCTATAGTGGATTGGCTGGAAAGCTCTCTATTGTGCCGCCGGAAGTCAGAGGTGCCCTGCCACTACGATTCTTTCTCGTGTGAGTGATCTTCCAACAGCTGTACGGAATATTTATGTCACAGCAAGCAAGCGTAAGAAAACGGACGTAAGAGAACTACAACTACGATGTGAGCACTGCTTTAGGCCGATAGCAAGTCAAAATAAATTGCTTTTGCTTGATTCCAGTCGGCATAAAATATCATACTCCTCTAGAACTGCCCATCCCTCCCGAAAAGTGCGTGACTCTGCAGTTCATATAATCTGGAACCACTAGCCAAATTAAGCCTCTGGATATTATATATTCCGACATAATTGTCGTAAGGAGTGTGAACAAAATATAACTTGAATGTTTACTTGACACTACAGTAGTGACCCATAGTCACAGCACATAATTTTTTTTCTTTATTTTTCTTCTGTGAAAAAGGGGATACATACTCCCTCTTTAAAGTAAGAGTTTTATGAACTGTGACTATGGCTTCACTATTATAGGGTCAAATAAACGTTTAAGCTCGGGATATGGGTTTTTCTGTGCTTGTTAAATATATTATCGCAACTTTAAAGAGCAGCCAGTTTCACGATAAGCTCCACGAAAGACAGTTTCGCATTCGGTTGCATATCGTCACATTCCATCAGGTCTTATCAACCCTCACACTAATACGACTCTATACTCGTTTGTATTCCTTAAGAGTAGATACCCAGTGAACGCCATGCACGGTTTGCAACTCCCAAGGAGGTCGACTTCGGTCGTGATTGTGCGAATCTTTGTGATCACTGTGGCATTTTTCATTCGGTGTTAACAGTGCAAGTTAGTAGCTAGTTTCGAACTTTTCTTGAATGTAGACGCAGTTCAATACATACATCCATGGGAGGTTAATCTTTGCACCTCCTCGACACTTGTTTTCTGTCGCCGTCGTGATGCACATGGTGTGTTGAAACAGCACTTGCAGATGAGCCTAACTAAAGATTTAACTTTCGACCACGCGCTCAAGGGGTTCCTTCTGATCTAGAATTGAGGGCAATTTACTCGAAAGCAGTGGGAGCCCCTTCATTTTCTTCGTACAAATGGCAAATGATACCACACACGTAATCTAATTACAAACGTTTCTCCAAGTGTGGGTCAATGAACTTGCACAGTTGGCGATGACGTTGACTAGCGGTGGTGCTAGTCGGCCAGGGTCACTCGTGGGTGGGGGTGGACGGTGGGAGTGGCTTTCGCAGGGGCTGTCATGCAGACGTCACAATTCTAGCGTCAGCGAAATTCGTACCAGACACCGCACTTCCTACTATTACCGAAATATGTAACAACATAGGCGAATATTTTACTAATAATAGCCTCAGCTCCAAAATCGCATCCACAGGCAAGCTGGAGCTGTTAAGACAATCCAGGCCATCATTATCACGTGCTCCCTGTAGAAAAGCCATACACTAAGTGATTCAATACAGGTACAGCTACTGCACACACTTGAATATAAATGGTGTTGATGATGTTATATAAGCCTATTCTTCCTTATTCTTATGAATACTCTTATTAAAGTCACCATAATCATAATCATTGTCGTCATCATCATCATTATCATCATCTTCAAGCAATTCAATTACTCGGTGATTTCCTCATTTTGAACCCAGTAGATTCTTCCATTTCTGCCGGTCTTTAGTTACATTGTTTTACACGTATTTCATGGAAAATTCATTGGTTTGTTGAGCAACCCTCGTAAACGGTTTGGAGGTTTTATAGTCCGTTTCTGCTCCTCGTCGAATGCCTTTTCAAATTCCATAAATGCAAGGCAAAACTGTTGTGGACTGACAAGACAGCCAGTCCACAGTGACGGGTAACCGAAAGGCACGCGCTTAAGCTCACGCAGGATGGCGTGAGGTCTGAAACAGGATACGTAATGAATGCTATAAAGAAAAGTACGTAGTTTCTGGAATACTTAACTTTAATCCATCATTTGTATACATCGTTCTTGATGAGACATGCTTCATATGATAACTATCAATTGCTATGGCGCCTTGCTAGGTCGTAGCCATTGACTTAGCTGAAGGCTATTCTAATATATTCTCTGCAAATTAGAAAGGCTTCGTCAGTGTAGTCGCTAGTAAGTCGTCCGTACAACTGGGGAGAGTGCTAGTAAGTCTCTCGAGACCTGCCGTGTGGTGGCACTCGGTCTGCGATCACTGACAGTGGCGACACGCGGGTCCGACATGTACTAATGGACCACGGCCGATTTAAAGCTACCACCTAGCAAGTGTGGTGTCTGGCGGTGACACCACAAAATATATAGATGATAGTCATTTAGGTTCCACAATAAGAGCACTTTCGTTGCAGTTTGGTTCTTTGTTTGTCCTGTTGTCATTCATATTCTTTTGGAAAAAGCTGTGTATACCAAAGCAGGTTATTCATTTCAAGTCTTCCTTCAAAGACTGTCTTTAATAAGATTATTCGATAAATTTGACTTTAGTGACTATATACTGCATTACACAGTATTAAATTTTTTACAACAACCTCATTTAGTACTGAAGAAAATCTTCTCACCGGTCACCTCTGTGTTCTTTATACTGTATGGATACTGCACATCTTAACGACAGAGTTGACGCCACACTTTTGGTGGTTATATTTACCAAGGAATATGTATCTCTACTGCATGGTTTAATGAAGGCGGCATCCTAGAGGGAAAAGTGTTTCAGATGTAAAGTCGTCTCTCAACTGGACCTCCGGGCGGAGACCAACATACGAATCTGGCATCCTATAGGTTATAGCGTAAATATGATGTACTGTTCAATCTTCCGTTCCATATTTGCTCCCTTTTTGAGTAATCTGAGGAAATATCTCGATTTGTAATAATCATACACTCCTGGAAATTGAAATAAGAACACCGTGAATTCATTGTCCCAGGAAGGGGAAACTTTATTGACACATTCTTGGGGTCAGATACATCACATGATCACACTGACAGAACCACAGGCACATAGACACAGGCAACAGAGCATGCACAATGTCGGCACTAGTACAGTGTATATCCATCTTTCGCAGCAATGCAGGCTGCTATTCTCCCATGGAGACGATCGTAGAGATGCTGGATGTAGTCCTGTGGAACGGCTTGCCATGCCATTTCCACCTGGCGCCTCAGTTGGACCAGCGTTCGTGCTGGACGTGCAGACCGCGTGAGACGACGCTTCATCCAGTCCCAAACATGCTCAATGGGGGACAGATCCGGAGATCTTGCTGGCCAGGGTAGTTGACTTACACCTTCTAGAGCACGTTGGGTGGCACGGGATACATGCGGACGTGCATTGTCCTGTTGGACACACCATGATGCCGGGTGTTGGCCCTGTGTGCCTCGGTCGTATGCAGTCCTGATTGTGGCGCTCACCTGCACGGCGCCAAACACGCATACGACCATCATTGGCACCAAGGCAGAAGCGACTCTCATCGCTGAAGACGACACGTCTCCATTCGTCCCTCCATTCACGCCTGTCGCGACACCACTGGAGGCGGGCTGCACGATGTTGGGGCGTGAGCGGAAGACGGCCTAACGGTGTGCGGGACCGTAGCCCAGCTTCATGGAGACGGTTGCGAATGGTCCTCGCCGATACCCCAGGAGCAACAGTGTCCCTAATTTGCTGGGAAGTGGCGGTGCGGTCCCCTACGGCACTGCGTAGGATCCTACGGTCTTGGCGTGCATCCGTGCGTCGCTGCGGTCCGGTCCCAGGTCGACGGGCACGTGCACCTTCCGCCGACCACTGGCGACAACATCGATGTACTGTGGAGACCTCACGCCCCTCGTGTTGAGCAATTCGGCGGTACGTCCACCCGGCCTCCCGTATGCCCACTATACGCCCTCGTTCAAAGTCCGTCAACTGCACATACGGTTCACGTTCACGCTGTCGCGGCATGCGACCAGTGTTAAAGACAGCGATGGAGCTCCGTATGCCACGGCAAACTGGCTGACACTGACGGCGGCGGTGCACAAATGCTGCGCAGCTAGCGCCATTCGACGGCCAACACCGCGGTTCCTGGTGTGTCCGCTGTGCCGTGCGTGTGATCATTGCTTGTACAGCCCTCTCGCAGTGTCCGGAGCAAGTATGGTGGGCTGACACACCGATGTCAATGTGTTCTTTTTTCCATTTCCAGGAGTGTATATAATCACCCACAAGACCAAAGATCCGTATTTAATGGCACGAAAGTCGCACGGGCCACACCAGTACGCAAGAAACCAGATAACAGTAACCCATAGAATTACAGACAACTTTTCAGGAGCATTTTTTTATCATGTACCGTGTTCCAAGAATATGGAATACCTCAAAGAAAACAGTCTATCTAGGCAGCTTAGGTTTAGAAAATATTGGTCTTGCGCACCCAGCTGGTTCGTTATTCCCTTCCAGAAACGAAAGCTGTCGACAGAATTCCAAATTGATGCTATGTTTCTAGATATCCAGGCTGCTTTAGACGTCGTTCCTCAAAAGTAGCTTCTAATCAGATTGCATACATATGGAGCAATGTCTCAACTGTGTAAGTAGACTTGTCATTTCCTGTTAGAAATGTTACATTTCATAATCCTGTGAAATCGATGTGGAAACTGAAGTTCCCTGCTGTTCTTAATCTATGAAAAAGACTTGGGACACATGTGAACAGCACTCTTAGATTGTCTGCAGGTGATGCTCTCGTTCATAGCGTAGCGAAATCATCCAAGAGAGAAAGGAATTTTCAAAATAATTCAGACAAAACATTTGCATGGAGTGTAAAGCGGGAATTGGGACTAAAAATTAAAAATAAGACGTTCTTGTATGAGTATGTTGAAATTGCATTAGATTTCGGTTAAACGATTAATACAACAAATTTTAAGTTTGTGGATTCAACTAATACCTATGGATTACAAACAACTTACATAGGAGTCATCACATTATGTTGTGGAGAAGGCGAACCAAAGACTCTCTCTTATGGTTAGAACTCTTAGACACTAAAGACACAACCTCTACTACGCTTGTCCACAGTTTTCTGGAGTATTGCTGTTTGGAACGGAATACTTACAAGAGAGGATTGACGGAAAAAATTGAAAAAGTCCAAAGAAGGGCAGATCGTTTTGTGGTTTCGCCAAATAGGGGAAAGAATTTAAGCGACGTTGTTGTGTTGGCAGAAGAACCAACACCGTGTTACTAGAGGAGGCCGAAATGCACGCGTTTGAGCTCACGCAGGCTGGCGTGAGGAGGGAAGAACTATACTGACGTGAGGTCTGGAATTAGAATTCAGAGAGCGGAGGTAATTACTTTGATACTTAACTTTAATCAATGAATTATGAACGTCGCTCTTAACGGTACATGAGAAACAATATTATCTGTTCAGTAGACATAGTAACTGAATATAGCGCCTTGCTAGGTCGTAGCAATTGACGTAGCTGAAGACTATGCTAAACTGTCGTCTCTGCAAATGAGAGCGTATGTAGTCAGTGAACCATCGCTAGCAAAGTCGGCTGTACAACTGGGGCGAGTGCTAGAGAGTCTCTCGACTAGACCTGCCGTGTGGCGGCGCTCGGTCTGCAATCACTGATAGTGGCGACACGCGGGTCCGACGTATACTAACGGACCGCGGCCTATTTAAAGTCTACCACCTAGCAAGTGTGGTGTCTGGCGGTGACACCACAGAAATAATATGCGATTTCCGATGTCAATCATCGAAAAACAAGGCGGTTTACTTCGCGGAGAGATATTTTCATGAAACTTCAATCACCGACTTTCACTTATGAATGGCAAACTATTTTATTGCGTCACATCCAAACAGGAAGAAATGACGATATTAATAAAATGAAACTCAGGATTACCATGGAAAGAGTTTGATGTTCCTTTTTCCCACGGACTACTCGAGAGTTGAACAATAGCGAAGTATTTTGAAAGTGGTTCTATGAACGCTCTGCCAAAGAAGTGTGAATTGCGGAAGAATCGTGTAGATAAGGAAGTAGCGCCTTGGTAGAACGTAAGTTCAATTATCCAGCAATTATTTCACGGAAAAGGAGCACAAGAGGTACACAGAGGTGGAATGAACATTATTATTGGTAAGGTTCTAATAAAAATCGTTTATTATAATAATTGCATAGCTATGTTTCATACAAGTACAGGACGAAGAACTGCCTTTTTGTGAGGTTGAATCTGATGGCGAGAACGTACAATAAACAAGAGTTTCCTGCTTTTTGCTTTTTCAGACAGATTCGTAGATGACACCTTTTGTTGTAGCTATTTTTATAAGGCATCTATTTTTAATTACACTTCGTTAAATCGTCCGTCCACAGCTCGTGGTCGTGCGGTAGCGTTCTCGCTTCCCACGCCCGGGTTCCCGGGTTCGATTCCCGGCGGGGTCAGGGATTTTCTCTGCCTCGTGATGACTGGGTGCTGTGTGCAGTGTGCTGTCTTTAGGTTAGTTAGGTTTAAGTAGTTCTACGTTCTAGGGGACTGATGACCACAGATGATAAGTCCCATAGTGCTCAGAGCCATTTGAACCATTTTTCGTTAAATCTTCCGTACGGAAATGTATAAGCTCATGTGTCTGCTCTGATTCTATGGAATAATACGTTTCGCAGGATTTATGTGTCTTCTGTTGTGTCGTCTTCATCATCATCATCATTCATCCCCATTACGGTCGGAGGAAGGCATTGGCAAACCACCTCCGCTAGGACCTTGCCTCTTACGGCGGTGCGGGTCTCCCGCATCGTCCCCTACGCTCCTCGGAGTATGGGACCTCATCATCATCATCATCATCATCATCATCATCAAGCGGTGGATGAGATGAGCGCTGCAGACGTTTTAGGTGACCACGATATTTTTGCACCAGGAAGCGTTGGCGCTTCAGCCCGTTAATCATGCGTTTTTGTCTTCATATTTCCCGAGGTCACACTGGAATGCTTGACATTAAATGCACAACTGACTTGATGGCATTCGCAGTGCGATGTAGTTTCCGTAGTTCCCATAGGACGTGTTTACTTTAACGTCAGTGTATCTTTCCGGTAATGTCCATGCGAGGCTATGTGCAGTAACATCGTGGTCAGATAGTAGCATTTGGGGAGAGCGTTTAGTCCTGAACCTGGGCTCGGTTCCCGAACTACGAGTTGGCCCATTTGACGAGCCAGTCCCCCCCCCCCCCCTCTCTCTCTCTCTCTCTCTCTCTCTCTCTCTCTCTCTCTCTCTCTCTTTCTCTCTCTCTCTCTGTGTGTGTGTGTGTGTGTGGGTGGGTGGGTGTGGGTGAGTTAAGAGCGCTCAACGACCAGGCTGTCAGCACCACTGTCGAGGCAAAAAGAACCTGATGTCACATTTTAACGGAAGAAGAAGCTACAACAAACCACCCTGTGTGAAATTTTGAGCGATTATTCTAATAGTAGGGGAGACCGTTGCACAAATATTTGGTTATGTATCTTGTGTTTAAAACTGTTTAGTCTTATAAAATGTTTAAGTAAATATAACTGGGTAAATGTACTTCTAACTAAACATTAAATTTGAGAGTGGAAAATAGTTTCATATAGGCTCAAGTCAAGTGTGGAAACGTGCCCTGAGTATATAGCAAGTTCACACACATCCCATAACACAATAATGATAAAACAATCAGTCTACTACATATTTCAAATTTTTTTTGTTGGCAGTAAACAAAATTACAGTCTCATTTACAGCAATTAACATAGTAAAACACAACAATTTCACTGCCAGCAAGCAAACAATTTGTCAAACTTTCACCTGCTAGCATAATATGGCAGACAGAGAGGTCTGAATGTTATTTAAAGACATATTTATCATCATTGTTACAGTTGCAAATTACGTACGCAAAAAAATTATGTGTTTCCTATGGCACAATCGTCGTGGGCCAACCTTTTACGTCTAAGGCGTTCGACAAATTCTTGATTTCGTTTTGACTGCTTATATCGTTTCAAGCAGATAATACTAATACAATACTTATCCATTTCATAAGACTGCTGCAGGTTGTAAGACTAAGCAAGAAGAACAGGACGGGAGATTCGATGAAATGGGAGTGCTTGCTAACAGACGCTTTGTGACGGCTAATTTGTGGGAGGAAACTAAGGGGAAGGACGAGATTCCACGTGACAGATGACGTAAATTTAAGCGGAAATTACGTGGACGTGAAAAGGAGGTGTGGAAGCGCAGAGAGCTACTATGTGAAAACCCGACTTCGAGGAGAACGCTGATGTTATGTGAAGTGGTCCAATTTGCATTTTTCCTTGTTCTTGTGTTCGGGAGTTACTTGCCTTTGTGAACACTTGCTCTAACCGAATTCTTTCTCCTTGATTCACAATGTTCACTTAGCTTTTTAATCAGTTTCCACTTTTTATTCATCTGTGCGTTCATGAATTTAGAGTGTGTTTCCGACTGATGTCTTAAATTTTCTTCGATGGGGGTATCATTTAGAATGCCAGTGCACAATAGTGTGTAAGCGTGCCCCAATAGAAATAGGTAAGCGTTTCCTGTAGCCATGTTTTAATTATTTTCGCAACTGGAGTATTAACTTTCAGGTTTCGTATTATGCGAATGTGCCCTGTAAAACAATAACGTCCTGTAAACGAACATATATTTATCTCTTCTCAATTCTAAAGTTATGATCCCTTGGTGTTTAGGTATATGAGTAGTAGAATTCACTCACCTTGCTCAAAAATACAAATATGTCCTTCGCCCTAAAACGTTCACTCAGCTGGTGTTGTAAAGATTGTGAGAGCCTCAGTAAATGGCAGTACCAATTTTCCATTGCCGATAGCGCTCTAGCAGGTATGATTCCCAAGGAACGTGCTCTGCTTAAACGTGCCAAGTGCATATAAGTGCCCGACTCTCCCCTATGGTATTACGAGTTTTTGGAAGTACAGATTTTATATTCCCGTCCGCATAGGACTTAAGTTACTAACTCTATTCCACTTCAGTCACGTCATGCCCTAGCACGAAGTACAATACGATGGAGTGCTTAACAGGTCTGTGAATTACTGTTTCCGCATTGTTAAGATGGTTTCCTCAATGTGCCAAAGGGCGCTGTTTCTGACCTGTAGCTCGAGTCACATTTCTCTTTCCTGTGAACAAATTTATGTCGCCATTCACAAATGGAGTGTAAACGAATGAAACAAATAAGTGGGTAGTTAAAACATAGTGACGTAGAGCTACTCAGCTATAAGCGTCGCTGTTGTGCTTTATATTCTTTGTATTTCAAAACTGGTAAAATGAGGTACATATGCAGGACGTGCGCTATTTTTCGACTTGATTGGCGGGGTTAAATTATACAGCAAAAGTCTTCAATTTATAATAATTCTGCAGTCGTTTGAGTTAGTTCATTTTGATTTTGAGGAGTATATATAGCTGAAAAAAATAAACCCTTTGACTGTTCCAGACATCCTTACAGCTTTCTCCGCTGGCTGAGCTCATCTCTGTTGTCACTGTACTGCTCGTCTAATGTTGCTAACTGTACTGAGAGATGGCATTCCGGCCGCTATTAATAGTTATCAATCGGTTAGAAGAAAACTATGTATAGAAACATTTTGATTATTGCACATCTTACAGATTGATATCTTTCCTCGATAAGGCACTGTATTTGTTTTCCTTGTTCATCATATTTGCAGCGCTGCTTAAAATTAAGTAAAGCGCTGAACGAAATTTTAAAGAGTTTCCACCGACAAAAATACATTGCGTGGTCTTTGTGTATGGTTGAGTTCCATTCATTGTTCGCTGTGTATGATGTGTAGATGTGATATCGGAACCTTATTTAAAATTGAGAGCTCAGTGATATCTCACTTCATTCTCAAGATACTGGTTTTTATATCCAGGAGATTGACACACGCAGCTTGACCAATTCCGTCCCTGTACAGCCGGAATCATTTCATCGTAAAAGTTGTCGTATTACATAGGGCATAGGCAGTTCAAGATATAGAAACGACCTTTCTGCAGTTCACAGCCTTGAAACAGGCCCTTACGAGTTAATATAAATACCGGTACTCGAAACATTTTTATTCCCCGAGATATGGAAATAAATCGTAAGCAGCAGTTTGAGAGTCAGATGAAAGGGAAACGTAAACACGTCACTGGTGCTTAAAGGCAATACACAGGCCATGTTTAAACATGTCCTCAGCACTTTGGGAGCGGAGGAGCTAGACAAGTTAACCCGTACACAGTAGTCGAAGGGTTAACCTGCCGAAATAATATTGAACATATATACGTGCTTTCCTTTCCCCTCTCCCCCCCCCCCCATTCACTCCCTCCAGGAACAATGGGCCTTGCCGTTGGTGGAAAGGCTTGCGTGCCCTAGCGATACAGATAGCCGTGATGTTGGTGCAACCACATGGTAGGGTCATCTGTTGAGAAGTCAAAGAAACGTGTGTTGCTTGAAGAGGGCAGCAGTATTTTCAGTAATAGCAAGGGCTCCAGTCTGGATGATTGACTGCTCTGGCCTTGTAACATCAACCAAAACGACCCTTCTGTTCTGGTACTACGAGCGACTGAAAGCAAGGGGAAACTACAGCCGTAATTTTTCCATAGGGCAAGCAGATCTACTATATGGTTAAATGATTATGACATCCTCTTGGGTAACATTTCCGGAAGTAAAATAGTCGCCCATTCGAATCTCCGGGCAGGGACTACTCAGAAGGACGTCGTTATCAGGGGAAACAAAACTGGAGTTCTACGGATCGGGGGGGTGGAATTTCAGATTCCTGAATCCGGTAGGTAGGTTACAAAATTTAAAAAGGGAAATGGACTAGTTTAAGCCAGATGAAGTGGGAGTAAGTGAAGTTCGGTGGCAGGAGGAAGAAGACTTCTGGTCAGGTGAATACAGGATTACAAATAAAATATCAAATAGAGATAATGCAGATGTAGGTTTAAAATTGAATAAAAAATAGGAAGGCGGTTAAGGTACTATGAACAGCTTAGTAAACGCATTATTGTAGCCAAGGTAGACAGTAAGCCCACACCCACCTCAGCAGCACAAGTTTATAAGTCATATAGCTCCGCGGATGACGAGGAAATTGAAGAAACGTATGATGCGATAAAAGAAATTAATCATATAGTTGAGGGAGCAGAAAATTTAATAGTCATGGAGGGTGCTGGAATTCGGTGGTAGGAGAAGGAAGAAAAGGAAGAGTAGTAGGTGCATATGGACTGGGAGCAAAGAATTAAATAGGAACCAGTCTGGTAGAATTTTGCATAGAGCATAATGTAATCTTAGCTAACATTTGATTAAGAATCACGAATGAAGGTTATATATGTGGAAGGGGCCTCGAGATACCGGAAGGTTTCAGATTGATTATATTATGGTAAGACAGAGATTTGGGAACCAGGTTTTAAATTGTAAGATATTTTCAGTGGCAGATTTGGACTCTGACCACAGTTCATTGGTTATGAACTGTAGATTAAAACTGAAGAAACCGCAAAAAGGCAGGAATTTAAGGAGATGGGACCTAGATAAACTGAAAGAAGCTGATGTTCTAGATAGTTTAACAGGAAGCATTAGGAAACGACTGACAAAAATAGGGGAAAGCCATACAATAGAAGAAGAATGGGTAGCTTTGAAAGATGAAATAGTGAAGGCAGCAGAGGACCAAGTAGGTAAAAAGAGGAGGACTAGCTGAACTCCTTGGGTAACACAAGAGATGTTGAATTTAATCGATGAGAGGAGAAAATATAAAAGTGCAATCATGAAGCAGGCTAAGGGGAATACAAACTCCAAAAAAATTAAATCGCAAGTAAGTGGAAAATGGTTAAGCAGAAATTGCTAGAGGACAAATGTAAGGACATAGAAGCATATATCACTAGGAGTAAGATAGATCTTGCCTACAGGAGAATTAAAGAGCCCTTTGGAGGAAAGAGAACTACCTGTATGAACATCAAGAGCTCAGATGGAAAACCAGTCCTAAGCAAAGAAGGGTAAGCAGAAAAATGGAAAGACTATATAGAGAGTCTCTACATGGCAAATATGCTTGAAGCCAATATTATGGAAACAGAATAGGATGTAAATGAAGATGTAAAGGGAGATATAATAATGCGAGAAGAATTTGACAAAGCACTGAAAGACAATTTAAAAGAAAGCCCTGGGACAAGGGAATATTCCGTTAGAACAACCGATAGGGTTGGGAAATTCAGCCATTACAGAACTCTTCTCTCTGGTGGGTAAGATGTATGAGACAGGCGAAATACCCTCAGATTTGAAGAAGAATATAATAATTCCAATTCCAAAGAAAGCATGTGCTGACAGTTGTGAAACTTACCGAACTATCTGTTTAACAAGTCACAGCTAACATGAATCCTTTACAGAAGTCTGGAAAAACTGGTAGAAGCCAACCTCAGGGAAGATCAATTTAGATTCTGGAGAAATGTAGGTACAAGCGAGGCAGTACTGACCCTACGACTTCTCATTGACGATAGGTTAAGGAAGGAGAAACCTACGTGTCTAGCACTTGTAGACATAGAAAAAGATTTTGACAATATTGACTGGAATACTGTCTTTGAAATTCTCAAGGTGTCAGGGGTAAAGCACTGGTAGAGAAAGAGTATTTACAATTTGTGTAGAAACAAGATGGCAGTTATAAAAGTCGAGGGGCGTGAAAGTGAAGTAGTGCTCGAGAATCGAGAAAGACGGTGTTGCAGCCTATACCAGAAATTATTCAATCTCCATACTGAGCAAGAAGTAAAGAAAATAAATGAAAAATTTGGAGTACGAGTTGAAGTCCAGGGAGAAGAAATAAGAACGTTGAGGTTTGTCGATGATATCGTAATTCTGTCAGAGACAGAATAGGACGTGAAAGAGCAGCTGAATGGAATGGACAGTGTCTCGAAAGAAGAATGTACAGATGGACATCAACAAAAGCAAAACAAGTATAATGTACTGTAGTCTAGTTAAATCAGGTGTTGCGGAGGGAATTAGATTAGGAAATGAGACATTTAAAGTAGTAGATGAGTTCTGCTATTTAGGAAGCAAAGTAACTGATCATGGTCGAAATAGGGAGGATATAAAATGCATTCTGGCAATGGCAAGAAAAGCGTTTCTGAAGAAAAGAAATTTGCTAACATCAAGTTTAGATTTAGGTGTCAGGAAGCCCTTTCTGAAAGTATTTGTATGGAGTGTAGCCATATATGGAAGTGAAACATGGACAATAAACAGACAAGAAGAGAACAGAAGAATTTGAATTTTGGTGCTACAAAAGAATGCTCAAGATTAGATGGGTAGATCATGTAACAAATGAGGAGGTACTGAATAGAATTGGGGAGATCTTTGTGCAGAAACCTGATTAGAAGAAGGGATCGGTCGACTGGACACATTCTCAGGCATCAAGGGATCACCAATTTGGTACTGGAGGGAAGCGTGGAGCGTAAAAATCGTTGTGGGAGACCAAGAGATGAATATAGTAAGCGGATTAAGAAGGATGTAGTTTGCATTAGTTACTTGGAGATGATGAGGCTTTCACAGGTTAGAGTAGCATGGACAAATGCATCAAACCAATCTTTGCACCGAAGAGCACAACAATAACAACACCAACGACAAAGTAGTAGACGAGTTTTGCTATCTGGGAAGCAAAATAACTGATGATGGTCGGAGCAGAGAGGATATAAAATGCAGACTGTCGATGACAAGCAAAGCGTTTCTCAAGACGAGAAATTTGTTAACATCGAGATTTAAGTGTCAGGAAGTCATTTCCGAAAGCATTTGTGTTGAGTGTAGCCATGTATGGAAGTGTTTAGACAAGAAGAGAACAGAAGCTTTCGAAATGTGGTGCTACACAAGAATGCTGAAGATTAGATCGGTAGACCACATAACTAATGAGGAGGTATTGAATAGCATTGGGGAGAAGAGAAATTTGTGGCACAACTTGACTAGAAGAAGGGATTGGTTGGTAAGACATCTAAGGCATCAAGAGACCATCCATTTAGTATTGGAAGGAAGCGTGAAGGGTAAAAGCCGTAGAGTGAGACCAAGAGATGAATACACTAAGCAGATTCAGAAGGATTTAGGTTGCAATAGTTCCTCGGAGATGAAGACGCTTTCACAGGATAGAGTAGCATGGAGAGCTTCATCAAACCAGTCTCTGGTTTGCTGTAAGAAAGAATGGCGAAACTGAAAGGGGATCGAAGAACAGAGTTCCAGGGTACAAAGAAACACAGCAGAGGAAAGGAAATACAGTACTAACCTGACTATAGCAGACGTTGGAAGTGACCATCATTCATCGACTGGCACTTTTGGGCCCTGGTTACCAAGTTGCTGAAGGCGGATCAAACCTCGACTGCGTAAATTGCTGTAATCTCATCCGAAATTTTCGGCCTCAGTTCTTGAAGACTATGGGAGTTGCTGCGATACATCTTAGACTTGAGGAACCCTCGGAGAAAGTTATCACACACTGACAGATCACTTGACCTGGTTGGCGAGCTAGGGCAACGACCAGACTGACCTCTGCTATTTCTGTCAGGAATGAAGATTGGGTAAACGTGCTCCAAGGAACCTGTGTGGACAACGTGGCGGGCGTACATAGGCTTCCGCGTCACGGACTATGGTTATATGCAAACATTCACGTCCAATCGTATGCACTCTTCCGGGCCATTTTTATTTGCCCCACCCTGCACATACTGATGTTACGCAACATTTTTCGCATAGAATAATGTGTTCTCGGACAACATTTCAAACACGTTTGGGCAGATAAGGGCCATTCCCTCCTACGTCTTCAGCATTCCGTGGGTAGGAGGGTTCCCGTTGTCACCACGCTCACGGGATGTACTTTGCGCTGATTCGTTAGGTATCTGGAGTGGTGTGGAGCGAGTGACGAACAACTTGACCACGCAGAAGTTTGAAAGTTGTGTTTTCACAAGAGTATAGCTACGTATCATCTGAATTATGGCCCAAATTTGTACACGGTATGAATTGCCGGAGCTGACATCTAAGTGTGCTTTTTTCTCCTTAAAATTTGAGGTTAAACTATTCCGGTTTCCTTGCGGTCCAGCAACAGCCAGCCATCTAGTAAGCGGCACCTGTCCGCAGCGCTTGCCTCTGACTAGGTACTGTATTAAATTTTTGATCTTAACACAGCGGCAGTGACGCCGGACTCGTGTTACGGAGGTCGGTAGTTCAAATGTTCTTAAATCATGTAAGGCGACTACCGGTACTGTTCTTTTGAAAGAGAATGTTTGATTTCCCTCTCTCTCCCTTCACTGTATGGGCTTGTGCTCCGTCTCTGTTTACGTTCGATGAGGATTTATGTAAAAAATAGCTGGTCAGCACTAAGCAGTTTCGGAAAAGATGCCCGTTCATTTCTATCTCCCAGTAACTAACACAAACTCTTAAGCGACTTCGCTGTCTGTGACCACTCTTCCTTCTCTTGATGCAGGAAAGACGGAAATTCATCTGTGTTCATATTCCTTACGAAGAACTCACCATGACGAGGAGCATGCTTCCACAGCAACAGAGACCCACAAAACCGCATCACACAACAACCAGGTATATGCTGACATACTACACTCTTAAAATTGTCAGGCACCTGTTGCTCGGTGACGGAGGATTAGCCACGTGGTTAAGCCACCAATTGCCGCACAGTCTGCTAGGGAGTGCCGTTGGCAGATTATTGGTACTCAGATGACTATAAATATTTTTAGGTGGTCAAGGTTTATATAGATTATTTAATTATTTAAATGCTTATATTCAGGTTTTTATTTAAAATTTATCTTTCAACTTTTGTTTTTTGAATATTTATTCTAGTAGTGTTGTGTACATAGTTCCGCGTAGTCAGCGCATACACAACTTTCCCACTAGAGCGCGCCCCGCTAAGCACAACAGCACAGGCGGAACGCTCGTCCGTCTCCGCTCTACGAGATGGCGCTGCCATAAAGATGGACCAAATTCTGCTTCCGCCGATCCGCATATTAATATGTAACGCAGCCAATGAGATTGCTGCTAACGTAGAAACTTTTCTCCTCGCGGATCACACTCGCGCAGTGATACCTGAACGCGTGAGGTATTATAACGAGTGTACAGACTTCCGATTAGTCAGTCTGCATTAGTCTGCATTATTCTATAGTCAAGTTTCAGTCTGCGCCTAATAAGATTACCATATTCCTGTACATAGCCATGAAGATAAATGAATAGACACTTCGTCAAGTATCAGAGATATGTGAGAATAAGATTACGTACCAAGTCCAAAGGAACTTCAGATTGTCAGTTGTAAAGCATCCAGAATCAAGTTACGCAATGTCTATGATTTTTATTCTTTTAATAAATGTGTGTGAAAATTAATAAAGTTCTGTTTAAAGTTGGTCACTGTCAATCTGCTACTCTAAGCGTGCAAGTGGCATTTCTATCGTCTGACCCAACGGCAGAAGATAAACACGCCACGATAAGACCACGAGACATATTGCTGACACTCGCCTACTTCGTTAGAGCGACAAGTCAAATAATCTGATGGTGTGTGTACCGAAGGTCTTACAGTACGCACACCACAAGTAGTATTATTTTTCTTATCCGTAAATAACTTATAATTAGAATGTGACACCGAAGACCAGTGACAAAACGGCCTCTATCTTCCAAGGCTACGATGCATGTAAATGGGCGATATATCTTGCACTGAAAAGGTGTTTGAATGTTGTGCAGGTGTGGTTAAATTTAGTGGAGCTAAACTTCTTACTGTTGTTATTCATAGATCCCCAGACTCCGATTTCACAACATTTTTGCTAAAGCTAGAGGAGGTTCTTGGTTCACTTTATAGGAAATACAAAAAGTTAGTTATATGTGGTGACTTCAATATTAATTGTATAAGTGATTGTGCAAGGAAAAGGATGCTGGTAGACCTCCTTAATTCATATAATCTTATGCAAACCGTATTCTTTCCAACGAGAGTGCAAGGAAACAGTAGAACAACCATAGACAATATTTTTGTTCATTCGTCATTATTAGAAGGGCATTCTGTTAGCAAAAAGGTGAATGGCCTTTCAGATCATGATGCACAAATTTTAAGTCTAAAAGATTTTTGTGCTGCAACACATGTTAAATATAGTTACCAACTTTTTAGGAAAGCTGATCCAGTTGCTGTACAGACTTTTGTAAACCTTATCAAGGAACAAGAGTGGCAAGATGTTTATAGTGCTGATACGGTAGACGATAAATATAATGCTTTCCTTAAAACTTTTCTCGTGCTCTTTGAAAGTTGCTTTCCGTTAGAACGTTCAAAACAGGGTACTAGCACTAACAGGCAGCCTGGGTGGCTGACTAAAGGGATAAGAATATCCTGTAGAACAAAGTGACAATTATATCAAAACGTTAGAAACAGTCAAAATCTAAGTGCAGCAACCCATTACAAACAGTATTGTAAGGTGCTTAAAAAAGTTATTAGGAAGACAAAAAGGATGTGGTATGCAGATAGAATAGCTAAGTCTCAGGATAAAATTAAAACCATATGGTCAGTCGTAAAGGAAGTGGCTGGTCTGCAGAGACAGGTCGAGAATATAGAATCAGTGCGTAGTGGGGATGTCCGTGTTACTGATAAGTCGCATATATGTACAGTACTTAATAATCACTTTCTGAATATAGCAGGTGAACTAAATAGAAACCTAGTCCCAACAGGGAATCATATAGCGCTCTTAGAAAAAAGTGTTCCGAGACTGTTACCTGAAATGATCCTCCATGATACTGACAAGAGGGAGATTGAGTTAATAATTAAATCACTAAAGACCAAGAACTCTCATGGATATGACGGGGTATCTAGCAGAATACTGAAGTATTGTTCCACGTATGTTAGCTCAGTACTTAGCCATATCTGTAACTTTTCCTTTAGGAGTGGTCGGTTTCCTGACCAATTAAAGTACTCGGTAGTGAAGCCACTTTATAAAAAGGGAGACAGGGATAATGTTGACAATAATAGACCTATTTCTATGCCATCGGTGTTTGCTAAAGTTATCGAGAGGGTTGTATATACAAGGTTACTGCAGCATTTAAATTCACATAATTTGCTGTCAAATGTACAGTTTGGTTTTAGAAATGGCTGAACAACTGAAAATGCTATAGCTCTTTTCTCTGTGAGGTTTTGGACGGATTAAATAAAAGGTTGCGAACGTTAGGTGTTTTCTTTGATTTAACGAAGGCTTTTGACTGTGTTGACCACAAAATATTACTGCAGAAGTTGGAACATTATGGAGTAAGGGGAGTAGCTTACAATTGGTTCGCCTCCTACTTTAAGAACAGAAAGCAGAAGGTAATCCTCCGCAATATTGAGAGTGGTAATGATGTTCAGTCCCAATGGGGCACTGTTAAATGGGGCGTTCCCCAAGGGTCGGTGCTGGGGCCACTGCTGTTTCTTATTTATGTAAATGATATGCCTTCTAGTATTACAGGTGATTCAAAAATATTTCTGTTTGCTGATGACACCACCTTGGTAGTGAAGGATCTTGTATGTAATATTGAAACATTATCAAATGATGTAGTTCATGATATAAGTTCGTGGCTTGTGGAAAATAATTTGATGCTAAATCACAGTAACACTCAGTTTTTACAGTTTCTATCCCACAATTCAACAAGAACTGACATTTTAATCGGACAGAATGGGCATGTTATAAGCGAGACGGAACAGTTCAAGTTCCTAGGCGTACGGATAGATAGTAAGCTGTTGTGCAAAGCCCATGTTCAGGATCTTGTTCAGAAACTAAATGCCGCTTTATTTACCATTAGAACAGTATCTGAAATAAGTGACATTTCAATGCGAAAAGTAGTATACTTCGCATATTTTCATACGCTTATGTCATATGGTATTATTTTTTGGGGTAATTCTTCTGATTCAAAAAGGGTATTTTTGGCTCAAAAACGGGCTGTTCGAGCAATGTATGGTGTAAGTTCGAAAACCTCTTGTCGACCCCTATTCAATAGTCTGGGAATTTTGACATTGCCCTCACAGTATGTATTTTCTTTAATGTCGTTTGTTGTTAGCAATATTAGCTTATTCCCAAGAGTTAGCAGCTTTCACTCAGTTAATACTAGGCAGAAATCAAATCTGCATGTGGAATGCACTTCCTTGACTCTTGTGCAGAAAGGAGTGCAGTATTCGGCTGCATCCATTTTCAATAAGCTACCACAAGAACTCAAAAATCTTAGCAGTAGCCCAAACACTTTTAAGTCTAAACTGAAGAGTTTCCTCGTGGCTCACTCCTTCTATTCTGTCGAGGAGCTCCTGGATGAGCTAAAAAATTAAGCAAATTCCAGTGTTACATTCTTGATTTTCTTTATTTAAACTAACGACTTGACGCCTGAATATGTTTCTTATATTTCATTTTATCTGTTTCTACAATCGTGTTATAATTTCATGTATTGACTCGTTCCATGACCATGGAGACTTCTCCTAAATGTGGTCCCACGGAACAATCAATAAATAAATAAATAAAAATAAAAAAAAATAATAGTGATACTGCTCTCAGCTATGGTCAGCCAAATCTGGAATATTATGTTATCGAACATTGTGATCAGGAGGCTCCACACTCATGAGTAAACAGGGAATCCAGCCATGTTTGTCTCGACTGACAACGACTTGGAGGGACAATAGCTGAATTGACATCTGCATAGAACGACACAGTGACATTAAATGGAGGAGAAACTTCAAATGTTCGTATTGGGAGACTGTAAGTAGGGAAATGCAGGACGGGTATGATCACACTGCGTAACACCACTCCTGTACTTTTATAACCCGTGTTATCACCGTTTGACTCCACTTTCCAAATACAAATAATTGACCAACAGCGGGCGGACAAGTGTCACTGGTATTTACTAGTGTGTCGCGGTAGTAATATAAATACTAAGCAACAACTGTAGATACTACATTTAACATCTTTTAAAAATCAAATTGTCAGTTATAGTATTTTATAAAATACGTCTGTTTTTTTTTAAATAGAACAATATATTTAAGCATACGTAACTTCTCATTAACGTCTCTTTCTTGGTTAAATGTATTTTGGCTTTTGTAAAGGTATTTGAGTTCTGAATTTTTAACTAATTAGCACTATTTTGGATTAACGTAGATACATTGTTTTCACACCAGGCTCTGATTCTGTAAACTGTGCTATTTTATGTGAAAAGCGACGTGTAAATTTCAGTAAGTAGTAAATACTTTGCGATGACAAACATCATGGGATATGTCCTGATATGGAGTCCGACGACCTTGTGCCCAGCATAATGCAGCAACTTCTACATCTACATCTACATTGATACTCCGCAAGCCACCCAACGGTGTGTGGCGGAGGGCACTTTACGTGCCACTGTCATTACCTCCCTTTCCTGTTCCAGTCGCGTATGGTACGCGGGAAGAACGACTGTCTGAAAGCCTCCGTGCGCGCTCTAATCTCTCTAATTTTACATTCGTGATCTCCTCGGGAGGTATAAGTAGGGGGAAGCAATATATTCGATACCTCATCCAGAAACGCACCCTCTCGAAACGTGGCGAGCAAGCTACACCGCGATGCAGAGCGCCTCTCTTGCAGAGTCTGCCACTTGAGTTTATTAAACATCTCCGTGACGCTATCACGGTTACCAAATAACCCTGTGACTAAACGCGCCGCTCTTCTTTGGATCTTCTCTATCTCCTCCGTCAGACCGATCTGGTACGGATCCCACACTGATGAGCAATACTCAAGTATAGGTCGAACGAGTGTTTTGTAAGCCACCTCCTTTGTTGATGGACTACATTTTCTAAGCACTCTCCCAATGAATCTCAACCTGGTACCCGCCTTACCAACAATTAATTTTATATGATCATTCCACTTCAAATCGTTCCGCACGCATACTCCCAGATATTTTACAGAAGTAACTGCTACCAGTGTTTGTTCCGCTATCATATAATCATACAATAAAGGATCCTTCTTTCTATGTATTCGCAATACATTACATTTGTCTATGTTAAGGGTCAGTTGCCACTCCCTGCACCAAGTACCTATCCGCTGCAGATCTTCCTGCATTTCGCTACAATTTTCTAATGCTGCAACTTCCCTGTATACTACAGCATCATCCGCGAAAAGCCGCATGGAACTTCCGACACTATTTACTAAGTCATTTATATATATTGTGAAAAGCAATGGTCCCATAACACTCCCCTGTGGCACGCCAGAGGTTACTTTAACGTCTGTAGACGTCTCTCCATTGATAACAACATGCTGTGTTCTGTTTGCTAAAAACTCTTCAATCCAGCCACACAGCTGGTCTGATATTCCGTAGGCTCTTACTTTGTTTATCAGGCGACAGTGCGGAACTGTATCGAACGCCTTCCGGAAGTCAAGAAAAATAGCATCTACCTGGGAGCCTGTATCTAATATTTTCTGGGTCTCATGAACAAATAAGGCGAGTTGGGTCTCACACGATCGCTGTTTCCGGAATCCATGTTGATTCCTACATAGTAGATTCTGGGTTTCCAGAAATGACATGATACGCGAGCAAAAAACATGTTCTAAAATTCTACAAGAGATCGACGTAAGAGATATAGGTCTATAGTTTTGCACATCTGCTCGACGACCCTTCTTGAAGACTGGGACTATCTGTGCTCTTTTCCAATCATTTGGAACCCTCCGTTCCTCTACAGAATGTTCTTCACACCAATCGTGAACGGCCACTGACATGACGCAGTTTCAATCTTCGCTGGCCCATTTTGGACAGAGGACATCGTTTGGTTAAGTAATGGTCAATCTCAACGAAATTCACCAAAAGCCGTGCAATTTGAGATGATATTTTATGTTATTTTATTCTGACAGCTACCAGTTTCAACATTTCATTATGCCATCTTCAGGCCCCCGCATAATAAAAGATTAGATATGTGGTGTAGATCAGGGTGTATAAAGCAAGCTTACAGAAAGTGACTGGTAATGATAATAGCGCTTAAAGCTAGGAAATTACTGTAGTGGCGTTAAACCAAATCTCTGTAAACATCCAGCACAATAGACTAAACAGACTTAATTATTTGATAGTCATAAAAGTATATAATACTACATATTTACAAGAGAATGTGCAGAAACATTAAAAAGATCATAACTATACAGTATACAATCAGGAGATCCGTTGAAACAAAGTTTTTTTTTTAAATATAAAATTTTATAAAGTTCTTGTAGATGACGAAACCCATTGTATATGAGAGAACCTATCTTCATTTAAAGTAAAAATCACACAGTAATCTATGAAGTGCAATAGTACGCATATTTCCGGCCTAGGTTCAATAACAACTGGTGATGTAATTAGTTGTGACAGAATCAAAAAAACCACGTTATCGAAAAACCCAACGGTACTCGATATAGTAAGAGGAAGAAAGCATTCAATAAGCATGCTAAGAATATTCACAAATATTTTGGGTGCCTAAATTGTACAGCAAATCGAAATTAAAAGATATGATTTTGTTTCCTTTATAACTCTTAATATATCGGCATTACCACACACCAACAAAAACTTCAAATCCTACTTAACTAAGCGGAGTCCTCCAAGTTCTCATCCACACAATGTCATACTCTCTACCTGGGAGTGTAAGCAATATCCTAACGACCTATCTACAGATGACAATCCATCTAAATAATAATCACGTTATGTCACAGTAGCTAACGTCAGTATGGAAAAAGATAAAAGGTAAATGGATATGCAAAGACCACCATACCATCAAAGTTGAAGCCCATAAAGTAACTAACATCATCGGATTCCATGAACACCAAAGCACATATCTAGTAAGAAAATCTTAACATTCCTCCTAAGCTGTATGGAAAAATAAGGACACGCTGATAAACTATTCGAGTCCTAATCACGCTCTTAAGATGCAGTCATGCAGTCAAGATGTACGGAATTCCCTGAAATGAACTGGGGAATTTGTCAATTTGGATCTAGAAATGCAGTCGTTACATAAAAGCCGAGGAAGTACATCCATACTAAGATTCTTAGACAACAAAACTGTAGGTGAAGATAATTTATATTGTCGGAAACAACGGTTAAACATATAAAGAATTAAATTAATGTAAAGGTGTATAAATAGTGCTGAACTAAAGTAATACCTATCATCCAAAGAAAAACCCCCAAAGTGACTATATGAATTTTACTATAATAAGTCCCAGAAATGATGTATGACAAGACACTGACTTGCCTAATTCCTCATGGATTTTAGTTAAGTTAAAACGGTAATATAGCTATGACATAACATGCCCCATTGAAATACAATGCGTAGAAAACAAACTACATGTCTCGTTCACAGAACCGTCTATATCACTGCTGTAAAGCATAGTTTCGGCAAAAATGCATCGTCAAAGAAATGATGGATGCCTAAGCAGCAAGCTGGGTATTCACAGCCAAAACCATAGAACCACCGCTCCCTCTTATAGGTCATATCGATCTCTTATATGACAAGCACTTCTAGAAAACGCTTTGATGCTGTGACATCTAATTATATCACCAGTTGTGGTAGGCAATAAATAGGCATACTATTATAGATTAATGTGTGACACTTTACTTTATATGAAGATAGGCTCTCTTATATACTAGGGTTTTCCACATCTACAAGAATCTAATATGATTTTATGTTTAAAAAAAATGACAAGCTTTGTTTCAATGGAGCTCCTGATTAAATACTGTCGAATTCGGATTTTTTACTGTTTTTGCACAATCTCTTGTAAATCTGTAGTGTCAAATAGTTTTATGACCAACAAATATGTTTTAGTTTGTTATGCTGGATGTACAGAGAGATTCGGTTAAACGCCATTAACAAATACACATGAGCCGTGCTACGGCTCGCGTTGGCACCGTGTGTAGGTTTCTGCCAGACCGTATCGCTTAGTTCGCATGGTTGCGTTGTATGTCTTCTTCTCGTGTTCACTGAAGCCACTCGGTCTCATAAGCGTTGCCTGTCCGATAGTGGCAGCAGCGGCGCTCATCGATATGTAGTAACTGCTGCCCTATCTTTGGGGCGACCTCGTGCTTTTTCCGTGTGGTGTGAGTGTGGCAGATCGGTTGGGGGCGCAGGAGCAGCGACGTCACCGCAGAGTGACAACACGCTGAGACGTGTGGGGGCGTATATGGACTGCCGGATCTAAGGGCGGTGGTCACTAGGGTGCACTACCTCGTCCAAACCTGATCCCACGTTTAAGTTGAGTGCATTGCAATTCGCGTAGAGAAACTTCCACCATTGTGAAATCTCGGTATTCTCCCGTGAATTGGGTTTGTGTTGCTGCTCGTAGTGTCGCTGAGGCGGAAAGCAGCGAGTGGAGTACCTGGGGAAGGCGGACCTGATTAGTCTTCCTGAGCTTTTAATTACTATTTTCTATTTTCAGCTTCTTACATTGTTACGTTCAATCAGCTGTATTTTTCTCTCTTGTGACCGCTAACGCCCCAGTTGCCTGCCCTAAGGATTAGGGTATTTAACGGCAGTGTACATATCCTCGCCTTGCCACCGCTGTCCTGTGAGGAGTGTAAGTTTCACAGCTTCTTGATTGTAGGTCGGTTGGCGTTCTTCTACCTTAGTGGTAGTCATTCCTTCTCGTTCCGGGCTCTCTAAGCAGAGTACTCGGGCGGAGCCCAGACCGCCGGTTCCGGCTTTGGCGTAATTTTACATCTTGCATTTGTTTCGTTGGATGTCAGGTAGCCTCACCAAGATTATCATTAGTAGCTCGTAAGACAGCCACTAGTCCGAGCTACCATTTTGTGATCTGAATCCAACTCTTGGCTGTCTTTCTCTTCGCTCGAGAAAGCATTTTTGTTGTGACCTACTCCGTGGTAGATTCCTGGAGCACCGTCTGTCCCTGGCCCTTGTGTTTTATGATTGTATTATTATTTTATTATTGTATTATTAAGCTACCATCATGTGTCTCACCTGTTTGATGATCTGGTGTTGGTTTTTTTAAATTAACTTCTGCTATGCCATTCACCTTTTGACAGAATATTGGTTAATTTTTTTTATAATCGCCATTTTGGCGTCAAAGGCCTTCGGCTGTGATTGTGGTTACTTGCTTAATATTCTGGTTGCGGGCACACTGGCTTGTTTTCCAAAATTATTTGCTTCTGTATTATATGTATCTTTGTTTAATTTTTTATAATTGCCATTCTGGTATTAAAGGCCTTCAACCGTGATTGTGGTTACTTGCTTTAAAATTTTCGTTGCGGCCACATTGGCTTGTTTTCAAAAATTATTTGCTGTCTGTATTTTTTTTTGTAAAATTTTCTAATATTAACTATTAAAAAATTTAGCAAACATGCATTTTGCTGGCAATTATTGTCATTTTAGGCGTTGAAGACCGACAGCCGTGATTGTGGTTACTTGCTTTAAAATTCTGATTGCGACTACATTGGCTTTTCTTCGAAATTATTGGCTGTCTGTATTTTAGGTATTAGTTAAATTTTAAATAACTGCCATTTTCGCGTTAAAGGCCTTCAGCCGTGATTGTGGTTAATTGCTTTAAAATTCTGATTGCGACCTCTTTGGCTTGTTTTCAAAAATTATTTACTAAAATAAATGAGCAAAGCAAACCAATAGTAATTGATTCGGGCCCCATCCACAATTGTAATCCAATCCTGCCTTCCTTAACTACCAAGGTTTAAATATACACATGTTTTAGTCCTTGTGCTGGTTGTACACAGATTTGGTATCATGCCACTACTTTAATTTATAAGATTTAAGTGCTATTATGATTACCAGTCATTTTCTTCAAGCCTGATTCATACACACTTTTATTATGCAGGGGCCTGAAGATGGTGTAATGAAATATTGGAACTGGTAGCCTTCAAAATAAAAAAAAAATAACATCTTAATTGCACGGATATTGGTGAATTTCATTGACAATGACGATGATCGCGTTTTATGCATTGGGACCGCAAAGTGCATGAATGGATGAAAATGGTCTCCAAGTTCAAATAGTTCAAATGGCTCTAAACACCATGGGACTTAACATCTGAGGCCATCAGTCCCCTAGACTTAGAACTACTTAAATCTGACTAACCTAAGGGCATCACACACATCCAAGCCCGAGGCAGGATTCGAACCTGCGACCGTAGCAGCAGCGCGGTTCGGGACTGAAGCGCCTAGAACCGCTCGGCCACAGCGGCCGGCTGGTCTTTATGTTGCCACCATTTTCAATCAATGATCGGTTCAGACCTGCAGCTCTTATCAACTAAAACCGGCACTCATCTTACCACGCCACCATTTTCCAGTCGTGTAGGATACAATCGATAAGGTCACGAGCCTAGGAGATGCGCTGTATGTGATGTCGTGCTGATAGCAAAGGCATTCGCGTCGGCCATCTGCTGCCATGGGTCATTAACGCTAAATCTAGCCGCACTGTCCTAACGAATACGTTTGTCATACATCCCACATTGATTTCTGCTGTTTATTCATGCAGTGTTGCTTGTCTATAATCACTGACGCCTCGACGAAAACGCCGCCGCTCACACACATTAAATCAAGGATGTCGGCCTCTGCGTTGTCCACGCTGACAGCCAATGTCTTAATTATTTTATTCTCGCACACTGTTGACACTGTGGATCTCAGATTATTGAATTCGCTGACGGTTTTCGAAATGCAATGTTCCATGCGTCTAGCTCCAATTACCGCTCCTCGTTCAGAGTGTATTAATAGCCGTCGTGCGGCCATACCCACATCGGAAACCTTATCACACGAATCATCGGAGTTCAAATGACAGCTCCGCCAGTCCACTGCCCTTTTATACATTGTGTTTGCAATACTATCGCCATCTGTATATGGCCATGTCGCTATCCCACGATTTTTGTCGCCTCTGTGTATATACTAGCAAACAGTAGTTAATATGCGCCCTGAAGCAAAAGTTGGTAAGATATTGATAAAAACATTCCGCGTATAATTCACGTTAAACGTTATTTCCAAAGGTATAATGTATGTGACGGTATGGAATACAGGTAAGTAATGTACGTTAGAATTCATTTGTTATTTTAACTCTGTTACATACGACGTCCCTTTTTTATAAATATAAATATATTTCACCATTAGAGACAGTTTGTAGTACACTCCTCCCATATGACTATTATATCCTAATATTTAACCTTCCAATAGTACGTTCATCCCAAGTTTCACAACTGCTTGGAGTGACCGTCATGTATTGCGCAATGAAAAGTACTCTCGAGTAATTTATAGCATATAGCCGAATAGATACAGACTGTGATATAAACACTGTTTACCACAGATTATTTACGTGTCTACAAATGCACACAGCTAATTCAGTGTTTCCGAGGAGGCAGTGCTTCGTGGCTTCTCAACCGATCCAGGCCTTGCTCTGCACAAATTTCCGGGCGAGCTCAGTGGCCCATCCCACTGTCTTTCCTTCCTTTTTCTGCGAACCCTCGCAACAGTGGTCGGTAGCGTTACGAAGCACGCCCACAGTCCACTCTCCTAGTTCACTGAAGTCTCCTGGGAGTTACCGGGTTGCGTTTCCAATTCTGACTGCGTCGCTGTTCGCCGTATCGATTCGGCCCTGGACCAGACGGTCTGGAACATGTAGGAATCCACCAGTACCTGCGTTACCTGCTGTGAGTTCCATCGCGTGGCTTTACACTTTCTCTT
The DNA here is from genome assembly GCF_023864345.2 of Schistocerca serialis cubense. Taxonomy (NCBI): domain Eukaryota; kingdom Metazoa; phylum Arthropoda; class Insecta; order Orthoptera; family Acrididae; genus Schistocerca; species Schistocerca serialis. The sequence continues at coordinate 231,301,921 of NC_064645.1, forward strand.
GTCTACAGGAAGGCAAGGAAAATTTTGGAGAGCCGTGGCAACACGCTACGCAGTTAGACGTCACATAAGCTACGTTATTGTCAGTTCGAAAGTCAAAATTCCGCTTAAATTATTACGTATTTCTAAGTCACAAACGTTCTTTGTACATAGCTTGAAATCTCTTCCTATTTTATCGTGCTGACGTCTAACATCGATGGATATTAACAGTGTAACATTTTTTTGAAACCTAATTATAATCAAACGTTATAGATCCACGTTCCTCAAATGAAAAGCTGTAATACTTTGCTTTATTAGATTTGTGATGCCAGCAGGCTACCAATACATATTTAAACAAAGGGGCGTACATGGCCTCATGTACTTCTTTATTGAATTGTTCGCATATTTGACATAAATATAGGTCGGAGCAAATAAAAGTGACCCAGAAAAAGAATTCCAGGATGTAAAAAATACACAGCAGAGGACTATAGCAGATGTTGAACATAACCATCATTCATCTCTTGGAACGTTTATTCCCTGGTCAGTAAGTTGGTGAAGTTGGATCGAAGGTGGACTACTATAATTCCTGCCGTCTCATCCACATATTCTGCTGCAGTTCTTGCAGACTATGAGGGTTGCTGCGATACATCTCAGGCTTGATGGCTCCTCTTAGAAAGTAATCGTACACTGACAGAGCAGGTGAGGTGAGTGGCCAGCTAGGGCCCCGAACAGACTCACATTTGCAAACAACTCTGTCAGCCGTGAAGATTGTGTAAATGCATTCCGAGTTTCGCCCGGCTGTATGTGCAGTTGCCCCACCCTGTTCGAAGTAAATGTAGGAATTTTCATCCTCCGTTAACGCTGCTACAAATGGTTTCAAAGAGTTTGCAATGTAACGCGCCGATCTCAGACACTGATGAAAGATGATGGGACCACCAATGCTTGGTGCAGACACTGCACAACAAATCCCAACCTACTGATCATGCAATGGCATTTCATGGAAGTTACGCAAATTCCCCACTGCCCAGAACCCGTAATTCTGTGAGTTGATAATACTACTGAGGTGAAACCAGGCTTCATCAGACATTCAGACATGAAGAACAGATCCATCTCCATGCAATTCATTGTTATTTTGGGGAAAAGCCACTCACAAAACTGGAGGCGTTGAGTAGCATTTGCAGGTTTTAATGCATGAAGAACAGACACTCAGCAGTGACTCATGATCACGTCCAGGTGGAGTACTCGTCCGCATGATGGACGTGACATGCCGGTGTGTTACGACTGGCGTCGGGTTGATTTGGTATTACTCTGAAGTACTGTATTTTCTGGTCAACTGCAGGCACATTTTCGGGTGTGCGCCTACGTTCTGGAATATTATTTGACTCGTTCAAAACAGATCCCGTCTCACGCCATTTGGCACTCTTTGCTGGCACTTTGACTCCACTGAAATTCTCGGCAAACAACTGACCACACCGTTTAGACGACTTTGTTGTTACGTAACTTTCCACAATGAACACCCACTGTTCCATTACGAGTATCATAGTCATTTTTGCACTGCTCCACTCGCACTGACGCAGCCCGCACTACCCTTTGAATCTGTGTGGATCACGTAGCGGGCGTACACGAGTCTGCGCTTCATGGTGTGTGGTTATATGCATACATTCACTTCCAATCGCATCCACTCCTGCGGGCAACTTTTATTTGCGCCTCCACATAAAGCGGCTCACATTTTGGATGAGAAGAGATTCTCACTGGTTTCGAGCGGCTAAAAGAAGTGGTAAAGGATGCTAGTCTTGCTTGTAAGATGAAAGCAGTGCTGACAACTTGCAGCATAGTCGACAGGACCGATTGCGTATCTCTGGTACAGAAACGAGTGGAGCGTCTGAATCAGAGGCTCAGACAGTTCTGCGACCCGGTAGGCTGCAGATTCCTCGACTTGCGCCAATGGGTGGTAGGGTTTCGGGTTCATCTGAATAGGTCAGGTGTCCACTATACACAGGAGGCGGCTACACGGGTAGAAGGAACTGTGTGGCCTGGACTGGGCGGTTTTTAAGGTTAGAGGGTCTCGGGAAAACACAAGTAGGGCTTCAGTCACAAAGGGTGCAGGCTTCCACAGTTGTAAATTGTCGTAGCTGTGTTGGGAAAGTACCAGAGCTCCAAGTGCTAATAGAAAGAACTGATGCTCAAATCGTTATAGGCACTGAAAGCTTGCTAAAGCCGGATATAAGCTCAGTCGTAATTCTTGAGAAGGACCTTACGGTTTTACGAAAGGATAGGCTAAACACGGTTGGCGGTGGCGTGTTTGTTGTTGTTAGAAGTAGTTTAACTTGTCGCGAAATGTCAACATGCGTTTAGAAAACATCGTCCCTGTGAAACACTACTAGCTCTTTATTTACACGAAGTGTTGAGTGCTATTGACAAGGGATTTCAGATCGATTCCGTATTTCAGGATTTCCGGAAGGCTTTTGACACGGTACCACACAAGTGGCTCGTAGTGAAATTGCGTGCTTATGGAATATCGTCTCAGTTATGTGACTGGACTTGTGATTTCCTGTTAGAGAGGTCGCAGTTCGTTGTAACTGAAGGAAAGTCATCGAGTAAAACAGAAGTGATTTCTGGCGTTCCCCAAGGTAGTGTTGTAGGCCCTTTGCTGTTCCTTATCTATGTAAACGATTTGAGTAACTATCTGAACAACCGTCTTCGGTTGTTTGCAGATGATGCTGTCGTTTATCGACTAATAAAGTCATCAGTAGATAAAAAAAACTGCAAAACGATTCAGAAAAAAAATATCTGAAAGGTGCGAAAAGTGGCAGTTGACCCTAAATAACGAAAAGTGTGAGGTCATCCACATGAGTGCAAAAAGGAACTCGCTAAACTTCCGTTACATGATAAATCAGTCTAATCTAAAAGCAGTAAATTCAACTAAATACTTAGGGATTACAATTACGAACAACTTAAATTGGAAGAAACACACAGAAAATGTTATGGGGACGGCTAACCAAAGACTGCGTTTTATTGGCAACACACTTAGAAAATGTAACAGACCTACTAAGGAGACTACCTACACTACGCTTGTCCGTCCTGTTTTAGACTACTGCTGCGCGGTGTGGGATCCTTACCAGATAGAACTGACGGAGTAAATCGAAAAAGTTCAAAGCAAGGCAGCACGTTTTGTATTATCGCGAAGTATGGGAGATAGTGTCACAGAAATGAAAAAAGTATTTGAGCTGAAAATAATTAAAAGAAAGGCGTTTTTCGTTACGACGGAATCTTCTAAGGAAATTACAATCACCAACTGTCTCCTCCGAATGCGAAAATATTTTGTTGACACCGACCTACGTAGGGAGGAACGATCACTACGATAAAATAAGTGAAATCAGAGCTCGTACGGAAAGATATAGGTGTTCATTATTTCTGCGCGCTTTACGTGATTGAAATAATAGAGAATTGTGAAGGTGGTTCGATGAACCCTCTGCCAGGTACTTAAATGTGATCTGCAGAATCTGCATGTAGATGTAGATACGTATTTACAACCTATCTCACTTGGCCATCGGTTGTTTTAATTCACAGTGACGCGCTATGCTAGACTCAGAAACCATGAAAAATATTGTAGAATGAAAATTCCTTAAAATAAGGTTGTTCCTCTTGCATGAACTTTCTCGCGAACTAATAAACGTTGGCACCTTCCTGCCATGTTGTTTCCGGCAGAGACTTCTGGTTACCTTGGTGTGTACTCTCACGGACGCAAACAACAGAAGATTGTCAGAATAGTGTGCGAAAATATCATGGCCGATAATGATCGACGTCCAGCACCCGTAATTTCGTGGAATGTTCTATACGCCAGGTAAACATTAAACGAGTTAGTACTGTAATTAAGGTTCCAGTGTCATTACTTAAAACATTTATTGCTTATTACCACAGCTGTTTCGCAAGATTTCCATTTTCAACTATCTGCGTGTACAAAGTTTGAGAATTAGAATGTGCTTCAGTGTCAGAGGAAATTTAAACTACATTTCTTTAATAAGTGAAGAATTTCGTGAGTTATTGGCGTATAACTGAAACTGGAGTCATAATGTACATTATCATGAGCTACACAAACAACTATGTTGTAATCAATTTTTATATTATATTTTGACTAAAGTTCAGTCTTGATCACATCATGTATGTTTTAATGATATATGTAACCGGTTTCGGTTCTTTCTACAAAACCATCATCAGACCTGTGGATAAATTTTAAGAAATACTAGATACCAATCTTTGAATAAAATAAAAGTGTCTAATGATGTCAAAATATAACAAGATAAAATAAAATTAATTATACCCCTGGCTCCCTTATGCTGCACAACATAAAAAGAAATTATTAAATTGACATTGATTATTATAATAACTATTAGATCGATGATTTAAAAAAAAAATTAATCAGCAGTCTCATCAGTTATTCAGATATACGTAATGTGGAACGTACTCTTGGCTGCTATCCTACTGCTATAAAGAATATTGCTATAAAAACTACAGTTAAAATAAGACGATACTGCAGCATCCAACAAAGATGCAATTGTGATGTAGGCGACTCGGTATAATCGATATATACCACAACACCAAGGACTTTCACATCTTTGATGTAACTGGCACTGTAATAGTATTAAGGTTGCCCATAGAGGGCACAACTATTACACATCGTAGTTCACTGTTTTTATCCAAAATATAAATAAGTTGTAGATATACTAACTATCTGTTAATCAGACATTTAAATGAATCAATTTTATGTTATTAGTGTATTTACTACTTTTATACTTTGACGATGGCGTCATATTATGAACGCTGATTGGCAGTTGTGAAGTAGTGTGACAGGAAGAAGGCGGAGCCTCTGCATATTTAAGCTCGTGCTCAGCACTCATAACCATCAGTTGACTGCGTAGCAGCGAGGAGAGCTCCGCCTACCATCCTAAGGGAGCCATGGGTATAATTAATTTTATTTTATCTTGTTAAATTTTGACATCATTAGACACTTTTATTTTATTTAAAGATTGGTATCTAGTATTTCTTAAAATTTATCCACAGGTCTGATGATGGTTTTGTAGAAAGAACCGAAACCGGTTACCTATATCATTAAACCGTACATGATGTGATCAAGACTGAACTTTAGTCAAAATATAACAATTAATTGATCACTGCTTTCCAAAAATGTTTACCAAAATTTTTATATTTCCTAACAAGGGAACCTCTCCATCGCACCCCCCTCAGATTTAGTTATAAGTTGGCACAGTGGATAGCCCTTGAAAAACTAAACACAGATCTATTGAGAAAACAGAAAGAAGTTGTGTGGAACTGTGAAAAAATAAGCAAAATATACAAACTGAGAAGTTCATGGAAAGATAGGCAACATCAAGGAGATTGTGAATGCAGGAGCGCCGTGGTCTCGTAGTAACGCGAACAGCTGCGGAACGAAAGGTCCTTGGTTCAAATCTTCCGTCTAGTGAAAAGTTTAATTTTTTATTTTCAGTTTATGTGACAAACTCTTATGTTTTCATCACTTTTTTTGGGAGTGATTATCACATCCACAAGAAAACCTAAATCGGGCAAGGTAGAAGAATCTTTTTACCCATTCGCCAAGTGTACAAGTTAGGTGGGTCGACAACATATTCCTGTCATGTGACGCACATGCCGTGACCAGTGTCGTATAGAATATATCAGATGTGTTTTCCTATGGAGCAATCGGTTGACCTATGACCTTGCGATCAAATGTTTTCGGTTCCCATTGGAGAGGCACGTCCTTTCGTCTACTAATCGCACGGTTTTGCGATGCGGTCGCAAAACACAGACACTAAACTTATTACAGTGAACAGATACGTCAATGAACGAACGGACAGATAATAACTATGCAAAAATAAAGTAAAATTTTCACTCGAGGGAAGATTCGAACCAAGAACCTCTCGTTCTGCAGCTGCTCACGCTACGACGGGACCACGGCGCTCCTCAACTGAAATGTCCATGATGTTGCCTATGACGCCCATGGACTACTCAGTTTGTATATTTTGCTTATTTTTTCACAGTTCCACACAACTTCTTCCTGTTTTCTCAATTTATCTGTGTTCAGTTTATCAAGGCCTATCCACTGTGCCAACTTATAACTAAATCTGAGGGGGGGGTGTGATAGGGAGGTTCCCTTGTAAGTATGTAAGTAAGAGGGAGACTTACGTCTGACGAATATATAACGTCTAGTGTGACTATATTTGGTATCTGTTCCGGTTATGTTTCACCTGAAATTCTAATATATCGATTTGACGTAGATTTTGTTCCACACTGTACAAACCAGCACAAAATCGGCGTGAAAAAGATATTTTAGAATTTCAAAAATATAACGAGAACAAACACCAGATACAGTCTCACCAGACGTTATATATACGTCAGGATAATGCAGACGTAAGTCTCTCTCTTACTTACATAACTAAGAAATAAAAAAAATAATTACAACGTAGTTGTTTGTGTAATTCGTGATAATGAAAATTATGACTACCATAGCTCACGAAATTCTTCATTAAAAAAATGTCTATAATTCCTATAGCAATGTAGAGCAATGTAATTTTCAAACTTTGTACACACAGATATCTGAAAATGGAAATCTTGCGAAACAGCTATGGTAATAATCAATAAATGTTTTAAGTAGTGATACTGGAACTTAATTACTATATTAAATCATTTAAAGTTTACCTGACGTATGGATCATTCCACGAAATTACGGTTGAACTGCTAGACGTCGATCATTTCCGGCTATGATATTTTCGCACATTGCCATGTTGTAGCCCAAGAAATACGCCTATGAATTTCAGATCCCCACTTAAGGTTGTCATAGTTGAATCGCAGTAACATGTTTCTTTCATGTAAGGTTCGTATTCACTTCGAATAGATGGTAACAGTTTGCCATTATATAGCAGACCACACTTGGGACTTATTTAGGACGAGCCGACGAACAACCTCCACCGATGACTTTTGTAGTCAATGCCCATAGCTGCCATTAGCCTCTCTATGTCACTACAGAATATCAGGTTCTGTTCACGTTTGAAAAATGGACGGAATAGCATATGGCGGTTACTGAAAGCAGTCAAATTTACTGTCTTATCAGGACAACAGTTCGGCTTTACCTTTCGGCATTTCCAGGTCTCTCATTAGGTCATAAAGTTCACACTCGTCGTTACACACAAAATCCGTATCTTTCAAAGAACTAGGTTTCGAAGGCGATGGTGTAGCACTATTTTCACTACCGCCATCGTCACTATCACGATCAGGTGAGACAGGAACAGGCCGTCCTCTTCGTGTGGCACTGGCCGCATGGCCGCTGGTGTGTTATGATATGTTTTTCTTGTTGGAAATACCATGTGGTGATGGAGTTATCATACAAAAATAACAATCATTCACATGCTTTGATAGTTCTCGCCAGATCATAAGTATAGCAAGGGCCATGGAAGATCTTTCACGACTCAGCCGAGAACGGTGACTTGAGGCACAAGATATGCAACGTGCATAAGGAGTCCACGGTTTGCCCTCGTCCCTAAATTCACAGCGAAAGTAGAGTCTGTAGGCCATCCAATATGTAACGTTACTTGCCTTCTTTGCGATTTCAGTGAAGGCTGTCCGTAAATGTAAGAAAAATTTTCCGCATTATTTACGAATTTGCGAGGCATATAGAATCTCAGAAATTACGGTCACCACACGCACTAACCACCCTTCAATAGCACGTTCTTCCAGCACGCGAACAAAACACAGCTTGTACAGACTGACACGACGCTTAAATGAAACGTAATCCGCACCTCCCTTCCTCTTCCTCTTTCCCTTGTTGGTGTGACCGAGGGCTAAAGATAGCGACAAAATGCACACAGTTATTGTTGCCGGGAACTACAGCACTTGTCTACGGTCAGCGGGATTTCGAAGCCTATATGGGAAGTGATTGACAATTAATGCTAATGAAATATAATTATAATTAAATGCATCAACTTTGACCGGGAAACATCAGCTAATTCGAATTTCTCATTGTCGTTTTTTAATTACTTTGGTCGATATATTTAGCAAACATATATTTTATCCCATTTACAGTTTCACTGTTGGCTACTGTTATTCGCATTTCCTTGCCTTTGACAATGTCTCTGAAGAACATAGTTGTTGAAATAAAGAAACATAAATGTCTTCAGAAGTGAGAGTGTGTGTGTGTGTGTGTGTGTGTGAGAGAGAGAGAGAGAGAGAGAGAGAGAGAGAGAGAGAGAGAGAGGATGGCGATGGATGGAAGGATGTGGAGAGAGAGAGAGAGAGAGAGAGGGGGGGGGTGGGCGGTACGGACGGAGGGAGAAAGAAAGAGAGAGAGAGAGAGAGATAGAGAGAGAGAGCAATTGAACTGTCGATGTCAGCAAATTCTCTTTGTTTCCTCTAGAATTCATTTAGACAACAGTTGAATCTTATACATCAATTCCCGTTTCATATTCTACGGCTGTGCCGTTAAAGAATTGAACTAAATTTAGAATGAAACGAAATTTAATCGCAAATTAAAGAAGACCAACCGTTTTTGAGATGGTAGGTACTGAATAGTTGTGAACGGTAATCGTATTCTTAAAAAAACCCTTCATCGTATTCTTCATTATTTTCAATTCGGCAGCGTGTTAAGAAAGAAATGCGTCAGTCGAGAATACTCGAATACGTCATGCTGAACGAGGCACTTCATTTCGCCTTATGTAGTAACCAGTCTCGTTAAAGCTATGTTTGCCACCTTCCTGCATTCCGAATTCCTCAAGAAGGTATTTCACCACTGCAGTTTGTACTCAGTTACATCAGTTAGCGTCTACTATTGCGACGAAAGGAGCCAGCACTGATCACGCTCCGGCGCCAATGAGGACCCCTAACGCCCTTCATTACACATCGCTACGTGGCAAAAGGGCCGATAAGCACCATGAGCTTCCTCTCTCTCGGCCCCGCGCAGTTAATTACGACCAAGGACGGACCAACGTGTTGCACTAGCTGCCGCCCTTTGTCGCTCGTACGGGACAAAGGGCGGTGGCGGACACCAGGCTGAAGGGCTGCTGGTGGACACCAGGGTGCGACAAAGGAGCCTGTCGAGATGAGGCCCAGAGAACGGAAACTAATTTTGTCCTCGTGCGATTCACCGAAGGGAGACACGCGACACCTTTTCTTTGCTATGAAGTTCCCAGTAGTGCCTGCGCAAGTTCGATGGCTGTGGGCCTTCCCGTAACTGCTACCTACACAATGATTTTTCACGTGTTTAAAACTTGTTAAAGATGCGATGAAACTGACTAGGAAGAAGGAAATTGGACCAGAACATAACACGAAGAAACACTGACGGTATCACACTTTCGTGTCTTTGGTTCTGAAATCTTATTTTGTATTATCTCTAGAATACCTAAGAACTAGTTATTTGATTTATTGACTTTGTTTTAGTCTGATCCGTCTCTCAATCACAAGCTGTCACACTACACATTAGAACTACCGAGAAAATATACAAGACATCTGAACAATAAAACACATACATAGTAAGTACCAGATTAAAAACAACGACGAGCCCTGGGATAGTAATAATAATTAAATTTATTTTAGAACACTTATTAATTTTCGAGGATAGCGGTTTTACAAGAAACGGCTTTTCAATTATCTGGAAACTATATACTAAGTCAGAATACCTCGATCAAGCGAAATACGTGAAACTCCCCTACACGAAGAATCCATTTTCAACACATATTTATAGCTGACGCAGGGTTAGGGGATTCATTGACAGGCGAATCAATATTGGATGTCCAGAGGTGAGGTCGAACTGAACTAGTTTTATTGTATCAGCCTTGTAACTGTCGAAAATGTTGAGTCATCATCCCTCTCACTAGTTAGCTCGGCCCGCCACAAATTCCTCTCCTACGCCAACCCCTTCATCTCAGAGTCCTCAGTTATCTGTTGGATGTATTTAAATCTCTGCACTTCCATACAGATTCTGCTCCCTACAGCTGCTCAAGTGTGATAGAAGTTACTCCTTCGTCTCTTAAAAAATGTCCTATCACCAAGCTATAGTAGCTTATTAGAAACAGTATTATAAGGTGCTTAAAATTCTATTAGGAAACAAAAAGCATATGATACGTAAATAGAACAGCCAATTCTCAGGATAAAATTGTAACCATATGGCCAGCGCTGAAGGATGTGTATGGCCAACAGCACAAGTTCGAGGCTATAAAATCTGTTCATAGTACCAATGTTCTTGTTCAGTATTTAACAATCAATCACTTTCTGAATATAGCAGGTGAATTACACAGAAACTTAGGTCTTACAGGAAATCATGGGACTCTTTTAGAAAATAGTTTTTCAGAAATACACTTCCAAAACAGTGAGAAGCGGGAGGTTGGATCAATAATTATATCACTGAAAATGAATGTTATGGTGCAACTAGCAGAAGATTGAAGCACAGTGTAAGTACCCCGGTCCCAGCCACATTTCTAATTTCTCTCTTAGAAATGATCATTTTCCCAATGATTATAGTACTTAAAAGTGAAATCTCTTAATAAAAAGGAGAAAATGTGAATGTAGTGTTGGCAGAAGAGCCAACACTGTGTTTCTAGAGGAGGCCGAAATGCACGCGTTTAATTACACGCTGACTGGCGTGAGGTCTGGAACAGAACAATATCTTGAGAATTCCAAATAAAGTACGTAGATGATGTAATACTTAACTTTAATCCACAATTGTAGAACATCTCTCTTGACGGTGCATGTTATAACCACAATATATATAGCAAAGGATTATGGCGCCTTGCTAGGTCGTAGCAATTGACGTAGCTGAAGGCTATGCTAACTATCGTCTCGGCAAATTAGAGCGTATCGGTCAGTGTAGCTTTGCTAGCAAAGTCGGCTGTACAACTGGGGCGAGTGCTAGGAAGTCTCTCTAGACCTGCCGTATGGTGCCGCTCGGTCTGCTATCAGTGACAGTGGCGACACGCGGGTCCGACGTATACTAATGGACCGCGGCCGATTTAAAGGCTACCAGCTAGCGGTGACACCACATTCCTCCCCCGCAAATCGGCGAACGGTTGTGTTATAAGGCTTCCGCCCGCCGTGGGGAGGACCCCATGTTGACGTATGCGACGAGGTGGGGAGCCTAACAACAGGCGAGGCTGTGCCACCCGCATCCGGCCATTCGGTCCGAGGGGAGCTAGGAAACGCCTGAAAACCTAGTCCAGGGTGCACGCCAACATGCGGTGTATGCGCCCTTAAAGAGACAGGAGGGGCCGAAGATTCGACCTCCATCGGAGCGGGGTAGCCGACGGGCGAAGACGACATCTGGTCCGGAGCCGGCAAGAGTTCCAAGTCGGAGGACAGCTGGTCACGGGAAGCGATCGGCGGCGCGTGACCCAGGGAGGCGCCTGGCGGCTGCAGCGAAGCGTCCACTGCGGGCGTCGCCGGCGGGAGAACAGGCGGCGGCGGCGGCAGCGGCGCATCGCCATGGGGCAAAATGGAAGGCAGCGTCGGTAACACCTGGGGATGAGGCGAGCCAGTAGATGGGTCCCCAGAGCGCTGACTGGACGGAACCGTCGCTGAAAGCAGACGGGGAGCGGCAGAACCCGTGCGACGACAGATTGAGATGCCGACGCACCTCACCAGAGGCCCCCAAAATCAGATACATAGCGCGGCCGAGGCAGCGAAGAATGCGCCCTGCGAGCCAACGCCGTGAACCTCGATAGATGCGATAGTATACAACGTCGCCTGGAGGAAAAGCAGGTGGCTGCCGCTACACAGGAACCTGACGCGGCGGATGTAGCAAAGACATCAAGGTTCGATGAGGACGACCGTGCAGCAACTCAGCGGGCGAGCGACCATCTCGGGGCTGAGAGCGATACGAGGACAAAAAGAGCAATAACGCGTCCTCCCGAAAATGCGACTCTTTCAGTTTCAACATCTGTGACTTGAAAGTGCGGACCAATCGTTCAGCGGCACCGTTTGACTGAGGCGAAAACGGCGCGGACGTCAGATGTTGAATACCATTGTCCTTGCAGAATAACTGAAATTCTGCGGACATGAATTGCGGGCCATTGTCGGAAACAAGAGTCTGTGGAAGACCTTCAATGCAAAAGATAGCTGATAACGCTTGGATGGTGGCAGATGACGTCGTGGAAGACATCCGTACAACAAAAGGAAAATTACTGAAGGAATCGACAACAACCAACCATCGAGCATTCCAGAATGGACCAGCAAAATCGATGTGTAAGCGTTGCCAAGGGAGGGTGGCTTTCGGACATGCAAAGAATTTCCGCGGTGGTGCGGATTGTTGTTCGGCACACGCCCTGCAAGAAGAGCACATATTCGTAATCGCAGCATCGATTCCGAACCAAGTACAGTGCTGACGAGCAAGTTGTTTCGTTCGCACTATACCCCAATGTTCTTGGTGGAGAAGCCGTAAGACAGAGGACTGTAACGAACGTGGGACCACGACTCGGGACTGATCATTATCAGAACGCAACAGCAAAACACCACGTGAACAAAAAGTCTCTCCTTGTGAGCAAAAAATCGGCGAACCAACGCATCCTCGATCCGTGATTTCGACAAGGGCCATTGCGCAGCAACAAAACGCAAAACGGTAGCAAGGACAGGGTCAGCAGCTGTGGCTGTAGCTACACGACGAAAATCAATCGGAAACTATTCGACCACGTCATCGGTTTCCGCATCAATGAACATGCAAGCAAGTTCGGAAGAATCGAATGCTCTATCCTCAGCAACAGGCAAATGGGACAACGCATCTGTGTTTCCGTGCTTAGCAGTGGACCGATACAAGATATCGTAGCGGTAATGCGAGAGGAAAATAGACCAGCGAATGAATTTCTGCCCTGTACGTGGAGGTACAGGCTTGTTCGGATGAAAAAGCGATGTCAAAGGTTTGTGGTCTGTGATGATGGTAAAGTGACGACCATACAAGAAATCGTGAAACTTAGTAACACCAAATACGAGAGCCAAAGCCTCTTCCTCGATCTGTGAATAATTTCTTTGCGCAGATGAGAGCAATTTGGACGCAAAGTCAATAGGGCGATCATGCGAGACTTCTTTGTGCGCAAGCACAGCACCGATCCCGAAATCCGATGCATCTATCATCAACAAAAGGGGTTTCTGGGGATCGAATGGGGTAAGGCAAGTATTTGAAAGCAACGCCGATTTCAACTGGCGAAAGGCGCGTTCGCATTCCGTCGTCCAGACGAACGGAACACCTTTACGGCGTAAGCGATGAAGCGGAGCTGAAATGGAAGATGCATTGCGCACATAGCGGTGGTAGTAATTTATTTTACCCAGCACACTCTGTAGCTGCTTCAAAGTCTGCGGCGAAGGCAAGTCTTGTATGGCACGGAGGTGCTCTGGACTAGGATGTATGCCTTGGGCGTAGAGTACATGTCCCAGATTTGGTAAATCACGAGCAAAAAACACACATTTGTCCTTCCGCAAGCGAAGACCATTTTGGCGCAAGACCTGAAATAATGTCCTGAGATTGGCTAAATGTTCTTCTTCCGTCTTTCCGGAGATCACAATATCGTCCAGATAGTTTGCTGCAGTAGGGACCGAGGCACAAACAGTTTGCAGATATTGCTGAAACAATGCAGGGGCGGATGCACACCCGGATGGTAGTCTTTTGAATCGATACAAACCAAGATGCGTGTTAACCACCAAGACGCGCTGATATTCGTCGTCCACTGGTATTTGCAAGTACGCATCTGCTAGGTCCAACTTCGAAAAATATTTACCCGGGCAGAGTTTGTCAAAAAGATCTTCCGGGCAGGGTAAAGGAAAAGTTGCTATCACTAGTTGTGCATTCACTGTAGCTTTGAACTCCACACAAAGTCTGTTTTCCGGAAGGTTTCGGCAAAATTACTAAGGGTGATGCCCAGAGAGAAGCCTGCACACGTTCAATCACACCTTGTGATTCCAATTCGTGTAATGTTCTTGCGACCTCATCACGCAATGCGTGGGGAACATGACGCGCTCTGAAAAATTTCGGTTGCGCGTTTACTTTCATTTCCAAATGTGCTTTATAGATCTTAGCGCAACCAAGGCCCGATGCAAAAATGTCTGCAAATTCTTCACATAGACGAGAAACACTGTCTGAAGGCACAGTCTGTGTCACTGAGAGGACCTGATTTACTACAGACAAGTTAAACAACTGAAATAAATCTAAACCAAACAAGTTCACTGCAGAAGAAGAACGAAGTACGTAAAATGACACATGTTTTGTTCGTCCCTTGTATGTTGCAAGAAGGCTGCACTGTACTAACACAGGGATATTCTGACCTGAATAACTATTTAACGTAACATTTGCGGCATGCAACGGAGGTGTGCCGAGTTGTTTGTACGTGTCTTTATTGATCAATGAAACTGCAGCTCCGGTATCGAGCTGGAATGGGATCACGTTGCCATGAATGTCCAAGTCTACAAAAAGTTTGTTGTCCTGCTGACGATAAGAGCGACTGTCTCGTGCAATTTGAACAGACACTGGTACAGAAACACTTGCTAATTGACGTGATTTCCGGCGACGTCGACGCACACCATTTGTGGGACGAACACAGTCACTGTTAGAGAGAGTGGTACTGGGAGGAGTGGAATTTACTACATGAATGTCCATGGGCGAAGGTTCACGAGCCTGAGTATTCTTGGTTCGATTCCGGCGCGAAGCAAAGGGCCTGGAATGGTTGTGAATGTCCGATCTGAGCTTTTTCTGGCAAACACTCTGAACATGTCCGTTTTTATTACAGAAAAAGCAATTAGCTTGGCGTGATGGGCAATTCTCACGTGAATGTCTAGTTGCACACCGCGGGCACGATTTTGGCACTGCATTTGCTTGCTGCCGCGGGATACGTGGTTGAGAGCTTGGCGGCAGCTGCGCAGACGAGCTGTTTACTGGTCCGTGCAGTTCGCCCGGCGGGCCGGTTAACGTGACACACGGCTGGCGAACTTTCAAATGATTCCTGAGCAAAGTCAAGTGTGTCTTGCCTATCCAATATGTCTATCACTTGTTGAAGGGAGGGACTGACTAGTTTCAAAATTTGCTCCCGTATACGAACATCAGAAACGTTCTGTGCAATTGCATCACGTACCATAGTGTCTGAATAAGGGAGTCCACATTCACACTCAAAAGCACAATCCCTTGTAAGGCCTTGCAAAGTTGCAACCCAGTCCCGATTAGTTTGACCGGCTGTAAGTTTTGTACGAAAGAACGTATACCTTTTTGCAACTACACTGACTGATTCCTTGAAATATACATCTAATGCAGACAAAATTTCTTCGTAGGACAGAGTTGCTACGTCGCGTCGGGGAAACAATTTCACTATCATACGGTACGTCTGCACCCCTACACACGCCAATAAGTGAGGCTGCCGCTCGTTACCTTGAATTCTGTAGGCGGCGAGATGGAATCCGAATTGGCGTGACCACTCCGTCCAGCTTTCAGTGCCGCATCGAAATGACGAAAAGGTGGTGCAGCTGCGTGTTGTGGCTGCGGTAGCGGTGGAGCGGCGGCGGCCGCATCGTTTTGCATTGCACGTTGACCCTGGACGAGCTGTCCAAGGGCATCCAATAAGGCCTGCGTCTGCTGATTCGGCAAGCGACAAAATTCGGACAGTACATCTGGAGATTGTGGCGAAGCCATGACAAGTAAATTAGAGCAATACAACCGTTAAATCTTCGTCGCCAATTTGTAGTGTTGGCAGAAGAACCGAAATGCACGCGTTTAATTACACGCTGACTGGCGTGAGGTCTGGAACAGGACAATATCTTGAGAATTGCAAATAAAGTACGTAGATGATGTAATACTTAACTTTAATCCACAATTGTAGAAAATCTCTCTTGACGGTACATGTTATAACCACAATATATATAGCAAAGGATTATGGCGACTTGCTAGGTCGTAGAAATTGACGTAGCTGAAGGCTATGCTGTCGTCTCGGCAAATTAGAGCGTATCGGTCAGTGTAGCTTCGCTAGCAAAGTCGGCTGTACAACTGGAGCGAGTGCTAGTAAGTCTCTCTAGACCTGCCGTATGGTGGCGCTCGGTCTGCTATCACTGACAGTGGCGACATGCGGGTCCGACGTATACTAATGGACCGCGGCCGTTTTAAAGGCTACCACCTAGCAAGTGTGGTGTCTGGCGGTGCCACCACAGTTCATGCATTCAATTTTACACCTCTCTCTTTGCGATAATAAGTCGAAAATACTATTAATATAATTGGGCATTTCAGTCATCATAATTTGCTTTATACTTACAGCTTGGTTTCAGAAGTGGTCTTACGAATGCAAACGTTTTTAACATGCATGACGAACATAAAGGGGTGAACACTAAGCATCTTTTTTGAATTATCTCAGATGTATGTATTCATCACATAGCATTACAGAAGAAGCTGGACTTTATCAAATAAGAAGAGTAGCTCACTATTGGTACCACTCATACTCTAAGAACAGTAATCAGAGTGGCTATGACATGAAATTTGACTGGGTCAGTTTAAGTGAAGGCTACCTAAGGGTCAGTACTAGTAGCACATCCATTTCTTATACACGTATATTATATGCATCGTAATACAAAAAAAGGGATCCTAAGATATTTTTGTTTGCTGATGTCACTTGCTTGGCAATGAATAATGCTGAGTGCAGCATAGGCAGTGAATAAAAATAGTGCCGCTGAGTACTTACGTTTATGATTTGTAGCATATAAATTGATGGTAAATCACAGTACGAGTCAGTTTTTACAGTTTCTAACAAAGAATTCAGCTAGAACTAAAATTCTGATTACAGAGAATCCGCATATGATTAGTGCGTCTGAACAATCCAGATGCTTAAGTGTTCAGATACGTGGAGAACTGTAATAAAAGGCCTTGTTATGGATCTTGTTCAAAAACTGAATACTGCTAATTACCATTGGAACAGTATTTGCCGTAAGTGACAGCCTAACGCGAAAGTTAGTGTCCTTTGCTTATTTCAATTGGCTTACGACAAACGCTGTTATGTTTTGGGATAATTCTCCTCATTCAGAATATATTTGTTTTCCTCAGAAATGGTTAGTTACAGTAATATGTTGACAAAAGTTCGAAAAGTTTTTGTGAACCCCTCTCCAGGACTATGGGAATCGTCAGATTCGCCTCATGCTTCCTTCAATGTAATCTGTTGTTAACATTGTCAGCTTATTAACAAGATTTAGCAGTTATTAGTAACATAATACATGGCAGAAATCCATCAGCATTTGGACTGCATTTCCTTCAATATTTTGCAGTAAGGTGTACAGTATTCTGGTAAATCAATTTTCAATGAGTTACCGAGAAAACTAAAAAAAATCTTGGAAGTGATCGACGCAGTTTCTAAATGAAGAATTTCTTGATATCTCACTTCTCCTATTCTTCTGGGGACTTCCTGGGAAGTAATGAAGCAAGTTCCTATGTTACATTGACGTTTTTTGTAATATTTAGTCAGCTGTTTCTCGTCTGCGTAGGAATAATATACATTTCATTTAACTTATTATTAACTCTTCCAATGTTAAGAGTGGCACGACATGTCTGACTTTCACTCTGAAATCCATACGTGCGGCTGTCTTATCATGAGGGTAAAGCAACTCCATGGAAAGATTAACGGTGCGTTGCAGCCGAAATTAATCTCACAACGCTGTAGTGGAGGCTAGAGAAGAGGGTTGGTAGCATGAAGACAGTTTATGTGTGGAACAAGTTTCCTGGAGAGTAAAGTTAATTGGAAGGCAACACAGATGCCAAACATATCTATCAAGCAGGATAGCAGGGCATGAGCCGTGCGTGGCTCGTGTTCGTGCCATCTCTCTCTTTTACTTTCTGTTTTACTGTACTACCACCTCGTTTGTTAATTGAATTACTGAGTTGCTGCCTTTGTCTGCCCTTGAGCGGCATCAGCAGCACTTATCGATATATGCCAAGCCGTATTGTCTTTGCTGGAATGCTATTACTTCCCGGTTGTCGTGTGTTGGGCGGGGAGTTTGTATCTGGCAGTGAGCTGCAACGCTCCATCAGTTGAGTTCGGACCTGGCAGTCGGTCGGTTGGGACACTTCGGGGTGGGGCGGCAGTGAGATTCGGATAGCCATGACTCGCCCGAGCGTTGCTGGCATACCTGGTTTCAATAGGGACGGTCTTACTGGACGACGTGGTTGCTCGCCGATAGTTTATGGGTTGGCGATAGGTGTGTCAACTTGCGACAGAACCGCCGAATCTTTCCATCAGTAAATGGGGTATGTTCTCAACTGACTCGGTTGTTTTAACCCCTCCACTGACGGAATGACCCGCTTCCTACTTCCGTATGTATAAAGCCAATACGGACTTGTAGCTGTCACGCCTTTGCGCTTACTGCTACGTATTTTAACCGTAAATAGCTCAGCCCTAATGGTAAGAGGTAGTAGTGAATTCACGTTATTAATCTTTGAAGACAGCACAGCTGCCACAAGCTCAGCTCACGTTTACTCCACTCCTACCCTCGCCATTGCACCACATTAATTAGGTGCTACATGGACCTTGCTAAATTCACTTGCGTATACATTTTTGACCGTTACTCGCCAGTATTTACCTAATGATTAGTACACTCCTAACCGGACTATTTCCCAAAGAGCTGTGATGATTGAACGGGTTCGATCCACGGCCTACAGTGCCCTACAGTTCACACGGTAACACTGCCTACCTAACCCACTTAACTTGGTAGTGAGCTTATGTATCCAATCACCACTGCTAGCAGCAGTGGATAATCCTATCAGCACGACGAGAGCAGCAGACATACCGTCGAATCCTCCTGAAAATACTTATAACTACGGTCGCCAGCTCTGAAGGAGCAAAAGAATAAATCAGTTTTTTGGCTCGTTTCAAAGTGAAACGCCTTGAGTTGAATTTAAACTTAATTATGAATATTACTATTTCTGATCATTCTAGGTGATTCTACAAAGCAAATACTCTCTCAATTTCTGTGAGTTGGCTTGGTAATTACCACCAAGACAACTTATGCAACTTAGGTTAACAAAATTCTATCCTTCAACTTATTTAATGATTTTGGATATTACTCTTTGGACAATTGATATAGAATTAGTTAAGTGACTTTACTTGAAAGGTTACTCAGAAAAATTTAAGTAACTATAAATAGGCGACTCATTCTGGTGTGACCATTGCTCTTTTCAACATTCTTATACGCTAAAGTATTCTACACCCAAAAGAATTGTAAATGAAAGAGGCGATGGTGGCCTCAGTCTGATTTCACTACACTATGTTTGAGGTTACTACACTTTACAATGAACAACATGCCTCGTAATTTTACTCATTACTATATTCTGTCTTCTGCACTTGCACAAAAGAAAACTGGTATTCTCCTTTTACATGTATACAAAGTTCGACTTAACAATTGCAAGCAGTCTTGCCTTGGGTAGACGTGTCGGTGCTGGTGGTAAGATGCATGTGGCTAACGCAGCTCTTCACGCCTCATGCCCTCAATGGCGGCTGGAACTACGAGCTGTAGCACTCGTATAAGCTACTGCACGTCCGCCATAAAATCTGGGCGCAGGAACTCTTACAACCAGGCCCAGTGGCATAGAGACGGCTTCGACAACCATTCGTCGCGTTCCACTCCACAAACGGCGACGATATTCGCCTCTTCGCTGTTGCACAATCACTTTTGCGTGAGCACAGTTACGCACGTCCGGTCACGTCAACACTCCTCAGGCCATTTCATTGTTCCATCCCTGTGTCTCCAGCTACTTCTAGCTACGCTCGTATCACCAAGAGTGGGGTTGTTCCCCTACCACCTTTTCACCAAAATCATTTAGTATTTAAGAATATTTATATTTATTACCCTGGAGTTCATACCAGTCATAATAATTTACTACTAGCGCCTTATAACATTAAATCATACAGTAATAACTTATAATTACCAAGAAAAAGAATACATTTGACTCCGAGAGCTTAGTGCATTGTCTGATAGGCAGCACTAATTCCCAGTTTCGCCAATAGATGGCATCAGGGTGCACTCCCTGGCAGTCTCACACCAGCGCGCCCGTTTCCGACGCGCAGGCTCCAAATTACTGTCAGCCCACCATCATTTCAGTTCCGTTACAGTCTCGTGGTTTGTCCTCGTCACTGCATAGTCACTGCTTTTACCAATGGTCGCGTTCTTCGCCCAAGTGTTTGTGATATTGTGTGTAGCTTGTGATGCCGACTGCCCAGTTATTTTAGTGCTGTTTCCGTGCTTATGTGTTAACAGGTGGTCGGTTGGCGCAGTCGCGACGTACCACCAGTGAGGTATGCAACGTCAGGAAGGTGGGGATAGCCATAACTTGCCCGACGATTGCCGACAAACGTGTTTTGAGTGGGGACGACTTTGGTTGACCGTCGGTCGGTCATCTTGTTAGACGACGTGTATTTGGCCGGCGATTGCTGATGGGTTGGCTATGTGCGCCGACTCGTGGTTCGTCCTCGTTATTGCACAGTCACTGCCGTGAGCACCGTCTAGTCCTCGTGCAGGTGTTCGTGGGCTGTGTGTAGTTGGGTGATTTTCACTGACAAGTTTATGTAAGTGTTGTTAGCGTACTGCCTTTGAGTTAGTCGGCCGTTTGCTTAAACAAGATGGGTTTTCGGGGCATCCACCTCTTATGGGTTGTCTGGGATACGTCATTGTTTGGTTACAAAGTCGCTGCTGCCAGTGCGAAGCGGAACCTTGGTGCAAGTGTGCAGCGGAACTCGCCTTGAGCATTGGTCTGTTGACGGTCTGTCGGTTGGGTTGGGAGCGTTAATATTTCAAGTGCTGGCCGACCCCTCGAAACTTCTGAGCTCATTTAGCTGCGCTGCCTTTCCTTATTTTCTGTGTGTTTTGGTATGGCTCATAGCCGAAGCTGAATTGTTTTTAATTGTGTTTTAAGTCATGGGACTTGAGTCGCTTTAAAATTAAATTTGCTTACTTTCAGTCTCAGATTTTTTGACCCTTCAGCCTGACTAAAATCTTGTTTAAGAATAAAGCCTTGTGCCTTCTGCCTACTAAAATTTATTTTAGTTTTGTTTTAAGTCATGGGCCTTCAGCCGTTTTAAAATTAAACTTTCTTGCTTGTCAATTGTTAGACTGTTTGGGGACTTCAGCTCAATTTAAGATATGGATTTCTTCTTTAAATTTATTTTACTTTGAGTTTTAAGTGATGGGGCCTTCTGCCGTCTTTAAATTAAATTTCTTTGCTTTTCAAGTGTTAGATTTGTGGGGCCTTCAGCCAAATTATAGAACTTACTTACATGAGGCCTTCTGTCCCCAAGTATTCTGTTTTAGGTCTGAATCTTAATGGCTTCTAGCCGTTTTAAAATTTAAGTGGTTGTGTCCTTAAGGCAGAAGCTAGTGTGGCCTCTTCAGCCGATAACTTAGTTCAAGAATTTGAAAATTTGAACTGTAATGTTTGGTCAGATAAATAAAGATATATGTGTTCGAGTGTAACTGACAGCAGCTGATTTAGGCCCCTTTCAGCAGTTACAGTACCTTTCATGTCCTGCGGGGCCGGCCGCTGTGGCCGAGCGGTTCTAGGTGCTTCAGGCTGGAACTGCGTGACCACTACGGTCACAGGTTTGAATCCTGCCTCAGCATGAATGTGTGTGATGTCCTTAGGTTAGTTAGGTTTAAGTAGTTCTAAGTTCTAGGGGACTGATGACCTCAGAAGTTAAGCACCATAATGCTCAGAGCCATTTGACCGGTTTTTTTCTTTTTTTTCCCCACTGCGTGTTTAGCAGGGCGTTTCAGGGCATATTTCAGCTCTGATAAATATCACACGACATATCACTACTGGTGATAAAATAACGTTATAACTGTTACATAGTGGAAACCTAATGCAGGTTTAAGACGACCATGACTTTGAGTATCCGGTAACACTGATAAGGACTGGGATATTGGACAACTTACTGAGGCAGTTGGGTGAGGCTACCCCTCTCTCCACTCCCCGCGTGGACATTCTACTGCCGGCCGCGGTGGTCTAGCGGTTCTAGGCGCTCAGTCCGGAGCCGCGCGACTGCTACGGTCGCAGGTTCGAATCCTCCCTCGGGCATGGATGTGTGTGATGTTCTTAGGTTAGTTAGGTTTAAGTAGTTCTAAGTTGTAGGGGACTGATGACCATAGATGTTAAGTCCCATAGTGCTCAGAGCCATTTGAACCATTTTTGACATTCTACCCACATCCCCCTAACCTTACCCTCATCCCCCCAACAAATAACATAAAAGCTCCCAACCCTTCCTCATCTTCCATAACTGTATCCAATGCACTGACAGCTTCATCCTTGTGCTGAGCACCATAGGTAGATGATCAGAAATGTTAAAACCAAATTATTGTTAACAATAATTTCTTCATTATAGTTCAGTTGTGCATAATATAAGATATTAACTAATGAGTTACTAACAAAAAATTTCTGCAATAAAATTTTTACAATAGTTTCTTTGTGCTTTATGAACAATATTTTCCTTTTATGGTTTTATTTTCGAATGTCATAAACAAAAGACATTTTTATTTGATGGACGAAATTGAACATTACATTTCACATTTAATCGTTGTGTAGCTGAACGGTTTGATCATTCTATAAATAGTACTTATACTTTAACGATTTTTCAATGTACAGTATACAGGAAACAGTGGCTACGATCAGCAGGTGAAGCAAAATGTCATTTACGCACAAATATGTGTAATATTTACATGTAAAATTACCATACACATAATCTGCATGTGCATTCATTATGCAGCAATTTGAGAAACCCGTGCACACAACTATAACAAGAAGCTCATCCATCTATTCCAAATATACATTCGCTGTTTACAAATAAATAAGCATAGAGACACTCAGTCACTTAATGAACAGTGTGAGTATGGTAGGGTCATAAGCCTGTCCCCAGAGACGAAACGATTGTCTCCATGACGTGACAGCATTAATTTTTATTAGGTGTGCAGACCTCACGATTGAGGCAATATCTGGTGCATAATATGCCCCCCCTCCCCCCAAGCAAGCAACTCTTGTAATCTTCAATTATGAGAGCCTTTGGGCCACTCGATGCACATCGTCAGCCTGTCCCTGGGTGACACCAGCATCTGTATGGTATTCACACCTTTTCGACCTGGACCTCACACACTCCACAGTCAGTGACACATTATTCCCATATTTCATTATGCCTATAAATTTACGATTCTATGGTGTTGCGCTGTAAAGATTGTCGACCATATATCAAGACGTGTTGAGTGCTTTAGGATTATGTCACATTACTTCATATGGCTCACAGAGTTTCACCTAGTAGACGAAACTATCTGCATCCATTTCAGTAAATTTGTTTTCATCAGTGTGCTGTTCCTTAATGCGTAGCTGGTTGAAGAAGTTGTTGCGGGTGACTGTAGCTTACTCCACCCCCAAACTGAAGGAATGAATGAAGGAAGTTTGGGTTTAACGTCATGAGAGACAGAGTACGAGCTCGGATTGTGTCAACGATGGAAATTGACGGTGTCCTTTCCGAGGACCCATCCGAGGATGTGCCTGGAATTTTAAGTGTGCAACAATACGAATGCAGTGGTAATGTATTCACATCTGTTTGACGAATGTTACGAAAACAAACACTTCAAACTGACATTGCACGTAAGTCACATGCATCGAAAATCTGTAACGCAACCATCTGTGTATGGCGTGCTTCTAATTATGTATTATTTATATTTTAGGATAATTAATCTGTAAAAAAAAAACACCACATGCCATAAGAAAAGCATGTAAACCTTCTGATGATGAATCACAACGATTCGAAACCTGTAACGGTACCCCACGAATATAGGAAATGAAAGTAAATTTGTGGCTGGTTGTGTCCCAACACCATCAACATTTGTCTCTAAATAACAGCCACGGTCTCCATCATGTCATCATAAGACAAAATTGCACTACGCTTCCTCTGTGACCTAGAAAACCCATTTCGTCTACACCTTGAAATCAAAAGTCGAAGAAGATATGGAAAAAGTAATTGCGTCTTGTGTTACTTAAACGGAGTTTCAGATCGAAACCGACGAAAAAATTGATTTTTTCACATAATTTGCATTCATGAGGTATACAGACATGCCTGCAAAAGGATGTTTTGATTGTGAATGTATGTTAGCGAATTGAATGGAACCGTGCGTCGACTGAAGTAAAAGCACCAGGAGATGTTAGATGAACTAGTTCAAGATAAGAGTTGACTATTATATGAACTTCTGTCCAATGAAGATTGCTTAAAAGATGCACCAGCGCCAATATGCTACGAGATTTTCAACGGATGCATTTAGAAACTCGTACCGAAACATCTTCATTTTGGTTAAATAACTGCTGAAATACCAGCATGTATATAGCTGCAGATATGTTCAACGAAGGTTATTCATCTATCCTGAAGACCATGAACAAGCTAGGAATTGTGACAAAGACGAAAAGCCAAAACTTTGTGGAACTGTCTTACCGTAAACGCGTTGCCGCCATGGAGTAAGGCATGTCCACTTTGTCAAAAGACCACTGATTGAAAGAAGTACAGCACCAGATTCCGATCTAGAGCATGTTTGAAGAAGAGGAAGGAGGCCTCTGCGGTGCTGGGGCTGTATATTAACCATAAATTTTGAAACAACATATTTTGGTTACTCCAAAATTTAAAGGCTTTTCCTCGAAACAACGTTGTTCAGCGCGCGAAGAACTCTAGAGCCTCAACAGATTAATAGTCATTTGATATTTTCGTAAATTTAATATATTTAAATTTACGAGGCCTTACGGAGAGTTTTATGAATCAGAATTGAGCAGTTAAACAGAGAACCGACACGTGGCGATAAAATATTAGACCTCCTGGTGGCAAATAGACCCGAACTATTTGAAACAGTTAACGCAGAACAGGGAATCAGCGATCATAAAGCGGTTACTGCATCGATGATTTCAGACATAAATAGAGATATTAAGAAAGGTAGGAAGATTTTTCTGTTTAGAAAAAGTGACAAAAGGCAGATTACAGAGTACCTGATGGCTCAACACAAAAGTTTTATCTCAGGTACCGATAGTCTTGAGGATCAGTGGACAAAATTCAAAACCATCCTACAACATGCGTTAGATGAGTTTGTGCCAAGCAAGATCGTAAGAGATGGAAAAGAGCCACCGTAGTACAACAACCGAGTTAGAAAACTGCTGCGGAAGCAAAGGGAACTTCACAGCAAACATAAACATAGCCAAAGCCTTGCAGACAAACAAAAATTACGCGAAGCGAAATGTAGTGTGCGGTGGGCTATGCGAGAAATTCGAAAGTAAAGTTCTATGTACTAACTTGGCAGAAAATACTAAGAAATTTTGGTCTTATGTCAAAGCGGTAGGTGGATCAAAACAAAATGTCCAGACACTCTGTAACCAAAATGGTACTGAAACAGAGGATGACAGACTAAAGGTCGAAATACTAAATGCCTTTTTCCAAAGCTGTTTCACAGAGGAAGACTGCACTGTAGTTCCTTCTCTAAATTGTTGCACAGATGACAAAATGGTAGATATCGAAATAGACGACAGAGGGATAGGGAAACAATTAAAATCGCTCAAAAGAGGAAAGGCCTCTGGACCTGATGGGATACCAGTTCTATTTTACACAGAGTACGCGAAGGAACTTTCCCCCCTTCTTGCAGCGGTGTACCGTAGGTCCCTAGAAGAGTGTAGCGTTCCAAAGGATTGGAAAAGGGCACAGGTCATCCCCGTTTTCAAGAAGGGACGTCGAACAGATGTGCAGAACTATAGACCTATATCTCTAACGTCGATCAGTTGTAGAATTTTGGAGCACGTATTATGTTCGAGTATAATGACTTTTCTGGAGACTAGAAATCTACTCTGTAGGAATCAGCACGGGTTTCGAAAAAGACGATCGTGTGAAACCCAGCTCGCGCTATTCGTCCACGAGACTCAGAGGGCCCTAGACACGGGTTCCCAGGTAGATGCCGTATTTCTTGACTTCCGCAAGGCGTTCGATACAGTTCCCCACAGTCGTTTAATGAACAAAGTAAGAGCATATGGACTATCAGACCAATTGTGTGATTGGATTGAAGAGTTCCTAGATAACAAAACGCAGCATGTCATTCGCAATGGAGAGAAGTCTTCCGAAGTAAGAGTGATTTCAGGTGTGCCGCAGGGGAGTGTCGTAGGACCGTTGCTCTTCAAAATATACATAAATGACCTTGTGGATGACATCTGAAGTTCACTGAGTCTTTTTGCGGATGATGCTGTGGTATATCGAGAGGTTGTAGCAATGGAAAATTGTACTGAAATGCAGGAGGATCTGCAGCGAATTGTCGCATGGTACAGAGAATGGCAACTGAATCTCAATGTAGGACAAGTGTAATGTGCTGCGACTACATAGAAAGAAAAATCCCTTATCATTTAGCTACAATATAGCAGGTCAGCAGCTGGAAGCAGTTAATTCCATAAATTGTCTGGGAGTACGCATTAGGAGTGATTTAAAATGGAATGATCATATAAAGTTAATCTTTGGTAAAGCAGATGCCAGACTGATGTTCATTGGAAGAATCCTAAGGAAATGCAATCCGAAAACAAAGGAAGTAGGTTACAGTACGCTTGTTCGCCCACTCCTTCAATAATGCTCAACAGTGTGGGATCCGTACCAGATATGGTTGATAGGAGAGATAGAGAACATCCAACGGAGAGCAGCGCGCTTCGTTACAGGATCATTTAGTTATCGCGAAAGCGTTACGGCGATGATAGATAGACTCCGGTGGAAGACTCTGCAGGAGAGACGCTCAGTAGCTCGATACGGGCTTTTGTTGAAGTTCCGAGAACATACCTTCACCGAAGAGTCAAGCAGTATATTGCTCCCTCCTACGTATAACTCGCGAAGAGACCATGAGGATAAAATCAGAGAGATTAGAGCCCATACAGAAGCATACCGAGAATTCTTCTTTCCACGAACAATACGAGACTGGAATAAAAGGGAGAACCGATAGAGGTACTCAAGGTACCCTCCGCCACACACCGTCAGATGGCTTGCGGAGTATGGATGTAGATGTAGATGTAGAATTTTGTATATTTTTGTAAACACCTGAACTTAGAAAACATACCAGGAAATTGACATGTTATTCAGGTGGCTAACTTTTTTAACGCTATATTTTAAAATCTAATTGTAATGCCCCCAAATATACTCCAATTTAATAATTAGAATTTCAGAAACAACTACGATTCTGTACAACACTACGCGCCAACCAGGACGCGCCGCGAGGGGCATACATCGACAACGGCTGGTGTCGTCATTTTTAATTTGTTATGAGATAAAAACATGTTTTTTATACGCAAATTGCAAGGGTAACAATGTGGTAAGATACTCAATTTAGTTGAAACAATCCTTGTATCGAAGCAGTTATGGGATACCCCCAGTTTTAGTGGTTGTTTACAGAACCTCCCCTCAAATAATAGGCTGATATGTTCCTGCAAATATACATGAGGCGGCTTCAAGAGATGTCTTCCACAATACTGTCCTAGGTCAAGTAACTTCACTGGTATAGATCAAGTAACTTTTAGTGAATGCTGTACTACACTTCATAGTAACACATATATACGACAATATTTTACAGCATATCCAACGTGTTTCTGTAAACAACAGTCGAAACGTCCTACCAATCGTTGAATTCCTCGGCAG
This sequence comes from Schistocerca serialis cubense, assembly GCF_023864345.2. Classification (NCBI taxonomy): domain Eukaryota; kingdom Metazoa; phylum Arthropoda; class Insecta; order Orthoptera; family Acrididae; genus Schistocerca; species Schistocerca serialis. The sequence goes on from NC_064645.1 coordinate 231,329,568, forward strand.
TAGAAACCTGCTCCTTCGTCAATGAGCTATTCGAGAACTACGGTGTGAACATACTAATCTTTGTAAAATATATTTCCTCCAGAACGTCCTTTAAACTTGCCAAAAATAAGTGTACAATATGGTGTCAGATATGGATTCCCGACCGGTATCATCCATGTCTGTGTCAAATTGTTAGCATCATTTAGCTACGAATGGTAGCAACACTCTAATTGGTCAGTATTCCTACAGAATTTCGCGGTGCATCTGTTTGCAGTTTACACGTTTTACCCACAAGAATTGTATTGCCTCGTGTGCTTCGACTTTGGAGCACATTTCTATTTGTCGCGCGATTTCAATCACAGACTGTTACGCACCTGTTACCCGCACGGCAGAGGTAGCGTCTGCAGAAAACCTGAAAGACGTATAGGCTTGCACTATGCTCTGCTGTTGTTACCCAATAGTGTGGAACGAAATGTGTAACTTACTTTCCGAAGTCCAATAATATTGAGTTTAATGCAACACAAGTAAGAGCAGCCGCATGACAGGAAGAAAATTCGTTTAGACCATTGTAGCATCCACAAACAGAGCGGTGAACTCAGTTGAATATTTCGAGTTCAAGCGGCGGCACTCTCTTGTAAAGTAAAGTGTGTCGAGATCTGTAGCGGTAACTTGTCATTTGGATAAAAGGAGTATTTTTACGTCAACATGGTGTTTTATCTGTAGAGGCTGATTTGACAGCGCGATTCCTACGGTCGCAGGTTCGAATCCTGCCTCGGGCATGGATGTGTGTGATGTCCTTAGGTTAGTTAGGTTTAAGTAGTTCTAAGTTCTAAGGGACTGATGACCTCCGATGTTAAGTCCCATAGTGCTCAGAGCCATTTGAACCCTTTTTTTTTATTTGACAGCTTTGGATGATTCGATTACAAGAACGTAAACTAAGAAGTCAATATTTCCCAACATGAGATAAAGTGAGGACGAAATGAATTTGAGTGAGGCCAGAATCATGAAAATCTAGCAACGATGTCTCGATAGAAGAGAAATTCCTACACTTAAAAAGAAATGTAATGGAAAGTTTTTGAAGCTGCTAATGTATTCCGCGCATTTTAAACTTCAAAGCTCTTCGCCTGCAACTCACATTTTACAGTCCGCCTCCGTTAGCTGAGTGGTCAGCACGGCGGAATCCCACGTCAAGGGGCCGGGTTTCGATTCCCGGCTGGGGCAGGAAACTTTCCCTGCTCAGGGACTGGGTGTTGTGTTGTCCTCATAATCGTTTAAACCCCACCTCCGACGGGCAAGTAGCCCAATGTGGCGTCGAATGCAATAAGTACTTGCCCTCGGCGGCCGAACTTCCCCGAATGGGGGACACCCGGTCATTAATGCCGTACGCTCATTTCCATTCCAATTTTAGAGCGAAGTTTCTTGTGGGGATCTATTCGGGCGTTATCGGAACCCGCATCGGCTTGTACATCACCTTGATTCAGTATTGTAAAAAAAGGGGAGCGTAGATGAATGTGCTTATAATCGAGTAATACGCATACAAATAGAAGACCCACCGGCTTTTTCACGTTTGCAGACTAGAGCGATGGTCGTCAAACTGCGGCCCGCGGACCGCATGGGGATTAGCCGAGGGGTCTAGGCGCTTCAGTCATGGACTGTGCGGCTCGTCCCGGCGGAGGTTCGAGTCCTCCCTCGGGCATGGGTGTGCGTGTTTGTCCTTAGGATAATTTACGTTAAATAGTTTGTAAGCTTAGGCACTGATGACGTTAGCAGTTAAGTCCCATAAGATTTCACACACTTTTGAAAATTTTTAACATTTTTGACCGCATGTGACCCAAATCAAGTATTTGTTCGGCCCACTGCTATCAGCCATGTCTTCTCGTAATTTGTACCTGGCAAGTAACATCTAAATCTAAAAATTTCAACTAACGTTATGAGCTACTTAAGAGAGCAGTTTCCTGGATTTGTAAGAAAGAAAAATTATTACAGACATAGTAATGTTTTAAAAAGTTCTAGGGCTAGAAGTTGTGAAATCGGCCACGACCTAATTACAGTTGGCAGCCTGTCTCAAGGTCAGAGGTTTAGGTAGCCATTGCCACAGGATGTGTGATGGGATGGTATGGGGGGGAGGGGGACACTGGGGATGTTCTAATGTTTGTCTTCCAGTGCTGAAAACTCTTTGGGGAGTCTTGTACCGATGATCGGCCACTGCAGGATAAATTTTAAATGGATGTAACATGAATTCGTGAAAGCGTGTTGTAAGGATGGTCGTTTTCAAATGGGGTACAAAGTTTTAGCAATTAATATAACATTAAATTAAGGCTGTTGTAATACAACGCAATGAGCAGAAGAAATTCACAAGGACAATATTTGTGATCGTGACTCATATTGGATAACGCATTTAAATAGAAGCACAATTGAATTAAACTCCGTCCGGACAGGTCTTGAAAGGCGAAACAGTACCGACTTACCGCCGGTCATCCTCAGCCCACCGGTATCACTGGATGTGCATATGGAGGGGCATGTGGTCAACACGTCGCTCTCTCGATCGTATGTAAGTTTACGAGCCGGAGCCGCTACTTCTCGGTCAAGTAGTGCCTCAGTTTGCCTCACAAGGGCTGAGTGCACCCCACTTGCCAACAGCGCTTGGCAGACCGGATGGTCACACACCCAAGTGCTAGCCCAGCGCAACAGCGCTTAACTTCGGTGATCTGACGGGAACCGGTGTTACCACTGCGGCAAGGCCGTTGGCAAAAGTACAGTTGCCATTTGTTAGTCAGTCAGCGGCTAAAACAGTCAACAAGACAATACTTCGTTAGCCAATTACAGCATCACAACTTTGGGATCGACGAGTTTGGCAGCAATCTGAAACAGAGAAAAGTCGACACGAAGTGTTCCCAATGGTGCCTACTTTGAAAGATCAGTACTCTGGGGGACAAATTACTACAGCTAACATATTAGGGGGTTTATAACACGTTAATTTATGTACGTTACCAATTAATAACAACATCGGTACATACGTGGCCTGAGGTGCCGCCCCACAATGGTCATACTGGCTCTTCAGCATAAAACTTTCACGACCATAGCGCTAGACATAGAGCAATCAATTCCAGGCACCTCTTTCGTTGTTTGTAGGCTGCGTATACTCTCAAGCAGCTTTGGATGGCGTGCCATTAACGTCGCATTTTCTTTTGTGCGCAATGGGTGGCTGTTGCCATGGAAATCCTCAAAGAGACGCAGTAGCTGCCTCACTCGTACAAGCACTGCGTGGAACGTGGCATTAAAAATGTTCAAATGTGTATGAATTTTTAAGGGACCTATCTGCTTAGGTCATCGGTCCCTAGTCTTACAAACTACTTAAAATAACATATGTTAAGAACAACACACACACACACACACACACACCCATGCACGAGGGAGGACTCGAACCTCCGGCGGGAGGGGCCGCGCAGTCCGTGACATGGCCCCTCACACAGCTCGACCACTCGGCGCGCCGAACGTGACATTAAAAGAGTCATTTAAGCGATATAAAGGAAAATTACTGTGTGGTGTCTGTGTGTGTGTACTGTTTAATAGTGCTAACGATACCTTTCAGAGCATAATTTAAGACAATTCGCACGTGTTTTTTACTTATATTCGTTTATAACTCTCTCACTGCGACGATTTAGCCATGTTTGACATACTAAGTCTGTGAACATTGTCATGATACGTGACACTCGCCGTTACTGAGTTTAATTGTTGAAGTCAGTTCACTATACATTGATATCCAATGGTTTATTGTTGACCTGCTGTCATTACATAGTTTGTCTAAGTGGTTGGTGTGTAATTTGTTGCAGTCGCAGCTCCCTCTACTTTCACCCTTTCACACAACAATCACACGTTCCATTACTGGTTCCTGTGGTGTCACCGAAGAACAAGGTCACCATTATGTCAAACTTGAGGTCTCATGGTGGAAACAAGTAATAAGTTTCCTTTAATTCACGTCTATGTTTACAAACTTTTTGTTAACAGTTTACCGGTTTCGGTGTTTAATGACCATCATCCGGTCTGTTTCATAAAAAATGTCGTAATGTACTGCAGTGACTTTGTTTTTATGAAACTGATTTGATGATGGTCATTAAAGACCGAAACCGATGATCTGTTAACAAAAAGTTTGTGACCATAGACGTAAATTAAAGGAAACTTATCACATATACGGGTCACTGTTTCTTAGCGACGATGTCGCAGCTTGTGGAACAAGTAAGACAATGCTGTCTGATGCAGAAACGAGTGACAGACGTCGGCGTAGATACTGACTGAAGGAGTTTCACACGCCATCGCTGTCGGAATATTACTTACGTCAGAGCGTAGCGCCACTCAACCCACTCTGCGATCATCGTGTTAGGCAGATGCGGCTGCAACCTAGCAGAAGTATTAACGCAGAACTGTTAATCAAAGTAGTAAGTCAATTTTACATTCAGATATGACTATCATTCTGTTTTATATCAAGTTACAAGTTATGGAATTCAGTGACCGTAAGAAATATACATGAAGTCTAAAGGACATGAATTAATTCCAAGGCAAATCTTTCATATTATTGTAGTTTTAATTGTTAAAACCTGCCTAGAAGTCGAGTAAGGGGAGTATAGAAAACCTGTCTTCTCGGATCGCTAGATAACAGTAAAAAAATACAATAATGGCTTTTATTACGAAAGTAAATGACAATAATAAACTTCGAGAAGTACACAAATGTGTCACAAGCAGAGGGTGACATGTAAAATAAGCAAAGTTCTTCAGTACAAACAATCCTAATACAAGCAAAATAATAGAGTCGACGTTTAAGTTCAGGTCACTAGTCTTGAAGCGTCTCTTCGACTCGGGCACGACTGGTCGGGCGCGGCACTTATGTCCTCTTCGCATAGAAGCCGCTGTTGTCGCTTTGTCGTCCTGGAGAGAGTGGGCGTGCAATTGGCTAACATCTTGTCACAGCCCTTTCTGCTCTATCGTTCTCGACTGGCGCACCGGCGCATGACTTTACGCTGTAACATTGATACAGTGATGTAATAATTCGTGTGTGTTGCAGTATCTGATCGAATTCCTTCCGAAGTAAATCTGGTACCACTACAGAGCCGACGCGAATGCCACCGGGACTGCAGTTTCACTAATGTACACAGTCTGAAGATTGTCAATGCATTGCACTCTAGGTCGTCAGAGAACATAGCAAGGAACACTTCAACAACTTACATAATAAACAGTGCAGTTCAAAAAATATACTTTAATGATTATTCAGTGAAGCAGTGCGATATGTCTACACATGGTTACTGGCAATGTCTCATTCTGCCGCTTTAAAAAGTTACAGGTGACCAATGGCCTTGCTGCGGATAGTGGAACCACACACTTTCAGAAGAAAAGACCAAAAGACCTGTAGCAGTCTTGCTAACGTCATGAGTTCCAGCCTGATACATTTCAAGTGAACTCAGTCATTAGAATTAACTGTGAAAATAACGCGTATTATAAGCTCACCAAGAATGTATTATTGCGATATGGTATATCACTGTGTTACTGTAACTGGCGTCTTAGCACCCACTTCCTCCCCGACGAAGCGTCATAATGTAATGAATATACAAAATGTATTATTATATTAGGATAAGAAAGGCTTCGTAAGTTTTAAATAAATTTGTAGATGATTACCATACGCTAAAAACGAATGTAATTAATTGTAAGGATTACGGGAAAACAGTCCTATCTCCTCCTACCTCTCCCACATTCTCCACAACCACCCCCCCCCCCCCCCCAACCCCGTCCCATACAAACACACACCACACACAACAATAAGTACGTTCATAAAGAGAAAATTATCTCCTATTACAATTTAGCTAGACCCCCTTAGGAAGAGATTTTCATGCATTCAGAGGTTGGAGAACAAATCTACATTCAACCGGTGATCAAAATCACCGCTAACACGTCACCACTGCAGGAAGTCTCTGTTGAAAAGACACCAAAACCACCAAAATTTTGCAGGGGACAATGGGCGACTTTGAAAAGGCTGTATATTTCGAAAGACAGAACGACATAAATTACGACTTGGTGGATCAACGGGAAGGCACAAACGACAACGAAGAAACAGACAAAAAAGTAGCGGCTTGCTACGTCTACTAGACTCCATTTGATGCGAATTCGATCATTTTATGGTGTATGTGAAGACTACGATATGAAAATCATCACGAACATATCAACAGCAGGGAAAAATTAACCAGTCAACTCTCCCTATTTATACTTCACAAGTTGCTGCTCCAACGACGTTTTAGTCGTTCTCCGTGGAACTATAGTAAATAATTACATTACCAACTCACAGCGGTTGTTGACGTCTCCTCCTCCTTCCTACTGCATTTGTCTTTCAAATCAGCCTTGGCATGGGTCTCCGACATTTAATTCTGACTTTTCATATTAGTTCGGTCGAATATTGATTGCATGACTTTGTACAAAGGATAGACTACAGCCGGCCGAAGTGGCCGTGCGGTTAAAGGCGCTGCAGTCTGGAACCGCAAGACCGCTACGGTCGCAGGTTCGAATCCTGCCTCGGGCATGGACGTTTGTGATGTCCTTGGGTTAGTTAGGTTTAACTAGTTCTAAGGTCTAGGGGACTAATGACCTCAGCAGTTGAGTCCCATAGTGCTCAGAGCCATTTTTGTGATAGACTACATGTCACAGCCTTTTAGCCAATGTCACTAAATTGATTTGGTAGGTAACTATTTACGCTGTCATGATTTGAAGAAAATCATATTCAGCAGCCAGCAGTACGTAAGCATCTTTATACTGATCTGGTCTCAGTTTTAGAAACCATCCTTACGGAGGACTACCAAACAAAGAAACAGGAAAACATCTACATCTCCATAGCTACTCTGGCTGTCCGAGGATTCATGGAACCAACTTCAATCTAATTCCCTGTTATTTCATTCTAGAGAAGCACGCGAGAAAAATAACATCTGTATCTTTCCCTGAGTACTTTAATATCTCTTATTTCGTTATGATGATTGTTATTCCCTATGTAGGTAGGCGCCAACAAAATAATTTTGCAACCTTAGGAGAAAATTTGAAATTTCGTGAGAAATCTCGCCTCAACAAAAATGCCTTTGTTTCAGAGATTTCCAGCCCAAATCCTGTATCATGTCTATGACCCTCTATCCCCTACATCTCGATATACCAAAATGCTGCCATTCTTTGGACTTTCTCGATGTACTCCGTTAATCTTGTCTGATAAGGATCCCACACCGCGCGACAGTACTCCAAAAGAGGACGGGAAAGCGTGGTGTAGGCAGTCTCTTTAACACATGTGTTGCATCTTGTAAGTGTTTAGCAAATAACACGCGGTCTTTGGTTCACCTTCCCCACTGTATTTTCTTTGTGTTCTTTCCGATTTACACTGTACTCGCATTCGGGAGGACGACGGTTCAATCCCGCGTCCGGCCATCCTGATTTAGGTTTTCCGTGATTTCCCTAAATCACTCCAGCCAAATGCCGGGATGGTTCTTCTGAAACGGCACGGCCGACTTCCTTCCCCATCCTTCCCAAATCCGATGAGACCGATGACCTCACTGTCTGGTCTCCTTCCCCAAAAACAACCAACAACAATCTTTCCGATTTAAGTTGTTCATAATTGTAATTTCTTGGTATTTAGCTAATTTTGCGGCCTTCAGATTTGATTGATTTAACTTGTAACCGAAGTTTGACGGATACCTTTCAGCACTCATGTGGATGACTTCACACTTTTAAACATTTAGGGTCGGTTGCTAATTTTAACACCCTACAGATCTCTGACATAGACTATTTTGCAGTTGGTTTTGATATTCTGATGATTTTTCCAGACGATAAACGACAGCAGCATCTGCAAACAAAAAAAGACGGCTGCTGATGTTGTCTAATAAATCTTTTATATAACAGAAGCTTATAACACTACCTTGGGAACCGCCATAAGTCACTTCCGTTTTACTCGATGAGATACTATCAGTTACTACGAACTATGATCTCTCTGACAGGATATCCGAATCCAGTGACATCTCAGAAGATTTTCTGTAAGCACGATATTTGCTTACGACCTGCTTGTGAGGTACGGTGTCAAAAGTTTTCTGGAAATCTAGAACTACGGAGTCAATTTGAAATCCTTTGCCGATAGCACTCAACACTTCATGTGAGTAAAGAGGCAGTTGTGTTTCACAGGAACGATGTTTTCTAATTCCGTGTGATAATTCATAATGTTCTTATAATATCTTGCTACATATCGACGATAACGGTATGAGACTTTAATTTAGTGGATTGTTCCTATAGCCTTTTTTTTCAATATTGGTGTCATTTGTGCAGCTTTGCAGTTCTTGGGTACGAATCTTCTGTTGAGCGATCGGTTGTGTATGATTGTTAAGTATGGAGCTACTGCAGCAGCATTATGTGAAAGGAGCCCAGTTAACATACAATCTGGACCGGAAGATCTGCTTGTATTAAGTGATTTAAGTTGATTCACTATTCCGAGGACACCTACTTCTTAATTATTCATGTTGGCTGCTGTTCTTGATTCTAATTCTTGAACGCCGGTCGAAGTGGCCGTGCGGTTAAAGGCGCTGCAGTCTGGAACCGCAAGACCGCTACGGTCGCAGGTTCGAATCCTGCCTCGGGCATGGATGTTTGTGATGTCCTTAGGTTAGTTAGGTTTAACTAGTTCTAAGTTCTAGGGGACTAATGACCTCAGCAGTTGAGTCCCATAGTGCTCAGAGCCATTTGAACCATCTAATTCTTGAATATTTACTTCGTCTGCTTTAGTAAAGAAATTCCGAAGGCTGTATTATGTAACTCTGCTTTAGTAGCATTGTCATCTATAGCATTTCCATTGATATCGGGCAGAGAAGGCATTAGTTCTGTCTTGTCGCTATCGCACTTTACTTACGTACGTCTTTTGATTTTCTGCCAGGCTTCGAGAAAAATTTTCCGTGTGAAAACTGTTATAAGCATGCACGTTTAAGTCTGCGCTGAATTTAGAACTACTGTAAAAGATTTACAATCTTGGAGATTTTGCGTTCGTTTAAATTTGGCATGCTTTTTTCGTTGTTTCTGCTACAGTGTTCTGATCTGTTTTGTGTACAAAGGGAGATTTAGCTGCATAGTGTACCCCCACACTCACCAACCCCCCCCTCAAAAAAATGGAAATAAATGTACCACATTAATATAGGGACCATTTTTTCGCATGTCCCTATGTTCAACTGCTTCCAGTGTTATATCTATGAGAAAATTTGCAACTACCATGCTTCGAAACCATTTTCTTATCCGTAGAAGCCTGCACTCCTACTAGAAAACCCGGACGACATGACAGTTTAGATATCAGACCGAAAGGATCGCTACGACGTCTGATACCCTCGAAGCTTCCGTCGATCGCGTGTATCAGGCACCATTGCTCCTAACATTTTTGCTCCAGCAACAACATCCTGTCTAACGCAGCCAAATATCACGGCTCCCAACAGACTCCTTATCGAATATCCTACAGTGTGTAAATGCAACCACTAAAATGCCGAAACCATCTGATGTATGTGAAGTTTCCCTCATCCTCTGATAAACACACACACACCCACCCACCCACCTACCCGCAAACTCACACACACACACACACACACACACACACCGACAAGCACATTCGCTCACACACACACACACACACACACACACACACACACACACACACACACACATGCACACACACAGTTATCAGCGAGTCCTCGGAAATTTATTCATTATGAGCTAAAGCAGGATCATTTTAGACCTTACAGCCGTAAGTTTTACCAACTAATACAAATATACCAATCTTATCAGTTTTTTTTGGGTCATCAGTCTGCTGACTGGTTTGATACAGCCCGCCACGAATTCCTCTCCTGTGCCAACCTCTTCATCTCATAGTAGCACTTGTAGCCTACGTCCTCAATTATTTGCCGTATGTATTCTGATCTCTGTCTTCCTCTACAGTATTTGCCCTCTTTAGTTCCCTGTAGTACTCGTACCATGGATGTAATCCCATTATTTCTTAACAGATGTCATGTCATCTTGTCCCTTCTCCTTATCACATTCCTATCCTCTGCGACTCTGTGCAGAACTCCCTCATTACTTACTTTATCAGCCCATCTAATTTTCAATATTCATCTTAACACCACATCTCAAATTCTTCGATTCTCTTCTGTTCCGGATTTCCCACAATCCTTGTTTCAGTATCATACTATGCTGTACTCCAGACGTACGTTCTCAGAAATTTCTTAGTCAAATTAAGGCATACGTGTGATACTAGTAGGCTTCTCTTTATCCAGCAATGACCCTTTTGCCATTGCTTGTCTGCTTATGTCCACTTGGCTCCGTCCGTCATTGGTTATGTTACTATCTATGTAGCTGAATTCTGTAACTTCATCTACTTCGTGACCACCAACCAATCCTGATAAGTTTCCCGCTGTTTTTATTTCTGATACTTCTCATTACTTCTGTCTTTCTTCGGTTTACGCTCTTCCATGTTCTGCACTCATTGGATTGTCCATTCCATTCTGAGATAATGTAATTCTTCTTCACTTTCACTCACGATAGCAGTGTCATCAGCCAATCGTATCATTGATATCCTTTCGCCTTGAATTTTAAATCCACTCCTGAACCTTTCTTTTATTTCCATCATTGCTTCATCGATGTACAGATTGAACGGTAGTGGAGAAAGACTACATCCCTGTCTTACACCCATTTTAATCCGATCACTTCGCTCTTGGCCGTCCACTTTTATTATTCCCTCTTGGCTCTAGAACGTATTGTATATTACCCGTCTCTCCCTGTAGCTTATCCCTATTTTTCTCCGAATTTCGAAAATCTTGCACCATTTTACATTGTCAAATGCTTTTCCCACGTATACAAATCCTAGCTCCCATTATAAACTGCAACATCATAATTGCCTCTCTCGTGCCTTTACCTTTTCTAAACCCAAACTGATCGTCAGCTAGCACTTTTAGCACACTGGACTCGCATTCGGGAGGACGACGGTTGAAACTCGTGTCCGACCATCCTGAGTTTTCCGTGATTTCCTAAACTGCTGCAGGCAAGTGCATGGATAGTACCTTTGAAAAGGGCACTGCTGACTTCCTTCCCCATCCTTACCTAATCCGACGGGACCCGATGACCTCAATGTTTGGTCCCCACCCCCAAATCAACCAACAAATCTAGCAGTTCCTCAATTTCCTTTTCCATTCTTCTGTATCTTACTCTTGTCAGCCACTTGATTGCGTGAGTTGTTAATCTGATTGAGCGATAATGCTCGCACTTCTCAACTCTTACAGGCTTCGGAATTCTGTGGTTGATATTTTACCGAAAGTCTGATGGTTATGTCGCCAGCCTCATACATTCTACACACTAACGTGAATAGTCGTTTTTTTTTTTTTTTGTCATTCTCCCAGTGATTTCCGAAATTCTGATGGAACGTTATCCATCCCTTCTGCCTTATTTAATCGAGTCCTCCAAAGCTCTTTTAAACTGTGATGCTAATAATGGATCCCCTATCTCTTCTACATCGACTCGTTTCCACTTCTATCACATCATGCAAATCTTCCCCCTCATGGAGGCTTTCAATGTATTCTTTCCAACTATCCCCTCTCTCCTCAGCATTTAGCAGTGGAATTCCCGTTGCGCTCTTGATGTTACCACCCTTGCTTTTAATGTCACCAAAGGTTGTTTTGACTTTCCTGTATGCGGAGTCTGTCCTTCCGACAGTCATTTCTTTTTCGATGTTTTCCTGTTTTTCCTGCAGCCATTTCGTCTTAGCTTCCCTGCACTTCCTATTTATTTCATTCCTCAGCGACTTGTATTTCTGTATTCCTGAGTTTCCCGGAACACTTTGGTACTTCCTCCTTTCATCAACCAACTGAAGTAACTCTTCTCTTACCCATGGTTTCTTCGCAGCTACCTTCTTTGTACCTATGTTTTCCTTCCCAACTTCTGTGATGGCCCTTTTTAGAGATCTCCATTCCTCTTCAGCTGTACTGCCTACTGCGCTATTCCTTATTGCTGCATCTATAGCGTTAGAGAACTTCAAACGTATCTCGTCATTCCTTAGTACTTCCGTATCCCACTTCTTTACGCATTGATTCTTCCTGACTAATGTCTTGAACTTCAGCCTACTCTTCATCACTACTATATTGTGATCTGAGTGTATATCTGCTCCTGGGTACGCCTTACAATCCAGTATCTGATTTCGGAATATTTGTCTGGCAATGATATGGTTTAACTGAAATCTTCCAGTATCACCTGGACTTCTACAAGTACACATCTTGCTCTTGTGATTCTTGAACAGAGTATTCACTATTTCAAGCTGAAGCGTGTTACAGAGCTCAATTAGTCTTTCGCCTCTCTCATTCCTTGCCCCAAGCCCATATTCTCCTGTACCCTTTTCTTCTACTCCTTCTCCTACAAGTGCATTCCAGTCCCTCATGACTATTAGATTTTCATCCCACTTTACATACAAAATATCCTTTCAATATATTCAAATTCTTTCTCTATCTCTTCATCTTCAGCTTGCAACGTCGGCATGTATACCTGAACTATCGTTGTCGGTGTTGGTTTACTGTCGATTCTTGTAAGAACAACCCTATTACTGAAGTGTTCACAGTAACACACTCTCTGCCCTACCTTCTTACTCATAATGAATCCTACTCCTGTTATACCATTTTCTGCTGCTGTTGATATTACCCTACTCTCATTTGACCAGAAATCCTTGTCTTCTTTGTCTTTCACTTCACTGATCCCTACTATATCTACATTGATCCTTTGCATTTCCCTTCTCAGATTCTCTAGTTTCCCTACCAAGTTCAAACTTCTGACATTCCAAGCACCGTTTCGTAGAACGTTATCCTTTCGCTGATTATTCAATCTTTCTCTCATGGTCACCTCTCCCTTGCCAGCCTCCTCCCAGCGATCCGAATGAGGGACTATTCCGGAACCTTTTATCAATGGAGACATCGTCATGACACCTTCAATTACAGGCCACATGTCCTGTGGATACACGTTACTTGTCTTTAAAGCAGTGGTTTCCACGGCCTTCCGCATCCTGATGGCGTTGATCACTGCTGATTCTTCCGCCTTTGGTGGCAGTTCCCCTAGGACAGAAGAGTGCCCTGAAACTCTCTCTGCTCCTCCGCCCTAGTTGACAAGGCAGTCGGCACAACGAGGGTGACTTCTTATGGCGAAAATCTTGCTGATTATTAATCAAAATTTAAGCTGTGCCCGGATTCGAACCTTGGACCGAGAACGTTAGGATCGTTAATCAAAGACGCTACCCAAAGACCACGGGCACAAGCCTATGCACCACTAAAAGGGTGACAGTTTCTTTTTCCTTTCCTAATTGCTGTGATATCAGTGCATGCTTACCCCTTTATTTTACTATTCATATTTTGGTAAAAAATCGAAGTATTAGCTGCCTTCTATAAATGATTTATTTTACAACTATAGGAAGTAGTACTTTACAAATATATTTCTTTGGAATATCTGTACCAAGCAAATGTATGATAAGAACAATATCTCTTTTGCTAAGATACAGCCGAGTCCTAAAAGTGGCAAACTGAGCTGACATTTCATATCTGCATAAGCCGATGGCTGTCTGAAGAAATTCTCTATTAACAAAATACTAGTGTAGTGACTTGGCAAGACAGCCAAGCCACTCGGAGGTAGCGGAAAGGCACGTGTTTAAGCTCACGCAGACTGGCGTGAGGTCTGGAACAGGACAATGTCTTGAGAATTGCAAATAAAGTACGAAGATCTTGGAATACTTAACTTTAATCCATAATTGGTGTACATCGCTCTTGACGGTACATAATTACAATCTCAATATAACTGGTAATGGTGCCTTGCTAGGTCGTAGCAAGTGACGTAGCCGAAGGCTATGCTAACTATCGTCTCGGCAAATGAGAGCGTATTTGTCAGTGAAACTTTCCTAGCAAAGTCGGCTGCACAACTGGGACGAGTGCTAGGACGTCTCTCTAGACCTGCCGTGTGGCGGCGCTCGGTCTGCATCACTGACAGTGGCGACACGCGGGTCCGACGTATACTACCGGACCGCGGCCGATTTAAAGGCTACCACCTAGCAAGTGTGGTGTCTGGCGGTGACACCACAACTAGCCACTAGTGATAGAAATTGTAGAGTCTTCCTACAGAGTTATAAATCCGTATTAAGTGGGCATGACGGAAAACGACGAACGAATTCGGAGTTACGCTTTATTCAGCACAGCACCGACGAATTGACGGCTGACATTTTTGGCTAACCTAAATGGGATTCTTTTGAAGAAAGAAGTCGTTGTCCCCCGAAAGCCCTCTTTTGTGAATTTAGGGAACCTCTACGCGAGGAGTGAGGAAAACTGTGCAACAGCTCTGCAGCTACCATCGAGTAAATCATGTAGCGAGCGTGACGATGAGATAAATTAGGATCCGTGCTGAGACGTATAAGCAGTCTCACTTCGGAAATGGAGTACGAAAGAATATTGTTAATGTTGGTACAAACTACACAACACAACTTAATGTGTAGTGGATTGTGGAGAAGTCGTGTATATGTATTACACAGCACTATCCGTAGCGATTTCGGATGCCCACCAGAAACCTAGATAATCTCTACATTTGCTAGAGCAGCGGTCCGGTAGCAGCTTCAGCCCCTTAAGATGTGCAGCGGATTTCGGCTTCTGGTGTACGGTACTCGAATAGATTACCTACAAGTATCTGTCAGCTGCACGACACCACCAATGGACGCAACATTCCTCGGGGAAGTTCTTTCCGTGCAGTTCCACCCAAATGTTGTACGAGGCATTATTTCTGACAAAACAGTTAACAGGTACAGAACGATATGTCAATGTCCAGTCAGCACAACGCTTTGGCAAGGGACCACTTTGCCACCACGAGGTGCGCTTTTGAACTGACTGCTGAGGCTTATTTGCGAGTATTCTTTGTTCTATACCTTTGCAGCGTTAGCATTAAATTATTATTCCTGCTAAATTTCTCGACGTGTTCTGATTAGCTGGCTTGCTGGACTAGCATCAGGTGATGTGGAAATGCTTGTCCTCAATATGTTGTGAAGAAAATTATGTTCTCAGGAAAATTGCCTTTGGTGATGTGGAGGTGCGTTGTTCCCAGGCTGCTGCGGAGAGCCGGCCGCAGTGGCCGAGCGGTTAAAGGCGCTACAGTCTGGAACCACACGACCGCTACGGTCGCAGGTTCGAATCCTGCCTCGGGCATGGATGTGTGTGATGTCTTTAGGTTAGTTAGGTTTAAGTAGTTCTAAGTTCTGGGGGACTTATGACCACAGCAGTTGAGTCCCATGGTGCTCAGAGCCATTTGAACCATTTGAGCTGCGGAGAAAATTGTTCTCGCAGCAGGTCCGGTCATCGTGTTGTCGGCCTGCGGTGTCGTAGTTGCCCTGTTCCACGATGAGGTGATCGCGACGTTGAACCGACTTCTCGTAGAAGGCACAAGCAGTATGCCGGAGTCTGTCCCGCAGCAGCGGTATGCCCGGTTCTTCGTGTAGTAGACGAGTTGGACACAGACCTGGGATGTGCAGAGCGAGTTTCAGAGCTCTGTTCTGCAGCTTCTGATGTCGCTACAGGGTGTGTTGGTGGCCTTTCCCACAACACGATCGCGTATTCTAGCACTTTTCTGACCATTGGTAGGTAGGGCGTAATTTCGTGGTATGCGGAGGCAGCAACGGACGGGGATTAAGCAGAGGATATAGAGTGCTGCTCTGCTTCTGACATCAAACGTGTAAGCTGGGCCTTGGTTAGCCTCTAGTCGATGATATCACCGAGGCATTTCGTGGTCTTCTTTCATGGGTTGGGGCGTCATATGATGTAGACAGGCGACAGATCTGGCGGTAGCATTCTTTGCGTGAAGACTACTGCCCAGCACTTGGAGGCGTTGATTTGAAGTCGCAAGTTCGTCTCACACGCTCCCACGCCTTTTACTCAAGCTGTAGGCTACGTGGTCATAGCCTGGATGTTCATGCTGCGGGTGAACAACGCTGTATCGCCCGCGTAACGCAACAGGCCTAAGTGCGCAACGTTAGGTGCGTCGCCAGTGCAAAGAGAGTGCAGCCATGTGCCGAATACCGACAGCGGCCCCACCCCTGCGCGTATCTGTCGCTCTGTGGACGAACCGTCGATTGTTCTCACACGTAAACTGTTTTGTGAAAAAATTTCATTCTTCTGCATCTTACAACCTCATGTCTTTGCTCGATGAAGGACTGAATTTCTTTTCGTTATTCGTCGTGGTTACCTGCTGTATAACTTTTATGTAAACCAGTACACGAAATTTTATTGAGTGTGCAGAGATAAAAACGTATTGGATGGACTTTGGGTATGATTCATTTTAGGTAATACATTACTGTGTATCAAATTTAGCCAACATTGCAAAATTGTATTTAAAGTTGAGAGCAGAACGATAGCTATTACCGTTCTCGAGATATTGAATGACATGTGCGCGGACGGGCCTCACGTTGGTCGCTCGTTGGTCGCTCGCTATGCGACCAATAATTCCCCTGCTCGTCGTTAACCACGTGGTTGTATCGGTCCCAAATTTAGTAAACGGTTGAAGAAATCGAAACGTGGTTTTCTGCAAATGGTAGCTTGTAAAGAGCCGTGTATTTTGTGGAATGATAAGGTTACTAAATCTATTTATCCATCGAGATATGAAAGTAACTACAGTTTTTCTGAATAGATCGATGATTCTTTTAAACGGCATTTAATAGTATGTGAAATGAGAATTACAGTGACATGGAACACATAAATATTTGCAATATTCTATATGGACCTACAGAAGTTAAACAGAAACTAAAATGCTAGTACGTATTTTGCTAAGTATTGACAGCTAATGATTATTTCGTTTTGTAAGTGACAAACACTTATTTCTTGTTACAAATTACTTTATTGGTTAAAACGCGTTTCTCCTTTTACTCTAGGGAAACTTCGATGGAATCTAGAATGATTCAATTTTGGATTGATGTGTGATATTTGTAGATTACGAAACAGTTCGCATCTTATTTTCTTACGTAAATAAGACGTTACTTGAAGTTAATTGAGCTTTTGGCGAGTATCTACGTTTCCTCTTATCTGGTCACATGCCTGAGGTAGAATTAAAACTTAACTTGAGGAACATAAAAGCATTTTCACGTTCGCTTTTTTTTCTTCACAGTTTTCGTGTCCCTTACGCTAATGTGTGTGAAGTATTATCATTCTTCTGTTACTAATTGTAGACAGATGGTTCAAATGGCTCTGAGCACTATGGGATTCAACTGCTGAGGTCATTAGTCCCCTAGAACTTAGAACTAGTTAAACCGAACTAACCTAAGGACATCACAAACATCCATGCCCGAGGCAGGATTCGAACCTGCGACCGTAGCGGTCCTGCGATTCCAGACTGCAGAGCCTTTAACCGCACGGCCACTTCGGCCGGCAATTGTAGACATTTCACCGAAAATTGTGATTTAAAGTCGTAAGTACAGTCTGCTCACTTTGCCTCTACCTATTTGGTTTGTTTACATACATGTTGTCAGCTAACGAATTATACCCAAAAATCTAGAGTATGTTTATCTTCTCCTTATAACTGTGTGTATGTGTGGCTAGTCAGTGAGAGTTGTAGGAGGTTGGAAGTGAATGCAACGGTTGACAAAGTGGTCGAAAGTTTTGGTGTTCAGCTGATTTGAGGTATGGTTTAAATGTTTTGTGAAGGGGTTCACATATAAGTATACTCACTGCTAACATTAATAGATGAGGTAGTAGACTAACATTTCAGCAAATGATTATAATCGGAATATTTGCACCTAACCCCTTTGTCCTCACTTTGATACGAACCCCTCTACAAAATATTTAAACCAAAACGCGAATCAGCTGAATACGAAAACTTTCAACTATGCGCTGACAAAACATGTAAGAAGAAAATAAATTGATCACACAGTAGTTACTACTTTAAATCAGTTTTTGGTAAAACTTCCGCAGCTAGCGACAGAAGAATGAGTGTGCTCTACACCAGTTAGCACCAAAAACATGAAAACTCTGAAGAAAAAATTTGTAACATGAAAATGTGCTTAGGTCTCGTAAATGAAGTTATAGTGCGACCTACAACCTGCAACCAAATGAGAGGAAACTCAGATGCCATAAACACTCGGTTAATTGTAAGTAATTACTTATTCACGTAAAAATATAAGACGTGAATTGTTTCATAATCTACAAATATAGCAAAGATTCCACTGGAAATGCCTTAAAGAAAAAAGGCGAAAGCGTCTAGAACAAACAAAATACATCGCAGCAAGAGAATTGCGTTGGCTATTTACAAAACTAATATTTCTGGGCTTGCTGCAGATGTCGGCCACGTAAACAAATTTCTTATTCATTACTTCGTTTTGACTTAAGACATTTTGTTTATTTCAATGTTTAGACTGCTTTACAGTTGCATTTAATAACACCAGATTGCCAATTACTCTGTCCAGCATCGCTCAAACAGCCTTTACAGGTCGATTTCTTTTACCGAAAGATTTTACATCGCTGCTCGAATCTTTATATCAAAAACATAGCCACAAAAGACCAAATATAGTATCATGAAAATTTCTATTAATATCAGTAGTCTCATTGATCCCAGTCCCGCAATTAGTTATGAATGAACAGTCATGATAATTGCTATCAAAGTTACCACTTTCGGCGCTATAATCCAACTGCCGATTCCATATTTGGTTGCCTACATTACGTATTTATCTTTGAGTAACCTGCTTTCCCCGACACAATGGAAATTAAAAATAGTGCATCTTTTGATATGCTTGAGAATGGTCGCATTATATGTGATGTCAACGGAAAAGCCTCCACTGCACAAAAAACGCATGGCAGCATATGAAGAACCGCATTACGATACATTTGCCACCGATGACTTCTACATACTGTGAGAACTACCGGTACACTCTAAAGTCATGGGGGGAATACATGTCTTATGGAAAATACTACAAGTGGAAGAGTGGCCAAAACAGAAATTCAACTTTATCATTTGCCGACAGTCGCCATAAGAAAACTCCCTTCAAGTTCTGACTTTTCCCTTTCATAAAGCTGTTTCACGAGAGTAATAGATTTTCATACACAAATACATCACAAATACGAGGGGCGTTCAGAAAGTAAGCTCCGATCGGTCGCGAAATGGAAACGACTATGAAAATCCGATAAAGCTTTGCACAGATGTGTTGGGTAGTGTCTCTAGTATAACCCCAGTTAGCATCACGTCGCTCTTCTCATTTCTGAGCTCGCAGTGAGTGCGTAAAGATGTCTAGAAAATAGTGTCTGCCGACAAGTACGAGGGCCTGGTGAGAAATTTCGCCTGAAGCTATGCAGCTAACATTACATAACTGTCGTGCTGTTTCTTCTTCAAGACAATTCTCAGCCGCATTCTGCAGGGGCACTGAAGATGCTCCTGCATCGTTTTCAAATGGAAATGTGAGATTACCCACAATACAGTCCGCAATTGTCTCCCCCTGAGTTTCATCTCTGGTCACATGAACCGCTGTCTTTGAAGACAACATTTTGACACAGACAACGAGGTGTAGGCCAGCGTGGAGAATTGGCGGAAAGCACTGGCGGCTGCCTTCTATGATGAGGCTATTGAAAAGTTGGTACAACGCTATGACAAAAGTCTAAGTCAGAACGGCGACTACGTAGAGAAGTAGCTGAAAGGTGTAGCTAATTGTTACAAGTAAAACATTTCTGATGTTCACTGTGGTTTCAATTTGGCAATCAATCGGAGCTTACTTTCTGAACAGTCCTCGTATATGTGCTAGAGGCTATATTAAACAAATATTCTAGCAATAAATACGCAACTGGCTAATTAATCAAAGGTGATTTTGTTAGCTGTTGGGCTGCATTAAGAAGAAATAAAATTCGTTTCCGTGTTGATACAATGCTACACAGTAGTCTATCCTGTGTAGGGCCATTCGTCTCTACGCAGCTATAGCATCCTACATACAGTCTAATCTGCTTACCGTTGGCCAGCCTTGGTCTCTCTCTACAGTTCAGCCTCCACTACCAAACTGACGATTCGTTGATGTGGCATAATATGTCCTGTCTACTAGCCCCTATTTTGGACAAGTTGTGGCATAGTATCCTCTTCCACCTCTGTTTCATTCAGTACCTCTTCTTTAGTAACACAATCTTCGCATCTAATTTTCGACATTCTTCTTTATCATCAAGTTCTGAAAGCGTCCATTGTCTTCTTGACTGAACAGTTCATCGTCCACGATTCACTTACATACAACGCTACACTCCACGCAAATACCTTTGTAAAACACTACCCAGCCATTACAATTTATATTCGATGTGAACAAATTTGATTTTTCAGAAACGCTTTTCTTGAAATTGACAGTCAGCATTTTATATCTTCTCTACGTCTGTCTTCTCAATTATTGCTTCCCTTTCAAGTCACTGAAGTCTTATAAATGCAGGTTGGTTTCTGTGCATGTTGTATATAATCTTGTGTCCCTCTGTTTTATTGCTGATACTTCCGATGCTTTAAAGAAGGTCTTTTAGTGAAGATTGTCAAAACCTTTCTCTAAACATGCGAAAGCTATAAGCACAGGTTTTTCTTTCTTCAATCTAATTACTTAGCTAAATTGGAGGATCAGTACGGTCTTTCGTGTTCAGACATTTCACAAGAATTTAAAAGTGTGCTCATGTTAGTATGCATAGCCCCTTCCCCTCGCCTCTCTACATATTCCTTCCACTTTCTAATCTTCTCTTATTAGGTTAGTTCTGGCTTGCCAAATGAGTTTTCGACAGCTGCTTCTCCTTTAAGCAAAATTTTCTTTCTTCTTTCGTATTTAAAGGGAGGCACTTATGTTTTCCACGTATATTGATTCAATATGTTCATCACTCGTGATGTTGGTAGGCATGTAAAATTGTATCAGTCTGGTGTGAGTTCTAGCGTTATCTCCGTCTTGGTAATAATAATGTTAATGGCAGTTTAGAGATGGAGCAGGCTGTTGTGATACTACTTCATTGGTAGTTTCAGTAGCTAACACTCACAGACTGGTTAAAACATATGATCTTAACAAAGCAAATATTGAGGGTCATGTGTCAGACATTTTCATTTATAAATAAATGACTATCAGATAACAGATATTGTACTATCATTACAGTAAACTGTTTATAGTGAAATAAGGAAACATGAACAATGAAATATGTGATAGAGTACATTGTAAAGAAAATAAAAAACTGGCATGTCTTCACCCAACTTCGTCTTTCTTTCTTTTAGTTTCACGTTATAGTTAATCAAACACTCCGGGCGTTTAAGTGGTTCCGCCCCAAACCTCAGTGGCGGTCCGTCATTGTCTACCGCTAGCGTCTGTCGCTTCCAAGTGGGAACGCCAATTCCTCGAGCCGCCGCGTCAACACGGAGAACGCTTTCCGCTGCCGTTACCGCACGCCGCGCTGTAGAGGGGTTGGCCTCAAGTTTCCATGCGGAAGTGACCGCTGAGGGTCCGGCGCGGAAGTTTTGTGTGTTCCCCCTACCACCAATCGCTCGCTCTCATCGCCGTCCGCTCTCGGTATCTCGTACCCCTTTCGTCCCTCCCACGCGTTTCTCCGTCCTAGGTTCGCTCCCAGGTATGTGAGCTGGCGGTATCCATGCTCCTCCTGCGCTTGCCCCCGGAGTCAGTTCGTTCAAAGAAATCTCCTCCCACTTCTCGGCTACGTCAAAGAGTCTCAGTAATAAAAATAAAACTGCCGATAAACTTGGCATCAAAACTGGAGGCCACGTAGTATCCTGTTGCGTTGGGAGTCGTATCAGAACCGGAAACACCAAGATACTTAAAATCAGTAATAATGATCACAATGTAGAAAAATTCACCGATTCTGCAACAAAGCAACACAAAACGGATGAGGCAAGAAGGAGCAAAAAAGCAGAATAACACTACTAAACAGAATGTTCCTGGCCAAGAGAAGTCTTCCAGTATCAAACATAGGTCTTAAGATGAGGAACAAATTTCTGGGAATATGCGTTTGGCGCACAGAATTGTTTGGTAGTGAGACTTCGAATGTGGGAAAACCGGAAAAGAGGAGAATCGAAGCCTTTGAGATGAGGTGTTACAGAAGAGTATTGAAAATCAGCTGGACCGATAAGTTAAGGAATGAGGAGGTCCTCTACAGGATTGGCGAAGAAAGGAATATACGGAAAACACTCACAAGAAGAAGGGGAGAATAACAGGACAAGTTTTAAGTGATCGGGGAATGACTTCCATGGTATTAGAGGGAGCTCTGGGGGATAACAACTGTAAACAAAGAAAGAGAATGGATTACATCCAGTGAATATCTGACGACATACGTTGTGAGTACTACTTTGTGATGAAGAGATTGGCACAGGAGATGTCAAAAAAATGATGGTGTCAAAAAAAGGAAAAGAGAAAATTTACGCAAGACTGACTAAGTAGAGAGGGCGAGAAAAGTAGACTACTGCTATATCTTTGTTGTTGCACAGCATGGTCGATAACCTATGCTCATCGCTGCCAAAGGGCTCTGCCAGCAGCTGAAAGGAAGCTCCAAAAGACTGTCACTAGCGCTAGCGCCCTGATGACACGCATTGCATGAAACTAGCTGCCCCACAACACACTGATGGTATCGTTCTGTACTCTGCACTACGCTGTGATTACGTTGCTTGGCTGTAATCTCTTCGGTAACTTTTTAGCATACTAACTGTACTGCTGCAGAAGGATTTAGTGTAATAACGGAATTTTTGCTGCCTAAAAGGTAACGACGACCTGGCACCGACTATTTCTTCTGAAGAGACAGTATTACCTCTGTTATTTGTGCCCAGTCCAAAGTGTGAAATAAATCATACTGTAAGCCTGAAGTCTTTGCACAATCATCAATAAATATTTTAGGATACTATATAACCTACAGTGGTATGTAGAAAATGAAAGAAAAAATCAACACGTTTGTCTGGGTACCTTTGTTCCAGGTAGAAGTCGACTAAAGAGAACTACAATCTCTAATATGGTAAAATGGCGACACGCGAGGAGAGGGCGCAGTGTATTCTGTGGCATCACGGGACGAATTTCCAATTATTGTGCAGCGAAGTTTTCGAAGACAATAGGGAAGAGAAACACCTGCTACAAAGAGTATTGTTGCGTATTACGTCATGTTTAAACTGACTGACAGCGTGCTGCATCCTCTAGGAAAACAGTGGCCTTCGGTCAGCGAACAATGTGTCTGAGCTGTGCAACAGGCATTCTCATTCTTACGACCCCTTGGGTTGTGTTGACTTGTGGGAGGAGGCCAAACAGCAAAGTCATCCGTCTCATCGGATTAGGGAAGGATGGAGGAGGAAGTCGGCCGTGCCCTGTCAAAGGAACCATCCTGGCGTTTGTCTGAAGCGATTTAGGGAAATTACGGAAAACCTAAATCAGAATGGTCGGACGCGGGATTGAACCATCGTCCTGTCGAATGGGAGTCGAGTGTGCTGACTACTGCACCACCTCGCTCGCTACGACCCCTTTCAAAGATACTCGACGGGTTTTCCTGAATTAGGTATTCCAAGGACGACAGTGGGGAGAATTCCGCACAACAGATTGCACCTAAACGTATATAAGTTCCAGATAGGTTATGCGTTACAACCATGCGATGGGACTCGTCTAGCAGCTTTCCCGTCTCAAATATCGGCACGAATGGACACCCACCAGAAACGACTCTCCTTTTGCCTGCATTTCACGTATTAGGTAATATTAACAAGCACAATGTGAGGATACAGGGTTCGGAAAGTCCACATATTCCCTTAGATCACGTTAGGGATTGCACTAAAATGAATATGTGCTGCGCTTTAATGCACAACCCAGTCATTGGCACTTTCTTCTTTGTCGAAAAAAAGTAACAGTTAAAATGTATCTGGATAAGATAGAACTGTTTGTGGAGTGGCAGCTACGAGACATGCAGCTCATGCAATCAAGCAATGGGGATTCCATGTTATAAATTTTTTTTGATGAAGCATATCCTGACTGGTGCACTGGAGGTGAGAGTTGCACTGCCTGGCCTGCAAGATCACCAGATATAACACGTTTAGATTCCTTTTTGTGAGGCTACGTAAAGGATAATGTTTACGGCATAATAGTAGCTGATTTTGATACATTAAGAATATGGATAACAGTTGCCGTGGTATGTTTTCACAAGGAATGTTGTGAAACGTATGGTGTGAAAGTGAATGTTAATTAGACGTTAACATTATCCATTGTTTGCAGTGTTTCTTCCGTGACTATATTAATTTCGTAATAATAAGGCTGAAGATGGTTGTTCCTTATTACTATCATCAATTAGTCGCTCTTCGAGCAACAACCTGAGCACACGTTGATGTTTACTGATACTGTAACAAAAACTTGGTGATTTATTCTTTCATTTGTCACAAACCAACAGTTTGTAAGTGCTATAATTTCTGTAAATAACATACTGATAATTGCACAAAGGATTTCAGCCCATACTGCACATTTGTTACACCATAGCCGGTGAAATAACCAACACAGGCGAAAAGGAATTACTCCCTAAATGAAGCTATAATCAGTTTGGTCTTACATCGAAGAAAAATTTTCTGAGCATATAAGATTGGAGCGCTGCAGTGTGTGTCTTGGACTGTGCGAAATACGGGAAAGAAGACAACTAAGACCGATGTTAAAAATTAGGTCGACTGATAATGAAAGAAACAAAGTCCTCCAAGGAATCGAAAAGGAATATGCGGAAGATACTGACAAGAATAACAGAAAGGATGGTAGGAGATCTGTTACGGCATCGGCGGTCACTTCCATGGTACTACAGTGAGTTACAGAGAGTTAAGACTATAGGGAAGAGAGAGCATGGAATATACCAATTAGGTAAATGTGTAGGGTTTAAGAGATACTCTGACGTGTAGAGAATGTGAAGGCGAGATACGTCTTGCCGGTCACTAAACTGCTGGCTCTAAGAGAAGGTATAAAATAAATAAAATAAAATAAATAAAATATTTATTATTTTATCTGTATGATTGTCTCTCCTATGAGTCGTCAGGTTTTAATTATTCGGTATCAGACGCTTGACAATGGCTTTTTCGTAAAGGCGATGTTACTCGTAGTTGACCGTGAAATGAAACTGAAATAATCGGACTTCGTAATTAAATCGTTTCCAAAGACTGCTGCGGTAGGTGCGGACTCATAAACTAAATCTCAATATTACAATAATTTGCCAGCCATGCCAAAACGTCGTACAGAGGTGATTGTCTACTAAACAAAAAAATTACACAGTTAGTTAAATCAGATATATTCAATGAATAAGCCTACAGTTCATAATCCTACTTACTTTTATAAATATAAATTCTTTACAGAATCGAGTCCCTAGTATGGTTGCAACTCGCAGTAATTTATTATAACATGAAATATGGCGGTGTGCCAGACAATAAAGTAAAATACGTGCTTCTCGCACCACTTCAACCAGAGCTCTCCTTTCTTAATCAAACATACGAGTAACGTAATTGTGCTTTTGTTTTATCAGCGACACAGCGCTGCAGTTGTGTGCCATAGGCTTTATTTATTTGTCACTGATTATTTATTTAATTAATATCTCGCGTTTCCGAGGAAACTCACGCTCGGCATGCAAATGTGCCTTTATATTGGCCCCTGAATTGCGAGGCGAAAGGACACACCTGCAGGCGAGCAATTCACCTAAAGGCACAAGAAAATCTAAGTTATCTACAACTATTTACATGACCTACATTATACACATTATACACATTATATACAAACTTTGAATGACGCGGGTGCGCCGTAAAAGTTCTTATGTTGGCAGATAGAGTGCGCGCATGCGCAGAAGCGTCTGTGTGACTGCCGTTATGTCGTACAGTTAGATCACGCGGCACAGTATTGCAGTTCATATTGTTCGTGTGCGCGCGTTTCTCAGCCGTTGCACAAAGAAAATATTCAACCAAGATTACATATGAAGACTACATTCTATGACAGGTAACTTAGTTTTAAATTTACAATATTCGTTATAACACAATACAACTTAGATTGTTGAATGTTCTTAGTTACATAGTATTGTTTTGAAATACTACAAAGAAAAATGCCCGTATTTTTCAGGTGCGTTGACCTATACACATCGTGTCGTTATTACAGTTCATATTCATCTGCTGCACAATAATTTTTTTTTACAGGTTAGTATCGTCGTGGTAAAGTTTTTTGA
This sequence comes from Schistocerca serialis cubense, assembly GCF_023864345.2. Lineage (NCBI taxonomy): Eukaryota > Metazoa > Arthropoda > Insecta > Orthoptera > Acrididae > Schistocerca > Schistocerca serialis. The sequence goes on from NC_064645.1 coordinate 231,355,769, forward strand.
TCACAGTAACATCGTTGTATAACAACGTGATTAATTCATAAGCGTGTCCATTTCCCATTTCCATTATAGTCGTTGTGATGCAGTTCGTTGTAAGTAAAAGCATTGCTTATTACAGATCAGACGTGACCCGTCGAGTAATTGGTCCACGTGCAGTTCGTTTTTTACATTCCGTGGAAGCTTGGTTGCAGAACCTCGGACGGCACATAGCTGGCGTCGATCCTTGGACAGTCCAGGTAAGAGTGTCCGTCACATTTCGAGAACATTTCATTCCCTGAAGTTCCAACCAAAATTCTTCCACCCGTCGTGTTGTTTTCTGGTCAGGCACTTTGTGTCCATTTAATCCAGTTAACATCTTGAAGTTAGGTACTGTAGTAATGTCACTAGACGATGCACGAATTATGGACTTCACATTTTCAGTTTTTTGCTGAATATAGCTCACCTAAATGTTCGTAGTTATTAATCGAGGAAATCGTTCATCGCGTTTACATAGGTACGATACATAATGAATGGCATTAACTGTTTCCTTCACATAGGTTTCTGCGTAGTTGCAGAGTTAGTAATGTTCGTTAATGTCCGTGAACAGAGGTTCACTATGCAATGTCTTTTTGGCACTCGGTTTGTTCAAATTTTTACATGATACATCAGTTACAAAAAAAAAAAAGTAAGTATACATACACACGTCACATATTTTCTTAGTATAAACATAATACAGTTGCACATAAACATGTTTACATCATCATTACATCGCTATAGGTTATTACATTGTGTCACATTTGATTACATGAATTGCAGATATTTACATCCTCTGTAGCGGTTTTGCTGGGATATTATCGATGTTTTTTTTTTTTGATGTCATCTGAAATTAAGATAGGTTAGACACAACATTCATTACATCAGTAGGCAAGACCAGGCGTTTTCACTAGAGATGGGCAAAACTGTTCTTTTCAGAGATTGGATCAGAACTGTTCACTCCCTGAAATGAATTAGCTCTTTTTCATGACTCACCACTCATTTACAATAGAAAATAAATGGAAGGCACATTGTCCTTTAAACTTGGTTTATTCCAGTACTACACCTGTATTTTGATCTTATTTGATCCTATTTTTAAGTAACACAGATAGTGAGTAAGAATTTTGAATTGTTTATTGAAATTTCCACGATATGACAAAGTTTTTGATTATTGATTTGTTTTGCACTATCGTGGTTTTTTGGGTGGTCGGAAAATGTTGTAACTTGAGATTTACATTAACAATATATTTGGCTATAATGTATTAAAATTTCATTAACCTCATACAAATTCATCGCAAGCCATATATTTTTAAAGTAAACGTTTCCTTCCGAAGACGCCTAAAATCGCAAAATCCGTACCAGAATAAGAAAAAAAATATATATAAATTTGACTGTAAAACGAAAGTGCTGCATATAGCCTTACGCAGAATAAAACAAGGAAAATATTGGTGTATCACATTTTGCGATACGTTTATCGGTTCGCTCGTAATTAAAGTGTAAATTCGAGTGTCCATAATAAAAATCCCATAGTAAGAGGAGTCATCAGGAACCTAATCTAATCAGTTTAAACAAATAAAAATAAAATAAAAACAATTGATGTATACATAACATAATAATGTAATATACATAGCGGTATTACTACGAAGAACAATATCCAGTAGGGACGAACTCCGATGCTGAGGCGCTGAGTCGAGCGGGTCGAGCCGCGAGCTGTATTACTGCGTGAGCTGAGACCGCAGAGACCAGAGTGACACCTGAGTCGCTTTGCTCAACGCTCTGGCTAGAGTCGAGACGGTGGGGTGAGCGTTGAGCGGGCGAGTTCCGAGGGTGGGGGGAGCGGTGAACTCACCCGCTCCGAAACAAATCGTCTGTTCTCTTGCGAGCAGGTTGTTGCAAGTAGTTCCTATGTTATTCGCTAGGTGGCTCTCTGTCCTGTTGCTCGTATCAACTGCCCAGAGGGCAGGACGTGCGACTGAAACGATCGCCGACAGAGTGCGATGCGAAGTTAAGCTGCGCCACACACTGCGCGCGGCAGACGACGCACATGGACGGCACGGCATATGTGAAACACAAAATCCAATGGGGCACTGCACAATGCAGGCAGCCAAGGTAGAAGCAGGGCAGAGGCCGGCGCTGGCTGTGTTGTGTGGCGTCCAGTGTGCTCTGACCACCAAAGGCCCTGCTGATATGCTCCGTCTCTCTCTCTGTCTCTTTCTGCTGTGAGAAACGTTTGGAGCTACCGTTCTTTTTTTCTGAATCACTGATTGTTCACTCCTTTGAAAGATTCAACTCTATGAATTAGTTCAAGAGCGCATCCCCCATCTCTAGTTTTCACTACTCAATAAATATTCAAAATAGTAAGAGAGAGAAAATGTTCGATTCCTCACGTTTTGTGCGTGTGTGTAGAGTGTCTGTGTGGCCTTGACTACTGATAGATGCTTTTCGTGTTGAGAGATGTGCGTCTAATCTGTTTCTCAAAGTAAAAGATCGCTTCACAGATGACGTCTGTCAGTTCGTCAGGTGTCATACCAAGTCAGTGGTACCTACAATAACAAATGTTCCGTGAAAAATTAACATGTCATTCACTGCTACGTAATCATAAATTTTACTTTAATATTCAGTCTTCTCGGTGGAGCCGCGGCGTTGAAAGAAAAGTTCTTCTGTCTTCAACTGCGACTCTGGAACGCTGAAATGAAAATTTCTATACTACTTATTATCTGTGTTGTAGCAACAGAGTTTTTCGAGTTGCTTAGCAATATTTTGATGGGTATGACTTTGACATTATTCAGCATGAAATGCTCTAAGATCTCGGTGTGCGTATAGCCCAATAATTTTGTTAGTTCTACGATGTTGTAACAGATACGCACCAGGGTGCGGTATGTTAACAATTATATAAGGTCCTTCATATAGCAGACGCCACTTAGCGTTGCGTCGTTTGAGTGCAACAGATTTATGATGAGTACGAAGTAGTACAAGCATTCCTACCTCGAATTTTTGCTTTCTTTTTATTATGTTTCTGTGATGTTTGTTTCGTATTTGTGCGTGATGTGTCAATGTAGTCAATACTTCTTTTATTTTCTGTTCAGGTGTGATTTCCTTGTCTGACAACTGATAGTTCTGTTTGCAATTGAACATGATCTCGTTAGGTGTGTAATTTGTCTCGTAAATATTTAAGTTATTGTGTACGTCTTCGAAAAGACTTAGGTAGGACACCCATTTAGTATGTTTTGATGAAATATAGGTCCTCATGAAACGATTTAATTCTCGGAAAAGTCTCTCAGTCGCGTTACATTGTGGACTAAACCTCGAAATAAATATACTTTTAATGTTATTGTCCTTCAAGAAATTTCTCCATTTGTACCCAGAGTAGTATGCTGCATTATCTGATAGAATTGCTTTAGGTTTTCCCACGTGCGTCAGGTAATCACTTGAGAATCTTCGTATTATAGCACTTGCAGTGGCGGATTTTAAAGCATAAAGTTTAACATGTTTAGAAAATATATCGTAAAAAGCTAAGATATATTTGACGCCTCCAGAGCTTGCTGGATGCGGTCCACTGATGTCAGTACACAGATTTTCCAGGGGTTTACTAGGTAAAATAGAATGTAAATCTGTTTTTGTGGATAAATTCTGGGGTTTTGATTTTTGACATATGACACATGTTTTCAGTTCCCTGTAAATTTTTCTTCTCATATTGCTAAAATAACAGTATGTACTGAGCTTCGCTAAACACTTTTTTGTCCCATAATGACCCCAAACTAAGTGTGTGTGCCAAATTAAATTACGTTCAGACTCTTTGGGAATGCATACACACCAGTTAGTAGCATTTGGATGTCGGCGGTAAAATAGCACATCATTGTGTAACTTGTAATACTTAGTCAAAGGATGATTGTGTTTTTCTACCAGTAATGTTGTTATTTTATACCAGTGAGGATCAGATTTTTGTAATTCAGCCATGTTTCTGCACATATCAATATAATATTGGTGATACTGCTTGTCTTGCATTAAGAGAATCCTGTAGTCATTTATATTTTCTATGTCACTGTTGGTATCATTCATACCTTGTGGAAGTCTAGACAAAGTGTCTGCAATGGTGTTGTCCTTACCTCTTATGTACTTAATTTCAAAAGAGTAGTTCTGAAGTGTAACTGCCCATCGTGATAGTCTAGGATGTACAAGTTTACAAGTTAACAAAAATGTCAGGGCCTGGTGATCGGTGTAAATTACTGTATGTTTTCCAAATAAATAATAATTGAATTTCTTGAATGCCCATACTATGGAAAGTGTTTATAACTCAGTATTGGAGTATGTACGCTCACATTCAGTTAGAGTGCGACTCGCAAGCCCAATAATTCTTATCTGTTCCTCCTCTTTATTCTTTACAACTTGAAATAAGCAACAGCCCAAGCCAGTACGTGAAGCGTCACAAGTCATACAAAAATCTAAATTGAAATCTGGATGGCTCAATATGTTAGCATTCACTAAAGCATGTTTAATTGTATTAAAGTCATTCTGGCACTGTTCCGACCAGATCCAAACTTGATTCTTTCTGAGTAGATTTAGCAGATGTTTACTGTTCAAAAGTGGTTGTGGCAAAAAACGTCTGAAAAATGAACATAGCCCAAGGAATGATTTTAACTGCTTTTTAGTTCGAGGGCTAGGAAAGTTTCTGATAGCATCTAATTTACTGGGATCCGGACGTATGCCCTGTGAATTAATGATATATCCTAAATACTTTATCTCACTGCAACCAAACTTTGATTTTCTAAGATTGGCTGTGACCCCAGCTTGTGCAAATTTTTCTAAAATTCCTTGAAGTGTGTCAACGTGTTCATTCCAAGATTGTGTAGCTATCAGTATATCATCTACATAGTGTGTGACTGTCTCAACTAAGTCGTCGCCAAGCACGGTATCCAGGGCTGTAATGAATACCCCAGAGCTGACATTCAGTCCGAAGTGTAGAACACAAAACTGATAGGTTCGCCCCCCGAACATAAATGCAGTATATTTCCAAGAATCAGGAGTGATACCCACCTGCCAAAACGAATTAGCGAGATCTATTGTGGAAAAATATTTTGCACCTAGAAATTTCTGTAATTGCTCTTCTAAATTTTCAGGTTTTGTGTGAACCGGTAAAATTATTTCATTAATAGCTCGTGTGTCTAACACTAACCTAATGCTTCCATTTGATTTTTTGACAACAAGTAGAGGACTACAGTAAGGTGAGGTGGATGGTTCAATGACCTTCCAGTCTAACATTTGTTTTAATTCTTGCCACACAGCAGGTCGTTGAGATAACGGTACGTTATATGTCTTATGGTAGAAGATCTTGTGAGGCTTAACTTCAATCTTGTACACATACGTGTTGATAACACCTAATCGTTTGGTAAAAACTTGTAAATATTTGGATAACACTTCCTGTAGTTTTATACGTTCATGTACACTGAGAGCTGTAGCTTCACTTATCTTATGTTCAAGCAATGTTTTCAAGTCCATTAGCTCTGCGTCAGATGAGTGTGTTTGCATGTCTTGAATGTCTTTGTCTAGTACTAACTGAACCTTGTACCCTGTACAGTGTTTGTCATGCTTTAGAGTTCTCCTGTCCAAATCAATAATAATAACCCTGCTTTTATCATTTAAAATACATTTACCTTTGGAGAAGTCTATAATGCAGTCCTTCTCGCTCATAATATCTATTGCTAATATGCAATTAGTCACAAGGTTTTGTACAACCAGGAATGGCCATTGTACGGTTCCATTACCTATTTTAACGTTTACAAAAACTTGCTTCGTAGCCCTACATGACTTATTACCTAGTGCAGTAGTTATTTTACAGTTTTGGGCAGGAAACTCAGGCACTGGTTCCAATTCACACATCTTTTTATAAAAATTAAAAGATAAAACGCTCACAGCTGCACCTGTATCTAGTGTAATAGTAGTTGGAATCCCACCTACTACACCAGTAGTGGATGCTAAAACAATTTCATTTGTGTTTAAACGACATTGTGTACTGTCTTGTAAAAGTTCATCTGATATATTGTTATTGTGGTTGTATCTTATAAATAAAACAGGTAGTTTTTGTTTAGAATTACTCGGCATATCATTATTCTGTTGTTCAAGTGTGGTGTCAAATAACTGATTAACATTGAAGCCGCCCCCCAAGGATTCTTCAGCCACGACCTGGGGCAAAGTAGTGACTGTTTCTAGTTTGTTGGATTATCATTTGTACTAGGTACTGACACAGATTGAGGTTGTGCATCAGGTGTCATTTCTATTATATTCACATTCGGATATTGCCTATTATGATCTCCAAACTTTTGCGGTTGTTGTTGCTGTTGCGCATTATAACTTACCTGTCGGTCGTAAGGTATGCTCCAATTTTGACCTGGTGGCTGCTGTGGTAAAGCAGAGTTTGAATGAAGGTACTGATCGTTACGAGTCCAACCTTGATGCTGTCTTGGCTCGTAGTTATTATTATTTCTATTTCTGTTTGTGTTTTTGTTATTACCTTTGTATCCGTTGTTACCGTTGTAGTTATTACCGCGGTGCCTTTTGTATGGATTGCCGCATGAAATGTTATTACTGTTGTAACTATTGTTTGTATTGGAATACGCGTGTTGATTTTGATTTCCGTACTGAGACGGCATGTGAGTTTGCTGTTTTTGTTGTACCGCGTATCCAACTGTGGGCGCGCCAGAATTGTGTTGGCAAGCCTGCATGTTTTGCATACCACTAGTGTAAACATTGTGGCTGCTGTTTTGCCGCGCGAAGCGCTGATCTTCAAGTAACATGTCAACCGAATCTAAAGCTGTTAAAAAATAATCTGAATCGTCATCCGGGATATGTAGGAGTTTTTCTTTAATGTTGAAAGGCAATTTGGCCTTCAACGCACGGAGTATATCTCGCGTTGCGACTGGTTCGTCTAAAAAGTGTCCCATGTTCAAGTATTTTTCAAAATATCTGCGTAAGTTACCATTTTTACTGTTAAAAGTTTCAGGTTCTAAAATTTGTCTTCTGAGTCGCTCCTGAACGGATTGCGACCAGAATTTGTTCAGAAAAACACGCTCAAACTCACTGTACGTGGTACATACGTCAGCTTGACTGTATGCCCAGACAGCTGCATCGCCTTGGATGTAACCGACAATAAATGAAATCTTTTTCCGGTCACTCCAAGTGCGTGGAAATGCGTTACTAAAAGATTTGAGAAAAATCACCGGATGAATGGTTCGTTTTTCTGGGGTAAAAATCTGAAATTGCCTGTGTTTCATTAAGCTTTCGTCTTCCTTTGCATTATGATATGGATTTGTCCCACTGTAATTACTGCTATGTCCAGCTGGCGAGTAATTACGATAATGTTGCTGTGGTTTACCATGATAATAGCTTGTGTTTGTGTTTGCACATCGTGGTATGTGTTGTAGTCGTGGTGTGTTTTGTTCTTGTGTGTTTGTCGTGTGCGGTATGTGTGTGTCATACTCGAATGTATATTGGTTCCTGAACTGTGCATTTTGACTGATATTTTCGTTACATTCAGACTGTGGTCGATCGGTGAATTGTCTCATGGGTGCAGTGACGGATTGTATTGCGTCACTGATCAGCTGTTTGTTATTAGTAATGTATTGCGCTACGGAGTTGTGCACAATTGTTGGTAAATTTTCACGTAAGCATCTATCAAAATGTTTGTCTTTGTTCACTACCCAATCATGAAATTCTTTATTAATATTTTGAAAATGAGCTGTGGCATCAGATTGTAAGATGTCAGTCAGGTGTTGTTCAACATTGTCAAATTTATTCTGTACGTCAGTAATTCGTTTTTCAAGGTTGTCATGTACTGAAGGATATGTTTGAATTTGTTCAGTAAGAACTTCACACGTGACATTAAGGTTTTTTACTTGTGTCTGTAAAAGTGCTACGTCAGTTGTAGTCTTTTCTTGTCTCGTATTAAGCTGGGAAAATTTAGCACTGAGTTCAGTCATCTGTTTGGTCAGTGTGGCGTCTATAAGTTCCACACGCTTACATAAAGTGTCATTACCTGTCCTGAGTGCTATGAGATCAGATTTGATTCCGTCATTTTGTGTCTTTAACTGTTCATTTTGCGTTTGTAAGGTTGCCATATTTTCTGCGTTTTGTTTCATTAGCATTTGTAACATGTCGGCAATGTTTACCGTTTGCAAGGTCTCTGCCCCCGCCGCGTCATTAGACGTGACGTCATGCATTAACATGGGCTCTGATTGAGACTTTGAAATTTTTGTGGTGGAAGGCCTATCGTCAAAATTTTCGTCAACACTTGCGTCAATGTTTGATGAATCGTCACTACCGGTTGCTGTCGTAAAGTCATTTTCTAACATTTGTCTCTCGTCCGAGTCGGATTGCGTCTGAATAGTACGTCTTTGCTGTTCCATTTTTGCGTATTGTTTTCTAGTTATTACCATGCCACACGTGATATATGTTTCAAGAAAATATTTGACACTGATTTTAAAATAAAATGCAGTTGAGCATGAATCGCTCGTAGCAACAATGGCTGTCTGTTAATTTAAAAATATAAACTGAATTTGAGATTATTGGTAATGGCTGCTGGCCATGTTACATGATATCCTACAGAAGTCGGCCATATTGTACACTCGTGTGTTGGTATTGTTGCATACGTTATTGATTAAGGAAAAATACTGAGAATGGAATTTATCACTGAAACTGTTATGCGGAAAAGAAACACTACAGAATTTTACTGAAAAGCTAATACACTGAATTATACGTCTGGTCAAGCCTGCTAATGCAAAGATGCTGTGTCTTACCTTATTTTGCTGGAAGCTTCTTTGCGTCTTCCCGCAAAAATTTTATAATTGGCAAATATCTTCTGATTTTTGTTATTTCTCATATAGTCAAGTCCAGGTCCAGAAAGTTGATTTTTCACATGAAACAAAGAGAACAATGTAACAAATGACAAAATAACAAGTCCGACACGCAGTCGCCAATATAAAATAAATAAAATAAAATAAATAAAATATTAATTATTTTATCTGTATGATTGTCTCTCCTATGAGTCGTCAGGTTTTAATTATTCGGTATCAGACGCTTGACAATGGCTTTTTCGTAAAGGCAATGTTACTCGTAGTTGACCGTGAAATAAAACTGAAATAATCGGACTTCGTAATTAAATCGTTTCCAAAGATTGCTGCGGTAGGTGCGGACTCATAAACTAAATCTCAATATTACAATAATTTGCCAGCCATGCCAAAACGTCGTACAGAGGTGATTGTCTACTAAACAAAAAAATTACACAGTTAGTTAAATCAGATATATTCAATGAATAAGCCTACAGTTCATAATCCTACTTACTTTTATAAATATAAATTCTTTACAGAATCGAGTGCCTAGTATGGTTGCAACTCGCAGTAATTTATTATAACATGAAATATGGCGGTGTGCCAGACAACAAACTAAAATACGTGCTTCTCGCACCACTTCAACCAGAGCTCTCCTTTCTTAATCAAACATACGAGTAACGTAATTGTGCTTTTGTTTTATCAGCGACACAGCGCTGCAGTTGTGTGCCATAGGCTTTATTTATTTGTCACTGATTATTTATTTAATTAATATCTCGCGTTTCCGAGGAAACTCACGCACGGCATGCATATGTGCCTTTATAAAGGGGCTTTGAAACCAACCTGCTCTAATTACGAACGACCAGCCTTTGTAATTACGTATTGATAGGCAACTTGTCTAACGTCACTGAGCGGGGCAGCGCAGTGGCTAACACCCTGGACTGTAAAAACCCGCCCACTGCCATAGTGATTTGGATTTTCAGTAATTTCCTTAAATCGCTTAAGGTAAATGCCTGGATGGTTCCTTCGAAAGGGCACGGCCGCTTTGCTTCTCCATCCTTTCCTAATCCCAGCTTGTGTTCCGTCTCTAATGACCTCTTTGTCGTAGGGAAGTTACACACACACTTATTTTCTCCACCTTTTTCTAATGCGATGCTTGCAGCTTTAGCATGGAACAGTGGCAGGGCAAAGATCAACTTCGAAGGCTTGTGAGCACTCTTTACAAAGTTTTGTGAAAAACTCCTTCTGAAACGGTAGAGTAGTTTCCGCTCCATAAGAAGCAGGTTTCGCTGCTCGCTCGCACCGGGAAATACAAACGGAGGAAGCTCAGCCGCCAGTTTTATAGCAGGACGCGGCCGGCCACGGGTGCAACAGAATCCATGCGCACCAGTGGAAAGAAATGTGTCAGGCTTCATAATAGATATTTATATGTGTCGTGTATTATGCATTTCTTGTACGTGAATGTGGATCTGAACATGAACTTTCCTAATCCTTCTCACATTTCCATAAAGCGTTGGGAAGTAGTTCTGTAATATAGTAGTGCCAATCTTACTCCTGGTTAGGGGATCAGAGAGACAGCACAGGCAGGTAAAAGTCAAAGACTTTCCAGTGTCACAAGATTTCGGGTGGAGAGGTTGGTCACCGCCAAGTGGTTCAACCATCCCTGCCACCAGGGCCCAGGAAGACCTCTGGGTACCCGCGATATTCTGGGTGTGTTACAGCAGACGGGTAACTGAGCAGACATGCCCTCAGTGATTCTGTCTCGATGTTCACGCGTGGAAGAGAGGTATTTGAATATTTGCACTAATTCCTTTGTTTCCAACTTCGTACTGTGTAAGGAAATGAATTGTCTCGTTTAATTTCGGAAATTTGACACCCCCCCCCCCCCCCTGTGTTAATGTGTCTGGTTCCCAGTTTGCCATTACCCTCCTCACATGGTGGATGTCGCATGTAAAATATTGAGAGAATTTGGTGGTATACATTTGGCCAACGAAATTCCGTCTCTCCCGTAGAAACGTGCGAGCAGATTAGTATATATTACAAACGAGCTATAAGTTGTAAAATTGTAATATCTGAAAAATGGAAGAATTGCTGCCATCGCTGTAAAGTCGAGTGATAATGTTTAAAATAAATAGATAATCAATTGTCATCAATCTTTAACATTCCCTAAAAAAATCACATAGGAGTAGAGTTAAAGGAATTCATTTAAAATAAAAGACATAGAATGCAGGGACTCGCACATCAGCGTGTGAGCCCTCCAGCCCCTTGCCTAGTATCGTACAGAAAGGGTAGCGCTCTCAAGCTCCCCTCCCCAGTTATCCGTCGCGCTATTTTCATTCAGGGCTTGACGACATCAACTTTCATCTGGCGTCCCTAGGTAAGGAGGTTTGACGGTAATCTTTCACTTCTACGCAATTCCTTTGTGTGAGTTACCGCAAGTTATGTAAACTGAAGGTAGAGGGGGAGAAAGAAAAAGAAAGGGAAGGGATCACTGATGTCTTTCTTCAGGACTTGGCCCGGAATCGGCGGCGACGAGCGAAAAAAGAGTTCCGGACTGAAATTCTAACACGGTTCTCCTGCTCACTGGACAGTTGTGTTAACCGTTGCACAACCCCGACACAATGTTTATTGCAACTATGCGGACACTCTCGGCGGGCCGACACTCAACTTACCTCCGCTTATCCGCAGTTCCTTTCCACGTCCTCCATTTTCGCTACTTGCGGATTCCTGCAGGATGTCAGACGTAATTGTGCGTCCGCAATGAAGAAGATCGATCTGTCGCCTATCTACGCAAATCAATTATATGAATGTGCGGCATGTCCGAAAGTTCAAATGGCTCTTAGCACTATGGGAGTCAACTGCTGTGGTCATCAGTCCCCTAGAACTTAGAACTACTTAAACCTAACTAACCTAAGGACATCACACACATCAATGCCCGAGGCAGGATTCGAACCTGCGACCGTAGCAGTCGCACGGTTCCGGACTGCGCGCCTAGAACCGTGAGACCACCGCGGCCTGCGAAAGAACAGGCTCCACGCATTCATATAACAGCAAGTTATATCCCGCTGTACGTATTGCTGACCTACCAGTAAGCGTTCAATGTATATTATTAAACATAACTCAAATGGCTACAGATGTCAATGTATCTCCCAGAACGAAGCGCCAGGGCAAAAGGGGGAGAGCGTAGAGGTACGAAAGTGTCACAGAAATTCTACAAAACCTGGAGGAATAGCTGCGGATGAAGAAACTTAATCTTCCGCTTACAAGTACTCTGAAGACTAAAGTTATGATTCTGCAAAATCCCGTACCCCTTGACAGTAGTGTAGACTTCCATGCACTCCACTTCTCTCTTGATGACATACGTAACACCAAAAGAATATCAGCTTGTCCAAGTTTGTAAGTATCAAGAAAAAGGACGATGTTAGTTCTCATAAGCTAGATCGTACATCATTACTTCCATCCCTTGATGTGGTTCGGGTAATACAGCTGTTTAAAAGGAAAAGCTTTGAGAAAAGGGGAAACACGGCTCCCTCTAGATTACGCAGTGGGTTTTGGTGCGAATTTTCATAGCAAAAGTAAGAGTGGAAAATGGCCGAACGGGGTATCAAATCGACCTCTGTAAGGTCTATGATTGCGAAAAAGGTTATATTTCAAATGTCTTGGGATATTAAAGCTGTGTGCTGGGCCAAGAATCGACCCCAGACCTGTGCCTTTCGGAAGCAAGTGGGTTACCAATTGGGTTATCTGAATGCGATTCCAGGCCAGTCCTTACAATTTTACTTCAGCCCAAATCTCATCTCGTATTTCCCCAAGTTCTACTGCGAAATTGGCGGGAATAGCACTCCTCGAAGAAAGGATATAGTCGGAGACATGGCGTAGCCCCACAATCTGTGGGCTGCTGCATTTATGTTGCTGTGCACACTCCGCTGTCAACTTTTCTTTCATTCCAATTTCAATTACAGAGCAGGTATTGCCGTAGTTTTCAGCTTGACTTAGCTTTTCTTTGTGCACAACTGATTAAACCGATTTATTCTTTATATTTATGTCCCTCATATAATTTAATATGAAGGTGCCTAAAATTTCGTCTAACATCTATTTTCCAGTTTGGGGCTGATGTTATGAGATGGTTAGAGAGATACACTGAAGGCTGTGTGAATTTCTCCGGATTTGTACAGATTAAAATGAATTTTCTTAATTTTTAATACAATAAATTTGAACTTAAATATACTAAAATTTCTCCGCCTATATTGTTCAAATCTTATGAGTTGATATTCTGAGGTATTTTCCTCTTCCACAATAGTTAGTGGATGTGACTCAATTTTTAAGCCGTTTGTGTGTAACCTCTTGGCATTTATGAGGTTAGCTTTGGTTCTGTTGACTTGCATTATGATATTTGTGACATTGGTTGCTCATAGAGATCATGAAGACAAGAGGATTGGAACTCTGTTGTATTTATTGACCAATTAGCTCCCTCTTCACAATACGCTATTGATGCTATTGATGTTGCTCTTAATTATTTATCCGCAACTGAGTTTCATCATTCTATATTTGAAATATATTTATGACACTGTATTAAAAAAAAAAGAATCTCGCCAAGTCTCTTCAACATTTCAACCTTTTCAGCTACACCATTCCCAGCAAAATGTTTATCTTTAAATTCCACTTATGGCCACCCTGGTGAGAGTTATGTTTCATTGACCGAACAATGAATATTACTCCGAGATGGTCAGAGAAGATGGTGGGTGTGACTTCTCTCCTAATCTTTTGGTATTCTATATTAGAAGGGTCATACGTTCTGTAAGTTGTACTTTGTAATCTACTAAGAACTTTAGAAAAATATAACTGTGGCGAGATATTTTATTTCCCACACGTGTTTCCATTTACGTATTATTTACTAGGCTCTGATGTTCTGCACAGTTAATTAATTCGGCCCGTTGGTCCCTTCCACTTAAAAAGCAATCCCTGTCACCTCGTACTCTCTTTCATTATAAATAAAATGTCACTGTTATAAAACTTGGCCTTTTCTTCTCTTGCTTTGTTCTCATATAGTGCACAGACGTTTATAAAAGTTGAATTAGAATTGTTATACACAATTCCCTTCCAAGATTCTAAAAGACAGATACCTTTAATTTCAATGCCCCCACAACTGTGCTCATGAGTTATGTTTAAATTTTCTTTGTAAGCAGCCCGACGAGGGCCCTAGCCATACGATTAAATAAATAAATAAATGGGTGTTTGACTGATAAAAATTTTTTCAGAGCAGCAACTTCATTTTGAACTTTGTACCTTTAAAGTAGTCACACGAATTGGTTTGTTCCATCAGGAAATGTTATTCGCCTGCGTACAAGCTTTCTTAAAGAGTATAAACTTAATACTTATTAATTCTGACTCTCATTTTTCTTCACGCTATTAGTCCTAAAATGTCATTTACATTCTTTCAATAAAAGATATCCTCCTCTTGTGTAAGTTCGTTTCTCATATCTTCATCTGTCCTTTCCTCTTTATCTTCTTCCCAGTCTAATCTTGCCTCTGAAGTGCCTTGACGAAGTAGTGGTTCATCTCCTGTTTCTAGAGTTTCGTTTTCGATCGTATTTGGTGACAGTTCTTGCGTACTTACCGAGCCGGGTGGCGCAGTGGTTAGCACACTGGACTCGCATTCGGGAGGATGACGGTTCAATCCCGTCTCCGGCCATCCTCATTTAGGTTTTCCGTCATTTCCCTAAATCGCTTCAGGCAAATGCCGGGATGGTTACTTTGAAAGGGCACGGCCGATTTCCTTCCCCATCCTTCCCTCACCCGAGCTTGCGCTCCGTCTCTAATGACCTCGCTGTCGACGGGACGTTAGCACTAATCTCCTCCTCCTCCTCTTGCGTACTTTCCTAATCTACTTGGTTTCTGTTTTCTGCAGTTAGCTTATTGACACGTTCCCACACAGAATCATCTTTCCCATATTCTCTTCCCTTTATTGTTCTTTGTTTGTCCCTTAAAGCGGGTGCCAAACTCTCTGCAGCTTGGATTGCTGGTCTTCGCTTTTTGGAGCTCTTTTTCTCTTCGGGGATCTCACAGCAGAGAAGTCACATGATATTTCTGGCGACTTGGAGAGGGTCCTCTCTGGTGACATCACTTCTCTCTTTCTCTCAGAATTTATTTTCTTGGTTTCATTATGAATCTGGGTGTTTTTCTCTTTTCTCTTTATTTTAATAAGTTTAGGTTCCTTGTGTTTGACTTGCTTCTGTTCAAAGGTATTCTTCTCCATAAGCATCTCCCGTTTCCCATCTTTTCTATCTATTGTTCATTTGTTCTTTATATACCTCTTCGTGGTGGTTTTGTTCTTCTTCAGTATCCATAGTTGACATTTCTGAAGCTGTTCGCATTTTGTGTTGGAAAACTGACAGAGTGCAGTGTGATTTCTGTTTCTATGGCCGTCTGTATTGCCTTCTGCACATTTGGTGATCGTTTGTGTTCTCATTTGGAGGGCTCATGTGTGTTGCCCGGAAGTCCTCACTGTGTCTCAGCCCTGTGTCAGTTCCGGTTACCGTCAGTGCCGTAGGAGCTTCCCCCTTCCTCTTGTTGACGGGTCTGCGGTGCTGCGAACGTATGCAGTGACACCGAATCCTAACCTTACGGGAACTGCTTAGCTTGGGACAACAACCTCTGCATTTGACAGTCGCAGGATGTGCCTTTTACTACACTCGTTTCGCATGTGCTCTGTTGAATTACGTAGAGCACATGTTCAGAACTGGGCGTCATTGATAAAAACAGCGTGATTGCTACACACATTTATATTATAATGTATGTCTCGTTGAAGCTCAATCATAATTTGACGACCGACATTCAGTACAGGGAACATGTACACTATGACCATCTCTGCGCAGTATTCGAAAATATTCTTCCTCACGGCCTAAGAGGTTTGTTAATAAATATTCGGCGGAATTTCAAACGACTGCTGAAGACCTATAAGTGTCTGTATACCTAGCACTTCATGATAGACTGCAAGGTAACTCACAGCACCATCTAAATGATTTAACTTTATAACAGCACCATACTTGTCTAGAATAGCGTTGCTTAAACCTGAGTTTTTCAGTTGCAAAAATGTAGCATTTGGAGCTGGGGACAAAAGTAAAGTATACCTACAACACTGTTCCCGGTAATCTGGAATTTTTACATAAAGCATTGCGTGTCGCATTCACACATTCTTACTGTGGAGCGGCGCGCGTTATTCGTGGTGTCCACCATCTGACGCCGCTGCTTTCCCTGCTTCTCACCGTGGTGGGCGGCTGTTGTATTTCATCGCTCTAGGCTAATATTTAAATATATTAACCTTTCCTTTTGAAAGTCCATTCTACCAAAACAATGAAAGATCGCATCCAATATTTTCCCATAAATTAATGACAAATTGTGTGATATCTCATTTGTTCAGAAACGTCTGTTGTTGAAGAGTCACACAAAATTTTAATCACAGCTGTTCGTTGCTACTGGCTGATAGCTAACACATCATACGTTACTGTATTGCTGATTCCATAATAGAGACGGATGTGAGCTACCGGTGGTACACGTCATCCGATGCGAGTGTGCAGCGCGACCCATTGGTGGCGTACGCCGACGTGATCGTTTTAACCTCAAAACCTACTGGCCTCACAAAATTCCTGACAACAGTAAATTTTATCGTATCTTTTCTCGTTAATTCAAATCCATTCATTCTGTCTTCTGATTCGTTCTGAGTGAAGCCATAATCGCAAAGAAGTGGATGAAACTGAGACAGCGGCACAGTCGTTGTGTATATCCAGGCGCCAGTGCCGCCGCCACACACAATTGCCGCACCACTGTTATGACTCGGATAAGTGCCAACGGACGTAACCAAGCACGAAACCAGACGCAAGCGCTCAGGTTTACTTCAGCCAGTACATGATGTCCTACTTTCGAACCTTCACAGAAGTTCCTCTGCGTAACTTGGGGAACTTACACTCGTGGGACAAAGGATACTGCACTTGCATGGCTTATCCACAGTCTGGGGTACTGTTACCAAAATGAATTTTTATTCTGGTGCTGAGTGTGGCCTGACATGGAACTCACTGACACGTAAAAACTGTTTGCCCGATTGGGACTCAAACCTGGAAACTACGTCTCTGCCTCTGGAAGAGTCGAGAATCATACTCGAGTAGCACATTTCGTTGAGCACTCGTCCGTGAAACGCAAAGTTCCTGCTTTTGAGGACGTTTTCGGCACACTGTTTAACCTGCCTGGAAGTTTCATTTCAGCGCGCATTGGGATGCATTATGGAAGTGTTTATTTGCTTGAAAGTAATCACGATATTTAAGGAATATTTGATTAGTGAGTTAAGGGAAACGTTTAACCGAATTTTCATAGCCACATGAAGATTGGGAAATGGACAAATGGGTTATCTAATTGACCAGTATAAGATCGAAACATATTCAACTCGTGGAGGTATGTACTGCCTACGCAACTAAATCATGGCAGTTTGTTTGTTGCCAACAAACTGCCTTCATCTAGTTGCATATATGTTTCATACCTTCACGAATTTAGAGCAACTAAGGGAAATACGGAAAAAGACATAAAAATGACGATATTCAATTCTTGTAAAGCATAGACGTTAATTAAGAAATACTTAATAACTCATTTCTAGTAAATTTACTAAATGAAATAATGTCCCAATTTTCACAACCTTGGGAAGATTTGGGGTTGAAAGCGAAAGAAGTAACAAACAGACCAGTATTATGTCTAGCTTTGAAAAAAAAATAGCTTGAAAATAATCAGAGCAATTTATTAAGAAAAACCCCAGATTAACGATTTGAGGGAAGCTTAATTGCTCGTATTTCACGTACAGCTACTGCTAACTGTGCAAAGAAAGTGTCAATAGCTTCATCTCTTCAAGGCCCTACTATTTGGCACATAAAATGATACATTGGTGTGATATTTAACCGTCAAGAAACCCTCTTTTGATTGAGGTATTGAATTTAGGATATTACGAGAATGGAAGACGCTAGTTCAGCTGTCAAGGCACTGCTGTATGACGTAAAAAATTGCGTTTGTATGAAAATTGGATTTCAGACTGGCTTTTTTCTTAATCAAACACGAAATTTAGAACATTTGCAGAATAGGGAACAGTAACAGGACAAATGGAAAGTTAGAATTTTCATTCTTTGAAGGCGTAAGTATTAAAGAGTTGAAATGGTTTACTTAGCTTGAAGTGTTTAAATCAGTACATTTAGAGCACAGACGATGCGAGGCAGGCAAATGAGGTGTCGATAGTACCGTTCTTTGTCATAAAAATTTGAAAATAAAGGAAATAAATATTAAAAGAGTGGAGAAATTGTTTTGTTCAGTGGTTTGTCTGAGAGTAATAAGTAAAATAGATTAGAGAAATATTTGATGGGGCTTTGAATCACGCTCTAAGCGATGTACAGCGAAAGACGTACATCAAGCTTGTCTCTAATCTATGATATTTAATAATTTTAGACATATTTTTTTCATCAACTGAGGTATTCATAGTTACTGTGCGTTGAACCCGCACGGGTTCTAACAACCTTATACTTCGCATTGACTGTTGCGATGTATGATTTTGTTTACGAAAATAAGTGTCAGTAGTTCGTTTGATACTTTATTCATATTTGCGACCGCAATAATCAGTTAGGTAAGAATCGCCGGTCATTAACAACAGTAACACTCACATGGAATTTCGTAGAATTGCGAGGAGCAAGCGCAGGAAAGAGCCTTATCCAGAAAAACAAATGAAGTTGTATCCTGAGATACGTTTCTATGACAATAGTTTTGTTTCCAAACAGAATAAGAGAAAGTATTTTCTCAATTATTAAATTAGAATAGTCTGCCAAAGAAGATTTCATATTCTGCTTATAACGATGAAGAAAACATTTTAGTGGAATTTTGGGTACAGGACATAAAACACAACCACCTATTTATTATGTGCAACCGTGCATTACTATGTTCAGTTAGAAGCGACTTTAGAATTGTGCAGAACACTTTCAATCCTTTCCTGAAAGATTTTGTATTTAATTAGACTTACATGTATCCATACATCTGAAAGTTAATAAATTTTGATGAAGTGAAGTTCCGTTTTTGCAGCAATATGAAGGACATAGATGGAACATAACTCCACAAATTTATAAGCAACAAATTATACACAAAAAAAGAAATACTTTGCCTTATACAGGGTGTTTCAAGAATGACCGGTATATTTGAAACGGCAATAAAAACTAAACGAGCAGCGATAGAAATACACCGTTTGTTGCAATATGCTTGGGACAACAGTAAATTTTCAGGCAGACAAACTTTCGAAATTACAGTAGTTACAATTTTCAACAACAGATGGCGCTGCGGTCTGAGAAACTCTATAGTACGATATTTTCCACATATCCACCATGGGTAGCAATAATATGGCGTAGTCTCTGAATGAAATTACCCGAAACCTTTGACAACGTGTCTGGCGGAATGGCTTCACATGCAGATGAGATGTACTGCTTCAGCTGTTCAATTGTTTCTGGATTCTGGCGGTACACCTGGTCTTTCAAGTGTCCCCACAGAAAGAAGTCACAGGGGTTCATGTCTGGCGAATAGGGAGGCCAATCCACGCCGCCTCCTGTATGTTTCGGATAGCCCAAAGCAATCACACGATCATCGAAATATTCATTCAGGAAATGAAAGACGTCGGCCGCGCGATGTGGCCGGGCTCCATCTTGCATAAACCATGAGGTGTTCGCAGTGTCGTCTAAGGCAGTTTGTACCGCCACAAATTCACGAAGAATGTCCAGATAGCGTGATGCAGTAATCGTTTCGGATCTGAAAAATGGGCCAATGATTCCTTTGGAAGAAATGGCGGCCCAGACCAGTACTTTTTGAGGATGCAGGGACGATGGGACTGCAACATGGGGCTTTTCGGTTCCCCATATGCGCCAGTTCTGTTTATTGACGAAGCCGTCCAGGTAAAAATAAGCTTCGTCAGTAAACCAAATGCTGCCCACATGCATATCGCCGTCATCAATCCTGTGCACTATATCGTTAGCAAATGTCTCTCGTGCAGCAATGGTAGCGGCGCTGAGGGGTTGCCGCATTTGAATTTTGTATGGATAGAGGTGTCAACTCTGGCGCATGAGACGATACGTGGACGTTGGCGTCATTTGGACCGCAGCTGCAACACGGCGAACGGAAACCTGAGGCCGCTGTTGGATCACCTGCCGCACTAGCTGCGCGTTGCCCTCTGTGATTGCCGTACGCGGTCGCCCTACCTTTCCAGCACGTTCATCCGTCACGTTCCCAGTCCGTTGAAATTTTTCAAACAGATCCTTTATTGTATCGCTTTTCGGTCCTTTGGTTACATTAAACCGCCGTTGAAAACTTCGGCTTGTTGCAACAACACTGTGTTCTAGGCGGTGGAATTCCAACACCAGAAAAATCCTCTGTTCTAAGGAATAAACCATGTTGTCTACAGCACACTTGCACATTGTGAACAGCACACGCTCACAGCAGAAAGACGACGTTCAGAATGGCGCACCCACAGACTGCGTTGTTTTCTATATCTTTCACATCACTTGCAGCGCCATCTGTTGTTGAAAATTGTAACTACTGTAATTTCGAAACTTTGTCTGCCTGAAAATGTACTGTTGTCCCAAGCATATTGCAACAAACGGTGTATTTCTATCGCTGCTCGTTTAGTTTTTGTTGCCGTTTCAAATATACCGGTCATTTTTGAAACACCCTGTAAATGTATGAATGATAAATCAATCAAATAATGAGTTTAATAAAGTAACAATTATTGTCTATGGAATACTGCTAAGTTCTACCCCATTCAAACTATTTTCGTACTGTTGCAGTTTTCTTTGTGAATGCTTTAATTTATCAAACTACGACTTTCTCGAAATTCACGATGAATATATGAATGAAGTAACGTATTAAATAAATGAAATATTGTTCCCTGAAATACACAACTGAAACCTATACAGTCATAAATGCTTACCAATAGGTTAAACACTTATGTAAATAGTTTTATCAATTAAGGTACACATTCCCAATGTTCAATCAGAAAATCTTCTTGCACTGATCGGTAGATCATTCAAGAGTTCTTCAGTTACTACTTTATCAAATAGTCATCTTACAAAGTGAAAACTGTGTCAACATGAAATACTAATTCTGAACAGAAATACTTTTATTCTGGCAAGAGTCCTAATACTCCAGATTTTCAGTTACGAACAAGAGTGATACTCGAACTGCTAACAGTTCGTGATATACTGAGCTGTGCTCCACTAAGCAAAAGTAGACGTATAATCCTTAACAGTCATGAATAAAAAATTGTTTTTACGTGATCTATAGGCTATGTAATTATGACAGTATGTGAGTGCACCTGTTCCAGTATGGTTCTGGAACGTTATTATCCGTTTCTAATATACTGGTACAAGTATGGAAGGGAAGACAACCCTAGCACCCAAAGGAGTGGAGAAGGCTGTCGATAATATGGTCAGTTTCTTGAGATAATGTTGCCAAATTTCCTACAGAAGTTATTTGTAATTAAGGAGAAGGTCTAAGACACCCAACCGATTCGGCTAACGTTTGGAATTTCGTTGTGTACAGCCTAAAATGCAAGGTTCTACGATAATTTTGTCAACATTCTTTTGATTTTGAGAATACCACCCCTAATGATCATGAAGTACAAGTGGCTCCAAACTGACAGATCTGACAGGTGACTGAAAACTGAGTAGATTTTATCATTATTATACGTTCACTGAAAGGACATGTGGCGTAGCGATCGAAACTTGTAGCTGGAGACACACACACACACACACACACACACACACACACACACACACACACACACACACACACACACACACACACACAGACGTCAGGCACTGCATCACTTTATCAGTAAATTTCGTCTATCTGTTCCTATTATATCAAAGACGAAATGTAGAGGAAAAAACTCAAAGAAAGCTTATATTCTTGCACAATTTAGTATAAAGAATAATTACTTCCCAAAGAAAGTTTGATGCACAACTGGTTGCCTGTACACATTTACATACACTCTAGATACAGCAAGATACAATCAGCATTTGAACTGTACAGTGTCTTTTACATTCAACAATATATAAATTCTGCTGATATAAAAAAATTATGTTCCATAGGAAGTTAAATGCACACTTCGCTAACTACACACATTTACACACATTGTTCAGCATAACCTATTTCAGATGCTGTAGATACCATGAAGAATATTCAGTGTTTAAATCGTACAGTTTTTCATATTTTTCGCACCTGTTGAATAAAATCACATTTAATCGTTCACATACACAATAAAATCAGCCACTAACATGTTCTGACATTTTCATACAAACACGATTAAATCGTTCACCTCCAAAGACACATGGTGGGCATCACTGTGTTTGGTGTGGAACGACCCAGACTCGATTCCCAGTGTCTCCTAAAACTGAAGCTACATTTAACAAAAATCAACAGACTCTATTTTTTATCAAAATGTGTTATTTTGACTGATTCTAGTACTTTAATACGAGCCTCACAAAGTGGCTAAAAGAAAATATGACAAAACTGAATCATTTCCATTGTAAAAGTTGCCTGAATGTAGCAAATGTTCACAAAAAAATTTCCATTGTTCAAAATTCCAAGACTCAACTAACCCTTCTTTTATACTACATTACTGAAACTTAGAACATAATAATTTAATTGTTATATTTAGTTGGCCTTATACTCGCTTTTGTTTATTGTGAGACAATAGCACAACATCCTACAAGACAACGAACTGTCTGCTGAGAATTTGTTGGACAACAATGCTCGTTGTTCTGATTAATTCTCTTTCATGTTTAGCTGAAGTTGGTACTTCATTACTGAGGTGGTAGAAGGTTCAGAAGATTCCGAAACAGTTTAGGAGGTGAAAAGTGCACGATAAAGTGGGAGTCGTCAATATCAAAAGAGTGAGATGTGCACATTTTCACTGTCAAACGAAGATCTGAATACATATTTCAACCACATTGAAATAATACAGGAAACAACATGCAGTGCAGGATATTTGTGTTTCAGTGATCTTTTGCATTTGAGAGACAATTTGTATATCAATAAAAAAAGCTGAGCTGCATAATTTCTTTCTACGATTAGTGTAGGCAAATTACACTTTTACGCTAGAATAAATATCCACGACATGGACACAATTTTAATTGACATTAGGCAGCCCAAATAAGAGTTAAACGAGTTTACAATGATATCTGGCATGTGCTATACTTTTAAGGGCCGAAAACAACGACAATAAACTTTCACATAGAATGATCCACTTAAGAGTTAAAATTTCTTCAGTCGTTTAGCGACAAACGTTCGGATTATATGGGCAGTTTTTATCAGTTTGGCATAAAAGTGAATTATGCTCTTGCTTCATCACTTGTAATTGAAAAAATGGCTGCTCCAAATAAAAAGTGTCAAACAGTAGCTGTAGATCATCGATTACTGGGTAAAAACAGCTCGCGAATTTTAGAATTCGCTCACTTCTTTCGAAATATAGAAATGAAAATGTAAAAATACTCTCAGTGCTGAAGAATAAACACGGACAAAACGGTGCATATGCTGAGTTTTATGAAAATTTGCAAATTAACATCTTTCCTTAATAATTGAGTGTGACAAAAAATAGCCTTTCCTATAAACTTATCTGATTGGTATTTATTGAGTTAAAATGGTCCTCAGCTAATCTGTGATACGAAGGTCTAATCAGGATTCTCCCAACTTCACAATAATATGAGTTCAAAATGGTTCAAATGGCTCTGAGCACTATGGGACATAGCTTTTGTGGTCATCAGTCCCCTAGAACTTAGAACTACTTAAACCACACATCCATGCCCGAGGCCGGATTCGAAACTGCGACCGTACTGGTCGCGCTGTTGCAGACTGTAGCGCCTAGAACCGCTCGGCCACTCCGGCTGGCAATGACATCAGGCATCATTAGTTTTTCAGACAGTAGTAGCCGCAAGCTATTGTAGTCACCCTATCGCTAAGTATAAAACGCTTTTCCCCTGAGCTGATATACTCAGTTTGCCCTTTTTGAAAGTGGACCCCACCTGTAACCGAACTTTGCGAAATGATCTTTGTGTGGATTAGTAGCATATTCGGTAGGAAATCAGATATTTGAACTGTTTGTTTACTAGTGCTATGTTGAAAAATATTCACACTACCTGAATTTTCCTTATTGACATTTGACACACAAGTCACTGAAGATGCCTCAAATAAAGACATTTGCACTAGGCAGCTGCGCAAACCTACAGTGGTGTCCCAGCTAGTCATGCCATAGGATGATTTCATTTCATATATCAGAAATGATCTAAATTTGTGTTGATGCCATCATCTTAAAAAATATCCTAAGGAACTGAATTTAGCAAAAATTAACATCATGATAAAAAGGAACTGAATGATCTGAATTTCTGTAAATTAGCATCACGATCAAAATTAATTGAGTGACCACAGTTTTACATAAAGAAGCACAGTGGTCAAACAAATGAATGATCTGAAACTGGGTAAATTGTAGCCACGTTCAAAACGTCAGACCAATAGATCTTACAAATAGTTTTCTCTTGAGCTCTAGCGCAAATGAAGTAACGTATGTTCCTGAAAGAAGTTTATTTCATAAACATGAAATCAGATTTCGTGTTAAATGTGATCCAAAAAAGTGTAACAAAGATCTGGATAGCCGGGTATATCAATGAAACCATCTCACATACTTGTTGCGATATTGAAAGTCACATGGCCATGAGATTTTACATTGTAGCGAGCCCCAATAAATGACAATTTTAATGTCCCATATGTCAATGAAAACAATGCGATCTCAACGAAAGTTGAACTGCCACGACAGTGTATTACTGAATTCACAGAACTGAAAGCAAACATGTCCAATCTGAAAACTGGTGCAAAATGTGTAATGCATAGACCAAAGGTATGAAATACTTATCTGGAAAAGAACTTAGGATTGATAATCAACAGTAATGTGTGTTAAATGATAGTGAAAAATCGATTGGGCAATTTATAATAATAACAAGCAATATGATAATAACGGTAGGCCTACTTAAGAAACAAATAAATAATAACATAAATAAATAATTAATGTGTTCTAAATAGCACGAAGTTTTAACCATAAAACAAACCACTGTACCACTTCTGGGAAAAGATGATAAGCACTTCACACTTCTGCTTATAGTGAATGCAATACATTGGTCTCATTGCTAAAAAATGATTGTGTGCCAAAATATGAAAATTTTAGTTGTTAGTTGTAAATAATAATCGTAATTTCTGCTTGCAATTTACATTGTTTTGTAAGGTTCTTACTAAGGTTGTAAATGATCTTGATTCACGTAGTTCGTTCTTATTGGCTACGTTATATCTGCTGTCCTACTGTTTAATCTGAACATCGAAGAGATAATGACCGAAATAAAGATTCAAAAATGGAATTAAAATTCAGAGTGAAATGATATCAATGATAACATTAGCTGATGACATAGCTATACTGAGTGAAAGTGAGGGAGAAATATAGGATCTATTGAATGGAAAGAACAATCTAATGATCATACAATATAGAATGACAGGAAATAGAAGAAAGGTGAAAGTAATGAGAAGTAGCAGAAATGAAAATAGCGAGAAATTTAGCATCACGGTAGGTGATGATACACATGCTGCAAAATACGCATGATAGATGGAGCAAAGAGAATATAAAAAGTAGACTAGCACTGGCAAAATGGCTATTCGTGGTCAAGAGGCGTCTACTGATAACAAACGTGGATCTTACTTTGAAAAAGAAAGCTATATGTTTGGGAATGTGCATCTGGAGCACAGACTTGTGTGGTAGTACAACTTGGACTGTGGAAGAACCTGAATAGCAGAGAATCGAAGCATTTGGGATGTGGTGCTACAGATGGACGTTTTTGGACGATTGAGAAGGTAACGAATGAGAAGGTTGTCTATAGGATCAGAAAGGAAGGGAATGTATGGAAAGCACCGACAGGAATAGCTGATAGAAAGGTAAGACATCCGTTAAAACATCATGTAATAACTGTCATGGTACTAGAGGGAGCTGTTGAGGGTAAAAACTGTGGAGAAAGAAAGAGATTGGAATACATCCAGGAGGTAACTAGGGATACAGGTTGTATGTGCAACTTTGAGATGAGGCTGGCCCAGGAAATCACGCTCTCATTATCTTGAACTAACCTGATTTCTGGTATGATGTACACCTTTTGATAAATCAGGAAGTGACTGCTATTATATGTGATTATGAAATATCCAATACAAATGCTCACCTACCAAATGTGAGAAAAAGGATTTAAATCTTCTGAATCTAAAGATTTTGTGCAAAGTAAAAGTTGAATGTCGCTTGAAGTAGGGATAGTACCTGTAATAGGCTATGCTCTATTGTGTGCCACATGTAAATGTGACCAGTCAATGAAGTGTGCATCTGAGTTTCTTAGGAATCTTAAAACCATTTTTATTCTGGAGTGCTTCTGTATTGTGTATGTGTTTAAAATGTTAAGCTTTCAATCTAGAAAATATTGTACACTTTATATTCTGAATATTTCTTGCTCTTAGTAGAATGTGTGTAAATATGTGCATCAGTTTTATTTGAAATGCGATTTACTTTGTAATAAATTTAAACCTAGATTATTTTTGTGATCTTTCTTCGCAATACCCTTCTAAGATCTTACAATTAGACAAGGGGAGAGGGATGAAATCTGCCGATAATGAGGCAGTACAGTATTTGATATAAACATTCAGTATTTTATATAAACGTTAATAGAATATGGAAACCGAGAGAGATTATATTCTCTACTGTGGCAGTTGTGAGGAAGGAGTTCATATTATTCTTTGGAAGTACTGTAGTAATGAAAATATATATCTTGAAGATTGTACAATAAAAAGCTCACATAATTTTGAGTGTAGCAGGCTGTATATATTGACTGGCCTGTTTCAGTTTTGGGTGAAAATAGAAGCTACTGTGCTCTCAGTGGTTGATTATTTTACTGGCTGTTAAGAAATTTCCCACTAGCGCCATCTTATTGTCTGTTTAATTTCTAATGGAAGCTAAGAACATTTTCCCAACAGTTACATCTTGGATTTGTAAATTAGATTCTGTCACCATCTTGGGTTTTTAAGATATCCTTCAGCTAACATCTTGCATATTTTTAATTTTCCATGAGCCACCATGTTGCATACTTTTTAAATTTCTCACTCACAATCACCCTATCTTCCTTTTTTAAATTTCCTCCATCTGCCGTCTTCGACTTTTTTAAGTTCCATCCAACGCCATCTTGATTATATCATGTGTTCAAGCTAACTGATGCTGCCATTTTCCCTGGTATGTAGGCGACCCACACTAGCACCTGAAAACCTTCTTTCTCATTTAAGTACAAAATGGTCTAGAGGCCCCATAGTTATACAATGGGGCCCCCAGACCATTTTGGTCTCAGATAGATTGATATCCTTTATCGATAAATCAGGATATTGGGTCAAATTAATACCTGAGCAACACCGAGCGATCAGCTAGGTCACCACTAAGTAAGCCACTCAGCTATGGCATAATCCTTAGACATTACTATCTGAAATGAAAACTTTGTGCAGATTGTATAGGGCAGAACAACTTCACTAGTAACGCGGTTTATGTGGAGCAGAAATCTCTAGGGTCTGAGAACAGAACTCCCACCGAACGTCACCAAAGAAAGGGACACTTAATACAAATTTATAACACTAATACGGTGGGCACTTCGCTAGTTACTGGGTCCCAGTACAATGGTTTAAGGATGCAACAAATGCCTACAGATTTTGTGACTTCGTCTTCTCCAAACACCATTTTATATCAAGTACAAATCAGGAAGCGTAAACATTGTTATCCTTTTCTTCTTGAATCTCGCAATACTTTATATTTGTTTGAATGGACACCACTGGCAGGTCCTGAGAGATAGGTAGGGAGTTAATAATCGAAGTATAACTCTATCTGCAGCTCTTTCTAAAACTATGTTTTGTTTGTCATTCATCTTATATTGGTATTATCTTCCGACATTGGGTGGCAGCAAGTGATACAACATTTACGAAAATTACTTCAGATGACATAAAGTAGGGATCTATGGTTGTTCGTCCTAACAGTCATTTAATTACGTAGTCCTACAATTTGGAAGAGAAGTGGTACTGTGATAGAGGGCTCCGTCTGGCGGATAACTTTGCTTTGCTGTTAGAGAAATATGACTTGAAATGCTCTGCAGAACCACTTGTGACACTATAATAGCTTAGTTTAATGTTATTTTACTATTTATTCATTCAAACGAATTTTTCCTCACAGAAAGTATACCTGCTACCTGGATTATACTGTTGAATAAAATAAATTTTTTCTCACTAACGTATGATTATATTTCCCAGTAGCGATACTCTATGCCTCTTCTAACTTCTGTTTTATGAGTTTTGTAATGGGTTTTAATAAAATTCTCTTTAGGTATTACCGCTATTGCAATATTGAGAATACACGGAGAACTAAAATTAGGCAGAATATTCACGTCAACTTTGTACTCCTTTCTTTTGAAAGTCTCATTGACCATTTTTAGCCAATGATGAAATGGTCCCATGAATAATGATTGGTGACACTTGTTACTGAAAATATTGTTCACGTGAAAACCACATTACATAAAGTTCATCACGTTTTCTGACAACCACTATATATTCTTGAAACTTCCTGGCAGATTAAATCTGAGTGACGGACCGAGACTCGAACTCGGGACCTTCGCCTTTCGCGGGCAAGTGCTCTACCCACTAAGCTATCCAGGATAATGCCGAGACATGGCTTTGCCACAGTTTGGGGGATGCTTCCAGAATGAAATTTTCACTCTGCAGCAGAGTGTGCGCTGTTATGGAGGTTCCTGGCAGATTAAAACTGTGTCTTGCACCGAGACTCGAACTCAGGACTTATGCCTTTCGCGGGCAAGTGCTGTACCAAGTGAGCTACCCAAGCACGACTAACGACACGCCCTCATAGCATTAATTCCGCCAGTACCTCGTCTCGTAATTTACAAACCTCACAGAAGGTCTCCTGCGAACCATGAAGAGGTAGCACTCTCGAGTTCCAGTCTCGGGTTGTCATAAGTTTTATTTTGCCAAGAAGTTTCATAACAGCGCACACTCTGCTGCAGAGTGAAAGCCTCATGCTGTAAACATCCCCCAGACTGGGGCAAAACCATGTCTCCGCAATATCCTTTCTTCCAGAAGTGCTAGTTATGCTAGGTTCGCAGGAGAGCATCTTTGAGATTTGGAAGATAGGAGACGAGGTACCGACGGAATTAAAGCTGTGAGGGAGGGTCGTGAGTCGTGCTTGGGTAGCTCAGTTGGTAGGGCACTTGCCCGCGAAAGGCAAAGGTCCCGAGTTCGAGTCCCGGTCCGTCACACAGTATTAATCTGCCAGGAAGTTTCGTAACGGCGCACATTCCACTGCAGAGTGAAAATTTCATTCTGGACCAAATACTCTTCATTTTCAGATTTTTGTGGTAGAAATTTTGAAGAATAATAAGAGTCATAGATACACGTTACTAAGGTCACTTGTAACAGCTAGATTCAAGTGTGGCATTGCTGCATTTTCTGAGGAGAACAACTCTAGAATTTCAGTAATACTTAATGTACATTTTTAAACAATTCCGCACTGTGTATGGAGTTTTGATACAGGGTGCTGGAGATTTGATATCTAGGAATATAAGAATACATGCAGGAAACTAAAAATTTATTGTTACGACAATCAAGACACATGTAATTACCCTCAGTACTAACGGAATTCGACGCAACTTAGTAAATATGTTTCACTAAGAAGTCTCTGTTATTATTTCATACATAAAGATCAGTTTAAAAGGTATTCAGAATGTTTTGTTTAAAGTATGCTGTTATTTCTTTAGTAAATATAAATTCTGCGTCTGACTTTGTTCTGAGTCCTTACGGTGTAGTTGGCTAGTTCCTTGGATTCATGTTCCTAAGATTAGTTAGACAATGAATTGCAGTAATGTAGAAGAAGTCATTTTACTTCAAATGATGGAGAAGAGCAATCAGGGTGTTTCGCCTGTCTCATGCATCTTGCTCACCAGATGGTAGAGTTTTGTCAGTGCTGGCTCTCCCATGACCATCAGTAGTTCTAATGGAATGTTGTCTACACCCAGGGCCTTGTTTCGACTCAAGTCTTTCTGTGCTCTGTCAGACTCTTCACGCAGTATCGTATCTCCCATTTCATCTTCATCTACATTCTCTTCCATTTCCATAATATTGTCCTCAAGTACATCGCCCTTGTATAGACCCTCTGTATACTCCTTACACCTTTCTGCTTTCCCTTCTTTGCTGCAAAATTCTGCATAACCTTTTGTGCGAAGGACGACCTTAATGGGGAGTAATCAATGAAATTTTTCCTTCTTATATTGTAATAACATACAGCATTGTTCCTGTCAAACCGATACAGATTATTTGTATTAAATTTAATGAGGGAATAAATATACTGTAAAACTGTAGTCAGAATACCCAGTTCCTTAAACAGACGTTTACAAGCACCGCATATTATTCTTACAGTACATGTTTCAGAGATGCAATCTCCCAAGATTTGAAATCATTCTACATGTAAATGTAGCTCAAATAAGTTGTTTCAGGGGTGCTAAACGCGATTTTTCCAGTTTAAATTCTCATCATTTCGGACACCTACAAACCTGGAAGACTGACATATTTACTATTTCCTCACAGTGTGTTAATTACACAGGCCAAAGAAAAATTTCTTTTCAAAACTTTCTTTACTCTGATAGCTGATCTTTATCGATGTCTATGAGCAAAATTCAACTCTAGCCTTAGTTTTTTTGTTTCACCCATATTTTTCGAGCTCCATGCCTTTAACTATATAGTATAAACATCCTATGCTATACCGTAAATGTGGAAATGAAATGCTTTGTTACAACATAAGCATCGTTTGTATTTAGTAAGCTACTTAAAACAATGATATCTGTTAATAGAAGTTCCACTTGTCAGCTGGAATTGGTTCGTATCTCCTTTCTCTTCTTTCTTTGAAGCTTCTTCTGTATCATTTTCTCAATTAGTCGCTTGCTGAACTTCTCGGTCAAGTGACCAACAGTAGTCCCCCACCATGTTGGTGTTCCAGCGGCCTTGGTAGCGATTTTCCATCACTTTAATGTCCTGGTGAAAACGCTGTTCTTGCTCCTCACTAACATCTCCAATATAGTCCAGGAAGTAATAAATTCGACTTTCCAAAAAGTGAACTTTCAGGCTCACTAAACATCTTAAAGTTTTAAACTTCTTTAACATAGTAGCTATAACAGAAACATATTCTGAGGTTTTTTCATGTCCTAAGAACTTTGTTACAACTTGCTTGAATGATACCCATACTTCTTTCGCAATTAAGGTCATTGTGGATTCAAAGTTAACATGAGACATTAATTTTCTAATGTCAGGTACGACCAAGACTCCTTCTTTTCGTTTAGCTTCTGAAAGGTGTGGAAATTTTTGGCAGAGATACTTACAACATGGCCCATCTTTAGGCAAAGCCTTTAAAAAGTGTTTCATTGGGCCTAACTTTATATGTAGAGGTGATAGGGGTACGTTTTTTGAATCTACAAGGTTTTTGTGTAGAATGTTCTTCTCACCAGGTTTTAAAGACTCCCTCACAGGCCAGTTCGTTCTGCACCAGTGTTGATCTCTAGCCATACTGTCCCATTCACTCAAGAAACATGGACATTTGGTAAAGTCATCTTGCTGACCAAGGAGCATGCATGTTACTTTTAGATCGCCACATATCATCCGACCAAGAGCTGAATAGCCTATGTTATTTTGCACTATTTCCAGGTTTTCATAGCTTCCTTTCATATGTATTGAATTTCCAACAGGTATAGATGCAAACATGTTACCATTGTGTAATGAAACAGCCCTTAAACTAGTTTTAGATGAATCAATAAACAGGCTACAGTCTTTCTTTTTGTATTCAATACCAAACTCATTCATCAGATGGAGAATTCCTGAGCAGTACACTAAATCACTTTCCTGTTGAAAAAACTAGAAAAACTTGCTGCTCTCTCTTCGTGTACATGTATATGCTGGTTAAAACTGCCAATATGTTATTTTATTTTAATCTAGGGCCAAGCAATTCAGCTTTCTCTTTCGTTAAGCCCATATCCCTAACTAAATCGTTAATCTCGGTCTGAGTAAACAATTTGGGGTCTAGACTTTTTGTATTACCGTGATATTCATCATCGTCTGGTTCATCTAAATCACATTGTACGTCAGAAAATACTTCCGCTGGAATAGACTTTAAATAATCTGGTGGTTCAGGAACTAACAAATCTACACCATGCCATACTGGTCAGATGGTGGACGGAAGGTTAGGGTAGCTTATCGTTAGAATGATTTCTTGACTCCCTCCATACGACAGGAAAAGCAAATCTAAAGGCCTTTTCTAACTTTTTGGATCATTTTTACAGATCTTCAACACATACATAAAATACCTTATGCAAAGGTTTACCTTATGCCGAGATTTATCTTGATCACCAAGTTTAGACCCGAAGTATAATAGATAAACCTTTTTCACAAAGCCTATAATGTTTCTTTAGTGTTATTCTATCACAAATTCACCACAGATATAATAAAAACAGTCAACATAGTTTTTACAACAACGATTATCAAAGTGAGGTTAGGTTGACAGTAAACAAAACACCATCTGTTAACAAAAAATACAATCGACCTTCTTTGCCAGCAAATGTTTTTCAGGAGTGCTACCAACGTCATCTACATTCATTACACCTATTTTAAAATTATTCTAATTATATAACAGATATTAAATTCTTTAAAAAATCGCTTAATCTAATAACTTTAACGGTAAAATATGAAGAAATTGTGGGTGATACAGATTTTCGAGTATCATGTTAGGATTTCCCACCCTCAAAAATGTAAAAATAAGATATTTTAAACAAAAAAGTTTTCCCGTTGTTGGCCTGTGTTATTGTTACTGTTGTACTTCTGTTTACCATGAGGCTAATTCTGTCTGTCGGAGCTCGTACTAAAACTTAAATTAAAGCAGTGAATATCGGATTAAATAATTTTAATGTACAATTTCAGTTGGTAAATAGGTCATGTTCAATTTATTTTAAATCGTTGTGACTGGGCTACAAATAGATTATGTCACCAGTACATATACTTTCTTAGTTCATTAACAAGTGCAATAAATAGCAATCACCATAAAACAACTTTTATCAGTTATTTACTCTACTGGCCATTAAAATTGCTACACCACGGAGATGACGTGCTACAGACGCGAAATTTAACCGACAGGAAGATGATGCTGTGATATGCAATTGATTAGGTTTTCAGAGCATTCACACAAGGTTGGCGCCGGTGGCGACACTTTCAACGTGCTGACATGAGGAAAGTTTCCAACCGATTTCTCATACACAAACAGCAGTTGACCGACGTTGCCTGGTGAAACGTTGTTGGCCGGCCGAAGTGGCCGTGCGGTTAAAGGCGCTGCAGTCTGGAACCGCAAGACCGCTCCGGTCGCAGGTTCGAATCCTGCCTCGGGCATGGATGTTTGTGATGTCCTTAGGTTAGTTAGGTTTAACTAGTTCTAAGTTCTAGGGGACTAATGACCTCAGCAGTTGAGTCCCATAGTGCTCAGAGCCATTTGAACCATTTTTGAAACGTTGTTGTGATGCCTCGTGTAAGGAGGAGAAATGCGTACCATCATGTTTCCGCATTTGATAAAGGTCGGATTGTAGCCTATCGCGATTGCGGTTTATCGTACCTCGACATTGCTGCTCGCGTTGGTCGAGATCCTATAAGGGTTAGCATATGGAATCGGTGGGTTCAGGAGGGTAATACGGAACGCCGTGCTGGATTACAACGGCCTCGTATCAATAGCAGTAGAGATGACAGGCATCTTATCCGCCTGGTTGTAACGGATTGTGGAGCCACGTCTCGATCTCTGAGTCAACAGATGGGGACGTTTGAAAGACAACAACCATCTGCACGAACAGCAGCATGAATTATCAGCTCGGAGACGATGGCTGCGGTTACCCTTGACGCTGCATCACAGACATGAGCGCCTGCGATGGTGTACTCAATGACGAACCTAGGTGCACGAGTGGCAAAACGTCATTTGTTCGGATGAATCCAGGTTCTGTTTACAGCGTCATCATGGTCGCATCCGTGTTTGCCAACATCGCGGTGAACGCACATTGGAAGCGTGTATTCGTCATCACCATATTGGCGTATCACCCGGTGTGATGGTATCGGGTCCCACTGGTTACACGTCTCGGTCACCTCATGTTCGCATTGACGGCACTTGGAACAGTGGACGTTACATTTCAGATGTGTTACGACCGGTGGCTCTACACTTCATTCGATCCCTGCGAAACCCTACGTTTCAGCAGGATAATGCAAGACCGCATGTAGCAGTTCCTGTGCCGACCTTTCTGGATACAGAAAAGGTTAGACTGCTGCCCTGACCAGCACATTCTCCAGATCTCTCACCAATTGAAAACGTCTGGTCAGTAGTGGCCGAGCAACTGGCTCGTCACAATACGCGAGTCACTACTCTTGATGAACTGTGGTATCGTGTTGAAGCTGCATGGGCAGCTGCACCTGTACACACCATCCGAGCTCTGTTTGACTCAATGCCCAGGGGTGTGAAGGCCGATATTACGACCAGAGGTGGTTGTTATGGGTACTGATTTCTCAGGATCTATGCACCCAAATTGCGTGAAAATGTAATCACATGTCAGTTCTAGTATAATATATTTGTCCAATGAATACCGTTTGTCATCTGCATTTCTTCTTGGTGTAGCAATTTTAATGGCCAGTAGCGTATTTACATTTTTAAACACATTTAATTTCGTGCTGCGATAGAAGGTCGTAAATAGTATGAGAAGATTCTGCTGTTAGCAACTTTTATCAAGTTTTTGCTGGAATGAGCAAATGTTAACCGTTCCTTGATAAAAAGAAGTGTACTGTGCTACTCACAACTTCGGCGTATTTGTTAGAACTGGAATGATGTCAAGGAACTATGTCGAACCGTTTACATTCTGCGAGTATTCACAAATCAACCCCGTGCACGAGTACCGTGATCATTTCTATTAGGAAAGATAGAATCCTGGATTATTCTCGTGAAAACAATACCTCTCCAATGGTTAGGAAACTTTCGGAGATACTTCTCACATAATCCAGTTATCAGGAGAGACACACCTGATCTGAAGCATTTGATTCATCTTCATATGAGAGCATCAAGTAAAAGAATGGGTTACTTTCTCGCTTGCGGTCGCTGCATTTATGAGGGATTTGCGTGTCGCCTGTCTGCCTCGCTAATGCGCCTGGGAGGGAAGTGAGTTTAATGGCTTGGCACACGCGCGCGCGCGGCTAAACGTGGGGTGACGACTGGCGGATTCAATTTGCCGCCGTGGAGCAGGTCTCGGGGTAACGAGATTGGCACGGTAACGCTGCCGGGGGAGGGACTTGGCACAGGTGTCGGCGAATCTCGCATATAAGCGACGTCTCGTGCCGCTGCTTACGCAGAACAAGTGGCCAACATTGGTTATTGTTAACGTGCAATATATATAAATACTACTTTACGCTCCACTTTATGATACTGCGTTTTCTTCCGAGATTCACACATACTAAAAAGAATGTCTCCAGTAAATTATCGATAGCTTATGCATATTTTTCCACCACGGCACTCGCAACATCATGTCACTAATACCCCATATATTTTGATGCGAGCATTCCGCGAGTAAAGGTAATGCACTATTTTGTTTTTTTTTTTTTCTTATCAGTCCTCTGTCTCGTGTGATACGGACCGCCACAAATTCCTGTGCCCTCTAGAGCTCCCTCAGATAGTATCAAAGTTATTCATGTTTTATCTTATTCCCAGGCATACGGTCTCTTGTTCTCGGTAATGTTTTCCATGTGTATTCCTCCTCATCATTTCTGCAGATAACTACTGTATTTCTTATCTTGTCACTGCACCCAAGTTTCGATATCCTTATACAGCACTACAACTCAGCCACTTCAGTTCGCTTACTTTTCCGTATTCCCATAGTCCGCATTTCATTATCCTACAGTGCTGTGCTCAGAAGGTAAATTTTTGGATATTTCTCCCTCAGATTAAGCACTATGTTGATGCCAGAAGTCTTCAAATGGTTCGAATAGTTCTAAACACTATGGGACTTAACATCTGAGGTCATCAGTCCCCTAGACTTAGAACTCCTTAAACCTAGGACATCACACACTTCCATGACCGAGGCAGGATTCGAACCTGCGACCGTAGCAGCAGCTCGGTTCTTGACTGAAGCGCCTAGAACCGCTCGACCACAGCGGCCGGCACTAGAAGTATCCTTTTGTCTTTGCTAGTCTACTTTTCCTTTTACTTCATTTATTGAAAGTGTGTTATTTTGCTTCCAACGAACCTGATTTCCTTCACTTCAAGTACTTCGGAGTCGCCAGTTCATGGCCAATCTCACTTATGCTACTCTTTGCCTTTGTCTTTCTTCGGTTTACACTCAAAAGATATTGTCAGCTCATTACATAGCTCCTTCCATTCATGCCAGTCATTTATTCCTCACTTCCACTTAGGATACCAATCTTAGCATTGATGTTCTTTCTCGCAAATTTTTAGTTCCACTTCAATAACTTACTTTAATTTTTGTTGTTATGCTGCAAGATATTAATGGGAACGGAAAGAGAGACTTTTTCTAGGAGCCTAAGGCCTGGCGTTGCTTCCCCACGTGGAAGTGTCAACGAGGCGTAAAATTTTCGATACAGAGTGATACCAGGAGTGAGTGGGATCAGTTGCGTGTAGCAGTGCGAGTGAGCTCTGCAGAAAAGTGTAGACAAGTGCGGAACAACCTGCCTCTACTACTCTCGTAAAATTATGTAAGAAGTACTATTTGGATGTGGAGCCGCGCGACCGCTACGGCCGCAGGTTGGAATCCTGTCTCGGGCATGGATGTGTGTGATGTCCTTAGGTTAGTTAGGTTTAAGTAGTTCTAAGTTGTAGGGGACTGATGACCACAGATGTTAAACCCAGTAGTGCTCAGAGCCATATGAATCAATTTTTACTATTTTGGCGCAACAACACCTTCCAGCGTTTTGACGAAGCAGTTATGATACTAAAGCAAACTACTTAAGCCAATACAGCAAAACTGCATACCGCTGACAACTTGTAATGCGCGAGACTGATTCGATTGTTATAAATGATGTCGAAACGCATAGCCATTCCTCAACGTCATGTATACCCGACCCCTTGCCTCGAGCAGATGCTCAGTAGGGTCGATGGTGTTCATGTAGTTTGCACTCGATTATCTCGTTATTGTATTGTAGCTGCTTGTGTGGGATTGTTGCAGTATATGTCATTCTCATGCTGCCTGATGTGATGATCACCAATTCATAGCCACCGATGACTATGAACCAGCAACCAGAACTGACGCCGTCACTGATGGACACGAAAAGTTCACTAGTTCACCAAGATCATTCCAATTCAAGGCACCAGCTGTTCTGAAACTTCACCATCGTTAGGTGAACCAGCAGGCCAGATCAGCGTATAACACTACATCATGGCGTCTGACATCGTGGTCAATCTGATGGGATAACATGGACAGTGACCTGAGAGGGCCCAAGTACTCACAGGATGGCGTTAGAGCTAAACCGAAATGCACGGCGGTTATGGTAACAGCCGTAGCAGACACAAGTCAATGAGAGGAGCTCTCTGAACCAATGGGTGGACAATCCACAACATTCCGAGGCATTAGCTTGGACTTGGGGCTGATGCAATTTTCGGCAGTCCTACCAGTGGCCTCAGTAGATTCCAATCTGGCTTACGGAAACAAACGGCCTCTGGGGAGGACACGGCGACAAGGTATATTTTGAGAAATAGGTGCAGTAACTTGTTTTATTGTATCTGATGACGCCACAAATATTTCTCGGCCTCCATCCTGACAAGACAGGAGTGGCTTCCAGTCCGGAAGCCCACTTGATCTGTAAACTGAACAGTGGGAGTAAGGGCTACATACTTGTCTCACATTTCTGACGTGAGTGTTTCATTACTGGTTATCCAACCTAAATCTTCCCTTTTTCTTCTTGTGTATGTTGTGTATTATCCGTTTCTCCGTATAGTTTACATCTATTTTACTCAGAATTTCTAACACCTTGTATCATGTTACGTTATCAAACTACTTCTACGTTGTCAAGTGCTGTGTACATTTCTTGATTTTTTTATGTCTTGCTGACATTGTAATGAAATGTACACTCCAACAAAAGGCTGACTACGTATATTAAAGATTGTTTGAACAGTGTATTGCCCTCCACGGTAGTTGTAACAGCAATCAGAAGTGTCTCATAAGGAATTGCATGTGTAAAGATGAAGATGCTTTTCAATAACATTTGCAGAAATGCGTAAGTCATTATTATATATTTCATGAAAGGAAGCACATTTATCCTTAAACTGCTTGCCACCGTTTCACCACAAACTAACTTAGAGGAAGAGGGTAACATGAAACCACGTGTGTACACACTATGGCAGCAGCAGGCTTGGTCATCAGCAAAACGAGATCCGATTTAAATGCCTTAATGTCGATCGAGATAGGCCCAATTAACGAGCGCTTCTCATCACACGATATCTTTGCTAAATTTTCATTGTCGCCAGCATCATTTGGGCTAATATACCGATTGCGAAACCATTTAAGGTGGTAAGCTGCCCCACTTATAATTGCATTGGCATTCCATATAGTCACAGTTTAGTAGTAATCATTTGTTATTCCGTACTCATTGTTACCTGGGACAAATTCCTGCTTCCTAGTTTCCTGTTATGAATAAGGAACCAAATGAAGATGCTGAGTAAATACTTTACAAATAAAAAAATTTCTTCAATTATGTAAAGTGATACAGAGCTCTCTTAGACAGAGATAACCACTTTTTTGTAGCAAATTTTCGAAGTTTAAGGACATGAAGGCACAAATAATTTGCGTTTCAGTTACTGTAAACACCTTTACTTAGGAGTTCTGCTGTGTGTCGCATGTATTGCTTAGAGTGCTGTATTTCAGCCTTGTATTCCTTTGCTTGCTGAAAGCGTCGAAAAATTAAGACTTTCTGTGATTTAAAGCGAGATACGTTTCTGTATGTGTAGTGACGCTCCATGCTTGGCAAGTGACATTATTTGCATTTATGCTAATAATTAACCTGTAAAAGCATCGTGTGTGTTGGTCTGTTTGAACACGCCAGTCTTCGAAACTATTATACTAGTGTCCGTTGAGTTTTCAGAAGTAATTCGAGTATAGATAGGTGCAACGAATAGGCTTTATTTCATCGAACTCGAATAACAAAAAAAAAAAAAAAAGATGCGCGATTCAAAGTTTAATCTAAAACTGCTCTGTCTGTCTGTTAGAACATGCTACACGCATTTTCGTGATGTTTTCCCAGGTAACGTGATCTTTTTTTGGAGCAACATACAGGTTTAATTTCATCAGAATAGGAACACGGAAAAAATTCTAACGCAATTTAAAGTGTACACCCAAGAACCAATAAAAGGCGGTGTTGTAGGTTTTTCTTTAGACCAATGAGAATTTTTTTTTCAAAATTTTATTGACAGAATGAAGCGCCAAATCTAATCTCTAAAAATTCGAACTAATGGCGAATTTACCTGGCTAGGATATAGAGGTTTACTGATTTCGCTTTTCCTCTTTAAAACTTAACGACGTTGCATTACTTCTTTGGTCAGGTTTTATCCATATTCTTTGATTGGGAAAAAGAAATTAATTAAGTTTGCTTTGCAATTTGGTACCGACAGAGTTCATTTTGATTCGAGTTGCTTAACAAAAAAAGTTCCCAGAAAACAGCCGTATCTCTCTGAATACAGCAGAATGGGTAAGACTCAGGACTGTGCAACATCAAGAATCCAACGGAGGTCGTGAGGCGAGACTATCTGACGCTCGAGAACGTCAGGCCTTAACTCACTCTTTGGAAACTAATAGCATGAGGTATTGGACAGTGTCAATAGTATGCCTGTCGATGGCGACACGCCGCTCTTTTCAGTTCTGAGCAAACAGCGAACACCTGAAGATGCCAAGAACAATAGTGTATCCGGTCAAGTATGGGTGCCTTCTGCGAGGTTTCACCTGATTTTATGCAACGTCACATAACAGGTATAACGGCCGGACACAGCAACAGCAATGAGAATGTCCCTGCAACGATATCGATGGGAAGTGGCTGATCACCCACCAGAAAGCCTGGACCTGGCTCCCTCTGATATTCTTTTCTGCTCGCATCAACCGTTGGCTATAAAGACAACATCTAGCCAGAGACAACATTTAGCCAAAGACACGCTGCAGACCAACACAGAGGAGGGGATGACGATGGTACTGGAAAACTGGTAGAGCGCTACGATTAATGGCAAAGTCGGAGCGGCAACTATGTAGAAAATCGGCTGGACGTTGTCGCAAACTGTTGCAAATAAATATTTTTTTCTTTTAACTGTAGTTTCCATTTCGCGACTGATCGGATTTTACTTTCTGAATAGCCCTCGTACTTCCGAGAGCGAGGTGCAACGTAACTCTGGTCGTGAGCGTGATGCATTACCTATCTTCTCGGAAATTTTCGCTCACAGAGGCTTAATCTTACTTCTCTCCAACGTAGCATCATAGAAGCAAAAAATTTGATAGAAAAAGCTGCAGGGCACAAACTTCTTGTACTATGAATCCAGCCTATTCCTCACAATATACCGTTTTGCTTTAAACATGTACAAATCCAGGTGAGCTTAATGTTATACCATGAGTTTCAAGAAAGCAGAAGTCCATACTCAACATATTGCGGGCGTGATCCTTAGTGCTAGTTGCTTTTCGTATGGCAAGTCATACTTGATTGTCTCTCGTGGTAGTGAAGCAAACAAGCTCTTTGTTCATGTCCACAACCGTACTACTTCCAAGATTGGATACGAAGAATCCGTATAACCCAAGAATAAGTGACATGTGTAAGAAGTCTTCTGCGCTGCTATAAATAAATATCCGGGCAATGCATTTATCTATTAGTATAATAAGAATGGTAGAGATCTGTAGTACGTTTCTTGCAGTAAGTTCAGTAAACACAAGAATATTGTGAATTTACTGAGGATGTACGAAGGACTATAAGTTTTATGATCTAAACAAGAAATTTCG
This sequence comes from Schistocerca serialis cubense, assembly GCF_023864345.2. Lineage (NCBI taxonomy): Eukaryota > Metazoa > Arthropoda > Insecta > Orthoptera > Acrididae > Schistocerca > Schistocerca serialis. Next base: position 231,396,801 of record NC_064645.1, read on the forward strand.
GCTTTGAGCAGTCTTGCCAAACTTGTAGGGTGGTTTCGATCAGTGAGGTGATTTTGTGCCACACTGAAAGGGCTGCATTCATACACAAAAAAATAAGTTAACCTGGAACGCCTTTGAGTCCATCCGACCTTACTGCATTGATTTCTTACTACCGTCTGGCGTATGTACACCATTTCATTACCATGACATAGATCAGTCGTGGAGGATCACATGACCACTTTGTTTACAATGTCAACAACGGTTCAAAGCGGACAGAGTTATCTTTTAAGAACTTGACAGTTATATTGTTTAATAACCATACACGCAACCTGTATTCAAATAACAACCAAAACGAACCCTTTTACATTCCTATATTTCTCTCAGCGTTAGTTATAATATGAATGCCTGTCCTCAATTTGCTACATGCGAATCCTGGTGCTCGTCATCTAAATTCGAGGTATGTTACACGCATACGTCTAAATACTTGGCCAGGTATCACTGTGTTGCTGCATGTCATAAACAGTCATTTCTTCTGGATTTTGGAGAACGATTTGAGAAAGAAAACACTTTCCTAAACACCTTGATACGATATATGCTGGCTTCTGTATGTTATCGGATACATTAACTATTATTCGCTTATAAATTTATCTTTTCCTGAAATTGAATTGCATCGGCCATGCAAAATTTTCTGGCTGTGTAAAAAATGAAGTATCTGTTGTGGTGCAAGTTCCACTAAGAAACAATGATCATGGTACGATATTATTCTACACATCGGTTTTTGTTGAATCACTGAAACATCGAAGGACAGGTAATTTTAAATTATGGATTTTTGTTGTAGTCCTCCGTCAGAACACTTGTTTGATGCAGTTCATCATGCTAATCTATTCTGTGTGAATCTTCTCACCTCTGTATTTCACGCAGCCTACATCCATCTGAACATAATTATTCTACTCAAACCTTTGTCTCCCTCCACAAGTTTATTTTTATGTGATCTGACGCTTTCCCGGCGAATATGCTGCATCCAAGGTTCTCAGATGTCCAGCCGGATCCGATCGTCGAAGTTCCACGATATTTCAGCGAATAACCGTTCCGCCATCATCTGGTGGTGCTGATGGAATGATTTGTATGCGCTGTGTCCGTGGTATTTATGTCCGCGGAGTCGCGAGTCGTACCCTGGCACGGACGGAAGGCGGACCGTCGCGTGGTGGGAGGAGGAAGGGGGGGGAGGGGTAGCTCCAGCCACGCCAGGTAGTAGGCGCAGTTCATCTCCGTCCGCCGTGGCGGTAGGGTCTCAGTCCGCCATGGCGGAAGGATCTCGCCTCCGCTCGCGCCGTTGCTCTTTGATGGTGTTTAATAATGGTTTCCAGGCCTTGCTAAGTTGAAACCCGGTGTCCCTAATGATGAGGTTATCTGTTGCGCGAATTTCTATGGCCACCTTGTAGACACTGTCCCACTTGGCAATTGTGCCCGTCAGGATTTATGTCTCTTCGAATTTCGCTGTATGTCCTGTTTCAATGTAGTGTTCTGCTAGGGCCGAATGGCTGTTGGCGTAAGTGGGTGTGACGTTCGTGTTCCTTGCATCGGTCCTCGACCGTGCGAACTGTTTGGCCGATGTAGGATTTGTCACAGCCGCACGGGATTTTGTATTCCACTCCGTAATTGAAAACGGAAACCACGTGTGTACGTGTACCTCACCCCTCATGGTAATGTACATGTGCGTCAGTGAAAAAGACCAACAAAAAGGTGTTAACATGTGAACGTAATGTCCTGTCCAGTCTCTTCTGTACCTAAGGTCCATCACCGTTCCCTTTGGATCCCTACGTAATTCGGTGCTCTCCGATACACACGATCGAACAGCGGAGGAGTGGTACCCAAGCGTCAAATTTAGGTTACAATATCTCCGGATGTAATTAACGTTTTACAATGCAACAAACGGCACTGATTACATATTTGTTTATATGTTCGGATGTGCTAACAAAACTAACGGGGTTCCATTTAAAAAGACGTAAGTTTGTGTTAAAAAACATACTTCCGTGCATTTTTTTATGGTTTGTATTAACCAATTACACTAGCCCCTCTCCTCACGTTCGGTCTGTGGAATCGTTTCGTCAGTATTTGATGTGGTTTACGGAATATATCCAGCGGTAATGTTAGGTGACTCACCCTGTATATTCGTTCACTCTCTTCATCGTCAGTGGAGCTATGCGGAATATAAGTTTCTGCTACTGTAGTGGGTGTTGGCTTTGTGCCTAACTTGACTACGACAATGCATTCACTATAGCGTTCATACTGCTTTCTTTTTCATTATTAGCCCAACTTCTGTAGTACTCCGATTTAGTGATAAAAGCTCTATACCTACCTCCACCCCCTGTTTCAGCTGTTACGGTACGTGAACAAATCCAACTAAATCTAACTTCAATAATCATTTCTCTTTTTAAATTCGCTGACCTACATATCCAAATAAGGGACGCTACATTATAGTTTTCATGTCGTAGAATACTAGGTTTGTTTTTTCCGGTGACATACTTCTGCATAGTCCCCACCCTGGGACCCGAATGGGGGATATTTTACCTCCGGAAAGTTTTATCAACACGAAGCTGCCATCACTAAACCTTACAGTAGAACTACATAACAGAGCGAAAAAAATTAAGTGAACAATATGTGGTGAATAAAGGGATAGCAAATTAACGGAAATAATGTTGGGAAAACTTAAAAAAGAATGATTCGCCACTTTCTATAGGAAGTTACACAACATTTCATTTGATGTATGGCATGACACATTAGACATTTGTAGCTTAATTGTTTTGCTTTCATGTTGTCTAAATCATGAATCCTCTTGTGTCGACATGATTTGATAGCTGCCACTTCGTGTGCGACGCTATTTTCAATGTACCCTACTACGACACCATGTCATGACACAATGCGTCGTAGCCACGTGTCATGTTACCTCATGAAGATGTTTTATATCTTACTAGTTCGCCCGTTTCCATCTGAAGAGTTTTCTAGGATTAGTAACAGATGTGTTTGAAGTAAAGGGCATTAACAGTCAGTACCACTTTTCCCGTTAGTTAGCACTGTATAATTGGATACTTTTTCATCCTCTTATGTATTCGTTAGGAAAGAATTACAAGGTAATTATTAATTCCCTAGTAGTAATAATCCCTCTCTTTCTCTTTCGTGCGTATTTTCTTCCTTCTACTAAACGAGATTTCACATTTATGTTTCATATTTTGATACCAGTGCCACAGAAGCATGAATTATGTCGAGTTTAATAACGCATGAAAAGTCGAACTTGGATTAGAGTTGATAATTTCTTTGCTATACGACAGGTCCTCCAAAGCCAGTGCTCACGACAGAAGTACAAGGTGTCGCCCTATCGTGAACCACTTCGAAAATATGAGCGAATTTAATTGTATATTTTATCTCCTTAAAGAATTTTCATTCTGCAGCGGAGTGCACACTCAACGGTTTTCATAATGACGTGACATTGCCTCATTCACTGCTGATTTTGTGTATGTATAACAAAACATACCTCATCCTTCATCCTGTCGTTGCGTCAGAGACTATAATATAGAATGCCGATTATTTACAGCAAAGTTATTAAGCATTAATCTTTCGCATAATCACTAGTTGCCAGGCGGATTTATAATCATCTTTCGATTTCCTTGTATATGGTTGAAATAGGAAGGTAGAGTTCAAATTGATTGTACTCATAAGTGACTACATTGCTGTATATTGCGATGCCTCTGCTATTATTATTATTATGACTTTCATTATCGTTACTGTTGTTATCGTCTTCCTCGTCATCTCCAGTCCTACGGCCGGTTTGAAGCAATTTTCAGTACAGTCACATTGAAAGTCCACTTTCACTTTCATATGTCAAAACTGAAAATTTTACGTAGTGACCAACAATATTTATTCTTTCACATATTTCTTTTATAGTCCGTTCATTCAATTTTTATTAAATTGCATATTTAGAAATATATTTGGCTCTGTGTATGATGATATTGGCTGGTATAATTTTTAAATGTATTCATTATGCAGTCATTTTATTGTAATTAAGTAACACTGATTACAATTAATTTGAGGTTACAGAAGTAGCATGTGTTAATAGCTTTATGCAGAAAGCTTCACTATTGTTATTTCAGGGCAAATCTGCGCAAATCTCTACCTCTCTATAAGTTTATTGCAACCTTCATCCTCTTGAATGGAGGTATTGGTCTTCCTCTAAAATTTTTGCCTTACACCTATTAGCAAATTCACTGTCCTTTAATGCCTTAGGATGAATGCATTTAACAGAGCCCTTTACAACTAGAACGCAGCGCCTCATAATTATTACTTCAATTATTTATTGTATATAAAATTACTTCATTAATGGCCACTAACTGAAGAGCTATAGTGCATACTAGCGAAATATTCAAAAACAGTGTTGTCAAATTCTGTAGTAGAAAAGCTGGGCAAGTCAGAGACTTTGTATTGTAAAATCCAAAGTCTTTGTTAGGAGTACAGCACTAGCATCGACAGATGAGAATTTCAGTCGTAACGTGGACTAGAATGGACGGAAGCTGCCTAATCTTCAGAGCATAATGAAGTACATTGTCAGGGTGGTATCTAATGCGAGGCACGGCATTGATAATTTTTAATGAGCGATCCCTTATATGAGTCACAGTGCATACTGTAATAAAGAGGATACGGCAAATTGGAAAGTGGCCAAAGTGGAATGTGGCCAAAGGTAATACAATTCGCTCGTTACTGAAGGAAAAGCCTGTTGGCAATTATTGTTCCAGAGAGATACATTACGCCACTGCATCTCCAACCCACCAAAAATTGAGACTTTGTCAATTAGCAATGTAGCTCTGTATAATGCCTACCATTGCCGTAGAACCAGATAAAGTAAACATTACGGTAACTTCGTTAAACTTAGCCTCAATATTACTGACTTACGTAAGTCATCTAACAACAGTAGAATTCTGTCTCATCATCGTTATTAGACATTAATGAAAATAATATTATTTGATTTGAAAGGGAAGTGGATTTCCCATTTAAATCTGAAAGTGAACCACCTCTAAAACGGGAAGAGAAAAAAAAATTAACAGAAATTTATGATGAATTGTAACACATATACAGTAATTGCATTCAGTGACGATCAGAGAATTGAGTGCATAATACGACTTATTTCAAATTAGTGGCGAAGTGCAGTGATGTAGAGTATTTAACAAATGTGATTATATTTTATGTGTTCGATTTACAGGGGATAGGAAAAATAATGTCAACAGTGGTAGTAATGGGATGGTTGAGTTTGACGGTCAACAACGCAGACAAGGCACGTGTCGCGCTGGATTGTGCGTGTTCAGTACGAACTAGGCATGGGTGCAGGTTGCTAACGAGTAGCGCACCACACTTCGCATCTGCATTCGGAGGCCACGGTGGATGTGCAATGAAAGGCTTAACAGAGTTCCGAAGAGGACAGATTGAGGGGGCTCGATTACCTGGAGTATTAGTAACCAAGACAGCCAACTTATTCAATGTTTCAAGAGTAACTGTTCAAAAATGGTTCAAATGGCTCTGAGCACTATGGGACTTAACTTCTGAGGTGATCAGTCCCTTAGAACTTAGAACTACTTAGAGCTAACTAATCTAAGGACATCACACACATCCATGCCCGAAGTAGGATTCGAATCTGCGACCGTAGCGGTCTCGTGTTCCCAGACTGTAGCGCCTAGAACCGCACGGCCACCCCGGCCGGCAAGAGCAACTGTCCCAACATTTATTATAGCCTGCATAAAACATGAAAAGACATCATCATGTAAACATAATAGTGGTAGCATATCAAAACTAAATGGCAGAGATCGTCGTACGCCAACACGAATAGTGTCAAAACAGTACAAAACTACCGTGGCTAAAATGACTGCAAAGCTCAACAGCCATCTTCGAGACCCCATATCTATCAACACTGCTGCCCCCAGAGAACTCCATAAAACGAATATTAATGGATGAGCTGCTATGCCGATGCCATCAGTGACGACAACCGACGCAAAGAAGGGTAGAACAGGTATCAGGAGCGTAAGTCCTGGACGGCTGATCAGTGGAAACAGGTCATATGGTCCGACGAGTCAACGTTTCCGTTATTTACAACATCGGGCCGGGTTTACGTATGGACAATGCCAAAAGAAGCCTACAATCCTGATTGCTTGATTCCAAAGAATAAGCATGGAGCTGGAAGTGTGTGGTGTGGGCAGCCATATCAGGGTATTCTGCTTGTCCCATGATTACTCTCAAAGGCCGTGTTAGAGTGAACAATAATGTCAACATTCTAGGTGGTAAGGTGTACTCCATGATTATAACGTTGCTCCCCCATATTTTTGGACGATTATGCACCCATTCACACAGCCAGGACAGTACAATTGTGGTATGTGGAGCATGCAACTAAACTATAGCATCTTCTCTGGCCAGCACAGTCGCCGACTTAGAACGTTATCGAACCCTTGTGGGCGGTATTGGAGCGCAGACTCCAGAGCAGATTTCCGTGTCCCTCGTCACTACACGAGTTAGAAGAGGTTCGGATCGAAGAGTGGCATAACATTCCACTGGAGACTATACAATGCAGTATTTCAAGAAGAATCGCAGCTTATTACCGAAAATGAGTGTTCATCCCCTTATTAATAAACCGTTCCCAAGTAAGTACAGGTGTTAGTATTATTTTGCCTATCCCCTGTATGTTTTATGAAATCTTTGTTTTCGTGCGGTGAAATCTGGCGTTAACACACTAAGGCAGTAAACGACCGACGCGAGTTACTTTTCTAAAACCTCGATATAGCCTCCAGCGCTTTTCGTGGGCTCGTGGCCTTATCTGTTGAAACCCAGGCGAATAGAAAACCGTGGAGTGGTCAGGTGAGTCACTCTTTTACTCCACAAGAACCGAAGGTAGGCTTCTAGTGTGGCACAGACCCCACGAAACCATACCCAACTTGTTAACAAGGCATTGTGCAAACTAATGCTGGCTCAAAAAGGGAGTGGGCTATGTTTGCATGGAAGGAACTGGGTACTCTGACCCACAAACGACCATTGACTAGAAATGCCTACGTTCAGCTACCTGGGACCATCTGGAGCCATTCATGGACTTTGTGTTCCCAAACAAAGATGGAATTTTTATGGACGACAATGTGACATGTCACGGGATCACCATTGTTCATGATTGGTTTGAAGAACATTAAGGATAATTCGAGTAAATGATTTGCCTACTCATATCGCCCGACATCAGTGACACCGAACAATTCTGGGACGGCACCGGCAACAAATATCTAACTATGAGCAGCTGTAGAGACAGCACGGCTCAACATTTCTGCAGGGGGCTTCCAACGACTTTGTGAGTCCAAGTCACGCCGAGTTCCTACACTTCGCAGGGCAAAAGGAGGTGTGACACAATATGAGGAGGTGTCCGACGACATTTGTAACCTCAGTGTGCTATCTACACCGGTATCACAGTTACAGATTACTGTGCAATGATACGTACAATATCAGTAATGCAAAAAGCATAACAATGGTAACATACTTTTCTATACGGCTCATAAAATGTCAATCACACTCACAGTGTAAAACTGCTTTTACTCAGAGATAACAACTGCATGCCTAGCATGCCAACAGAAAAGAACCTCTACACGCTATACTGTGCATACAGACGTTCCGTCCGGAAAGTTACGTCAATCAACGGGCCAAAATATTATTGTCGGTCACTAAAGCACCATGCTATGGAACCTCTCGCTGTGTGGGAGCCCCTGTGTCCGATTCCTCTAAAATAGCCATCTTTTCGCCCGGGAAAAAGACACCGACTGCCCAACTGGGTTGTTTGTGTGCACACTACGTTCGAGCACTGCGCCGACTGGTATAGAAGACCCCAACTCGGTTTCTGGGAACACCCACTATAGAGAAGTCTCCCCGATATTGGCTCCTTTACATGATATTTTTGGAGTTGAGATAGATTATCTGATTACAGCGTTCGTGCTGCTCTGGTATAAAAATGCTGGTGGTGCAAGAAATGATCGTGATGTTGGTGGTGGTGGAATCATGAGTATTATGTGGGACCTCACTGGAATCACAGCTGGCGACTCACAGATATGGAGAAAAGTGGAGGATAGTAAATGGAAGCGCATTGTGGCTCGCGTGAGCCAGAAAGGATTTCATCGTTATGTGATTCCAGCTGGTTGAAGTTCTGGCATGGCTAAGGCATGAAAGTGCACGGTTGGAGTGATATGAATGTTTTGGTGCAGCACGTTATCTGTATAAGTGATTGGCGTGTGAGGTTCCCCGTTCGTCCTTGCTCCTTTTGTATACAGCATTTCCCTTACCCTCCACCTTGTCACAACATCTCGTCTTGGGGTTCAATGTCGCAGACGGCGCCAGTCGTAATGTACACTCCTGGAAATTGAAATAAGAACACCGTGAATTCATTGTCCCAGGAAGGGGAAACTTTATTGACACATTCCTGGGGTCAGATACATCACATGATCACACTGACAGAACCACAGGCACATAGACACAGGCAACAGAGCATGCACAATGTCGGCACTAGTAAAGTGTATATCCACCTTTCGCAGCAATGCAGGCTGCTATTCTCCCATGGAGACGATCGTAGAGATGCTGGATGTAGTCCTGTGGAACGGCTTGCCATGCCATTTCCACCTGGCGCCTCAGTTGGACCAGCGTTCGTGCTGGACGTGCAGACCGCGTGAGACAACGCTTCATCCAGTCCCAAACATGCTCAATGGGGGACAGATCCGGAGATCTTGCTGGCCAGGGTAGTTGACTTACACCTTCTAGAGCACGTTGGGTGGCACGGGATACATGCGGACGCGCATTGTCCTGTTGGAACAGCAAGTTCCCTTGCCGGTCTAGGAATGGTAGAACGATGGGTTCGATAACGGTTGGATGTACTGTGCACTATTCAGTGTCCCCTCGACGATCACCAGTGGTGTACGGCCAGTGTAGGAGATCGCTCCCTACACCATGATGCCGGGTGTTGGCCCTGTGTGCCTCGGTCGTATGCAGTACTGATTGTGGCGCTCACCTACACGGCGCCAAACACGCATACGACCATCATTGGCACCAAGGCAGAAGCGACTCTCATCGCTGAAGACGACACGTCTCCATTCGTCCCTCCATTCACGCCTGTCGCGACACCACTGGAGGCGGGCTGCACGATGTTGGGGCGTGAGCGGAAGACGGCCTAACGGTGTGCGGGACCGTAGCCCAGCTTCATGGAGACGGTTGCGAATGGTCCTCGCCGATACCCCAGGAGCAACAGTGTCCCTAATTTGCTGGGAAGTGGCGGTGCGGTCCCCTACGGCACTGCGTAGGATCCTACGGTCTTGGCGTGCATCCGTGCGTCGCTGCGGTCCGGTCCCAGGTCGACGGGCACGTGCACCTTCCGCCCACCACTAGCGACAACATCGATGTACTGTGGAGACCTCACGCCCCACGTGTTGAGCAATTCGGCGGTACGTCCACCCGGCCTCCCGCATGCCCACTATACGCCCTCGCTTAAAGTCCGTCAACTGCACATACGGTTCACGTCCACGCTGTCGCGGCATGCTACCAGTGTTAAAGACTGCGATGGAGCTCCGTATGCCACGGCAAACTGGCTGACACTGACGGCGGCGGTGCACAAATGCTGCGCAGCTAGCGCCATTCGACGGCCAACACCGCGGTTCCTGGTGTGTCCGCTGTGCCGTGCGTGTGATCATTGCTTGTACAGCCCTCTCGCAGTGTCCGGAGCAAGTATGGTGGGTCTGACACACCGGTGTCAATGTGTTCTTTTTTCCATTTCCAGGAGTGTATATTCCAATCATTGCACGTGCAAGTGACTAACATGTACCCTTTTAGGATATGCTATTAAGGATTCCTCTCACCATAAAATATTAGAAAACTAACAATTTAAAATTCAATGTAAACACACCCCTCAAAATCTTTCATTTCTGTGTCAGTTAGTGAAACGCGGTCATGTGTTTCAGATTCCATCACCTGGTAGGATAAAATTACGAAATTTTTCACTTTTTAAAATTCCAAAATGTCAACCACGTGCTTCTAAACACTAGTTCAAACTTGTGGGTAAATAAAAATTCTTACGGCGCGCTTCGGTATAGACCGTAGCATCGGCTTCAGACTAGTGTGCGAGCTAGCCATTTAGGTGAGCCTCCATATGTTCTTCTACTGCGTATCACACGCTCTATTTCATTCAGCCTCCTCTAGATTTGGTACAGGACATGCAAGGCAAATCAGGTGGTTCACGAATAACGGGAGACAAGCATATTACGTTATTTAAAGTCAGTACCGCCATTAGACTGGTTTTCATTTCCAGTGTTACATTTACACGATCATGATTTCGGCTTCAAAGTGCCATTATCAAGTGTTTTAATGGTATACAGTGCCTAAGGTGGCATACTGTCGTATTTAAAATTCACTATTTTAAATATGACAGTATGCCATCTTAGGCACTGTACAACATTAAAACACTTGATAATGTCACTTTGAAGTCGAAATCATGATCGTGTAAATATAACACTGCAAATAAAACACAGTCTAATGGCGGTACTGACTTTAAAGAAATATATTACGACTGTTGCCCCACATTACGAAAAAATTATTATATTATGTTCACATTTGTGTGTGCGTGTGCGTGTGTGTGTGTGTGTGTGTGTGTGTGTGTGTGTGTGTGTGTGTGTGTGTGCGTGTGGGTGTGTTCTTGTGCGTTCAGCAGGTAAACATACATGTCCATCGTCCACTAAGATTTCCGCATTCTACCGTTTACTTATTATTTATGGGATTGTGGAAATCTTTATGCAACGACAATGCAGTGAAACTTCTTCAGGATACTACGCAAGGCTACAAAAAAGTAGAACGTCCGGATGAGTTTGGAGAGGTATAACCGTCTAAGAAGCAGGTGGAGCATTTTTTAAACACTTGTGATTAGTTTCTGACTTGACAAGTTTGTAAATTGTTCTGTCGAACAGTTCCATAACTATGGATTTTCTTGTCTTGGTGCGAGAAATTCGCCGTTATAATACGTAGAGATATTTCAAAAAGACCTGGCTAATATAAATATTTGGCTGACTTTTTCACGTGTTAAGTTTAGCTTCTGATATGCTGCACATGAAAGGGATTTAATCCCGTAGAGCTGTTGAATGTACTTCCAAGCCTTTCAGCCACATTACTCTGTTGGAGCCTGCTGCTGCTTAGCGAGACGAATATGCCGTGCCCTGGGACTACTCCGTTCGCAGCGGCTGAGGCGGAAGTGGTAGGGACTCGGGGTTCAGTTTGTATGATCTATCGATGTGCGCATCCGATAAAGATGCTGTGCGCTTCGAATCGCTTGCTTTTAAAGAGCTTCCGGCTTTCTGCGAAGCCTTCCTTGTGGGGGCCTTTCAGCGGCGCTTTCAGTGAACAGCCATTAAAGGACTGGCACAGGCTTCAGATCCTCTCGTCTTTGTTGTTGGTCCTTGTGTGGCTGCCCGACTAGCAGGCACACGTTACCATAGCCTGACGGCCTCGCGTCCGTTGTAAAATACTTTGGCGGTATTGGAAGGGACGTCACAGCGCAAACACAATGAAAGGCGAGGGAGGATATATTCAACGTCCACTCCTATGTCCCTGACAACATTACCTGCAACGTGCTTATTTAAATTTATATTATTTAAAAACCACCAAATAATACGAACAGAAAATTATCTTACTATGGAAAGGTTTACGATGAGTTTGCTGTGCGTACTAATACTTCCTGAGCGACCAAATTTCGCACTGACAATAAACCGTTCCATAATACGTAAACAAGCAGCACATGTCGTTTGCACGAGTTGAAACTCTGATGGTGTTCCAGTTACCAACTTTACTATTTACTTGTTTATCATACAGCGTACATCCTGGTACATATACACTGCTCAAAATGATTAGGGGAACATGGGTTTGGGCGTGTGACGTACTACACTCAGCAAAAATTTGGAACTGGATACGTTACCAAATTATACCTTTGTCTTTCATGATACTGCCTAACAAGTACGCTAATTAATAAGAGGATACAATCAACAGTTCCTAGAGGAAGGACTTGTAACAAATTAACATCGTTTGTTTTTGTTAAATAATATCTTAAGGGGCTCCGGAAAGGCTCAAAATCATGAAAAGTTCAATTTTTACTTTATTGCGTTTTCTGAATCTGCAGACTATTACCTTTTAATAGACATATAATTTATTCAATTCCGAAGACTACAACTATTTTTAAATTTTTTTTGAAATGTGTTCTACATGGGCGTGACCCACTGTGGCGCTGTTAAACTGCTGTCAAATGGAGTTATTATTAACGTCCGTGTTCATCAGGTACATTTTAGTGATGTGAGATAAAGTATGTGTTGTGGCTAACCTATGATGGTTCAATATATATCGCTGGTGTGATTGTCGATTGTTTCATGTTTATTTACTCTGTCATCTCGAAAATATTCGTAATTAATTCTGTTTCTTGAGTCTCTGTTTTGTTGAAGTATAATAATGAGTAAAAGTAAAGTTATTAGAAATCCTCTGAAGGCTTTTAAGAAAAGGAGAAATGTTGGAAAGCCAAAGGTATGTGTTATTACTGTAAACAATAAAGACGATAACCAAGTGAGTGAACCTAACCTCTCAAGTACACCTGCCCATAGCAGTCAAAGTGGGAAAGAAAATACTTCACAGAAGAAGCTTGGTTCAATGAGTGAAAACTATGAATGTTTTATGGGCGAATCGGATGTGAATGAAATATTTGATATGTCGGTTCTCAAAGGAATTTTTTCAAACTGTGTAAGATGTGTTCATTGTAGTGAAGTTGGTCTGGAACTCTCCATAATAAAGCACGTAGGACTTGCTAGTGAAATACAACTGAAAGGTGATAAGTGTTCATACATGACCACCTTTTGGAACAGTGTTGCAGTAACTGCAACTGAAGAAAATGGTAGCAAAATCTACGAACACAACATTAGATTTGTTTATTCCTTGCATTCAGTTGGTAAGGGTGGTACTGCAGGTGCAATTTTCTGTGGCATCATGAATCTTCCAAACCCCCCAACCAAGTTTACGACCTATAATAAATTAATAGGGTCTAAAGTAGAGGATGTCTGTATAGAATCTATGAAGAACGCTGTGGAAGAGGCAGTAATGGAAAATAATGGTAACAGAGATTTGACTGCAGCGTTCGATGGTACCTGGCATAAACGGGGACACACATCTCTTCATGGTGTAGTATCTGCCACCAGTATGTATACAGGGAAAGTTTTAGATGTAGCAGTAATATCAAAGTATTGTAGATGTCCACAAAAATATAAAGGTACACATGAAAATAATTGCAAAGCTAACTATAGTGGCAGTAGTGGAGGAATGGAAGTGGCTGGTGTTGCCAGTATATTCCAGCGTTCTGAGGCGTGTGATAAAGTGCGATATGTTAATTACCTTGGTGACGGTGATTCTAAAAGTTTCAAACATGTTCAAGGACTGAAGCCCTATGGTGATGATGTTGTAGTGCAGAAATTTGAGTGTATTGGACTCGTACAGAAGCGAATGGGAACAAGACTTCGGCGACTGAAAGCTTCGTACAAAAAACAAAAACTCAGTGATAGTATAGGGTTGGATGGGAAGGGAAGATTAACTGACAGTGTAATTGACAAAATACAGAACTATTATGGAATGGCAAAATACACAAAGTGTCGACGAAATGAAGAAGGCTGTTTGGGCTCTTTTTTTTCATACTTCTTCAACCGATGAAAATCCCCAACATAGCTTGTGTCCCAACGAAGAAGACAGTTGGTGTAAATATAACAAAGGATTGTTAACTGGTGAAGTGTACACTCATAAGCATGGTCTGCCTCATGCAATAATGGAGGTGATAAAACCTATTTTCAGAGACTTAGCAGCACCTGAACTGTTGAAAAAGTGTATTCACGGAAAAACTCAAAACCCCAATGAAAGTGTAAGTAGTGTTATATGGTCGAGAATCCCCAAGACTGTATTTGTTGGAATAGAAACACTTCACTTTGGTGTGTATGATCCTGTTGCGACTTTCAATTATGGCAACATTGTAAGGTGCAAGGTATTTAGAAATATGGGAATGAAGATAGGTTCTAACATGGTACGAGCGATGCTTGCTTTAGACAAGGAACGCCTTCGGGCTGCAGACAGGGCTGTAAAGAGTCTAGAAATACAAGCAAGAGTAAACAGGAGGAGGAACAAGAGGAAGCTGGAGGAGGAGTTTGCAGAGGATGAAGATAATCCATCCTATGGACCTGGAATGCACTAAAAAGTTAATCCAATCTTTGTCGCTCGATTCCCATAACTTTTATTTTCTCATACTAATTACATGTTTTCTAAGGATCTTCCAAACATATTTGTTTCAAACTTTCAGCAAATGTTACACAGTACCTTCTGCATAATTTCACACAGCCTTTTTCCAAAATACTGTATATTTTTGAATATATAAATAAAAAATTGCAAAAAAATGTTGTGAATTTTCATTACAATTGAAAAAAAAATCATCTTTAATAACTGAACTAAAATTTTGTAAAATCTCTGTGTTAAGTTTTAGCCCATATTCCAATAAATAATCTGTAAAATGTTCAACTTCCTACCTCAAATACTTTGTGAGGAAAGATGTAATTTATAAGCGTTATTTTAACATTGCAAGTATAGGGCGTTCTGGAGCCCCTTAACAAAATTAATTACCTCAGTACGCTTCACTAATATATTATAAATATTCATAAGTTCCTTTTTGACAGTAAACCATTTACTAGCTGCAAGAATTTATTTTTTTCTTCTGAAACAGCGTAACATTTGGAAAAGTTCATCTATATAAAGAACCGCAATTTAACATTGTCTTCCAAAAGGACAACAAAAGCAGTTTACCAGCTTCAGGCATTGAATCTTTCCTAATTAAAACAGTGCTAGCAACCTATTGGAAGGTTAGGTAACCAACCCCAGCGGGAAACTAAGTCAGCGAGACGACAGGATGTGGTGGGCAGTGGAAGACAACGGGAAACCACAAGTTTACGTGATTGACCTCTTTGTACAATATTCCAGAGGTAAAGCTTCCCATAAATCAGATCTCCGGGTGGGGAATACAGCGAGGACTCCAGAGAATAGGGCAAATGGAAAAGGAAGGAAGGAGGAGAAGAAGGAAGACTCATTGAGGATTGGGACTTGGAATGTTTGAAGCCTTCTCTTGGGATTTGGAATGTTTTAACCCTTCTCCAGGAAGGAAAATTAGAAAACGCCAAACAGGAAATGACAAGAAACAAATTGGATGCACTCGCAATGTGTGCCGACTTTCGATTGTACTGTTCAGTTGAAGATAAAAATGGAATATATGGAGTTGAAAGTTTGGTAGGTAAAAGACTGACCGACAAGGTTATGTTAGTGGAAGAATAATGATGATGAGACTAAAAGGGAAAAAGAAAGACTTAGTTATCATCCAGGTCTATATGCCAACAAGTAATCATTCAGATGAAGAGGTAGAAGAATGTTATGAGAAAATCGAAAACCTAGCAGAAAGAGAGAAAAGAAATGCATGTATTATTGTAATGGGTGATTGGAATGCGCTAGTTGGTGAACGACTAGAAGGAAAAGCTCTTTATAAATTTGGACTGGGAGAAAGAAATGAGAGAGGGTATAGATAGTTGGATTACGGCGTGAAAATGTCATGGTCGTTGGAAATACTCTATTTGAGAAACACATACGACGATGGTATACTTGGATATTTCGATTTGAGAACAAAAGGCATCAAATTGAGTACATAATGATGCAACAAAGATACTGAAATTGCCTAACGAGTGTCAAAAGTTATCCAGGGCAGATATTTATTCAGATCATGTATTAGTAGTAGCTGAGGTTCTAGTTAAATTGAAAAGAACGTGGAAAGGACAGAAGGGAGAGCATGTAAACATTGAGAAACTGAAAAACAAAGGCAATTGTTAAGAATCAGAGGGTGCATGTTGTGAAATCATGAAGCAAGGACAGAATACGGAATGCACAGAAGGAAGATGCGATCATTTTAAAAATGGGATCAAAAAGACAGCTAAGGAAACGTTAGCAGTCAAGGAGGGCAAAAAAGTAAAGAAAGAAAAGGGAACACCAGATATGTTAACCAAGATGGATGATCGCAGGAAATAGAAAACTGAAAACGCAGAAGAAGGAAAGCGCTACTACTGGAGGTTAAATAATGAATTAAGAAGGGAGACAGAAAAACCAAAGGAGAAATGGCTGACAGAAAAGTGTGACAAGATTGTTGTTGAGGTCTTCAGTCCTGAGACTGGTTTGATCCAGCTCTCCATGCTACTCTATCCTGTGCAAGCTTCTTCATCTCCCTGTACCTACTACAACCTACATCCTTCTGAATCTACTTAGTGTATTCATCTCTTGGTCTCCCTCTACGATTTTTACCCTCCACGCTGCCCTCCAATGCTGAATTTGTGATCCCTTGATGCCTCAAAACATGTCCTACCAACCGATCCCTTCTTCTAGTCAAGTTGTGCCACAAACTTCTCTTCTCCCCAATCCTATTCAACACCTCCTCATTAGTTATGTGATCTACCCATCTAATCTTCAGCATTCATCTGTAGCACCACATTTCGAAAGCTTCTATTCTCTTCTTGTCCAAACTAGTTATCGTCCATGTTTCACTTCCATACATGGCTACACTCCATACAAATACTTTCAGAAACGACTTCCTGACACTTAAGTCTATACTCGACGTTAACAAATTTCTCTTTTTCAGAAACGATTTCCTTGCCATTGCCAGTCTACATTTTATATCCTCTCTACTTCGACCATCATCAGTTATTTTACTCCCTAAATAGCAAAACTCCTTTACTACTTTAAGTGTCTCATTTCCTAATCTAATTCCCTCAGCATCACCCGATTTAATTTGACTACATTCCATTATCCTCGTTTTGCTTTTGTTGATGTTATGTGACAAGATAGGGAAATTAAAAAAAGAAAGAAAATATGATTCGATGTACAAAGAAGCTATGGATTTGATATTCAAGAAAAAGAGATACAACAATGGACTAAAGGAAGTAGAAGCACCAGACGGTAAAATGGTGAGTGAACCCAAAGAGATAATGAGAGGATGGGGAGAATATGTAGAATGGCTATACGCTGCAGACAGCCAACCAAGTGCAGAAGAGCTTGGCATAGAACGAAAAGATAAAGTTGCAGACGATGACAAAGGAGAAACAATACTAATTAGTGAGACTGAAGCATCTATGAAGAAGATGAAAATTTGAAAGGCAATGGGAACTGATGAAATTCTTGCGGAACTGTTAAAGTCACTGGAGAACGAAGGGAAAATGGAGTTGATTGAATTGTGTAATCAAATATACATGACAGGAAAATGGCCAAAGGACTTTACAGAACGAATCTTAATATCTATAGAAAATCAAAAGAACAGCAGAATGTGTGAGGAACAAGGAACAGTGAGCCTGATATCACTTGCAGCCAAAGTCTTGCTGAGGACGCTCAACAAAAGACTATATGGAAAGCTGAATTTCGTAAAAGGATATGAACAATTTGGTTTTAGGAGAGGAGTGGGAACTAGAGATGCCAATGGGTTTCTGAAAGTGATAGGGGAGTGGTACATGGACAAGAAAAGGAAGGTGTATATGAGTTCACTGATATTGAGAAGGCTTTTGACAGTGTCAGATGAGACAAACTGATGG
The DNA here is from genome assembly GCF_023864345.2 of Schistocerca serialis cubense. NCBI lineage: Eukaryota > Metazoa > Arthropoda > Insecta > Orthoptera > Acrididae > Schistocerca > Schistocerca serialis. The sequence continues at coordinate 231,414,497 of NC_064645.1, forward strand.
AAATGCTAAGCAAACATGGAGCTGACTCAAGGGATAGACAGCTAATCATAAATTTGTATTTGAAACAGACAGGAAGAGGCGGAACATGAGTTGTGATGAGTCAAGAAATTGTACTGCAAAGAGGTGTAAGACAAGGTTGTTGTTTATCACTAACACTGTTCAATATCTATGTGGACGAAATAATTAATGACATTTTTTATGGAAGGAGAGGAGTTTGTATAGGGTGTCGGAGAGTGGAGTGTATAAGGTTTGCAGACGGCATATTTGTGAAGGCTGAGAGTGCAAGAGAGATGGAACAAATGTTAAATGATCTAAAGAAAAAAAAGAAGACTATGGAATGAAGATTAACAAGAAGAAAACTAAAAGCATGGTAACTGGAGGAATGTGGAGATAATGCCTTATGAAAATAAGGGGAGAGGAAATAGAGCAAGTGAATAATTTCAATTACTCAGGAAGTGTAATAATGGATGATATGTATTGCTCAACAGAAAGTAGAAAATGAATTGCAATGGCAGAAGAAGGATTCAAGAGGAAACATAAATTACTTTGCGGTCCACTAAACAAAGATCTTAGGAAAATACTTGCCAAATGTTACATCTGAAGCGTTGCAGTGTATGGTGCGGAGACCTGGACATTGAGGAAGTAAGATGAAAGAAGACTGGAGGCACTAGAGATTTGGATATGGAGAAAAATAGGAAAAAGTGAACTGGAAAGATCCAGTAAGGCATGAAGAAGTATTAAGAAGAGTTGGAGAAGAAAGAAACATGCCGAAAGCCATCAGAAAGAGTAAACGGAACTGGAGTGGATATTGTTTGAGGAGGGACTGTTTCTTGAAGGAAAGAATAGAAGCAATGGTGGAGGAAAAGGAGGAAGAGGAAAAAGAAGATATCAAATGTCGGACAATATCAAAGGAGACAAATATTCGGAAATGAAAAGACTGGCTACGGACAGATAAAAGTGGAAGAGGCTTAACCCATGACAAGACCTGCCGTAAGGCAGAATACCATACTATTACTGCTATTGCTGCTACTACTACTACTAGTAGTGCTATACACACACACACACACACACACACACACACACACACACACACACAAAGAACAGAAATGATAATTGACGATATGTTAGAGTATTGTCAGTTTGGATTTGGGACAGATAAAGGTACCAGACGGGCTGATTTGACGGTGGGGTTGCTAAAGAAAGCAAAGATTTGTCGACCACGAAAAAGCATTCGACGATGTATAATGATACAAGATGTTCGGTATTATGAGAAAAACAAGGGTAAGCTACAGGAATAGACAGATAATATACACTATGTACAAGAACAAAGAAGGAACGATGTAAGTGGGGCTCAGGGAACGAAGCGCTCAGATTAGGAAGAGCGCTGGCCTGGGATGTAGTCTTTCACCACACCTGTTCAATCTATACATCGAAGAAGCAATTACGGAAATAAAAGAAACGTTCAAGAGTGGAACTGAATTCAAGATGAAAGGATATCAATATAAAACTTGCTGTTGATATGTTTGTCCTCAGTGAAAGTGAAGAAAAATTAAAGGATCTGGTGATCAAGAAATAGACGAAATTAAGGAATTGTGCCACCTAATCAACAAAATAACCGATGACGGACACAGCAAAGATAGCATGAAAACCAGGCAAGCACTGGCCAAAAGGGCATACCTGACCAATAAAAAACTGCTAGTATCCAACGAATGTGAGAATGTATGTCTGAAACACTGCACTGCATGGTTGTGAATCATGGAATGTGTAAAACAGGAAAAGAAGGGAACCGAATCATTTGAAATGCGGTGCTGTAGAAGAATGTTGTGAGAATGTATGTCTGAAACACTGCACTGCATGGTTGTGAATCATGGAATGTGTAAAACAGGAAAAGAAGGGAACCGAATCATTTGAAATGCGGTGCTGTAGAAGAATGTTAAAAATTAGGTGGACTGATAAAGTAAGGAGTGAGGAGGTACTCCGGAGAATCGACGAGGAAAGGATTATACAGAAATCGCTGACATCAAGAACCGGTATGATGGTAGGACATCTGGTAAGATATCACCAAATAACTTTCATGGTAGCAGAGGGAGGTACAAAGGGTAAAAACTGTAGAGGAAATGAGAGATTTAAAAACATCCAGCAAATAAGTGAGGACTCAGGTTGCAAGTGCTACTCTGAGAAGAAGAGGTAGGCGCAGAAGAGGAGTTCGTGGCAGTGCTGCATCAGACCACTCACAAAAGTGATGATTCAAAAAAAGTAGGTCTTTTAAATATGTTTTATTTATTTCATGGATTTATTTACATGAAAATGTTAGCAAACAAGTTGCATGAGTTTCTAATACTCTCTATCAGTGTCATTATATGTAACCTATGTATGTTTAGCAGCTTAAGTGCACTAGGGAATGTTTTATATATTTAAAAATTACCAGCGCGGAAATCCGAAAGGAAGCTGAAAACTAGTGTTACAAGTGTTAATATAGTGAAACGGTATATGTGGGTATATGTCTGATTATCAGTGGAAAATCAGCTGTATTTTGTAAGGAGGCATATTTTTCTAATTGTAAGGAATGGAAGTTGAAATTTGGAGAATGTGAAGTGATGAGGTGCATGCAGTATTGGTCAGGGCTTGGATATGCGTGAATACGTTGCCACGAATGCGGAATTAACTAGAGGAAGAATTAATTATTCTATGGAAGCCGAAACAAAATTGCAGGAGCTTAAGAGATCACCAAGACAGGGTATCATATAGAGGAAGAGAATATGGTAATACCGTGAAACACGAGAAGACCTCAGAAATACATAGAAATAGAATAGTTCACTGTTACTGCAATAATTCCGTGATACTTCGAGAAGAACATTAATTCCGAAATACGACGAGAAGAGTATTTCGCAAGAGACCAAGAATTCGGGAGACAATAAGAGAAACAAGTGCTAAGTATTTCAAGAGGGAAAACGTGTTTCAAGATCCAGTGTAAAAGACATGTAGGGCAGAAGTTAATAATACGTTGAGAAGTCAGGAGCCAGAAGCTATTACCTCAAGAGAACGTAGATGCTCCGGGATTTCTCCTTTCAGGATACCAAGGCATTTTCCATGTTAATTTCGGATAGAACTTAGACTACGAACTGCACTACGAGTTGAGAATAGCCGCTATTGTTTCACGTGTTTCAGAAAACTAGCATAGTCAGTGTAAGGGCCACGGAAAATTCATAAACAGACGATCTGTCTTTTGAACACATAGACGGTCATCCACTGTTCTACATAAAACCTTGTCTACGACTACCAACGTTTGTCAGTCCTGCGTTCTATTCGGAAAGAGTTTACAAAATTTTTACACATTGTTCAGCCAGAACACCACGCACTGGATAAGCGTCGGAAATTTATTTGCATTTCATTAATTAATATTCCGACTGACTAGGCAACAACCGCCATTATCCCCTGGTACAGCGCTCATCATAACAGCAGCAGCACTACGGCATCAGACAAAGGTGAGACGTATGAGTTGTCAATATTTTGTCATTAATTCCGCTGTTTTCAATAGCAAACTGTTAACTTTTTGTAATTATCATTACAATATACCTTCTGGTGTATATATTTGTAAGAGTGCATGAGAGTGCAGAAGAGTGTTGCTTTTCCCATCCAGGACTGACATACGGAAAAAGCTACCTGCAAGACTAATTTATAGATTTATTCATTCTGTCTCGAATTGTCTTGTGTTGAGCAGAGTCTACGTAAGTGGGTGCAGCACTTCTAAATAAATTTGGTGAGGAAAGTGGTGTTGTGACCGCGTTGTACATCGACGTGCGAAATGTTTGTGATAGTACTTTGAACACATGCCATTGGTGCAGTATAGACGGTGAGATGAGAGAACTGGGTTTGGATATCATGGTCAATTAAAGCAGGAATTCTTCTATGTTATGTCAAGGATTTTAAATTGGTGAAACAGTCTTAGCTAATCCAGTTGTGCAATTAGTACCCATTAAATAAAAATAGTGCTTAGGTCCATCCTAGTATGATGGACGGTCTATACCAGGCCCACTGTACGAATATCGTTCTCAAAAAGCATAAAAAGCATTTTTTTAAAATACGGACTGTGATCTGAGACAGTTAAATAGGCAGCGTAAGACTTGATATACAAAATCTAGAAACCTTCCGTAAAAATTAATCTTCTTATTCTCTGTATAGTATCAGGATACTTCACGTGAGGGAGACCCTTGCTCTGATTAATATTACTAGCAAGATCTTGTGCATTCACTTGAATCACCAGTCTCCTGAATGTTTGGCGGTTCCATGTAGCCCATATCTTCACATGATTGCACCATATGCTCCGTATATCCTAAATTATTTGCTGGATGTAATCTAATCCCCCTCTTCCTTGAAGTTTTAGCCTTCTGCTCTTATTCCTTTACAATCACGTCCACAACCACAGAGAGTTTCATTAAAACCGTGTGCTAGCTTTTCTATTTCCTCTTAACAGGGTGCAGTTTTACCTATACACTTTCTGAACGCCCAGAGGTGCTCGGATATGTATTTATTCCAACACTCTATTAGTCCATGTTCCCGTTTCCTCTCTCTCTCGGCCCATCTCCTCCTTCACTACTCTACGTCCATCGCCTACGTCCTCTCACTCTACCTATCACTTCCAGTTCGACTCCCCCAGTCTCCCTTCTCCCCCCCCCCCCCCCCCCCCCCGCCCCGTGGCAACTAACCCTCCATCACCGCCAGCCTCTCTGTCCATCTCCCCCTACGCAATATGTCCTGCTTTTTCTGAACATGAGAGTATATACAGTTTATTCCACTGGTTGTAACTTGATCTTCAAATTACGTATAATTTTTATGCAGTACAATAGATTTTGACGAGGTACCATTCCACAGTCTACTCATTCTTTCATGTATTCCGTCAGTGGTTGGTACTCATTTTCGTTGCTTAATGAGGCAGATTACACGTTAAAGGTAAGTACTACTCTCAAAATTATGGATCTTAGTTTAGGCAACATCGTTTTAGGTCAATAGCCATTGCAAATTTTTTGCGTTTCCGCTGGTAATACCATCTGTAAAGAGGAAGTTTTCTGCAGCAAAATACAGGATAGAAGCCTGCCAAAATAGTATTTCTTTATCTCACCCTTTATATTACCCTTTGAAGAATAGATTAAAGTGGTTTGGGCATATGAAGAGGATGTGAGAGGGGAGAATACCAAGAAGAATGATGGAGTTGAAGGTTGAGGGCTAGAGGCCAAGAGTAAGACCGAGAAAAAGATGGATTGATACAATAAAGATGAGTTTAAGGAGGAGAAACCTGCTATGGAACCAAATTGTGGAAGAAGAATGGTGGAAAGACAGAGTAAAGTGGTGAAGTACCATTGATACCCAAACCCGACCAGATGTTGGATAGAGGGGAAACGAAGAAGAAGATTACCCATTAACAAGAACCAATTATTTCGTACAGATGACGGGGTTGCGCGCTTTGATTTTCTACGAAAAACGTTTTGACATTTTAAAGTGACCTTATATACAGAATGAGTCAGGAGGAAATGTAGGTGGTTTGAGCGGTGATAGTATTTGCGCTTTTGACCAAAAAACTTCAACTAAACTTATACCCTTTTCTCAGCCACATTCTACATACAGCTGTTTGAAAGTCACGGGCGTCACATATCTTTGTTCACCAGCACTCATATGCGAATACAACCAAAGCGATATTAGAATATGTCGTGTTGTCTGTGCTCCCCATTGCAAGGGGCACTTCACTGGCCACAGTTAAGGGTGTTTTTATATATTCTACTCATTCCAGATCCGAAGTGCTGTTTTTATCATTGAGCACAAAATGTCCAAGAGGGTTGTGCGCGTAAAATGACGTTTGAAAGGTCCTGGTTTTAAGTTTTCTGGCTGCATTCACAGACACTATTCCTAAATGTGAAATTGTTCACCAATTATTGTTGTACTATGGCGAAACAGAGAAGGTGTCACGGATATGATACACGAATGGCGATGGTAACCATTAAAATAAAGGGAGGTGCTCCGAATGAGGAAATATTGTTTTGACGGCATTCTGTGTGGGGAGAAATGATAGTCGTAATAAAATAAGAGAAATGGGAGTTCGCACAGAAAGATTTGAGTGTTTGTTTATTCCTAATCCTGCTCGAGAACGGAACGGTGGAGAAGTAGAGTGAAAGTGGTCAACGAACTCTCTGCCAGGTACTGAACTGTGAAATGGAGAGTAGTTACGAAGATGTACACATGGAATTAGATGTAGATGTGGCTTCTGTATACAGTTCAGTCCGACGAAGACAGGATTAGGAAGTGGACGGTGTATCGGGAAGTCAAGAAGTGGTCTTCTTGGAAACTTTGTGTTGGCTGTTATTTGGCAAAGAGATGGTACACGAATGTAAGCTCTTTAGCACTATACAGGCCACCTTGACACAGTAAATGCATATTTACGGTGAACGACTGCGCCAGAGTGGAACCACTCCTCTGAACATGCGACTCAATGGGATCCCGGTCAGATAGAAAGAGCTTCCCTAGGGTCAGAAGCACATGGCAGCCATTGAGTTGGACTGTAAAGTATGTCGGCAGGAGGGGATCGCTTTGGTGGGTGTATAATCACAACGAGGCAGTGCAAACTACAAGTTTATTACGCAACACTCCTTTTGATAAATAATAAACATCACAACAAGCAATGATAACAAAAAGAGCAAGTCCTGGAGAAGACAAAGTGTTTTTTCGTTGTTGTCTTGCAGAGAAACATATTGTGACTGTCCTCATCTCTCAGTAAAGACCATTTGAGTTATTAAAATGAGTATGAAGTATTATTCTCATTGAGAACCAAGTGCAGTGACCTCTATTTGTACTACCCCAGTAACAACAAGTAACGTCACTTTTAATTATCATTAAATTATTTTCGCTTTCACTGAAAGTAACTATTCAGGGCTTTCCGTACATTAAATTTCATCAAATACTGTATAACCTTTTAAGGTGTATTTATCCATGCACTTGACAAACAAGTAAGCCACTGTGTTTTCTTGCGAAGGTGAAGAAATGTCACTACGTAAATCGTTAATATACCTGGAATTAGTAGGATATCTTGAAACTTCTCAGTTTCTAGCAACGACAACAGGCTTGCAAAAATCAAGGTGTGCGTTTTCACTTACTTCCAACTGTAAGACTATGCTCAATTAATTGCTGTTTTGTTGTTTCGGCTCTGAGGCAGCAAAACCTACTGCAGTCCCACTATTAGTTTAGAAATGATACGTTCATTTTGAAATTTTCATCAGCTTTAACAAGCAGTGAAACGACCACATTTACAATGGCTGAAGACATGCGCACTTAAATAATGTCTCTTTCAAACAGTTTTTAAGAGGGCGTAAGTTACTGTATTTGCTGTTAAAATGTGTGGTAACTGCATTAGAACAAATATGTCCTACTCAACGATCCGAAGCAAAAGTATTATCATACCATGTAGCTGAAGGCTCGTAATATTTATGCCAGTCCACACAGAACATTTGAAACTCCCACATTAAAGACGCACATTCGCTTGCGCACTGTGAAGCGGCACTGGAAATCACACCATTAATAAAGCAAATATTCAAAGTACTCTGTATGCGCACGTGAATTTACGCATTGGGGTTGGATTAACAGCGTAGTCCTTACTAATTACCATACACTTATTATTTTTATCGTTCAAAGTTATTTGACTGCTCGGAATTTTACATTGTCAAAATGAACAATAAATATTTATTACATGTCTAAATGAAAAGGATAATTCAAGTTATTTACCACTTCATGAAACTTATAAAGTCAGGTACATAGTTTTCTTAAAGCGATTAACAATAACAGAATCACCGTTAAAAAATTTTAAACGGTAAGAACCCGACAATATTAATCACAATTCACAATTCAAGAGCATGAAACCAATACATTCAATTGTTAATTAGATGTTGAAATAAGATGCCCAGCTTAAGATTAGATCTGACATCGGCCAATATGTCCATTCTGCTCATTAGGGACCCTAAAGGATACTCTGGGTCATATTTAAGAGCATGACAACATAAATAAATATAAATTATTGTCACTCAGTAATCATAGTGGCAATTTATCATGTAACTATTGAAAAAAGAACAATCTATTTCAAGGTTAACCTCCAAGTATAAACACGCTGGCTTTTAGAAGTAGCACTTAATTTTTTAAAAAATAATTATATCCGATTAGTAGATCACTCCAGAAATAAGATATCTATAAAGCAATCAATATTAAAATCAAAATTTTCTTTGCATTTGACAATTATCCGTAAAATAACTCAGGCTTGCAGTGGTAACACGGAACGCTAATCTACTTTGGGACATAAGAACCAAATAAGTCATTAGTCGAAGACAGACGCCATTACGCTCGAGAACCAAAGTTAAGTCTGATAAAAAAGGTCTGACTAAGAGAGCAATAGTTTCTGCAAATGATAAGCAACACTTTCGTCACACGTAACAAAAGGTGCCCACCAGTTTTCTTTCTACTCCTATTCTTGGCCATATAGCATATTCTGGCAGTTCAACACCCTCAAACCAAACCAATAGGAACAAGAATCGTGCCGGTTCTGAAGACGCTAACCCGCGACCACGAAAGCAGTGGGAAGCAGTAATTGTCCGAATACGGTGGGCTCACTTTCACAGACATCCACAACATGACGTACGTGACCTCACTCCTCAGTGAGCCACCACAGTTACCACGCAGCGCAGCAGGCAGAGAATGAGGCGAGAAGGGCGCACAATCCTGACTAAGTCGCTCGGCGCGCAGTTACATTCCCTCTCACAAGAAGCCAGTAGACCTGTCGCTAGGAATTAACAAGCAGACAGGTGTACTGAGCGGCAGAAATCGAGCCCAACGCAGTCGCAGTCACCCTCTAAATAAAAGTTAGGGTACTGATGTCTCAGCACACGTCCTATCATTCTGTAAATATTTTTCAACATTCTTCTGCATCACGACATTTTAAACACATTGATTTTCTTCTTCTCCATTTCTCTTACAGCCTAAGATTCACTTCCACGCTAAACTGTGATGCAGACGTACTGTCCTTGAAATTTCTTCGTCAATTTAAGGCATGGAATGTTGCCGGTAGACAACATTCCATCGGAACTACTGACGGCCTTGGGAGAGCCAGTCCTGACAAAACTCTACCATCTGGTGAGCAAGATGTATGAAACAGGCGAAATACCCTCAGACTTCAAGAAGAATATAATAATTCCAATCCCAAAGAAAGCAGGTGTTGACAGATGTGAAAATTACCGAGCAATCAGTTTAATAAGGCACAGCTGCAAAATACTAACTCGAATTCTTTACAGACGAAAGGAAAAACTAGTAGAAGCCGACCTTGGGGAAGATCAGTTTGGATTCCGTAGAAATACTGGAACACGTGAGGCAATACTGACCTTACGACTTATCTTAGAAGAAAGATTAAGGAAAGGCAAACCTACGTTTCTAGCATTAGTAGACTTAGAGAAAGCTTTTGACAATGTTGACTGGAATACTCTCTTTCAAATTCTAAAGGTGGCAGGGGTAAAAGACAGGGAGCGAAAGGCTATTTACAATTTGTACAGGAACCAGATGGCAGTTATAATAGTCGAGGGACAGGATAGGGAAGCAGTGGTTGGGAAGGGAGTGAGACATGGTTGTAGCCTCTCCCCGATGTTATTCAATCTGTATATTGAGCAAGCAGTAAAGGAAACAAAAGAAAAATTCGGAGTAGGTATTAAAATCCATGGAGAAGAAATAAAAATGTTGAGGTTCGCCGATGACATTGTAATTCTGTCACAGACAGCAAAAGACTTGGAAGAGCAAATGAACGGAATGGATGGTGTCTTAAAGGGAGGATATAAGATGAACATCAACAAAAGCAAAACGAGGGTAATGGAATGTAGTCGAATTAAGTCGGGTGATGTTGAGGGTATTAGATTAGGAAATGAGACACTTAAAGTAGTAAAGGAGTTTTGCTATTTGGGGAGCAAAATAACTGATGATGGTCGAAGTAGAGAGGATATCAAATTTAGACTGGCAATGGCAAGGAAAGCATTTCTGAAGAAGAGAAATTTGTTAACATCGAGTATAGATTTAAGTGTCAGGAAGTCATTTCTGAAAAGTATTTGTATGGAGTGTAGCCATGTATGGAAGTGAAACATGGACGGTAAATAGTTTGGACAAGAAGAGAATAGAAGCTTTCGAAATGTGGTGCTACAGAAGAATGGTGAAGATTAGATGGGTAGATCACATAACTAATGAGGAAGTATTGAATAGGATTGGGGAGAAGAGAAGTTTGTGGCACAACTTGACCAGAAGAAGGGATCGGTTGGTAGGACATGTTCTGAGACATCAAGGGATCACCAATTTAGTATTGGAGGGCAGCGTGGAGGGTAAAAATCGTAGGGGGAGACCAAGAGATGAATACACTAAGCAGATTCAGAAGGATGTAGGTTGCAGTAGGTACTGGGAGATGAAGAAGCTTGCACACGATAGAGTAGCATGGAGAGCTGCATCAAACCAGTCTCAGGACTGAAGACCACAACAACAACAACATATGATTTTGGTTAGCAAAATCGTCTTCGGCTGTGCGAATCTGTTTTTATGCTTTCCTAGTTTCGCCTGTCATATGTTTCTTGCTTCCAAGGTAGCAGATTCCGTTCATTTCAGTTGTGATATAAATTTACCACTAATGTCGCTCCTGCTATTCTTCATTACTTCACTTTTTCTCGGTTTACCCTCAGTTCATGTTCTATACAGGATGTTACAAAAAAGTACGGCCAAACTTTCAGGAAACATTCCTCACACACAAATAAAGAAAAGATGTTATGTGGACATGTGTCCGGAAACGCCTAATTTCCATGTTAGAGCTCATTTTAGTTTCGTGCACCTACGCTCAATGGAGCACGTTATCATGATTTCACACGGGATAGTCTACCTGTGCTGCTAGAACATGTGCCTTTACAAATACGATACATGCACGATGGAGCTCTGCACATTTCAGTCGAAGTGCTCGTACGCTTTTCAACAACAGCTTCGGTGACCGATGGATTGGTAGAGGCGGACCAATTCCATGGCTTCCACTCTCTCCTGACCTCAACCCTCTTGACTTTCATTTATGGGGGCATTTGAAAGCTCTTGTCTACGCAACCCCGGTACCAAATGTAGAGACTCTTCGTGCTCGTATTGTGGACGGCTGTGATACAATACGCCATTCTCCAGGGCTGCATCACCGCATCAGGGATTCCATGCGACGGAGGGTGGATGCATGTATCCTCGCTAACGGAGGACATTTTAAACATTTCCTGTAACAAAGTGTTTGAGGTCAAGCTGGTACGTTCTGTTGTTGTGTGTTTCCATTCCATGATTAATGTGATTTGAAGAGAAGTAATAAAATGAGCTCTAACTTGGAAAGTAAGCGTTTCCGGACACATGTCCACATAACATATTTTCTTTCTTTGTGTGTGAGGAATGTTTCCTAAAAGTTTGGCCGTACCTTTTTGTAACACCCTGTATACAGCATAAGTCCATTCACGATGTCCGGTAATTCTCGGTTTCACTGAAGATGGCAATGTCATCAGCAAATCGTATAACTGATATGCACCCACCACTAATTTTAATTTCACTACCATTTTCTTTCTATAGCTCGTTCTCCGATGTACAGATTGATAAGCAGCGGAGGAAGAGTGGCTCCCTGTATTACACATTTTAAGCCTATCACTTCATTCTGGGTTTTTTAATTCTTATTCTTTCTTCTTGTTTCGTATACATTTTGTATACGAATCTACTTTCCTTACAGCTGAAATCCATTTCCCTGAGAATTTAGAATACTTTGTAACATTTTCCATCATCGAACTCCTTTCATGCATTCGACAAATCCGGTGAAGAAGCGTTAACTTATCTCTAGTCTTTCCTCCGTTATCAGAACTGTCTCTCTCAGACATTTACTTGATCTTAAACCAAACTGATCGTCACCTAAGAAATCCATAATTTTGTCTTTCATTCTTCGTGATATTATTCTTGTCAGCAACTTACGTTGCTGTTAAGTTGACAGTGTAATTTTTTCGGAGTTATCTGCACTTACGGTATTCAAACATTTCATCAAACTTTCGGAAAAGTATTTTCCACACAATTTGGAAGTCTCACAAATACTTCAAACCACTTGAATAGTCGTTACTTTGCCATTTGCCCCAAAGATTTTAGAGATCTGCCAATCGCTTATCTGCGTATGTATCCCGTTGCCTACTGTTCTATTCGTAGTGGAAGGTACATCGTATCGATTTCATCGACTTTCATATACCGTACACGTACTGATCAAGAGGAAAGTGACTGACTATAAGCGTCTGTACTCTGGCTGACCCCTCTTGTCGAATTCTCGTGAGACTTAGCAAAATATACGTCACTTGCAGCGTAATGGGCGGATAGTTCTCTTCATTCTCTAAACGTACCCAACCGAACTACGTCATCTTTTTACTACATATTCCGTTTTGATCCCGAGCAATTCTGGTCTGACGATATTCACAGATAATTTAGTAATTAGATATTATTCTATACATTACTGAAGTAGAAGCCACAGATAAAGAGCGTATCCTCCACTGGACCAAGCGGAGATTTTGTCCAAGTCTTGCTGCAGTTCTTACGATCGTCCTAATACGATACTTTTCTGTACAAGAAAACTCGTTGTTGAATAATCTTACAGTATTGCTCGTCCTATCTCATGCATTGTTTATACATAAGAGGGCTTCAAAAATATTCCGTGTGAAGGCTTTGCTGTACGCATGTGGAATGTAGCGTGATGAAGACGGGGATATATAATCACTGACATGTGTCTCTCTGACGAGCGTGCAGTAAGTACAGAGACATGACCTATGTTGACATTATCGATAGCATCCAAACAGTACCAACGTGCTGTTACAAACACCAGTAGACATCAGTCGATGAATGAAAGCTGTGTGTGGAGCAGCACGTCTGTCAACGATCACCACTGTGGAATCCTGCGTCATCTTCTGTGCTGTGAGCTGCTGTTTCGAGGTCGCCACATCGCAGACGTCGTAAAACAGAATTTACGAAACGCATACGGGAGACAATCGAGCACCCGCCCTGTAGTTCTGATCACTTTCCATGCGATTAACGTGCTTTCCACCCCTTAAAACAGGACCTGAACGGTCGATAATTCCTGTCGGACCAGGAGGACAGCGTCTTTTACCGAATTAGCATATTCAGCATGGTGCGTCGGTAGGATGATTGCACCAACGGCCACGGCGATTTTGCCCGATTGGCGTTCCGATTCTGGTCTACACAGCCTTCGAACGAGGACGTTTTGATCGCCCCTTACATGTAGCGAAAATTATAAGTCTAACCATGCTTCCGTGAAACTCACTCGATGTTAATATTGCTCCTGCTGAATTTTTAGTTTCCAGTATTAGGTACTGGGATCTGTTCATACATCTAATCGCATATTTGCGAAGATATTCCTAATGATGATATGCTGGCACGCACTCCACGACAGTGTCGACAGGCTTTCGAAAGAGTTGGGTCGGCGGGAGTTGATTGCAGAGAGATTTAGTGGGCCTGGAGCGGCAGGTTCAAGGGCCTACCTCAACCATTAAGGCAACGTCACTTTGTAAAAGTCTCTATGGCAACACCTTAGTGTTATCAGAACTATGTAGACGACTACATTTTTCACACACATCCGTTAGCGCTTTGCCGTTGATAGCTGGCAGCAGCGATACAAGCTGTCAGGGACTTTCGTGCGCTGTCTCGCTGATGGGAAGACGATATCTGTTGACCCGCATTTATTTTTGGCAATATGTGGTGTATGTTATCTAATACTTCCATTCCAGATCATAATCCCTTGCTTTGCTGAAATATGATACACAAGAATGTGGAATCTCATATATTTGCCTAACTGGACAAAATGCCCTTGGATAATTTTATTCTACGAGCAGCCGGTACATATATTTTCAGTCGTTTTAGTGTATACCTCCTGACATATTTTTTTATGTTCATTAGCAATGTTTCTGTGCAATGAAATGTTAATGTTTCGCTACATTATACACATTTCTTGGCCACATTCCTATGCCTAAGTTTCAGTGTTGTGTGTGTGGCGTAGGACGCTTTAATTGGCTTTTAGAAACTATTTATGAACTATATTAGTGAGTGTCGCGTCTTTTCTGTTGGATATGTTCAACAGAACCGATATAGTTTATTTCCAGAGATGTCTGCCTTGATAAATTCATCGCAGATGCCTAACACAGTACCCCTTACGGTAATTCAACACTCGATGCGAGCGAGTAGGTGAATGGGTAGTGGACGATATCAACATGTGGCAAGTTCATAGTTTGGGTGGCCTAGACAGTTAAGGCCACTGCTCGCGTCAAGTGGCAGTTCTGGGTTCGAGTCCCAGCCTGTCACAATGCTTCAACTTTCAGTTTTGAATTATTTCTATGCCCAGATGCAGCTGGAATGGATCTCTCCTTCGAAATTTGATATTTATAAATCGGTTTTTCGCATAAAATTACGTCACAACTTTTCTTTAACTTACTCAAATCATTTATAATTGCAACATGTTTCGAGGCATAATGTCGTCGGCAGGCAAAAATGATTGAACAAAAACATTTAACTTAAAATCACGAGGGGCTAACAGTTAGACTATTCTTTCTTGGTATGTGCAGTGCAGTGCGAAAACGGAGAAATAAATATCCACTGAGAAAGCGTTTGTTTGTCTGCTGCTAAAATAAGAAGAAAACATTGTTTTCATCTGAAACGACTTTCTGCGAGTAAAGTTTTTACTTGAATCCATTGTTGTGGCTAGTCAGGTGTTAAAGAAACTGTTGGTAGTAAAGCTGTGAGGACAGGACGTGAGTCGTGCTTGGGTAGCTCTGATGGAAGAGCACTTGCCCGCGGAAGGGAAAGGTCCCGAGGTCGAGTCTCAGTCCGACACAGCTTTAATCTGCCAGAGTGAAAAATCTCATTCGGGTAGTCAGGTGTTGTTGGACTCTGTTTACGAACTTTGTAAACAACACAGTCTTTGTTATAATCAACACCACTGTGCGGTAGAAACAGGATTGATTTATGTTCACAGGTAAAATTCACAGGATTGATTTAGCTCATGCATGAAAGGACCTAAACGCCCTTTCACACGGATTCTGCTTCTCATATTTTACAGCTGCGAAGCAATACATTCCCGCATAGAGTATCACAACTGTCAAATACTTGTGTATTTATATTAAATATTTTAGATCTATTATTTTATCTGACGGTATGCTTATACATCGAAATATTTTACAGTGTTAAATAATTTAAACAACTGACATTTTGAGTGGTTGCCGTCGCTGTTAATATTTACTAATGGGACTTTGAAACAAACTGTGGTGATCATCCTGGTGCCAGGTGAAGAAATTAACTGAATATCTTTGAGTAAACTACTTCCATGCAAATTAATTGTTCTAAACGTTCAAATCTCAGTGTGCCTCTGTACAGGTAAGAATCGTCGGAATTAAAATTTGGCTGCCAAATACCAGTTAGTGGCAGAAATTCCCACCGGATGGTTATAACGAGAATAAAAGGTTTTAATAAAGCAGAACAAACAGGAAAGGGAAATTCCACACGACGACGAGTGGGATAGTCTACAACACATGCAAATCTAGAAACAAACAGGCTTACATTACATCACGTTAATGTTTGTTCCGTAGATCATCAGTATGTCATTCCGTAATATCTAAAAATTCATTTGTTGAGTAGAAGGAATTGCCATTGATAAATCCTATCAATTTGTTTTAAATGCTGGTGGACCATCTGCCATTATTTTAATGATATTTGGTAGGTGACCAAAGATTTTTGTAGGAGCTTAATTTACACCTTTATGTAACAAAGTCAGATTTAGCTCAGAATAGCGAAGATCATCCTTTCTTTTGTTGTTGTAATTATGCACTCTGCTATTATTTTTGAACTGGGATGGGTTATTAATAACAAATTCCGTAAGTGAATCAAGCAGAAAGTCGGCTACCGAGACTGTGAGAGTTAATTCAAGAAACAGAACAAATTAAACTAAGTAAGTTTTCCAAGATCTTACAAAAAAAGCCTTAAAACATTATATAAAAGATGTGTACTATACATTTAACAAAGGTACTTTTGCAAGCAGGAAAGTTTGTACAAATATATAGTGAGCAAATGGAACAGACGAGACTTTTAAATGACGGTTAGAAACTAAGGAAAGGTGAAAGATGAAACATTATACGATTTACGTATAAAATAAACCCATTTAAAACTTTCATCAACAATAAAGAAAATTTGGCGTGGTGTATTGAAAACAAGACATATTTCTTAGACATACATTTCATCGTGTAAGGTGAGAGATGATACAGCAACAAATGGCAGAGAAACAATTGCACAAAAACACATAATTTTATTTAGGAGCGATAATGGTGGTACATGTGTGCGGTATTGGTAGATACAAAAGTTCTCGAATTACCATAACGAAACCTGCCTTTAACCCCTTCAGTCCCCATTATGAAATAAGGAAAGAAAAATGTTTTCTTCGTCTGTTTTATTGTAGCTACACACAGGTAAATTGTAAATTACGTTGTTTTAATTTTGATTCGTTACATTTTACAATATATTTAAGGTACACAAATTTTTTGTTCGGTTCTGAAAAAGTAGCAGAAAAAGTAATTTGTAAAGCTTCTTAAGATTATTTTACGAAACTTGAAGAAGTTGTTGGTTTCAAGCACACACAAGTACAAATTACATTTCTTGACACGGTTCTGCACCCTTCATTTGTAGACATTCTTCACGTTACATATTTGGGTAGGTGATCAACCTGGTCCTATCGATTTAGGTTTCTTGTCTTGAGGATAACATTTCTTCTCGTTGGTGCACTGTTATCAGATCCCCAGAGCTGTCTCGTTCAGCCACAGATAACTCTCTGGGGAGCCGTCAGAAGCTTCTCACATGAGAACACCTTACCACCTCATTATTGAAATTTAGTCTTTAATTCATTGGAGACAGTCGGTTACATTCGGCATCCTTCCTTTGTAACAAGATATGTTGTACATAAACCGTCAATTAAGAATTGCTAATTCAGTAAAATG
Source organism: Schistocerca serialis cubense (assembly GCF_023864345.2). Classification (NCBI taxonomy): domain Eukaryota; kingdom Metazoa; phylum Arthropoda; class Insecta; order Orthoptera; family Acrididae; genus Schistocerca; species Schistocerca serialis. The sequence goes on from NC_064645.1 coordinate 231,431,581, forward strand.
GTTAAACAATCTACCTGGCCATTTTTGGTCTGGTAAATAACCTACATCATTTTTAACTCCTGCTCACATCCACCACAGTAGGGTAACTGAATAATAGATTAAAGTCACATACCTACTTTTTAAGTGGATATATTGTCTCGAAAGTTGGCTGGCTGCACTGAATTTAATCGGGGAATTGAGGGCAGGTGCCTGTTCGTGCGTCAGTTGTTGTGAGAAGCTAGTATTTTTGAGTTAGTACAGGAACGGGGCAGTTTGCATCAGAGCATAGAATTGATATTACAGAAAGACAGGCTCCTTCAAGGAATGTAATGAAATGTGTCAAGCGAACCTGGTAGGAAACTCTTCACGATCAGCACAGTTCAAGCTCTGTAGAAGAAATGGAGGGCCTTAGGACCCGTTGAGAATGTCCAGAGGAATGGGCGACCGACAGTGAGGGTCTCTGAAACTATAGGCCGAGTTCATAATGGACATTATGAGAAGTCCCAGTAAGTCGGTATGGTAGTTACGACAGCAGATTTATGTATGTCGTACATGGTGTCATCGTGCTCTAAAGATATAAAGTTCAAAACCGACCGTGTGAGTGTGGTGGAACAGATGAAATTTGAAGATCTGGTAGAGAACAGTTCATTATAGTAACAGGCTGTTAACATCGATTGCGAACGGTTACTTAGACTCCTTGCCTTACTTCATGTCACATGAAGCCTGGTTTTACTTGACAGCTTACGCAAAATCCCATAATTACGGATACTGGTCGCAGGACAGCATACATATTGTGCATGAGGAGTTTTCCCACTCAGAGAAGATAGATGTTTCATATGGGTTGTCCGGCATGCGCATTATTGGCCACGTCTTTTTCAATTACAACTTAATCAGTGCCAGATATCTATAGATCTTTAACAATTTCTATGAAAAATTAACAGATGCAAAGAAGCAGTATGCAGTATTCCCAGGAGATGGAGCAGCAACTCACACGTCAAACCAGGGTATGGCCAACATTACCAACGTGTTCCCTGAAGACAGACGTGTCTGTAGAGGCCTCTGGCGTGCGAGGTCCCCGGATTTAACATCGTGCGATTTTAGTTTATGGGGAACACTAATATGCAAACTGTGTGCTACCAATTCTCGCACAATATACGAACTTAAATGGAACATTACTAAAGAAATTAACAACATGATGGCTGCAGAATTAGAACTCGATGCTCATAGCGTCATCACACGAAATCAGCGATGCCTGGACGCCCATGGCCACCACTTCCAGCATTTGTTATAGACAGGTAACTAAGTGTTTTAAACGTTACTATACTTTTTGTTGTGGTCTGGGGCCTCGACGTTGATGAAAATCTCACTGTTGCTGAAAAAGACTAATAAAGGTGTCCTGGTAGGGCAGATACGTCGTTTATATAGCACGACACGCACAATGAAAGTAATACCGAAGAGTACATAGTATAATACATTACTCAACATTTCCTTTACTTCTCGTCTATGGTCACAAACGTATGTCATCAGACTACCGGTTTCGGTCTATAATGACCACCTTCAGATCTTTTTTATAAAAACATGCCCTAATATACTGGGGCCACAGTGGTATCCAGGATATTAGGACATGTTTTTCAAAAACAGATCTGAAGATGGTTATTAGAAACCGAAATTGGTATTCTGATGAAATAGAAACTTGTGATCATATATGTGAAGTAAAGGAAATTTATTCTATTTTCAGGTCACCGTTCAATTCGCCACTATGTCGCTGTTTGTGATATTACTCAACTTTGGTAACAGTGATTACTGCAATTGTAGAATGCACGTTTAGCTTGTCTATTCTGCGTTGCCTACACTTCCATGAATACGAACTAGATAATGTTCTCTAATGTAGGGTGGGAAGAAAACCAAGCTGCTGTCTTGGTGTGTTATTAGAACAAATGTTCCAAACTAACAGCAATCAGTTAAATCTCTAGGCAGCCGGTGTCTGTCCATAAATTATAATTCTATTCGCTCTTCTGTTTCTACTGACGACCACTGTCTAACTATCCGCCACTGTTTCTAGATCACTCGAATACTTGAACACATGACGAAAGCTCTGGAGGACCTCCCTAGAAAGACTTGCAATGTGCAACTGACAACTTCTGGTCATTCTCGATTACCGAAGCGCGGGTCTCCCTTCCTGCTGGCGCTGCCGTTCCAGGGGGCAGCGTGACTGGTTTGGGCGCAGCGATGTTCCTGTTGCAGATGGGCATCTACGGGACTTCTGTTACCAGCTGCCGCAAACTCCTCCTGTGTGGTACTTCAGTACATCACACATTCTTCATTAGTTCATTGTTACTTGAGTCTTGGGAGTGATGCTTACCGGTTTTATATGGGACATCCTGTATTTACGCCCGCATCTCGTGGTCGTGCGGTAGCGTTCTCGCTTCCCACGCCCGGGTTCCCGGGTTCGATTCCCGGCGGGGTCAGGGATTTTCTCTGCCTCGTGATGGCTGGGTGTTGTGTGCTGTCCTTAGGTTAGTTAGGTTTAAGTAGTTCTAAGTTCTAGGGGACTGATGACCATAGATGTTAAGTCCCATAGTGCTCAGAGCCATTTGAACCATTGAACCTGTATTTACGCTGTTTAGGAAGTACAGAGAATAAGTGTATGTACTTCGAATTTCTACGTCTGCTGTCGTCAACATAAGGAATGTTCTAATAAAAACATATATCAGTCAAACATATGACTCTTTTCACGTATTAAAGTAAATGTACGATACGCAATAACGTATTATTTCGAAATATCTTCAGAGCAAGCGTTATGGGAGTCACTCTGCTGAGCTGACCTTTGAAATATCGCAAGTGGCATTGCAAGCCAAGTGTTGCGTGGTCTGGTAGGACAACTGAAATTGCATAAGCTGCACGAGCGTGTCATACAGGTTCTCAACTGGTAGAAATACGTTCGTTACTTTTATGAAGTGCCGTCCGGTGTGGCCGAGTCGTTCTAGGCGCTTCAGTATGAAGCCGAGCGACCGCTACGGTCGCAGGTTCGAATCCTGCCTCGGGCATGGATGTGTGTGATGTCATTAAGTTAGTCAGGTTTAAGTAGTTCTACGTCCTAGGGGACTGAAGACTTCAGATGATAAAACCCATAGTGCTCAGAGCAATTTGAACCATTTTTTGAACTTATACGAAGTGAAATCTCAAAGTACACGTATGTGTAATTACGGACTGAAGTGATTGAAACAGTCGAAGCAAAATTGCGTAATCCACTGGAAAAGTGTAGTATCATGTAGTAATTTCTTGTCCGGATCTGGAGGAGAAGAGCGCTGTATCTGTCGTTGCTGAGTTCGAGGAAGTGTGGGGTAATGATGCACCATAATATGGCACAGCGGCTCGATCATATTATATCCCACACGAGCTCGATTGGAGTCAATTCTGGAAATTGTGCTGACCAATGAGGTTGCTGCACTTCTTGCAGAGGACAATGAGTTTCTCAATCCGTGTGGGGACAACACATCACATTTGCGTTGCAAGTAGGGCGAAAGAACGGGTCTGATAACATTCAGCACGACCGAACGCTGCTTAGTGTCCCCTCCAGAGTTGTAATTTATCGCAGCCCGCACCATAAAGCTGCACTGTACGAGATAGTGCTCAGCAGGTATACGTCGCATGCCCAAATCACCATCACTTGCGTGCAGCCAGAGTCTGCTTTCATCCCTTAAGACCACGGCGCGCCATTCCACCTGACAAGTAATCCTCTGACGGCAACAGTCGAGCCGTGTACATTGATGCTGTGGCATGACTGGAAGACGGTCTAGACTTGTGCGTGCCGTCGTTACACTGCTAATAACCGGTTCGCAACAGTTCTTGTTGACACTAGCAAGCACTCTTAAATGTGGTGGGGGAGTTTTGTGACCTGACACTGCTGTCCTTAATATATGACGATCCTGACGGGCGTCTGTTCTATGTAGATGTCCAGTACCTCATCCACGGGAGTGACAATGTTCACGTGACAACTGATATCAGTATCGTTGCAGAACTGACGCAGCATATCCAATTTCTGTGGCAATTCTCTGAACGGACAATCCCGCCACTTGGAAGAGCACAATTTGACCCCTTTCAACACTCTCAGTTGGCTGTAGGAGGCAGGAGTGTTTCTACACGCCGGCCGGAGTGGCCGAGCGGTTCTAGGCGCTACAGTCTGGAACCGCGCGCCCGCTACGGTCGCAGGTTCGAATCCTGCCTCGGGCATGGATGTGTGTGACGTCCTTAGGTTACTTAGGTTTAAGTAGTTCTAAGTTCTAGGCGACTTATGACCTCAGCAGTTGAGTCCCATAGTGCTCAGAGCCATTTGAACCATTTCTTTTAGTTTCTCAGTGGCATGGTTGGCTGCTTACTTCACAGATTTGCACCACACTCAACCTTCTGGCTGTGAGCATTTCTTATTAAAAGGTAGACGCAGATGGCGCTCCAGTAGCTATGTCACTATGCTATCTGCTGGCGGACGACGTTGTAAATTTGATCAATGCATGTACTATCCATCATGTACCATATGCCCTCATCAGATCAAAATCGACGTCGTCTTCCCAAGTATACCAATTTTTTCTCGGCAGTGAATGTGTACAGACAGATCATCCATCTCAGAAATCCCAAATGTCTACCATTTTCGCTACTTATCGACATTGATACCGGTAAGATATCGTTCCCGAGAATTCCAGTATTTTCAAGAGCACATTAATTTCTAGTTTAAGGCCGGATAACAAAAGTCAAAAAATATTTTATTCGTGTCATTTACTTACAAATTAAAAATTATAGTTTATCCTTTACTTGCATTGTTAAGCCCAGCCTATTGCCAAATTTCATCATTCTTGGTCTACGGAAAATATTCAATACGTTTCGATAAGTGAGTTTAACAGTTTCAATACATGTGACATAAATGGCCGTTTCTTTCCCTTAGAATTTACTTAGAAGCTTGCATCTATTACACCGCCGGTGTATTATACATCTTAGTATGCGACATAGGTTTCAACTTGATAGATTTATCCGTTCCTGAGAGAAAGGTATCTTATAATCGGACCGACGGACCCTGTACGGGTTCCATTTTTACCTGTTGTGTTACGGAACCATAAAAATGGAGTATTAAAGTATTTATGTTAAACTCCCGTGGTCTAGGGGCAGCGTCTTTGGTTCATAATCAAAACGTCTTCGGTCCCGGGTTCGATCCCCGCCACTGTCTAAATTTTGATAAATAATCAGCATTGGCAGCCGAAAACTTCCGGCATAAGAAGTCAGCCTCATTCTGCCAACGGCCTTGTCAAAGAGGGCGGAGGTGCGGATAGAGGTTCAGGGCACTCACTTTTCCTAGGGGTGGGAAATTGCCCCTAAAGGCGGAAGAATCAGCAATGATCAACGACATGAGGATGCAGAAGGCAATGGAAACCACTGCATTAAAGACACGTAACGTGTATCCACAGGACATCTGGCCTGTAATTGAAGAAGTGTCATGATGATCTCTCCATTGGCAAAAGATTCCGGAATAGTCCCCCATTCGGATCTCCGGGAGGGGACTGACAAGGGGGAGGTTAACATGAGAAAAATATTGAATAATCTACGAAGGGATAACGTTCTACGAGTCGGGGCGTGGAATGTCAGAAGTTTGAACGTGGTAGGGAAACTAGAAAATCTGAAAAGGGAAATGCAAAGGCTCAATCTAGATATAGTAGGGGTCAGTGAAGTGAAGTGGAAGGAAGACAAGGATTTCTGGTCAGCTGAGTATCGGGTGATATCAACAGCAGCAGAAAACGGTATAACAGGTGTAGGATTCGTTATGAATAGGAAGGTAGGGCAGAGAGTGTGTTACTGTGAACAGTTCAGTAGCCGGGTTGTTCTACTCAGAATCGACAGCAGACCAACACCGACAACGATAGCTATACATGCCGACGTCGCAAGCTGAAGATGAACAGATAGAGAAAGTGTATGAGGATATTGAAAGGGTAACGCTGTATGTAAAGGGGGACGAAAATCTAATAGTCATGGGCGACTGGAATGCGGTTGTAGGGGAAGGAGTAGAAGAAAAGGTTACAGGAGAATATGGGCTAGGGACTAGGAATGAAAGAGGAGAAAGACTAATTGAGATCTGTAACAATTTTCAGCTAGTAATAGCGAATACCCTGTTCAAGAATCACAAAAGGCCGGGAGATAAGGGAAGATTTCAATTAGATTACATCATGGTCAGACAGAGATTCCGATATCAGATACTGGATTGTAAGGCGTACCCAGGAGCAGATATAGACTCAGATCACAATATAGTAGTGATGAAGAGTAGGCTGAAGTTCAAGACATTAGTCAGGAAGAATCAATACGCAAAGAAGTGGGATACGGAAGTACTAAGGAATGACGAGATACGTTTGAAGTTCTCTAACGCTATAGATACAGCAATAAGGAATAGCGCAGTAGGCAGTACAGTTGAAGAGGACGGGCCATCACGGAAGTTGGGAAGGAAAACATAGATACAAAAAGGTAGCTGCGAAGAAACCATGGGTAACAGAAGAAATACTTCAGTTGATTGATGAAAGGAGGAAGTACAAACAAGCAACGGTGGTAACATTAAGAGCGCAACGGGAATTCCACTGTTAAATGCAGAGGAGAGAGCAGATAGGTGGAAAGAATACATTGAAAGCCTCTATGAGGGTGAAGATTTGTCTGATGTGATAGAAGAAGAAACAGGAATCGATTTAGATGAGATATGGGATCCAGTATTAGAATCGGATTTTAAAAGAGCTTTGGAGGAGTTACGGCCAAATAAAGCAGAAGGGATAGATAACATTCCATCAGAATTTTTAAAATCATTGGGGGAAGTGGCAACAAAACGACTATTCACGTTGGTGTGTAGAATATATGAGTTTGGCGATATACCATCTGACTTTCGGAAAAGCATCATCCACACAATTCCGAAGACGGCAAGAGCTGACAAGTGCGAGATTAACCGCACAATCAGCTTGAGAGCTCATGCATCGAAGCTGCTTACAAGAATAATATACTGAAGAATGCAAAAGAAAATTGAGAATGAGCTAGGTGACGATCAGTTTGGCTTTAGGAAAAGTAAAGGGACGAGAGAGGCAATTCTGACGTTACGGCTAATAATGGAAGCAAGGCTAAAGAAAAATCAAGACACTTTCAAAGGATTTGTCGACCTGGAGAAAGCGTTCGACAATATAAAATGGTGCAAGCTGTTAGAGATTCTGAAAAAAGTAGGGGTAAGCTATAGGGAGAGACGGGTCATATACAATATGTACAACAACCAAGAGGGAATAATAAGAGTGGACGATCAAGAACGAAGTGCTCGTATTAAGAAGGGTGTAAAACAAGGCTGTAGCCTTTCGCCCCTACTCTTCAATCAGTACATCGAGGAAGCAATGATGGAAATGAAAGGTTCAGGAGTGGAATTAAAATACAAGGTGAAAGGATATCAATGATGCGATTCGCTGATGACATTGCTATCCTGAGTGAAAGTGAAGAGGAATGAAATGATCTGCTGAACGCAATGAACAGCCTAATGAGTACACAGTACGGTTTGAGAGTAAATCGGAGAAAGACGAAGGTAATGAGAAGTAGTAGACATGAGAACAGCGAGAAACTTAACATCAGGATTGAAGGTCACGAAGTCAATGAAGTTAAGGAATTCTACTACCTAGGCAGTAAAATAACCAATGACGGACGGAGCAAGGAGGACATCAAAAGTAGACTCGCTATGGCAAAAAAGGCAATTCTGGCCAAGAGAAGTCTACTAATATCAAATACCGACCTTAATTTGAGGAAGAAATTTCTGAGGATGGACGTCTGGAGTACAGCATTGTATGGTAGTGAAACATGGACTGTGGGAAAACCGGAACGGAAGAGAACCGAAGCATTTGAGATGTGGTGCTAAAGACGAATGTTGAAAATTAGGTGGACTAATAAGATAAGGAATGAGGAGGTTCTACGCAGAATCGGAGAGGAAAGGAATATGTGGAAAACACTGATAAGGAGAAGGGACAGGATGATAGGACATCTGTTAAGACATGAGGGAATGAGTTCCATGGTACTAGAGGGAGCTGAAGAGGGCAAAAACTGTAGAGGAAGACAGAGATTGAGAAACGTCAAGCAAATAATTGAGGACGTAGGTTGCAAGTGCTACTCTGAGATGAAGAGGTTATCACAGGAAAGTAATTCGTGGCGGGCCGCATCAAACCAGTCGGTAGACTGATGACCACACAAAAAAAAAAAAAAAAAAAAAAAAAAAAAAAAAAAAAAAAAAAAAAAAAAAATTACCGGGAAGCACTTTCTAGCGTTCTGACAAATTATTTTGATTTCGTCATGAACCGGCTGTCGGCTTCTTAGGCCGTCTTCGAGTGACATCTGAATGTCACGAACACAGAAAAACATGATGTGGGACCTACACAGAAGATAAAAAAGTGACAAAATACGTCAACATTAGATCGAAGAATACTTCGTCAGCTGCTTTGTCATTTTTCTATCTTCTGTACAAATAATATTTGTGTAAGTCGCACGTCGTGCTTATCTGCATTTGCGACATTCAGCTGTCACCTGAAGGTGGCTACGAAGCCGAAAGCTGCTTCGTGGCCAAATAAAAATAAATATTGCAGAACATTAGCAAGTGTTTTCATTTTTAATGTTATTGTCATGTTCCGCTAAGCGCAGACGGAAAATTCAGCATTAATGTAGTTGCTTTACTTGATAAGAAATGAGGCAGACACGATACCAAACATTGTGTCTGAAACAAGTTACTCTTCGTGATGTTCTAAACATCACTTAAACGACCAAATCAGATTTTAACCGACCGTTATTCAGTTTCCTGATTTATGATAAGATTGGTGGAATAAGAGGTAATGCATGATATCTGAATAGGGTTTGGTTCTTCTGCTCCCATTTACTGTTACCCACAATGTTGAAAAACCTTAACTGTAACAAAATAAAATCTTATAATTTGCCTAAAAAGTCGACATATCGAAAAACGAAGATTAACTACGGAAGATTAAATCGCAGAATTAGTCTATGTGTATTTGTGCTTATGGAACCTGAAGACATCATCGCAATGAACAGGGAGAAATATGAGAAAAGGAAAACAACCTGGATTCTTTTCGGGAAGACACGTACAGGTTTTAAAACTTATCTTCCGATGAATCTGCACTTTGAAGTGTATAGTGTTTATTTCCAGTGTAAGGCTGTGTGGCATAGAATTTTGATGCGGAAACCACTAAATCTTTTCTCAGAGGTAAGGGAAGTGATGCGTGACGGGAATTAATGATACAGATAAAAACAAAGAACCGGATACAGGATTCGACGACTTAATTGTGTCTCTTATTACAATGAAACGAAATGTAAGAAATAAGCAAGTTCTCTTCTGGATTTGAAGAGATTAGAAAAGTCAACGATAGTTATCTAATGTGAGATGCGGAGAAAATCTTAGAAAGTATGAGCGAGCGACATGAATGCGTTTAAAATACATACACACTGCGTGACAAAAAAAGTGAAACATTCACAAGAAATGATCGGATTTCAGCAACGAGAATTTGCAGTTGCTATCAAGTTTTCGAATGAAGCACTAGAGTAACGAGTGAATTCACTACATCTAGGGATTTATGGCACGCTATGATATTTTATTCTATTTGGGGAGATGCATATGTAACCTGAAGATGACATAATGAAATGCTGAAACTACCAGCCTTAAATATAATATAAAATAATAAAAAAAATGGTTCAAATGGCTCTGAGCACTATGGGACTCAACATCTTAGGTCATAAGTCCCCTAGAACTTAGAACTACTTAAACCTAACTAACCTAAGGACATCACACACACCCATGCCCGAGGCAGGATTCGAGTCTGCGACCGTAGCAGTCCCGCGGTATATAAAATAATATCTTGAGTTACATGGCTGCTGGTGAATTTCATTGACATTGACAAATACTCGACTAGCCGATGTCCCCTGTCCAGGATGGACCAACAGAGATTAGTTAATTTTTTCCATGGCTGTATTGTCTTTCTGTTTTACTGTTTACAGTGTATATTGTACGAGTATATTTAAAGAAACTTATACATCGGCGCTTATGTACTTAGTTATTAGTAATACGAGACAAATGGTAAACTATGCGTGCTCTTGACGATCCAGATAATGATACACAATTGGAAATATATACAGACTGTATGTTTAATAACAGTATGGTGGTAAGCACGGAAAAACGTGAGGAAATCCTACTTGGCAGAGAAAGTGTGCTGATAAATTAGGTAGCGAATGTGGCAAGACATTGAAGGATGGGTCCACGACCCAACCAAGCAGACTTTAATCAGTATTTTGTTCCTGACGTTGAGTTACAGTAAGTAAATAATAAGTTAATTTATGAAGAAATCATAATTTTACGGGAATGAGGAGAGAAACGGCTATTCTATGCTATATATGTAGTAACTATTATAAATGCAATATTTTTGGACACGTCGAGACTCACTGTACAATACATCATTAATACAACACATACAAAAGAGTACTCTCACAATTTAAACAATGACTTAGAATACATGGAAGATCTTACTCAGACATAGCGATAAACGGATTAGAATGCATACTGACTACTGTCAATAAACTGCGGTTCCATTTCTATTTCTTTGGCTGAATGAGATAGTACAGTGGCTAAACCTTCAGTCGCATCCTGGGAGTTCAACGTTACTATACCCGTACCATTTTAGTTTATGTTTCTGTGTTACTTCAAAGTAATTTCGTATAAATTCTAATGTAACTTCCACAATGTCATTTTGAGATTTACTTTCCCCATGACACAGACCAACGAAACCAATGTCGACGCGACGATACATTCTCGTCTTCGTTTCCCACTGAACCATTCATAGAAAAATGGTATTTATGGAAGATTTATCGTCATCCACTTTGCTCAAGTCACGATATGTATGTGAGAGGTATGAAAATAAACTTCTTCTAAGAAAAATGGCTCTGAGAACAACGGGACTTAATATATGTGGTCATCAGTCCCCTAGAACTTAGAACTACTTAAACCTAACTAACCTAAGGACATCAAACACATCCATGCCCGAGGCAGGATTCGAACCTGCGACCGTAGCGGTCACGCGGTTCCAAACTGGAGGGCCTAGAACCGCACGGCCACACCGACCGGCAAAATTTTTCCTCAATAACAAGCTAAAACAGAATGTTCATTGTGATACATGACTATAACATCATGCAGTTAGCGAAGAAGGCACCGAGTGAGCAATGTTGATGTTAGTCTGGTTAACAGGTCGGTGTAGCCCATACGAAAGGGTAACAGTAATGTGAAGGGATCATGAAAATGAAGATGATGCCGCGTACGAAGGCATATAGGTGGTCGTTATCCAGAAAACCGGAATGGAATAGAAAAGAAAATTAATGATGAATCCTCTGACATGCGCTATGGAGTAGCTTCCGGGGTATTTATGTACGTGTAGGAGAACCCCAGTGAGGTAGATGGTCTGATAGTAATTTTCATGTAATTGTGAAACGTAACCATTTGGATCAAAAATTTGCCTGCGGTGTTAGGACTTTGTTTCCGTATGTATTCAGATGAATTCACATAATCTACAAATTTGTTCATGTCTTTCATGCATTGATTTTGATCAAAGACTTGAAGGAGATATGTGCAAACATTTGTTGGATGTTTCTTCCCACATGTACTAGATGAATGTCCTGCTTGGGGTTCTGCAAGTTTAACACAACGGCCGATAGACTCGCCACTTAATCATCCTGATCACTTTGATGAACAGTTCTGCAACAAATAATTTGTCTTCAGTGTCATCTTCTTCGGCCTTCACGGGCACCAGCCATGCTGCCAATAAGCGTATTCACTTACTATCATGTGAAAAGGCTAATTACGAGACTTCACTCGTCTTTCGCATTGAGGTCAGCGCCTTCGACTGATGTAAGGGCTCGAACTGTGCTGCAGGTCACTTAATCGCCGAAACTTTGAAGGACTGCATTGCGAGGAAGCCTTAGTGCAATTTTGAAGAAGAAGACAAGAGTATACCAATCAAATAGACGTGTAGCATTAATGTCCCAGAATGGGAGGTCAGATGAAAATGCCAACAATCATGTTGTATGGCTCCTATCACATATACTGAAGATCTGAAACAGCATCACAGATAGTACATAGGTAAAGTCATCTGTATTACTGCCCATTACTGTGGTTTCGTGTACCGCTGTGGAACTATTTACGCATTGAGAAACAATGCCCGAATCTAGATGTGTCCGCTTTCCTGGACCTTTAAAGGGCATTATGTGATGTCAAATGGCTTTCCTTCCAAGGCCATAAGACATCAGAACGAATAACTGATTAGGTTCAACTGCTGTACCACGATCTGCAATTCGGTTACCAAGCGCCCTACCTGCTTCTGTGGTGTCCCTCGTGGACCTGCTGCCTTCCCGCCACTTGCCTTCAAATCAACATAGTGAACGACAGCGTCACGATCTTCAGAACTGAGTGTCCTGGGCAGAGCCATGTGCTGATGATGGGCAACAGACTGCCGAAAACATGAACGACCTGCAAGTCCAAACACAGAATAACCGTCCTTGAACCACTCCAGCTACGCATTAATACACTTCTGGAAATTGAAATAAGAACACCGTGAATTCATTGTCCCAGGAAGGGGAAACTTTATTGACACATTCCTGGGGTCAGATACATCACATGATCACACTGACAGAACCTCAGGCACATAGACACAGGCAACAGAGCATGCACAATGTCGGCACTAGTACAGTGTATATCCACCTTTCGCAGCAATGCAGACTGCTATTCTCCCATGGAGACGATCGTAGATGCTGGATGTAGTCCTGTGGAACGGCTTGGCATGCCATTTCCACCTGGCGCCTCAGTTGGACCAGCGTTCGTGCTGGACGTGCAGACCGCGTGAGACGACGCTTCATCCAGTCCCAAACATGCTCAATGGGGGACAGATCCGGACATCTTGCTGGCCAGGGTAGTTGACTTACACCTTCTAGAGCACGTTGGGTGGCACGGGATACATGCGGACGTGCATTGTCCTGTTGGAACAGCAGGTTCCCTTGCCGGTCTAGGAATGGTAGAACGATGGGTTCGATGACGGTTTGGGTGTACCGTGCACAATTCAGTGTCCCCTCGACGATCACCAGTGGTGTACGGCCAGTGTAGGAGATCGCTCTCCACACCATGATGCCGGGTGTTGGCCCTGTGTGCCTCGGTCGTATGCAGTCCTGATTGTGGCGCTCACCTGCACGGCGCCAAACACGCAAACGACCATCATTGGCACCAAGGCAGAAGCGACTCTTATCGCTGAAGACGACACGTCTCCATTCGTCCCTCCATTCACGCCTGTCGCGACACCACTGGAGGCGGGCTGCACGATGTTGGGGCGTGAGCGGAAGACGGCCTAACGGTGTGCGGGACCGTAGCCCAGCTTCATGGAGACGGTTGCGAATGGTCCTCGCCGATACCCCAGGAGCAACAGTGTCCCTAATTTGCTGGGAAGTGGCGCTGCGGTCCCCTACGGCACTGCGTAGGATCCTACGGTCTTGGCGTGCATCCGTGCGTCGCTGCGGTCCGGTCCCAGGTCGACGGGCACGTGCACCTTCCGCCGACCACTGGCGACAACATCGATGTACTGTGGAGACCTCACGCCCCACGTGTTGAGCAATTCGGCGGTACGTCCACCCGGCCTCCCGCATGCCCACTATACGCCCTCGCTCAAAGTCCGTCAACTGCACATACGGTTCACGTCCACGCTGTCGCGGCATGCTACCAGTGTTAAAGACTGCGATGGAGCTCCGTATGCCACGGCAAACTGGCTGACCCTGACGGCGGCGGTGCACAAATGCTGCGCAGCTAGCGCCATTCGACGGCCAACACCGCGGTTCCTGATGTGTCCGCTGTGCCGTGCGTGTGATCATTGCTTGTACAGCCCTCTCGCAGTGTCCGGAGCAAGTATGATGGGTCTGACACACTGGTGTCAATGTGTTCTTTTTTCCATTTCCAGGAGTGTATACAGAACACTGAATTCTGGTCAAGAGGTGGAAGTAAAACGGACACTTTCAAGAGCAACAAATCAGATCTGCCAATGACAAATATCCTGAAGTACTTTGGCACATGTAACTAATCCTTCATTAATGTTAAACTCGCGAATGGGGCGTTGGGAGATTGATTGTTTATAAGCCTTTCTATCAGCTTTAATTTCTCGAGTTTTCGAGTCGTGGTCATTTCGTGAGGTGTATGTGGGAGGAAGATATGTTGTGTGACTCTTCACAAAATGTGTTCTCTCGTAATCTCAACAGTAGTTGCTCGATGATACAAAAAGCCACTTCTGTAGTGACTGCCACGGGAGTTTGTTGATTATCTCTGTAAATCTCTCGCGCCGACTAAGAGATACAGTGACGAAACGTGTCGCTATTAGTTAGATCTTCTCTGTTTCTTTGCCAATTCTACCTGGTAAAAACCCCAGAATGAAAAAAAAAAATCAGGAATCGATCGAACAAACGCCTTGTGAATCACTGCCTTCATGGATGTTAAATTTACTTAAGATTCTTCCTTTGAATTTCACTTTGGCATCAGCTTTTCCTAATCTTTCTTTTATGTGATCAGTTCACTTAAGGTCTCTCTGTATAGTTCTAGACATTTTCTGAAGATATTGTTACTAGCAACATGTCATCAACAGTTTAGATGGGCTTCTGTTCCTACGTACATGCAATATATTACGATTATTTACGTTCAGCGTCTGCTGCCAGAGCCTGCATCACTCTTCAGTCTTTTGCAAATCGATACTGATTCTTGGCGTTGCTACTTTCTTATAGACAACTACATCGTCCGCAAAAAGTCTTAAGGGGATTCTGACGCCTCCAATTAGATTATTAACAAACACTGTAAAGAGTAACGTTTCTATCTTACTTTATTCGGTTACTCCGGGAATAACCTTTACATCTGTCGATTTTGTTGTATTAAGAGTGACGTGTTGTTTCCTGTTTGCAAAGAAGCCTTGAACCCAGTCTCAACTCTGGTCAAATATTCGGTCATCTCGAAGTTTTTTTTTCTTCACTAAATAGAAGTACGGGACGGTGTCAAAAGCTTTACTGAAGGCAAGGAACACGAAATCAACCTGAGCCCCGTTCCCCACATCGCTATGGATTTCATGGAGGAACAGGCCGAGCTGAGTTTCACAAGATTTATATAACGACTTGCTGTAGTGTAAACTAATATACTTCGGATATCCGGTCAGACGCAACATGGCCATGTGGCCAATTATGAAATTCCCAGGTGGTACAAAGGGGTACCTGTCGTTGAAAAGAAGAAGGAAAGCCGACTACGTTAATCAGGCCAAGTAATGAAACAATAACAAAACGTCGGTTTTCGTTGAAATGTGATGGTAAGCAACCAGTTGGCAGACCGAGGCAACGTTATTTCGATACCCTATTATATTGTCCAGGTAGGCCTCAAGATAACGGATCTCAACCCTGACAAAACTCGGCGTCGACACGTTTAGAGACAGAGATCAAAAAGTATGGACCACTCTACATTCCGGAAGAGGTAGAAAAAGGAAGCTTTATACAGGGTGATACAGGATGAATTGTCAATATTCAGAGATAAGACACGAACGATTACTCAAAACAAAAATCCTAGTAAACATAGGCTCCAAAATACATAAGCTCAACATCATGAAACAAAATCTCTTCTTCTGCCAGCTCTCTACTTTCCATATTTTCAGGTAGTATTGCCCAAAACAAGAAAAGTCATAGTCTAGTGAAAACGAGCCTAAAAGTTCACTTATTCAATGGAAGATTTATGTTTCAGAGTAAGAATATGAACAAGTGCTCATAACTCTGCGCACTTTAGAGCCCGTGTTTAAATCACTTTCTTTTCGGGCTATAATACACTTCTCAAAATAAAGAAAGAAAAGAGCTTGCAGTACAAGAGAATTGCACCGCGCCATGGAGGATGAAGAATTGTTCTTTTCTCTTAAGTTATGTATTTTAGAGCACATGTTTACTAGACTGTTTTTCTTCGAATGATCATTCCTGTCATACGCCTGAAAAATGACTATTTCTCCTGGGACACCCTACATATCTCTGAGGACCATTTCGCAACTCGATATTAGAGCCATATTGCAGTGGAGACAGAGACTACCTGCATTCGTTGTCAAGCGGTTCTGCAAAGGGCCTAGTCGAAAAGAACGGAGGAGAGGGTGATATTTCAAGACAACTTCTTGGCCTTGGGATGGGAAACTGTCGTAAAAGACGGATGAATCAACAATGATCAACGGCATGAAGATGCAGAAGGCAGATGAAGCCACCGTATTAAAGACACACAGGACATGAAGCCTGTAATTTAAGTATCGTCCATGAGACCTCTCCATTGGCAAAAGTTACGGATTAGTCCCCCGTGAATCTCGGGGAGGGGATTGAATCAGTAAGATAAATATGAGAAAAATATAGAGTAACCAAAGAACGGGTAACATATTAATGTCAGAGAGTGGAACGTCGAACTTTTGAAGGTGGTAAGGAAGCTATAAAATCTGAGAGGTGAAATGAAAGCGAGCAGTAAGTTACAATGTTGCGAATCGAAAAAAAGTCCTATGTAATACTAGTCAGACGAATACAGTGCAAAACTGCAGCCGAAAACTGTCTACCGGAACTAGGATTTGTTATCATTAGGAATGTAAAGCCGACAGAATTAATGTGAACAACTTAGCGACAGGATTCATTTCATCAGAATCGCTGGCAAATCAAGGCCAAGAACAGAAATTCATGTGTACATGCCGATGTCGCGAGAGGTGGAGAAAGAGTATGAGAATATTTCGCGGATAATTAAGTATATAAAATGAGATGATAACCTAATAATCACTGGAAAACGATAGTGGGGGAAAGAATAAGGGAAAGAATTGTGGGAGGTTATGGGCTTAGCTTTAGGAATGAAAAAAGAAAAAACGAGACACTGATTAAGTTCTGCGATAAAGTTCTGTTTGTATTCGCAATTACACAGTTCAAAAATCACAATAGGTGAAGGTATATTCGGAAAACGCCTGCACATACGCAGATACTGCAATTGGATTACATCATTGTCAGGCAGAATTTCCAAAATGAGATATTGGACTGTAAGATGTACCTAAGAGCAGATATAGACTCGCACCGCAGTTTAGTAATGATGAAGAGCAAGCAGAAGTCTAAGAGAAGAGTTCGGAAGGCTCAGTGCCCAAAGAAGTGGTGTACTGAAGTACTTAGGAATGACAAGATGCGCCTGCAGTTCTATGAACCTATAGATATTGTTATTCAGTGGATGAAATGAAAAGCAAGTGCATCAAAATTAAAAATTCAACGGGAATTCCACTGTTAAGTGCAGAGAAGATAGTTTAAATGTGCATAGGGTGCGTTCAAGTTTTCCACCTGGGGAAGGACTTGTTTAATGGCATGATTGAAGATGAAATGTAGTTGATATCGAAGACATAGGAGACTTAGGATGAGAGAATGTAATAGATCTTTCGAAGACCTGGTATCAAATAAGACAGAAGCAATAGATAACCATCCTTCGAAATTTCTTAAATGACTGCGGGAAGTACCAATCAAGTTACTATTGAAGTGGGTCTGTAGGATCTATAAGTCTGCTGACATACCATTAGACATAAGGAAAATATCATCGACACAACTCCGAAAATAATAAGAGCAGATAAGAGCGAGAACTGTCTCATGGTGGAGCATCTCATCCATCCAAGATACTAGCATTAATATAGCGATGATTGGGAAGAACATTTAGGATTTGTCAGATGACGATAAGTTTGGCTTTCGGAAAGATAAGTGCACCAGAGAGACAATCCTCGTGTAGCGGCTGATAAAGGTAGCAAGACGTAAGGAAAATGAAGACGCATCCAAAAAACTTGTCCACCTGGACAAAGCGACGATGCAATATGGTGCAAGATGTTCGGTATTCTGACAGAGACAGGAGTATGCAATTCGTACCAAAACATAGAGCGAACAATAAGAAAAGAACACCAAGAATGAAGTGCTCAGATTGAAAAGGGTGTAAGACAAGGACGCAGTCTTTAGGCCTTACTGTTCAGTCCACACATTGATGAACCAATAACGAAAAAAAAGATTCAATAGTGGGATTAAAATTCAGCTTGAAAGGGTATCAATGATCGCTGATGAAATTGCCAAGCTCAGTGCAAATGAGAAAGAATTACAGTGTGGATAGAATGTATTGAACTTTCCGACTGGTGCAGAATATGCATTAAGAGTAAATCGAAGAAAGGCGTGAGTATGAGGAATAGGAGCAAAGAAATTAGTGAAAAACTAACTTCAAAATCGGAGACCACGAAATACAGGAAGGACTTCTTTGAACTTGAAAGCAACGCATCACAAGGTGGACGAAGCAAAGAGCACACAAAGCGGGAGATTTGTACAGCGTTGTATAGTAATGAATTATGGACTGTGCGACTATTAGATCCGAAGACAGTCGAAGGATTTGAAATTTGATGCTGTAGGAGGATGTTGAAAATTCGGAAGACTGATATAATGGATGCAGTGGTTCACACGAGAATCTGTGAAGAAAGAAATATATGGAAGAAGTGCTAGGACGATAGGATATGTGTCAAGACAGAACTTAAGACATATGTTGCGAGTGCTTCTGATAAAAAGATTTCCACCAGAGAGGATTTCACTACGGACCGCAGAAATCCAGTCAGAAGATTGAGAAAAAAGAAAAACGGCGCAGATCAGTGTTCAGAAATGCTATTCGTGAGCTAACATGCGACTTATTGAGGTCAGCTCTCAACACCGACGCACTACTCACTACTCTTCCATTTGCACTTCCATGGAAAGCAGTAACCCCTGTCAGGATGGCCAACGTGAATGCTGCTAATTCGGTAGGCTCAGATAGCTTCTATAAATTGTATTTTTTAATTAGATGACTCAAAAAGTCGACTTCATTAGCACGAAACGAAGAGGTATTAAAGACTAATAAAAACTAAAAAATGGGATTCAAATTAAAATAAAACGGTGTTGACATGAACTTAAACAGCCTGTAGGACAAACAGTACTGAAATGGGGAAGAGCAAGCAACATAACTTCACATATTTTCAGTAAGGCATTAACGTTGCAACTCAACTGCAATGCAATCCAGTGAAACTTTTGGACAAACATGCAGGAATCTTGAAACAGGGGAGCACAGCATGTGAGAAACATACCGAGTGATATGTCAACTCTTTTTTCGTAGAACATTTGTTGAATGACAATCATCACCAATAAGTATTGTATCAGATCTACACTCTCGTAATCATAGCGAGAGCTGATAATATAAATTAAGAGTAGAAAAAAATACAACGTACAAAATGAACAATGAACACCAAATAAAATGAACAGTGAACACTTTCCACTAAATTGAAAGTAAAATAGAGAAATTGATACCCCGTCGCCGACGTGGTTAGCGAATGTGGACTGCAGTGAGGGAGTGGGAGAGTTTGAGAAAGGAAATGGGTGTGTACTCTTCAGACGAAATGGCTCTGAGCGCTATGGGACTTAACATCTTAGGTCATCAGTCCCCTAGAACTTAGAACTACTTAAACCTAACTAACCTAAGGACATCACACACATCCATGCCCGAGGCAGGATTCGAACCCGCGACCGTAGCAGTCTCGCGGTTCCAGACTGAAGGGCTTAGAACCACGGCCGGCTCTTCAGACGAACTATGACTAAATTTGCCGTAAATGATCTCAGGAATGCACAGGAAAATCCAAAGTCTCGATGGCCGGCGGGTGATTCGAAAAGCTGTCCAACCAAATATGAGTGTTGTGTCTTATCTCTCCAACACTTAGCTCTGTCGATAAATGACACAAGGCGGGACTGCACAAACACACACACATACACACACACACACACACACACACATACACACACACACACACATACACACACACACACTCACACGAGGCACAGCACACACTTTTCGCCATCAATCCCTTACATTTTTTCTCATAATCGGTCGCTATCGACTGACCAGGAATATCCGGAACACAGCCTCAGTATCGGCATCTCAGGGGACTCTTGGCATAAAGATCATAACGTAACAGTTGAAAGTCCGTCAACACCTTACGTCAGCGACTGTTGCTGTCACTACCGGAAACTTTAATAGGAGAGAAATCGGCCCTACTCGGTTAGGCTGGTGTATAGTGTGCATTCGGGTGCTCAGTCCCTTTGTTGATACCATTTTATTAAAACTTCGTTGAACACGTGAAGAAACACCACAAAGATGAATCTCGTTTATCAAACGTAAATGCAAAAAATAATTGAATTAAAATGAAATAAACTTCCTATCCAGTTGTGTATTATCTCAAATCTAACAAATTTTCATAACCATCAAACAGTTGGTCACTCGGCCAATCACCAAAGGAAACCAAGGGTACAGCGAACAGATAAACTACGTTTTACACAAATATTTGACTGTACATTCCAGGAGTAGATGAAGTTAGGACTATTAAATGAATCCAAAGGCCGAGGAGACTAGACTAAGATTTATGCGAAGAATCCTCAATCCTCATTAACCTATTAACGGACGATGGAATTCACTTAAGAATTTATTTTTCGGCCAGGTTACGAGTATTGTTCGACTCTCACAAAGGTGTAGTGACGAAAGAGAGTATGGAAGAGGAACTTCATTAGCTGTCTAGCGAAAGCCTCATTACAAAATTTCCAGAACCAGGGAAAACAAAAGTAAACTAATTATATAACTCACAGAGCCAATTAATCACTTACTATTCCTGCGATTAATATACAGGTAGATCGGCAAGATACCCTAACCAGTATCACCATGTTAAGGAACCTCTGCCCTGCAATCCGCTGTGAATTGCAGAATATATACAGGATTGTATAGGATGTTTATAAGTAAAGATTCTCAATATGATTCTGTGAAGACGTAAAACAATTTATCCTATGGGTAGTGGCCTTCATGAGAATAATGATCAGTCTGTGGTGCTGGATTTGCGTTGTTAGTAGTGTTACTGTGTTGACTTGCCTGTAGGCAGTGGTACTGGTAGGCTGACGTAGGGTTGAAAAATAAGCATCAGTAGGCATTAGAGTTCCGAACAGTCAACATGGACCTGGACAAGGTAAACTGGGCTCTTTTCGTAAGGCCATTTCACCAAAACTACAGAAATAGTGCTGCTGCTCTTTGCAAGTATCGACGCATTAAATGAATACGGAGTGGTGCTCTTTCCGCTCCGGGGTTGAAGAACATATTTCGGAAGTTTGAATTAACTATAGATTTGGTAACTGCTCCTAGGCTGAACGTTTCCTTCATACACCGTTCGAAAAGTGCTGTGAACATTTATGAAATGGTATCCTTACAATCTTCTAGGCTGTCGTGGATGCAAATGGTCGTCGCACTGAACAACGTTTTTGAACTGGAACGTAAGCAAGATAAGCTATTACCAAAGGTTATTCTCTGATTTAGAAATAAAAATTTCTTTCTTTCGGTGGCTTATCCGTGGTTTCTCTTCCTCATACCCTCATAAACGTTTCCACAAAGTTTCATTATCACACGGTCATTCGTTATCTAAGGGGACCCTATCAAGCAGTGAAGATTTAATTGTAACCTCCCTGTACATTATGGAATTTTAGGTCTGCCTGTTATGCTAAGAACCGCGTTTTGTAAATGTGCTTACGTGTTTCAGCACTTTTGTGCACTCGACAGTGGGTAATTACATTCTGTTCTGTGAAACGCAAATGTGCTCTGAGGGTTAATTACTCTAATTTAATGAAACCGAAAAACAGTTTCAGTCTGTTGTGGTTATTACCCAATTTTCTACGTTGCTGGGCCTGTAAGGACCTTTTCACGTTATTCTATACTGATGATAAGTAACAAAATAATATTATTGTTTGTTTGGTTGTCAGTTAACAAATTGCTTTATCTGTAAACGTAGTTTTGCTACAAGAAAAGGTCTTTCGACTATATTTTACTATTACTTACAGTTGTTTTGCCAGGGAGTGTCCTCATGTATATGCTTTTGCGCTGTGAAAATGTACACAGAAATACTTTACTTGTTTTGAGGAACTCCACTCGCGTGTAACACTTTCGCATTTCCCAAAACACAATATTTATGTTGCTGAAGCCCTACAGTCTGCAGTCTTATACGGAATCAAACAATGTTTTTATCTGCAATATATTAAGCAGGGAGGAACAGCAGTTTTTTTTTAATTTTGACAAAAAAAAGAAATTATGGACGTTCAAAATAAAGATGCAGTTTTGTTGTGTGTTTTGGGCAGGTATTTTGCAATAAGTAATGACTTAATAAAAATAAAAATTTAGTGCCCACCATTCGTACCATTGGCTTTAAATGTACTGTATCCTATAGAGTAAGAATTTTTAGTTACTATTTCAGGTAAGATTTACTGACAGCAGGACTTCTGTTAAAGACGCACCTCATTTTTGACAGAACAGTTTTAACGGCTTTAATGGGGGACTTAATGATGACTGAATTTCCATAAAAAATCATAAAGTAAGTAATGTGCAAAAAGATTTACATTTTTTCGTTCATTAATTTTTCCGAAACAAATCGTAATAGTGGCTTCCATCATAGGCAGACTGAGGAGCAGTAGCCGTAGTATGTGAAATAGTGTATGTGTTGTCTTGCAGAAGAAACGAGACACAGCCTACATAAAAGTGTGCATATATGCCTACGACTTAGGCTTAGTTTAGTGAGGTTAAGCTCTACAACGTCAATCTTCACCAAACAAAACTGAAATACAGAAGAGACATTTTCATATTAAAGCTGTCTGTACATTCTGCATGTGATTTTTCCATACACACTGAAAGCCACCGAGCGCACATACCGACATATTCCTGATTAATGTTGGTCATGCAACATTATGGATCGCTTTTGAGAAACTTTCTTACCTCGAACATATCCCGTCTAATCGTTGTTCATTTTGAGATTGTAGCTCATTAATTACTGTTCACCCGCAAAGCCGGCGAAACCAACGTTCCACTTCCAGTACAAATTTTCACTCTACAGCAACTTTCTCATACATAGAAATATATACTGAGTCGCGCTCGAACCTGGGACATATGCATTTCGGGGATATGTGCTCCACCCAATGAGTTATTCAAGCACGACTGACGAACCACCCTCAGAGGCTTTCTACCGCCAGTACCTCTTTCCTTACCTTCTAAACTTCACACAATATCTCCCGCAACCTTGCGGGTCTGGAACTACTGGAAGGAAGGATATTGCACGGATGCGACTTAGCTACAACTTGGGGAAGTGTTTCTGGGAAAAAAAAACATTAATCCTACAGCGGATTATACTCTGATTTGAAGGTTGCTGGAAGGTTAAAACTGTGTGCTGGACCTTGTCCCGAACCTGCATCATTTTCCTATTAAGTGTTACAGTTTCGCGGCAGCCAGCATTCCGCTGACGAGTAAAATTGTATACTGAAAAGAAACCCCAGGTTGCTGCTAAGACATGTGTCCTTATTATCCTGTCTTTCAGTAGTGCTAGCCCACCAAGGTTACGAGAGGAATCATGTGAATTTTTGATGATAATGAGTTAGTGGTGGAAGTAAATCAGTGAGGACGAGCCGTCTGTTGTGCTTGGCTTGGTGAGTCTGTAGAGCACATACCGGAGATAGGCAAAGGTGCTGAGTTCGGGTCCCAACCAAGCTAAGATTTAATCCACCAGGAAGTTTCAACAAATTATTCCCTCTTAGAGACGGAGTACAGTCAAAAGATTGTCAACAACAGATACACAGTTGGATACTAAAGAGTCCAAATAATAGGATTAGCTAACGAAACTGAGACAACTGCAACATTAAAGAGGGAGAATCGAGTATTTCGTGTCGTCACGTGACTTTGAGGTCAGGAGACCTTATACCGGGATTCAGTATGTCAGTTAAGTCCAGACTGGACCAGACGTAGGTTATTAAAGTTTTACAGTGGCCTGATCGTGGGTGACCAATTCGTGGAACGTCCCTGGCTGGTTGAATGATTTGGGACAGGGGACGAAAACTCGAAGTCATCTGTCTCAACGTCTCTGAGATCAGAGCAGGCAACTAGCTCCCAAGGTGTCACCGTCTTAAGGGTGTACACTGATTTGTTAAGGACCGAAACAAACATTTGTAACGAAAGCGGATTACAACGTGGTGATTTCGGTGTCAACCACTTTCGCAGTCTGTGTAAATGAGTAAGCTAGCCACAGCGCAAGTAGTCTGGCCTTGAGTCGTGCACGGATAGCCAAAAGGTAAGGCGACCGCACTCGATCTGCGGGATTGCGGGTTTGAGTGCCGGTCCGGCACGAATTTGCATTGTTATTCCATTCTGCAGCTGGCGTTAGTCCTTATTCGCAATTGGAAATTCATCTGATGTGTAGTTCGATGTTTCGCTTTATAGATTCCATTTTGTCTCCGATTTCTTGGCTTAGTGGTTATTCTGGTGTTGTTACATGATTCTGTGTAGTAGGGGATGTATGTGGAAATGAGTGACGTCCAGAAGAAAGAAAAGAATGTACATTGCCGGAGATCGGCAGACTTCACTATCGATGTTGGTGCACCTGTAACGGAGATTGTGGCACCTGTGCTGCCTCTGCACCTTACAGTACGTATATCCTGGCCGGTTTCACCTTCATCCATAGGTCAATGGTATCCAACTTTCGGAACAAGGTGAACACAGAGTACCGCCCAGGCAGCCGCCTCCTTACGTCTTACTGTCCAGTACGAGATACCGCTCATTGTTGACTGCACATTTGAGTCAGCACGGCGTGCTTCGTCTTTTGTGTCAGGGCGCTATTTTCACTCACACACGGACAAGCACAATCTGTTGACATTTTGGTCATTAGTAACTTCTGTTTTTTGAGAGGTAAATCATGAAAATAGCTGGGAAGTCTGAGACGTGGTACTCAATGAAATTAGGGAATACGTGTAAGGCAGACCCCACATATATAACTTCCTTTTCACGCAACCTGTTTATTTAACAATATATAACCGTAACGTTTTTTACAAAATAAACTTTGCAAGAGAAATCACAACAGCAAACAATATAACAATAATTACAGGACGGCCGGACCTGCAGTCCGCCAGATATCGAGTGGAACAGCGGTGTCTACTACCGCACTGGAAACAATCTGCCTTATTAAATGCCCTTCTGCAACACATGGAAACTATATAAGCACCATTAATGACAAGACTGATTCAATTACTCAAAACAGATGACGTAACTTTTAATTTGAAAGCTCTATGTCGAGAGATTCTAGGTTAAGATGGGCACCTGTGCTTAAAGGTTAAACAGATTAGGAAACAATATGACACTGATAATGCTTACTTCAAAGCAACCAAACTCTTAATTTCAGTCGGCAACCAAGGTGCGACTGGATCCCAACCCGTCGTTTCGACAATCTTATAAAGCGCTGACGACAGTTGGCTGTTAATATTTTCAGAGTTAAACTGATTGTCAGTTATCAAGAACGCTCTGAAGGAACGTCTTATAACATTACTTGTTAATACTTATTACAAGAGAACACACTCGGCGGAACGAAAAGGTCCAGCTACAAATACGCCACAAATGTCCCGGTCCAGCGCACAGTGTAGTACAACAGGTTGTTCAGATTATAACTAATGCAATTATAATCGAAGAATTGAACCGGTAATATCTAAATTTAACCATGAGACTCCTGTTTTCGTTTAACGGCAACCTGTGCGTTAAGATAGTTGTTCCTGCTGTGTTTACGACCAGGAGCTGATTCATTAGAACATTAATGATCAGGTATAAACCAGAAAGGATAGGCAATATAGTAGAGGGACAAATTTTTAAACAACTAGTTTCTTAATACAATACTACTCCCGATATTTACGACCAAAGAGCCGACCGCGTAAGACTCAGAGGTCGGGTACAAAACATAGAATAATAAAAAAAAAATGTTTCGAATGGCTCGAAGCACTGTGGGACTTAACATCTGAGGTCATCAGACCCCTAGACTTACAACTCCTCAAACCTAACTAACCTAAGGACATCACACACATCCATGCGCGAGGCAGGATTCGAACCTGCGTCGGTAGCAGCAGCGTGGTTCCGGTATGAAGTGCCTACAACTGCTCGGTCACAGCGGCCGGCAGGAAAATAATAAGAAGGGCAGGTAGACAATAACACAAATCACCACAAGAATTACAGAATGTTACTCCCCGTTATCAGCAAGCAGTTCCATGGATCCACGGTGCGTCGCAGCGGTTACTGAACGGTGCCAATGATAGCCAGGTAGAAGAGGGCAGCCAGACCACGAGCGGTCGTCCGACACGAATGTTGCCAACCAGCCGACTGGATCTCGGCCTGCTGCTTGTAGTCGACGCTGACCCCGGTGAGTTACTCCGGTATCTTCGCTCTGCGCAGGCCCTCCTTGTGCAGCTCGTGGCTTCGGCCGCTCCGACATCGTGCCCACGTCTTGTTGCGACGCTGCTGCCAATCCCCAAACTTCGTAACTCTCTCTCGGGCCAGCTAACCGGTATATATACACCCGCAAGCAAAGACCTTCTAAGGACACAACCAACAGATACCAACTCTTCCTCATAGATATTGTCAATGGGTCCGCAAGAGGGATAGTAGATACTACACCTGAGCCAGTGGCGCCAGACGGAACAGTCAACTTACTGAATGGCGCCACGACTAAGGTCAATCACCACTCGATGTGCTTACAATCCGAGAAAGTCCTTCGAGGCCTACTACGGGGAACTAATCGCAGTTGATGTCGAAATCGATGACGTGTACCTTTTTGTTCTCACACTACATTTAATTTCTTGTTAGTGGTAACATCATTTCTGAAGACAGTTAGTGCTGCCCTCGTGAAGGAGTCATGGTCCACTGTCAGCAGCACCTTACTGAGAATCTATTGCGTTTTTATTCCTTGGATCGGAGACAGTGATTTCCATGTAGTACTAATAACATAAAGTTGGCTGTAGCTACAAGTGAGCAGGAACAAATTCAAATGGATTACAATAATAATAGGCTACACACAAATGGTGGTAGGGTTTTTATTATGGAATAAAACTCGATAATGTCTAGTTATTACAGGTTCGTAATGGTAAATAAAGTGGCTGACGCTAAGAGTCAAATGGCTCTGAGCACTATGCGACTGAACTTCTGAGGTCATCAGTCGCCTAGAACTTAGAACTAATTAAACCTAACTAACCTAAGGACATCACACACATCCACGTCCGAGGCAAGATTCGAACCTGCGACCGTAGCGGTCACGCGGTTCCAGACTGAAGCGCCCAGAACAGCACGGTCACACAGGCCGGCGGCTAAGAGTCAAAAGTGGTTCCAGAACAGTAATTGGAAAAAGTTGTAGGCCATACATCTCAGGAGCTGTTGCAGCAGAACGTTTCTGAGGAAACGTAGTGCATATCGTTGTTACATAATTATTTCGTGCTGATAAAGATAGATCATTAAATCGTGGCCCCGGATTCGACTTAGGTTAGACAGGATATCTTTCCTGAAATCTGCTTTTAGCACCGAGAGAAACGAGTAATGCGTGCCATCTCTTAAATCTACTTGTAACTAACACAGCCAAACTTAAGAATGCAGTTAGAGCGGAGGAGGAATTAGTGACGATAAAGCTGTAATAACACCAAACTGTCGGAATAATAAAGGGAATATTAAGAAAGGTAGTAAAACGTTTTAGATCACTAAGTGCAGCTCTAAAAAGCTTACATATTATCCACACAGTACCAGGCATGTACGTTCCGAGCAGTGAAGTGGGGTATGGGAAGTGACAGCAGTCGCCGATACTCGTGTTACGATATCCATACAGAGGCAAACTGATGCTTTCCATGTTAATAACCTAAGCCTTTCTGACAAAGAAAAGCTATATGAAGATGACCATTGAGACAAGTGTTCAAAGACATTGAAAATAATAACGAATTTTCTGTAGGCGGTTGCCATCTTGAAATCGTGATATGTCTCGACATGTAAATTATCATATCGCTATCGAACGGGTGGATTCAGAAAAGAGAGCGTAGAACTGAAACTATTTTCTGACAGAAGTTTAAATTCCAAGAGCCCTGATATCTAAGATTGTATGTTAATTACTCCCCGTCAGTACTTTATCGTTGGACTCTAGAAGCTGGTAATTTCTGTTTATATGGAGGATCGTCTGAGAGATGAACATAGACACTGGTTGAAATTTCTGATGGTAACCACTTGCAGAATGTTTCGGCACGTTTCACACTCTCTGTTTGGGATAAGGAATTTAGCTCTGTATGTTCAAGTTGGATTTTGAGAACAATAATCATGCATGTCAACATAGTCGCAAAAGACGGCATAGCCGGTTTATTATATGTATAACCTGTGACTGTGGAGATTACAGGACAAGGAATGAGTTTTGGCATTGGATCCAGGGCAGCCTAGCACATTCTCAAATCGTAGTCAATAACAGAGAGGAATTTTCGAATATTAATGTCACGTTTCATGTTACGGATGAGAATTTGTTAGGGGCGTTGTTGATCGAAACTTACATAAATGGCATAGCGGAAAGCGTCGAAATGTTCGCGAGGCTGATCGCAGATAATCCTGAAGTATAAAGGAAAGCGGCAATAACAGAAAATTGTAACTCAACAGATTACGTTTAACTGACCTCTTGAAGTTGGGAGTAGAATCTTACCTTCAAGATAAACTAGTGCAACCAATTACCCACGGGTAATGAGAAAGTCGACTATAGT
Source organism: Schistocerca serialis cubense (assembly GCF_023864345.2). NCBI lineage: Eukaryota > Metazoa > Arthropoda > Insecta > Orthoptera > Acrididae > Schistocerca > Schistocerca serialis. Next base: position 231,460,288 of record NC_064645.1, read on the forward strand.
TCGACTACAAGTATTTATAATCATAAAATATCCAACGGTAGGAGCTGGGAGCGACGCAAAGTAAAAGACTAGATTCAGTAAAAACAGCTGCCAGACTGAGATTCATTGAAAGAATTACAACACATTATTCACCCTGAGAAGCGATAGCTACATGTCAGGCCGAATCTTGATTACTGTGCGTCAGTCTGCGATGTTTAAGAAATTGTAACTTTCTACTAGAAGATGAAGAGAAATGAAACAAGAGTGGCTCCTTTTATCATGTGTGTAAGCAAGTGGCACAGAAAAAGAAGTACTCATCAAACTCCCATGGTAGACACCACAAAAGCGAATTTAGTAACAAAGAGGTTAGCTATTAAAATGTTCTACAAGATAATATTGAATAAATGTCTGGGGGCTGGCTTTCTCCCAAATACATCTCGTGTAGAGACTTTGCCGTAAAATCATAACTTAATTCTTTGCTGTATATGCCTAATGGGCTACTATTTAACTTTAGTTTAACAAGGAAAACAATTAATATACGTACAAAAATTCACATAATTTAATCTATGGTATAAAGTTCTCCTGTTGTAATTCTAAAATGTTATATCCTACCTCCCCCAACATTTTTAAATTCTATTATTCCACTGCCTATGGGTGGCAGACACTCGCCTTAGAATATACCTTCAAACATTTGTTTTGCATTTCATAACTTTGTTCTAGTTTCAGTGCTAATCAAACTTGGAAGCTATTCTTGGTCCGGAATACTTCTCTGTGTGGCCGAGGGTTTTAGAATCAGCTATTACAATACATGCGGCCCAATAGTGCAAGCTGCCGGATTGTGTACTTTGTAATATGATAGGGATAAAATTCGAGAAATGAATTCCTAAATCACTACACAGATACCGAACATTCAATCAAGAACTTCAAAAAAAAAAAATTCTATTGAAATTCGGTAGCAGGTTTAATCTCATTATTGTACATAGTCATTATGTTCCATTAGGTGAAGAACAGGTGGAAACGTTGCCTGTTATCGTACACACTTTTCTTGTTCAGAGATTGTCACGGATTTGATACGTGAGATGTGGTGTCAACAAAAAGAAAATAAAAGCTTTTTTCGTTGCAGCGGGACCTGTTTACGAAATTTTAGTCTCGACTGAATGCGGAAGCATTTCTTCTGATGCACACGTACATCACGAGAATTTACCATTGTAATAATATACGAGAAATCAGAGCCCGAACGGGAATATTTGTGTGTTTGTCCTTTCCACGCACAGTTCGAGAGTGGAGCGGAAATACGAGTAGTGTGGAAAAGGTTTGATGCATCATCTGCCAGGCACTTATGTCATAAAGACGTAGATGTAGATACTTAGTAATGACGTGCATACTACCATAAATAAATTGTCAGATTTAAAATGGCCAAAATATCGCATATTATGACTTAAAATATTTTTAAAAACAATTTTCTGTGTCAGTATGTTTAAAATACATCTTGTGCAGAATAGACTTCCATGTACTACGCCCTACTCTTTGAAAAAATATTTGTTCTGGGAAATTACTAACGCGGGAGAACCAATATTACTTGCATAACGCACAGAATTGTCCCATTTGCAAACAGCAGGACCACTTTGCGTCAGGGCAAAGGGAATGGAGGTTCCTGTTGGTGGCAGGCTGCTTTGACTGTGCCAGGCGGAACTTGGGGAGCTGTTGCCTACAGCAAAGCGCCTACCTGCCCAGCAACTCATTTGGCAGTACTGTGCTGCTGTCGGTCGGGCACATACTGCACAAGGGGCAGCTGCACCTAATAGGAGAACACGCAGGCTACCGGCGGCCCTTTGTGTTGAGAGACAGACGTGGCACTCAGAGAGCATGCGATGAAAACATGAATGCAGGAATGCCAACAACATCACTGGAAATGTCTAACCCTCGCAGTACCAAATTCATTGTGGCGGAGTTCCTCTACGCCCACCTTCTGAAAATATTGCAAGGTAGTCATTTACTTTGTATTTCAAATTTTTAAAAGCATTTATTAGATTTAATGAATTCTTCTGTCTGACTTTACAAACTTTTTAATTTTTCAACTAAACATAACCAAAAGATTTATGTCTTAGTAGCAGATACGTCTTTCTCCAAACACTGTCATATCCAAAATTTTGAGATTCGGAGCTTCCTTATCAATATCCTTTTAAAAAGTATGTTGTCAGCAAATGTTAAGAACATTTAACGAATTTTGCATTTTTAAAACTGTTTTGCGGTGGACATAAAGTGCGAATTTGATTATGGCTAGCGCCTCCCGTTGGGATGACCGGCCACCTGGTGCAAATCCGTTTTGTTGAAGCCACTTTGGCGACTTTTGCGAGGACGGCATAAAGTATCTCCCTCGCCCCCCTCCCCCAATTAGTAGCATACGTTATTGAAAGTGCGCTGATATCGCTAACAGTGCGCTGAAGGATAATTTTAGGTTACAGACTCTGCTTACAAATCAGTATGCTTTTAAAATGCATGTTGTTAATATAAATCAGCAACAGTTACTGATTTTTTTCTTTTTTCAATTTTTTTAGGTCGGGCTTACAGCCCTCCCCCTCCCTCCTCCCTTTCGTGATGCACGTTATGGAAAACGTGTTGGTGTTGCTAGGGATATCCACACGGAGATTAATACGTGAATGTACATATAAATTTCATAGAATTTGTCTTAAGAAGTAATTTATCATAATATTCTTCATGCTTTGTCAGCATCTCACTAAAATTAACGAATATATTTCACTAAAAGCTTGATCAATAATACTCCTCTTCCCACTACACTCATTTAATGCAAGGCAGACTGTCTGATCAAATTTCTCTGGACACTTACTATTAGACATAAACATGCGGTGTGCGCACCCTAACAGCGAGCTCCTGGACTAACGTTAAATAGTGAGCCATTTTGTGTTGGGAATTTTAGATTTCACTGCTTCGTGTAGCCAGTTCCATTTTCGCTAGTCATTCCTTAAAACACTTGGACGTGGATCCGGGTACTTAGTATTGCAAGTCCATGTAACCGCTGTGTGCCCTGGTTCCTTTGCATTTATCGTGAATTACAAGTGTCACCGATATTAGGCGATTCCTTTTTCATTATTATTGCTAATATATTAACTGGTCAATTCTATGAATGAAAGTTTATTCTCTGTATAAAGCTTCAGCCGCTAATTTAATTTGGGACTGCCAACTTCCTTTTTCTTGGCAGCTATTATAGTATCAATTTCGAGAGATCAAACGGTGCTTTGGTGTTTAAGGTTGCGTGCGGATTCCCTGGCCATTATCAACTTGAACTAGTTGTGGTTTATAAATTTATCAAGTGAATTTTCAGGTAATTGGAGATTGTTTAATGAACTATTGCTTTAATAGTAACTGCGGTTGTCACACTATAACATTTAACATCTCTTCCTGCATTTGGTGCTACCCAGTGCTTGGCTGTTGGTTTTAGTATTTTAGTGAACTGTGTATTAATTCTGGGTTAGTGTGTTCCAGAAGCCGTTATTGGTGCGCGCAGGCCCTCCTGCCTGTTGTTGTCAATTGAGCTCGAGAGTATTTAAAGTTAGTCCAGGAGCTGTCTGTTAACACGCACGCCAGAGTAACTGTTGCGCTCTGTTCAGGATTTGAGATACACACGAGTCGTAAACAGAGTCTACGTTGACCGGTGACTGCTTTCGCACTTCAGTTCCGCTCGCCGCCAGATCCAGGCGCCAGAATGTCAACATCGTGTGTCCTCGCAGTACATCAAGCGCAGACTGACTAATCGCGATGCTCCGTTCGCTGCCTTACCTCAGTCACTGCCACCAACCGAGTCTCCGTCATGCCCCGACCAAGTCTCATCTCCGTCGCGAGCGCGGCAGTCCTAAATAGAGGGCACTAGCCAACCAGAAAGCATATAGTGCGGAGGTGATGTCTGGAGAAAAGACGATGGTCTCTCACCACCACAAAGGTGTTCCATTGGGTTCAGTTCCGGGCTCTCTCTCTCACGTCAGTCCATTTTGGGTGTGTTGTCGTTCACATTCCATTGCCTAATAGCTGCTGCTTTATGAAACGATGCACTTTCGTGATGATACAATCAATTTTCGTCTCCTAGCTGTTACTCTACATTACATTGTACATAGTGCTGTGAAATGTATTCATTTACTTCCTATTTAACGTTTTCCCTATTTCATTATAGGCAGTATGAGGGTGTATGTTTTATACGCACTACTATACTTCGTGATGAATGATATTCAGCTTCGAATGAAATTTACCAATGTGACAGGTGATCCAGTTCGTAAACGATTTTTTTCAGAAGCAGGAAAACGTAGTTCCTCGTCTTCAGTATTTTAGGCAATTCAGAAGCTTTGACTCTCCTTATAAGCACTTCAGATAGTTTTTGAACAGTGCAGATGGAGACACCCTCAAATGTAATACCAGGCTGTGACAGAGGAGATGAAAGAGAGGGATGTGAGGCACATTTTTGATAAATAACTGCCATCGTACTGATATTTCTAAGCACACAGAAAGGAAGGCGGTACATTGTAATCGGCCCTTCCATTTTAATACAAAGCTTTGACTGATGGGGAGAAAATGAAATTGGAATACTGCGCAACGTCTGAGCTCCATTTTGTGTAGTGAGGGCATATCAGTCATTTTGATCTCTTACATCAAAAGTATATATTGTAACACCCCACCCGTCACTTATCTGGTTTTGGTGTGTGTTCACCCCAGGTAATTGACTAACAGATCAACAGAGAGTGCAAAACTGCCGCAATGTCAGATAATGGAAAGAAAGTAATAAGGCCCTGTGACTCCTGATTGAACTGCGGTGGCAGTGTTGACATTAATTGATTCAGAATTGATCCCTTTTAATTAAAAAGGGTGCACTTTGATGTTATATTCAGCTATTGAACACCAGATGCAAATGTTGAACATAAAATTAATTAAGAAAGTGACTTGGGATTTCCACTACTTGATTGAAAACAGATGTGGTCGATTAGCACAGATTTATTTTTAACTCATGACCTTCAATCATCACATTACATGACTCGCCTAACAGGCAGTGGTAATAAATTGCGTTTGCGTGGAGTAAAGCGCGATAACGCAAAAGTAATTCCTATCGACTGACCCAGGCATAATGCGAAGTACGAGAAGAATTCTACACTACACGGCCCTTGAAACCTTGGGGGAAACTTTGCTGACATGATCCAACAAATTAATCAGTGGCTGGAGAGGGGGCAATATCATCGAATACAGCGTGGCGCAGCGTCGTCGTTGTGCAGACATCGGATGACCTCGTGGTGCTGCAAGGCTGCACTCGTCTATTCACTCCTAGCTATCTTGCTCAGTTCATAGCTGAACCAAAACTTCCTATCTCCAAGCTCAATCATTGCATTTGCTAAGTCCTAAACTGCAGAGATGCTCACTCTTTCTCAGACATGCTAAGAACGCCATGTTCGCACTCTAGGCAATCTGGGAATGGAAGATCTCTACGGAGACTTCTCACAGTCCGCTCTTCGCCTCGGTTTCGCCTCCAACAAAATCACTTACGCCAAATGCAGCGCAAGTCGCGTTAATTATGGGTTGCTTCCCAGCGCCAACCAATGCCTGCTCTGGGAAGTGAACAAATTCCCACAAAATTTCCCTTCCTCTGAACTTCTGCTATTTAGCTCCTCCCAGGCCACCCATCAAGGTTAGTGTCTGCACAAACACCAATTTTTCCGGAATTCTGACTCCCAGGAGAGTACTTCATATTCCTTGGTCCTATGTTCCCATCGGAGGCTGGAGTATTTCATTCTGTCACTCTTCACCTGATTTACTTCAGGCTCAGCGGACCGTGAATTCAGCGTGAAGTTTCTATAGTCATGAACACACATATTTTAACCTCTGTTGACCGCTCCACCATAGCTTTGTGCAGCTTTCTCGCATGTTTCACTGAAAACGGGACGACAGACATTTATCAACAGGCGTACAAGTTCTCTGTCTGCTTCCTGGTACACCAGCATGAGGTCAACCACCGACTCACTGTAACTAATCTTAAGGCAGCTGGAGGCCGCGCCCCATTACCGCTTTCTCAGAGCTTGAGCCGCCCTAAGCTGCCTATTGTCGCTTCCCTTCGCTGCTCCCCCGCCGGCCGGCCACAGTCAGTCTGTATACTCCCCTGGGATAAACTAGCCTCCAGTAAATCGACGTGTTTCCACAAACTTTTCATGTTGTGTGAATTACTTTAAAACCATCATCCAACATTAATTGTTCCAATACGTCCATACTATACCCTCTACAAAATGCATTGTGCCTTGTCAGTGATTTCTGTTCAGCTCTACTATTCGCTCGACGTGAGTTAGGTGATATTTAATGAGGTCATGTAAGGGGCATAGTTCTTGCCATCTTACAATATGTGTACACAAACGATGCAACTTGATACTTTTTTTTTTTACACCAGAGCTAAACTTCTCTCAGATATAATGAATAACTTTGACTTTAATCTGAGGGCTATATTATATTTTACGACACATTTGGTTTAATTTTTAATACTACACTCTGACTGGCTGGAAGCAGGAGACGGAGGGACGTGAAGTATAAAGCACACAAACGGTGTATTTCCGCCTAGTATTTTTAAGATTGCACCATTACTCGTGGCGATAAAAAGTACTGCAATGTGATTGCTTTGAGGTAAAGAAGAGTAGGATGTGGAGCTTCTCTCTACCAATAAGGCCATTGGACTATTTCTGCCATCTTGAATTTTTTAATACTGTCTTATGACTGGTTGGAGATAAGGAGCAGAACAAGATTGAAGGGCGTGTCTTCCCATTGATACTGATCATGACATCAATGGTAAGAGTGATGACGTCATTGAAGCTAGCACTGCGTGTAGGCAACCCCAGGGCGAATGTCAGTCTATGCTGAATGGTAGTTATCTATAATACTACACGCACGACTCCATCAGAATACCAACGCGTGTAGCTTGATTCATTGCTACAAATCACTCTTAAAGTCTTTCACTGTCAAGTAGCTTCTCTCTTTACACCACCTGAAGCGTTGCTTAGGACTGACTACCCGAACTGCATGGTTTGTGAGGAGCTGCTGGGCCACTTACCCTATTCGTTTTAACTCCCTACCTACAGTCACTGCACTGGCTATACTGCGGGCAGGGCTATGCAGAACTTGAGTGCTATTCCGCTGATTTCATGCGAAGTTATACAACAACCAACAACAATGATAGAATGGCCATGTCCGCCGCTGCATGAGGTCTGCCTGCTCCTTAGCTGAGGTCGTTCTTTCGCGTTTACATTTCACCAACATAATGCCAACAATCAACTCCGGCCATTTTAGGAGGGTTATGGTGTTCCTGCTTGATCTATTACTCAGGTGACCCCAACACTTTCAAAGTCGCTAAGCTACTAATATCCCTATTCTGATGATACTGCAGCTCTATTGGCAACGCAAATTGAATAAAAGAGGTTTGAGGCATGTATGTAGCCTTTCTCCCCTACTGTTCAATCTTGCACATCGAGGAAGCAGTGTGGGAAATAAAAGAAAAGTTCGACAGTGGATTTAAAATTCGGGGTGAAAGGATCTCAATGATAAGATTCTCTGATTTACAGCTATCTTCAGTCAAAGTGACGAGGAGTTACTGAATGTGTTGAATGGAATGAGTAGTCTAATGAGTACAGGATGTGGATGGAGAAAAAATAAAAAAAAACGAAAGTAATGAGAAATTGCAGATGTGAGAACTTCAGAATGAGGGATCACGGAGTATACGAAGTTAACGAACTCTGCTGCCGAAGGTGATGAGTTCTGCTATCTAGGCAGTGAAACAACCCATGCCGAACGGAACAAGGGAGACATGAGAACCAAGCCATCACTAGTAAAATGGCCCAAAAATTCTGCTTGTATCAAACACAGATAATAATTCCAGGAAGAAATTTCTGAGAATATACGTTTAGAGTTCAGCATTGTCTGGTAGTGTGACGTGGACCGTGGGAAAAACAGAAAAGAAGAGAATGGAGGCCTATAGGATGTGGTGATGCAGAAGAGTGTCGAAAATTAGGTAGACTAATAAGGTAAGAAATTAGGTTCTCAGCAGAATTGGCGAGGATAGAACTATGGAAAACACCGTCAAGAAGTAGGGAGAGGATTACAGGACATCTTTTGAGGCATCACGGATTAGCTTGCAACTGCTAGAGGAGCTATGGAGGGCAAAAACTTAGAGGAAGACAGAGACTGGAATAGATCCAGCAAGTAATTGAGGACCCAGGTTTCAATTGGTATTCTGAAATGAAAAGGTTGGCACAGGAGAAGCATTCGTGGTCGTCCGCATCAAACGAGACTGATGACTCAAAAAAATAGTTTTTGCTTTGATATTTGCCTCAGTAAAAGAGGTTGGCAACACACGCCTAGACGGTGGCGCTCGACAGTGAAGTAAGCGGCTGCGAAGCTGATGGTGGAGAATTTTCCCTGCCATTATTTGGCCGGCAAGGGGAGGAGAATCTTCACGTCCGTATCATGGATTAAATGCCAAATGTGTCAAATGGCTCTGAGCACTATGTGACTCAACTTCTGAGGTCATCAGTCGCCTAGAACTTAGAACTAATTAAACCTAACTAACCTAAGGACATCACACACATCCATGCCCGAGGGAGGATTCGAACCTGCGACCGTAGCGGTCACGCGGTTCCAGACTGAAGCGCCTTTAACCGCACGGCCACACCGGCCGGCACCAAATGTGTCCTCAGAGTCTCGGGAAGTGAGGGTATATCTCACTGTTCATGGTGAATTGTGTTCTGCTTCGATGTAATGAACGTTACAGTTGAGCCAAAAATTTGTATGCGTTGTACACCATTACTTCTCTACGACATATACAGTCATTTTTCTCCAACGACAATGTTTTATTTGTCACATTCAACATTCTGTTTTCGCGGTTACTACGAATACAACAAAAACGACGAAGAACGAACTGTTAGAAGTAGAAATTTAATATTAGAGACAACTGTTAAGCACGCCGATATGATGTGTCGAAATAAAATCGATACAGGAAAACGTAGACGCAGAAACTTTACGTAACAGTGCAATGACAAAAGAGAAGGTATTAAAACCTATGTTGTATTACACTGTGTCTCTTGTAACATCTAAGTGGCAAGATTAGTTTTGTGTCTGGCAGTACATACTACGGAAACGTGTGAACACAAGAAACTGTAGTTGAGAAACGGAGTACTTACGTTCTGAGTTGGAATCACCAAAGGTCAGCAATTATTGCACACCTCTTGACACTGTGTTATTTCGGTGACCTAACCCTTCGATTAAATATAAGTCTAGTAACTCCAGTGACACAGTTGTCGAGAGGCCATTTGCTTCGATGGTATTGATATATTATTAATTAGTTGTACCTTACTACCCGAATATAAGATCTAACTTACTCTTTCCCTTTTTTTATTTTCTGCTATACAACAGTACATTTTTCATCTTGCGGTGTATGCAACTTAGCCTTACACCACTATCGCATTATTTGAATTTCCTGTACAATGTATTATTTTATTATTATTATTAATTACTTTAACTACTTATGTGGAGCATAGGGCTGCAACAAAGGATCGCCATCTTGTTCTGTCTTCTGCTAGTATCTTCATTTCTTCCCATCCTATTCCTTGCTGATGGCCTTCTGCTTCAACTGACCATCTCCATGTCAATTTGGACCTGCCTCGTCTCTGTCGTCCGTGCGGGATCCAGTCAAGTGCTTCTCTCGCAATATGTTCATTTGGTCTTCTAAGAGTATGTCCTAACTATCTGCTCTTCTTGCTTCTCATTTGAAGCTCAATTGGCTTCTGGTTTGTTCTTTCCCAAAGAGTTTTGTGAGAGATGACATTTGGCCACCCTATCCCCAGAATGTTCCTCAGGCATCTGTTGATAAATGTCTGCAGCTTGTGGATTAATGGTTTTGTCACTTTCCATGTTTCACATCCATAAAGGAGCACAGATTTTACATTACCTTCAAATATCCGCAATTTGGTCCTAAGTGATATTTCCTTCGATATCCAGGTAGAGCGTTGAATTGTAAAGGCTCCTCTTGCTTAGTTGATGCGGCTGTTAATGTCCTCTGTTGCACCGCCATCTGGTGTAATCATGCTTCCAAGGTAGGAAAACTTATCCACTTTTTCAATTATCTGGCTCCCAAGCTTAAGCTGTGCAGTGCTGTTATCATTTGCCTGCATGTTTTTAGTTTTTGGGCGTTAATTTTCAAGCCAACTTCCTTCGCTGCATATTTCAGATCTTCTAGCTTCTCTTTCATGTCGTTGAAGCTGTGGGATAGAAGGCAAAGGTCATCTGCAAAATCTAGGTCTTCTAGATGCGTCCCATTGCTCCATTTTATTCCTCTCACCTTATCTGTTACTTACACCATTACAAGATTAAGTACTAGGTTAAAAAGTGGGGGTGAGAACATGCAGCCTTGCTGAACTCCTGTTTTCACTGCTATTGGATCTGGAAGCAGACCTTTAAGTTGAATCTGGCATGTGCAGTTATCATACATGCAGTAGAAGAGAGCTATTATTTTCTTGGGGATTCCAAAAATTCGCAGTGAACTCCAAATTTTTGTTCCAGTTATACTGTCAAATGCCTTTTCAAAGTCTACAGACAGCATGTAAAGAGGTGACTGGTATTCCTATGAATGCTCTGCTATTATTGTCAAGGTGTTTATCTGGTCAACGTAAGAGCAACCTTACCTGAATCCTGCTTGTTCCCTTCTTATTTTCTTGTCTACACATGCTGTTATCCTATTTAGGTTTATTCGTGAAAGGATCTTACTTGGGATAGACAGCAGGGTGATGCCTCTCCAATGATCACAAACGGATAGGTATCCTTCCTTGGGGATCTTGATGAGTAAGCCTCTGTTCCAGTCATTTGGTACTTTTTCATTCATCCATATGGCTGTCGGTACTGGATGTAAAATTTCTGATGTTATAGAGAGATCCGCTTAATTCCCAGGATTTCTTCAGCAGTCTATACATAGGTCATTTTCACTGCATCCCATTGCCCCTCGATGTTATTCTTTCCAATTCCTCTGCTAAGCACTTCAAAACGATATCTCAATTTGGCCAAGAACTCTTTTCGGACATTTGTATTGTCCAACTTTCTACAGTTAAACTTAATCCTCTTTTGCCCACAATGTCTTTTGTGTGCAGCTATTTTTAGTCCGACTGTTGCTAGCATAAGATGGTAGTCGCTTCCGACATCTGCTCCTCTATTATTCCTCACATCTAGGAGTGATTGTCGCCAGGTCCTGCCAATTGCAAAGTAGTCTATCTGTTTCTCTGTGTTGCCATCCGGTGAGACCCACGACACTTTGTGGCACCGTTTATGTGGGTAAATTGAACCACCAATGATCAAGTTAAACATGCCGCATAGGTCTATGAGACGTTCCCCATTGTCATTGCGGGTTCCCAACCCATGTTGACCGATAATATGCTCTATCCCATCATTGTCATTCCCAATGTTTGCTTTGAAGTCACCCTTCAGAAGGAGGATATCTCTTTTAGAACACTTTTGCAGTGTTTTTCGAAGTTTGCTCTAAAATTTGTCTTTCTCTTCATCCTGAGGCACGTTTGTTGGTGTGTAATACTGTACAATGGTGACTGGACTCACTCTCGTTGCAAAACGAGCGACTACGTTTCTCTCTGTTATTGGGTGCCGCTCTATTCAAGACTGTTTTGTTCTCCGGTCTATTAGCAGTGCGACCCCTTCACTGTGTGTTTCACCCTTTCTTCCAAAATGCAGCAGAATATGTCCTTCCTTTATTCTTCTTTCTCCAAATCCAGTTATTCTTGTTTCACTTCATCCCAGAATTTCTACTCTGTATCGTTCCATTTCTTGTACCACTTCCATTTTTTTAACCAGTTGTTTTTGTGCAATCTATACATACGCTTAACTGTTACTCGAAGATAGAATCTAAAAGAAACGTTAAATGTAAATTCTGGTTGGTGAGGTATTTAAATAGACTTGCCGAACTGTGAATAACGAAACGTTGCCGCCGTATTGAGTAAGAACTTAACTTCATTATGACTTATCTGGGTTGTTCTACATTACATGATACTTTCTCTCGCAGATATCGACTACTTAGGTTACTGACTTGTTTTCTCTCCAATATGATTTACTATTATTACAGATGACTCAAGTTAGGATGAATAACTATGAGACTGTAAACACGCCGACAAATTTCAGGGAAACATAGATTTTTCTGATATTTAACTTTATATACGACAACCAGACCATTTACATTTTGACTTCTACACAGCTTGGTAGTCTGTAGACGTTCTAAGTACGAAACCGGTCGCAGGAAATAAATACGTAATAGTACGAGTGATGTGCTTTTTATTAATCGTCAAAATACAGATTTTGCCTTCATATAAACGTCGAGTACGAGTGACGTTTGGAGGCGGGGCACCGTGGTCTGGGAGTAACATGTTTGCCTATTTCACTCATTTTACCGGCTCTGCAACGGTGCTGTTTGATTGTGTACGCTGCTGAAATCTCAATAAAGACGTGAGTTGTTAGCCCCAGACTAAACCTGACTGAAGAGTAACAAATAATTCTTACAGCTGAAGAGAACTGGAAGCAGCCAGTGGCTAAAGCTTTCCTTAGCTCACACTAAATCTGACTGCAGAGTACCAAATAATGTGCACCGCTGACCATGAATACCGGTACGCTGCCTAGAATAGTGTACTGCATTACTGTTACTGTGAAATGTTAATCTTAACGAACGAAGGCCTGAATTGAATTAACACGATTCAAAAGTCATAGTGCTCCACCCAGGAAAAGACTGCAGGGGAGCACATGCTGGAACCCTGGGTAGCCGCTCTTGGCAAAGACCTAGTGGAGGTGGTTTCCCGTTGCCTTCCTCTGACATATTATGAAATATCCACTGTGTATTTGTGACGTCTGGATGTTTGTGATGATTAGATTTCCAGTGTAGTGTTGGGTTTATGTTTTTACTGGGGAAAGGATGGGAAAGGGTGAAACCCCATGCCAACACATACCATACTCCCGAAGAGCACCAAGGTGCCGCTGAGTTTAACTTCCACAACTCGGCATATAAAAGAAAAGACTTAACTACTTCATTCCCATTTTGTGCCTAAGAATTTGTTGACGATGTTATTTTCTTGAAAGAGGTAGAAAATGCATTTTACGAACGCATATGGGTGCAAATAAGAAGTTCAACAATTACGTAAGAGCTGTGGGGCACATCTACGAAAAATATTTGTAGAATAGTATTGTGTTACCTTAGTGCCGTTTATCCAGAAACAGCTCGATAAAGTGGTACAGGGTCAAGAGGGCAAATATAAAAAGCAGAGAAACCATCATTCTCACTCGGAAAATAAATGTTAGAAGAAGATGCGAATCGACAGATGGTTCGTACAGTGTAAAAAAATTACCTCAGGTCTAAAAAAAAAACAGAAATGATTTATAAGAAATCGCTGTTAATAGTGAATATTATGAAAGTGACGTAAATATAGTGAAATCGGAGAATAAGGAAATTGATGAACAGAAGAGCTACTGCTACTCAAGAACGTAGAAAATTTACAGGAAACATGAAGTACGAAATGGAAAAAGAAACGGAAGATAGAAGTTTCTGCGACAATCCATAGATATATTGTGCAACAAAAGCAGAAAATTTGTTGCAACATGCCTTCAGACATCCACAAGTACGAGTAAAAATATTATATCTGAGGAGTAGAAACATTATTCCAGGTGTCCATGACCTTTGAGGAAGACGAGTAGAGTTAAGGCCTGAAGGACGTCATGAGACCAGTTTAATTCCATTATACTAAGTACGCTAACAAATGACGAGCTAGATTTTGTAAAACTACAACACAAGTTCAAACACTGATCTCTTCTGTTCATACATTCTAGTCACTAAGCAGCTGTGCTGCCATCACTTACAGAGCGCGTCATCTAAAACGAGGTATTAGTTTTAACTCTGTATTTATTCTGAATACTACAAATCTCACCTTGTAAAAACTACTTTTCGAAACTAATAAAAAAGGGGAATTGTTTTAATTCCACTACCTGCACAGTTGCAAAAGATTACTTGCAAAATTCTGTAAAGATTCTTCAAAATTGGCCATGAACGGGGACAGTAAAGAGGAGCACACCAGAACACCACCCCACACTGTAGATCAAACGTGGGATTACAAAATGAGATAACATCTTTAGTTGACAGAATTCAGAGGGAAGAAAATTGATTGCTGGGAGTTTCACATCCCATTTACATGCGATGGGGACTACAGACCCTGTTGCCTAATGAAGCTATCCATCTTAACTACTTTCCTCCAGTTTACGCCCGTGTGGACACGTACGAGTTTGTGTGTGTGTGTGTGTGTGTGTGTGTGTGTGTGCGCGCACTTGTGTGTGTATGCATGTATGTGGGTCGGTGTGGGAAGTTATTTTTATCTTCGAAGTGTGTCGTACACATGTGTTACTGAGCATGCACTCGGATGTCTGAAGAAGAACGATTCAAAAGTTTCAAGAAGAATGTGAAACTTGATAGAGCCTGAGGTGCAGATACTGAACAGACATTTATCATGCAGAAATACTGTCATTTTCAGTAACCAGCTCTCGTATACGTGGTACATTTATTACCAGATGAAAGATGAACTGAAATAGTTGCAGAGTGATGAAGCTGAACTAATATGTAGAACACCAGACGCTGGGCTGAAAATCTAATAGAACAACGCTGCATAATATACCACTGGTCGCTAGTGATGGCGAGAATTGAGTTACTAACGTGTAGATTAATTACTTAACATTTACAAATTACATACACTCCTGGAAATGGAAAAAAGAACACATTGACACCGATGTGTCAGACCCACCATACTTGCTCCGGACACTGCGAGAGGGCTGTACAAGCAATGATCACACGCACGGCACAGCGGACACACCAGGAACCGCGGTGGTGGCCGTCGAATGGCGCTAGCTGCGCAGCATTTGTGCACCGCCGCCGTCAGTGTCAGCCAGTTTGCCGTGGCATACGGAGCTCCATCGCAGTCTTTGACACTGGTAGCATGCCGCGACAGCGTGGACATGAACCGTATGTGCAGTTGACGGACTTTGAGCGAGAGCGTATAGTGGGCATGCGGGAGGCCGGGTGGACGTACCGCCGAATTGCTCAACACGTGGGGCGTGAGGTCTCCACAGTACATCGATGTTGTCGCCAGTGGTCGGCGGAAGGTGCACGTGCCCGTCGACCTGGGACCGGACCGCAGCGACGCACGGATGCACGCCAAGACCGTAGGATCCTACGCAGTGCCGTAGGGGACCGCACGGCCACTTCCCAGCAAATTAGGGACACTGTTGCTCCTGGGGTATCGGCGAGGACCATTCGCAACCGTCTCCATGAAGCTGGGCTACGGTCCCGCACACCGTTAGGCCGTCTTCCGCTCACGCCCCAACATCGTGCAGCCCGCCTCCAGTGGTGTCGCGACAGGCGTGAATGGAGGGACGAATGGAGACGTGTCGTCTTCAGCGATGAGAGTCGCTTCTGCCTTGGTGCCAATGATGGTCGTATGCGTGTTTGGCGCCGTGCAGGTGAGCGCCACAATCAGGACTGCATACGACCGAGGCACACAGGGCCAACACCCAGCATCATGGTGTGGGGAGCGATCGCCTACACTGGCCGTACACCACTGGTGATCGTCGAGGGGACACTGAATAGTGCACGGTACATCCAAACCGTCATCGAACCCATCGTTCTACCATTCCTAGACCGGCAAGGGAACTTGCTGTTCCAACAGGACAATGCACGTCCGCATGTATCCCGTGCCACCCAACGTGCTCTAGAAGGTGTAAGTCAACTACCCTGGCCAGCAAGATCTCCGGATCTGTCCCCCATTGAGCATGTTTGGGACTGGATGAAGCGTCGTCTCACGCGGTCTGCACGTCCAGCACGAACGCTGGTCCAACTGAGGCGCCAGGTGGAAATGGTATGGCAAGCCGTTCCACAGGACTACATCCAGCATCTCTACGATCGTCTCCATGGGAGAATAGCAGCCTGCATTGCTGCGAAAGGTGGATATACACTGTAATAGTGCCGACATTGTGCATGCTCTGTTGCCTGTGTCTATGTGCCTGTGGTTCTGTCAGTGTGATCATGTGATGTATCTGACCCCAGGAATGTGTCAATAAAGTTTCCCCTTCCTGGGACAATGAATTCACGGTGTTCTTATTTCAGTTTCCAGGAGTGTATAATACAATGGCAAAGTATCCAAATTTATATAATTGTGTGGCACACCAAAGAAACATTCGATAGTGTACAATGAATGGAGTTTTTCACTCCCTTGAAAGAACTTTCCTTCACCAGTTACGGTCAGTCGGTATTTAGGGTCGTTCGCCCAACATTCACAAAATATGGAACAGACACTCCCATGATCTGTAAGATAAATCTCAGTAGGATTAGGCAAGGAGAGAAGGTTATAATCTGTAAAACCGGAAATTTCTTTGGGAATATTTTCAAACATTCCCTCTTCGTCTCGTATAGTTTCATTGACTTCCGACAGGTGGCAGCGCTGTACGGAGCTGTTAAAATGGCGTCTGTAACGGATGTGCGTTGCAAACAACGGGCAGTGATCGAGTTTCTTTTGGCGGAAAACCAGGGCAACTCAGATATTCATAGGCGCTTGCAGAACGTCTACGGTGATCTGGCAGTGGACAAAAGCACGGTGAGTCGTTGGGCAAAGCGTGTGTCATCATCGCCGCAAGGTCAAGCAAGACTGTGTGATCTCCCGCGTGCGGGCCGGCCGTGCACAGCTGTGACTCCTGCAATGGCGGAGCGTGCGAACACACTCGTTCGAGATGATCGACGGATTACCATCAAACAACTCAGTGCTCAACTTGACATCTCTGTTGGTAGTGCTGTCACAATTGTTCACCAGTTGGGATATTCAAAGGTTTGTTCCCGCTGGGTCCCTCGTTGTCTAACCGAACATCATAAAGAGCAAAGGAGAACCATCTGTGTGGAATTGCTTGCTCGTCATGTGGCTGAGGGTGACAATTTCTTGTCAAAGATTGTTACAGGCGATGAAACATGGGTTCATCACCTCGAACCTGAAACAAAACGGCAATCAATGAAGTGGCGCCACACCCACCCCCTACCAAGAAAAAGTTTAAAGCCATACCCTCAGCCGGTAAAATCATGGGACGCTGAAGGGGTTATTCTGTTCGATGTCCTTCCCCATGGTCAAACGATCAACTCTGAAGTGTATTGTGCTACTCTTCAGAAATTGAAGAAACGACTTCAGCGTGTTCGTAGGCACAAAAATCAGAACGAACTTCTCCTTCTTCATGACAACGCAAGACCTCACAGAAGTCTTCGCACCCGAGAGGAGCTCACAAAACTTCAGTGGACTGTTCTTCCTCATGCACCCAACAGCCCCGATCTCGCACCGTCGGATTTCCATATGTTTGGCCCAATGAAGGACGCAATCCGTGGGACGCACTACGCGGATGATGAAGAAATTATTGATGCGGTACGACGTTGGCTCCGACATCGACCAGTGGAATGTTACCGTGCAGGCCTACAGGCCCTCATTTCAAGGTGGCGTAAGGCCTTAGCATTGAATGGAGATTACGTTGAAAAATAGTGTTGTGTAGCTAAAAGATTGGGGAATAACCTGGTGTATTTCAATGCTGAATAAAACAACCCCTCTTTCAGAAAAAAAATGTGTTGCATTACTTATTGAACTGCCCTCGTACTTCTGGCTCGATGTATTATGGAAAGACAGACCGCTAATGAACAACGAAATAATACTTCCCAAAATGTTTAGCATTTGCAGGAGAACATGGCCTTAAACTACACCCTTCTGGTTAAGAGTGTAACGATAACTTGGTATAAAGGAGGAAACACTTAAAAGAGCGCTACATAAAATATCTATCATGTTACATTCAACTTCACTTTCAAACCCCAAAGGCAAAATCATTTGTCTTTTAATCTGGCACGCATATTTAGTAACAATAATAACAACGTCAGTTTATTTAAATTAGAGACTAAGGAATAATGTAACACATACTGGCCACCCCTGTGGTTCTGCATTGTAGATAAATTCTAGTGCAGGAAGCACCAGGTTAAATTTTCGACCAATAGACCACTTCTTATTCATGGGTCGTGTCGAATTCCTGCACTGATCCCGTTACCTGCCGATTTACGTCCGTAATGCCTACAACCGGAATAGCACTGGCTAGATTCCGATCTAGTTCACCTTCCATGCCATAACGTGAGGAGTCTGGCAGACAACCGTCGGAACACACTGGTACGGCAAAGTCCACAACATATGGGGAAAAGACAAACCTGCAAATCAGTCCACAATCAAACCGACCGCTGTAGATGATAGTGACAGCTTAACGCTTACATTCTGTATTTCGTGGAGTAGAGTGGATCTATCCACAACACATTCTCTCCTGGATATTCCAGTATTCTCGAGTAAATGCTGTAAGGTTTACAAGAGAAACTTCTTTTCGAAAATATGATACAGCGCAGCACGCTAATGCAGATTCCTCTGGACACGGAAACCAATCGTCTGCTGCGAGTAAACGGGCGAGGCAACTAAGTCGCCGCATCTTATCTTCAGTACAGTCCGCCCCAGTAGCTGAGTGGTCAGCGTGACGGATTGCCGTCCTCTGGGCCCGGGTTCGATTCCCGGCTGGGTCGGAGATTTTCTCCGCTCAGGGACTGGGTGTTGTGTTGTGTTCATCATCATTTCATCCCCATCCGGCGTGCAGGTCGCCCAATGTGGCGCCGACTGTAATAAGACCTGCGATATGGCGGCCGGACCTGCCCCGCGAGGGGCCTCCCGGCCAATGACGCCAAACGCTCATCATCATCATCTTCAGTACAGTGACGCTCGGAGATCACAGCACCACCTTTGGTAGGCCGATTACTGTCACTTCAAATTCGTGCGTACGTAGTCTCACTACCGACCTCACTTCGGCATCCCTTCAACATTATGCAGATAATCACTAGTAATTCAAATAAATAGCTGTCAGACTTTCGGAGTGTTCTAGTTTCAAGTAATTGCAGAAGTCAATGTTGTTATAAACAATGTAACAGCACTAGAAGAAGTCGGTGAACGTAGAAAGAAAGTATTAAACGTCTTACCCGTTCTTAATGATCAATGACAAGAACAGAGGTTGCAGCTACCTCGCCAGACGGAGTACCATGAGTGTAAGAACATTACGAATCAGAGTCTCTTGGTCGTGAAAAAGAAGAAAAAGGCAAGAAAGCAGTTACTAACAAATAAAGACGCAGTCACAACTGCTCTAAACACTCAATTCGAATCTATAGTTTTCGAGCCGGCCGAAGTGGCCGTGCAGTTAAAGGCGCTGCAGTCTGGAACCGCAAGACCACTGCGGTCGCAGGTTCGAATCCTGCCTCGGGCATGGATGTTTGTGATGTCCTTAGGTTAGTTAGGTTTAACTAGTTCTAAGTTCTAGGGGACTAATGACCTCAGCAGTTGAGTCCCATAGTGCTCAGAGCCATTATAGTTTTCGAGTAGAGAGAAGAGGCCTCTCCTACTCCACCAATAACTAAAACTAATTAGTATAAAAACGTAGTGTTGTATTAAGGTAATGAACAAACACCGAGTGTATATAGGTAACACCTTTTAAAGTAGCAGTCGGCTTGAAAGTCTGTTAAAAGTGACTTGAATCGTCAAAGTGAACCGAGATTCTGCGTTATTTTAAGAATAGTCCAGAATAGTTGTGAAAAGTATTATCTAACTTAATTAACCACACACAAATGCAAATCATCAAATTGAAAATATCTCTGATATCAAATCTTAGAAGACTGTTTAGTATATTCTGGTGTTACTCAACAATTACAAATTGTCAGCCAACTCATCTATACTAATGCGCCGGCAAAAAAAGAAGTAATCAAAATTATTTAACATTTTTACCTTGGTTGAATGAAGACTTTTGCTTCCATGTTCAACAATATTGACATACCTCAATTAATCTAACTTTTTTTGGCTTCACACAGCACACCCCATAGACTGCCTAATCCATTGTCTTTCCCTCAAAGGCGTCTAGCTACCTACAACTGTGCGCCAAGCGTCCTGTTACTCCAACAAAACAGAATAATATCTTTGGCTCTGCAATCGTGCACAGTAAGCGGTCCGCATTATCGACCTTATCAGAGACATTCATCGTTTATAATATACTAGTTTCAATTTAAGTTATTAATATTTCTATCTTATTCTGGTGTCACATACAAGTGTGCCACAGTATATTCCTATCAAGAGTCTCGTAGAGGAAACAACTGGTTTGAAGCCGGCCGGGGTGGCCGAGCGATTGTAGGCGCTACAGTCTGGAACCGCGCGACCGCTACGGCCGCAGTTTTGAATCCTGCCTTGGGTATGGATGTGTGTGATGTCCTTAGGTTAGTTCGGTTTAAGTAGTTATAAGTTCTAGGGGACTGCTGACCTCATAAGTTGAGTCACATAGTGCTCAGAGCCATTTGAACCACTTTGAAATTTGAAATTTTTGCTTGTTTTCCATCTGCGTACCTAACCCGGTCAGAATAGTCCTTCAGGTCCTGTCTTGCATCAGTCCAACGTAGTTTGGACGCGACACGATTTATATAACTTTTAGCTGGTTGACGCTAATAGTTACAAAATAACAACAGTAAGTAAATGGTTGTAATACAAGTTAAAATTTTTGAACGCCGTCGGAATGAATGTAATGTCTTTTCCAATAAGAATTTGGACTACGAGGCTATATCAGTAAAAGTCACAAATTACTACTGCTGTTAGTAATAATAATATTACAATAATAATACTAATAATGTTAGTGGGATATGGTAAATCTATTTTGGGTGCCAAAAAGTGATATTTTATTACAAAGTGAGTTCTAAGAGAGAAAGTCAGACTATACCAGCTTGTGATTTTGTGAAATGAGATAGGTCTGGCGGGGAAAAAAATATTTAACAAAGATGTAGTACACAAACATATATAGACATTATTGTTGTTTTTCTAAATAAATCATTAATAGTCGTTAGGAGTGAGGGAGATTACCCGAAAGTCTGTTTCATGGTATTGACAATGGCTTGCAGAAAGTGGCCATTTGTGAAGTTAGAAGGATTTTGCTCTGCTGAGATTATTTCTGCTATGCTACTCTTGCCAAAACTTTAAGATAAAGCGAAACATGGAAACTTTCCAGGCTGGCACAAGAGTCTCAGTGCATGGAAATCTCTGAACTCGTCTGCAAGTATCTGTGGTGATATCTATGAGAGCAGAGCATTCCATCTGTCCTGCTAAGTTGGCCCATATTGAGCCACCTGTCTGAAAAGGGAGACTACCGTGTAGCAGTTACTACTTGCATGTTATGATGAGAAGATAGTTAATCGTTGAGCAGGTTAAAAAGGTTGCTGTTGCATGTGTTTCGTCTAAGAAACAAACGTGGTTTTGACGTTATATTTCGTATGGCTGAATCAAATCATTCTTACACCATAACCATAATTAGGTACATGGCTCTGAGCACTATGGGACTCAACTGCTGTGGTCATCAGTCCCCTAGAACTTAGAACTAATTAAACCTAATTAACCTAAGGAAATCACATACACCCATGCCCGAGGCAGGATTCGAACCTGCGACCGTAGCAGCAGCGCGGCTCCGGACTGGAGCGCCTAGAACCGCACGGCCACCGCGGCCGGCTAATTAGGTACATGAGCATCAAAAATCTAAATCTGTCTTGCGTGAGGCACTTGAAATTATGAGCCATACACGAGACGAGCCCTGCGTTAGGAATTTATTTCCTATGGTTCATTCGTATCATGCTTACCACGCAAATATAATTAGACCCATAATCATCGACAGACCGCGTCTATACGCTGCAAGTTGCCTTACAATAGCTGATGAAGAATGTATTGGATAAAACTGACTGATTGTCCATTCATGAACTGAGAGCGAGAAGGACAACTGTCGGAACACTATCTAAGCTGGAATATCTTTCTTTATCCTATCATACACATTTCGCAGGTTCTATGCGAGAGGAAGTATTGTGGTAGCTACATGTTCTTGGAATTAACCCTGTCAGAATTACAACTTTTGTGTGATATACAAGGTTATCTTGCACGGCGCTACGTGTGGTGGTTCTTTTTTTTATGTTATCAGCATCCTATTAATTCTGTCTGATGAGCCAGTGAGGGTGTGGTATACTCAGTACCGGGTCGCAATACGGTAAAGAAATTAAATTTTCTCGAGATTATTGCGATTAACCCCAGTGCTAGTTACCTACATCTACTTTTATGCAGTCGGAGTTGGTACAATTTACACCTCTCTAGGTGCATAGTTATTTTTATGCTGATATTGTTATTTTTAATGAACTTACGCCCTTTTTCCCCTAAGTGCGTCACATTTGGTAATAACCAGCGTCAAATAACAGTCTCTATCACTAGCGTTGAGCCTCTGCAGATGTTCCACAACTTCAAAAAAATACTCTGGCCTTGTGACTTTCTCACGTAAAACAGCGAAATCCACAAACAGCTTCAACGGAGTCTCAGGCATTAGATACGATACCAGTTCATTTAAATATCTGGCATCTGCAAATATAATCTGATAATCGGCGCCTATCTCACGCAAAGAGACTGTGTAGTCCGAAGGCATTCGTTTCATCGATGCCTGATAGGCTATTATGGATTTCAGTAGCTTTCCCTATGAAAATAAGTCCTGTTTCACTACACGATCGATTCAAATTAGAAGGACTTCCTCCTCTCTGGAGGTAACTGGAGGTCGGCGTACATATCATCTATGAATGTAACATCACACTCCGGCTGCTGCAGCAATTGTTTGTAGTCGTATCGCAGTCCTGCTCCTTTGAGAATATAGTAAGTATTGTAAAATCAGTATCTTTTGTAGGTTTTATTGTCTTATGAGACCATTCTGGCTATAGAATATTATGTAAGAATTTGTTGCTGTAGTTTACGAAAAGAAGAAACAAGCTACCTGTGTATTAATTAAATTTACATGCAAAGCATCAGCCCTATTATCATGTTCATCTGGAATTCGGGCTAGTTGCCTTCTATAATTCTCACTGCTTGAAACGGTGTTCTTATGTCAGCGCGGTCAGCTCTTTACAGATACTTCAGGTGGGTATCTCAACAGCCGATTAGTTATGTGCTGCAGACCTGCTGCATCATTTATTCTGTTTTACAATAGCTGTACGTGAATGGAAACCTGCTGAAACACTGCTGCAACATTGCCAATTGTAATTACATACTGATGAGGTCTAATATGGCTTTCCCATTATATTAAATACCACCTGTCCCGTAATTAGTTCGACGGGAGATGGGGTTTTGGAAGGAGATCGCCGCTGGGAATTTGCTAAATGTTGTGACCGTTTCATTTAATATATGTATATTAATTGAAATTACGCAAAGCCTCATGAAGTAATGAACGCTGTTTTGTGTAATTCAAACCAAAAATAACATCGCTAATTTTAAAGGTAAATTAACAAATGGAGTAATTATCTACCTTTAACGTGGTCAAAGCACATTGCATTTACAGTGTGTACAAACCAGTTCGTAGGACAGTTGCATTTTCACTCTAAGTTTCGTTATTCCGTTGCGAAGACAAGTTTAGAGATGTTTGAAACGACTTAGTATCACGTAAACTGAACACTGACATTAATTAAAATCGATCCAAGTGAAGCAGCGGTTAAGACACTGACGTATATTCGGGATTAAATGAGTTAAAATCTCACTCCGGCCACTAAGAGCCAGACCTACTTCGATGAATATCCACATGATGAAAAGGTCACTGTGGTCATTTCTTAATGAATCTGTGAAAACATAAGAGACTGAAACTACATTTGTACTACGATTTGTTCCTCAGGCGTGGGGTCAATTTTACAAGAAATTTATTTAACATAAAATATCCTTCTTGACAGACGGCATTAAGTAATACAATGTCATCTCCCTCGGGTTTTCTGGGCGTGAATGATTAAAAGTATTCTTCCAGCTATACTACTGAGTTGTTTCAATTTTCTGTATATTTTCTTCAGTCTGTTTTGAAGCCAGTCAGTGAGTACAAATAATACCGAATCTCGCAGCAACTGAAGAAGACTTCTGGATGGGTCGTCGAAATATTGTGCATGAAATGGAAACAAAAGCTCCGCAGAACACAAGTAATCACACATTTAACAAGTAATACGCCTGAGTTTCAGCTGAAACCCAATTACAATTACTGAAGACAGGTTTAGAAATAAGTGGATAATAATTTCAGCGAAATGCATGAATTACACACCCTTGATCTAGGGGTAGCGTCTGTGACCACCATTCAGAACGTCCTGGCTCCCGTGTTCGAACCCAGTCACTGCGAAAATTTCGAATATAAGTCATCAGCAATGGCGACCGAAGACATCTGGTGTAAGAAGTACATACCGTTCTGTCAGTGGCATTGTTAAAGAGGCCGGAGGAGCGCTTGAGGGGGAAAACTGTCCCAAAAGCAGAAGAATACGCAACGATCAACAGCAGGCGGTGCATTGCATTGCATTGCCTTAGGCAATGGAAACCACTGCACTGAAGACACATAATGGACATCCACAGGACATGTCACCTGTAATTGAAAGATGGAACAACCAATGGAGTGGTAACATTCTACAAGTCGGAGTAAGAAATGTCAGAAATTCGAACGCAGTAGAAAAGTCATAATATCTGAAGAGGGAAATGCCAAGGCTCAGTCCATATGTAGTAGGGGTCAGTGAAGTGAAATGGAAAGAAGATAAGATATTTTGGTCAGACGAATGCAAGGTGATATTAATAGCTGCAGAAAATGGTATGGACCCTCTGTGTATGAACACTTCATTGAGTTCCGCAGTGGCACGCGGAAAACTGTGTAGATATTAGGATTAACAGTGAAATGACTCGGGTTAACTCCTCAGTCACAGTTCAGGGGGTTCTGAAACACAATGCCCGGCAAAAAATGTGAAGCAACCAATAGACGTTGTCGGATGCCAGTGTAACTTCGTGCACTAAAACGCTCTTAACAGACTTTTAAAACAGCCTGTCACTGATCCAACTAAGCTGAAACGGATTAGTTGAGATGGGTTCCTAGAAATGTAATACGTTTGAATATCTCTACCAGTATGGACTCTAGTGCCCGTTGAAGCCACACTTGAACCCTCCTGACTAGTTAAAGAGTTACGCTCCCTTTAGTCAGATTCAGTTTAACACAGGATGCTTCAGCACTGAAAGGGTACACCAATAGAATCGGCATGTGGCTAGTTTTCTTCTTACTTCGGTTTGTTGGCAAAGTAACACGCTCGTACACTCTCAGGCTCTCTTACATTATAACATGTATGCGAAAGCAGTACCAAATCCAGATTCGAAAGCTAATGCGATCACATATTTTCGGAGATTATAAAGCAATAATGAGTCCCAGGGTAAGATGTCATCACAACATCACAAAGAAAATTCATAAAATTCTCATGGAAACAAAGATTACAGGGAAAAATCCACTTGAATGGAAATGTACATTTATTAAGCCACTCTGTGCAAAAGGCAGCGGAACAGACCTAATATTTACACAGGTATCTCTGTATTGCCAATCACTTACAAAATTCTGTCAAAGGCATTATTCAACAGATTATATCTACAAGGTGATACAAACATAGGTGAACACCAAGTAGACTTAAGGTATGCAAGATTCCTTATTGAACAGATTTCAAACCTGCGAAAGCTCTGAAGGACACACAGATGAAAAACGCTGTAACACATTCGTGGACTTTAAAGAGGCCTACAACTCCGTAGGCTGGCAGACGCTCATTGACACACTTGAATAATACAAAAGAAACTCATACATCACTCACAGATACTACACACGACTAAAATTTGTAAAAGAAATCTCAGAGCAATTCGAGACGCATAAGAGTGTCAATCAAGCATTTAGTCTCTCAACATTTTTATTCAAAATGATCTTGGACGAAATTATCAGACAATGGCGAGAAATAGTAAAACGTATTCAGTTGGGAAGAACATGTGCAAACAATCAATCACAAAATGTATGGCATTTGCAGATGACCTGGAAGACCTAAAGACCAATAGACGGGAAGCACAATAAAAAACGCAACACTCATATGAAGTCTCTGCCAGCACAACTCTACAGGTACCATATGAGATAACATCCTACCGGGAAATGAAGAACAACAGACATGTGACGCATGCAAAACACGGAAAGGTAGACATAGTGGAAAAAATCAAATATACTGGGGAACATTTACAAATAGGAGGATCAAGTGACATATCCAACATAGAACGAACAGCAATACTTCCTAAAGCATCATATGAAAGTAAGCCAAAATATCATTACATTACAGTTATAGTATCAGAATCACACCACGCAACAGAAATGACAACATTGTGAGCATCGGGCATCACAGAGACAGAGAAAACTGGACATAAAACCTTCAGAATAATTTTTGGAGCTGTAAACAGAAATGGTACAATTATAAGCCAAAACCTTATAACCTTGACATTGGATGCCTCCTAGTGGCGTTACGGGCACGTGACGCGGTTACAAAAGTAGCGCAGAGACAGAGATCACTCTATTGAAGACATGGGATACAAATGGGGACATCCATTGAGATTAGCGACTGTGACACAGGGCAGATTATTATTATACAGAGTCTGTGAACGAGTAACTCGAAAACGGCTAAGCTGGTGGAATGTTGACATGCTACTCTCGTGAGCATCTACGGAAAGAGGTACTACTAGTAAGCGACAAATGGTTGAACGGCTGCCAGTCTTCAAGGAACGTGGGGTTCGGAGGCTTGTCTGCTCTGTTCTGTGGCGTCTCTCTCGAATTAGCACAATGCTGGTGCACACACACGGTGCAAACCGTTATCAAACATTGTTGAACATGGAGTTCCGTAGCTGAGCATCCCTACGTGTTCACATGTTGACCCAACGACATCGTCGATTACGATTGTAGTGGCCGCGAGGCAATCTGGACTGGACCTTCTACCGATGTAAATATGTCGGATCTTCCAGTAAATCATATTTTTGCTGAACTTGATCCATGATCGTCTCACAAACGCTGTCATCGAAGTGAACGGCGGCTCGAAACCTTCAGTGCGCCACGGACGCAGGTTGATGGGAACAGTATTGCGCTTTGAGAGATCTTGTCCTGCGCTTTCATGGGACCTGTGGTAGCAATCGAAGACACGCTGACAGCTGCGAGCCACCTGTATCCTGTAAAGCTTGATGTCTTCCTCGAAGGCGACGTCATCCTTCACCTGTATATTTTACATGTCTTGTACGTCTTTATGAAGGGCAACCATATATGAAAATTGTCGACTGGGTTTGACATGGTAGAGCACGACTGAAAACGTAATATCCCCACAGTATCCCACATCAGTGCATGAATTGTAAGTGTAACTGTTACGGAGTGAAGATTTTTGTTTCCTTTGAAGTGAGTGTGCGACAAGCCAAGTAAACATAGATGGGTTACTTCGCCATGAGGTTCAACCTTCCGTATCACAAACTTAACAGTCATGACAAGGAGCTGTGTAATACGTCCAACCGCGGCCACTTTCTCCAAGGTTCCGCGAGCGGCCGAGCCGGACTCCCTGGGGCGAGCTCCCTGGTGCAGTCATTCTGCAAGCCCACAGCGGGAAGCCGGGCTGACGTCTTCGCCTCGCTGAAGAAGGGACACGGTGCGAAGGGCCCGTCTCACAACGAGAAGTGTGCCGAAAGCTGGTGGACACCTGCAGCCATTAGGACAGAACGCCAAGAATGTACACGCGAAAGCATCTGAGTTCTTCAGGCATTTCAGCAATCATTTTACCTGCCTTAGAAAACAGCACCCCACGGGGCATGGGGAGGAGCATGCAAAAAGTGCGGAGAATCGGTGCAGGGAGGCGTGTGAGAGAAACCAGCATCCTTAAGAAGATGTTTTCTTCGACAGTGAGGACATTCCTCGTAAATGACGGACGCCGCCAAATTTTGAGACGGAGCCCAAACATGAGTCTGTCCAGGGCTCACGCAGAGAGAGCGGTTATAAAGAAGTCTTGTGTAGCTGATCTCCCAACAGCCTCGGATTGCAGGAAAACATCTTGTGAAATCGTGAGGAAGGTTCCAATTCACGAGGCACACGCCAGCCCACGCCACATATAAAATTTCCACCCTGCACAGAGAGGCGTGACGATGAAATGGCTATATGGCATTGGGCTACATTGAAAATTTCGTCCTCCAATGACGACGCCAAATGGAATAACGATACGTAGAGGACTTGAGCTGAGAGTTGGATGGGAAGCGAAAAAAGGAGGAGTCGTGGAGACACTGCCGAAGGGAGAGGACATTAGCGCTCTGCCACACATCGCCAACATCTACCTTCCGAAGCCGTCAGAGCAGAGCTTCGGCCACGCAATTGACAACGGGCAGACATCTTGGAGACCGTACCTGGGCCCTACCGCTAAGCCGCGATTGCTGACGAGGGCAGCCAACCCTTGCAGCACATCTCCGACGTGACGCGCCGCACCAACGCAGCGACAGCAGTATACGTCGAACGATAACGAAGAATCGTGAGACCATTAGTTCCCTTCCTCCCTGAGTCGTGTCCACGTCCAGTCAAATCAGGCCAGAAATTTGTAATTTTGTTATGTTTTGTGTAAACAGCACGTAAATAAATGCATTTCTTTCATGTTTTGATCATATAAGCAATGTTTTACCTTCACAAATGAACCCTTTAATTTTCGACACTTTGTGTTTGATTTCAAATAATTTCTCGAGTTCACCACATTACAGACATACGCATAGAGTAAAAAACAACACAAAGAAGATTTTTAATATCGTAACGGATCAATGAAGCAAAATCGGTATCCGAAAATAGAAGAAGTTCGCCGGCCGCGGTGGCCACGTGGTTCTAGGCGCTGCAGTCCGGAACCGCGCGACTGCTACGGTCGCAGGTTCGAATCCTGCCTCGGGCATGCATGTGTGTGATGTCCTTAGGTTAGTTAGGTTTAAATAGTTCTAAGTTATAGGGTACTGATGACCTCAGATGTTAAGTCCCATAGTGTTCAGAGCCATTTTTTTTTTAGAAGAAGTTCAAAAACAAGCACGACAAGTAGGAAATGGTAAATGAAAGAGACAAACTGAGAAACAAAATTATGAATGCGAAGTAAAATAAAGGAAAAAGTACAGGAAAAGTATGGACAGAGCAAAGGAAACAACTACAACACAGACAGAGGATGGTGAGTTTTTGTTAAGAAAGAAAGAAGGAAACATGAAAAATCGAATGATTCTATAACACCAAAGTTAAACACAGTGTATATAAATTCAGAACATCTAATCGATTGTGAAATGGAAATCACAGATGAAAGCAAAAATGGTTTATTTGAAACATTTAGCTACATCATCCAGCTACTTATTTGCAGAGTCTTAGGGACAGCTGAGACATTTCTTGTAGCATGGTCTCAACTTTCCGATAATCTTGTCACTGAAGGCAGGCGGCTGTGCTTTCCGCCTGTTGCCTACTCTGGTCTGGAACTCGCTGTCTGAGGCAATAGGCAGGTGTGTGAATTCCTAAGGGGCCAAACTTCTGAGGCCATCGGACCCTAGAGTTACACACTACTTTAAATTAACTTACGCTAAGGACAACACACACACCGATGCCCGAGGGAGGACTCGAACCTCCGGCGGGAGGGGCCTCGCAATTCGTGAAATGGTGCCTCTAACCACGCTGCCACTCCGCGCGGTTTCTCATAGCGAGCTGAGAGAAGAAGATCAGAGGGAATCAAAACCAGGCCGTATTACGTGTGATCAATCACTTCCTGTGAAAAATGCTGCAGGAACATCGTTGCTGCACTACAGTGTGCGGGCGAACATTGTCATAAAGAAGGAAACTGATGGTAGTTACGTTATGTATTCTCCCAGAAATGAGGCCTAAACTCTCCGCAGGCTCTTCAAATTTCGAGGAGACATTATAAGCATCTTCACCTGCTCACTCTGAGCTCAGAGCAGGAAAGTGTTATGTGATGTGATCGCCTGGCATTCTGGAGACAACGCTCAACACAACTCTGTGCAAGGCTTCATTGGTTTCTTTCTGTGGTATTTTTACTACAGTTTTAATTTCAGACTGATCGGAGGTTGAAAAAATTGCCGTTACATACCCTGGTTAGTACAGATAAAACGTGAAATAAGAGAGATTATACAACTGAGAATTGTCAGTATAGTTTGGTATTTCAAATGATATCTTGACTGAAATTTATAATAAAGAATGATTGTAGAAATAGTTGTCGTGCATGAAAGTGCGAAGTTTAAAATGAATAGAACTACCGTAGCATAAAATGATACCTCTGCTAACGACTAATACACACATTGGTATAAAACCTGAGACTTAAAGTAGCTCTGCAGTGAATGTTATATTCTGCTATCTTACAATATATATCTCTTGAACTTATGCATCTAATAATGTTCTTGCCAAACTAAAGTGTTAACCACATCTACGGAACGTTACTTTCAACTTGAGTTCTAATGCTTTCACAGTATCTATTATGAGATATGAGTGCAAATTCTAACTACCAGGATGTTTTATGAAGTCTATGAAATGATATGCAATGAATTTCTGTTTTTTTTCTTAAGGAATGGTCGGACAAATGTCTTATGACTTTATCAACATCTACGAAACAGAATTCCAAAATGCCGTTTCCACACGTTACGGAATACAGAACGCATCATGTAAAATTTTGTTACAGATTCATTGTACAATACGGGAGTGCAATATGAAATGCTAAAACCGGTAGACACGTTCTCTTTGTTTAACAATGGATGATTATGTAGCATTATACTTATGTGACCACTCATCACTTTTGTTAATAATCACTGTCAATGATCATAAATTTGGCCCTCGCAATGATCATGTCAACTTTTGTAAATTGGTTCACAGTTCAATACAGATACGACTTTCATCAGTCTCTGCAGTCATGGACTGTGCGGCTGGTCCTGGTGGACTTACCAGTCCTCTCTCGGGCATGGGTGTGTGTGTTTGTCCTTAGGATAATTTAGGTTAAGTAGTGTAAGCTTAGGGGATGATGACCTTAGCAGTTATGTCCCATAAGATTTCACACACATTTGAACATTTTTTTTCTTTTTGCATCAGTCTACATTCGTACCACAGCAAATTGAATGGGAAAAAGCCACAGAACCTCTTGTGTTCAAAATAACACGAAAAATTACTCGGTGTATTGCAAGATAAAGTCATCGTGTTTTTACATCCTTTTGATGTAGAACACTTTAGGTTTTATGCTGCTTGATGTATTACGCCTCTGCACCCTGGCCTCTTCAAAACTGTATCTAGAAAACTCTCTTGCAATCCTAGGTTCTTCTCTTTCTTTTCTTTCTTCAAACTCTTCACCTTTTACGATATACTCATTTCAACTGTACTTCAGAATTAATTCTCGAAATTTCAGCAAGCAATTACAACATATCAAACAAACATGTTGGATGAAGTTCTCAGATCTTCTCGTCTTCTTCGTTTACATAAAACTTCGCTGTGGGCATCTTAAATTTCTCAGCTTTCAGCCACAACGTCACTTTTCGTGACGTAATCAACTTTTCACAAATTAACCCAGTGCTAGTGCCACACTTTCCATAAATATCCAAGCCCCAACCAAGAGAGACTTTCCCAGTTGTTAATCTCTCACTTAAAATTTAGTCATAATTTTTTTTTTTCATAATTTAAACTTCCCCTACTGGACCAAAGCTTCATTAAACATGGACTTTACGTATAACAGAATTTACATAATAATATAGCTAATTAACATTTTTTCTTTACATTTTCCTTTATCCTAAGATAAATAACAAATAGAATAAATTTAAGCTGATGGTGAAATACAAATTTACTCTACATATCTGCAAAATAATAGACTTGAGAGAGGCTGTTATATGATCAAATAATGGCTGAAAATATGCACATTACAACATGTACACATCATCATTGTTTATCTAACTGATTAGGGTTGCAGTTTTCACTAGTAGAACGGCCACTAGAGTGCAGCAGTATTGCTCGAGTTCCATGTTGTTAACAGGCCAGGTAGGGTATATAAGGGTCTTCAATGGGGACGTATATTGAGTGATCACTGTGAAGGACTTTGAGGTATTGTGTCTGATAGGGACCAGAATGTGAATTTACATCTGGTCTGCCGATCTAATTGTGTAACATCGGGATTTGTACGGCAACAGGGTCTGAAGTGACCCGAGTCAGGCAGCAGTAGCCGACTGCGACAGACGCAGCAGCAGGTAAGTAACCGCATTTGTCATTTACGAGATCCTAACCAGGAGCAATTTTTATTATATCATCTGTGTGCTTTAATAGTTTAGTTTCTTAAGTTTTTGCTTGTAAATCTAACATCTAATAGCCACAGTTTTATTATATCATCTGTGTGCTTTAATAGTTTAGTTTCTTAAGTTTTTGCTTGTAAATCTAACAGCTAATAGCCACAGTTCTCGCGTTTTCGTTTGCATCAGGAAGTAAACCGAATTTGTGACGTATTACAAGTTCCAATTCAGGGTAAAATTATTTAGTTTCACCTGAGTGCTTCGGTAGTTAGATTTTTGTGTATCTGCGTATTACTAGACTGAGTTCGTGCGTTTTCGTCAGGTTCTACAGTAGAGTTGCGCAACAAGTGCTGATAGCCCTTTTATCTGCATAGTTTAGTTTTCCACGGTCTTTAGTATGGACAGGGACTGCGATTGTTGTGTGCAGATGCGAGCCGAGTTGGTGACACTTCGCTCTCAGCTACAGGCTGTGATGGCTTCGGTTACACAGCTTGAGGCTGCAATGGATGGGCACCACTGTTGTGGGTCGGCCGTGGGGATGCAACGGACGTCCAGCACGTCAGAATCCTCTGATCGGTCCTCACCGGTGGCCAACCGACTTACTGCTCGCACTGAGGCTCACCCTTCACCTTCGAGTGGGAGGTTGCCCCAGGGCGAGGCAGGTGGCGAAAGACTTACCCGGCGGCCGCACGTAAGGCCTCCCCGGTTTTTCTGACAAACAGGTTCCAGGTGCTGTCTGTAGCTGACACTGTCGCTGGGCCAGATGCTGTCGCCTGTCTTGTTTCAGAGGGAACCACTCAGCCAGCAAGATCCTGGCAATCGCAGAGGGTGGGGTTACTGGTAGTTGGGAGCTCCAAAGTTAGGCGCGTTATGGGGCCCCTTAGGGACTTGGCTGACAAAAAGGGTAAGAAATCCTACGTGCACTCCGTGTGCATACCGGGTGGAGTCATTCCAAATGTTGAAAAGGGTCCTCCCGGATGCCATGAACAGCAAAGGGTGCAGCCAATGACCCAGAAGGAGGCTGCTGTAATCGTGGCCGAAGCGTTGGCTTTTCTATAGCAGCAGTAGTTTTTACATTGTGACGTGGTACCAAACCCAGAAAACTATTATGTCGACCGACTCTGGCCGCGGAAGCCTACGCAATTAGATTCTCTCTGGTTTCGATCGGCTAACAGAAGTGGTAAAGGCTTCCAGTCTTGCTTGCAAGATGAAAACACATTTGACCATTTGCAGCATAGTCGAGAGAAGCGAGTGGAGGGTCTGAATCAGAGGCTCAGACGGTTCTGCCATCCTGTAGGCTACAGGGTTCCTCCACTTGCATCAAAGGGTGGTTGGGTTTCGGGTTCTGCAGAATGGGTCAGGTGTCCTCTATAGCCGGCCGTAGTGGCCGTGCGATTCTGGGCGCTACAGTCTGGAGCCAAGCGACCGCTACGGTCGCAGGTTCGAATCCTGCCTCCGGCATGGATGTATGTGATGTCCTTAGGTTAGTAAGGTTTAATTAGTTCTAAGTTCTAGGCGACTAATGACCTCAGACGTTAAGTCGCATAGTGCTCAGAGCCATTTGAACCATTGTCCTCTATACGCAGGAGGTGGATACACGGGTAGCAGAGATTGTGTGGCGTCGAATGGGCGGTTTTTTAGGTTAGAGGGTATCGGGAAAACACAAGAAGGGCTGCAGTCACAAACGGCGCAGGCTGAACACAGGAAAAACGTTGATACAGAAACCATTGGTAAAACAGTTGTAAATTGTCGTAGCTGTGTTGGGAAAGCTAAAAGCGCTAATAGAAAGCACAGATGATGAAATCGTTATAGGCACTGAAAGCTTGCTAAAGTCGGACATAAGCGTAGCCGAAATTTTTGCGAAGAACCTAACAATGTTCCGAAAGGATCGGCTAAACACAGTTGGCGGAGAGGTGTTTGTTGCTGTGAGAAGTATTTTAACTTGTCGCGAAATTGAAGTAGATACTTCCTGTGAGTTAGTACGGGCAGAGGTCATTGTTGGCAACCGGAATGAAATAATAATTTGATCCTTTTACCGACCTCCAAATTCAGATGATACAGTTACTGACAGATTCAAAGAAAGCCGGAGTTTGATTTCAAACACGTACCCGAATCATACGATAATAGTTTGTGGCGACTTTAATTTACCCTCGATATGTTGGCGATTATACATGTTTAATTCCGGAGGTACGCATAAAATATCACCCGAAATTGTGCTAAACGCATTCGCTGAAAATTATATAGAGCAATTAGTTCAGAGCCCACTCGAGTAGTTAACGGTTGTGAAAACACACTTGACCTCTTAGCAACAAATAATCCTGAGTTAATAACGAGCATCAAAACCGATTCAGGGATTAGTGAACACAGGGCTGTAGTAGCAAGACTGAATATTGTAATCCCCAAATCCTCGAAAAAAAGTCGAAAAGTATACCTATTCGAAAAATCAGATAATAATTCACTTGAAGCCTTCCTAAGAGACAACCTCCACTCATTCCAAATTAATAATATAAGTGTATACCAGATGTGGCTCAAATTCAAAGAAATGGTATCGGCAGCAATTGAGAGATTTATACCAAATGAATTAACAAACGACGAAGCTGATCCTCCTTGGTACACAAAACGGGTTATAACACTGTTGCAGAAACAACGAAACAAACATGCCACATTTAAACAGACGCAAAATCCCCAAGATTGGCGATCTTTTACAGAAGCTCCGAATTTAGCGCGAACTTAAATGTGAGATCCTTATAACAGTATCCACAACGAAACTTTGTCTCGAAACCTGACAGAAAATCCAAAACGATTCTGGTCGTATGTGAAGTATGTTAGCGGCAAGGAACAATCAGTGCCTTCTCTGCACGATAGCAATGGAGATACCATCGAAAACAGTGCTGCCAAAGCAGAGTTATTAAACTTAGCCTTCCGAAATGCCTTCACATAACAAGACGAAGTGAATATTCCAGAATTCAAATCGAGAACAGCTGCCAACATGAGTAACGTAGAAGTAAATATCCTCGGAGTCGTGAAGCAACTCAAATCACTTAACAAAAGCAAGTCTGGTCTAGACTGTATACCAATTAGGTTCCTTTCGGAGTATGCTGATGCATTAGCTCCATACTTAACAATCATATACAACCGTTCGCTCGACGTAAAGACTGAAAAGTTGCACAGATCACACCAATATTCAAGAAAAGTAATAGGAGTACTCCACTAAATTACAGGCCCATATCGTTAACGTCGTTATGCAGCAGGATTTTAGAACATATATTGTATTCGAACGGAATGAATTACCTCGAAGAAAATGGTCTACTGACACACAGTCATCATGGGTTTAGAAAACATCGTTCTTGTGTAACACAAGTAGCTCTTTATTCACATGAAGTGCTGAGTACTATTGACAGGGGATTTCAGATCGAGTCCGTATTTCTGGATTTCCAGAAGGCTTTTGACACTGTGCCACACAAGCGGCTCGTAGTGAAATTTCGTGCCTATGGAATATCGTTTCAGCTATGTGACTGGGTCTGTGATTTCCTGTCAGAGAGGTCACAGTTCGTTGTAATTGACGGAAAGTCATCAAGTAAAACAGAAGTGATTTCTGGCGTTCCGCAAGGTAGTGTTATAGGCCCTTTGCTGTTCCTTATCTATTTAAACGATTTGGGAGACAATCTGAGCAGCCGTCTTCGGTTGTTTGCAGATGACGCTGTCGTTTATCGACTAATAAAGTCAACCGAAGTTCAAGACAAACTGAAAAACGATTTAGAAGAAATATCGGAATGGTGCGAAAGGCGGTAGTTGACTTTAAATAACAAAAAGTGTGAGGTCATCCACATGAGTGCTAAAAGGAACGCGTAAAACTTCGGTTACACGATATATCAGTCTAACCTAAAAGTCGTAAATTCAACCAAATACATAGGTATTACAATTACGAACAATTTAAATTGGAAGGAACACATAGAAAATGTTGTGGAGAAGGCTAAATAAAGACTGCGTTTTACTGGCAGGACACTTAGAATATGTAATAGACCTACTAAGGAGACTGCCTACACTACGCTTGTCCGTCCTCTTTTAGAATACTGTTGCGCGGTGTGGGATCCTTACCAGATAGGACTGACTGAGTACATCGAAGAAGTTCAAAGAAAGGCAGCACGTTTTGTATTATCGCGAAATATGGGAGAGAGTGTCACAGAAATGATACAGGATTTGGGATGGACATAATTAAAAGAAAGGTGTTTTTCGTTGCGACGGAATCTGCTCACGAAATTCCAATCACCAACTGTATCCTCCGAATGCGAAAATATTTTGATGACACTGACTTACACAGGGAAGATAAAATAAGGGAAATTAGAGCTCGTACGGAAAGATATAGGTGTTCATTCTTCTCATGCGCTATACGAGATTGGAATAACAGAGAATTGTGAAGGTGGTTCGATGAACCCTCTGCCAGGCACTTAAATGTGATTTGCACAGTATCCATGTAGATGTAGATGTAGATGTTCGACTGAATTGGAACGTCAGGACAAGCATACTTGACAACAAGACTGCAGCCGACTATGGCTGACTACCGAAAGGGACGATTTCCATAGTGTGCACCAAGTGCATCGTAAGCACTTCACATATGCACCTGCCATCCGAGAACACATAGCGGATTGGCTGCAGCATTCTATGCATCCCTCACCACTGGTCGGAGACTACCGGGAGGTGCACAAGGGAATTACTGTCCCATACGTAACAAAGAGGCTGTGTTTGGAGTGATCCCGTGAACGTGTTCAGCGATGCATCGCAGTTCTGCTCTACCACGGATGACCACATTGGTGACTATGGCAAGAACGTGCTTCGGAAATATCGGTGTCATGGAGTGGGGAACACCCCCCCCCCCCCCCGGTATGATTTATGGTCGATCCTGGTAGAGAATTCTGATGACACAATGGTACATCACGGGCATTCTACATCCTCATGTGTCACCTATCATGCAACAGTATCGTATTGCGCTTTTCGACAGAAAAATCTTCGCCCATACATTTCGCGTTCCTCTGTGAACTTCTTCTGTTATTTTTTGGAAACCCCATTTGCAGCTAGGTACGCAGATTTGCGACAAGACTTTTGTGTGAGAAACTCGTACATCAGTACTGTCGCAGAGACAGAATCCACGACGCCACGTATCACTTACAATAGTTGTCGGGCATCTTCCTTCCGGAGAGAGAACATGGGTCTCATGACAACCTTCCCAACAGAATAAGTGCATGCATCTACATCAGAGGGTGTGGAATGTCATACAGGGAATTGGGCTCACAGTGCCAAATCCTTCTGCATGTTTTACTTGATTGTGTAATCACTTATATTACATCAGATACCTACCCAACCCGTAGTGTATCATTTCAGTTCCCCTCTCCTTTTGAGATCTTCACTTTTTTGTCAGTTAATAAAGTGTAACTTACTCTAATCTTTATATGAATCACCGTGTTCCTCGAAGTTAATCCTTTCAGCGAGAAATTAACTATTCCTAGAGATCTTGAGAAATGTGACACAAACGTGTTAATTTTTATGGTAATCTCCCCTTAATTGTTCTCGTATCTCTGTATTCCGTGTCATATGTGTCCAGTTCTATTTATACCATTCTTTTTTAGGGCAAAAGTTAAAATACTTAATGTTGGTTCCCCACTGTCATATTTTAACTTCTATATGAATCTGTGTTTGACGTGTACAATTTGTAAGTATTTAATGTTAGCATTGCTTTTTTGATGTAGAGACACGTTGCCACCCGTGTCTTTGTGTTCTTCCTTGCAACAACTCTCTGAAGCTTTTAACTTATTTCAAACTCTCCATTCTGCTCGCGAGCTCTGGTTAGTGTTGATAACTGCGTGTCACGAGGGATCGCACTTACACGTTTGGAATTTTCTTTTTATTTCACTGTTAGTAACGTAAATGAAGACTGTAGGATTATATAACGAGAGATGAAAAATTTTATAAATGAGGACTTTGCTCCAACGTGTATACAGCGTACCACTGCTCCGACTCCATTTTATAATCACAGACGTATAGGCATGGGATAAGATTGGCATTCTTGTCTTTCTGACGTGACTGCGGAAGATGCGGTATGGTGAACAATGGCGACGTTATTACCAAATGTGTCCAAATAAGACCAGCGTGCACTTATTCTGATCTTAGCTGCCGAAGTACAAACGCCTTTAAACATCTATAGGAGAATGAAGAATGTGAATGAGACGGTATGTCTGATGAAAACCTCCGTTGTGGAGTAGTGTGCCAAGTTCCGTGCTGGTCGCGAATCGACACACGCCACCGTTCCGTCTGGGCCCCATCCTCATCCTTTACAGACCAACTCAAACTGGAGGTATTCAAGCAATCACCCTATAGTCCTAATCCCTCCACATGCGATTATCATACCTTCTGGCACTGAAAAAAGGCGCTGAAGAGTCTACCACCTTACCAGACGTGTATCGTCAACGTGATACGTCGACGAGATGATTTCCTCAACGCTCACGGCGATTTTGCTGAATTTGCATACCGATTCTGAACGTTACTGCTATTGACTGGAAATGTGTTGATCGTTCCTTATAACACAACCACCATATACGGCTCTCGCAAGGATCGTGAGGACGAGACTGGATTAAGAGCGGCTCGCACACTGGCATTTAATCAATAACTCTTCGCGCCCTCCATATACGAATAGAACGGGGGAAAACCCTAACAGCCGGTGCAGTGAGATATACACCCTTCCACACATTTCACAGTGGCTTGTAGAGTACAGATGTTGTAAATGTAAACTAAGTGATAAGTTTAAAACCCGGTTTGTTGCCTTCTTAACATGTGTTTGTTAGTTCTTGTTGACTCGCGTGAAACTACGACTTCCTTCCTGTGCCAAGGCCAGTTGACATCGACGTGAACTCCCTTCTCGCTGTGAGAGAGGCAGTTCGGTCAACTTAAGTCGTTACCGCCTCTATGAACTGTGGACACGAAACGTGCCCACGATGAGTCGTAAACGCAAATCACCATGTACTGCGCTGCGTTGCTAACGCCTCCCTGGGGGCCCGGACTCACTTGACAGCTAACACGCAAACGCCCTGGACCTCATGTGGCAGTGCGACATTGGAGTCGTAGTACAACTTCACTCCGTTATGCTCAGAATAAAGCCTGCACAGTACCTGCTAAACACACACCTCTCCTCTAGTTTCTCTCCTTATGTGGGATGAATGAGGAATAGGTTTTAAAATTTTTGTGGGAGATTTCACACAACGAAACAGCGATTCAGATTAACGTAAACATGCGTACGAAAATGCTTTTGTTTCAAGTTATTAATGACAGAATATTTATCAAGCAGAATAACATTACATTTGTGATAAAACTAGAAATAAGTGGAACCGTTATGAAGATAATTAGCTACAGTGTGTGGGGAGAAACCAGAAGGTGTCTTCAAAAACCAAAGTAGATGTAGGATTAGAGAAGCTTCCACGAAAATACGTGGTTTGGAAGCTCTTGATAACTAAGAGGACATATGCAGAAGCTATACCCCCACAAATTTCTTTTGGAAGTAGGGTTCACTTCCTAGTTAAACAAAACGAAAGTAGCACACTCATGGACTCTAGCCGAAGGGGTAACCGCGTGGTCTGCGGCGCCTCGCCACGGTTCGCGCGGCTCCCGTTGGAGGTTTCAGCCCTTCCTCGGGCATGGGTATGTATGTTGTCCTTAGCGTAGGTTAGTTTAAGTTAGATTAATTAGTGCGTAACCCTAGGGACCGATGACCTCAACAGTTTGGTCCTATGGGAACTTACCACCACCATGAGCTCTAGGATGACTGCGAGTGTTATATAGCCATTATGTGTGTTTGAAGTAACGGTCACCATAGAAGACGATGAGTTGTGTAGAACAATACGTGGAGATTTCAGCATAGCCTAAACCAGTGACTGTAGGAAATACAGGCAGTAAAAACGAAAATTAATCCTCTATCAGGCCCGAAGATAGTGCGAAAGTGAGAACTCACACCGTCGAGATATAATACGATATCCTCGTAACTGTCTGTTGGCAAGTCGTGAGAACTGCCCGTCGATTCGGCAGAGAAATAACCTTCCCATCTTCAGAGTTTATTGACAGGATTCAACAACAATAAAGAACATCGCCACAGGAAATGCAGTAGTTACCAGACGGCCAAGATGTAGAATATAGGGAGAAAAACTTCTGGAAGGCGTGGTGGTATACAGCACTATTTTGTCTACTCTGAGTTTGTCAGATTTTACGTTGTCGTCGCCTCAGCATTACATCCAGAAAGTGTCCATGCATGCTCTTTATTTATTTTCTGTTTAACTGCATAAATGGTATGAAATGAGCAGAAGAAATGGGTCTCTCTGCAAAAAAAGACAAAACGCCGTTCAATGCAGAAACAGCACAGACCGTGTTAGGAGGACAAGTGATTGTAATAACTGATCTCAGCAAAGGCATTAAAATGACAAATATCTGCCAGCCCGATGACAAGCATACTGTTACTGTAGAATTGAGATATCAGTTTGGATATTACCTTTTCACGATAATAGGTATCCAATATCATCATAACTACAGATAAATTTGATGAAAACACTACAGCAGACGTAAAAAAAAACCGCTGCTTACAACAACAAAAGGAAAAGTAAAACATTCCTTTGTTTGTGAAAAGAAACATATGACTGTGCACGGAAGCAGCAACATTTAAGGAAGGACTGTGAATTGCTTGTCAAATACAGACTGCGACACTGAGTAGTCTGCACGTGGGATGACAGAGGGTACGGAGGTCGCAACATTCAAGTTCGGTGGCCAACCTTTTCTGGCCCCATACACGAAGACTAAAAGGTTTGCACGAGCTATTCTCCGAAGGTTCCACACGGGTAATGGTGAGGCGGTTGGAGAGCAGACAATGGCAGACGCAGCGAAGGAAATATGAAACGAACATTGCGTATTCAAGGAAAATACGCTTCAGTCTTCTGTTTTTTTTTTTTGGTCATCAGTCTACTGACTGGTTTGATGCTGCCGACCATGAATTCCTTTCCTGTGCTAATCTCTTCATCTCAGAGTAGCACTTGCAACCTACGTCCTCAATTATTTGCTTGACGTATTCCAATCTCTGTCTTCTTCTACAGTTCTTGCCCTCTACCGCTCCCTCTAGTACCATGGAAGACATTCCCTCATGTCTTAGCAGATGTCCTATCATCCTGTCCCTTCTCCTTATCAGTATTTTCCACATATTCCTTTCCTCTCCGATTCTGCATAGAACCTCCTCATTCCTTACCTTACCAGTCCACCTAATTTTCAACATTCGTCTATAGCACCACATCTCAAATGCTCCGATTCTCTTCTGTTCCGGTTTTCCCACAGTCCATGTTTCACTACCATACAATGCTGTACTCCAGACGTACATCCTCAGAAATTTCTTCCTCAAATTAAGGCCAGTATTTGATATTAGTAGACTTCTCTTGGCCAGAAATGCCTTTTTTGCCATAGCGAGTCTGCTTTTGATGTCCTCCTTGCTCCGTCCGTCATTGGTTATTTTACTGCCTAGGTAGCAGAATTCCTTAACTTCATTGACTTTGTGACCATCAATCCTGGTGTTAAGTTTCTCGCTTTTCTCGTTTCTACTACTTCTCATTACCTTCGTCTTTCTCCGATTTACTCTCAAACCATATTGTGTACTGATTAGACTGTTCATTCCGTTCAGCAGATCATTTAATTCTTCTTCACTTCCACTCAGGATAGCAATGTCATCAGCGAATCGTATCATTGATATCCTTTCACCTTCTATTTTAATTCTACTCCTGAACCTTTCTTTTATTACCGTCATTGCTTCCTCGATGTACAGATCGAAGAGTAGGGGCGAAAGGCTAC
Source organism: Schistocerca serialis cubense (assembly GCF_023864345.2). Classification (NCBI taxonomy): domain Eukaryota; kingdom Metazoa; phylum Arthropoda; class Insecta; order Orthoptera; family Acrididae; genus Schistocerca; species Schistocerca serialis. The sequence continues at coordinate 231,502,434 of NC_064645.1, forward strand.
AGCCTTGTCTTACACCCTTCTTAATACGAGCACTTCGTTCTTGATCGTCCACTCTTATTATTCCCTCTTGGTTGTTGTACATATTGTATGTGACCCGTCTCTCCTTATACCTTACCCCTACTTTTTTCAGAATCTCGAACAGCTTGCACCATTTTATATTGTCGAACGCTGTTTCCAGGTCGACAAATCCTATGAAAGTGTCTTGATTTTTCTTTAGCCTTGCTCCCATTATTAGCCGTAACGTCAGAATTGCCTCTTTCGTCCCTTTACTTTTCCTAAAGCCAAACTGATCGTCACCTAGCGCGTTCTCAATTTTCTTTTCCATTCTTCTGTCTATTATTCCTGTAAGCAGCTTCGATGCATGAGCTGTTAAGCTGATTGTGCGATAATTCTCGCACTTGTCAGCTCTTGCCGTCTTCGGAATTGTGAGGATGATGCTTTTCCAAAAGTCAGATGGTATATCGCCAGACTCATATATTGTATACATCAACATGAATAGTCGTTTTTTTGCCACTTCCCCCAATGATTTTAGAAATTCTGATGGAATGTTATCTATCCCTTCTGCCTTATTTGACCGTAAGTCCTCCAAAGCTCTTTTAAATACCGATTCTAATACTGGATCCCCTATCTCTTGTAAATCGACTCCTGTTTCTTCTTCTATCACATCAGACAAATCTTCACCCTCATAGAGGCTTTCAATGTATTCTTTCCACCTATCTGCTCTCTCCTCTGCATTTAACAGTGGAATTCCCGTTGCACTCTTAATGTTACCACCGTTGCTTTTAATGACACCAAAGATTGTTTTGACTTTCCTGTATGCTGAGTCTGTCCTTCCGACAATCATATCTTTTTCGATGTCTTCACATTTTTCCTGCAGCTATTTCGTCTTAGCTTCCCTGCACTTCCTATTTATTTCATTCCTCAGTGACTTGTATTTCTGTATTCCTGATTTTCCCGGAACATGTTTGTACTTCCTCTTTTCATCAATCAACTGAAGTATTTCTTCTGTTACCCATGGTTTCTTCGCAGCTACCTTCTTTGTACCTATGTTTTCGTTCCCAACTTCTGTGATAGCCCATTTTAGAGATGTCCAATCCTCTTCAACTGTGTTGCCTACTGTGCTATTCCTTATTGCTGTATCTATAGCGTTAGAGAACTTCAAACGTATCTCGTCATTCCTTAGTACTTCCGTATCCCACTTCTTTGCGTATTCACTCTTCCTGACTAATGTCTTGAACTTCAGCCTACTCTTCATCACTACTATATTGTGATCTGAGTCTATATCTGCTCCTGGGTACGCCTTACAGTCCAGTATCTGATTTCGGAATCTCTGTCTGACCATGATGTAATCTAATTGAAATCTTCCCGTATCTCCCGGCCTTTTCCAAGTATACCTCCTCCTCTTGTGATTCGTGAACAGGGTATTCGCTATTACTAGCTGAAACTTGTTACAGAACTCCTTTCAAACATCATAAAAATTATGGCAATGGTACGAGATCTCTGCAGCTTAAAGCGTGATACTATACTATGTGATCAAAAGTATCCTGATACTCCCAAAAACATATGATTTTAATATTTGGTTTATTGTGCTGCCACTTTTTGCCAGGCACTCCATATCAGCGGCCTCACTAGTCATTCGACATCGTGAAAGAGCAGAATGGGGCTCTCCGCGGAACTCACGGACTACGAACGTGGACAGGTGATTGGGTGTCACTTGTGTCATACGTCTGTCGCGAGATTTCCACACTCTTAAACATCCGTAGGTCCATTGTTTTCGATGTGATAGTGAAGTGTAAACGTGAAGGGACACGTACACCACAAAAGCGTCTGTTGACTGAAGAGGGTCGTAATCTGTAATAGGCAGACATCTATCCAGACCATCACACAGGAATTCCATACTGCATCAAGATCTACTGCAAGTACTAGACAGTTAGACGGTAGGTGAGAAAACTTGGATTTCATGGTCGAGCGGCTGCTCATAAGCCACACATCACGCCAGTAAATGCCAAACGACGCCTCGCTTCATGTAAGGAGCGTAAACATAGGATGATTGAAGAGTGGGAAAACGTTTTGTAGTGCTAACAGTAGAATCTGGAGGCGGCGGTGTTAAGGTGTGGTCGTGTTTTCGTGTTTTTTATGGAGGGACCTTGCACCCCTTGTTGTGCATAGGCCTACACTGATGTTTTAAGCAATTTCTATCTTCTTTAAGAGCAATTCGAGGATGGCGACTGCACCATTCAACACGATCGAGCACATGTTCATAATGCACAGCCTATGGCGGAGTGGCAATAACTTCCCTGTAATAGGGTGGCCTGCACAGACCCCTGACCTGAATACTATAGAACACCTTTGGGATATTTTGGAACGTTGACTCCGTGCCAGGTCTCTCCAGCCAACAATGATACCTCTCCTCAGTGCAAACCTCCGTGAATAATGGCATACTATTCCGTAAGAAACCTTCCAGCTCCTGAAAGAACGTAAGCTAGCTGGAATGGAAACTGTCATCAAGGCTAAGGGTGGGCCAACACCATATTGAATTCCATCATTACCGATGAAGGGCGCCACCATCTTGACAGCCATTTTCAGCCACGTGTCCGGATACTTTTGATCACATAGTGTATGATAATTACTAAGAAAGTTAGTTGTCAGATGCCGTTGTGAAAATTCCACAATATTTTCTCAGCGCAACTGATCGCCATCGTCAGGTACGGCGAACACACTTTACTATGATTTCGTTACCGTGCACCATATGGGCAGGGGAGGGCCGGCAGGGGCACAAGCCGCTGCTCTTCTGCTGAGTGACATGACAACTAATAAAAGGAGAAAATTATACATATAAAGGCGATAAAAAGGGGGACATAAATACAGAGTACGGGGAGACAATACAAATAAAATGTACACTGACATGGAGACGTTCATGAGTGATACTTACAAATGTCTACATAAAGTTAAAAAGCACAGTCGGCGGTTCATAGTATTAAAACACTCCACAACAAAAAACCTTAAAATCACTTTAAGACATGAAGCACAGACGACAAAGAATGAAAACTGCCAGGAGGGACCTTCTGAGCGAGTGGGCCAGAGGATGGAGAACGAGGGGAGAGCAAGGTACAGCCGGGAAGGGGGCGGGATGGAAAGAATAGGGGGATCAACGGATGAACCAATAAGCAGGAGAAATGTGGGGTGGGAGATGAAGAGGGAACATGTGGCAGGAGGGAGTGCAGAGACACTGAAGGGGAGCACAGGAGAGGAGGGGGTGTAGGAGGGGGAAAGCCACTAATGAGAAGTGAGGGGGAGGACAGGGAACGCTGAGGATGAGGCAAGAGGGAGGTGGGGTTAGAGTTGGTAGGAGGGTTAGTCGTCAGGGCAAAGCTCATCATCAAGGAGAGGTAGGTGCTGGACATTGCATTGGGAAAGGAGGCGGAGAGTGTGGAGATGGAGAGAGGGTGGGGCACAATGGTAAAGGAGCAGCAACAGGCTGAGGGTGGAGAGGAAGGGGGAAAAGAGAGGGTGGGGAGGGTCGAGTTGGCAGACAATATACAGTGTGTGGAAGTGTTCAGGGAGAAGGAGAAGGTGGGGCAATGGGATGGGTTGTAGAGGATGTGTGTGGGTGTGGAAGTCAGATACGGAAGGTGAGGCAAATTGCACGGCACTTGAGGAGATGGAGGGCGTTAAGAAACTTGGGAGGGGCGTCAATCCAAGCAACGCTGGCATAGCAAATGATGGGGCAGATCAATGGTTTGTAGGTGTGAAGTATGGTGGGAGGATGCAGTTCCCATTTCTGGCCAGACAGGAGTTTGAGGAAGTGGAGACTGGACTGTTGTGGGGAGGTGGGGATTCCAGGTGAGCTGGTGGTCGAGGGTGAGGCCAAGGTATTTGAGGGTGGGAGTGAGGTGGATACGATGGCCATAAATGGTTAGGTAGAAATCATGGACACAGGAGGGGTGGGTGGTGCGGCCTATGATGATTGCCTGGGTCCTGGAGCGGTTGATACAAAGAAACCACTGGTTGAACCAAGTGGTGTACTGGTCAAGGTGGATTTGGAGGGTACGTTGAGACCATTGAAGGGCAGGATAAAGGTCTAGGAAGGCAGTGTCATCAGCAAATTGGAGGAGATGAACAGGCAGGGGAAATTTAGGCATATCAGCAGTGAATTGGAGATAGAGGGGATGGGAAAGGACGGAGGCTTGGGGCACGCCGATGAAGAGATAGAAGGTACAGGAGTTGGAATTGTGGATAGTGTCATAGGCGGCACAATGGGAGACAGAGGAAATTGATAGGGAGAGCATAGGTCTGGAATTTCATGAGGATCGTGGGATGCCAGACACGGACACAAGCATGCTGGAGGTCAAGGGAAACAAATATAGCAAAGTGGCAGTAGCTACATTGGAGGGAAATAAGATTTGTAAGGTTAAGGAGCTCGTCATAGGCTGAGTAGGAAGGATGGAAGCTACACTGGGTAAGGGGAAGGAGGTGGTGCTGGTTAAGATAGCGGTGAATCCAGTGGGACAGGATCACCTCAAAGAGTTTGCTTAACACAGACGTGAGGCAAATGAGACAATACAAAGAGGTATCAGAAGGGGGTTTGTAGGGTTTAGGGAACAGCAGGACATGGGAAGTCCTCTACAGCTAGGGTAAATGCCAGTGGAGAGGAGGACAGTGTACAGTGTAGCAAAGACAGCTAGGATGGACGGGAGGGATTCCTTCAGGTGGCGTAGGTGACATCATCATGACAAGGGGTGGTGTTGCATTTAGAGTGGAGGACGAGTGTGATGTCATGTGTGGTGATGTGAGTATTGATATCTGAGGGGGCCAACTGATCCAAGTACTGAAATCTAGGGGCAAGCAGGGGGACAGAGGTATCAGTGCAATCAAGAACGATGGCGAAGAGAGAAAAATCGAAATGGGGATTGTCAGGAATAGAGAAGACCTCGGAGAGATGGAAAGGAAAATGGTTAGCCTTTCTGAGGTTGTCAGGAAAGGAGCGGTCATTGGGGAGGATTGGGTAATGCGGGGTGGGATGGTTACCAGTAAGGCAGTGGAAGTCAGACCAGTACCTGGAGGAGTTGACAGGGAGGTTGGAGTTGAGGCATGTGCATGTCTGGTGCCAGTCGCGGCGATTTTTTGCTGTAATGAGGTTCCCAATGTGCCACTCTAATTGACGGTGGCAGATGAGTGTATCCTGGTCACAGGAGCAGAGGAAGGAGTGGTAGAGCCTGCAGGAGTCACAAAGCCTGGCCTGTGGAGGAAGTGTAGGTTTGTGAGGGTAGATGAAGTTGGTAGGGACAGTTGGTAGTGTCTGTGATAGTCTTCTGTAGGAAGGAAGAGGCAAGGATGATGTCAGCTGATGGAGAAAGGTGAGGGGGTGGCTTTTGACCTGTGTGGCAATGGATTCCTGGTAGCCATACCAGTCGATAGTCATGGACAGACTTTCGAGGTGCAGCTGGGTGGGGTGGAAGGGGGCTGCAGGGGGTCCACAGGCAGAGGAGAAGGTGAGAAGGACAGGTAGGTGGTCACTACCAATGGTTTCGAGGATGTCCACAGCAATACAACCCAGGAGGTTGGGCGAAGAAGGGATGACATCAGGGTGGAGTTACTTTCAGGTCAAGTACGTTGTCGGAGAGAAACAAGGTCACAATGGAGAATGGCAAGGAACTGATGCCACCACCGAAGGGTGGCAGGGTCATGGCTGTGGATATCGAGGTTGGCAGCAATTACACGGGTGGAGAAGGTACGGTCAACATGGGAAAGGAAGTCGTAGGGAGTGGAGCTGCAGGACATATATAGATAGTGGCACAGTTGATGGTGATGGAGGGAAAAAATGTGCTGAGGAGAAGGTTTTCAGTTGGCTTATTGGGGAGGGGATGTGGCCGGATGGGGAAGTGCTGGAGGTGGCCAATAGCGAACCCATCTTGAGCAAGGCGAAGGGGGAATGTTGGTGCATTGAAGGAGATAGGGAGAGGTGCAGACAACATGGTGTGGTTGGGGGAAGGTTTCATCAATTATGAAGGAGTCAACATCCTGCTGAGATAGGGTTTGCACGAAGAGGTATATGTTGGTCGGGAGGGAGCGAATATGAGGTAGAGGAGACGATACTGGTGATGTGCCAGGAGGTGGGAGGGGGGAAAGAATTGGGGTGGGGAGAGAGGGTTTTAAATGTGGGTGTTTGGATGGGTGATGGTGAAGTGAGCCTGGTTGTGGGAGTAGGTGGCATATGAATGTACGTGGAAAACAGAGCAGGTGGTGGAGGAAATCAGCTGGAGGGTGTGAGGATGCTGGTAGGGGTGGATTTTCGGCATGGCAATGGTTAGGAACTGGATAATGTCTTCTGCCACCCAGGGAAGGGCGGAGGAAATTGTTATGGTGGATGGGGTGAATGAGGTCAGTGAGCTCAAGGTTGGTGGGAGGGATTTTTGCTTTGCATTTGGAGGTGTAGTTGGATGAGGTTCATTGCAGGTGTTGCAGAGGAAGGTAGGGGTAGTGGAGTTGTAAATACAGTGGGCCAAGCGGATTTCCAGAGTGCGGGTTGGCGTTCGATTTCGCCAACACCTCCACCTCCATGACCATAGGGCTTAGTTTTGTGATTATGGCAGTGAGGGTTGGTGGATGACGATGGGATTGGGGCTGACATGGAGAGGGGGAAATAAGGAAAGGGACACTTTGGAGCCAAAGGTGTAGCAAGGAAGGCACTGGAGGAAATCAGTGTAGAAAGAGGGAGGACTTGATGAGAAAAGAGTCTCTGTGAAATTTCGGATGAGGGTTGACTAGGACGATGGTGTACAGTGTGGGGACCAGAGAGGGTGAAGAAGGGGTGGTATCCACGGTGGGATCAGAGGGAAGTGGGTTGCGCAGTTTGTTTTATGGAGGAGGGGGTGGGGGTGAGGTCGCCACTTGGGCCTTAGGTTTTAGCGATTATGTGGCCTGGGATGAGGAATGAGGTACTGGATGGATGGGGAGATGGTGGGAGGCAGGTCCCTCCTGTGAGGCGGCGGCACTGGGTAAGAGGAACGTGTGCTCTGCGGAGGTTAGCAGCGAGGGTGATCAGACGGACGAAAGGACGACTGGGGCCGGTTTGCAGACAGATCGACAGGCAGATAGGTTGATAGCAAGGTTCGGGGGCTCTTCCAAAGCGATGATACACCCTGGGTGTGATCCAGGAAGTGTAATTCCTGGACTTGGAACTAAGGGGATCCAACCCTTGAATGGTGGGGCATGACTGAAGCATCCAATTTATGACAGTCAAACAAGAAACTGCGCATGTGCCAGCACACTAAATTTCGATGACGTATAGCGCTGTTAACGTATCGGCAGCGAGACAGCTACGCCACCTGTCGGACGATGAACGTATGATAAGGGGCTGTCAATTATACCGCGCGCGGCCATCGGCTTCCACAGTACCCTCTGTCGGCAGCCGACTGTCGAAATAAGTGTCCACGTTAGCGTGTACCTATCCTCGTCATTGACAATCGAATATCTATCTAACCATAAATACAGCAATAACGTATAGCTGAATACGCAGTACAGTTTAGGAGGAACGGCCACCTCTGAAAAAGGTACTCACAGAAGTTCGAAAGAAAAACGTAGGTACATGGAGGTAACTGCGAAGAAATCATGGGTAACACAAGAAATGTAATAGCTGATCGACGAAAGAAGGACGTACAAAAACGTTCAGGAAACTCAGGAACACAGAAATACAAGTCGCTGAGGACTGAAATAAAAAGCAAGTTCAGAAAAAATAAGACGAAAAGGCTACCCGGAAAATGTTAAGGAATCGAAAAAGAATGATTCCTGAAGGTCTAACTCAGAGTATAGAAGAGTCGAAACAACCTTCGGCGAAATAAAAAGCAAGTATAGTAACAATAAGAGTGCAACGGGAATTCTGCTGTTAAATGCAGAGGAGAGAGCAGATAGGTGGAAAGAATGCACTGGAGGCTTCTGTGAGGGTAACATTTGTCTGATGTGGTTGAAAAAGAGACAGGAGTAGATTTAAAAGAGGTAACGGATCCCCTATTAGAATCAGAATTTAGAAGAACTTTGGATGGTTTACGATCAAATAAGGCAGAAGGGATAGATAACACTCTATCGGAATTTCTAAAATAATAGGGGGGAACTGGCAGAAAAAATAAAACGGCTATTCACGATGCGGTGCAGAATGTATGAGTCTGTCGTCTACCATCAGACTTTTGGAAAGATATCATCCACACATTTCCGAAGACTGCAAGAGCTGACAAGTGCGAGAATTATTGCACCATCAGCTTAAGAGCTCATGCATCCAAGCTGATAACAAGAAAAACATACAGAAGAATTGAAAAGAAAACTGAAACCCTGTTCGATGACGATCAGCTTGGCTTTAGGAAAGGTAAGGCAACAGAGAGGAAGTTCTGTCGTTGCAGTTAAAAAGGAAACGAATCTGAATAAAAATCAAGACACGTTCATAGGATTCGTCGACATGGCAAAAGCGCTCAACAAAGTCAAATGGCGCAAGATGTTTGAAATACTGAGAAAAGTAACAGTAAGCTGAAGGGAGAACATGTACAGGGACCTATATTGAATAATAAGAGTAGAAGAACAAGACCGAAGCGCTTGGATTAAAAAGGACGAAAGACGCGGATGTAGTCTTTCGCCTCTACTGTTCCATCTATACACTGAAGAACTAATAATAGAAATGAAAGGAAGGTTCAGGAGTGAAATTTAAATTCAAGGGGAACGGGTGTCAACGATTAGATTCCCTGACACATTGCTGTCCTCAGAGAAAGTGAAGAAGAATTACGTGGTCTCCTGAATGGAATTAACCGTCTAATGCGCACAGAATGAGAGTAAAACGAAGAAAGGCGGAATTAAGGAGAATTACGAGAAATGAGAGCAGCGAGAGACTTAACATCAGGGTTGATAGTCACGAAGTAGATTACAGAAAGGAATTCTACTACCTAGGCAGTTGATTGATGAAAGGAGGAAGTACAAACATGTTCCGGGAAAATCAGGAATACAGAAATACAAGTCGCTGAGGAATGAAATAAATAGGAAGTGCAGGGAAGCTAAGACGAAATGGCTGCAGGAAAAATGTGAAGACATCGAGAATGATATGATTGTCGGAAGGACAGACTCAGCATACAGGAAAGTCAAAACAACCTTTGGTGTCATTAAAAGCAACGGTGGTAACATTAAGAGTGCAACGGGAATTCCACTGTTAAATGCAGAGGAGAGAGCAGATAGGTGGAAAGAATACATTGAAAGCCTCTATGAGGGTGAAGATTTGTCTGATGTGATAGAAGAAGAAACAGGAATCGATTTACAAGAGATTGGGGATAAAGTACTAGAATCGGTATTTAGAAGAGCTTTGGAGGATTTACGGTCAAGTAAGGCAGAAGGGATAGATAACATTCCATCAGAATTTCTAAAATCATTGGGGGAAGTGGCAAAAAAACGACTATTCATGTTGATGTATACAATATATGAGTCTGGCGATATACCATCTGACTTTTGGAAAAGCATCATCCTCACAATTCCGAAGACGGCAAGAGGTGACAAGTGCGAGAATTATCGCACAATCAGCTTAACAGCTCATGCATCGAAGCTGCTTACAAGAATAATATACAGAAGAATGGAAAAGAAAATTGAGAATGCGCTAGGTGACGATCAGTTTGGCTTTAGGAAAAGTAAAGGGACGAGAGAGGAAATTCTGACGTTACGGCTAATAATGGAAGCAAGGCTAAAGAAAAATCAAGACACTTTCATAGGATTTGTCGACCTGGAAAAAGCGTTCGACAATATAAAATGGTGCAAGCTGTTCGAGATTCTGAAAAAAGTAGGGGTGAGCTATAGGGAGAGACGGGTAATATACAATATGCACAACAACCAAGAGGGAATAATAAGAGTGGACGATCAAGAACGAAGTGCTCGTATTAAGAAGGGTGTAAGACAAGGCTATAGCCTTTCGCTCCTACTCTTCGATCTGTACATCGAGGAAGCAATGATGGAAATAAAAGAAAGGTTCAGGAGTGGAATTAAAATACAAGGTGAAAGGATATCAATGATACGATTCGCTGATGACATTGCTATCCTGAGTGAAAGTGAAGAAGAATTAAATGATCTGCTGAACGGAATGAACAGCCTAATGAGTACACAGTGTGGTTTGAGAGTAAATCGGAGAAAGACGAAGGTAATGAGAAGTAGCAGAAATGAGAACAGCGAGAAACTTAACATCAGGATTGATGCTCACGAAGTCAATGAAGTTGAGGAATTCTGCTACCGAGGCAGTAAAATACCCAATGACGGACGGAGCAAGGAGGACATCAAAAGCTGGCTCGCTATGGCAAAAAAGGCATTTCTGGCCAAGAGAAGTCTACTAATATCAAATACCGGCCTTAATTTGAGAAAGAAATTTCTGAAGATGTACGTCTGGAGTACAGCATTGTATGGTAGTGAAACATGGACTGTGGGAAAACCGGAACAGAAGAGAATCGAAGCATTTGGGACATGGTGCCATAGACGAATGTTGAAAATTAGGTGGACTGATAAGGTAAGGAATGAGGAGGTTCTACGCAGAATCGGAGAGGAATGGAATATGTGGAAAACACTGATGAGGAGAAGGGACAGGATGATAGGACATCTGCTAAGACCTGAGGGAATGACTTCCATGGTACCACAGGGGGCTGTAGAGGGCAAAAACTGTAGTGGAAGACAGAGATTGGAATACGTCAAGCAAATAATTGAGGACGTTGGAAAAAAAAAGAAGGCAGCAACAGAACCAATGACGGACGGAACAAGGAGGAAATCAAAAGCAGACTAGCACTAGCACAAATGGCATTCGTAGTCAAGAGGAGTACACTAGAATGAAACACTGACCTCAGTTGAGGAGGAAATTTCTGAGAATGTACGTTTTGAGCACAGAAACATGGACTGTGGGAAAACGGGAAGCGAACAGAAACTAAGCGTTTGAGATGAGGTGCTACAAAGGAATGTTGGAACTTAGGTGGACTGATAAGGTAAGGAATGAGGAGACGCTGCGCAGAATCGGAGAGGAAAGGAATATGTGGAAAGCACTGACAAGAAGAAGGGATAGGATGACCGATGTGTTAAGACATCAGGGAATAACTTGCATGGTATTAGATGGAGCTGTAGAGGGTAAAAGCTGCAGGGGAAGATAGAGGCTGGGAAACATCCCTAAAATAATTGAGAACGTAGGTTGCAGCTGCTACTCTGAGAAGAAGAGGTTGGCACAAGAGACTCATTCGTGGCAGGCAGGGAAATCTGGCTTCGCAGGACAGGGCGGATTAGGTTATGGTTGTGGAAAGGGGCCAAAATCAGTTACTGTCAGTTGCACGAAACATACAAACTTTATTTTCCTAAAAACAATCACACATTCGCTTAACATGATACAAAACTTTACGGCTGAAGGCCCGAACATAAGTTATTAAAATTGCCTTAAGGAAAACACACGGCTAAAAGCCTAAGTTACAAAAAGATTTACATAAATGCGCGGCTGAAGGCCACACACTGGACATGAAAGAAATGAGGACTTAAGGCTTGGATAACAAGAATTTCAGATAGAGAAGAAAATTTTTAACGTTTTAAACAAGTGAATTTCCAAATTTTAGTTTAAGACGGCTGAGGGCCTTATCTTAAAGTATTTCACGTAAAAGTTCAGCTGAAGGTAATATACCGAACATTGAACAATTCAAGGCTTAAGGCCTGTATAACCAATATTTTAAATAAAGCCAAATCTCCTTTTTAAAATTGGTTTCAAACAAATCAATCTTGAAAGCAGAGCTTAAGTCGGCTGAAGGTCTATTTGAAAATTAAGACAAACTAAATTAATAGATGGCTGAAGGCCTCGCACAGTACTTGAGACTAAAATAGAATCACAATATAAAAACAACAGAACAGTGGTGCTAAGAAGTGTTCCAAGGATCGACCTGAGGAGGTAACTCTAACGTAAGTTTAGGTGAGACAGGTAGCCATGGGTGAGACTAAATAATAGGATGGCAACCCGACCCAGGGACGGCTGAAGAACCGACCAACAACCTTATCAATTCCGCTGCGACGGCCAACGTACGACAAGACACAATAACCACTCAAAAATATGAACAACACCAAACCCTGTCAAACTACACGCGGCACGGACAGCATCAACACGGGGAGGAAAAACACACTGCGGGACACTACGCTAATACCGTCGCCGCGGAGCCTTCCTCGCTGCTCTGTCCCAACCGACCGACTGCCTACTCCTGTACGCAGACAGCATTAACATAGCTGCTCAGTCGAAATTACACAAGCTAGACACAGTTCCACGAAAACACTTCCACAAGAACTCGAACAATCGTAAAAGCCATCACTATGAAACAAACAGACGAATGACAAGTTGACACACACAGAGAACTTGAAGCGGTCGGCTACCAAATGTACGCCGTCCGATGAGACGACCGACCGAACGACCAACCAAGGTCGTCCCCACTCAAGTCACGTGTGTCAGCAACAGTCGGGCGAATCTTGGCTGTCCAAACCTCACTGCAGCTCCATCCCGACTCAGCTCCATGTCTGTTCGGAACTCGGATGCACGGCGACCCGGGAACATTGGCTCGGAACCAACCATGCAGATGTATCACTTGCCCGTTGGCCACCCGACAACTCTGAACAAGGGAGGAACCGACCCACGTCCGGCAAGATGACCAACTGACGAGGCCCAGAAACGGTCAAAAGACCAAATATACGTCGCCCAATGAGACTACCGACCGAACGACCAACCAACGGTCGTTCCCGCTCCAGTCTCCTTCCGTCGGACAGTGCATGTGTGTCGCAAGCGGTCGTCGGGTACTGGCTGTCCGGACCACACAGGCGCTGCGTCCCGACTGCCTTCGGGCGCACGACGACCCGGATACACTGTCTCGGACCCAGCCATGCAGAGGGAACACTTGCCCACTGGCCACCCGACTTATCTGCACAAGAAAGGAACCGACCAACATCCCACGAGATGACCAATTGAAGGGGCCCAGACCGACACCCCCGGGATAACAAGGCCGTCCAGCAGTGTTAGTGACGTCACACTAAGCGGCCCATAGCCGACGCAGCAGTCCACGGACACCTACGTACAGACGCGCTGATGCTAACGATCTTCTGTCCGTCATACAGAAAGGAGCTAACTATAATTCGAACCAAAGACCAAATTATATATATTCTTGTAAACAGCATAAAGGTTCATAACGAAATACCGATTACATATACGGGCAGGAATAAGTTTAATCGATTGAGGAACTTTGCCACTATTTTATAATTGTCAGAACACTATTTAGCTTTAAAACTCGCATACAGGTAGTGACAAATGCCAACTGACAGCAGGACTTAACATTTTCAAGCTATTACACTCAAAGTAAATTATCTTAAACACTGTCATACATAGCAAAACCCTCTTTCGTTTACAATAAGGTAACAAGAGTTCGCTTTATCTCATAAAACACATGACTATTGTGAATTTACTCATGTGTTCATGGTGACAGCTCTTTTCAAGAATTTTTACAAGTGTATCCCTAGTAATAAAGAACGGAAACAAAAGATAGATATCAAATATTCTCCTTTTAACATAGACATCACTGAACACAAGATTCTGTCTTGCACTGTGATACTAAGGGACTGCTCTTTCCTTTAAGAAAAGCCTGACAATTTGAAGTTCACTCTGCTATTGAAGATACGCTTCTTGAAACAATATTAAAAATGTTATGAAAGGTAAGGAAATGAAAAACAACCAAGTGCATTACATGTAAGAATGTGAGCAAAAGGCTGAGGCTCTCTTTACTTGCCATTTTCAATCTCTCTACAGCTTTTCCACGTAGAAATCACCAACTACAAGTCTCATTATTGCTGTCTGTTACTAAGCAAAGTGCTTTTCGATTTAGAAAACCTGACAATTTGATGTTCATTCTGGTACTGAAGATAAACACTTTTCAGAGGAGTTCTAGAACCTATTCCTGCCCGTATATGTAATCGGTATTTCGTTATGAACCTTTATGCTGTTTACAAGAATACATATAATTTGGTCTTTGGTTCGAATTATAGTTCGCTCCTTTCTGTATGACGGACAGAAGATCGTTAGCATCAGGCGCGTCTGTACGGAGGTGTCCGTGGACTGCTGCGTCGGCTATGGGCCGCTTAGTATGACGTCACTAACACTGCTGGACGGCCTTGTTATCCCGGGGGTGTCGCCCAGACGCGGTCGGAGTAGAACATGCACGTCGGCGGATGAGACGACCGACCGAACGACCAACCAACGTCGAGGCCGCTCAAGTCTCTTCTCGTCGGACAGTGCATGCGTGTGTCCCCAGCGGTCGGGCGAGCACTGGTTGTGCAGACCTCACTGGCGCTCCATCTCGACTCAACTCGCCGCACACCATGACCCGGAAGTACTAGCAGTCGCTCCAAAGATAGTACGACAGTGCTCTTATCGATAGCGCTGCTGCTGCCACTCACGGGCAGGCAGGCCAGCAACTTAGTGACGCCAGTAAATCGAATAAGAAACAGGACGGCAGTACCGCAAAGACAAGATGTCAAGTAATAAACGGCACGAACACGAGTCGCTCACGGCTCAATCAGGTCTTCATAAACTAATATCATCTTTCACTGAGCCCGAATTGGCCCTCAGTTTCGTTGACGGATGTGACGTATTTATCTTTATGTTCCCGCAGTAATCCTCCAATTTTCGAAGAAACACCGCCGACGTATGGCGAGGCGACCATTCTTCTATCTCCTTGGCTTTCTTCTGGCTCCTCACTGTATCTAGCTCCGGTCTTTCATCACAGCCTGGGCAGTGTGTTTACCCCATCAGACGGTGTCGGGCAGTTGCAGCAACGAAATTTTGTCGAATTGTCGCAAAGACATCCGACGTATTGTCCGAGAACCATACTTGCAGCTAGTGCGTCGTGGAAGACTGACGCAACACAAATTACACCAGCTTTTAATCCCAAATATTATGCTTTTGTGGAGGTACTCGCGAATGGGATGAGAAGTTCCGCATTATACAAGACACCTTTTTTTGTTTTGTTTCCCCCATACATGTTTCAGCACTTTAGTGCTATCGTCAGTGGGTTCAATTTTTTATTTTTAACTGTAAATTTCTTGTTACATATTAACATTTGTGTTGTTTACAACATTATGTAGAAGTTGCATTTATGACTTAACTGTCGAAAAGTGGGTGTAAGCATTAGTTAACATACATTACATGAATTTATTGTCCATTTATTTTGGTAGCTATTCTGCTACACAATATACAACTTGTCATCTGCAAAAAGCAAAACGTAATTTATTGTTCTGTTTGTTATGCATTTACGAACGGAAATAAGACTGCATCACGTTTTCTGTCTATAACTTACAGTTTTGAAGCTCTGATGCTTTCTCCTGTGTTGTTGGCGAAGTAAACAGGCATAAAAGAAAAGTGTGTGAAATCTTATGAGACTTAACTTCTAAGGTCAAATGGTTCAAATGGCTCTGAGCACTATGGGACTCAACTGCTGAGGTCATAAGTCCCCTACAACTTAGAACTACTTAAACCTAACTAACCTAAGGACAACACACACATCCATGCCTGAGGCAGGATTCGAACCTGCGACCGTAGCGGTCGCGCGGTTCCAGACTGTAGCGCCAGAACCGCTCGGCCACCAGCGGCCGGCCTTCTAAGGTCATCAGTAAACTGTAAATTTGTTGTTACATACTACTTAACCTAATTTATCCTAAGGACAAACACACACACCCATGCCCGAGGGAGACTCGAACCTCCGCAGGGACCAGCCGCACAGTCTATGACTGCAGCGTAAATAGGCTTACTTCTTTGCCTATGTTCGCGTGGCAATGCACTTTTTCCCATTACTCAAAGCATAGGCGGAGTTTTCGCTACTATTACGTGATGTTGTAGATGTGTGGCGTTCATTTGTTTCGTAGCGTGTTTTTCTGGGTGAGGCGCCCGAGTTTGAATTGAATTTGGCGTCAGTGTTTATGGTTTGTGTGGGTTTGCATGTGTGTGATGTGTGTGTTGAGTACTGGGGCAGAAAGAGAGAGATAGGTAGAAAGAAAGAGAGAGAGGGAGATAGATTTTTTTCCATGAGTACTTTTGGTGTTTGGTGTGGGTGTTATTTGTATAGGTCTTATATTGTGGCGAAGAGGGTTTTGTTGCACCCACACCATACACCAAAACTACTAATGGAAAAAAAATCTCTCTCTCTCTCTCTTTAAAAAACCACGTTTGAAACAGAAACACGTCACAAATTCAGTCTCGACATCTCACTTGGGCTCAAGTAACTAACAACGTAAGCATAGATGGCATAAAATACATTGAATGGTGTAAAGAGTGTGTCTCACAAACAATAAGAATTTAAAGGCGACATGTGTTAAGACCTCATACTTAACAACCACGGCATTGTGTGAATTATTTGGCATAAATATTTGCTGGATTTCAACGATATTTATTCTATTTCGACAATATTATTAATCCTATGGGAATTAGAAATGTCATTTACTTAATTTTTAATTATTTCGTTTACATGCCTACAACAGTGTAACATTATTAAAGGCAGTTCTTCAACAAATCCTGTAGGTTTTAAAGTGCTGCTGTGCGGCTGAAACCTATGACACTTCAGCAAGCCAAGCTAGTAGTGTACGTATTGCATCACCCATCAAGAGTAGGTCGTGAAACCGCTGAACTTTCCCTCTCATCCCCTCTCTACTCACACATACATGACACAGCTAATGTGGCGTGCTGCCAGATACTGGCTTAATGTAACATTCCAATCGAACGTCCAATTATTACTCTTTCACATCGATGTCTAGTTACATTCTCCGCAGAGCACCATCAGTTGCATGACGCACAGTGCCCCGTGTCCCTTCCAATAGTTCCACTTCCTGTTCCGCTGGCAAACAGAGCGACGGAAAAGCCATTACGTGCCTCCATAGACGCCCTAATTCCTCTAGTCTTGGTTTCGCGATCCTTTCACGATAACTACTATCTCATAGTGAAATCATTCAGCAGTTAGCCTCAGATGCCAGTTCTCTAAATTTTCTTAATAGTGTTTCGCGAGAAAAACGTCATCTTCCGTCAAGGAATTCTGTTTCGAGTTTGCGAAGAACCTCCTTAAGATTTAAGTGTTGGTCGAACCTACGTAACAAATCTAGCAATATTCCTCTAAATTGCTTTGATGTTATAGTATAATACTACATGTTGGAGCCGGCCGTGGTGGCCGAGCGGTTCTAGGCGTTACAGTCTGGAACCGTCCGACCGCTACCGTCGCAGGTTCGAATCCTGCCTCGGGCATGGATGTGTGTGTGAAGTCCTTAGGTGTTAGGTTTAAGAAGTTCTAAGTTCTAGGGGACTGGTGACCTCAGAAGTTAAGTCCCATAGTGCTCAGAGCCATTTGAACCACTTTTTGAAACTGTTGGAGATCCCAAACAACCGAGCAGAATTCTAGAATGGGTTGCATTAGAGTTCCTTACATTTGTCCACCAGACGTCCGTCGAAAGTTTGTGAAAACAACTCAATCCCTCTTCACGACGATTTGATATCACTGCCCAGGAAACGCCTCAAATCTAGAAGAACAGCATATGAAATGGGAGTCCTAATGCTATCCGGAGGATTCGACCTGGACGCAGAGTGGAAATGTGAGTAGCAAGCTACAAGAACCTGAATCCACGAACTTGTAGACAATCCAACAGTTCCACTTCCAGGCTTCCACCAACCAAGGGAGGTGCGGATGCAGTTGAACAGGTATCGGACCGAAGAGGGTAGGTGCAAATACAACATGAACAAGTGGGGCTTCTCAAGTGACAGTGTGTGTGACTGTTGTGACACCCAAACAAAGAGCCACATTGTGAATACCTGTCCAATCAGACGCTTCCCTGGTGGCACTGAGAAGCTCCATCAAACATCCCATGAGGCACTCCGCTGGATCAAATCCATCAACATCCGAGTGTAGTCTGAGCCGTCTTAAAACTTGTGTACTGTATATAATTTCACATGTTCATTTTTATAAATATTTCTTTGTTTTGCTAAATGTGTATTACTGTAATTGATGCATACGATAATAATTAGAGTTCCTATGCGACCACCATGCCCCCCCCCCCCCCCCCCCCCATGAACCATGGACCTTGCCGTTGGTGGGGAGGCTTGCGTGCCTCAGCGATACAGATGACCGTAGGTGCAACCACAACGGAAGGGTATCTGTTGAGAGGCCAGACAAACGTGTGGTTCCTGAAGAGGGGCATCAGCCTTTTCAGTAGTTGCAGGGGCAACAGTCTGGATGATTGACTGATCTGGCCTTGTAACATTAACCAAAACGGTCTTGGTGTTCTAGTACTGCGAACGGCTGAAAGCAAGGGGAAACTACAGCCGTAATTTTTCCCAAGGACATGCAGCTTTACTGTATGAGTAAATGATGATGGCGTCCTCTTGGGTAAAATATTCCGGAGGTAAAATAGTCCCCCATTCGGATCTCCGGGCGGCGACTACTCAAGAGGACGTCGTTATCAGGAGAAAGAAAACTGGCGTTCTACGGATCGGAGTGTGGAATGTCAGATCCCTTAATCGGGCAGGTAGGTTAGAAAATTTAAAAAGGGAAATGGATAGGTTAAAGTTAGATATAGTGGGAATTAGTGAAGTTCGGTGGCAGGAGGGACAAGTCTTTTGGTCAGGTGATTACAGGGTTATAAATACAAAATCAAATAGGGGTAATGCAGGAGTAGGTTTAATAATGAATAAAAAAATAGGAGTGCGGGTAAGCTACTACAAACCGCATAGTGAACGCATTATTGTGGCCAAGATAGACACAAAGCCCATGCCTACTACAGTAGTACAAGTTTATATGCCAACTAGCTCTGCAGATGATGAAGAAATTGATGAAATGTATGACGAGATAAAAGAAATTATTCAGGTAGTGAAGGGAGACGAAAATTTAATAGTCATGGGTGACTGGAATTCGTCAGTAGGAAAAGGGAGAGAAGGAAACATAGTAGGTGAATATGGATTGGGGGGAAGAAATGAAAGAGGAAGCCGCCTTGTAGAATTTTGCACAGAGCATAACTTAATCATAGCTAACACTTGGTTCAAGAATCATAAAAGAATTTTGTATACCTGGAAGAATCCTGGAGATACTAAAAGGTATCAGATAGCTTATATAATGGTAAGACAGAGATTTAGGAACCAGGTTTTAAACTGTAAGACATTTCCAGGGGCAGATATGGATTTTGATCACAATCTATTGGTTATGAACTGCAGATTGAAACTGAAGAAACTGCAAAAAGGTGGGAATTTAAGGAGATGGGACCTGGATAAACTGAAAGAACCAGAGGTTGTAGAGAATTTGAGGGAGAGCATAAGGGAACACTTGACAGGAATGGGAGAAAGATATACAGTAGAAGAGGAATGGTTAGCTCTGAGGGATGAAGTAGTGAAGGCAGCAGACGATCAAGTAGGTAAAATGACGAGGGCTAATAGAAATCCTTGGGTAACAGAAGAAATATTGAATTTAATTGATGAAAGGATAAAATATAAAAATGCAGTAAATGAAGCAGGCAAAAAGGAATACAAACGTCTCAAAAATGAGATCGACAGGAAGTGCAAAATGGCTAAGCAGGGCTGGCTAGAGGACAAATGTAAGAATGTAGAGGTTTGTCCCACTAGGGGTAAGATAGATACTGCCTACAGGAAAATTAAAGAGACCTTTGGAAAGAAAAGAACCACTTGTACGAATATCAAGAGCTCAGATGGCAACCCAGTTCTAAGCAAAGAAGGGAAGACAGAAAGGTGGAAGGAGTATATAGAGGGTCTATACAAGGGCGATGTACTTGAGGACAATATTATGGAAATGGAAGAGGATGTAGATGAGGACGAAATGGGAAGTAAGATACTGCGTGAAGAGTTTGACAGAGCACTGAAAGACCAAAGTCGAAACAAGGCCCCGGGGGTAGACAACATTCCATTAGAACTACTGATGGCCTTGGGAGAGCCAGTCATGACAAAACTCTACCATGTGGTGAGCAAGATGTATGAGACAGCCGAAATACCCTCAGACTTCAAGAAGAATATAATAATTCCAATCCCAAAGAAAGCAGGTGTTGACAGATGTGAAAATTACCGAACTATCAGTTTAATAAGTCACAGCTGCAAAATTCTAACGCGAATTCTTTACAGACGAGTGGAAAACTGGTAGAAGCGGACCTCGGGGAAGATCAGTTTGGATTCCTTAGAAATGTTGGGACACGTGAGGCAATACTAACCTTACGACTTATCTTAGAAGAAAGATTAAGAAAAGGCAGACCTATGTTTCTGGCATTTGTAGACTTAGAGAAAGCTTTTGACAATGTTGACTGGAATACTCTCTTTCAAATTCTGAAGGTGGCAGGGGTAAAATACAGGGAGCGAAAGGCTATTTACAATTTGTACAGAAACCAGAGGGCAGTTATAAGAGTCGAGGGACATGAAAGGGAAGCAGTGGTTAGGAAAGGAGTGAGACAGGGTTGTAGCCTCTCCCCGATGTTATTCAATCTGTATATTGAGCAAGCAGTAAAGGAAACAAAAGAAAAATTTGGAGTAGGTATTAAAATTCATGGAGAAGAAGTAAAAACTTTCAGGTTCGCCGATGACATTGTAATTCTGTCAGAGACAGCAAAGGACTTGGAAGAGCAGTTGAACGGAATGAACAGTGTCTTGAAAGGAGGATATAAGACGAACATCAACAAAAGCAAAACAAGGATAATGGAATGTAGTCAAATTAAATCGGGTGATGCTGAGGGAATTAGATTAGGAAATGAGACACTTAAAGTAGTAAAGGAGTTTTGCTATTTAGGGAGCAAAATAACTGATGATGGTCGAAGTAGAGAGGATATAAAATGTAGACTGGCAATGGCAAGGAAATCGTTTGTGAAGAAGAGAAATTTGTTAACATCGAGTATAGATTTAAGTGTCAGGAAGCCGTTTCTGAAAGTATTTGTATGGAGTGTAGCCATGTATGAAAGTGAAACGTGGACGATAACTATTTTGGACAAGAAGAGAATAGAAGCTTTCGAAATGTGGTGCTACAGAAGAATGCTGAAGATAAGGTGGGTAGATCACGTAACTAATGAGGAGGTATTGAATAGGATTGGTGAGAAGAGAAGTTTGTTGCACAACTTGACTAGAAGAAGGGATCGGTTGGTAGGACATGTTTTGAGGCATCAAGGGATCACGAATTTAGCATTGGAGGGCAGCGTGGGGGGTAAAAATCGTAGAGGGAGACCAAGAGACGAATACACTAAGCAGATTCAGAAAGATGTAGGTTGCAGTAGGTACTGGGAGATGAATAAGCTTGCACAGGATAGAGTAGCATGGAGAGCTGCATCAAACCAGTCTCAGGACTGAAGACCACAACAACAACATGCGACCACGTGTATAGATGAGCTACATTTACCAGAAATTCAACCAATAAACCAAATTTCTCCATTCGCATTTCATACTACCGTCCTTACGTGCTAGTTCCATTTCATACTGCTTTGCAACGACACTCCTAGATGTTTAATCGTCGTGATTGTCAAGCAGTACAACCCCAAAACTGTATTCGAACGTTACGGGATAGTTATTCCCAGTCATACTTCTCCGTCTCAGGCTCTCTTTACTAAAAATAGGTTAACCTATTTAGCTCAGTTATCGCTACGAAATGGATTTAACTAGTATAGGACGTTGGCAGGGACAATGAACGCTGTCACTGATAATGTTCTATTACAGATAACTAACTTGTCATATCTTTGCTACGATTGTCTATCCAGTACCATCATAATGTCTTAATACCACCTATTTTCCACAGCTACCAATAAGTTTTATCGCACTAAAAATTCATTTAAATTAAATTTCATGCTGTGAACAATTAACTTAATAACTAATATCCAAATATTAATCCGTAGAAAGTGTCACGACGCACTAATCGATTAGTCAACACTTTAAACGACAGCAAACTTCCTACTGGCTACTGCAACTAATGACTGCTGATACGCCATTGTAACAGATTCACGCGCACTGTTTGAAAAATAACGGTAAACGCCGAACACTGCATCATGAACAGATAATCACCTACCGTCAGGGTAGATCTTAACAAACTGTGGTGCTTGGCTGCCGATACATCGCAATTCATTCATTCTTGCTGAAAAATTAATTCAATAAAGATATCAAAAGAAAGTGTACACAAGATATTTTCTGTAGGCAGTGCTGAATAGTTTTTTAAATGATAATTACATTGTAGTGGCTGGTTGGGTTCTACGATAACGTTCCTTAGAAGAGATTCCACTTGAAACTGTGAATGGGATAAGCTGAAGTCCATTTCTTTAGACCAACGTCGTAAAACTGTTGAGGATTTGATAACTTGCGTAACCTGACTCTCTCCATCTCATTTATGTTTTGCAGTCCTAGAGCAGTGCGAGATTATTAGCTGCAAATTCTGAGAATAAAATGTAATATTCTCCCAGGAAGCGGTAGCTTCTCAAGAGAATAAGATATGACAGCAAAATTTACATGGAAACGAAGCAGAAAATATCTATGCGTAGAAACTATCAACGATGAGCATTCTTCCTAAGAGAAGTCTTGCCTGCTGCTGCCTGCGGAGTACTGTCTAACCTAGTAGCACGGAAGGTAAGGCTCTTTGCCCTCAGGTGCTATACGAAATGGAGACGACACCATGGCAAAAATTTGGGAAGGTTCAGTGAAACCTTCGATGAGAACGCTCCTTCCAGAAGATAACTTTAAAAATGAGACAGGATGACAAAAGTAGCTGAGATAAGGCATGAATGAGTTCTACTATAAGGCACCTTAGTCATTAATTTTGCTGAAGAAGTTCCAATGGCTGACCGCTGTGGCCAAGTGGTTCTAGGCGCTTCAGTCCGGAACCATTCTGCTGCTACGATCGCAGATTCTAATCCTGCCTCGGGCATGGATGTGTGTGAAGTCCTTAGGTTAGTTAGATTTAATTAGTTCTAAGTCTAGGGGACTGATGGCCTCAGATGTTAAGTCCCATGGTGCTTAAAGCCATTTGAACCACTTGAAGTTCCTATGGCCGCTGAAACTTTGAGGAAGCTTGAGACTCAAGGGCCTAACGAAATGGTGGCTAAGGCTCTACAGATGTTAAGAGATGAAGTCGCTTACACATTTATACAACGAATGCCTACGAGAAGGGAGAGTACCAGTAGTTTTCAAGACAAAGTAGGCTACGTCAGCCTGAGGTATAAGAGCGTAACTGTATATTTTTATCACCATTAGCTGCAAGAATGGAAATGTACACATGCAGGAACCTCTTATTAACCATATTTATTACGTTTGTTGTGTAATAGCTAGTACTATTTCTTATATTGTATCTCCTCGAGTTAGTAAACATGCCAATACATGAAATTTCGGAATTTAAAGACGAAAATTAAATTCTACTAGGGATACCAAATAGATTACTTAGGTGCTTAAATGCTATTCACCTTGGGGACTTATACTTCTCATTTCAAATTATGGAAAGTTGTCCGGCTCTCACTTGTGTTCTAGGTTACCGTGCACTGCCGTATCGACAGTGATCAGTAGGCAGTGACACATTTTTTCTACTGGTGTGTTTATTTAATTGACTTTTGGGACCTAGTCATATGATCATGTCAATAGTGAAAGATACGACAGTGTGTTTCGACAATTCAAAACATTCATTATAGCCAGTCCGTTCTCTGGTAAAAGCTGCATATGTTTACTCTTGTGTCACGCCATCTAGGCAATTTTCGTGTCGGTTATGACAGTACGGAGATAAATACAACACAACACCCTGTCACCAAGAGGAGAAAAATTTCGATCCGCCAGGAGACGATCCCAGGCACTTTCGTTTAGCAATGTGTCACACTGATCCCACAACAACAAAAGCGAACAGGCAGTGAGGGCTCAGACCTAGAGGCGAGAGTAGGAAGGACACAGCGATTGCCGCTGCAGCTGACGTATCATGAATGTTACCAGTGGTGAGCCCGTAGGTAACGTTAATTGTGACGCCAATATCTCATCCCTTTCTAAAGATCGTCTAAATATTTCTTTTCCCTTTCAGGCCACTCTTCATCTCTTAGTTTTGAATTCTATCGGAGTTCTTAATATTTATACCGCTGCATCTCTTTTCTCCAAAGGCATCTTTGATATCCTACAGGGGCCGTCTATCAGAGTCAACCACGATTCTGCATCTTTGTTTTTCTTGTCCACACACTGCTTTGGCATTTTGTACTTACAAACTTTTTTGTCTTCTGTATTCTATTCGCCTACTTCATTTGCTGTAGTCTTAGAATCTCCCTATTCATCAAAATGATTTAGAGTGTTGTGTCTTACGAAGAATTTGTACTATGCCTCATCTTTTAACAATTTACGTAAGAACTCGCTACAGCTGTAGATTGTTTATAGGAAAACATTTTTATTTGCCACATCTTATATGCTTAGATTATCTTCTGTTCAGGTTTCCCGTTTTCTGGGCAATCATCACACATATAAACCTACTACCGTCATTAATGAGGATACAATACAGAGTAGGCAAAACAATAAAAAAGTCCCACACTTTACTACCATACAGTTCTGTGCTCCAAACATACATTCTCAAACATTTCATCCTCATATTAATGCCTGTGTTTGATTCTAATTAACTCCTCTTGCCCAGGAATGGCTATTTCGCCAGGCTGCTTTTTATCTCCTCCTTGCTCGGTCTATCATGGGATATTTTGCTGCTTAGCTTCCAGATTGCTTTAACTTCATTTACTTTTTGATAGGCAACTCTGATATTAAGTTTCTCGCAGTTCTCATTTCTGCTACTTGTATAGTATTTCTCCGATTTACTATCAATCCATATATTTTATTCATTAGACGATTCATTATTTTCGTCGCAACCACGGTTCTTCTTCATTTTCACTGAGAGTAAGAATATCATCAGTGAATTATATCACTGATATCCTTTGACCCTCAATTGCAATCTCTCTCCTGAATTTTCTTTTTTATTTTCGTCACTTCTTGTTCGATGTATAGATTGATCAGTATGGGCAAAAGACTACTACCCTATCCTTTAGCCTTTTTAATCACATAATCTCGTTCTTGGTCTTCCACTAGTATCGTTTCCTCTTAGTTCTCGTACGGATTGTACATTACCTGCCTTCGTTATAGCTTAATCGTGAACCTCTCAAAATTTTGAACATCTTGCACGATTTAACGCTGTCGATCCCTTTTTTCCTCTTCCACAAATCCCATGAACTTGTCTTAATTTTTCTGCAGTCTTGCTTTCATTATCAATTCCAACGTCAGAACTGCCTTTTTGGTGCCTTTACCTTTCCTAACGTAAAAATTATTGTCATCTAACAAAATCTCAATTTTTCCCATTCTCCTGGATGTTAATCGTGTCAGAAACTTGGATGCATGAGCTGTTAATCTGATTCTGCGATGATCCACGCACTTGTCGGCTCTTGCTTTCTTCGGAATTGTGTGGATGATGTTTTCTCGAAAGTGTGATGCTATACCGACAGTCCCTTACATTCTACATGCGAAAGTGAATAATAGCTCGGTTGCCACTTTCTCGAATGACTTTACAAACTCCGATGGAACGTTGTCTATCCCTTCTGCCTTAATTCTTCCAAAGTTCTATTGAAATCTTTTTCTAATACTGGATCCTTTACCTCTTACCTGTCAACTCCTGTTTCTTCTTCTATTTCGTCATTGGACAAGTCCTCCCTCACAGAGACCTTCAGTGTACTCTCTCCACCTATCCGCTCCCTCTCCTGCATTTAAGAGTGGGATTCTCACTCTACTCATAACGTTACCAGCCTTTCTTTTAATTTCACCCAAGATTGTTTTGACGGTTCTATATCTTTGGTCACAGCTTCCGATAGTCAATTTTTGTTCACTTTTTTCACATTTTTCAAGCAGCCGTTTCGTTTTAGCTTCCCTGCAGGTCCTTTTTATTTTATTTCCAAGTGGCTTGTATTTCCGTATTTCTGAATTTCCCTGGACTTTTTTGTGAGGTGTCAACCAAACTGCCTACAGAGCTACGATTTATTGCAGTATTTAAAGCCCGAGAGAACTTTAAGCCTGTCTCTTCATCCCTTAGTAGTTCCATATCTCAGTTCTTTGCACAGTGGTTCTTTTGTGACAAGCTTCCTAAATGACAGCCTAGTCTTCGTCCTAAGTTGTTATCGGAGTTCATGTCTGTTCTAGGATACACCTTACAATCCACCATATCAATTTGGAATCTCAGCTGACCACGATGTCATGTAACAGGAATTTTCCCATATCTCTTGTTCTTTACCAAGTATACCTCCTCTCTTTCTGATTCTTGTACAAATTATTCATTATTGCTAGGTGAAATTTGCTATGGAAGTTTGTGTTCCTCCTCTCTCCTCTCTGTAACCAAGCCAATGTTCTAATATATAAGAAACTATCAGCCTCGATTGCGGTAATGAAACCAATACCTAGGTTTCAGCCCAAATAATTTACCTACTTCAGAAGATATACCTGAATCAATAATTTGTGTAAGTTAGTTGTATTTAGACCAAGTCCTCTTACACAAATTATAGTTTCAGGTGTATCTTTTGAAGAAGGTTCAGTTATTTAGGCTGAAACTTAGGTAAAGGTTGGTTTCATTTCCGCAATCGACGCTGATAGTTTCTTATACATTAGATTATCACGATTTCTTTCTGAGCTGCAATGTTGAAAGTTCAAGCCAATGTTCTCCATTAAGCGCTTCTTCTGCTACTTCTACATACGTATTCCAGTTGCCCATGACTATTAAACTTTCATCTTCCTTTACGTACTGAATTGTCCATTCTGTGCCGTGATGCACATTTCCTATCTTTTCATCTTCTGCTTGCGACATCGGCAAGTGTATCTGAACAATTGGTGTTCGTGTGGGTTTGCTGCCGATTTTAAACGGAACAGCCCTATCTATAAACTGCTCGTAGCACCTCACCTCTCTGCCTTACCATCCTATTCATAAAGAATTCTAATGTTTACATTTTGTTCTGCTACTGAAATTTCGCAATACTCGTCTGGCCATAAATCCTTGTCTTCTTTTCAATTTCACTTCAGCGAACCCCACTATATCTAGATTCAGCCTTTTCATTTTTATTTTTAGATTTTCCAACTTCCTTAACACGTTCAAACTTCTGGTATTTCGCTATTCGTAGAACGATCTTTCGTTGTTTATTCATTCTTTTCCTCGTGGTCACCTCTGCCTTCGCAGCCCTCCTCCGAAGATGCGAAAGGGGGACTAGTTTGGAATCTTTTGCCAATGGACAGGCCATCATGAAACTTTTCCAGTTGCAAGCCAGATGTCCTGCGGATACACATTATGTGTCTTTAACGCAGTTATTCCCATTGCCTTCTGCATCGTCATGTCGTTGATCACTGCTGATTATTTCGCCTTTTGGGCTCAATGTCCCATATCAAGAACAACAGAGTGCTCTGAACCTCTTTCCGCCTTATCACACTCTTTTACAAGGTTGACTGCTTTTGCAGGAAATCTCTGCCCACCATTGGTGACGATTTTTGTTCAACATTTAAGCTGTGGTGAAGCTATAACCTGGAATCCAGGATGTTTTGATTACTAGTCGAAAACGTTAACACTATACGACGGATGAAGATCGGAAGACGTGCCGTACACTTTTCTTTTTTTACGAAACCCCAGCAATTTTTGTGCAAGCATTCCGTTCCGTAACATGCTGCTAAATCATTATCGTCATAAGAGTCCTTAGTTGACTCTGAATCATGTATTTCATTTGTATTACTAGTATCCTCTGAAGCCTTGATGTCTTCCAGGCGGAGCAGCATCTTTTCCGCCATTCTACAAACTCTATGCTTAAAGGGGTTTGGCCATGAACACGATCATAGCCAACTGGTCGCCAACCCAACCAGGTGCTGGCCTACTACCCCTGGCCGAACTGCAGATATAAAAGTTTTACTGCGGAACTTTCTAAATTTCGGAATCTATGTGGCCCCATTTATTCTCTTTCTTTCGCTAAAATTTTATCGTTTTGGAGGGGAGAGTGTTGAGATTACTTTCGAGACGATTTTTATTTCCGACGTCTGCCTCGTAACGAAGGGAGGCTTCTAGGATGAGCTGTAAACGGAATGCTATAATATTTTTAATGTCTTTCTAAGAAAATGCTGACCATCATCACAGACAAAAATAATATTTTATACCTAATATTTATATAAATACAATACAGCAACTTCCCATCACATGACGCCGTTCGACGTCTGCCTCTGGCGTTATTCAAAGCACATGGTCTACATGGAGGCTCCAACGACTGTGGAAGATACAACAGAGTGAATTAATTCTGATTTTAAAGTAATTACTCCAGATATGAGGACGGATTTGAGTTCAGCAGCGATGCTTTGAAAGTGTGGTGATATAAGTGGTTGTCACTTTGAACACAGTCTTGAAAAAATCACTAATAGAGGCGTGACGGGACATTTTGTTCATTTTTTTTTCAAAATCAGCCTTTAATTTATGTCTCGTATTATTCTTAAGTAAGGTAATTTATTTTGTGAAAATTAAACAATATATGTTAAAAATAGAATATTGTGATTTACGAATAAGACAATAAATGTCATCCTACAATTTCTGATAATAATCTTTCCCGAAAAAAGATTTCTTTGTGAGAAGCAAAGGTTATCATTAATACCCGACTATTAACTGATTCGTGAGGGGCAAAAAATTGTAGTTGTCCCATTTTAATTCCTGCTAAATGGCCTTAGTGTCTTTGAAGACTGGGAGGATGAGACATACACAGTGTCCAACCTGATGATATCGTGCGGAGATTGGTTTGATGCAGCTCTGCACGTTAGTGTATACTGTGCAAGCCTCTTCTTCGCTTCATAAATACTAAAACGTACATCCGTTTGAAGCTGTTTACTGTATTCGAAATTTGGCCACCGTCTACAGTTTCTACCCCACGCATACTCCTCGATTACCAAACTGATGATTCCATGGTACAGCAGGACACGACTACAGAGTGTACCAATGGATGCTCTGATTTATTGTTTACTGGCAAAACCAGTTCCGACACATATGACTCTCTCAAGACCTGATACTACTTCTCAGCGAATTGCTGTTTAAGTTGGTAGGTCGACTGTATATCTTCTCAGGCATCCTACGAAAGCACACGCACAGAAATGTCTCTCTAATTTTGCTTCAGGTAACATCTGCATTTCTCCTAATCATCCGGCTCAAACTGTCTTACGGTTATCCTGTAGCCGTTCTTGCTATGCCATTTTGCACTTCCCATCTAAATTACTTTTATACATTCCGCCATGTTCACTTTATTTGTTGCATTTTTACATTTTCTCCTTTGAGTAATGAAGAAGATTTATCGCTCGTAAATGACTCGTGAGTGGCGGCTCTTAAAAATCGTTAATAACTACTAACTGAAAAGGTTCACCATCTACTAAGTTGAAAGCTTTGTTCCAGACTGAATGCTATTTGGTTCGATCTTCGTGACCATACGCACGGATAAATGGAAAACTGTACATTAATAAGAACAACAAGCATACGGAACGAACAGAGTGACAAATATGACATTAAATACGATGAATATTGTTCCACGTTCACACCAGAAACGGCAAACAGTATTCTACAAGAAACAATGTTCATTAGGAACAGTACTCCTGGTTATTGTGAATATTTCATTCCGAATTCAAACTTTTAAACTGTGAATCGCAATCTGTGAGAATGGTTTTTAATAACACAGTTCAATAAACACAATTCTAGTAAACAGTCCTGTTCGCAAAATGTTTTATTTACGATAACCGGTTTCAATGTCTGAAGATCATCTATACATCATTGTTTCCTTTTGCGATCTGCAGAGACAGTGAGTGGAGATAAACGTGTTCCAGAGGGCACATTTGTCGACTGATTGAGCAGCCGGCAGGCCGCAGCTGATGCAGGCCTTGTCTCATTGAGTCGTCGATTCCTATGAGAATAGCTTGCAGTGTCGGCTATCCTGGGACGATCATGATTTGGTGCTTTGATTTGTTTCGCACAAAATATATTGAGTCAGTGTTCGTTTAGTCTCGTTGCCGATGGCACACCCATGACAGAGTGGGTTAGGGATTTCCATGTGGAATCTACAGCTTGCTCTTTGGTTCGACCAGAGCAGTAGTGGCACGTCTTGCAGGATTGTGAATTTTAGAGAATGACCTACAGCGACGGTGGTCACTGGCATCGTATCTACCCCTAGCGGCCTTGCCAAACATATTTGATATTAAGATTGTGATCCTGTTTGTTTCGTATC
The DNA here is from genome assembly GCF_023864345.2 of Schistocerca serialis cubense. NCBI lineage: Eukaryota > Metazoa > Arthropoda > Insecta > Orthoptera > Acrididae > Schistocerca > Schistocerca serialis. The sequence continues at coordinate 231,532,701 of NC_064645.1, forward strand.
CTTCCTGTTCTTATTAATCTACACTCTTCCCTTTATTTGTGTGTTTGCTTCGTAAGAGCGAATAAAACTGCGTTCAGCCTGAAACAAAACTTTCAATTCAGTGGGTGATGTAAACCCTTCAGTTAATAGTTATTAATGATTTCTTAAGAGGCGTCACTCACGAGTCATTTACGAGGGCTAAATCTTGCTCCATCCGTACAGTGACAGATCAGTTTTCGTACCTGAGATCATGTGGAGCAATTTCTTTTTGGTCGGTCTAGCTGGAACAGATTAATAAACCGATCGAAAAGTTTCTTGCGTATTAGTCTATTACTGTTCATTCTACTACCTTCATTGGACCACTCTCGTCAATTATACAAAGATTTATTCAAGGAGACAATACTGTATAGTAACACCATTTAGTTCGATAACAATTAAATAATACAATTCAATAATGACAAGCACACTGAGTATTCTTACAACTCATTACTACAGGGAGGGATTTTGGCTCTCTGCCATCCCGGTTTTCCTTCAATCTTTCAGATAAATTCTTTCTTTGCCCTGTTGAGAAATCCTTTCTGTAGTTCTTTTATAGATCTTCGTTTGTGGCCTGGTCTGTGTGTCTTGTAATATATCAGTTTCATCTGACTTGTTTTCAATGCCATCTAATGTAATTTGGAGTTCTCTTATATGTACGTTCAAATTCGTAATCGATTTAAGGCTGCTCTAACTATTCTAAAAATTTTCTATTATTCTCTTACTAATTCTATTTTCTGAGACTCTGATCAGTATCCAAGGAATGCGATGCGTTTCCTTCTGAAAGTGCGCATCACAGGTTTTATATTCTTGTACAGTGGTTCATTTGATTTTATTCTCAAATATCCATTTACATTTTACTTAATGTTGTTTATGTATGCGTGTCCTAAGTCGTCTTCTGTCTGTCTTGAGTATTCTGTCAGTTTCTGATGTATTAGTTGCATCGCAGATGTTTTTAGCTGCAGATGTGTTTGGTTGCAGAGTTTATTTCTGGTTGTGTAACTGTTTCATAATGTTTCAATTTTGCAGCTATTGACAGAATTTTTGGTTGTTATATGGGTGTTTGGTAATTTAACTTGTTTGTTCAGTTTCTTTATTTTAATTCGCTATGTCGGTTTCACACGTAAGTTGTACCTTATGTTTTCATTTATACATTGAAATACATCACCAACATTTTTCCTTTTATTATATTGCAGTTTTGTTTACGAGTGGAGGATTTGGTGTGATAATTCTGTTTCTTTAGCTGTTTTTTTGAGGCCGTTTTTCTGTGCTATTCATTGTGGCCGTTTTTGTATGGATCGTATGTTACCTGTCTTTCATATATCTCTCCCCCATTTTCCTCAGAGTTTCGACCATCTCACAATATTTTACAAGGTCGGTCACTTTTTCTAGATCAGAGTCCCCAAACATTTCCTCTGACAGAATAACGAGAATCCTCGTACTGTGATGGAATATAGTGTTTATTTAGAAGGTTAATTAAATGTAAAAATAGAGAAAAACCTCTTTTACCGAGTAGGTACTTCAAATTTAAATGCAGCTAATCATAATTAAATAAAATAAATTGTTGTTGTGGTCTTCAGTCCTGAGACTGGTTTGATGCAGCTCTCCATGCTACTCTAACCTGTGCAAGCTTTTTCATCTCCCAGTACCTACTGCAACCTACATCCTTCTGAATCTGCTTAGTGTATTCATCTCTTGGTCTCCCTCTACGATTTTTACCCTCCACGCTGCCCTCCAATACTAAATTGGTGATCCCTTGATGCCTCAGAACATGTCCCACCGACCGATCCCTTCTTCTGGTCAAGTTGAGCCACAAACTTCTCTTCGCCCCAATCCTCTTCAATACTTCCTCATTAGTTATGTGATCTACTCATCTAATCTTCAGCATTCTTCTGTAGCACCACATTTCGAAAGCTTCTATTCTCTTCTTGTCCAAACTATTTATCGTCCATGTTTCACTTCCATACATGGCTACACTCCATACGAATACTTTCAGAAATGACTTCCTGACACTTAAATCAATACTGGCTGTTAACAAATTTCTCTTCTTCAGAAACGCTTTCCTTGCCATTGCCAGCCTACATTTTATATCCTCTCTACTTCGACCATCATCAGTTATTTTGCTCCCCAAATAGCAAAACTCCTTTACTACTTTAAGTGCCTCATTTCCTAATCTAATTCCCTCAGCATCACCCGACTTAATTAGACTACATTCCATTATCCTTGTTTTGCTTTTGTTGATGTTCATCTTATATCCTCCTTTCAAGACACTGTCCATTCCATTCAACTGCTCTTCCAAGTCCTTTGCTGTCTCTGACAGAATTACAATGTCATCGGCGAACCTCAAAGTTCTTATTTAGTGTTGTCAAAATGTCGAAAAAAACGCATGTTATTAATATTTTTCTCAGAGCACTTATTTGCGTCCTGAGGGACACAGGTATTCCACGGAACGCAGTTCGTGAAACCCTGTTCTGAATCTATAAATTTTATGTAAGTACTAGTATCTTTACATTTCCTAAGTCTTCTATCACGAAATCAGAACCGCTTCTGCTGTGTATTTACTTCGTCGAAAACCACTTTGATAGTCACGTAACAAATAACAATTTTCTTTTCGACTAGTCTGTATACTATCCTTATCGACAGAGAGGTTGTATGAGTTTTTAAGCTGATTGTACGATAGTTCTCGCAGTTTCCTATCCTGGCTGTTTTTGGAAATGTGGGGATAATTTTTTCCTGAGAGGCTGATGGTATGTGTCCAGTCAATTAGATTTTACCCTCTAAGATGAATATACTTTAAGTTGTTATATATTACCATGATTTAAGAAATTCCAACGGAATGGTGTCTACTCCTTCTGCCTTATTTCATCGCAAGTCTTCCAAAACTCGGTTATACGGTTATACCCTCAGTCCTAAGTTTGATCATGCTAATGTGTACAGAACAGTCTAACAATTAGAAACGTGTTTTTATCCAACATCTAATAAACTTGGCACAAAGTTTAAATATACATGCAGAGAGATACGTAAACCTTTGGCCGTTTTAACCTGGCGACGTCAGACGGAAGTTGTTTATAACTCTTTTTACATTGATCATATAACTGCTGTGAAGAAGTACCGAATTAAAACTTTATGTAACACTGATATTACGTATCTTATTGGTAATCATAGGATCAGTTGATTCTGCTAAGAAATTTACCAGTCCCATAGGAGGCGAGCATCAAGTCATTTACGGCTACTGAAAAGATATGGAAAGAAGTAAGTACCTGAATAATGAACATACTCCTGGCCCAAAGTGACTTCCTTCGTTTGTAATGTGAGCTGTAAGATAAAAAAGAGATATTTATGAGATATTTCGTTAACAAATGAATAACGATTGAAAGCAGTAGTTCCTTGAACAAGCCTATAAAGGACTTTCTTATCGCACACCGAAATGAATTTATAATACCTGCTTTTGGACTCAGAAAAGCTACCTTAGTTTGATGACTTACCACAAGAAATCATCACATAAGACATTACGGAATAAAAGGGGTGAAGTGGGTTAAGCTTCTTTTTATTTTTATACGTCCCACAATATTCACACTTCAAGTAAAGATTTGTTAGCGACTTCTACTGTTGTTTGGGATATTATCTCAAGTTCATTTACTATCAATTTGTAATACCAACAATTTGACACGTTTCAGACATGCAGTCGGAGGTAACTCTTACATTTTAGAAACTGCAATACTGTGCAAAAAAGTTTAGAGGAAATAATTTCCTAGGAACCATTTATTAATGTCCATGCTAAATTCATTAACAACCGTTTCTAAAGCTGTGCTTATTTTGCTGTTTATTCTAGTGTTTGTGTTATCTGGAAATGAAAAATATCTTGTCACTTCGAATATCACAAATGAAAGGTTATGCCGTTCAATTAAGTTATAGATCTCTTACATCAATTAGTGGGATGCCATATGTCTCCCAAGATCCACGAGCATTCTGTCTTATGCAGTTCCGTTTCATAGCTGTGCACACGCTGTGCAGTGTACTCGACTTCCTTACAAGCTTACTACAGAAACGGTAACAGGACGCCAATATAAGCTCTCGTTTCAATTCTGTTTCCATTAAAGTTACGCGAGCAACGTTAAATCCGCTCTTGCTACTAGGTAGTGGAGTCAGCTAACAAGTGGTTGCTTGCATAATTAGAGCTCGTGCAGCGCTGCGTTAAGAATCGTCCAGCACTTTGGGCAGCTCAAGACGCGGCCGCCGCTGCAAGACTGCAGCGGCCGGTAATGCCTTGAGGCACTCAGCGGATTAGCTCGTACGGTAATGGCTCCCCCGGCAGACACACTAATTGGAGGGGAGGTGGGCGCCGCCCTCTGGAGCCTGCGACTGCCCTCCAGGCGCCGCCGCCGCCCGCTGGGAAGACCACGTCACTGATCACGTGCCAGGTCGCACCACTTCTCGCAGAAGTGGCTGTGGATTGTTATAATATGTCCCTATACACGAAGCCATGGACATAAGTGCAAAAGTCTATACTGATAGATGTAGTCCATTTCGTGGTGCATTTACGACCGTGAAGAAAACATAAGGTAGCAAATTATGAGATGTGTTTGCGGGAAGACAAACTCAAAGAAAAAAGAACTGACACACTGAAGTGGCTACATACTAAGGTATCAATGATCACAATTTCGGCAGTTATACCCCTAACGTCCTGAATATCAGATGTCGTTTCGCACTTGTAGGAACCTTGTAGCAAGCATTCGATGTTTGCGGGAGACAAATTCCAAGAAAAAAGAACTGACTCACTGAAGTGGGTGCATACTAAGGTACCAATGATCACAATTTCGGCAGTTATACCCCTAACGTCCTGAATATCAGATGTGGTTTCGCACTTGTAGGGACCTTGTAGCAGGCATTCGATAACAAAAACTTTTGTACCATTAATGTCCACAGTAAATGCTGTGAATTATTTAAAATTCAGTAATTATTTAATAAATATATAATACTTAAAACAGGAATAGTTGTCTAAAACTTGTGAGGTTCACTATGTTTGATCATATTGCTGTCTATTTCTCTCCTTCTCAATGACGATTTGAATCATCATTAGCAGACAAGAGTGTTGTGTCTCGAGGATAGTGTGCCTACGAATACATGATATTCTCTGTTCATTGTTTCCGTTTAGTGACCGATTTTAAAATCACGTGAAGATAGATGCACAGGTGACCACCATATGCTGTTCCCACCATTTTCTACTGATGATATTGTTGCGGAACATGATGTTGTGTTTTGTGTAACATTTGTAAATTTATTGAGTTCTACACATCTAAGCTGTATATAATGTGTTAAAGCAGTTTGAAAGATACTTTAAATTTTTAAGTTATAGCAGTTTAAGCTGATTAAAAATTCACGTACTTTACAACTACACTGTGGAAAATACAACACCGATAAGAAATTACCTGAATAGTGGCGGCGGGTGTGCAAGCAATACGTGATACATTTTGCAGCAAGATGGGTACACGTAGGCCGAGGAGAGCCTCTCGTGTCAATCCGACAGGGTCGAAAATGGTTCAAATGCCTCTGAGCACTATGGGACTTAACTTCTGAGGCCATAAGTCCCCTAGAACTTAGAACTACTTAAACCTAACTAACCTAAGGACATCACACACACATCCATGCCCGAGGCACGATTCGAACCTGCGACCGTAGAGATCGCACAGTTCCAGACCGACAGGGTCGGTGTAGCACCTAGTGTAGTCGGTACAAGGCTGTCACACAAAATGGAAACAATACAGTGAGTGCTGGTATGCCTCGTCGGCGTCAGAGAGAGTCATATCGGCATGTGCGCGAGTTCTAACGGGGCAGATTGATCGGTCACCGGGAAGCGGGGTTGTCATACCGTGACATCTCAGCTCGCACAGGGTATGCTGCTACGAGAGTGATTCTTGTGTGGAAGCAGTGGATAAAGGAAGGTCTGACACAGCGACGAGACGGAACTGGACCACGGAACATGACCACAGCACGGGATGACCGTCATGTTGTCCGCCTGGCCATTACGGACCGTACAGCGTCATCCACAGTCGCTGGAGCACTGCAACAGGTGTAAACTTGTCTGCATCGACAGTTCGTCGCGGTCTGCTGCTGGTTGGACCGGTTGTACGCATGCCATTACGTCGGCTTCCATTGCCCAGAAACCACAAGCTCCTCCGACTGCAGTGGGCACGTGAACACCGTCACTGGGGTGCTAAGTGACAACATGTAATCTTTTCGGATGAGTCCCGCCTCATCGTTGGGTTGTTTTGAGGGAGGAGACCAAACTGCGAGGTCATCGGTCTCATCGGATTAGGGAAGGACGAGGAAGGAAGTCGGCCGTGCCCTTTCAAAGGAACCATCCCGGCATTTGCCTGGAGCGATTTAGGTAAATCGTGGAAAACCTTAATGAGGATGGCCGAACGCGGGATTGAACCGTCGTCCTCACCTTGTCTTACAGTGATGGCCGCATACGTGTCCGGAGGTACCGTGGTGAGCGCAACCTGGAGGGCTGCATTGCGTAGCGGCATAGCGGACAAACACGAGGTGTGATGGTTTGGGGCGCCATTGATTACAAGAACCGATCTCGCCTCGTACGTATTCCGGGCACTTTGAACAGCAACGAGTACCTAACGGAGATTTTGGAGGCTGAGGCACTCCCCCTGCTTCAGACATCTACACAGGCCACATTTCAACAGGACAGCGAGGAAGAGCGAAAGGTATCATCGCTTTCCTGGCCTGCACGTTCTCCAGACAAGGCGCCCATCGAAAATGTCTGGGATATGGTTGATCGGCCTCTGGTGCGTCGCAGTCCTCCAGTAACTGGTGCCACGGGATTGTAGGATCGGTTTCAAATTGCGTGGAGAGGAATTTCTCAGGAACGTATTCAGAGCCTTACTGATTCAATGCCACTGCGTATAGCAGCTCTAATCGCAGCGCATGGTGGCCACACGACATACTGAATAGTAGGGCTCAAAAGACATGTAGAGATTTGAAAAGGTAATCATTTGTTACTTGTCATTTACCTAATCTGCGGTATTAAATTGATTGAATTCATACGTTTCCTTCTTGGTGTTGCAATTTCCACAAACGGTAGTGTATTTATATAACACGTGAACAGTTAAAGCCACAATTCGTCGGTCATGCACCGTCTTGTACCTCGAAATTTAAGAAATTCCTCTGCCACGGAACATATGATATTTTCGAAACAACTGAGTTTCTTTACAGTCTTAATCCTAACTAACTCCAAAAAGGAAATTTGTGCTGGTTTCCAATTGCTTCTATTTCAAAATGTATTTGACTTGCTCATGTTTTTTAATTTTCATCGTTTTAATTTTGTAGCATTTATTGATAATCAGTGTGCACTATATTATAATGTAACAGACACATAACTAAAAACAATATTGGTAAGATTTTCGCGACTGCACCACTTTCAATTACAATAGAATCATTGTTCATAGGTAGATGTGATATTTTCGAAATAACTGAGTTTCTTTACAGTCTTAATCATAACTAACTCCAAAAAGGAAATTTGTGCTGCTTTCCAATTGCTTCTATTTCAAAATGTATTTGACTTGTTCATGCTTTTTAATTTTCATCGTTTTAATTTTGTAGCATTTATTGATAATCAGTGTGCACTATATTATAATGTAACAGACACATAACTAAAAACAATATTGGTAAGATTTTCGCGACTGCACCACTTTCAATTACAATAGAATCATTGTTCATAGGTAGATGACCATTAAGTACCTTGGAAAATCCTGATTTTTCTGGGAGAACCTTTTTAATTTCAGAAAAAAACTGCCGCTCTCAAAAAATAATACAATCATTTAAAATTTGTGTAAGAAAACATTACGTGGCTGGCTATAGGCAAAAGTCTGAAAAATGTTTTCGATATAACTTTCTCCATCATTTTACGATAGGTAGGGTGAAAATCATTATGCGCAGTGGATTGAGATTCAGTATCAGTTTATTATTTCCTCGTCAATAGGAGTTATTGGATTTAACTAACGAAATCATGACATAGAATTCGAACAAAAGTTCCATTTTTATGAATACCTTAATCTTCGATAATATTGCGTACTTGCTAATACCGTTCAACATTATCCAACACATAACCGCGGCTCTCAAAAAATAATACAGTCATTTAATAATTGTACAAGAAAATATTACAAGGCTGGCTATAGGCAAAAGTCTGAAAAATGTTTCCGATACAACTCACTCCTCTATATTTTCCGATAGGTAGGGTTGGGAAGGGAGTGAGACAGGGTTGTAGCCATCACGGATGTTATTCAATCTGTATATTGAGCAATCAGTAAAGGAAAAAAAATAAAAGTTCGGAGTAGGGATTAAAATCCACGGAGAAGAAATAAAAACTTTGAGGTTCACCAGTGATATTGTATTTCTGTCAGAGACATCAAAGGAACTGGAAGAGCTGTTGAATGGAATGGTGTGTTCAAAGGAGGATACAAGATGAACATCAATAAAAGCAAAACGAGGATGATGGAATGTAGTCGAAGTAAGTCGGGTGATGCTAAGGGAATTAGATTACGAAATGAGACGCCTAAAGTAGTAGATGAAGTTTCCTATCGGGGGAGCAAAATAACTGATGATGGTCGACGTAGAGAGGATATAAAATATAGACTGGCAATGGCAAGGTAAGGTCTCTGAAGAAGAGAAATTTGTTAAGGTCGGGTATAGATTTAAGTATCAGGAAGACATTTATGAAAGTATTTGTATGAAGTGTAGCCATGTATGGAAGTGAAACATGGACGATAAATAGTTTGGACAAGAAGAGAAGAGGAGCTTTCGAATTGTGGTGCTACAGAAGAATGCTGAAGATTAGATGGGTAGACCACATAACTAATGAAGGGGTGCTGAATAGAATTGCGGAGAAGTGAAATTTGGGTTACAACTTGACTAGAAGAAGGGATCTGTTGGTAGGACATGTTCTGAGGCATCAAGAGATCACTAATTTAGAACTGGAGGTCAGCGTGGAGGGTAAAAATCGTAGAGGAAGACCAAGAGATGAATACACTAAGCAGATTCAGAAGGATGTAAGTTGCAGTAGGTACTGGGAGATGAAGAACCTTGCACAGGATAGAGTAGATGGAGAGCTGCACCAAACCAGTCTCTGGACTGAAGGCCACAAAAACAACATAACCGTCATATTCAGCATATTACTTGTCATTCTGACTCAGTGTTCACGATCATTCACATCTGAAATCTGTATAGTAACTACTGCTGCGCTGGAGGATAGTCAAAATCAAACAACCATAAAGCTCAAAGAAAAACATGGTTGGGAAGCGATGAATCTCCACTTGTTCAAAGTGAGAGTTCAGATCAAACTACATAAAAGGGTATTCCAACTTGACAGATTGAGAATAACATCAATGTCTATACATTTTTTTCTTTTTGGTTTTGAATCATCAGTCTTCTGTCTTGTTTGATGCTGACCGCCATGAATTCCTGTCCTGTGCCAAAATCTTCATCTCAGAGTAGTATTTACAACCTCCGTCCTCAATTATTTGCCGTATGTACTCCAATATCTGTCTTCCTCTACAATTTTTGCTTTCTACGGCTGCCGATATTACCATGGAAGCCATTCCCTATGTTCACGTCTTAACAGACGTCCAATCATCCTGTCCTCCTTATCACTGCGTTCCACATATTCCTTTCCTCTGCGTTTCTGCGCAAAACCTTATCAGTCCACTGTTGCGTCTCCTGGCCAGTCATCATAAAAAGCATGTGATAGAATTTTTTTCCGTGTGTGTAAGACCAGTTAAAATGTATCGATATAGTGCCACGCACAAGGCGAAAGGGAAATAGTTTAAACACGAATAAACATGACCAAGTGAAGCAATAAAGAAAGACTGTGTAAACATTTCGCGAACATATTATGTGTGTATGTAGAACATTCATAATTATTTGACGTTTTATGCATTTTTTATCTTTGAATCCATGACATTATTATCTTTGAAAATCGTATTCTTGTTAAATGAATTAGTGATTATGATCTGTGTTTCAAATGAAAAGGACAATTCAGTAATGTATAAATAGCAAAAAGCATTGTAATAATCTCTCTGTTCTCTTTGGGTTTCATTACGAGTAACACTTGCGTGTTAAGCAACTGTATATGCTGGCCATGAGTCTGTTCATGAAGCTTGAGATCCGCCATTAGGCGAGTTGTTGTAAAAAGGTTTATAAAATTAATGCATTTTTGTTTGAATATATAGAGTTTGAGCAAATATGTTTTTAAAATAATTTGTAAAAACCATTCGTCCCGTAAATAATTTAGACATTTTAAGCCTTTAATTTAGCGGAAGCCGCTGTGCCATTCTGTGAGGGCAACCGCCGCAGAAACGGCACATATTAAAAATATTTATTTCAGGCATCGCAGTCGCCTCGCCTGTAGAGAGACGTAACATAATAATATTTAACATTTTCTTACAGCTTCCATCAGTGGCGGCAGACTATGTTATATTATTCAGTGCATTTCTCAGTTTGATTTGGAAGGTACTGTGCGACATGTTCTATGCGGGCACAAAAATATAACGAATAACTGTGTTATGGCATTATCATTTTCACATTTTGCGGCAAGGTCTGCTCTGTGAAACTAAAGCAATATTTTACATTTTTCCCCTAAGATTAAGAGAACTCGGGCTAGCCGCGCGCCTGTTCTAATTAACAGTATTAAAAAATCCACTGCATAACGTAACCAACATTCAGTGCTGTAACGATCATTTGAATTTCATTACTGACTTTTTGAATACGATGCAAGGTAGTGAGTTCAGATACAGTTCTCTGTCTTTCTTGATTACATTACAGTAGCAAGTGAATGTTCCTGACATGATTTTCTACAGCAGATGTGGAAAAGCAATAATTTGATCCACGGTGTGCCACATTTATGATAAAAGTGTTTATTCCCTCTCCCACTCCATGTCTGAACTTAACATATGTGTGCCAGTGTGACTCATAAGCCAAAAATGAAATATTTACTCAACATTACTCAAAGTTACTTGCTTTTATGAAGAAATAATTACCAAGTGAAGACAGTGTAATAACATTGAATGAAAACCATAGAAACTTGTTACAAATAATATTGTTTACTACCATCAGCTCTCAGCTTCAGTTTTATATCAGTCTGAACATTGCAGATCCAAACTTTAATATCGTAAAGCAAACTTACTAGTTACCATATAGCAACTTACTTGCTGCTACACATATATAATTATACCTAAATACGTAAAAACACAAGCCGAATAAAATTAACTCCAGTAGTAAAAACGTGAGAGATGGAGTAAGGAGACGGAATACCACCTAATTCTCAACATTTGTCTGTAGCACCACATCCCAAACACTTTGATTCTCTTATGTTCCAGTTTTCCCACAGTCCTCGTTTCACTATCATACATTGCTGTACTCCTGACGTACATTCTCTTACGTTTCTGCCACAAATTGAGGCCTATGTTTGATACTAGTAGAATTCTCTTGTCGAGCAATGTGTTTTTTGCCATAGCTAGTCTGATTTTGATGTCCTCCTTGCTCCGGCCGTCATTTGTTTTTCACTGCCTAGGTAACAGAATTCCTTAACATCATCTACTTCGTGACCAACAGTCCTGACGTTAAGTTTCTCACTGTTCTCATTTCTGCTACTTCTCAAGACGTTTGTCATTCTCGGACACACTCTGAATCCATTTTCTGTACTCAACAGATTGTTCATTCAATTCACCAGATCATGTAATCCTTCTTCACTTTCACCCACAATAGCAGTGTCATCAGCGAATCTTATCATTGATATCCTTTCACTCTGAATTTTAGTTCCACTCCTGAAACTTTCTTTTATTTCCATCACTGCTTCTTCGACGTACAGATTGAACAGTAGGGGCGAAAGTCTACATCTCTGTCTTACACCCTTTTTAATCCGATTCCTGTTTCTTCTTCTAACGCATCTGACAAATGTTCTCTCTCCTAAAGGCTTTCAACATATTCTTTCCTCCTATACGCTCTCTCCTGTGCATTTAACAGTGGAATTCCTGTTGCACTCTTAAAGTTAGCAACCTTGCTGTTAATGCCACTGATATCTGTCTTAACTTACCTGTATGCTAAATCTGTCCTTCTGTAGATAATTTCTTATTCCATTTTTCACATTTTTCACGCGGCAATTTCATCTTATCTTCCCTACAATTCCTATTTAGTTCATTCCACAGGGACCTGTGTTTCTGTATTCCTGAGTTTCGTGGAACATTTTTCTACTTCCTCCTTTTATCGATCAGCTGAAGTATTTCTGCTGTGAACAATGATTTCTTCGCAGTACCTATATTTTCCTTTCCAACTTTTTGTGATTCACCATTTTAGAGAAATCCATTGCTCTTCAACTGTACTGGCTATTGATTTATTCCTTATTGCTGTATCTATAGCCTTAGAGAACTTCAAGCCTATGTCGTCATTCCTTAGTACTTGTGTACCCCACTTCTTTGCGTATTGACTCTTCCTGAATGATCTCTTAAACTTGCACCTACGCTTCATCATCACTAAATTATTGTCCGAGTCTATTTCTGCTCCTGGGTACGCCTTACAATTCGGTAACTGATTTCGGAATCTCTGTCTGACCATGGTGTAAGCTAACTGATATCTTTTCATATCGCCCTGACTTTTCCAAGTATGCCTCTTCCTCTTGTGATTCTTGATCAGAGTATTCGCTATTACTTGCTAAAATTTATTGCAGAACTTGATTAATCTTTCTCATCTTTTACTCCTTGTACCAAGCCAATACTCGCCCGTAAACTTTTCTTCTACTCCTTCCCCTAAAACTGTTTTCCAGTGCCCCATGACTATTAGATTTTCATCTCCCTTTCTCTACCTCTTCATCTTCATGTTGTGATCGTGTGACATCGGTATGTATACCTGAACTATCGTTGTCAATGTTGGTTTGCTTTTGATTCTGATAACAACCCTTTCACTGAACTGTTCACAGTAACACAATCACTGCCCTACCTCCGTATTCATAACGATTTCTACTCCCATTGTACCACTTTCTACTCCTGTTGATGTGACCCTACACTCATCTGGCCAGAAATCTTTGTCTTTTTGCCATATCACTTCAATGACCCCTACTATCTGTAGACTGAGTCTTCACACTTCCCTCCTACTTTGCAACTTCTGACATTCCGCGTCCCGTCTCGTAGAACGCTATCCGTTTGTTGATCACTCAATCCTTTTCTCATCGTCAACCCACACTTGGCAGTCCCGCTCCCAGAGATCCAAATCGGGGACTATTCCAAAAGCTTTTGCCAATGGAGAGATCATCATGACACTTTTTCAATTATAGGCAATATGTCCTTTGGTTACACGTTAGGTGTTTTCAATGCAGTGGTTCCACTGCCTTCTGCTTACACCGTTGATCATTTCTGCTTCTTCCGCCTTTAGAGGCAGTTTACCACCCCTAGAGGAAGAGAGTGGTTTGAACCTCTGTCTGCTCATCCACCTTCTTTGACACGGCCACTGGCAGAATCAGGGTGACTTCTTACGACGGAAGTCAAAATTTAACCAGTGCGATATTTGACCCCAGGACAGAATATGTTCTGATTACTAATCAATGACGCAACCCCTAGATCACAGGTGCTTTCCTGTCTATCTTCCAAACAGACAGTATACTCAAATGAAGAAAATTGCAGTATTGTAATTAAGAATTAGTCCAAGCAATTTTCAGGTTTCCAAAATTTTTCTCTTTTTTGAGTCAACAGTCTTCTGACTTGTTTCATGTGGTCTGCCACGAATTCCTCTCCTGTGTCCACCTCTTCATCTCAGAGTAGCATTTGCAACTTACGTCTTAGTTACTTCCTGGATGTATTGCACTCGCTGCCTTCATCTACTGTTTTTGCCCTCATCAGCTTCATCAAGTACCATGGAAGTCATTCGTTGATGTCTCAGCAGATGTCTTATCATCACGTCCCTTCTTCTTGTCAGTGTGTTCCACATACTCATTCCCTCTCCAATTCTGTGCAGAACCTCCTTATTCCTCACCTTATCGGTCCACCTATATTTCAACATTCGTGTGCAGAACCACGCCTCAGATGATTCGATTCTCTTCTGTTATGGTTTTGCTGCAGTCCATGTTACACTTCCATAAAAAGCTGTGTTCCAAATGTACATTATCAGACACATCTGCCTCAAATTAAGTCCTCTGTATCAGTAGACTTCTCTGCGCTTTTTGTCATCGCTTGTCTGCATTGGATGTCCTCCTTCCACCATTAGTCACTGGTTATTTTACTGCCTGCGTAGTAGAATCCCTCTACTTCACCTGATTCGTGACCTTCAAACCTGATGTTAAGTTTCCTGCTGTTTTCATTTCTGCTGTATCTCGTTACTTTCGTCTTTCTTCGATTTACTCTCAATCCATATTCTGTCCTTATTAGACTGTTCATTCCATTCAGCAGATCCTGGAATTCTTCTTCACATTCTCTCAGAATCGAAATGTTATCAGCGAATCTTATCACCGATATCCTTCAACCTCAAAATTTAATTCTGCCCCCGAACCTTTCTTTTATTTCCGTCATTGCTTCCTTGATGTATAGACTGAACACTAGAGGCCAAAGGGTACATCCCTGTCTTACACTCTTTTTATTCGAAGCACTTTGTTCTTGAGCGTGCACTCTTAGTATCCGCTCTTGGCTCTTGCACATGTTGTATAATACCCGTTTCTCACTATACCTTACACCTACTTTTCACGAGATTTCGAATAACTTCCATCACTTTATATCGTCGAACGTTTGTCGTATTACAAGAAAAAGAATGTTTAGAGAACACATTACAGATATTTCATAGCAACAATATTACTCAATTTAAGCCTGATCCCACAATGAAATTCCAAACTAAACACCGAAAGTTTCTAAATAACTGTAACTTTTGAAGATCGCAGCAGTACAACAATAATTCCATCAGCACAAAAACTACGTGCACAGACAAAGACACACGAAGAAAGCTGTTTTATTTGCCAGATAGTTAACTCAAGAAAGAGCCCTGAGTATTTTATGAGACATAAGATGAAAGACCTTACTGCAATATAGTATATATTATATATTGAAAATAGCTACATTATACACAACACAAGTAAAGTCATATCCTCTATTGAAGACATTCCCATCCCGCCAACAGTTGAATTTTCATCACTTGACATAGTCAATCTATACACAAACATCTCTGTTAAAGAGACTATTTCAATAATAAGAAAAATCTGCATAAGTACAAGAAAATTAGTATTGCAGAGACCTGTGAACTCGTAGAAATACTCACTCTCATCCAGGGGCACAATAAATTTACAAGTTTTGCCAGCAACATGGTGGTTTGGCAGTGGTAAGTAGCATAGCTGTTATATTTGCTGACATTTACATCAACCAATCAACAAATCACAAGCAATATAATATATTACGAAACTTTTGTTGACAATCCTGGTTTTTGATGTTACAAACAGTGAAAATGATGCATTGGCCAAAGACCTCACCAAAAATCATACAAATATTAAATTCACAGTTGAGCGTGAAACACATAAGAGCATGACTTTTCTTTATCTTCATATCTGTAACATTAACCATAAACACCAGTTTAGCATGTACAGGAGGCCCACCACCACACATGATAGCATTGGCAACTCATCATGTCATCGCAGGCAACACAAAATGTCATATATCACCAGTCACATGGGTCAACAAAATGAAATCAGTTTAATTAAAACGATTTCTCGTAATAATGGCTGTTATCCTACAATAAAATAAACACAAAAGCTACAGTTCCACACAACAGCAGTTCACAGAGTATTCAGTAAAGAACGTATCAGCCTCCTGCAGAAGTCAAACCTGTATTTACTGTTATCCTATGCATAGGCCAATATTATACCAAAGTGCAGAAGAATATTAATATCAGCTTATCTGCTCATAGCAAATTACAGCAAAAGTGATCCATGATGAAAGTCTTTCCAATGTCCCTAAATAAATTAGGAATGAACAACCTCCAGTGCTATTCGTGACCAGAATACTACACTGGGCAGACACAGGAGTTTTGAGAGTAGGTACAAATAACGCTTCATGCCTTAAGGTTTCGAAACGTGAATAGATCTAGATTTGCAGCCCACATTGCAGAAGAAAACCAGTCAATGACAAATGTTGGAAGGAACATGAAAATATTACATATAGCGGTAAAAAGAGCCACTATGAATATTGTTGGAAATAAAAATACATACACACAAAAACACTTCCCCTGATAATATCGTTAATCAGCAGACTGAATTGGCTAACACCCCTTTTCTGAAAAACTTACAGACCATAATTTCTATGCTCATTATTATTTGTAGACCTATCTGCATTACAAATGACTAATGCTCTAGAATTGTATGTACCTACAATAGTCAATATCTTTTATGGCACTAAATACTAATATGTTTTAATGATTTGTCATCATCGATGTTCAAACTGCATATAAGGATTTCAGACATTTCTTGCCCACATTTGCATGTCTATCATTACATAAAATAAGATTGTAGGCTATATTTCACAAAATCCCCTGTATTTATCGTTTCTGTCCGTATTTAATGCCCTAAATTTGATGAAAAACGTACGCGTCCTTTCTCAAAAAAATGCCATATCCTTGTATCATTGCACTGTAGTATCTTTGAAATTCATGTACTTCGTAAACTGTGTATTTGTTGTCGTACCTTGTAAAGCAAAACTTGTTGTGCACATTGAGAATTCGTTTTGTGACCCACCGAAAGTGATTTACAATGCGGTGCAAAATGCGGTGTGAAAATGCAAGCAACCTTGAGAAAGTATTTCACTGCAAGAGAACTGGAAAAACCAATGAGCCACATAGGCATTTCACGTACGTTTCACTCCAAGATAAATATGTAGCACAACCATTTTGGTTACGCGTTTGTAACTGCGATTTATTGTTTATCCTAGGGTAGCTCAGAAGAAACCAATGTGTGATATCTTTTTATGAAAGCATGAAAAACTACATCTGATGATAAACTGTGAAAAATTCGGAATCAGTAACGGTAGTTTTCGAATAAAGTAAAATAAAAGCAGTTTGTGGGTGGTTTCTGTACACCATAAAGAATTTATTTCACGCAGGAGCCACAGTCTCCAACTGTGTCTTTATTTGACAAAATTGCAATAAATTGTTTTTTAAAAGTTTTTATTATTTGTAAACTATTGACTGTCTTTACGTCCATGACGATGTTTTGTTATTCGGTCTCGCTTGATGCTGAGCACAAGGCGGAACAAGCTTCAATCCAATGGCTGGACAGCGGGACATGTCGCTGGGACGACAGGAATAATCAGTTGGCGCCCACGTGGCAACCGTTGGCGTCCTGTTATACATTTCTTTTCTAGGCTATTTGCATCGCCTATGCTACACTCTTTTCCGAGAATTACTCTTATACGAAGCAATAGCCCTACGTAGCGCACACAGCCGACAGTATCTTCATTTTCTCACGGTTATTATTGGCCTTTAATTCGTAATGCATTTTTCAATGTTTTAAGTCTTTTGTGGCCTGTAATCAAACTATTAATTTGATTGCATGTACAATACGTGGATTTTTCGATTGTAGGCAAGTAATTCGGAAACTTTCTTTCACCTATTGGATTACATTGTATATCACGTATGGAGCAGTGGTCAGAACTTTTCTCCTTGTAATTCCAAGCATCGACATAGTATTCAAGAGTTGTTGACTGTTCGGTTTTGCTAAGTTCAGTGGCAACGTGTACCAGCTCCACTTCTCATTAACGTTATATACATGTCTTATTTTATCACGGAAGAAGAAGCATGCTGATCCAAACATTGACATGTTTCACTTTTTGATCATCCATAGGCTATACACGGCACATCTGAACCACGTGGGACTCGGCCAGAGTGCTATATGCATATATGTGTGTCCTGAACACGTGGCACTACACTGTAACCTCCTGCAGCACGTAAGACCTGTAGCAGAAGACGATGACATTAAGGAAATCTTACGAGAGTCACAAAAATTATGTGTTCTAGGCAACAATCACTAAGAACAATGAATGACGTCTACAGACAACTAAATTCATACGGCTAATCTTGAACCGACGACAACAAACATGACAACAAGATCCATGGGAGGAAACAAACTCAGACACAGATACAGACAATGATGTGGATGAAGGACAGAATAAGACACAATCATAAGAACATCATATGATAACTAGATAATGTAAAGGAAAAAACTAATGTAAACAATGAGACAATTATAACATCTAAGAAACGTGCCGTATGGGGTCGTGACGCTATGCTCCCCTCATGCCTGTTGTGTTGGTTAAGGGCAGCACCATCATGCACGCAATGATACAAAGCAACAGCACACTTACCACGTGTACAACTAACTCTAGATGTAGCAACACAAAAAGTGCAATGGGCATGGCGTAAATAATCTCGTCAGATATTTAATAAGCAGCACTTTTTCTCAGACAGCAGAAATAGATGCATAGAGAGTCACATATTATGTATTTCATTTAGTATTATAAAAATATATAATTTTGTAAGCTACTTTGAGTGGAAGGTTCGATTTTTTTTGCCGAGATCTTACCTTCTTGAATAGCAACAACACGAGCCGTGATTTATGAGTTACATTTCTTTTTAACTCTAAAACAATATTTGCAAATTATTTACCACCTTTCAATGACTTTCTTCTAAATTACCGACATATATTATTTTAAATCACCACTTCCTTCACCTAATTTAGTATTTTTTGTAGCACCTTGTTGTTAGAAACGTTTTCATTGCTCAAAACAATTCTTATAAGTAATGTGGAACAACATTTTATTTCTTGAAAAGCTGCAGAATGTACTATATGTGTTTAAAGTATTGGGTGCAAGGTCTTCACATATGCAAGAAATGAAATTAATTGTCCATATGTTGGTTGTACTTATATGCCAGCTTCTGTGGTAAAATTTTGTATCACACACACGTCTGATATTTTCAATTCAGTTCTCTGGCTGACAACATTACATTACGTTTAGATCGCGTCCAAGAATATTTCTTGAGATCTTCGTGCGAAACCATTCACTAAAATTTTTAGTTTATGTTTTTGATATAAACGAATAGGACTTCCGCCATCATTATTCACAATAGATTCTCCAAGCGCCCTAGAAATGCGTTATTTATTTTGCAACCCTTTCGATCACTTCGGTCACCAATTGGAAACACCTCCACCAAATTCCAACTTATTCCACAATTGTAATATACATATATATATATATATATATATATATATATATATATATATATAGGTTGGAACTTAAATAGTGGCAACACTGCTGTGGATACACTATGCAATGGAATCTACTATGGTCGCTAATAGCACACGTTGTTGACAAACCTACCTTTACTCCGTGCAAATGGACTCGCCCGTCCCACGTCACCGGCGTGCGCACAATCGTAGGAAATAAAGTCACTTGTGAGCGAGCGGTCTAACGTAACTGTGTCACTATGTTTCCCAAACAGGAAAAACCAGAGTTAGATCAACACTGAATGTGCCAGAGGTCGTACAGCACGACATTGTCGTCAAGGTATTCAAGAGACGTGCAGGGAATCGGCATTGTCGTACAGAACAGTGGTGCATTGGGTAAAAGCCTTCAACGAATGTCGCCAAACTGTGGCAGATATGAATCAGGAAGGTCGGCAAGTCCTTGTGAGTGGGATTTGATTCCGAAGATGAAGGAACCACTTCGTGGCATTTGCTTCAGAACTGTTCCAGATGTTCGACAGACAGTAGACCGCTCCATTCACACAATCCACAGAACAGGCTCTGCTAACGGTACACTACGCCTTCCACATCGCTGGCAACGGGTTTTACACATCGCTGGTGACTACTCTGAAAGACAGTAACAGGTAACTCGTTTTGTATCGGTTGTGAATATATAGTTGCCCACTATTTAAGTTCCAACCCTCAAAACTTTGAAATTAGGAAGTGTTTCTAAATGGTGACTGAAGTGGTCGAAAAGGTTGCGATATATATATATATATATATATATATATATATATATATAGCGCACGTTGTTGACAAACCTATCTTTACCTTTTCGACCACTTTTATATATATATACCTTTTCGACCACTTCAGTCACCATTTAGAACCACTTCCTAATTTCGAAGCATATATATATATATATATATATATATATATATATATATATATATATATATACACTTCTGTTGTCTCTCCTAACAGTCGTCAGGCGCAATTCCTTTCGAGTTTCGGCAGACAATTGTAGTTTCACTTTTGCATTGTGTAGCTGGCGTCAGCCTAAGCAATTAATGCTCGTTACTTCTTTCATGCGACGCCCAGTGTCGACAATGAGCGGCGTTGTGTTACCCATTACAAACAAAATGATTTCTAAATCGGAATTTTATGTGCCCATTCGATAGAGTGCACTAGTCAGTCTAGTGCGATATTTATTTCATCGATATTTGTTAAGAAGGACATTAAAGAACAAAGAATGAACAGCAATCAAGCAGCGACTCAGTAGCGCTGCGTACACGGCGGTAGCAGTCAGCACTGGTCAGGGCAGTACTGTTACTGCTCGAGTACTTGTTATTCTTGGGCTTTTAATCTCCTTTTCAGTAGATGTCGATAAAACAAATATCGGACATCTCAGTCGAACGGGCACCTAAAATTACCTTTCATAAAAAAACTTCTGCTGTAGGTGGAAACAAATCGACTCTTTCCATCAAGAGTGGGCATCGCGTGAAAGACGAGGTGAGAAGTATTTGTTTGGTCAGATTCCAGCTACACATAGCAAAAACTAAATTGTAAATATATGACGAAACACCAGATAAAACGCGTCAGACGGCTCTGGAAAGAGAAACCATGTATACCGAATAAGGGGAAAGAACTCAATCTGCTAGAGTCACTTGAGACACCAAAACGACACCCCCCCTCCCGATCTATGTGATGAATTACATCCACATTATTAAGTTCACGTGATCCAGTCAAACAGGCACACACTTAGAGATCTCAAATCTTACGCTGACATTCATGTCCACAAACTTGAACCGCAACGAATTTGTCATTCCGCTTTACTTTGTCTTTCGTTAGTGTTTTATAATTTTTCAGTGTTCTATTTTCTGTGGATTTCACTATGTACTGTGTCTGATGTTACTCATGTTTTAAACTATAATTTAACACTATATCGTAACATCTCTCATGTATGATACGAGTGACGAACGCTTGATTTGACATCTGTCACCTAATGATGAGACCAGAGAGTCTATGAGCTTATAGAAACTTTGCTTCTGTCGTTTTGTTTCCTATACAGGCGTGTCTCTTGTAGACGCTATTCAGCTGTTTCTTGGCGATGGTCCACTAAGCCACAGTCGGTTCAAATCACACAAATATTAGGAGAACAAAAACTGAGTTTTTTTTTCAACCTTAAATAATATATTGTTTTACCATGATCGGACGGAAGATACAGGTAATAGAAATATAAACATTTTTAATGTTCTCTTTGTTTTTAACTGTTCGAAACTATACAGATTTAGACTTTTGCAAATATTTTACATACTGCTTCCACCGAATTGAATATTTTTCGTGGTATTCGTTTTAATTTTTATTAATTAAGCTCTTTTCATCTCGTTACTGAGTTCTCGATTCCGTGTTCGGACAGTTCCGGGTTTGTCGCGCACCCAGATCACACCCTCGTGCTGATTACAATTACGCAGGTTGCGGGCTACACGCCGGCCAATTAGAGCGAAGGCGGCGGCCGGAATGTGAGCTGGGCCGCGCTTTGTCGGCAGTTCCGGCACTCCCGGATACTACTGGCCCACTAACTATGGGTAGTGAACCATAGCGCCTGCAATTAGGCCTCCTCCCAGAGGACACCGAGACCAAAGTTCCATTTACGCCGCTGTCTCTATCACAGGCATTTACAGTTCCTACTACCTGAACCAGCCGTTATAGCGAGCTACATGTACGAGTAACGGCAAATTTCCGTGTACATTTCGAGAGCGTATTTCCAAAATGACACTGCTTCGATAAATGAAAAATTTCACGAAATACCAATGTCATATAATGTACTAAATTTTTGTGCCTCAACCAACGATTTTGGCACACGGTTCCACTTTTATGTTGTAAATACGGATACAGTGCAAATACTTAGCCATTATACGTGCGCTCTTAGATGTGCATTTAAGTCACTTTGCATTAATATCACATTGGTTTTCTGAACACTGACATTGAAATGAAGCATATTTTTTTATTTTTTTAATATATAAAATCAAATGCGATTTTCATCATCTCAGCCACTATTTAAATAACCGGGCACAGGAAAGATGTTTATATTAAGCTTAAAAATACGACAGACAAGTGATGAACTTGATATAAGTGATTAATAATAATTATTTCCTGGGTCATAGCCTTCCACTGAACTAAAATGAACTATTTACATTACTATTAGCATTACGTTCATCAGTTGGCATAATTTATTTAAAAACTCATTCGCACTTCAAACTTTACCGTTCTGGGACTGCTCTACATCGGGTACAAGAGATGACCATCTTTCGCTTACCTTTAATATTGTGGGCTTGTTAAATGTAAGTGAATGCTGTGCACATTCATCATTCTCAAGTGTTTTGTGAGCAGAAATGCAACAGTTTGCAGGTAAACACAGGTACGTGATAAGTCACTTTGAATCATCATCATCATCAGTTTTCTGCTATATTAGCAGTTCCTTTGCCTCTCCATTTTCTGCGTTCCATTGCTTCCTTCTTAAGGCTGCCGTATGATGTACCGTCCATCACGTCATACAGTATCTGAAAAATCTTCCTTCCTCGCTTCCTTTTCTCTTCTACATAACCCTCTAAAACTTTTTATCAGTCCACCATTCTTTCTTAAAATACGCCCAGTCCAACTTCTTTTTCTTATTTTTATTACATCTAGTAACTGTCTTTTCTCTCCCACTCTTCCCAGTACGGTACCTCTCCATTTTTTACTCTGTCCTTCCAACTTATTCTTTCCATCCTCCGCCATGTCCACATCTCAAAAGCCTCCAGCCTTTCTCTGTCTTCCTTCCTCAAAGTCTATGTTTCAGCGCCATACAGAAGAACACCACATACAAGATATTTTATGAGTCTCTTCCTGAGTTCTCTGTCCATATCGCTGCAGAAAATTCTCCTTTTCTTGTAAAATGCCTCTTTTGCCATTGCTATCCTTGTTTTGATTTCTGTGGTGCACTTCCAGTAACATGACATGCTACAGAGCCAAAGACGACAGAATACAAGCCTGGAGAAAATTTAACAATCATAGAACTTCCTTGAAATGGGAAGAAAATATGTTCACATGTCTGTGAATTCCTAAGGGACCAAACCGCTGAGGCCATCGGTCCCTAGACTTACACATTACTTTAATCATGTTAAACTAATTTATGCTAAGAACAAAACACACACACACACACACACACACACACACATGCCCGAGGGTGGACTCGGACCTCCGGCGGGACGGGCCGAGCAGTTCGTGACATGGTGCCTATAACCGCGCGGCCACTGCATGCCGCAGAAATGGGAAGAATTCAACAGTAATCCGCAGATAAAAACGAGGTTATGAAACAACAGGCTGAAAGAGATAGAAGAGGACTTCAAAAAACAAGATATGATATTTTTACAGAATATTCAGAGAAAATATGCCAGGATACCGGAACACTGGAGACAAACCCGGAAAAGAACTCTAAAATATTATAGCAATACTTTTACACACTACTAAACTGTGATAAACCTATGGATGTTCTACAGTTCTAGAAGCTAGAAGCCAGCCTCTATTCCAAACCGCCAACACACAAGGAGATCGTGAAAATAATAAAATCACTGAAAAAAAAACAGGGCACCTGGAGAAGATAAGCTGATTAAGAAGTCTGGGAATTAGACGACGAATACATCACACCCAAAATACAGAATCATCAGAAACATCTGGGAAGCAGAAAAAGTACCAGAAGAATGGAGGTAATCGATAATACACCCGCTCAATAAGAAAGGAGACAAAACAGCCAAATCCCTACGGAGGTATTTCTCTACCGGCTGCGACACACAAAATTCTATGAAAAACCTTGTTAAATCGGCTACAGCCTCAAACAGATCGGCAGATAGGAGAATACCAAGACGGGCTCAGGAAGGGAAGTTCATGAAGTGAACAGATCTGGTGCCTGAGAATAATACTGACAACAGGAAAGTCCAGGAATACCATAGTAACATTCGTTGACTTCAAGAAGGCCTTCGGCTCCATAGATAGAGGAACACTCTTCAACACAGTGGAAGAAATGAAGATGGACAACAAAACGAGGAAGCTAATCTACAAAACATTAACAAATACAACATCCAATGTTAAGTTTATGGGAAAAATCTCGGAATCATTTGAAATCAAGTCTGGATGGAGGTAGGGAGATGGTCTGCCACTCATTCTATGTAATTCAGTTTTGGAGAAAATAATCAGGACATGGGATAAAGAGGCCTATGGGGTAAAGATGGGGTGACACAAGAATAGAACCATCAACATAAAATGTCTGTCCTTTGCTGATTTCTTATAATCCTGGCAAAAGTGAATCACCTAATTCTGAAAACATATTTGATCAGACAGCGGAGGCTCTTTGACATATTCAAGATGCTGGGGTGGAATATAATAAAAAAGCATTTAACAATTGAGCATTTCGTCAGTATTAAACCTATTATGCTAAAATCCAAACTTCAGACAAAGAAGCCCCAAGCAAACCTTACGTGTAACAACAAGAATTTTACAATAAGAATTACTTAGGATTAACCGGTTAAGCTTACAACGAAACATAACAATTTAATGTAATGATAAC
Source organism: Schistocerca serialis cubense (assembly GCF_023864345.2). Taxonomy (NCBI): domain Eukaryota; kingdom Metazoa; phylum Arthropoda; class Insecta; order Orthoptera; family Acrididae; genus Schistocerca; species Schistocerca serialis. Next base: position 231,557,585 of record NC_064645.1, read on the forward strand.
ACAAAAGCCTCAGACACATCAACTCAAGCGTCTAGAAGGCGGCTGGTGCGGGCGGAGCTTCGAGTCCTCCCTCGGGCATGGGTGCGTGTGTGGTCCTTAGGATAATTTAGGTTAAGTAGTGTGTAAGCTTAGGGACTGATGACATTAGCAGTTGTCCCATAAGATGTCACACACATTTGAACATTTTGGGTTTAGAAGGTAACAGGCAGATCTTCAGAGCTAACTCTCAGGGAACTGCAATCGTAATCGTATTTGAAACAATAAATATTAATTTTCCTGAAAGGAATTTATCGAACTCCATCACGCAAAGAAGTCAGGATTCACTGGGCAAATTTATAGTGGCTACATCAGTGAGGGAAGCAACAACTTCCAATACAAATCAGACTCAATTTTGACTTCTGTGGTCATTAACACAGGTGGCGGATTAGAGCATGTGAAAATTAACTTCAGGCGCAGCTGAAAAATAAGCAACATTAAACAAGTTGTAATTAAAGAAATTTTAAAACACAAAATTGGTTCAAATGTCTCTGAGCACTATGGGACTTAACATCTGAGGTCATCAGTCCCCTAGAACTTAGAACTACTTAAACCTAACTAACCTAAGGATATCACACACATCCATGCCCGAGGCAGGATTCGAACCTGCGACCGTTTAAAACACACAAATGTGGCCCTCAAATAATATCAAAGAGAGGCACTAAGGGATAAATTCAGTTCTTGAAACGGAGAGATGAAGAACCACAGGCAATCCAGCGCAGCGGGAGCAATTTCAACATGGAAGGACGTGTAGCTGTCAGTTAACGACTGCCTTACCCGCAAGGGAAGAACAGACGGCAATGGAAAATGAACAGCACTCCAACATCAACAAGCATACCTCGTTAATGAGGGGTAAAATGGCTCCATCGACACTAGGCCCAAGTATTACCGAGCAACACGACTTATAACACGCTTATAAAATCGCGCACCCGTAAGATCTGTGCACATTCCACCGTGAGAGAAATAAAGAAAAGGTTCAAGAGAGAAATTAAAATTCAGTGTGAAAGGATATCAAAGACAAAAAATAATTGAAAGTGAAGAAGAATTACAGGATACTGAATGGAATGAACAGTCTAAAGATTACAGATTAAGAGTAAATCGAAAAAAGGCCAAAGCAATGAGAGGTAGCATAAATGGGAATAGTGATGAACTTAACATTACTTCGGGATCGCGAAGTGGACAAAGGTAAGGAATTCTGCTTCTTAGGTAGCAAATTAGCCTATGACGGACGGAACTATAAGAACGTGGAAAATAAACTGGCAGTCGCGAGAAAGGTATTCGTGGGGAAAAGAAATCTGCTAATATCAAAGATAGGCCTTAAAGTGAGTAAGAAATTTATGGGAATGTGCGTTTAGAAAGAGCACTTTATGATAGTGAGATATGGACTGCGGCAAGACCAGAACAGAAGAAATTCTAAGTTGTTGAGATGTGGTGTAACAGAAGAACGTTGAAAATTAGGTGAAGTAACAACGTAAGAAAAGAGGAGGATCTCCGCAGAATCGGCGAGGAAAGGAAGATGTGTAAAAGACTGACAAGAAGTGACAGAATGATAAGACATCTCTTAAGCCGTCGGAGACTGACAAGAAGGGATAGAATGCTAGGACATCTCTTAAACCGTCAGTGGATAATTTCCATGGTTCTAGAGGGAGTTGTAGAGTGTAAAAGCTATAGAGGAAGACATGAATTTACCAACTCTTTTAAAATTGTGTCAGTTGTCCGTTAAGATGGAATGTCTGACATGATTTTGTTAAGGATACGGGGATTAACTAACTAAATGTACATCACTATAGAAAGCTTTCTACTCAGCGCTTAGAATGTTGAACAGGATGTTAATTGGTAACTATTCAAGATGTAACCGTGTTATGCAAGTAAGCAAGAACCTTATTGATTAAGTTCAGTAAATGAGTCCACTTCACACTGTGTGAAATGGACTGCATTACTAAATAACATGCAAAATAAACTGCCTAAAAGCTTTGACGACTTTGTTCAGCCATATTCGGACAGGGATTCCCTCTTGAAAATTGAAGAAATTGATATCCAAACTCCATACTAATCGTCGCTGATGCTTTTAGTTCATATTGACCTAAAGTAAGCTAAACTCCGTCCTAACAGCCCTTGAAAGGCCAACGCTACCGACCGGCCGCCGTGTCATCCTCAGTCACATGCGTCACTATATACGGATATGGAGAGGCATGCTCTCCCGGCTGTGTGTCAGTTTACGAGAACGGAGTCGATACTTCTCAGTCAAGTAGCTGCTCAGTCTGCCTCACAAGGGCTGAGTGCACCTCATTTGCCAACGGCGCTCGGCAGACCGGATGGTCACCCATGCAAGTGCTAGCCGAGCCCGACAGTGCTTAACTTCGGTGATCTGACGGGAACCGGTGTTTCCAATGCGGCGAGGCCGTTGCCTTTAGTTTATATCCATTTGATATGTATAAATCATCTCATCACACATAAATCCATCAGTATGATATCACTACTTCGCATAATCAACACCACCAACAGCAAAACAAAACACTGGACAAGTAATCACCTGCTGTCAATATACTACTGGCCTTCAGTAAGTAATGAAACACATTTTTATTCTGTGGCAGTTTCGGTGGAAAAAATCCGGAATTTGTTGTGGGACTTCGAGCAATATCCCTGCTTCAGCCCCTATATTTCATGAAGTTCTGATAGATTGCAGTTCTATACGTAGCCTTGAGAATAGCGTCTCTAGATGCGTTTTCTTCCTACCAGATACCTGTTTTGTTTCTTTTAGCGGAAAACCAGAGGATCGCAAATATTCACAGGCACTTGCAGAATGTCTACGGAGATCTGGGGTATCAAAACCAGGATGAGTCACTGAGAGATACGTCTAACATCATCGTAACAATCCACGCAAACCTGTCCGATTTCCCGCTTGCCGGCCCCACGCACACAGCTGTGACTGCTGCTGTGTCGGAACGTGAGGTCATTCTCGTTCAAGGTGGTCGACGGATCACAAATACCTAGTAGCCAAAAAATGATGTCTCTGATGGTAGCGCTAAGACACATGTCCACCATTTGGGGTACTCAAAGGTTTGTGTCCGCAGGTTCCTCGCCGCCTAACGGAAGACGTCCGTGTATTGGAGTCCATGAAGCATGAATCCACTAGAAACAGTACGTGTTTCACTGGGAGGTTATTGATGTAGTAAGTCGTTGACTCTATCGTTGACTAGCAGAGTGGTACAATGCGTGCATACAAATCCCGATTAGGCAGGTAGAGTAAGGCTGTAGCACTGAACGAAGATTATGTTTAAAAATAGTGCTTTTGTAACCAAATGAGTGGGTAGTAATATGAAGCTGGAATCTTGAATGGAATCAAAAAATTCATCAATAAAATAAAATAAAGAAGTAGCATTAGTTGCTGAACGCTCCTCGTAAAGATAGTATTAAATATGAGGTCAACAGTGGGTACTGTGACTGATTGCATTTTCCTGACATATGCGGCGTATATTACGTATTACACACGCAAGTGTATGCAGCTACTTTCACAGAGTATAGTTGTGAACTTAACTGATGTAATAAATCAAAGGTAACACACTCCATCAACTCTATGGAGACCAAGAAATCCTGATATTTACACACTCATTCTTTCATCAAGATTCACATCTTAAAAAGCTTTTATGGTTCCGTGCCTACTTCCTAATTTTAGTGTGAAATCATTGTATCCCTTAGCTCGACATATTACATAGAAGGAAAATAGCCAATGATTCATACCTTCGAATATGTATCGTTTGACTTCAGATTCGGACGTACTGGGAAGGAGCGAGGTGGAAAGATATATTCCTTTATCTCACTCATATTTTACGAAGTTTTTCCTTTCACATGATGAAAATTATACGTTGATTGTTCGAACAACCTCACGACTAAATGTTGGCTCACTGTTTCTATTACAAATTAAAGTTTCGCCGGCCTGTGTGGCCGTGCGGTTCTAAGCGCGTCAGTTTGGAACCGCGTGACCGCTACGGTCGCAGGTTCTAATCCTGCCTCGGGCATGGATGTGTGTGATGTCCTTAGGTTAGTTAGGTTTAAGTAGTTCTAAGTTCTAGGGGACTGATGACCTCAGTAGTTAAGCCCCATAGTGCTCAGAGCCATTTGAAATTAAAGTTTCGACCCGCCTTCCTACTACTCAGCTGAGTAAAGGGACCCTCAGGACACATATACCAAGCAGGCGAGAGAAGCTATTTACTGGCATTGTCATTAACGGTACAAATTTGCTGTTGCAAACTTAAAAGATCATCCGATACATTCAATTCACTTGCAGACTTACTGCTAAAAAGTTTTGTTAACACAGCGACATGTACGACATATATAATTGTTTATATAAGTTTAACAAGACGGTCCACGGAATACAAAGCAAAGAACATACAGCCGAAAATTTAAGGCAGCAGTTAGCTTAAATGCAGTTAGATTCATTCTTTCTGTCTACCCTCTAGTTGCAACTAGGAAACCAATTTGATCAGTACTGTGCTAAAGGGGAACACACTGATTAGCAAATCGTGGTGAATGCGGTCGGCTCGTGAATATTCAGCGCGTGGACCAACAGAGGTAACTGCGAAACACGCTCGTTTAAATAATTCAGCATAGTCAACCAGTGGGCCGGGTCATCATTAAATCAGGATTCCGCTGTGTAGGGCAAATGCTTGTCAAGCTTCCAAAGAGAACGAACTGCATCCGATACTCATGGAAAACAAGCAGCTGTCTCCTCTTGAAACAAAAATAAAGATGATCTCAAGATTAAGGGATAACCTATTCAGTGCTGTCCACCACAACATTCGTTTTAACTGAAAAAACGACTTATTTAACATGATCGTCATCAAAACACGGACAAACGTCCATGAGTTGCACTTCTGTTTGTCCGGTTAGCACTAAAAAATCCCATACATGATAGAAAGAAGTAACTGCACAATCAATTTTTCTTTTGTTATTGCTATCACATGTCTATAACAGAATACGTTGTTCGATTGGCAACGTAGGCAACTACACTACGTGATCAAAAGTATCCGGACACCACCAAAAACTTACGTATTTTACATTAGGTGTATAGTGGTGCCACCTACGGCCAGGTACTCCATATCAGCGATCACAGTAGTCATTAGACCGAATGGGGCTCTCACAGATTTTGAACGTGGTCATATGATTGGGTGTCACTTGTGTCACACGTCTGTACGCAAAATTTCCACACACCTAAACATCCATAGGTCTACTGTTTCCGATGTGATAGTGAAAGCGAATAGGCCGACCTCGTCTGTTGACTTATAGAGACCACCGACAGTCGAAGAGGGTCATAATGTGTAATAGGCAGACATCTATCCAGATCAACACACAGGAATTCCAAACTGCATCAGGATCCACTGCATGTGCTGTGAGGCGGGAGGTGAGAAAACTTGGATACAATGATCGAGTGGCTGCTCATAAGCCACACATAACGCCGATAAATGCCAAGCTACGCCTCGCTTTGTGTAAGGAGTGTAAACATTAGACGATTTAAGAGTGGAAGAACGTTGTGTAGAGTGACGAATCACGGTACACAATGTGGCGATCCAATGGCAGAGTGTGCGTATGGCGAATGCACGGTGAACGTCGTCTGCCACCGTGTGTAGTGCCATCAGTAAAATTCGGGGCGGTGGTGTTATGGGGTGGTCGTGTTTTTCATGGAGGAGGCTTGCACTCCTTGTTGTTTAGCATGGCACTATCACAGCACGGGACTACACTGATGTTTTAAGCACCTTCTTCCACCGAGCGAGGTGGTGCAGTGGTTAGACACTGGACTCGCATTCGGGAGGACGACGGTTCAATCCCGCGTCCGGCCATCCTGATTTAGGTTTTCCGTGATTTCCCTAAATCGCTCCAGGCAAATGCCGGGAAGGTTCCTCTGAAAGGGCACGGCCGACGTCCTTCCCCATCCTCCCCTAATTCGATGAGACCGATGACCACGCTGTCTGGTCTCTTTCCCCAACCAACCAACCAACCACCTTCTTCCTTACCACTGTTGAAGAGCAATTCCAGGATGGCGATCGAGGACCTGTTCATAATTCACGGCCTGTGGCGAAGTGGTAACACGACAATAACATCCCTGTAACGGACTGGCCTGCACAGAGTCCTGGCCAGAATCCTGTAGCACACCTTTGGGCTATTTTCCAACGTAGACTTGGTGCGGGGCCTCACCGACCGACATCGATACCTCTCCTCAGTGCAGCACTCTGTGAAGAAGGGGCTGCCATTCCTCAAAAACCTTCCAGCACCTGATTGAACGTATGCCTGCGAGAGTGGAAGCTGTCATCAAGGCTAAGGGTGTGCCAACACCATACATAATTCCAGCGTTATCGATGGAGGGCGCCACGAACTTGTAAGTCATTTTCAGCCAGGTGACCGGTTAGTTTTGATAACATAGTATATTTTTTTTGGAGAATGCAGTGTGCATCTCGAGAAAAAAGTCTTCCTCAGCATCGATCAGTTTACCTTCATTGATCGATTAATGTTCACGCAGAAATTTCCATCCGTTACATCACGCACAGTGTTATTATCAATGATAGCCTTTTCAGTTCACAATGGTCTCTTTAATATTGGATTACAGAGGGCCAGACTGATCGGACAGATACGTGGCATAATGGTATTTCTCTCAGAGCTGGAACATTTTACCTAATGTTAGAAGCCAGTCACACACTCCATGGCAACGTGAACAAGTGAGTGTTCTGAAGCCCCGATGATCGTACAGTTTAGTACTGGTAAGCGACTTTCAGTTTCACCACTCACTTTACATAAAGCAGATGGGATCTGCTAATTTAAAGCAGATGGGATCTGCTAATCACCTATTACCATTTTAGGTGTAATTCGAAGCGAAATGCGTCTAAAATAGGCTCTATCACTCTAAAATGCTTTATGTGAATTAAAACGCCCTCATTCAGAGACAAATAAATTCTTCTCCCAGACAAGGTCTTCATCGACCTCAACTACTGTGTCTTTCAAACCCCAACAGTACAACATCATGCACCCTCCAGGAAACGAACGACTATATTACACATGATGTAAAAGCAAATAAGTTACTGGAAACTTGATCGCCGTAAAGTGAATGGAGAGTAGATTCCATTTGCCGCGCTGTATGTCAAGCATACGGCACGTAACAGAACACACGAATATACAGGGTGTTACAAAAGGGTACGGCCAAACTTTCAGGAAACATTCCTCACACACAAATAAAGAAAAGATGTTATGTGGACATGTGTCCGGAAACGTTTAATTTCCATGTTAGAGCTCATTTTAGTTTAGTCAGTATGTACTGTACATCCTCGATTCACCGCCATTTGGCCCAATTGAAGGAAGGTAATGTTGACTTCGGTGCTTGTGTTGACATGCGACTCATTGCTCCACAGTACTAGCATTAACCACATCAGTACGTAGCATCAACAGGGTAGTGTTCATCACGAACGTGGATTTGCAGTCAGTGCAATGTTTACAAATGCGGAGTTGGCAGATGCCCATTTGATGTATGGATTAGAATGGGAGAATAGCCATGGCGCGGTACGTTTGTATCGAGACAGATTTCCAGAACGAAGGTTTCCCGACAGGAAGACGTTCGAAGCAATTGATCGGCGTCTTAGGGAGCACGGAACATTCCAGCCTATGACTCACGACTGGGGAAGACCTAGAACGACGAGGACACCTGCAATGGACGAGGCAGTTCTTCGTGCAGTTGACGATAACCCCAATGTCAGCGTCAGAGAAGTTGCTGCTGTACAAGGTAACGTTGACCACGTCACTGTATGGAGAGTGCTACGGGAGAACCAGTTGTTTCCGTACCATGTACAGCGTGTTCAGGCACTATCAGCAGCTGATTGGCCTCCACGGGTACACTTCTGCGAATGGTTCATCCAACAATGTGTCAATCCCCGCAAATGTTCTCTTTACGGATGAGGCTTCATTCCAACGTGATCAAATTGTGAATTTTCACAATCAACATGTGTGGGCTGACGAGAATCCGCACGAAATTGTGCAATCACGTCATCAACACAGATTTTCTGTGAACGTTTGGGCAGACATTGTTGGTGATGTCTTGATTGGGCCCCATGTTCTTCCACCTACGCTCAATGGAGCACGTTATCATGATTTCGTACGGGATACTCTACATGTGCTGCTAGAACATGTGCATTTACAAGTACGACACAACATGTGGTTCATGCACGATGGAGGTCCTGCACATTTCAGTCGAAGTGCTCCTACGCATCTCAACAAAAGATTCGGTTACCGATGGATTGGTAGAGACGGACCAATTCCATGACCTCCACGCTCTCCTGACCACAACCCTCTTGACTTTCATTTATGGGGGCATTTGAAAGCTCTTGTCTACGCAACCCCGGTACCAAATGTAGAGACTCTTCGTGCTCGTATTGTGGACGGCTGTGATACAATACGCCATTCTCCAGGGCTGCATCAGCGCATCGAGGATTCCATGCGACGGAGGGTGGATGCATGAATCCTCGCTAACGGATGACATTTTGAACATTTCCATTAACAAAGTGTTTGAAGTCACGCTGGTACGCTCTGTTGCTGTGCGTTTCCAATCCACGATTAATGTGATTTGAAGAGAAGTGATAAAATGAGCTCTAACATGGAAAGTAAGCGTTTCTGGACACATGTCCACATAACATATTTTCTTTCTTTGTGTGTGAGGAATGTTTCCTGAAAATTTGGCCGTACTTTTTTGAAACACCCTGTATGCAATATCTGATATGTAACTATTCATAAATACATCACAGATGACAGTGTAACACACGAAATCTCTGATGACAATACTTTGCGACGTGACACAACACTTCTACACATGCTACGGCACAGTTATGTTACGTGGGAAAGTCCACTTGTAAAGCGAAACACTGTCATTGGAGGCCCTCAGGCCTCTCCTATATACTGATGGTCGTTTCCGTGTGGATACTCTGCAGAGTTCCTTGATACATTCTGCTGATCGGACCACAAGTGGAGACATAGGTTAGTGACTGTGAAGTGTTTCAAGATTGTCATTTAAGGGTCAATGTTACTAGCAAGAAGTTCGAAAAGTTCTTGAGTATTTGCTTTAAATTTTTATACGATTCGTTAATAAATCTCCAGACGAACATAGGCTACATATTAATAATAAACAGGGTGGGCCATTTTAATCCATAACTAGGAACAACTCTGGAAAGAAATAAGGTTCAGCAAAATGTTTTAAATGAAAGTTGTTGGTGGGAACGACAGTCACGCACTGCAACCAGTAGTCGTGATCTTGAACGTGATTTGCAAGGTTATTTGAAGTTTAACGATTTATCTTATTTGTTATTTTTATTTTTTTATAATCGAACCCTAATATCTGACTTAATATATGAAAACATCGACCAATTTTAGGTGTTAAATGATACGTTGTTAAAGATCATGGTAAGGTTTCATGCAGGTCAAATAAGTAGATCAATGATATACGGTTTATGTGTGTTCGTTGTGTATTGAAAATTGCAAAATAGCATTTATAAGTTGTGATATATTTCTTTTTGCCAATAATCACGTCAAATAAAAGTTAGAAGTTCAAATATCTCTTCGCTCTTTCCAAATCGACATCACAAACAGGGGTTCCAGTGAAACAAAACTCAAACATCGAATGAACCTCGATAACTACATTTAAGATCGTGGTTATTGGTAATAATACGTGACCTATTATGCCCCAGTTTGTATCTAACATTGCATTTTGCTGTATCTCTCCTCTACTCCCAGTTAATCCCAACTAGAACTGAAAACGTATTTGCATATTTGGCCTTCGCTGAACTTTGTAATTACCTTGAATAATGTATCATTTTATACTTAAAAATTTCTGCTCTTTCCGAATCGTAAATCAAATACTACGTTTCTAATTTACAGAATCACTCTGACCTCCAGATCACGTTCAAAATCACGTTCATGATGACGTTCATTAGTAAGAATGCGAGGCCGTCTATACCGCATACCGTCTTTTTGCAACACGTTCTTCTGTATTTCATCTCCATCCGGAGTTATTCCTCACTATGGATTAAAATGGTCCACTCTGTATATGACATACAAATATACGAAGAGGTTGAAAAAAATCAGCCAACCAGTTAAAAACAAAGTTTTATTAGCTCTTGAACCAGGTTCCGGTGTCTCTAAAAATATCTTCTTCAGAAGGAGGCGGCCTTCTTACATCACTTGGTGGTATTTTTTGAAATATCAAAACTTAGATCGAGGGCTAATGAACTTTTGTTTTCCAACTGGTTGGCTGACTTTTTGAACCTCAGATTTATGCAGTTTATGGTTCGCAGCCCTATTTCAGTTTTTGGTACAAATATACATTTAAAATGTGTACTAGTATTTGGTGTCTGCACACCCGTTTAATATAGAGTGCCCGTTGTTGTTATGGTCTTCAGTCCTGAGACTGGTTTGATGCAGCTCTCCATGCTACTCTATCCTGTGCAAGCTTCTTCATCTCCCAGTACCTACTGCAACCTACATCCTTCTGAATCTGCTTAGTGTATTCATCTCTTGGCCTCCCTCTACGATTTATTCCCTCCACGCTGCCCTCCAATACTAAATTGGTGATCCCTTGTTGCCTCAGAACATGTCCTACCAACCGATCCCTTCTTCTGGTCAAGTTGTGCCACAAACTTCTCTTCTCCCCAATCCTATTCAATACTTCCTCATTAGTTATGTGATCTACCCATCAAATCTTCAGCATTCCTCTGTAGCACCACATTTCGAAAGCTTCTATTCTCTTCTTGTCCAAACTATTTATCGTCCATGTTTCACTTCCATACATGGCTACACTCCATACAAATACTTTCAGAAATGACTTCCTGACACTTATATCTATACTCGATAGAGTGCCTAGGAAGCCGTTTCCTCAGATCGCTGAGCAACAACTCAAGCAAATCCTACTAATGGAATTTACTACCGTAAGTTAAATTGACAGTACTAAACTTTGCGTATGCACAGAGGAGTGTCGCAAGCAAATGACGACATGCAAATAATCAACGTCCTCCCGTACATGTTATTTCAATGCAAGCAAAATAATTCAGTTCATATGTCACTAATGTAGTATTGTATGACGGCTCGTATTCCACTCCGTCGCGGCTGGGCGGAGTGGCGCTTATATTCTCTTCGTATAGAGTCAACTCCTCCCTTGGTGTCCGGTTCGTCAGTGCACTATCGGCTGACGTCTCACAGTCCTTCCTGATCTTCCATTCCTCATGTTATGTTATGTTAAGCGGGGACCTAGAAACAACGGAGAGGCTCCGTCCCCGCCTCAGCCGCAGTGGTCCGCAACCCCACGACGACTACCGCAGTCCACTTCGCCTCTCCGCTGCCCCACACCGAACCCAGGGTTATTGTGCGGCTCGGCCCCCGGTGGACCCCCCAGGGAACGTCTCACACCAGACGGGTGTAACCCCTATGTTTGCGTGGTAGAGTAATGGTGGTGTACGCGTACGTGGAGAACTTGTTTGCGCAGCAATCGCCGGCATAGTGTAGCTTAGGCGGAATAAGGGGAACCAGCCCGCATTTGCCGAGGCAGATGGGAAACCGCCTAAAAACAATGTACAGACTGACGAGCTCATCGCACCTGGACACAAATCCGCCTGGTGGATTCGTGCCGGGGACCGGCGCTCCTTCCCGCCCGGAAAGCCGTGCGGGCTCCATTCTTCATAGTCTTGCCGGAGCTTGTCATTACCTTGAAAATATTTCGACCGTTGTTCTTGAAATTTTGAACGATACTGCAATACACTTTCGGACGGACATTGGCTATGTAAACAGGAAAAATATTGTTAGCAAAATCCTTGAAAAGTTCTTGACCAATTTACTTCAAACCGTAACATCATTCCCTAACAAACATTTAGACAGACATAGGCTATATATATATTTTACACATATGGTATACAAATGTATAAATGCTATACAAAAGAATAATATTGTTGTGAAAATGTAAAAAAAATTGTTAACCGATTTACTTCAACCGGTGTTCGGTTGCAATAGCCGCTAAATGCAAATTAACTTTGGTCGCAAAGATCGATAAAAGTCCAACTTTTGCAAAACGCCACCAAGTTCATCAGGCATGGCGGTCGTCATGTTGTTATAACATACACGATAGACTTACTCAAAGTGACTGGCAAAATGCACTTCTAGATTCAAAAAGCTAAAAAAGAATCATTTTCGTGTAACGCAAAAACAAAAAGATTTGTCTAGTTCGTGAGGAGCTCAAATATAATTTTGAAGCTAGAGAGGGGAACAACGTCCTTAAGAGGGGAAAAAATTTCAGCAAAGGAAACGGCCCATCACCAGTCACAGCAGGTGTGGAACTTTAAAAGCCAAACTCGGAGACATCAAAAAGCTTGTGGAGCTCCACTTTGGTGAAGACTGAGTGACCAACGATAAACTGAAATTCTCCCCCGAAGTGTCAAACGAGCGGGAAGGCATTCCTAGTGTCGCTCCTGCCGCTGCCAACTCTCAGAACTAGGAAGAAGCCAGAAGCAATTTTCAATTAATGGACAGAGTTGAGGGTGTGACTTTTGAAAGCAGTTTTCTGCTAATTTCCTTTTCTAGAATTTTTTGTCACTGATTTAAGTTAGATGCTTCTTTCCGGCAATTTTTCATTTTCTAAAACTTTATCGATTTTTACTAAGATGAAATTTGGAGCTTATTTTATTTTCTTCGACATCTTGTAATATTCAAAGCACTATGCTGCATTTAAAAAATCCTAATGATGAATATTCATTTCTGTTCGCGTTCTGTTGTTAAATATGTCAGTTGCTCCTGGAAAAATAAAGTCACCTTCGTATATTCGTATGCCAGTTTTGTTGAATTTTCAGACTTCTCTTTAAAGTAAAACAAATGTAGTCCACATTCGCAGTAATTACATTCCATCCTTCTGTTATACCCAACAAATCACCGAATAGCGGGTTTTAGAACCTATTGTTTGTTTCTAATGGGATCGACGCGTTTGCAAAACCTGTTAACTGCATTCATCGGGCGCTAAATCTGATAAGTCAATATATCACTTAAGATTTTAACATATAAAACATAATAGCAGATTTCAGTCATTAATACCGAGTAATTAACTATTTTTCACTTCTTTTTAAAAAAGAAATGAAGTCTTTAACTTTAACAGCTTGGCTGAGACGAGTTTTCCGCGATTATCTAAGTTTCACTTATAACGCAGTTACCGGCTTTTGCATCTTGGCTACTCAAATATTGTAATGGGTGAGAGATCTGGAGAAAGTATTGGTCAGGGCTACAAATACCCTCTGTACGAAGGTAAATGAAGACAGCATTAGTATTATACGGTATTTCGATATCGTGGTGAAGTATGATGTCGCTAAGACGGCTAATACAGGGCACGGCCGATTCAAAAATATAACACCTGCTGTCCAAATACACCACTGGGTGCTTGCCTACCTAGAAAGAAGCCTATTTCCCTTCTAGAGGCATGTGACGTGGGTGCTACCCAGTGAGGCCGACTGACTGACACGAGAACTCCTGGCAGAACAGAATGGCGGGCCACGACGTGGCTGTCCTCATTTCTAGGCTGCACAGTGCTGCAACCCATTATAGTGACATCACAGTATGTCTCTGAATGGAAGGGAAGGCGTGGCTGCCATTCTTATGCGCTTTGTAAGTGGTGGGTTCTTCTTCATGTATGCAGTGGACTTTTTACAACTTTTGGTAAATTTCGAAACAAGCTAAACGGTCGATGTTAATTGTATACCAGTAAATGTAACGTAATCTTAAGTTACATGCCATTCGGTATACCTCACTTACGTAATTCGTTTAAATCCGTTTGTTATTACGCCCCACAAAATTGTTAGTATGAAACGTGCTCCTTGGGCGTGGCGGAATGGAACGGGACGGACAGAAAGGGATACTCCCCCCGTTCTGCCCCGTCATTTTTGCGTGTACGTAGATTTCAAGCAAAATATTTCTTTTTTTCCCTTTGCTTATTCAGACGGCGCGTCCTTACATTAGAAGTGCGGCATTAAACCAATGGAAATTGCAGTTTCAGCCACTTTGTCTAATGAAATAGGAATTTTACGGATATCTAAGGAATTTAACGTAACCAAATCAACGTTGGAGAGATGTGTTTGTGAAACTAACAATAATCCAGACAACAGATTTTACAAATCAGATGGTAAATTTAGAAATATGTTCAGTGCAGATCAACTGCCGTGATAACTGACTCTCGCTTTGAGAATCAATTATAGGATGCCATAGCAAGCACAGTGATACGTGGCGCCGTTGGCGCCAGTCGCTTCTCTCTATTCACTTAAGATCTCTGTGATCACCTCTGCATCGCGTGGCCGCGGCTTTAATCTTTGGTCACTTTTCGGCTATTTAAGCGCATGACGCTGTGGGGAGAGGGCGGTCATCTCGAGGGTTGGATACCCTCACTTCGAAGTCGACGGATTACACAGCCTTGACTACCCTCAGGGTGAAATCTACGGTTTCGAAACGCCTGTTGCTGTCCGTCTGTCTGTCTGTCTGCCTGTTCCTTCTTCTCTCTGTCTGTCTACCCGGCTGCCTGCCGGCCGGCCATTGTTGTCCATCCGCCATCGCCGCCGCCCTGTGCTCGCCACCGTCCGTTCGTCTGGCAGCCGCCGCCGCCCGGTGCTCGTCGCCGTCGCTGCCGCATCCGCCGCTGCCGCCACCGCTGTCGGCCAAGGATATTGGGGCCCCCCTTTTGCCGTCATCGTCCAGCCGCTGCCCAGGCGGATTCGCTGGACCGCCTTCTCCGCCTGCCGCAGGGGCAGCCGCCCCTCTCACTTAAGGCTCCCACGCCGCCGCCTCCGCCAACACCGCCGCTACCGCCACCGCCACTGTCCTTCACTGCCGCCATTGTCCTCGCTGCCGCCGCCGTTTCTCCTCCCTGCCGCTGTCGCCGTCACCACCCTCACCGTCTTCACTCCCACTTGCCCACCAGCACCATGTCCCACCCCACCACATCCATCATCTTCATCTCCCCCTCGGCTGCTACAATCACCATCACATGGAGCTCAACTGCTGCCGCCATCCCCATCCTCCCTTCCAACCCTGTCCACCGCACTCCTGAGCCGTTCTCGGCTGTCACTTCTCCCGACTCTCCTTCACCATTAGCTGTCGCCCCATCGCCATCTTCAGACTTCCCAATACTCGCTGTACCAACTACTGCAGGCTCCCAGCTGGTACGTATTTCTGCCTGCTCCACCACAGTCTCTGTGGCACCCATGGTCCCACCCCTGTATCACCCACGCCTCAGGGAGGAACTGCCCTCGATTTCTCTACATGCAACCAATCCCCAAGCCCTTCCCCACCCTGCCCTATCAAAGAAACCTGCTAAGCGCCCTAATGTTCACACTGCCCCAACCCTCCTCACAAAGAAAACGCCTGATCACTGCAATCCACCCACCCCCATAGACGTGACCCTGGCCCCCACCCCTACAACCCCGTCCACCCTAACCTTCATTCTCTCCAATCCTGACCCTCAATTACTCGATGCCGGCACATTCACCTAGGCCATCCATAAATACTTCTTCAATGACCTCATCTTGCTTCTCAATCCTCAAAAGGACTTCGTCCTCATTAAATCCCCCAATGCTTCCTTCCACACCAATCTCCTCACCAAAATCCCATGCACTGAATTTTACCCATGAGCCACCCTTACCCCCTACCACACCCTATCCTCTCCCCAACAGCATTAATCTCCTCGATGTCTGGTCACCTTCACTGCCATCTTATAATAAGATCGAAACCAAGCACCACATTTATGTGATCAAGACTGCTTCTAGTTTATTCACGATCATGAAGCTTAGCCACATAGTCAAAGAGGCTAAGGTGTTGGCGGAACTAAATTCCCATCCTGACATTGAAATCCGCTCAGCCTATTGCATCATTAATGATGCTGGGCCGACTTACCTAATGCTCCTATTCACTGAATCCTCCTCCTCCATTGACTGCCTCCTTACAATTCACCCCATCTGTTACCCCCTCCGATACTACTACTGCCAATTCTGCCTAAAATAGAACAACTATGTCACTGTTGCCTGCAAGAGCCTCCCTACTTGTCCCTATTGCAAAGCTTCCCACGTCTTGAAGAACTGCCCATATCTTCCCTCTGCCCCCTCCTGTAACACCTATAATGAAAGCCATCCTAGCTACTCCTCAAAATGTAAAGCAAAACATCCTCCTGTCACCACTGATCTCACCATCCCTGTCCACCCTGTTGACGACTCCATCCACCCCAACAACTTGCTCTGCCCTCCCCCTACTGCAGAGGACATCATCTGCTTTATCCACCACCAATTCCAATGCTCCCACACACTTTCCCAAATCGCCCTTGATGCCTGTTCCATCTTCCATCTCACTACCTATGCCATCTACTCCCACGACCAGGCCCAATTCACCTTCACTCCCCTCACTACCCTCGTCTAAATCTCCCCTCCTATGGTGTGACAGCATTACAGTATCCTGTACCATAATATTTCCTCCCTGCCCACCCATAAACTCCTCTTCCTCCACACCCTCCATCTACTCCAAGCTGATGCCTTAATCCTAAACGGAACCTTCCTTCAACCCCATACCATCTCTACAGCTCCTTACAGCCTCCACCACACTGATGACCTGTATCCCCTGTCACATGGCGGGGTGGCTATCAGCCACCTCAAGCACCTCCCTGTTTGGCCCCAACATTTCCTCAACAATCCTGCCGAACATCTCACCATCAGCTTCTTCTTCCCCACCCTTCCCATAACATGTGCCGTCATCTATATCCACCCTCATACATCCTCCACTCCATACGACTTCCTGACCCACACTGACCCACCTTCTCCACTTACGTGATTGCCACAGACTACAATTTCCACAGCTGTGCTCCTGCCAAACTCAATTTGTGGCATCTGTTTATCACCAGCGTCCAGGGAGACCTGGTACCCCTCCCCCAACATACCCGACTTGAATCCAACACCACTCCTGTCGTGATATTAGCCTCTCCCAAACTCCTTGGGTGCATCACCACAGATGTCCTTGACCTAGTTGGCAGTAACCATGCCTGCAGCCTCCTCACTATCTCTGATGATCGCTATCCCCTCCCGGTTCCTCACCCTGACATTCCTCCTAAATTTTCCCATGACTACCTGTGCACCAACTGTATTGCCTAGCAGGACTCCATCCACACCCAGGTCCAATGCCACAATGGTACCCACAAATCTCCTGATGACATCTCCCAAAACACTGCCTTCCTCCAGCAGACTCCGTCTGACGCTGTAGCCACCCATATCCCTACCAAATCGATGTACACTCACTGCCCATCACTGTCCCCACAGGCCATCCTTCTCCTTCATGAACCCCATCCCCTCTGCTGATCCTTCCTCTACACTTGTGACTGGGACACACTCACCTGCCAATGACAATTACGACATTTGTGACATGCCGTGCCTGGTGACAGACATGCACACAATTCCACACCACGCTCCCAATAAACCCTTCCAAGTTTTGGTCTGCTTTCCACTGCCTTACTGAGAATCACCCTACCTCGCAGTACCCTCTCCTCCTTGATGACCATCCCTTTCCTGACAACCTCAGTAAGGCCAACCATTTGGCCTCACATCTATCCTATGTCTTTTCCTTTCCAGATGATTCCCAATTTGACTATTCTCTCTGCCCTGATGTCATCGAACGTATGAATACCTTCATTCCTCGCCTTTCTCCTAGCATCCAGTACCTGGGCCACATACCACCATCTGAACTTAACACTCTCATCCCCACACAAGACATCCACTAAACACAACACTGCTCCTGGCTACGTTCGCTTTACCTACCACCATCCCAAACACTGTCCTCCCTCCTTCCTTGTAGTCCTTGCCGCCCTCTACAATAAAATTCTTGTCATTGGCTTCTACCCTGACCTGTGGAAAACCTCCCGTACAGAGACTGCTTGTTTCTTGGCGTCGGGCTCGTCAGTGTACTATTGGCTGACGTCATCTCACAGCAACCTTACTCTTCTGTTCTTCATCGTCTTGCCATAGCTTTTTGTTAAGCCAGAACATAATGCACAAAGACAAGCTGGTATTTAAAGTAGTTTACAGAGACCTTCACAATATTTTTACCATTGTTCTTCAAATTTTGAACGATACTGCAACAAACTTTAGGACCCAACATACCTCCATCTGATTCCTCTTCCTATCGCCCTATGTTTCTCACCTCGGTGTTCAGCAAGCTCTTGGAATCCATCCTTAACTGGCACATTCATCACCACCTACATGGACACCACCTCCTCCCCAGTACCCATTGTGGCTTTCGAACTTCCCTCTCTGCTGATGACATACTCCTACGCCTCACTCATCTCCTCTCCCTCCAGATTAACTCTCGTCGCACTACTATTTTTGTCTTCCTCAACCTCGAAAAGGCCCCATTCACAATGCCAAATCCCACACCTTCTACCCATCTGTAGGTGTGCCCCAGGGCTCTGTCCTCTCCCCTCTCCTCTACCTCCGGCACATGGCAGATATGCCCCAACAACCCCTCCCCCCATCCACCTCCTGCAGTATCCCGATTACACCGCCTCCCTTGCCCTTACTCTTACCCTTCAACCACCCCAAAAACGTTCTTCAGAATTTTCTTGGCTTTTTTGGTACATGGTGTAGGCATTGGCTCCTCTGAATCAATCCTGCTGACCCAGGCAATCATTGTAGATCGTATCGCCCGCTCCTTCCACCTCCTTGATTTTTCCCTTACCATCTGTGGCTGTCCTGTCTGCCTTTACCCCACCATCATCTATCTTGGACTCACCATTGACCGTCACCTCACCTTGACCCCTCATCTCCTCTCTGTCCAATCCAAATTTCACAACCGCCTGCACCTCCTTAAACTCCTCTCTGGCTGGTTATGGGTATTTTGCACTCCTCTACCATCCTCCACACCTAAAAATCCTTAATCCATCCCATCATATTTTATGTCAATCCCACCTGCATATTGCAGATATATGCTCCCAAATTTTATAAGTCCCTCCAGATCCTTAAGCACCACACACTCCACCTCACCATCGGTATTCTCCTCCCATCGGCCACGCGGTTCCTCTATGACCCGATTCCTTTCCCCTATCTGCTTCTTTTCCTAGAATGTATCTGCATCCTCTACACCTCCTGCTGACTTGATCCCCCTCATCCTCTGCTTGCTCCTTTCCAACACCTGCCCGCTGCTGTGCCTTCACATTTGTATTCCCTGACATTTCACCTTTACACCCTTCATCTCCTTTTTCGAGGTGGCTTCCCCTCACTCCTCCTCCCAGATAATGCCATCTCTTCCACGATTTATCCCTCCTATTAACTTTGATCCTCACCTTCCTCTCCCTGGTTTCCCTCTCCCCCCTTCCATCTCGCTTTTTCTCCATCTACTCACTCTTTGACTCAATTCTCTCCTCCTGAAGTCTTTTCCTTTTCCCCTCCTCCGTCATCTTTACCCCATTTTCTGTGTCCACCCTGCTCCCCCATTTTTCTGTGCCCTCTCTCTCCATTGGCTCTCCCTTTTTTGCTTTTCCTCTCCTCCCTCATTTACCCCTCTCATCTGTCTGGGTCCTACCCACCCATACCCATCTGCCTTCATACTTTATAGTGCAGTGTTTTCCGTGCGTGTTCAGCGTTGTGTGTCCCTTTTTTAAAGTGTTGCCAACAGAAACCAGACAGTTGCCGTGTTTTCTTAGGTTTTTTTTGTTGGACCTGTCTATTTCCTAAATGTTTTTGAGTAGTATCACTGACCGCCTTGTCTTTTATGTTTTCCTCAAAATGTTTTCGCCATGTACCAGTTTTACACAGTCACCGTTTTATTCACATTTTTTATTGTTATATCCCCTCATTATGGTTTTTAACTTAATCTGTAGGCAGCAGAGCGGCGTATTACGCTGGTGCCAGCCCGCCCTCCTCGGGGGGGGGGGGGGGGGGGCAATCGAAGATCGAAGTACAATTAAAGAAAAAACATCGGGAGAGCTGGTTTTGGTCGGTTGGACGGTGCTCCAATGTGCAGTCTGGTTGTCGGCGGCCGGAATTTGCGTATGCTCTGTTTCTTTCTGGCACGTGGACAGTGGGGCTGCGGGCGGAGACGTGCGTGCCGTCGGCGAGTGTGGCTATGAGCACTATGGGACTTAACAGCTGAGTTCATCAGCCCCTAGAACTTAGAACTACTTAAACCTAACTAACCTAAGGACAATACACACATCCATGCCCGAGGCAGGATTCGAACCTGCGACCGTAACGGTCGCGCGGTTCCAGACTGAAGCGCCTAGAACCTCGGCGAGTGTGTACGGCATTTAGTGAGAGGGCGATGGTGTCGTCTGTGCTGCTAAACGACGTGAGAGAATGTGAGAAGTTTATTACTAATGCGTTACTGCTAACAGAAGAAGATAATTTTGGATTTGTAGTATTTCAATTAACAACTCTTTTTCCTGGTTAAGTTCTGGTCCTTCAGTGATGAAGTTGTAAATTGAGAAAGGACAGAACCAGTGGCACACTTTTAAACTCCACTTGTTGCAACATGTTTATATTGTGAACATTTTAATTACTAATTCTCAAAGTGAATAGCGACAGCCTTGTGGCAATGTAGCCAATGTTGTCTGATGTGGTGTTATGTATAGTATGCTGCTGAACCGTGGCTTCGAGTAGAAGTGTACATAGCTTCGTTCTGTCCCATGCGTGTGAGTGTGATCGAAAAATTTTGTGGGAATAATTTGTGTACATTACTATTTCAGGTTAAGTGGAGTGCTGAATGTGAATGGCTTGTGGGTCACTGCTTTGAAATTTTAAGGATTGTTACTCTGTATACTGCCCAGTTGCTGTGTGGTTTTATGTTGTTGTTTCAGTGGTATAATTAGTGATTAGTGGAGCGTGTCGTCCGTTGTAGCTGGTCGTTTAACTGGGGGACGACGCCTTCATCAGTAGGCTCAAGACCTCCGAAAATTTTAAGTTGAGTATTTTATTATTTGTTCCTGATGACGCCGAGGCGTCCGTCTTTCCTTCTTCACCGTTCCTTTCAGCTTACACTCAGATTCGATCTGTGTTGTAGTTTCCGCGCACCTCTGATGTGCCATGTCACTGAAATTCTGTAATACCTGAAAGATACCTTTCATTGTACCACGTTTTTAATATCCTACTCTGAGAGAGATTTGTGAGTTGCTTTTACTGTTATGTCTTAAAAGGTTTCCTGCTTCTGTAGGAGTTTTCTCGGTAAACCATTTATTCTTCGTATGGTTCTTAAGCTTAATGTAAAGAGGGTTTTCAAATTATTTATTGTTTGTGTTTGAGTTTGACGTCCGTAGACATTTTGTATGTTTAGTGACGCTTAAAATTCTTGAGAAATTATGTATATTAACTGGTGTATTGTTAAGTGATACCTGTTGGAAATTTCAAGCCGGAGTTTGTGTCTGATTGGTAATTATTGCCTTGTCTTTATTGAGATGAAGTATCTTTGAGTGTGTGTCCAACGTGTCACACAGTAACGAAGAAAAGGGTCTGAAAAGAGGTCCAAATGCCAGGATGAGGAATTCAACAACAAAACAACTCTTTGAGGAATTGAAAGCTGGAAAAAGCTAATACTGCTAACAAGGGAAACTCCTGCAACTGTCGTATAAATTTGAAAGTGGTTTTTCTGTATTGGTCCTATATACAGCTTTCTATCACAGAGTGATCCTCTTCAGTGCAAGACTCATAGAATTATGCAGAAATACAGCTTCAAACACAGGTTCTTATTGTGAAGAACATGTCCACTAGCAGTTTGAACCTCAGCAGCTGGTTGGCATGTTCTTCACGATGGATGCTGCGTCTGCAGTTGCATTTTGTGCATGATTGAATACGTCGACAGGGCTTACATTTACACTGGAGGTCATCACTCTGTGATTGAAATCGTTATGCAATAGTGGGATCCAGTCACAAAAGAATTAACTGAACAGAATCAGAGCAGATGAAGAATAAAAGGGGAAATATATTGGAATAGAGTGCATCAGTGGCAAGAGGATACTGAGCGTGTGTGTGGGGGAGGCGTGGGGGCTTTAACTCCTTTTAAAATGGACCCTGGATCGTATGCGAGAAATGTTTCAAGTGGGCACACAATTCGTATACTGGCAGGCAGTGACGATGATGAAGACTAGCAATTAATAGTTTATGGTAATTAAGCACTGAAGGTAATTTTATATTTTTCAGAATTAGATTAAAATATTTTCTTATTTTTAATAACGATTTTATGAAGATATCTCATTCCACAGTCTAAACTTTTAGTTACACAATTTTATGCCTCAGTTTTCACCTGATATTACTAGTAGTTTCAAAGTTTATGCAACAATTTCGATGTTTACACAGTAACTTGACCAGAGATTACCTCCTCTCATTCTGCCACGTGAGTGCGGCAGAAAAAAAAAATATATTTCTTTGATAAGTGTAACAAATGCGAAACAGTAATTTTTGTTAGGATAAACAAGGTGATTCTTTATCTCTTTAGTTTGTGTTTCCTTGCGTTCTCTCGTTTTATAAAATCTGTTACGCATTACGTATTCCTTTCTGAACCGAGCCCATTTATGGGTGTTTTGTAAGACTCTAGAGGTGTATTGGGAAGCTCTACGGTGTTCAGTATAAACCTTCTGGAACCCTCGTCTGATAGTCCAAGGTGAGAAGCAGTATAGCGAAACGATACTTCATTATAGAGAAGAAGCTAATTCTCGGATTTGCACTCTGCTATGTGCATATGAAAATAAAATAACACACTACAATTAAGTATAAATCGAAATATAAAAGTTCCTGTAACTGTACTGGACGTTACATTTCCTCAAAAATACTTAAAATACATATACTCAAAAACGGTATGATAACTTACAGTTACTTACAATGTTGTTGTTGTTGTGGTCTTCAGTCCTGAGACTGGTTTGATGCAGCTCTCCATGCTACTCTATCCTGTGCAAGCTTCTTCATCTCCCAGTACTTACTGCAACCTACATCCTTCTGAATCTGCTTAGTGTATTCATCTCTTGGTATCCCTCTACGATTTATACCCTCCACGCTGCCCTCCAATGCTAAATTTGCGATTCCTTGATGCCTCAAAACATGTCCTACCAAACGATCTCTTCTTCTAATCAAGTTGTGCCACGAACTTCTCTTCTCCCCAATTCAATTCAATACCTCCTCATTAGTTACGTGATCTACCCACCTTATCTTCAGCATACTTATGTAGCACCACATTTCGAAAGCTTCTATTCTCTTCTTGTCCAGACTAGTTATCGTCCATGTTTCACTTCCATACATGGCTACACTCCATACAAATACTTTCAGAAACGACTTCCTGACACTTAAATCTATACTCGATGTTAACAAATTTCTCTTCTTCAGAAACGATTTCCTTGCCATTGCCAGTCTACATTTTGTATCCTCTCTACTTCGACCATCATCAGTTATTTTGCTCCCCAAATAGCAAAACTCCTTTACTACTTTAAGTGTCTCATTTCCTAATCTAATTCCCTCAGCATCACCTGATTTAATTTGACTACATTCCACTATCCTCGTTTTGCTTTTGTTGATGTTCATCTTATATCCTCCTTTCAAGACACTGTCCATTCCGTTCAACAGCTCTTCCAAGTCCTTTGCTGTCTCTGACAGAATTACAATGTCATCGGCGAACCTCTAAGTTTTTATTTCTTCTCCGTGAATTTTAATACCTACTGCGAATTTTTCTTTTGTTTCCTTTATTGCTTGCTCAATATACAGATTGAACAACATCGGGGAGAGGCTACAACCCTGTCTCACTCCTTTCCCAACCACTGCTTCCCTTTCATGCCCCAAGTCTCTTATAACTGCCATCTGGTTTCTGTACAAATTGTAAATAGCCTTTCGCTCCCTGTATTTTACCCCTGCCACCTTCAGAATTTGAAAGAGAGTATTCCAGTTAACATTGTCAAAAGCTTTCTCTAAGTCTACAAATGCTAGAAACGTAGGTTTGCCTTTTCTTAATCTTTCTTCTAAGATAAGTCGTAAGGTTAGTATTGCCTCACGTGTTCCAACATTTCTACGGAATCCAAACTGATCTTCCCCGAGGTCCGCTTCTACCAGTTTTTCCATTCGTCTGTAAAGAATTCGCGTCAGTATTTTGCAGCTCTGACTTATGAAATTGATAGTTCGGTAATTTTCACATCTGTCAACACCTGCTTTCTTTGGGATTGGAATTATTATATTCTTCTTGAAGTCTGAGGGTATTTCGCCTGTCTCATACATCGTGCTCACCAGATGGTAGAGTTTTGTCATGACTGTCTCTCCCAAGGCCATCAGTTGGTCTAATGGAATGTTGTCTACTCCCGGGGCTTTGTTTCGACTCAGGTCTTTCAGTGCTCTGTCAAACTCTTCACGCAGTATCTTATCTCCCATTTCGTCTTCATCTGTATCCTCTTCCATTTTCATAATATTGTCCTCAAGTACACTGCCCTTGTATAAACCCTCTATATAATCCTTCCACCTTTCTGCCTTCCCTTCTTTGCTTAGAACTGGGTTGCCATCTGAGCTCTTGATATTCATACAAGTGGTTCTCTTTAATTTTCCTCTAGGCAGTATCTATCATACCCCTAGTGAGACAAGCCTCTACATCCTTACATTTGTCCTCTAGCCATCCCTGCTTAGCCATTTTGCACTTCCTGTCGATCTCATTTTTGAGACGTTTGTATTCCTTTTTGCCTGCTTCATTTACTGCATTTTTAATTTTTTCTCCTTTCATCAATTAAATTCAATATTTCTTCTGTTACCCAAGGATTTCTATTAGCCCTCGTCTTTTTACCTACTTGATCGTCTGCTGCCTTCTCTACTTCTTCCCTCAGAGCTACCCATTCTTCTTCTACTGTATTTCTTTCCCCCATTCCTGTCAATTGTTCCCTTATGCTCTCCCTGAAACTCTCTACAACCTCTGGTTCTTTCAGTTTATCCAGGTCCCATCTCCATAAAATCCCACCTTTTTGCAATTTCTTCAGTTTCAATCTGCAGTTCATAACCAATAGATTGTGGTCAGAATCCACATCTGCCCCTGGAAATGTCTTACAATTTCAAACCTGGTTCCTAAATCTCTGTCTTACCATTATATAATCTATCTGATACCTTTTAGTATCTCCAGGATTCTTCCAGGTATACAACCTTCTTTTATGATTCTTGAACCAAGTGTTAGTTATGATTAAGTTATGCTCTGTGCAAAATTCTACAAGGCGGCTTCCTCTTTCATTTCTTCCCTCCAATCCATATTCACCTACTATGTTTCCTTCTCTCTCTTTTCCTACTGACGAATTCCAGTCACCCATGACTATTAAATTTTCATCTCCCTTCACTACCTGAATAATTTCTTTTATCTCGTCATACATTTCACCTATTTCTTCATCATCTGCAGAGCTAGTTGGCATATAAACTTGTAGTACTGTAGTAGGCATGGGCTTTGTGTCTATCTTGGCCACAATAATGCGCTCACTATGCTGTTTGTAGTAGCTAACCCGCACTCCTATTTTTTTATTCATTATTAAACCTACTCCTGCATTACCCCTATTTGATTTTGTATTTACAACCCTGTAATCACCAGACCGAAAGTCTTGTTCCTCGTGCCACCGAACTTCACTAATTCCCACTATATCTAACTTTAACCTATCCATTTCCCTTTTTAAATTTTCTAACCTACCTGCCCGATTGAGGGATCTGACATTCCACGCTCCGATCCGTAGAACGCCAGTTTTCTTTCTCCTGATAACGACGTCCTCCTGAGTGGTCCCCGCCCGGAGGTCCGAATGGGGGACTATTTCACCTCCGGAATATTTTACCCAAGAGGACCCCATCATCATTTAATCATACAGTAAAGCTGCATGTCCTCGGGAAAAATACGGCTGTAGTTTCCCCTTGCGTTCAGCCTTTCTCAGTACCATCACAACAATGCCGTTAATATTACAAAGCCAGATCAGTCAATCATCCAGACTGTTGCCCCTGCAACTACTGAAAAGGCTGCTGCCCCTCTTCAGGAACCACATGTTTGTCTGGCCTCCCAACAGATACCCCTCCGTTGTGGTTGCACCTACGGTACGGCCATCTGTATCGCTGAGGCACGCAAGCCTCCCCACCAACGGCAAGGTCCATGGTTCATGGGGGTAGGTTACTTACAATACGTCAGTAAAATCTTCAGACGAACGTCGGCTGAAGAAACCGAGACCGAAGCAGTTTGTCAACAAGTGGCCACGAAAGCCTTAACAATTTTATGTTAAAATACAGCCTTATAAATCACATAAAACTGAAAAACATGCAATACATGGCTCATAAATAACACAATCTGGAATTATCGTTTCCTTTATTGTTGTTGCCCGCAGCTCGTGGATTCACTGTAACGTTCTCGCTTCGCGAGCACTGGGTCCCGCTTTCGATTCCCGGTGGGCTCACGGATTTTCACCTACCTCGAGATGACTGGGTGTTGTTGTGTCGTCATCATCATCATCATAATTCATCCCGATTGCGGTCGGAGGAAGGCAATGGCGAACTACCTCCACTAAGACCTTGCCTAGTACAGCGATTTGGGTCTCTTGCATTGTTCCCCTACGCTCTGTCAAGGAATATGGGACTGCATCATCATCATAATCATTATTGTTGTTTAAATACCCCATAACGAGGCTGGTTGGCAGCTAGTAAAACCTTTCATTCAGGGTTTACACAAGTAAAAATGATGTTTTAAAATACATAAAACATGATTTAAAAACATATTGCAGCGGGATAATTGTGATTTTCACATAAAAATAGAGGGAAAACATGATTTTTTAAATATATTGGTGGTGAGTGTTTAGGATTTTTTAAACTTTTTGGATAATTTTTGTAGAAGTTCAGGGTCTCCTGAACGAGAAGACCTATGACGCAGCGCCCAGACGGCGGGAGAACGGACGCTGTACCTGGACCGCGAGCGGGGCGCGGACCGCACCGGCTCATAGGAAGCGCCAGAGGGAGGAGCGGGAGGGTAATTGTCCTATATATACATGGCGCCGGCCCACTGCCGGCCAGTACATCAGCGCACCTCATGATGGCAACGTGGTCGATTGCCGAAATATTGTGTCCTATGCACACTCATACCATGCTGTTCACCTGAGATTTATATCATCAAGGAAAAGTTCCATTTGTTCAGTTGAAGAGAGATAAGGTGGGTAAGGATTAGTTAGGAGTAAAGCCACCTTGGATTTAAGGGATGTGTAGCAGGTTAGAAATGGCGATCTGTGGGGGCTGTTTACCAGATTTTAGGAAGAGCAGGTCTTCGAACGTGACTCAGAGACCTGTGTATTAACCTATGTAGCGAACTGTTTTGTAAAGATCGGAAAGGGTTTCGAAGTAGATTCTGGGAAATTTCTTGAAGTGACAATAGGTATTTGAATCGCGAACGAGAGCAGTTTTTTGCACTTCAGGTAGTCTTTGTGTTTATTGTTCTTATTTCATTGGTGTGTTTAGGCCTATGCGTTAAATGCACTGTAAGAACTGGAATTCTGGGAAATTTCTTGAAGTGACAATAGGTATTTGAATCGCGAACGAGAGCAGTTTTTTGCACTTCAGGTAGTCTTTGTGTTTATTGTTCTTATTTCATTGGTGTGTTTAGGCCTATGCGTTAAATGCACTGTAAGAACTGGAATTCTGGGAAATTTCTTGAAGTGACAATAGGTATTTGACTCGCGAACGAGAGCAGTTTTTTGCACTTCAGGTAGTCTTTGTGTTTATTGTTCTTATTTCATTGGTGTGTTTAGGCCTATGCGTTAAATGCACTGTAAGAACTGGAATTCTGGGAAATTTCTTGAAGTGACAATAGGTATTTGAATCGCGAACGAGAGCAGTTTTTTGCACTTCAGGTAGTCTTTGTGTTTATTGTTCTTATTTCATTGGTGTGTTTAGGCCTATGCGTTAAATGCACTGTAAGAACTGGAAGTTGGGTGTGTGATGTGGGACATTTGTATCTGCACACTGATACGCACAGGAATCGATCGAGTTACTAAAATTGGCTTCACTGTGTTCTAGGAAGGGTACTAGGTGGTCGGCTTTGGTGAAGTTGTCAGAATTTCTCTTTTTGTTGTATAGTAAAGGACATTTTGGAGCAGTCTCTGGTTTGGGGAGCCTATGAAATTCTTTCCAATATTTAGTGAAGTTTATGGGTTTTTCTTTTAATTTACTGAATACCAGGTGCCAGTCCCGAGTCTATTAGATGCAAGCATGTCACTAGAGCTGTGTGTGGCGTGTGATCGTGCCCCGATCACGAGTACCGTGGAATAATCTTCAGAGACGTCTTATTTTTATTTGAGCAGGGCCAGAGAACATGGAGGGAGAATGGGTTGGTTGTGGAACATAGTTCGGAGTTAGATGTGATTGGAAATTGAATCTGACGTGTTTTGTAGAAAATCAGCTTCGTTGGATTTCGTCATGGTTGTGAAGGCTGTAGCCATCGATTCTGGTAAGGTTCAGATTTAGTTTGGCCTATGATTACAAGGGGATTCCGCTGGGTGTCGTACACGGTATGAGATATGTGACATATGGAGTAGGTGGATCTAGGAATTCTACTGTAGTGCACCTCAAAAGGTTATGGAAAGTAGTAGTCATATTGGGTGTGTGTCAGGTCGGGCGTGGACAGGGATCTGAATTTCGTAACCAGCGAGGAGGATGATAAGTTAACGCCACCTCTGTTGGTCTGAAAATGTCGTGGAGTGAAGTTAAGTTTCAGACCGGGAGCATTATGTAGGTGTTAAATGTTAGGTCTACAACGCCTATAAAGTCATAATTGATCAGTGGTGAGAGCTGATGCAAGGGTTAATGTGATATTTTGGACGAAGATAGTTAAGACAAGGTCTTTAGTTGGATCACTAAGCACTAGATGAGGGGTGGAAATGAGATTTCGGAGGTGGCTGATGGTTATTCCTGGAAAATAGGACTGAATTGGGTCTTGGATGTAAGGTGACTTGCGAATGGAATGGTGGGGTTAAAGGATGGTTTCGTTCAGGGGAAGGGTACAGATTTAGATTTGTCGAAGGGTATAGCTACGATGATGTTTCAGTCAAGCATTGAGGTGGCACATGGTGATTGTGACGAGGATTATTTCTGTAGGATATGCGGTCTTTCAAAACGGTGGATATTTAGTAGGATTAAGTTAGCAAAATGGGTGATGTTTTCAGTGATGATTGGTGCCCGGAGGGAATTATCTGTAAGGAGTAGTTAAACAACAGTTCGCATTGGGACAGTTATTTCAGGTTTTTGAGAAGGGAGTTTGGCTATACACTAGTGGGAGAATGTAGGGTGAGATTCATTGTAGCTGCTTCTGGTAGCTGAGGCCTGGTTCGTTTATGGTGTCGGGTGATTCAGAAAATACTATTACGAAGTAGGGAGCTCCATTATCATAATGAATGCGTTGTGGCTTGCAGACATTAATTCCTAGTAGGAAGTTCATTACACTTTCAGTTTCATCGTATGTCTATTCTAAGTCGACCATTTAACTAAACCGTGAACTTCGTGGATCAGCTTGGAGGCCGTGGTTTCTTTGCCGAAGGGTTTGTGAGGGTTATTATGTATGGATTACTGTAAAAGAAGTGATAATTTTGAGAGTGGATGAGTGGGTCATTAGCTTGATGATACTGACGTCTCTTCTTAACATGAGTTGCCGGATTTGTAATGCTGTGATCTATCGATGAATGAGCTTGAGGAGATGCTTGGGCTTAGTATTTGCGGTTACACCTTTTCCTAACATAAAGTAAGAGGAAGAAGGTACGTCCGAACCTAGCGCTGCAGGCAACAAAATATCAATTTAGTAATATTAGGTCCAGGAAGATAATTAAATTAGTCAATAGACATACTACATGTAACCACAATCAGCGGAAGGATAAATCTGGGAACAGGTATCCACAACTTAGACATACAGAAATTTATTGCAGGCGTGACACTTGTGTACAATATGCACTGAATAAACATAAGGTAATGTCTGACACCCTATAAAATAAATAAAATAAATTAATAAATAATATATTGTTATTTAGATATTGATTATTCTATCTGTATGATGGTGATTGTGATTGCAATTGTATTTGCTTATCTGGAACGTGGACGTTTAATTATTCGGTATCAGACGCTTGATAATGGTTTTTTCGTAAAGGCAATGTTACTCGTAGTTGACCATGAAATAAAACTGAATAATCGGACTTCGTAATTAAATCGTTTCCAAAGACTGCTGCGGTAGGTGCGGACTCATAATCTAAATCTCAATATTACAATAATTTGCCAGCCATGCCAATACGTCGTACAGAGGTGATTGTCTACTAAACATAAAAAAGTTACACAGTTAGTTAAATCAGATATATTCAATGAATAAGCCTACAGTTCATAATCCTACTTACTTTTATAAATATAAATTCTTTACAGAATCGAGTGCCTAGTGTGGTTGCAACTCGCAGTATTCTTCTATAACATGAAATATGGCGGTGTGCCAGACAATAAAATAAAATACGTGCTTCTCGCACCACTTCAACCAGAGCTCTCTCTTTCTTAATCAAACATAAGAGTAACGTAATTGTGCTTTTGTTTTATCAGCGACACAGCGCTGCAGTTGTGTGCCATAGGCTTTATTTATTTGTCACTGATTATTTATTTAATTAATATTTCGCGTTTCCGAGGAAACTCACGCTTGGCATGCAAATGTGCCTTTACATTGCCCCCTGAATTGCGAGGCGAAAGGACACACCTGCAGGCGAGCAATTCACCAAAAGGCACAAGAAAATCTAAGTTATCTACAACTATTTACATGAGTTACATTACACATTATATACAAAATTTGAATGACGCGGGTGCGCCGTAAAAGTTCTTATGTTGGCAGATAGAGTGCGCGCATGCGCAGAAGCGTCTGTGTAAACGGCACTGCCGTTATATCGTACAGTTAGATCACGCGGCACAGTATTGCAGATCATATTGTTCGTGTGCGCGCGTTTTTCAGTCGTTGCACAAAGAAAATATTCAACCAAGATTACATATGAAAACTACATTCTATGACAGGTAACTTAGTTTTAAATTTATAATATTTGTATAACACAATACAACTTAGATTGTTGAATGTTCTTAGCTACATAGTATTGTTTTGAAATACTTCAAAGAAAAATGTCCGTATTTTTCAGGTGCGTTGACCTATACACATCGTGTCGTTATTACAGTTCATATTCATCCGCTGCACAATAATTTTTTACAGGTTAGTATCGTCGTGGTAAAGTTTTTTGATCACAGTAACATCGTTGTATAACAACGTGATTAATACATAAGCGTGTCCATTTCTCATTTCCATTATAGTCGTAGTGATGCAGTTCGTTGTGACTAAAAGCATTGCTTATTACAGATCAGACGTGACCCGTCGAGTAATTGGTCCACGTGCAGTTCGTTTTTTACATTCCGTGGAAGCTTGGCTGCAGAACCTCGGACGGCACATAGCTGGCGTCGATCCTTGGACAGTCCAGGTAAGAGTGTCCGTCACATTTCGAGAACATTTCATTCCCTGAAGTTCCAACCAAAATTCTTCCACCCGTCGTGTTGTTTTCTGGACAGGCACTTTGTGTCCATTTAATCCAGTTAACATCTTGAAGTTGGGTACTGTAGTAATGTCACTAGACGATGCACGAATTATGCACTTCACATTTTCAGTTTTTTGCTGAATATAGCTCACCTAAATGTTCGTAGTTATTAATCAAGGAAATCGTTCATCGCGTTTACATAGATACGCTGCATAATGAATGGCATTAACAGTTTCTTTCACATAGGTTTCCGCGTAGTTGCAGAGTTAGTAATGTTCGTTAATGTCCGTGAACAGTGGTTCACTATGCAATGTCTTTTTGGCACTCGTTTTGTTCAAATTTTTACATAGTAACAGTTACACTATACATCAGTTAAAAAAAATAAGTAATTATACATACACACGTCACATATTTTCTTAGCATAAACATAACATAGTTGCACACAAACATGTTTACATCATCATTACATCGCCATAGGTTATTACATTGTGTCACATTTGATTACATGAATTGCAGATATTTACATCCTCTTTAGCGGTTTCGCTGGGATATTATCGATGTTTTTTGTGATGTCATCTGAAATTAAGATAGGTTAGACACAACATTCATTACATCAGGAGGCAAGACCAGGCGTTTTCACTACTCAATAAATATTCAAAATAGTAAGAGAGAGAAAATGTTCGATTCCTCGCGTTTTGTGCGTGTGTGTAGAGTGTCTGTGTGGCCTTGACTACTGATAGATGCTTTTCGTGTTGAGAGATGTGCGTCTAATCTATTTCTCAAAGTAAAAGATCGCTTCACAGATGACGTCTGTCAGTTCGTCAGGTGTCACACCAAGTCAGTGGTACCTTCAGTAACAAATGTTCCGTGAAAAATTAATATGTCATCCACTGCTACGTAATCATAAATTTTACTTTAATATTCCGTCTTTCAGGTGGAGGCGCGTGCTGAAAGAAGAGTTCTTCTGTCTTCAACTGCGTCACTGGAACCGCTGAAATGAAAATTTCTATACTACTTATTACCTGTGTTGTAACAACAGAGTTTTTCGAGTTGCTTAGCAATATTTTGATGGGTATGACCTTGACATTATTCAGCATGAAATGCACTAAGATCTCGGTGTGCGTATAGCCCAATAATTTTGTTAGTTCTAGGATGTTGTAACAGATACGCACCAGGATGCGGTATGTTAACAATTATATAAGGTCCTTCATATAGCAGACGCCACTTAGCGTTGCGTCGTTTGAGTGCTACAGATTTATGATGAGTACGAAGTAGTACAAGCATTCCTACCTCGAATTTTTGTTTTCTTTTTATTATGTTTCTGTGATGTTTGTTTCGTATTTGTGCGTGATGTGTCAATGTAGTCAATACTTCGTTTATTTTCTGTTCAGGTGTGATTTCCTTGTCTGACAACTTAGGTAATGGTTCTATCCACTGATCGTTCTGTTTGCAATTGAACATGATCTCGTTAGGTGTGTAATTCGTATCGTAAATATTTAAGTTATTGTGTACGTCTTCGAAAAGACTTAGGTAGGACACCCAATTAGTATGTTTTGATGAAATATAGGTCCTCATGAATCGATTTAATTCTCGGAAAAGTCTCTCAGTCGCGTTACATTGTGGACTAAACCTCGAAATAAATATACTTTTGATGTTATTGTCCTTCAAGAAATTTCTCCATTTGTACCCAGAGTAGTATGCTGCATTATCTGATAGAATTGCTTTAGGTTTTCCCACGTGCGTCAGGTAATCACTTGAGAATCTTCGTATTATAGCATTTGCAGTGGCGGATTTTAAAGCATAAAGTTTTACATGTTTAGAAAATATATCGTAAAAAGCTAAGATATATTTGACGCCTCCAGAGCTTGCTGGATACGGTCCACTGATGTCAGTACACAGAATTTCCAGGGGTTTACTGGGTAAAATAGAATGTAAATTTGTTTTTGTGGATAAATTCTGAGGTTTTGATTTTTGACATATGACACATGTTTTTAGTTCCCTGTAAATTTTTCTTCTCATATTGCTAAAATAACAGTATTTGCTGAGCTTTGCCAAACACTTTTTCGTCCCATAATGACCCCAAACTAAGTGTGTGTGCCAAATTAGATTACGTTCAGACTCTTTGGGAATGCATACACACCAGTTAGTAGCATTTGGATGTCGGCGGTAAAATAACACATCATTGTGTAACTTGTAATACTTAGTCAAAGTATGATTGTGTTTTTCTACCAGTAATGTTATTATCTTATACCAGTGAGGATCAGATTTTTGTAATTCAGCCATGTTTCTGCACATATCAATATAATATTGGTGATACTGCTTGTCTTGCATTAAGAGAATCCTGTAGTCATTTATATTTTCTAAGTCACTGTTGGTATCATTCATATCCTGTGGAAGTCTAGACAAAGTGTCTGCAATGGTGTTGTCCTTACCTCTTATGTACTTAATTTCAAAAGAGTAGTTCTGGAGTGTAACTGCCCATCGTGATAGTCTAGGATGTACAAGTTTACAAGTTAACAAAAATGTCAGGGCCTGGTGATCGGTGTAAATCACCGCATGTTTTCCAAATAAATAATAATTGAATTTCTTGAATGCCCATACTATGGAAATTGTTTCTAACTCAGTAGTGGAGTATGTACGCTCACATTCAGTTAGAGTGCGACTCGCAAACCCAATAATTCTTATCTGTTCCTCCTCTTTATTCTTTACAACTTGAAATAAGCAACAGCCCAAGCCAGTACGTGAAGCGTCACAAGTCATACAAAAATCTAAATTGAAATCTGGATGGCTCAATATGTTAGCATTCACTAAAGCATGTTTAATTGTATTAAAGTCATTCTGGCACTGTTCCGACCAGATCCAAACTTGATTCTTTCTGAGTAGATCTAGCAGATGCTTACTGTTCAAAAGTGGTTGTGGCAAAAAACGTCTGAAAAATGAACATAGCCCAAGGAATGATTTTAACTGCTTTTTAGTTCGAGGGCTAGGAAAGTTTCTGATAGCATCTAATTTATTGGGATCCGGACGTATGCCCTGTGAATTAATGATATGTCCTAAATACTTTATCTCACTGCAACCAAATTTTGATTTTCTTAGGTTGGCTGTGACTCCAGCTTGTGCAAATTTTTCTAAAATTCTTTGAAGAGTGTCAACGTGTTCATTCCAAGATTGTGTAGCTATCAGTATATCATCTACATAGTGTGTGACTGTCTCAACTAAATCGTCGCCAAGCACGGTATCCAGGGCTGTAATGAATACCCCAGAGCTGACATTCAGTCCGAAGGGTAGAACACAAAACTGATAGGTTCGCCCCCCGAACATAAATGCAGTATATTTCCGAGAATCAGGAGTGATACCCACCTGCCAAAACGAATTAGCGAGATCTATTGTGGAAAAATATTTTGCATCTAGAAATTTCTGTAATTGCTCTTCTAAATTTTCAGGTTTTGTGTGAACCGGTAAAATTATTTCATTAATAGCTCGTGCGTCTAACACTAACCTAATGCTTCCATTTGATTTTTTGACAACAAGTAGAGGACTACAATAAGGTGAGGTGGATGGTTCAATGACCTTCCAGTCTAACATTTGTTTTAATTCTTGCCACACAGCAGGTCGTTGAGATAACGGTACGTTATATGTCTTATGGTAGAAGATCTTGTGAGGCTTAACTTCAATCTTGTACACATACGTGTTGATAACACCTAATCGTTTGGTAAAAACTTGTAAATATTTGGATAACACTTCCTGTAGTTTTATACGTTCATGTACACTGAGAGCTGTAGCTTCACTTATCTTATGATCAAGCAATGTTTTCAAGTCCATTAGCTTTGTGTCAGATGGGTGTGTTTGCATGTCTTGAATGTCATTGTCAAGTACTAACTGAACCTTGTACCCTGTACAGTGTTTGTCATGCTTTAGAGTTCTCCTGTCCAAATCAATAATAATTACACTGCCTTTATCATTTAAAATACATTTACCTTTGGAGAAGGCTATAATGCAGTCCTTCTCGCTCATAATATCTATTCCTAATGTGCAATTTGTCACAAGGTTTTGTACAACCAGGAATGGCCATTGTACGGTTCCATTACCTATTTTAAGGTTTACAAAAACTTGCTTCGTAACCCTACATGACTTATTACCTAGTGCAGTAGTTATTTTACAGTTTTGGGCAGGAAACTCAGGCACAGGTTCCAATTCACACATCTTTTTATAGAAATTAAAAGACAAAACGCTCACAGCTGCACCTGTATCTAGGATAATAGTAGTTGGAATCCCACCTACTACACCAGTAGTAGATGCTAAAACAATTTCATTTGTGTTTAAACGACATTGTGTACTGTCTTGTAAAAGTTCATCTGATATATTGTTATTGTGGTTGTATCTTATAAATAAAACAGGTAGTTTTTGTTTAGAATTACTCGGCATATCATTATTCTGTTGTTCAAGTGTGGTGTCAAATAACTGATTAACATTGAAGTCGCCCCCCAAGAATTCTTCAGCCACGACCTGGGGCAAAGTAGTGACTGTTTCTAGTTTGTTGGATTAGCATTTGTACTAGGTACTGACACAGATTGAGGTTGTGCATCAGGTGTCATTTCCATTATATTCACATTCGGATATTGCCTATTATGATCTCCAAACTTTTGCGGTTGTTGTTGCTGTTGCGCATTATAACTTACCTGTCGGTCGTAAGGTATGCTCCAATTTTGACCTGGTGGCTGCTGTGGTAAAGCAGAGTTTGAATGAAAGTACTGATCGTTACGAGTCCAACCTTGATGCTGTCTTGGCTCGTAGTTATTACTATTTCTATTTCTGTTTGTGTTTTTGTTATTACCTTTGTATACGTTGTTACCGTTGTAGTTATTACCGCGGTGCCTTTTGTATGGATTGCCGCATGAAATGCTATTACTGTTGTAACTATTGTTTGTATTGGAATACGCGCGTTGATTTTGATTTCCGTATTGAGACGGCATGTGAGTTTGCTGTTTTTGTTGTATCGCGTATCCAACTTTGGGCGCGCCAGAATTGTGTTGGCAAGCCTGCATGTTTTGCATACCACTAGTGTAAACATTGTGGCTGCTGTTTTGCCGCGCGAAGCGCTGATCTTCAAGTAACATGTCAACCGAATCTAAAGCTGTTAAAAAATAATCTGAATCGTCATCCGGGATATGTAGAAGTTTTTCCTTAATGTTGAAAGGCAATTTGGCCTTCAACGCACGGAGTATATCACGCGTTGCGACTGGTTCGTCTAAAAAATGTCCCATGTTCAAGTATTTTTCAAAATATCTGCGTAAGTTACCATTTTTACTGTTAAAAGTTTCAGGTTCTAAAATTTGTCTTCTGAGTCGCTCCTGGACGGATTGCGACCAGAATTTGCTCAGAAAAGCACGCTCAAACTCACTGTACGTGGTACATACGTCAGCTTGACTGTATGCCCAGACAGCTGCATCGCCTTGGATGTAACCGACAATATATGAAATCTTTTTCCGGTCACTCCAAGTGCGTGGAAATGCGTTACTAAAAGATTTAAGAAAAATCACCGGATGAATGGTTCGTTTTTCTGGGATAAAAATCTGAAATTGCCTGTGTTTCATTAAGCTTTCATCTTCCTTCGCATTGTGATATGGATTTATTCCACTGTAATTACTGGTATGTTCACCTGGCGAGTAATTACGATAATGTTGCTGTGGTTTACCATGATAATAGCTTGTGTTTGTGTTTCCACATCGTGGTATGTGTTGTAGTCGTGGTGTGTTTTGTTCTTGTGTATTTGTCGTGTGCGGAATGTGTGTATCATACTCGAATGTATATTGGTTTCTGAACTGTACATTTTGACTGATATTTTCGTTACATTCAGACTGTAGTTGATCGGTGAATTGTCTCATGGGTGCAGTGACGGATTGTACTGCGTCACTGATCAGCTGTTTGTTATTAGTAATGTATTGCGCTACGGAGTCGTGCACAATTGTTGGTAAATTTTCACGTAAGCATCTATCAAAATGTTTGTCTTTGTTCTCAACCCAATCATGAAATTCTTTATTAATATTTTGAAAATGAGCTGTGGCATCTGATTGTAAGATGTCAGTCAGGTGTTGTTCAACATTGTCAAATTTATTCTGTACGTCAGTAATTCGTTTTTCAAGATTGTCATGTACTGAAGGATATGTTTGAATTTGTTCAGTAAGAACTTCACACGTGACATTAAGGTTTTTTACTTGTGTCTGTAAAAGTGCTACGTCAGTTGTAGTCTTTTCTTGTCTCGTATTGAGCTGGGAAAATTTAGTACTGAGTTCGGTCATCTGTTTGGTCAGTGTGGCGTCTATAAGTTCCACACGTTTACACAAAGTGTCATTACCTATCTTGATTGCTATGAGATCAGATTTGATTTCGTCATTTTGTGTTTTTAACTGTTCATTTTGTGTCTCTAATTGTGCCTTTAAGGTTGCCATGTTTTCGGCGTTCTGTTTCCTTATGATTGCCATATTTTCTGCGTTTTGTTTCATTAGCATTTGTAACATGTCGGCAATGTTTGCCCCCGCCGCGTCATTAGACGTGACGTCATGCATTAACATGGGCTCTGATTGAGATTTTGAAATTTTTGTAGTGGACGGCCTATCGTCAAAATTTTCGTCAACACTTGCATCAATGTTTGATGAATCGTCACTACCGGTTGCTGTCGTAAAGTCATTTTCTAACACTTGTCTCACGTCCGAGTCGGATTGCGTCTGAATAGTACGTCCTTGCTGTTCCATTTTTGCGTATTGTTTTCTAGTTATTACCATGCCACACGTGATATATGTTTCAAGAAAATTTTTTGACACTGATTTTAAAATAAAATGTAGTTGAGCATGAATCGCTCGTAGCAACAATGGCTGTCTGTTAATTTATAAATATAAACTGAATTTGAGATTATTGGTAATGGCTGCTAGCCATGTTACATGATATCGTACAGAAGTCGGCCATATTGTACACTCGTGTATTGGTATTGTAGCATACGGTATTGTTTAGGGAAATTTATCACTGAAACTGTTATGCAGAAAAGAAACACTACAGAATTTACTGAAAAGCTAATACACTGAATTATACGTCTGGTCAAGCCTGCTAATGCAAAGATGCTGCGTCTTACCTTATTTTGCTGGAAGATTCATTGCGTCTTCCCGCAAAATTTCAGAATTGGAAAATATCTTCAGATTTTGTTATCTCTCATACATTGACGTCCAGGTCCAGAAAGTTGATTTTTTACATGAAACAAAGAGAACAATGTAACAAATGACAAAATAACAAGTCCGACACGCAGTCGCCAATATAAAATAAATAAAATAAATTAATAAATAATATATTGTTATTTAGATATTGATTATTCTATCTGTATGATGGTGATTGTGATTGCAATTGTATTTGCTTATCTGGAACGTGGACGTTTAATTATTCGGTATCAGACGCTTGATAATGGTTTTTTCGTAAAGGCAATGTTACTCGTAGTTGACCATGAAATAAAACTGAATAATCGGACTTCGTAATTAAATCGTTTCCAAAGACTGCTGCGGTAGGTGCGGACTCATAATCTAAATCTCAATATTACAATAATTTGCCAGCCATGCCAATACGTCGTACAGAGGTGATTGTCTACTAAACATAAAAAAGTTACACAGTTAGTTAAATCAGATATATTCAATGAATAAGCCTACAGTTCATAATCCTACTTACTTTTATAAATATAAATTCTTTACAGAATCGAGTGCCTAGTGTGGTTGCAACTCGCAGTATTCTTCTATAACATGAAATATGGCGGTGTGCCAGACAATAAAATAAAATACGTGCTTCTCGCACCACTTCAACCAGAGCTCTCTCTTTCTTAATCAAACATAAGAGTAACGTAATTGTGCTTTTGTTTTATCAGCGACACAGCGCTGCAGTTGTGTGCCATAGGCTTTATTTATTTGTCACTGATTATTTATTTAATTAATATTTCGCGTTTACGAGGAAACTCACGCTCGGCATGCAAATGTGCCTTTATAACCCCATAACCATTTTAAGAAGGATACACGGACACAAACTATTTATAATCAGAATATCTCCCAGTACTGTCGATGAGCAGTTCAAAAGAACATTTTCGCCGTACATTTTGAGTTACGTGACACAAGGGAACCGTTTTAAGTTATAATGAGAGGTTTCACATATCAGTGTCATTTTTTTTACAAATTTCAGGGCACAATCCAAAACCAAGACAGGAAGATCCCTGAATAAATTAATTACAACTAATAACAATTTAAACTACTGACGAAGTAATTAGTATTGAGCTGTAAATTAATCTATAGATAAAACTAAAGGTTAGCCCATAATACCGTTCTGAAAGCATTAATTAAAAGATGATAGCAACGGAAAAACGAGGCAGTTTACTAGCACCGCACTTGGAAATGAAATAAACTACGAAGTATTAGTATCAATGCAAAGGAAGTTATAAGGTTGGCAAATCAGTATACAGCTAAGACACGTAGCTTCTCAGCATTCCTTTAAATTAGTTCTCATTACGAAATAAAACTGTACTTACTTGTGTATGTGCTTTGGTGCAGAAAGCAATTAACAACAAAGCATAAATATACCCCACGAGGACGCCCATAAGTGGGTGAGTCATACCAGATAGCTCCCAATACCATCACGCCAAGAGAAACACGGCTATGCCTGTCCAAAACATTGGAAGGATGAGACCACTTGACAGATCGCCGAATTGGGCATGTACGTCTTCATCTACATCTTCATGGATACTCTTCAAATCTCATTTCAATGCCTGGCAGAGGGCTCATCGAACCATCTTCACAATTCTCTATTATTCCAATCTTGTATAGCGCGGCGAAAAGAACGGACACCTATATCCTTCCATACCAACTCTGATGTTCCTTATCTTGTCATGGTGATCGTTTCTCCCTATGTAGGTCGGTGTTAGCAAAATATTTTCACATTCGGAGGAGAAAGTTGGTGATTGGAATTTCGTGAGAAGATTCCATCGCATAGAGAAACGCCTTTGTTTTTATGATGTCCACCCCAAATCCTGTACCATTTCAGCCACACTCTCCCCGCTTTTTTTCGATAGTAAAAGACGTGCTGCCCTTCTTTGAACTTTTTCGATGTATTCCGTGAATCCTATTTGGTAAGGATCACACACCGTGGAGCAATATTCTAAAAGAGGACGGACAAGCGTAGTGTAGGCAGTCTCCTTAGTAGCTCTGTTACATTTTCAAAATGTCCTGCCAATGAAAAGCAGTCTTTCGTTAGCCTTCCCAACAACATTTTCTGTGTGTTCCTTCCAATTCAAGTTGCTAGTAATTGTAATTCCTAGGTATTTAGATTTGTATGAATTATCGTGTAACCGAAGTTTAACGGATTCCTTTTACCACTAATGTGGATGATCTCACAATTTTCATTATTTAGCTTCAATTGCCAAGTTTCGCACCGTACAGGTATCTTTACTAAATCATTTTGCAATTCATTTTGATCTTCTGGTGGCTTTACTAGTTGATAAACGACAGCGTCCTCTGCAAACAACCTAAGACGGCATCTCAGATTGTCTCCCAAATCGTTTACGTAAATAAAGAACAGCAAAGGAACTATAAAACTCCCCTGGGGAACTACAGAAATCACTTCTGTTTTACTTGATGACTTTACGTCAGTTACTGCGAACAGTGACTTCTCTGACAGGAAATCACGAATCCAATCACATAACTGAGAAGATATTCCATAAGCACGCAATTTCACTACAACCCCCTTGTGTGGTGCAGTGTCCACATCCAGAAATAAGGAATCAATCTGAAATCCCCTGTCAATAGCATTCAACACTTCGTGTGCTTAAAGAGCTTGTTGTGTTTCACAAGTACGACGTTTTCTAAATCCATTTTCACTGACTGTCACTAGACCGTTTCCTTCGAGGTAACTCATAATGTTCGAACATATGTCTCAAAACCCTGTGCGTATCGACGGTAATGACTTGGCCTGTAATTTAGTGGGTTACTCCTGCTACCTCTCTTGAATATTGGTGTGACCTGTGCAAGTTTCCAGTCTTTGGGTACGGATCTTTCGTCAAGCAAACGGTTGGATACGATTGTTAAGTATGTAGTTATTGCATCAGTATACTCTGAAAGGCCCGTAATTGGTACACAGTATGGACCAGAAGACTTGATTTTATTAAGTGATTTAAGTTGCTTCACTATTCCAGGATATTTACTTCTACGTTCCTCATGTTGGCAGCAGTTCTTGCTATCGCGCAAAGGCATTGGCACCGCTATCATACGTCACACACGACGAGAATCTCTTTGGATTTCCTGCCAGGTTTGGAGACAAAGTTTCGTTGTGGAAACTACTATAAGCATCTCGCATTGAATTCGGTGCTAAATTTCGAGCTTCTGTAAAGGATCGCCAATCTTGGGGATTTTGCGTCTGTTTAAATTTGGCATGTTTGTTTCGTTGTTTCTGCAACAGTGTTCTGACGCGTTTTGTGTACCAAGGAAGATCAGCCCCGTCGTTTGTTAATTTATTTGGTAGAAATCTCTCAACAGCGGCCGATACTATTTCTTAGAATTCAAGACACACCTGT
Source organism: Schistocerca serialis cubense (assembly GCF_023864345.2). NCBI lineage: Eukaryota > Metazoa > Arthropoda > Insecta > Orthoptera > Acrididae > Schistocerca > Schistocerca serialis. The sequence goes on from NC_064645.1 coordinate 231,599,767, forward strand.
TTTACTCTTATATTGTTAATTTTGAAGGAGTGAAGATCGTCTCTCCGGAAGGCGTCAAGTGAATTTCTATCAGATTTTTAAAATAGGTATATTTTTCATTTATTATTGGAGGATTTGGGTATTACAAACATCAGTATCGCTACGACAACCTTGTGCTCGCTAATCCCTGTATCCGTTTTGATTCTCGTTAAGAGCTCAGGATTATTTGTTGCTATGAGGTCAAGTGTGTGTTCACAACCATTTACTATTCGCGTGAGATCATGTCTAGCTGCTAGAAATAATTTTCAGAGAATGCAATTTCGGAGGATGTTTTATGCATACCTCCGGCATTAAACATGTATTTTCGCCAACATACCGTGAGGAAATTGCAGTCACCACCATCTATAATCGTATGAGCCGGGTACGAGTTTGAAATAAAACACAATTTTTATAGAACTTTTCAGCAATTGTGTCATCTGACTTGGGAGATCGGTAAAAGGGTCCAATTATTATTTATTTACGGTTGCCAACAGTCACCTCTGCCCATTCTAACTCACCTGAACTGTCTACTTAAATAACGCGACAGGATAAACTACTTCTAACAGCAAAAACTCGCTAACGCTAACCGTGTTTAGCCTATCCTATCGGAACATCTTCAGGTTCTTCGCAAAAATTTTGGCTGAGCTTATCTCCCGTTTTAGCCAGCTTTCAGTGCCTATAACGATTTGAGCATCAGTGCTTTGTATCAGCGCTTGGAGCTCTGGTACTTTCCCAACACGGCTATGACCATTTACAACCGTTACACCGATGGCTCCTGCATTTGCGTTCTTCCTGTGTTCGGCTTGCACCCATTGTGACTGAAGCCCTTTTGTGTATTTCCCGAGACCCTCAAATCTAAAAAACCGCCCAGTCCACGCCACAAAGCCCCTGCTCCCTGTGTAGCCGCTCCTGTTATAGTGGACTCAGACCCTCCACTCGTGTCAGTACCAGATGTCCGCAATCGGTCCTGTCGACTATGTTGCAAATGTTCAGCACTGTTTTCATCTCGCAAGCAAGCCTGGCAGCCTCTACCACTTCTGTTAGCCGATCGAAACCAGAGAGAATCTCTTTTTATCCGAGGTGACACACATTATTGGTACCGACGTGAGCCACCATCTGCAGTTGGTTGCGTCCTGTGCTCTACATGGCATCCGGGAAGACCCGTTCCACATCTGGAATGACTCCACCCGATATGCACACAGAGAGCACATTGGTTTTCTTCTCCTTCTTGGCAGCCATGTCCCTAAGGGGCCCAATAACGCGCCTAAATCTGGAGCTCCCAAGTACCAATAATCCCATCTTCTGTGATTTTCCGGATCTAGCAGGCTGAGAGGTTTCCTCTAAAGAGGATAGACGACGGCATTTGGCTCAGCGACAGTGTCAGCCACAGACAGTACCTGGACCTGTTTTGCAGACTAACTGGGGAGGCATTAGGCGCGGCGTCCTTGGAATTCTTTCGCCTCCCGCTCGACCACAGGTGTGGGGTCAACCACAGTGCAAGCAGTAACTGGGCTGGCCACCGATGAGGACCTATCGGAGGACTGGGACGTGCTGTACGTCCGTTAGATCCCCACGGCCCTACAACAACGGTGGTGAGCTGTGGCGCCATTAAGGTAGTAGACTATTCTGTCTGTCACCACTAGCTCAAGGGTAGTCTATCCCTCTTGCGGCCCCGTTGCCAATATCTATAAGGAAGAATTTGTATCTTTGGGTTGCGTTTTCAGGAGTTCTTTGCTTGCCGATATATATATATATATATATATATATATATATATATATATATATATATACGGTTTCGCTGGTCCGAAAAAGGAGGCACCAAGTTTGGGGATCGGCGGTATTGTCCCGACAAGAAGCAGTCACGAGTTCCGAGAGGCCAAATAAATGAGCTATGCGAGGAGGGCCTGCGCAGAGGAAAAATACAGGAGTACTTCACCAGGGTCAGCGTCGACTACAAGCAGCAGGCCAACTTCCGTCGGTTGGTTGGCTGTCGGACGACCGCTCGGGGCCTGGCTGCCCACTTTTACCTGGCTGTCATTGCTATCACTCAGTAACCGATACAAGGCACCTTGGATCCATGAAGCTGCTTACTGATGAAGGGGAGTAACATTCTGTAATCCTCCTGGTGATTGGTGTCATTGTCTACCCGACCTCCTAATTATTTGTTATTTGTACCCAAACCGCAGAGATTTACTCGGTCGGCTCTTTGGTCATCAATATAGGCCGTTCTATAGCACTAAGACACTGGTTGTTGGTTTAAGATTTGCCCCGTTGCGATATTGCCTTACTTTACCGGTTGGTAAACGACCCGCAGAGTTTTACTCAGTCAGCTCTTTGTTCGTAAACATAGACCATAGTATTGAACTAGACACTAGTTGCCATTTGAAAATTTCTTCTAATATTATACTGCCCTTCCTTTCTAGTTTATACCCGATCATTAATGTTTTAATGAATCGGTTCCTGGTCGGAAATACAGCAAATATACCTAGGCACAAGTTGCCGTTAAAAAACAAGGGTCTTGTGGGTAGATTTAGATGTTAACCGGCTGCATTCCTTGCTTGTAATTGTATTTGAGATAATCTGAACTATCTGTGTACGAAACTTTGAGTTCCTATCTTTGAAAGACTGCGTCATTTTCGGTGTCTTTTTAGCTGGAATTTGTGGTTCTTTCGTAATAAGTTCTCTTGTAAAAAGTGCTCATAAGTAATGTTTTAAAACGTTACTTCAAAGTGGTCTTCATAACTGAGAAGTAATTTAACTTTTGACATGTCAACAGGCAAATGTCACCAGGGCTTTAGTCAAATAAGAGTGTCAAAAGGGACGGGTTGGGATCCAGTTGCACCTTGGTTGATGATTCAAATGAAATGGATGCTCACCTTAAAGCAAGCCTTATCATTGCCATAATTATTTCCTAGTTTGTTTAACCTTTAAGCGTAGGTGCCCGTCTTAACCCCGAATCTATCGACATACACTTTCCAAATTAAAAGAAAATTACGTCAACTCTTTTAACTTGTCATCAATATTACTTATAAGCCTTCGTGTGTTGCATATTGGCATTTAATAAGAGAGACTGTATCCAGTGCGGTAGTAAACACCGCTGTTTCACCCGATAATGGGCGCACTGCAGGTCCGGGCCCTTGTAATTATTGTCATGCTGTTCTTGTTATGATTTATCTTGTAAAAGCTTATTCATTTCACAAATCTGTTAATTTGCAAAGAAAACTAATTTATGATTATATATTGTTAAATAAACTGGTTGTATGGAAAGGAAGTTGCATTGGTGGGTCCTCCCTTCCACATTTTCCTTAAGACTAGCAAATACCATGTCTCAAGTGGTGCCCTTCCACTAGAGCCTCAAGCCATGTGACTGAAGCCATTACAGCCTGGAGTTGAGAGTGATGTGTCACCAACTCGGCTCACATCCGCACATGACAATCACAGTCCATACCCATATTAAAGAACGTGGAAAAATAAAGTACCCAGATTAATGGACAATGGGCACATGCTGTCGAACTCTATTGTAGACACTGACGAAAACGTAGGAACTGTGTCTAATAAAGTAAATTGATACGCAGAGATTCAAAAACCTATCTACCGACGCACTCAGGTGAAACTAAATAATTCGCCTCTAATTAGGAAATTGCAATAAGTCAAAAGAGAGATTTACTTTTCGACTTAAACTGAAACGCGAGAACTGTGGCTATTAGATATTAATTAACACGCAGAAACTCAAGAAACTAAACTATTAAAATACACAGATGATATAAAATAAGCTCCTGGTTAGGAACTCGTAAAAGTCACAAAATCGGTTACTTTCATGTCGCTGTGTCTGGCTCGGCCGGCTGCTGCTGCCTGGGTGGCATCTGTGGTAGGGTAGAAACATGATCCATCGCTCAACACAATGCGACGCTATTAATCAGCAGTCGACGCATCGTGGTCACGGCACCCCTTTGAATGCAGCGGTAGGTGTTGTGGTAACAACGGCGTCCCACGCAAGAGCAGTCATTCCCTATTCTGGGTATTGCTAGTCTGCGATCACCGCTACAGTATGACACCGAACGTTTCAAGCGGCGTGTCTCTGCGCGATGGATCTCCTAGAGCGCAGACAATCCACAACGTAGCACCGCTATGTGGGTCCTCGCGTCACATCTGCAGGCGCACAGTCCGAGTCAGCCGCACTTCGCCTGACCTACAGGAAGCAGATTAGCTCAGAGGCGCGCGCAAAAGCAGTAGAGCATATGCGGACCTTTTGCTGCAACCACAGCGCCAGTTTCCTTAGCCAATCCGACCCCACATCGCTAGGCCAACAGCTATCTCGCAGTCATCCACCACGTGGGCGTAAATGCCCCCGCCCGGCGAGCAGCATGCCACCATGCAGTTTCGGTTCCACCAGCACAACAATAAGGTCGCCAGTACCACGCCGTCGTCTGGACTCGACGTCGCCCTTGCCACCCGCGACCACCGCGTGACGCAAGCGGCCGCTCCGTCCTGGACTCTGATGCTGGTACTCCTTGTACTGCGCCTGAGATGGGACTTTATATTTTTCTACCTACTGTTGATGTCTAAGAAGATTCTTTCGCTTAGAAGAAAACTTTTCAGAAGATAGTCTCACGCAGAGATTTACTTGTGTTGTTTTCCAAGAATACTAAGTTGTCAATGAAGCCAATTCTTTATTTTAAAGGATTTCTCTTATTTCTTTCAAACTGCCAATTGCTCGCAGAACATACGTTTGTGAACATAAACTGATTGTATCTATAAACAGATTTTTGAGTGTAATCAGCTGACTTACTGTGAAAGTGCACAAGCCGGGATACTTTACCATATTTTCGATTGGTATGCTCAGATGTTGAAGGGTTACCACGTGCTTGGCGCACAGTTCAGCGATTGTGCCTTGTGGCGGTCCAAGTAGTCCACCGGAAACAAGAGTTTGCCTATCCTCACGTTCGTACGGAATCCGGCACTGGGCCTCTACACACAAACCAGTCTTCAGACTGAAATTCACGACAAGGAGAACAGACGAAGAGAAAAGATCGGCTGTAATGCCTTTTGGAAAATGATTCGTGAAGAGTCGCAAGATAATGAGGAAGTGGTAGTAAGTTATGCAGGGCGTGTGAAGCGTAGGTTTAGCTGGCAGGCATGCAGCAGAATGTCACAGCGATGCTGAGTATGGCTACAACCGTGGGGCGTGCGCACGCGAAATGTGTACTGCGATTGTATGCAAGAGCACGTGCGCCGGCATGCATGCACATGCATGAAGTAGAGCTCAGGCGACTGAAGATCTTGAACTGTAGGTCGTAATTAGACCCATGATAGTGACGAATATCGTGATCCCTCCCGTAGATGCAAGTCAGTCGGGTGTCAATTTGATTACTTCCATACAGGGTGGAGAAAATTAACCTGGTAATGAGCTCGGGGAAACATAAGAGATGTAAAACCAAGAAACGTTTTCAATGTCCAATCGCCATCACAATAATTTTACACCTAAGTATACACACATTTTATGACGTTTCCTTAGTTAGCGTTTTATAATCATATAATCTCAGTTGCAGCCAGATACAGACACTGATTTTCTCCTTGCAAGAGGGAAACAGGCACAGTAATATTGAAAATCGCCCAGCAAGAGGGGATCATCGGATTCAAATGAATTTTGTTAGACATAATGGTACAGATAAGACATCCTCTTGATCTCACAACCAAACAAGTGAACAAACACATTGAGTACAAGCAGACAAATACAGCGTGACATCAGCAAGGCGTTGAACCATCTTTTGTTGCAATCCATGCCTTAACATTGTTCGGCATCGAGTAGATGAGACGCGTGATATTGTACAGAGACGAATTGGCCCACAAGTATTGAGCAGCCCCCTCCAAATCATGAAGAGACACGGCGGGATCTGGCATTTCAGCTGGTCCGAGACATGCTCTACAGGGTACAAGAACGGGGAGCAGGTCGGTCAAGCAAGAATCGATACGTGACGTAGGAAGTCTTCAGCAACCAGAGCTTTATCAGGAAAAGCATTATCTTGCTGGAAAAGTGACCATGGTAGACCATACGAGAAAGGTCCCGAATGGAATTGAAGGATATCATAAACGTAATGCTGCCCAGTTAACATTCATGGTGCTACGGTTAGAAGGGATTGACTATCACAAGTTATGGCCGCACAGATCACTACGCAGACTGTGTGGGCGGTGTGGTGCGCCACAGCGAGAACGGAATCGTAACGTTCAATAGGCTGCCTCCACACCAGTATGCAGTTATCACCCGTCCCAAAAAAGTACTGGGATTCCCCACGAAACACCGCGTTTCTCCAATCCGTGGTAGTCTTCGTCATTCCGGTTTGACGGAACTGTAGACGGAGTCACTGAAGCCTCGGCGTTAACGGCAGTACAAGCCAAAGGTGCCTGGTTTGTAAATTCACATGTGCAAGGCTTCTGGAAATATGTGGTGCCCGTATGTCTACTTGTATCGTGGAGCCTTGTCACAGTAAGATACCACATGGCTTGTGGCACAATCCTTCGATTCTTCCGCCTAGTCGTCTTCCCGATCGCTCCAGACCGGGTAAGCCGCACGTAGGCACCATTTCGCTCATACTGCTTCCAACAACATCTAAAGGAACACTCGGAACGATCGACGTAGCGAATCACACAGCGTTTCGACCAGCGTTATGGTCTCATGTCGATGACTAGGCCCATCTCAAACTGGGTTAACTATGAGAAATGTCGTCTAAACCGTGTTCCTGTCATTCTGCGCCTACTAACGTCCCTCTCTCGCGAACGAGATCCCCACGCGTATGACTGGTCCACTAGGCTCCATTAAGCAGGGTCCCCGGCCCGATTTCAAGGGCCACCGCACGTTGTGTGGGCATTTATATCGGTACCACACTTGAATATTTGCATGTGGGATCTCGGTTTGTTTATTTGCAAAGTTTCTGTTTGTACCTTTATTTTCTCCGGATGTCCTATTTTCAGTGTTCCTGAGTGTATCATAACAGATAGCCGAAACAGTTTTTCACCATCATGACAATTTATTCTGCACCACTTAGCGATTCTGGCTGGAGAGAAACAACGTAATAATATGGTCAGAGGCAGGTAGGAGATGTAGGCGACCTTCGTACGGACGTGTGTGCCAACTAACGTACTCCAGTAACAGCTGTTAGGCAAACGAGCGCAGATAGAAATAAAATTTAATAATGTTATGTTTATGGGGATCAACAACCACCGTAATTTAATGTGTTGTATGCTGGCACAGTCACAAGCTCACTACTTATTTTTATATACGTATTTGACGTCTGGGAGATGACGTACAGAGGTTATAACAAAAACATATCGCCAAACATTCAGTAAATACTCCTCATTTGTAAAGGAACAATGTACACTGTATGGACATTAGACCCGGTTTATTCGCATGTTAGGACTCAGTTTCTACATGTCCTCAACACATCACTTATGAGAAACACGTACGCAATGAAAGTACAACAATAGTGTGAAATACTTTCCTAAATGAAATGTTCAAAATACATTCCGTTGGCCATGATACTTGTATCACACCGCCGTCTCACTGAATCCCTTTTGCGGTGGTGCATCATTGTAGAATTGAGTGATTTTTCACTGCCTTCCACTTCATGGACACGAAGACTTCGTGGAACTTGTGTCGGTATTTCGTGCACAAGACTTCTGAAATTTCCCCACAAATAAACGTGTAGTTGTTTTACGCGTGGAGAGCACGGAGGCTGAGGAACTGGTCCCCTACAGCTATTTATCGGTCACGGAATCTCTTACATGAAACCCGGCCAACAGTAACACTGATATAATAAGGAGCTCCATCGTGCGTGAAGTACATGTTTTTTCACACTCGTAATGGCACATTTTTCAGCAGTACGCTTAAAGTAATCTCTAGGAAGGCGCGGGACGTTTCTTATTTGAACATGGGCGGAAGAACATGAGGCCCTAATAAAACAGCCACCAACAGTGCCATCCCAAAGAATCACTGATAACCTTTGCTAATGACCTGACTGCACAGTGTCCATAGGATTCCCGACGGCCTAAAACTAGGAATCGAAGTGGACCCCAAATTGAATCTTGCGCGACTCCCTCAAAGATTACTCCTTAGTCATTAAACAACGTGTTTTCACTTACTCACCACAACTTTTTGTGTTCTGTCGGTTAACTGTGATTTAAGCCATTTGTGTTTCCCATGATAAATCTAATTATGAAGAGAAGTAGAATATGGGCTTTAACATGTAAATAGAGCGTTTGCAGATGCATGTCCATGTAACACATTTTATGCCACTATGTGTGAGAAATGTTTCCTGAAAGTTTGCCTACATCATTCTGATACATCCTGTATAAAATTCGAGACCGTACTTCCTATATTATTTATAAATATATAAATTATAGAGTGCAGCAATCAGTCGTCGTGCTTTTGTAGGATTTATTTGGCAAATCCAATTTCGGCTAGTGCCTAGCCACTATCAATGCACTATTTTCTAGTCTCGATAAATGTCAGTTCCCTGTTCCGGCGTCAGTCACAGTTCTTTGAATAATACTGTATCATGTTCTCATGATATAATCCCTATTATGGACGCCATCAGTGTCGCTCCCACACACATAGGTGAGAACAATATAATGCTTTACGCTTTATTCATTAAAATTTATTTTGTGATATAAATTGGTAGTGCCCAATAGGAATATAATAGTTAACCATTAAGTTTGAAAGAAGATGGTTATTTCAGATTACAGCTGTCTACATAGGTGTATGACTTCCCTCAACACATTAAATTATGTACAGCTAATGGTTTTTTGCAGAACAGTCAAATCAAGGACAAGTTCTTATATGCTGTTGCTCGCCATAGTCGCGAATTTTCTGTGATATTTATTGGGAACTGGGAAAAGTTTGGCCATGAGATCAACTACCTTGAAAATACCGCAATGCCCATAATTTGCTAAGATAATACCAGGCACGTTTCCTGCGATTTATGGATTCCTCGAGGGTTGGAAGGCTTGGACCCAAATGAAGATTAAGCACTATTCGTAAAATACATAAGATAGTTTATATTTTATTTAAAACTACATAACAAAATTGAAATGCTATCTTCAGAGAATATTAAAACAATCAAGGCAGTGATAAAAATATTTCGAGTAATGCATAAGAAGAACCGTTAGGGTTCGTTAGAGCTTTGAAAAAACAGTAGAATAGAGGATTAGTTTCGTTGTCAAGAGGGACTGAACGTGTTGTACCTGTTCTGAAGATTATTAGTTAAGTCAAACAGTCGGTACGGTATGTCACACAAGACGACACCAGTATGTTAACACGTTCCACCATTCCCATTTTAGCTGCAGCCAAGCCTCCAAAATAAAGAGAGACCAGAGGCAGAGAAACTTCGAGCATTGGCGAAAGCTGAAGATACAGTTGTGCTTCAGGCTGGAACGTTTAACGTTACTATCATAGTAAAGAGTTATCGCTGTCCTTAGGGAATAGGGCAACATTCCTAAAATGGGAGACTAGTCAGCTATAAAGGGATAAAACGGGCGATATTCTCATCTGGTCTGCCAGAGGACGTCATGAAAAACTTCAGAACTCGAGCAATTAGACCCCCAGCCCACACGCATTACCTAAAATTCGCAAAGAAAGCGTTCTAATGAGACATATTGTTATTGCTGTCGGTTCTGCCGACTATAGGCTAGCCAAATATCTAACCTAGTTGATGACTCCAACGGCTGCCTAGTGCGAAAATCACAATGAGAACTCTTAGTTGTCCATTGAAGAAACTAGACAAATTAGGGTTGACGCAAATGACGCTTTAGCCAGCTCGTATGTGATCTCTCAATTTACAATAGTTTTTGGTGAGGGCACATTGACACTATTGACAAGGCATCGTCCCACTGAAACTATCGCTAGGTGTTCTGGCATGTTATGACGATCACCTACTACTTCCTGTACGGCACTATACTTTATGAAATGACAGAAGAGACGGAAATGGGTTATCCGTTGTCTCTAGCAGTGGACCATTCTTAATGGAACGTTATGAAGAACGTGTATTACATTTGGCATTCTTTCGTGCAGATATACTTAATCCCTACGTTGAACGTACGGCTTAGTTTGGTCATAACGTTAATGCTCTTGAGCAGTTTCTTCAAATCATGAACAATAACTACCCAAGCGTTCACTTCGATGTCGAGTAAAATAGAGAGAAAGAAACCTGTCATTTTAGAGGTTTTGTACAACCATAATCGAGTGAGTGTTTAAGCTATTCTGAGTACCGCAAGCCGGCACTCACTGATTTATATACCAGCGTGCAGAGTTTCGACCATCCAGCCCAGAACATAGTCGTCTTAAAAACAAGCGAGCTCTCAACACAGACAAGAAGCAGAGAAATTTGCCGCAATGTTTACTCTCCTAAGGAAGCGCTGGCTCTACTAGCTCACACGTTCGTAAAATCTTCGTCACCATAATGTAATTTATGACCAATCACAAACCACCTACCGTCTGCATGAGGTCACCGCAGCAGCAGCCATGACCTCACCTTAAACTCCCCAGCCATCTGCTACACCTGCGACCAATCTCACGCCAACTAGTCCCACAAATGCAAATCCAAGCCCTCTTCCAAAAGCCTGAACTCACCGTCCCCAAATGCACAACTTATCAACCGCTCCACACAAAGAACTCCCTTCGACGTCCAAACACTGTTTAAGATATAAGTCGTTTCACAACATTAATACCGCTGTCTAGTCTTCGCATTCCTGCTTCACACACCGGCCGAGGAAGTTCCGCCTGTTCCCACCTCTGTCATTGCGTTGCGAGAGCTTCCTTGCTCTTCCTCAGTGCCGTGTAACTTTTTGAGGGCGTAACATCGTTATTTGTCTCTCGGCGTCTAGTGTTTGTGATTACATTTTGATGCGGCGTTCTCCTGAACCGTTATTTGTCCATGGCTCCTAGGAGCATTCCACGCACTAGTACCGTCAGTTTTAGTTTTGACAAGTCATTCGTCATGTGCAGCCCAGTTCGTTATGCATTCGTAATTGTCTTGTAGTAGATACGATCAAGGTCACTTCAGAACAGGTTCACGGGGCTTACCTCGATCCTGAATCACATGAGTCTTACGTCAAGTTCACAGACCCGCTTCAGGTTGACAGGCTCCTTTTTCGCACAACAAGTCCCTTTCACTCATCGTGATGGCTCTAATAACATGGTTATTCTGCCACACCTGGGGCAGTGTTGGGGGGGGGGGGGGTGCAAATACGAATTTTAAGGTGTTTAACCTTCCGCCAGAAGTTCGTCTCCTAGTTTTGTAGTACTAGGTCGTCCGTATAAGACACGAAAAACGCTTTCATCATGCGTGGTTCAAATGGTTCAAATGGCTCTGAGCACTATGGGACTTAACTGCTACGGTCATCAGTCCCCTAGAACTTAGAACTACTTAAACCTAACTAACCTAAGGACACCACACAACACCCAGCCATCACGAGACAGATAAAATCCCTGACCCCGCCGGGAATCGAACCCGGGAACCCGGGCGTGGGAAGAGAGAACGCTACCGCACGACCACGAGATGCGGGCATCATGCGTGGAATTTATCTCTTACGCCATTAACATATCAGCGAAAATTTGAATAATTCTCCTGAAACATAATATCTTATGTGTATATAAAGCTTAGAACAAGACAGCAGGAGACACAAAACGCCAGCGATCCATTCAAGTGACAGCTACCATTAAGTATTATGTTCTGTAACAGACACCTGTCGCCGCAACGGTTGCATTAATAAAAAAAATAATGTACGAACCTTCGTTTTAACTGGTAAAAAGTGACTCTTTTGATGATTGGTCGTATTGATGGATACATACTACCACGAAACGGGAAAAATCGAGACCTCGCATGGCTGTGGAAATATCTATCGTTGCATATTTGCGCGCTACTTCTTATAAAGTTAATACGTATTTTTCTCATTCTGTGACTCATTTGTTCAAAATCGATGTATATTAACGCAAACAGGTGAGCAGCTTGCTAGATATGCATAGAGGTTCTCTGTTTCAAAGCACTGTGAAAGAGTTCAGTCATAAGGAGAAAACGCAAGTGGAACACATTACTGAGAACAGCTGAAGAGCTTGGGATCCCCACTGCAGAGACGAACTGCTAGATTTGTTAGCGATAGTTTCTGTCAAAGCGTGGTTATTACGAACAAGCTTCGTGAACACAAATGGAATTCCCTGAAGGGAAGGCGGCGCTCTTTTTGGGAGAGGCTACTGAGAAACTTAATAGAATCGACATATAAAGCTGACTGCAGAAATATGAGCATTGCACACGCGTCGACGTTCGTTTTGCATTTTGCTTTTCGTGAAGCTGTGCTGCGAATTCGAAATTTTTGGTTTCGATGAAGTCCTGTAAGGCATATGAAGTAACTCCTCATCTAATACTACTAGATTACTCAAATATAATGAAATCTGCTGCAGTATCTGGGCTCATATAATGGACGAAAACCAGAACGGTGCCAATACGCAACGACAAATAAGGGACGCAAGCAACCGTATGCTGTTTGGGCTACAGAACTGCAAGAGTCAACATGCATCAACTATTTTTCACTTCAGCTATATAGAGCATGCTTCAACTTAACCTGATTTTCTTATAGTAAAAGTAAACGATCTTTTTATTTATTTGATGTGGCCAGCCATGAGTTCCTCTTTGGTGCCCATCTCTCCATCTCAGAGTAATTCATGCACACATATACCCAATTTTTTTATTCTACGTATTCCAACAGGTTCTAATATCTATATCTCTATCTTACTCCATAATGTCTATGCGTGTGTCCTAACAACCCACCACATCTTCATCGTCAATGCTCTTCACATGTATCTGTCCTAATCTAGTACTTCCTTATCTTCTCAGTCACCTAATTTTCAGCCCGCATCTCGTGGTCGTGCGGTAGCGTTCTCGCTTCCCACGCCCGGGTTCCCGGGTTCGATTCCCGGCGGGGTCAGGGATTTTCTCTGCCTCGTGATGGCTGGGTGTTGTGTGCTGTCCTTAGGTTAGTTAGGTTTAAGTAGTTCTAAGTTCTAGGGGACTGATGACCATAGATGTTAAGTCCCATAGTGCCCAGAGCCATTTGAACCAACCTAATTTTCAATACCCATCTACTGAATCAAATTTCATACGCCTCGAATGTCTTCTTTTCTTGTTTCGCTCAGTCCATGATAGGTTTGTATACAACATTTTGTTCAAAACGTGCATTCTCAAAAACTTCACCCCAAATTACGGTCCATGCTTGATGCTGTAAGAATTCATCAAGAATGACCCCTTTGCCTATACTAGTCTACTCTTTCAGTCCTCCTTGCTGGGTTCGTCATGTGTTATTTCACTTAAAATATAGCAGAATTCCTTACCTTCGTCTACCTAAACGTCACTAATTTTGATGTTTCTCATTGATGATACGTCGAATTACTTCCGTGTTTCTGAAGCTTGGTCTCAGTCCATACTCAGTACTCATTAAGCTGTTCATACCGTTCAGCAGTTCCTGTAGTTACTCATGATTTTCACCGACGATAGCAATAGTAGCGATATCAGTCCTCAATCTTTCTCTTCTTGCCATCACCATTTCTTAATATATAGATCGAATGAATGGTTGCCTGCCTTACACGTTTTTCAATCTCAGTATATCTTTCATGGTCATCCATTCCTATTGTTCGCTCATCTTTGTTTTATGTATTGTATGTTACCCTCTTTCCTCTTCATTTTCTGACAGTTAAAAGATCTTGCACATATTTACGTTTTCTAACTCTATTCATAAATTCACAAATCGTATCTTTTGATTTTTCTTCAGACTTCCTTCCATTATGGAGCTGTAGTAGTATTTCCTACTTCTCCATTCTAACACTTCCACCTCCTGTGATGACAATAACTGACTGATCCACTGTGGGATCCGACAGAGACTTGGTAAAATTTTAAGTCAAATACAATTTATTAATGAATAATTCAATTTCTGTTTACACTTCAAGTACATCGAAATAAAACCTGACTATACTGTGCGACTATTTCTCTCTAACATGATGAAAGTAGAGGGAAACTTAATTTACGTCAAAACCAGGCCGAGGCTGAAACGGAAGTGGTGTCTTTGACCATTTTTCCTGGTGCTCTTTCTGAAAGTAATTGTTGGCGTCAACCTTAGGCGTCCGCAAGAGGGGGCACTTGCTCCATCTCACCCTACCCCTCCCTCTCGCCCCCCTCCTCACCACCCTGAGAATCTGGAATATAGAGTCTGTACTCATATACTGAGGGGATAATGATTTGAGATATAACACGGTGTGTATACCACCTGTACTCTTTGATTCTTATTGCGTGACATATCTCGAAACTAAACAACTCATTTGCTTCAAAAAATGGCAATTTTAAAGTTCTGCCTCCATACAGAAAAATTGTTGCTGACGACCGTGGCGTCAACGATAAACATTGCATTACTTCTTTAACACACTATTGGTGTCTGAGTATAGGAAAGTTTACTAGGCCACGCTGAAAGTTGTACCCTGAATAACTTTGTGTAAAGCTCGTATAGTTGTTTGATTAAAACAAGTGTTATTTCATGTCCACATATTTATTTCTAAACGTTGCCACACTGGTGAAGGATCCAAAATCTCCCTTCTCTTTGCGACGCTTCATCATTACGAAGTTGAGGTACTCGAACGTGTTCTCTAAGTCTTGGAAAGAAGTGACAACCGGTTGGGTCTCGTCGGGACTGTATAGAGGATGATAGATGACAGTGAACCGAAGGCGTCGATTTGTTGCAGATGTCGAAGTGCCCGTGTGTGGGTTGTCATTGCCGTGTTGAAGGAGAGGGTGATCCATGTGTGGACGAACTCACGCACCGGCATAGTTCGTTACACGTCACCATACTATATACTACAATTCGGAGCCCTCTAGCGGCAGAAGACGGCAAATACGTAAACATCAAGAGTAAGGATGTAATAAAGGTTGTGTTTTTTAAAAAAGATATCAGAGTGTCTACATTTAAAAAAAAAT
Source organism: Schistocerca serialis cubense (assembly GCF_023864345.2). Taxonomy (NCBI): domain Eukaryota; kingdom Metazoa; phylum Arthropoda; class Insecta; order Orthoptera; family Acrididae; genus Schistocerca; species Schistocerca serialis. Next base: position 231,614,790 of record NC_064645.1, read on the forward strand.
GCGGAGGTTTACTTTCCAGCAAACACTAGTATATTCAAATTCTTTCATAGTCTATAAAAATGGAAAATTAATTATTAATTATACGTTATGGTACGGTACCGTTACAAAGCGCAACGTAAGTCCTCCCTCTCTAATGTCTTTACCTTTGCGGAAGCCAGAATGATCGTCATATAATAGATTTTCCCTCTTCTGCAAACTTGTCTGTTCAGCAACTTAGATGTATGAGTCGTGCAGCTGAATGCACGATACGTGGACTACTTCTCTGCCCTTAGTGACTGAAATTATGTAAATGATATTTTTTGCGAAATCTGAGCGTATGTTTCTACACACCAACATGAATTGTCTTTTGGGTGTCACTCCCCACTCCGCAACGCTTCTATAAATCCCTAAGGCATATTTTCTAGCCTCTGTGCCCAATATGACTGCAACTCTTCTAAAAATCATGTTAGACTCTAATAATGGATCCACAATGACATCCTTGTCGATACCTCTTCTTGTTTAACAACAAAGAGCACCTCTTCTTCGTAGATGCCTTCAACGTACTCTTTCCTCATATCTGCTGTTTTCTCTGAGTTTAACAGCGGGTTTCCTATTGCACTCTTAAAGTTGACCCCCTTTTCTTTTTATTTCACTAAAGGTTGTTTTGACTTTTCTAATATGCTGAATCAGTTCTTTCGATTATCACATCGTTTTAGAAATGTTCACGCATTTCTGACAGCCATTTCGCTTCGATTTCGCTTCACTTCTTATTCAATACATCACCTGAGATTTGTATATTCCTGTCCTCTTTAAATTTTCATTCTTTTCTTCGTTGGTCGATCAACTGAAATATTTCTTCCGCCACCCAAGATTATCTATGTTTTTTGTCCAGCTTCTGTGATTATTCTTTTTAAAATGGCCATATTTCTTCAACTGAGGTGCCTACTGTGGTTTCATTATCGCAGTATCTGTAACTTCAGAAAACTTGAAATGCGTCTCACTGTTCCTCAGTACTCAGTTATCACACTTCTGTTTGCGTCAGTTCTTCATCATTGCTAAACTGATCGGAGTTTATACGACCTCCTGGATATGTTGTACAATTCAGTATGTAATTTCGGTATCTGTATCTAATCATAATGTAATCTAGCTGCAATCTTTGTGTGTTTCCTGGCCTTTCCCAAGTGTACCTCCTGGTCCCGTGATTTTTTTCTCAGTGTATTCGCCACTACTATCTGAAGTTTATTGCAGAAGCCTATTAGTATTTTCCTGTGTCGTTCCTGCTACCACGCCGATATTCTACGGTAACTGTTGCTCTTGTACCTTTTTGTAATAAAGCCTTACAATCCACAGACATTGTTAGCCGCGCGGTGTAGCCGTGCGGTCTGAGGCCTCTTGTCACGTTTCGCGCGGCTCCTCCCGTCGGAGGTTCGAGTCCTCCCTGGGAAATGGGTGTATGTGTTGTCCATACCGTAAGTCAGTTTAAATTAGATTAAGTAGTGCGTAAGCCTAGGGACCGATGACCTCAGCAGTTTGGTCCCATAGTCCTTACCAGAAAATTCCATTTTCCTGTCATTGTTAGATTATTATCTTCATTTACATATTCATTCAAAATCCTCATACCTTGATGTTGTTGTTGTTGTTGTCTTCAGTCCTGAGACTGGTTTGATGCAGCTCTCCATGCTACTCTATCCTGTGTAAGCCTCTTCATCTCCCAGTACTTACTGCAACCTACATCCTTCTGAATCTGCTTAGTGTATTCATCTCTTGGTCTCCCTCTACGAATTTTACCCTCCACGCTGCCCTACAAAGCTAAATTTGTGATCCCTTGATGCCTCAGAACATCTCCTACCAACCGGTCCCTTCTTCTTGTCAAGTTGTGCCACAAGCCCCTCTTCTCCCCAATTCTATTCAATTCCTCCTCAATAGTTATGTGATCTACCCATCTAATCTTCAGGATTCTTCTGTAGCACCACATCTCGAAAGCTTCTATTCTCTTCTTGTCCAAACTATTTATCGTCCATGTTTCACTTCCATACACTCCATACAAATACTTCCAGAAACGACTTCCTGACACGAAAATCTAGACTCTTCTTCAGTAACGCTTTCCTTGCCATTTTCAGTTATTTTGCTCCCCAAAAAGCAAAACTCCTTTACTACTTTAAGTGTGTCATTTCCTAATCTAATTCCCTCAGCGTCACCCGACTTAATTCGACAACATTCCATTATCCTCGTTTTGCTTTTGTTGATGTTCATCTTATATTCTCCTTTCAAGACACTGTCCATTCCGTTCAACTGCTCTTGCAGGTCCTTTGCTGTCTCTGACAGAATTACAGTGTCATTGGCGAACCTCAAAGTTTTTGTATCTTCTCCATGGACTTTAATACCTATTCCGAATTTTTCTTTTGCTTCCTTTACTGCTTGCTTGCCCAATATACAGATTGAATAAGATCGGGGAGAGGCTACAACCCTGTCTCACTCCCTTCCCAACCGCTGCTTCCCTTTCATGCCCCTCGACTCTTGTAACTGCCGTCTGGTTTCTGTACAAATTGTAAATAGCCTTTCGCTATCTGTATTTTACAAATGCCACCTTTAGAATTTGAAAGAGAGTATTCCAGTCATCGTCGTCAAAAGCTTCTCTAAGTCTTTTCCTTTGGTCATCAGTCTACTGACTGGTTTGATGCGGCCCGCCACAAATTCCTTTCCTGTGCTAACCTCTTCATCTCAGAGTAGCACTTGCAACCTACGTCCTCAATTATTTGTCTGACGTATTCCAATCTCTGTCTTCCTCTACAGTTTTTGCCCTCTACAGCTCCCTCTAGTACCATGGAAGTCATTCCCTCATGTCTTAGCAGATGTCCTATCATCCTGTCCCTTCTCCTTATCAGTATTTTCCACATATATTCCTTTCCTCTCCGATTCTGCGTAGAACCGCCTCATTCCTTACCTTATCAGTCCACCTAATTTTCAACATTCATCTATAGCACCACATCTCAAATGCTTCGATTCTCTTCTGTTTTCCCACAGTCCATGTTTCACTACCATACAAGGCTGTACTCCAGACGTATATCCTCAGAAATTTCTTCCTCAAATTTAGGTCGGTATTTGATATTAGTAGACTTCTCTTGTCCATAAATGCCTTTTTGCCATAGCGAGTATGCTTTTGATGTCCTCCTTGCTCCGTCCGTCATTGGTTATTTTACTGGCTAGGTAGCACAATTCCTTAACTTCATTGACATCGTGACCGTCAATCCTGATGTTAAGTTTCTCGCTGTTCTCATTTCTACTACTTCTCACTACCTTTGTCTTTCTCCGATTTACTCTCAAAACATACTGTGCACTTATTCATTCCGTTCAGCAGATCATTTAATTCTTCTTCACTTTCACTCAGGATAGCAATGTCATCAGCGAATCGTCTCATTGATATCGTTTCACCTTGTATTTTAATTCCACTCCTGAACCTTTCTTTTATTTCCATCATTGCTTCCTCGATGTACAGATTGAAGAGTAGGGGCGAAAGGCTACAGCCTTGTGTTACACCCTTCTTAATACGAGCACTTCGTTAGTGATCGTCCACTCTTATTATTCCCTCTTGGTTGTTGTACATATTTATATGACCCGTCTCTCCGTGTAGCTTTCCCCTACTTTTTTCAGAATCTCGAACAGCTTGCACCATTTTATATTGTCGCACGCTTTTTCCAGGTCGACAAATCCTATGAACGTGTCTTGATTTTTCTTTAGCGTTGCTCCCATTATTAGCCGTAACGTCAGAATTGCCTCTCTCGTCCCTTTACTTTTCCTAAAGCCAAACTGATCTTCACCTAGCGCATTCTCAATTTTCTTTTCCGTTCTTCAGTATATTATTCTTGTAAGCAGCTTCGATGCATGAGCTGTTAAGCTGATTGTGCGATAATTCTCGCACTTGTCAGCTATTGCCGTCTTCGGAATTGTGTGGATGATGCTTTTCCGAAAGTCAGATGGTATATCGCCAGACTCATATATTCTACACACCAACGTGAATAGTCGTTTTGTTGCCACTTCCCCCAATGATTATAGAAATTCTGATGGAATCTTATCTATCCCTTCTGCCTTATTTGACCGTAAGTCCTCCAAAGCTCTTTTAAATTCCGAGTCTAATACTGGATCCCCTATCTCTTCTAAATCGACTCCTGTTTCTTCTTCTATCACATCAGACAAATCTTCACCCTCATAGAGGCTTTCAATGTATTCTTTCCACCTATCTGCTCTCTCCTCTGCATTTAACAGTGGAATTCCCGTTGCACTCTTAATGTTACCACCGTTGCTTTTAATGTCACTAAAGGTTGTTTTGACTTTCCTGTATGCTGAGTCTGTCCTTCCGACAATCTTATCTTTTTCGATGTCTTCACATTTTTCCTTCAGCCATTTCGTCTTAGCTTCCCTGCACTTTCTATTTATTTCATTCCTCAGCGACTTGCATTTCTGTATTACTGACTTCCCCGGAACTTGTTTCTACTTCCTCCTTTCATCAATCAACTGAAGTATTTCTTCTGTTACCCATGGTTTCTTCGCAGCAGCCTTCTTTGTACCTATGTTTTCGTTCCCAACTTCTGTGATGGGCCTTTTTAGAGATGTCCATTCCTCTTCAACTGTACTGCCTACTGCGCTATTCCTTATTGCTGTATCTATAGCGTTAGAGAACTTCAAAAGTATCTCGTCATTCCTTAGTACTTCCGTATCCCACTTCTTTGCGTATTCATTCTTCCTGACTAATGTCTTGAACGTCAGCCTACTCTTCATCACTACTATATTGTGCTCTGAGTCTATATCTGCTCCTTGGTACGCATTACAATCCAGTATCTGATTTCGGGATCTCTGTCTGACCATGATGTAATCTAATTGAAATCTTCCCGTATCTCCCGGCCTTTTCCAAGTATACCTCCTCCTGTTGTGATTCTTGAACAGGGTATTCGCTATTACTAGCTGAAACTTGCTACAGAACTCAATTAGTCTTTCTCCTCTTTCATTCCTAGTCCCAAGCCCATATTCTCCTGTAACCTTTTCTTCTACTCCTTCCCCTACCACTGCATTACAGTCGCCCATGACTATTCGATTTTCGTCCCCCTTTACATACTGCATTACCCTTTCAATATCCTCATACACTTTCTCTATCTGTTCATTTTCAGCTTGCGACGTCGGCATGTATACCTGAACTATCGTTGTCTGTGTTGGTCTGCTGTCGATTCTGATTAGAACAACCCGGTTACTGAACTGTTCACAGTAACACATCCTCTGCCCTACCTTCCTATTCATAATGAATCCCCCCCCTGTTATACCATTTTCTGCTGCTGTTGATATTACCCTATACTTATTTGACCAGAAATCCTTGTTTTCCTTCCACTTCACTTCACTGAACCCTACTATATCTAGATTGAGCCTTTTCATTTCTCTTTTCAGATTTTCTAGTTTCCCTACCACGTTCAAGCTTCTGAGATTCCACGCCCCGACTCGTAGAACGTTATCCTTTCGTAGATTATTCAATCTTTTTCTCATGGTAACCTCCCCCTTGGCAGTCTCCTCCCGGAGATCCGAATGGGGGACTATTCCGGAATCTTTTTGGCAATGGTCAGATCATCATGACACTTCTTCAATTACAGGCCACGTGTCCTGTGGATACACGTTACTTGTCTTTAATGCAGTGGTTTCCATTGCCTTCTGCATCCTCATGTCGTTGATCATTGCTGATTCTTCCGCCATTAGGGGCAATTTCCCACCCCTAGGACAAGAGAGTGCCCAGAACCTCTATCCGCTCCTCCGCCCTCTTTGACAAGGTCGTTGGCAGAATGAGGCTGACTTCTTATGCCGGAAGTCTTCGGCCACAAATGCTGATTAGTTATCAAAATTTAGGCAATGGCGGGAATCGAACCCGGGACCGAAGCGGGTTTGATTATGAATCGAAGACGCTACCCCTAGACCACGGGTACACTCTCTGTAAGCCTATAAATGCTAGAAATGTAGGTTTGCCTTTCCTTAATCTTTCTTCTAAGATAAGTCGTTGGGTCAGTATTGGCTCACGCATTCCAATATTTCTGCGGAATCCAAACTGATCCTCGCCGAGGTCGGCTTCTACCAGTTTTTCCATTGGTTTGTAAACAATTCGCTTCAGTATTTTGCAGCTGTGACTTATTAAACTGGTATTTCTTTAATTTTCAAATCTGTCAACACTTGCTTTCTTTGGGATTGGAATTATTACATTCTTCTTGAAGTCTGAGGGTATTTCGCCTGTCTCCCACATCTTGCTCACCAGATTGAAGAGTTTTGTAAGGACTGGCTCTCCTAGGGCCGTCAGTAGTTCCAATGGAATGTTGTCTACTCCCGGGGCCTTGTTTCGACTCAGGTCTTTCAGTGCTCCGTCAAACACTTCACGCAGTATCGTATCTCCCATTTCATCTTCATTTACATCCTCCTCCATTTCCATAATATTGTCCTCAAGTACATCGCCCTTATATAGAACCTCTATATACTCCTACCACCTTTCTGCTTTCCCTTCTTTGCTTAGAACTGGGTTTCCATCAACGCCCTTGGTATTCATACAAGTGGCTCTCTTTTCTCCAAAGGTCTCTATAATTTTTCTGTAGGCAGTATCTATCTGACCCCTAGTGAGATAAGCCTCTACATCCTTACAATTATCCTCTAGCCATCCCTGATTAGCCGTTTTGCACTTCCTATCGATCTAATTTTTGAGACGTTTGTATTCCTTTTAGCCTGCTTCATTTACTGCGTTTTTATATTTTCTCCTTTCATCAATTAAATTCAATATTTCTCGTGTTACCCAAGGATTTCTACTAGCCCTCGTCTTTTTACCTACTTGATCCTCTGCTGCCTTGACTACTTCATCCCTCAGAGCTACCCATTCGTCATCTACTGTATTTCTTTTCCCAATTCCTGGCAATTGTTGCCTTATGCTCTCCCTGAATTTTTGTACAACATGTGGTTTAGTCAGTTTGCCAGGTCCCATCTTCTTAAATTCCCACCTTTTTGCAGTTTCTTCAGTTTTAATCTACAGTTCATAACCAATAGATTGTGGTCAGAGTCCACATCTGCCCCTGGAAATGTCTTACAATTTAAAATCTGGTTCCTAAATCTCTGTCTTACCGTTATATAGTCTATTTGATACCTTATAGTATCACCATGTACACAACCTTCTTTTATGATTCTTGAACCAAGTGTTAGCTATGATTAAGTTATGCTCTGTGCAAAATTCTACCAGACGGCTTCCGCTTTCATTTCTCTCCCCCAAACCATATTCACCCACTATGTTTCCTTCTCTCCCTTTTCCTACTCTAGGTCAGGCCGGTGTGGGCGTGCGGTTCTAGGCGCTTCAGTCTGGAGCCGCGTGACCGCTACGGTCGCAGGTTCGAATCCTGCCTCGGGCATGGTTGTGTGTGAATTCCGTAGGTTTAAGTAGTTCTAAGTTCTAGGGGACTGATGACCACAGATGTTAAGTCCCATAACTCTCAGAGCCATTTGAAACATTTTTTCCTACTCTAGAATTCCAGTCACCCATGACTATTAAATTTTCGTCTCCCTTCACTACCTGAATAATATCTTTTATCTCATCGTACATTTCATCAATGTCTTCATCATCTGCAGAGCTAGTTGGGATATAAACTTGTACTACTGTACTAGGCATGGGCTTCGTGTCTATCTTGGCCACAATAATGCGTTCACTATGCTGTTGGTAGTAGCTTACCCGCACCCCTATTTTTTTATTCATTATTAAACCTACTCCTGCATTACCCCTATTTGATTTTGTATTTATAACCCTGTATTCACCTGACCAAGAGTCTAGTTCCTCCTGCCACCGAACTTCACTAATTCCCACTATATCTAACTTCAATCTATCCATTTCCCTTCTTAAATTTTCTAACCTACCTGCCCGATTAAGGGATCTTTCATTCCACGCTCCGATCCGTAGAACGCCAGTTTTCATTCTCCTGATAACGACGTCCTCTTGAGTAGTCCCCGCCCGGTGATCCGAATGGGGGACTATTTTACCTCCGGAATATTTTACCCAAGAGGACGCCATCATCATTTAACCATACAGTAAAACTGCATGCGCTCCGGAAAAATTACGTCTGTAGTTTCCCCTTGCTTACAGCCGTTCGCAGTACCAGCACAGCAAGGCCGTTTTGGTTAGTGTTGCAAGGCCAGATCAGTCAATCATCCAGACTGTTGCCCCTGCAACCACTGAAGAGGCTGCTGCCCCTTCTTGAGGAACCAAACGTTTGTCTGGCCTCTCCACAGATACCCCTCCATTGTGGTTGCGCCTACGGTACGGCCAACTGTATCGCTGAGGCACGCAAGCTTCCCCACGAACGACAAGGTGCAAGGTTCATGGGGGCAGCTCATACCTTATATCACTTTATCATGTGCTCGTGAGGTCGGCATGTACAATTGAACTATTGTTGTTGACGTTCCTTTGCTGTCTTTTGTGTTGGATACAAAATTAGCACTGAACAGTTCGTAGTGATTCACTCTTTCCCCTACCTTCCTATTAATAAGTAACCGTACTCCCATTATACCATATTTTGTGCCGTTGATATTATCCTAAATTTGTCTTACCTGAAATCCTTCCTGTCTTTCCCTTTCACTTCACTTATCGCCACTACATTCATATTTGGCATGTGAATTTCTCTTTCCAGTTTTTCTAGCTTCCATTCGATGTTGAAACCTCTGAAACTACTCTCTCCGACTACATCTTCATTTATTTCTACACGGATACCATGCAAATCAGACTTAAGTGACTCGCAGAGGGTACATCGAACCACCTTCACAATAACTCTCTATTATTCCAGTCTCAAATAGCGCGCGGAAAAAATGAATACCAAATCCTTTCAGTGTGAGCTCTGATTTCCCTGTGTAGGTCGGGGTCAACAAAATACGCTACTGGGCATTAAAATTGCTACACCACGAAGATGACGTTCTACAGACACGAAATTTAACCTACAGGAAGAAGATACTGTGATATTCAAATGATTAGATTTTCAGAGCATTCACACAAGGTTGGCGCCGGTGGCGACACCTACAACGTGCTGACATGAGGAAAGTTTCCAACCGATTTCTCATACACAAACAGCAGTTGACCTTCGTTGCCTGGTGAAACGTTGATGTGATGCCTCGTTTAAGGAGGAGAAATGCGTACCATAAAGTTCACGGCTTTGATAAAGGTCGTATTGTAGACTATCGCGATTCGAGTTTCTGCCCGCGTTGGTCGAAATCCAATGACTGTCAGCAAAATATGGAATCGGTGGGTTCAGGAGGGTAATACGGAACGCCGTGCTGACTCCCAACGGCCCCGTATCACTAGCAGTCGAGATGACAGGCATCTTATCCGCATGGCTCTAACGGATCGTGCAGCCACATCTCGATCCTTGAGTCAACAGATGGGAACGTTTGCAAGACAAAAACCATCAGCACGAACAGTTCGACGACGTTTGCAGCAGCATGGACTATCAGCTCGGAGACCATGGCTGGGGTTACCCTTGACGTTGCAACACAGACAGGAGCGCCTGCGATGGTGTACTCATCGACGAAACTGGGTGCACGCGTAGCAAAACATTTTTTCGGATGATTCCAGGTTCTGTTTACGGCATCATGATGGTTGCATCCGTGTTTGGCGACATCGCCGTGAACGCACATTGGAAGCGTGTATTCCTCATCGACATACTGGCGTATCAGCCGGCGTGATGGTATGGGGTGCCGTTGGTTACACGTCTCGGTCACGTCGTGTTCGCATTGACGGCACTTTCGACAGTGGAGGTTTTATTTCAGATGTGTTACGACCCGTGGCTCTACCCTTCATTCGATCGCTGCGAAACCCAACATTTCAGCAGGATAATGCAGGACCGCATGTTGCAGGTCCTGTACGGGCCTTTCTGGATACAGAAAATGTTCGAATGCTGCCATGGCCAGCACATTCTCCAGTTCTCTCACCAATTCAAAACGTCTGGTCAATGGTGGCCGAGCAACTGGCTCATCACAATACGCCAGTCACTACTGTTGATGAAATGTGGTATCGTGTTGAAACTACATGGGCAGCTGTACCTGTACACGCCATCCAAGGTCTGTCTGACTCAATGACCAGGCGTATCAAGGCCGTTATTACGGCCAGAGGTGGTTGTTCTGGGTACTGATTTCTCATGATTTATGAACCCAAACTGCGTGAAGATGTAATCACATGTCAGTACTAGTATAATGTATTTGTCCAATGAACAGCCGTTCACCACCTGCATTTCTTCTTGGTGTAGCAATGGCCGGCAGTGTAGGCTTTGCATTCGGAGGAGAAAGTTGGTGATTGAAATTTCGTGGGGAGATTCCGCTTCAACGAAGAATGGCGTTGTTTTAATGATGTCCAACCCAGTGACACACTCTCCGCTGTTTCGCAGTAATACAAGACGTGCAGGGCTTGTTAGAACTTGCTCGGTGTACTCCTTTGACCCTACCTGGTAAGGATCTCAGACCGCGCAGCAGTACTCCAAAGAAGGTCGGCCAAGCGATGAGTAGGAAGTCTCTTTAGTCATTTAGTGGTTCAAATGGCTCTGAGCACTATGGGACTTAACATCTGAGGTCATCAGTCCCCTAGAACTTAGAACTACTTAAACCTAACCAACCCAAAGACATCACACTCCTACATGCCCGAGGCGGGAATCGAACCTGCGACCGTAGCGGTCGGGCGGTTCCAGACTGTAGTGCCTAGAACCGCTCGGCCACCACGGCGGGCTCTCTTTAGTGGATCTGTTACATTTCCTAAGTCTTCTACAAATAAAATTCAGTATTTGGATTTGGTTCGCCTTCCCCACAGCATTTTCTATGCGTGTGTTGGCGGTGGCGGTGGTGGGGGGAGGGGTTATGTTACCCATATGTGTGTTATTCCTTCCTCCTCCGCACTTACCTCCCTTTTGCTAGTCCCTTGCACGAGGTCAAAATCGGGGACTAATTCGGAGCCATCACTAATTGAGAAATCTTCCTGATACTACTTCACTTAAAAGTCGGAACTCAATTCGGGACACAATATGTGCCTTTAAAGTTGTGATCCATCGCCTTATGGATCCTCATACAGTTGATTACCGCTGATTCATCCGACATTAAGAGCACTTCCCCAGTTCAGACCAAGTGGGTGTCCGAAACTCATTGCGCTCCACATCCATCTTCAACAAGGATATTTGCAGAACGACAGTGACTCTATACACAATAATTTTTTGGACGCCATTGTTCATGATTTTTATAGCGAATTTAAACAATGGCAGAGACCCAAGGAATTGAGATTGCAGGTCAGAGACTCTACACCTAGATGACGGTGTCTGTGATTGTATCATATGTCTAACACCGACAGAGAAGCCACTGTTAATATCTTAGTGTCAGCTGTTTCAACAATAACTGAAGTTCAAAAAAGTCGTTAATGCTGACAAAATAACATTTTGAACAGAGGCTGTGTTAATGACCTCCCCTCTCCCCCCCCCCCCCCCCCCCCCCCCCGCAGTGTAGCGATGTAGCGATGTGCGCTTTACTGGATCGAAAATCAGCTATTCGCGCATGTCATCGTTGGTAGATTCACGTTTGGGAAAAGTGCCTTGTTCCCTTTCCCTCCCTTACGAAGCGAGCAGAAGTGAGCAAATTTCCTGCCTCATTGTTTCCCAAACGGTCCAAGAAATATAGCCCGAATGAAACTTGACCCGACTGTGTTACGAGCCCATTTCGTGATTTCACATGCTTTGCATGCAACATTTCTTAAGAAGTGTTAGCTGTTGGCGGTATTGAAATCTATGTGATGTATATTTAAGGTCTCACGGAATCAGTTTTAAACCACTGAAGATTATTTTTAGGTTACCAGCTTTATGATGAATGAAATAAACCGGATGATTAGTTCCTGAGAAAATGTAGAGTCCTCAATTTTTAGAATTATGGAAAATATAAATGTCGTAGAATATTCATAGATTATTCGAATTTTTTGGTCTATGCAAAGAGAATGCGACCATTATCACTGGAAGTGTATGTCGAGTTAGCATCTGGAAATAGTGTGTAGCATTATTGTCCTATAAATTTTAATAGTCGAATGCGACAAGACTTGGCAGTTCGGTATTTGTACTATTTTGGAAACCAAATTTGCCTCCAGTAATATGAAGTTTTTTGGCACCGAGGAAATAGAGTGTTAGTCGTAACTTGTAGCGTATGTCGTGTGAGCAGTATCAAATCTTCTCTGTCTATACTCAATGTAAATTGGACTCTAAGGATCTAACCTCATTTTGATAACGAGGTACGAAACAGTAAACGATATGGTTTTGGTCCAACTTCTGATAAGAATCAGAAAATACACCTACATAATACTCTGAAAACTATCTAACCGTGCACACCGGAGAGTACTTCTGGTACAAGAAACTCATCTCCCCTTCCCTGTTTTACTCTGTGTGAGTTCTAATTTCTCGAATTTTCTCTCCATGATCATTTAGTGATGAGCCGTGTCGGTTCGTATCGTTTGCTGTCTGGAAATCGAAATTCTGGTTCGTTTTCCCTCTGGTTGGCGGACGGTGTTCTTTCGCCGCGTCTTCTGGTTTGAAATCTTTGCGAGGTGGGCGCGTGTGCTACGGGCAGTCACCGGGGGACGAGGAAGAAGGAATGTGTTTGAAGGAAACGTGTATTGTCACGCAATGGTGGTCGGTCTCTTGACCGAATCACTCTGAGGAAACCGTTGCAACGGGAATGAATATGAATAGGATTAGCTGATTTCGGTGATCTGAAAGGGCACCTCCTTCCAGTTGTCGGGTCCTGTTGCGTGATCTATCTTTATGGTTTTAGCGGACTCCGTTGTTCTTGCCCAACCCTATGTGATTAATTTCAGAGTAGTGAATTTGTGCTTTCCAAGAGGTTTGGATGGCCGTGGTGTGGTTTGTAGTAACTGTTTGAGCCTGCCTACCTCTGTGTTCGCTGAGTGCCCTGGCTGATTTCCTGAAAAGTAACTTAGTTGTAATCCCCGGATGTGATTATTGTGCTGACATTTTTTATTGTTTTGTTTTAATAGTGTTTGTCCTTGCCAAATGATGCCTAATATTACTACTGTCACAGTCTGTGCATGCAGTGGGAATCTGACGGCGGTTGCGGATGCTATTGGCGTTATTATGGACGTTAATGATTAATGTACTCATTTACAACGTGTAACACTGGGCTTTGTTGAGCATCTCTCTAAAGTTCTCGCGTCGGCTAAACAAACCCGCGACGAAAAGAGCTGCTCTACTTCGGATCGTTTCTATCCCGTTTATCAGTCGTGCCTGATAAGAGTCCCAGATCGATAAACAATATCAAATAATCTTTCGAAGAAGCGTCTTTTAAGCCACTTCCTTTGTGGATGAGTTACATTTCCCTAAGGTCGTTCCTGTAAATCTCGCTCTTGCATCTGATTTTCTATCTATTTGTTTTACGAGTACGTGTTCATTCGACTATAGGTCGGTCTGGATATTATACGGCAAGCAGTGATACATGCAATTTCTCATCAACAGTGTAGCAGTGGATTTCATTCTCCATGTATTCACAATATGTTACATTTTTCTTCCTTGTAACAAGCTTACTTCAGAACTTGACAAGTAACATTATACAGGGTTGCGCACGAAATGTGTTACCAATTGTTTCTTTCACAATTTACGACTCACATTAGATATCCCGCTGGGATCTCTACAGAAGTAAGAGCAGAGCTTGGAGAAACAAATGAGTTACGAAATATCGTTTAATTCACGATACTGCTGCTAGGAGACTATTAAGCAGCAATGGCTGGCAATGGAAGACTGACGACACAGCAACGATCGGCAATTGTGTTACTTTTTCATGGAACGAAAAGCCTTGTTGTGACTCAGAGGCGTTTTCAACAACAGTTTAACACACGATGGGTCCCTTGCAAGAAGACCATCCACAGGTTGTACGAGAAATTTGTACAGGAAGAAACTGTACTGGAAGCGAAGCGACCTCGGCCTAAGCCTGTTGATCGCCGGAGAATATTGAAGCGGTACTAGTTGCTGTACAGAGAAGTCCCGGGAAATCGTGTAGAAAGGCAGCAGTGAAACTGGGAATATCCAGACGCTCCGTTCAACGTATTCTTGAAAGTGACCTCCATATGTACCCATACAAGTTGACCTGTGCACAGAAGCTCACTGAATAACACAAGCCGCAGAGACTACTGTTTGCTCAGTGGGCGGAGGATAGGGAAGAAACTCTCAGCAACGTTTGGTTTTCAGACGAAGCGCATTTTCATTTAAACGGTGTGGTTAACAAACAAAATGTACGCTTTTGGGCCACTGGAAACCCACAAGTGCTTCATGAACGACAACATTCTTCTGCGAGGATTACAGCGTGCGCAGCAATTTCCAGTCACGGACATAATGGACCCTTTCTCTTTGAAGAAACTTTGAACGGCGAGCGTTATTTGAGCATGCTTCGCAATAGCTTCATTCCACAGCTTCTTGCTACTGCCTTGCCCTTCAACACACAGTGGTTCAAACAAGACGGAGCAAAGCCACATACTGCAAACACTGTGTTGGAGTTTTTACACGAGCATTTCGACATGAGGATCATTTCACTCAGGTTTCCAGGTCGCTTCAATGACGGATAAAATTGGCTCCCAAATAGTCCAGACCTCAATCCATGTGACTTTTTCCTTTGGGGGTACCTGAAGGAAAAAAATTTCCCGAAACGTCCACGTGATTTAATGGAGCTCAGAAGACTTATTCTTGCAGCGAAATTACGGAAGACGTGGGCCGTAGGGTAATCACTAACTTCAGTGTTCGTTTGAAGGAAGTTAGGAAACGAAATGGTGGACATATTGATCATGTGCTGAATTACAACAAATTTCCATGGACGGCTCTTCATTGTAGTATATGTTCCTTTCGGATTGTATTGACAATAAAGTTTATATTCAAAAACAAAATGGTAACACATTTCCTTATAGTACCAACTATTGAATGTGTCGTTACCAGAACTTGCAGAAAAAACTTGAACAATATTGCACAGTTCTTAATGTTCTAGCATGTCCATCCTTTTGACTAGAGGTCTTGGAGCCACGGCCGTCACTATTGTAAGAAACTGAAACACCTACAGCTGAGTTGCCAGTTGATGGAAGGAGTGCTGACACCAAAGTTTGCAGATAGTCTGCGTAAAACAGTTATGTTGAACACTGATGCGGTGTATATATGGATCGTTTTAACCCTTTCAGCATCAACTACGGCCTGAAGATGGCGCATTGAAGCGCCAGAACCAGTAGCTACACAATAAGTGGCATCATAATGACAATTCCCAATGTTTTCCAAAGTTCTTCCGATACAAAAAAAATTATGTTGTGTGTGCCATTTAAGGTTTTCGTAATTGAGAATCTCGTATTTAACAATTTTTGTTCTTACCTTAGTCAACCAAAAGAATAACTTAATGAGTAGTTTCCTTCAATAATTACTACTAACTTACTATACTGATTCTCTGATTACAATTCCTGCAAAATTCAAATTATATATTAAAGAAATGTACGTACCGTAGTGATCTTTATTACAATGGGCTACAGGCACTAGGATCCAGAACACAGGTAATAACTTTGGAACGAAACCTCCGTCGTTTCTAGCTTCATTAAGTTCACTACTTGTGCTAATAGTTTTGATTAATTGTTTCGGATGCTGTGTCGTTGCCCTGTTAACGTGTGACTCAGTCAGTGCTTCCCTGTTTTTCACCTGAATGCTCCAAAACAACAGAATTGAAACAGTGTAATTAGCACGATGGGAATGTAATCCGATTTACAAATGAGGAAGATGTGCAATTACCGCAGGCACGCTGTAATGACATTCCGTTGCGGCAGAATACGTTAAAGAGAGGTCAGGCCGTCAGAACCAGCCGCGTACCTGCTGCACAATAGTCCCGGAGGCGCACACTAGCCTTATAAATCGTTATAATCAAACGATGAGGAGACTGTGAAAATACTTATAAAAACATACACACGCTAAAAGCCAATAGTAAAAAAAAAAGAGCTATTTTCCTATGTTGAGTTTATATTTGTGGTGTGGTTATACTTAACAGAACCTACGTCATTTAGACACACCGAGTCACAACACTTCAAAATGACATAGAGTTCACTAATAATTACGTTTCCGGATTCAGAGGCGATACCGAAATGTGATTTCCACTGTACAACTCCCTTGATTTCTTAGTCTATCCTATAATAAGTGACAGGGATTTTGTGTAGAGTAAAATGTATGTGTCTGTGGATTCCTAAGTGACGAAATTCATCAGGTCAACGGTCTCTAGACTTACACACTACTTAAACTAATTTATACTAAGAACAACAGACACACCCATGCCCGAGG
The DNA here is from genome assembly GCF_023864345.2 of Schistocerca serialis cubense. Lineage (NCBI taxonomy): Eukaryota > Metazoa > Arthropoda > Insecta > Orthoptera > Acrididae > Schistocerca > Schistocerca serialis. The sequence continues at coordinate 231,631,133 of NC_064645.1, forward strand.
GGTGATTCGAACCTCCGGCGGGAGGGGCAGTGCAATCCGTAACATGGCGCCTCGAACCACGGGTCCAATCCGCGCAGCTTGATTAATATTAATGTATATTAAATAACCATGAAGACATTGAAATTAGAAGTTAATCAAATGAGTTTTCTAAAGCTATCACCGCAATGTGATTCAGTTACCTGAAGTCGTGTTTGGTCATGGTTCAGGCCGGCATCTCTTGCGTTACAGTCAGATTTTGCTGGAAAATCCTGCCTTCCAATGCCGTTACTCATTGACATCTTGTGAGTGAGTTCCAGATGGTTCTGTTCCAAAAAATAATAAAAGGGAAACATAATTGGTAGAGGATCGAGGTTCAAATCCATGTGTGGTATCAATTGCGATGGATGGAATCTACATATATACTGTTTCATTTAATGTGAATGAAGAATTTGAAAAAGTGAAAATGAAAAATTTTAAAATAGCAATAATCTTCACTGACCTGTATGGTAAATATAACTGATTTCTCGCATGACAGATGAAATACTTCAAGATCGGTAAACAAACGCTGTACGTGTTTCGATTTGGAAGATTACATATACACCAAGGTGACGAAAGTAATGGGGAAGTTGATGTAACTACATTTTCCATAAGACATCGGAGTCTCATCTCTATTTACGACAGTGATAGAAGTTGAAGAAACGAATTAAAATTTGTGGCATTGCCAGGAATTGGCCCTACGTGTCCCTGTCTACTATGCAGTTGTGCTAGCTATTACATGACCACAGCATTTAGCTAACACAATATGTTGAGTTTATATTTGTGCAGTGGTTGTACTTAACAGGCTCTACGTCATCTTGACAGATGCTAACACAAACTTCAGTTGACATCTTCGATGGTTTATTCATTCTTGACATCTTTTGTAAACTACCCTTCGAATAATAGTATGCTAATAAATGGTTATCGTTGTCACCGTTAATCCTTGTCATCTTTCATATTTAACAGCTTTGATTCAGTCTTTAATAAATCTTTACCTGTGGTTACATTTTTACTTAATAATGTAAAGATTATTCCAACTAAATTACTACTATTAGTCAGTAGAACATTTATGTGAGGCCGACATGACCAGAAGCCTTTCAGAGTTGGATAATTACACTCATGTCCATCTCAAAAACTTCTTTCGAGTGTGTAGAATGCTGAACAACCTGTCCGTGTAGAGTAACGTTACTTCACCGGGCGGGTTCTGTCCGTGTCAGGACCACCTCCCTGTCTCACAAGCTAGCTAAAACACGATGGCATACAGAACAACGTTGACTGAATTCACAGATGGCACACAAGTCTTCCCTGCCTTGAATTACCTTGACAGCAGTGGCATCAGGGCTACAAAGTTAAACAATAACCGAAAAAGTAGATTTTGTACTAACTGCCAGGGAGAAGAAGAGGAGTTCTGTATAACGCTAATATTTTAATGGTTTGATCTCGGGTTCCATCTGGGTGTAGTCCCTTAAGTAACTTTCTAGCGCGTATCCTGCCATCATCTTTACGTGGTACTGGTAGATTGAGAGTCTTCCATCGCGCTTCCTTAATACTCTACGTGGTCGCACGCCACGTCGGGAGGAGTTTGGTGGCCATTGCCGGGGAAAGGGGGGTGGGGTGGGGGGGGGGGGGGGGGCGAGACGCCATCGCCAAATGCTGGGCGCGGAATCCGGTCTTCCCTACTTCTACAGTGCCCAACATGGGCGTACGTTGCGCACGGCGAACGACCGACGTTGTGACTTTCATGGAATACGTTAGACACCCGGTTTCTGGGTAGCTGCAGTTAAGAGATGTCTGCAAAATACTTCAGTATTACTTCGAGCCAAAGTTCTGCATTTTCTGTTCGACATTTTGGAAGCATACGGCAGATACGTCAGTATCTTATCCTGTTGGACCTGTAACTTCCAACCGAAAGCATGACAGATATGCCCACCGCTGTAACCATTGTTCTTAAATACGTCCTTAAAGTGGTTGAGTTCCCTTAGTAGGCGTTTTTCGTCGTATATTGAAGTGGCTGTGAGAGATTTTTATACGTAGTACATCCTCACGCTGTAAAGAATGATCCCAGCCATATCATCTGCCAGATGCCAGCAAATTATGGAACAAGTTCGGCACAACTTTCGTTCGACATAATATAGAATGTGTTTCCCGTCCTCCCCTAAAAGCGCGTGCACCATTATGCACGGTAGATGATGACTTGCGGCTCCGTAAGCGTGTGTCTACAGTATTCCACGCAAATACGGGAGAGTATACATTGGACAGTCTGCGCGGATAGTCGAAAAAATATAATAAGCCATATTCAAGCAACCACCGTAATTTGTGGTAGTGGAACAATGAATAGCTGCGGACGCATTAAAATATGGAAAAATGGAAGTGCTAGGATATAACTCGTCGTTTGTTGAAATATATATGCTAATTCTGAATAACTCCCAGACCGGGTGAGTTAAATAAAAGAACCAATGGTGTTTGTATACACTTTCGTAACAATTTTTCATAGCTGCTCTGCAAAGAGATGAGTTATAGGTGATCTTTGCTCTGCTAAGACGTGCGCCAGATTCATCTGCTAATCGCTTGTTGAGGAGAGGAGACAAACAGTTAAACTTTGGTGTTAGATGTGAACAGTAGAGTTTTGGTTTAGAGAAATAAACTGCGAAGAATGGAGGCTTCTCGGAACTATATGCTCGATTAATGGAAGATTTATTGCGGAGGGAAAAGCAATTAATTTTTACATTGGTATAATTGTGAGGAATGGATTGCAGGTAATGCAGGTAGTGATTCCAGCATTCTTGGTTCGTCAGACATGCAGATCAACAAAACTTTTTGTTTTTCGTTTTTTGTTAGAATTTATCGATCATTGCAAGAGTAATGGATTTAACCCTCCTACTAACAGAATTTTTTGTCACAGTGAGTATCGCTGATGTCAATATGACCCCAAGTAATTAACACGGGATACATTGGCAGTATTTTACTTATTTTAATAAACTGACACGAAACCATGCATTACCGAGTACACCAGGTAATCTATGTATATAAGTACTTACAAATCTTGTCTTAATCCTTGATCTTACAGATCCTTACAATTAAAACAAAGCAACTCTTTACATTTAAAACAAAGACTCTGTGAATGTTGTTTACAGACAAAAGAATAGCATCTTCTACGCTTTTCTTAATGTTTTGTGCCCACTGGACGTTCGCATAGGGAGCAACGTTCACGATTTGCCACCGTATGCATGTCTGTTGAAGGACGAGGATGAGGAAGAGAAGTTTTGCTTCGCCGGATCCTGTTTTTCTTTACTACACTTGTTCCCAGTTCTATAAGAAATTCTCTTGTTTGTAGTTATTTTTTATTCTAGTCAGGGTTTAAGTTCCAGCCAAATCACCGAAGGTATTTAGGGCACTAATAACCAATATATTATAAATAATAACCATGGGCCATCTTCTTGTCATACGTTTTTTGTGGTATAGGTTTTGTTTATTGTATCCTGGTTTAGTTTCATTATAGTCTAAGATTACAATAGGGTTTTCTGCTTCGCCGTCACCTATTTCTTCTCTAAATGCACAGTAGTCAGCACTGTCACTATGTTACCCTTTTTGAGAAATAGGAGACCATTGTAGCTGATTTCTGGAATCCGAAGAGACATGAAGCTGTAGTTCTTCCCCTTGCTTCGATAAATAGTGCATGTAATTCACGACTTTCTCTTAGTGTTCCTGGCAGAGTCATTTGTTTTCGTTCTAGTTCTTTTGCCAACTCCAAAATCCTAAATATATTATCTGTTGTCATATATCTACCACTCCCATATGGGTGTTCTGTCAATTCTAACACTACTCTTTTCCCTGATTTATTTTTCTAGGCTGGTCTTCCCCCTTTTCCTGTGTACACCCGCAGGCGTGTGACTTAGTAACTAGTGCAGTCACATGCACCCCATATCGCTATACCATACTTTCCAGGTTTTGTGGGGATGTGCTGGTGAAATGTAAACCTACCCCCAAAAGTTACCAGTTATTCATCAACTGTAATATGCTCATGTGGTTCGTATGCATCATGTAATGTGCTTAACCACTGTTCAAATAAATCTCTTATAGAAGCGAATTTATCAGGGCTACGATTCTGTCACCGGTGCTGAGCTTCATCAAACCGAATACAGCGTGACATTTCTGTAAAGCGAATCCTAGCCATAGAACTATTGAAAATACGTCGGCCATGCTCTTCGCTCCAAAAATTCACCATGCCCTCATTCTGATATTTGTACACTCCCGTAAGAATAAGCAGGTCAAGAAAGCATTCAAATTCTTCTCTATCAAGATCCGTCCATTTGTTACCGAAACTAGTGTTACATTCTTTGTTGGGCCACTTCAAAATAATCTGGAAAATTGTGGGCTTCATAAATAATTCAAATGCCGACCAGACAGTATTTACGTTCCTTACAGTATCCGTCGTGAGACCTGGAGCCATCTTCATTATATATCATGCTGGCTGTTTCCCTTGTAATCTAACTGGATTTTTTTCCCATGTTTCATTTCCATTTCTCGACCCGAAAAAATGTGATTACTATTTTACACATGTACTCACATATTATTATTATTATTAGTACTACCGTTAAAGTTTTTGCGCCGGCCGGTGAGGCCGTGCGGTTCTAAGCGCGTCAGTTAGGAACCGCGTGACCGCTACGGTCGCAGGTTCGAATCCTGCCTCGGGCAGGGATGTGTGTGATGTCCTTAGGTTGGTTAGGTTTAAGTAGTTCTAAGTTCTAGGGGACTGATGACCTCAGTAGTTAAGTCACATAGTGCTCAGAGCCATTGGAACCATTTTTTTTTTTAGTTTTTGCAATCGTATGGTAGATGATACATACTTGCATAAAAAATTCTGATTTGTGATGTCAGCAAATTCAGGAAGTAGAGTTTCCAAATCCCCAACATCTTCATCAGACCCATCAGTGGATTCACTACCTCCAGAATTAATAGCATCAATCTCTTCTTCGTCATCAGATGGTATATTTCCTGATTCCTCTTCTTCATTCAAAATTGCTTGTATTTCAGCACTACTCAAACGTTTTCTAGTCATAATGTCGTTCTTGCACGCGCTGAGGCAAAACACCAGCAATAACTGCGGCAATACACAACTACAGCTGAGGCAAGAAAGGGCAACAATGGGTATAAATAATAAGTGGGAAATGTTAGTGTCATTGTTAGAGGTGTTTCGTACAACATCTGTTCAATGTAACATTCGTCATTCTGTTTTCATAATACATCACTCAATAAACAAAATAAAAATATAGATTGAGGGATTGCTGAGCCCTGTTGTACTCAGTGCGTAGCCTATGAATAAGTATAATATGTAAAACTGAACAGTATGTCACTGCATACAAGCAACTCAGAGAGGTGAAGTCATAAATTTTGAAAATAATAGTTGTGAAAGCAGGGGTGACATACATTTCAATTCTGCTTATGGGGTCATATTGACCCCAGTGGTACTAGGGGCGTTAAGAAGTAAAGTTTGGAATTTTTCAAGGAAAGATTACAAAGGCCTTCGAAAATTTTTTATAAAACTTTTTTTACTTTGATAGCTCATTTTTATAGATTTTTATGAGCTGAATCCAAATCTAGCCTTAGATTTCTTTTATCACCCATGGTTTTCTAACAATATGCTTTTTATTATATAGTATAAAAATCCTATGCTATACAGTAAATGGGTAAATTAATGAAACGCTTTGTTACACCGTAAGCATGATTTGTAAATACAGTAAGCTACTTAAACAATGATATGTGTTAACAGAGGTTTCACTTATCAGCAGGTATTGCTTTCTGTTTTCTTTCTCTTTTTTCTTTGAAGGTTCTTGTGTAGCTTTTTCTACGATGAGTCGCTTGTTGAACTCGAGAAGTGACCAACAGTAGTCCCCCATCATGTTGGTGTTCCAGCGGCCTTGGTAGCGTTTTTCCATCACTTTAATATCCTGGTGAAAACGCTCTCCTTGCTCCTCACTAACAACTCCCATATTGTCTGGGAAGTAATCTAGATGACTGTGCAAAAAGTGAAGATTTGGGCTCATTAAACATCCTAAAGTTTTAACCTTCTTTAATATTGTAGCTCTAATAGAAACATATTCAGGGTCTTTTAATGTCCTAAGAACTTTGTAACCACTTACATGAATGATACCCTCGCTTATTTCTCATTTAAGGTCATTGTGAATTCAAGGTTAACATCAAACATCAGTATTCTAATGTCACTACCGACAAAGACGCCTTCTTTCAGTTTAGCTTCTGAAAGGTGTGGAAGCTTTTGGCAGAGATACTTAAGACATGGTCCATCTTTAGGCAAAGCCTTAACAATCTGTTTCATTAGGCCTAACCTTATATGCAGAGGTGGTAGGAGTACGCTTTTTGGATCTACAAGGTTTTTTTGTGTAGAACATTCTTCTCACCATATTTTGAAGACTCCCTCACAGGCCAGTTGCTTCAGCACCAGTATTGATCCCTAGCCCTACTGTCCCATTCACGCAAGAAACATGGAAATTTGGTGAAGCCATCTTACTGACCAAGGAGTACGCATGTTACTTTTAGAACGCCACATATCATCCAACCATGAGCAGAATAGCCTATTTTCCTTAGCACCGTATCTAGGCTCTCATAGCTTTCTTTCATATCTACAGAACGTCCAACAGGTATAGATGCATACATGTTACCATTGTGTAACTAAACAACCTTTAAACTAGTTTCGGATATATCAATAAACAGACTACAGTTGTCTATTTTGTATTCAATGCCAAACTCATTCATCAGACTGGGAATGTCTGAGCAGTACACTAAATAACCTTTTTGTTGAAAAAACTTGGGAAATCGCTGCTCTCTCTTTCTATACATGTATATGCTGGTTCCAACTGCCAATAAGTTCTTTTCTTTTGATGTAGAGCCACGCAACTGAGCTTTTTCTTCGTTAACTCTACATCCCTAACCAAATCGTTAAGCTCGGTCTGAGCAAGCAATCTGGGCTCTAGATTTTCTGTATTACAGCTTAATTCATCATCATCTGGTTTATGTACATCACATTGTACATCAAAAAATTCTTGTGTTGGAATAGAATTTAAATCATCTGGTGTTTCAGGAACCGGCAAATCTACACGATGCTCTATTGGCCGGATGGCGGACGGAAGGTTGGGGTAGCTTATTACATTCTTGTTTTTCGAATTACGACCATTAATATCAACACTTTAAAAGGAGCAATCACTGGAATGGTTTCTTCGCTCCCTCCATATCATAGGAACAGCAAATCTAAAGTCTTTCTTCCTTTTTGGACCATTTTCTCAGATCGTCGACACACTCATAAAATACCTTAAGTGTTGCCTAAGATTTATCTTGATCACCAAGTTTATGTCCAAAAGTATGATAGATAAACTTTTTTCACAAAGTCTGTAATGTTTCTTTGGTGTTACTTAATCACAAATTCACCACAAATATAACAAAAACTGTCAGAAAAGATTTTACAACCAAGATTAGACATTATACTGAACACATGTACAGGAAACGGGAAAGTGAGGTTAAGGTGACAGCAAACGGAACACCATCTGTTAACAAAAAAATAGAATCGAGGTATTTTTTGCCAACAAATGTTTCAGCAGTGCTGCCAACGTCATCTACATTCATTTCACCTCCACTTTAAATTATTTTAACTGTATAAAATATGTTAAATTCTATAAAAAATCGCTTAATATAATAAATTTAACTGAAGTGGTTGGTGATCCAGCTTTTCAAGTATTGTCAACTTTACGCTCTCGTATGCGCACCGTTCAAAACAGGAAACACAGCGTTTAGCACCTATCAGATAAGGCAACATTACAAACACAGTCAACATAACAGACCTACTTCCACTTAAATAAATTTCAACAGATAACATTCAAGATGTCGACCGATATTGGATATGTGCGGAGGTACTAAACCTGTTGAGGCTATATTCTACTAATGGGTCAGTACAAGGGTCGCCAGATGTCTGAGTATCAATGATTAATACAAAATAAAGAAATATATTATGTTTCCTATAGGCCGATTTGAGCCTATCTGTTACTAAAAACGGGATTTACACCACAAAATTGTCTTGCGAAACAAAACTCATAAAAGTATGGCTGATGACCATACTTGGTTAATCTGTATTCAAATGACATGAGAACAAGCAACTAACAAAATGAGATCAAGAAGAATTCGATTACCCCACATTTATTTTATATCTGCCGATATGTGAAAACCTAAACAAGAAAAACGTCTTCGTTCAAAGTAACTATAAATACGTGAAGAATGAAACTGCCTCAGTGATGAATAATGCACATATAGTGGATCCGCAAGGCTCTTGCAAAAACAGTGTAAATGAGGCGTTATCTTCAGGAATCTCGATGGAATAGACTTTAAATGAGTGGCAGAAATTGTTACGTTACCCATGGTATTAAGGTATGAATCCCAATGTCAACAATCAGACAACACTTGGGAAACAACTGTAGATTGGTTCTAAATTCACACTATGGCGACTCAGTTGTATGCTAACACTGCAGCATGAATACTCACCATCCTGGTTCCACCTCGGATCTCAAGCGACGCCATCTACTCTAGATAGATCTCCGACATAAAATCTATTTACTTTCTACCACTCTCTGACACCGAATGTTATGTGTAATGACTCTGGAAGTGACTATTTGTACCTTTTCTCTAACTCTTGTAAGTAGGCTGTTTAGGATTTTATGTTAGTAACGCCACGTAGCGCTCTGTATGAAAATCACTGACTGTGCTGTGTGCAGTCTGTGGCTGGTTTGCATTGATGGAATATTCTAGTGTTGGGCAGTTGGATGTGAACGGCGCGTAGCGTTGCGCAGTTGGAGGTGAGCCGCCAGCAGTGGTGGATGTGGGGAGAGAGATGGCGGAGTTTCGAGAGCGGATGATCTGGACGTGTGTCCATCAAAGACAGTAAATTTGTAAGACTGGATATCATGAACTGATATATATCATTCATGATATCCAGTGATATTGCAGTAGTTCAAGTAATGAAGATTTTTGTGAGGTAAGTGATTTGTGAAAGTTACAGGTTATTGTTAGTCAGGGCCATTCTTTTGTAGGGATTTTTGAAAGTCAGATTGCGTTGCGCTAAAAAAAATTGTGTGCCAGTTTAGTGTTGATTAGAATAAGTAAAGAGAGTAATATCTGAGTACGTTCAGTTTTGCTCAGCTGTATGAAAATCAAATAACGTAGAGGTTTATCAGCACAGTAATTCATTAATTTTTCTAAGGGGACGTTTCACTCTAAAGACCCAAATATTAGTAATAATAAAAACAGAGCCTAATTTTGCCATAAACACTGTTCCTGGCTGGACGTCCGAGGTATAACGGTCAATGCTGTCACTTAAATTTTTTCTGCCTTATATTTTCCAGAATATGCTCATAGGGAAATTGATGGTTATAACACTTCTTGTACGACGGCACGGCAAATGGTAAGCTATGCAAAAAAAAAAAAAAAAGGTCGAAAGATATTAGTCGACCAGTATGAAGGTTATCTAGCTCCAAATGAAACCGTACAATAGTAACATGTTATGAACTCTTTTAAATATCGACAATAATACGTTAGGGGATAATACGATAATTTAGCCACAACATGTGGCTGACTGTCTTAATTGAAGATTCGTTATAGTCTGGTTTCACACAGATTACTTTCTTGTGAGAACGAAGGCCAAAATTATCAAATGATGCTTGATAAAACCTTGTTGTGAAACTATCTACGGATATAGTTCACAATATAACCTTCAGATTTACATAGTGCTAGAGATGTTATTCCAACAGCCGTATCTGAATGGTCTTAGAATGAGAGCTCTCGGATGCAATTCATAGTCGCTAACCCAGATATCCGGCCTTGGAAAGCAGCCAACATCTGAGATGGACTGCAGGATTTCGCACGGGGCCGCGCCGTGAAAAATACTTGATGAGCCGAGAGCATGCCGCCAGAATCCTAAACGAAGGTGAGCGAGTCTGGCGGGGGTGTGGGCCGTAAGGCTTCTTAAGCCCATGGGTTCTGCGGTTCTGGAGCGGCAGCTGCCGTAAAATCGTGAAATAAATCTGTTGTGCCGTTTGGAGAGCTTATTCAATGGCATATTTTATTACACACTTTCACCTAAGAAATGATATTTTAGTTGTGAGCGGGGGTAAACACTTGCTGCAGGAAAACGTTTAATACTTCACAATTCACTCATCTCCACCTCTTTCATAGATTAAAACAGATGGGGTACTAGACGACATTTAAATACAAGCTTTCAATGAATTTTCATAGCATATACTGTAGTAAGTAAGGTACTTTTATGATTTGTGTAATAAACGTCTTAGGCTGGAGGAGGTGACCCTGTAATTCTAATTTTCAATAGGAACACTATGTACTGGAAATATTCAAACTCTTGTTATTATAAAGAGTGACGAAAAGTTTCCGTTCGAAGGCCGTACAGTCCACATTCGGTATGCTAATCAGGCATAATCGCTGTCACCACAGCGAATCATAGCACCGACGTAACAGATTGAAGATACCCGTTCGGAAAAATACCGTGTCCTTCTGCGTGAAGAATTCCTCAACGTCCGTAACTACCTGCTGCATATCTTCATCCAACAGGAATCATTTACACATTAAGACCTTTTTTAAGGGTCCGAAGACATGATAATCGAATGGGGACATTTGTAATACAAGGACATGCATTATCATGTGCCAGCACTTGCCGCAGGTTTAGGTGATTTTCGACGGGCATTCTTCATTCTACGATGGTTTTCTACGGGTTAGCGCGTTGGTCCGCTTTGGACGCATTGGGTTATAAGGTCACCCACAGTTCACGTTTCCTCGTTTAAGGCACACATTTCAGGAAGACACGAATGCCACGCTAATTCCTTGCCTACATGTCGGTGTTTACACAAGTTCATCGGATTCGCTCTATCTTGCACATATGCTGCAGCAACGTCCTCAAACGGAAACATCACCTCTTGTATTAGATATATAGAGGGCTGCTCGTTTATTCAGGTATTATCGTTCTCTAAATCTAAACCACAATGAAAATCAGATGAAATTTCGCACATATGTCTTGGGCAGCATCTCTAGTATACCTGTCGATTGGGACATGTCGATCTTCTTAAGCGTACAGTAAGCACGTAGAGATTCCTAGGAAATAACATCTCCTGCCAAGTATGAGCGCCATTTGTGAGATTTTTCCTGATTTCATGGATCCCAAGTAACTTAATTTTCAAGAATTCCTTTCTTCATGAGGATTCTCTGCCGTAAATTGCACGGGGAATGAAGATGCTCATGCAGCGTTTCCGATGGGAGGTGTTTGATAACCCTCAATACAGCCCTTAATTGGCACCGCATGAGTTTCTTGTTTTCCTGTCTTTTCACATGAACCGCTGGCTGTGAGGGTAACATTTTGGCACAGAAAATGAGCTGCAGACCAGCGTAGAGAAACAGAGGAAAGCACAACCGTCTGCCTTCTATGACATGGGGCTGGAAAGTTGGTACGAAGGTACGACAGATGACTGGGTCGGAGCGGCGACTTTGTAGAAAAGTATCTGGAAGGTGGAGTTAACTGTTGCAAATAAAACTTTATTTATTTACGGTATGGTTTCCATTTCATGAACGATCTGACATTAACAGGCGAAATGAAAAAGTTGCCCTCGTATAACCTACAGGGTGTGTCACAATTCATATTACACACTCCTAGAGGCTTTAGAGGGCCTTATTAGATAAAGATTTACAAAGGAAGCCATATCCGGAACCAAGACGCTATAGAACTTAAAACTTATAGACGCCGGCGCCTGTAAATTCAAGTGTATACAGAGGGATTCTGTTATGATGTTACAATCTTCCGAGGAGGATAAACGTATCAATTTTAGGAAAGGGTCTCTGTATCTGAAAGTAACTCGCCGAAGTTTGTAACCGAAAACCATTGTGATACCTCTGACAATGGACGAAAATAAGAAAAATGTCTAATAAACATGGGCTCTACCATGCATACCTAAGAGCTATGAGCAATTTTCTATAGAAGAGATGCGTTTCACTGGAGTAGAGGTGAACAAGTCCTCATAAACTGTTTTGAGAGCCCATGCTTAGTAGATTTCCTTTTTGTTTTGAAGCTCTGTGAATTGCCTACCCTACAATCGTAGCACCAACAGTATCAGTGTATGTATTCCACTGATAGAAGTATGAGAACGGTTTTCGCTTATGCGTTTCAACTTGTTCGTTTCCGGTAAATTGACCCGTAGCTCTAATTGATATATTCGCCCTTCTCTATCATCCTGGAAAATTTGTAACATCGTCACAGAATCCCCCTGTATACATAGACATTTACAGGTGATGGCGCCTTTAACTTTGACGCTTGATTTACCTAGTCCCATTTATAACCTCTATAAGTGTGTAACATAAGTTGTGAAACACCCTGTATATTACTAAAGCGTAAGAACAGTGCGCAGAATCAATTTCAGTTTGCCTATTTGACGACTTCCAGGAGCAACAAACATTTGATTTTCAGTATTTAGCATAATTATTGACCAAATTTAAAAATTTAAAATTCTGTCATAATCTATTCCTAAGAAGTATAATCCTGCGTTCAAACTTTAACACCGTAGGACAAGCACACAGTTAGAAACTGTGTAAATAACTTGATGCAGTTTAACAAAGGGCTGTAAATTTATTTAGCGACTTCCAAAACCTTTAAACAGGCAAAGTGTTTTCATTTATTGCTACCTCCATTAGTGACAACAAATAGTGCAGGAGATATGACACTTTATATTTGTGAGATCGATTCCTTAAAGAATCGGGTGCGGAAGGGCTGCTGGTTTAATACCTTCCCTTTCGCCATCCAAGCGTGTACACTTTCTCTAACGACCGCTCCGTCGGCGGCGCTGCCGCTGCAGCTACACCGAAATGTTCATGTAAATTTCGAAATAGAAAAGTGAGTTGTTATATGCCAATTAATGGAACCCAGTTCTAATTAAATTTCATGATACACTAAAATGGTTATTTCTCAAGACCGCACTGTTCACACGCACTGTTAAACATAAATCTCAGACACTTTCTCAGTGAAACTGGTATTTACTTACCAGATTTTTTTGTCGATGGTGACATTTACATACCACAGATCAACTACCACCAAGCTGGTGAGACGACAACAATGTATTTCACTTGATACTGAAGTGCCGCATCGACCTCCTTGTGTTTTGAAATATGGATTTATGCATATGTTGATAACGTGTAGGCTACATCTTATTACTCTCTCCATCATACATTCATAATCGATATCCCACTCCTTTTGTGGTATGAATGCTTTCTGTCAGTGGTAATGCAGACTTGTAGAAGATATCCTGTAATGAGATTTAATGATTACAAACGTTAAACAGAGGTTGCACAACTAATCAAGAAGTTTAAACGCCTCAAAGATTTTTAAGAATTGAGTTTGTTATATAATCAACGTGACAAATACGTTCGTTCTCATCATTAACAGCTCGTCATGGTTTAGGCAAAGTATTACGTCGGCGATAAATCCTTTCTACGAAGAGAGGTTTCTGTAGCAAGGCGATTACGTAATCGTCTGCCGACTCCTGAATACTACGGAACTACAAAATAAACACATCATGAGTTATACCTTCATGAGCGCTAGGACTATAAGGCAAAAAAATGAATGTTCGCAATTCTATACCTTCCAGATAATAACAAATAGTAGGACAGGCTATAAATATCTGAAAAGATTTTCTTACACACTGAAGAACAGGCCTCTGTAACTTCGAGATTTGGAGATGTACTCCATAATCTATGAAATTGAGTAAAAACGAACTTATGGTAGAAATCTTGGTCTTAAAAAGGTCATATTGCAATTGTTCCACTTTGGTATTGGTTACAGCTATGCATCTGTGTATATATCATTTGTTGCTTTGGGTTTCCTTATCGATTGTCATTTTTTTCTCGATTTCGAAATGTAGAACTATATTGTGAAATGAAAACCGTGATGCTTGCATAGCATACGGTACACGACTTCCTAACTGCATAGTATCAGATTCAAGCGTGTTTACTCGTGTTTTAATTGTGCACGACTGGTGCTGGTGCTATGCGAAGCAATCGTATGTCGGCTAAAGGTGCAAATTAATAGAGTATGGATTTATTAGAAGACATTATTCAGTTGGTGGAACGTACTAAGTCTTCGACCAGATTTATCGGTGTTCCACATAAAAGAACGTGGTGGAAATGACGTACGCGCGGTTTGTCTCCCTATCGTTTACAACGGAAACACTTTCGAGAAAGAGATGGAGGTAGACAATTGGTCTTTGGCTAATTACAAATCTCCTAGTAAACCCATTAACATTGGCCATATACCCGACGTTCACCTACAGTGATAGGCAACTCCTCAGACACTGCAGCATCAAGTGGTTGCATAAGTTCAAGGCGTTGTCTCCCCGGACTGCGTCAATCACAACAAGAACGACAGATGGCAGGACAAGCGCCACCAGAGGTCCTCCGTGCCACCGACTTATTTCCGCCGCCGTGTCACGTGTGTGGAACTGGATCAGCACCAATTACTCCGCGGTCTTGCTACGAGGTCTTGCTACGCAGGGCGTTGCAAGCCAAAACGGATGCAGTTCACTCCACCGCAGCCTTGAACCAATACATGCACCGGCTCTTAGCAGCCCATCATTGAGAGCCCGATCGGAAGCCACTACACCGAGACATAACACTTTCTAGCAATATCCCGAGACGTATCTGTCAGGCAACTACGCTCCACACCCACCCTCCGTCATTAGGGATCGTGAATGGCGTAAACTTCACGTCCCACAAATTTTATTCAATGTGTGTTCCAGGCGTTTTCCTATTAGTGTCTGAGAAATTGTATTGTTTCTTGTTGAAAAGAGTTTGTTCTTTGTCATTAAATCTTTCTACTGTGGTCGTAATAAACCGTTGTTTCCGTTTACTTGTGTCTTATTATTGCTTATCAAGTATCTCCCGTTGGAAGGTATACCCGTACTGTTTATTGATGAGGCCACTTTCACTCGTGGCGGTTCGAATTATACTTGTAACTCAGATCGGTGACCCGATAAAAACTCACATTCGTTTGCGTATAATATTATCTAGAAAGCTATTCTCTAATGTGTGGTGTGCTGCGATGGAAAAGTAGTTTACTGAACCTGCTGAGTTACAGCATCGTTTGGCAGGGACTCGTTATTTGGACTTTCAACAGAACACCCCACCAGAGTTATTCCAATCACTTCGCTACGCTGAAGGAATGGGTATATTCTTACAGCATTATATGCACCGCACAATGTAGCCATCAGAGCACAAATTATCTAAACGTAATATTGTCACGAGGACTTTCTAGTAGAACTGGTTACATTATTTTGCCATCAAGGTCCCATAAACTTTTTCGCGCCAGGTGATGGTTCAAAAGAGAAGTCTATCTAGGAGACATAAGAAACGAACTGAGATTTCGGATGTGAATGGGCCTGCCCTCATGAAACAATACCAAGACAACGTGACAACAGCAACATTTTCTGTTGTCAAGAGAACTCGAAACTGCGTTGAAGGCAAAGTTGGAATATATGAAATCATCTTCGAACATTCTCAGTTGCCGTTCCTTAACTTGCTGAAGCATAGCAATCAAATTATCCCTATTCTAATAATGTTGAAGTTCTTGGTAAAATCGATGGAATAGCCATTCATATATTTCCAGATAAAAAGTGACATTGAACTGAATCGCATAATGCAGGTATGGTGATTAATGTCATGTAAATGCACAAGACGCTATAATTCCAGGAGGCGCCCAGGGAACCAAGTTTTTATTCGTCTTAACAGAGCGACCGAATGCTTAGTATAAGAGGCACAAACGTGGAGGGAGGAGTAATAAGGAGGCAGGGCGTGATGACGGTCACGTAGGCTTATAAGAGCTTCGGGAATATTCTAGAGCATTTTGAGTAGATGGCAGTCCTATCTCCTGATGTTTTGACGTAGTAAATCTGTAAGGAAGCACCACGCTTAAGAAATGGACTCACTCTTCTCAATTAACTACATTGGACGGTAAAATGTGCGGCAGAAAATTATTACTTTTCTGCCCGTTATAATCGGAAAAATTGCGAGAAATTCACCAAACCCTGACGTCTGAAACAGGTGTTAGAAACGTCCGAAGTGGCAGCAGACTATTTGCAACTATTTGGACCTATTCAGGACATGCGACATGGAAAACTAGCTACGTTCTGACGATTGCGACTCTCTCGGGGTGACAGACGGATCGGATTTTCGACAGGGGATCGCACACATTACACGATAGTCATTCACAGTATGTGTCCTGCAAAAGCTGCATAAAGAGATCGAATAGCTGTTAGCTCCCAGATTCATTTCATGTGCTTGGTTTTGTTTAAAATTTCCCTCCGGACAAGTAATACCTTCACGAAATCTCCTTTGCCTTGCATATTTTCGTTTCCCAGCAACAGTGTTTTTGCCGCTGATAACCGAATGATCACCATTTAGGACAGCGAATACGTAACATTCTTCTTTGACTGTGAAGGTGGTCAGTGGAATATCCAGTGGTAAGCGTAGTGTTCCGAATACGTTATTTCAAGACACTCTTGTCAGAGAAAGTAATTTTACCGAATTAAGCTCTCATTCTTAAATGAGGAAATTTATGAGGTTGCTGTCATTTCATGCTGAAAACGCAGGGAGTGCGCATTTTCTTTATGATTGTCCTCAAGGGGTCTCTGGCTGCCGTTCCAGACTCAGATTACATCTGTGTGTCAATATGAAAAGTAAAGCTGACAACATGCCTACGTAAGAAATGGTCACTGACAAAATTCCGTTCCTCTCCCGCATGTGGCTTGACAATTCCCTTAAATGAACAAAATTCACTTCAGCGTTTAAACGTTTCAAGCAGAGAGGCGGACTACCCGTGAGCGTTGATGTATTAAGGTAATAAGGCAGATTTACAGGGTGGTGAAATGTGGAACGGCGGCAATCAGCTATAAATTTGAGTCGCTACACAACGTTAGTTTTTCCTGCGTCTAACCTGAAGCGCCTCCTAAAAAGCAAGCGAACTGGAACCAAGTAATAAAAATTATCATAGAAAGCTTCCCGATAGGTTCCAACATTCTGACATCATTTTTAGGCATAAAATTTTAACAGTGGTATATATGCAAGCTATAAAAAACTGACACAAGTCATGTGGAATATTTTATTGGAATTAGCGTACACTACCACCTAATGTATTTAATGTTTCTCTTGAAACATTCCCTTCGGCGGAAATATCTCGCTGAACAATGCTTACCACTAAAACCTAGAAACTTAAAATAGAAACTTGAAGTTGAACCCTCATCTTCCTTTTCTGTCAGTTATCTTGAAAGCAGTATTCCGTCTCTTTACCAATATGTCGTACACGAGAGTACTAAAATCTCATAGATCATTATTGGTCATCTTGCTTGAGAGAAATGAAAGATGTGTCCGCTTGATGACTTTTTTGTGAAGTATAATTTAATCAGTTATTATACTCGATTCATCAATCATGAAAGGGGTTTATAAACGTGTGCTTTATAGTTTGCATTTGTAGTTTCATCTGCATAATAATATCCATTTTTAAGTCTGCATTTCTGTTAAAATGTACCGTTTCACATGTGCACAATTGTGTGTGCGTTTTCTGTTGAACAACTACAGTTGTGACTGCCAACTTCTAAGGCCGTGTGCACGCGCTTGTTAATGTTCATAGTTTACAAGTGTTTGTGAATGATTTCATGTACTGTGGTCTTGGCGGTATGGGCTGGCTTCTTTGATTGTATGGTTATATGTATGAGTACGGTATGTTACAGACGCCACACGTCCGTTTGTATTCTGTTGATCTCGGGAAGATACATATTAGTGGAATTTGGTGTGCGACTTTGTGAAGAAAATTTTAAGCTATGAACTCATTCTCAGTAACTGACGAAAACTGAATGACGCGAAATGCAAAAAATGGTTCAAATGGCTCTGAGCACTACGGGACTTAACATCTATGGTCATCAGTCCCCTAGAACTTAGAACTACTTAAACCTAACTAACCTAAGGACAGCACACAACACCCAGCCATCACGAGGCAGAGAAAATCCCTGACCCCGCCGGGAATCGAACCCGGGAACCCGGGCGTGGGAAGCGAGAACGCTACCACACGACCACGAGATGCGGGCGCGCGAAATACACACAGGAAGTTACGAAGCTTGTAAGCCTAGATAAATGTGCACTCCTGAAAGTGGAAGTTACTTAAGCTGCAGTAAACCTACCATAATGCAAAGAATAAATGTATTAATACTACGACTACTACTACTATCACTACTACTACTACTATTACTACTACCACTCCCACCAGCATCATTGCTACTGGGCGAGCAGCACAGTTGCATAGGCTTATCTGATGGAGCTTTCCACGCTACTATACCGTGTGCAAGTCGCTTCATCTCTGCATAGCCACTGCAACCTGCTTTTATCGTGAAGCCTTTAGTTCCCTCGAAAATCCCACCAATACCCTCCCCTCCCACACACTCACACTTGTCTTTATTACGAAATTGACGATTCGTTGGTTCCTAAGGATAAGTCGTGCCAAGCTATTCCTTTTCTTAATTTGATAGTGTGATGTATTTCTTTTCTTCCCAATGCGATTCAGTCAGTACCTCCTCACTAGATATTAGGCCTTCCCATCTAATCTTTAGGATTCCTCTCTACAGCACCTCTTTTAAATCCTTCTATTTTATTCATGTCTGAAATGTTTATCGTCATCGTTTCATTTCCGTACAAGGCTACATTCCTGATAGTATAATAGAAAAATAAAAACAGAAATTATATCACTATATTTATATTTGTGTTTGCTATTAACAAATCTTTCACTGTCTGAAATCTTTTTTGCTATTGTCACTCTACGTTTTATATCCTCTCCACCTCACCTATCAACAGTTATTTTGATGCCCAAGTAGCAGATTTATCTCCTACATTCAGTGTCTCATTTCATAATCTAATTCATTCAGCGTCGCCTGATTTAATTCAGCTACATTCCATCACCTTTGTCGTACCTCTGGTGATGTTGATCTCACAATGTTATCGGAGAAAGTATCCACTCCGTGAAAGTGATCCTCCAAGTCCCTTGACGTCTCTGACAAAATTTCAATGTAATCAGCAAATATCAATGTTTTATTTCTTCTTTCGAACTTTAATTTCCTTTCCAAATTTCTTCTTGATTTATTCTGCAGCTTGTCCAACATACAACTTGATTAACATCGGAAATAAGCTACGCACCTATTTCACTTCCTTCTGAACCACTCCTTCCTTTGCATGTCTATCGACTCATGTTATACTAAATAGTTCACTTTCTGTATTTTATCACCTCTCCTTTTAGCCTTTAATTGTCTGTTTTAATCAAAGTTGTCAGTAGCTTCCTCTAAATCCACAAATGCTGTAAATGTAGGTCTGACTTTCTTCAGCCTATTTTCTAAGATATACCACTAGGAAAGTGTTGCCTAAAGTAGTCCTACATATTTCCTGACTTTAAGTGTGTGTGTGTGTGTGTGTGTGTGTGTGTGTGTGTGTGTGTGTGTGTGGACACACAAAGTAACTTACACACACGTGCTCCTGAGCACCAACATTGACATGCAAACTAAGCCACCCACCCACCCTCGCACACATCCACCAACCCACCCATCCTTCCTCCCACACACACACACACACACACACACACACACACACACACACACACTCAATATCAGCCACAGATGATCAAAAAACTTCACGTGATTACATCTACCTACATGTTGTTCAAATACACAACCATACTCTATAGTTAAGAGATACAAAATTGTAATGACACCATATACAATCGGCCGCCGATGACAAAACTTTTTTTTTTTGTATTTAATAACCTCGACTGCGACACTAGTCGTTCAACACCAAGACGTCGAAATGCCGACGGAAAACACTGCGAGAAGGACCTTATTTCAGTATTTGATGTATTTCTATACTTGACCAGACTGTGAAATATGTGTATTGATCCACACTGCCAGAGTTGCCTAACTGAAAAACAGATCTTTACCAGGTTATGTGACAATGACAAATCACGTTCCTTTAATCAAGGGACCGATGTTATATAGAAAACTGCCAAATAATTTCTTTTAATTTATAATGTATTCGTTCAATCTCGTCTGCTGCGTTAGTGAACACATAAACGTGAGCTACCGTCGTCAGTGATGGCCTGTCTGGGCTACGGTAATACATTCACTACGCTTCCCAAAGTGGCTTAACCGACTCCATATCCATCATTACGTCTACTAGTGCAGTATTCATACTTGATTTTTTGTTTATAGCCTGTTTATCCTTCTGGCAACCAGATTTCACACCAACCCTAACCTATCCACATTCCTTTTAAAATACTCTAGCCTACCAAGGAAGTTAATGGCTCCAGCATTACAACGGCCGGCCAGTTTTGCTTTTCCATGTGGTGACATCCAGCTGTGTCATTTCAAGGATTCTCCAGTGTTTTGCCAAGCCACATCGTGATTCCTCCACGATATTTCGGGAAACAGACACGTCTTCAGGTAGTCCCTAACGAATGCTGCGCTTCTCCTCTCGGCGTCGTACATATGCTGGCCGCTACACCCCCACCACCTTGCTCTGCTCGCTGTCCGCGTGGCCCCCGCTGTGAACGGTGGCGGTGGTGGGGGAAGCAGCACCTCATTCCACGCTCTGGCCTGCAGTTCAAATAGCTCTTAGCACTATGGGACTTAACATCTGAGGTCATCAGTCCCCTAGACTTAGAACTACTTAAACCTAACTAACCTAAAGACATCACACACATCCATGCCCAAGGCAGGATTCGAGCCTGCGACCGTAGCGGTCACGCAGTTCCATACTGAAGCTCCTAGAACCGCTCGGCCTGCAGTGTCCGGGCAACCGCCATCAGATGTGGGCGTCAGCGTCCGGGAAGGTCTGCTCCTTCCCAGGTTCAGAGCAGAGTTACACGCTTGACAGAGTTGTAGACCACTACCTTTATTAATAAGACCATCTTGTAATCTGATTTCGATGCCCTCTTTCATTACATTATTCCAGAAGGAGGGGGCTTGTCTAAGTATTTTGGTGTTTTCGTAATCCATAGTATGGCCAGTTTTTATACTATCGTAGACCACGGCTGATGTTGTGATCTGGAATAGTTCAATACCGTATCTCTCTCCTACTGTGCCAACTGTTCCATCGATGCGCAATTTACCGCTCTGACAGAGGATCTGGAATGCGGACACCTATATCGTCCTTCACTGAACCCAGTAGAGTCATGGTTTTCGCAGGAGGACTAAATAAACATTTTACATTGTGTCGGTCTAGGATCCTGTCGATTTTTTTGGAAGTATTTCCGACTAACGGTATGGACGCCATTAATTTGTACTCTCCTATTCTTTCTTCCTGCTCTTGCCTTCGAACAGTCTGAATGTATGCCTCATCTGCTTATTGCTGTAACCATTTCTTTTGAATGTCGTCGCGAGGTGCTTCAGCTCACCTGGAAGGTTGTCTTGATCGCAGATCGTGCCCTCCAAATAACTGACGTAAAATGCTTTCATGCCGAGAGCTTTGATGGCTGCTGGGGGCATGAAAGATACACATAAGTGTTTCTAGGTTTCCTATGTACAGTGTGTCCCAGGTTGCCATCAGGTTTCCATTTCAACAGGACGTCGAGCAGCTGGAGCACCCCATCATATTCTGCCTTCATCGTAAACTGTATGTTGGGGTGCAGCGTTTTGGCATATAGGAGAAATTCACTTAGGATGTTCCGTAAATGTGACAAAAAGACAAGCGTCTTATCCGCGTAGCGATGAAAATAATTCAGTTTTGGATGAGCTTCTTCCAGGAGGTTCTCCTGGAAATCCTCCATGAACAAATGCGCCATAACTGGCGACACGGGACATCCTATGGCGACTCAGTCTCTCTACCTGTCAACTCCTAGAACAGGAAAGGCGTTGAAGTGAATACAAACTCATAAAACCCCTTCAGGTTTATGTCTAATGGAGTCCTTCAGTGGTACCATGGTGAAGAGGGACACTACACCTAAACTCAGCAACAGGTCAAAATCATGGATGAGAGATTCTTCTAGATGTTTTACAAAATGAGTGGAATTGCGAATGTAATGTTCGCATTTTTCCCACAGATGGACTCAGGAGAACAGTATCATGTCTGGCCACTCCTTCTGGGATTGCATAATTAATTAATGAATCGAAATCACACTGCAAGATGGTCTAATGAATGACGATAGTAGTCTACAACTCACACAGGCGTGGAACCCTGCACTGAACCTTGGAGGGATGAGGCGTTCCCCCGTGGTGTCTTCCGCGCCCGACGGCGGCAGCGCGGACACTGCAGGCCACAGCGTGGACGGAGACGCTGCGGCAGCCGCGCGGACGGCGAGCGGAGCAAGGTGCTGGATGGTATAACGACCAGCATAGAGAAGCACGCAACATTCATCAGGGACCACGTGAACATGGAACGTGCCTGTTCGCCGAAATATTCAGGACGATTTACTACAGGGACCGTTTGACACCCGAAAATTCTATATATTAGAAGTACGACGGGAAACATCAGATCGCATCCTACTGTGTAGCCTACGCCAGCCGATCCGAGTGAGACATTATTTTACATCTGGGATATTTTACCAAAGAGGATGCTGTAATTGTTAGCTATACTTTAGAGCTGCATTCTACCGAGAAAAGTAACGAGTGTAGTTTCCCCTTTATTTGAACCATTTTCAGTACAAATATAGCAAGACCATGTGACTTCTGAAATTTTCCCGGCGTATTTCTTCTTCTAATAATTTCCGGGTATGCAGCCAGATCCCGTCGACATTCTGCCACGATATTTCGGCCCAGAGACGTCCGGCCATCATCAGGTGATTACACAACTACTGAAGAGCCCAGGTGCAGTCGCGGTATTTATGCCGAATCTCGCATGCGCGAGATTCGGCATAAATACCGCGACTGCACCTGGGCTCTTCAGTAGTTGTGTACTCACCTGATGATGGCCGGACGTCTCTGGGCCGAAATATCGTGGCAGAATGTCGACGGGATCCGGCAGCATACCCGGAAATTATTAGAAGATAGCAAGACCATGTTTCCTAAAAGTGCGAGGTCAAGTGAATCATCCCTACCATTGCCCCTGCAACTGCTCAACAAACTGCTGTCCTTCTTCAGGAAGCATGGGCTTTTTGGCCTCTACTGAGTGTAACGAGGCTAAACTCTCCTACGTCTCAGCCAATAGGGTATTCGGTAACTTCCCTGAATCTTTAAAGTGATTTCCAGTAAGGCTACTTTTAAAAAGGAATTTGAATATCTCCTTCCCTGAGTACGTTCTCAGTTTGTATTGACCTAACTGTCGATAAATCATAAATCCTAATCTCTTTCTCCTCACGTTTCTTTATTATTTCTGATATGTGTGCTGAAACTACTACTACCAACTGTTTAGGTTTTGTAGATTAGGAGCTAAAATTATATTTGCATAAATTATGACTGAGAAACAGCATACCGTGCTACGGAACCGAACGAATAACAGCGGTTATAAGGATACGTTATAGAGTTATCGAACTTGGTTCTCGGCGATGAAAAGTTTGTTGAAAGAAACAGGTATAAACTTGTCACTTTGACTTTCTCATTATATCAATGGAGTAACAATTCTTCTCTCATCTACCTCCATCCTCTCTCTCCCTCAGCGTCGAAAACTTTCTCGCTCACATCAAATTCGCACCTACTTCCCCTCTCTGCGGTGCTGCCAACCCTCTCCCACTCCCACTCTCCTCACCCCATCCCCCCCCCCTCCCTAACACGTCCATTGATACCCCACTCCATTCTACCGCCCCACCGCGCCACACGATGTTACGACGAACGCTTACGCTTTGTAGTCCCCAGAGAGATGAATAGTTCACCTATGTTAATTACGGAGGAGAATACACGTCCTTGCAGATAAGAGACGCTGTAAACCTGGCGTTAGTTAATTGCAGTAGCGTCCAGGGCATCTTACAGGATTACTCGAACATAACAACAATGTTACCACCCATATAACGATGAAGTCACAAAGAAGGAGAACCAAAACTAAAGCATGTTCGTGCTATGATAAAACAACAAATGAGTTAGTGGTACCTTAATCATGGCCGGTGCTGTTGAGCTTTAACATTGCTAAAATAAATAAAGCACATATGAAGGGTATATGCACTAAATGATCTGCACTAATAAACACTTATATAGCAAGTCATTTGAGTGTAACAAAACGAAATAGCCACCTTAGGACATGATAACTTCTACTTAACAATTACAACCGTTCAGTTGTCAGTATTACTGAATAAAAGGTAGCAAACGTGTGTTGCGTATATCTCGTATTAGAATGTCAAAGTCAACACATAAAAAATCGTTAAGTCACATACGAAAGTTTTTAAGTGCGAAGCATGTGAGGACACATGTCTCTGAAAACTGCAACATCCAAATGATGTAGGCAGTATGCTCGTTCATCGTTTCTACGGAAGGTAAAATACCAAAATATCGTAAGGAACAAAATTTTCTGCTCTTAACGACATTGATATGCTGCGTTTCACCTCCACAGAACCATGCAAGACCAGAGCAGTACGCCACTACTCAGAGCACCCGCGAAACATAGCACTTCGTATGTGAAAATATTAACTGAGACACACATTAACAAATCGTACACCATTAAGCATGAACCAATTCTTGCCTATGGTACCGGCACATACGAAGGTGCCTTATGCGAATTCTAATGAAATAGTGCTGACGAAGATGGTCTTACGGTATGGTGTATAAATGATGCATAACTGAGTAGTATGGTGTATACCATAATGCAGAACTGAGTGGATCTGTAGTAGCATACAAGGACGTAAAACTCGTGTAATGTTGAAGTCAGTAGTTATCATAAGACGTGAAAATTGTGAAATTAAAAATTAAGTGGTAACCATTTCGTCAGTTAGTTGTGGTAAGGAGCAAGGAATAAAAAGAAACATTGGTGATATGTTTATCAGTTTAAAATCTGTATTGGGGACATAACATTCATAAAAAAC
This sequence comes from Schistocerca serialis cubense, assembly GCF_023864345.2. Taxonomy (NCBI): domain Eukaryota; kingdom Metazoa; phylum Arthropoda; class Insecta; order Orthoptera; family Acrididae; genus Schistocerca; species Schistocerca serialis. Next base: position 231,656,220 of record NC_064645.1, read on the forward strand.
CGTCGTAGATAAAAAATACCTGTGGAAGAAATGACATTTAGATTGAACTGGAAACGCACAGTGATTGACTATTTCGAAAATAATTTTTATTTTCCTGTATGATCACAGTGATTTACAAAAGAAATAACTACTTTCAGCCCCATTCGACCATCATAGGATCATCAAACTCATGTGGTACCTCAATCCAACCGTTGTGAAAATCACATTGTCAATAGGGATTAAAGCACGGGATGTGTTTGATGATCTATGGTTGGATGATTATCACTGGAGACGGCTATTTACTTTTGAAATGACTGGAAACGACCATTTACTTTCGAAATTACTGCAATTATGTGGGACAGTCAGCTTAAAAAGTTTATTACTTAAAAATTTTTGCTTGTTGCGGTATGTATGCTACGAACTAAAGAGACAGGGACAACACTGAAATCACAAGTCCGTTGTCTATATTCTTGAGAACAATTATAATTTACGTTTTGCTTGTTTAGTTGTGGTACCATTTAAGACACAGCACGAAAACAAGCGGCACTTAAATTTAGTGTATATATTTTCGTATTTTTCTGACCGTGGAACATTCGTAAAGGTGAAGAGGGCAATGTTCAATCATTAGAAATGAAATTTCTATGGTCTATAGGTAAACATATTCTCTTTGATCAAATTCCAAGTAACATCACATGGTAATAACTAACTGGAGATCCAGCTCTGAACCATACCTCAAGAACTAAGTTATGTTGCTTACGACGGATGCAAAACGAATGGAGAAAGGCAAGCTATGTCCAATAATAACCCACACCCGGAGCACAGGTACAAAGATTGCTGAGGACTCTTACAGAATTACATATAAGTGTCGAATCAACAAAGAAAACTGTAATGATATCCATGAGATTATGCCACTTATCAAGCTTCCAGCTATTAGTTAAGTCCATTAAGAGAGGTAACCCGTCACCACAAGTGTTCTGTAGCGTCTGCAGTTCATTCTAGAAAAAATTTTTCTGAAAGGTTATTAAAACAGTTCCCCAAAGAGAGATACTACTTTTCTACCTCTTAGCATATTAAATGCTATAATAGATACTTGCGGAACGTGAGAACGATGTGCTGGATTGTGGTTCGGACCCGCGCCAGACAAGTTACATCAGGAACTTTAGGCATAACTCCAAAAGAGGACGTATCATGTACCGAATCCAATCTTTATGTTGCTCCTGTCAAATAGTAAGAGTAAGAAGATCACGTCAAACATTTTATGAGTGTCAAAGACGCAGAGCACGAGTCAGTCAATCCGTGAGAAATTATAAACTCACTGAGGAGTTTCACAGATCCGCCGTCTTGTGTAAACATCGCTGAGGTCTCGGATCAGCCAATCCCAAATCTGCACGTGAACTTCCAACGCATATCTTAAAAAACAACCGACCACCTTAAAGTATTAATGGCTAGTTAAATGAATTCCTTTCTGCAGATCTAACACTGTCAGGAAGTCCACTACGCAAATTGGTCCTTCGGATGCTGGGCACGATACTATTACAGTGTAAATCATCAGTTTTCTCGTGTATTCAATTCTTTCCAAGGCAACGTACATTTAACATTTCTCCAACCTCCAGCATCTTTCTAACAGCTAGGAAGCAGGAACTCATAAACCATTACCTAAGAAGTAATCTGATAAACAATCTTCCGACTGCGTGTCTATTTGCATTCTACCAGCGTTATGCAAGGTTGCAGAATACATAGTTCATGAACACCATACTAATTATTTAACATCAAATATCCCTTTATATGAATACCAATCATGTTTCGGGCGTAATCGAAGGACAACAAAAGTGACTGACGAACTGAAACAAGCTATGAACGAACAACAGGCCACTATCATGTGAATTTTGGATTTCACCAAAGCTTCTGAAACTGCTGGATTTGACACTCCACTTGCTAAATTCGCCAGTTAAAATTTCTCTTAAAATGCTGTACAATCTTTCTACTCATTGATTACATCACAGGTACCTACCACAAGCTCAATATCAGTCCCATTCATTTTACATTATAAGTTAATGAAGTGTCAGCTATTCCCTGCCATTGCAAGTGTCAGCTATATGCTGAAGACCATCAGTTATAACTAAATGCAATTACAAGGTACCTGTACACATCCATCAAGCATGTAAAACCTGATTTATTCACCATAACACGCGTGGGTTCAGAAATATTGATTTGAAACTTAACCTATCTAAACGCAATTTAGTCTTTCACAAAAGACTTATTACCACGCAATTCAAAATAACTCTTCCACTCTTAATCATAAACGGCACAGAATAGCTTTTCTTCTCCTGCAAAGAACTAGTGGATATGAAACTTCCTCGCAGATTAAAACTGTGTGCTGGGCCGAGACTCGAACACTTGCCCGCGAAAGGCAAAGGTCCCGGGTTCGAGTCTCGGCCCAGAACACAGTTTTAATCTGGCAGTAAATTTCATAACAGCGCACACTCCGCTGCAGAGTGAAAATCTCATTCTGGAACTAGTGGATAATTTTTGACCGCCACTTATATTGGATTGAAAATACAACTACAGTCGTTAAGAAGATTTGAGTGTCATTTAGTTCCCCACATAAATATAAAATTTCCTTTCGAGCACAAAAAGAAGCTCGTAGCATCAATAACACTCCCATACTTGACTGTGGTGATGCTATTCCCCACAAGATTTCAAACTGAAGATCACATAGACTGAAACTTGGGTGCAATACATGTGTTACGAACGCTGATTCGATCGTACCACTCCTGCCTTAGACCAATTATCACGGCCACGTGCCGATAGGTGTAGAGCCTACTATACTCTATGTTTGCTCCATCGTCTTCTTAATTATTGCAGCAGCTCTCATTTATCTTCAACGCTTACACTACTGAACACTGCAGCAGAAATGTTATATACGAAGTAGAATTCTTCCTGTGCCATCACAAAACACTGTCACTTTTTCTAAATCATTTCCTGTGTTAAGAATCCGAATGTGCGACAATCTTCCTTAAATTATCAGAGAACTTAAATTCGTTACAGTTTTCAAAAGGCATGTAATGTCTCGCCTTTTTCACAATAGCCATATATTCCATGCACTTATCTACAGCTCACTATCGTCAGTCACCCCTGCTCAACAACTTTCCCTTCCTCATCGTAAGCAGAATTCTTTATTTAAATTCTGTTATTTCCTAACAGCCACTGTCACTGTCACTCCAGCCTTCTAGTCATCCTCTATCCCTTCTGCTTTTGATAATATGGTTTCAGATGTGCTAAACTAATCTATGATGTTTTTAATATCTGTTATTTTATTATTATTACTTTCAGTTATTATTATTATTATTACTATTAATGTGAAAGTTTTTTTGACACCTGTAGAATGTGTTGTTCCTGCTCAAATGTAACAGAGGGCTTTAAGGTCGTAGGCTGGTCAGGCTAAATTAGCAATAAATAACTAAATCATTTATCCTCCATTTTCTCTCTAAACTTTGCAACAACTACCATATTTGCATTCTACCTAGAATCTCGAAATATTACTTCACGCTGGTCATTACTGTCGAAGAAGTGAAAGTGCTCTCAGAATTTTCCCTAACTAAAGGTTCAAGTGGGCGTTCTAGGTGGATTTGTAGTCACACACCGTATGATCACTACGTCTCACTTTGAATCTTATAAATGCATGTGTCCCTCATAGCAGAAGCACTGCATACTTACATGTATTCATTCACCTTTGGTCGAAAACATTGTTCTATAAAGATTCATTCTCATATTTGTCACCACACTGGCGTTAATAACACAAATAATTATTATTATTACTTGGTTCCACTACTTTTTTGTTATTTAGAATGAATGTTGCACGGATGATTGCATTGGAAATGAGAAAAATTCAGCGAATCGGCTAATTTGACCCGAAATTAGGACGTATAAAATTGTTATGTGGTCTAGACTTAAATGACAGTTACTCGAGATTCTAAACATCTACATGGAGCAGAGCTGCGTGCACACGAAACCCATGCACTTCTGTCACACCACATGCTTTCGTCCAATTGTGTCATCAAGTCACACAGGGGTTCTTTGTTCTCTTTCAAGAGACATTCATATGCCAGAATTTCGTTTACCTCCATAAAAGCGTTCTTCGATGTTATCAACTGGGGTCCTTTCACGGTCTCAACCTTTTCGTTTCGATTCTGTGCAGCAGTGTATCCGAAATGTATTCCTCGCCCACTCAAAAGTAATGCACGTGGTTTCAACGCTGAGCGTCGCAGAGGCGTTAAATGAAGGGTGAAATGGGTGTAAGAGTGACTGTGGCTCCCTACCTATCACGTGACACATACATGGAGCCGTTTGGAAGACTTTTGGAGAAATTTGGTGTCAATGGAACGCGACTAACATACTTAGCACATCACATGAACTTCTACTCACTCGCAGTTTTAGCGCATGTGTCGCTTTGAAGCGTCGTCGAGGTAGAGGTTGACGACGCCGAGAGCCCAACTTTGGCAACATTACAGAACAACGTTGTAAGACTCCTTTGACGTAAATTTCAAACTTTTGCGTTTGAATGGAGACAGTTACGGGTTTGCGGCAAAGTAACGTTTTAATTTTTCGCGGTATAAATGTGTGTATGTAGCCTGAAACTTTACCTGGAGTGATCCATAGACCACCAAAAACTGATGCATTACCATCTGCTTTGCGCTTCCTACTGTTACAGTACCAGTATATAATCGTTTTGGGTAACACGAATATGGACCTGTAGCCAAAATCTCGGTCTGAAGAGAAAAGAATAGGGCATCCAACCTAACGATATGAGTACTATAGATAAAATAATTCACGCAAGTCACACTTCTGTTATAAGCCTTTCTGATGGTATGACATACTGAATGTACAGAATATAAAACTTCCATGCAAATTAAAACTTTATGCTGGACCGTGACTCGAATTTGGGACCTTTGCCTCTTGCGGGCAAGTGCTCTACTACCTTTTTTTTTGCTCTTTCGTCGGTATTGTTCGTTGAGTTTGATCTGGGCGGACGTCACAAGACATCCGCTCAAGCTGATCGTTGATTCCTTTACTCAGTTTTTTTTCTTACAGAGAGGAAACAGCCCTTTAACCGAACAAGCTGATCTAGCGTGCCGGCTCCATCTGAGCTACCCAAGCACGAATCACGCCCCGTCCTCACATCTTTACTTCTACCAGTACCTCGTCTCCTACCTTCAAAACATCACAGAAGCTCTTCTGCGAACCTCGCAGAACCAGCACTTCTGGGAGAAAGGTTATTGCGGTCTGACACACAGTTTTAATCTGCCAGTAAGTTTCATATCAGCGCACACTCCGCTGCAGAGTTAAAGCTTCACCTTGATACTGAATATAGATCACTAGACATATATCTAACCTAATAACCTACAGAACCTTAAAGCGAGTTAATCAAAATGCCCTCCAAAAGAGCTGATCTGGTAAGATAAGCAATGAGATGACATTAGACGTTAATGTACAAGAATTAAGTCGTGGACTTTTCCATTGTATGGAAAACATGAAACGTTTTATTGAAGCAGAAAGAGCTATTTCTGCGTGGCTGATTACAGAACTACAGTAGCTAATAAGTGAACGTGATTCTGCACATAGAAGATTCAAGCGAAATTCAACACTTGAGCTACGTTAGTACGGGGGAAGCTGCGAAATAAAGCGAAACAAAAGGGGTGCAATGGCTAAATGAGCCACGCCTACTGTGTTGTAACCACTTGTAAAGAATCCTACAGCACTGGTAGAAATCTATGCACCTTCGGCATAGGAAAGGTAGTCTCTTGTCAGTGGCGAACTAATTCTATCGGAGGGCTGTGGCTGTGAAATTAACACTTGGACTGCATGGAAACTGATGCTGTTTTCGTGTACGTTTTGTAAATAGTAAAAATGTCCTGTCGGATCTTTTTCTGCCTGGGGTAGTGAAGAAACTCAACGTGGCATGGACTCAAATAGTTGTGGGATGCCCTCTGAAGAATTATCGAGCCGTTCTACCTCTATATCCATCCATAACTGTGTAAGTGCAGGATTTTGGGCACGAACTAACATCTCGATTATGTTTCATAAATTTTCGATGTGATTGATATCGGGGAATCTGTGCGGCCAAACAGCTCGCTAGAACTGTCTAGATTGTTCTTCAAACACTCCTGACACTGCGGACCTCGGCATATTGAATTCCCTAATGGAATGTCCCATGCATTTAGCTGCAACTACCATTCCGCGATCACACCCTGCTAATTCCCATCCTGCCGTCATAATCACGTTGTAAAAATTTTCATATGAATCATCTGAGGACATATGCGAGCTCCGCCGATACTATAGCCATATATATGCTTATTCCTATCCTATTACTTTTATCACCTCAGAATATTAGTGAGGAACTTCGAGTACGAATCAGCACTTAGTACAGCGACCGTCATCTAAACTGGAAAGAAATAATAAAGAACAGAATTAGAAAGTAAATTTTATTTAATATATCTTGAAACAGAACTTGTACAGTGATAATATCGTTTAGCTTCGTAGTCTTAGTATGAGATAGCAGTTACTAATGTCATTACTTTAGTATCATCATGTTTCCTTCCCTTTATTTTACTCAGTAACGTTGTTGAAATGTATATTTCTTGAAACGTTTCTTCTAGCTGATAAAAAAGACAGACTGGCTAGCCGGTCTTGATTCATCGTAAAACTAAGATAAGTTTTGATAGATATGTTGTTCCTTTACGAAAGAAATCATCACATAATTTCTGTGTGGCTCGGATCTATTAATTATTTTTCGCATTGAAGTCGGAACAAAGAGAGTGGAGTGCACCTCTTTAAGGCGCTGACTATTGTTAGATAAAGAAATATGCGATATTGTGTTTGTTCAGCAGAACGAAAACGTTTCAAAACGTGTTTCTACGTTCAGTTCCGGTATATGAATTATGGACGACTGATGTATACAGTTTGTAAAAACCGTTGCTTAAATCTAGTTAACTGTACTGTAGTTCATGTAGTTAGATTTTCATTAACATAAAATAAATTATGTGATATAAATAGTTCAATCTTTAAAAAAGTAATTTTCAGAATCTATCGTAATATAAATTTAAGTTTGATAGAAGGTAACACAAAAATTATGAAAGTATACACTGACAATTTCCATGACCTGATAATAGCAAAGTATGTATTTCTGCTTATATTTTGTGCAATTATGGGGATTAGAACTACAAGGTGGCTGTTCTTTACTAAGTTTATTTTGGCCTTGCTTGACATTTGTCTAAAAGTGGTCTGGTTCTGTGTAGAGGGGCTCCACATTTCGAACCCCCCCCCCCCCCTTCCACCATGGACCAGAGGCCCAGTACGTGTACAGTGCACAAAAACTTTGAATGAAGTTTAAATTCCTCTGTATTCTAGATCATGTTCGAATTCTGGGAAACTAACATGCATCTAGAAAAATTTATCAACTAAATCTTAAATCAGCTAAACTCTGCTACATCAATAATCTACTTGCGGCTACTGTCAACCATGGATAGTACAGATGTTATGATAGCAGATCTTAAACATAAGACACAACATTACTGGGCGCAGGAGGCTACTGTATTGAGCGTCATGCTGCTGCTATTAAATACTCAAGTTCGTTGTTATCAGATGTACAAACAAGTTAGACTTCCCGATATAATTTGTATAATAGATGATATAAATCTGGCTAAACGACTGAAAATTACAATGGCGTTGCTATACAATTGTCCTACACTATTTTCGTGTAGTCACTGCTGGTTCAACTCCAGTGAGTCGAGAAGAGATTTAGATCACAGCACGGCCAAGTATTTGATTACAACTTGTACTGACGCCTAAATATTTACTTTAGGGTTAGAAATAGGTTAGAAGTTCTTGCAACGAGACTGCACAGTTCGAAAACCAACCTCGATAGCAATGACAGGTTTCCGCTATCTGTAGACGTTAACTGCCCAAAAGAGAACTATGTAGATTACAACAGCTGCAGAAAAGTGCTGGACGAATTGAATGAGACCCTCCAGTCGACCACCTACTTAGGCTCAGATAAATGAAAACGTATTCTGCATGTTTTCCTTCCTTCCCTGCTCTTGATGATACATCCGGGCTCTTGAAGTAATGAGCCACTGTACAGTCAGTGTCTTTTCAGCGAATCACTAGGTGAGCGGACAGAAGTATCCAAAATTCTAATATTTACGAAGATATTTCTGATTCCAGAATATGCCATAAAAAAAGGAAAAGAAAAAGGAAAATGTCGTTCAGATCCTTGACACCCTCAGTTTAGTTCTGGAACGATATTTTTCAGGTAAAAATATGAATGCCTGTATCTATATTTCCTCACAGGTGCCAGGTATACAGAGTGATGACTATCACTTTTTCGATTTATGAAGTATACCTAAATCACTATAATCATCTTGGGGTCGAAGCTCTTTTCTTCCGTGTTTGCTTCAGCAATACGTCTGTTTTTGGATAGGGTCCTCCTTTACCAAAACACAGTTTTCTTTTTTAACCCAAACATGTTTCACTGCACTTGCAGCATCTTCAGTGGGCTTTTGTTTTTCAGCTGTTAAAGACAAAGAGTGTTCTTTGTTGTTTGTATACATGTAACTTTTAGTTTTTAAATCGTAATTACAGATACTTGAAAAACATATAAATTACGAATTCATACCTTTTTAACACATGGTATGGTTTTTTCTGATGTGTTGTGATTCTACAGTGACCGTTTTGTTGCACAGTTTGTCATCTATACCTGAAATTATTTAATTCAATGTGTGTGTCTATCTACATTGTGTTTCACTTACGTTTTCATTTTAATCATCTTCATCACTGTCAAACACTACGTACTGAGTTATGATTAAAGGGACGCGCACAACGATCTCATTGACTAACTTCAATGCTAAATTAATATAAACTGCATAACGTATGGTTTTTTCCTAGCTAGCATTTAACAGCACAACCTGCACTGCAACACAGTTAAAAGCTTTTCAAACTGATACTGCCCATCCTGTATACCGAAAATTGCGCTGAACGTCACAATTTACAGAATTTTCCGATTTGGGGAGATGGTAGTTTTGAAAACGGAAAACTTAGAAGCACTGATCAGAAATACTGAAGAAGTAGTTTTTATATATCATCTCTATTTCATCACTATTCATTGAGTTTTCTGATTCCATTTGTTATATCGTAAAATCTACACTGATCAGCCAACTACCTAATAGCCGGTATGTACACCTTTGGCACGGATAACAGAGATGATGCGTCGTTGAATGGAAGCACTGAGGTCTTGATATGTCACTGGAGGGAAGTGGCACCACATCTGCGTACACAACTCCTGTATATTCCGGGGTTGGGGGAGGCGATGAACTCCGACGCCACGTTCATCGCAACCCATTTATGTGTTCTATGGGGTCCAATTCTTGAGGGGCCAGCAGACCAATTGGAACTCGTTACTGTGTTCCTCGAACCACTCCATCACATTTCTTGCCTTGTGATGTGACACATTATCTTGTTGAAAAATGCCACTGCTACCGGGAAACATGATCATCATGAAGAGATGTACGTGGTCCACAACCAGTACACGATACTCGTTGGCCGTCATGGTTCCTTGCACGAGCTCCACTGGACCCATGAATGACAACGTGAATGTTCCCCAAAGCATTAAGAGCCGCTTGTCTCCGTCCCGATTTACAGGTGTCAAGTAGCTGTTCCCCTGGAAGACGGCAGATTCGCGTCTTCCGATCGGCGTGATGAAGAACTTATCGTGATTCATCATACCATTAAACGCTGTGCCACTGCACCACCATCCAGTTCCGATGGTTACGTGCCCATTTAAATCATTGTTGCCGAAGTAACTTTGGCACATGCATGGGACGTCGGCTGCGAAGGCCCGTCGTTAGGACTGTTCGGTGCACTGTGTGTTCATACACACTTATATTCTGCATAGCTTTACAGTCTGGTGTTAGTTCCGCCACAGATCGCCGCCTGTTCCGTTTTACCAGTCTTCATAGCGTACGTCGTTCGACATTTATAATGGGAGGTTGCCACCTACTAAATGACGACGGGACGTGGTGTCACCTTGGTTTCGCCACAGCACTCCTCTAACACACAAGGGGTCGTACAGTTTCCGAAATGCTCGTTCCGAGCTTCCGGGACACAATCTCAGGTAGATAAAAATGGTTCAAATGGCTCTGAGCACTATGGGACTTAACGTCTGAGGTCATCAGTCCCCTAGAACTTAGAACTACTTAAACCTAACTAACTCAAGGACGTCACACACATCCATGCCCGAGGCAGGATTCGAACCTGCGACCGTAGCGGTCGCGCGGATCCAGACTGTAGCGCCTAGAACCGCTCGGCCACCCCGGCCGGCTCAGGTAGATCGCGAGCCTTCCCCATTCTACACACCGACAACATGTTCACTGATACTCCATGCACCGTGCGTGTGTCTGACTAGCAGTCGCCCCTCACCAGGTGGCGCAGGTATCGCCTAAGTGGGTTTATATCGACACTAGGTCGGTGGTCGTAATATTCTGGCTGATCAATGTATTTAGCTGCATAATTTCCATTAACAATATTCGTGTTATTTTTTCAGTCTAGTGTACTTCCCTGAGTTAATTACGCAATGCTTTCCAAATGTGATGTAGCTTTCTTCTTTATCTTCAGAGTGATCTGATGTGGCCAGGAATGTCTTCCTCTCCTGATTTAAAGGCACATTTTCATGCTGAGCTTTTATTAGCAGCAAACGTAATTTTAAGTAATGAAATAAAGAAATAATTTAAGCCATAGATATAGTCCACGGCCGTATATATACCGTAGGCAGCCGCTGGAAACATTTGAAGATTTTTGAATAAGAGGCACCTTTTGATTTCTAGGTCCTGTCCAGATCGGACGTATTGTGGCACGCTGCCATTAGTACTAGCTTTTTTTAATACATTTAAGAGTTGCAGCCAAATAGCATTCGTAATTCCATAATGCAAGTCTCAATGTAAGTGTCGTAATTTACTTATGTTATATTTTAGAATATACAGATATTATTAGCCTATATATTTTTTTTATTTTGCATCTTTAGTCATTGTAGGATTGTTAGGTGACTTGGCGTGTCAAAAGGTTCCGTGCTTCTAATCAAAAAGTCGTCCAGTTCGATCAACCGTCGTCTTCGTGTGCTGTCTTATTACGAAGTCCGATTTTAGTGATAACACAGAGAGAAGAAACATGGTGAAAAATACATGAACGGAAAATAAAAAGCCATGCTCATGCACCGAGAGTTTGTATGATATTTAATACTCATTACTTTAATTCAAGGGCAACAGTCTGGATGATTGACTGATCTGGCCTTGTAACAATAACCAAAACGGCCATGCTGTGCTGATACTGCGAACGGCTGAAAGCAAGGGGAAACTACAGCCGTAATTTTTCCCGAGGGCATGGAGCTTTACTGTATGACTTAATGACGATGGCGTCCTCTTGGGTATAATATTCCGGAGGTAAAATAGTCCCCCATTTAGATCTCCGGGCGGGGACTACTCAAGAGTATGTCGTTATCAGGAGAAAGAAAACTGGCGTTCCACGGATCGGAGCGTGGAATGTCAGATCCCTTAATCGGGCAGGTAGGTTAGAAAATTTAAAAAGGGAAATGGATAGGTTGAAGTTAGATATAGTGGGAATTAGTGAAGTTCGGTGGCAGGAGGAACAAGACTTCTGGTCAGATGACTACAGGGTTATAAACACAAAATCAAATAGGGGTAATGCAGGAGTAGGTTTAATAATGAATAGGAAAATAGGAATGCGGGTAAGCTACTACAACCAGCATAGTGAACGCATTATTGTGGCCAAGATAGATACGAAGCCCATGCCTACTACAGTAGTACAAGTTTATATGCCAACTAGCTCTGCAGATGACGAAGAAATTGAAGAAATGTATGATGAAAGAAAAGAAAATATTCAGATTGTGAAGGGAGACGAAAATTTAATAGTAATGGGTGACTGGAATTCGAGTGTAGGAAAAGGGAGAGAAGGAAACATAGTAGGTGAATATGGATTGGGCTAAGAAATGAAAGAGGAAGCCGCCTGGTAGAATTTTGCACAGAGCACAACATAATCATAGCTAACACTTGGTTTAAGAATCATGAAAGAAGGTTGTATACATGGAAGAATCCTGGAGATACTAAAAGGTATCAGATAGATTATATAATGGTAAGACAGAGATTTAGGAACCAGGTTTTAAATTGTAAGACATTTCCAGGGGCAGATGTGGACTCTGACCACAATCTGTTGGTTATGACCTGCAGATTAAAACTGAAGAAACTGCAAAAAGGTGGGAATTTAAGGAGATGGGACCTGGATAAACTGAAAGAACCAGAGGTTGTACAGAGTTTCAGGGAGAGCATAAGGGAACAATTGACAGGTATGGGGGAAAGAAATACAGTAGAAGAAGAATGGGTAGCTTTGAGGGATGAAGAAGCGAAGGCAGCAGAGGATCAAGTAGGTAAAAAGACGAGGGATAGTAGACATCCTTGGGTAACAGAAGAAATATTGAATTTAATTGATGAAAGGAGAAAATACAAAAATGCAGTAAATGAAGCAGGCAAAAAGGAATACAAGTGTCTCAAAAATGAGATCGACAGGAAGTGCAAAATGGCTTAGTAGGGATGGCTAGAGGACAAATGTAAGGATGTAGAGGCCTATCTCACTAGAGGTAAGATAGATACTGCCTACAGGAAAATTAAAGAGACCTTTGGAGAATAGAGAGCCACTTGTATGAATACCAAGGGCGTTGATGGAAACCCAATTCTAAGCAAAGAAGGGAAAGCAGAGAGGTGGAAGTAGTATATAGAGGGTCTATACAAGGGCGATGTACTTGAGGACAATATTATGGAAATGGAAGAGGATGTAGATGAAGATGAAATGGGAGATATGATACTGCGTGAAGAGTTTGACAGAGCACTGAAAGACCTTAGTCGAAACAAGGCCCCCGGAGTAGACAATATTCCATTGGAACTACTGACGGCCTTGGGAGAGCCAGTCCTGACAAAACTCTACCATCTGGTGAGCAAGATGTATGAAACAGGCGAAATACCCTCAGACTTCAAGAAGAATATAATAATTCCAATCCCAAAGAAAGCAGGTGTTGACAGATGTGAAAATTACCGAACTATCAGTTTAATAAGTCACAGCTGCAAAATACTAACACGAATACTTTACAGACCAATGGAAAAACTAGTAGAAGCCAAGCTCGGGGAAGATCAGTTTGGATTCCGTAGAAACACTGGGACACGTGAGGCAATACTGACCTTACCACTTATCTTAGAAGAAAGATTAAGGAAAGGCAAACCTACGTTTCTAGCATTTGTAGACTTAGAGAAAGCTTTTGACAATGTTGACTGGAATAATCTCTTTCAAATTCTAAAGGTGGCAGGGGTAAAATACAGGGAGCGAAAGGCTATTTACAATTTGTACAGAAACCAGATGGCAGTTATAAGAGTCTATGGACATGAAAGGGAAGCAGTGGTTGGGAAGGGAGTAAGACAGCGTTGTAGCCTCTCCCCGATGTTGTTCAATCTGTATATTGAGCAAGCAGTAAAGGACACAAAAGAAAAATTCGGAGTAGGTATTAAAATTCATGGAGAAGAAATAAAAACTTTGAGGTTCGCCGATGACATTGTAATTCTGTCAGAGACAGCAAAGGACTTGGAAGAGCAGTTGAATGGAATGGACAGTGTCTTGAAAGGAGGATATAAGATGAACATCAACAAAAGCAAAACAAGGATAATGGAATGTAGTCTAATTAAGTCGGGTGATGCTGAGGGAATTAGTTTAGGAAATGAGACACTTAAAGTAGTAAAGGACTTTTGATATTTGGGGGGCAAAATAACTGATGATGGTCGAAGTAGAGAGGATATAAAATGTAGACTGGCAATGGCAGGGAAAGCATTTCTGAAGAAGAGAAATTTGTTAACATCGAGTCTAGATTTACGTGTCAGGAAGTCATTTCTGAAAGTATTTGTATGGAGTATAGCCATGTATGGAAGTGAAACATGGACGATAAATAGTTTGGACAAGAAGAGAATAGAAGCTTTCGAAATGTGGTGCTACAGAAGAATGCTGAAGATTAGATGGGTAGATCACATAACTAATGAGGAAGTATTGAATAGGATTGGGGAGAAGAGAAGTTTGTGGCACAACTTGACCAGAAGAAGGGATCGGTTGGTGGGACATGTTCTGAGGCATCAAGGGATCACCAATTTAGTATTGGAGGGCAGTGTGGAGGGTAAAAATCGTAGAGGGAGAGCAAGAGATGAATACACTAAGCAGATTCAGAAGGATGTAGGTTGCAGTAGGTACTGGGAGATGAAAAAGCTTGCACAGGATAGAGTAGCATGGAGAGCTGCATCAAACCAGTGTCAGGACTGAAGACCACAACAACAACAACAACTTTAATTCACTGTATTGTCTCGCTCCAGGTACCAACGAGGTAAAACTAAACTGCGTACACCTCTCCTTCAGAGGGCATTACTTGCACCTATGCCCTCAAGTAGCTAGTTTTGGTATAATGGATTATTCTTTGCGGAAGATATCATGTTCTAGTTACTTGACAACGTTGGCATTAGGCATTAGGTAGCAGAAATCCGACAATACGGAGTTCGTAATTTTCACCAATGTATTCCTAAATAGTGGTTACAATAATACGCACATTACACCAACACGTCATCACTGTATCTGTCGCCCTAGCCCGAAAACCTAATGACATATCGAGAATCATCAGTTTGAGCCGAAAAGCACTGACACTTGGTTTGATCCTCGGCTGGTTATAGGACCCACTGGCAGTTTATACCACGTGCAAAGGGCTACTGAAGCAGCTGCGTAGCATTCTGAGGCCGGCGCCCATCTTCATTGAAGCAAGTAGTTCTTCAGCTTTTCGCAGGTGGGCACACGCGCAAGTTGCTGTTTGCATGCCCTTACACTTTGCGATAGGATGTATTCCAATCTTTGTCATCCCCCACAGGTTTTTCCTCTACAGTTGATTAAAATGCCATGGAAGATATGCACTGGTTTCTTAACATACGTCTCAATACCCATTCCCTTCTTCCTGTAAATGTTTTACGTAAATTTTATCTCCTCGGCGATTCTCTGCAGATAATCCTAATTTCTCATCAATTCACCCAAATTTTCAAGACTGTTCTTTAGCAACACATTTAGTCCACTTCATTTCTCTTCCTTTTCGGTTTCTCCACAGTAAGAGATACACTTTCAGATACTGCTGTGCTCCAAACACTCAGTCTAGGAAATTTCATCCTCGTGTTAACACCGATGTTTGTAGAACGGAAAGTCAGTCCAAGCTGCACTACATCTTTATGACACCTTCCGGAATGGCATTTTCGGCTTTGTTGTGATGATTTGAAAGTGGGTCTCTGCCCGAAGCTAGTCATCGAATGAATAAATAGTAAAAATTTCTAACTTAGACAGGTTTTTGGTTCTATTAAGTAACAGAAGTGTCTGCCGAGATGTTCCAGTATGCTGGAAGTTTGTACCGATGTCTGTGAGATGAAGGCTTATGGGTTCTGCTAGAACGGTTTCTACATCCTTCTAGTCTTGTCCATGGTATATTATGTTGCTTCTAAGGCATCAAGATTGCTTAACATTGTCTACTTCGTGGTCCCAATTTTGTTGTAATGTGTATCGCTGTTACTATTTTCTTACTCTCTATTATTTTCGACTTCCTTCGGTTCCCTGTCAGTCCATGATTTGCACTCATTAGATCATTCCATACACAAGGCCAGCATCTACTTCTTGGTTTCACTGAGGAGAGTAAAGTAATAAATTAAGCTGACAATTAGTACGAAAACCTGAATTTTAATTCAATTCTAGAACTTTTCATTCATTTCCATCATTTCATCTTCGATACGCACATGGAATACTATAGGCAAAAACCCGTTTCATACCCTCTCTAATCCGAGACCATCCTTTTTAATCTCCCTTTCCCATTGATCCCTCTCGGTTCTCATACATACTGCATGTTATACGTATTCCCCTATAACTTTTTTCTCAGAATTTGGGAAGTTTTACACACTCTAATGTAACAGGATACTTTTCTGGCTCCACACATTGTTGAAACGCCTTATGAATTTTCTTAAGTATTCCTTCCAATATTAAGCGCAACGACAGAGCTGCCTCTCCGGTGGTCATTTCCCTTCAAAACCAAGCTGATTGTCAACTAATGGGTCTCCAATTTCCTTTTTCCACACTGCTGTTTGTTATTCATGCTTTCAAGTTCAATGCACGGACTGTTAAGCTGATTGTGTGATAGTTCTTGCACCTATCTCCTGTTATTGTCTTCGAGATAGTTGGATGATATTTTTCCCGTCTGATGGTGTGTTCTTCTAGAAACCAACTTCAATGCTCATTTGTTTACCAGTTCTCCCATAGAATTACTTATGGTCGCAAGTCTTCCAAATCTCTAGTCCCATCACACAATTACTCTCCCACATACAGTAAATTACTCTAAGTTGAGTTAATCCCAATCAGAGTTTCTGGAAATCCTGCAGATGTGTCATGCGTGATTGAAATAATGTAAATTAGAACAATCACTTATTTTTTCATGCTTAGCTCAACTCGTTTCCAGACGTTATTCTCAATTTCAATTGCAATAGTTTACATAGATACTAGAATTTTTTTATGTTTGCATGTGTGATTTTCTGCTTCTCTTGCAGTGTAGTTGCCTTTTTGTTGCAATCGGAAAAAAGGACAATTAAGTCTTGGAGTGTATTCATTTGTTACTGCTAGAGACAGTTCTATTCTTTTTCTGCTTACAACTATTATGTCTCCACCAACGCACAGAACAGCACCCTCACGCAAACATGGAGGTAGAAAACGAAGGGATATCTCCTTATAAATATACACTGTACGTTTTTTGGAACCCAAACGTGGGCAGGGCCTGCTGCCATCATAAATAATCCAAAACATTAGCAGAATATACAATTCCTTCTTGTTAATTATTTCTGTTGTGTCCACGCTACAACTGTTTTAAATGCTGAAAATTATAGGGATTACGTAAATAAAATAGTGTCAGGAAGGCTATTTCCAAAATTTTCTGGCCTTGAACGCATATGTGATTTAGTAATATGACACATATAGCCTAGTTAACGTAAATTTCCTTTTGCTGATATATTTCGAATAACTAAGAAGAGAAGGAAGGGATGTGAAAAGAAAAGCATGTTTTCATAATTCTTTTAATTCCACTGTTACGTTATTTTTATCGAGAACAAATGAAGCTCTATCTCTGAAACTTGTTTGCAAACAGGCAGTGGTTCTTGTTCTTTACATATTCAGCTTTCGACTGGTATGCACAACATTTTTAACCTTCCTTTTGGAAAAGACCTTCCTCCGTGTCCTTTCCTAGCATATGGGGAAAGAAGCGAAGCATGCTATCTTATCTTGTGCATGTCAACGAAGTGAACAAGTAATTAAATGTTGAAGAAACGGAGGTAAACTTTCATGAAGATTAGACTTTTTGTTTTATTAGATTGTCGGTGCATTAGTTTCACTGTAGTTTACACATATTCTCACCTTGAAATGTGAAAATACAAATATGACTTGAAACAGCCAAGGTCGCTAAATTCACTGAAAAAAGATCTGACGATGGCAGCGCAGGTTGCCGAAACCGATCTTCACTGTAAATTCTGTACAATAGCGATCTTAGCTGTTTCAAGTTGTACTTCTCTTTCTACATTAATATAGATCGCCCCTCAACTTGACAATATCAAACATATACCGCTACGAAATCTTACCTGTAATGCGTCACACGGCGTGTGTATAATAACAGTAATGTACAGGATAAAAAACGATATAATTTATCTAACATATGCCCTTATCGTGAAACGTTATATATGTGATTAAATGAATGGTCTCAAATCTTAAGCCCCGTAAAATGGATAATTTGCTTTACCGTGTATGTAAGTCATTTTCTTTAGTAATGATAGCCTAAACTGAGTAACATATACGGCTACATTTCCAACAGCAGCTCATTTGCTTCTTTTTCCGTGAATATTTCTCGCCAGTTGCTGTGCCAATTTTTCATGTATAACCAGACGTATCACAACTGGAATGTACGTCTACATCTGTTTCAATTTACTTTTGAATTTTATATTGAGGTTTTCAAATGGTTCAAATGGCTCTGAGCACTATGGGACTGAACTTCTGAGGTCATCAGTCCCCTAGAACTTAGAACTACTTAAACCTAACTAACCTAAGGACATCACACACATCCTTGCCCGAGGCAGGATTCGAACGTGCGACCGTAGCGGTCGCGCTGTTCCAGACTGTAGCGCCTAGAACCGCTCGGCCACTTCGGCCGGCGTATTGAGGTTTTCAACTCATACAAGCATACAATGTGTTTTATGATATACCAATTGATCCGCAAAAAACAGAGAATCATTGATTACTTCATGGGGATGAACGACTGTAGCAAAGAAAAATTCTATCTACAGCATGTCACTTGCAGTACTGTCAAGAAAGCCATAATGCGGATTAGATCAGCATCTACTGGACATGATGGTATCACTATCCAGATGGTAAAACTTATTATTGACCAACTACTGCCCTCTATAACAGACATTTTCAACGATTCATTAATCACAAATGTTTTCCCTGAGGCCTGGAAACTGGGACAAATTAAGCCACTGCCTACAAAGGACATCGCCACAGCACCCTCTGACTACCGCCCCATCTGCCTTCTTCCTGCACTGTCAAAGGCCTTAGAATGTGTAGTTCATGACCATCTCACCAACTACCTAACTACTAACAACCTACTACACGAATACCGATCAGGTTTCCGTAAACATCGAAGCACAACATACGCTCTGATAAAGGTGACAGATGACCTGAAACTTGCCATGGACAGACAAGAAGCGACTATCATTTGCTTCTTAGATTTCAGCAAAGCATTTGATACTGTCGACTTCGACATCTTACTAGCCAAACTTAGCAGTCTAAATTTCTCATCAAGCGCAGTGCAATGGTTTCGCTCATACATGACGTCTCGTCAGCAACGCGTCCTGTCTGGGAATATAAAATCACAATGGCGCCAGGTAGTGTCAGGCGTTCCCCAAGGCTCAGTATTAGGTCCTATACTCTTCTCTCTTTATGTCAATGATGTGTCATCGGTCCTGACCTATTGCAGATACCATATGTATGCTGATGACCTTCAGTTCTATCTAAGTGCGAAACCAAGCAATCTCAAGAAAGCTATTGAAAATTTCAATACTGACCTCGATGCACTGTCAAAATGGGCACAGGACATAGGTCTAAAACTAAACCCATCTAAAACCCAAGCGGTACTTGTTGGTCACTCTAAGCTCATTAGCCCAAAACATCGGGAATCCGTACCACCTCTTATCCTAAATGGAACAAATATTAAATTCTCTCCCTCAGCAAAGAGTTTGGGAGTAATAATAGATGAAAATCTAAATTGGACAGAGCACGTAACTGCAGTGTGCAAAAAAAGCATCAGCATCCCTTCATGTCCTACAAAAATATAAAAAACTCTTCCCTTTTGATCTGAAATAGAAATTAGTACAAACGCTTATACTCCCATTCATTGACTACAGCGATATTATCCTACAAGGCCGCTCTCAGGAAAATTCCCGACGTCTAGAACTGGTCACGAATGCGTGCGTCCGATATATCTGTGACGTTCCACTTTTTGATCACATTTCACCAGCATATGCAAAAATGTCCTGGCTGCGTACAGACAAACGCAGAGATTTCCATACACTCTGTCTCATCTACTGCCTTATAAATGTACACTGTCTCTCATATCTCTCCTCGTCCCTAACACTCATGTCGGAACAACATGACAGAAACACACGTTCCCATCATAATAAAATCCCCTCCGATCCACTGCATCGCTCAGTCACCTTCTCCAAGTCCTTTACAGTAGCGGGAACCCGACTCTGGAATAACCTCCCTGGTTATGTTAGAGAACTTAAAAACATGACCGGCTTCAAAAAACAGTTAATGACGTATCTACTTAAGCAACAGTAATGCCTTCCTCTGTACATGAGTGCACTTCACCTCATTAGTTCCCACTTTCCCCCTCCTTGAACCTCCCTTACCCAAAACTCGCTATACTAGTAAACATCTACTTTACACACCAAGATATTAATGTACATCTGCACAAAACCTTCATTACTATTGCCAATCTTTCTCATGTTTGTCATTATTATTTGATTTTTATTTTTACTGTTATTATTATTGCTTTCACCATAATCTGTATGTATACCACCTGATTTAAAAATACTGCCAGCATTTACTTTATTAGGTCTTAGTCATGTTTATCATTATTATTTGATTTTTTGTTTTACTGTTATTATTATTGCTTTTATCATAATCTGTATGTATAGCAACTGTTGTAGAAATACTTCCGCATTTACTTTATTAGGTCTTAGTCACTACTCTTTATTCATACTGTCACTAGAGTAAGCTAATTTTCTCATTTAAACTATGTTCATGATGTAACTCTGATGTGTGAAATGCTGCATGTGTGGAACACTGGTCTGATGTAAGAGAGGGCCTGATGGCCCTAATCTGATCAGGTTAAATAAATAAATAAATAAATAAATAGTTGGCTAGTTGATCTCACGTTACATTTATTATTTGCGCTATAAATCATAATGATGTTGAATAGGTCACTTTATATTAACATCTCGATCATTTATCAATTTTTTGAATTAAAGGCAGTAATTCCTACCCAAGACCATTTACACAAAACGATCATTGGTAGTCTTCTGTGAAACACGAGGAGTTATCAACGAGAAACATTTTCAGTTTAGTTTCTAATTTTATTTTTCTGTCACTCATTTAATATCACTGAGTAAGTGAGCAAAACTTTCTGTTGCACCATTGTGAACTCCTGGTTTACGTACAAACAGCATTAATGTGGCGTAATGAATGCCATCTTTTTCTTCTGCTATTGTAATTGTGTTCACCATTGTTGCTGTAGACGTGCAGTTGATTATTTACAAGTAACTTCATTTGGGAACAGCTATAATGTGAAGAGCATAGATTGCTACTCACACGCCGAGCAGCAGTCAGGTACGACGAAAAGTGTCCACTTTAGTTTTCAGGCGAAGTCTTCTTCAGGAAGGAAGCAAAGCACACACATACATTTTACATTTTATGTGGATTACGTGTTATACACAATACTATCAATTATAAAATTTGTTGAACCATTATTGACTATTAAAGTATAGACTATAATTTTATTTTGATGCAAACGTTTCGAACAGTCTATGAGGTAGTGCACTTATCAGTGAAAATTGCTAAATTTTTCATATGCTATTTAGTTTGTCATTGAGATTTTTTTCTGCTTGTCTTTTTGAGGTGTACAGATATTTCCAGCGCCTCCATTAAATCCTTCGTATGTGATTATTAGGATGGAGTGTTTTAAGGCCTTTTTGTGTGTTTTTAAATGGGTGTCTGGCGTTTTTTTTACCGTACTGACAAAAGTCATGGGACAGTGATATGTACATGTAAAGATGGTGGTAGTACTGAGTGCACGTGATATGACATAGCACTGCATTGGCAGAACTGTCTTTTGTACGCAGGTGATTCAAGTGAAAAGGCTAACACGTGATCATGGACGCATGACAGGAATTAACAGACTTTGAACGCGGAATGGTAGTCGAAGCTAGAGGCATAGGATATTCCATTTTGGAAATCGTTAGGAAATTCAGTATTCCGAGATTCACAGAGTCAATAGTGTTCCAAGAATACCAAATTTGAAGCGTTAACTCTCACCAACGACATCCTTCACCTAACGACCGAGGGCAGAGACGTTTGCGTATTGCTGTCAGTGCTAAGAGGCAAGAAATGCTGAGTGATATAACCCATAAATCAAAGTGGGACGCACAACGAATGCGTCCGCTAGGACTCTGTGGCGAAATATGGTGTTAATGGACTCTGGCAGGGGACGACCGATGCGAGTACCTTTCTTATAGCACGAAATTGCTTTCAGTGCCTCCTCTGGGCTCGTTACTATACGAGTTGGGCCATAGACGGCTGGAAAACGTGGCCTGGATAGATGGGTCCCGTCTTCACTTGCTAAAAGCTGATGGTAGGG
The DNA here is from genome assembly GCF_023864345.2 of Schistocerca serialis cubense. Classification (NCBI taxonomy): domain Eukaryota; kingdom Metazoa; phylum Arthropoda; class Insecta; order Orthoptera; family Acrididae; genus Schistocerca; species Schistocerca serialis. Next base: position 231,678,319 of record NC_064645.1, read on the forward strand.
CTCGAGGGTGGCGCAGACGCCACGACCCCATGGACCCAAGTTGTCAACAAGGCACTGTGGAAGCTGGTGGTGGCTCCATAACGGTTTGTGTTTACATGGGATGGACTGAGTCCTCTTGTCCAGCTGAAACTATCAATAACTGAAAATGGTTATTTTCGGCCACTTGGAGACAATTAGTAGCTCTGCATGGACTTCATACTTGGATTACAATGCGCTATGTCACTGGCCCACATTTGTTCGCGGCTAGTATGAAGAACATTCTGGACAAATTGAGCGAATGATTTGGCCACACAGGTCGCCCAGCACGAATCCCACCCAACATTTACGGTATATAATCGGGAGGTTAGTTTGTACACAAAATGCTGCACCTGCAACAGTTTCGCAATTATGGACTGTATAGATGCAGCATGGCTGAATACGTCTTTAGGGGACTTCTAACCACTTGTTGAGTCCATGCCATGTAGAGATCCTGCACTACGTAGGGCAAAGGAGGACCAACACGATAATAGGAGGTATCCCATGACTTTTGTCACCTCATTGTATAAATGTAGTTATTGCTGAGTTTGTAAATTGGTAATTACCGTCTCAAGAATATTTGATGAGTATTGAGAGCAAGGGAGATGCCGCTTAAACCTCTCACAGAAATTAAAATAACAAATAAACGTGCGTATACTACGCTACAACAAAGGACTTCTAGAGTCAAAAGTTTCAAAACATTACACCAGAGTAACAAGACACTGTACTTGTGTAGAACAAATAAGAGGTACTTACGTCTGGAGGCACATCGCCATGTAATCACGAGATCCCAGAATCGTGTGCTGGTGAAAACGAGCAAGATCTTGGGTACCAAACTGCTAGTGATTCAGACCGTATTACAAACAAAACGTCCAAACATAACGAGACAAGAACACGACGGACGTCAGTTGTCTACAGTAATCGGTGGTGAGACGATTATTGTTGATTAATTTTGTGTGCTTTTGGATGTGGGCGTGTTAAATGCACTAGTTATGTTCCGTGGGCAAAATGAATCCAGCGAATATAGCTCGAGACTTGCATAACAAGATCCATTAACATTCTCATCACTTTAAGGGATAACATGTTCCTAAAGTGATCGAAAAACTATGCAACATTTATATGATTGTTTTCTACATTTGTTGATAAGTGGTAAGTGTAGTGGTGAAGATAAGTAGCTGACTGCTGCAAGGCTGTATGTACCAGCAATGACAACGTCGATGATAGCAACGAACAACACTAAGAAGAGATGCTTTGACATCAGTCTCGCGGAATGAACCACATAAGGAAATTCCTCAATATAGTGGATTGCCCAAATGAGTTAAATGACGAAGACATAGGTTATGAAGTGAAGTAACAAATAAATTTAAGAAATCTAAAGGGATTGAGGGAAAAGCACAATTACATAGTGTAAAGAAGTCGTGGAACGAGGTGGAACCCGCAGACAGAATTTCAGTGAATTTGAGAAACATGTATACCAACGATTTATTCAAGCCGGAAATTGATTAAGGGTAGTGCACAAAACAGACTTACAGATTTGGGGTTTGCATCAAGCGAAACAAATCAGTTTGGACTTTAAAGCTTCACCTCATTGGCTGTTCAACTTTAAAGGAAAGAGAAAATTAGGAGGAGAAAGATTACCACATATGTGAGCAAATCTATGCCAATACAGTAGAAGAACTCGTGTACTGTTCCAAGAAGTTTGTTACAGCAACTAACTTCAGATTCCAACAGTATGAAAACGCATATGTCATCAACACAGATAAATCTGGTTTGAACTATGAAACAAAATCGACCCGCACGTTATCATTAATTGGAGAAGCCGACACTAAATGTAGCGTACACCAGCTGGATGCCACATCCCACAATAGCATCATAACAATATTCCCTTGACAAAGCAGGATTTCCTATATCTACATTTTACTTGGATTTGCAGGAAGAAATGGTGTATTTGGACCGAGAATTCAGCAGCAGGTGAATAGGGCGCTTGCGCAAACCCACAGTGTCATTACGAATTACAGTGCATCAGGAACAATGGAGAAAATGCTATTGAAAGATTTCAATGGAGACACGATTGCGCAAACAGAGACTTTGCTTTACACTTTCTACAGAGAATAGAAGGATCAGGTGGTATACAGCCTTGGTGTGAGAGCAGACGTGATTACCATTCCTCCAGTTTGCAAACCTCTTAAACAACCGTAGGATGTGTTTGACTTTCTGGAAGTGAAATACTTTGTAAGAAGACTCCACGATTTTGCAACGCTGCACAGATACACAGTGTTTACGTGGTCGTGTGTCAATTACTGAAGTCCAAGCTCCCACACAAAATTAACTCCAAACTTCTAGGACACGTTCACATTTTCTTGGACATATACAGGTTTTGGTGGTGTACATGTGGAAAACTTAAGAAACCTTAATAACACGTTTTGATAGAGTACAGGAAGAAATGTGTGGTTGGAAAACTATTGCGTTCCTTTGCTGCAGCCCACGTAACGATCTATTATGCTTTCATCAACTGTTTGGGAGTGATCTCATTCACAATCCTACTAACACCTAAATCGCGCAGGGAGCCACAACTCACTCACCAGACGTACAAACTAGGTGCGTCGATAGGAGATTCCTATGATATGACGCATATACTGTCACGAGTGCCGTGTATGACACACCAGATACGTCTTCCGGTGGAGGATTCGTTTGGTATGTCACTTTTTCAACAATCGTTTGCTTATCCCATTCGAGAGCTACTTTCTCTCTGCTGTTAATAGAGTAGTTCTGATGAATCAACTTTGATTACAAGTCCATGCCTTACACTTCGCTGTTGCAAACGGACGTTACACCAAAACACAGGCACAAATCTGAATACAGCGAACAGATACAGCAATTACCGGATTGACAGTTCACTAAGTTGTGAAAAAATTGGACATGAAGGAGATTTGAAAACAGTCTGCCACTTTGCAGTCTGACACTGTGAGCAGACAACCACGACGCTATGGCTCTTCCGATTCGTTCGATATCGTACATGTTGAGCTTGGATTTTCACTGTTTATATTTGCTTATTTTTTTCTCATTTACGAACACTTTCTCCCTGTTCTCGTGCTTGATTTGAATTCAGTTTAGGCGGGATGTCCACTGGGCCACCTTACCGATAGATCTGAGTGGAGTGCGATGGGGAGTTTCGCTTGTGAGAATTTATCTTTTTTGTTCAAAGTGTGGACTAACTTATTTGTAGTTTATTGATTGAGCAGAAAACTACTTTCACTTTGTGTGACCTTAGTAGATTTGGTACTTTTACGAGAAATGCTATCTACGTAAGATATGCTGGCCAAACTTTTGACTGTATTATTGGTTCCAAAAAATGTCTGTGAAATCCTATAGGACTTAACTGCTAAGCTCATCAGTCCCAAAGCTTACACACTACTTGTGGTGTCACCGCCAGACACCACACTTCATAGGTGGTAGCCTTTAAATCGGCCGCGGTCCGTTAGTATACGTCGGACCCGCGTGTCGCCACTATCAGAGATTGCAGACCGAGCGCCGCCACACGGCAGGTCTAGAGAGACTTCGTAGCACTCGCCCAGTTGTACAGCCTACTTTGCTAGCGATGGTTCACTGACAGAATACGCTCTCATATGCCGAGACGATAGATAGCATAGCCTTCAGCTACGTCATTTGCTACGACCTAGCAAGGCGCCATTATCAGTTGGTATTGATATTGTAAATAATGTACAGACAAGAGCTACGTTCAACATTAATGGATTAAAGTTAAGTATTCCACCATCTGCGTCCGTTTTTCTAAGTTCTAATTTGCTTGTCCTGTTCCAGACGTCACGCCAGCCTGCGTGAGCTTAAACGCGTGCTTTTCGGCTTCCTCTACTCATACGGGTTGGCTCTCCTGCCAGCCCACAACACTATTTAACCTGAATTATCCTAAGGACAAACACACACACCCATACCTGAGGGAGGACTCGAACCTCCGCCGGGACCAGCCGCACAGTCCATGACTGCAGCGCCTTAGACAGTGTTTTTTATTTATTTTGTTTTGTTTTGTTTTGTTCTGGATCGGTGGGGGCTCGGGGGGCAAAGTGGGCAGGGGTCGAAACCCGAGGCCTGGCCACAGTGTCCTCCTCACCACCACCGAGTCTATGGTGCTTAGGGAAATGGGAGACACGGGAATCAACAGTAGTGGATGGCGTTCTTATTTATTTATTTGCATGTGTTTTTGTAATATTCACTAATATCATGAAATTATGTTAACACATCGGCGAAAGAGAAAAGAAATATAAATTCTGGTTAAAGAAAAAGAAAGGAGAAAGGAAAAGCAAAAAGAAGTAAAATCCGCGCAATCTGCGACGCGCTGTCCCATTCGCGGAGGTCAGAAGTAGAATGGATCGTAGGCGGTTGAAACTCAGACACCGCCGGGGGAGGTGGGGTAGGTGCCCTCTGAGTCAGGCACCCCCCAACTCAGTGGAGGTATAACAAAGACCGCTCGAAGATAGTTAGTAAATAATGTTCGGTAACGTGGCGTGTTTTCGAGAGCTGCATCGGCTGTTCGTAAATAGGTCCAGAAGTCGAGGCGGGATTTAGGTCCCTCATGAAAGGGATAAGCGACCACCCATCCTTTGAACCACGTAATAGCGTGACATTTGGCGGCGGGAAAATGTCTGTCCTCCGGGTATAGAAACATCCGAGGTTCGATAGTGTCTGGTAGCACCCGGAGATAGCAGGCAATGATTTGCTGCACGAAGCGCCATACATCTTTCGATGAGGCGCATGTCAGACGGTGTTCATCAGTGTCCTGTTGCTGGCAAAGGAGACAAAGAGGGGATTCTGACAAGTCAATGTCGTGCAGTCTCTGCTTCGTGGCTAATTTCCTGTTGACTTTGTGGTACCACAGCGCCCGGACGTACGTAGGGAGGAAGGGCTGGTGGACGCTAGTCCACACTATGGGCCGCTAGATGGAGGGATGTCTGGTCTCCATCACATTCCGGGGAGCACAGCGCAGCAACGGGCTGTAAAAATCCTTAGCCCTGGGTGGGCGTGTATCTGGGAGACTGGTATGTATGTAGCTGTAGTCGACGAAAAAGGTCGACAGATGGGACAAATGAGGCACGATATGGCCTACAGACACCGGTGGTGAGGTGGAAGCAGGTAGGAGGACCTCAAGCAAGCTGCGTGTTAGAGATGTACCCTGGCCCATCCACTGTTTTCTCATGGTACTCATGTACAAGGCTGCAGCTCGCATACGGACATTGACGAGCCCGACGCCACCATACCGTGGGGGCATTTAAGTGTCTCATAACGGACTTTGAACATTGAACCAGAAATAGGATAATAGCCAAAAGCCGCCTGAAGGTTGCGCCTAATTGCAGTTGGCAGAGGGAGAACTTTTTTTTTTTAAATCTTTATTTACCATCAACAATAATATTTATACATCACAACCCACCTCCTTATTTGATTAGTGGGTCTTACTTGCTACTGTTAGTTACTATTAGCAGGTAATTACAATATATTGAGTTGTGAGCTACAGCTATAATCTAATTTCAATGGGCAGCTATATTAAGCTATTTGTTTTAACTCCTAAGATTTTTTAACTAAACCTACGTACTACTTCCTGCAGCGTCATAGATGTGTCAGCAATGTACAAACCTACTTTATTGCCTTGCCCATCGAGCTAATCCCGATGGGCGTGCCCGTGACACTGGGCAGGCCAAGATGTTAATCGCTGCAGGTTCCTAAATCTAGATTTGTAGTCTAATTCCTACTAACTAGTTCTAACCTACATCATCTCCAGTGTATTGTCAAATCCAGGTTATTTTTATTCCCAACTCCCCCTAATCCCGTACGTGGCGGATTCCAGACTAAAGGGTCGGCCTATCCACGCACAGGCGGTATGGGAGTAGGGCACATATTTGTCGTAATCTGTGCTATTTAGTTTTGTTCCCTCATGTATTCTCTCAACACTTTCTGTGATACCTCGTTGGCAAGTCTATTCAGTGTTTGGAAGGTGTCCTCCTGTCTTATCAGGTGGTAAGTGTCATGGTCAGGTAGTTGGTCACGTAGTGTAGAAGCAACATCATTGAAGAGGGGGCACTCGTAAATCACATGATCGGGAGTGCCCTCCGGTTCACCACATTCACACGCGGGTGTGGCCCTTTTCCCGAACCGACATAAGTATGCCGGGTAAGGTCCATGTCCAGTGAGAAAATGTATTAGTCCTCTGCTGGGTTCAAAGTACTTCATTTTTAGCCGTTCTCTAATGCTTGGTATCAGCTCATGTGTCCTGCGCCCTGTTTCATCCGCGTCCCACAGTTCTTGCCATAGTTGTACTCCCCTTTGCCTAATCTCACCGTTGTCCCCCGCCCCAATGCCTAAGATCTCCTCTATTTTTGTTACATTTCCCATCTTAATCCAGCACCAAGCAGCCTGCTCCCTGATTTTGATGTCCAAGGGGCAAAGCCCCATTATAACTAGTAGTGCTCCCCCAGGTGTTGTTCTGTAAGCCCCTACCGATCTAAGAATCATATTCCTCTGGACCCTTCTCACTGTCATGGCGGGCACCACCCTCGTGAGCCTGTGTGCCCAGACTCCCGAGCTGTAACCCACTATCGATGTTAATATACTGTTATGATAGAGTTTTATGAGATGAGGTGGAAGATGAAATCTTTTGTGTCCTATGGATATCAGGTTGTTCAGTGTTTGGAGGGCTTTCTGGGTTACGGTTTCGATGTGTTTCCCAAAATTCCACTTCTCATCAATGATGATGCCCAAGTATCGTGCGTCACGTCTCCGAAGAACCGGCGAGCGCTCGATTCGTACAGTCGGGTTACGGATTAATTGTCCCTTCAATAGTAAGTAGGTGGACTTACTTGGTGACACCGTCATTTTGGTGTTTTGGCACCATAGTTGTAACTTGTTTAGGGCACTCTCTATATTAGGTTCAATGTCTTCGCGGCTACGGCCGCCGACCAACAGGAGGAGGTCATCTGCATAGGCTATCACTAGCACTTCTTCACTTTGTTGTAGGGTGTCTAGTGAGGGCTCCGTGTGGATGTCCCAAAACAGGGGCCCTGGCACGGAACCCTGAGGACAACCCTTTGTTATAGATTTTCCAATTCTCTTGCTAGAAGATGATAGCCAGACCTCCCGTTCCTCGCAATAGCTCCTCAGACAACCATATAGCGGCCCTGGGCACTCCTTCTCCCGCAAGCAGGAGAAGAGCGAAGGCCTCCACAGGTTGTCGAAGGTGCCACTGATATCAACCTTGATGCCCACCACGTACTTATGTGGGGTAGAGCCACAGACCTCAGCAGCCAGGGCGATCGCATCAGATGTCCATCGCCCAGGCCTGAAGCCGAACTGCCTGTCGCTCACCCCACGCAGCACTCTATGTGCAGCCAGTCTGTCAGCTAGTAGGTTTTCTAATATTTTCCCTAGTATGTTAATCAAGCAGATTGGTCTGTAGGATTTTACATTTGTTGGATCTTTATCTAACCCTTTCCGAACAATGACTACATTCGCGGACTTCCACACCCTTGGAATTTTTTGTTGTATCAGACATTCGTTGTATAAGAGAGTGAGTGGTGCAGTTAGCTGGGGAGCTAGGAATTGCACCACCTCAGCTACAATGAAGTCTGGCCCGCGAGCTTTTCAGAGGGAGAACTTGCGCGATGTGAACCAATTTTGTTGCCACATAAAGATTAAGAAAACCCGTTGAAGAGTGTCCTGGCGGCGTTGCGGATGACGTGTAACAGGCGACGGAAATTCGTTGCCTCTGTGCGTGTGACTGTGGGGGTAAAGGTAATGCCCAGGTACCGGAAAGTGCGCACAAGCGGCAGGGGTGCCACTTCACCCTCCAGGAGGCCTCGTCCAATGTGCATTGCAGAAGATTTGGCGACATTCATGGCACTGCCAGCGGCAGCCCCATAACGGGTAATGAATTCGAGGACTTCTCGAACCTCAGAGGCGGAGCGAATGAGGAGGAGGAGGTCATCAGCATATGCCGGACGGCGAAAAGTGTGTTGGCGTAGGGTGAGACCAGAGAGCTAGGTCGTCAAGCCCCCAATAAGGGGCTCAAGGGCAGTGGCATACAGGAGGGTAGAGAGGGGGCACTCCTGCCGTATCGAACGACAGATAGATACCGGCCCTGCAAAAAGTCCATTGACTTGGACACGTGAACTGGCACCGTAGTAAAGACGCCGGATGATGTCGAGAAACGGAGGGGGGATGCCCATTCGGGCTGCCACCGAAAACAGGAAACGATGACGCACTATATCGAAGGCGCTGTCGAAGTCTACAGCGACGACCGCCGCACGGAGTCTGCAGGCCGCCGCCATCGCAATTAAGTCGCGGCATTCCCCTGTGGCAGTCTGTATGTTAACCTGTCCTCCAGGCGTCGTTTTCTCTGGCGAGAGGATATGAGGGAGTATTGTTCGGATTCGCATTGCCAGTAAGCGCGCTAAAATCTTGTAATCGGCATTGAGGAGGGTGAGCGGTCTGTAACTCGTGAGCGTCGAACCACGGGCTGGTTTGTGGACTGGTATGATGATGCCTTCAGCAAAGGAGGATGGGATTGTGTGGTCAGATGTCATCAATTCTTGATACATAGTCGCCCACCGTGGTGCCATGAGGTCCCGAAAGGTACGGTAAAACTCAATCAGTAAGCCGTCAATGCCAGGCGATCTGTTGACAGCACCCTTAGCGATTGCGTTGTTGACTTCGTCTAGGGTGACCGCCACTGTCAAAGCATCCGTCTCCGTGTGGGGGAGGGTGCGCGTGACGTAATGCAAAATGAAGTCATCTGCTGCAGTTTAGCGTCTTCTTCAATATAAGTACGACGGTAGTGCTCGACGAATGCGTGGACGATGTCATTCTGAGTGGTCACCTGCGTGCCATGAGGCGTGATCAGAGTGCTGATGATCCGCCGACGACGCCGTCGTTTGTCGGACACTATATCATGCATGGATGGAATTTTTAAATCCACGTGATCGTGGCGTCGCGTCCGTATAACGACACCTTGCAGTTTCCGGCGTGCCAGCGCAATTTTCTTCGCCTTAGTTCTTTGCCGTTCCAACTAGTTGTGCGGGGTTGGCGGTTGAGCGTCCAGATCTCGGAGAATCGCATAATAGGAGTCAACAGTGGTGCGATGCCAGTCGGCCATGTCCTTCCCGTATCTCATCAGTGTCATCCGGATCGCCGGCTTGGCGCAGTCCAACCACCATGTCCATGTCGAGTGGTAGCGGGGAAGGCGTCTTTCGCAGGCTGTCCTCGTTTCAGGCCTTGTTGGCGACACGCCAGGTCATGCAAGTGTGAAGTATTGGGTTTCCATGGCGCACGGCTGCGCCATACTGATTGCGGCGGAAGGAGGACCGTACAGATGTAGGCGCAATGGTCGGAAAAGGCCAGCGGCCAGCGTTCGGCGCCCCATATCGCAGATCGAAGAGTTTGTGAGACATATATCCTGTCTAGTCGGCTTGCGGAATGACTGGTAAGAAAGGTATGGCCAGAACGGTAACCGTGTTGAACTTCCCAGGTATCGTGAAGCAGGAGGTCTCGCACCACTATACGTAGTTCCTGGCATGTGGTATAGTGGGTAATCTGATCTTTAGGATGCAGAACGCAGTTCAAATCGCCTCCTAGTAGGCAATGGTCATAACGCCACAAAACAGGGGAGCGATTTCCTCGGAATAAAACCGGGCTCTTTCATGCCGTCGGTCGGTGTCTGAGGGAGAGTAGACATTAATGATGCGTGGCCCCATGGCAGTGAGTGCCATGCTCCGAGCTGATGGAAGGAAGGCGACATCGGTCACAGAAATCCCGTGGTGGACGTAGATGGCCACTCCGCGGCCCATAGGATCACTTGCGGAGGCATGGGCGGTATAGCCATTGATACCCGGGAGACTAGCCAAGTGAACTTCCTGCAGAAGGGCGAAATCGACATCCGAAGCCCAGAACATCTCCTGTATAATGCGGATTTTCACCCTGGAACGGATGTTGTTGGTGTTGATGGTTGCTATCCGGTAGGCCTGGTGTCAGATTGCTGGAGGCTGGTCCACATTGCTGTCCGCGCAAGTGTGTGGGCGTCGCAGCGGAACGTTATCCCGCTGGCCCGCAGGGGAGTCTGGGGAGAGTATGATTAGTGGTGCGGCCGTGACGGCGCAGGGTCCCGTAACGGGTCCTGCTCCTCGACCTCCTCCTCGTGCCACGCCGTGGAAGCGGAAACTGGTGTATCTTCCATTTTGTCTGCAGAATATGTTGTAATGGTGCGTGGTGTAGTGTCGCCTGTGATACGTTCATGATTTAGTTCAGATTCAGCACGGGGCGCAGGCACACCGATAAATGTCTCCGCGCTCATAACGTCTTCGTCAGCAGTAGCGGGTTCTGGAGCCTCGTGCTGGTCGACGGTTACGTCCTCCTCGACTTTTAACGTCTCCTCTTGGCCGGAAACTGTGCGGCGTCTTCGCTTGCGACGTTTCGGAGAACGTTGTTTCCCTGTGCGACCCTCCGTGTCCGACGACGGAAGGGAGTCGCGTCGTTCTGGCAGAAAGGCCGCTGTAGGAACGATGAGCGAGTCGATCTCCATCGTGTTTTCGAGTTCAGGGTCAGCGTCCGGCTGCGTCGGCATCGTCGCAGCGGCGTCGATGGCCGGCCGAAGCGGCGGGCCGGCCGAGGCGCTCTCCGTCGGTGTCTGGTCGGGCTCGTTGGTGGCGTCGTTTGTGGTGCCCGGGCTCCGTTGCAAAGCGGTAGGAGAAGCTAGAGTAGCGGCGTAGGTCACCGGTAGCACTGTAGGTTACGACGTGGGTGGTTCTTCGGCAAGTGGTGGAAGTTGCGTAATACGCCGTTGTAGGCATTCGGATCCAAGGTGGCCTTCTTTGCCGCACCCGGAACAGGTCCGAGGCTGGCCGACGTATAAAATTATTGCACGGCATCCGCTGATCTGTAAGTAGGACGGGACGTGGCTTCGGAGATCGATGGTGACCTGTCGGACCCCGTTTAGGACTAGATACGTCCGAAAACTGTGTCCACTTCTCCGCAGTGTGGCCGTAGACTGTGCCGTATGAGCGTAGTGCCGCGACGACTTCCTCAGCATGAAGTTCGAATGGCAATTCGAAAATGCGTATCGTTCGCATGCCTGAGCCTGCGTGGTCGACGGTTACCTCCCCCACATTGCCATCAGCATGACAGAAGCGGAGCCCCTGTTTGGTCTCACGTAGTATGCGTTCGAACGCCGCGTCGTTAATGATTTTCACATAGACCGTGCTGCTCAAGATTGACAAATGTATGCAGATAATATCGGTCGCCGGGATCTTCACTTCCTCTCGCAGAAAACGCTCCACCTCGAGTGCTTTGGGTCGGGCATAATCGTTGCAGAAAGTAAATCGGAGTGTTGATTTACGGTAACGGTTCGCCATGGATCGTACAAGGTAAGCCGGCACTTAAGCAACTGCCGTCAGGATGTAAATAAGGCGAGCTCGCGCTCCGCACGCAGTCAACACGTACGTGTCCGCTCTGTTGCCCTGCCGAAGGCAGACTCACCGTTCGGCTAAACATGCACGGCAATTGGTTCCATCTAAATTCCCAGGAATGTCTTTCTTTCCAGTCATTTATTTCTGAATTTTATCTGTCACTGAGCTGTGGAAGTCATTAGCCACTGACACTTGCGTAACGCTGTCTAATTATTTCTCCTTGTCCTCTTTCTTCAGTGGATTTTTTTTACTCTGTGTACTATCGTTTTGTATGGAGCTTTCTTGTGTAGATCTAAGTGACACTATGTGGCAAGAAATATGTTGTTGGAATTCGCCTTTTCATGTATATCTCGAAATGGTTTCTTGTTGTTTTTATTTTCTGTGTACCAATCTTCTCAGCATCTACAACAACAACAACAACAACAATAATAATAATCGATAGCTCATGAGTTAATCATGGTAAAACAAATTTTATAATTGACAATCCTCAGAAATGTGAGACCTCTGACTGTATAAAAATTCGTTGTGGATCCAAATGTCATGGTACCTCTGTGGCATGTTTTGATAACAAAAATAAACAGTGTAAAATTAGGATCTGCACGTGTGTAATGTTCTGGGTAATGGACGAGGCACTATTCATGTAAGATCATAGAATAATAAAAGCGCTGTCTCTAACATTAGCGCATTAATATGTCAGATTTTTCAATTGCAATGTAACCTCAAAAAGAATTACAGTAGTAGAGAAGCAGAATATCTCAGATGCAGACACCACAAAAATACGACTGTTTATGTAAAGAGATGCACTTCAAAACAAGAATAAATTCTCGAAACGTCTTGTCTTAAGCATGAAAACGTAAATAACTGGTGCACGTTTATGTCATACATTTCTCTTCCCACCTATCCGCTCTCTGTTTGCTTGCACTCTTCATGCTGATGCCTTTGCATTCAGTTTGACCTGAGGTTGTTTTGAATTCAGTATCCTAAATCGGCTTCCCTACACCTCGTGAAATGGGTACGTTTTATCGTTCAAAGAACGAAAGCTTTATTTATTTAAAAATTACGAAAGCCTTACTTGAGATTGATGTCGAAGTTTGTAGTTTGCGTAAAATTTCCCTTCACATGCGAACGGCTCTGTCAAGCGCCCCTAAGCTAACAGCTACCGTAACAAAGATGTTATTGACAGTGTTCGGTGCCGGCGTCACCGCAACATGTTTTCTATCTTACACACTGGGACTGAAAGCCAGTGTGCAGACTCTTTATACATCCAGTGTAATGTGGGTTAAAGTATAGGTGGAGAATACTGACTGAAGACATATTTTAGAATTTATTTAATGATATAATGAGCTACATACATATCACTAATCGCACAAAACAGAAGTTAGCCGTTGTGCCTACGACTACGTCATCAGTTTTCGTTAGAGCATATTGCTGTTAAAACACGTATTAATTTCGACTGTACCCCAAAGATACATATGATCACAAGGATTCTTTCCTTTTTTCCTAATAATAAAAATGAAAATTTATGAATCTTAGTCACGGTTTCTCACTTCGTAAATTAATCAGCATACGTTTCAGAGTCTAAGCGGTTTATTCGTTGCACAACGCTTGTTTGAGTAATTTACGTGTATTAATATACCGGGTGACCCAAAAGTCCGCTAACACTTGCAAATTCAATCCTTCAAGGAAGAATGTAGGTAGAGAGGTAAAAATCGACATCCATGCTTAGAATGACCTATGGTGTTACTGAAACTAAAAGAAAGCGCACAAAATAGCCAACAGATGACACTTTATTTGATAAAAAAGAAGCAATAATTATCGTAACAACTGATGTTTAGCGCCGGCCGCGGTGGTCTAGCGGTTCAGGCGCTCAGTCCGGAACCGCGCGACTGCTACGGTCGCAGGTTCGAATCCAGCCTCGGGCATGCATGTGTGTGATATCCTTAGGTTAGTTAGGTTTAAGTAGTTCTAAGTTCTAGGGGACTGATGATCACAGATGTTAAGTCCCATAGTGCCCAGAGCCATTTCAACCGTCTGATGTTTAGCACAGACGATGGTCTCTACAACAAATGTTCCACTTGTCGGCCGTCATTCTCCAACTAAAGTTGTAGTCGATGGACAGTGCTGTGAACATCGCTGTATAACATATCAGAAGGTGAAAAATTTCCGTCGGATTTTGTCTTCTAGCATCCCTAATGAGATCGGACTATTGCGGTAGACTTGTCAATTAACTCGACAATCAGTAATCACATGTAAATGACGGATCCGCACGCGATCTTCACGAAACGATGTGCCCAAGATCCTTCAGCTGTGTTGCGATATGGGTCGGAGCGCCATCTTATGCTCAAGTCGAACTTTCCAACAGGTGTTTATAAGGCAGGCCAGGGATGATATGATTCTCCGACACATTGGCGAACCTCCCGCCCGTCTCGGTGACGGTTGGAAAAGCAACAACCCGGATTTCCTTGGAATAAAACGGTCAGATAACAATTGGTGTGGTAAAGCCGCACCACGCCGTGGCATTCTCGTTATGGAGAGGGGTTTCCACTACAGTTCTAGGATTTTCGGTAGCCAAGATTCTTTAGCTGTGGCTGTTGACAGACCCTCAGAGTGTGAAATGGGCTTCGTGGATCCACAAAAAATTTGACAAGTAATCATCATGTTCCCCATTTTTTGATGTGCCCACGCTGCAAATGCTCCTCGCGTCGCAAAATCGTTGTCTAACAGTTAATTGTGCCGCTTAATTTTCTACGTATAGCATTGGAAGGTACGCGTTGGTCCTCTCCAAACAGTAGCGTGTGAAATTGTGGCGCGACATGTGGCTTCACGAGCGCACACTTCACCAAGTGGAGATGAAACTCCTAAAGTCTCTACATCTTCCTGAACTGTCCGTGCAGCAGTATCATTTGTATATGGTCGCCCACTACGGGGCTGATCGTCTCAAAAACCATGGCTTCGAACTACGGTATCATTTCCTTAATTGTGACACTTGTCACAGGTCTTTTACCCGTTCTAATATCCGTACTGTGGCTGTAGGATCGTAAAGCTGGAGTTACGGATTCTCCATTTAGAAGCCGAAGCTTCACTGACAGTGCCTTTAGAGACAGTCAACATGCGGCAGTTACTGGGGCACCTGGCTTCCTTTCTCACTAGAGTTAATTCTTTACATGAGTCTCAGGCATCTTTGACAAGTACGAAAATTTTCTTCAGACAGATTACTGTTTACGTTACCCATGACACAAATAAGCTGTAATTTCATATCTTATTATTATCACTCATGTAGACCGCGACATCGATGGAAAACGAGATAAAGTGTTTCATTCGTGTTATGCAAGATTCTCTCCAAAAAGTGATGAAGATATGCATTCATCGTCGAGGGAAAGTGTGTTTATTGGTGAGGAAATATTTGTTTAACATCAGCACAACGTTAAATGTGACTAATTTTCTTTTCTATCGAGAAACTGGTAGTTATGGCCCAGCTTGGACTAAACAAACAGCAGAGGTAACTTGAATCTATTCTATCGCTTGAGCCTTGTCCCACAGTCACGCAGGGTCGGCCACCTTTAATCGTATTTGGCATGTTAACGCTCAAGGGGTGGCCGGATTCCCTTCCTGCCGCCACCCCGTACCCCCAGGACGGAATTAGTGTACCCCAACCGTCTGCGTCGAGTGTAATCCATGGAATAGGCGAATGTGTGCAGATGTCTGCGAGCCGTGTAGCTGAGGCGGAACGTGGGGACCAGCCTGGTATTCAGCTAGGGGGATATGGAAAACCGCCTAAAAACCACATCCAGGCTGGCCGGCACATCGGCCCTCGTCGTTAATCGATCCGTGGCCGGCGTGCCTACCCGAGTCCAGTAAGCAGCGTGTTAGCACTCTCAGCTACCCTGGCGGGTCAGAAATAACTTGAATATCTCCAGGTATATGAAGCCTCTTCTCAGGTGCTGGAAGCAACACAATAAAAGTGAGGAATATATCATTTAAGTGCTTGAAATATGTATTTCTGTTTCGTTATTCGTTACTATATATTCACTTAAGCTATTGGTGGCACTCATAATGTCATCAAATCACCGTCAGTCGGGTCTAATAATACATTATATAATCAACTAATTTTTGAGCTGCTGTTGTAGTATTCTGATTTTCTCCTGTAATGTGTGTAACTCTAATGTAATGTTGTATATCCTCATATTTAGTTATCATTAAAGTTTGACTGTGTACCCAAAAATGGGGAAGTAAAAACAGTTGCTGGTGTCACCTTCACAGAACCAGGCAGAAAGCAACTGGCGTAATACAAACACAAGCATGGTGATTCGGTGATGAAACTGTTTTCAAGAAGCGCGTTACTGAAATCTGCATTTAGCCATGGAGGCTGAATTTTTCTGTCGTTTCTCTCAAGTGGATTCAAAGACGGCTGGTCTGTCAGCGATAGAACGTTGAATCCTAAGCTTCTGTCCATTCGCTTGTCTCATGCAAATGTGCTAGGGATAGGGTAAAGTGTATAGTAATTCTGCTGGCATAAGCTGTCGCCAGCACACCGGTTGGCAATGATGTAGCGCGAAGGTCCAAAGTAGGTGCGGGATCAAGCGCGCCTGTCACGAGAGAGGCCAGAGACACACCGACAAGCAACACGCCGCCAACACCCTCTCGACAGCATGGATTTAGGCCGCCGCCGCTGACCGGAGGACCTCACTGTCACTGGCTCAGGCGCACTCCATTTGGGAATCTGTCAGAATATTAGCTGAGCGGCTCAGTTCACATCGCAGGTTATGACAGTACATAGCGACCAGATCGGGACTAGCAGTGAGACTAAAGTTTCTCATAGGAAAATTACCGATATTTCTGCAAGAAGACATGTGAGCTTGTACCACAGCACATGGACTCTATTCACGGTAGGAAGCTTCCTGTTCATGTAAATAAAGAACCGTATTAATCCAAGTTACATTTGTGTTGTAGAATGTGGATAACAACATCCTCTCCCTTGCTTGCATGGCACAAGACTCTATAGTGGCGACGAGGATACTACAGTGGTGACAAGGGTAATTCAGTGGCGGCCGAAGATAATCAACTTGGCCGAAGGTTTTGCTCGCTTCTCATGTGTTTTAGCTTGCAGAGGTGATCCTGATTATATTTGTAATTTGTTGTTATGCTCCTGCATGAATTCCAGGAGAGGAGCCGTGGAATTAATGAAAGTTCTTTTTTTTGGAGGCTTTGCTTGCTTTTTGCTATAACGTATTTGTGCACTCAATGAATTTGTAGACGTACAGTATGATGGATCTAACACACGCTTTTCCGTTTCAGAGCCAACAAATCGCGATCTTAATGATGACGGTAGAATTACTACTGGTCACACAAACTGCGTCGGCCGCACAACCAACCAACCAACCAGCCCAACAAATGCTGCCGGCCGGTATACCGCCGTTCCGGCAATTCAAGGAAACAGAGAAGGAATGGATTAACATCTGACTCAGTCCCAAGCACATTTTCAAGATCATCGTGTTCAAGGTACTGTACAGTTGGAATACTTTCTTTCGACTACGCTGTCCCCAGTGTTGAGTTTATTAACACAAAAGTATTTACAACCGCTTCTCCCGACGAACTCAGCTTATCGCTGCATTAACCAAGTACTCTCACCAGCAAGTCCAAGTAGTTGGAGCTAGATATTATTTGTTTCGCTTGCAGAAAAAGCCAAAACAGTCGTACCACCAGTGGTACACAGAAGTAACGGGCAAGACTAGGAAGTGTAAATTTAAGTGTAGTTGTGGTAACTTTTACAGTGATTTAATGATGGGGGATGCAATAAAATTGAGTATCGCAGATACTAGCATACGGGAACAGATCTTAAAGTACTCTGATCCTTCGCTTCCTCAAGTATTGCGAAACTTAGAGCAATATGATTCGGGTGACATAGTGGCCGGTAAGTTTGACCAGACTAGATTTGTCGAGTCGCCCTTTGCTCGCGACCAACCAAAGCAACCACAACGAGCACGTACACAGCCGTGCGGCCAGACACACGCAAACAGGCCTGTGAACTCAGTGAAGTCACGCCCTAGATGTTTTGCTCCCCATAAAAGATAGGATTACCCATCACGTAAAGAATCGTATTACACATGCGGAAGAAAGGCAATATCTATGCAGTTTGTTTGCAATGGCATAAAACCGCCCATTTTGCCCGCTGCCTGAAAAAGCGGGCTCTTGCATATGCTGTGAACGCTGTCTTTTCACAACCTTGCACAGGTTCTGACAGAAGTAAGATTAAGGGTGTGCCAACTTCTCGCACCATTGCTGAGCAACGATGTTCTCACAGACTATTTGTCTCATTACGAATTGCTGGTCGTCGTTTGAACTTTCAGTTAGACAGAGGTGCCTCAGTAACTTTGCTTAGTAATGGCACGTACGAACAGTTAGGCTCACCACGCCTTTCTAAAGCTAGCAAGCATCTCACTGCTTACAATGGACAGGAAGTTCCGTTGTTTGGGTAGTGTCATTTGCCTGCCACTTACAAATCTCACACTAGGACAGTGAATTCTACTGTGTGGAAATCAAGAGACAGTGAGAACATAGTCGCTGAGATGCCCTTGATTTATTTGGACTTAACATCCAAAACAATGTAATCTCCGTGTCAGCTTTTGCACCAAAAGACAGTGTAGCTAGCTTGCTTAATGGATTTCCAGAACCATTTTCCGAAGGAATGGGAAAAGCATGTTAATGGTTCAAATGGCTCTGAGCACTATGGGACTTAACTACTGTGGTCATCAGTCCCCTAGAACTTAGAACTACTTAAACCTAACTAACCTAAGGACATCACACACATCCATGCCCGAGGCAGGATTCGAACCTGCGACCGTATCAAAAAGCATGTTACACTGTAAGACAATGCACAGCCTTTTTCCGGGCCAACCTCGTTCCAAATGCTTTAAGAGACAAAGTAGCCAATGAATTGAAGGAGCTGCAATACAATGATGTAATTGCTCCCATTCAATCTAGTGAATGGGCAAGTCCTCTCGTTTTGTTGCCTAAATCTTCTGGTCGTATTCGAAATTGCGTTGACTTCAAGTCTACAGTCAACCCACAACCAGTATTTGTCATTTATCTGTTTCATTGCCCCGAGGAACTCACGGACAGGCTTGGTGCAGGACGTTACTTTTATAAGATAGATTTGCGTGATGACTTCTTGCAACTTCCAGTGGACGAAGACTCACAAAAAGTGTTAGTAATAAATACACACTTAAGACTGTTCAAATATTTGCGTTTGTCCTCAGCAGTGCTTCCGCCCCCTCAATTTTTCAACGATACTTGGAACAGCGGATTGAAAAAGAGCCATTTTGTTCAAAGTACCTTGACGATGTTGTCGTCTCACGTCGTACACCAAGAACAGAATGCCCGTTTGCGTACACTTTTTCGAGTGTTGTAAGAAGCAGAACTGAAGCTTCGTGCCGAAAAGTATGCGTTTTTCAATCTGAACTACAGTACTTATGTCATGGGCTTAACAGTCAGCTGGCCGGAGTGGCCGAGCGGTTCTAGGCGCTACAGTCTGGAACCGCGCGCCCGCTGCGGTCGCAGGTTCCAACCCTACTTCGGGCATGGATGTGTTTGATGTGCTTAGGTTAGTTACGTTTAGGCAGTTCTAAGTTCTAGGGGACTGATGACCTCAGATTTTAATTCCCATAGTGCTCAGAGCCATTTGAACCATTTTTTTGCTTAACAGTCAGGGTATGCACCTCCTCCAATATCATTTGTTTGCAATCCATGAGCTGCCTGTTCCTCGGAATGTGTCTGAACTGCAGTCATTGCTAGGCAAGATACTACATTCGGTTCATACCGAATACCACTCAGATCGCATTTTCTTTACATCTATTGCGTCAGAAATACGTGCCTTTCGTGTGGACCAAAGAGTGTAACGATGCATTTTAGAAACTCACAAATATCTTGCTCAGTGACAGATATCCAATGTATTTTGTCCCTGCCAAGCACGTAGCTTTGCAAGTTAACGCTTCTTCCTACGGAATCGGCGCAATGCTTCGCACAGAATTGGTGAACATGACCGACCTACAGCTTTTGCCTTGAAGGTTTTCAATTCAAACTGAGCGAAATCATTCACATATTGTAAACGAAGCTCTCGCTTTTGTGTATGGTGTCGAAAATTCCATCACTATTTGAATGGTTGCAAGTTCTGTCTCGCGACAGTTCACAAGCCTTTGTAGTCCTTGTTTTATCCGTCTAAGCCGGTTCCTACACGCACTGCTCAAAAATTGCATCGTTAGGCTCTGTTGCTTTCCCATTACCGGTATGAAACTGTGTACAGACCTACCGCAAAGCATTGCAGTGCAATGGCTTCCGATTGGCACGACTGATTTTGATGCATCTGTCACATCTTGTTGCCAAATCGATGAGCGTAACTCTGAATTCCTGGAATCTTTTCCCTTGCACTGCAGAAAAATTGCACTGGCCTCGGAATCCCAGATGTCAAAATTTTGTTGCTTTACATTCGCACGTCCTGGCCTCGTTCATTGAACAATATCCAGAAAGTTGTGCGCCGATACTTTGCACGTCGACATGACCTTTCAGTTCAACAGTGTGTGTTTAAAATGACAGTGGATAATCGAGCATGCTTATTCCAAAAGTGTTGCAAAATGATGTGTTGCGACTGATCCATCAAGAACATTGAGCAATTGTTCGCACTAAACAGTTAGCGCGACGGCACTGTTCTTGGCAGGGCATAGACGCCTACATTGAAAAGTCGACATCACAGTGTTGCGCATGCGTGGAAAATCAATCCGCCCTGCCGCAGACATTATCAGTTGGCCTGAGACTCAATCGCCATGGCAACGAGGGACATTTACTTTGCAGGAGTGGTAGACTCTTATAGCAAGTTCCCATTTGCGGTGCGTAAGCCTTCTACCACATCACGTAGAACCATTCAAGCATTGTCCTCCGTATTGCGCATAGGCTTGCCAGAAGTACTTGTTTCGGACAAAGCCCACAGTTCACCTGAAATGATTTCCATCAGTTTTGTGAACGAAATGGCAGTAGTCATCTGACAAGTGCTCCGTCTCATCCACAGTCCAACGGAGAAGCAGAACGTTTCGTACAAACTTTCAAGCAACAGATGGCCAACTTCACATCACGCACACACGTGAACGGGCGCTGCAATTCTTTCTCGCCCCCTGTCGCTCCCACCCATGAGACGGACCATCACCCGTCGAACTTCTGCATGGCCACCGCCATCGGACGCTGCTACACTTGCTACACCCTTCGCAGGATGCGGTGCCGCCAATGGTCCGCAAGTATCGCCTTGCGCCGCGCCATCCTGTTCTTTTCAGGGTTTATGGCAGCCGTGGGCCCTTGGAAAGAGGCACTGTTTCCTTTATGTACTTGGCTACTGGTCCCGATGGTTTGAAGCACCACCACCAGAACCAAATTCGTGCGTGTCATTCACCCCGTGATTCTCCTGCTTTTCTGCCACCTGATTCATGGACTCAGGGTCTTCGCAGCCGGCCCCTAGTGCCACCAGGGCATCCAAGGAAGAGCGGATGGACGATGCGCTCTCGCCCCCGCCGTTCCCGCTCGCCGACCCGATGGACGTGGACCCGTCGTCTCAGTCGCCGTCATCGTCCCAAGACAGGCCTTGACATATGCTCTGGCACCAGTTTTTCAGAGGATGTTTCTGTTCTAGAATGAGACTTTCACTCTGCAGCGGAGTGTGCACTGATATGAAATTTCCTGAGAGATTAAAACAGTTTTAATCTGGCAGGAAGTTTCATATCAGTGCACACCCCGCTGCAGAGTATAAATCTCATTCTGGAAACATCCCCAAGGCTGTGGCTAAGCCATGTCTCCGCAATATCTTTTCTTTCAAGAGTGCTAGTTCTGCAAGGTTCGCAAAAAAAAAAAAGAAAAAAAAATTGGCTCTGAGCACTATGGGACTTAACATCTATGGTCATCAGTCCCCTAGAACTTAGAACTACTTAAATCTAACTAACCTAAGGACAACACACAACACCCAGTCATCACGAGGCAGAGAAAATCCCTGACCCCGCCCGGAATCGAACCCGGGAACACGGGCGCGGGAAGCGAGAACGCTACCAAGGTTCACAGAAGAGCATCTGTAAAGTGTGGAAAGTAGGAGACGTGGTACTGGCAGAAGTAAAGCTGTGAGGATTGGGCATGAGTCATGCTTGGGTAGCTCAGTTGATAGAGCACTTGCCCGCGAAAGGCAAAGATCCCGAGTTCGAGTCTCGGTCAGGCATACAGTTTTAATCTGCCAGGAAGTTCGAGGTTTCTGTTGTTTCGCAAGCCCGAAGACGTGCTACGGTAGGGACTACAACATCCTCCACATTCACGACTCCTGGCTCATCTCTACGATTTTCAGGGTAGTCTCTCCCAAACCTCCCACCTCCCATCATTCACATCCTCCTACACGACAACGGTATGGCAATGCAGGTGGGGGGGGGGGGGGGGAGGGAGGAGGAATGTGCTGGCGTAAACTGTCGCCAGAACACTGTTCGGCAAAAATGTAGAGTGAAGATAGATTGTAGGCGCTGGATCAAGCGCGCCTGTCACGAGAGAGGCCAGAGACACACTGACAGCCAACACGCCACCAACGCCCTCTCGACAGCATATTTTTAGTCAGCCTCTGCTGACCTGGACGCCTCGTTGTCTCTGATTCAGTCACACTTCATTTGGGAATCTGTCAGAATATTCGCGGAGCAGCTCAGCTCACATCGCAGGTTACGACAGTACGAAGCGACCAGTTCGGGACTATCAGCGATATTAAAGTTTGGCATAGCGAGATTACCGATACTTCTGCAATAGGGCTATTGCTAAGGATCTTGTACCACAACACATGGACTCTATTCAAGATAGGTAGTTTCCTGTCCATGTCAATAAGGAACAATATTAATCCACGTGCGCATTTGTAACGTAGAAAGGGGATACTGGCCACCCATAACATCATCCTCTCTCTTGTTTCCTTGGTACAAGACTCCACACTAATACTATATATTTTAAATAGGTCAATATACAGTTGATGCTCTTCACGGGAATGCGTCCATATTTCATCTACCTGATGACACGATATCTCAATGGCCCAGATGGCTGCCTTATTCAGGTGTTATTGCAGGTACACACTCACGCCAGAAGTGATGTGCGAGTAATAAGAGATACGACGTCTCCCTTATGCACTGTGAACAGGCCTATACGCGTGCGTGAGATGCGGAAGATGTGCCCTCTGCGAAGCGAAAAGTTACAGCACTGCTGGTGGTAGAAACTAACTAAAACGATGAATTCCAAACTAAGACGCAACCCCTCAAAAACCAGGGCACTCTTTTTATATTTATAAAATAGGATTCCTCACCTTGCTTTAATGAAATCTTTTATCCCTATTACTAATGTCATCGGGTAGCTGTAATATCCAAAAATTTGTATTTTTGCTGTTGGAGCTTTCTCCTCGTCTTTCTTCTGTATCTTGGGATTGGATTGACGAAGCTTCATGGGCTTATTCGGAGTCAACGCAGAAAACCACTCTCAAGAAACAGGCCTCATTTCGTCGACTTCGTCAGCAGTCATCCATATTTGATATCACTCGACGCCGGACTGTCATCAATTTTACCGACAAGAAATAGGACTACGCTACTTTGTCATCTTTTGAGAAAAGGATAAATTTCACTTACACACCAATAAACGTGGCTGATATTGATTTTATGTGTTGCTGACCGACCATCACTCGCTTTCCTGAAAATCGGGCAGAGAAACTAAGCAGGAAGTCTATCATCATGTTCTTCGAACACTACCACCACTTCTAGTGAAAGGAAGGTCATTACTTCTTTGAGAGAAAATAAATATCATTCAGTTATCCCTGCTGATAAAGGCTCGTGATTATTATTTGGCAAAAACGGCCTGTTTGTTGGGGCAGTCTGCATATAGTGAGTTACGGAGCAATCCTACTGAGATGGTAAATCGGAAGACCATCACAGTTACTAAGATGAGCTCACTACCTGAGGCTATCATTAGAAAAACCTCATCTGGAGTACCACGCAGCTTGTATTGTTAATCCAAGGCTCATAAAGCTGAATCTGCCCTTCGTCCGAAGATCAAGAATTTGGGCACTCCTATTTATGATTTGGCCTCCCATCTTGCTACTGTTCTTAGCGCTCATGTGGGGAAACGGAACGTCATATATCCAACTTCACTCGTCTTATTTAACTCTTGAAGTGCTTATGGCTTGCAGCATCGGACCTCCTAGTTAGTTTTGATGTTGTTTCACATTTTACTCGGCTGTCTTTGGAGGAGTCCTTCTTGCTAATTGCCCAGCTTTTGGATGGAAAACCTACTCAGCCGTGTCGCTATGTATAGACATTGACATAATTTTTAGTTTGTTACATACATTTGAAGAAGCTTACAGTGTAGCTATGGGGAGTCCTCTTTTCCCCATTGTTGTCAACCATTCCGTGGAAGATTTTGAAGATAATGCGCTCAGAACTTCTTCCCTTAAACCCACTTGATTTCTGAGATACGTTGTTTTATTTTTATGGAGTGGGAGCTCTCCGTTGGTTTTTAGATCACTTTAACTGCCTTCATCCAATCATCAAATATTCTATGGAAATTGAAAAAGATGGCAAATTGCCTTTCTTGTATGTTTTAGTATACAAGGAAAGAAATGGAAGTTTGGCACACAGCGTGTACCATAAATCTAGGTACACCGACCGCTACCTCCATGCTACCAGTTGTTATCAGCCACATCAACGCATGGGAGTTTTACGTACATCTGTCAAGAGAGGTTACGCGATTTCTGATTCTTGTCACTTAACGCAGGAATTGGATTCTCTTAATGTTGATTTCCGGCAATCCGGATTTACAGATCATCAAATTTTTCGTGCATTCCAAATTAGACCATCATGTAGAACAACAATACACACTTGCAAATTAGTTGCTTTTTTGCACATTGCGGACAGTACTTCTTCGAAAATTTCAAGTATCCTCAGAAAGTACGTTTTTAAAACTCACCTCTTGCAATTGGCCTATTGTAGAGCCCTCGATGGAACTGTTGAAGATGATTTGGTATTGGGGAAGCTTGGCGTATATAAAATTCCCTGTCATTTCAGACAGACTATTTGTACGGTTCATGACCCACATGTGGAACGCCAACAACACACACGTCTGCTCCAGTCTGAAAAATCCTCCGTAGTTGAGCATTGTCTCGGTGAAGGACATATTATGTCGTTTGAAGAGACACAGATTATTGCTTCAAATTGTCGTTACTGGGTTGTCCGATGACATTATTCATTATGCAATATATGGAATCCTATTTTATTACATACACTACTGTCCATTAAAATTGTTACACCACGAAGATAACGTGATACAGACGCTAAAATTAACCGACAGGAAGAAGATGATTAGCTTTTCAGAGCATTCACACAAGATTGGCGCCGGTGGCGACACATACAACGTGCGGACATGAGGAAAGTTTCTAACCGATTTCTCATACACAAACAGCAGTTGACCGGCGTTGCCTGGTGAAACGTTGTTGTGATGCCTCGTGTAGGGAGGAGAAATGCTTACCATCACGTTTCCGACTTTGATGAAGGTCGGATTGTAGCCTACCGGGATTGCGTTATATCGTATTGCGACATTGCTGCTCGCGTTGGTCGATATCCAATGACTGTTAGCAGAATAAGGAATCGGTGGGTTCCGAAGGGTAATACGGAAGGCCGTGCTGGGTCCCAACGTCTTCGTATCACTAGCAGTCGAGATGACAGGCATCTTATCCGCATGGCTGTAACGGAACGTGCAGCGACGTCTCGTTCCCTGAGTCAACCGATGGGGACGTTTTCAAGACAACAATCACCTGCACGAACAGTTCGACGACGTTTGCAGCAGCATGGACTATCAGCTCGGAGACCATGGCTGCGGTTACCCTTGACGATGCATCACAGACAGGAACGCCTGCGATGGTGTACTCAACGACGAACCTGGGTGCACGAATGGCAAAACGTAATTTTTCGGATGAATCCAGGTTCTGTTTACTGCATCATGATGGTCGCATCCGTGTTTGTCAACATCACGGGGAACGCACATTGGAAGCGTGTATTCGTCATCGCCATGCTGGCGTATCACCCGGCGTGATGGTATGGAGTACCATTGGTTACACGTCTGGGTCACCTCTTGTTCGCGTTGACGGCACTTTAAACAGTGGACGATACATTTCAGATGTGTTATGGCCCGTGGCTTTACCCTTCATTTGATCCCTGCGAAACCCTACATTTCAGCAGGATAATGCAGAACCGCATGTTGCAGGTCCTGTACGGGCCTTTCTGGGTGCAGAAAATGTTCGACTGTTGTCCTGGCCAGCACATTCTCCCGATCTCTCACCAACTGAAAACGTCTGTTCAATGGTGACCGAGCAACTGGCTCGTCACAATACGCCAGTCACTACTCTTGATGAACTGTGGTATAGTGCTGAAGCTGCATAGGCAGCTGTACCTGTACACGCCATCCAAGCTCTGTCTGACTCAATGCTCAGGCGTATCAAGGCCGTTATTACGGCCAGAGGTGGTTGTTCTGGGTACTGATTTCTCAGAATCTACTTACCCAAATTGCGTGAAAATGTAATCACATGTCAGTTCTACTACAATATATTTGTCCAATGAATACATCTGCATTTCTTCTTGGTGTAGCAATTTTAATGGCTAGTAGTGTATAAAAATCAGCGGCCAGGTTTTCGATCGGCTGCTTCTTAAAGGATTTCTTATCGCATAGGGCACCCCTCCCCCCCTCCCCTCCCCCGCGCAGTAGTCGCGGTCTGCCACGAGGTATATAGGGGCCGTCCTATCTGATGTCACCTCAGTTATGATGCCGTCAAGACAATGAAGTCCCGCTGGATGACCGTGGAAAGCATCAGCATCTACTACACTGGGACTATCCACATTATGACTGTTCAATATACTGTTTATTGCTGGTAGTAACTGTTACTTCCATTGTTTAAAATAGCACTCTCTGTCATTATTTTAATTAATTGTAAGTGAAGAATAAGAAGTTGCTCATTTACAGGAAATCTTAATTCCTCACGGCATTCAACTTGCAAGTTTTAATCATGCTACTCGTTGTGTACGCTGTTTGCATTAGCCATGACTCACAAGTTCATTACGTGCTTTGATGCATATATAAAAATAGATGAAACTTGGAAATGAGCAGTAGATCTTAAATGAATCGATCTGTTAAACAAAATGATATGTCATACATTGGCAAACCAACATTATGATCATGATTGAATACATTTGGTGGTACGAATTAAAAAATTAATGTAGTTTTCAATACCTTTCGGAAATAAGTATCCTTGGTCTTACCTACCCCATGAAATCCGTGTGTCAGAATGAATATGAAAGTCCATCTTTACCTTTCCCACGACAAATACATTAATTTTAAGTCCCTGTCACTCAAACAACCTTAACGTGACGGAAAGCTGAACTCCAACGCCCTGTCAATTGTAGATCTAGTATTGTATTTAATGATATTCCTTATTTTAAGTACAAATGTACGCAAAAGCTAGTAACCAGTAGGCGTTTATAAATCTGTGTGCACGATCAGCACTTCTGTCATGCAGAATATTCGACTTCACATTCCGTCAGTTTTCGGGTGTTTTCCTTGGAGAGACGACTGGAACCTGTACCAAAATTGAAGAGCTATTTCTAAGAGAAACAGCGATGTCAAGGTTTGGAAAGCTGAAAATGCCTGAGAGTGGTGCGCTGACCCCGTGCTGTTGCACACCATGTCCAAATGACGTCATTGTTGGTATGGTGGGTGCCAGGTTGAGGTTCATTGGGAGAGTCCTTAGAAAATGTAGACCATCAACAAAGGAGGTGGCTTACAAAACACTCGTTCGACCTATACTTGAGTATTGTTCATCGGTGTAGCATCCGTACCAAGTCGGGTTGACAGAGGAGATAGAGAAGATCCAAAGAAGAACGGCGCGTTTCGTCACAGGGTTATTTGGTAAGCGTGATAGCGTTACGGAGATGTTTAGTAAACTCAAGTAGCAGACTCTGGAAGAGAGGCACTCTGTGTCGCGGCGTAACTTGCTGTCCAAGTTTCGAGAGGGTGCGTTTTTGGCTGAGGTATCGAATATATTGCTTCCCCCTACTTATACCTCCCGAGGAGATCACGAATGTAAAATTAGAGAGATTCGAGTGTGCACGGAGGCTTTCCGGCTGTCATTCTTCCCGCGAACCATACGCGACTGGAACAGGAGAAGGAGGCAATGACAGTTGCACGTATAGTGCCCTCCGCCACACACCGTTGGCTGGCTTGCGGAGGATAAATTAAGATAAAGCACCGAGTGTTCCGTGTATCTCGTGGGTTTACGTTTTTATTTTGGTTGGTAACAACAGAGCTGTTCAACACACAACAGGCACGCTCCTGTGGTAGCCTTGACTAGAAACATAGGCTAACAGCTGGTTTCACAGAAACATACAGAAATGATCCAGTAGGTAAGGCAACAAGGTCTGACTTGCCATCCA
The DNA here is from genome assembly GCF_023864345.2 of Schistocerca serialis cubense. Classification (NCBI taxonomy): domain Eukaryota; kingdom Metazoa; phylum Arthropoda; class Insecta; order Orthoptera; family Acrididae; genus Schistocerca; species Schistocerca serialis. The sequence goes on from NC_064645.1 coordinate 231,706,304, forward strand.
CTGGACTTCATGTGAAAGGAGACAGAAATTTCAGGTTTCTCTCGTTGATCGGCCCACCTGCTGTTACAAGATATTTAATGGACGAACCAAGGCTACACGGTTTTCTTGGGAGAGGCTAAGTAGAACTCTGATGTGAAATTACTGGTGCTAGGAGGTGAATTATACTCTCGTGGCAGACTCTGAGAGGAGCAGCCGGCATGATTCTGGGGTTTCTCGACTTCAGTTTCGGCGACCGATCCCGAGTGTCGCGGACTTCGTGCCTGTAAGAGCAGAGTGCAACGAGTACAGGCGCTTGCCTTCATTCCACGATGGCGGACGTTCGAGCAGGCAAGAGTGGTGGCGCTAAATAGGACGCTAGATCCAAGAAAAATTTGACCAGCTTCACAGAAATTATACAGGTGTGGAATTCCCTTGGATTCATTCGGTAGCTTCAACAACGCACTTCTCTTTAACATACGAGTGGATGACAGAACCCTGATTACTTACATTCATCTAAGCATTTGTAATTCCGTCTCATGCAAGCTGAACAAGCATTTCTCCAGTACAAAATGATGAATGCAGTTCTTTTTCTACCGTGGCACCAATAATATTTAATCGGAACTCATTTCAAGTGATATCTTTCGTTCAGTCGAGCAATTTCATCTGTCTACCCAACCACAATGACCCATGATCATCGCTCATATTTCTTTGACACCTGAACCTACAACAAAGTGTGGGATTCGTGGTCCAGTATTCGGGCCAAATTTATCATGAGCCTGGTCCGTGGTACGTCGGTCTCGAGAAATGTAAACATCATGGGCCTAGCCCGTCCTACGCCGGTCGCCACTTGTGATATGCCCCACCACACACAGCACAGGCAAGGTCCGTGACAGATTCTTTTCTTTCTCTGCACCACACTCAATTACACGTTATTCTTGGTCACGTGCGGCTTTTGATATACATGTTAGGATTGTATCCACAAAAAATCTTTTCAGAACGTAAGTGTAGTGATGAGAAAAATGAGAGGTTTTGACACCGACCGTGACAGTCGTGACGTCATATGTCCTGCACGACAAAAAATGCAGGCGATTAGCTATTGAGGATGACACCGCTCACAAAGATCAACTACCGTATCCCGGAATATGGAAAGAAATACGAAAAAGTCCAAAAATCTGTAAGTACACAATGACGTCTGCTATAAAACAGGTACCCGTTTGTCAGGTAGGAATAAATAAAAGATGTAATTAATATTATATTCGATAACATATTCAGTGAGAATATTGTAACCGAAACTAACCGGTACGTAGAAAAAATAGGAATAAATTTAAACAGGATGCAGAGAATCTACGACACCCCTCTTCCTGTGGATTAAAATGAAATAAAAATATATTTCGCATGTCTATAATAATGGTGAAAAAATTAAGAATTCAACTGAATTGATGGAAGATCTCTGTTATAGAAACATTTATAATAAGAGATTTTCACTTTGCAAATAATGATTTGGTTGCCAATACAGACAAATTGAGCAATATGAGACCTGTGGCCAAGTATCTGAACCAAAACTGTACAGAATTGCAGACAATGAAATAGGACATTACTATCGAAGAATATCTCAAGAAATTTAAGGGACTCATATCTCACAGAGAATTCAGTCTATCAAACAGTGCACGATTCGGTACTAAAACTCATATATGATATGAGTCAAATTTAGGTTATTGGTTTCACATTAAAATATATACATGCCACGAAATGTAAAATGTGATAATAGCAACTTCGAGAGAGTTGTGAAAGAGGTATCACAGTCGGTATTACACAGAGATGTTTGGTACTCCTCACCAGTATTATTGTCACTATCACACAATTATAAAACAAGTCATTGACACAGTACCAGCGAATAGAAAGCATATGACAAGGTATCTATGTAAGGTAAAATGAAACAAGGGGAATACAGAATGAGAAGCTGCAATCGAGTACTCGTTGAACAATGATAACATAAGCAAGATGTTCGTATTATGACGATAAAACACGAAACAGTAGATATGATTACAGAAGTATCAAATGGTTCAAATGGCTCTGAGCAATATGGGACTTAACTTCTGAGGTCATCAGTCCCCTACTACGTAGGACTACTTAAACCTAACTAAGGACATCACACACATCCATGCCCGAGGCAGGATTCGAACCTGCGACCGTAGCGGTCGCGCAGTTCCAGACTGTAGCGCCTAGAACCGCTCGGCCACCCCAGGCCAGCACGGAAGTATCCAGTCGTACTTCGAAACCCAGTTGTGTTACTGACTACAACAAGGCAATTACTGGAAATGATCGGCAATACCAAATACTGGTAACCTTCCCAACCGCGAAAACTATATGTGGATAGGAGATCGAAATATTTCCTTTACCTCTTCGATATTGGATTTTGCAATTCTCACATTTTCTGCAACAAAGTAAGTAACTGGAAAAAACTGTTGCGTTGATTATAAGGTTGCAATAACGGAATCATTAATGAAGAATATATCGAAACAAGATTATAAAGGACGAGTATCTTACGTAGATTTACCCAAGAGGCTCCACAAGAAACAGTGGACCCATTTTCCTAAGGGTATTTACCCAACAGGATCAAAATCAAGGCCATGAAAATTATAAAGTTTGCAAGAAAAATAAAAATCTTAATAAAACTTACATGGGGTTGCAAGAGACGCAAGTTCCATTACATGTAACTGTATGTTTCAAACGATATTACACCCCTGAAGATTGTCGATTTGTGTTGTTGGTTTTTGTAAGAGTGCAAATTGTATTCAGGTAATGGAAATGATATTGATTTATGTTATATTATACTGATTAATAATAAGTCTTTCTACCGCACTTGTTACGTGGGGTTCTAATTACAAATATTTCACAAAATTAATCCAGTTGGGTCTTATAGCCCGTCAAGTAGTGTGCGACTGGTACAACGTCGGACCTATTTACCGAACAGTGGAATGGCTTGAAAGCCGGGCGTTCGTGTCTTTATTTTAGGCGCAGGTAGTTGAAACTTAAATCGTTGGTCAAGGGTTAAAGAATTAAGTAACCTTCGTACGTTCTTTTGAAGATCTAAGTAATTTGCAGGTTTCTTACCGCTACTTCTGATGTTAATGAGAAGTAATAAACGTGTTGGTCATAATTGGGATCAACTTTTAGCTTCCCGTTTTATTCGCCATTCCATACAATTTACAGTCACCTGACCTTATCAGAATTAATTATTCACAATTAATGGGTACCTTTTAATTAGCAAACCCTACCAGTGTCGATTACTATTCACCGATAGAAACTATGTTTCAGTTAGCTTACACTGATGGTTTTCTCCTCAGATTAAGACGTTACAAGTGTTAGATATAATTCGTCTACCTTAACCTACCGGGATAGCATTTCTGTTCGTAAGACCTCCCTAGTAATGGTAAGGGTTGTATGCAGCTTACCCTCCCAGGTTAATTCTTTCTTATATGTACTGTAGTTCTACCTGCTAACAGATATGTTTTATTTGGGTTCACTTCCATGATAGCCCTTTCACGTAGTCCCTCATAATTTATTATTAATAGCTACGTTTTAGCTTAACATTTCCTAACCTTCAGTTCTCTTCACGTGTCAACTGTTTATTGTTCATGTTTCACTTCCTTATGAGTCTTCCTTTCTTCCACGTTCCTTCCTTTATCCCGTGTCTTCAGAGTCTGGATTTGGCAATGTTTGGCATTGTTTGTGGTACTGAGCGCCCGCACGCCCTGACTCTGGCCCCCGCAACCACGGGACGGTGTCAGTGAACCCCATCTCGTTGCGTCTATTGTTGTTCCTTGTGAAATTCTGCGTACGTTTTGCTAAGATTTGCAAATTGTGCATTCCCCTAGTCAGATATGCGAAACCTTCTAGAAACAACATCGACGCTGGCCGGCAGTACGATCCTCGCCGTTAATCCGCCTGGGATCGAAGTGAATTCACGAATCTCGTACTAACGCGCGCAGCTTGTTGGCCTCAGACAGGTGCCTCCAAAAAAGACTTTATAACATTTAAATTTATAATGAAAGTTTTACGGGTTCCAGCTGCGTCAAGTGGTACAAAATCCACGAGCTTACGGCTCAATAACAGGAAAGACAAGCCGGTTCCTAAAGATGCTAGAAATCAATCGGTCTTCAGGGCTCCAGCAAAAATTCGACAGCTGTTGAGGCCTGTGAAAGACGACGTAGGCCTCCGAAAGCCAGGAGTATAGAAAATACCACGTTGGTGTGGACAGTTCTATATCGGACAGACTGTGTATACTGCTGAACACCCCTGTGTAGAACATGAGAGATGTTTTCGCCTACGGTACACAAAGAAACCAGCGATAGCAGGATCATGCATTAGAAAACGCTCATCGTATTGCATTCGACGAGACATCATCACACGGACTAACAGTTTTGGGATAGCATAATAAAATAAGTGATCGAAATAAAAATTTGTGACAACACGCTGAATAAAGACAACGGCTTGCAGATAAGCACAGCGTAAGACCCTGCCATCGGAGGGTTGAAGCGGGCGCGGCGGCCGCCTAACGCAGACATTACCATATATGGTACCGAAGCGGAAACCAGTGACGTCACGGAAGTCAGCGCGGTTATATAAGGAAGGCAGCAGCAACCAGAAGACAGTCATCGCTTGATAATGGCGGAGGAGTACTCGACCGAATGCTCGTGGATTTTAAACCATTTGACGCCACTGGAAACCTGAGAAAATCTTTATTACTACATATCGGCGTGAAACTATGCACTCCTAATTTATATTTGTGTTCGATGGCTTTTTGAAAACATTCGAACAAGCAGCCATCTGAATAGAAATCTGAAATAATGTTCAATCTATATCGCAAACTTTTTTTAAAAGACCGAAACTGACATGTCAGTGGTAATTCATTTCGATCTTATCTACATCATCATCACACCATGTCTCAATTGGTGACTAGCAGATTCGACGAGAGGAGCACTGATAAATGGCGGAAGTTACTGGAGAGGTCTTCCGACGCTTATCATTTCTCCAGTCGTCGTTTTTCCTCATCACCAAACGAGACATGGTGTGATGTTGGTGTTGATAAGATCGAAACGGTTACCAGTGACACGCCAGTTTAATTTCTAATAAAATATTGAGATGCAGACTGATTATTATCTCATATATTTCATGGCATTTTTTCAGTTTTTTCAGAGATGCCTTTCTTTCAATTTGTAGCCTAGGAGATTTGATCAGGCGTTTCCAAATGATTGTTCAAATGGTTCAAATGGCTCTGAGCACTATGGGACTTAACAACTCAGGTAACCAGTCCCCTAGAACTTAGAAGTACTTGAACCTAACTAACCTAAGGACATCACACACATCCATGCCCGAGGCAGGATTCGAACGTCGCGACCGTAGCGGTCGCACGGTTCAAGACTGAAGAGCCTAGAACCGCTCGGCCACAGCGGCCGGCTCGAAATGATTGTATTGGAACACATTCCATACGAGTCTGTGCTCGCAACGACGGATTTTCTTTTCATGCCGTTAAAGATGCACCTGACGCGTAGCGATACCAGAACTGAGAGCGACGTAGAGCAGATTTCTGTTGAATGCACACATGCAAGTTTCGACACATTGGTTTACAAATTGAATAAATACTTATGCAACTGTGCTGTCTACGTGGAAAAGTAATTCGTAGCAGTACCATATTAACCATGTGTATGTCTTTGATATTCCGAATAGACACCTGTCTTACATTTTGAATAATTCTCGTACGAACAGTGAATGAAATGGAAAAAAAAGCCTTGACGTACGGTACAGTAAAGAAGTACATCTTGCGATATATTTTACAGTTATTTGCGGAGTGTAAATGTAAACGGATGCAGAACTTTCCTGGCAGTTGGAGCCAGGTAGGCTGGCTGGCTGAGGTTCCCTTACAGCGGGGCAGGACGGAAGCGACGGCGACAGCGGGCCCGCTTGCCGGGGAATTGAATTTCACAGCCGCCTCTCCGCCTCCCCGACTCTCCCCCTTGCATCACTCTGCGCTCAGCGACAGCCAGATGGTGGGACGGGAACACGCTCTCGCGCAACCACGTACCGCGTTGCAGAAGCTCCGCGGCGGCAGCAGTGGCACCAAAATGTAAAATCCTGCGAAACTGGTTAACACGCTGCGTAATACAGCAGAGCAAATGGACCAAGACAATGATACAGTGCGTCGATTAGAAATGAAAGAAAAATACCGTGAAATGTCTTTCGAGAAAGTAAGAAAACCTGGTGAGAGAAACTGTTGGAAAATAAAAGGGTATGTTGGAAAATAATACAGAGAGTTATCACTGGAAGATATCACATATAGTCGCTTATGATGACAGATGGCATAAAAACTTTCAATATTAAAAATCAGCATTTGAAGATTTTCTTAAATGACTGCCGAGTTAAGACAGTTCTAAATGGAGTTTTTTATTGGAGAAACAAGGCGTGTGGGAGTAATCGCACGAATCTTATCAGGACAGAGATCTGCGGCACTTCCAGTAAACGGTATTCTGAGTCGAACGGTCGTAGCCGTTTCTAATATTGGTGAACCGACACTCAGTCCGATAAACAGAACTTTAAGCCATTCGCTGCCAGCAGGAGATGGCCACCAAATGGATATTCGCCCACTCAGGCACACATCGCACATCATCTGCCACATGCGACGCATTGAGAAATTACGATATCCGTCTCTGGAACCGAATTGAGAAGACAACGAAACTAACAAAACATGATGAAAGTTTTACAAATTTTTTAAACATTGCAACAGACGCAGCGTTTAAAAAGACGGTGCCGAATGTCGGAGGTGAGGCCGCTTGCCAAACTTTTTAACTGCTATAAGTCGAATGGGTCCTACCAACATACAGACTCAACAACAGGCAGACGAATGGGGTATACCTCTACATGGAGTCGTCCCCCCTTCCCCCTTCCTCTCTCAACTTCAGTAACAAGTATCTTCCGTGGATAGTGCAAGTGTCAAGTAAGTCCCAATTACTTATGTTCAATTGAGTATTTAAGATGATTACGTAATAAAACTTTATAAAAGAAGGACAAAGATACAGGACACAGAAGGCTGGTGGGAAGATCATGATGTGCCTGCGCAGTCTGACCGACCTAAGCGACAATGTTTATCATTTAAGCTTATGTATTGTTAACTTGTTTGGTATTCCTCAATCCTTCCTATGTCGCATTCCCTGTATACCAACATAACTTTTTATGTTTTTAAACCTGGTGTGGTCATTCTTTTTATTTTTTTACTTCTCCTATTTCACACACCTACTAGTTCTGGAACTATCTCTTCACTGTATCAGTATTTTCCAGCCGTGAGACTACGTTGTCTTTTACACTGTCGCATCATTTTAATGTGACCACCTGTCAAAAGACTGATTTACCATCTTTTGCAGAGCGAACCACTGTGAGACATGCAGGAGGAGAGTGAATGGGGTTCAGAAGGTACCGACAGGGATGTGGACCCATGCCAAGTCCAGTGCCATGACCAACTGAGCCTTGTTTATCGGTTGAGAATCCATAGCGCAAGCTGCCCGATCAAGTTGGTACCACAGATTCTCGATTGGGCTTAAATACGGGGAGTTCCGTGTCCAGGGCAGTACGGTAAACTCATACTGATGCTCTTCGAACCACGCACAGAAACGCGAGCTGTGTGACACAGTGCATTGTCTTGTTGGTAAGATGCCATAGAGCCGAGGAGAAAGCAACTCCACATAAGGATAGATGCATACTTGTCATGATCCGCTGTCCCTTTCAAAATTACGTGACAACTCACGAAATACTACGCATATATTTCACCCTCCCCCTCCCCCTACCGACCATAACTCTTCTTCCTTCCGTCTCGACCCATCCAACGATTGTTGCAAGTAATTTGCTTTCAAACGTTTGACGCCATACACGCCAAACATCATCTGTACGAAACAGCACAAAATGTAACTTTTTGACTGGTGAACAGCAGTGAGTATTGGTACGTGAACCAGGTGTCATATGTAGCAACCTTTGCTGAACGGTAGTTGAGGAGAGACTGTTGATAGCCCCTTCATTCATCTGCACCCTCAGTTGCCCAACTTCTGGAAATCTGTCCCCCAGCTCAGTTCCCCGCAGCCGTCGCGTCGTTTTCTTTTTTCCTTTAGTATTTCAGTGCCCCATCTGGAGCTGAGTGGCAGCAGCATATGCGCTGCTCTTCAGCCGAAAGACATGATTTACACAAAGGAAGACATTTGAAAGAACAAAAAGGAGAAAATATGGTGTACATAGACATAAAAAAGGGAAACAGTACTGAACAGAACAGACAAAAGGGGGCGACTGTAAAATGCAGACAAACACCGTAAAAAGTTAGTGCACACAAAACAAAACCACACACTGGATCATAAGACTATCGACGGACGGTGTAGCACGGACGGTGTAGCACATAACAATCACGTACTAATCCAGCACACAACTAAAATCACAGCTCTGGATGCACAGGACAACAGCACCAAACTCAACACTGATGTAGTACATGATGATGACCAAACAGACAGGATCTGCCAGGGGCATACAGACAATGGAGGAGGAAAGAAGGGAGGGAGGGGTGGAGACAGGGAAGAAGGGAGGGAGAGGAGGAGAGGAAGGAAAAGGGAAGAAGGTAGGGAGAAGTGGAGGGGGGGACGGGCGGGGGAGCGCGCTGAAGAGGGCTGGGGAGGGAAGGACGTGGGAGGGAAGCAGGCGAGGGAGGGGAGCAAGGACTCAGGAATGGAAGGCGAAAAATCTGCTCTGGGAGAAAGAGGGGAGAGGATAAAGGGGGCCTTGGGGAGGGAGGGGGGGGGGAACATGGCCAGGTCATGGCGAAGTTCAACATCCTGGAAGTGGGTGTGCTGGAAATTGTGGAGGTGAAGAGAGGGAGGGATACAGCGATAGAGGCGTGGCAACGGGCGGGGTTGGGGGTGGAGTGGAAGGAGGAAACCAAGGTGTGGGGGAAATCAAACCTGCAGACAGTGTCAAGGATGTGGAGATGTTGGAGGAAAAGGAGGAGGTGGGGGAAGGGGATGAGGTCATACAGGAGTTTTGTGGGGGAAGGAAGGCAGATATTGAAGGCAAGGTGGAGCACATGGCGTTCGAGGATTTGGAGGGCCTTGTAAATGCAGGTGGGGGTGGAGATACAGTCAATGGTGGCATAACAGAGGACATGACGAATGAGGAAATTGTGTGGACGATGGTGGAAGGATGCAATCCCCATGTCCAGCCAGAGAGGAGTTTCAGGAGGCAGAGGCAGGAATGGGCTTTCTGCTGGATGGTCAAGAGGTGAGGGGTCCAGGTGAGGTAATGGTCGCGGGTGAGGCCAAGGTAACTCAGGATAGGGAAGAGGTGGGTGGCATGTTCATAAATGGTGAGGTAGAAATCATTGAGATGGAGGGAGTGGGTGGTGTGGACTATGATGATTGCCTGGCAGCAGTCGTTCACCATTGTCATCTATAGCCCATGATGCGCTACAGTGACCTCGGAGTCGGTTTTGAATAGTGCCAATTTCTCATGAGCGCTACACTTTAACTACGGCGCCACGTGAACAGTTTCGGTATTCCTTTTATCCTTGACTTGGAAGCCAATATTAATGCTTTTTCGGGGGCCAGAGAATTAGCTCTATTTCCGCATTGCGCTGACAACTGCACTGTTTTTCTGCGTCCTGACGACACGCTTTACACTCCCTCTACTGCTAGTGCTGCCACTAGCGCCTGTTAGTTGTTACTGCTCGTTGGCATCGTAGATAGACGGTGGTCGCATTAGTATGATTGGACTGTGCCTCATGCAGTTCAGCTGTCAGCCGAGTGTTGTTTGTTATTTCCTGTGTATTCCTCTACTTTGGAAGATATCGAGATGATTTAACACTGTCTCGCGTGCAACACATAGATCTCTGCAAGCAACCGCGTGGCAGCACCGGCTGTAGAGGCCACTTAGTTGGTATGGCGGTGGCGCTACTAATACAGGATGATTCGGTGTGTCGAGGGCGGCTAGTGACTCTATTGGTGTCAGAGCTGGCAATCAGACAGGTATCTACGCCCCCGTGATTAACGCTGGATTCTGAGTATCAGTGTGTGCTCAGTGATGGTAGAGTTCGGGTGCATATCTGCCAACTCCGATGTCACGATTTTGGCTTGAGTCGCAACAAGCCGGTCAGATGAACGGATTAAGTTCTACAAACTGCTGCCTTCAGAGGGTTGATCTATTCTAACTGCACTTAAGAGCCGCTTATCCGGCGTCATTTGATGATTTATGTGATACAAGTGATGTTAGTAGAGTGAAACACGTTCCGGCCAGAGCAAGGTGTTCTCAGGTTTGCACACAGCGATTCTATGCAATCTACAATCTGTAGCATGTATCCCATGAACCATTGGGACAAGTAGCTAAACTAATTCATGCATGTTGGGAAAGTCACACCGCTGCACTCATAAAGGTGATTATCACATGTGTTCGAGGCATCGGCGTATTAATTGTGCAACCAAAGGTTTATTCTTTAGCCAAGCCAGTTTCTACCAGATAAAATTGTTTAAAGTTTTTAAAATAGTTATGTTCCTGATTTTAAAAAAATATCAGTTACATTATCATGATTTCCCTCGCAAATGGTTATAAGGATTTAAAAGATTGTGTGATCAATTTATTGCACAGTCATGGGCCTTTGCGCTATCTGTTGCGTTCTCTGTTGAGCGAATGAAGGAAGAAGAGATCTATGAAACAGTAATGTATGCTAAGCTATGTGCACCAGGTGATAAGTTAAAGTTATGCTAGTCTTATTACAAACGCATTTAATATTTCTGCTAGAGAACTACAATGGTTTTAATACTTTAATTTTTTAAGCATTTGGTTCAAAGGCTCACAGTTAGTCACAGGCTAATTAGAGGAAATAAATTAAAATGAAAACAGTTCTCCTCTTGAGTAATCACTTAACTCATTAATTTAGTGTCAGCATTGTTCTTGCCGCATTTCGATTGTATCAGTGATTTGTATCTCCTGACTACTTAGAATTCTATAATTTTCTCTCTATTTGTTGTGCACTCTAAGACAATAAGCGACACACCACGAAGGAATTATCCGAATGGGACGGAAATCGGTAGATTTGATGCACATGTACAAACAAACAAATGATTACAATTTCAGGATAGAGCAATATTTTATTTAGTCAAGAGAAAGCGCTTAAAAATTGGGCATGTCAATAACGCATCATTCCGCTTCTTGATCTTATGCCCGCAGTTATTCGGCTTGAAGTTGGTTGATAGTGTTGTTGGATGTCCTCTTGAGGAATAACGTGACAAATGCTGTCCAACTGGCGCGTTAGATCGTCAAAATGGCGGGATGGTAGGAGGACCCTTCCCATAACGCTCCATATGTTCTCAGTTAGTGAGACATCCTGGCACATTGCTGGATAAGGCAAGCTTCGGCAAGCACGAAGTCAAACAGTAGAAACTCTTGCCGTACGCAGGCGGACATTAGCTTGCTGAAATATAAGCCCAGGATGGCCTGCCGAGAAGGTCAACGAAACGAATCGTAGAATTTCATCACCGAACTGATGTGCTGTAAGGATTCCGTGTATGAGAACGAAAGGGATTCTGTTATGAAAAGAAAGTTCATCCTAGAACATGGCTTCTAGTTCTCCGGCCGTAAGGTGGGCGAGCTCCAGGTTAGTAACGCAGCACTATTTGGGGAGTTTCTCGACACGCCTTCGCAGGTCTTCAGGGCTCAGTTTTTAATCAGGACTCACGCTGATGGCAATTCTACACCTGTCAATGAGATTCCTTGTCAAAATGTGTATGACGCCTGTGACCGTTGCCTACCTTCCGTCAGTTAGAGGCACACGTGTTAGTTGCTTCCAACTTCCGGCCTGTTGGAGGAGACGCACTGGTATGCATCCTAGAGACTTGTGACAGTGCTACAGTCTGGTAGGTCGGGCCAGTGGCAGACCGATGGCAGCTAATCGCACAACGCTGGATTTAGTCTAGTTCGATCACTGCACCATGAGAAGAAAATTTAATGAGGCGAGAAACATTGTAAAACAAAGTGCATTCTGCTTTCCCGCCTGCTACAGTGAAATGACTTGTGGGTCTCATGGATGGTTGTTGGAAGAATGGCTTCAGCTAACTTTCCTTACTTAACTTGCCAAGAATTAATTTTAGTCTTCTGCCAAGTTTGAGGCTGCCTGCCAAGAATTCCTCCCAGCTGCCAACCTCTTCATCTCACGAAAACACTTGCGTCCTCAATTATTTGCTGGATGTATTCTAATCTCTGTCTTCTTTTACAATTTTTATCCTCTACACTTTCCTCTAGTACCATGAAGGGTGTTCCCTGATGTCTTAACAGATGTCGTACCATCCTGTGCTTTCTTCTTCTCAGTGTTTCCCATATACTCCTTTCCTCACCGATCCTCTGGAGAGCTTCTTCACCCATCACCTTGTACATCTACCTAATTTTAAACTTTTTTTTGTAGCTCCACATCTCAAGTGCTCCAATTCTCTTCCATTCCGGTATTATCACAGTCCATGTTTCACTACGACACGATGCTGTGTTCCAGCGTACATTCTCAGAAATTTCTTCCACAAATTAAGACCTATGTTTAATACTAGTAGACTACTTTAGACCAGGAGTGCCCTTATTGGCAGTGCTAGCCTTACTCCATCTGTCATGGGTTATTTTGCTGCCTAGATAGAAGAATTCCTTACCTCATCTATTTCGTGATCGTCAACCCTGAAGTTATGTTTCTCACTGTTATCATTTCTTCTCCTTCTCACTACTTTCTTCTTACTTCGATTTACTTTACATCCATATTCTGTACTCAGTAGGCTATTCATTTCATTTAGCAGATCCAGTGATATTCAGTTTCAGTGACAATAGCAATGTCATTAGCGAATCTCATCATTGATATTTCATATTGACATTTAATTACACTCTCAAACCTTGGTTCGTCGTTGTGTAGATTGTAGAGTAGGTAGAAGAGGCTACATCCCTGTCTTTCACTCTTTTTAATAAGAGTACTCTCCTCTTTGTTCTTGTACATGGTGGATAATATCTGACGTTCCCTACAGCTTACCCCTATATTTCCCAGACTTTTAGCCATCTTGCAAAATTTCATTTTATTGGATGCTTCTTTCGGGTGGACCAATCCTATGAAAATCCCTTTATTTTTCTTTAATTTCGCTTCCTATATCAAACGCAAGGGCTGAATTTGCTATCTGGTGCTTTTACCTTTCCTAAATTCAAATTGATAGTAACTTAACACATCCTCAGGCTCCTTTTCCATTCTTCTGTATATTATTCGTGTATTCAACTGGATACAAGAGCTGTTACTGTAACTGTACGATATTTCTCGCACTTGTTGACTCCTGCAATCTTTAGGATTGTGTGGAAGGCGTTCTTCCCAAAGGCTGAAGGTATCTCGCCAGACTCATACACTCTACACACCTCCATCAATGGTCGTTTTGTTGCCATTTCACCACATGATTTTTGAAATTAAGATGGAATGGTATCTACCGCTTGTGCTGGCTAAGATGGCGCCATCACTCCGGGTGGCAAAGATGTTGCAAAAAGACAGATAGTAGGAGTAAGCGTGTCCATGAGGAGAGAGGCCATGAAGAAACTGCAAGACATGCACCGCCAACGCCCTCTTTACTGCCAGTATTTCGATCGCCGCCACGGACTGGAGGCCCAGTCAGTGTTCGTCAGTCAACGAGTCATCACTTGCAGTGCAGTGGGAGTTGCAGGCAGGTAGGCAGCACACAGCAACCATATAGGTGTGCATAGTGAGATGTGTACTTCACCAGCAGTGAGACTAACGTGGACGTGGAGCTTATACAACAACATGGACTGGCTTAACATAAGTAACTTCTTGCTCTGATTAATAAGGAACCCTGGTAATATATGTGTGCAGAGGATACAGCCACCAAACAACATCCTCTCCTTGCTTTCCATGGTACAGCTCTACAGGACAACCAGCTGATACAAAATCCCTACTGCCTTATTCTATTTTCAATTTTCCAACGCTCTTTTGAATTATGATTCTAATATTGAATCCTCCATGTGTTCTACGAGCGGGTAACCTCCCCCCCCCCCACGCCCTGGAAAAACAAAATAACACTGCTGTGGGCGGAGCTTGTGTAGTATGAATTTATTCCGCTAGGCTTGTACAGTGCAACTAATTGTCAGTTCCGTGCCGCCTGTAAAGTCTACCTGGCTTCTTCTGTTCAGTTCTGTTCGGCAGTGACTGTTTTATGTTCGTGTTTCGTTTTTTATGATGGCAAGTTTATGTGAACAACGTGCAGCTGAGAGCTGCGAAATTTTATTTTCTACTCTGTAAAAATGCTGCTGAAGCAGATTTAATGTTGAAACCAGCCTACCAAGATGACGCTATGGAAAAAATTCAAGTGTACGCGTAATTTTCTGTATTTAAAAATGGCGACATTTCAATTGATGACAAACCTCGTCTGGACGCCCATTAACTGACCGAATCGACGATAATAATGAAAAAAGTGGTTCCCCGAGGTCAGACCATCAATCAAACTTTTTGTTTTGATTTTTTAAGAAGATTCCGGAACAGTGTTTTAAGAAGATCCCGGAACAGTGTTCACCAAAAACGACCTCATATCTAGCTGACAAGAGACTGTTTTTTCAACCACGACAACGCGCCTTCTCACACAGCCATCTTTGCTAGACAGTTTTTGGTTAAAAACGGCATCGTTCCGCGGCTCCACTCACCTTACTCGCCTGACCTGGCTCCTTGTGACTTTTTCCTATTTCCACGTATAATAAGGGCATGAAAGGACACCAATTTGACAACATTGAAGAAGTCAAAGAAAACGACGGAGCAGCTGTCCGCCACTTCTAAAGATGACTACAAAAAATGTTTCAAACAGTAGAAGCACCGGTGGAACAAATATGGTAATTGTAATGCAGAGTATTTTGAAAGGAATAAGGCAGATTGGTAAACAGATTAAAAATATATAGCTTTTAAAAAATAATTCGAGTTTTTTATAGGGGGTTCCCCTCAGATATCGACTACTGCTTCTTCTTCCATTACCTCACAGAGGCCTTCAGTTTATGCGCTTTCTCCTCTGCATTTAACGATGGAATGCCCATTCCACTCGTAATGTTACCGCCCTTGCTTTTAATTTCACCGAACCTTGTTTTGCCTTTTACATACACTGAGTCAGTCCTTCTGGTCATCACTTCATTTTCGAATTTCGCCTTAGGTTTCCAGCATTTCCTGCTTATTTCATAACTAAGTGACTTTTATCTCTGTATTCCCCTGAACATTTTTGTACATCCTACTTTCATCGACCAACCAATGTATTTCTTCCGTTACCCATGGTTTCTTCGCAGTTTATTTTCTTGTACCTATATTTCTCTTCCCAACCTACGTGATTTCCCTTTTTAGGGATGTCCGTTCCTCTTTCACTGAACTGCCGACTGAGCTATCCCTTATCGGTATATCTATAGCCTCCGAGCGTTTATGTATATATGTAGATCTACACATATAAGTGTGGACTACAATCAAAAATGGTTCAAATGGCTCTGAGCACTAAGGGACTTAACATCTATGGTCATCAGTCCCCTAGAACTTAGAACTACTTAAACCTGACTAACCTAAGGACATCACACAACACCCAGCCATCACGAGGCAGAGAAAATCCCTGACCCCGCCGGGAATCGAACCCGGGAACCCGGGCGTGCACTACATTAAGCCCTAATCTGATTGTGTGTTGTTGGCATTAATGACTAAGTCTAGTAACTGTAATGTCAATAGTCATTTAATTTAAAATTATCGGCTCTGATGAATATATAAATATTTATTCAAAATTCTGAAACAGTTTTTTTTTTTTTTTTTCTTTTTACTTACGTTTAATCTCTATTAAGCGTGATCCATGCGTCAGCCTATAATTTTCTGTTTTCGTTGTGTATGTTTGTCTCTTTCCGTGTTTTAGGTGCGTTTTTGTAAATATTTTAGTATTCACGGTTGGACAGTTTAATGTTCTGATAAAATTATGAAGTTCTATTACTTTCCAAGCCGGTGTCCAGGTCAACAATGCCGATGACAGAGGCTAGCTGCTTATTGTAGTCTTTTCGCTTAAATGAACGTTTCATATAATCTGTTAGCGCCCGTGGAGCATCTCATGGGTTTTTACTGTCACTTTCCATTACAAGTTCCTCGGTACCTGCCGTCGGTATCTTTTCAGGTATCGTGCTCGAAAATGAGCTGATACTTGAAACCACTTTAACGTACTGGGAAACGAAAAACGATTTCAGTATCTGGTGTGGAACCAATCAGATATTTCCAGCAGGGATTTAACACAGTGTTCGCCCCAAGTTCTGAATTGAATTTTTTTAAGCATTTCTGTATCCTTTCTTCTCAGTGAGCACCATTGTTGTCACACTTTTTTGCATTTGTTCCTCAACCTTTCTGATGGACGGTTCTTGTAGAGTTCCGTGTCCTACTTCACTGCAACCTTCACCATCAAAATCACTTACGGTTTAAACTTACATCAATATCGAGAAACATAATGAAGGAAGGTTGCGTAGTATCAGTCCACATACACTCCGGAGTCAATTGAAAGACCTCGAACACCATCGCCCAGAAAATTAATTACATTTACGTTAAACGTTGAATCTCTTGCATGCAGTCCATATGCCACGCTCGCTACTTGAACAGACAAAACCTCTCTTATTTTCCTCCTTGAACATATTGGGGGCATCATCAGCCAAGAAAATAATTGTGTTTGCATTAAACACATGTCTATCGTACGTAGCTAGGTGGAGCAGAGGTTAGTACACTACATTCGCATTCGGGAGGACGATGGCTCAATTCCCCGTCCAATCAATCTTATTCTCCTGGTTTTCGAATTTCCTAAATAACTCCATCTATAATGACTTCGATGCCGAAGAGACGTTAAATCTTATTATTCCTCTCTCAACTGTTTCGCGTGCTGGTTTATATACAGGATGTCTCACCTAACCACGCCACCTCATATATTCCCGAAATGAAACAAAATGTAAAAAATATAATAGCCCAGTGATGCACCTATTTCTGGAGCTAACACAATGGGTCGTAATTCATAATGCATAGAAATAAACAAATACCACTTTCAACACAAAAATTCGGTCGTTAAAATGGCACATGGATCTTTTTGTTACCGAAACGGAAATTATACAATTAGTGAAGGTCAACTTGGTTTCACTGCTCCAACCCTAATACCTCCTGGAATAATTCGAATATAAATAATGGAGAGGGTGCCACAGTTTTGTCGTAATGAGGGTTGCCTGCACTGTCCAGAAGCCCGCTAGAGGCAAGCCTTGCTCTGCAAATTTCGGCAGAAACTGTGACACCGCTGCCATCCTGTAAAGCCTAGGTTTATCAGAAGGTACGAGTTTCAAAACACTGTAAACATGTTTTCCATCAATAATTGTATCTCTTGTTTTCACTTCCGTAGAAAAAACATACATGACCCAGTTTAACGAAAAAAAAACCAAATTTTTGTAGAAAGAGGTGTTTGTTTACATTTATAGATTGTCCATTACTGCCCACTGCGTGAGCCCCTGATATGGGTGCATCCCTGACCAATTTTATATTTCAAGTTTTGTGTTTTGTGATTTCGGCAGTATATGAGATGGCAGATTTAGATATAACACATCATTATACGCATAGACATGGACGATAGGAAGGTAAGTAAACCTCGCGCTTTTGTTCTTTAAGGTACAACTAAAGGTCGTGTTAGCTTCAGAAGAAATGTTGGGCTTCCCTCGTTGTAATGTTCCTTTGCTTGAGTCGTTTGCAACAATTTAAAGTTCATACTGAGATTCCTAATTAAACATGTACCGTGATCTCTGCCGAGCTATAAGATTACTAAATCTGAGTTCGAACTTCACGAGGAGAAGTTGTACATACCAAAATAACTACTAGTAAGCTGAAATTTTAGCGAAAGTTTGTATATATTATACATTTCGTCGAAAGCGCTTCTACTGTAGGGAGAAGACGTGCTTCATTTTACATGGATTGCGAAGAACATCAAGAACCACCTGTACCTGTACTCCCTGCCGCCGTCGGATAAGCAGCTGCAGCAGCAAGTCGTATACTCTTAGCTCACTTATTTGTTACATAGTTTAATTCTTAATTTCTTTGCGTGTTTTTGGTACTTGAATTGCTTAATTTATAAATTTCGGGCGTATTATAGCATTTGAGAGTTGTAGCATCGCGTTTTAGTACCTGAATAGTGTAAAATCGCGTAGTCTCCTTCCGCCGCCGAGCAGTGTGTCAGCATTGCCCAAGTAGCAGCATTACTGCATTTACTAGGCAATCTTGTATTTTAATAACCGTTTAACTTTTGTGTCGAATTGTTTGTGCTCTCAGTAGATTAGTTCAGACGTTCTTTGTACAACAGTTTTTAGCATGGATAGGGACTGCAACTGCTGTGTTCGGATGCAGGCTGAGTTGGCATCCCTTCGCTCCCAGCTTCAGGCAGTGTTGGCTTCGGTCACACAGCTTGAGGCTGTTGCCAATGGGCATCACTGTGGGGGCCCGGATGGGGGTTTATCGGGGACGGCCAGCTCGTCCCACGCATCACCCGATCGGACTAAGACTGTGGCTGCCCGGGATACTGCCCACATTGAGGCTGACCCCTCACCTGTGGTAGAGTGGAACGTCGTCTCGAGGTGTGGCAGGGGGCGAAAGACATTCCGAAGGGCTGAATGGAAGGCCTCTCCAGTTTGTCTGACGAACCGGTTTCAGGCTCTGTCTCAGGCTGATACTGATCTTCGGCCGGACATGGCTGCTTGTTCTGTTCCAGAGGTTGCCCCTCAGTCTGCAAGATCCGGGCGGTCGCAGAGGGTGGGCTTACAGGTAGTTGGGAGCTCCAACGTCAGGCGCGTAATGAGGCCCCTTAGGGATATGGCAGCAAGAGAGGGGAAGAAAACCAATGTGCACTCCGTGTGCATACTGGGGGGAGTCACTCCAGATGTGGAAAGTGTCCTTCCGGATGCCATGAAGGGTACAGGGTGCACCCATCTGCAGGTGGTCGCTCATGTCGGCACCAATGATGTGTGTCGCTATGGATCGGAGGAAATCCTCTCTGGCTTATGGCGGCTATCTGTTTTGGTGAAAACTGCCAGTCTCGCTAGGGGGATGAAAGCAGAGCTCACCATCTGCAGCATTGTCGACAGGACTGACTACGGACCTTTGGTACAGAGTCGAGTGGAGGTTCTGGATCAGAGGCTGATACGGTTCTGCGACCGTGTGGGCAGCAGATTTCTCGACTTGCGCCATAGGGTGGTGGGGTTTCGGGTTCCGCTGGATAGGTCAGGAGTCCACTACACGCAGCAAGCGGCTACACGAGTAGCAGGGATTGTGTGGCGTGGACTGGGCCGTTTTTTAGGTTAGATGGCCTCGGGCAAGTACAGAAAGGGCAACAGCCTCAAAGGGTGTGGGGCAAAGCCAGGACATGCGGGGACCAAGCAGCAATCGGTATTGTAGTTTTAAACTGTCGAAGCTGCATTGGTAAAGTACCGGAACATCAAGCGCTGATAGAAAGCACCGCAGCTGAAATCGTTATAGGTACAGAAAGCTGGCTGAAGCCAGAGATAAACTCTGCCGAAATTTTTACAAAGGCACAGACGGTGTTTAGAAAGGATAGATTGCATGCAACCGGTGGTGGCGTGTTCGTCGCTGTTAGTAGTAGTTTATCCTGTAGTGAAGTAGAAGTGGATAGTTCCTGTGAATTATTATGAATGGAGGTTACACTCATCAACCTAACCATGTTAATAATTGGCTCCTTTTACCGACCTCCTGACTCAGCAGCATTAGTGGCAGAAAAACTGAGAGAAAATTTGGAATACATTTCACATTAATTTTCTCAGCATGTTATAGTCTTAGGTGGAGATCTCAATTTACCAGATATAGACTGGGACACTCAGATGTTTAGGACGGGTGGTAGGGACAGTGCATCGAGTGACATTATACCGAGTGCACTATCCGAAAATTACCTCGAGGAATTAAACAGAGTACCCACTCGTTGAGATAACATCTTGGACCTACTGATAACAAACAGACCCGAACTTTTCGACTCTGTAAGTGTAGAACAGGGAATCAGTGATCATAAGGCCGTTGCAGCATCCCTGAATATGGAAGTAAATAGGAATATAAAAAGGTGTACCTGTTTAGCAAGAGTAATAGAAGGCAGATTTCAGGCTACCTAACAGATCGAAACGAAAATTTCTGTTCCGACACTGACCATGTTGAGTGTTTATGGAAAAAGTTCAAGGCAATCGTAAAATGCGTTTTAGACAGGCACGTGCCGAGTAAAACCGTGAGGGACGGGAAAATCCCACCGTGGTTCAACAACAAAGTTAGGAAACTACTGCGAAAGCAAAGAGAGCTTCACTCCAAGTTTAAACGCAGCAAAAACCTCTCAAACAAGCAGAAGCTAAACGATGTCAAAGTTAGCGTAAGGAGGGCTATGCGTGAAGCGTTCAGTGAATTCGAATGTAAAATTCTATGTACCAACTTGACAGAAATCCTAGGAAGTTCTGGTCTTACGTTAAATCAGTAAGTGGCTCGAAACAGCATATCCAGACACTCCGGGATGATGATGGCATTGAAACAGAGGATGACAAGCATAAAGCTGAAGTACTAAACACCTTATTCCAAAGCTGTTTCACAGAGGAAGACCGCACTGCAGTTCCTTCTCTAAATCCTCGCACAAATGAAAAAATGACTGACATCGAAATAAGTGTCCAAGGAATAGAAAAGCAACTGGAAAAACTCAACAGAGAAAAGTCCACTGGACCTGACGGGATACCAATTTGATTCTACACAGAGTACGCGAAAGAACTTGCCCCCCTTCCAACAGCCGTGTACCGCAAGTCTCTAGAGGAACGGAAGGTTCCAAATGATTGGAAAAGAGCACAGGTAGTCCCAGTCCTCATGAAGGGTCGTCGAGCAGATGCGCAAAACTATAGCCCTAAATCTCTGACGTCTACCTGTTGTAGACTTTTAGACCATGTTTTTTGCTCGCGTATGATGTCGTTTTTGGAAACCCAGAATCTACTCTAGGAGTCAGCATGGATTCCGGAAACAGCGATCGTGTGAGACCCAACTCGCTTTATTGGTTAATGAGACCCAGAAAATATTAGATACAGGCTCCAAGGTAGATGCTATTTTCCTTGACTTCCGGAAGGCGTTCGATACAGTTCCGCACTGTCGCCTGATGAACAAAGTAAGAGCCTACGGAATATCAGGCCAGCTGTGTGGCTGGATTGAAGAGCATTTAGCAAACAGAACACAGCATTTTGTTATCAATGGAGAGACGTCAACAGACGTTAAAGTAACCTCTGGCGTGCCGCAGGGGAGTGTTATGGGACCATTGCTCTTCACAATATATGTATAAATGACCTAGTAGATAGTGTCGGAAGTTCCAAGCGGCTTTTCGCGGATGATGCTGTAGTATACAGAGAAGTTGCAGCATTAGAAAATTGTAGCGAAATGCAGGAAGATCTGCAGCAGATAGGCACTTGGTGCAGGGAGTGGCAACTGACCCTTAACATATACATATTGGAATGTATTGCGAATACATAGAAAGAAGGATCCTTTATTGTATGATTATATGATAGCGGAACAAACACTGGTAGCAGTTACTTCTGTAAAATATCTGCGAGTATGCGTACGGAACGATTTGTAGTGCAATGATCATATAAAATTAATTGATGGTAAGGCGGGTACCAGGTTGCGATTCATTGGGAGAGTCCTTAGAAAATGTAGTCCATCAACAAAGGAGGTGGCTTACAAAACACTCGTTCGACCTATACTTGAGTATTGTTCATCAGTGTAGGATCCGTACCAGAACGGGTTAACGGAGGTGATAGAGAATATCCAAAGAAGAGCGGCGCGTTTCGTCACAGGGTTATTTGTTAACCGTGATAGCGTTACGGAGATGTTTAACAAACTCAAGTGGCAGACTCTGCAAGAGAGGCGCTCTCCATCGCGGTGTAGCTTGCTCGCCAGGTTTCGAGAGGGTGCGTTTATGGATGAGGTATCCAATTTATTGCTTCCCCCAACTTATACCTCTCGAGGAGATCACGAATGTAAAATTAGAGAGATTCGAGCGCGCACGGAGGCTTTCCGACAGTCTTTCTTCCCGCGAACCATACGCGACTGGAACAGAAAAGGGAGGTAATGACAGTGGCACGTAAAGTGCCCTCCGCCACACACCGGTGGGTGGCTTGCGGAGTATAAATGTAGATGTAAATGTAGATGTAGATGTACTGAGGAACTGTGGGAATTTTCGTCTCAAATTACGAGGACAGACTCTGTGGGGATGTAGAGGTGGGGTTTGCTACTCCAGTGCCTTAACAGTTTCGAAATACATGATTTAAAAGACATTTATGACCCAGTTTTGAATAGAGTTCCAACTTATTGTGTTACTTTCTGAATTCCAAAATCGTTAACTGATGCCATGCTGCCCATACTGACACAACAAATAATGAACTACCACAGATTAATGATAAATTTGCGCAGCAGCTGGATTAACAACGTGTTTTTTTTTTTTTGTTTTGTTTTGTTTTGTTTAAGGTGTTACAATTGGAACAGCGAGAGAATATAAGAAAAAAAATAGGTGTATTTGTGTTTGCTTTGAAAGGTAAGCGCAGCGTGGATTCCGTCGGCTGGCCAGCAGCGCTGTAGGGTGCTTTTTCAAAATTACAGATGCCGGCGGCATCCAGCGCTGACATTCTGCCAATATTCATATGCGTGTCCAGGCGGGAAGGCCGCGAGCACGACCAGTCACGTAGCGGGCGCTGGTGGTAGATGCACAGGCACTAGCGTGCGTCCTGCATGTTGAGTGAAAAAATTATTTGTGAGTGAACACTGTATTTTCTCCTGTCAAGGGAGGGATCCGTGAGAAAAATGCTTCACAAATTTAACTATGGGTACTCGTTGCCATGTTCACTGTTAATGCCTATTAAAAGGTACGTTACTTACGGTCCTTCAGTAAACCTAATTTTTTTTTCGCAACATACTTCGACTGTTATTTACAATGATGTTTCAGTTGCATATTCGCGCTTCCCATAGTATGAAATTGACCTGTTAGTTTACCACACTCCACTAACACATACTATTATGCAGTTAGTCTCGTACAGCCAGCAGTGTGGTAACGTGCATAACAGTTAGTTGAAGAGCTATTGAAAACTGAATCGTAGGGAGAAAATGAAATATATCTCTACTGGATTTTAAATTTCTTTATATTTACTTTCTATAAATAGATACATAATTAATAGTTCATCTGTATCTCAATCTTCAAATTCCATGATAGGAAGGGCACATGAACGTGTATAAAATCTTCAGTATCCACATTAGCAAAAGTATGTAGTGACAGTGATACATTTAAAAATTTATCAGTTGAATAGTATATAACTGTGCAGTTCTGTATTGAGCCACTGTATTATATACACGTAAGATGTAAGAGATTACTGTTTACGACGTACCATCGTGGTGCAGGGGTGCAGGAAACTTAAGGTCTATTAAGTCGGAAAGCAATCGCAAACTGGCATACAAAATCCACCTATGCGGAGGAGCTCGCACAACGCACTATATTTTCAGTATTCTCTCCCTTTCTTATGGCAACGACTTATTCGTTTATTTCGTTAACATAATTAATTTCAACTTGCACGTGAAGGCAATGGAAGACAAAAATAGTTTTATAAA
Source organism: Schistocerca serialis cubense (assembly GCF_023864345.2). NCBI lineage: Eukaryota > Metazoa > Arthropoda > Insecta > Orthoptera > Acrididae > Schistocerca > Schistocerca serialis. Next base: position 231,730,011 of record NC_064645.1, read on the forward strand.
CATCATGCAAAAACTAATTACGTTCCGTCCATACTTTATCCTTGGAACATTCTTACTGAAAAATACATGCTGTTGAAATTCACAATGTTTTGATGTAATATTTAGACGGTCGTCAGGGGTTTTCCAATCCAAGGACTATTTTAGCCAAACTTTTGCGGGATGATCAGGCGACGTAACTTATATGGCATTTGTGAGCCAATCTGTGGCTTTTGTAAGCCGATTTGATGCGGTTTCCCGTCTTGATATGGAGGCAAATTCCATTGTGCTGTGCATCATACCGAAATCCCACTATTTACTAGTCGGAAACTTAACTTCCAGTAGTGCAGCGACGCTCTTGCCCTGTGATATCGAGATTAAGGGCCTACTCTTCCTTTTTTCCATAAATTGTAGAAATTAGAGCGTGTGGAAATTCGAAATTCATCTCTTCAAAGTCAGAAATTATGAGGGTGTGTTAAAAAGTGATGGCTCCGAATTATTTATGGGTAAATTCTTAAAGATTTTTGAGTAAAACTTAATTAACATTCTACATTTTTTTAATTCATTGTCATGTATTAATGGGACCAAATAGTTGACGATTGATGACAGCGAACCCTGTGCGTCGGATTGTTGAAGACGTCACACATCGCTGATGTCGCTACATTCATCACCGTACAAAGATTCCGATTGGAGGTACTTTTTCTGCGATTAGAAATTCAATTACAGTGCACTGTTACTCACCCACGAAAAATAGTTACGTAACACACCGCCATGTTGAATGCCACATTTTGGAGCCCTCTTGCGGCAGACTGTTGCATCTGGCGTCAGTGCAGCGGGAAAGTCGACCGAGTATTATGAATTACGCGTAATACCTTAACCGATATTGAGAACAGAATAAAAAATATGGAAGCATTGCTTTTCGTCACCATCTCGTACATGGTTGATTGTGGCTTCATACTGTTGTGGAACCTAACATGGTCACAATTCTTTAGGATTTTTCTTCATTAGTAATTCGGTGTTTGAAACGTACTCTTGGTTGTATTTCCTCAGGTTTTTCTCTTCACTATACTAAAACGTCGATGCTTTAAAAGCAACATATTGCCTCTAATGGGAAAGTGTTGCAATGTACTGTTAAAGGGACCATAATCTTGTGAAACAAAAAATATAAAGTGGTTTTCTGGGTCGGTTTCATCAAAGATAATGATCAGAACAACGATAAAAAGTGATATGAGGAGGCAGGTACGGGAACAACAAGCTATAAATATCATTGTTTACTTTTTTTGTCTCCCCTTCGCAATGGAAAACGAACACAAACTTGTCATACTCCCTACAGACTGAAGCACAACTTCTTAACTGAGTTTGTTGTGTTTTATTGACCCACAGCTTCATTTCTGCACTTACCGTCACCTTTAGACAAGACCCTGAATCCTACAAACTGTGTTACGAAATATTCGTCATTTGCATCGTTTCTACAAAGACTGGTCAAAAATTTTGAAAATATTTATAACATCTTCCCTGGTGGAAAAAGTAATCCTGAAGCCAATCTGAAATTCAGAGGTTAAGACACTGTTCCCAAAATAGTGGCAGAGTTTCCTCTTAATTTCATATCTAAGTCCTGAAACCCATTACATGTTTCATTAATGTCAGGCTATAATTGCATCCACTTTCTTTTGTTGTTATTCTTCTGTGTTATGAAAAAATTTGCTATCGCAGCCTTTCGACCTCAAACAATATTATATTATATTATATTATACCGTAAATCTGAGTGAGTACGTAATATGAACTGCTTTTGGTTGGAGTTAGATGCCGGCCGCGGTGGTCTAGCGGTTCTAGGCGCTCAGTCCGGAACCGCGCGACTGCTACGGTCGCAGGTTCGAATCATGCCTCTGGCATGGATGTGTGTGATGTCCTTAGGTTAGTTAGGTTTAAGTAGTTCTAAGTTCTAGGGGACTGATGACCACAGATGTTAAATCCCATAGTGCTCAGAGCCATTTGAACCTTTTTTTTTTTTTTTTTTGGAGTTAGATAACGTTGAAAGTTTGCACTATGTTGATTACATAGTACAGATAAGAAAGACTATGGGTAGCATCCTTGATTATCAATCATATTGCCGCGGGTCCTGGGTTCTAACACAGGTACTTCTAATACGATGAAAAATGTCATCAGTAATGGCAGCCGACAATTTTCGGTATAAAGAGCCACTTTATTTCCTCCAAAACCATTGTCTAAGAGGGCAGAGGAGTGGGGAGAATTTCGAGGCCCTATCATGCCATCACTGTGGGAAAATGTCCCCAAAAGGCGGAAAACTGGCAATGATCAACGGCATCAGGATGAAGAAGTCCACAGAAATATCAGCATTAATCACATATCTGGTATGTGCAATTAAGAAAATGTCTTGACGATTCCGTGTTGGCGAAATATTCTGGATTCGTCCCGTACTCGGATTCCCGGTAAGGACTACAAAAGGACACCTAAGCATTACAAAATAATTGTATCGTCCTAGTCGGAGTGCAAGATGTCAGATGTTTAAAAGTTTTGGAAAGATCTTAAAATGAAATTTCAAAGAATCGAGCTAAATGTAGTGTTCGTCGGCGCATTAAAAGTGAGGTGAAATGGAAAGGATTTCTAGACAGATGAAGGAAATAGTGTAATGAGCGAAGGTTAAGTTGTTAATTGGATGGTGGGACAGCGATAGAGTTACCAAAAATATTTCAATGACTGGACGGTTCTCGTCGGAATCGACGGCAAACGAATGCCAACAACAATAATTCAGGTATACATGACGAAGTCATAAGCGTAAGATGAAGACACGGAAAAAGTATATTAGGATACTTAATTGGTAATTCGAAATGTAAAGGAAGATTTGAGACTAAAAATATTTATGAGGGATTAGAAATCGGTAGTAGGGGAAGGAATAGAAGTCAGTGTTACTGGGTATGGTAGTAGGAAAGGAAGACCAGAAGGACTAATTCAGGTCTACAATTAATTTCAGTTATAAGAGTACCTAAACTGTTCGAAATCCTTGTGTGGGAGCGTTTTAATATGAAAGCTGAATTACATCATAGACAGAGAAGCAGAAAGCAGGATTTTATTGCTGGCCTAGGAGTAAAAACAAACTCCGATCATAATTTAGTAATGATGAAAAGCAAGAGTAAACTTAACAGAATCTTACGGAAGAATAAATGTAGAAAGAAGTGTGATACTGAAATACTGAAGAATGGGTGGTTGCGATTAAAGTTCTCTAAGGCTGTAGATAGTCTGATAATGAATATCATAAAATACGGCTTATTCCAAGAGAAATAAAGACGTAGCTGAATAGGGTAGTCACATAAATTGGACAGAAAAACATATGTACAGGGAAGGTAACTGCTAAGAAACGTTGGATGGCGGAAGGAATACATCAGTTAACCTACGAATGAAAGATGTTCAACAGTGTTCAGGGAGAGACAGGAATACACAGTATAAGGCACCCGGGGATAAAATAAATAGGACGTGAAGGAAGGTCAAGGACACTTGGATGAAGGAACGATGTGAAGAAATCGAAAAAGAAACTATTACCGAAAGGAATGATACAGCATAAAGGTACGTCAGATTACCTTTCTGTGATAATAAAGGCAGAGGCATAAACATTGAGTGTGCTGTAGGAATGCCTTCGTTAAACGAATGGATAGGTCGAAAGAGTAAGAGTGGAAGGACTTGTTTGATGACATGAGTAAAGAAAAGATGAAATTCAAGGTAGAAGACATTTTGGATCTAAGTTTAGTTTTACATATATTTGGAAGGCTTGCTATCATAAGTCAGAAAGTGTAGATAATGTTCCTTCAAAATTTGTAATATCAGTAATATCAGTGATGCAATTAGCCACCGTCTGACCACTGACGTTGCCGTGGAGAATCAATGAGATTGGCGAAATAGCATCAGACTTCGCGGAAATGTCATCGACACAATCCGGAACGCTGCAAGGGCATCCATGTTGCTGACTAGAAAAATACATAAACGAATGGGAAAGAATATCGAAGAGTTGTTGGACGTCAATTAGTCTGGCTATCGTAAAGATACCAGAGAGGTAGCTTGACGATATGCATCATTTAAGGACCATCAACGATTTTATTGATGGAAAAAGGCTTTAGGAATTGTTAAATGGTACAAAATATTCTACACCCTGATAAATAAGGGAGTAAGTTATTGTGAAAGACGGATAATGTACAAAAGTACAAGAATCATGGGAGTACAGTAAGACTGGAAGACCGAGATCGAAGTCGTCGGATTAAAAGGATGCACGAGAGAGTCGCAGTCTTTCGTCCCTCATATTCAGTCTGTACATCGAAGAAGCAATGGCGGAATAAAAAGTCCAGGAATGGAGAAGGATCTCATTGATAATGTTTCCTGATGGTATTGCTTCCCTCAGTAGGAAGACAGATGGCAGGACATGAGGAAAGTAATGAATAGTCTACATAGTACAGAATATGGTTGAGAATAAACAGAAGAAAATCGAAAGTAATGATGAGTAAGAGAAATGAAATTAGCGAGAAAAAATAAGTCGCCATTCTGCAAGTACACATTTTTTTGCTCTAATACATAAGTATGTTTCATCACAATTCTGGCATCCTAAGAGATTCTTTTATCCTTCTATATTTCCATAAACATGTACATACATGTTTTATTTATATTGGGAAATATGTTAAATGAGGTTTTGCTTTATTTAAATCACATATGCATTTTACTTTTTATTTACATTGTGTATGCCCTGTGGCTACCAGCCAAAATCAGCTGTACGTCTAAAATAATACTCCATGTCATCTCCAGACATAGGGATGATCGGGAATCATCTGAACTGAATTTTTTGCTTAGTGTACAATGTTTTATTATTATTATCGTTTTATTATTATTATCGTGCACTGTCGTGACACATGACCCGTATTTAGGCTTACCATTTCTGTAGAGTTTTTCTGAGCTGTTGCTGGTTTTTATTTGTCTTCCAAACGTGTTTATGTTGTTTTTTCTATGTTTAGAACGACTTGCGGACATCGGCAAAAATTAGCGGGGCTTTGGTATGGTGAACTATATAGTGTGATTGGTTACGTATGGGTTATGTGTTGTAATTCAAAAGCTTTCTCACGAATTTCCTGTTGCTCATTCGTGCAGTCCTTATCTTGCTATGTTGCTGTAGCTTCGACGCGTCTTTCACCAGACAATTTACATTTTTTATTCGCTTTTGACATTCATTGGTTTAACTGTTTGTGATTTTAAATTTCTTCCGTTTTGATTTTCTGTGTGTGTGTGTGTGTGTGTGTGTGATGGAGAGAGTGAGAGTGCGTCAGCTTCATTATTTGATAATTCGTTTAAGACTTTTGAATAATGTTTCAATGAGGAGTATTGTTTGGTCATTGAAGAAATTTTTGCCTTGTGTCATACCGCTTCCGATATCGTATTTCCTTCTGTCATTACAAAATGGCAGAGACGATTACTAAGGTTAGAATCTGGAGGTCTGTTTCCATGCCACTGGGATGGTAGCTGGTTTTAATGAGGTAGCTTGCAAATGTGATCTCAGTTCTTAGTGCTGTTAGATGTTCGGAGTATATTATCTGGAAGTTTCTACATGTCTGTCCGATTCATACTGAATCGCAGTCTTCGAATAGAATTACCTCCTCCAAAAAGCTCGCAGGGTAAAAAAGTTTTCAATAAGCAAACAGTTCTCTGCAAGAAAACATTATTCACCACTTTAAACGTACCGTCAACAACATCACCCGTACACACACAAAAACACACACAGAAACACAAACACAAACACACACACACACACACACACACACACACACACACACACACACACACACACACACACACAAACACACACACACTCACACACACACAGGTGTATAGAACGAAAACCTACGAACAAACTGAAATTTCATGGCAGTCGACGGAAAGAAAACAATGCAACAGACGACATTCAAAAGTGCATCAAAAACGTAAATAGTGGAGTGAAACGTGTGGCCAAGCCACTGAATCGTAATAAGACCCTGAATTCATCAGGAGGAAACGCGAGTAACCGCTGTTAAGTTACGGAATATAATGCATAGACAACAGACCAAATAGCTCTCCATTGCAAAGCTTTGTACGTTTTCATCATTGTAAATACATAAACAACGAACAAATACACGTTTGCAGGTAACTGAAAACTAGCCACAACTGAAGGAGATTGACATACAGTAATAGTAAGCCTAAAAGATGGGCATATGCCATGATTTTTAGTAGCATATGCAATTTTAAAAATTGTATTCTAAATGAAAATTCAAGTCAGACGATTCCCTATCATTTCTATGTTTGCAGATGGCGTGGCACATTAATTAAACGTTTGGCTGATTATGGTTGGCATCACAGAACACACACACACACACACACAAACAAAGATAAACACACACACAGTGTAAAGAAAAGGTAAAGGACATAAGTATTTTAAACAACGACAAAAGCCGGTGTAACGCATTTCCAAATATAAATAAAATTTGTATGTATGTATTTCAGAAAAATTAAAGGGAAAAAGAAACCCAGTGAGCATTCCAGAACTGTGGGGAAACTTGTCTCTGTGATACCTACAGCGCATGTAAGCGCACGGTCCATTATGATTGTTCACAGAGATGAAACTGTTTCACGATGTAATTATGTAAAGTGATTTCACTGCACAATTAAAAGCCCATCCCGATCGCACCAAGGTTGCAGGTTTATGGCCACTGCATTACAGGGCAACACATCGACAGTGGAGTCGAATGAACTGGTGGCACGCCGTCTGGTGTTCTCTTTATTCCCACAGGATTTGTTCTTGGAGGCTTGCTGCTAGCAGAGGAATAGCCAGACCTGGGGGCTCTGGCTGATAACATTTTATGGTGAAAAAGGAAACCTACGTCAGCCACACGAGTCTCTGAAACAATTCAGTGGCGGGACTGGGATTTCCAGCTATACGCAAGCACTCGCCCTAACCGTTCAGCTATCCAAGCATGATTCCCGTCCATGGCTAATCCCAAACTCGTGACACACTACTTCCGTAGCACACCCATATCCAGCGTCCTCATTGCTCGCAGAGTTTAGTATGATTCCCTCAAGAAGTCATCCCTAGTGTTCGTCAGCACTGAAGACACTGTCTTTACTTCAGGGACATATGAAAGAACAGGCACCATACATATAATGGAGATAATACATGGCTGGCTCCATCGAGTGCACGGGGCCAGGTTACTGGGTGCTGTCATTGTTCCGAGAAATCGGTTCTCCTAGCTGGGGAGCGGCGGTAAAGCCTGGACTTGTAGCATACATCTGTGGAGCCGAGTGGCGGTTGGCGGTTGACGACTCGAGACAGGAGTCCCGAAGACAGGAACGATGGGCCAGCCGATGTTGCCCCGCTATACAAGAAGTCTGTCGAGTACTTAGGGACCACGGACAGGGATGGCGTCTTGTGCTGTGCAAGTTGATTATACGTATACCCACTGTAGAGTTGACTGTTTACAAAAGTGAAGTAGCACTGTTACTAGCTCAACGCATTGATTTTGTACATGCGTACCGTGCATGAATACTGCCTTTGATTTACGTGTAGTCCATTCTATCAGTTCTGGCAGGTTAACCACTAACATGGTTATGGTAGTGACCGAAGATATCATTTAACGGTTGCACTTTCTTAGAGTGCTTTTGAGCACGTTAAACTAAATGTGTGTCTCTGTGGCTCCTCTGATCCAAAGTATAGTGCAATTTTATAACTGTTACGTGACTCATAGGCATTGATTTGGATCAGCGTCATTTTATTCTCCTCTTTTGTAATATCATAGCAACAGTGCATAAAAATGGCGATAAATCGGAATGTAAAAATTACATAGCCTTCTCATTAATTAGCACAGCGCACAAAGTGTTCACAAAGACTCTCCAGAGAGGATTAAAACAGTATTCGCCCACCACACATCACATTTTGTATCGAAAAAAGCCATATGAATAAATTTGGAATACTACAGAAAAATGGCGGTACTATTATAGATTTTAAGAAAGAATACGATTCTATAAATGCACAAAAGTTGAGGGGGAAAATGCAGAAGTTTGGAATACCACAAAATGTTTCTAGTACTGTGAAAGGTACCCTGGAAGGCTCGAAAGCGATAGTGAATATTGAAGGAGATACACAACTGGCCATAAAAATTGCTACACCACGAGGATGACGTGCTACAGACGCGAAATTTAACCGACAGGAAGAAGATGCTGTGATATGCATATGATTACCTTTTAAAGAGAATTCACACAAGGTAGGCACGGGTGGCGACACCTACAACGTGCTGACATGAGGAAAGTTTCCAACCGATTTCTCATACAGAAACAGCAGATGACCGGCGTTGCCTGGTGAAACGTTGTTGTGATGCCTCGTGTAAGGACGAGAAATGCCTACCATCACGTTTCCGACTTTGAAAAAGTCGGATTGTAGCCTATCACGATTGCGGTTTATCGTATCGCGACATTGCTGCTCGCATTGATCGAGATCCAATGACTGTAAGCAGAATATGGAATCGGTGGGTTCAGGAGGGTAATACGGAACGCCGTGCTGGATCCCAACGGCCTCGTATCACCAGCAGGCGAGACGACAGGCATCTGATCCGCATGGATGTAACGGATCGTGCAGCCACGTCTCGATTCCTGAGTCAACAGATGCGGACGTTTAGAATACAACAACCATCTGCACGAACAGTTCGATGACGTTTGCAGCAGCATCGACTATCAGCTCGGAGACCATGGTTGCGGTTATCCTTGACGCTGCATCACAGACAGGAGCGCCTGCAATGGTGTACTCAGCGACGAACCTGGGTGCTGGAATCGAGAAAGGTCATTTTTTCGTATGAATCTAGGTTCTGTTTACAGCTTCATGATGGTCGCATCCGTGTTAGGCGACATTGCGGTGAACGCACATTGGAAGCGTGTACTCGTCATCGCCATACTGGCGTATCACCCGGCTTGATAATATGGGATGCAATTGGTTACACATCTCGGTCATCTCTTGTTCGCATTGACGGTACCTTGAACAGGGGACGTTACATTTCAGATGTGTTACGACCTGTGGCTCTACTCTTCATTAGATCCCTGCGAAACCCTACATTTAAGCAGGATAATGCGCGACCGCATGTTGCAGGTCCTGTTGGGGCCGTTCTGGATACAGAAAATGTTCGAGTGCTGCCCTGGGCATCACATTCTCCAGATATCTCACCAACTGAAAACGTCTGGTCAATGGTGGCCGAGCAACTGGCTCGTCACAATACGCCAGTCACTACTCTTGATGAACTGTGGTATTGTGTTGAAGCTCCATGGGCAACTGTACCTGTACACGCCATCCAAGCTCTGTTTGACTCAATGCTCAGGCGTATCAAGGCCAGAGGTGGTTGTTCTCGGTACTGACAACTCAGGATCTATGCACCCAAATTGCGTGAAAATATTATCGCATGTCCGTTCTACTATTATATATTCTTCCAATGAATACTCGTTTATCATCTGCATTTCTTCTTGGTGTAGCTATTTTAATCGCCAGTAATGTAATTCTATCGCTTGTGGTGTAAAAACAGGAATCAGACAAACAGATGGAATATCACCACTCTTTATCATCATAAAAATACAGAAAGCACTGCGCATTGCATAGAAGGCAGAATAGACGGAACAACCAGAGGAATAAAAATAAATACAATGGCCTTTACAGATGACGTAGCATTAAGCACTGAAAATTTAGATGAGCTGAAAATACTGTGAAGAAAGCTCTTTCAGAATGCAAAGGAAGTTACATTAAGAGTGAATGACAAAAAAAATCATGACGGCGGGGAAAAGTCACAATACCAGAATGTGAGAAACCATGCACATTAATAAGCACGTGAGGGAGAAAAAGTCCTGAAGAGTTTAGCTATCTGTTCTAGTTATTTAGCATTTGTCTAGCAAGCTGTTCTTAGACGTAGGTTTTGTCGGATTAAGGGTTTTCTATACTCACCGCCTATTATTACAGATTATCTCTTGACGTTCTACCGTTACTGCGAACATTTTTAATGGAAGATTTGCCAGTTGTTTGGAATTCTCTTGGTGATTCTCCTCTGCCTTCTGGTAAGAAACTCGTACGCCCACTCTTCACTCTATGCCTGTAGTAGAAGTTCTTTGTCATGTGCATAGGGACGCCTTCACCACTGAGGATAACATAATACGCTAAATACGCTCAGTAAGATTTCTATAGATGGGAACATGTTACTGTGAAATACTGAAATAAGTTATCCTGACTGTAAAAAGAGCGAGTCACAAAATAAACATGGTTACAATAAGTATTAATTTGGCGTCAACGGTAGCCGGTTTGAGTAGAGAGACGGCAAAACTTGAGTTCCTAAAACTTATGCTGCAGCAGTGATTATACGAATTTTCTGCTTACAAAGGTTCTTCTATTAATTTACTACTTGAAAAATTGTACCAAGTGTTATATCCACAAAATTCTACTTTGTTTTCTTAAATATTCTTTAAAAAGTGGCTAGAAATATTTCCTACGTAAAATGTCACAGCAATCCTTTACGGGGTCAGAACATTGGGATTTTTGATTGACTTTTATCATCTGTTAGAGATCACCAGAGAAACAATAATTCACGTGTGTTACGTGAATTGCTTAGGTTCTCAGAATTTGGATACTTCTCTCTACAGGATATTCGTAAACGAAGCCATTTTCGAATGTGATGTGTACCTTTAGAAAGAAATATAAAATGTCTCAGTTCCCTTAGAACAAAGTTCTCGTAGCGCTAATCCTTCCTTTTTTTGGTATCGAACCGGAAGTCGCTGGTGATCTCTGCAGCAGAGAGATAAATTTATTGAGATTGTTCGTTCTCCGAGAAACGATGTTTACGTTCAGGAAGTCCAGCTCTCGTGATGAAATTTTATTCATCTTTTGTCCTACCGCAGAGTTATACGACAGATCGTGAATTTAATCTGGGGTCAGCTTTTCACCGCGACTCTGAGTATTCACTACCCCCTCGACGAACTGAATTCCAAGTTATTTTTCAAGAGCTCCTATGCTAACCGTAATTTATCTCTAGCACTCTGTCTACTGTTTTCAAACTAAATTCAGAGGAAACGACATAGGTATCACGAAACATTTCAGATGAAATCGTACGTATCGATTTACAGTTCCCGTTGTCATTAAGGGTGTTTTTTATATTTTTGAAGACTATGACGAGTTTAATGAATGGTTGCAACTCATGTAAAACAGTGAAGTTCAAAGAAATACAATACTTTGATTTACTGTTATTATTCGTTGGCCAGTATCCGTTGACATTACTTTAACGTCTCGTTTTCTTCATAATTGGCCTCGAAATGGACTCTGAAGATATATATACGGCTGTTGTCATTGTAAATCCCGTTGACTTGTCTAGGTACCTTGTCACATGCTGAATGCCGTTGACTTACATATGTGCTGCCTGGACACATTCCAGGTGTCGTACAGACAGGGAACGCATCTTAGATTATCCCTTGTCGCAGCTTCGCGTCGTTGTATCACTAGCAATTATGAAATAATTAAAACTAATTACAAGTATAGAAATATAATTAACTCTGTTTATTAATGCTGCCGCTACTTTCACAATTTCGCTCTATTTTCCAGAAAATTCTTTTTAATTGTGCGAAATATATATTCCGGAGTGCAATTTAAAATATCTAACATTAAAAAAAAGTGTCTGTTAGTACAGTTCGAAAGAGGACCCTAGAGTGCGAGGTTACAAGAGGCCGATGACGTTTACGGCATTGGAATGGCTACATATTGCCTACCATGCAGCCACAAGATTGACTGCTAATGGCAACAGGGAGCGGGACCGAAGGTGTCCAGAGTGAGGACACCATGAGGCTATGGGGCGTAGTTCAACTGCTTAGCGCTAAGGTCGCAGGTTCGAATCCTGCCTCCGGCATGGATGCGTGTGATGTCCTTAAGTTAGTTAGGTTTAAGTAGTTCTAAGTTCTAGGGGACTGATGACCTCAGATGTTGAGTCCCATAGTGCTCAGAGCCATTTGAACCATTTTTTTTAACTGCTTAGTCGACAAATTACTCATAACAGTGCTAGAGTGCTAGTAGTTTTGATACAAAGCAGAGCAATGGCAACGGCAAACAAAGCAAACATTGCATTACATTTACACCAATAGTTGCCGAAGTTGACATTTCGTCAGAAAGGAAGCCAAGAAATTTAGCTAAGTGAGAAAGAACTGGCAGATGAAGTATTACCGTTTCTGCAAGACGAGTGAGCCGAACGCGTTGTGTCGTATACGCTCGACTTTGCTCTCAATGTACATGAGGAGTAATATGATGACGATACGTGCTCAACAAGTGACAATGTTATTGAAATATGTGTCGAGCCATGAAGGGAGCCACAAATCCCGTCCCCAATGAAACGTAGTAAAGGACAATCGCGGGCCAAGGAGCGGGTACTAAACATAATTACTGAGATGGGAGATCATTCTCAGCGTAGCAAAGAAGCCTTTCGAATACGTCCACACCAATATTAACGTGTATTGCATAAGAAAAACTACGGACATTCAAGGGAGGACACGGCGCACTTGTTACAAAAAATAATGTTTACACATTTGCAGAATGCTCGATATAATTTGTGGGATGTGCATGATAGTGACTACCGCACATCAGATGAGAACGAAAGGGATTACATTGATTTCAAGGGAAGCAGTGAATGGTCGCTAATTTCAAACAGTACTACGGCAATGGAAATCGTAAAATATAGAAATTTCAAACAAACCGTCAACTTCATGATGCACGGCACACTGTGTAATCAGCCTGAAAATTTGTAGATGAGATAAACAAACTTATGCCAGCGTAGATGGTACAAATGGTTCAAGCACTATGGGACTTAACTTCTGAGGTCATCAGTCCCCTAGAAGTTAGAACGACTCAAACCTAACTAACCTAAGGACATCACACACATCCATGCCGGAGGCAGGATTCGAACCTGCGACCGTAGTGGTCTCGCGGTTCCAGACTGTAGCGCCTAGAACCGCTCCGCCACACCCATCGTAGAATAAGGAATTTATTTTCAGTTCCACCAGTCGGTATTAGAAAAGGAAACGCATATGAAAAGACTCCTATGAATTAGGAACACCAAGAGAGTTGGGTCAGCATCAACTAACGTCAGTGCCTTAATGCAATTCTTGAATAAATATAACGACTGTTAATCTGGACGTTAAATTGGCCGGAAAGCTATTTATTTTGCTGCGAGAAGTTGGAGGTGCTCTGTCCCATATGATTGTGACTCATGTCTATGATCTTGCAAGGGAAGTACGGAATATTCACGTGACAGCAAACAAGAGAGGGAAAATGGGCGTAAGAGGACGCCACCTTTGTTATGAGCACTCCTTTTGGCCAATAGCTGGTCAAAACACCTTTCTTTTGCTTCATTCCTGACATGTGCTTAAAAATTACACTCCTTTAGAGCAAACTACTCCTTCATAAAAGGTGTGACATTTCAATTTATACTACCTGGAACTATTGGACAAATTCAGCCTCTGGAGCTCTTTTTGATGTGCCTAAAAAGCATATTATCGAACTATCTGCAGTTATGCATTAAAGCAGGGCTTCCCAACCTTTTCAGCTGGCGGACCCCTTCTTCGGTCGAAAATCCTTGGCGGACCCCTAGTCAGTCAAGAGCACAGTAACTTTAAATTTCAGAGCGAAACTCATGGGAACTGAAAGCTTCTTGATGCAAGTTCAGATGGTTCAAATGGCTCTGAGCACTATGAGACTTCTGAGTTCATCAGTCCCCTAGAACTTAGAACTACTTAAACCTAACTAACCTAAGGACATCACGCACATCCATGCCCGAGGCAGGATTCGAAACTGAGACCGTAGTGGTCACGTGGTTCCAGATTGTAGCTCCCAGAACCGCTCGGCCACCCCGGCCGGCTTAATGCAAGTACCATGTTCCCAGTAAACCCAATTTAACTGTTCGGAAGGACTCGCGCACAAATTACACACTGCGCTGAGACGCCCCATGGACGTAAATACGCCATCGCCATCGCGGGAATGCTCACAGCCAGATGGGCCGCTAGTTTGTCCTTCTGCAGGACCGCACAAAAGGGGAATGTGGGTCAGCCTTCTCCAAACCCAGCTCCTGGTCTTATCTAGTCACCCTGACTATGGCCAGGGGCTCCACGTTCTCGCCTTCGACCCTCATAATGCCTGTACTATGGTGCATGCCGTCACGTGATCGCAGGTTACATGTCATACAGCCGACGACCAGCCACTTTTAGAGCACGTGCAGTGCTAGCGAGTTGGATAACCCCCGTGCATCACACGCATAGAGCTGCCTTTGCGATTTCTCCCAGTCAACGTATCCAATTCAAATAGTTGCACAACGGTACAGCGCCAATCACACTGTGCCGCGCCGCAGTGCTCATCGACGGCTGGAATATTCCCATGCCGTTCGCGTCTTTACAACCGTATGCAGTATCTCACTCAAGGCTCTCTAGTCTTGGACCACTACCGCTGATACCACGACGTCACACCATTCGGTTCGCCATCATCATGATTTAAACCCGACTCTGGACCTGGAATATTCAGGGATTCCGTTCCACGGTACTCCAACCTCAGTGTCACATAATGAATCTGCTGACTCCCATCTCAGTGGCTACTTTAGCCCAGTCACTGTAGAGTTGTATTATTTAGTTTTCGGATTTCCATTGTTGTGGAATCAAATTTTAGTCTACTCACGCTGGCTGTTATTTGTTAATCCCCCTTACGGGGCGCAACGAAGAAAGAACCAATCGATTTGGTCCTTTTGCCTAAGCAGGAGGTATGTAGCCTCCATCCTTTGATCCTACTCTGTGGGATAGTGATATTCAAATGAACTTTCTGTTGAGTATACAAGTGGTCCATAACCGAACGACTACACAAAATACATGTGCCTACTATGCTATCACAAATATACCCCGATTTAAGGGCCCTGCAAGAATTACGTTTTTATGCGTTGCGTTTTGGAACATATGTAGCGCATGGTGTTACTTGCGGATCGATAAACGAGAAATTCGTTGTCTAAAGAGAGAAGACTATGCCAGTTTATTACGAAAAGCGTGTCGCTGTTCTTTTTATTTTCGATGGTAGTTTACTTCGATTCACTAGCTGCAGTTAACAACATTCACTGGTCTACCATATGTATCAGTGTCACAAAATTTCCGAGTGGAGGTTTCAACAAAAATTATCAAGTGTCCACAGAAACAGATTTCAGGAACTAGTAGTACGATGAGCAAGCTAGGAGGAGTTAGATATCGACACATTCTGGGGAAGAAAATGTATGGTTGGCCTCACGGCCACAATTAAGTCGAAACAGTTAATTCTAAAAAGAATGCTCGAACATTGCAATTGGCATGTGCCAATAGGGCGTGTGTGAAATTATAACATCTCTCTTTCTCGATGAAAGTATGTTAATTAGGTCTTGTTTAAACGAATTAATGAAACACTGCTGTTTACTGTAACTATTCGATTTCATATACATAGCAGATCTCTCAGATAAGAGAATTCCTCAGTTAACTCAACTGTTACGGAAATGGAGCGTGTAATTTGCTGGCGTTACGTGTTCTGTGTTGTCTCACTGCTCCGGGCCTTCCACGAAGCCGCAACCAATTGTCATGCATTAAACCATGTGGCTCCCTTCTGTAGCACAGTTACTCTAACTCCTTTGTTTGCAGTATAGATCAGTGGCCAAGGGAACTAAAATTGCTGTACTATCCGATCTACTATGACCGAGAGAGGTGGCGCAGTGGTTAGCACACTGGACTCGCATTCGGGAGGACGACGGTTCAAACCCGTCTCCGGTCATCCTGATTTAGGTTTTCCGTGGTTTTCCTAAATCCTTACAGGCAAATGCCGGGATTGTTCCTTTCAAAGGGCACGGCGGATTTCCTTCGCCCGTCCTTCCCTAACCCGAGCTTGCGCTCCGTCTCTAATGACCTCATTGTCGACGGGACGTTAAACACTAATCTCCTCCTCCCCTCCGATCTACTATGCCACAGAATTGTGCACGTCAAATGGTTCAAATGGCTCTGAGCACTATGGGATCTGAGGTCATCAGTCCCCTAGAACTTAGAACGGTTGTGTACGTCCACCATCAGTTTCGCTACTGGACAGTTGTCACACTATTGCACTGTATAATGGCTTCGTTTGAAGTACTTAAATGATGATACCATATTAACGTCTTGCTTACCTAGATTTTCACAGATGGGAGAGTGACTGGATAGCCACTGAGTAGATGAGTATGTTGTACCTAAAGTGCTGTGGACGTGTGGATACGTGATGTTTCCTGGCCGGCGTTTCTACCGAGTGACTGATTTAAGAGTAACACGAAGAAAGCCAGGCTAGGGACCTCCGGGAGAAGTTTCCGGCATTGTATACGGCTTTTGCTGTGTGACGTGAGGTTGCATTTCGTGCAGCATTTATAAACGTTAGGAGTCCTATTCACTTAATCGAACAGTGGCCTCGCCGCAGTGGATACACCGGTTGCCGTCAGCTCACCGAAGTTAAGCGCTATTGATTGTGGACGTCATTTGGATGGGTGACCATACGGCCCGCCTCGCGCTTTTGTCATTTTTTCGGGGTGCACTCAGCCTCCCGATGCCAATTGAGGAGCTATTCGACCGAATAGTCGCGACTACGGACAAAGAAAACCATCATAACGACCGGGAGAGTAGTTGCCGACCACACGCGCCTCCTATCCGAATCCGCAGCTCAGGATAACACAGCGGTCGGCTAGTCCCGATGGGCCACTTGTGGCCTGATGACGGAGTGATTTTTATGAATTTAAGTGCTGTGTATGTATTAAAGCAAGTTGGAGGATATTGTTCATTCTTCAGTTGCAGGTATGACCTGATCATATGGCATTTATGACCGAAAGCTTCCACCTGGGAAGGCACGGTCTCCGAGTTGAAAGTCTTTCCAGTTGACGTCATTCTGGGTGTCGATGATAATAACAGAACACGAAGTTGCCGAGCAGAGGAAACAGAATATTCGTTCTACGTACAGAATCAGCTCCCCATCTGGAAAAATTGTAGTTTTCCGGGTAACTCTATTCGTTTTAGAAACGACTGCAGCACACATAAAGTGAAATCTACAACTTCGAAAAGAAATGAGAAATCTTATTAAGCTCTTGATAGTGAATTGACGTGAGCCAAAAGTCTGAAAAGTTTTCCAAGGTAGAACAGTTTCTCCCACCAGATTTAAATGGAAATCGAGATTAAAGTTCTTGAAATAGATGTAGAATTATCAGAGTACTACTGTTCAAAACACGATCCTGATTTAGGTCTTATACAGGGTGAACATTAATAAAACCGTCAAATCACTGGGACGGATTCCTGACTGGAAATTGAGGAAAGAAGTCCTACGAACTTGAGTTGGGAAATGTACCGTTGCCACAGTAGATGGCGCTGACGAAAGAACGTTCTTCTGACCATGTGCCCTGTTGTATGCTGTGTGATTGACGCAGCGTACTGTAATACTGTAAGCAGCAAAATGGTCAAGTATTCATGTCGTAAGTAGGCCGAGATGGCGTTTGCTTACGTCTAAGTAGATGGAAACGGTCGAGAAGCAGCATGGCTGCCACAAAACAAGAATCCTCATAGAAACCAACCACATCAGATAACATTTGAAGGACTTTTCGGACGTTTGTGTGATTATGGGACCTTTTAGACAGACGAACGTGCAGGGAAGTGCCGGACTGTGCGTACATATGGAGGACCAGGCTTTACAGGATATCGGGACGAATGCTACTAGAAACTCTGGGGAAGTGGGCCGCCAACATGGTTTCAGCCAAAGTACGTTTATGTGTATCCCGCATGACAAGCGCTATTATCCCTACCTCCTGCGACGAGTACACGCGTTATCATCAGCGGATTTCCCTCTATAGCAAGTACTTTGTCGATGATTTCTGCACCAGACCATCACAAGTATGGGATTTCTGTCACCAGTCCTTTTAGCAACGAAGCAACCTCTACAAGAACTGGCATCATCTATTTGCATAATCGTCAACTGTGGGCTACAGGCACGGCTCGTGGTCAGAAGAACTATCATTCGTCAGTGCCATCCACCATGGCAAAAACGAATTTTAAGAATAGATGTTCATTGGACCATTTTGCTACATTTCCAGTCAGGAATCCGTATTTGTAGTGCGTTGCTTTTATTAATGTTCACCCTATACAGCTTTCCAGTATCTCTTACAACGAATAATGGGACACATCGGTAAAAAAATGTCTGATTATTACTCCAATATTTTTTCAATCTGAAATCCTTTGTGTGATCAGTATGAATACAAGCGAGATAGCAATCTTTTAAATATTGTGGTCGAGAAGTAAAGACTTAAGGATTAATTTTGAGTTATTACTTCTACAACTACATCTACATGGATACTCTGCGAATCACATTTAAATGCCTGGCAGAGGGTTCATCGAACCACCTTCACAATTCGCTATTATTGCAATCTCATACAGCCCACGGAAAGAATTAACACCTATATCTTTCCGTACGAGCTCTGATTTCCCTTATTTTCTCTTGGTGATCATTTCTCCCTATGTAAGTCGGTGTCAACAAAATATTTTCGCATTCGGAGGAGAAAGTTGGTGACTGGAATTTCGTGAGAAGATTCCGTCGCAACGAAAAACGCCATTCTTTCAAAGATTTCCAGCCCAAATCCTGTATCATTATGCAATTCAAAGCTTATACAGTGCTCACCATGTTTCATCTATACATCTTTGCTAATACTGAATTAATGAATGTGAAAGTAAGTCTGTCGGTTACATTTTCGTGACTATCTAAACCGCTGAACCGATTTCCATGGACTTTGCTGTGGAGATAGTCTGACCACCGAGGAAGCACATAGGTTACTTTAAAAATTAAAAAACAGTGGACCTCCATCCCTAAGAAGATTATGTAGCAAACATAACAGCTTTTTCTTTACATCATGTTAAATATTTTGGGATTTGTTGCCTTATGTATTCATAGTATACTGTACGGCTACGTCAGCAACATGATGCATTAATCCATGCTGGTGCCCGTGTCGTCGCTTGGTGTGGCAGTGTGCACTTATGAGGGGAGTGGGGGAACACATCACAAGCTAAACTTACCATGAGAGGGAGACAGGTGGGGACAGCTGACGCTATTGCATGTACGGGTGTAATGGCTTAACAACTCACTGTCACTCACCAAAGCAAAACTACTTGTCGTTTGCACAGATTAAATACAGCAGATGGCCTAAAAATTCCTTTGGTGACTCCAGATGTCACTTACATTGTACTCGATGACTTTCATTTAGTTACTAGTCATAAAAACATTCATTCAGTTGAGGCGACATCTGCAGGCATGCAGTTTAATCAGGAACAGCTCGTGAGGGACAGTATCAAAAGCCTTCTGCAAATTTAGAAATGTGGAGTCAACTTGACAACCCTTTTCCACAGCACTCAGTACTATGTGTGAATAAAGGGTCAGTTGCGTTACACACGAACAATATTCTCTACATCTCAGCTGACTAGGGATCAATACAATGTTATCTTACAGGTATTTCATAATAGTCTAATAAAAGTATGTTCCTAACTTGCTACTATTTCCTGTTTGTTGATATGACCAGTGCAGCTTTCATTCCTGAGGTACAGCTCTTCCATCGATGGGCGGTTATATATGTTTGTTACATACAGACTCTTTCATTGACCCAGTCTGAAAGGAACCTAACTGGTAAACAGCCTACACTCGAGGGCTTGCCTTTACTTACTTATTTAAGTGACTCCGCTGGTTCTAGGTATCTACTTCATGTTGTATTCTGGAATATTTACTGCACCTTCCTTGGTGCAGAAATTTTGGAAAACCAGATTCAGGAACTCCGCTTTAGTGATGCTGACACTGGCAACATTACAATAATTATTTAGCACTGAAGTTGTTTATTGTGTCATGCCTCTGGTGTACTCTACAGATGACAAGAATATTATGGATTTTAACAGATTTCAAGAGTTTTACTGTGGGAGTTATTAAAAGTATCTAGCACTGAGCACCGTGCTAAAACTGGAGCTTCTGTAAAACATCAGTCATGGAGATTTAGGTATCTTTTAAATCTGGTATGCTTTTCTCGTAATGTTTGCAAGTGCCCTGTCCTGTATTCCATGCCCAGTCTTGGCGTAAATCTCTCAGCTGCTGTCGGTACTGTTTCCACACGTGGTATACACTGACATAATTAGTTTGGAATCAACGGACTCTGCACCTTAGAAAACCGCCAAGCGAATTTATATCTGCCTTTTTTTTTGTATATGTTTTCTGGGTGTCGTTGGCGGATTTGAGTTTTATGTCGTTCAGCATCGCTACAACGACCTTGTCGTCACTAATCGCTGCGTAATGGCCAGCGGTGTGTAGCCACTACAATGAATAGTGGAACAGAGTTGGTACCGTCAAGAGCTGGTAGTTCACCATCCTGAGCGGTGTAGCATTGGGACGGTTAGTAGTGGTCTGGTTGTAGGCTGGCAACGTCGTCTATTGAGTTGGCGGAAACGGGCTGGTATGGGGCACTGAGGTAGCATGTAGGGTGCAGTATCCAGGAGCCTGAGGGGATGCCAGCAACTCAGAGGGAATGCTGACGTGACTGTGTTGGCCAACTGGAAGGGCTACTCAGGGAAGGTAACGAAGGAATGCAGTAGTACCTGCCCTTCCGGACAGGGGTGGGCACAGACCATACGAGCATGAGGGTGAAGGTGGCTGAATGGCTGTCCAACCCCAGTAGCGACGATCTTCATTTCGGAGCTCTGGTTCTTTCCCAACACAGCTACGAAAACTCAAGACAGTAAACATATGTAAGGCCTATCTCGTCCTGTATTTGACGTAAATCTGTTCGAAACTGAATGTCTAGTCAACCTTTCACAACCCTTCAACGTAAACAACGCAAAATCCACTCAAATAGCTTCACTACCCGTGTAGCTGCCCCCTGTGTGATCTTTTAAGTGAAACCCATTAACTCACCACCACATAGAGCAATTCAGGGAATATGCAGCCTACAAAATGACAAAAGCGTTTGAGCCTCTGCTTCAGACCTTTCACTCGGCTCTGTAAGAAATGTACACAACCACCCATCAACGAAGCTACGGCTGATGAACGCTGCATCCCATCTGAAAACAAGGCTGTCCATCTGCTTCACTTCAAATAGCCTCGAGAAATCTAAGAGAAGCTTTTCCGATCCTAAGCGACACACATCTTTAGTATCGACATAAGCCACCCAAAATGGTTCAAATGGCTCTGAGCACTATGGGACTTAACATCTGTGGTCATCAGTCCCCTAGAACTTAGAACTACTTAAACCTAACTAGTCCGCGGACCACACGTTGGGAAGCCCTGCATTAAAGCATAGTCAGTGTCACGAAAAGATCCAGGGACTGTTTAGTATTCGGCTGCATGTCACACATTCCATCAGTTCTCATCATCCCATGACACCAATATGATTCAATATGCATTCTTTAAGAGTGGATGCCTAGCTGAACGTCCACCGCGTATTATAGATCTTAAAGAGTTCGCTTTCGACATTTACAGTGAGAACCTTTGTGACCACTGTGACGCGTCATTTTCCATTCGGTGATCATGGTGCAAGTTAATGGTTTGTTTTGAACATTTCTTGAATGTCGACAATTTTAACTTAGCGAAGTATAACACATACGTCCCACAGAAGGTTGATCTCTTGTCCTCCCATACACTCCCCTGATGCACATGGTCTGTCACTAGCAGCTAATAATTCTCCTATCATAACTGTTAACAAAAACTTTCGAATGACCCTCCATGAAGACTGAACTTCAGACCTCTCACTGAAGGGGTTCCTTGTGAGACCTGTCGATTGACACTACATTTGTATGAATTGCTGAAGGCATTGGTGAATTGTTAACATTGAACTATTATTCTGTACCAAAACATTTAGCCCGAGCGCGTCTTCGTTGTTGCACTAGTCTAATTTTTGTCTTTAAAACAGAGTGACTGGCTTCTCTGCCATTGGTCCGGTTCAATATTTTTTTTTACGATTCGCTTATTTCATGTTTTCTTTATTCAGTTAGTTCGTCCATGGCGGCTACTCTACTCAGTTCGTTGAAACGGTCGGGTTTTCCCCACCACGCCGCCTGTGTCTCTGGTCAACTGACCTGCAGCCAGGATTTCTCGTACTTTGAGCTCTAGTAATCATCAAGCGTAAAAGATGCTGACACTTACTGGCAGAGCCCCAATGCTCGTCCGGCTCAGCGTGGCCCACTGAGCTGCCGGAACACGTTCCCTCGGCTGTCATAACATTCGCTTACTGAACTGCTTGTGTTCCAAACGGACACGCGCACACGACCGCATCTGTTGTTAAATTTTTTTAGTGAGTATTTCCGGGATGAAACGTCACACAATGTATTTACTACTTCTGTGACTGCGTTCCTTCATATACTACTTGATGAAAAGTATCCGGACACACCCGAAACATACGTCTTCATATTAGGTGCATTGTGGTGCCACCTACTGCCAGGTACTCCACATCAGCTACCTCAGTAATCATTAGACATCGCGAGAGAACAGAATGAGGCGCTCCGTGGAACTCACGGATTTCGAACGTGGTCAGGTGATTGGGTGTCCCTTATGCGTCTGTACGCGAGATTTTCACACTCCTAAACATCTCTAGGTCCACTGTTTCCGATATTATAGTGAAATGGAAACGTGAAGGGACACGTACAGATCAAATGCGTACAGGCCGACCTCGTCTGTCATCTGACAGAGACCGCCGACAGCTGAAGAGGGTCGAAATGTTTAATACGCAGACATATATCCAGACCATCACACAGGAATTCCACACTGCATCTGCATCCACTGCTAGTACTATGACAGTTAGGCCAGAGGTAAGATAACTTGGATTTCATAGTCAATCGGCTGCTCATAAGGTACACATCACGCCGGTAAATCCCAAACGACGCCTCGCTTCGTGTAAGGAGCGTAAACACTGGACGATTGATTGTACAGTGGAAAAACGTTGTGTAGAGTGACGAATCACGGTACACAATGTGGCGATCCGATGGCAGGACGCGCGTATGGTGAATTCCCGGCCAGGCTGAAGTGGCCGAGCGGTTCTAGGCGTATAATGTCAGTTATCTGGACCATGAATCATTAAATTATCTCCTATTGGTGTTTTGTTTCTCTTTAAGAATGCTCAGTAAACTTATGTTAAACATATTTTTCTCACATACATTTTGGTTCAAAAATGGTTCAATTGGTTCTGACCACTATGCTACTTAACTTCTGAGGTCATCAGTCGCCTAGAACTTAGAACGAATTAAACCTAACTAACCTAAGGACATCACAGACATCCATGCCCGAGGCAGGATTCGAACCTGCGACCGTAGCATATATTTTGACTAGACGCTCGAGTGTTCCGTAAATGCCAGATTTTAAGTATTTATTCTTGTTCTTTGTTTCTGCTTCTAAAACTGATTCCTCTTGACCATCTTTTTGGAATATGTGTTTGACTGTTTCCGACATTACTACGAAGTATGACAGATACAGCTGCGGCTTAATATTGATTTTAAATCTCTCATGTTTCTTTATTAGACACTTACAGTAGACTACAGACGCCACCAGAAATTGAGAAAATGTTGTTTGAAACATGCGTCCGGCCTATCATATATGGAATATACGAGATTTACTGAACTCTTTTGAGGAAAAAACTGTATTTTATGCTTCTCAGACGTCTTAGTCGTCATCGGGATGTTATCTCCTTTCAAGTTTTTTTTTCTTTTTTTCAAATTTTGCCTTATGAAAATATGAATGGTAACCTTCTGTGTAATACGGAGTTAAGTCTCTGTGCATCAAAGTTACATAACACGATGCGCCATGTTTTTCCCTTACAAGTTGAGTTCCAGGGAATGGTAAAATTAATTTGCTTATTGAGTTTCATGATGGTAGAACCCAAATAATTTGACTACCATTTTCTTCCATTTTACATGTTAACTGTGTGTTTCGGTGAATAGCACACACGTCAAAAAAAAGGTTTGCGTCACCTCGGTTCCGAGAGTTCCGGAATCTGTACAGCAAATTGGAATAGGGAGCAACATAAACATCATTTCCGCCCTTTTTATTGCTCATGAAAACCACAAAGTGCATGTTGTACCACCATACAGTGAGACCAACAGAGGTTGTGGTCCAGACTGCTCTACACACCGGTACCTCTAACACCCCGTAGCACACCGCCTTGCACTGATGCTTTCCTGTATTCGTCGTGGCATGCTATCTGTTGTGTCTAGACAAGACAGCCTAGACACAATGAGAGGAAGCCGACAGGCACGCGCTAAGCCAAAGAGGGTGCGTGAGGTCTGAAACAGGATACGTAATGATTGCTATAAAGAAAAGTACGTAGCTTCTGTAACGCTTAACTTTAATCCATCCTTGTGGTACATCTGGAGATTGTGGCGATACGAGTGAGACTCTTTAGATACATGCAATGTTACTAATGGCGCCTTGCTAGGTCGTAGCCATTGACTTAGCCGAAGGCTATTCTAACTATCTGCTCTGCAAATGAGCGAGGCTTCGTCCGTGTAGTCGCTAGCTAAGTCGTCCGTACAACTGGGGCGAGTGCTAGTCCGTATCTCGAGACCTGCCTTGTGGTGGCGCTCGGTCTGCGATCACACAGTGGCGACACGCGGTCCGATATGTACTAATGGACCGCGGCCGATTTAAAACTACCACCTAGCAAGTGTGGTGTCTGGCGGTGACACCACACTATCGCCAAGTTCATCAAGGCACTGTTGGTCCAGTTTGTCCCACTCTTCAACGGCGTAGGTCCCAAAGAGCGGCTGGTGGGTCACGTCGTCCATAAACAGCTCGTTTCCATCTATCCCAGGAATTTTCGATAGGGTTGATTTATGCAGAATATGCTGGACACTCTAGTCGAGCGATGTCGTTATCCTGAAGGAAGTCATTCACAAGATGTGCACGATAGAGGGGCGAATTGTCGTCCACGAAGACGACGCCTCGCCAATATACTGCAGATATGGTTGCACTATCGGCCGGAGGATGGCATTCACGTATCGTAAAGCCGTTACGGCGCCGTCCATGACCAACCACCAGCGGCGTACTTCGACCCCACATGATGCCACCCTAAAACAGCAGGGAACCTCCACTTTTCTGCACTCGCTGGACAGTGTGTCTAAGGGATTCAGCCTGACCGGGTTGCCTCCAAACGCATCTCCAACGATTGTCTGGTTGAAGACATAAGCGACACTCATCGGTGAAGAGAACATAATGTCAATTCTGAGCGGTCCCTTCGGCATATTGTTGGGCCCATCTGCACCGCACTACATTGTGTCGTGGTTACAAAGATGGACCTCGCCATGGACGTCGAGAGTGACGTTGAGCATCATGCAGCCTATTGCGCACAGTTTCGGTCGTAACACGACGTCCTGTGGCTGCACGAAAAGCATTATTCAACATGGTGGCGTTGCTGGGAGGATTCCTCCGAGCCATAATCCGTAGGAAGCGGTCATCCACTGCAGTAGTAACGCTTGGACGACCTTTGCGAATGATGTCATCGACAATTGCTGTCTCTCTCTACCTCTTCCATGTCCGAACAACAACACTTTGGTTCACTTCGAGGCGCCTGGACACTTCCCTTGTTGGGAGTCCTTCCTGGCACAAAGTAGCAATGCAGACGCAATCGAACCGCGGTATTGACCGTCCAGGCATGGTTGAACAACAGACAACACGAGCCGTGTACCTCCTTCCTGGTGGAATGACTGGAACTGATCGGCTGTCAGACTCCCTTCGACTAATAGGCGCTGGTCATGCATGTTTGTTTACATCTTTGGTCGGGTTTAGTGACATCTCTGAACAGTCAGAGGGACTATATATGTGATACAATATCCACAGTAAACTTCCATCTTCAGGACTTATGGGAACCGGGGCGATGGAAAATATTGTTTGATGTGTGTATACATTTCATTGGCGATATGCCTCCTGTCTTTCTTTTGATGATGAGTAAGGACAATATCTCGAACTGATGGAGTCGTAGCTGTGCCGTGGGCGGGGTGTGATGTGTTACGCAGGAGTGTTTGGTGCAAAATGTAGTTGTGACTGGTGTGGGCTCATTAGTAGTTATTTATTTATTTATTGCAGTTACATCTGACTCTACTGTCTTGTGACCCTAAGGCGGGCTGTTTCATTCTAAATATACTATATTCAGTATGACAGTGAGTGTACAGCAGCAAACATTTACGGCAAAATTATACCGCCGTATCGGCCACGGTGTATAAAAATGGAAGAAAGCAAGTAAAGAGAAATAAAAAAAGTAACATAAAATCCCACCACCATAGGTTTCTCTTTTTTCATTCCTCTACATTGATGATCAGAAATCCGGAAATTCCTCATGATTTGTAACCACATAATTCTCTCCATCTAAGTTCATTCCTATATAAACTACTGCCCAATGATTCTGCGTGGTTCAGCAGTTCACGAGCGGAAAGATTTCCTACTCCCAGAATTCCTGTGGTTGTGGCAGGTGCCAATGCTCCACTGTATCCTTGAGTTCGTCGACCGAGTTCAAGCGCTTCCCTTCGAAATATATCGTTAGCGGACCAACACAAGGGAGCCGCAGGGCAATAAGTCCGGCTGTAGGATGTATGCACAAGCTGTTTCTGCTTGAACTCAGCCATCGTACTTTGTGTTCAGTCGGAGACGTTTGGACGCGCATTATCGTCGATCAGAATCACTCCGTCAGTGTGTAGCCCAAGCCATTTGCTCTTGATGGATTTTGGTAGGCTGCGGACTATCTCATGCTATATATATCACTGCTAATGATTTTCACGTACTCGATGAATTCGACGTGTATGGGACATCCGACATTGGACGTCGGAAAAGGCGTTGAGCATAAGATTGACTGTTGAAGAAAAATCTTCGAATTCTTTAGGGGTAGTTGACAACACTACATTCCTACCCCTAGATGTCTGACTACATTCTTCAAAAGTGGCATATGGAAAAGTCAACTTGTTTGGTGATGTTTCGTAGCTTTTCATTTCAATGCTCCTGATACCTTTCCGAATGGCGTGTGGATGTTATGACTGTTGATCAGCTTAGGTCTAATTACTCTGATTCATTCGTTGCTGTCATTCCGCGAGTTATATGAGAGAAAGAAATTTGTCGCCAAGTGCTTCCCGGAACGTGGTCTCTTAGAATTTCAACAGAAAGCTTCTTCAAGTTGCACAACGCCTCTGTAGTAACGTCTGCCTCTAGAATTTGTTTAGCGACTCCATAGTGGTCTCTTTCTGAGTTAACGATTGCCTGATGAAAAGCTGCGCTCTACGTTGCATCTTCTCTAGTTCTTATATTAAAGCAAACTCTGAAATATCGCTGACACATACTCAACAATCTGTCGACCAAGCATTTTTTATTCCATATTTTTCTTGAATGAACCATGGACCTTGCCGTTGGTGGGGAGGCTTGCGTGCCTCAGCGATACAGAGAGACGTACCGTAGGTGCAACCACAACAGAGGGGTATCTGTTGAGAGGCCAGATAAACGTGTGGTTCCTGAAGAGGGGCAGCAGCCTTTTCAGTAGATGCAGGGGCAACAGTCTGGATGATTGACTGATCTGGCCTTGTAACACTAATCAAAACAGCCTTGCTGTGCTAGTACTGCGAACGGCTGAAAGCAAGGGGAAACTACAGCCGTAATTTTTCCCGAGGGCATGCAGCTTTACTGTATGGTTAATGATGATGTCGTCCTCTTGGGTAAAATATTCCGGAGGTAAAATAGTCCCCCAATCGGATCTCCGGGCCGGTACTACTCAAGAGGACGTCGTTATCAGGAGAAACAAAACTGGCGTACTACGGATCGGAGCGTGGAATGTCAGATCCCTTAATCGGGCAGGTAGGTTAGGAAATTTATAAAAAGAAATGGATAGGTTAAAGTTAGTTATAGTGGGAATTAGTGAAGTTCGGTGGCAGGAGGAACAAGACTTTTGGTCAGGCGAAAACAGGGTTATAAATACAAAGTCAAATAGGGGTAATGCAGGAGTAGGTTTAATAATGAATAAAAAAATAGGAATATGGGTAAGCTACTATAAACAGCATAGTGAATGCATTATTGTGGCCAAGATAGACACGAAGCCCACGCCAACTACAGTAGTACAAGTTTATATGCCAACTAGCTCTCCAGATGACGAAGAAATTGAAGAAATGTATGACGTAATAAAAGAAATTAATCACATAGTGAAGGAAGACGAAAACTTAATAGTCATGGGTGACTGGAATTCGGTAGAAGGAAAAGGGAGAGAAGGAAACGTAGTAGGTGAATATAGATTGGGGGTAAGAAATGAAAGAGGAAGCCGCCTGCTAGAATTTTGCACAGAGCACGACTTAATCATAGCTAACACTTGGTTCAAGAATCATAAAAGAAGGTTGTATACATGGAAGAAGCCTGGAGATAGTGACAGATTTCAGATAGATTATATAATGGGAAGACAGAGATTTAGGAACCAGGTTTTAAATTGTAAGACATTTCCAGGGGCAGATGTGGACTCTGACCACAATCTGTTGGTTATGAACTGTAGATTAAACCTCAAGAAACCGCAAAACGGTGGGAAATTAAGGAGATGGGATCTAGATGAACTGACTAAACCAGAGGTTGTACAGAGTTTCTGGGAGGGCGTAAGGGAACAAATGGCAGGAATGGTGGAAAGAAATACAGTAGAAGAAGAATGGGTAGCTTTGAGGGATGCAGTAGCGAAGGCAGCAGAGGATAAAGTAGGTAAAAAGACGAGGGCTAGCAGAAATCCTTGGGTAACCGAAGAAATATTGAACTTAATTGATGAAAGGAGAAAATATAAAAATGCAGTAAATGAATCAGGCAAAAAGGAATACAAACGTCTCAAAAATGAGATCGACAGGAAGTGCAAAATGGCTAAGCAGGGATGGCTAGAGGATAAATGTAAGGATGTAGAGGCTTATCTCACTGGGGGTAAGATAGATACTGCCTACAGGAAAATTAAAGAGACCTTTGGAGAAAAGAGAGCCACTTGTACGAATATCAAGAGCTCAGATGGAAACCCAGTTCTAAGCAAAGAAGGGAAAGCAGAAATGTGGAAGGAGTATATAGAGGGTCTATACAAGGGCGATGTACTTGGGGACAATACTATGGAAATGGAAGAGGATGTAGATGAAGATGAAATGGGAGATATGATACTGCGTGAAGAGTTTGACAGACCACTGAAAGACCTGAGTCGAAACAAGGCCCCGGGAGTAGACAAGATTCCATTAGAACTACTGACAGCCTTGGGAGAGCCAGTCCTGATAAAACTCTACCATCTGGTGAGCAAGATGTATGAGACAGGCGAAATACCCTCAGACTTCAAGAAGAATATAATAATTCCAATCCCAAAGAAAGCAGGTGTTGACAGATGTGAAAATTACCGAACTATCAGTTTAATATGTCACTGCTGCAAAATACTAACCCGAATTCTTTACAGACGAATGGAAAAACTGGTAAAAGCCGACCTCGTGGAAGATCAGTTTGTATTCCGCAGAAATGTTGGCACACGTGAGGCAATACTCACCCTACGACTTATCTTAGAAGCTAGATTAAGGAAAGGTAAACCTACGTTTCTAGCATTTGTAGACTTAGAGAAAGCTTTTGACAATGTTGACTGCAATACTCTCTTTCAAATTCTGAAGGTGGCAAGGGTAAAATACAGGAAGCGAAAGGCTATTTACAATTTGTATAGAAACCAAATGGCAGTTATAAGAGTTGAGGGGCATGAAAGGGAAGCAGCGGTTGGGAAGGGAGTGAGACAGGGTTGTAGCCTCTCCCCGATGTTATTCAATCTGTATTTTGAGCAAGCAGTGAAGGAAACAAAAGAAAAATTCGGAGTAGGTATTAAAATCCATGGAGAAGAAATAAAAACTTTGAGGTTCGCCGATGACATTGTAATTCTGTCAGAGACTGCAAAGGACTTGGAAGAGCAGTTGAATGGAATGGATAGTGTCTTGAAAAGAGGATATAAGATGAACATCAACAAAAGCAAAACGAGGATAATGGAATGTAGTCGAATTAAGTCGGGTGATGCTGCGGGAATTAGATTAGGAAATGAGACACTTAAAGTAGTAAATGACTTTCGCTATTTGGGGAGCAAAACAACTGATGATGGTCGAAGTAGAGAGGATATAAGATGTAGACTAGCAATGGGAAGGAAAGCGTTTCTGAAGAAGAGAAATTTGTTAACATCGAGTATAGATTTAAGTGTCAGGAAGTCGATTCTGAAAGTATTTGTATGGAGTGTAGCCATGTATGGAAGTGAAACATGGACGATAAATAATTTAGACAAGAAGAGAATAGAAGCTTTTGAAATGTGGTGCTACAGAAGAATGCTGATGATTAGATGGGTAGATCACATAACTAATGAGGAGGTGTTGCAGAGGATTGGGGAGAAGTAAGTTTGTGGCACAACTTGACTAGAAGAAGGGATCGGTTGGTAGGACATGTTTTGAGGCATCAAGGGATCACAAATTTAGCAGTGGAGGGCAGGGTGGAGGGTAAAAATCGTAGAGGGAGACCAAGAGATGAACACACTAAGCAGATTGAGAAGGATGTAGGTTGCAGTAGGTACTGGGAGACGAAGAAGCTTGCACAGGATAAAGTATCATGGAGAGCTGCATCAAACCAGTCTCAGGACTGAAGACAACAACAACAACATTTTTCTTGGAATAATTACATTTCTTTAAGACCCTTCCAATAAATCTCAACCTGGCACCTGCTTTCTTAAAATGAGTTTCTTGTGATAATCCAACTGTAGGTCGCCCCACACTGTTATTCCTAGGTATTTAAAGAGTAGCCACTGTTTCTAGAGCTTTACCGGGAGCATTGAGAAGCTGTGCACACTTGGTCTTTGATTAGTACTCAAAAGGTTTAAGTTTTGATTAATAATGATCATTGGCGGCTGAAGACTTGCGGTATAAGAAGTCTCCCTCATTCTGCCAAAGGCATTCTTAGTGAGGGCGTACAACCGGACGAGCGGACAGACGTCCAGGGCACTCTCTTTTCCTTGGGGTGGGAAACCGCTCCTAAAGGTGTAAGAATCAGCAATGATCAACGACATGTTGATGCGGAAGGCAATGGAACCACTGCATTATAGAAACATAAGTCAGGTGGCCTGTAATTGGACAAGGATTTCTGGTCGGATGAGTATAAGAGTAATATCAAGAGCAGCAAAAACTGGTATAACGGGAGTAGGATTTATTGTGAATAGGATGGTAGGGCCGAGAGTCTGTTACCGTGAGCGATTCAGTGGTAGGTTTGTTCTTATTAGGCTTGACAGCAAACCAACAAACGACAACGATAGTTCAGGTAAACATGTCGACAACGCAAGATGAAGAGATAGAGAATGTATATGAGGATACTGAAAGGGTAATAAAGTACGTAAAGGGATATGAAGGACAGGAATGTAGTTGTAGGTGAAGGGGTAGAAGAAATGGTTACGGGAGAATATTGGCTTGGGAAAAGGAATGAGAGAGGTGAAAGACTAAGTGATTTCTGTAAAAAATTTCATCTAATAGTAGCGAATACTCTGTTCATGAGTCATAAGAGGAGAAGGCATTCTTGGCCACGTGATACTGTAAGACTTCAGTTAGATTACATCATGATGAGACAGAGATTCCGAAATCATGTATTGGATTATGAGGCGTACCCAGGAACAAATACAGACTCAGATCGTATTGTAGTAGTAATGAAGAGTAGACTAAAGTTCAAAAGATTAGTCAGGAAGAATCAAGAGACAAAGAAGTGAGATAAGGAAGCACTCAGGAATGACGAGATATGCTTCAAGCCCTCTAAGATTATGGATACAGCAGTGAGGAATAGCTCACTGGGCAGTAAAGTTGAAGAGGAATCGACATCTCTAAAAAGGGAGATCACAGAAGCTGGAAAGAGAAACGTAGGTACAAAGAAGGTAATTGCGAAGGAACCATGGGTAAAAGTAGAAATACTTCATCTGATCGATGAAAGAAGGAAACATAGACATGTTCAGGGAAAATCAAAAATACAGAAATCGAAGTCGCTGACGAATGTAATAAACAGGAAGTGCAGATATTCTAAGACGAAACTGCCGTATGAAAAATGTGAAGAAATCGAAAAATAAATGATTATTGGAAGGACTGTGTCAACATACATGTAAGTGAAAACTACCTTCTTTGAATTAAGAACAAGTGTACTGAAATTAAGAGTGCAACGGGAATTCCACTATCAAATGAAGAAGAGAGAGCAGATAGGTGGAAAGAGTACACTGAAGGCCTCTATGAGGGGGAAGATTTGTCTGGTGTGATGGAAGTACAAATAGGAGTCGTTTCACAAAATACAGGAGATCCAGTAATATAATTAAAGATAGCTTTTGGGGACTTACGATCTAATAAGGCAGAAGGAAAAGATAATATACCATCAGAATTTCTAGAATCATTCAAGGAAGTGCCAAAAAAGCGACTACTCACACTGTTATATGATCCTGGCGACATATCATCGGGTTTTCACTTGACTGACCCTCGTATAACATCAGAAGTTTGGACGGTGTAGGGAAACTAGAAAACGTGAAAAGAGAAATTCTATGGCGCAGTCTACGAAAAGAGTTCAATAAATAATGCAACAGCCGAGTGTGGATTGCTTTCTTCATGGGGTCAAACAGATGGAAGTCGGAAAGAGCGAGATTCGGACTGTACAATATATGAGGAAGAACAGTTTATCGATGTTTTTTGAACACTACCAACAGAGACGTCTATTTGTGCAAGGAGGTGTTTGATTGTTATCTGTCGATCACCTCGAATGGGTGTGTGCGCACGTTCCAACACTGGAGGAGTCACTGTTTTGTGCAGCCGGCCGGCACGCGGCGGATCTGACAGGTTTGTGAGACCTTATTGTGATCATGACGCACGCCTCGTCCTACACCTCGCCGAACTCTTTTTCACTGCCAGGACTCCGCAGACATTCTGCAAGTGCCTACGAATATCGGCGATGTTCTGGTTTTCCACCGAAAGATACTCAATGACAGTCCTCTGTTTGCAACGCACCTCCTTTACATACACCATTTTGAAGTCTACGTACAGAGCTGCCACCTACTGCAACTTCATGAAACTACAGAGGATGAAGCGTGAATGCCCCGAAACAATTTCATCATTTTTCAACCGCAAGTGCCCGAGAATGTGTTGCATTCCTTACTGAACGCAGAGAATATGGAATGTGTGAAGGCATAAAGGAATAACTTACACCATAATAGAGGAATCTATGGACGACTTGAACAGTAGGGGATGCCAGAGATGCAACAATTAAACGAGAAACAAATTACACACTAGCGAAAGAACACCTGTTGAGCAGCTCAGCACGTACGTAGGTTACCCTGGGAGACCCACATGGAACCTCCCCTTCTGGGACTGTATAAATGATCTCCTCCATGATACACTAGATGACCCTGAAAGGAGCGACAGACTAGTTAGCATCAGAGTCACAGGTAAAAAGTCACACATCTCTTTGAAGTCTTCCACAACGCATTCTCTGGCCACATTTGAAGCCGCTGTAACCAGAAATAACGTCTGCCTCTTACATATACTTCGGTGGACTCGTGGTGTGTTTTGAATAGTTCATTCTCGATGTGTTACTGTCTTTGTGCCTTAATTACCCAAGTGGCTACTCAGAAACCCATATATAGTTAGCGGGCATATGTCGGAGAATTTACAGACCTTTCAGTACGCCTTTGCCGGTAGTCGGAAGATTACTGAGAGGGGATCACGGCACCTCACTGGCAGCATTTCCAATGAACATGTCGGAGCGCCGTGGCTCGTGCGCTGCGCTAATGCCGGCGTGAGTTATGCCGACCGCGTAACACGGGCCGCTGCTGATGTACGGGCTTCCGGTGGAACTGGTTTATCCACCAGCCAGCTAGGCGCTCCCGCCTTATACTGCATGCAGACACGAGGCCTCTGCAACCGAGGAATACGATGTTGCTGGCACGAGACGTTTCACTGTGGACATGAGCGGGAAGCACCTTAGCGACTGTGAATTTTAATACGCAACCCTTATTTTTTTCACCTTAACTTGACCACTTGACGTTGCTTGTCTGCGTTGTATCTCTTTTGCTAAATTCTTAACAATTCTCCAGGAAGAAGGAAGAAAATAACTGGCGTAACTGCTTCTCTTGGTGTTTACACTTCTTCTTTTATTACTTATTTAAATTTAAATTCTCCTTAACTGTAAGTATAATGATACGGAAATTATGCATTTTAGCGAACTAAGAAAGGTAACAATATAATAAAGATCTATTTGATTACTCCTTCACTGTTAAAACATAAATTCTCCTTCTTCCGTTAGCTTCTGTGCCACGCTTTGCTTCAAAACTGAAATTAATCCGACGACTTGGTCATCTTTAGAAAGAAAACACCTTGCTCCTTTTTAAGGGAAAAAAGTAAATTAGTCTAAAATTCTCATTTCTTGTAGACTTTATGTTTATTTTCACCATCTTTATCCGATTGAACTGCATTAGTTCTATTTGAAAACCAACATAAGTAAAATTATGAGTTACATAATGGTTAAAATTGTTAATCTTATACATAGAAGGTATAGGGCTCAGCATACTGTATACTGTCTCAGATGCACGGTTACTGTGGTCTTGAGCAGTTTTCCAAATTCTTCTGACAGTTCAAGGTGTAAGATTTTAGTCAACGCTTAAATTCCTTTCAATTCGGTCTTGCTGATGTGATCACACAAGTGTATGCACTGGCCCAACAGCCAGAAAACAATATTGATTTTCTGGTTAGGGTATCACTTTTCCTGTGGTCCCAAACATTTATCTCGACATATTGCGTTGCCGTCCTAAACAGTGACCTCAGTCTCTCTCTCTCTCTCTCTCTCTCTCTCTCTCTCTCTCTCTCTCTCTCTCTCTCCTCACACACACACACACACACAAACAAATAAAATAAAATACACACTCGAAGATAGCTTCGTAAGCAGTGAATAACTGGGACAGCTGGAATTCCAAACCAATGATCAGTAATACAAATGCCTTTAATAGAAAAATGTGGTTCCGAAGCCAAGAAACCTGGACCATGGAACAATGTAAGAAACTCCAACCCCTGGCAGAGTTTGCGTCTCAAGAGTGAAACATGGCGGGATCTGGTGATGATTCAGGCAGCCATATCGTGGTATGCGATGAGTAGCACAGTTAGTCTGTAACTAACTCCCCCTTATTTATGAATCTTCGGAGGGAACGCTGAGTGATTGCCATTCATCTCCTGATAGTTACCTGAAGTTGCCATTGTCTTGCTGGAAGAACTGCATAAAAGTCTATTTAAAACCATACGAAACCGTTATCTCTCCATTCCGAGACGCCTGGAAGCTATTTCTAATACCAAAGGCTTTCCTACGACGTTTTAAGCATGGTAATGTGTTTAGTGCTTGGTATTTCTACGTTTTAGTCCATCCCGTGCATTTCCTAATTACTCCTATCAGAAATGGGAGAATCAACAGGATAGGTACTCTACAGCTATGTGCGCACACAGGAATCGTTACATTTACTAAATTATACCATGTTATCCTACCTTCTGATGTAAGCTAGTTGTTGTGAACGTTCTTCCACAATTCAAACCAAATAACATGAGGGAATTTAGCTTCCATTCAGATAGGACAAATCGCTAACAGTAGACTTTTGAAAAATGGTGCTGGCAAAATGGAATTTATGTAATGCTAGCTAAGGTGAATTCTGTTACTGTTTCACTTCCTGGATTGCACGGAGGTATCACTCGGAACTTCGGAATTTAGCTGTGCGCTGCCCCTACCTGTGTGCGACATCGAGTGCCAGTTGACATATGTACCTTGTGGTGGTCAGAAAACAGATTCGTAGATCTCGTATTTTGATTGCTGTGGAAAACCATTATTGTTCTTCCAGCTGTAACCCTTTCCCTAAATCCTATAACAGGCAATTTTTTGGCCGTTGATGATAGATGCCACTGATTCACGTTGTGATGAGTAACTGTTGTACGTACGTCGTCTAACCCTCAGGACAACTTAGACCGCAGTTTCATACGGGCCGATCGACAGTGGGGGACCGGGAAGGAATGACCGCCTTGCATAGACTGATTCGGTTTATTCCCCATTGCAATGATTTTAAAATGGACTTCTTGTAAAATACATAGACAAATCGCAAAATCCAAATTTCTCCTTTTAGCTGGCAACTATGACAGGTCAACTTGAAAACCTTGGAGGTATAAACAGATGTTTAAGAGCCCCTGTTTTACACAGTTTTCTAATGGCTTCTATCTCGCGGTAATCACTAGCGGTGTCGATTACATTGGACCCAGGAGTCACACTCTTTTAGCAGTATCCCATTATGTTTTTTATTATGTCTTCAGCACTTTGATTGAAAATCCGGTTATTACGTGGGAAGTGAGATTTCAGTACATTACTGATACCGTGGAATGAAATGAAATGTCGTGTGACGAGGGCCTCCCGTCGGGTAGACAGTTCGCCTGGTGCAAGTCTTTTGATTTGACGCCACTTCGGATACTTGCGCGTCGATGGGGATGAAATGATGATGATTAGGACAACACAACACCCAGTCCCTGAGCGGAGAAAATCTCCGACCCAGCCGGGAATCGAACCCGGGCCCTTTGGATTGACAGTCTGTCGCGCTGACCACTCAGCTACCGGGGGCGGACACTGATCCCGTCATTCGAGATTTTTGCTGAAGCGCGAAAACACTTATATTGACGGGATCAATCGCTCTTCATTCTTAAAGAATATTGAAAAACCTCAAAAAATGGCCGGCAGTCTAAGAAGTGGCCAGACTTACGCGGCAGGCAGTCAGAAATGTTGATCTTGCGTTCTCCAGTTCATCAAAGAGATTAGGTTCAAAAATGGGTCAAATCGCTCTGAGCACTAAGGGACTAAACATCTGTGGTCATCAGTCCCCTAGAACTTAGAACTACATAACCTAACTAACCTAAGGACATCACACACATCCATGCCCGAGGCAGGATTCGAACCTGCGACCGTAGCAGTCGCGCGGTTCCGAACTGAGCGCCTAGAACCGTGAGACCACCGCGGCCGGCAAGAGATTAGGCCTAAAGTATTCGTTGTGTGTTGGTTGGCATTTTCGGGCAGTCAGAAATGTTGATTTTGCGTTTGAAACGTCCCTTTAGAAAAACTAATGAATGACTGTGCTGATAAACCTCTTACATTATTTGCTTTTCACACAAATGAGCAAAACTGAACGTACTCAGACATTACTTTCTTTACTTATTCTGATCAACACTAAACTGACACACAATATTTTTAGCGCAACGCAATCTGACTTTCAATAATCCCTACAAAAGAATGGCCCCGACTAACAATAACCTATACCTTTCGTGAATCACTTACCTCACAGAAATCGTCATTACTCGAACTACTGCAATACAGCGAACGCCAATACTGTCAGCTAAATAAAACATTCTAACTACTGAAAGCACTAACTACTGATAGGCATAGTTAGCAAATGAAAGATTTTGATAGAGAACAAACATTGTATTTACCTTAATAGTGTTCAAAAGTCATTATATATGTATATATATATATATATATATCAGTTCATGACATCTAGTCTTACAAATTTACTGCCTCTGATGGGCGTAAGTCCAGATCATGCGCTATCAAAACTTCGCCATCTCTCTCCCCACATCCACCACAGCTGGCGGCTCAAACGCTACGCGCTGTTAACAGCCAACTGCCCAACACTACAATAGCGAACAACAATGCAAGCCAGCCACAGACTGCACACAGCACAGCCAGTGATTTTCATACAGAGCGCTACGTGGCGTTACCAATAAAAACCTAAACAGCCTAGTTCTCTGGATAATACTAATGTATGACCATCAGCAACTCGTCAGTACAAATGTACGGCTACCAGTAACTCGATGTTATACTCAGAATAGTTAATCGGTAAAGCTTTCAGATTTATAATAGATTTAAGTACTAGGGAGGAATAATTCGTTAATGTTGCAATTCATACTTCGAATATACTCAGGTTCTCAAGTGAGAAGAAAAGTTATAATTCCTTTCTTGTAAGGAAAGTATATTATTCTCTCTCAGTCCATGTTCCCATTCACGCAAGCGGTCCAGTTTAGTAGTTACACGTTATCACTTCTGAAAAAAATTCCCTCTTACTTCAAGAAGTGCAGTAACAAACAAGTAGCTCATTTCATAGACACTGAGCTCAAACACCATTAGTTATTAAAAAAATTCAATCAATGTACCAGCTGATGAAATATACGTCGCAGTTTTTGCTAAAGTCTCACAGGCTTTGTCCCGACTCCCTGTCACCTGCTCCCTCCCCCTCCCCCCTTCTCACACACACACAACACTTCTGCCGTGTTGTGGCGTATCTGAGCCTCATCCATAGCAAGACAGGGATCCAATTCGTTCCATTTCAAAAATATCTCATCATTTCTTTTCGTACTTACCTGATGTAGCACTCAACAACTAATACTGAATTCCTCTTATAAAGCCTATTATACTCTTTCCTCAAATATGTTGAGAGTAACGGGTATTTAACGGGATATAGCCAGATGCTCACCTAATAACATATTCCCTTCGTTTTTGTTTGACAATTGGTCGTCGACATTTTATACATGTAACAGTGTCTTCAGAAGAGATATCATATCCTCTCAACCAAGACCAAAACCCGTACCTCAAGTATGAGTGAAATGGAGCAATATGTGATACACTGCTTGATTAGATTTTTGAGGATAGCGTTACCGTTCGCTACAAGCACTCTCCTGCAAATGAGGTCAGTCTGTGAGAGGCCTTCTCACTTGTTACCTATTTCGGTATTATGTCTCCTTTCCTTACCGAAGTTACGCTAGCTTCTTGTGGCTTTAGTCAGTACAACTGTGAAAAGTGAGTAATGCGAGTGAATCAGTTTGCCAAGCTGGGTGTGCTTTGTTTCGCACTACTGAAGTACTGAATCAGAAGGAATAGTCACGTGCTGCGCAGAATAGCGAAACACGTGGAATTACGAACGCGGATCCTCCTCTAATGAGGAAACACTTTATGCACTAGCTGCACTACAAAAGATGTACCGTACGAGAAAACCGTTATCTATGATGCTTCAGGAAAGTCCATAGCTGAAAATAAGTTTCATTTCTATTATAAACAATAGAAATATAATGGAAGAGAAGCTGTAGTAATATACGGGAATAAATGAGAAAGTGCAACATTTCCCCAAGGATCCTATCCATCATTGTTGGGGCTTTATAAAACAATTTCAGTTCCTGGATTCAATGTGGTCATCCTTCACTTCAACGACGGTTAGTACTGACCTGACAGGAGATTCAATGTACTAGAAAGAGCTGATGTCACAGTACCACCATTATGATATCTGTAAAAACTGTGTTTTCAAGCGTTTCCTTGTAAGCTGTTAATCGATCTCATGGTTCTAAAATAGTTTTAAGCAACCAGTATGAGGTGTTCCTCCGCGGATAAACTACAAAAAGTTATTGAACAACAAAGATTAGTTGTCCTCTTATGAGCTGAAGAAAGTAGAATAGGAGTATCAAAATCTGTGACCGACATAGTGCCATTCCCCGGGGTCAACGAACGATTTATATCCACGAATTTTTAACAGCAGAATACTCGAGACTGTGCACTGAAACTCACAACACGACTTCCATATCTTAGATAGCGGTATAACCAAAACATTTCCGCTCATCAGGTTGACACACTTCTCTTATGTCCTGAGTAACGCATAATAAGATACGAAGAGCAAGTTTTCCCAGATATCTTCTACTCTGTGCTACAACCAACGCATATTACGATCGACATTTTGTTGGCAGGTTTGCAACTATTTCTCTCTGAACTCATACTGTTGGTAGACAATGTATTTCCCAATGCATGACCCTGATAAGGGTAAGAGTTAAGTCACACCTAGAAATGAATTTGTTATACTAAACTTGCCTGCAGCTGCAGTATTGTATGACTATGCGATATGGCACGTTGAGTACTGGTAATCATTCGTGCATTTTAAAAATATCATCATGACGACCATATTCAGTGTGTGTATGATATCGTGAAGAACAGAGCATCGTAATAAAACAACCATGATTGGTTCAAATGGCTCTGAGCACTATGGGACTCAACATCTGTGGTCATCAGTCCCCTATAACTTAGAACTACTTAAACCTAACTAACCTAAGGACATCACACACATCCATGCCCGAGGCAGGATTCGAACCTGCGACCGTAGCAGTCGCGCGGTTCCGGACTGGGCGCCTAGAACCGCTCGGCCACCGCGGCCGGCAAAACAACCAAGAGTTGTGGGTAGTCTTCAGTAACCGGTATTAATACATGCAAGATTTGTAATGGGAGAGGTACATTATCAGGATAGCTGCACATCTCAACAGATAGAATGGCATGAAGCTTATCTTCCCAAATTTCTGTACCAGGTCTTCAATATAATCTCCGGGTGCTCCTGTATATGAAAGCTGGCCAGCAGTGAACTACCATATAGACACACCCGTCAAGCACCCAGGCATTCAATTCTGCTTGAGTGAGCCGGAATTATTGTTGATAATGACATGATTTGGTGGCGGGCGGGCGGATGACCTAAGCAATCTGCATTTTCATAGATTGTTGAACAGAACATGGGCCTCATTGTTTAACCACAGTAATGCTAAGGTACTTCAAATTTATGCTTTTTTATCAAGGATTATCAGATGCAAACTCACATCGGATTAATCTGTGATGAGCATTTTGTGTGCGACGTATTTATGACGCTCGTTTTTGAGATCATATTCCTCCGCGTACTTGTGGGTAGGGACTATCGTTCCGTTTGCCCTACCATCTGCTCAGTCATTATACGCCTCTAAATCTGACCGTACTATCTGAGCAGCTTAGCAAAAATACATGTACTCAAGACAGCAAAATCCTGTCTGTACCACTACACAACACAGTCATCTCCTCAAATCTAATTTCCTATGTCAGGAACAAATCAGGTAACAATTTGATCAAAATATCAAATATCGATCTCCTTCGCAACTTGAAAAGACAACTAATGGTTACCAAAAGCAGGAGCCATTTCCTCCACATACTTTTCTGTAGCCAACTCTAGGGACCCCTCTCGCCATTCCCACCCCTTTGTCCACAATGTCTTCTGAACCCACCCCATCTCTTGTAACACCTACTGTCATTGCCATTCTTTTCTGTCCCTTACGTTACTGATGACATTTGCCTCTGCTTCAAAAGGGCTAAAGTAATTAATAATACTGTTACTCAAAGTAATTATTGTAATTGTTATTTACAATTATTCTTTGTGTTGGTAATCGTTTGGAAACCCGTAATACTATCTCAGATGTACAGAAATGAACCACAAGTACGTATAGAACAGACTACAGTTTGTAATAGTGCTTGGAATTTGTAGTCTCTAGTCCAATATAACAAATTTTGGAGATAAAAAATTAATGTATGTCGTTAGGAACAATCATTGGCATCAGTAGTAAATCTTGACTGTTGACGGACATCTATGTGAGATTCTTCCATTTAAGCCTAAAGGTTAAAGTTCAACCGAGGAGCCGCCCTCTCTCCTTTTTATCTGCCTTATCGTCAGAAACGTCGAAATGTGAATACCTAATTTCATCAGCGTCACATATGGGAATCTTTTCTCTTTTGGCGTTTTTATAATGCATCCTTTTGTACTGACGATACGATGAATGTGCTTAGCCTTTTCGTACCTCTTCTTTTGATATGTCTTCCCTCTGGAGCTGCACTAATTGCGCCATTCGTCTGTAGCTACCGTAATGACTGGTAAAGCTCATCGTTTGTGTTCTTTTTGCGCGGAGCTTTTTGAAAATAAAATTTTGAATGTATTTTCTTCGGAACACAGCATGCGTTCACTGTATGTCACTGCGTGTGCTCTTCCTCATATGTACGACAAAGGTTCTTTTCTGTACGCGAGTATTTACTTGTTAGCGCATTCTGAGGGAATTTTAGGCCCCGCGCTGTTTTCTTACTGGCCCCTTTTTATTTTAATTTCAGCCATATACAGTCATTACTTTTCTCTGTCGGCTATTTTGCTTCGCTTTTTCGTGTACTTCTTAATCATACACCTTGATGAAGAGAATACGTCGCTTTAACTGTAGAGTGCGTTGTTTCTGAAACAGTTTCTTGTTTTTCACTTTCGTATACCTTTCATGTTTCCACCGCTAAGACACTTCATACTTCCAACTCCTTTCCAGCATTTGGGTGTTCTTCCTATTGGAGTAGACCATTCCGGTATCCACCTGTGTGGCAGAGACTCGGTGAGCCAAGCACACCTGCAAGACTAAACTACAACCACTTAACTTCTGTGTAAAAAGTCCAGGTCTAGGCTTCTTGGTCCCTACTGAGGTTTTTACCCGACCTTAAGTCATTCAGTGTCTACATTTAATTTACGGTTTGTCTGCTACACGATCTACAATGTAATTACCGTACCGCCCTTGGTAAATGCTCGTGTTGGAATATGAATGTTCTCTCTCACGGACTGTTGCAGATCTGCAACGTTCACTAGCAAAAGTAATTTCATATTTTTAAGATAGTTAATTCTCTGAATAATGATGATATTTCAATTCTCTTCTGTAAATACGAACTATTCTAACTACTGGTAACAATTTATTTCATCAATAACAACTTCACTCTAATAATTTGACTCACCTTGAGTATTTCCGTACCGTCCGGTGATTTGGTAACACACCCAGGAAGGTTACACGCCGTATGACTTGCTCTTTCCTTTTATACTAAATTTATCTGATCCCTTCTGACGACTGCTGATAAGCGGGGCGCTCTGGCTGCATCTGCTTAAAGCCTCATTACATTGATTTATGATGGGGAATCTATTTAATAACAACTTCAGAAATCTTCGGTAAATAGGTTAAGAGCTCCAGACAATGAATACGTGGGGAATGCACAGCCCGTAAACAGCTCTGAGTGCAGCTGCTGTGTCGTGGGCACTTAAAGGTTTCTGCTGGTTTGAACGTATCAAGTGGCCACCTACGGAAGCTCGCGGAGGCTACCGGTCCTTTTCACAAAGTCGGACTTAGCGGCCTTTCGAACGACTTGCCTCTTGAGATAGTCGAGGGTAACAGTTTCAAGTGTTTGCTGGGACACCACAATTCATGGTGTAAAAGTACGTCTTGGAATGTTGGGTAAACAACGGTGAGAACAAGGACCTTGCAGAGGACACATCACGTCGGTTTAGCCTCGGTAAATTCAAAAATGTTAAATAAAGCTCGGATTCCCCCATCTCCGACTGACGTCAGACGGAAATTTGTAGGGCAAAGTAGCAAGGAAGAGGTGCTCTGATTGATCGGTGACTGACGATGTTCCAGGGTTTGAATTTGTTAAACGCGAAATTGATACACTACTGGCGGGAAACAGTAACATTATTTTCTGATTGGCGTTTGCGGCTAGATTGGCGCAAAGTACCGAGTCGGGAGCTTGTGGAAGAAAACGGGACACCCATAGATTAGCGGATAAAGATAGGTCGTTGGTTCGAGACAACGTGGCGCTTGGAGGTATCCGAGTCCTGACGACCGTGTTTCCGATTCACCGGTACGACGACGGTTCTCCGACCTACCGCCATGCTGCAGCATGGCTCGCTACATGGAGTTGATGTTTAGACAGGAAGCGTAGCGTTGCCACAGCTCCGCTAAACCCGATTCACGCCTTAGTATCGTTTCACGTGTTATTCAATCGACCACTGGAGTTTCAATAAATTTACCGTTGGACTGTAGTGGATTAGTGAATTAATGTGCAACTAGGATAAGGTAGCTATCCCTCCGCTTCCCTATCTTGTTAGTTGTCATTACTAATTAACTTTGTAGTTCCTAAAATGCTGATGCAAACAGTTTGTAGTTGTTTAATATAATAAATTATCGATTTATGTTCCATTAACATTTTTATTTGAAGCAATACATAGTTCCCTTCAGCTCACTAATTTAATCTCTTTATTGAACGGATAGTTATATAGTAGGATTATAGCTGTTTCCCAACTTATGATTATACTTTTGGGTATTTCGAGATGCGTGATTTACAATGAACATGGAGTCTTTAAGGGGCGTGTGACGGAATCTGGGTAGGTACATTACTGTGGTAGGTTCCACAGCCTCACACACCGCAGGATGTTGCAAGCCTTAAAACCTCTAGTGAATGTACTCATATACAGATTGTAAGTAGGCTGTTTATGTTTTCTTATTGGCAACGTTACGTAGCGCTCTGTATGAGAATCACTGGCTGTGCTGTGTGCAGTCTGTGGCTAGTTTGCACTGTAGTCTGCCATTGTAGTGTTGGGCAGCTGGCTGTGAACAGGGCGTAGCGTTGCGCAGTTGGAGGTGAGCCGCCAGCAGTGGTGGATGTGGGGAGAGAGATGGCGGAGTTTGGAAATTTGTAAGACTGGATGTCATGATCTGTTATGTATATTATGATTTTTCAACACTATTAAGATAAATACATTGTTTGTTCTCTACTAAAATCTTCCATTTGCTAACTATGCCTATCAGTAGTTAGTGCCTTCATTAGTTTGAATCTTTTATTTAGCTGGCAGTAGTGGCGCACGCTTTATTGCAGTAGCTCGTGTAACCAAGATTTTTGTGAGGTAAGTGATTTGTGAAACGTATAGGTTAATGTTAGTCAGGGC
This sequence comes from Schistocerca serialis cubense, assembly GCF_023864345.2. NCBI lineage: Eukaryota > Metazoa > Arthropoda > Insecta > Orthoptera > Acrididae > Schistocerca > Schistocerca serialis. The sequence continues at coordinate 231,774,704 of NC_064645.1, forward strand.
CATTCTTTTGTATGGATATTTGAAAGTCAGATTGCGTTGCGCTAAAAATATTGTGTGTCAGGATAAGCACAGTCTCGTATATAATTCTTCAAAAGGGGACGTTTCAAAATATCCTTTCAATTAGTAACAGATAATGTGAACAGTTACAATCAAAATATTATGTTAACTAATCCACCCTGATCACATTTGCCCTTTAAAAATGGTTCAAATGGCTCTGAGCACTATGGGACGTAACATCTGAGGTCATCAGTCCCCTAAAGCTTAGAACTACTTAAACCTAACTAACCTAAGGACATCACACACATCCATGCCCGAGGCAGGATTCGAACCTGCGACCGTAGCGATCGCGCGGTTTCAGACTGAAGTGCCTAGAACCACTCGGCCCCACCGACCGGATTTGTCTTTTACTGCAGATTATGCTCTCACTAGTGGGAAACTGTGAACTGTGGTAGCAGTTAGAAAATGCCTTAGGGTCAAAAGAGGACAGGGTTATAAATACAACAATAGATATGAGTAATTGCAGATAGGTCTAAAAATAAATAAAATATTACACTGCCTGACAAAATAAAGAGTTGCACCACAGTGGCTTCTCTTGTCGTGATTAGTATAAGAAGCACTGGAGGTGAGAAGGGCTGGCGAAGCAGTCTTACACCAGCAGACTTTCCCTATGCGTAAGGCCCTGGCGTCCAAGCCACAAATTCTGGTCCTGAAGGCGAAGTCTCAACTGTAGTATCATAGACATAGCGGAAAGGCAGAGGCCACTGTGGCGATGGTCACATAATGGCTACACTACGAAACAGCGGCTACTGTTGTGGCTTACGTGACGGGAGATGGTCCGACGGCAAAAGTGACGAGTCATTCCCATACCAATACTACTTATCTTAGCCAGTCAGCTTCAGATATGTAAGTGACGACCTGAGAGAGCTACGAGCGTATTTCATTCTGTAGTCATTGTATTGGAAAGGGTTATCTTACTGTCGTTGATAGATGCTGTCTTCGCTAAGCTGCGGGTCTTACTGCTGCCGCTGAGAGACGAACTGGTGCCTTTCAGTCAGAAGGCCAGCAGCCAGTTGGCTTACAGAAGCTGCAAGTCTTGAACCTGCGGCCCGTGCTTTATATCTGAGACGGTCTAGCTGCGTTGTGAGGGCAAATTCTGCTGCTGCAGATTCAGCCTATGCGGGTACACTTTATCATTGTCAGCCACTGCCGTCACAGCTGAACACTGTTGAAATGCAAATACTTAATTTAGTTGTATGTCATTAATACCTCAGTAATGAAATTAGGAAAATATTTTTTCATCTTGCACATGTATCTCTGAAATTCGACTACATCCATCATGATGACATCCGCCTTTCAGCGTTACTGGCCACAACATTAGGAGTATGTTCAGAGCTCAAGTTAATGTGAAGTACTCCTATGAGTGCAACAATTTTTACAGTGTGAAGAGCAACTTTTATAAGCAACGCTCGAAAGTGAGAAAGAGGGTGAGGCCCTTTCAAAACGAGAATAATGTTAGCAGCAGTCCTGCCTGTCGCCAGGGGCAGTTTTTTTGCATGTTTTTCCTACTCCAGTCTAATGGGGACAAATAGCGGCAAGGCTCTACATATGTATACTGTACATTATTATCAGCAGTAACTTTTCATTTTGGCGAAGCACAGGTTATATTACAGAGTCTGACTCAAAAACATAATCTGAATCCAGTCCGAATGTGAAACAATTGTTATTACCTGCGTATAAATACAGTATTGTTGCATCTAGCTCTTTGTGTATTATAGTGTGGCTGCTTAAATATCCGAAGCACTAACGAACGCTAGGCAGCGAACACATCCTGGGTTTTACGTTTCACCTATTTTCAATCAGTACATTAGTTCTGTGGATTTAGGCAAAGAGAGACTGTTTTCATACCAGTCATCTGAGGATATTATTTATTTTACAATAAAGTGTAATTCGGCAGAAAATGCTTAACATACCATATGCTTTGTTGTTAAGTGTCAAACCTCATTTAATCCAGTTTAATGCTGATCCTTAGAGGAATGTTTTGTAGGGGATATTTGAGGAACTCTCTGTATATTTTAGAATGTGTTAATTCGAATATTCAAAACCCCACCAAGGTTTCGACCCAGAAGTGGGTCTAAAATGAAAAGAAACATGAAAAAAGGGATTTTTTCCGGTATTTCCCTTATAACGCGCAAACGGCACAATTTACGGCAGAAGTATTTATAGAAATAAACAACATAAAAGTTCCTGCAAAATATGTTCCAGTGTCTTCTCATCGAACTAACCGTATTGCGTGTAGCGGCTGTTGAAGCTCACGTAATTTCAGTCGCCACCACCAAAACCAGCTCTATATATTTCATTTTGCTATGAATTTCACGGCTAAATGAAAGCTTTCATCACTCCTATAGTTGAATGTGGTTCAAATAATTACATAAATGACATCATAATTATGCTTAAATTTGTGTATGGTAACAATAATTACTACTATCGTAATATTATTCAATGAGTTTGCGACGTTGGACTTTGGGAAAGCAGGGAGGTGTGAACCGGGCCTAATCAGTTACCCTTGGTTGCACAGAAAACAAATACATTTTATTTTTAAAAAACAAAACTCTCAACAATCATTTTTAAAAGATTTTACTACACTCGCGACTGAAAGCCTTATTAGAAGAACTGCATGTTATTGTCGGCTGAAGGCCACAAACAAAGTTACCCACAATCAATGGCTGAAGGCCTGATTAAGAAGGTTCAAAATTATTCTTCGGCTGAATGCCGAAAATACACAACGGCTGAAGGCCCGAATTAGCAATAACATGGACATTTACACGTTAAAAATACCAAAAACTTTTTTAACAATCAACTGTAATTAGTTATAGTGACGGCTGAAGGCCTTATGAAGACAGAACTGAAAGTATTTGTCGGGTGTAAGCCACAAGCAATGTGACAAACAATTAACGGTTGAAGGCCAGCAGCAGTTTCAGAATACACAACGGCTGAAGGCCTGAATTACAAGTAAGGATAGCGTTACACATTAACAAATACTAAGATATTTTCTACTTAACAATCAAAACGGTAACAAGCTATAGTAACGGCTGAAGGCTAGATTAAGAAGGTTGAAAATTATTCGTGGGCTGAAGGCCACAAGCCGTTTCAGAATACACAAGGGCTGAAGGCCTGAATTACGAATAAGGTGGAAAATTACACTTTAAAAAATACTAAAACCCTTTCTAATAATCTTAATAACTTGTAACAAGCTATACTGATGGCTGAAGGCCTCACCAAAATAGGACTGAAAATTATTTGTCGGCTGAAGGCAACAAGCAGAGTTACAGACAATTAACGGCCGAAGGCCAGAGGCAATTTTCAGAATTAACACTAGGGGTAGCTTAAGCGCCGACCGACCGACTAACCAATCCGCCTAATGTCCGATGACCAGTACAAAGATGAAGTATTTTTGGGCGAGGGCGAAGAGACAAACAGCACCACGACTTAAAAAACACACCCAAGGCCCAAGGAAACACTAGGACCATGGTAGACATCCCAAAAACATATGCATAGTACAATTCAAGAGGCTGCTGAACTACAAGCCGTGTCGGACAGCATAACACGACACGACGAGGAAAGGTACACGGCCAGAAATGTACGCTAACCTCCAGGGCAGGTAACTGGGCATTAGCGGCCACAAGGCAGAAAATACCGCTGGTTGCCCTTCAATAATAAGAATAATAGTAAATCCAAACTAACATCAAGGAGTAGAAGGCGGCTAATAGCTTCTGACAAACTGACTGACTCGACTTGGGCTGGGAGCAGCGATATCTCAAAGAGTGGAGGTTTCAGTACTGGACACGGTTCATTGAACTTCAAACGTCCTGGCTTTGGTCGTCGGCTACAGCCCCTCTGTCCGACTGTGCCTGCACGCCGCCAGCGGTCCTGGCCTGCCCACGCTCTGCGGACGTCCTCGCTGCTCCGTCCCAAGCAGAACTGCTTTCCGTTCGCAACTCCCCACCAAATCCAGTATGCAGACAGCATTAAAATAACTGCTCATTCAAAACCATAAGATACATATGGTACCGGGAAAACAATTCCAGCAGCAGCTCACAATACTAAAAGCAGTCTCTATGAAACAACAAGGACGAATTATAAGTCATCACAAACACAGAGAAGCTGCCACGACCGACCGACCGACCAACCAACGGTCGTTCCCACTCGAGTCAGGCACGGGAAAGATCCCAGTATAAATCGCTGACTGACACCTTATCGCCATGAGGGCACTTCGACGGATGGACACACACACACACACACACACACACACACACACACACACACACACACACATACATACACACACACACACGGTCCATTCAACTAAAACTCGCCTAATCCGGTCCTGGACCTCGTCGTGCACTCCAGCGACCATATCCTTCCGTCGGACAGTGCATGTGTGTCGCCAGCAGTCGTGTGAGTACTGGTTTTACGGACCCCACTGCTGCTCCGTTCCCAAGTCCCACTAGCTCAACACACAAAGACCGAGCGAGCAATGCTAGAGGCCGTTCCAAAGATAATACCATAGCACGCGCTATCGATAAGCGTTACTGCTGCCACTCACGGACAGACAAGGCGAGCAAACGTAGTGGCCCCTGGAAACACACTAACAAAACATACGCCACTATCGCTATTACAAGATGCCAAGGTATGAACGGCATCAACGAGAGCCGCACACGGCTCAGAGGTGACAGGAAGCAGAAGATAGCAATATGTACAGTTACACATGGCGGTAGTATCGCATACGCTCGGTATGAAAATGCAGTGCATTGGCGGAGCTGTCGTTTGTACTCCTGTGAGAAGGCTTGTGGCGTGATTATGGCCACAGATCTTGAACGCGAATTGTTAGTTGCAACTAGACACATAGGACATTCTATTTCTGAAATCGTTAGGGAATTCAGTATTCCGAGATTCATAGTGTCAAGATTGCACGGAAAATACCAGATTACTGGCATTACCTCTGACCCTGGCCAGCGTAGTGGCCAACGGCCTTCACATAACGTCTAAGGACAGTACCGTTTGCGTGGAGTTGTCAGTTCAAACAGACAAGCAGCAGGACGTGGAATAACCGCTGAAGTAAATGTGGGACGTACTACGAACGTATATATTGGGACAATGCGGCGAAATTTGGAGTTAATGGGCTATGGGAGCAGACGACCGACGTGAGTACAGTTGCTAACAACACGACATCGGCTGCAGCATCTCTCCTGGGCTCGTGACCACATCGGTTGGACTCCAGTTGACTGGCAAACATGGCATGGTCAGATGAGACCCGTTTCCAGCTGGCAAGAGCTGGTTATATGGTTCGAGTATGACGCAGATCCAACGAAGCCGTGGGCCCAAGTTCTCAACAAGGCAAGCTGGTGGCTTCATAATGGAGTAGACTGGGTTCTCTTGTCCAACTGAACCAATCATTGACTGGAAATGGTTATGTTCTGATATTTGGAGACCGTTTGCAGCCATTCATGAACTTCATGTTCCCAGACGATGACGCAGTGTCACCGGGCTACAATTTTCTGCAATTGGGTTGAAAAACATTCTGTACAATTCGAATGAATGATTTGGTCACCCACTGCACTCGACGTGTATCCCATCGAATATTTATGGTACACAACAGAGGGTCAGTTCGTGCACTCAGGTACACACTGTCATGTTGCAGCAAAACTTTCGCAACTTTGGACCTCTGTAGAGACAGCATGTCTCAATATTTCTGCAGCGGACTTCCAATGACTCATTGAGTCCAAGCCACGTCAGATCGCTACACTACAATGGGCAGAAGGCATTGTATCCTAAAATAGACAACACAGCAGCTGTTTTCTGAGAGACATACGTTTTGTAGATGAATGCGACCAGGCCGTCTTGCGTTGGTGACAAGAAGGAGTTGTGGCTGACAGTTGCCACCCTGCTGTGTGCTATGGCCATACTTTTGGTCTTCCAGTTATGTAAGTTTACTCGCTTCTATTTCATCACCAATAGATTAATGAAATCAACAGGGATCAGGACCTTTTTCTCCGTAAAAAAACACTGGTTGGGCCAGGGACATTTCATTGTGTCGTTAACCTGCTATAGAATAACTTCAACAAGTATGTCTGGTGCTGTTTAACCATACATCGACGCTATTCTTTTCAAGATTAACATTTTGACTGATACTAATTACCTCTAAGAATGTTGTCCCCAGGCCTTTCGAAAAAAAAAAAAAGACAGTTGATTTCTTCACAGATGAAGGAGTCACTATATCGTTTCCATACTTCTTCAGCAGCTGAGATTTCACAGTCTGGACATCCGGATGGCAGTCACAGTGACCAGGTCTACTTACTGCTGAAGGGCAAATTGACACATCTTATCATTTTCACTGATATAGCTGAAAATTTTCTGCATGGCTTCATTAACTTCTGTGGCATGTTGACCTAGTTGTTTCTTTATCCGTTCTATCTCCTTTGGATTTCTTTGGAGGACCTTCATGCATTTGATGTGGTACTGGGTATCTGCTGCAACTATTTCCGGCACTGGTCCAATCCGATATATCACTCCATCATCCTAATTCTTTCTTTTGTCTCTCAGCAAGGTTAAGAAAAATCTCTCGAAGACACAGCTTACGCACCTAATACGCTGGGTTCCGTCGATTGACTGTGACCTTATTTTGTTGACCCAGGAGTTCTGGCATAATAACTGAACCACATAAAAAATATTTGATTTTCAAATCGAAATCCGGTTGTATAGCTCGAGTTTCTTTTCAGCTGCAACTAGCCACAACTCTCGTAGCCTCTGCAGCAATAAATTTTTCGTTGGTCTACTTTCTTTCTCATGGTTCATAAACTTTAACCACAAAACCTTTCAAGTGGCCAGATGTCCCACCCGTCCTCGTCTTGCTTGTATCAAGAAAATTCTTCAAGCCCACTTCGGGCCTGAGTAATGAAACATTTATTCCATTATCCAGCACACCATCACATAGAACACACGTCTCACTTCAACTAATTGGGTACAATCATTTTGTACACTTAATTTACCGAACGCAACTGCGTTCTAAGCAACCTTCCGAGGGCCAACTCGTAAACAGCTACTGGCGCAGAAAACCAACACAAAAGCGCGGCTTTACCCTGTCAAAAGGAGGTGGGTTATCATTGTTATCTCAAAAATATGCTACTCTCCAACAAGGCACGTATCGCGAACTACCAGCCACTCCAATAGCATCACAGTATTACTGGAGGATGGAATTCAATAACTGATCTGTAACAAATTATGGGAAGGGTACGGGGGTGGGAAAGGGGGGCGGGCGGTAGGTTCTAAGATGGTCCACCTCCATTGTTTAAAAAACGCGTTATATTCAACACATGCTACACGCAATATGCTTAGTCTGACGATAAAAGTCACTGAGAGCCATTTTATGGAACATTTTATACTTTTTTTCTAATCAATCTCGTAAAAAACTGCGTCATTTTCTAGTTCTAAGCAAAAATCCAAAAAAGTTCCATTTCTCCGAGGTCTCTTCCTTTGTTGATCTATATCCAGGTCGAAAGTATGTTGGTACTTTAATAATTCGGATTCATATAGAAAGCTTGTCGTAAAAACATCTAAAATACTTTAAGCTATTTTGCCCTTTTGAGCACTACTTGACTGGGATAAATAGTAGTTTAGAATTCACAGTGCGGTTTGGCCTCTAAGTTACACAGACTTCATGGAAATGGAAATGCCGTGTGGCTAGGCCTCCCGTCGGGTAGAGCGGTCGCCTGGTGCAAGCCTTTCGAGTTGACGCCACGTCGACAACTTGCGTGTCGACGGGGATGAAATGATGATGATAAGGACAACACAACATCCAGTCCCCGAGTGGAGCAAATCTCCGATCCATCCGGGAATCGAAGCTGGGCTGTTAGGTATGACATTCCGTCGCGCTGACCGATCAGCTACAAGGGCCGGACACAGACTTCATTTTGGAGCGTTTCTTTGCGATTACTCAAAGCCGCCAGCTGGGGTGTAAGATTGCCTCTGGTCAAGCAAGAAGAGTATAGAATAAAAGTGCTGGATGAAGATAAGGTTACCACTAAAAGCATTCTGGGTATGTTTCTCGGCATCTTACAAAGTACTTGAAATACCACAAGACTGTTGAAGAGGCGTGTCCAAGATAATAACAACTTCCTTAACATCCGAACAGGGAAAGATGCAGATGTGAAAGAAGTGAAAGTGTCTCCCTATTTAGATAGAAAGCTTAAGTAGAAATGATGAACTGTGGAAGATAACAAAAGTAGAATGGAATAGGCGAACTTTTTGTAAACGAACTCTACTAATATTAGATATCAGAAGAATAGACACGTTAGTGTGACGTTTCCTACGGCACCTAGGAAATAAATGTAAATGTCGTATGACTATGGTCTCCCGTCGGGTAGACCGTTCACCGGGTGCAAGTATTTCAATTTGACGACACTTCGGCGACTTGCGCGTCGACAGACATGAAATGATAATGATAAGGACAACACCCAGTCCCTGAGCGGAGAAAATCTCCGATCAAGCCGGGAATCGAACCCAGGCTCTTAGAATTCACATTCTATCTCGCAGACCACTCAGCTACGGGGGACGAACACTCAGGAAATGTTAACGTGGTAATGAAATAAGCGGTGGAGAGGAAATGAGCTGAAACCACTCAAGTCCAGAATATACACAGCTAATTACACTAGAAAAGGTTCAAATGGCTTTGAGCACTATGGGACTTAACATCTTAGGTCATTAGCCCCCTAGAACTTAGATCTACTTAAACCTAACTAACCAAAGGACATCACACACATCCATGCCCGAGGCAGGATTCGAACCTGCGACCGTAGCAGTCCCGCGGTTCCGGGCTGCAGCGCCTAGAACCGCATGGCCACCGCGGCCGCCACACTAGAAAAGGATACAGTATATTTCTATGGCTCAACGGATAGCATGAGCTAGGAAACTATAGAGGGCACTATTTACCGAATCGGAGGACTGACATAAAAAGTAAGTTGAAAAGAAAACAGTTAAATACCTTGTAAAATAATTCGAGAAGCACTTGACTGACGTGTGAACGATGCATCATCTACAGCGCTTCACTGAGCTGTGAATGATTAATCACCTACAGCAGTTGAGATGGTCGCACATTAGCGATGTGAGGAAACATTCAAGTGAAATTCCATCATCCATGTATCCTCTAGTGGTCTTTAAGATTCTAAGTAAAAAATTGAACTCTAAATTGTCAGTTGGCACCTCATGTGTTGTACATGATTCCGAACAGCACTCAAAAGCACATCATACGTTTTTATAATCCGTCGTTTTTCTTCAGTTTGGACAAATCAATTCACAAAACCAATCGAAAATTGTTTAATTTTCTTTTATTTTGACGTTTGTTTCAGAAATCATGAAACATGATTAATTTAAATTTCGGTCGGTATTCACTTATTATCAACAGCGCATAGTTCAAGGGAAAACGAGGAAGTTTTTGTGATTGCTGTGGTTTCCTAATTTTTACACATCATTTAGATAGTTAGCAGCAGGTGTTTAAATATTTCTATTTCCCCTCAAATGATTAATTACGTTTTTTGTAAATTATCCTGATTAGTTTCAAGTAAATACCTTGTTTTTGCGAAACTAGTCCTCAGTCTTGTCAGTTTGATATCTCAAATGGTTCAAAAGACTCTGAGCACTATGGGACTTAACATTTATGGTCATCAGTCCCCTAGAACTTAGAGCTACTTAAACCTAACTAACCTAAGGACAGCACACAATACCCGGACCATCACGAGGCAGAGAAAACCACTGACGCCTCCGGAAATCGAACCCGGGAACCCGGGCGTGGGAAGGGAGAACGCTACCGCACGACCACGAGCTGCGGACCTGATATCTCATTCGTTCATTTCCCACTCTTCGCCTGTCAGTGACAACTAGGATAAAAATAAATTATGTAATTTTCCTTCAAATCAGTTATCGATCTTTTCTTAATTACCTAGAATAGTTTCAGGTGATTAGATTTTTTTTTTTTTTTACAAAATTAAATCTCACACTGATCAATCACATATCACATTTGTTAATTTACCACTCTTCATTTGGCTATGAAAATTCGAAAAATTATTGTCTCTCAAATCGCTAAGTAAAAATCCATTGCTTAATGTCCAGAGGGTTTGTTATTCGCTCCGCTGAAACACTTGACCAAAAAAGAAGCTGAACACGAAACCTTTTACGATGCTGTTTCCACATTTCTGATCCAGTATATTTGCCTCTTCGTAAATTATTCAGATCCTAGCAGAATGGGTCATAATTGTTAATTATATTTAACACCATCTGTGAGATTATGCTCTTAGTACGGAGACTGTAGCCAGTAGATATCATGTTCAATGCGTTTTAGTGAATGAAGCGCAGTAAATTCGATTCTCAGATATCTTTTAATTCCACATAGTGTTTTTCTGAATTGGTAGCTCAGTGAAGAACATGTTTATTTTTATTTTTTAGTTCCTGGCAAAAATGGCTTCTAATATGTGCTGCAGTGTATTGGGAGCTACATTTGAGACGGGGAAATCAGACAAAGGTAGGGCTGTCCGTAAATGCTGTTTGCACGATTTAAAGGACAATGACTTATCCGTTGTTAGCGGAACCTCCGTAGTTCCCGGAACCCAAACGTACAGGGAGCTTCGCAGTTCTTGTTACACACATCTACAGGCTGTAGATGGGACTTCATAGATCATGTATTACATAGGAACCGAAGTCGGAAAACGTCATCCAACGACGCTTTGGAGCTTCAGACTTATAGGCACCAGCGCCTGTAAATGTAGTTTTATACAGACTGATTTACAGACTTTCTGGGATGATGGAGAAGGACAAATGTATCAATTTCAGATAATGGTCCCTGTACGGAAATAAGCGAAAACCGTTTGCGACACTAGAATAGCTCTGATAATGGATACATGCATTAGTACTTTCACTGCTAAGATTGTACGGTAGACAACTATCAGAGGTGGTAGAATGGGCCAAAATAAGGAAAAAATGTCTAGTAAACGTGGGTTATGAAATGATATCTATGGAGCTACCATCACTTCAGTACTGTGGCACACATCTACTCTACTGAACAAGAGCTCATACCTCTTACGGTATGCATTGTAGAGCACATGTTTAATGGAAATTTTGGGTTGTTTAAGTCAATACTGCCACTGTGAAACGTACCCACCCTACAACCTTATCAACAACAGTGCTAGTAAATGTATTCCACAGTCAGATGTATCAGAAAGTCTTTCGGTTATAACTTTCGAATCGTTCGTTTCCGGTACAGGGACCCTTACCTCAAATTGATACATTTATCCTTCTCCGTCATCCTAGAAAGTTCATAACATCAGCACAGGATAACACATAGATATACAGGCGCCTGCGACTGTAACTATTACGCTCTTTAGCGTTTTGAATGACGTTTCCGGAAATGAGTTCCTATGTACAACGTGACCTACTAAGTCCCCTCTAAAAACTTAGAAGTGTGTAACATAAATTGAGAAACACCCTGTATAAACATAAGCATTGTCGGTAAACAGAGTAAACCACCAGAACAGTTATATCATTTGAATTTCATGACCTTTGACCTCTGTGTTACCAGTATGAGAGGACGCCACTTTTAAAATTAAAGGCACTTAAATCTCAAAACATTCGGTCTACACCGGATACAAGAAACCAAGCTTTTTGAAACTTTTTTCGAGTTTAAAGGGCTGAGATAATGAAATCCTGTCAGATAACACAATCATTTCAATTATCACTCATATTAAACGGTTTACAATTACTTCGATAACACATAATTGGGAATGATAAAGAACTGGTGCTACTTAATATCAAGCAGTAGCCATGCTGCCGTAAGTTCTCACTGTTCAGCAATTTGTACTTTGAAATTCTGTGGCCAGGATCTTTGTTGAACTATTCTAACCTTTTTCCACTACTTGAGCTCAACATCTTATCCACTGTAGAGAGATGCTAATTCACTTTTTCCAGACAGACAACATGAAGAATTCAATAGAATGGCGGAAGTATCATCAAGGTCCTGACACCAGCTATGTACGCGCACGCACGCGCTCGTGCGTGTGTGTGTATACATCTACATCTACATCTATACTCCGCGAGCCACCTTACGGTGTGTGGCGGAGGGTACTTATTGTACCACTATCTGATCCCCCCTTCCCTGTTCCATTCACGAATTGTGCGTGGGAAGAACGACTGCTTGTAAGTCTCCGTATTTGCTCTAATTTCTCGGATCTTTTCGTTGTGATCATTACGCGAGATATATGTGGGCGGTAGTAATATGTTGCCCATCTCTTCCCGGAATGTGCTCTCTCGTAATTTCGATAATAAACCTCTCCGTATTGCGTAACGCCTTTCTTGAAGTGTCCGCCACTGGAGCTTGTTCAGCATCTCCGTAACGCTCTCGCGCTGACTAAATGTCCCCATGACGAATCGCGCTGCTTTTCGCTGGATCATGTCTATCTCTTCTATTAATCCAACCTGGTAAGGGTCCCATACTGATGAGCAATACTCAAGAATCGGACGAACAAGCGTTTTGTAAGCTACTTCTTTCGTCGATGAGTCACATTTTCTTAGAATTCTTCCTATGAATCTCAACCTGGCGCCTGCTTTTCCCACTATTTGTTTTATGTGATCATTCCACTTCAGATCGCTCCGGATAGTAACTCCTAAGTATTTTACGGTCGTTACCGCTTCCAATGATTTACCACCTATGGCATTATCGTACTGGAATGGATTTCTGCCCCTATGTATGCGCATTATATTACATTTATCTACGTTTAGGGAAAGCTGCCAGCTGTCGCACCATGCATTAATCCTCTGCAGGTCCTCCTGGAGTACGTACGAGTCTTCTGATGTTGCTACTTTCTTGTAGACAACCGTGTCATCTGCAAATAGCCTCACGGAGCTACCGATGTTGTCAACTAAGTCATTTATGTATATTGTAAACAATAAAGGTCCTATCACGCTTCCCTGCGGTACTCCCGAAATTACCTCTACATCTGCAGATTTTGAACCGTTAAGAATGACATGTTGTGTTCTTTCTTCTAGGAAATCCTGAATCCAATCACAAACCTGGTCCGATATTCCGTAAGCTCGCATTTTTTTCACTAAACGTAAGTGCGGAACCGTATCAAATGCCTTCCTGAAGTCCAGGAATACGGCATCAATCTGCTCGCCAGTGTCTACGGCACTGTGAATTTCTTGGGCAAATAGGGCGAGCTGAGTTTCACATGATCTCTGTTTGCGGAATCCATGTTGGTTATGATGAAGGAGATTTGTATTATCTAAGAACGTCATAATACGAGAACACAAAACATGTTCCATTATTCTACAACAGATTGACGTAAGCGAAATAGGCCTATAATTATTCGCATCTGATTTATGACCCTTCTTGAAAATGGGAACGACCTGCGCTTTCTTCCAGTCGCTAGGTACTTTACGTTCTACCAGCGATCTACGATAAATTGCTGATAGAAAGGGGGCAAGTTCTTTAGCATAATCACTGTAGAATCTTAAGGGTATCTCGTCTGGTCCGGATGCTTTTCCGCTACTAAGTGATAGCAGTTGTTTTTCAATTCCGATATCGTTTATTTCAATATTTTCCATTTTGGCGTCCGTGCGACGGCTGAAGTCAGGGACCGTGTTACGATTTTCCGCAGTGAAACAGTTTCGGAACACTGAATTCAGTATTTCTGCCTTTCTTCGGTCGTCCTCTGTTTCGGTGCCATCGTGGTCAACGAGTGACTGAATAGGGGATCTAGATCCGCTTACCGATTTTACATATGACCAAAACTTTTTAGGGTTTTTGTTTAGATTGTTTGCCAATGTTTTATGTTCGAATTCGTTGAATGCTTCTCTCATTGCTCTCTTTACGCTCTTTTTCGCTTCGTTCAGCTTTTCCTTATCAGCTATGATTCGACTACTCTTAAACCTATGATGAAGCTTTCTTTGTTTCCGTAGTACCTTTCGTACATGATTGTTATACCACGGTGGATCTTTCCCCTCGCTTTGGACCTTAGTCGGTACGAACTTATCTAAGGCGTACTGGACGATGTTCCTGAATTTTTTCCATTTTTGTTCCACATCCTCTTCCTCAGAAATGAACGTTTGATGGTGGCCACTCAGATATTCTGCGATTTGTGCCCTATCACTCTTGTTAAGCAAATATATTTTCCTTCCTTTCTTGGCATTTCTTATTACACTTGTAGTCATTGATGCAACCACTGACTTATGATCACTGATACCCTCTTCTACATTCACGGAGTCGAAAAGTTCCGGTCTATTTGTTGCTATGAGGTCTAAAACGTTAGCTTCACGAGTTGGTTCTCTAACTATCTGCTCGAAGTAATTCTCGGACAAGGCAGTCAGGATAATGTCACAAGAGTCTCTGTCCCTGGCTCCAGTTCTGATTGTGTGACTATCCCATTCTATACCTGGTAGATTGAAGTCTCCCCCTATTACAATAGTATGATCACGAAACTTCTTCACGACGTTCTGCAGGTTCTCTCTGAGGCGCTCAACTACTACGGTTGCTGATGCAGGTGGTCTATAGAAGCATCCGACTATCATATCTGACCCACCTTTGATACTTAACTTAACCCAGATTATTTCACATTCGCATTCGCTAATAACTTCACTGGATATTATTGAATTCTTTACTGCTATAAATACTCCTCCACCATTGGCGTTTATCCTATCCTTGCGGTATATATTCCATTCTGTGTCTAGGATTTCGTTACTGTTCACTTCCGGTTTTAACCAACTTTCCGTTCCTAATACTATATGCGCACTATTTCCTTCAATAAGAGATACTAATTCAGGAACCTTGCCCTGGATACTCCTGCAGTTTACCAATATTACGTTAACTTTTCCTGTTTTAGGTCTCTGAGGACGGACGTTCTTTATCAACGATGATAATGTCCTCTCTGGTAAGCCGTCAGGTATTTTATCGTTTCGCCCAAGGGGGGGTCCCTCTAACCTAAAAAACCCCCGTGTGCACGCCACACGTACTCTGCTACCCTAGTAGCTGCTTCCGGTGTGTAGTGCACGCCTGACCTGTCTAGGGGGGCCCTACAGTTCTCCACCCAATAACGGAGGTCGATGAATTTGCAACCATTATAGTCGCAGAGTCGTCTGAGCCTCTGGTTTAGACCCTCCACACGGCTCCAAACCAGAGGACCGCGATCGACTCTGGGCACTATGCTGCAGATATTAATCTCAGCTTGCACTCCGCGTGCGATGCTGGTTGTCTTCACCAAATCAGCCAGCCGCCGGAAGGAACCAAGGATGGCCTCAGAACCCAAGCGGCAGGCGTCATTCGTTCCGACATGTGCTACTATCTGCAGCCGGTCACACCCAGTGCGTTCAATAGCTGCCGGAAGGGCCTCCTCCACATTACGGACGAGACCCCCCGGCAAGCACACCGAGTGCACACTGGCATTCTTCCCCGACCTACCCGCTATTTTCCTAAGGGGCTCCATAACACGCCTAACGTTGGAGCTCCCTATAACTAATAGGCCCGCCCTCTGTGACTGTCGGGAACTTGCCGGAGAATCGGCCACTGGCCCAACAGGCGAGGCATCCTGTGGTGGCTCGGAAACGATGTCATCACCACTAGGAAGCACCCCGTAGCACCCCGTACCTGTTGGAAAGGGGTAAGGCAGCTGCCACGCGGCCAGATCCCACCTTCGCCTTTCGGCCAGGCACGCGCGAGCCCACCACTGTCCGCCATTCACCCTGGAGTGATGGCTGACCGGTAAGATGCTCACTGCCGGAAGACGCAGCGACATCAGGGGTTCCATGTGATTCCAAGGCCACCGAAGTAGGCATAGGTCTCACCACAGTTGCCCCAACGCCACTACGAGCCGACGCCTGCGCCTCGAGCTCGAGGGTGAGTCAAATGAAAGCCTCAAATATTTTATTAAATATTATTTGTTCTGCAGAGGTGGTGCAAAGGTGTATCACTTTTCAACTTAATCTCCCCCACGCTCAATGCATGTCCCTCAGCGCTTATAAAGTGCATACATTCCTTTAGGAAAAAATTCTTTTGGGAGTCCGTGCAACCACTCTTGCACCGTGTGGCTTACCTCTTCATCAGTACGGAACTTCTTTCCTCCAATTGCGTCTTTGATTTGTCGAAACATATGGGAATCACTTGGGGCACGGTCTGGTGAGTATGGTGGATGAGGAAGACACTCAAAATGCAGGTCTGTGACTGTTTCAACTGTTGTACGGCCAGCGTGGTGCCTTGCATTGTCGTGTTGTAAAAGGACACCTGCTGACAGCAATCCACGTCGCTTTGATTTGATGGCAGGCGGCAGACGATTTTTTAGGACATTTATGTATGATGCACTGGTGACAGTGGTCCCTCTAGGCATGTAATGTTCCAAAATGGCGCCTTTTTCGTCCCAAAAGAGAGTCAGCAAAGGATTCACAGCTGATCCTGCTGATGGTTCGGTTCGAAACTTCTTTGGTATTAGTGATGAATAATGGTGCCATTCCTTGAAATTCCTTGAACGCTTAGTTTCAGGTTGGTGGATGTGAACCCAGGTTTCGTCCCCAGTATCCGTTCTTGCAAGGAATCGATCACCTTCTCGTTCAAAGCACCGAATAAGTTCTTCACAAGCAACAACACGTGGTTCTCTCATTTCAGGAGTCAGCTGTCCTGGCACCCATCTTGCGGACACTTTGTGAAACTGGAGCACATCATGCACAATGTCGTGTGCTGACCCATGATTAATCTGTAAACATGCTGCAATGTCATTCAGTGCCCTCCCCCCCCCCCCCCACACACCCACACACCCACACACATGCCCGAGGAAGGACTCGAACCTCCGACGGGGGAAGCCACGCGTGCCATGACAAGATTCCTCATTCCTGGTGGTTATCCCCCGCTGCTACCCCGGTCACCAGCAGCAGTGGTAAAGCGAAATCACTTAGCACTGCTTTGGATTCTCGTTTGTGCACTATTTGGATTATCAGCAATCTGCACACGAAGGCATTCGTTTTCCTCTACAGATAGTGTGACAGGCAGCTTCCATTGAAATGTAATCATCAATATACCTGAACCGCGCTCTACATTTTCTAATGTATCGATCAATGTTTGCGGAGGTTTGATGTTTTGTCTACATATTTATCTAGTTGCATGACAGACTACAGCTTTCGTGATCGAAATCATTGTGGGTCAGCTTTGGATCCTGACAGCGAGTAACTCATACCTGCTGTAAAATTAATTGAATACTGAAGTGGCTATGTATTCTATGGCAGAGACATATATTTTAAAGGAGATAATTGAGAAATCTTCGGAAACAGGATATCCCAAAGGGATATCACCGAGAATCAGTTTTTACAGTAGGTTTGTTTTTCTGTCTTTGAACATAAGCAACTACGCAAGAAGTATATTGATGGCGCAATGGACCTGCATAAAGTTCTAAATCTTAAAGGTATAGTACCACCATCACTATTAGTGGAGAGATGGGATGCAGAATCCAAATTCCACACCACTGGTCGCAATTAGATCGTTACAGTACGCAACATCTGTGACAGAGGCCGAGGTAACTGTTTGTTGATAAGAACATGGCTTTTCGTAGGTATGACTCTCTCATCTCTACCTCACATAGTGGTGAGAAAAGTCTGTCAGATACGTGTTACTGTATACGAGAGCATCGCGGAACTATCCCAAGTGTGCACATCTTCCCTCGATTGTCGTCGTGAAGTAGGGTTGCAAGCTCTTGTTGGAAAAAATGGTGCTTACAGTTGCCGCCTGCGCAGCGTTTGGAGCTGCTGCTGCTGATAGGGTGGCTGCTGTTACTTTCCTTTGGGCTGAGAGGGAGCCCTTGCTTGAATCCGTTTCCGCCCAGCGTGGGAGATTGTTGGGTTGTGAGATCGCAAGTGTGGTGGGTAGGTACCATACATGTCGAAACACATACCTGAGTAATTGCAGACATTGGGGTAATAATCAAGGACCCATCGTTTAAGGCAGTAATTCCCAACATTTCTTAGTAAATTACTCTAAGTTTTGTTTCTGCGTAAATCTTGGTCGATATCCTCGCGTAAGACGGCTTCCTAGTGCAATTTTCCTGGCGTCAGGTCGCCATGCCACGCCACTAAATTTAAATCTTGTGCTGGTACACAGAAAAAGGTTTAGATCAATGCATTGTAGTTTGCATACTTATCTCGTGCAGTAGCGTTCGGGTAAGCAGAGTTTCCAGTAACAGCTAACTGCATGTATACACACCTCAGGAGAGAAATTAATTTCTGTTTTAGAGCTCACTTTCTAAGAGCACAATGAAATATCTGCATAGCAGGTTTTAGTGTCTTTTCTTAATTCTCCCCGCTATAGTTTGCGTACATTTGAAACTCAGTATCTCCATTAGATATGTTATATCTATTTTTACACACTGCTGTATGGCTGGGGACTGTGCTTATTGTGAGTCGATAAAGAGAATTGGCTGCTGTCTGTAAACAGTTGAAGCGGCGTTGGCTACGGTCGACATGCTTCTGGCTAACGCTCAAAGTTTCGGGGGCGGGGACCCCTTTAGAGGGCTGGCTGTTTTGGTGAAGTTAACTAGCTTTGCACGCAGCGTGCAGGCTAAGCTGTCTATTTGTAGCATCGTACCCAGGGCTGAGAGCAGTCCTCAAGTTTGGAGCACAGTGGGAGGTCTAAACCAGATGCTCAGAGGACTCTGAGACGGTGTCGGATGCGAATTTGTCGACCTCCACCATAGAGTACAGAATTGCAGGGTTCCGCTTAATAGGTGTGACGTGTACTACACGCAGGAAGCTGCTGCTAAGGTAGCGGAGTACATGTGGGCCCACATGGGGCTTTTTGATTTAGAGAAACCCTCCACTGGGATCAAATACGATATACCTGATAACTTAGGCACAATGTCCTCATAGAACGTTCGTCGTCGCAGATCTGAGATAGAGAAGGTTAATATGATTTAAGAAATTGCAGGAGAATCCAGAGAACGGTCCCAGAATTAATATCGCATACTGAAGGTTATAATGGATGGATAGCATTAGCAAAAGAAAGTTGGTTGATACCATCGTTAATGACAATGAAACCCTAAGTTCAGATTGGTATATTTATGATAAGGGCAGGTTAGTCACCAGTGGTGGGATGTTCATTGCAGTAGATAATTCGATAAAATATAGCGAGGTTATCATAGATTCCAATTGTGAATTATCTGGATGAAGTTAACAAATATTGGTCAATAAACAATAATCATGTACTTTCGTAGACCGCTTGGTTCATGAGCTCTAGTGATATTAATAATTTTCCTGCTGTTGTAATAGGAGGTGACTTCTACTTGCGAGGTCTAGATTGGGAGTGTCAAATTATTAAAACTGGTGCCAGATACAGGCGTTCGTGTGACAGTGTTCTAGATGCCTTGTCCGAAATTTACTTAAGGGATGGAAAAGATCCACCATGGTTTAATAGCCGTGATATAAAACTGCTACGTGAACAAAGAGAACTTCGTCTCAGATTCGGTAGAAGTAAAATCCTAGCTGAGAAATCTGAACGAAGTGAAAATGACCATAAGGAGAGCAATGACTCTGAAAGTAAACCTTTGTCAACCGATCAGAGTAAAACCCCTAAGAGGCCGTGGTCTTAAATAAAATCAGTAATTGAAATCAAAATCATCTATTCCTTCAATGACCGTAAGATAATAGAGAAAGGGCCAAAATACTGAAGTCAGCCTTCCGAAACTTTTCACCGTAGAAGATCGTAACACAGTCCCTTCTTCAATCGTCGTACGTACGTCGAAATGGCAGAAACTGAGATAACAGATCGCGGAATAATTGAACTACGCTCGCTTAAGAGGGGAAAAGCGCCAGAACCGGATGAGATATCTATAAGCTTCTACAAAGATTATGCGAGGATGTGTAGCAACTGGAAGAAAGCGCAGATCATTCTCATTTTTAAGAAGGACCGTATAACAGATGCACACAATTATAGACCGATATCGTTGAAGTCAGTCTGTTGTAGAATTATGCAACATGTTTTATGCTCAAAAATTATGACGTTCTTGAAGAAGGAAAATCGCCTCTATAAAAATAAGCATGGACTCGGCAAACAGAGATCCTGTGAAACTCAGCTCTCTCTGTTCTTCCACAACAGCCACAGCGTTAATGACAAGGGTACTCAGTTTGAGGCCATGCTCCTTGACTTCAGAAAGACATTTGACACCGTCCTGCACTGGCATTTAGTGAAAAAAAAATAGGAGCCTGTCGAGTATCGGGACAATTGCGACTGGTTTCAAGACTTCCTTGCAGACAGAACTGAATACGTCGCTCTTAACGGAATATAATAGACTGATGTAAAGGTGATTTCCGGAGTATCCCAAGGAAGCGTAATAGGGCCATTACTGTTTAAAGTAAACAGAAATCATACAGTAGAAAGCGTCGGATGCTCTCTAAGGCTGTTCACAGATGATGCCGTTGTCTATAACAAAGTAGCAACGCCAGACGATAGCAACGATTTTCAGAATAACCTCCAGAGAATTGATGAATGGTGCAGTACTTGGCAGTTGACCCTGACCATAAATAAATGTAACATATTGTGCATAGACAGGAAAAGAAAACAACTACTGTATAGCTACACTATTGATGACAAACCGCTGGGAACAGTATCTGCTGTAAAATATCTAGGAGTAACTATCCAGAGTGACAGGAAATAACCCGTAAAACAGATAGTGGGAAAAACAGATGCCAGACTCAGATTCATAGGAAGACGTAAGGAAATGTAGCTCACCCACAAAGGAAGTGTCTTATAAGACGCTTGTTCGACCGATTCTTTAGTATTGTTAATCTATCTTGAATCCCTACCAGTAAGACTGATAGAAGAGATATAGCAGGTACAACGTTAAGCTGCATATTTCGTCACGGGATCATTTAGCCGGCGGGAGAGCATCACGGGGAACTCCTATGACAGATGTACCAAGAGAAGCGTTGTGCATTACACAGAGATTTACTACGGAAATTTCGAGAGGTCGCTTTTCGGGAAGAATCGGACAACATATAAATTCCCCACACATGTCTCGTGTAATGACAATGAGGAGAATATTCGAGAGAATTGAGCCAATACAGAGGCTTACCGACGATTACTATTCCCACCCGCTGTTTGCAAGTGGACAAGGTTGTAGGGCTCAGTTAGTGGCACAAAAAGTGCCCTCCGCCCCACATCTTTAGGTGGCTTGCGGAGTTGATGTAGGTATAGATAGCTACAACTTCATCTCAGGAAAGGTAGCTAAGTACAAATAGCGAAGATAGACACTTGTTACAAAACACTTCTCATCCTCCACCATAGCTCTCTCTCTCTCTCTCTCTCTCTCTAGCTACATTTGCTTCACCCGGATACTGCAGCCCCATATAAAAGCAACAAAGTAAAAATGTGAGCAGTACACTTACTGTTCGCACATCACTTGATTGCTGGAGTTCTTCCTTTTGAACAGACAGAAATTGGAAGGCTCTAGGTTGACAGTGCTTCGCGTCTGACCACTCCCTCTTGAAATAAAATTCACTTAATTCATTTAGCTCTTTCGAAATTGATGTAAAGCAATTTATCGTCCATTGGAGGAAGTACCTACAGCTTGAGAAAGACGTTTTCATTAGATATTTAGCATCTGTTGCGCATGTGTGTCATTTGTGCGGTCTTATAAAAAAATGGCTCTGAGCACTATGCGACTTAACTTCTGAGGTCGTCAGTCGCCTAGAACTTTGAACTAATTAAACCTAACTGACGTAAGGACATCACACACATCCATGCCCGAGGCAGGACTCAAACCTGCGACCGTACCGGTCGCTCGGTTCCAGACTATAGCGCCTAGAACCGCACGGCCACTCCGGCAGGCGTGCGGTATTATATTCATGGCATAAACCACGAAGGACCTCTACTAGATGGACAGTGTGAGGAACATGTTGTTGACACATCGGTTTCACAAGCTGTAACTTCTATACGATCGTGGCGCACATTAATGCTATCTAATGAGAACGAAAATGCTATTACTGATAACTTTGGTAATAAAGAGTACAGTTTTAAATATGTTGATATTAGTAACGATATTTTAAAATATTTTATTTCATGGCCGGAACAAAGTCGAAACTTTTGCATTTGTAACGCTCAGAAAATTTCACTTTGCGCCTTCTGTGTTAATTACCACACTATGGGAAACGCTGGTTAACATGACAGCTGTCTTCAGCGGCTCCGACTGGGGGAGCCAGCCTCGTAATTCCTGGAACCGAATTGTAGTCTGTAGGACGCATAGCAGGAGTGTTTTCCTTTTCATTGTTTGTTCATTCTTGTCGGTTCGCGCTTCCAGTTTTGCCTCCAGTTTTTTCTCAGATTAATACTGGCCGCTGTAGTCGCACATGACGGTGCACTTTCTTTATGGGGACCACACTGATCTCTAATGAGGCGAGTGTGGTAAATGTGATACACTAAAACAAAATCAATAAGAATTAAATTTCAAAATTCACAAAGATTTACACACATACAAACAGGCATACAATCTACTTACTAAAATCGTGATTGTACCTAGTACTTAGACTAAAGAAAGATTTCCCAGAATAAAGTATTACAACAGTTACATGTGGTTGCTGATCAAAGCAAAGAAAGGGATGAGCCAAAAACACTGGAACACTGTAATATTTTGGGCCTAAGAGATTAGACGTGAGTCAAGACACTTCAGGAAACACAGATTGCAGGCCGGGGTGGCCGAGCGGTTGTAGGCGCTACATTCTGCAACCGCGCGACCGCTGAGGTCGCAGGTTCGAATCCTGCCTCGGGAATGGATGTGTGTGATGTCCTTGGGTTACTTAGGTTTAAGTAGTTCTAACTTCTAGGGGACTGATGACCTTAGAAGTTAAGTCTCATAGTGCTCAGAGCCATTTTTTGAACCACAGATTCGGTAAGTGACGCCTGTCGCTGGCGTATAAAATCGTAATTGGACTGTGTTTCATTGTGAGGCATGTGTGGTGTCTTCAAGCTGCCACCCTTAACTGCGGTTCACTGACTGTGACTTCTTGTCTTTCACTTCCAGCCGCTCCTACAATGCTTGTATATCTCTCTGTCTAAGGGACAAGATGACAGCATCCAGGAGAATAGTACATTGTACCTACAAGCCTTCTTGGCTGTTTCATGTCCTGTTTGGGATACCCACGTGCCTTGGTATTCATCGTAATGAGTCATGGCTCCTATATTGCTAAAGAAAAAGCAGTTGACTGTAAATTTTTTGTATTATTTCCCGCTAAGGGAATCGATGCACACAAAAGAAATTCTGACACAAAATTTTTCTGAGTATCGTCTGCGTCATAATGTAAAAAAACTATACTGGAGAAAACAACTTTTTTACCACGGTTACAGCTCCCTTAATCTGGGGCCACTGATTTTGCTTCGATGACCTTCATCTGTTGCAGTGCCTTCAGTACCACAGGCAGATCTGTCCCAGATACAGTTTGCTAATTGGGAAATCGAATCTGGAAGTATAGTCAAGGGTGTACCAATGTTTTGGACCATTTTTGTCTATTACCTTATACTCATGATTTGTATCTAAAATGTTATTCATCAATTTGAGTTGTATTGATTCAGTATACAGGGTGGTTCACGTGCCTCTACCTACGGCTTTTATACAACCCGTGAAGTCATCAAATACGAAGCGAATGACTTTCACATTACTTTGCTCACTATATGCAAACGATTAGTCCTACAGAAAAATTACGCAGGATCTACTCGTATTTATAGGAAATTTAATATAACTATATTTTCTGCTGGGATACGTTTTCACCAGAGGCCATTGTTTCTGAATTATTAAAAAAATGCACCGAAATTACCTTTTCTGAAATATCTCGGAAACTGTGGCCTCTAGCGAACATGTATCCCAGAACAAAATGTTTCTACGTTAAATTTCCCACTAAAACGTCAGGTTAATTTTTCCGTAACACTAATAGTTTGCTCGTAGGAGGCGAGAGATTATTAAAACCCTGTGTGCGGCCTTAGAGGTGGTGCAGGCTGCATAGAACCCATAGATAAGGACAGTGGAATCACACAGTGTATGTCAAATGTTACATACGCTGAGGTGACAGAAGTTTTGGGACAGTTATAATCACATACGCTGATCAGCCAGAACATTATGACCACCGACTTAGCATCGATGTGAAACCGTCCATGCGATAGCAGCGGCACCTGGCGAGGAGCGACTGCTAGTCAGACACACGCGTGGTGCGTGGAGTACCAGTGAACATGCTGTCCGTGTGCAGAATGGGGAAGGCGCGCGGTCTATCTGAATCTGACAGAGTGCAGATTGTGATCAGCCGGAGACTCGGCAGGAGCATTTCGGAAACTGCACAACTCGCCGGGTGTTCGTGCAGTGCTAAGGGGAGTGTCTTCACAACGTGGTGAAACCACACCTGGAGGTCGTAAGGCTGGGCAGCCACTACTCATTACATTGCTGGGCAGACTGCTAAAACAGGATAGGCGGTGAACTGTTGTGGAACTAACATCAGACTTTAATGCTGGCCAGAGTACAAGTATGTCCCAACACACAATGCACAGAACACTCCTAGCGATGGGCCTCCGCAGCCGACGCCCAATGCTTGTGCCAATGTTAACACCACGACATTGGCAACTACAACTGAAATGGTCACTTGCCATTGGTACATGATGTTGCGCAATGGTAGAGCGTTGGATGGTTTTGATGAATCCCGGTATCTTATTCAAAAAAATGTTCAAATGTGTGAACTCTTACGGGACTTAACTGCTAAGATCACCAGCCCCTAAGCTTACACACTACTTAACCTAAATTATCCTTAGGCTAAACACACACACACACACACACACACACACACACACACACACACACACACACACACACACACATGTCCGAGGGAGGACTCGAACCTCCGCCGGGACCAATATCTCCTTCATCATGTCTTTGGAAGTGAGCGAACCCGACGATTTCCTGGGTAGCAGCTCCTTGACACCAGTTCTGCAGAACGGAGACATGCTGGCGGGGACTCCATAATATTCTGTGGAACATTCACGATGGCATCCATAGGTCCAGTGCAGCCAGTGCAAGGCATCAAGATTGCCGAAGGGCATCGAATACTAGTCTACACCCCTTCACGTTTCCCGAAGACAACAGAATTTTGCAACAACATCGTGGGCCATATTATAAGACCAGGAGCGTGAAGGAATAGTTCGAAGAACAAAGTGACGAGTTCCAATTGATGTGCTGTCCCCCCAACTTGCCAGAATTGAACGCGTGCGAACACATTTGAATGTGACTTAATGTGGCGTCAGACCTCATCACTCCCTTCCCCGGAATTTACGGGAATTAGGTAACTTGTGTGGGCAGATGAGGTGCTGACACCCTCGAGCGACCACCAAGGCCTCATTGCTTCCACCAGTACCACGTCGCTACTGTTATCCGCGATAAAGTTGGATATATCGGCTATTAAGTAGATGGTCATAATTTTCTGGCTGATTGGGGTATACAGATGGTGGTAGTGCCGCGTAGGCAAGGAGTAATAGGCCAGTGCACTGGCGGAGCGTCACTTGTATTTTCGTGATTCATGTGAAAAGGTATCCGAATTTGTTATGGCTGCACGACGGAATTAACGGACTGACGCCGAATGGTAGTTAGAGCTACACGCATGGAACATATCATTTCAGAAACCATGAAGAAATTCAGTACTCTGAGATCCACAGTGTCAAGATTAGCTCGAGAACGTCAAATCTCAGTCAATGTCTCTCACCACGGACAACGTAATGGCCAACTTAACGATCTAGAGCAGCGGCATTACATGTAGAGTTGTCAGGACTGACAGCGAAGCACCATGGCATGAAATAACCGCAGATATCAATGTGGGACGTACGACGAATGTATGCGTTAGGGCAATGCGGCGAAAACTGCCGTTAATTTGCTATGTCAGCAGACTACCGACGCCAGTGCCTTTCTCTAATAGCACGACGTCGCCTGCTGCAGCTCTCCTCAGCTACTGACCATATCGGATGGACCCTCGATAAGTGTAAAACCACGGCCTGGTCAGATGAGTCCGGATTTCATTTGGTAAGAACTGGTGGTAGTACTCGAGTCTGATGCAGACCCCACGAAACCAGTGTCCGAACAAGGCACTGTGCAAACTTGTAGTAGCTCCATAATGGTGTGAGCTGTTTACCTGGAATAGACTGAAAACACTGGTCCAACTGAATCGATCATTGACCGAAAATGTTTTGTTCAGCCGCTTGGAGAACATATGGAGTCATTCACGAACGTCATCTACACAAACAACGATGGAACTTACGTGGTTACAATTTGCATGTCACCGGGCCACAATTTTTTGCGATTGGTTTGAAGAACTTTCTGGACAATTTTAGCGAATGATTGGCAAGATCCTCGATCGATCCTGCGGTACTGTGGTGAGTGTCTTCACAACGTGGCGAAACCTGGGTGAAACCACGTCTGGAAGTCGTAAGCCTGGGCTGCCACCCCTCATTACATTGCTGGGCAGATTGCCTAAACGCCGGCCGCTGGTAGCCGAGCGGTTCTAGGCGCTTCAGTCTGGAACCGCGTGACCGCTACGGTCGCAGGTTCGAATCCTGCTTCGGGCATGGATGTGTGTGATGTCCTTAGGTTAGTTAGGTTTAAGTAGTTCTGAATTCTAGGGGACTGATGACCTGAGATGTTAAGTCCGATAGTGCTCAAAGCCATTTTTGAACTGCTAAAACAGGATAGTGGAACTAACATCAGACTTTCATGCAGGCCAGAGTACAAGTGTTTGCCGAACTTAATTGACGGTCAATTGGTGGACAGAATTGTGCACTGGCAACACTTTTGCATTTATGGATAGTGTCCGCCCTTCGTGGTCTCGCGGTAGCGTTCTCGCTTCCCGAGCACGGGGTCCCGGGTTAGATTCCCGGCGGGGTCTGGGATTTTCCCTGCCTCAAGATGACTGGGTGTTGTTGTGTCGTCTTCATCATCATCATTCATCCCCATTACGGTCGGAGGAAGGCAACGGCAAACCACCTCCACTAGGACCTTGCCTAGTAAGGCGGTGCGGGTCTCCCGCATCGTTCCCCTACACTCTGTAAAGAAGCATGGGACTTCATTTCCATTTCCATAGAGGCAGCATCGCTCATTAGTTTTGCAGGGGCTTACAACGACTTGTTGAGATCATGCCACGTCGAGATGCTTCACTGTGTCGGTCAAAAGGAGATCCCACAAGGTGTTAGGAGATATCCCATGATATTTGTCACCTGAGTGTAATCCTTACCTTGATAACGTCCAAGGCGAGGATAGTTTCTGTCTTAGTGAAGAATTTCAAAATGTATCACATCCAACTTCATGAAAGGTTTCTTCAAATAAGGGCGGACAACAGTTTTGCAGTGTTACAGACATTGCCACAAATGATGACAACATAGGAACATTGTTCATGTTGAGGAAGTGATCGACTTTACTCTGTATATACAAAAAACACGCTTGCGCGTTTCCTAGGAGTTCAGTTTTTGGCAATATGGCATATCAGCCCAGATTTTATTTAAAAAGTGTTACCGCCGTCCTCTAAAACTCTTTCATTATATGCATGACTAAATTTTTACCTCGAAGTTAGTGCTCTAAAAACATAAACTATACCCAATAAGTAATTCCTGCTCATGAAAGCCTCTTGCACTGGCAATTGCAAGAGTGCTAGGTGGAGTGGCTCCTCGTGAACCTGCTCTGAAAACGTGTAAGGAGTTGTGAGAAATTTAAAACAGAAACAAGTGGGCGGTTGGCTATTCTCACCAAGATCATTCTAACGAATGTGGCTAGGGAAACGCTACAACTATTATTCAGAAACGATCAGTTGCTCCCATTTTTGAAGAACGGAATGAAAGTGACCTCTTAACACCAGTGAGGAATCTGTTCGACGTCGAGACTATGCTAGGAAACCCTTTCTCTGTCAGGTACCGTACCACACTGTGATTGAACTTACCGTGACTGTTTGATCGGTAATGAGCCGCATACAATGCAGAATCCAGTTCGCTCAAGGAAAGACGCCATTCTTATTGTTTATCACTGTCGGTATTGTGGTATAAACTTCCGCTATTTCTTGGGAAGTGCTTTTCAAGGTCTCTAATAAATCATATATTAAGTGAAACGGTTTGTGGTATTCAGGAACAGCGCAAATGCTCTGTTGATGCTCTCCGTAATAATTCGACGATATTTCGCCTTCACAACATGAAAGCCCATGAGGTTCTTTGATCCACATTGGGTGTTGTTGCTTGCAATTCATACACATGTGATGCGCCGTACAGGGAGTATAGTCCTAGTGAACGAGCAGATGATATGTGCCTTGTACATTCCTTGGTGGTGTATCAAAAAAGTTGTCAATTAAGGCGTGGAACTGGGTGTATTAAATTACATGTGAAACTGATGGAAACTGTTGCAATGTACCTTGGTGAATAGCTTCCCAAAAAATTGGAATAAAGACCGATGTATAATCTAGCTTCCCACTTATTTTTATCACAAAATTTCTGACTTCAATTAAAGCATTATTTTTCCCACGTTTGTTACAGTTATCTTCCATTCAAGTACGTACGCAGCTGATTATCCATTTATCACGATTTAGGGTTGTGTGTAGCTTAATGATCGCGACTAACTCTCCTACCGATAGCTATTTAAAAGCTTACTTGCTAATATATGTGACTGCAGGCTTTATCAGAGTATTCCAACAATAAAATCTTTACAGTGAGCTGCCGAGTGTGGTGTCGTCCTTTCGCAATGTTTCGGTTTCGTAGCCATTTTCTTCTAGCGACGACAGATCCTGCTTATCCGACGGCGAGAGTACCATTTCCTAACTTCTTACCAAGGTTTAGTTACCTGAAGGTCTCTGTATTACTTTGGTTACGTAGAAGAGCGAAGTTGCTTTTTTATTCCAGTCTCTGATCACAAATGAATTCTTTGGACGATGACCGGTTTCAGTCTGTAATGACCATCTTCAGATCTTTTTTACACCATGTCCTAAAGTGATACGGTCATAATGACATCGTCAAAACATATAAATATAATCAGCATTTGACGATGGCATTATGGCCGTATCACTTTAGGACATGGTGTAGAAAAGATCTGAAGATGGTCATTACAGACTAAAACCGGTCGTCGTCCAAAGAATTCATTTGTGATCAGAGACTGGAATAAAAAAGCAGTTTACAGTATTGGATCATTGTTTGTATACGCGATTATGCCGCACTTGGTGAGAAGAGCGAAGTATTTTCAAAATGTCCTTCCTCTCTTTTCATTAAAATAGAGATGTTGGTTCCCCGCGACTATAGACCGTTTCTAAAGCCAATGTTAGTAGTCTTTACGGTCTTTTCTGATGGACTAATCACACGATAGCTTTTGTACTTGGTGGATGCCGTGCAGACGACCCCACCATCTAGAGAGATTATATTCATTAAGTTCTACTGATACCTTGCGAGCAGCAACGGAAGTAGAAGATTATGCAGACAGCGTCCCGATTGTATGAATAACCCTTATGCAGCTCTGGCGCGGCACGTGTTCTAGAAGTCACTTACTACTGAGTGTTTAGTCTCAACATGCATTCATACCTCACTACGAGGTAATTTTTAAGTTTTAAATAGTCGCTTGTACCATTTTCACCATCTACACGTTGTACTACATGAAGTACTATCGCTCATCCACTCGTATACACCATACCGCCGCCAGTTCCCAGGTTGAGAAGCCTTAGTTCGACAGATTTAACCATATGCAACTTTCAATGAGGTCTTCGCGAAATAAATTGCCCAGTCACCTGTTAGAAGAGGAAGAGAGTGTCCAGAAAGGCACTGGTACGGGTATGGAGTCTTGCTGACTCCTACCTCTGTGGTGGATCAGCGTTGCTATGAGCCCGATCGAGATTGTCACGCAGACTCTGGATTGGGTTTAAGTCCGGTGAGTTGATGGCCAAGGAAGGACGATAAATTTACCCTGGTGCTCTTCGAACCAAGCACGCACACTGCGAGCTTGACCCGATGTATTGTCCTGCTGGAAGATGTCATGCATGTAGTGGTGGACATGATCTCCAAATTAATATGCATACTCTTGGGGAAGTTGTGGCTTCCAGAATGACGAGCTCACCGACATCACCCAAGTAATGCCGCGAAAACTTGCCCAGACATTAATGCTTCCTCCCCCGGTCTGTCTCCTATTGACGATTCTTGCAGGGTATGTACTATCAGATGTTCACGTCGATGGAGTGTGAAACGTGATTCATCTTAAAAGGCCACCCATTACCACTCAGAATTTGTTCACTTGCGGTATAGGTGTGCAAATTCCAGCCTTCATCGTCAATGAAGAGCAGTCACCATGGGTGGAGGAGGCGTCTGCTGCGGAGGCCCTTGCTCAGCAACGTTCGGTGAACATTGGTTGAGGAGACGCTGTTGGTTGCCCCTTAGTTCATCTGTGCCTTCAGGAGCTCAAAAGCTGGACGTCTACTCACCCGTATTCACCTCCGCAGCCGTCGTTCAACCCTTCCATCCACAGCCCATGGTGCATCACACTTGCCTCGGCATCGGATTTGGATAGCGCCATTTTGCCATTCACGGTATACCTCTACCACTGTGGCACAGGATGCACGTTGATATCGAACTAGGCGGTGATCACATTAATGTGACTGGAGCGTGTGTTGTGATCCAGGAGGCATGTGTGGTTTATCGAACACCACCAATGAAGTGAGTAGTAATGTACTGTGGATTCCACTGGGGCATTGCATTACCAGACTAAACGAAAGGCCGGTGTTACCATTTTTCAAAGTACTAAATTCTGCACCGGGGAAACAACTGTAATAAAAAATGCTGCCATACTCTACAGGATGAACATCACCTCGAGCAGTAATGGAGGCAGATTCTAGACTAACTTATTTTGATAATGTCTGTGAAAAAGAAATGACTCGCCATGTGCTGATCTGCTAAAAGAGAAATTAAATGTGACAATATAGGATATTAGAAAAGGTGAAATTTTATGCATGTCTATACACTGTTCTTTATGTATGAATGCGCTTAGCTAATGTATGGGAGTGACAACTACGCGTCTGTGTGATGTGGCGTGCAGGTAAATAATGACGATAACATGAGCAGCACTGAACATGATGTAATTTATAAGTAACTCATTGACATTTCAGCAAATTCATTTAAATATAGTAATTGTTGCAAATGATAATAACCTCTAAAACTCCATGAGAATGCATTTAATTTACTTACAGGAAATGATAATGATCTGTAACAAATTAATGTGATTAATTTTGTCACTGTACTTTCAACGCCAGAACAATGGATTATAAGATCTTGAAACCAACTCTTTGATTATTTGGTAAAGCAAATTACTGAGACTGCCAAATAGCGTACCTCAGATGTTCTTCCAAAAATCTACAAACGTGGCAAGTCTATTTAAACTGTGTGCGTTGCCTTAATTGTTTCAAGAAATTACAGACTAGGATAATTTAGGATAAAAGTTGGAACTTGAATTCAGATAATGTCACTCAGCTTTATTCTGTTCGCGTCAGTATTTGACTGTTTCAAATCTAATAAATCTCCCGTTAATTTTTGTTCGACATGTATGGTGGAGCCAGGTAGCGTTGTAGTTAGCAAACTGCACCCCCAATCTATAGCAACTTGGTTCGTATCGTCTTCGAGCACAGAATTAACACGATTTCTCCACCTGTGTGAGGAGAGTTATGGATATTTTCTTCGGATATGACGCTAGCCACCTAATTCCGTTTCTTCTACTCATGCGATCGTCTGTCTGGCATTACCTTGCAGTCAACGGGACGTAAAGCTCTACGAATCTTACCCAAGCTTACGGATTCAGGGGTAATTTAAGTACTACAGTTCTCATGAAGGTGAACACGACATTTAGAAATGACATTCCCCATTTATTCACTGATAGTAGGTCATTGTATCATTTCGTCTGCTTAACTTGTACTGTCTTCCATTGGATGCATTGTAGTAGTAATAGTAGTTGCAGTGGTAGGAGTAGTAGTAGTTTCTTTTTTTCAATCTGAAGACTGGTTTGATAGTAATCTGCACGCTAAACTACCGCATGAAAATGCCTCCATCTACAAACAAATGCTAGTTAGTGAACTCTTCCCCCCATTTTCCTCTACACCTTTTACTCCGAGACTTTCCTCCATTATCAAAATGACGGTTCGTTTGTGGCTCAGAATATGTCCTGTCAACTGAGGCCCACCTCTAAGTTTGTGACATAAAACTTGCGCTAGCGAGATGTCAGCTTGGTAAAGTTATTCGAATCATAACTTTGCAAGTACTGCCTCAGCTGACGGGCCGAGGCGATACTGGAGTCATCCACGGTGACCATGGCTAGACGACGAGCGAGCCACGGAGTGCAAGCGGAAGCTGGATTTAAGTCCTGGGGGGCAGCGGATGGTCTGCTTCATTTGGTGGTATATACTAAACAGCTTGGCCTGAGACTACGAATGCTATCGCACATGGCAAGCGATGGATATAAAAAAGTACCTAAAATCTATACATGTTATAAAAATTGATGTATGAATTTTCGACGTCTCCTCTTAAATCACTGGACCTATTTCAACCAGACTTGGTACACGTATCAGTATCTGGGAAGAATCACTGTGCGGCTTGGAACCATCTACCTACAGGGAGGGGGGGGGGGGGAGGGGGGAAGGGAGGGAGCAGGGAGGTGAAACGTTAGTGAAGCTCACGACACACGAATTAGCGTAATTTATTCATCCAGTATCTGGAAAAGAGAGCACTTAGTGACTTGCAACTAACTTTACACTCAATGTCAAACGTTTAAGTTTTTCCCTCTGACATTCCCCACTAAATAATGAAAGGAAAAACGTTTATCTCTTACAACATTTTTTCTGTTAACGCAGTAAAACTGCCGCTTCAGGCATGACGTTTTAATTTGAAATGTATTCTCTACACAATTTTCAGTCAGTATTTAGATGTAGCCCTAAGTATACATGCAAAATTATGTCACTTGCGATAAGTAATTCAGGAGATACGACGCAGAAAACAGTGAGATGAGTGAGAAAAAGCCGTTTCATGCATGGCGTTTTAAGTACATTACATCTTAAGTACTATCTCTATTTCAATCATGTTGTGCATACAGTTTCTACGTACGACACATTGTTCAGGAGACCTGACGTCATCGAAACTGCAGGACAGAAGTAGCTTTTGTTACAGATGAGACACGTGTATAAAAATGTGTGAAATATATTAAACGTGTGTAAAATACATGACATATGTGTAGTCTGGCAACGAGCAGGAAAAAGCTCCTATGACAGTCCAGGATCTGGAAAGAAACTCTGTGATTGAGGTAAGAACTAAAAACCTATTTTATGTGTTGTAGAGAGAGAGAGAGATAGGGGGAGCGAGAGATGGACAGATAGAGATGGTCAGGAAGACATGGATGACAAAGAGGGAAAAGGAGGACATAGGCAAAATAATGGGGGAGCAGTATACGGTCTCATTAAGGGGGAGTGGAAATGGAGAGGGGGAGGAGTAGATAAAAATAGCGAGGTGGAAAGAGAGGGCAGAGGGGCAAAGAGGAGGAAATAGGTAGAGAAGGGAAGAGGAGACGGACAGAGATTGTCATATGATGAAACCAGTCACTTCAGTGTGATCTCAGTACTGCAATGCACGAAATGAGACGTCAATATCATGTATACTACAAAAACTACTGCAGCTAAGCCGGCATTATAAATGAGTAATAATGTACAAACCATTATATATGACCTTAGAACCATTCATACGATTCTTAGAAACTAAATGTCGAATGATGGCAGACGAAAATAGATATGACTACTGAAAGTCTCACGTCTGCGTATAAATTTTTCGTTGAATTCTTCCATGTTTTACTCCTTTTTAATTACAATAATCTGTCACAACATCATATTGTCCACAGTTACAAAGAAAATAAACGGAGCGCAACATTCCTGGTATCCTTAACTAAGTGACTGTGCATCATATATACGTAGTTTATAAGGGGATTTCTTATTTACGTCATGAAATGTTAATTCAGAATATAAATATTCACTTGTAAATTGAAACTCTTACTATGTACGTAAAATCTAAAGAAATATTGTTCAATGGAGCGCAAACGGACGCTTCCATTGAGCACGACATCTCTACCGTCTCTACCGTGTATTAATAGCAATAAATAGTTCGCCGTTTATAATGAGCACGTGTTGTTATATACCGAAGTGTGTCGCAACATGCTTATTGTGAATCGCACGGTCAGATTGTAAGTGATGTTGTATTTGAAGTCATCCATCTTAGTAACGCGAGCGGCTACTTGCGGATGTAAGACGGCGAGAGGATGTAAGCAAAGATTTTTTAGGTCTGTGTGGTTGGAGACAGTAATAAGTACTCGGATGCGAGAATATGGGGGTAGATATGGTGTTAATAACGAAATGAGACTCTGGGTTGGCTTTTGGCCTCGTTTTAGTGCCTCTTCACTTGTGTACTTGAACATGCCTAAGGATTCAGGCGCTCGTATCTACGTGTACATCTACATACATATTCCGAAAGCTACCGTACGATGCGTGACGATACCCCATACCACTATTAGTCATTATTTTTCACGTTTTACTTAAAAAGAGAGCGAGGGATAAACGACTGTCTGTATGCCTCAATACGAGTCCTAATTTCCCTTATCTTCGTTATCCTTACGCGTAATGTACGTTTATGACAGTAGAATCGTTTCCCGTCAGCTCCAAATGCCGATTCTCTAAATTACTCAATGGCTTTTCGGGAATAGAACGTCCCCTCCTCTCCATGGATTCCCGTTTGAGTTCCCCAAGTATCACGGTAATACTTACTTGTTTCTGGAACCTAGATGTAATAAATCCAGCAACCCGCGTCGGAACTGCTTCGACGTCTTCCTTTAATCCGATCTGGCGTGGTTTTAAAACCCTCGAGCAGTACTCAAGAACAGTTGCCACTACAGACGAACCACTCTTTCCTAAAATTTACCTAATAATCCGATGTGTAAAGCAGCACACTCCCAGTGATGTAATCTCTCATTATGGCTTTGGTTTTCCTAATCATCTGTATCAACTTACATTTTTCTACATATAGAGAAAGTTACTATTCATAACACCAATTACAAATATTGTCTAAGTCATCTTGTATCCTCTACATCCACTCAATGGCGACACCATCCCTACACCACAGCATCATCAGAAAACACCTGTAGATTGCTGCCTACCCTGCCCGCTAGATCATTTATGTATATAGAATATAACAGCGGTCCCATTACACAACCCTAGGTCACTCCTGACGATATCCATGTCTCTGATGAACGCACGCCGTCGAGGACATGGCTCCAGGCTTTGTTTCCTACAAAGTGTTTCAACCATTCACACATGGGGCAACCTATCCCGTACGCTTGTGGCATCGTTAACAGTCTGCAGTGGAACACGATGTCAAATGATTTTCGGAAATATAGGAATATGGAATCTGCCTGTGGCTCTTCATCCATAGTTCGCGAAAAATCGTGTGAGAAAAGGGCAGGCTGAGTTTCGCACGAGCGCGGCTTTTTAAAACCGTGGTGTTTCGTGAACAGGAGTTCTTCCGTCTCCAGGAAATTTATTATATCCGAACTGTGAATATATTCAAGAATTCTGCAGCAAATCGGTTTTAAGGATATTCGTCTGTTATTATGTGGGTCCGTTGCTTGACCTTATCGGAATCACTAGCACATTATTTCCCACCTCTAGGGACAATGCGCTAGGCGAGGGAATCACGGTAAATGCAAGCTAAGTGATGGGCCAAGGCCATTGAGTACTGTTCGTAAAACCGAACTCGGATTCCATCTGGAGACGCCTACTTACATGCTCTTAACTCTTTCAGTTATTTCTCTGCTGCAGGGATACGTATTACGGTGTCCTTCACGCGATGACCAAGCGACGATAGGTTCGTACGATTCACCTATGTGAACGATATTGAAATCCGATATTTCAAACTTCAGCTTTCATGTAGCTATCTTCCATTACCACACCAGACTGGTCAACGAGAGTCTGGGTATACGCTTTAGACCCCTGTTCACAGTCTTAAGACACAATTATCTTACATGAAAGCACAGACGAGACTTATATCCTCACACTATAATTAGATGTGTTAACCAGTTTCTAGAACAAACGGCAACACTCACCAAACACACTACTAGGAATAGAGAACACAAAGTACCGTCTAAAGATGGTACTGGTGACCAAGTGTCACGAAAGGAGCCTATTTCTATTTCTCTAATGGCATCGTTAGTTCAGTCACACGTTAAAATGGAAGCGACTAAAAGATTAGGCAAATGTATAAAGGAAACCACATACCAGAGGTATCAACAGGCAAATTTTGCAAGTCCTTGTACAAGCTTAGCTGAGGATAGTTCTGTCTCGCATAGTCACTACTGCTGCTTGGTGATCATCCGAGGGTATGGTTTCTAAGGACGTCGGGATCAAACTTTTCTGTTGGTTGGAACGTACCACTGTTTATCGACTGGAGGCCCTCATATAGTGCTTTTGGGCCAGTCTGCTTGCAGATTGTGTCGTCTTTCGCATCCAATTCGTAATTAGCAAGCGTCAAATCAGCGGATTCGTAATGCGTGTTCCCCCACGAACTGCCTAGAACGATTGGCGCCGTATGCCTCCATCGAAGCCTCCTCGCATACTAGGTTTCCTTTAATTACTCTCGTTAACCTTTCATGATCCGGTATTACAATGTGTAAATTTCATGTTTTATTTGATTAAGCATAAACCACATACGACGTTGTGTACAGTATGAGGGGAAGCGGAAGAGTAAGGAGATTGTTTTAATACATTTGTTGTGTTCGGGAACTGTGTGTATTTTAAATGACGGTCCACTTGAAATATTTTGTGTTTGTTGTTAGAATTAACAGATAACCAATGATCGCTCCTGGCTACTCTCCACGGAATGCTCACTAGGTTAATTTTAGGTTGGAGAGCTGTAGTGTTGTGGCTGTAAATAGCAGCGTGAATACTCTAACAGTCGTTCGTAGAAGAACTTTGGGCTGGATGGCAGTTTTAACTATAGCTTTCTGCGATTGTTAGACGATGCGACTTTTTGAACTCTGATTCCTTTCAGTCTCAGTTTGAAATTATTTTCATTTACCTTTTTGCAATTTGCTCATGATGTCGTGAGTTGCGTTATAGTAATCAACTTGTTAAAATTTTACCTTCTTGTGAGTTGGCGATTATTTTGTAAATAGTTTAAGGGAATGGGACTCTTTTTCCTGTGAAACAGTGTTAATTAGTTAATATTTTGGAGTTTGCCAGCAATTAAACAAGCAAATAAGTAATTTCCGTACAACTGATTAGTATAATTATTGTAATTAAGCTTAACCCGTATTTGTGGGTCCACCTCTTGGATTATCTGTGTGTTTTATGTTATCGATTTCTAAATCACTAATTCATTCTTTCATTTGCTGTTGCCTAAGATCAATAAGCGAAAGAATAGAATCCTTTTCACTATTTGATTAATATTTTAAATATGTGAACTGGTGTTGCTCTTACATTGGCGTAACTTACTGATGGTTAGATAATGTAGACTGAAATATCACAAGTCAATTTTGCAATGAAATTTACCTGATGGGAATGGAAGTATACGGTATACGTAACGACCCTACGGCGATTTCAACGTGATGTTTCAAATAAAGGCGTGCATTTGCCCAGCTGTGTGTGTGTGTGTGTGTGTGTGTGTGTGTGTGTGTGTGTGTGTGTGAGAGAGAGAGAGAGAGAGAGAGAGAGAGAGAGAGATAGACAGAAGTATATCATCATATATGTGCGTCGAAAGTGGTTTTCTCGGCTCTATAATCATTTAGTGATGTAAGGTAGTACACTCAAGTAAAGTTGCTAGTGTTAAATTTTCATCTCGTGCATTTCGGAACAGCACCTCCTTAATAGTCGATCTACATATGTAGTCTACAGCATTGTTCCGTAGCACAACATTGCATAATCTTTTATTCTCGTCATGCTTACACTACTTGTCCTCGTTGCACTTCCGTATAGAGACACACTTCAGACAATTGCACTGTGAAGGTAATCCTAAAACTAAAAATTATATCTGATGTTAGGAAATTTCTCTTGTTCAGAAAAGCTCCTCTTGCCATAGCCACGCTGCATGTATAGCCGTTGCAGATACAAAACACAAATCTTTGGTTGGAGCACGGTCAGCGTTAGATCTGTTATTTCAGTTTCCTCATCTAGGTACCGTAGAGGAGCTCGCCGAAGCGTCCTCTATAATGGTCTGCGTAGATTCTCCAGTATACAGGGTTGTCCATTGATCGTGACCGGGCCAAATATCTCACGAAATAAGCATCAAACGAAAATACTACAAAGAACAAAACTTGTCTAGCGTGAAGGGGAAACCAGATGGTGCTATGGTTGTCCCGCTAAATGGCGCTGCCATAGGTCAAACGGATATCAACTTCTTTTTCTTAAATAGGAGCCCCCATTTTTTATTACATATTCGTGTAGTACGTAAAGAGATACGAATGTTTTAGTTGGTCACTTTTTTTGCTTTGTGATAGATGGCGCTGTAATAGTCACAAACATAAGGCTCACAATTTTAGACGAACAACTGGTAACAGGTAGGTTTTTTAAATTAAAATACAGAACCTAGGTACGTTTGAACATTTTATTTCGGTTGTTCCAATGTGATACATGTACCTTTGTGAACTTATCGTTTCTGAGAACGGATACAGCGTGATTACTTGTAAATGCCACATTAATACAGTAAATGCTCAAAATGATCTCCGTCAACTTCAATGCATTTGGTAATACGTGTAACGACATCCCTCTCAACAGCGAGTAGTTCGCCTTCCGTTATGTTTGCACATGCATTGGCAATGCGCTGACGCATGTTGTCAGGCGTTGTCGGTGGATCACAATAGCAAATGTCCTTTAACTTTCCCCACAGGAAAAAATCCGGGGACGTCAGATAAGGTGAACGTGCGGGCCATGGTATGGTGCTTCGACGACCAATCCACCTGTCATGAAATATGCTATTCAATACCGCTTCAACTGCACGCGAGCTATGTGCCGGACATCCATCATGTTGGAAGTACATCGCCATTCTGTCTTACGGTGAAACATCCTGTAGCAACATTGGTAGAACATAACGTAGTAAATCAGCATACATTGCACCGTTTAGTTTGCCATCGATAAAATGGGGGCCAATTATCCTTCCTCCCATAATGCCGCACCATACATAAACCCACCAAGGTCGCTGATGTTCCACTTGTCGCAGCCATCGTGGATTTTCCGTTGCCCTATAGTGCATATTATGCCGGTTTACGTTACCGCTGTTGGTGGATAACGTTTCGTCGCTAAATAGAACGCGTGCAAAAAATCTGTCATTGTCCCATAACAGCGATAACAAACAACTCAGTAGGCAGGTCCGTTGAAGAGAAATGGATAGCTCTAAGAAGGACTATCACAGTAGTTGGGAAGCAAAAGGTAAGTACAAGGAGATTAACTGCGAAGAAACCATGGCTAACAGAGAAAATACCTGAGTTGATCGATGAAAGCAGGAAGGAATAGCGAGATACATCTCACTTAGGAACGAAATAAGTAGGAAGTGCAAGGAACCTATGGTGAAATGGCTACATGAAAAATGTGAATATATCGGGCAGACATGAATGTCGTAAGGACTGAATGAGCAAATAAAAGTGTTAAAAACACTATCTGTAACGTAGAGAGCGCAATGGGATTTCAACTTTTAACTGCAGAGAAGAGAGCGGGAAGGTCGAAAAAGTGCACTGATGGCTTCTGTGAGCGGAAGGACTGGCTTGGTGAGATAATGAGAGAAGAAACAGGAGGCAGCAGAGAAAAGATAGAGGATCCAGTATTAAAATTAAATAAGACAGAAGGCATATGTAACACTCTATTTGATTTCTTAAATAACTGCGGGAAGTGGCAACAAAAAGAATATTCACGGTGGTGTGTAGAATGTATGAAACGCGATTGACAACCAAACTTCCGGAAAAACATCGTCCACACATTTCCAAGAATTAACGCGCAGTCAGATTTTCAATCAGCTTAACAGTGTATACATCCAAGTTACCGGCAGGAATAATATACTAAAGAATGGAAAATGAGGATGTAAGATGACGATCAGTTTGTCTTTAGGAAAGATAAAGGCACCAGAGACGCAGCTCTAACGGTGCTGTTGATAATGGAAGCAATTCGTAGTATGGCTGTTATCGAAAACTTTCCCCTGAATGGGAATTGTCACTGAGGATGAGTGCCTGTTGCATTTTATATCATTTTACCAATAAATCAGTTCTATTGCTTCGTGATTATTACATTCGTGCCGTATACAGGGTCTCCTGGGATTTTCGCTTTTTTTTAACTGTACGCCAGTGATGTAACTTTTTTTGGCCGACATCAATGGAGTTAATTTATGTAAATATTAACTGTAACATAATTATTTGGACGATGCTTTGAAAAAACAGGCAATTAAAGACAGAATTCATTCTAAATACCTGTTCTATGTAGTGTGTAAAGGTAGAATGAAAATTTTTCGTGATTACGCTGATATATCCTTGGGACTTAATGGAACTATTTACGTGAGGTTTAAGTGCGTTATGCGAAGTCAGAAGTACATTTGACTTATTTAATATTCAAGTTATATCGGCAAAATACGGCATTTACCATATATTATGAATGTCTTACTAAGACCATAGGCTTTTCGTTTTATTCTAAAGTTTCGTCAATAGTTGCTGTGACGGTGTGTTTCTTCCGTTTTCTTTTTCGCCCTTACAGTTTTGTTTACTAGCATCCGAACAGTCTGAATGCTACACTTAGTACTATAAACACTGTTAATTCTTATCGTTATCCACGGTCTTTTGTTGTTAACGTCATTAATCCTGTTCTTCCACATTTAAAGGTTACATTTCAGCTTACAACACATTCACTGTTGTGTCAGTCACTGTGGGAGTCTGCATCGACACAAAGAAGGAAGGAGAGAAAATGGACATGGCCGGCAGCAAGAATTCAAAATGATCTATACGTTTAACGTTAGGATTAATGTAACACTGTATTTCTACGAAGAAGAGAACCATTAATTAACTTGTGGTGCGTCCTATATGCAAGTACAGGGTATAACAATTAAAGCTAAACTTTCAAAACGCTGTAGCAATAACACCGCTGGTCAGAATGACGTCAAATTGCAACAAAATATTATCGGTGAAAGGGGAAAACGCATGGCAGAAGAAAAAAAAGTATGAAAATTGGTCAATAGATGGCGCTGGATGTGTCAGAATCGGTAAATAAAAACACCTGTCACTCGCACGATCCACTGAATTTGGTATAAACACGCCGGGTACACAGATTTTATTCATTTCGCGTCTGCGACTTTCTCCATGACTGTATAAATGCAGGATCGCGCTCTGCTTGTAAAGCTGAAAAATGGCGTTTGTCCAATGACTGCTGTGGGTCTGGAGAAAATGATTCGGAAATTCGAAAACACAAATTCTTTTCGTGTGCAACCTGGAAGAGAGAGGAAACGAACGTCAGTGGAAGCAGTGACTAAGCAATGCGTGAGGAAACGATTGGTGGTGTGCAAACGTGTAGTGCACGGAGAATTTTACCGAATATTGAACATACCCGTGAACACGTTGCGTAAAATCCTACGAAACATCCTTCTTTGCTATCCATTAAAAATTAACAGTGTGCACGAGTAGCTTCTTGTTGACTTGCCAGCAAGCTTTGCTTTAGGATTACTTCTCGCATGGAAGTGGACAATAATTGTCTGTGAAAGATCTTGTGGACAGACGAAGCCCACTTCCATCTGACAGGATATGTCAATACACAGAATTTTCGAATATGGGCAACGGAAAATCAACACGCAAATCAACCAGTACCACTTCATCCTGAAAAGGACACTGCGTGGTGCGGGTTTATGGCATAACTTTATATAGGGCCAAATTTTGTGAAAAGACAGGTGCTTCCACTGTTTCCGGTACCATCACTGGTAAGCGGTATGTGTGTCTTTTGCGCGACCATGTCCTTCCAGCTCTCCAACAGCGTTGGATGTGTGGATCATTTATGTGCAAGATTTCTCACCTACGCACATCGCAAATCCAGTTGCTGCTGAAGTGCCATTTCGGAAATGCTAGAATTATCAGCCGCCATTTGCCTGCAGCCTGGTCGTCTCGATCACCTGATATTAATCCGTATGACTTCTGGCTGTGGGCTATCTGAACGATGTTGTGTTTCGCCGGCCGGGGTGGCCAAGCGGTTAAAGGCGCTACAGTCTGGAACCGCGTGACCGCTACGGTCGCAGGTTCGAATCCTGCCTCGGGCATGGATGTGTGTGATGTCCATAGGTTAGTTAGACTTAAGTAGTACTAAGTTCTAGGGGACTGATGACCTTAGAACTTAAGTCCCATAGTGCTCAGAGCCATTTGAACCATTTTTTATGTTGTGTTCAGTGTTCCGGTTGCAAACTTAGCTGCATTGAAGGCACGCATTGCACAACACATCATGAAAGTAACCCACAAACACTTCGATCAGTTGTGGAAGATGTTGTTTCTCGATTTCAGCTTGTTTCAGAAAACGGTAGACAGCACACTGAACAAGTTCTGCGCCAGTCACAAGAAAATTAATATTCCGATTTCATTTTGATTGATGCTTTTTATGCGGTTTTTTGCCTCAGGACAATAAAAAACCGATGGGATTGGTGCTTTTTATGCGTTTTTTGGACTCGGGACAATTAAAAACCGCTTTTTCCCATCCGATGAGATGTGACCTTTCCGTGAAGGGTGGGCCTACCTAACTAACAGTATGACACCTGTTATCCCATGCACACTGAGTAGTATATGTACTTCGTTTAACGCCAAACACCTTAGGCATTGTTGTCTGATTTGTTTGTCATTTGACATTTATAATCGACCACTATTAAACTATGATGCTTACAGCGCCGTGTATTGCTACATTTTGTAACTATTTGTTTTCCTTTCTGACATATGTTTTCCCCCTTCTGCGATAGCATTACGTTGCCATTTGACGGCATTATGACTAGTGGTGTCATTTTTACAGCGGTTTGAATGTGTAACTTAAATTATAATCACGACGTACATACACAATCTATTACTAATCGCAGAACGCTGGTTAACTAACATCGTTTCAAAACTCGGTACTGATGCCCTCCAAGTCTGCGACCGACCACCGATGGGAAGCTGGTTAAATTGGCATTGAAAGGGGCGCTGAGCTCCGTCTTCCTGGAGGTGTGGCGCTGCCCGCTGTCAGCGCGTTTTGATGCCGTTTCGCGGCGTTGCGCTGGCCGATGAGCAGTCGATGCTTTAGGACCACACAGTCGTCTCCCCCTCTATCCAAAATGGTACACTGTTGTGTAGAGAGCCATCTTACGACAATGGCGGGAAATGCAGGAAGCTGGGTGGCATGAGGAACCGATAGACGCAACTGGGACCGGGGTCGAGGCCCTGGCCGCGACCCGACATCCGTCCTGAGGTCCAAGGGAAACCTCGGTCGGAAAAGCCCCGGAAAGGCCCTCACCCGGTCCGACGACAAACGGAGAGGGCAGCGATGACGGCGGCGGCGGCGGCGGCGGCGGTGGTGGCGGCGGCGGTAGCGGTGGCGGTGGCGAAGGCGCTGGGTCCACGGCGGGTGCCTGGACGAGAGCCGGGAAATTGATCTGCAGCGGTGACGGTGAAGCCGCTGGGTCCAGGTAGTGCCTAAGAGGCACCCAGGAGCGCCCCGGCTGGACACTAAATCCCGATGGGAAGCGAATCTGGGGACAAAAAATCTGCGAAAGCGTCTCGCAATGGAAAAGCAAAAATCTGGTTCTGATGGCGGCGTAGCAACTCAGCAGGGTCTGGAGTAAAATACAAGCAAACACCCGAATTTCGAAGAATCGTTCCTCTCTCCCAGCAGCTGATGTGACCAAAAACTCCGAAATTAGTAGAAGCATTAGGCGCAAAGCGATACTTGCGGAGCGTGGGAGGCGCCGTTCGCTGTGGTGGGTGCAGCAACTGGAGCAGCGTGCGGTGGCGCCGGTCTTGTAAAAGCTCTGTCGGCACGGACCA
The DNA here is from genome assembly GCF_023864345.2 of Schistocerca serialis cubense. Lineage (NCBI taxonomy): Eukaryota > Metazoa > Arthropoda > Insecta > Orthoptera > Acrididae > Schistocerca > Schistocerca serialis. The sequence goes on from NC_064645.1 coordinate 231,818,824, forward strand.
TCACGAGAAGCGGGCGTTACGTTATGAGGAAGAGCAGCAGCGCTTGCTTCAGTGTGTGGGAGGCACGTGGTTTGTTCATCTGTTGCTTGAACGTACCCACAAACCGTTCAGTTTCTCCGTTCGACTGACGATGAAACGGAACATTTGCAAGGTGAGTGATATCACTGGCTGTAGAAAACTGTTCGAAGTCCTGAGCCGTAAACTATGGTCCTTGTCGACAACCAACACTCATGGAAAACCTTCCAAGCAAATAATATATGACAAAGCCAGAATGGTAGTACGCGACGTAGTCGCTTTCATGGGCACTGCAAACGGATGTTTGTTAAGAGGCTCCGGAACGCCCTATACTTGCAATGTTAAAATAACGCTTATAAATTACATCTTCCCTCACAAAGTATTTGAGGTAGGAAGTTGAACTTTTTACAGATTATTTATTGGAATATGGGCTACAACTTAACACAGGGATTTTACAAAATTTTAGTTCCGTTATTAAAGATGATTTTTTTCAATTGTAATGAAAATTCACAACATTTTTTTGCAATTTTTTATTTATATATTCAAAAATATACAGTTTTTTGGAAAAAGGATGTGTTAAATTATGCAGAAGGTAGTGTGTAACATTTACTGAAAGTTTGAAACAAATATGTTTGGAAGATCCTTAGAAAACATGTAATTAGTATGAGAAAATAAAAGTTTTGGGAATCGAGCGACAAAGATTGGATTAACATTTTAGTGCATTCCAGGTCCATAGGATGGATTATCTTCATCCTCTGCAAACTCCTCCTCCAGCTTCCTCTTGTTCCTCCTCCTGTTTACTCTTGCTTGTATTTCTAGACTCTTTACAGCGCTGTCTGCAGCCCGAAGGCGTTCCTTGTCTAAAGCAAGCATCGCTCGTTGTTGTGTTCGTAGATTTTGCTACCATTTTCTTCAGTTGCAGTTACTCCAACACATTTCAGTTGTATTTCACTAGCAAGTCCTACGTGCTTTATTATGGAGAGTTCCAGACCAACTTCACTACAATGAATACATCTTACACAGTTTGAAAAAATTCCTTTGAGAACCGACATATCAAATATTGCATTCACATCCGATTCGCCCATAAAACATTCATAGTTTTCACTCATTGAACCAAGCTTCTTCTGTGAAGTATTTTCTTTCCCACTTTGACTGCTATGGGCAGGTGTACATAAGAGGTTAGGTTCACTCACTTGGTTATCGTCTTTATTGTTTACAGTAATAACACATACCTTTGGCTTTCCAACATTTCTCCTTTTCTTAAAAGCATTCAGAGGATTTCTAATAACTTTACTTTTACTCATTATTATACTTCAACAAAACAGAGACTCAAGAAACAGAATTAATTACGAATATTTTCGAGATAACGACACAGTAAATAAACATGAAACAATCGACAATCACACCAGCGATATATATTGAACCATCACAAGTTAGCCACAACACATACTTTATCTCACATCACTAAAATGTACCTGATGAACACGGACGTTAATAATAACACCATTTGACAGCAGTTTAACAGCGCCACAGTGGGTCACGCCCATGTAGAACACATTTCAAAAAAAAATTTTAAAATAGTTGTTGTCTTAAGAATTTAATAAATTATATATCTATTAAAAGTTAATAGTCTGCAGATTCAGAAAACGCAAAAAAGTAAAAATTGAACTTTTCATGATTTTGAGCCTTTCCGGAACCCCTTAAAAGAATCAACAACAGTAAGTCAACTAGTGTTCCAAAAGGCACCAGCAAAGTCAAAATGCGCTGGATACCGGGGCGATTGAGATTATGGCCAAACTGAAAACGTTTGCGATGGAGCCGACAGATTTTCAGCACAAACGTTATACTGTGACGTCATCTGCTCAATGTGGGCGTCGATGCTCGAAGAAGTACTGGGCCGACGCGCTAACTGTTTTGTGCTTACAAGTCTCCAAAGTTCTTGTGGGAGTAGTTGCAACACTTCTTTTTGCAAATATTTAGGAAAAAGCACACGTAACTGCCCAGAGTCATTTTGCCACAAAATCACGCCAGGATGGTCGGAGAGCCTATGCTGACGAGGAAAATGTCAGGGACTGCTACTGTAGCCTGTAAAACTTTCCTGTAGTGCAGAGGACAAATTTGTGGAAGCTGAGCGTCCTGCTCACTGATCTGACAACACAATCAAGACAAAGGGGACGGCGAAACAGGGCATCAGATTTTACATACTTCGACGTAGTCCGGTACGGTATTTCGTACTGACACTGTGACAATAACAAAGCCCAGCGTGGCAGCTTCTGAGCCGTCCAGGTTTGGACGGACGAAACAAAGACTGAAGTGGCTTATGAGAACCTGTCACGCCACAGATCGCTTCCTTTTCGATTTGGGAATATTTAAATTGAGCCTTTGTCAATGACTAGGAAGCGAAAGCAATCGGCCTGTCCTGTGAACCAGATCTGTGCTAGAGCGCAACTCCGGATCCGTGCGAAGATGACTCCACTGTCAAAATTAGAGGCTTAAGGAAATCGAAATGAACAAGAATTGTGCAATTGAACAAGGCATTTTTAAAATTCTGGACGGCATCCTGAGTCTCTTTCGTCCAAACGAAAGGCACATTCTTTGGGCGCAAACGGTGCAACGATGCTATGATCTGACCTGCGTTGGGTATAAATCGGATATTCCCGAGAACTGACTTCAGTTCCGTCACGTTCCGCGGCCCAGCGAGGTCCCGGATAGCCAGCTAATGTGACTGAGTAGGATGAACACCTCTGCTGGTAAGTAATGAGTTTCAAACTGAAGAAAGGGCACAATTGTCCATTCGACACTTAAGACCTCCAGCTGAAAGTACTTGAGAAAGCGTACGAAGATTACTGATATGTTCCTCCGGAATACGTCCTGATGCCATAGTATCCTCCAAGTAATTTGAACAGAATGAAACTTTTGCAGTAAGCTGTTCTGAGTATCATTGGAATATCGCAGGCGCGGAAGCGCAAAAATTTGAACAACCGTAAATATGTGTTGATTGCAAACACTTTCTGAGACTCATCATTTTGCAGAATTTGCAAATACGCATCGCATACGTCAGTTTTAGAAAACAGCGACCTGCACCAACCCTGTCCATTAATTGTTTAGAGCGAGGCAAAGGATAAGTGTCAACTGTTGTTTATAGATTCACTGTGGATTTAAAGGCAACACAAGCACGAAGTCTTCAGGAGGCTTTGGTATGGTGACAGAGGGTGAAGTCCTGTGACTATAGTGGATAGGAGCAATAACACAATTGTTTTCTCAATCCTGAGGTTCGCTCGCAACCTTATCTCTAAGCGCACTAGAGACGGGACGCGTCCGAGAAAACTACGACTGCATATTGTCCTTCATTGTCACGTGCGCCACAAAATTATTTGTCCTGCCAAATCTTTCAGAAAATAAACTGGGAAACTCCTGAATCAATTGACCAACAATTGTCTGTTGTTTTGAAAGCAGAAACAGAAAGTACACTGTCCTGATTACGAAGACCAAAAAAATCAAACGAATCTAACCAAAAAATATTTCACAGTCTCAGGAACGCCAAGTGGTAAATGTCAAATTTTCCGGTGAGAGAATGGAATGTGGCAGGCAAACTACATGTACAAAGCACTGGAATATCCTGGCGGTCATACGTAGTAAGTTGTGTGCAAAATTTTGATAACTATTCCGAGCGCAACTGACCGTAAGCGTCACGATTACGCAATGTAACAGGAGCGCCAGTTGTAGTGTAACGACGTAAGTTTGTATAAATGTTTTCTTTTGACATACGACCATGTGGAGACTTCGTCACCTACGTCAGTTACAAAACACTTCAAAATTATTTCAATTCTTTTTAAAGTTGTCTCTGAATGGTTCTTGAACGAAACTGTAAGTAAAACATCATCATTTGACTCGTATACGCAGATTTACGTCACTCAGTCCAATTGCTTTGCGCAAACATTTTTCAATTTAGATGTCGTTTGTTTCTTCTCAGACATTATATTAATGCAAGTTATCTGCTTTAATAAATATTAAAACCACATTCAATAAACTTTTAAGACTTCCTGTTGAAAGCATACTGTATGTACATAACCGAGCGCTCCATAAGCAAATTTCGTCCCGCGATGAGCAGTGCTGTCTTTTATGCTTGGAAAGGAAGTGGGGACATGATTTCACAGCAGATAGATGCGTTGACACTTGTTTACTCTGGATGCGGTGACTTATTTGTGCACAGGGGTAGATGGTAACTTTGCGTTACACTGCAAATGAGAGCTACCTCAAAATTTTCCATAGCACTATCACACGAGTCCTGACGTTCAGTAATCTGTAACATTTGTTTCAAAGAATGGTCAGAATATTTGAGAATTAATTCACGAGTCCTGCAGTCTGCACAGTGTTCAATATGGAATCACGGATGATTGCGTCACTATAGTACACTGTATACAGCTACACTCTCGTATCAAACCCTACAGTTCTGTGACCCACTGACGGGATGCCTGTTCTGCCTTTTTCCAAAAACGAAAGAACTTGTAACAGACTGCAGCAACCTATACCTGATCCTCATAACACTTAGTGAGGGCAGATACTATATCTTCAAAAACTAGTAACTCCGGTCTACTAGTTGGGAGTAACGTCTGACCGAGGCGGTAATCTCCTGTGCGAACCGTTGACATAAGAAATAAGAAAGTGTCACAGTACCTTGCACTTGTTGTGTAGCACAACGAGCATAGTACTTGTTCCATTCCTCTTGCTGATGACTGAAAGCTCGGAACGGTGGAATGCACAGAGGAGGTACTGTGGATGTGACTGGCTGTTGTGGCAGAGTTGATGCGGCAGCTGCTTCTGCAAGAATAAGCTGCCGGACTGCCGTCATCAACAGCGACATTTGGTGGTTATGAAACTGAATAAATTGCATCAGCAGCAGCTGGAGGCGCAGGCACAGGTGGTGCAGAAGGAGGATTAAAGGTCATTTTAATGACAGGTGTGCAGCAACAAATTATAAGTAACACAAAAAGTAGTAATGTGACTTTGGAGGAAAAGAGAAAAATATTAGTGACGCGCTGTGATGAAGTGGTGAAGAGCGAAGGCAGCGTTGGTTCTGAAATCCTCGTTGCCTGATGTCTCAGCTACTATGGGTGTCAGCACTGACACAAATAAGGTAGAAGAGAAGTTTAAATGGCCGGTAGCAGGAATAGAAACGGTATTTACATTTAACTGTAAGATTGATGTAACACTTTATTTCTGCAAAGAAGAGATCAATTACTAAACTTTTTGTGCTTTCTCCATGCAAGTACTTTCACAATCTATTACTAATCGCAGGAAACAGGCTAAGAAACGTCTTCCTAATGCTCAGTACCGAGATCCCGAAGTCTGCGACCGAACTGTCCCGACCAGCGACGGGCGGCTTGTTAAATCAGCGTTGCCAGAGGCCGCTGAACTCTGTCTTCTTGTAGGCGTGCCGGCCGAGGTGGCCGAGCGGTTCTAGGCGCTACAGTCTGGAACCGCACGACCGCTACGGCCACAGGTTCGAATCCTGCCTCGGGCATGGATGTGTGTGATGTCCTTAGGTTAGTTAGGTTTAAATATTTCTACGTTCTAGGGAACTGATGTCCTCAGAAGTTAAGTTCCATAGTGCTCAGAGACATTTGAACCATTTTGCCCGTTCTTACCACTGGCGCTCTATTCAGCGCCTTCTTGGTGCCGTTTCTGCGGTGCTGTGCCGATCGGTGTACGGTCGATGCTTTTGGTCTGCACATTCACTGCATTAATTATATTCATGTTCCTGTGTAGTGAAGTACCACCGTCTTTGGTTCAAATGGCTCTGAGCACTTTGGGGCTTCACATCTAAGGTCATCAGTCCCCTTGAACTTAAAACTACGTAAACCTAACTAACCTAAGGACATCACAGACATCCATGCCCAAGACAGGATTCGAACCTGCGACCGTAGCGGTCGCGTGATTCCGGACTGAAGCGCCTAGAACAGCTCGGCCACTCCGGCCGGCCCCACCGTCTATGTCCCTAGCTTCCGCACCTGGTTGCTTGCAAGTGAAGGACTGGGAAAGGGTTGGACTGTACATCACCAAAAATAGCGACAATTTTCGAAAACAACATTTATTAAAATCCAAAGACATAGGATTAAGCACAGATAACAATGTTAGTACCTAAGACTGACACTTGAATAGCACAGCTAAAAATTTACCATAATCGAAAAGTGAAATTTGTATAAACAAACTGTTTAAGAAAGTTCATTGAAAAGGGAACATTTCATTGCTTATTAAAACGTTTGATAAATCAGTAACATGCAATAGTATCATACCATGAGAAAAAATAAGTAGAGAACACAAAAAAACGTTCAATGCATTAAAACATCGGTATAAATAACACCATTACTAAATTTACGAATGAGAAGAGTAAAGGTTTCCAGATTACGGTTTAACATCTGATCAACAGAATTTTACCAAATCCTTCTAGGATAGCAATATAAAGACAACTCACGCACAGCGTCTGTCACTGGTGGCTTAAACTCAGGACAGTTAACAAATCGAGCGGCTCAAAATGCGGGCTCTCGCGGTCTGGTACATTCGTAAAAGAAAGATGTGACTGTATGTACTAACATAATATAATTAATAATTATACAAGTGGGAATCAGGTGAAGTTAGAAGATACTGCGTCAGGCAGCACCGTAAAACCCAAAGCAATTCATCGGGGACTGAGATGATAACGGAAAAACTCACATGCAGATTATTGAACGATTGCAAGAAACTGCTCGCAGACTGCACAGTTGACGAAAAGAATAATAATCATAAATACATTTATAGCAATGTTATCAGAGCAATTTCTAATAAGAAAACCACTCGAATCCAGGTAAAACATTAGCAGATTGGAAACGACTCCGTCGACTTGGGCCATGTTTACATCTAAACAGTTAATCAAATTCAAATATTAAGCCCGTGGCGAGAAACGGCAGCGAATTCACGTGTCGCCAGGAGGAAAATAACTTAGATAGAATGCGTAAGTACTACCGAAAGTAAGGTCAGAGAAATTCCTGCAGACTGGGCCAGGAACTTATTATTCGCGGGCTGTCGTAATTCTGAAATTAACTATAAGAGTTCTCAGACGTAGTCAGCAGCACGATCTTGTGAGACATCAGCTGAAGGATGAATACTGGAGTGGTCCAAAGCTCGGCCGGTGCAGTGAATGGCTTCCTCCCGTTTGCTTCCCTCAGAGTGTGTCCACGTCGATTCGCTAAACTGCCTTCCCCACGTACTCCTCTGAAAGACGCGCAGAGTATTCAGGATACGAATCGGCAACGAATCACAGCATCTGCAACAAGGGATCCCATGACCAGTGCACATGCTGAATACAAATTGGTACTTCCCTCTTGCCTCACAGTGACCTCTGTCCTCGCCATGGCTCACGTCGGTCGACCAGAGTCAAGCCCCCGTCGTTACTTCTTAAGCCAGGCGACCCGAGCTCCCAAGATTAGCCTGTATGGAGCGTGGCACGACCTATCGATTCTCATAACGTCTCAGCCTCCCCTTCTTCCCCCGCAAAGTGAATAGCCCGTGGGAAGGCTTCACGACAATGGAGAAACAAATCAAAACTACCCACCTTGATTTGGCTCAAATCCAACCAGTGCCTGGTACCTGCCTCTTCATTACAGACACAGAGAGTGTCTGATGTACTTGCCTCCAACACCTCGTCTGACTCCACAACAAAAGGTGACAACATTCATAATGCCTATCTCGCGAGTTCCCGACCACAAAAATCCATCACAAAGTCGCATCTGTGACCCCAATGTTGCCCAGACGTCGTTCGTTATTAAACCGCGCCGCTTCCCTTTCTCATTTGACCTTAAACCCGCGCCAGTTATCCTAATATCGTTAGGTATCAAGTCCTGGATTGAAGAGAAGATGGACAAGGGTGAATTGAGGTTACACACCAACATGAAGAATGCTGTGGTCTCCTTATGGGCTTCCTGTATCGCTATATTAATTGCCAAGATTAGCGAGGACAGCGAACGGTTGTAGTTAGTTATCGGCTGAGCATGAAGTATAATGAGAGTGTACTATAAGGTCTGTTTCACCCATTCGAAAAGGGAGGTTGGGAGTAGCAAGGTTTCATGTTGATGTGTTTCACCCCGGAACAGAAGAGAAACGTTGGGCATTATCACAAATGATCACATTTGGGAGCTCAAAGAAGGAAGGTCAGTGTGCTCCCTGCCGCCGTTGGATAAGCAGCTGAGCAGCAAGTCGTATACTCCTAGCTCACTCATTTGTTACATAGTTTAATTCTTAATTTCTTTGCGTGTTTTTGGTACTTGCATTGTTTAATTCATAAATTTCGAGCGTATTATAGTATTTGAGAGTTGTAGCATCGCGTTTTAGTACCTGAATAGTGTAAATTCGCGTAGTCGTTTGTCTACTGTTTTGTTTTGAACGGCCAGTGTCGGTTGGTCGCAGTCAGTGTGCTCCCTGCCGCCGTTGGATAAGCAGCTGCAGCAGCAAGTCGTATACTCCTAGCTCACTCATTTGTTACATAGTTTAATTCTTAATTTCTTTGCGTGTTTTTGGTACTTGCATCGTTTAATTCATAAATTTCGAGCGTATTATAGTATTTGAGAGTTGTAGCATCGCGTTTTAGTACCTGAATAGTGTAAATTCGCGTAGTCGTTTGTCTACTGTTTTGTTTTGAACGGCCAGTGTCGGTTGGTCGCAGTCAGTGTGCTCCCTGCCGCCGTTGGATAAGCAGCTGCAGCAGCAAGTCGTATACTCCTAGCTCACTCATTTGTTACATAGTTTAATTCTTAATTTCTTTGCGTGTGTTTGGTACTTGCATCGTTTAATTCATAAATTTCGAGCGTATTATAGTATTTGAGAGTGTAGCATCGTGTTTTAGTACCTGAATAGTGTAATTTCGCTTAGTCTCCTTCCGCCGCCGAGCAGTGTCAGCAGTGCGCAAGTAGCAGCATTACTGCATTTACTAGGCAATCTTGTATTTTAATAACCGTTTAAATTTTGTCGATTTGTTTGCGCTCTCTGTAGATTAGTTCAGACGTTCTTAGCAAAACAGTTTTTAGCATGGATAGGAACTGCAACTGCTGTGTTCGGATGCAGGCTGAGTTGGCATCCCTTCGCTCCCAGCTTCAGGCAGTGTTGGCTTCGGTCACACAGCTTGAGGCTGTTGCCAATGGGCATCACTGTGGGGGTCGGGATGGGGGTTTGTCGGGGACGGCCAGCTCGTCCCACGCATCCCCTGATCGGACTACGACTGTGGTTGCCCGGGATACTGCCCGCATTGAGGCTGATCCCTCACCTGTGGTAGAGTGGGAGGTCGTTTCAAGGTGTGGCAGGGGGCGAAAGACATTCCGGAGGGCTGAACGGAAAGCCTCTCCAGTTTGTCTGACGAACCGGTTTCAGGCTCTGTCTCAGGCTGATACTGATCTTCGGCCTGACATGGCTGCTTGTCCTGTTCCAGAGGTTGCCCCTCAGTCTGCAAGATCCGGGCAGTCGCAGAGGGTGGGCTTACTGGTAGTTGGGAGCTCCAACGTCAGGCGCGTAATGGGGCCCCTTAGGGAAATGGCAGCAAGAGAGGGGAAGAAAACCAATGTGCACTCCGTGTGCATACCGGGGGGAGTCATTCCAGATGTGGAAAGGGTCCTTCCGGATGCCATGAAGGGTACAGGGTGCACCCATCTGCAGGTGGTCACTCATGTCGGCACCAATGATGTGTGTCGCTATGGATCGGAGGAAATCCTCTCTGGCTTCCGGCGGCTATCTGATTTGGTGAAGACTGCCAGTCTCGCTAGCGGGATGAAAGCAGAGCTCACCATCTGCAGCATCGTCGACAGGACTGACTGCGGACCTTTGGTACAGAGCCGAGTGGAGGGTCTGAATCAGAGGCTGAGACGGTTCTGCGACCGTGTGGGCTGCAGATTCCTCGACTTGCGCCATAGGGTGGTGGGGTTTCGGGTTCCGCTGGATAGGTCAGGAGTCCACTACACGCAACAAGCGGCTACACGGGTAGCAGGGGTTGTGTGGCGTGGTCTGGGCGGTTTTTTAGGTTAGATGGCCTTGGGCAAGTACAGAAAGGGCAACAGCCTCAACGGGTGCGGGGCAATGTCAGGACATGCGGGGACCAAGCAGCAATCGGTATCGTAATTGTCAACTGTCGAAGCTGCGTTGGCAAAGTACCGGAACTTCAAGCGCTGATAGAAAGCACCGAAGCTGAAATCGTTATAGGTACAGAAAGCTGGCTTAAGCCAGAGATAAATTCTGCCGAAATTTTTACAAAGGTACAGACGGTGTTTAGAAAGGATAGATTGCATGCAACCGGTGGTGGAGTGTTCGTCGCTGTTAGTAGTAGTTTATCCTGTAGTGAAGTAGAAGTGGATAGTTCCTGTGAATTATTATGGGTGGAGGTTACACTAAACAACCGAACTAGGTTAATAATTGGCTCCTTTTACCGACCTCCCGACTCAGCAGCATTAGTGGCAGAACAACTGAGAGAAAATTTGGAATACATTTCACATAAATTTTCTCAGCATGTTATAGTCTTAGGTGGAGATTTCAATTTACCAGATATAGACTGGGACACTCAGATGTTTAGGACGGGTGGTAGGGACAGAGCATCGAGTGACATTATACTGAGTGCACTATCCGAAAATTACCTCGAGCAATTAAACAGAGAACCGACTCGTGGAGATAACATATTGGACCTACTGATAACAAACAGACCCGAACTTTTCGAATCTGTATGTACAGAACAGGGAATCAGTGATCATAAGGCCGTTGCAGCATCCCTGAATATGGAAGTTAATAGGAATATAAAAAAAGGGAGGAAGGTTTATCTGTTTAGCAAGAGTAATAGAAGGCAGATTTCAGACTACCTAACAGATCAAAACGAAAATTTCTGTTCCGACACTGACAATGTTGAGTGTTTATGGAAAAAGTTCAAGGCAATCGTAAAATGCGTTTTAGACAGGTACGTGCCGAGTAAAACTGTGAGGGACGGGAAAAACCCACCGTGGTACAACAACAAAGTTAGGAAACTACTGCGAAAGCAAAGAGAGCTCCACTCCAAGTTTAAACGCAGCCAAAACCTCTCAGACAAACAGAAGCTAAACGATGTCAAAGTTAGCGTAAGGAGGGCTATGCGTGAAGCGTTCATTGAATTCGAAAGTAAAATTCTATGTACCGACTTGACAGAAAATCCTAGGAAGTTCTGGTCTTACGTTAAATCAGTAAGTGGCTCGAAACAGCATATCCAGACACTACGGGATGATGATGGCATTGAAACAGAGGATGACACGCGTAAAGCTGAAATACTAAACACCTTTTTCCAAAGCTGTTTCACAGAGGAAGACCGCACTGCAGTTCCTTCTCTAAATCCTCGCACAAACGAAAAAATGGCTGACATCGAAATAAGTGTCCAAGGAATAGAAAAGCAACTGGAATCACTCAATAGAGGAAAGTCCACTGGACCTGACGGGATACCAATTCGATTCTACACAGAGTACGCGAAAGAACTTGCCCCCCTTCTAACAGCCGTGTACCGCAAGTCTCTAGAGGAACGGAGGGTTCCAAATGATTGGAAAAGAGCACAGATAGTCCCAGTCTTCAAGAAGGGTCGTCGAGCAGATGCGCAAAACTATAGACCTATATCTCTTACGTCGATCTCTTGTAGAATTTTAGAACATGTTTTTTGCTCGCGTATCATGTCATTTCTGGAAACCCAGAATCTACTATGTAGGAATCAACATGGATTCCGGAAACAGCGATCGTGTGAGACCCAACTCGCCTTATTTGTTCATGAGACCCAGAAAATATTAGATACAGGCTCCCAGGTAGATGCTATTTTTCTTGACTTCCGGAAGGCGTTCGATACAGTTCCGCACTGTCGCCTGATAAGCAAAGTAAGAGCCTACGGAATATCAGACCAGCTGTGTGGCTGGATTGAGGAGTTTTTGGCAAACAGAACACAGCATGTTGTTATCAATGGAGAGACGTCTACAGACGTTAAAGTAACCTCTGGCGTGCCACAGGGGAGTGTTATGGGACCATTGCTTTTCACAATATATATAAATGACTTAGTAGATAGTGTCGGAAGTTCCATGCGGCTTTTCGCGGATGATGCTGTAGTATACAGAGAAGTTGCTGCATTAGAAAATTGTAGCGAAATACAGGAAGATCTGCAGCGGATAGGCACTTGGTGCAGGGAGTGGCAACTGACCCTTAACATAGACAAATGTAATGTATTGCGAATACATAGAAAGAAGGATCCTTTATTGTATGATTATATGATAGCGGAACAAACACTGGTAGCAGTTACTTCTGTAAAATATCTGGGAGTATGCGTACGGAACGATTTGAAGTGGAATGATCATATAAAACTAATTGTTGGTAAGGCGGGTACCAGGTTGAGATTCATTGGGAGAGTGCTTAGAAAATGTAGTCCATCAACAAAGGAGGTGGCTTACAAAACACTCGTTCGACCTATACTTGAGTATTGCTCATCAGTGTGGGATCCGTACCAGGTCGGGTTGACGGAGGAGATAGAGAAGATCCAAAGAAGAGCGGCGCGTTTCGTCACTGGGTTATTTGGTAACCGTGATAGCGTTACGGAGATGTTTAATAAACTCAAGTGGCAGACTCTGCAAGAGAGGCGCTCTGCAGCGCGGTGTAGCTTGCTCGCCAGGTTTCGAGAGGATGCGTTTCTGGATGAGGTATCGAATATATTGCTTCCCCCTACTTATACTTCCCGAGGAGATCACGAATGTAAAATTAGAGAGATTAGAGCGCGCACGGAGGCTTTCAGACAGTCGTTCTTCCCGCGAACCATACGCGACTGGAACAGGAAAGGGAGGTAATGACAGTGGCACGTAAGGTGCCCTCCGCCATACACCGTTGGGTGGCTTGCGGAGTATCAATGTAGATGTAGATGTAGATGTAGAAGGAAAAAGATGTGCAATACTCCATCTGGCCGTTACTCTCGCACTGAATACCAACCAGCTAAACTTAGACAACCCGTCCACTAAAACAAAAACGAAAAACAAAAAAAACCGTTGCTTTAGTGGGTATCCAGCGAAGGTCCCACATAACCAATGAACAGATACTCCTTCGGCGTCTCCGCCTGGGTTTTTTGGAGTAAACCTCTTTGGTCGTCGGAGTTCGGCTTGGGCATATTATACTCCAAACGATGGTTTACTTTCATTATTTCATCACCCATAGTATCCATGTTCCCTGACACCTTCTCCAGTCGTATCTGGGGAGCGGGGAGAGCATCCTGGATAACCAGGGCTACTACATAAGCTGAGTACAAACGTTTCAGAGAGTGGAGGGCACGGAGATAATCTGGATAGACAAGGAATTCAGAACTGGTAGTACGTCTGACCTGTTACAGTGTCTGCAAGGTCATTTAAAATTCTGCAACGAAGACTATAAGGTCTTGGGGCAGTCAGACCTTGAGGACACAATCCTGGAAAACGATAGAGCAACCAACGGAGTCCCCATGTTTAGATTCATCTATAAAGACAGCGAAAGCAGGTGTGCACTCTCTCATTAACTGCTCCTGATCTAAAATTATCTTGGGCCTCTGCAGTAACCAGGGCAGCAGACAGTTAAAATCCTCGATCTGTCGTCGTACTTGCTTCACGGTGAGTGACTCCAGCACACACCACACTCGGATTACAAACAGCGTTATAGGGTGAAGAAACGGCGTTCCAGATGTGGACATGCAACTGTATGTTTTGCAGGTGAAAATGGTTCGAATGGCTCTGAGCACTATGGGACTTAACATCTGAGGTCATCAGTCCCCTAGAACTTTTTTTTTCTGTCATCAGTCTACGGACTGGTTTGATGCGGCCCACCACGAATTCCTTTCCTGTGCTAACCTCTTCATCTCAGAGTACCACTTGCAACCTACGTCCCCAATTATTTGCTTGACGTATTCCAATCTCCGTCTTCCTCTAAAGTTTTTGCCCTCTACAGCTCCCTCTAGTACCATGGAAGTCATTCCCTCATGTCTTAGCAGATGTACTATCGTCCTGTCCCTTCTCCTTATCAGTGTTTTCCACATATTCCTTTCCTCTCCGATTCTACGTAGAACCTCCTCATTCCTTACCTTATCAGTCCACATTCGTCTATAGCACCACATCTCAAATGCTCCGATTCTCTTCTGTTCCGGATTTCCCAGAGTCCATGTTTCACTACCATACAATGCTGTACTCCAGACGTACATCCTCAGAAATTTCTTCCTCAAATTAAGGCCGGTTTTTTATATTAGTAGACTTCTCTTGGCTAGAAATGCCTTTTTTGCCATCGCGAGTCTGCTTTTGATGTCCTCCTTGCTCCGTCCGTCATTGGTTATTTTACTGCCTAGGTAGCAGAATTCCTTAACTTCATTGACTTCGGGACCATAAATCCTGATGTTAAGTTTCTTGCTGTTCTCATTTCTACTGATTCTCATTACCTTCGTCTTTCTCCGATTTACTCTCAAACCATACTGTGTACTCATTAGACTGTTCATTCCGTTCAGCAGATCATTTAATTCTTCTTCACTTTCACTCAGGATAGCAATGTCATCAACGAATCGTATTATTCATATCCCTTCACCTTGTATTTTAATTCCATTCCTGAACCTTTCTTTTATTTCTATCATTGCTTCCTCGATGTACAGATTGAAGAGTAGGGGCGAAGGGCTACAGCCTTGTCTTACACCCTTCTTGATACGAGCACATCGTTCTTGATCGTCCACTCTAATTATTCCCTCTTGGTTGCTGTACATATTGTATATGACCAGTCTCTCCCTATAACTTACCCCTACGTTTTTCAGAATCTCAAACAGCTTGCACCATTTTATATAGTCGAACGCTTTTTCCAGGTCGACAAATCCTATGAAAGTGTCTTGATTTTTCTTTAGCCTTGCTTCCATTATTAGCCGTAACGTCAGAATTACCTCTCTCGTCCCTTTACTTTTCCTAAAGCCAAACTGATCGTCACCTAGCGCATTCTCAATTTTCTTTTCCATTCTTCTGTATATTATTCTTGTAAGCAGCTTCGATGCATGAGCTGTTAAGCTGATTGTGCGATAATTCTCACACTTGTCAGCTCTTGCCGTCTTCGGAATTGTGTGGAAGATGCTTTTCCGAAAGTCAGATGGTATGTCGCCAGACTCATATATTCTACACACCAACGTGAGTAGTCATTTTGTTGCCACTTCCCCCAATGATTTTAGAAATTCTGATGGAATGTTATCTATCCCTTCTGCCTTATTTGACCGTAAGTGCTCCAAAGCTCTTTTAAATTCTGATTCTAATACTGGATCCCTTATCTCTTCTTATTCGACTCCTGTTTCATCTTCTATCACATCAGACAAATCTTCACCCTCATAGAGGCTTTCAATGTATTCTTTCCACCTATCTGCTCTCTCCTCTGTATTTAACAGTGGAATTCCCGTTGCACTCTTATTGTTATCACCGTTGCTTTTAATGTCACCAAAGGTTGTTTTGACTTTCCTGTATGCTGAGTCTGTCCTTCCGACAATCTTATATTTTTTGGCGTCTTCACATTTTTCCCGCAGCCATTTCGTCTTAGCTTTCCTGCACTTCCTATTTATTTCATTCCTCAGCGACTTGTATTTCTGTATTCCTGATTTTCCCGGAACATGTTTGTACTTCCTCCTTTCATCAATCAACTGAAGTATTTCTTCTGTTACCCATGGGTTCTTCGCAGCTACCTTCTTTGTACCTATGTTTTCCCTCCCAACTTCTGTGATGGCCCTTTTTAGAGATGTCCATTCCTCTTCAACTGTACTGCCTACCTCGCTATTCCTTATTGCTGTATCTATAGCGTTAGAGAACTGTAAACGTATCTCGTCATTCCTTCGTACTTCCGTATCCCACTTCTTTGCGTATTGATTCTTCCTGACTAATGTCTTGAACTTCAACCTACTCTTCTTCACTACAATATTGTGATCTGAGTCTATATCTGCTTCTGGGTACGCCTTACAATCCAGAATCTGATTTCGGAATCTCTGTCTGAGCATGATGTAATCTAATTGAAATCTTATCGTATCTCCCGGCCTTTTCCAAGTGTACCTCCTCCTCTTGTGATTCTTGAACAGGGTATTCGCTATTACTAGCTGAAACTTGTTACAGAATTCAATTAGTCTTTCTCCTCTTTCATTCCTTGTCCCAAGCCCATATTCTCCTGTAACCTTTTCTTCCACTCCTTCCCCTACAACTGCATTCCAGTCGCCCATGACTATTAGATTGTCGTTCCCCTTTACATACTGCATTACCCTTTCAATATCCTCATACACTTTCTCTATCTGTTCATCTTCAGCTTGCGACGTCGGCATGTATACCAGAACTATCGTTGTCGGTGTTGGTCTGCTGTCGATTCTGATTAGAACAACACAGTAACACACCCTCTGCCCTACCTTCCTATTCATAACGAATCCTACACCTGTTATACCATTTTCTGCTGCTGTTGATATTACCCGATATCATCTGACCAGAAATCCTTGTCTTCCTTCCACTTCACTTCACTGATCCCTACTATATCTAGATTGAGCCTTTGCATTTCCCTTTTCAGATTTTCTAGTTTCCCTACCACGTTCAAGCTTCTGACATTCCACGCCCCGACTCGTAGAACGTTATCCTTTCGTTGATTTTTCAATCTTTTTCTCATGGTAACCTCCCCCTTGGCAGTCCCCTCCCGGAGATCCGAATGGGGGACTATTCCGAAATCTTTTGCCAATGGAGAGATCATCATGACACTTCTTCAATTACAGGCCACATGTCCTGTGGATACACGTTACGTGTCTTTAATGCAGTGGTTTCCTTTGCCTTCTGCATCCTCATGTCGTTGATCATTGCTGATTCTTCCGCCTTTAGGGGCAATTTCCCACCCCTAGGACAAGAGAGTGCCCTGAACCTCTATCCGCTCCTCCGCCTTCTTTGACAAGGCCGTTGGCAGAATGAGGCTGACTTCTTATGCCGGAAGTCTTCGGCCGCCAATGCTGATTACTTATCAAAATTTAGGCAGTGGTGGGGATCGAACCCGGGACCGAAGACGTTTTGATTATGAATCAAAGATGCTAGCCCTAGAACTTAGAACTACTTAAACCTACCTAACCTAAGGGCATCACACACATCCATGCCTGATGCAGGATTCGAACACGCGACCGGAGCGGTCGCGCGGATCCAGACAGAAGCGCCTAGAACCGCTCGGCCACATCGGCCGGCTTTGCAGGTGAAGTTGGAGCTGTGAGGAAATTACATCCCTGACGCACCATGACGATTTGCCATCAGCACAAAGACTAGGTATTGGACTGGCCCTATAAGCACTCGTGGCCAGTCGAATCCCCTCATGGTGGGCAGCGTCAATGAACTTCAAATGAAAAGGCCTCCGTGGTCCATAAACTGTGCACCCAAAGTCCAGTCGGAAATACACAAAATCCTTGTTTGCTCCCCAAGACTTTATGATGTTCAGTGCTGGTATGGTTCTCTCAAGTGGGGCATCCATGACAACCATGACAACTTGTATTCAAAAATGGGGCCCAGAAACCTCAGTGAGTCTTTAAATTGTAGGATAGTGTCTCTCATACGCGATTCAGGTAAATCAAAAACAAGACGAGAAAGAGTAACATGAACACTCTTCTCTGGAGAAAACTGAAACCCTGCCTGGTTCACTGATGGCTCACTGTTGCAACGCTAGAGGCGTAACAGAAAACAGAAAAATCGTCCACTGCTAAGGAGCACTTACTTTAAATGCGATACTGTTCATCGCTGGTAAGACTTAAAATACTGCCCTGAGGAACGCCCTTCTCCCGCTCAAACCGATTAAACAATGTGTCACCAACTTAAGTCCTAAGAAACCACTGACATGGGAAAGACCGTTGGAAGATGAGGAGGTGCCCACGAAAGCGCCATCGATGCAGATTTATGAGTAGAATGTGTCCCCAAGTAGTCTATGCCGGTACAGTGATGACCCTCTATTAGAGAAAGATGTAGTGCATGTGGGAAAAAGATGACCTTATTGATATGTACAAAAAAAATTTGCCATTTATCAACTCCAGTGTAACAGCAGGAAAAACAGGAAGAATGACATAAACAACAAAAAACCGTGAGTAACTATAAGAACACCCTTTATAGTAGCGAGTGAAGCATGCGAACTGTTCACGATCCTAGCAAACAAAATAGTAGGACGGAAAAAAATGTTGTTATAGTGCCCACTGAACATACCTTAGAATAAACCGAAACGCATTGGGTCTTCGTAGGGCTTACATAACTGTTGCAAAAGGTGGCATTCAAACTATACAACTTGTATGTCTTCAGCTGCGGAAAGAGGCCGGATAACAAAGAACACAAAACGCATTTTTTAATATTCCTCGGGTAGGCACTTTCACTATTTTACGTTCTAACTAAGCACGTGAGCTAAGCATAAGAACCGAAGAACGTATGTTTCTATATGTGAAGACAGTAATTTCGATCTAACTTCGATACATGCTAGTCTAGATATCCAACGTCAAGGGTCTTTCAAAATCGTCATATTCACCTTGGTATTTCATTCGTTTCTTCTCAACACACGGGAAAAGCTAATAAAATGGCTTTAAGTTTTATAGAGTTATGTAGCGTAGACTCATTTTAGTTCAGGGGAAACACATGAGCACTGGAATTTTTCCAGTGAACTACTTTCAATGACTCCTCTAACCACGACGTTGAGACTACCTGCATTATTGTTTTCATCTTTCTGTGTCAGTAAGTTTGTCTTTGTTAGTTTTCTGTTGTTGGAATTTTTTCTGTAAAAATAGGCAATAAATTAATTCCGTAGTTTTCGGTGCAGAGCTTGGTTGTGTTCGGAGTCGATAATGAAATTAGTGAGAAAGACGAACTCATCGAATAAATGGTTCAAATGGCTCTGAGCACTATGCGACTTAACTTCTGACGTCATCAGTCGCCTAGAACTTTGGCCTAATTAAACCTAATTATACCTAAGGACATCACACACATCCATGCCCGAGGCAGGATTCGAACCTGCGACCGTAGCGGTCGCTCGGTTCCAGACTGTAGCGCCCAGAACCGCACGGCCACTCCGGCCAGCAACTCACCGAATAACTTGTGTATTAACAACAATTACAGTCACCAGAAATACGGATTCTACATTAGGATCCTCCTACGAATTATCGATATCTAATCTTCAAATGTATCATCTACTAACGACAGTTTACTTTGACTGGATTCTCCATCTCAATTTCAACAAAACTACCAATGTAGGAGACGAAAATATTTAATAATAGACCGGACTATTTTTATCGTTATGGAAACGTTTCGACATTGCAAATATTACTACACAGTTCATTTATAAAGCGTGAAAAGCAACTCCATCGCGAGAGGATATCATTTATTCACGGTACAGCTACGGATAACTGTGGTGAACGGTATTCGCGTCACGAATAAAACATTCTGCCGAAATCCGAGTTCACTTGTTCCGTAAATCCTTTTAAAGCGCGCGAGAGACGTGTTCTGCATGACGAATCCGCTGCATCGGCTGCGAGCTGGAAGTGAGTGATGAACGTCCTCTTCCTTCGCCGTGGATACCTTCCAAATCTACGTGGCGGAGGCCGACGCCATTAAGGCCAAAGGCAGAAACCCCACAGAACATTCTTGACGGTCGGTGCGCGCTTTTGTATTCATACAGTCTTTAAGCCTAGCGGACATTACACAGTAGTGAAGGAGACGGAAGTCATAAACCAGAACACAAAGATTATGTACTAATTCAAAACACAAACTACCAAAACAGATTTGATGATACGTAACCAATCGCGTCACCCAGAAGCACACAAGAAAGCGTACTTCCATGCAATGCTGACTCACGTGATGTGGCTACTGTCGAGAATGAGAGTATCAAAGGTGAATTAAATATCCTACAAAATAATTAAAACACATTCGGTGCAACAATGTGACGAGACTGCGTGTCCAGAAACAGTGTATTTACGAAAACTAAGGTAGTATTTACCCTCCACACTACAGAAAGCATAAAACTGAAAATTTTGGCGTAATAGTGTTAAAGATATATCACCTGCCGGCTCCATGACACATGTATACTGTATAATCTTGAGGATATATAGCCCAGTTTCCCAGGCACGTTTAGAGTGTCATTTTGGTCACTTGGACCAAGTATTCAATTCAAGATTTTTTTTAAAAAAAAGAAAAAAAATCATTTAAATCTAACTAACAGCAATACATCGACTTTTGCAGTCTATTCGAAAGAGAAAGGATATACAGATATAGACAAATTCCTAATGTTGTGCATAAAGGAAAGTACAACGACGATTATTCACGCTGAGGTAAGGGAGCAGCCAGTCATACTTTTAAACGACATGAAGTTTAAGAGAGTTATCCAACACTGGTAGCATAATAATCCATACAATGAAATAAAAACCAGTCAACACAGGACAGACGTTTATTCCTGGTCAGAAGACAGCTAATAATATCGAAAATCGACCTTAATTTGAGGAAGAAATTGCCCAAAATGTACGTAGAAGCCACAGCACTTTTTGTAAAAGTGTCATGGGCTATGAGAAAACTGGGGAAAAAGTGTATCGAAGACTTTGAGATGTGGTATTGGAGAAGTCTGTCCAAGACAGTTACGAGTATATTAGATGTAGAATCGGAGAGGAAAGGGCCAAATGGAGAACACTGACAACACAAATGGGCAGGATGATAGGACATGTGTTGAAACATCAGGGAATAATTTCAAATATTCTAGAGGGAATTTCGGAGGGTAAAAAGCATAAGGAAAGGCAGAGATTTGACTACTCCACACAAATAGTTGAAGATATCTAGTACAGGCGCTACAGTGAGATGCAGATGATGGTATGGACTGGAAGTCGTGGCGGGCCGCATTAAAACATACAAAAGACAGATAATCCGAAATGAGAAAGAAACAAGCGTGTACTCACCTGACCTGCCATCGAATTTTATGTCACTTTGTTTTGGAATCTCATAATTTACTTTTCGAATTCTCTATCTACCCGAGTAAGGTTTCCAACATTCCTCACTGCGCCCTGCAGATAGTTCTCTTTTTTACCCCCGACATCACAAATCACTCTAGTAGATCCTGACCAAAGATCCAAATACAGAATTACTGTATCCATTACATTCTGGAAAATATAATGGCTGCTGTTTCGCCTACCTTTGAGACCTTCGCAGTACCAACCCTGTGAGCCCACATCACCCGTGTTAACATCAGTTAATCTTACTAGCTGTTGCCTCGGCAACTATAGGAAAGGCCATTGTCGTCATTCAGAAACCGTATGTTACTCTAGCCTTCTCACAGATATACTTCTGATTTGTTAGCAAAACAGTATTTTTATCTGTATCACGGATGTAAGCAAGACACCCTAATGGGGCGTGGTTCGTGATTCGAGGAGTTGCTATTGTGGTGTCGTCCGCTGAGAGAGGTGTCAAGGCAAGTTTTGTATCTCGCGACGGAACCACAGGTAAACATAGTCGCTGCTAGGAGCAACAACGAATGAGAGACGGTGGGGTAGACACATCCAGAGGAGTTTCCATACGCCATCGCATCAGCTCGCTTACGTACGTCAGAGTGCAGTGCCACTCAGCCCAGTCAGCAATCATCGCCTAAATCTGCAGCGTCGTCTCTCTACCGAGCCAGCAGTGCGCCAATTATATTAGACAGAACTCTGAATGAATGTTTAAGTTCACTTCTACTCTGTGAGAAGCGACTGGTATCTTGCTCAGTATCAAGTGATACATTAATTATAAGTGACGTATCAAGTACTCATGACATTCCTGTGGTCATGGATTGTTACAAAGTTAAGTATTTCATTTTGTTGAAGTTTAAATAACGTCATCTGAAATTTTATGTGTTGTAGTATTATCCGGGCCACTCCAGGAGTAAAGCTAAGAACCCACCACTGTCCAACGACTGTTAATTCGTCCGATACAACAATAATATCTAGTCAGGCTCCAGCTTTCGCTTCATCAACACCACTACTACTTTAAGAGCTTCATACTAAATCATTTACATTTCCTGTCTGCTTTGATAGTTTAATACTTAAATATCTTATGTTTTTGCTCTCTTATGAGGCACAGTCTCGCGGCTGAATGCAGTAGTACATAAAATAAGGATGCAAGCAACTTTCACGCGATTTGTTAGAGCCAAGTCCCATAGCTCGATAAAATTGAGTCGTGGGTTATATAGAAAGAACGATTGCGTGGAGAAAAAAGTGCCACAGTATAGTATCGAAAGTAACTGAAAGAAATAAAAAATTTGATTTACAGAAATGACACTTTTATTCCAAGACAGTAATTAAATTTAAGTCACCACCATTCTGATAGTACCCTGGACATTATAAATTGCGGGTCATGGTTTTTAGTAGCGTGTGTGGTCGTCATGGAGGGCAATGCATACCCTACAACGTGCTTTCATGCTTTCCACTAGGTTTGTATGGAGTTCTGGTGATGGGACATTAGATCCTTGCACCAGTGCAGTGACATCTACTGGATGATCGTTGGTGCATGTTGAAGTGGTGCAGTCGTCTACCCTATATATGGGAAACGCACAGTCCAGTCCTTTCGCCGAATACCCTTCCTTACCGAGTGTCTCTTCACATGCGCTGCTCGATGCGATCGTTGACTGTCACAAAAGTAGAACTCGAGATCCGAAGGTTCCGTACAAACTTAATTATACATGTGCATAGCTCATCTATCGGTTTTCACAAATATCAAAATATGTGACGTAAATAGCCGTATCTTTTCACTGATTGAGTTAGAAACTTCAGTTTCTCACGCATCCAGGAGACCACTGACTTCAGTATGTGACATAAATTTAAACTTGATAACTACGCATCCTGAAAGAAAGAGGTATTAAAAGACGGACAACAAAGATATGCTACAAGGGTACCGTTTTTACGCAACCCTAAAAAAGTGAAAGCTAAATGCACTCCCGAAAAGGCTCAAATGGGAAGGAGTACTACGTCACAATTATGTTGACCTGTCAGTTTACAAAAGAATGTTTAAATGTGTGTGAATTCCTAAGGGACCACACTGCTGACGTCATCGGTCCTTAGACTTAAACACTACTTAAACTAACTTATGCTAAGAACAACACACATACACACACAGTCATGCCCGAGGGAGGATTTAAACCTCCGGCGGGAGGGGCCACATAATCCGTGCATGGCGCCTCAAACCGCGCGGCCGCTGAGCGTATCTGTGAGCTTACGTTGGTGAAATACGTGGAGGTCAGTATTCCCATTCTACAATATGCCTCTCCGTCCCAAAGCACCTGGAGCACCGAAACGATCGTGTTCGACAACGATGGACGTACCTTCACGTGGGTAGAGGTGAGAGCACATAATGCACTGAGGAACATTGTGGAACATGACTGTTTTGTATGTCAAAAAGTAATGGTTTGGGAAGCTTCATGTTGTATTAGCCTACTGGCCCTCAAACTTTTAAACACGGTACACTCACCGGTCCACCTCACTGTGATACTTCATTTTTGGAGACGACAACGTATGGCCGCAATTAATAGCACAGGCGAAGGAGCCCTTGGAATGAGAGGATATTCGGTGACTGGACTGGCCTTCCCCCCCCCCCTCCCCCCCCCCCTCACCCATATAGTCCTATCGAGCAAGTGTGTTATGCTTTGGGGAGATGTATTACAGCGCGTCCGCATGCATAAATGTTCATCCAGAACTTGTCAGCGACGCTTGTGGAGGAATGGAACGTCCTGCTCCTTAACAACATTTTGGTCAGGATGGCGAGAAGTGACAGAGCATGAACTGCTGTCTGGTATTATCACACACCCCATAAAGCACCTAGTGTCACCGTTTGAACTGTTGAGAGGACCTTCATGAATCAAGGTGATTTTGGTGTAATTATTGTCTTTGAATATAAGTGTCATTTTTGTTAGTGTCATTGCGTATTTCTTTCTGTTAAGTTCGGTACTATACTGTGGCAATGTATGGTCCAGGTTTCTTCCAGCTATGTTACTGGGCAGTCACACGTCATGCTAAATATTCTTTCTTCCCTAAGTTTTGCAGACCAGTGCAGCTGTGTTGTGTAGAGATCCGCCGTCTGTTTCGCCGCTGTTGCTTGTTTGTTTGATCAGTCAGCGTCCGTTGTAAATGAAAATCAGGTTTCAGCTATTGTTCAGTAGAAAGTACCACCCTGGATCGTGCGTTAATTTACGAGCTTCTGAAAACGAGCGTCTCACATATTCAGTTTTGCCTGTGTGCTTACGAAGTTTGACTCTTTAATCTCTTGCGTCTTGTGTAGCGTAGATTTAGTTTCAATAAGGACTGCGAATGATGTGTTCGCATGTGATCTGAGTTGATGACCCATCGCTCACAGATCCACGAGGAGCTGGCTTCGGTCACCTAGCTTCACGCTTTTGACAGTGTGCGTCAATGGGGCGGGTCGGACGTAGAGATCCAAGGGAGATAAAGCAAATCTTAGCTGTTCCCGGCCCAGTCTAATGCTGTGGTCGGTTCGTGGGATGTCGTTTCAAGGTGTGGCAGCACTGATCGAAAGGACTTTCTGGTTTGTGTGACGAACAAATTTCAGGGCACATCTGTGGCTAATAAAGATCCTGAGACAGGTGCAGTTCAGGTGCTGACGGTGCCCGATAAGTGTATGGCTGCCAAGGAGGATGAACAGATCAGTCCGTACTCTGTGTTCATACTGGGGGGGGGGGGGGGGGGGGGAGCGAGTCATCACAGTTGAGGAAGGCGTCCTCTTTATGCCATGAAAGGCACACAGTGCACCCACTTACAGGGGGGTGGCTCCTGTCAATACTGAAGATGTGTGTCGCTTAGAATCAGAAAAGCTTGTCTTAGATTTCTCGAGGCTATTTGAAGTGACGCAGATGGACAGCCTTGTTTTCAGATGGGATGCAGCGTAGCTTCGTTGTGGGGTGGTTGTGTACATTTGTTACAGAGCTAAGTGAAAGGTCTGAAGCAGAGGCTCAAACGCTTCTGTCATTTTGTAGGCTGCATATTCCCTGAATTGCTCTATGTGGTGGTGAGTTAATGGGTTTCACTTAAAAGATCACACAGTGGGCAGCTACACGAGTAGTGAGGCTATGTGATTGGATTTTGCGTTGTTTAGCTTGAAGGCTTGTGAAAGTTTAAGACTAGACATTCAGTTTCGAACGGATTTTCGTCAATTACAGGACGAGGTAGGCCTTACATATGTTTACTGTCTTGAGTTTTCGTAGCTGTGTTGGGAAAGAACCTGAGCTCCAAGGGTCCACGGATAGCACTGAAATGAAGATCGTCGCTACTGGGATTGGACAGCCATTCAGCCACCTTCACCCTCATGCTCGTATGGTCTGTGCCCACCCCTGTCCGGAAGGGCAGGTACTACTGCATTCCTTCGTTACCTTCCCTGAATAGCCCTTCCAGTTGGCTAACACAGTCACGTCAGCATTCCCTCTGAGTTGCTGGCATCACCTCAGGCTCCTGGATACTGCACCCTACATGCTTACCTCAGTGCCCCATACCAGCCCGTTTCTGCCAACTCATTAGACGACGTTGCCAGCCTACAACCAGACCACTACTAACCGTCCCAATGCTACACCGCTCAGGATGGTGAACTACCTGCTCTTGACGGTACGAACTCTGTTCCACTATTCATTTAGTGGCTACACACCACTGGACATTACACAGCGACTAGTGACGACAGGGCCGTTGTAGCGATGCTGAACGACATAAAACTCAAACCCGCCAACGACACCCAGAAAACATATCCAAAAAGAGGCAGATATAAATTCGCTTGGCAGTTTTCTAAGGGGCAGAGTCCGTTCATTCCAAACTAATTATGTCAGTGTATACCACGTGTGGAAACAGTACCGACAGGAGCTGAGGGACTTACGCCAAGACTGGACATGGAATACAGGACTGGGCACTTGCAAACATTACGAGAAAAGCATACCAGATTTAAAAGATCCCTAAATCTCCAGGATTGATGTTTTACAGAAGCTCCAGTTTTAGAACGGAGCTCAGTGAAAGATACTTTTAATAACTCCCACAGTAAAACTCTTGAAATCTGTTAAAATCCATAAGATTCTGGTCATCTGTAGAGTACACCAGAGGCATGACACAATGAACAACTTCACTGCTAAATACACTCCTGGAAATGGAAAAAAGAACACATTGACACCGGTGTGTCAGACCCACCATACTTGCTCCGGACACTGCGAGAGGGCTGTACAAGCAATGATCACACGCACGGCACAGCGGACACACCAGGAACCGCGGTGTTGGCCGTCGAATGGCGCTAGCTGCGCAGCATTTGTGCACCGCCGCCGTCAGTGTCAGCCAGTTTGCCGTGGCATACGGAGCTCCATCGCAGTCTTTAACACTGGTAGCATGCCGCGACAGCGTGGACGTGAACCGTATGTGCAATTGACGGACTTTGAGCGAGGGCGTATAGTGGGCATGCGGGAGGCCGGGTGGACGTACCGCCGAACTGCTCAACACGTGGGGCGTGAGGTCTCCACAGTACATCGATGTTGTCGCCAGTGGTCGGCGGAGGGTGCACGTGCCCGTCGACCTGGGACCGGACCGCAGCGACGCACGGATGCACGCCAAGACCGTAGGATCCTACGCAGTGCCGTAGGGGACCGCACCGCCACTTCCCAGCAAATTAGGGACACTGTTGCTCCTGGGGTATCGGCGAGGACCATTCGCAACCGTCTCCATGAAGCTGGGCTACGGTCCCGCACACCGTTAGGCCGTCTTCCGCTCACGCCCGAACATCGTGCAGCCTGCCTCCAGTGGTGTCGCGACAGGCGTGAATGGAGGGACGAATGGAGACGTGTCGTCTTCAGCGATGAGAGTCGCTTCTGCCTTGGTGCCAATGATGGTCGTATGCGTGTTTGGCGCCGTGCAGGTGAGCGCCACAATCAGGACTGCATACGACCGAGGCACACAGGGCCAACACCCGGCATCATGGTGTGGGGAGCGATCTCCTACACTGGCCGTACACCACTGGTGGTCGTCGAGGGGACACTGAATAGTGCACGGTACATCCAAACCGTCATCGAACCCATCGTTCTACCATTCCTAGACCGGCAAGGGAACTTGCTGTTCCAACAGGACAATGCACGTCCGCATGTATCCCGTGCCACCCAACGTGCTCTAGAAGGTGTAAGTCAACTACCCTGGCCAGCAAGATCTCCGGATCTGTCCCCCATTGAGCATGTTTGGGACTGGATGAAGCGTCGTCTCACGCGGTCTGCACGTCCAGCACGAACGCTGGTCCAACTGAGGCGCCAGGTGGAAATGGCATGGCAAGCCGTTCCACAGGACGACATCCAGCATCTCTACGATCGTCTCCATGGGAGAATAGCACCCTGCATTGCTGCGAAAGGTGGATATACACTGTACTAGTGCCGACATTGTGCATGCTCTGTTGCCTGTGTCTATGTGCCTGTGGTTCTGTCAGTGTGATCATGTGATGTATCTGACCCCAGGAATGTGTCAATAAAGTTTCCCCTTCCTGTGACAATGAATTCACGGTGTTCTTATTTCAATTTCCAGGAGTGTAGTTATTGTAATATTGCCAGTGTCAGCATCACTAAACCGGAGTTCCTGAAACTGGTTTTCCAAAATTCCTGCACCAAGGATGATGCAGTAAATATTCCAGAATACAACTTGAAGTAGATACCTAGAATCAGCGAAGTAACTTAAGTAACTAAGTAAAGGCAAGACCTCGAGTGTAGGCTGTATACCAGTTAGGTTCCTTTCAGACTGGGCCAATGAAAGAGACCGTATGTAACAAACATATATAACCACCCATCGATGGAAGAGCTGTACCTCAGGAATGGAAAGCTGCACAGGTCATATCAACAAACAAGAAAGGAAATAGTAGCAATTTAGGAACATATTTTTATTACACTGTTATGAAATACCTCGATGATAACAGTGTATTGATACCTGGTCAGCTCAGATGTAGAAAATATTGTTCGCGTGTAACGCAACTGACCCTTTATTCACACATAGTACTGAGTGCTGTGGAAAAGGGTTCTCAAGTTGACTCCACATATCTAAATTTGCAGAAGGCTTTTGATACTGTCCCTCACGAGCTGTTTCTAATTAAACTGCATGCCTGCAGACGTCGCCTCAACTGTATGAATGTTTTTATGACTAGTAACTAAATGAAAGTCATCGAGTACAACGGAAGTGACATCTGGAGTCACCAAAGGAATTTTTAGGCCATCTGCTGTATTTAATCTGTGCAAACGACAAGTAGTTTTGCTTTGGTGAGTGACAGTGAGTTGTTAAGCCATTACACCCGTACATGCAATAGCGTCAGCTGTCCCCACGTGCCTCCCTCTTATGGTAAGTATAGCTTGTGATGTGTTCCCCCACTCCCCTCGTATGTGCACATTGCCACACCAAGCGACGACATGGGCACCAGCATGGATTAATGCATCATGTTGCTGACGTAGCCGTACAGTATACTATGAATACATAAGGCAACAAATACCATAATATTTAACATGGTGTAAAGAAAAAGATGTTCTGTTTGCTGCATAATCTTCTTAGGGGTCAAGGTCCACTGTTTTTTAATTTTTAAAGTAGCCTATGTTCTTCCTCGGTGGTGAGACTATCTCCACAGCAAAGTCCATCGAAATCGGTTCAGCGGTTTAGTTAGTCACGAAAATGTAACCGACAGACTTACTTTCACATTCAGTAATTCAGTATTAGCATAGATGTATGGATGAAACATGGTGAGCACTGTATAAGCTTTGAATTGCATAATGATACAGTATTTGGGCTGGAAATCTTTGAAAGAAAGGCGTTTTTCGTTGCGACGGAATCTTCTCACGAAATTCCAATCACCAACTTTCTCCTCCGAACGCGAAAATATTTTGTTGACACCGACTTACATGGGAGGAACGATCACCAAGACAAAATAAGGGAAATCAGAGCTCGTACGGAAAGATATAGGTGTTAATTCTTTCCGTGGGCTGTACGAGATTGCAATAATAGAGAACTGTGAAGGTGGTTCGATGAACCCTCTGCCAGGCATTTAAATGTGATTCGCAGAGTATCGACGTAGATGTAGGTGTAGAAGTAATGCCTCAAAATTAATCCTTAAGTCTTTACTTCTCGACCACAATATTTAAAAGTTTGCTATCTCGCTTGTATTCATACTGATCACACAAAGGATTTCAGATTGAAAAAATAATGGAGTAATAATCAGACATTTTTTTACCGATGTGTCCCATTATTCGTTGTAAGAGATACAGGAAAGCTGTATAGGGTGAACATTAATAAAAGCAACGCACTACAAATACGGATTCCTGACTAGAAATGTAGCAAAATGGTCCAATGAACATCTGTTCTTAAAATTCATTTTTGCCATGGTAGATGGCACTGACGAATAATAGTTCTTCTGACCACGAGCCGTGCCTGTAGCCCACAGTTGACGATTAAGCAGAGAGATGATGCCAGTTCTTGTAGAGGTTGCTTCGTTGCTAAAAGGACTGGTGACAGAAATCCCATAATTGTGATGGTCTGGTGCAGAAATCATCGACAAAGTACTTGCTGTAGAGGAAAATTCGCTGACGATAACGCGTGCACTCGTCGCAGGAGGTAGGGATAATAGCGCTTGTCATGCGGGATACACATAAACGTACTTTGGCTGAAACCATGTTGGCGGCCCACTTCCCCGGAGTTTCTAGTAGCATTCGTCTCGATATCCTGTAAAGCCTGGTCCTCCAAATGTACGCATAGTCCGGCCCTTCCCTGCACGTTCGTCAGTCTAAAAGGACCCATACTCACACAAACGTCCGAAAAGGGCTTCAAATGTTATCTGATGTGGTTGGTTTCTATGAGGATTCTTGTTTTGTGGCAGCCATGCTGCATCTCGACCGTTTCCATCTACTCAGACGTAAGCAGACGCCATCTCGGCCTACTTACGACATGAATACTTGACCATTTTGCTGCTTACAGTACGCTGCGTCAATCACACAGCATACAACACGGCACGTGGTCAGAAGAACGTTTTCTCGTCAGCGCCATCTACTGTGGCAACGGTACATTTCCCAACTCAAGTTCGTAGGACCTTTTTTCCTCCTTTTCCAGTCCGGAATCCGTCCCAGTGATGTGTCGGTTTTATTAATGTTCACCCTGTATAAGACCTAAATCAGGATCGTGTTTTGAACAGTAGTACTCTGATTAATTCTACATCTATTTGAACAACTGTAATCTCGGTTTCCATTGAAATCTGGTGGGGGAAACTGTTCTACCTTGGAAAACTTTTAAGACTTTTGCCTCACGTCAATTCACTAACAAGAGCTTAATAAGTT
Organism: Schistocerca serialis cubense; assembly: GCF_023864345.2. Taxonomy (NCBI): domain Eukaryota; kingdom Metazoa; phylum Arthropoda; class Insecta; order Orthoptera; family Acrididae; genus Schistocerca; species Schistocerca serialis. The sequence continues at coordinate 231,849,175 of NC_064645.1, forward strand.
TTCTCATTCCTTTTCGAAGCTGTAGATTTCATTTTATGTGTGCTGCAGTCGTTTCTAAAACGAATAGAGTTACCCGGAAAACTACAATTTTTCCAGATAGGGAGCTGATTCTGTACGTAGAACGAATATTCTGTTTCCTCTGCTCGGTAACTTTGTGTTCTGTTATTATCATCGACACCCAGAATGACGTCAACTGAAAAGACTTTCAACTCGGCGACCGTGCATTCCCAGGTGGTAGCTTTCGGTCATAAATGCCATATGATCAGGTCATACCTGCAACTGAAGATTGAACAATATCCTCCAACTGGCTTTAATACATACACAGCACTTAAATTCATAAAAATCACTCCGTCATCAGGCCACAAGTGGCCCATCGCGACTAGTCGACCGCTGTGTTATCCTGAGCTGCAGATTCGGATAGGAGGCGCGTGTGGTCGGCAACTGCTCTCCCGATCGTTATGATGGTTTTCTTTGTCCGTAGCCGCGACTATTCGGTGGGATAGCTCCTCAATTGGCATCAGGAGGCTGAGTGCACCCCGAAAAAATGACAAAAGCGCGAGGCGGGCCGTATGGTCACCCATACAAATGACGGCCACGCTCAATAGCGCTTAACTTCGGTGAGCTCACGGCAACCGGTGTATCCACTGTGGCGAGGCCGTTATTCGATTAAGTGAATAGGACTCCTAATGTTTATAAATGCTGCACGAAATGCAACCTCATGTCACACAGCAAAAGCAGTAGACAATGCCGGAAACTTCTCCCGGAGGTACCTAGCCTGCCTTTCTTCGTGTTACTCTTAAATCAGTCACTCGGTAGAAACGCCGGTCAGGAAACATCACGTACCCACACGTTCACAGCACTTTAGGTCCAACATACTCATCTACTCAGTGGCCTTCCAGTCACTCTCCCATCTGTGAAAATCTAGGTAAGCAAGACGTTAATATGGTATCATCATTTAAGTACTTCAAACGAAGCCATTATACAGTGCAATAGTGTGACAACTGCCCAGTAGTGAAACTGATGGTGGACGTGCACAACCGTTCTAAGTTCTAGGGGACTGATGACCTCAGATGTTAAGTCCCATAGTGCTCAGAGCCATTTGAACCATTTGACGTGCACAATTCTGTGGCATAGCAGATCGGATAGTACAGCAATTTTAATTCCCTTGGCCACTTATCTATGCTGAAAACAAAGGAGTAAGAGTAACTGTGCTACAGAAGGGAGCCACATGGTTTAATGCATGACAATTGGTTGCGGCTTCGTGGAAGGCCCGGAGCAGTGAGACAACACAGAACACGTAACGCCAGCAAATTACACGCTCCATTTCCGTAACAGTTGAGTTAATTACGGAATTCTCTTATCTGAGAGATCTGCTATGTATACTAAATCGAATAGTTACAGTAAACAGCAGTGTTTCATTAATTCGTTTAAACAAGACCTAATTAACATACTGTCATCGAGAAAGAGAGATGTTATAATTTCACACTTCTTTTTAGAATTAACTGTTTCGACCTAATTGTGGCCGTAAAGCCAACCATACATTTTCTTCCTCAGAATGTGTCGATATCTAACTCCTCCTAGCTTGCTCATCGTACTACTCGTTCCTGAAATCTGTTTCTGTGGACACTTGATAATTTTTGTTGAAACCTCCTCTCGGAAATTTTGTGACACTGATACATATGGTAGACCAGTAAATGTTGTTAACTCCAGCTACTGAATCGAAGTAAACTACTATCGAAAGCAAAAAGAACAGCAACACGCTTTTCGTAATAAACCAGCATAGTCTTCCCTCTTCAGACAACGAATTTCTCGTTTATCGATCCGCAAGTAACACCATGCGCTATATATTGTGGGGCGGCGGATAATTTTGTAAAAATGATCTACTGTATATAAACGCTTGCGTGTTGAATCAGTTTCTAGCTTTTAGAATGTTGTTATTGCTGTCTTTTGCCGTTCTCAACACTGGCTCTCTATTTACTCCGTGACCCCCAGAAAGTGATTTAATAAAACTTGGAGCCAGTAAATAGATATCCTAGTGCCCACTTTACCTGAGAATGTTCTTATAGCTGCAGCTTATAGCTCTGAGGAATTAGGAGATTGTCCGGGATTTCTAATCAAAAACGGTTTTCCAAAATAGTTGAGTATATTCTGAAATTCACTGATAAAAACCACAAGTATCCCTACAACCTAACTAACAGAACAGTTCAGAGTCTAATGCGCTGATGCAACTATAAATGTCCGAATCAAATGTAATAAAAAGAATGCTCGCCAAAATTTGATGAAAATATTTCATCAAACGCCACGCTAAATATTTGGTAGAATGACTGTCCCGCGACGGCACGTGAAAATACGACAAAACGCAAACTGAAGCTAGATAATGAAAATCATTCCAGAATTAACACTTCACATAAAATGTTTTCATGGTTCCGCATATCTCTAGTAACTTAATATGGCACCCGAGGCTGTTTGTAGCAGATACACTGATGCGACGCGACTACCGACACAGATGGCGTGTCATTCAGCGTCTGGAGAGAACTGGGGCCTTGCTTCCTCGCGCAGTGTTCTTATATATAAAGCCGCGGTGCGGACGGCTGAGGGAACGCCCGATCAAATCCGCTCTCCCGACTAGCCGCTGGGCTAGTAACGCACCACTTCAAGTTACATAATAATTTATAGCTTCTTTGGCTGATGGCCGAAGAAGCTCTTAATTTAAACGTGCATTCAGCACGCAGGTAAGTATTGATAATAAAATTTTGACGTGGCTAAGTTAAATACTTTGAGCGAGAGAATTAATTAAATTACACTGCACGCAGCAGATGAGCTCTGAACTGTCCCTTTTGAGATCCGCTATCGCTATAATTTTATAGGTATTAAAAAGAAACTTTACACATTTTCATAATCATAGCGGACCTCCAACCTATTTAAATCTAAACATCCTAGCCTTATTTACTAGCCTACTTAATCAATCTTGCTTCCTTCAGTTTTGAGATGAAAACCACAAAATCATGAATTTCCACTAAAGTCTTAATTTGTGAAATCCAAAGTACTGTTTTTATTAAATCATTATGAAAGATGAATCTAAATATAAATTTTGAAGTCTCTAGCTCTTTTCTGTTGCGCCAATGATTTTTCCAGAAAAACGTCCAAATTTCGAAAATGGCTGAAGTTATCGAACTGATATTTAACACACATTAATTTAGTATTATTTCTGACATGCTGGAAAAGTTTTAGTTCAATTGCTTGATTTTTAAGGTATTGCGCAACATTTATGACGTCAGAGCTAGTTACAGCAGACTGGCTGGCACACAATGGAAACTGATGTGAATTTACTACAGCGTGAGTAGGCTGCTTCCCTACATCACCCTCTACTTAAATTTTTTTTGTTTATGAATGTTAATGAATGAAAAAAAAATTTAATTACAAAAAGGGAAGCAAGAGTACAGCTTAACTCCCTATAAAAATTCAAAATTGAAATATAAACCTGTAGAAACATTAAAGAAAACTGATTACCTACATTAATTATTTAAATTGTAGGCATGTTCACTGCCTTTTAAACAATGTCATTACTCAAATTTTTAAAGCAAAGTCGTGAAATATTTTGGCATACATATTGCCTTAGACAAACAAACACATACAAATTGAAAAATCATGAAAATCTTAGAACCATTAAATACATTTTTACATACACAAATTCAAAGAAAATAACATGATACATAAACAGATGATTATCTCTTAGCAGTCTTTTCTAAACCTGAAAGAAAAGTTCACAAATAATTTTTACACACGTGGTTGTAGCCGCTTTGGCTGGCGTCCTACACTTCCATTCACAAGGGGAGAGGAGGAGAAGTTGCTATGGTGTGCGTCCTTCACGTTCCCTCTAAATTACATGGGGGAAAGGGGAGGGGTCACTGTGAGTTGTGTCCAAGTCACTCCACGCTTTCACGCAGCTACCAGGCTGCCATTATCTGGTTTGTCCTGTAGAACAAACAAAAAGAGTGCCTCAGACTCTGTTCACTTAATATCTAAGGGAGGGTCACAATGAAATGGGGATATATACATTTTATCTTCCAATATTTTGCTGGAACAAAGTTAACAGAATTTTTTTTTTTCAATTCTACTCTTGTGGTTACTTAATTGTCATAAAATCGGTAAACAAATGGTTCAAAACGCCATTACTCACTTACAAGAGAAAATTTTATGCTCAAGGCATATAATCATAAATCCTATTTAATCTGAATTTATTAGTCCTGGGCCGGAACACTGAACCAATGCTCGGTACATTCCTGACAAATCTGCATTTTATTTACTTAACTGACTCATCTTTGATTACTTTATTCTTAGAGATAGTATGAGTATGATTAGTGGTTGTTTTCTCAGCTTCTTTGTACATGTGAGTAACTTTTGGTAACAGTACAATTGTGAGTGTTCAAAACACACTACGTTTAGTTGACTACAAAATCCACTTATTGGTCCTCTGCTGTTGCCAGTTCCACATCTGCAATTAGGTACTTACTTACTTTGAAGTGTATTTATGCGGAGCTAAAATAATGTTTTACGTCTGCCATTATGTACTTACTTACTTTGCTAGTGTATGAACTTATTTAACACTCACTGTATTAATATTTAAAGCATAGGATAGCACATTTATTTCATATTCATAGTGTACTGCAGCTGATTAGATTGCTCACGTGGCAATCCATTTCCACTCAATCGGACGCTGAAACCACAGGTAGTCTCTCTCAGACCTACCACTAAACTGCATCAAATAATTATGGACGAGCGTAATGCTAAATTCCTTAAACCTATAGGACACCATGAGCTGCTCTGTCTCATCTAACATAAGGGTACCTATGGTCGCATTCACGCCTCCAACTCATAACCTCAATACGTGTAGGTGTATCCTGTCACACACTACACTAAAATAATGGCCAGCTCCAACCTTATAAATACTTCAGGGACGTGTCCTTCACGTCTCAACCACAAACACTGCTCAATTCTATTACACTGCCTTTCCTTGCTACACCAGGTGAGTTCATTCTTACAACTTATCTGCACAATTTTCATGACACTAAGCAATCTCTTTCACTATTTCTTAGTTAGCTCTAATGCATACACTATGTTTCACTACCACTTCAGATCCTGCTTGTACATGAATTCATATATCTTTTTTAATTACTGTTGGTGGACCATTTCCAATAAAACAACACTTTGTACTTACTATATTACCAGGGTACTATACATACTTGTTACTCAAATACATTTTATATCTTAATTACGCCATACTTCTCTATTGTTTGTCACTATTAGGTTTGTCACATAAGGTATTTTTCTTCACTAATCGGTAGATAGAATGGTTACATAACTCATGGCTTGATAGCCATGACGGAAAATTTTCATATTGGAAAGAAGGGGTCGAAATTTTTGTGGATAGGAAAGATGAAGATTGAGTGAGACCTGAAATGGGAAAGAAGATCTCACACAGCTGGGACTGCACAGCTGCCACACTGTGTAGAGGTTAAAGAACAACCTCCTCCCTACAGCATTTAGTGGCTACCTATGAATCTGCCAGGTCGATCAGAAAATACTTTATGATGCCTTTTTAGAACCTGTCTCAGTTCTTCCTTTTGATTGTCTGAAATCCTATTGATTTCCTGCAATTTAGTTTCTATTTTGTCTAAAATAATTGCTTCTTCTTCTTCTTCTGTGTTCAACTTATTGTTATTAAGATTAACATCCTCGTCCCAATACCTCCTGTTTTTCAGAACTCGTATAGGCAGCTCCCAAGTTTCATGATCAGTTACTACATGTTTATCACTAAAAGGTACTATAATTACTCCGGTTATTGGCAAGACCATTTTTAACTGGCTTCTTTCAAAGTCAACAACACTCTGATATTTTGACAAGAAATCTATGCCAATTAAAACTTCAATACTGAGATTGTTTACAATTAAACATGGATGATCAATTAAATTACCATTAATGTTAAAGGGTAGTAAAGCTTCTTGCTTTACCGTTTTTGACACCTTGCCAGTAGCACCAATTATTCTTAGTCCTGATACCCTCATTACTGTAAGCTTATCTTTACCAGGTAATGCATCAAAGAAGGACTGAGATATTGCACTCACCTCACTTCCACTGTCTAAGAGACAACGTACATTGATACCCAACATATTCACTATTATTATAGGGTGGCTTATTCTAGGTTGTACAGGTGGTTCCTCAGATTCATCTAGTAGTTCCTTTTGGATTTGTCTCCAACTAAAGTGATCAACATCTGTCTTCATTACATTTAGGTCACAGTGTGTAGGGGTTTCCTGAATTACATTTTCAGCTGCCTTTTCCAGTCGGTCTATTAATTTTAAATCGAAACACCGCACGACTTCATTACATTTAGTTTGCTGAACATGACCCAAATTACTGTAGTCTGAGCGATTCTGCGCCTCCAGACCGGGCATAACATTAGTTACAGCTAAACCACTTTCACCATTATCGTCGGTTTCCTTCTCAAGTGACAACTGGTCACAGCTACTGGGTTCATCGACCCCAAACAGCCTACCCTCTACATTCCCACTTATCTCCTTTCCTAAATCTATTAGTACATTATCAACATCCTGCACAGGCACTTTAGATAAGAGCACATCATCCTCATCGTAAATATAAGCATGAATTTCTTCTGCTTCTTCACCTGTCAATTCAGTATTTTGTAGCTCATCCCTACTGTTACACTGCTGCGCCTTCTCTTTCTCTTCCCACTTAGAAAGCGTTTCTAACACGGTATCTATCAAATACTGTGAGTGATCTAATATTTCTGTTGTATCTTTAGGTGCTACCGACTCTTCATCCACATGTTCAGTTTGAGTATTCTGATCTGTCTTACCAATTCCCTTAACTACTGGCATAGGAAAAGTAACCGCCTGGTGAGCGCCAGTGTCCTCATAGACGGGAACTAGTTTTCCTGCCTCGGCCTACTGCTGGTTCCTTTAGTTTCATTATAGTTGACTGGCACAGCCTTACTTTCCGTACTGTTGTTTACAGGCATATTTCTGTTTGGAACAAAATTATTATCCCTTGGACGCCATTGTTGGTTCTGATAATTATTTCCCCAATTCCTACCTCTCTTAGGATTACGAACACCTACTGTTCTGATGTTTACATTGCCATTTTGCTCGTTCCTAAAATTACAATTATTATTATTGACATTACGGTTATTACGTGCTTGCTCCTCATTGGCAGCAACACGTTCTACACGTTCCAAATATTCAATGAAACGATCCAGATTGTCTCTAGGGGCTGATATAATTCTAGTTTGCCAGTACCATGGCAGTTTGGCTTCCAGACCTAGTATAATCATTTCTGGTTTTAGCTTTTCCGCCAAATGTGACAAACGTGAAATCCATGACCTAGCAAATTCTTTAATAGATTCGTTGCCTGCATTGAAGCGTTTTCCACTCCAAAATTCTCTCAACACTTCATTTTGCTTATTGCTAGACCAATATTCATTAATAAAAGCTGTTTTAAATTCCGCTAATGTTTTACACTTTAACATAACATCAGCTGACCAACGCATGGCGTCACCTGCTAAATGGCTTCTAATAAATGAGATTTTCTCTCGCTCAGACCAAGTTGGTGGAATCACATCTTCAAAATCGTTCCAGAAATCTAGCGGGTGGATATTTTTATCTGGATCGAAACGCAAGAACTGCCGACACCCGATAAAAGCGGCGTTTGCAGCTACAACTTGTTGTATACTACCATTACCAGAAGTTACTGAAGCTACTTTACTCTCAGTGTTAGCAATGTTAGTACTAATATTTTCTACTTTCATTTCAACATTATCTACTCTTTGCACAATATGAGTAGTGTCAGTTTTGATTGCTTCTACTTCTGCTTGACATATGTTTACTCTTATATTAACATCTTTAAATCTATCTGAGCACAGTTCAGATTCCGCTTCGATCTTTTCTGTTAACTTGTGCTCCAGCTTCGCATCTTCCATTTGGAAGTCTTTGCGAACCTCAGCAACTTCGGATTTAACTGTTTTATACATTTCAGAAAACTGTTGAGCAACCTTTTTCTTAATATCCTCATGATTGCAATCAATTTTATAATTCAAACTGTCTAGATCCTCTTTCAACTTATTGCAACCAGCCTTGAAGGTATCGTCCATTACCTCCAATCGTTTATTAAAATTTGTTTGGCTGGCCACAATCTCAGACTTTAATTCAGCATTACTGCTTTTGACCTGTTCACTTATTTCAGACTTTAATTAAGTATGATTGGATTCTAATTTATTGTCCATTGCCTCAAACCGCATATTAAAATTTGTTTGACTGGCAGCCATTGCTTGTAATATAACATTTAAATCAACAGCCCCAGCATCTTTGGGTTGCTCACGAGCTGGCTTTTTATCACACTCAGGTGACGAAAAACTAGCTCCAATACCAGAATCATCAAAACTAAATGAAACTTCTGATTGATTAGTCATATCTAACTTCTCCTTCTTAAACTCTACCATTTCTGATGACTGTTTCATTTTTAATTCATCAGAGAAACTATCATCCAATAAATTTACAATTTCTACTTTCCGCTTTACTACAGGGGTCTCTATTATGGAATCATTGCCCCTTCCCACACTACTGTCAGGAGACAACACTTCATATTTCACTTTAACATTACTACTTTCATGCATATTTACACTCGAACCGTTGTCTGTATTTACAGTTCCCTCAACAGACATAGGTTCTAATTTAAGTTTAACCTCAGTTTCTTTTGGCGGTTCCATCGCCAACAGTCTTTTAGTGCAGGTTAGTAAAATTTTTAACAGCTTTTCACTTAACTTAGTTCCTTCTGCACGACGTATGGCGTTGCCGGCGCGGCGTACCAGGATTCCTGATGCGACGTGGCACGTTGAGCTGCGGACGGCTCTCCGACGGCTGTTGTGTGTTTGCGTGGCCCGCAATTGCAGGCTCTGCGCCGGCTGCTCCAGGGGACGACTGCGGTACAGCGAGACTGGCTTCTCGCGATGCCGGCAGCACCGCTAGACTCAGCGCCAGCTCCGTCAATCCAGATGCGTTGTTAATCCAATTGCGTCGTCCACATGCACACGTAACACATTCACTGTTCTATACTCAGTTGCGTGTCGCATTTCACTCGCGAATCCGAATAGTTAAAAATCACTTTCACTTAGTTGTTTCCCGGCCGATGCACCATATGTGGGGCGGCGGATGTATAAGTTTGTAATAATAGTAAATCTACTGTAGACTGTAGAAACGTTTCCCGGCCGATGCACCATATGTGGGGCGGCGTGTGCATGTTTGTAAGAAGTAAACTAAAATCTGATTGCTGGATATATGCTTGCATGTAGAATCAGTTTCTAGCTTTTAGAATGTTGTTATTGCTGTCTTTTGCCGTTCTCAACACTGGCTCTCTATTTACTCCGTGACCCCCAGAAAGTGATTTAATAAAACTTGGAGCCAGTAAATAGATATCCTAGTGCCCACTTTACCTGAGAATGTTCTTATAGCTGCAGCTTATAACTCTGAGGAATTAGGAGATTGTCCGGGATTTCTAATCAAAAACGGTTTTCCAAAATAGTTGAGTATATTCTGAAATTCACTGATAAAAACCACAAGTATCCCTACAACCTAACTAACAGAACAGTTCAGAGTCTAATGCGCTGATGCAACTATAAATGTCCGAATCAAATGTAAAAAAAAGAATGCTCGCCAAAATTTGATGAAAATATTTCATCAAACGCCACGCTAAATATTTGGTAGAATGACTGTCCCGCGACGGCACGTGAAAATACGACAAAACGCAAACTGAAGCTAGATAATGAAAATCATTCCAGGATTAACACTTCACATAAAATGTTTTCATGGTTCCGCATATCTCTAGTAACTTAATACGGCACCCGAGGCTGTTTGTAGCAGATACACTGATGCGACGCGACTACCGACACAGATGGCGTGTCATTCAGCGTCTGGAGAGAACTGGGGCCTTGCTTCCTCGCGCAGTGTTCTTATATATAAAGCCGCGGTGCGGACGGCTGAGGGAACGCCCGATCAAATCCGCTCTCCCGACTAGCCGCTGGGCTAGTAACGCACCACTTCAAGTTACATAATAATTTATAGCTTCTTTGGCTGATGGCCGAAGAAGCTCTTAATTTAAACGTGCATTCAGCACGCAGGTAAGTATTGATAATAAAATTTTGACGTGGCTAAGTTAAATACTTTGAGCGAGAGAATTAATTAAATTACACTGCACGCAGCAGATGAGCTCTGAACTGTCCCTTTTGAGATCCGCTATCGCTATAATTTTATAGGTATTAAAAAGAAACTTTACACATTTTCATAATCATAGCGGACCTCCAACCTATTTAAATCTAAACATCCTAGCCTTATTTACTAGCCTACTTAATCAATCTTGCTTCCTTCAGTTTTGAGATGAAAACCACAAAATAATGAATTTCCACTAAAGTCTTAATTTGTGAAATCCAAAGTACTGTTTTTATTAAATCATTATGAAAGATGAATCTAAATATAAATTTTGAAGTCTCTAGCTCTTTTCTGTTGCGCCAATGATTTTTCCAGAAAAATGTCCAAATTTCGAAAATGGCTGAAGTTATCGAACTGATATTTAACACACATTAATTTAGTATTATTTCTGACATGCTGGAAAAGTTTTAGTTCAATTGCTTGATTTTTAAGGTATTGCGCAACATTTATGACGTCAGAGCTAGTTACAGCAGACTGGCTGGCACACAATGGAAACTGATGTGAATTTACTACAGCGTGAGTAGGCTGCTTCCCTACAATATGTTCCAAAACGCCACGCATAAAAACGTAATTCTTGCAGGGCCCATAAATCGGGGTATATTTGTGATAGCATAGTAGGGACATGTATTTAGTGTAGACTTTCGACTAGGGACCACTTGTATACTCAACAGAGAGTTCATTTGAATATCACTATCCCACAGAGTAGGATCAAAGGATGGAGGCTACATACCTCCTACTTAGGCAAATGGAGCAAATCGATTGGTTCTTTCTTCGTTGTGTCCCTTAACGGGGATTAACAAATAACAGCCAGCGTGAGTAGACTACAACAAGGGAAATCCGAAAACTAAATAATACAACTCTACAGTGACTGGGCTAAAGTAGCCACTGGGATGGGGGTCAGCAGATTCCTTGGGTGACACTGAGGTTGGAGTACCGTGGAACGGAATCCCTGAATATTCCAGGTCCAGAGTCGGGTTTAAATCATGATGATGGCGAACCGAATGGTGTGACGTCGTGGTATCAGCGGTTGTGGTCCAAGACTAGAGAGCCTTGAGTGAGATGCTGCATGCGGTTGTAAAGACGCGAACGGCATGGGAATATTCCAGCCGTCGATGAGTACTGCGGCGCGGCACAGTGTGATTGGCGCAGTACCGTTGTGCAACTGTTTGAATTGGATACGTTGACTGGGAGAAACCGCAAAGGCAGCTACATGCGTGTGATGCACGGGGGCTATCCAACTCGCTAGCACTGCACATGCTCTAAAAGTGGCTGGTCGTCGGCTGTATGACATGTAACCTGCGGTCACGTGGCGGCATGCACCATAGTACAGGCACTATGAGCGTCGAAGGCGAGAATGTGGAGCTCCTGGCCATAGTCAGGGTGACGAAATAAGACCAGGAGCTGAGTCTGGAGATGGCTGACCAACACTCCCCTTTTGTGTGGTCCTGCAGAAGGACAAACTAGAGGTCCATCTGGCTGTGAGCATTCCAGCGATGGCGATGGCGTATTTACGTCCATGGGGCGTCTCAGCTGATGACAGTGAGGAGTAAAGTGACTGCAGGTGGGACGAAAGACAACGCAGAGACATGGTGGTTACCGCAATGATGTGGATACTACACAGTAGAGTGATGGAGGCAGTGACATTGGGGCCTGCGATGGGTGAGGTTGCGGCGGTAGAGGGAGTGGCGCACTTTGCTGTGGCGGAGATGATGTTTTTCACGTCACAGGACTAGGCTGTTATGGAACCCAACGAGGATAGCAACAGAAAGATCTGCAGCAATATTAGGAACAGTGCGAGGATACAGCTGATTCTGAAGTCTGTGATGATGGTGTGCAAAACCATCCCGAATCACATAAGCTGCTCTGCCAACAGACTACAGTCTCAGTACCCACAAAGGAGCTCTGTTGAAAACCCAGAGTTGCATCATATGAAGCCCCAGGAATTTTGTGACGATGGGGTAGCATCTGGGGCCCGTGGAGAATGGACTAGATGTAAGGCAGTCCTGTGAGACCTTCCAAGTAGAAGTTCAGCTCGTCTAACAGAGGCGTGGTATTGTATGTCAAAAAATGGTTCAAATGGCTCTGAGCACTATGGGACAGCATCTGAGGTCCTCAATCCCTTATTACCTAGAATTACTTAAACCTAACTAACTTAAGGACATCACAAACATCCACGCCCGAGGCAAGATTCGAACCTGACACCGTAGCGAACACGTGGTTCCAGACTGAAGCACCTAGAACTATTGTATATCGATAAGAACAAGAGGAGAGTGTTTTCCTTGAGTGGAACTGTCTTAATTCCGACATTTGAGCCTTAAAGGTGAGCATGAATCCTTCTGCTTCTCGATTAGATTGTGGTGAAAGACGATGTTCAACGGAAGTGGGTCAATGACGTTGGCCTCACAGAAGGACATGAACTCTGTTGAAATCAATTATGAGCCATTGTCAGATACAATGGTAGTTAGCAAGTCCCTCTTGGCAGTATATAGTTTCTATACCTCAAATTGTGCTGGTCGATGTCGTGCAGTTCAGAGGAACAACAAACGTAAAATATGGAAAAGCCACCACAAACCCCAAAATGGCCCTGGATATCGATGTGAATTCGTAGCCAGGGGACGTTCGGTCGGGGCCACTTGAAAAACTGTTGGAGAGGAGCACGACGCTTCTCACAATATTCTTTACAGTGCGATATCATGTTTTCAATGTTCTTGTCCATCCCCAGCCACATGCAGTATCGCTTGGCGAACTGCTTGAAACAGGTTGTGTCCCAATGCCTTTGTGAAGCAAAGACAACATCTGCTACTGCAAAGGTGCCAGGGTCAGAACCCAGGTCTGTTCATTTAAAGTGTGTAAAAGAATTTAATCTGTGTAAGAGCACAACTTCATTTTGGACTGAGAAGCCAACTGTTGAGAAAACCAACACCGAAGAGATTCACTGGAAACTGACTCCCCATCCGAGAGCCAGCCTGAGTGAATAAACTGGTGAACGAGCCCGAGGCTACCATATAGCCCAGTGACCGTGTTGATTTGATATTGTTCAATAGGATACGTAACCACTGTGGATTCTTTGATCTGATTAATCTGAAAGTAAGCGCCGGCCGAGGTGGCCGTACGGTTAAAGGCGCTGCAGTCTGGAACCGCAAGACCGCTACGGTCGCAGGTTCGAATCCTGCCTCGGGCATGGATGTTTGTGATGTCCTTAGGTTAGTTAAGTTTAACTAGTTCTAAGTTCTAGGGGACTAATGACCTCAGCAGTTGAGTCCCATAATGCTCAGAGCCATTTTTTTGAAAGTAAGCTTGCTCGGAAAAATCAAAATCCTCATCCGATCTGACAGGAAGAAGAGACAATGTATCAGCGATAAAAGATCGCATAATTGTAACTGGTCCGGGTAAGCACCCATAGTTGCAGTTTATTAGCTGCCCTGATTGGCATAGTTTCAGCATGGTAGGCTAAACTGGACAGAGATTTGTGGTCCATAGCAGAAGGAATTTCTGGCTATAAACGTACTGATGAAATCTGGAATCACCGTAGACCGTTGCAAGGCGTTCTCCAAATGGCTCTGAGCACTATGGGACTCAACTGCTGTGGTCATTAGTCCCCTAGAACCTAGAACTACTTAAACCTTACTAACCTAAGGACATCACACACATCCATGCCCGAGGTAGGATTCGAACCTGCGACCATAGCAGTCGCACGGTTCCGGACTGCGCGCCTAGAACCGCGAGACCACCGCGGCCGGCAAGGCGTTCTCCAGTTCACTATAATTCACCTCAGCTTTGTCACAGATGCCAAAGTAATATGGCTGTCCTTGGCCGCCAATCACGTGGAGTAGCAACGCTACAGTTCTGAAGGAGGAGATATCTACCGCGAGTACCACAAGTTTCGCAGGATCAAAGTGGACTAGATATCTGTAGCTAGGCAAGTCTCTTTTTAACGTCTGGAAAGCCGTTTCTTGCTGATGTGACTAGACGAAAGCAATATATTTCCACAGGAAAGGACGTAAAAGAACACGATCTGAGCTGCGTTACGTATGAAGCGAAGCTAATACGATATCTTGTGAGAACATCCTGAAGCTCAATGACATTTTTTCAAGGAAAAGAGCTGCCGAATCGCCTATAAGTGTTTGGCAGAGGGGCGGACACAGAGCGTCCATGACGTGACCGAGGTATTCGATTTCGGTGCAGAAAAATTCGCATTTCTCCCGATTGCACATCTGAGTCCTGCACCAGTGAGGGTTTAGAAAAGGCATTACATGTTGGTACATGCAAACTCATTTGCTACTAAAACTGTTGGTTTGTCTGAAACTTGTTCAGTATGTATCCACAGGAAAGTCGATAAGAACCGTTTTCGAAATTTCGAAAACGGCCATTCTTCCTATAATGGTTTTATCATAGACTATGTAAGCGCGTTACGTTAAATGGCGACTTAATTTTCATTTGAACATAGCACTTCGTTGAAACTTTGGTTTGACAATTAATGCAGCTGCTCTGTGTCTTCCTTCCCATAATGTCCCTGGTTTACGTCCTTCGCCTTTCACATATTTTACACGGTATTCCGAACACAGTATTATTCATCGGTTTGAAGAAGCACTTCTCGAAATCTTTGCTTGCACCCATGTGGCTTCATGCGTTAATCTTAGCGTATGGCTTCATCAAGGAAGCTTCTGATAATGATAAAATTCAATTAATCTTTTTTAAAAACAATTTATATCGTAAGATTTTGTACAGAGTTTCGTATTGCGTAACACAGTTTTTCTATAATATAAGGTCGATAATAAATCATTTGATTTCTAATTATCAGGTGATAGTAAGATTTCTTTCGGACATTAGGATGAATAGGAATGATGATTTTGATACTCTCGGGGTATTTGAGATCCACTTCTAAGATGTACCCTACGTTGGCATCGCTTGGTATGACTTTCTTCAGAAAAGTTTCGATACCCGCTCGAGGAAGACATTCTAGATTTAATATCCGACGATACTGCAACATCGCCCAGCTGTACAGGTCACTTACATAAAGATAAATGACGTAAGATTAGTCCTTTCTGTCGTCATAATTCGACACGAATCTGTTGAGGAACTCCACGTCTGCAACAATAAGTGACAATACTACTTTTAATACCTCTTTCAGCAAACTAGAGTTTTCAGATGTTGGTAGTAAGCTGCAATTCTACTCATCAAATTTTCAACAGCGCATCACACGCTAATACAGGCGAAGTTATGAAATGTCCTGTATCCAATTCATGTATCGTAAGGCAAAGAATGTAAGATTTTCGAAATAGTGGCAAGGAGTGTCCAGTCAAATTCCACATATATTTCATACATCTGCAAGCTCATTGGTACTAAACTTCTTTTATCATCTTGCATGTAAAACCGATTCGTTGCTCAGATACCCATAATGGTGAGGAATAATTTTCCTTCTAATTACTTAGATTAAACCCTACATCATCAGGAAAATATGTCATCCTTATCTCAGGTTCGTGTGATTTCTGGTACGATACACACTTCCCGAGTGAGCACATCAAGAAATTTGGCAAATCACAAAATCTTTTCGTATAAGAGTTATGTTTTCCTTATTAGATGGCAGAATAGAATGTGATCTTGATTCAGTTTCATTTGCTCGTCACCACCTGCTGTCTTTCATTTGCAAATGTTTAAGATTAAGAAAAGCCCACCACAATAGCGCATATTGTGGAATACTACGGGGACCCTATAATGAGGTCTGTAGTACACATTGTAACTCGAATGTCCTATGCCCCAGGATATACTAGTGAAGTTGTAGAGGTCTCTGCGTTTAATATTTCCATCTCAAACGGTTCCTAGAAATATGGAAGACCTCTATTAACCGAAACGCTAATAACTGTCCTCCTTCAGGGCTCATTTCTATATTTTACTTTGCAATTAAAAGGCTTGCATATTTTCTGAGATTGCATACAGCTGTTTATCCAACCATCACATGCAGTCGCTACCTATGCACAGTAGAAACTCGGAATATCACAGGTCACGGCCGCAGAGTATGAAGAAAGACATTCTTAATGGTTTATGCAAACGTACCTGATCGTAATATGAATCGAAGTCATAGCTATGACTACGGCTAGTCGCTGGTTGTAGAGTGCATTGCACGTCAGCATAAACTACAGATGGTATGATCAGTTGGTTGCTGTATCTCACAAGCTTGTTCTTATCAGTAGGCATTGTACTGTTGCTTGGTTTTGATTGTGCATAGTCAAATAATGTGTACCTATCTTTTCTCTCCTCGGAATGAAAAGAGCACAAACGGTCTAAGTGGACTGTTAGGTCTGTAGTTTACATTGCAGCTGGGATATCCAATGCCCCAGGACATAATGGTGAAATGTGTTTCTGGTCTCTGTGTTTAATATCTCCACCTCAAACAGTTCCCTGTAAATATGGCAGACCTCTATTAACCATAAATGAATGATTAAAAACAGTCATGCTATTTCATGCTAGCTTCGACACGTTCCCTAAGCAATAAAAATGGTATTTATATGTATTATCAGCTTGGTCATCAATAGATTTACGTGCTTCTCATGACACTGGTTTGTTTGCAACACGTAGTGGTACAACTCGAATCTCAGCACTAATGCATTAATAGTTAGAGTACTGGATGTCATCGACATTGACAGAACATGCTTTCATTTTGATTTTCGAAAATGTTAACACACTACAGTTCAGTACGATGTGGTATATTGGCAACGCTTGATACGTTTGCATATTGGAAATAAGTAGACATGTTGTGGTGCATCTCTCTTAACAGGGTATAAAACTACTAAAATTAATCCTTAAAACCTGCACTGTCAGTGGTCTGTTACAGATGTTTCACTTGCTGTTACATAGGGCAGTTTCACGCTCCTGCATAAGTTGCCTTATTTTGCTTACCATTTATTTGCAGTTTCGCTACTTCCTTCAAATTCCTGTTGGAATCTCTCTCTCGAAAAGCCTTTTGTTTCCTTAATAGCTTACGAGTTGCATTAGTCGGATGTCATTGACCACAAATTTAGGACGGCGTTAATCTCGTATTCTTTGTGTTGAGATGCATCATATTTTGTTTAAATCGCTTGGACAAGAGGAACTTCCTGCCGTCGTTGGATAAGCAGCTGTAGCAGCAAGTCGTATACTCCTAGCTCACTCATTTGTTACATAGTTTAATTCTTAATTTCTTTGCGTGTTTTTGGTACTTGCATTGTTTAATTCATAAATTTCGGGCGTATTATAGTATTTGAGAGTTGTAGCATCGCGTTTTAGTACCTGAATAGTGTAAAGTCGCGTAGTCTCCTTCCACCGCCGACCAGTGTGTCAGCAGTGCGCAAGTAGCAGCATTACTGCATTTACTAGGCAATCTTGTATTTTAATAACCGTTTAAATTTTGTGTCGATTTGTTTGCGCTCTCTGTAGATTAGTTCAGACGTTCTTTGCACAACAGTTTTTAGCATGGATAGGGACTGCAACTGCTGTGTTCGGATGCAGGCTGAGTTGGCATCCCTTCGCTCCCAGCTTCAGGCAGTGTTGGCTTCGGTCACACAGCTGGAGGCTGTTGCCAACGGGCATCACTGTGGGGTTCCTGATGGGGGTTTGTCGGGGACGGCCAGCTCGTCCCACGCATCCCCCGATCGGACTACGACTGTGGTTGCCCGGGATACTGCCCGCATTGAGGCTGATCCCTCACCTGTGGTAGAGTGGGAGGTCGTCTCAAGGTGTGGCAGGGGGCGAAAGACATTCCGGAGGGCTGAATGGAAGGCCTCTCCAGTTTGTCTGACGAACCGGTTTCAGGCTCTGTCTCAGGCTGATACTGATCTTCGGCCTGACATGGCTGCTTGTCCTGTTCCAGAGGTTGCCCCTCAGTCTGCAAGATCCGGGCGGTCGCAGAGGGTGGGCTTACTGGTAGTTGGGAGCTCCAACGTCAGGCGCGTAATGGGGCCCCTTAGGGATATGTCAGCAAGAGAGGGGAAGAAAACCAATGTGCACTCCGTGTGCATACCGGGGGGAGTCATTCCAGATGTGGAAAGGGTTCTTCCGGATGCCATGAAGGGTACTGGGTGCACCCATCTGCAGGTGGTCGTTCATGTCGGCACCAATGATGTGTGTCGCTATGGATCCGAGGAAATCCTCTCTGGCTTCCGGCGGCTATGTGATTTGGTGAAGACTGCCAGTCTCGCAAGCGGGATGAAAGCAGAGCTCACCATCTGCAGCATCGTCGACAGGACTGACTGTGGACCTTTGGTACAGAGCCGAGTGGAGGGTCTGAATCAGAGGATGAGACGGTTCTGCGACGGTGTGGGCTGCAGATTCCTCCACTTGCGCCATAGGGTGGTGGGGTTTCGGGTTCCGCTGGATAGGTCAGGAGTCCACTACACGCAACAAGCTTCTACACGGGTAGCAGGGGTTGTGTGGCGTGGGCTGGGTGGTTTTTTTAGGTTAGATGGCCTTGGGCAAGTACAGAAAGGGCAACAGCCTCAACGGGTGCAGGGCAAAGTCAGGACATGCGGGGACCAAGCAGCAATCGGTATTGTAATTGTAAATTGTAGAAGCTTCGTTGGTAAAGTACCGGAACTTCAAGCGCTGATAGAAAGCACCGAAGCCGAAATCGATATAGGTACAGAAAGCTGGTTGAAGCCAGAGATAAATTCTGGTACAGACGGTGTTTAGAAAGGATAGATTGCATGCAATCGGTGGTGGAGTGTTCGTCGCTGTTAGTAGTAGTTTATCCTGTAGTGAAATAGAAGTGGACAGTTCCTGTGGATTATTATGGGTGGAGGTTACACTCAACAATCGAGCTAGGTTAATAATTGGCTCCTTTTACCGACCTCCCGACTCAGCAGCATTAGTGGCAGATCAACTGAGACAAAATTTGGAATACATTTCACATAAATTTTCTCAGCATGTTATAGTCTTAGGTGGAGATTTCAATTTACCAGATATAGACTGGGACACTCAAATGATTAGGACGGGTGGTAGGGACAGAGCATCGAGTGACATTATACTGAGTGCACTATCCGAAAATTACCTCGAGCAATTAAACAGAGAACCGACTCGTGGAGATAACATCTTGGACCTACTGATAACAAACAGACCCGAACTTTTCGACTCTGTATGTACAGAACAGGGAATCAGTGATCATAAGGCCGTTGCAGCGTCCCTGAATATGGAAGGTAGTAGGAATATAGAAAAAGGGAGGAAGGTTTATCTGTTTAGCAAGAGTAATAGAAGGCAGATTTCAGACTACCTAACTGATCAAAACGAATATTTCTGTTCCGACACTGACAATGTTGAATGTTTATGGAAAAAGTTCAAGGCAATCGTAAAATGCGTTTTCGGCAGGTACGTGCCAAGTAAAACTGTGAGGGACGGGAAAAACCCACCGTGGTACAACAACAAAGTTAGGAAACTACTGCGAAAGCAAAGAGAGCTTCACTCTAAGTTTAAACGCAGCCGAAACCTCTCAGACAAACAGAAGCTAAACGATGTCAAAGTTAGCGTAAGGAAAGGCTATGCGTGAAGTGTTCAGTGAATTCGAAAGTAAAATTCTATGTACCGACTTGACAGAAAATCCTAGGAAGTTCTGGTCTTACGTTAAATCAGTAAGTGGCTCGAAACAGCATATCCAGACACTCCGGGATGATGATGGCATTGAAACAGAGGATGACACGCGTAAAGCTGAAATACTAAACACTTTTTTCCAAAGCTGTTTCACAGCGGAAGACCGCACTGCAGTTCCTTCTCTAAATCCTCGCACAAACGAAAAAATGGCTGACATCGAAATAAGTGTCCAAGGAATAGAAAAGCAACTGGAATCACTCAACAGAGGAAAGTCCACTGCACCTGACGGGATACCAATTCGATTCTACACAGAGTACGCGAAAGAACTTGCCCCCCTTCTAACAGCCGTGTACCGCAAGTCTCTAGAGGAACGGAAGGTTCCAAATGAGTGGAAAAGAACACAGGTAGTCCCAGTCTTCAAGAAGGGTCGTCGAGCAGATGCGCAAATCTATAGAGCTATATCTCTGACGTCGATCTGTTGTAGAATTTTAGAACATGTTTTTTGCTCGAGTATCATGTCATTTTTGGAAAACCAGAATCTACTATGTAGGAATCAACATGGATTCCGGAAACAGCGATCGTGTGAGACCCAACTCGCTTTATTTGTTCGTGAGACCCAGAAAATATTAGATACAGGCTCCCAGGTAGATGCTATTTTTCTTGACTTCCGGAAGGCGTTCGATACAGTTCCGCACTGTCGCCTGATAAACAAAGTAAGAGCCTACGGAATATCAGACCAGCTGTGTGGCGGGATTTAAGAGTTTTTAGCAAACAGAACACAGCATGTTGTTATCAATGGAGAGACGTCTACAGACGTTAAAGTAACCTCTGGCGTGCCACAGGGGAGTGTTATGGGACCATTGCTTCTCACAATATATATAAATGACCTATTAGATAGTGTCGGAAGTCCCACGCGGCTTTTCGCGGATGATGCTGTAGTATACAGAGAAGTTGCAGCATTAGAAAATTGTAGCGAAATGCAGGAAGATCTGCAGCGGATAGGCACTTGGTGCAGGGAGTGGCAACTGACCCTTAACATAGACAAATGTAAAGTATTGCGAATACATAGAAAGAAGGATCCTTTATTGTATGATTATATGATAGCGGAACAAACACTGGTAGCAGTTACTTCTGTAAAATATCTGGGAGTATGCGTGCGGAACGATTTGAAGTTGAATGATCATATAAAATTAATTGTTAATAAGGCGGGTACCAGGTTGGGATTCATTGGTAGAGTCCTTAGAAAATGTAGTCCATCAACAAAGGAGGTGGCTTACAAAACACTCGTTCGACCTATACTTGAGTATTGCTCATCAGTGTGGGATCCGTACCATGTCGGGTTGACAGAGGAGATAGAGAAGATCCAAAGAAGAGCGGCGCGTCTTGTCACAGGGTTATTTGGTAAGTGTGATAGCGTTACTTAGATGTTTAGCAAACTCAAGTGGCAGACTCTGCAAGAGAGGCGCCCTGCATTGCGGTGTAGCTTGCTCGCCAGGTTTCGAGAGGGTGCGTTTCTGGATGAGGTGTCGAATATATTGCTTCCCCCTACTTATAGCTCCCGAGGAGATCACGAATGTAAAATTAGAGGGATTAGAGCGCGCACGGAGGCTTTCAGACAGTCGTTCTTCCCGCGAACCATACGCGACTGGAACAGGAAAGGGAGGTAATGACAGTGGCACGTAAAGTGCCCTCCGCCACACACCGTTGGTTGGCTTGCGGAGTATAGATGTAGATGTAGATGTAGATGTAGGAATAAATTGGTGTTAAGAGATTGATTAATTATATGAAGTCTGTTCTTGGAAGTATGAAAACAGGTATCTAAGAAATGTCTAGGCTCTCTAATCCCACACCTATTAACTATCACTTTAGTCAACTTTCGACATCGAAATATAGGCTGCACAAAAACCATTCGCAATCACTTTGTTTAATATATTTTCTTAGTAGTTCACTCATGTTTTTTATGCAGTGGTACGATTATTTTAGTCGTCAGAAAAGTTACAGGTACCAGAGAGGCTGTTCTGAGTTTGCTTTTGATAATGGAAGGAAGATTAAAGAAAAGTTAAAGATATGCTAATATGACAGGAAAAACGTTCGACAGTATGAAATGGTGCAGGATCTTCGAAATTTTGAGAAAAATTGGAGTAAGCTAAAGGGAAGACTGGTGATAAACGATCTGTACGAGAACCAACAGGCATCAATAAGACTGGAAGTGTGGTGTCACCGCCAGACACCACACTTGCTAGGTGGTAGCTTAAATCGGCCGCGGTCCATTTAGTACACGTCGGACCCGCGTGTCGCCACTGTGTGATCGCAGACCGAGCGCCACCACAAGGCAGGTCTCGAGATACGGGATAGCTCTCGCCCCAGTTGTACGGACGACATTGCTAGCGACAATACGGACGAAGCTCTCCCGTATCTCGAGACCTGCCTTGTGGTGGCGCTCGGTCTGCGATCACACAGTGGCGACACGCGGGTCCGACATGTACTAAATGGACCGCGGCCGATTTAAGCTACCACCTAGCAAGTGTGGTGTCTGGCGGTGACACCACAGGAAGACTAATTACCGAATAAGATATGGCGAAATTAACATATAGGTTCAAGAATGGATTTAACATTCGGGATGAAAGGATAACAGTGATATGATTCGCTGATGACACTGCCATCATCTGTTGAACGGAATACCAGCCTAATCAGTGTAGAATGTGTATTCGGAGCAAACTGTTATAAGACAAAGGTAGCGAGTAGTAGCAGCAATGAGAATAACGAGAAATTTAATAACAAAGAAGGTGATCACAGTGTTGACGAAGTTAACAAATTCTGCTAATATGGAAACAAAATAACTCGTGACAGACGAAGCAAGGAGCAGAAAAAAAAGTAGTTCAGCAGAGGCAAGGAGGGAATTCCTGGCCAAGAGATGCATCTTAGTATTAGAGACAGGTCTTAGTAGTTTGGGAAAGGACTTTCTAAGAATGTACGTTTGGAACACATAATTGTATGGTAGTCAATCACGGACACTGGGAAAACTGGAACACAAGACATTGGGGCGCTGCATAGGTGTTTCTGTAGGCCAATGCTCAAAATAAGGTGGACTGATTAGTAACGAGGAGATTCTCCGCGGAATCGACGAGCATGAACAGGTCCTCCTCACCGGACCATGCTCTGCACAATCCTAACAACGCTAGGTGTCACGGACTCGGCCCCTATAGAACACATGGGAAACAGTGAAAAGGAGAAGGGAGAGAATGATACGACGTGGTTTAAGACATCAGGAAATAACCTCCATGCTAGGGAGACTAGTTGACTGTCAAAGCTGTAGTGGAAGCAGATACTGTAGTGTATCCAAGAAATAATTGTGGCCATAGGGTACCACAAATCCTGTACGATTATACGATTAAGATGTTACCACAGAAGAGGAGTTTTCGTTGGCTCCATCAGATCAAACAGAATAGTGATGACTAAAAAAAAAAAAAAAAGAAAAAAAAAGAAAGAAAAAAAGGATCTGCTGTTTGGCCGGCCGGAGTGGCCGAGCGGTTCTAGGCGCTACAGTCTGGAACTGCGCGACCGCTACGGTCGCAGGTTCGAATCCTGCCTCGGGCATGGATGTGTGTGATGTCCTTAGGTTAGTTAGGTTTAAGTACTTCTAAGTTTTAGGGGACTGATGACCTGAGAAATTAAGTCCCCTAGTGCTCAGAGCCATTTTTGATCTGCTGTTCACTACGGTATTTCATCAAAGCATCATGTATTTCCATGGTTCGAGGGCAGAAGATAGCAACGTTTTGCGTTCCGCCGGCATCACGGAGACGGTGATGTTAATCCCTCTACATATGAGCAGAGGAATATTACAATCATTATCCTTGAAAGGTCCGCTTTGATCCTCAATAAGCGGGGTTGGCTCAGCTGCAGAATCCTGTGGTAGAAGATCCTCTAGAGTCAACTCTTTACTGACAGTAAGCACGTTTTAACATTACCACATGACGCAGACACTTGGTACGGAGGTGGCCGCTTAGCGGAGGTGGCCGCTCATATTGCCAATAATGCAGATTTCCTCCCTGGTCGTTTGTGTAACATGAACCCGTTAATCACATATCTGCAAGTGGGAGGAAATATTTTTTTAATCACAATTTCTACCGACCAAACGTCACTGTTCACCCGTAAGCAGCGCTGAGCAGACCAGCTTTCCCTACAAATGTTTAATATGTCCCCGTAAGGAAGCAGCATGTACGTCAGAATACTGTCAGCTGCCTCGGGCGCGAAAGATTACAGACCCCAAAATTTGTGTAGACTACTTCCGCGTTCGCCAAAAGAACCATGCTGGTGGAGCCATCACGATGAGTAAAGGGGGCCTGAGTACCATGACGAAATAATGTGCTGCCAACCTGAAGCTGGTCATGAAATCTAACAAAAACACAAATATAATTCCCAAAGTAACAGTGTGCACCTGAGCTGTAAGTAGCCTTGGCCCTGTCCATCAACCAGTCGTGTGTGGAACAGACGTGGGAAACAAGAAAGATATCACTGGCGCGAGACAGTGCCGCGTCAGGAAGGGCTCCACAAATACCGGACGCTAAACGACAAACAGGAATGCGACGTGCACGAGGGCTCTCACGGCACTAAACGGAAACAAGGCAGAGACGTGGTAGTACGGGAAGAAGCTGTGACAGTACGTGTCGCTTAGCTGATGGGGTACCTCCGAGCCACTGTACAATTCATGCTACCCGTTCTTCGACACACTGCACGAAGTTACATAACTGCCAGAGCTTTGGTTTTTAAATTGTATTTCTGTTAAACGCGCTGGTGAAACTGGGTTTTGCTACATACTCTTTTGTCTAGAACTGGGATGAGGAACCACATGTCGACCTGCAGGTACGGCATTTTGTCTGCATCCAGTATATTACGGTGGAAATATTTAATGTGGAGGTCCATGGTGGTACCTTACACCAAGATCGGCCTAAAATGGTACTGATTACGATCTTTCAGATGCTGGCAGTAATTCATTCTATTTATTTATTTGTAATTCTGCGTCCCTAGCAAAGTATTTTAGCCAAAGTTTGTGGCCTACAGTAATAAGCTTGAACAGGCTTCTTTTTCTATGAAACCTCATTCAATCCTGCCGAAGACGTTAGACAGTCTCTTCAGCACGTTATCTTTCACGCACTTTTTTTTTTTTTTTTTTTTTTTTTTTTGCTGACTTATTTTTACACACTTTTCGCATACTGAATTACCGTTGTGGTATTTTACAATCAGCTACTAACAATTTACGTGTGGAAATTATTTAACTGAGAGTCCATTGCGCCTTGTTGCACATGTGAACACGGGATGATTTGTATACACCCTAATGCTACCTGAACTGCTAGTTCACGTTATTTATTTGCATGTGCATGTGCATGTGTATGTATGTATGTTATGATGATATACACTGATCAGCCAGAACTTTATGTCCACCGACCTTCTAACGATATAAATCAGTCCAGACGATAGCGTCTGACGAAGAAAGCCTGCTAGTAAAACACACGCACGGCGCATTTAGTATCAGTGAGCGTGGTGGCCGGCCGCTGTGACCGAGCGATTCTAGGCGCATCAGTCCGGAACCCTGCTGCTGCTACGGTCGCTGTTCGAATCCTGCCACGAGCATGGATGTGTGTGAGATGTCCTTAGGCTAGTTAGGTTTAAGTAGTTCTAAGTCTAGGGGACTGATGACATCAGATGTGAAGTTCCATAGTTCTCAGAGCCATTTGAACCATTTTTGAAGTGAGCGTGTTGTCCGAGAGTAGAATGAAAAAGGCGTGCAAATACATTTGAGTTTCACAGAGGGCAGATTGTGATGGCCCAGAGGCTCGACACGAGCGTTTCGGAAACTACACGACTTATCAGATTTTAGAGGAGTACTGTGCTGAGTATCTTCAACACGTGGTAAAACTACGGCCACACTTCGTGGCGTTGGGCAGCCACCCCTTGTTGCCGGTGTGGTTCAATTCACGTTGACATCCATGGGCCCATGGAGCTCGTTCGAGGCACCATGACGGCCAAGTAGCGTAGTACACCTGCTGCAGACCACGTATATACCGTCATGACGACTACGTTTCCTGACGTTTTTCAACAAGATAATCGTCATGTCAGAAGCACAGGAGCATGTTGGAGTGGTTCGAGGAACACAGTGGCGAGTTCCAATTGATGTGTTAGCCTTCCACCTCACCGGATCAAGACCCGGTCGACTTGACAGCTGGACTTGACAGCTGTCGCGAGTTTCACTACCGCATATAACAAGGAAACCACTAGAACTATTACTCAATGGTTTTTCTGAGTCTTCGGTAAGTTGTAGAGGATTCTATCCCGGTTTCGTGGCTAACGACTAATCATGTGGTGACCCTTAGTTACCACGAAACGCGATGTTGAGGTTTTGAACTTATATCCTCAATCAATCAATCAAATCGGCGATCGAGAACCCTGTGGATCATAGGCAGACCTCACAATGGTGCTCCATAGACGGCGAAATTGTGCACTTTGGACCCATTTGTCACGGGCTAGTTGGCAGCGCTCTTTCTGTAGCTCATCCTCCAATCGCTTCCTGGGTCTTCCGATTGAACGGGTACCATCAGGTATTTCCCATAAGTACGACTTTTGCCCGAGAGGTGTCTGGTCTCCTAGCAATGTGGCCTGCCAAGCTTATGCTCCGTGCTTTCAGTTTCTGAACAATGTTGGGTTGCCTCACCAGCTCATAAAATTCTTGGGTTTCTCTACGTCTCCACGAGCTCCCTTCTTGGACAGGTCCAGATATTTTTCTCATAATTTTTATTTCGAAAACGAACAAGTTTTCTTCATCCTTATTTTTTGTGCTTAGGGTTTCTGTCCCATACAACAATACTGGCACTATCACGACATTGTATGCTTTCAGTTTGGTCTTTATTGACAAATTCTTGGATGACATTATCTGCTTTAGACTGAAATAAGTTTTAGACTCGTTCACAATAAGTTGGTTTATTTCCTGTTTTAAATCATTTTTCCTGTTGAACAATCTACCAATGTATTTAAAATTGTCCACTTTAGCAAATTTCAATAATCTTACCTGTGATGGGATGTCATTAAGGGGCTTCTCTTGATACGTCCATCACCTCGATCTTATTCTCATTAAACCGTAACCCGATCTTAATTGCATTTTGCTCTAGGTCCTCTACAGTTTCTTCCATCTCTTCCTCTGACTCTCCTAGAAATGCTATGTCGCCTGCATAACCCAAGAAATCTGTGCTACCATTTAGCGCCACTCCTTTGCTTTCTCTTTACAATCCTCGGATTGCTTTCTCTAGTACCAGATTAAATAACAGTGGTGAAATAACATCACCTTGTCTCACACCCGTTCTGATGTGGAATTCGTAGGCCAGCTCCTCTTGGTATTAACTTTGGCTATTGTCTCCGCTGTGCACACCTTGACCACATTTATTAACTTCATTGGTATAACCAAGCTCTCTCAGGATGTTGTACATACTTAATCTGTGGATACTGTCATAAGCCTTTCAGAAGTCCACAAACGTCACCAGAAACAGGTGACTGAATTCCCTGCACTTTTCCCAGTTTTGCCTTATGGTGAAAATTTGATCGATGGTCGACCGTCCTTCCTGGAGGCCTGCCTGGTACTCTCCTACAATATCTTTTGCAAATGGCTTAAGTTTTTCAAGTATTATTAAAGATAGAACTTTATAAAGCACACTCATGAGTGAAATGCCACTATAGTTGTTACAATTCCTATTACTGTTCTTTATATGCAGTGCGAGAATGACGGCTAATTTCCACTCTTCTGTAATTTCCTCTTCTTCCCATATTTCTTTTAAGAGACCGTATAGCTCTTCATGAAGTGTTTCTCCTCCTGCCTTCTCTGCCGTTATCCTATCCTCTGCTGGTGCCGTATTATTCTTTAGTTTCCTCATTGCTCTTTCTACATCATGTTGAGTAATTTGAATGTTTGCGGCTTCTCCTTCAGCCTCTGTATTATTCTCAAGTAGAAAGACACCTTCTGCTTTACTCCTATACCTGCAAATTTTGTTATGTGTCAACCAAGTTAGCGTAGTGCAATGGATAAAGATTACAATCATCATTCCGGCGGTACGTGTTTAGATTCTACCCATGTACTTTTTTTCAATTTCATCGATCAGAATGTCATTAAGTAGGATATGTTATGAAAAGTATTTCAATATAGTAATTTTCGCCTTAGCAATTTCATCAACTAATCAAATATTGCAGGAAATTTCCTTCAAATGTGTATTTAGGTTATTACACAATAGATTCAAGAATCGCCTTACTCGCTAATCCGTACGTAGTTTGCTGTGCAAGGACAAAATTTCGTATGGTAATTGGCTCAGTTGTCACCGGCACACATATTCGTTAAGCAATTCTCCCTCTTCATGGAAGCCACTGCCCTGCAGTCACATTGATTATTTAGAAGCGATGCCAAAAAACACAGTTCGTTTAGATTCAAAAGGTCGTTCCTTCGTCAATGAACTTCGATGCGAAGTGCGCGTATTTGATCATTTCTGTGAATGCAGGTGCACTAAATTAGTGCAAAATTAATGAGTGTAGTATTAAAGAATGTATTAATGTCATCCCTCGAAGTGATTTCTCCATTTGTCTTCAGGAATCCTGAAGTGTTTTCCATTTGTTTCGTGAAAACTTTAAACAATCTGTAAAAAATAAACTTCCCAGGAGTGGCCAAGTGGAGTACATGTAGGTGGGATAACTTTCACGGTGCAAGTGGATGCTTGTCTTTCATCTACAAATATTTGATCAGAAATGTTTGATGAATGTGCCTTCCCCACTCATCAGTTACGTAAGGAAATTTATTTTGTCCCACATATGGTACAATGATTTGTTTTAAAAACTATTCGTCAGCACATTCGTGAACTTACCTAACTTTGTACAGGTCACAATCACATTTTTTTAACAACGCGTCAGCTCGTCAATACTTTTTCGAGCAATCCTACCAAATTTCGTGGATGGTATTTGCATACATAAGAAAATGCAAGGGAATATCTTTCCTGACGTAGTAGTGTGCTTTAAAGAAATGACCAATCTTCTTCATATCAGTTTTCAGTCTTTGTTCCTCTAGGGACCTATTATACGTTGATTTGAACTGGTAAGTGGTTTGGTCGGAATTAATTATACAGTAACCGGCAAATTTACGTACGTGTACTCCTGTCTGCATCTGGAGTCACTCCGCAGCTGCTAATACTTTTGAGAACTCTTTCGCGCAGAAGCGCCCAATTTTCCCGCGATTACATTGTGCCTAACTACCTGCATGATTATCTGAAAATGCAAAACGCATTAAAGAGAAAATCGCTTTCTGACCTAAGACTACATTTTCATCGTGTTCCCGCAGCTTTAGTTACAATATAAAAAAAGGAATTGTTGCAATGTTCGATTACATCAAGACAAAGTAACATAATAACACACCTACTGTGCAGAAGCTCGCTCAGAGAGGTAGAGCGGCGCTATCACCAGCGAACTAAAGATGAAAGGGAATACTTGGCGCTCAACATACGTTTTGGTGGTTCTTATGAACATATTCTTGGTAGTGTGGACGGATATTTGTTGCACAATGTAAGCAGCCGTAAGGCAATCTGGCTTGAAGTGACTGACAGAAGGTAATAACTTGCCGACAAGTGCAAGCCGGTGGTAGAGCTATATTACGTCAGCCAGCTGACAGGAAAATTTCCATGGCGGCGGAAGAGGAGGGTGGGCGTGGAGGTGAACGGCCGTAGAGGGAAAAACATCTCTGGAATTCGAGGCGTTGCCTGCACCTTCACGGAACCATATCGTGTGCAATATTGTGTTGCTTATTATATAATACCTCGTTCCACGCCACTGTTAGTCAGTTTACATGAACAGATCTTTAGTACGAAATATCTCTTCGGCTCTTATGGATCACTTCTACAAGGTGATTTTTCTACTGGCGCACTGTATTACAGCAAATAGAAGTTGCGACTCCGCGGTGTTACAAATACGTGACGTGGAGACTTTAATCGATCACTCCGTCAATCCAGCAGATCTATGGGGGCTTATATCTACTAGAAAATAGTTTTTACAGTAATTAATTTTGAAATGGTTAATACTGCAGTAAATGAATGCCATTTTTCTTTTGCATATTGGGAAACGTCACTGCTGGAGTCATGGGCTGTGCGGCTGGTCCCGGCGGAGGTTCGAGTCCTCCCTCGGGCATTGGTGTGTGTGTTTGTCCTTAGGATAATTTAGGTTAAGTAGTGTGTAAGCTTAGGGACTGATGACTTTAGCAGTTAAGTCCCATAAGATTTCACACACATCTGAACATTTGAAACTCACTGCTGAAGTGGCATCCAAAGAAAAAGGTCTGCAATTAAACGAATTACGGCAGCATTTCCAGTATCCTGGAATTGATTCATGTAGTCACACTTTTCGTGGAGTACACGCCACTAGACACTGATTCCGTGACATTTGTGTGAAATTTCCATCTTAAATACCATTGGGCTGCAAAATAATTAAGAAGGCTGAAATACAAAATGTGAAATACATAATGACCATAGCTTGAAATGGATTCCTGAAAAACAGTAATTTATTTACAAGGATTATGAAATATTGTGAATCCTTTCCCTTAGATACTTGTTCGAGATTAGCTTTGTAGGGAAGTGAAAAGTTGATGATACACAGTACGCACATGAAGAGAATTTAACCATTCAAAAGGAACTATTACTGAAGAATGTTGAAAATTGAATGGATAGATCGAATAACTAATGAGAATGTGCTAAATCGATTCGGGAAAAGAAAAGAACTTAACGGTATCCCTCCACTAAAGTGAGGGGTGAGATGATAGAGTACGTCATGAGACAGTAGGGACTAGTTAATATAATAATTGATGGGTGG
The DNA here is from genome assembly GCF_023864345.2 of Schistocerca serialis cubense. Lineage (NCBI taxonomy): Eukaryota > Metazoa > Arthropoda > Insecta > Orthoptera > Acrididae > Schistocerca > Schistocerca serialis. The sequence goes on from NC_064645.1 coordinate 231,879,888, forward strand.
GTGAAGTGTAAAAATTGCAAAGGGAGACAATAGTTAGAAAACAGGAAACATGCTGAGATGTATGTAGACTGCAGTACCTATGCATAGGTGAGACTTTATCACGACAGGAAATGTGCTGAGATGTATGTAGACTGCAGTACCTATGCATAGGTGAGACTTTATCACGTTATAAGTGTACATTTTTATAATTACATATTTTCTGTTTTTGGTTGGGGTGGCTTTAAATATTGGGGGCTAGCATGGGACTTTTAATTAATTTATACCGCGATAACACTCGTACGGACGTCAGTTGCCCCGAAATACGTACGATAGAATATTTTTTAAACACAGCGCGCAACTCACCGCCTTCTAATAAATAGTTTGCGTGAGCGCTGCTATTTAGAAAAGAAAATATGCGTATTCTTACGCAAACTGTAATTATTGATATGGATCTCAGGGGCTACTGGTTATTTATGTACCAAATTATATGTAGATTTTCAATATTTCTTGTTCATTATTTGAAAGGCAAAACTGGAGAGAATCTCGTCTGCCGTTAAGCGGCCAAAAGAAACATACTGAACTCATTCAGTGCTGTGAATTTTGGTAACTTAAATTAATTTTAACTTCGACATTAATGAAAGATTAAAATTGAGAAGTCTCTCACATTTACATTTAATATTATGACTTGAAATTTTAATTAGATAATACAAACAGCGTAATGGCCGACTAAATCCTGTTAGGGGAGATGAACTCCCTGCACTACGAAGTTCTGTAAAATTTTTGTTAATTATAATTAATGATTGCAATCATGAGAGGTGACAACTAAATCAATAATACACATTTTCTAATAACAATTTCTACAATATTTTTCAAAAATACGGATAACTTACGTTAAATATCAGACAGCACTACAATGGCGGCCTACCGCTAGACGAAACAAAGCAGGAGAGTTAGTTCAATCATCGCATGGCCTATGTTACACAGAGATTATACAAAAAAAAACTGTGTTTTGTTAATTACATCGATATTTGTGTTTTGATAATAGTAACTTACGTTCTTTACTATTTGTTAAACATCGTGCACATGTACACAGTCTTGAAATAATTTATAACTCACACGTCTCATAACAAAAACTTCGCCGGCCAGTGTGGCCGTGCAGATCTAGGCGCTTCCTTAGTTTAGTTAGGTTTAGGTAGTTCTAAGTTGTAGGGGACTGATGACCGCAGATGTTACGTCCCATAGTGCTCAGAGCTATTTGAATCATTCTTGAACAAAAACTTCCTTTCGCTTTCTCCAAATGTCCATTTATGTGACGTACCGTCAAAACTTGCATCAGATAAAAGAACGTGGAGAGCTGTGCCAAGTACTCAAATAGAGGACCAAAATACAGACAATAAAATAACAAAAAGGTTGGTAATACGCTAGAAAAATAGATTCTACGTTTAGTTATTTCTCTCACAATTACCAATGAATGAAATGTTTATACTGTGTGTAGTGTATTCTGCGTTCCAAAGAGGTAAAAAGTCTTTTAGAAACAACTGCAGCAAAGAGCAGAGAACGCATGTTGGAAGTTACTTTTAAAGGCAAGAATACCTTTGCAGTACGGTTGTGCAGGGAGCATGTGAGGGGTAGGGCGGGTGGCCGCTACGTGCTACGGCCAGGGTCCAATAAAACGTAACCAATAAAATGTGATCCCGCGTGGCGGCCAGGGGCGTTGTAGGTGTGCGCAGGTGGTTGGCTAACCTACAGGCGCACGCCGTGTCTTCCAATATTTCGCTCTCGTGTTAGGGGTGCGTGCATTTTACGGGTAACGCTGTGAAACGCGAGTGCCAGCAGAAACTTATTCATCGCAAGAAGCTGTTGGCACGCTGCTTCGCTAGTTTCATATCGCATTTGGATTTACTGAATGAGAGTTTATGCTCCACTGCCACGTCAGTGCACGGAGTCACTGTACTATCTGATCAACAGGTACAGGATTCCTCATACTTACTTCTGCGGTTTCAGAAAACAATGCGAAGACCATTAGACTTAAACAAATTGATCCTTATCAGCTGTTAGAGCATCAGTCCCAACTATGATTGGTAATACGCACAGTAATGTAATGACAGAGTGCATCACACAGTGATGTGTCTCCCAGAAAAAAATATAGGAACCATCTGCTCCAAAATGTCACATCGAATTTGGTCACGCCTTATGATACGCTACCAAGTTAATATATTTTCTAAGTGGGCAGCTGGCTTTGTGCCTTCCCAGGCAGCACCCTAAGCGAATTGCATGCACTTATTTTGTTCACAGTATCATAATGTGCCTCTATGAAACACCTGTAATATGAGTTAAGAACCTAGCAGGTACTGTATCCACTGATAAGAGTTTATTTTTTGGAAACGTTGCAGTTTTCGCACCATAGTCTCCTCAAACCACAAAGTCATAAGTCCATTTACCTTATAAAAATGAATGTATGCATACAAAATGAGTCACCTAAAACTTGCACCGCAAATATTATGAAAATTGCTATTATGGTAAAGGGAAGTGCGCGGCTTTCACAGAATGGATTGGCAGTCAGGGACTCATATTATTACTCAGTAAACAGACTGTAATAATACTTAGAATGTGTATTTTTGGTGCAAATATACTTTATAAATGGAACGATGACTATTGACATTAACAGACTGAAATTACAGTAAATTAGAATGTCAGTGGTGTTTCTGGCACAACACTACGAGTCGTTCATGGCATATCGTATCTTGAAAAGTCCTACACCGACACTCGTTTGTACCATTCAACTTGTGTAGTTGCTAGGTACAATGTTGTTCTCTTTGCCTACAGGGTGCTTCTGTGTTTCTTGAGTGCACTGAGACTTGCTTGTCGGACAGTGTGTGACAGACAAAGCGATAGGTCGGCAGTGGGACATGGAATTTACCAATGCAGAAAAGTCCGACATGCTAAGTGTATATGGAGGGTGTAGGAAGAATGCAGTTCGTTCTGGTTCAGTGTATGATGCCAGATATACCAACAGACATCAAGCATCTCGGGGAATACTTGTCAACCTCTTCCACAAGTTACATGAAACTTCTACTGTAACACGTAGAGAAGTAAAGAAGTGACGATAGAAGAGGTGGAAATTAACGTTCTTGTTGATGTTGCGGTTGACCCACACTTTAGGTATCGCGCTATCACGCGAGGAAGAGGTATGAGTTAGGCAAGTGTTCTACACATTCTATGTCGACGTAGACTCCATTGCTATAACATCTCCCTCCATCAAGAGCTGCATGGAAATGATTATGAGAATCGTGTTAACTTCCGTACATGGGCATTAAGACATGATACTCGGCATGTATCATTAACTTGTTTAATGATGAAGCCACATTTACCAATTATGGCAAGTAAATTGCTGAAACTAGCACTATTGGTCTGTTGACAGTTCCCATTGCCTTCGACATGTGCAACGGCAGCGTTCATGGTGTTTAAACGTGCAGTGTGTGGTAGTGAACCATCAGTTCCTAGCCCTGTTTTTCGTAGACCAATCACTTAACACACATCTGTATGGCAGCCTCCTAACAGATCATCTTCCACGGATGTTAGAAAATGTTCCTCTGTGGACCAGCAGGAACCTGGTGCCAACATGATGGCACAAGATCTCCCTTGCGGACTAGGAGGAACCAGTAGTACAAACATGATGGATGTCCAGCGCAGTGTGCACGATGTACTACACCACGCTAATTGTTTCCACATCGTTGGACTGGACATAGAGGAACTCTGCCTTGGCCAGCCCATTACCTGGATTTGATGTATGTAGTCGTTTTTCTGTGCGGAAAGCTGAAAGATGCTGTCTACAAGGACATACAAACTACACCAGGTGATATGCAATGAGGTATTATTGCAACCTGCCTGGATATCTCAGCTGAAATCCTTTTGAACACAATCTCCGATCATCAAATGTCTCGTTACTGATCAGAACTCTTCTAACTAGGGTACGCAGTTGTGCTTTTTTTATGATACCACAGGTATTGCACAATTGTCAGCGTGGGAACTTTTCAACCTACACCTCGTAAAGGACCAACACCACAGGCAAGCACCAATCATCGCTGTAATTTTAATGTACACTACTTCTACAACATTAATGTCAATAGCCATTGTTCGCTTTAAAAAGTGTGTGTTTGCACAAAATATATCTTTCAACTATTATTACAGTCTGTTGATTGGCTGACAATATCAACCCCCGATTATCAATGCATTCTGTGAATACCGCAAAGGCAATTCCCTTTTCTGCAATACTTGCGGTTTGGTTTACATTGAACAAACTGTAATCATAAAATATAATCAAAAATTCTCTTTCGTCTACTGCTGCCCCTCAAGGTTTATTATCTCTATTAAAGGAAGTTACTGTCTTTGGTTATACTTTGAAGCCTCTACTTCTCAATGACGTTTCCACTATATATGTCGCATACAGTCAAATAAATCCTCCTGCAGTTTTAAACTAAATTCTCTTTATGCTGTTGTGCGCTAGCACTGCCTGAAACACAATAATTCATAGCAAGAGAAACGACATTGCACTACCTTGAAAGTTGAGTATATTTGACATTCTACTATGGCTTTGAAACCAGCACTTTCTATTAATCGTGGTGCCTTGCGCCTTCGATATAGAACTTAATACCTCACCCCCTCAAATATTTTGAATCATTTCCTGTAGGCACTTAGTCTTCTACCCTCTATTGCAAATTTCTTAATTCTACATTTTCGGAGTCGGTTAAGCTGAATCTCTGTAGGTTCATACCCACTCCTATACTGACATAAGTCAGTTTTCTTTTAATTTTGTAACTTTTGCATCTTAGGGTTTCCCTCATATAACCTCGTTGCATCCACGATTCAAATACAGTTTTTATTCTAGTGACATCTGTCTCTTTAGTTATTAATGAAATTACTCTCTTCTCTTTCTCGTAATCTGAATTCAATTCCTTTTTATTGTTTTTGACATATTTCATCATTGGTACATTAAAGAAATTCTTACATTCGCCATTGTCAACATGCTTATTACACTACTGGCCATTAAAATGGCTACACCACGAAGATGACGTGCTACAGACGCGAAATTTAACTGACATGAAGAAGGTGCTGTGATATGAAAATGATTAGCTTTTCGGAGCGTTCACACAAGGTTAGCGCCGGTGGCGACACCTACAACGTGCTGACATGAGGAAAGTTTCCAACCGATTTCTCATACTCAAACAGCAGTTGATCGGCGTTGCTTGCTGAGAGGTTGTTGTGGTGCCTCTGTAAGGAGAAGAAATGCGTACCATCACGTTTCCGACTTTGATAAAGGTCGGATTGTAGCCTATCGCGATTGCGGTTTACCGTATCGCGCATTGCTGCTCGCGTTGGTTGAGATCCAATGACTGTTAGCAGAATACGGAATCGGTGGGTTCAGGAAGGTAATATGGCACGACGCGCTGGATCCCAACGGCCTCGTATCACTTGCAATCCAGATGAAAGGCATCTTATACGCATGGCTGTAACGGATAGTGCAGCCACGTCTCGATCCCTGAGTCAACAGATGGGGTGTTTGCAAAACAACAGCCATCTGCACGAACACTTCGACGACGTTTGCAGCAGCATGGACTATCAGCTCGGAGACCATGACTGCGGTTACCCTTGACACTGCATCACAGACAGGGGCACCCGCGATGGTGTACTCAACGACGAACCTGAGTGCACGAATGGCAAAACGTAATTTTTTCGGATGAATCCAGGTTCTGTTTACAGCAGCATGATGGTCGCATCCATGTTTGGGGACATCGCAGTGAACGCACATTGGAAGTGTGTATTCGTAATCGCCATACTGGCGTATCACATGCCGTGATTTTATGGGGTGCCACTGGTTACACGTCTCGGTCAACTTTTGTTCGCATTGACGGCACTTTGAACAGTGGACGTCACATTTCAGATGTGTTACGACCCGTGGCTCTACCCTTCATTCGATCCCTACGAAACCCTACATTAAGCAGGATAATGCACGACCGCATGTTGCAAGTCCTGTACGGGCCTTTTTGTATACAGAAAATGTTCGACTGATGCCCTGGCCAGCGCATTCTCCAGATCTCTCACCAACTGAAAACGTGTGGTCAATGGTGGCCGAGCAACTGGCCCGTCACAATACGCCAGTCACTACTCTTCATGAACTGTGGTATCGTGTTGAAGCTGCATGGACAGCTGTACCTGTACACGTCATTCAAGCTCTGTTTGACTCAATGCCCAGTCCTATCAGGGCCGTTATTACGACCAGAGGTGGTTGGTCTGGGTACTGATTTTTCAGGATCTATGCATCCAAATTGCGTTAAAATATAATCACATGTCAGTTCTAGCGCAATTTATTTTGCCCAATGAATACCCGTTATCATCTGCATTTCTTCTTGGTGTAGCAATATTAATGGCCAGTAGTGTACTTACTTGGGTGTCGTGTTCCTCAGATATGGGAGTCCGAACACAGAAAGTTACGCAATGTGTCACTTCACTCTTTGCCTGAATCAATTTCCTTTAAAATCCCTGTGACAGAGTAGGGCGTCACTTTACCTCGAATGGCCCATCGTACAACTTATAAGACAAATTTGGTCTTCTTACTTATCTTCTTACTTTTTAAATGAAATTACACCAAAAGCAGATCTCCAACATTGAAATCACTCCTTCTCTCATTTCCTTTTCTGTCTGATCTAGGCGATGTTTCATAGTTTACTATGTAGTACATTTCTCATTTCTCCCACCTACTTCCCTGGGTGGGTAGTCTATTACATTGAACAATCTGTCCCCTAGATTTTCCCTTCAATTAACTCTCGTGATACTGCCTCTTACTATCATGTGGAATATCATTAGACGTGCTTTCTAACTCACTGAGAAAGATAGGCCACTTCATATGCTTTTAGCACAATAACTCTATACTAAATATCCTAATTCTCTCATTATCATCCTGCTAGGGTTTGCCTGAGTTCGGAACCTAGTTGTTAACAAAGGTAGTATTTCTTTGTCCTGCAAAAAGTCTTTAAATTGTTGATAAATAAACCATGTGCCATTATCAAAAATTAAACTTTTGTGTTTTCCTAGCTTTGGTAAACAGTCCTGCTCTAATATTCATATAATCGCTTTACTTGTGGCTGCTGTTGTAGCGTATAGCTTCACAATTTCGACCACACTTCCAAAATAACTACTACATATACTATACCACTATATCCAAGGGGCAGTGGCACATAGACATTAACTGCTAAGAGATACCACAAATATACTGGTACTATGTGATAAGAACGAACTTCATACTTTTCATTACCATACTTAGTATGGTGACATACTTCACTTGCCTATAGTTCCTTCTGCACTATCCAAATGATTCCTTTACAGTAGTAATAATTTGGAATTAGGTTTAACACTTTTTATGGCATTATATCTGTACGTCCAATGTCCCTACCATACTAATTGTTTCACATAGATTCATGGGAGATATATCCCCCATCTAGTCAGACAATTATTTTTTTATGAAACAACACCCAGTTATGATACAACTACTGCCCTCTCCATGTACTAGCATCTTCAACCATTGATAACATAGTCATTATTTGATTCAACCTGCAATATTTCTGTTGGAACTTCTTCATATTACACATTATTCTTTCAAATCCTTTGACAAAATCTAAATGGTTGACATTGTACTCCATAAATTGGTTACGAATTTCTAAACAATCGTTTCAGCTTCCAACTCTACAGCAATTGAGATAAGGCATCTGGTACTTTATTTTCTTCACTTTTTATTTGTCTCAGTCCGAGATATTACTCCTCTAGAAACAATGCCCATCTTATTACACGAGAATGCAACATATTGCTGTTTGTCTAACACTTTGACATTGTGTAGTCTGAACAAGCTACAACATGGTGATCATATAATACATACTCTGTCACCATCCGTAACACTTCCAACGTTTCTTTCTTCGTTTTACAGTAGTTTATTTGATATGCAGATAATATCCTGTTAGCAAATGCTGAAGTCAAGTGGCATCTCAAACCATTTCCTTTCTCATATTCCTGAAATACTTCACACCCAATGGCATAGCAAGAACCAACCACAACTATACAAAATTTCAGGCTCCAATCACAATGTGCTAGGAATTTCGAGTTACATTATTTGTTGTTCTCACTCAGGCCTCTTACTTACTCTGGCACTTTTTATCCCGTGACAACTGAGCAGTCAGTTTCAGTTATGCGTTAAGCCTGACACAATTCATAATATTACCAGATATGTACTGCCTATAAAATCGAATTAAACGGATTAACGTATATAATGGCTTTCTGTTTCTAGTTTCTGCATAGCTCTGGATAGCGTCTAACTTTTTCTTGTCTGCCAAGTACCATCAGGGTTCAATTTATTTCATTGAATCATAAGTACCAATTCTGAAATGTAACTGCTATTTCTCAAGAAGCTAACTTCTGCAATACCTCTTCTATTACATTGATATGTTCCTCCAAATTTTTTAAGACCATCAGTTTATAACATACTTAAGCAAACGCACCTCGAAGCAGTTCTTCTTTTAATGCTGAATCAAAAGCCCATATAAATTCCACTACCCACAAATTTAATCCCAAAGGTAAGATTTTATTGATAAGAACGTCCATGGAATAGGAAAGCTGTAGAATTCCTTGATATTTTTTTCACGGGAAATTTGTCTGTACCACATCGCTAAATCAATGGAACTTAAATAATCAGTTTGAGGTTGAAGCTTTCCTATCTGTGTTAGCTTAAAAATAGATTTGTTTCTCAAGATGGTCTGCCATGAGGAAAACAAACTCATTATTTTTGTTTTTATTCACAAGTGTTTGGCTGAATTGTCAGCATCGTCAGTGGTTATTATGTTATCTTTTAGGAAACAAACCCAATGCTCTTTGCTACATGTACACATATAAATTCGAGTTTTTAAGACAGTATTACACGTTTTCAAAACAGATAGAGTTTTTATGTATACCATCTTATCACCAGCTGTGAACTACCTGGATTTTATGTAATGTAGTGCCGTTGTTTCATCGTTAGTTATCTTCACTTATTTAGACATAATGTAGACCAGTTACTGTTGTGATTATGTCTGCCATTAACTAATACTATGTGGAAAATTGTGTGTGTGTGTGTGTGTGTGTGTGTGTGTGTGTGTGTGTCTGTGTGTCTGTGTATTTGGAAAGTGGGATGGGGTGTTTATGGGTTGAGGTTGTGTGAGAACTTCTAATTCATTACTTCTTTTTTTTCAATTATGGAGTTTTGTATCCCACAGTTTTCTTCAATTACTCGTTTTTTTTTTTTAGGGCTGTTGCTGCATTGGAGAATTTTCAAGTCACTGTTGATATTTGTTGAGCTGTCTCACGTGCGTAAGGTGATCAGCAAATGTAGAATGACATCTGTTAATCCTTAATGCTTTTCTTTGTTCTTTGTCTCTGTAACGTGTATTTAAGTTTCGTCTTGACCTATATTGATTAATTTACAATTCGGCATGATATTTGATGGATACCAGAAGTGTGGTTTTTGTCTGTGCTTAGGTTAGTTGCTTCCAGTTTTCTCTGTTTTGCGTTGTCTTTACTGTAATCTAATTTTAGTTTTTGTTTTAGAATATGTTGCATATTCTACGGGCTGCTTTGCTGTCGTAAAAAGAATGAACCATTTCCTTTGTTTAAAGGGTGTATCTTGTTCGTGTATGCTTGTGTGTGTGTTCTGTGTGTTTTTGTTACGTTTCGTTTTGTTTTGTGTGTCTGTATTTGTAAGCTGGTGACTGTCTTTGTGCGCAGCGTGCCCCTTTATTTTCTCTTAAGGTTTGTGATTAAGTTTCTCTATAACGTTTTTATCGTACCCATATCGTAGGTATTTCTTCGACTGTCTGTAATTCATATTTGTAACTGTCTTCACTGAGTGAAGTTTAGTTCACTCTGTGCAACATATACTGTAAACTAGCTGTTTTGAGCACAATCAGATGTTTAGACTATTTGCATGTGGCTGTACAGGTGGTGGTGATTTTCTTGAATATGGAGGACTGGTGTTGGTATTTGTTTCTGTGTACTGTGACGGCAAGGAAATATAACAGTTCGTCATTTTCTGTTTCTAAGGTGTATTTTATTTTGGGGTGAACTACGTTTGTATCATTTTGGAGTTATTGGGTGCGACTGGACGTATTATCTAAAAGATGCATGATGCCATCTACATAGCGATACCAGTATACTATTCTGTATTGTTAGGGTCTTACTATTTTTTGTATCAACTCGTTGGTGTTTTGTTGGCTTTTGTTGTTTGCGTATACATAATGTTCATGTAAATATGTGTGTATTTCTCTGCCTGGGTAATACATGGGTGCAGTTATGAAATTTACCACCAGACATGCTAGTGTGTCCTCGTTGTGGACCTTTAGTAGGCTCTTCAGTGTAATTGCATTGAAATTCCTTTGTTTAGGCCATTTCACTTTAGGTTTGTGAATATGTATGAGATACTTTTTAGAGGGGACTGTCTTTTTTCTGGTATCTTGGTGATGCATCACTGGTTAGGTTCGTTATAATGTTGTCTTCGAGAAATTTAAGATTTTTTTGTGCTCTTCTTGTTGTGTTACTGTTATTGAATTGCCCTTGTCTGACATATAGAAGTACCCCACCACTGAAACCATCAACATCATCAAACGGCAATTAGAAAACAGGACACCATTCCCAAACCCCAAATAAAGAAATAACAAGCATTCTAAAACTAATCACAGAGCAAGACTATTTCTCATTTGACCACCAGTTCTAGTCACAAAGCTAAGGACTTCTCATAGGTGCACCAGTCAGTGGACTTTAAGGCAACACCTTCCTCAGTCACATGGGAAAGAAAACATTTGAAATAACAGTGAGACCCAAACAATACAGCATAATACATTGACACAGCTGTGTAGATGGCATCATATGTTTTGTAGATGAAACATCAGTCGCAACCAACAACTCTACGATGATATAAACTCAGTTCACCGCAAAATACGAAAATAAAATTCACCTTAAACACAGAAAAAGGCAGAACATCAAATTTCCTTGGCCTCGCAATACACAGAGATACAACCAATACCAATACTCGATAGTCAAGAAAGTCACCACCACCAGCACAGCCATACCCAAACATTGTAGTCATCTGATTGCACAGAAATGAGCAGTTTCCAGCATATGCTGCACAGACTCGATAAAACTCCACTCGTTGAAGACAACTGCATAAATGATACTAAATTAGCAAATACTACATGAATACATGAATACTCTGTTCTCTGCAATGCAAAACTGTTCTCTGCCTTAAAACAACTATTAGACAAACTCAGCCCACAAACGCTGCAAACTCTCTTTCCAGAAACACACACACACACACACACACACACACACACACACACACACACATAGCCGGTCGGAGTGGCCGTGCGGTTCTAGGCGCTACAGTCTAGAGCCGAGCGACCGCTACGGTCGCAGGTTCGAATCCTGCCCTGGGCATAGATGTGTGTGATGTCCTTAGGTTAGTTAGGTTTAATTAGTTCTAAGTTCTAGGTGACTCATGACCTCAGAAGTTAAGTCGCATAGTGCTCAGAGCCATTTGAACCATTTTGAACACACACACAAACACATGCACACACACACACACACACACACACACACACACACACACACACACACACACACACACAAAATGATAGATACACCTCACAAGTATTGAACACTCACAGTCCAGGAGAATTTCTACTATTCAGATGTTCACTATCTACCTTCTTTAGGTGTAAACAGTGACAGAAAGCCACTTAATACAAGTCTTAACCGTGACGATAATGAAGAATTAAGTTAAGGTAAGTGAAATGTATTTCAGATATATGCACACACACACACACACACACACACACACACACACACACATACTTCCACATAGTATTAGTTAATTATATGTATAATCATTATGTGTCCAGTCCTAAATTTTAGAAGTAAATAACTGTTCTACATTAAGTTCTATATCGTTTCAGATGACAAACAAAGAAACAAACAAAAAAACTGTATTAAACTATATAAAATCGAGAATCTCAATAGCATGTGGAAGCAAAGTATATATACAAAAATTATTCAGTCTTTGAAATATATATCAACTGTGTTAAATACTCAAGTAGGTAGTAGAAATCATTATCTAGTACTTTATTGAATGTTACAAAAAAACTCCACGCATGACGCTGAAACCTCAGCAAAACATGTCTGGGGGATAAAAAGAGAAAGAAAAATTGTCTTTCACTCGTGGAGGAAAGCCCCAAAAAACTAGCACCATGGAAGCATACCAACGTTTATAACATGGGATGTGGTCCATCAAATTCGATCTCAAAACTTTTATATGCAATCCTAGCGTCTAATACTAACCAAATATCTCCAGCTTGGTTTTTCACTGCGATTGCGATGTTTCGATTGTTATATGGACTCTCTGTCCTTCCAGTCATACCCCAGTTAACCATCTCATTTACTTCGTTTCTCACTGCTTCATGCACAGTCAGTGCGATGTATTATTTGAAAAATACTTCATGGGCTTTAACCTTTAGTTTACATTCGCTCTTCTTTAATGACGCCAGATCTTTCACTAAACCCTATCTCACTTTCATGAACGTACCTTGTAGTTCATACCTCTGTTCATAGATGTTGTTGTGGTCTTCAGTTCTGAGACTGGTTTGATGCAGCTCTCCGTGGCACTCTATCCTGCGCAAGCTTCTTCATCTCCCAGTACCTACTGCAGCCTACATCCTTCTGTTCATAAATTAAGCCTTATAATTACAAGAATTTTCGATTAACTTGCTTTTCCTACTCTCTTCTATAGTTAACCTCATTTTCTTCTTCTCCATTTTTTCTATTATAATTAAACGTTTATCCATCTGGAGTTTCCAAGTATTAAGATTTCCTTTATGCCATTTCACCTCCTTACTTTTCTATATTTTTCCAAACTTTTGCTCGTTGCTAGTTTTTACGCATATTTTCTCTGCTTGTAACTGTAAACTTACCCTATGTGTCTTTAACTAATACGTTCCTAACAAAACTGATAAACTGATAGAAGCCACTACAAGAATTGATTGTGGTAGCGTTGTTCCTGATATATTAAAATAATGACAGAAGCACTTCTTCCTGAACCTTCCTACTTTTTGTTGCTGTTAATCTTACGACCGGAGTTTTGTTACTGGAAATGATGGACATTGCCAACAATGTTTATTACTCTCCAAAACCTCTTTGGAAAACAAACTAAGTTGCCTTCCAGTAACAATCACAAAGTCTACAGTTTCATTCTTCATTAAGCCTTGCACTACTAATCCAGATGCCTGCCGTACCGGACTTTCTAGTCTTTAAAATTTAATTCTTCGTTTAAAAGTTTTCGGTATCTATACCGAAGAAAAGCGCCTCAAACATATAGGCTATTGGTTGACAATGGAGTTACTGGAATCACTTGATAATAGTCCACGACATTATCAATTATTACACCATTATGTGACTGTAGTGGCCACATTATTTGACTGACCGTGACTCTTTGCCCTATTATTTACAGCCTCAGGATCACCAGTATTATTTGAGTGGTTTCTACAATCATTAACATTGTAATTTCTGTTTATATCACTTATTTTGTCATTGCTATTACTACAATTCCTGTTCTATTTATAGTAATTACTATTATTGTATTCATTTCTTTCCCATATATTCATGCTACTCCAGCCATTCGTACTGGAGTCTCTATTGTTCATACTGAAATATCTATTATTATGTAACCATTCCCAAGCTCACAATTATAGCTGTTCCTACTAGGCTTTCTGAAGTTCTTATTCTGATGCTCGTAGACGCGTGGTTGACGACATTTGGAAGTTGGGGTCAGGACGTGAGTCTTTCACGGATAGCCAAATTGTAAGGGGACTGCTCACGATAAGCGGAAAATCGAGGTACGAGTCCTGATCCGGCACAAATTTTCATTGTAACCATTCCATTCTACAGCTGTTCTTACTTATCATTCGCAGTTACAAATTCATCTGATATGTTTCGTAACGGCTGTGGTCGTCGCAGTGCATCGTCATTAGAATAACACAAGTACTATAAACCGCATTTATCTGTCGATACCGGGCATGTGACGTTCACGTAGAACGTCTGATCTGCGCCGGAATACACATAATGGACGTACGAGTACAAATCCCTGAGGCATGGTTGACGACATATGGAAATTTGGGTCTGGCTGTGAGTCATGCACGGGTAGCCAAATGGTACAGCCGGCACCATAGCTCAGAGTGTTTGGTCAGAGGGTTAGCTGCCCTCTGTAATAAAAGTAAAATAAACAAATAAAAAATAAAAACTTGAGTTACTGGATCAATCATGGGACGTCCGTCCGGAACAAATACAACGACCAGTAACGAACAAAATGAGATAAAAAAATACTAAGGCTACCGCTCACGATAAGATAGAAATTCGAGTTCGAGTCCTGGTCCGGCATAAATTTTCATTGTCGCCATTTCACTCTACCGCTGATGGTAGTCATTATTCGCAATTGTGAATCCATCTGATATATTTCCCTAAATCTGTCTGGTGGCTTTGTAATTTATACCTTGGTTAGATTTATCTCGTTTATAGGTTCATCTAAATAAAGTACTTGGTCGAGGCGGTGCGCGACAAAATTCCTAAGTCTGCCCCAACTCTCAGTATACCACTTACGATTAAACAACTCCAAATTTAATGTTCTTTGAGCAATAGATTAAGTGAATTTATTTAAATCTGTGATCGGCCACTATGAGATATCTTCCTCTAAATGACTGATCATGAATCCTATACATGTATTGGCGTCCCATGAAGAAGGCAAAGCAGCTCAAAATGATTTTAAGAATATCACAGAGTACGCTGATCAAGTTCGATTAACCGCTTTTAACACATAGCCCAACTCTTCTACTACAAAACAGGTACCATGATCATCTTAACACTTACATCTAGGTTCATAGCTTCAGCTTCAGTTATTTTGTGATCTACATATCAGTGGATCATTCTCATTGTTAGCTCTTGAAGATAATATATTCTAAATACAAGGAATCGAGATAGATTAAGCTCCATTTCGTACTTCCGATTCACTTTCCGCCTTAGTGTTATTCTGCGAAAAGTGAGCTTCTGGTAATTTTATATCTACTTCTTTTACTTTCTCCACAACCCATTTCTGTGTTTTTTCCTGGATTGCAATTCATTACTTTGCTAATATCTCTTATTTGGCTTGAGTAAGTGTTCTCGCTTATTTGATCACTTACATCTTGTAACCACAAACTAACTGGCTTTTACTGATGCTCTTTAATATTTTCTTTCACAGTAGGTAGTGCTGTTAATTTACTCAACTATCCTTCTGCTGATTATTATTAACCACGTCATACCATTGATGTAACACTGTTACCTTCTTTCTTAATTCATCTTTAATCTCCTTGAGACCATATTTAACTTTCTTCTTTAAATCTTCCTGACTCACTTTCATCTTTTTCTGCCTCAATAATATTTGAGTCAACGTACCTTTAAGCTCTCCTTCCAATTAGTAAACTCACACTTCATATAAATGATTATTACAACCAATAACTACTCTTCTATAGATGCTTTCTTCTCTTTAGAACCACCCGATAAAACTCACCGCAACAACACCAAATTATCGTTCAAACAATATTCAAACTCTGTCTCGAGGCTTTCAGTCTGTTATACTACATAGGCGAACTACCTAAAACACCCCCGCAACTGAGTAACACCACATCAGGTATCAGAATATAATGGTCGTTTGTACTTCATAGTTTCCTCGTGACGCCTTCTTGTTCTCGCCCTGCCCGATGAGATGTTGAAGCTGATGCCGCAGATGATTCTGAAACCGCTGCCGATGCTGACATCGATGCTGCTGCTGCTTACAGTATGCCCACCGCTGCTTGCTGTTAATCTCCTCAACAGTCGTTCTATGGATTCTATCTTTTACACAGGCCAGTAGGTACTGGTGGAAGTAAGGCTGTGAAGGCAGGTCAGAAGACGTGCTTGTATAGCTCAGTCAGCAGGACACTTGCCTATTAAGAACAAAGTTTACCATTTCCGGTCTCAAAATGAAACGTAATTCTAATCTACGGCGAAGTTTCATATAAGTGCACCTTTCTCTTCAGAGAGAAAACACATGATGTGAACATTAGTTACATGTTATTTTATTGTTTTGTCTTTTATTTCGGAACTCTACATCTTGTAAGCGGCTGCAGTTTTTATAGTAGTGTTAGGATATAGGATTTTAAACTCTTGTTATATAGGGTTTCTTCGCTTATTCCGAAAGCTTCAGATAAAGTCTCTCATCTCATAACGACTGCAGGTCTGAATATGACAGTATAAGCAAAAAATAGACATAATATTGTACACATCCTTTTTGAGGTTGCAGTGCTTTGCTTTAAGAAGAACGCTTTGTGCAAATAGTAATTCAGGTTTTGTACTTCCTCATTACACTATGAAACTATTGAAGTTTGGCACTGGACGCTGGATGTTGATTCAAACGCTCGGAGCTCCTTAGCTTCACACATCACCATTCTTCACAATGGCCATCATGACCAGCAACAGACATTTCACATCTACTGCTGGCTATCACACTATTGCATATGGTTTTTCGCCACACTCGTTCATGGTTCTTTTCCATAATAATGTCATCTGCGCCTTCATAGTCAGGGGTTAGCGTCACAAGCTTTGGTATGAAAAGACAGGGGATCGATTCACAGTACGTCCTCAGGTTTTTCTACAGTGTGTAGTTCTTGCACGAAGTCCACTCAGCCCTTGTTACGCCAAATGTACAGCTGCTTGAGTAAAGATGAAGTGGCATCATCAGGCTCCATCTACAGGTGCTAATGGCAGGCGGATCACATGTCCCTCGAGCACAGATTACTCCTCATACTACAGTAAATAGCCAGCAATCGAGACAGACCTAATCCGTGAGTCGTGTTGACTTCATCTACTTTGCTTTCGATCCATCTCGTCAGCGGTTAGATCTTTTTATATTACTTGTAATCAAATACAGTCCTTAGATCAGCAGCCCTGACCGCCTACAATTGATTTGAATTTCAGTTGCAGTTACATTATCTTTTCCAACTGCTTGTTCTCATGTTCCTCCAAGTAATTTCCAATTTGTTCCTCGATTGCTTGACGAGGAACTCACAGTTTCTAAATAGTTTAATGAAAAGTTAGTATTTCACTGCTGAGGATGTATGCTGGTAATGAAGACCGCTTGTAATCTTAACCAAAGAGACATAAGGAGGAGGAGGAGATTAGTGTTTAACGTCCCGTCGACAACGAGGTCATTAGAGACGGAGCGCAAGCTCGGGTGAGGGAAGGATGGGAAAGGAAATCGGCCGTGAACTTTCAAGGGAACCATCCCGGCATTTGACTGAAGCGATTCAGGGAAATCACGGAAAACCTAAATCAGGATGGCCGGAGACGGGATTGAACCGTCGTCCTCCCGAATGCGAGTCCAATGTGCTAACCACTGCGCCACCTCGCTCGGTTAGACATACGGAATTTTATTTTAGTAAAATCAGCTTGTATTTGACAAAAGCAACCTAGGGCATTTTGTTTTCTTTTTAAACTCCTGTCCAATTATTCTACTAAACAAATGGCCAAGACACAAATAATCTCAGCACAGGTTACATGAGTTGATATCGCGACCCCAAGGAAATCTACATACGTCAGAATAATTTTTGGGACATGGATTCTCCTTTCCTTACTCCACGTCCAATTCAAATCCTGACGATCTCGAAGGGAAAACTTGTCACACACATGTAGCACTAAGTATCTATGGCAGAACGACTTGTCTGATGTTGCAATAATAAAGTCAGTATGCATGCCTTTCTCGTGAATCAAATTATCTAATAGTTAAATGGGATTAAGTTCTATAACAGGTTTCTGAGATTAGCCTTCACATATAGACGGAAAAATGCGGTGGAAGATTTTAATTTGTAACTTGGTGCAGGATACAATGGGAGTGGAAAATGGCAGGGATGTATGCTCGTAAATACTTAACAACAAATCTTTTTATTTACCAGTTTCGACAACTCTGAACGCATACACAAAATGGCATAAGTAAGGTCTTCACTGCTCATTTGACAAAATGCAAAACTTAAGAATCACACAATAGAACATATCATAAAATAAATATCCCATCAACAATCAGTCCTATCGCAGAATGACAGAGCCTAAAATGTACCCAACGAAAACAAGCATCCTAAAACTAAACTTTCCACTCTCGGAAACAAGAAAAAATCGCAAGGTGAGAGGTCGAGCGAATGTGGTGGTCGTGGGATGGCAATAATAGAATATCTGGCCAGATACTCGGTAACAGATAAAGCAGTATAGGGTCTTGAATTCTCTTACAATAAGAACAAGTCCCGAGCAAGCCACAAATCAGGGCAGCGACGTCGAATTGCTTGGCGCAAATGTTTCAAGACTTCGATGTAAAGGGTTTTGTCACTGTTTGACATGGAGGAACATACTCGTGTTAAACCAATCCTTTACTGTCAAAGAATGCGATCAACATTGTCTTTCTTGTAAAAGGCTCTCGTTTGCTTTTCTCGAGGCTAGTGATCCAGGACTCCACCATTCAACTCTTTGACGCCTCACATATTGGTAGCATTAACATATATCCCCCTCGAGGGAAATGTGCCGTCACGTCTCGCTCCATCCTGTAGTTCAGCACAAATTCTTTGTCTTTCCTCTGTGTTCATGTCTTAGTGTGCGAGAGACGAGTTTTGCGTTAAGTTTCCGTTTCCTCAAATCGTCGAGCAAACTCTTACGATGCACACACACTGCAATTCAAATTAAAATCTTTTGATATCACATGCATGGTCATGCACGCTACCAGTTTCCATCAAAATGTGCTGTAGACGGGAGACCGACTCTGGAATCGTCTTGCACTGAATCTCTGCCTTCACGAACCCTATTGTGCCACTCGAAAGCACGACTTCTTGAAAGTTCTTCACGTGCATAGGCTTGCTTAATTATTGTCCACGTTTCACTAGACGTTTTCCGGAGCTTAAAGCAGAACTTAATGTTCACTCTTTGTTCACATCCAGCATCCGTTGTGGTATCTCCTAATGCACCAAGAACCCTGTGGGTTGCTAAGCACAAACCTGCCACCTAGTGAGTTTATGCGTAAACATGGCCAAGGCAATTTCAAGGACCCACACATACCAGGAAACATAAAATTATTTGTTCCTGTACTGCAATCTCAGATATAAAATATATTTCTCATGGAACATTTCTGACAATGGAAGTATAACAGAAATATTAAATACTATTTTCTTCTGCTGTAAACAAACAGAATTTTGTTTACACACCTCCTTGTATACAGATCGTGTAGCAGAAGTCGCTGCTGCCCAATAAATGGAAATGTAATTCTGGCGTCAAACGAAACTACTTGTATGTTTTTGGCTATGAAAACGAGGATATAGCGACAGGAAGTTGGTGCGCTTAAGATAATACACCAGTGCGACCACTGTGTCGAAATAGTAATGCCATGTTATACTATCATTTTTGATATGTGTGTTTGACACGTTAAATTACACTTTCCGTCGGTGATGTTCGAGAAGAAGGAGTTTTGCACCAGAAGTAATGCAACACAGTACTCTACACATTTGTACCACAGGAATCTACATAGGATGGACAAAAATATGGAAACGTCGCCTGAAATTCATGCTTCGGCATAAATGCGGATGCTAGCAGGGTCGGAAGGGGGTGTTTTTGGATTTGGCTAGGCACGGCAATTGTGCTATGCCTTCCGTGCTTTGCAAGGCAGTCTTGATCAGAAGAGTGTTCTCTGTAGTTGTAAGCGCATATCTTGAGAACGATGTAAATTTGAAATGGGCAAATTGTTGGTGCTCGTATGGTGAGTCTTCCCGTAACCAAGGGAGCAGAGATGTTCGTTGCTTCATAAGGCACTGTATCGAAGATTTGGAAAAGCAACATCCGGTACATCACAAAGCCGGCGAAGGTTCTGTTGAGTGATCCTGACAGAGTTTACAAAAAGAGGAATGCGGCTGAAAGTATGAGGACAACAGTTGTCTCGCGAACCCTGTCAATATCAAAACACCACGAAATAAGCTCCAAAGGCAGAAAACTTCAAGGCGAGCTGGAATTCCGAAACCATTCGTCATTGATGCAAATGCCTGTAATAGCGAAACGTGATGCCGAGGCAATAAAACCTGAACTGTTGACACTGGAAACTGATTCGTGACACAAGGAACTTTTCTAAAAATATGTCACCTATAAGCGGTATTGCGAGTTGTGGTATAAGCCCTGCTCTGAGTACGTAATGTACGGATCCTCAGAAACGAGAATGAATACTCTCCGAACGATTGTAATGATCCATAGCCGTGAAAGTGGCTTCGTGCATAGCTTCCACTTTCATCTCAAAGTAACACTTGCATCCTCTGCCTAGATTATTTCTACATCTACATCTATTCTCCGGAACCTATCTTACGGTGTTTAGTGGGTGCTACTTTGTGCAGCTACGTCACTTTTTCCTGTTCCAATCGCAAATGATTGGCGGAAAGAATGATTGTTTGTAAGCCTCCATGTAGGCTCCAATGTCTCTAGTTTTATCTTCATGGCCTTTTTGCGACATATATGTAAGAGGAACTAATTTATCGACTGACTCTACTGGAAACGTGCGCCATCAGGAATTTGAAAGTACACCACAACGAGATGCAGAATGCCTCTCTTGCACCGGCTGCTATTAGAGCTGACTAAGCATGTTTGTGACGCTTTCTAATTTGCCAAAATAATCAGCAAGGAAACGTACTTATTTTCTTTTGATTTTTCCATGTCTCCTATCGGTCATTTTTGGTACTGATCCCAGAGTGACGAGCCATATCTGTAAGCTCCTTCCTTTGTTAATGGGCTACATTCCCAGATGATTATTTCAATGTCTCTCAGTCTCGTACCCCTGCCTTACTCACTACTAATTTTATGTCGTCGACCTTGGCGCGTCTGTTCGACGAAACTTTTTGAGAATGGGAATACTAAGTGTTATTTGGATTCATTAAATACGCTTCTCTCTTTAACAGACCTGCATTACGCTATTGCAAGAGGATAGGCAAACACTTTCACATGCTCTACGTTGAACAGTACTGTCATCCCGGCGGGTTAAACAGCCTTTTCTCTTTCCAACGATTCCAGTTATTATTCTGCCCCTTGGTCAATTTTTTCAGTATCCGTCATTTTGTCGTTCGTGCGACGATTTAAAAAGGAGACAGTTTTGCAAAAATGAGATTAGTATTTCGGTCTTCTCTTTATGATGCTCCATTTCAAATCCACTGTGGTCACAGAGTGTCTGGGAAGACTGCTACGATCCGTTTACTGAGTTAGGGTAACAACAAAATTTATTAGGAGTTTGTCAGGTTGATAGACAGAGTTTTACTTAGGAATTCGCTGAACGCTTCACCCATGGCCTTCCTTACGCAAATCTTGACATTGTTTGGCTTTTGTTTTTATCGGTGAGCCTTTGAAAACTTCTAAGTTTTCAGTGACGTTCTGTTTGCTTTCGTACCAGGTTTTTAACATGGTCGTCGAATCACGGTCAGTTTCTTCTCATCCTCACGACTTTTCCCGTTACATACTTGTCAAAAGCACATTGTACAATCCTCTTCATCCATTGACGCCCAACATTGCCAGTACAGGAGATGATATTTTCATGTTGACCCGCCAGCTAATCTGAAATATGTTTCATGTCGCTCTTTCTAAACAGAACTATTTTCCCAACTTTATTTGGATTCCTGTTTACAACGGTATTCAGTGATGCTGCAACGTCCTTATGACCGCAGATGCCCTGTTTAGCTCTGTCTGAGCAGTTCTCAGATATTGCCTTACAAATCGGTTCTATAATTAACTGTTCAAGATACTTTTCAAAGAAGCCACTTCGAACAGTTCCACACGATTCTCTGTCCCCTTGACTTATCCTAGTCATTTGAGTCTCACGGCTATGGTTTTGAAGTTGAAATCTCTATCTAAAACTATTACACTTTCAGCATATGTGCTCGAAATATTTTCCCGAAAGTGTTACACCACTATTGCTACTGTGAAACTTGTTCCATAGACGCTTTCGGTAATCACGTTTGATATAACTTTAACATTCATATTCCTCCAAATTTTAGTATTTTATCCCTCCTCAGCCTCTGTAGTTTTGTACAATGAAATAATAAGCAATCAGTTGCGTAAAAGGTTTTAATAAACCGGCAAAGAAATTAAATTTACTACATGCAACTTGTTGCTTATTATGTGGTTATATTACTCCAAATTATTTTACGTTATGAATCTGTACTACTCTCACTATATATTGCCGTAATTTTATTGCCATAATCAGGTCTCCACAACAAGGCTTCATACTGTTTATGCGATACACGTTCCAGTCGGAGTTTGGAATGTAATTGGTTTCAATAAGGTTTCTGTCCCTAGTACCGTACGCGTATTGTTACAGTTTATAAGCGAGACCTTTTCAGCAACGGTGCCATAGATTCTCCTGCAATTAACTAATACTGTATTAACATTCACTTTCGCTGGTCGGCTATGATGAATGCTACATTCTCTGGATCGGAACGTATCCTGTCGAGTGTGTGGAGAGATTTCTCTGACCTAAAAAAACCACATACACACTCCACACGTGTTCCACTACCCTACTACCCGCTTTCAGCGTCTAGCGCACGCCTGACCTATTTAGAGTGTCCTAGCGGGGTTGAAGGAATCCGCATCCAAGATCGTCACAGAACCGTATTAGCCTCTAGTGTAAGTCTTCCACTCGGTTCCAAAACAGAAGACCGCGATCAGTTCTGGAAACAATGCTACAAAACGGTGGCACTGTTCCGCCCCGTAAGCGAGGCTAGCTGTCTTCGGCAAGATATCTAACCGCCTGTAGGATCCGAGGTTATCCTCTGAAACCAGGCAGCATCCGTCATTCTGCCCAAGATGAGTGCATCCAGTGCTTTCAATTGTTACCTGCAGAGCCTTCACCACATCTCGTATGAGACTCTCCAGAGGGGAAACAGAGTATGCCCTAGCCTTCTTTCCCTCTCTCTCCGCTATTTCTCTGAGGCGCTCCATCAGCCGTCCAACAGCGGACTTCCAACAATAAGCAGCCCAGGCCTCTGCACTGGACCTCTCGGGAAGATAAACCACAATCCCAAGAGGTCCTGTGCTGGCTCTGATATACTTTAATCAGTGGGAAATACCTCAAACTTGTTTTTAAGTTGCAAGGGCGCAGCCGTACTGCCGGTACCTGCTTCCTCCTTACGTCCAGTGATTTATGACGGATCATTTTTCGCGAACTACCATCAGGTAAGGGTAGACTGGTAGGGACTTGCGACTCGGAAGGCGCAGAAGCATCAGGGATCCTAGGCGATGCTATAAACTACAGAAATGCCAAATCACTTCGTCTAAGTTTCCCCAATGCCACTGAAGATCAGTGCAGCAGTCTGAAGCCTTTAGACTGCGTCTAACACAGATTCCAGCTGTTTACGGACAGTGCCAAGATCCGCTGCAACAAGTGCAGTTCCTGTACATCTCTGGTCAATTTGTGTTCATATCAAAAGTAATGTAAAGCAAACCCAAGAAGAATAACGGTGCAAACTAAAATTGGAAGCTAAGCTACCTGTCGTTTTTATGACAGCAGATCATCTGTTCACACAATGATAATGCACTACAACTTTGGCAGAAACCTAGAACACGATAGTACATATTAGTTTACACAGTAAAATACACAGGTATAGTTAACTTATTCACATAAGTACGTGAAAACAGAAACCAAACTAAAAGCCATTTGTGAAATAGAAACCTCTGCTACTGCTGATTGTCAGTCACTACACTGAGTTTCTTGAATGAGTTTCATTCTCTGCCTTCTCCTATAGTTCTTACCGTACACCGCACCTTTTAGTATCATGAAAGCAAGTTCCTCAAGGTCTAAAACATGTCCAGTCGTACAGTCCCTTCTTACTTTTAATACTTCCCAATCCCACACTTTAATGTATGTGCCTACTCTGCAGAGCTCTTCCTCTTTTCGTATCTTGTCAGTCCACAGTTTAACATCAGACTTCTGTTGGTCATTAATGCCATTTTTACCTGTGCTAGTCACCCTTTTTTATTTCCTTCTTGCTACGTCTGCCATTTTTCATTTTGCTTGCGAGATAGGAAATTTTGTTTACGTCATCTACTTCTTGGCCACTAATCTTCATTTTCGATACAGCGCTATTCACGTCTTAACTATGTCTCCTTATTTTCGTCTTTCTTCGATTTATTCTGAATTCATATTCTGTACTCGTCAGGCTGTCCATTAAATTCAACAGACTATGCAATTCTTTTGACAGAGGATAATAGCATAATCAGCGAATCTTATTACTAAATCCTTGCACCTCGATCTTTTGAACACCATCACAAAATGGCGGCT
The DNA here is from genome assembly GCF_023864345.2 of Schistocerca serialis cubense. Lineage (NCBI taxonomy): Eukaryota > Metazoa > Arthropoda > Insecta > Orthoptera > Acrididae > Schistocerca > Schistocerca serialis. Next base: position 231,904,336 of record NC_064645.1, read on the forward strand.
AAAGACTTTCAGCATAAGAAGTCGCCCTCATTCAGCCAACGGCCTTCTCAAAGAGGGCGGAGGAGCAGATTAAGTGTGAGGGCACACTCCTGCCCTTGTGGTGGGAAATAGACCCTAATGACGGAAGAATCAACATAACAACGGCATCAGGATGCAGAAGGCAGTCGAATCCATTGCATTAAAGACACATAATTTGCATCCAAAAGACGTATGGTGTGTAACGAAAAAAGTGCCATGTTGCTCTGTCCATAGGCAAAATATTCAGGACAATTCCCGCATTCGGATCCCCGTTATTTCACCGCCAATTGGGAGGTGAGCATGACAAGACTGAATAACAGACGAAAGGATAACGTTCTGTGAGCCGGGTCATGGAATAACACAGGCTTGAATATGGTAGGGAAGATAGAAAATCTGACAGGGAGAAGGACAAAGTGCGCGTATTAAAAAGGGCGTAAGACAGGGGTCTAGCCTTTATATCCTTCTGCTTAACATATAAATCTAAGAAGCAAAGATGGATGTGAAAGAAACTTTAAAGAATGAAATTAAAATTCAAGATGAATGTACCTCAATGATAAGATTGGCTGATGACATTGCTATCCTCAGTAAAACTGAAGGAGATATACAGGACTAGCTCAACTGAATGAACGGTCTAATGACCACGGAATTACGGACTGACAACAAATCGATGAGAGACGCAAATACTGAGGGGTAGCAGAAATGAGAACAGCGAGAAACTTAACATCAGGACTGGTGAACACTTAAATCAGATAAGCAATGTCAAGAATGGCACTCCTAGCAAGAAAAATCTGGTAATACCAAACATAGGACTTAATATGAGGAAGGGGATTTCTGAAAATGTACGTCTCGTACACAAAAATGTATGGTAGTGAAACATAGACCGTTGGGAAAATCGTAACAGAAGAGAATCGATGCATCCGAGAAGTTTTGCTGTAGAAGAACGTGGACTGCTAAGGTATGCGAGAATGAGTTTCTCCAAAGAATGTCGAGAATATGAATGTGCGGAAAGCATGATCAGTGAACCGTGATTTATTTTCAAAGAATGTTCTTAAGAATTTATTTTATTTACTAGCGATTCATCAAGAACATTAACACATTTAATCACACTATGTAAGCATGGAAGCAGTTGCCAGGAAGTAACTGATGAAATCATAACCAAATTTCTTTTAACAAATGGGAATTTTATTCACTTTAATAGTGCCTAAAAGCATTTTTTAAAAGAAAGAGATATAAAATTATAATCAGAAAGCACCCGCTAAATATCAAAGTTACAATTTATTCAGAGGAAGAGAGAAACTTGTTTTGACTATATGAGCTTTCGGGCAGAGAACCTTGCCGCTCACTTTTGACACGGCCGCAGCTGCGATCGCTCACAACACCCTCTGAAAGACTACACTGGTGGAAATCTGCAACACACCAGATTACTTTAAACTAAGAGTTTAACAATTTACTCAAGCACACAAACTATGCACCCCCGTAGGAGGGATGTAAATGGTACAAACACTAACAATTAAAATATTAACCTTGCCACCGAAGGTGCTACTTAATTTTAACTTCTAAGAAAAGAATTATAGTAAAAGGGTGGCACTTTATATACTAAAATGATCATTTAAATAAAAGCCCATGAAATGCAATCTTACATAAATTTCTAGAAGGTTGACCAAACAATAGTTAAGATGCTCTACAGTACACAGATGCCACCTCTCAAGATCATAGGCAATAATATCAAAGTTTACAAAGATGAAAACATATTTCATGTATTAGGCCGCTACACTCCAAGCTATAAATTCGTTAACATACCAAATCCAACAAACATGACAGAGGCAGCTACAAACTTACGGTAGATTGATAGGAAGATTACCGAACCGCAGGTTGCTCTAACCCACCCCTACTCCACAAGGGAAATACTGGCCACCCAATTAATAAACAACCACCTTCCCGCGGGTAGGCAAAAGGAGAAGAATGGTGGGACGACCCCAAAGCAAAACGGCTGGTGACCTCACCAAGAAAACAAGTAGAATTTAACAAGAGTGAATTAAACAACATATCACCAATCACTTAACCTCTAATAAACTGCGACTTCTCTAGAAGACCTGGCGCAGCACCCCAGATCGCTCTCCCGAACCGTCCACTGCCAGCCGCTTCAACGGACGCAGGAAGGCGCGCCGATCTCCCGTCTCATGGCGTCGCAGCTCGCACCGGCCACACTGATGTCGTGGGTTGACTCCTGTTGCTCTCGTGTCGATCGCGAAGTCACTACCCCTCGGTGTACGCCGCGGCCCACTGGACTCACGTGGCGACCTCACATGCGCCGACGCTCAAGACGGGCAAGTCATCTTGTATCTCAGTGCGCGACCGACCAGCCGATCGATCCAACCGTCAATAACCATTGCCTGAGCAAACTCGAGCAGACTGGCGGCCTAACGGTCTGACTCAGATGCAGGAACTAAGACCCGACCGGGCGACCACTCTCTGGGTTCTCTTACTGGAGGAGTGGAAAGACTCTCATTTTGCCGGCTTTAAAGGTTGATCTGAACGACAGACATAGTAGCACTCCGAACGACAGACAAATACTAACTGCCTAACAAATGCGGATGAGAGAGAGACTAGCAAGCTGGCGACGAGAGACTGACCCAGTCTGACCCCCTGGCGAGCTCATAGCGCCCCTTAAATGCACGTGAACAGACAACCTTTGCCCTTTCCCACCAGAGGGAGACACCAAAGCTGCGATTGCCACAGCGGCGCCACCGCCAGAAACGGAGGGCGACTGTTTCACACTACGCGCTGCGGCGCGCTCTTCAAAACAGCAATTTTTAAAACGGCTCAATCAGCAGAGGGGACAGAAAGGCAGGACATCTGTTAAGACGTCATGGTATAACTTCCATGTTACTAGAGGAAGATGTAGAGGGCAAAGACCGTTGAGGAAGACAGAGACTACAATACATCCAGCAAAGAATTGAGGATGTAGATTGCAACTGCTACTCAGAGATGAAAAGGTTACCACCGGGAATTATTTCTTGGGACTCCATTGCACTAGTTTCATCTTAGTTCTTCTCCTTATCGTATATTAGATATCTTTTCCTACAGCTTATTTCAGTTTTTCTCAGATTTTTTAACATATTGCACCATTTTAGATTGTCGACCGCCCTTTCTAGGTCAGCAAATCTGATGGACCAGCCTTGATTTTTCTTCAGTCTTACATTCATTATGTAGTGCAAAGTCAGGATTGCTTTTTTGGTGACTTTAACTTCACTGAAGAGAAACAGATCGTCATATAACAGATCCTCTACTTTAATTCATACTCTTATCTATATTATTCTTGTGAATGACTGATATTGATCAGCCAGAAGATTATGGCGATAGAAGCGCAACCTGCTGAGGAATGACTGCTAGTCAGTCACACGCACAGTACTTTTAGTGTAAGTGAGATTCCTGTCCGTGAGTTGAATGGGGAAGGGGCGCGATCTGTCCAGCATTTAGCAGACTGCATGATTTGTCGTGTGTTCGAGAAGTGCCGTGGTGAGTGTCTTAAACACGTGGCGAAACGAAGGTGACATCTGGGGTGTCGTTTAACTTGACCTCAGAGCTCATCGCCCCCCTCCCCGGAATTAACGGGAATTAGGTGACATGTGAGTGCAGATGTGATGCCAGCTCGCTCCAGCAACTTATCATGGCCTTATTGCTTCAGTGCAATGACACGCGACCAAAGGTGATCGTACTGGCTATTAGATAGGTGGTCGTAATGTTCACGCTGATCAGTCTATGAGCTATTAAGCTGATTGTGTGGTAGTTATCACATTTATTTATTCGAGCCCCCTTCGGGATGTGTGGACGATATTTTCCCGAAAATTAAAATGTCACTATTCTCCTGGGCCCACATACCAACTCATACCAACTACAATAGAAGTTTGGTTACCACTTTTCCTTTATTTTTGAAACTCTGAAGGAAAGTTATACATCCCTCCCTCCTTATTGGATCCCATTACAAAGTTTTGTTCCACTCTGACTGTAATAATGGATCTCCTATATCCTCCCAATTCTTCCTCTATCACAAATCAACATGCAGATGTTGCCTTTAATGTTGTCTTTCCTAAGCGTTTAACAGTGGAGTACCCAATACACTGTTTATGCTGTTAACCCTGGTTTTGTTGACGCATAATTGTTTTCACTTTTCTATGTGGTGCACCAATCTTTTCGAAGGCCACTTCTTTTTACATTCGTTCTTATTTTTCTCGCGTCTCTTTCTCATAGGCTTCACTATACTTGATATTTATTTACTTCCAGTGAAAGTTATAATTGGTAATTCGGTCTTTACCCAAAAGTTTTTGCACTTGCCTTTTCCGTCTATTAATTGCGGTCTGTCTTCTGTTATCCAAGACTTCTCTACCGTTTCCACTCTTGTACCTACGCTTCGCTGTACAAATTCTTTGATTTCTGTTATTAGTGATGTCCGTTCCTTTTCAACTGAACTGCCTACACTGGTACTATTTAACGCATTTCTTTCAGCCATAGAGAACTCCAAACGCCTTCCCATCATTCCTCAGTACTTCAGTGGCTTACTAGAGTCGACTTTGATTGTTCCGAGCGATTCTCTTAAAATTCTGTTTACTTTGTGTAAATATATGCTTCTGGGTACGCCTTACAATCCAGGATCTAAATTCGTAGTCTGTAACTGACCTAGAAGTAATCCAGTGTCTCCTGGCCTTCCCCAAGTACAAATGCTCCTCTTGTGGTTTTTGAACAGTGAAATATGTTTCAGCACTGGTCTTTCTACTGTGTCATTCCTACAGCCATGCTCGTATTCACTCGTAACTCTCTCTTTTCTTCCTTCTGTCACTATTTCGTTCTGCCCCTACGATTATTATATTTTCATCTCACTTTTGATATTAGATTCCCCATTTCATGTCAACATAAATGTTTCCTATTTTTTGCAAAGTCGGTATATCTTTTTTTTATCAACTGGATGCGGGAAACAGCCATTTCCTCCACCACTGTAAACGCAGACTGCTCTCACAGTAATGTATCTACAGTGTCATTTCGTCCTTGTAGGATCGAAAAGAAAAGACTACTATCGAACAGACTTCTATCACTAGCGTGATTTACGTGGCAACAGCGCGTTCATTTCACACAGCAGATACCTACACAGCTCATTCATGTTCAGTAGCGGAGCTCTTCCTGTTATTTCGCCACTTTATTTTAGAATCTCAAATGACAGTGCGCAGAAGATGAAGGCTTCCGATTTCTACCGATTCCTGCCGACTGACGAGTTGAGCAAGTCACAGAAACGTCGATGCAATGGTTAATTTACTGACCTCTCCAGCAAGTACCTTTGCTGCTCCTATCTTTCGGTTGGTATGACCTGTTGTGCGAATGAAAAGAATAATTTACTAAGTAGCTGATTAATCATATTATGCAGCCTGTTTGCCTATAGACAATTGTACTCTGTTCTACGTTCAATCCTCGTGTAAGCAAAGGTACTTTGCCACAGAGCATCCACTGCATTACTGAAGCATTGTTTTTTAATAGCATCGTAAGTGGCTCTTATTTACATATCAGTTATATTGTGTCACTATGGCACAAATGGAACACTGTACGTTAGTTTCAAAAATGTGCAGCTGGTTTTGATGCCTGACATTGTATGGGTATTGTATGGATCTTGATACAATACTGCTAGGTAACGAAATACCTACATTCAAGTTCAAAAGTGATAGGGCTGAAGAGGTGCACTGTCAGGGTTTCTCATTTCGAAATTTTTAAGTTTTTTAAGTAAAATATCGAAATAGTTTTAAAAAAGTAGCATCTTGTGAATGTAATTTCAACAAATTTAAAAAATAGTAAAAAAACTTCTTGTGTTCGAGTATCGCTGAAAGATAAGAGCCAAATTTAGCTGCATTATCGTTGGAACACTCAGCTGCTTATTTGCAGTAACATAGTGGAACAACTTGCTTCGCTCAAAGCAAGCGAATGAGAAGTGTAATTATCATTACGACCCAATTCTCGTATAAGGACGTTTTCTCAGTTTTTAATCACGGAATTCTTTCTTTTATTTCTAATTAATAATTTACGCGCTGTTAATTCTTTATGAGGAACACATGAAATCTACTGTTTAATAAACAACATACTAAAACTAAAGTACGTCACTGCTGCACACAATACGAGTATGATTTAGAAAGCTTATATAATTAGTAATTCATTTACTACAATGATACTATTAATGTGAGCACTATTTATCACCAGTATAGTTCTTTTCAATAATTTTTTTCAAGGTTATTAAATCTGTTTACAAAATTGTAAAACGTGATAAATCTGCGTAGTGGTGGTGGGTGTCATAGGACGGGGTGAGCTGTGGCAGTTGTTCCAGGGGCATAGGATCTACTCGGCGCTAATGAGGTCGGAAAAAATATTCGAGGATGACATCAAATAAAATGACTGATGGAATATGTGAGTGGGATTAACCACAGTCTTCAAAATGTACAGGGTAAACTGATATTCACGTGGTTTTGTTGAGGGGAGTGAGTCCATAGCAATTTGAACACGAACCCACGTCTGTACATATGTACATGTGTAATACAGGACACCAATTTGGAAAAATAGAGCAAAACGTCAAAGCACTCCACCGACTAAATAAAGGACATAAAATCGATTTGCCAGCAGAATTGGAGATATATTCACATTACAGAAATATGAAGGTAAAATATTAAATGAATAACTTGGAAGTCAACCAGTGAACTGCTGCAGATGTTTCAGTTGTATATTTAAATAAAGACAGTAACACATAGAAATAAGCACAATTGTAAAATAGACATAAGTAAATTATGATCCAAATTGTTAAGGTAAATAACCTGTGTACAAAAGCATATAATACTCTGTGGAAGACCTACAATGTCATATCTGTTCACTACTTGTAAGAACATCTGTGTCACTATTTTGTTTATATAAAATGTTTTCGATGTTTAAAAGTATACAAAAAGTTGTGTGTGACGTTTAGTGTGTGTGACACTGCGCAAATGGACCATAAGGAAACTGTAAGTACAAGTTCTTATAAATTTTCTGCACTAACCTCACAAAATGATCGACAATGAACTAAAAATCGCGTTTTTTCTTATATACTGCAGTAAAGTAAACGAAATAAAGCAGAATCTCACACATCGACAACACCACATACGAATGACATAACACACACAAAAACGCACCTGAAAATGGGAATCATTTCCCGAAACTCGTCGTGGATAAAATAAAATAAAGAAAATCGTGACTGGTAGCAGATGAGTTATTTATAAACAAACCTGTTGTTTTCACAGTCGCATGCTTTCAGAACCATTTATAATAGATCAAATCAGACTGGTACTTTAAGAAGTAACAACGACCACTAGTTATAAATAATACTATTAATATGACCGTTCGCTACACATTATGTGTTTAGGAAAACAGAGAAATTTCTCCTGGACATCTTCTGAACACAGTAACTACAATACCCTTTATGACGGATAATGATCGTATGAAACGACCTGTACCCCCATGCGGCTAGTATTGTCAGTATCGTGAATGCCATTAGACCAATCAATCTCTACCGCATGTGACGCATTGTCAGATGCCGAATCAATGACTAAACACGCCTCTACGAGGCAATATGAAACCTGTTACCTACTGGATTGTGTGTGTGTGCTAGCAGCTACACATTCAAATTATTCCGCATGTTTTACTGCAAAACAATGATAAATAGAACACTAATGTACTGACCGTCACTGGGACAGGCAACTTCACAGCTTGTTAACGATGTTAACTATATCGCTCCACATTATTTCTCGCGTCAGTCGAACACTGGCTGTAATGAAGAAAAAATTCAATGAACGGGAGATCTGAACTGTGGTCGGTTATGAAGCGTTCTTTGTATTGCAGCTAACATGAGCAACCGTTCGCCGAAGGGATAAATATATAAAAGAAGTTCCATGAAATGGAAGTGGCTCATCACTATGATGCTAATCAAGAATAGAGTAAAACAATGATCTCCAAGTTCGTGGAACAAATGTAGATTCCGTTTGTTGCGGATACGCAAAGCAAGTAGTTTACCAGACCGCACGAAAGCTCTTTATTTGCAATAAAAATTCAGATAAACCACTAGGTGAATGAAATCCAAAGATACTGAATGACAGTGTTTGAGCCGACATGTACAGAAACTGGAAATCAGTGAAATACCTTGAACACATTTTCAGAAATTGTAAAAGAAAAACCGTTTAAGAAACGCGAATGGGAGGTGGTTCTTAAGAGAAATAATGAAATAAGGTTTCGGTATGAGAAATACATCGAAAGTCTGGACAAGATTCAAGAGGCAAGTGAGATTGTCATAGAAGAAAATAGTGATCTGATAGGCTAAAATGGTTGTGCCATAACTAACACATACGTTTTGATAAGATAGTTAGAGAATTACTTAAGTCATTAGGATTGTAGAGGTCTGCTAGACGTCATTCTTTTAAATAATGATCTGCAATGAAATGTGGTAAATGTAACGCAACTAAATATTTTAATGTGCTCAAAAATTAATCTGTGGAGCCGAAGTGGTTGTCAAGCAAAAATGATTTCATTTAGTTTTCAAAATTTTTGATTACCTGCCAACACGTTTAATTAATGGCACAGATGGTAAACAGTTTTACTTTACATAGTTTGCTCCTTTCTCTACAAGAGTATGTCCAAGCTATGGATAGTGGAGATCAATGTTGTTGGCGTCCATGCTTTTTTAGACCGCTCCTGACCTGAAGTTCCAGGGTGAACACAAGATATTACGATTGCTGTACGTTCGTAATGGATACGCTGTTTGTATGTATGAAATGACCTCATAAAATATTATTCTGTATAAAATCAATGAACACGTCGTGTGTATGTGTGAAATGAAAATAGCAAGCATGAAAGTAAGTGGGCAAAAAAAGCTCATTTTCTAATGAAATCATAACCAAATTGAACAATTAGATGTACAGTTAACGTTAGTGAACTGAAGCGTTGGAAAACAACTGTACTAAGTGATTTAAAACACAAGTTTTAATCAATATGTGCACATAAAAATTTTGAGCAGTTACCTCTACATACAGTATTTCTTATCCTTCAAGCTATATAGTTTTTATAACAAAACTTCAATATTTCATAACTGAAGCAACTGGGTTCTTTCTTTTAGTTGAGTGACGGACTACTTCCCAAGAAATAAACTATAAAAACTTTAATGTGTAGCATTCCTTTGAAATCGTTAACGGTTCTATATCCCATATCGAAAAGGGATTTTCGTCAAACGCTTTTCCGCAGAGGGGTGGTAATTATGTTACGCGGATTGTAAACTAAATTCTTTTATCGAACGAGACTGAATCAGCTATATATTAATGGAATTTATTTAAATAGAAAAGTACATTTGTTTTAATGTATTACAAAAGAGGTACAACATGAGACTACAGTGATGACAGTCAGAATAAAAATGTCTAAGAAATTTGCTTAAACTGAGATGAAGGTGGTAATAAGTCTATAATTTGGAAGCACATATCAACAGAACTTCTGAATGTTTGTCGCATTTCTGAAACGTGGCCTGAGAACATTTCCAACGACATCATTATCAAGATTTATATTATCGTTTTTGTTGTTGAAAAACTGTCGAGTTCTGTTACGGAATGTATACAGTTCCTTTCAAAATACTATAGCGTGTTCATCATCTCCAATTGTATGTGAATAAAAATTTTTGAGCACATGTCATTTATTGAAAATCTTACTTCAGTTCCTTTGACGACATAGTATCTGTGTTAATATTGCTTATACCGAATATGAAACAGATAAGATACCACAGTACCTTCAAATAAAGATTAAGCTACTACGTCCATGCTTTTTTAAACCGTTCGTTTCGCAATATTAGTAAATGGAGCCTACTGCGTACAACAAGGCGAAAATCCCTATTAATGTACGAGTACAAAATAAATCCGCAGTATTTGGAAGCGGTAATATCAGTCAAGTATCTGGGTGTGACTATTCGAAATGATCTTAAATGGAATGATCAGATTACGCAAGTAACAGGCAAGGCGAACTCTAGATTGCGGTTTATTGGTAGAATCCTGAAGCGATGCAGACCTTCAACAAAGGAAGTTTCTTACAATACGTTAGTTCGTCCAGTCTTAGAGTATTATTCGTCTGTATGGCACCCTTACAAGTAGAGTCTGATTCAAGAGATTGAGAAGGTCCAAAGAAGAGCGGCAAGATACGTTGCTGGTACAATTAGCCATCGCAAGAGCGTTACAAATCTCATAGGAAGTTTGAAATGGGACACACTTGCAGTTAGACGACCCACTAAACGGAAGGGGCTGCTCACTATATTCCAAAATCCGACCTTCGCCGAGGACGCAGAGCATATATTATTACCACCAACTTTCAAATCGCGCAATGATCACCATTCAAAGATAAGGGTAAATAAGAGCTCGTACTGAGGCGTTCAGACAGTCGTTTTTCCCTCGCGCGTTCTGTGAGTGGAACAAAGGAGGAAATATGACAATTTGAGTATTATTCGTCTGTATTGGACCCTTACCAGTTGAGGCTGATTCAAGAGATTGAGAAGGTCCGAAGAATAGCGGCAAGATTCGTGACAGGTGCATTTAGCCATCGCGAGAGCGTTACAAATGTCATAGAAAGTTTGAATTGTGCCCTCCGCCACACACCGCCTGGTGGCTACAGGACTATATATGTACATGTAGATGTAAGACATGAGAGATGGTTTGTGTTAACTGTCTTTCGCTCAGACTTTTGCATGACGCTTGCATTTAACTGACTATAATATAATATTACGCAGAGAAATACAAATAAAGAAGTTAAAATCTTCTGGGTTATTAGGCCAAGTCATATTTTATTTTAAATGATCCACGTCTCGACTCCTCTTCGGGTATCTTTCTCAGGATCTTGCGGTGTCCACTGTAGATTAAGTCTAAAATGTTGATTTCAAAGAGTTTCTATCTATATTTCAGTTCATTAGGAGGATATTCCTGGCAGAAAATTCAGAAACCACCTCCATTACAATACATACAAGACACTTAGTATGCTGTGATAGCTAGTTGTGTACGCGTACCCAATTGTCGAAGTTCCTCTGAAGTGTTAATGTTGAAATCGTAAATACTTTGTCGCTGTTAATTTTTGTTGTAATGTTACAAATTTGCAGTGTGCTCTTTCTTCAAAGAGAAAAATATGGGTAAAGACTTAACTGATTTTTTCGTTTTGTCAAAATATCAAGTGAACTGAAGAGAGGTTTACAGCACCAGGTATTATCCTACCACATGCTTCTATATCGTAAAATTATTGTCTCTGCAAGCATGGTTTCCTCAAAATATTTATTTCTTAACTCATAAGTGAAACTTGAAATCACCTACAACAGTACAAACGCATAGTGCAAATGCTACTAGAGTGCAGATTTTCATTAATTCTATGCTCGAGATGGTCCATATTCTCGATTAAGTTTGTCATTCGTAAGTAGTGCCAAATGATTAAAACCCTCTAATATCGTTATCTCTTATATGCGTAGACCACTGTTTATATCTCGTTACGTTATTATGAGAAAACTGACATGTGAGTTACATTTTAATGGTAATACAAGTGCTGGAACTACACTGGTGTGCAAAACTTAAGAAAGAAAGTAAATTTCACACTTAGTGTCTCTGCCAAGTGACGTAGCTGGATGAAATGTGGACGACACACAGAATGAACTGCTACAATGTAGTGCAGAAGGTAACTACATAAATACACAATGAAATTAACAGGAACGACACTTTCATAGAGAGGAAATATGTACATTCAAGTCACCGCATTTTTTGACGATACCCTGGACATTACAGAACGGGACACCTAGGAATATTGTCCAACTTGTTAGTTTTGACGGACCGGGTGTTCCAGACAGTAATAATGTTTAACGGGAATGTTGACCTCCATATCTTCGAACACGGTACACTTATTTGTCAACGTCATTTTGTCACTGTAGTCCCTATCTATGTATGTCTTTTCAGGTGTGAATTCGATCCTGAACCCAGACTTACAGATGACGATGGGCGACAGTACTAAACTGCGTTGGTGAAGGAGTGCTTCCAACGTGAGGATATTTGGCGAAGGGTCTTCCCTGTCCGTCCCCTTGCTTCAATCATATCGATTGCCTTTTGCGATGCAATGGAGCATTTCCACAAGCAACAACGACTCTCAAGCGAATGTCCACTCTGCTGGTGGAGGAATGAAATTCCCTACCACCACAACGCCTTACGAATCTTGTGGCCAGCACGGGAGCACACTGCAGACTATTCATTGGCGTTTCTTCCGATCAGACACCTGATTAAGAACCGTGTCCCGCTTTTTGTAATGTCCTAGGGGCCATCATAAAACGCGACTGCAGTAAAATTTTGTCTTTCAATAAGACTGTCATTCCTCTTCGTTTCATAGTGTGTTTGTTTCCCTTACCCTCTGCACTACACAGACCAACTGTTTGTATATGTCGTCCCAGTTTCATCGAACAATATAGCTTGGCAGTGACACATCATGCGAGGGATACAATCCACCTTAAGGAGACCACATCCTACCTGTCTAACCCATGTTAATTTAGGCAAGTATTTGACCCAAGCAGGGCCTTCATATTTTTACTGTATGTTACATGATGCTATTAGAGTCAACTGTATTAAAATCTGCTTTATCCATTCTACAGTTTTCAACATTCATAGTGCGCCTAATAGAATGTAGTAATGTGGACACGTTGGGAGTGTGCATCTCACGGGGAGCGTGCAAGGGATAAGTCCCTGTAGACACGTTGTTCTCTGTGCCCTCGGTGGCTCAGGTGAATAGAGCGTCTGCCATGTAAGCAGGAGATCTCGGATTCGAGTCCCGGTCGGGGCACACATTTTCAACATTCCCCAATGAAGTATAACAACGCCTGGTTGTAGATCGGGTGTCCATTTAATTCTAAGAAGACTGAGTTCCGTACTCCCTCTACTGAGACGTCTTTTACATCGCCAAAGGATCTGGTTTCCTGTATATGAAGCGGGATCCTAAACTCCCATTTACAGATATATTTTTAGATCACCGAATGAGCTACCCTCCCGCCTGACAAGGGAGAGACACTCTCACTCCACTTTAAGTGCTACCCAGCTGTCGCACTTCCTGTCCCAAAAGTGAAGAAAAAACTTTTACCAATGACCATAACCCATCACTGAGCTTCCATTGAGAAAGCAGATATGAACATCTCACCGGCTTTCCGGCAACATCCAGTTTTGCACGATAAGTGTTTCTTTGAACAGAGCTGAGAACTGGTAAAAATGATGTGTTCTGCAGAGGCTAAAAGCGTGACACGGTAAATTATGCTGGACTGTTTTAGCCAGTCAGGACTGCAAAATGGGTGTGAAATATTGACCCACATGCGTCGCTGGCACCCAGGCCTACGAAAAGCAACCATAGACGCCTATCTGTTGGTCAGTGTCTGATGACCCTAGTAGCTTTGCGGCCTTATTTTCAGCGGCCCCTACCCCCTCATATTATTAAATATTGTGAACAGACGTCCTCTGGTATCCCAGCAACGGGGCAGACATTTAAACACGGCTGATACAACTGATTACTTTAAATCCGGGTGTTGCATACCCACAGCACAATCCTTCTGCTCCTCTTAAGCTGGAACCGGCAACAGCGAGAGCGACAACCTAAGAGAGGAATCTCCAGAATCCTGATTCCCAATGACAACCTTCAGTTGGCTGAAACGACGCTTCATTAATTCACCAATTTAGAGGACCATGTTGAGAAAGCTCACTGGAGATGTGATTTGAACCACCTGATATGGTGCTAAAAACGTGGCAAAATCTTAGAAGTGATTTTCTGTCCCCTGGAAACGTCTTAATGTATATTTTGTCCCCAGCTCTAGGGAGGTTCGACTCTTTGCCTCATTATGTGGGATGAGATCCCTTTCGGGTGCAGATCCGATCTTACTGATGTTATTTTATGCAGCTTCCCAAATCTTTTTAGTGACCTTAGGATCAGTATCTTTAGGAAGAAGGTCATTACTTGACTACAGGTTGGGAAATGATGAGTTTACATAAGATGAGAAAAAGTGTTCTTATGAGTCTCTTGCACGTCCATATTATACTCTTACTGCTACCTCCAAATAACCCGTTTTACTATGGGGTAGGAGACCTAGAGAATCGAACAACACCTTGACTGTAGGGCGCTACATCGTATAGAACTAAGGTTTCCCCACGTGGGTGTTGGAGTCGGGTTTCGCAGTCAAGCATACTTTGGAATGGCTCAATAATGTATGGACGACATCATTTAACTTAGCACAAGATAATTTCCCTTTAACCTTCATAATTGTCTTATACACCCCAGGTGCCCTCCACATAAGGAATGATGAAAGTACTTAATCAACTAAGTGACCAGCTCTTGAAGCAAGTAGATCTTATACTTGCCGTCATAGCACGTATATAAACAAAGGTAGTGTTGTAGGCCCTTTGCTGTTCCATATCTATATCTATATAAACGATTTGGGAGACAATCTGAGAAGCCGTTATGGACTGTTTGCAGACGACGCTGTCGTCTATCGGCTAGTAAGGTCATCAGAAGATCAAAACAAATTGCAAAACGATTCATAAAAGCTATGTGTATGGGGCGAGAAATGGCAGTTGACCCTAAATAACGAAAATGTGAGGTCATATACATCAGTGCTAAAAGGAATCCGTTAAACTTCGGTTACACGGAAAAACAATCAAATTTAAAGACCGGAAATTCAACCAAATACCTAGGAATTACGATTACGAAGAACATAAGTTCGAAGGAACGCATAAAAAATGTTGTGGGGAAGCTAACCAAAGACTGCGTTTCATTGACGGGACACTTAGAAAATATAACAGATCTACTAAGGAGACTGCCTATAATACGCTTGTCCGTCCTCTTTTAGAATACTGTAGCGCGGAGAGGGATCCTTAGAGGATAGAATTGACGGAGCACATCAAAAAAGTTCAAAGTAGGGCAGCACGTTTTGTATTATCGTGAAATAGAGGGGAGAGTGACGCTGAAATGATATAGGATTTGGGATGTACATCATTAAAACAAAGGCGTTTTTCGTTGCGGAGGACTCTTCTCACGAAATCCCAGTCACCCACTTTCTCCTCCAAAAGCGGAAATATGTTGTTGGCACCGACCTACATAGAGAAAATCGATCACCATGATAAAATAAGGGAAATCGGAGCTCGTACGGAAAGATATAGGTGTTAATTTTTTCCTCTCGCTATACTAGATGCAGAAATGTGAAGGTGGTTCGATGACCCCTCTGCCAGGCACTTAAATGTGATTTGCAAAGTACTTATGTAAATGTAGAACCCTTTCTTAAGCGAATGCCTTGGTACCCCATTCTCCCGTTTAAGTTGTTCTTTTATTTTCAATAATCGAGGATCCGAGCCCTGTTTTTCGGGTTACCCTCCGAACAGCGGTGCAATCATCATGAGGTCTGTCCCACACAAGGCGTTTCTTTCTTGCCTTCTGGAAGATTCACAGCGTCAGATTCATGCTGAAACAGTAATCTAAGGACGTCAGCCAGGCGGTTTTCCATACACCTCATAAAATGAATGTTAGAACGGAATGAAGATATCAGCACAGCCAACTGGGCTGTCCTCACCACCCTCCATGGTCGGGCTACCACACGTAAAGGCCTGGTTGTCAGGGTGGGCGGAATGGCGAATGTTCAAGATAAAACTTGAATCGTTCCTTTGAGCTGGAGACATAACTGATAGGCTTCCTCTCTGCCTTCTTCCATGTAGCAGGACAGAAGTGACTCCTGAATTGGCGGCGTCCGTATGCAAGACAAACTCTCAATCAAAATGTGGTACAGCCAGGATGGCACACTAGCCAGTGCCACTCAGTGCGTGGAAGGATACCTCCTGACCGTCATACCACTGAAAGTACTTACCCTCCATCTGCAGTTGGTTAAGGGGGGCTGCCAGCTGTACAAAGTTGTGAATAAATTTTCAGGAACTTTGACCATTTCTATTAATATAATTATATCATTTTTATCGTTAGGTCTGAGGAAGAGATGAAAAGGCTTTGTTCGACCATGGTCCATCCTCACGCCTCCACTGGACACAAGATGACCAACAAATGAGGTGTCTTTTCGAGTCAGATTGTCTTGAGGAGCTTTTATAGTTATCTTAGTTTCCTACAGACTGCATAATACTTGTCTTCTGTGAGTCAGATGCTTACTGAAGGTTTTCCTGTAAATACACAAACCACAGAACTGTATTATATTCCAAGAGATTCCACCCCATACCAAATGAAGTAAGGGATTTCCATCCTACTGTAGAGGCACCTGTGATAGACATATCATGTGGAGAATGATAGAAAGTTGTGCTGCTAAATTTGAGAACCAAAAAGATTCGTGACGTTTAGGACGAGATCAAGGGACTAATTATACTATCAGCCAAATGTTGATCAGTACTTCTTCTATCATCTTTATTGGTGATAATCAGTACCGTTAGTGCCAAACCGGCACCTCACTCGTCAGCAAGCTCTTTTCCTGGAATCGTCGGTGATCTTCAGCCTGTCGGTCTGTACCATCTCAAGACTTCCTACAAGGCATCGCTCTTTTCTTTCCTCATGCGGTATATATCAAAGGCGACTGCGCTGGCTCAGCGGAGCGCACCCCAATCTTGTGCTGTTGCCTACACCAAAAATCCTTTTCCCCCGATCCTAAATTTAAACGTAATTACCTTTTCATCATAAACCAATACACACATGGTGTGCTCTAGGAAACTGCACCATAGGAACACGTCATTTCTCAAACCTCCAATAATGGTGAATTCAGTTGCCCAGAAGAGACTCTGAATCCCAAGATACAATTGCACCTTGCCCACCGTCTCTCATTCATAGTGTGACACACTGTATTCGCCTTCTGTATAGCTGGTATGTTACAAAATATACCAGAAATTTTACTCTACCATTGCTAGTTCACCAGTGTCACATTACTGTCAGAATCTAACAGCACCCAGAACCGGATCATGATTCATGACAACACACACTAACGGTAAATTAGCCCCTGCGAGAGCCTGACCTTACTACAACGTTTTATTCACCAGCTCTGACATAAACAGCGGCCAGTGCTTACACGCCATCGGCTCTGTCCACCCTTTTCTTATGGTACTGGACAGTCTCATACTAACTCCTTGGCATGGTTGTTTAGAAGACATGCCCTTGCACTACTCGATTTGACATTATTTTCATAATACAAGTGACACATCTTTGCTTTTGCGTTCCTGAATCGGATGGTGGTGGAACACGCTTTTCATCGCTGATGCAGACATTCTGGATGACAAATAAGAAGATGTATAACACAGTTTCTCATTCAGGAACACCAAGCGCAAAGACATCATCACGATGCGGACATATTCGATATACTGCACCAAAAGTTTATCGTGTCTCTGAATACGGTAAAAATTATTGACTCACCAGGTCATGGCGATACCGTCTAGTCAAATTGTCCTCTAAAAGCCGTCGCTGGAACACATCCAATCTTTCCTCCTCACAAGAGGTTCCGAAACGGTTCTACGCAGCTTCCCACGACGCAGGTGGTTGATACCATGGAATGTAGCCAAATCAGCAATGCACAAGATAGCCTCTTACTATTGGAAGCACACAGCTGCAACTCATATACCACTTGTTCATTAACGTCAATTGATACACTGGCGATACTTTGCACTATAGACCAGAGGGGGTTGAATAATTAAGTAATTTCCACCCTTCTAATGGCTCCGCCGATTGATCTCAGACTTTTGTTGCCGATCGGTCTGTCCAGGAACAGAAACCTCATTCCGACTTATGTTGCGAACTGAGCAGGCGATTCTCAAACACGTGTCGCGTAATCTTATCACAAATTCTCGAACTGAAGCCTTCTGCTTAGGGTCTGTATTAATTAAGGGTAGATCTCGGACTCAAATGCCTAAATGAGTGAACACGTGATTGTGAATGGGTGCAGAATCTATCATCAAGTTAATTTTGCTTTGAAAACCACCAAGAAGTAGGCTAGAAAGTAAACAAGCATCACTTACTTCACCCACAGTGTTAGTGTAATGCTGAGATAACAGCAAGCTGCACCCCACAACTGTTGTCCCAGCTCCATAATAGGGCCGTCTGCTTCCTCGTCCCAGCAGTGTTTTCGTAAGGTATGGTATGCCGAAGATCCCTCTCTGATTCTTGACCATTCACCTCTTTATCGTATTCTGAAACACAAAAATCAAAATACACATTACAATACAAAATTATTTTATTGTACCACTAAGCAGGTTCAGAATCCTGCCACCAAAGTAAAACTACTCTTTGCTACCACTGAAGCGGTAGGGAGCTGGTTGTGGAGTGGTTATATACTGGAGTAACAAAATTATGTGTTCCTGAACAGCAGTCAAAACAATTTACAATTATCATAAATGCAAATTAATAGTAAGCAAATTGGTGACTATTGAATTATGCAGTTAAATCTGAATTTCACCTCATCAGCAAATACGGTGTTTGGACTGCATGAATGTCAGTTAATAATTTTAAAAAAATTACCAAGACCGACACACGCAAGTGAGCCCAAAATATGTTGTTGTTGTTGTGGTCTTCAGTCCTGAGACTGGTTTGATGCAGCTCTCCATGCTAATCTATCCTGTGCAAGCTCCTTCATCTCCCAGTACCTACTGCAACCTACATCCTTCTGAATCTGCTTAGTGTATTCATCTCTTGGTCTCCCTCTATGATTTTTACCCTCCACGCTGCCCTCCAAAGCTACATTTGTGATCCCTTGATGCTTCAGGACAGTCCTACGAGCCGTGTTGTGCCACAAACTTCTCTTCTCCCCAATCCTATTCAATACCTCCTCATCAGTTACGCGATATATCCACCTATTCTTCAACATTCTTCTGTAGCACCACATTTCGAAAGCTTCTATTCTCTTCTTGTCCAAACTATTTATTGTCCATGTTTCACTTCCATACATGGCTACACTCCATACAAATACTTTCAGAAACGACTTCCTGACACTTAAATCTATACTCGGTGTTAACAAATTTCTCTTCTTCAGAAACGCTTTCCTTGCCATTGCCAGTCTACATTTTATATCCTCTCTACTTCGACCATCATCAGTTATTTTGCTCCACAAATAGCAAAACTCCTTTACTACTTTAAGTGTCTCATTTCCTATTCTAATTCCCTCAGCATCACCCGACTTAATTCGACTACATTCCATTATCCTTGTTTTGCTTTTGTTGATGTTCATCTTATATCCTCCTTTCAAGACACTGTCCATTCCATTCAACTGTTCTTCCAAGTCCTTTGCTGTCTCTGACAGAATTACAATGTTATCGGCGAACCTCAAAGTTTTTATTTCTTCTCCCTGGATTTTAATACCTACTCCAAATTTTTCTTTTGTTTCCTTTACTGCTTGCTCAATATACAGATTGAATAACATCGGGGAGAGGCGACAACCTTGTTTCACTCCCTCCCCAACAACTCCTTCCCTTTCATGCCCCTCGACTGTTATAACTGCCATCTGCTTCCTGTACAAATTGTAAATAGCCTTTCGCTCCCTGTATTTTACCCCTGCCACCTTTAGAATTTGAAAGAGAGTATTCCAGTCAACATTGTCAAAAGCTTTCTCTAAGTCTACAAATGCTAGAAACGTAGGTTTGCCTTTCCTTAATCTTTCTTCTAAGATAAGTCGTAAGGTCAGTATTGCCTCACGTGTTCCAACATTTCTACGGAATCCAAACTGATCTTCCCCGAGGTCGGCTTCTATCAGTTTTTCCATTCGCCTGTAAATAATTCGTGTTAGTATTTTGCAGCTGTGACTTATTAAACAGATAGTTCGGTAATTTTCACATCTGTCAACACCTGCTTTCTTTGGGATTGGAATTATTATATTCTTCTTGAAGTCTGAGGGTATTTCGCCTGTCTCGTACATCTTGCTCACCAGATGGTAGAGTTTTGGCAGGACTGGCTCTCTCAAGGCCATCAGTAGTTCTAATGGAATGTTGTCTACTCCCGGGGCCTTGTTTCGACTCAGGTCTTTCAGTGCTCTGTCAAACTCTTCACGCAGTATCGTATCTCCCATTTCATCTTCATCTACATCCTCTTCCATTTCCATAATATTGTCCGCAAGACACTAGACCCTTGTATAGACCCTCTATATAATCCTTTCTCCTTTCTGCTCTCCCCTCTTTGCTTAGAACTGGGTTTCCATCCGAGCCCTTGATATTCATACAAGTGGCTCTCTTTCCTCCAAAGGTCACTTTAATTTTCCTGTCGGCTGTATCTATCTTACCCCTAGTGAGATAAGCCTCCACATCCCTACATTTGTCCTCTAGCCACGCTTGCCTAGCCATTTTGCTCTTCCTGTCAATCTCCTTTTTGAGACGTTTGTATTCCTTTTTGCCTGCTTCATTTACTGGATTTTTATATTTTCTCCTTCCATGAATTAAATTCAATATTTCTTCTGTTACCCAAGGATTTCTACCAGCCCTCGTCTTTTTACCTACTTGATCCTCTGTTGCCTTCACTACTTCGTCCCTCAGAGCTACCCATTCGTCTTCTACTGTATTTCTTTCCCCCGTTCCTGTAAATTGTTCCTTTATGCTCTCCCTGAAACTCTGTACAACCTCTGGTTCTTTCAATTTATCCAGGTCCCATCTCCTTAAATTCCCACCTTTTTGCAATTTCCTCAGTTTTAATCGACAGTTCATAACCAATTGATTGTGGTCAGAGTCCACATCTGCCCCTGGAAATGTCCTACAAATTAAAACCTGGTTCCTAAATCTCTGTCTTACCATTATATAATCTATCTGATACCTTTTAGTATCTCCAGGATTCTTCAATGCATACAACCTTCTTTTATGATTCTTGAACCAAGTGTTAGCTATGATTAAGTTATGCTCTGTGCCAAATTCTAACAGACAGCTTCCTCTTTCATTTCATAGCCCCCATCCATATTCACCTACTATGTTTACTTCTCTCCCTTTTCCTACTGCCGAATTTCAGTCACCCATGACTATTAAATTTTCGTCTCCCTTCACTACCTGAATAATTTCTTTTATCTCATCATACATTTCTTCCATTTCTTCGTCATCTGCAGAGCTAGTTGGCATATAAACTTGTACTACTGTAGTAGGCATGGGCTTCGTGTCTATCTTGGCCACTATAATACGTTCACTATGCTGTTTGTAGTAGCCTACCCGCACTCCTACTTTTTTATTCATTATTAAACCCACTCCTGCATTACCCCTATTTGATTTTGTATTTATAGCCCTGTATTCACCTGACCAGAAGTCTTGTTCCTCCTGCCACCGAACTTTACTAATTGCCACTATATCTAACTTATCCATTTCCCTTTTTAAATTTTCTAACCTACCTGGCCGATTAAGGGATCTGACATTCCACGCTCCGATCCGTAGAATGCCAGTTTTCTTTCTCCTGATGACGATGTCCTCTTGAGTAGTCCCCTCCCGGAGATCCGAATGGGGGACTATTTTACCTCCGGAATATTTTACCCAAGAGGACACCATCATCATTTAATCATACAGTAAAGCTGCATGCCCTCGGGAAAAATTACGGCTGTAGTTTCCTCTTGCTTTCAGCCGTTCGCAGTAACACAACAGCTAGGCCGTTTTGGTTAATGTTACAAAGCCAGATCAGTAAATCACCAAGACTGTTGCCCCTGCAACTACAGAAAAGGCTGCTGCCCCTCTTCAGGAACCACACGTTTGTCTGGCCTCCCAATAGATACCCCTCCGCCGGCCGAAGTGGCCGAGCGGTTAAAGGCGCTACAGTTTGGAACCGCACAACCGCTATGGTCGCAGGTTCGAATCCTGCCTCGGGCATGGATGTGAGTGATGTCTTTAGGTTAGTTAGGTTTAAGTAGTTCTAAGTTCTACGTGACTTATGACCACAGCAGTTGAGTCCCATAGTGCTCAGAGCCATTTGAACCATTTTTAGATACCCCTCCGTTGTGGTTGCACCTACGGTACGGCTATCTGTATCGTTGAGGCACGCAAGCCTCCCCACCAACGGCAAGGTCCATGGTTCATGGGAGTTATGTAAGTAATTTAATCTGGAAGACATGTTAACCACCATATGGCGTTACAGATTAACAGACGGTTACTGGTCAAGAACATCAAGTGGAAAAATCAGTAACTACATTTACCAACTGCACAAACGGCTAAAGGTCTCATGATATACTCCTACCATGCCTACGTCAAAATAATTTAAAATACTAAGGAGGCGCAACTAGGCTTTTTACAGACAACTGCAGGTCAATAACGCCAGTTGATGCAACCGGTAACTGTACTTAACAGTTGAGGAATTGGTTCAAGGCTCAACGATAAATACATACAACGGTGAAGCCAAAACAATTTAAGGTACTTAGATTTTGAACACCAGTTTTGTTAAGTGACACAATGCCTCAGCCATGAAGAACAGCTTACGGGAACACTGGTCAGCCTGAGTGACCAATTTCAGTATAAAGACCTTAATGAGCATTTAAATTAGACACAGCATAACTGAAGCTTTACAGTTAGTGAAGACACTTCAGAATGTTAATGAAATTTGGTTAAAGTATGGAAATTGATCAGTAACCAATTTTTGAGAAGTTTTAAGCTTGTATCTGAACATGCCTCCGCAGGCAGGTGGTTTATCGATCTTTTTAAGACCGTAAGCTTTACGGCGTTATGATCAAAACACTAGGTACAAGGCGTGAAAGACGTAAGAGCCTCACGGGAAATCACTTATCGCACACAGGGTTCCACAAACTACTGAGCCGAGCTAATATTAAAGACAGCCTTCAGTGTTGCTTAAATTAACTTCAGGAGGATTTAAACTAAAGCAGTTACATTAAAACATATAGGAAATTAATTATAATTATATAGACCCCATTATTGCTGCCATATAGAATTCAAACACAGGATACAAATGTAAGGCAAAGGGATAATATGATGGGTTACGGACAGGCACGCAACGACAGCAGCTGACCAAAAATACAGAAGGAATCAGCTAAGCCCGCTGGGCAGAAACGGCAGAGAAACCAATCACAACTTAAGTTTCTTGAATTTTACCTGGCAGATCGAATATTCCATCATTTTTCCGGATTGTATGGCGAATATTGTTAGCTGTTTTACCTATATTTCGGCTGGCAACCTTTCAGGCATTCACAAGGTGACTCGGTTGCAAGATTCTGAAAGAAGATTAGACTATGGAGCAAACACGCATTTGTACCACAGAGTAACGAGCTTTAAAAATCTTACTAACGAGTGACCTTAAAAATGGCTGATATTCGTCTGCCGAAACATCAGTTCAAGAATTAATACTATCCCGGACGCACTCTCGAAAAATGATAAAATCAAAATCAAAAGCTAATATTCTAATAAAATACAAGGTAATGTTGTAATAAAATACAAGACACCAATGAATAAAACGCGTGTGCAAAGCACTGTTTAGGTAATACACCGGACAAATGGTTTACAATTGACTTTATAGAAAAATTTGACATAAAGCGCGGCCTTGCGTATACAAAAAATCAAGCCACGCTACACAGTAACATGGGGAAGGCAAAGAAATCAAATTACAATCCACGTTCACCACAAATATGAATTTACTTCCAGATAAGCGGCTAGACACAACCTGACGAAAAACACAAACAAACAACTTTGCTAATAACGTAAAATATGGGGAACGTGCGCAAATACCAGATAGAGCCGAAAGCAACCAGGATTATATGGGTCACTCATCAACAAAATTACTGCCTGCTACAAACGGCCTCACTATATAGCCCAAACGCTAAGCACACAACGGCTCCACGAGCAGGCCTGCAGCCTCCAACAGTAGCGTAGACGGCAGTTACCCTCCAACTGGCGTGATGGTGGAAATAGTTGTCCACAGGCGTGGCCACCACCTTCCAGGTATGTCCTAAGCAAACCCGGACTTCGAACTCTGTACGCCGGTGCCTGCACGTCACTTACACCTTACTTTCCGAGCACGCTCACATATCGCTGCCCGCCGCTGCTTACACGCCCTATTGCTGACAGGCGTTCTCCGGCGTCGTTGTAGTGGGGCAGTGACATACACAGGGCAGCTACAATCGAATACTGAGCGTCAATTACGTCGCTCGTTTAAGACACAGCTACGTTCATATCGATTCGTTTGTCAGATGTAGGCATTCAGGTGGATGGCCACCTTGTACTGTCTGAGAGAAATAGGCTGAAGGTTAACACTAGGTTTCCAGATAATCCCTTGTTTACCAAATAATAATTAACAACACACGATGCCAAGCAGTTCATTCCCTCAACGCCATCTCCTACACAAAACGGATCCTGCAATTGCATAAGCTTCAGCTAAACATAGGAAATAAACAGAAGTAAAAGAATATTCTAATATAGGTGACCGAATGCATGCGGGATTCTACAGCCAAAAGCCACTTCAACATTTTCATATATTCAGGAACTGCTAAAGATCATTTCCTCTGAAAAGAATATCTTTGTGTTTACAAGTAGACTCTAGTTTTTGCCATCCTGAAACCAGGACTCTTCCGTCGATTCAAATTCAGTAGACATTTAAGATAGTATTAATTTTTAAAAATAATAAACGCGCGTAACCTAATACTTCTCAGAGGTTATACAGTGAACACGACCCAAAGTAAGACAAGGACAATGGATTGCAGTCCAGTTAATTAAGGGGATGGTGACAGAATCTGGAAACTAAGATACTGAAGAAAAGCATAATATTTTCACTGTCTGGGCATTAAAATAAGTGATAGTGACCAAAGCTGGTATGCAAAATGGCTATAGCAAGAAAAGTTTGTGTGCAAGAGAGGGATTTGTTAACCTCTAATATAAATCTTCCAATTAAATGTCTTCTCTGTTGTTACTGCCATCAGTGTGCCCTTGTACAGATACAAAACGTTGGCAGTAAGCAGTTTAAATCAGAAGGGAAGTGAACATGGGGTATTACAGAATATGTCTGAACATTGGGTTGGTAA
This sequence comes from Schistocerca serialis cubense, assembly GCF_023864345.2. Taxonomy (NCBI): domain Eukaryota; kingdom Metazoa; phylum Arthropoda; class Insecta; order Orthoptera; family Acrididae; genus Schistocerca; species Schistocerca serialis. The sequence continues at coordinate 231,929,369 of NC_064645.1, forward strand.
ATCGAATAACTAACAACGATGTCGTGAAAAGAAATAGTGAAAAAATGTAAGGGACATCTTGATCAATGGAATTTACAGGACATCAACGAACTGTCAATTTTGATATGGAATGATGTGCAGGTGCAAGTTGTACAGGGGGGCTAGTGAACGAATGCGGGAAGAAGGCTCAAGTGGGTGCATATGGAAGCAAAATCCAAAGATAAGAGGCTTGCACTTAAAAGGCTACTGTGAAGGCCTTCAAGAAGCCAGTTTTCCGAATAAAGAGAACTACACTATACCCACTGAATCGAAAATAACGCTAGAAAATTGCCTGCAACTGCGCGAAATCGCTGCAGCAGTCACCAGTTTAGAAACCGTGGCAGTAGCAATGACCTCGAATATGTTATTGAAGCCATCCTCAGGGCAACAGTTTCTACATTTGAGATGAATGAGAGTCATCCGAATGCGAAAATCATTAGTCCAACTAAAGCAGCAGATACTACAGAATGAGCATTTTAGCAATACAACGCTATCGGGGATCTGGTGTCCCCTGACGATCATCGTTGCTGAAGACGAATTATCTGAAGTGACGCTAGGTCACATTTGCTTCATGCAGCTAATATCTCCGGTAAAAGCACCTATGATGGCATGTGGTAGACGCGAAGTCAACTCCGTACTTACACTCGCGGATAAAGTGTTTATGATGATAGATCAAGCAACCACGTTGTTAGTGATGCAGGTAGTTAACAAACGAGCTTTGGCGACAGGAATCGCCATTGGGAAGCAGCAGCAAATAAACGTTGTGAAATGCTGGCGCGCCAAACTTCACGCTAGCTCGCGTGCAGGCCCGGCCTGCCACTCAGCTTTGCTCGTCCTTCTCGGAAGTACGCGGGAAACGCGACATTTCATTTATCGTTGCACAGCGGCATTTTAATATCGCCAAAATTCTCTGCGTGCGGCAAAATAGTGGTCTCAGAGATGTTTACCCTTTAGTATTTATTTGTACACCGAAGGACATTAACTGGTTCACAGGTAATCTAGCGATCTGTCGTCCCAATCCTTTAAAATGAATGAGAGTGGCAGAAGAGAGGGATTAGAATTCTCAGTTTGCATAATCGACGGTTACGTTATAGTACCATGCAGAAAGAGCTTGAACTTTCAGATGGGAATGAAAGAGCAAAAAATTACAATGATCGACAGATGGGATTCATTGTTCTGTAAATCAAGAAGCACTTTGTACTAAACTTGCAGGCATTGAGCACTTGAAGAAGTTTTTAGTACACATAGTAAAATTTCTGAAGTTATACTCATTATTCCAAATCTGCTCTGAGCACTATGGGACTTAACAGCTATGGTCATGAGTCCATACTCATTATTCCACAACACTGTTCAATGGAAACGAACAAATAGTATGAAGACTTCGTATATTAGTGAAAAGAGCATTGGAAGTCAAGGGGCATGCCTGAAACGGTTTCTTTATTTCAGTATTGCTAATGTAGAATTTATGAAGGAAAAAGGAGTGTAGCAACAAAAATTGGAATATATGGAATGGTTTGCAGACCTCGCATTTTAAGTGAACTAGAATTCACACTGCCCGAAGTAAGTGAACGGAAAGTGACGTCTTTCTGATTTGATGGGAATGAATTTAGAATGATAATCACGTTGTTAAATAGACTCATTCTGACAAAGACAATCCAATTCACCAAGTTCACTGCCGTTAGACAAAGCATGAGGTATGGATAATTCACTCTGGCTTTGCAATAATTACAAAGATAGTTTTCTAATCGTTCCGAGGACACTCACTCTAACAACTGTTTTCGAGCTGATTTCAATATCGTTTGCAGTTTCGGTTGAAAACATCCATGTGGAGATGTAACTGATTGATCTGTAAGATAATTTCAGTTTTAGTTATAAGTATTTTTACATTAAAAGTGTCCGGGACGGCTAAATTGCTTTTCTCGTATAGATTTCCCATGTCTCCATAATGAGGTTCCAAAAGTGCTACAGTATTTCGATTGACATAGTTGTGTGGAACACATTTTCCGATTATGAAACTAAATAAGTCATGATTTCGTACCAACTTCAGCGCGAAACTTTCTGAAATTGTCTGCATCTGTCCATATGCCGACAGTTTGTACTAGATACAAATTACATTGTTTCCAGGGCACCAAAATAATCAATCAGTACAGAAAACTTGTTTTGTCTGTGATCTATGTCGTTGAGAAATGTGACATATAAAACCAATTCGTATGCGGTATGACTGTATTGCTACTTAAATGTGACGCATTTGCTGTTTCACCTCTTCCGTGTCCTTGTCCTCAGACAGCGCGGCGTGGCGGTGGGGGAAATGTAAATAACGGCTGAGAACTTTGGTACTTGGGCCCGAGCATGGGCCTTGAACTGAAATCTTGGCCACCACATGTTTAGAGACTTGCAATGCCAAGTACTGCACAGCAGATAGAGTTGTCAGTACTGACAGTTGCTAAGTTGATCCTCACCACACGAAGCGTAGGCTAAGCATCCGTTATTCCAGAAGAAGTAAGCAGACCGAAGAAAGACACAAGGGAAGCAACATAACCCAGTGTGCTGCTATGACCAGCATTGTGGTGATCCACACACAAGCTGCACATGTCGATGTGCTTACCCAGACAGCCTCAATTGTTGGTAGTTGGTGAGACAAACTGCGAAATGCCTCAAGAAAACTAAGTTACATACAAACAGGGCATACCTTGAAAGTGATGAGAAGTATGTCATCACAGTTAATCAAAGCACAGTTTCGAGACTGGCCCAGCAATTAATGACAGTTCGACCATACATGCAGACAACCAGTCCTGCTTGATTACACTGTCACACCAGTTGTACGTAAGGGACAAAAAGCAAGCCACTGTTATCTGACCAATACAGAGTCTAATGTAAGCATGCTGTAACTTGGCCAGGCTGTGAACACAACAGTGGCCAGACCTATCCAATTTACGGCAGCAAACAATTCACCTATAACAATGTATGGTAAATGTGAGGAGGAAGTAGACCTGGGTTTCACCAGGAAGTTCAAGTGGAAGCTCGTGCTCACAAGTGTGGTTGGACCAATATTACAACTGGGCTTCAGTAGTAAACTAAGGATGGAGATAAATTTAAGTGCTGTGCAGATTTTCGTAGGTAGTGAAGTCATTAAAGATCCTACAGGCAGTAGCACTACACATTACAGGAGACCAGAAATGAAGCTGACATCCAAAATGGAGAACTTCAACATACAAGAGTGTACTACGTTAAAACAACACCTGACCAGCCAGTCATTTAACAGCCAAGAATATCAGTGCCTGATTGTCTTACTGCAGTGAAAGCAGAGACTGAAGAGATCGTGCAAGCGCCATTGTATGCAGATCCAACAGGTTGTAAGCATCAAAAATGTGTTTCGTAAACAAGAGAGTTGAAATGTGGAGGCCCTGTAGAGATTAGCACGCCGTAATTGCATGTATATTTTTCACCTCTTATCCCATTCCTAATGTAAGTGAGTACACAAATGTGCAATCCGAGGCTACTATCTCCAGTCTGGTTAATTGTAAAAAGCCTTGTAACCATGTGGTGTCACCGCCAGACACCACACTTGCTAGGTGGTAGCCTTTAAATCGGCCGCGTTCCGTTAGTATACGTCGGACCCACGTGTCGCCCCTTCAGTGATTGCAGACCGAGCGCCACGACACGGCAGGTCTAGTCTAGAGAGACTCCCTAGCACTCGCCCCAGTTGTACAGCCGACTTTGCTAGTGATGGTTCACTGTCTACAAACGCTCTCATTTGCAGAGACGACAGTTTAGCATAGCCTTGTACAGCCGACTCTGCTAGTGATGGTTCACTGTCTACATACGCTCTCATTTGCAGAGACGACAGTTTAGCATAGCCTTCAGCTACGTCATTTGCTACGACCTGGCAAGGCGCCATATTCAGTTACTATGAATGTATTCTGAACAGATAATATTGTGAAACGTGTACCGCCAAGAGCGACGTTCATTATTAATGGATTAATGTTAAGTATCAAACTAATTACGTCCGCTTTCTGAATTCTAATTCCTTGTCACGTTCCAGACCTCATGTCAGTATAGCCCTTCCCTCCTCACGCCAACCTGCGTGACCTAAAACGTGTGCATTTCGGCCTCCACTAGTAACACGGTGTTGGCTCTTCTGCCAACACAACAAACCATATACTGCTCGCTAAAGAATAAATACGCAAAACTGCAGTAACAACACGTTTTGGTCTTTCTTGCACATCTATGTTTGCCATTCTTTCCACAAAATGTCACCAACAGTGACAAGGATTCATAGATGAGGTGTCAAATGGACTGTGTTTATGTTTCGTTTATTTGGATTGTTTTCTGATATCTTCTCAAATGGAAGCATTGCATGAGGAACACATCAGAGTAAGGTCCATCAGGATATGCAAATATGGTCTAATCATAAACGAAGCCAAATATGCTGTGTCAGATAACATTGTTCAGGCATATTGTTTCAGCAGCTGGTATTTGTCTGTTGCACTAGAAGATCGATCTCATTAAGGACTTACCATGATCAATGGTTTCCAACAATTAAGAAGATGCTTGGGAGTCATAAATTTCTATCAACCACAAGTACCGGGAACAGCAGGGATTCATTCACCTGCAATTAATTATTTCGCTCTGTAGAGATAAAACTGCGTAATAAGAGTATGACATATATTCAGACATTAATGTCATTTTAGATCAAGAAAAATATGGGAGGTATGAATCTCCTTCTATCTTCTGCATCGGTCCACTCTTCAGAGCATGAGCATCTCTTGTTGCTCGGTTGTACTATATTTGAAACAATAATTGGCAGTTATTGTTTAGTCTATGTTTCAAAAATAATACTACTACCTTTCACTGATGGTGTGTAGAGTTTTTTTTTTTTTTTTTTTTTTTTTTTTACATTTCAATGTTAATTGCCTTGGAAGGAGGTAAGTTTGGTGATGTGTTGATTTGCATGGCATTCATGTACCATTGCATGCACATTTCCACAATACAGAAAAAGTCAGACCTTACAATCTAATTTTCCTTAACTAAGTCAGATTAACGTTTACTAGTGTGATGCAAACGATTTTGTCGCATAGTATTTCACACCATCACAGTCCACAATCACCTAACTTATCTGTTCACCAGTTAAGATCCTAACCCTGACAATTATTAATGTAGGTAACCCAATATATTTAAATAACTATCTGCAGTAGAGGTAAACCGATACCGACACTATCACTTTTTAATGATTTTTTTCGATATTCTATTCCTGCAGTGGTCATTGTGATGTGTTATGAGATCTGAACAACTGGACATAAGAAGAATGCAATATCAGCATTTTCGTCTAAATTTCGAAACCTCCCTTTCTGATTGGGATACATTACGTCGGCAGTATAGTCATGGGACTAGTATTGTGTACATTATTTTTTAAAAAAGTATCTTCTCATACTAGTATAATAATCCTTTATTCCTATGCACGAAGACAATACCGCAAACAACGAGCAAGAATTATACAAAGAAAACAAACTTTGTAGCAAAAAAGAACAATGGTTATTGAAAAATCTGACTTCATTACTACGCTGTAAAAGAATAGGTAAGAAAGACTGTCTATATTTTCCTTGTTTCAGCATAGAGCGTTCCTCTCTCCTAAAATGTGCTCATAAAAAAGCTGGTTTCTTCTTTACATTAATGATAGTAGGTACTTCTAACAATAATCAGTTTCTTAGTTGTAGAAGGTGGCTGAAATAAAGTAATTCGTGTGTGTAAAGGCGCACCTATGCTCAGTGCTGCATATTATTGTCATACTCGAGAGCATTCTTAACTGAATGTTATAGTGAAAAATAGGCAAATGTAACAAACTGGTAAAAGAGAAAGAATTGCTTAATGAGATAATTGAGCCAAACTTTGCTGTCATACCCAATGAACCTACTACTGTTTACAAAATCTTGAAGGCATGTTTCAAAGAAGTTGTAGGAGAAGTGTCTACCGAAAAATTTTCTAAAAGTTGAGAAGTCTCAGATCAAGTATCATCTAAGTTGTTCTCAGAAATCTCAGCTTTGCCTAATTGAAAGTCTAGTAAAGATTAAATATCCGTTAAGATCGATGAAATATCTTCTCAGACCCCAAAGATAGCTACTATATGCAAGGAAATGGCCAATACCTTTGCTGAGTTGACTTATACTTCAAGGAAAAATGTCTACTCAGTTCACTGAAATATCGGCTATGATTAGATAAGTGACATACAACACAAATCACGTGCTGACTGAACCTATATCACGCCATTTAAAACCGAGAGAGGTGGCGCAGTGGTTAGACACTGGACTCGCATTCGGAAGGACGACGGTTCAATCCCGCGTCCGGCCATCCTGATTTAGGTTTTCCGTGATTTCCCTAAACCGCTCCAGGCAAATGCCGGAATGGTTCCTTTGAAAGGGCACGGCCGACTTCCTTCCCCATCCCTAATCCGATAAGACTGATGACCTATCCGTCTGGTCTCCTTCCCCGAAATAACCCAACCCACGCCATTTAAACCAAGAACAGTATCAGATGAGTTAACATTTCTCAGTAATGAGCAAATAAATTCCCAACCACCACACTGTCCAACGTGTACCTGAGAATGGCACTTCAGAAAAGTTATTGAGCCTGAAGTTAATGCATCTGAGAATTCATAAAGCACAAACACATGATGTAGTAGCGATACAATAGAAACCAGTAATATAAAAACAGAAAAATCCGAAATGAAATAAACGGCACTAGGCACATTCTCATCAGTTCAAAAAAAAAAAAAAAAAGTTTCAAAGCACAATGGGAATTAACATCTGAGGTCATCAGTCCCACAGACGTGGGACTACGTAAACCTAACTAACCTAAGGACATCACACACATCCATGCCCGAGGCGAGATTGGAACCTGCGACCGTAGAAACCGTGTAGTTCCGGACTGAAGCGCCTAGAACCGCTCGGTCACAGTGGCCGGCTGACATCAGTTGTTATTCCACGTAGTGGAAACATTTATCCCATGCTACATGGTGAAAGGTTCAGCAACAAAACAAGGCTGATCTCTCATCAAAATACGTGTCCTATGCCGTGGGAGCAGTTCCGCTTTTACACCCAATATAAATATTGTGCCGTTCGTTCACACAGCGCGGACGCCGCACGTACGACGATGCCACAGCCTTCTCGAGCTCCATGTGCCAACGCTTCAGTGGCAGCAGCTCAGCGTACTTCAAAGTGGTAACAGTGGGGGCGCCACAAGACATGCAGCAGTCATACCGCTGGAGTCCACGGAACCAATCAGGATGCAGTTCCACGTGATTAAATCGCGTCGTCGCGACAGGGGAATCGTCTGCTAGGCCTCTGAAAGGCAGGTATCCTCTCAATGTGATCTTTGCTACGGACCTGTGCATGAGTGATTACGCTGAGTTCAGTTTCACCTTGTTTTCTGAATAAATCTTCTAAGTTGTAATTAATTCCGACTTTCCATTTGGTAGTTTATTCCTGAAAACGAATATTCGGCGGTGCTCACAGATAACACAAGTAATAAAAATGTTAGTAAGAGAAACAATCACTCTGGCATGGATCACTTCTCTCCGCCAAACCTGAAGTTTTTTTGTCGCAGCACGTGATAATGTCAATTCAGTGATGCAGCTGGTGATGCCACGGTGGTATTTCACATGGCATGCCAAACACGGTCCACCTAATGTTAGAAATAGAATGTGACAGTAATGCCGTCTGTTACTGCCTTCCCTGTTTGGGACCATGCTCTGACACATCCACAGACCAAAATGTAAAACACAGACACTGATTTGCAACTTATGTACAACACGTTACTTTTAAAGAAACTGGCGAAGAAACCACCCCTCGCAATATTAAGTGTGACCAAAGAGATTAAACCGAGGGATGGGATGGGGGCAATCAAGATAATGAAGTAAACTCTTACGTTGTTATGATGATTTGGATATCTAATTGGAACTACTCACAGACAACTCCAAATGCCGTGTTCAGAACAAAGTACTCTACAGGCCACAAAACGTGCAGTAATTGGAGGAATATTAACTACTGTTATGTTAGAGCCGGGCGTGGTGGCCGAACGGTTCTAGGCGCTGCAGTATGGAACCGCGCGACCGCTACGGTCGCAGTTTCGAATCCTGCCTCGGTCATGGATGTGTGTGATGTCCTTAGTTTAGTTAGGTTTAAGTAGTTCTAAGTTCTAGGGGACTGGTGACCTCAGAAGTTAAGCCCCATAGTGCTCAGAGCCATTTGAACCATTTTGTTATGTTAGACACAGGAGCCATTCCTAGCTTAGTATTATCTGATTCTTCTAATAAGATCTCAGAGGTCAGTAAAGTACCCACATATCCGAAGCACAACTGTAGAAATACTGGAGCTATTGGTGTGTTTGTTAAGATGCTAACTCAGGTGGATGTGAAAATAGGAAATGGAGTAATAAATGATCGTTCTTAATTAGGAGGGGATAAGTGGTCAGATATCCTATGAGAAAAGGATACAATGACTGTCTTCTTTACAGGGAAATGTTCTTTTAACATCGATATACAGCCGATTGTCACAGGTTTCTTAAGAACGAAATTGGAGCATGGATAAATACTGACAGTCTCCAAGAGTAAGAGTATTTGAAACACAGAGATCCAATTCACCAGAAACACACTCACTGCATTCAGATTGATGGTATTTAGAATTTGGTAGAAGTTAACACTGTCTGATCCACCTCTGTTGATATACTACAGTAAGCAGTATTGACGGACTTTTTATTGAAATATGTACATGCCCAAGTAATCCTGGTGTTATCAAAACGTACCAATACAGAATTCTGCAGCCCGATGATCCTTTGTCACATCACATACCACACAGTCCTCTGAAGAAGAATGTAGCTGTTACTAATCAGGTAAGGTGAACAAAGTGTGTTAACTTGTGTGCTGCTCAATCTGTTGCAGCAGTTCCCATTACCAAAATAACAGTAAGCCGTTATATACCATCTATTGGAAAGACTTCATACCCTGCTGTCAAATAATGCCTTAGCTGTACCTGCCACATATGGAAAAGATTTCTACCCAAAAATGGCACTGAACTAATCTGATATCACGCTTCCACCCTGAAGCAAATCTGAGAGAACGTTTCTTTCGAGAATTCAACAGACTTATCACAACTAATGCACATTGAAATCAAGTCAAAGTAATACAGGTGTTAGAACTTTTTGAACAATCTGTCAATACGTAATACACAATGTAGACCAACTGAAATCAAAACTAACGCCAAGGAGAAAGTGAACGCGTAAGTCCACTTCTATGCATTAACAGTGACATGTTTTCCTCGGAAGGAAAGGCAATAACAGTCTCAGTTCCACTCAGTAAAGAAGTACATCTGAAAAAACTATATTATGGGGAAGATTACGACACACACAGAAAAATCATCTAGGGGAATATACTCTACTTAAGGCTCGCCCAACATCTTCAGTTCTTCAAGGAGAAGCTGTAAAAGGCAAATATCATATACGGGTCGTCACATGAGTGCCTCTGTTGCTCCTGAAGAAATTTGTCTCCTTGCATATACGAGGTGTGACAATAAAGTGACTGATGTGAAAAAAAAAATGTTGCTTAGCGTTTTAGCCAAGTTTAGTGTTGCCTCCTTTAAAGTAGTTCCCTTCTCATTGCACACACATTTTCCAGCGCTTCTGCCATTGATGGTAACATTTCTGGAACTCATCTTCTGTAATATCCTCCAAGACCCTCGTCACAGTTTTTTGGACATCTTGTGCTGTTTGAAAATGGTGTTCCTTGATCGCCGTTTTGACTCTTGGCAAGAGAAAAAAGTCGCACAGAGCGATATCTGGTGAATAAGGTGGCTGTGGTAGTGTTGAAATTTGAGGTTAAAAATTGCTCTACTGACTGAGCAGCACGGGATGGAGCATTATCATGATGCAGAATTCAATTATCAGCAGTGTTGGCACAGACACGAAGAACTCTTTTACCAAGTCTTTCTAAAATTTCTTTTTAGTAATATTGGTTAACTGTTTGTCCAGGAGACACCCACTCTTTATGAACAATTCCCTTGGAATCAAAGAAGCCCACAAGCATGCATGGTCGCCCACTGCTGTCTTCATCTTCAACACTCCTTCTGCCTTCACTAAACATTTTATGCCAACGAAAAGCTTGTGCTCTTGACATAACCACCTCTCCAAAAGCCTTCTGAAGCTTAACATAAGTTGTCACGTTTTCAACCAATTTAACGCAAAAAGAAATGGCATTCCATTGTGCAGTATTATGCGGTTTCATTTCTGTGACGAGAGACACAAACACGTGTCAACTTCTTACAGCATAATTCACAGAAGAGCAGTTGCATCGATGTGCCACTTGGACTAGAAGCAGCATATAGACCAAGGTCAAAGATGTTGTGCTTTCGCAAGCCTGCAGAATTGCCATTTCTTACAAAGAAAATCAGTCTCATTGCTTTATTGTCGCGCCTCGTACTAGAACCAATAAAATTAAGGCATTGTATGCCTTCCATGACTTCAAGAGCTATTTAAATAAATGAGTGAAGTTATGTATGTCATACGTCATCTGTCGTATTTGATGTAATTGTTAACTGTTACTTTGTGCTGGATCAACTAGCGTTGACTGTGAAGATTTAATGGTATATGAGAAAAGGACTCTATGCATTTTAGAAACATGAATAAGGTGATGCTATTAATAATAAGACATTCACTTAAGGAGTAAAGATTGAATTATCGATGTGCAAGTGAGCATAGCTCCAACTTGCAGACTGTGAATGTAAAATGCATTACTTCCGAAGGACTGTACAGCATAGAATATTTAAGATATTAATTGACGTACATGGCAATGTAAAGAGAAGTTGTAACAAGATCTGAAATCTTGTGGCGTTAATTTGTGAGCTACATGGAAAGTATATTGTGGTGTGTTACGTAACTGGTGTAATAATTCATATGGTGCCTACGTCAGCCTACGACTCTCATGAAAAGACTTACTACTTCATACACACATTAAAAAAAAATTTTGCCTCAACCCAGTTCCCAGAACTCCTGAAGATAGAAGTAGTCTGTGTATCAGTGTCAAAATCTTGTGTAATGTCGCGGTCCGTGAAAGCAAACTCGTATAAACACTAATTTATGTGATGTCAGAATCTGCTGCGTTGTATCTACGTAGCGCAATATAAGAGTAATTGATCCAGCTCTGTTGTTGGCTTGGCATAATGTTTTTGAGATGAATGTAGATGTTATTAGTCTGGGAAATCGATGTTTTCCAATAAATATGCTTGACCGTTTGGTACTGGTGATATTGAACCCTGGTCATTTTATGTTGACTGATTCGGTGCTGATGTATTGGCGATGACTTTCATAGGATCTGTGCGCTGTCATTAAATCAGATTGGCATTGCAAGTAAAAGGAAGTAACTTTGACATCAGTGGGCATGATATATGTGGGGCAAAGTTTTATTTTGGTCGGCGTGCCGCTACGTTGCTTTGAAGTAAACTGTGGCCTGCCCTTGTACGGCCCGACGGTGTTGTTGAAAGCGCCGCTGCTGGTTTCAAGGCCGGCATGGCACTTACCTCATGAAGATAGCACACTTTGTCTGTCCATAGCATCTATGCTTCCAATAGGCTGTTCTACCTGTTGAACTTGACCTTGAATAATTGGTATTATTTGAGAAATCCCATTGTTATCAGAGCTGTTGTCAGTTTGTGTAGGATGACTGTGCGGGGTCGGTATATAAAGAATCTATATATTTGCATGTATTAAATCAACGGTGAACTGAATGTAAAAGATTTTCTTCCGGTTGCTTAGTCTGTTGCGAAAATACTTTGGAACTGCTTTGGGCATCATCCTGACGGGCTGTCTCGTTAGATAGTACTGACTGATCATAGATAATAAGATCCTGTATACACAAAATGACATCTGCATTTGGATTGGTCTTATGAATATGCTTCCTACGACGTTGCTTTCGTGTCTTAGGCTTCTCTATACTGGAGCTGAAAAAATTACTTTGAGCGGTTTCACAAATTTTGTCTGAAATATCAGGAATGTTGCTTGACAGAGTAAGGTCAACTGTGCCAGAAGATAATTTTCTTGTCAAAGTTACTGTCAATTGTGGTTCTATGACGTAATCAGCGTGAATATGCTGTTCGTTTGAATTAGAAGTGAGCTGTTGAAATAAATTCGAACTGTTGGAACTATCACTCATATGCGCTGTGTCATCAGATAGTGCTGTCTAATCGTCAGTAGTAAAATTCGGTTTGCTCAAAATAACATCTGCATCCGTGCTGGAATTCTGAATTAACTTCCACGAAGTGCCTATGTTTTATTTTCTGTAGTAATTGACGCCGTCTTGCTGCTGCTGTTAATTTTTCGTTTTGATTGTAAATTGTCATGATTAGACATAGCAGCTTTGAAAGTGATAAACCGAATGGTAATGTATTGCGTGGTTACACAGGAATCCGCAGCAGTAGTAGATCAAGCAGAAGTGTTGTTAGAAAATTTTGCTTGTCAGAATGGGCTGTAAGGTATGTTACTCGGGGTGTGAGGGGTATACGTAGTTTGCTTTTACACAGTATTAGTTTAGTTTGGTTGGCTGGAATGCTCTCTTTCAAATTCTGAAGGTGGCAGGGGTAAAATACAGGGAGCGAAAGGCTATTTACAATTTTTATACAAAGTAGGTGGCAGTTATAAGAGTCGAGGGTCATGAAATGGAAGCAGTGGTTGGGAATGGTGTGAGACAGGGTTGTAACCTCTCCCCGATGCTATTCAATCTGTATATTGAGCAAGCCGTAAAGGAAACAAAAGAAAAGTTCGGAGTAGGTATTAAAATCCATGGGGAAGAAATAAAAACTTTGAGGTTCGCCGATGACATTGTAATTCTGTCAGAGACAGCAAAGGACTTGGAGGAGCAGTTGAACGGAATGGACAGTGTCTTGAAAGGAAGATATAAGATAAACATAAACAAAACCAAAACAAGGATAATGGAATGCAGTCGAATTAAGTCGGGTGATGCTGAGGACATTAGATTAGGAAATGACACACTTAAACTAGTAAAGGAGTTTTGCTATTTGGGGAGCAAGATAACTGATGATGGTCGAAATAGCGAGGATATAAAATGTATATTGGCAATGGAAAGGAAAGCGGATCTGAAGAAGAGAAATTTGTTAACATCGAGTATAGATTTAAATGTCAGGAAGTCGTTTCTGAAAGTATTTGTATTTAGTGTGGCCATGTATGGAATTGAAACATGGACGATAAATAGTTTGGACAAGAAGAGAATAAATGCTTTCGAAATGTGGTGCTACAGAAGAATGCTGACGATTAGATGGGTATATCACATAACTAATGAGGTACTATTGAATAGAATTGGGGAGAAGTGGAGTTTGTGGCACATTTTGACCAGAAGAAGGAATCGGTTGGTAGGACATGTTCTGAGGCACCAAGGGATCGCCAAAGTAGTACTGGAGGTCAGCGTGGAGAGTAAAAATCGTAGAGGGAGACCAATAGATGAATACATTAAGTAGATTCGGAAAGATGTAGGCTGCAATAGGTACTTGGAGATGAAGAAGCTTGCACAGGATAGAGTAGCATGGAGAGTTGCATCAAACCAGTCTCAGGACTGAAGACCACAACAACAGCAACAACAGTATTGGTTTCACAATTCAAAGGTTCAATGTAAGGGAAGTCCTCATGTTCTTCAAAAAATTTGGCGTTGTGACGCAGTGGCAATGTAATACTTTTGGTATGCGTCAGGGAAGGGGCAAACCCTGTTCTATGTTGAGACTGAATGTGCCGCCTCACGTTTCATTGCTCGCGTCGTTAACCTGAGGGAAATAAAAGTTACTCGTTGAGATTTGAGCTTGCTGTATGAATCTGGTTTCGGAATCAGTCTGTGGGAATAGTATTTATCGCCACGGAAGTTGACTGAAGCGGAAGTGTTTGCTTACGGTGAAGCGGAATGCTGTCGTTTGATCGAAAGATTTTCATGAGAAAGGGCGGCGTTGTGTGTATCATTTTTGGGTTTACTAAAATTTCTTTACTCTTAGTGTTATCATGATCAACATGGAATTTGATAACTTCACTATTAAATGTTTCAGACTGCATGGGTGCTCAACAGGCTGGTCATGTACGTCACTCCAGACGGTACTGTCGTCAGTATCAGTGCAATGCAATTAAATTTCGGACGTGGAATACTTAGCTTTTTTATCAGATTTGGTACGAACAATTTGTGCATCAGTGTTTTCCGAGATTATGAAACCTCTGTTGCTGACGGTAGCGTCGGAGGAAGAACTGACAATTTCATACTGCTTAATAGAGGTCGTGGTTAATTCCACAGTAAAATTTGGTGTTTTGGCAATGGGTTTTTCATAGGATGTGAGGTTTGCGACGTGGTAAAGTGTGTAATGGGCTCTACGGAATTATTTTCTGTGACCTGAATTTCTGTATCCAACTGTTTGAAATGGTTATCAGTCGTTTCTGTATACAATTTAAGATAGTCACGTAAGCCGGAAAATTGTTCTTGGAACTGAGTGGTGATGTCATCTCGTTTTTCTCGTATATCGCGAACTGCTCATCATGTTTGTTATTCTGTTTAACCATCATTTGCATGAGATTTTGAAGCATCGCTTCCATATTCTTTTGAACTGATACGTCGGATGTCATCTGTGTTGTGCTTTGTTATGTAGAGTCATCACCTACAACCATGGACGTCTCGTTTGTTGCATAGTCTGCATAATTACCGCTAATGGAATCTGGCGGATTTTTAAAAAGATGCTGAGTACTTTTCACTGCTGTGTGCTCTGACACAGTATTGGCATTCTGATAGGCTATATAAGAACTGGGAAGTTCATTGACCTGGTTCGGTAAAAGATACTGTTCTAACAACTGCGTATTAGCAATATCTATTTCAGCGTCATCCGCTGTGCCGAAAGCGACAGTCTGAACAGATGTCAAACTTGGTGAAATTATACTGTCAGTAAACTGTACATTATCTTGGGAAATGGAAATCGCGTTTTCTGTGGTGCTTCGCAACTGCTGCACCGCAGAGTGGTTACTATCATCGTCAACATTGTTGTCAATAATCGGAGAATCGTTCATTTAGGAATCTTTAATGGTCAGATTACGCGCCGGAACCTTAAAACTTTGTAAGTCACATGCAGAGTACAAGCCAAAGACAAAATGTATTCAACAATCAAATCGATGAAAAACATGGTGGAGCACAGGAATGCCGATGATCTATTGAAAATAATTTTGTAGAAGTTAGTAAATTGCATTGCGCCAAAAAGTTTAACTACGATTATTGCTGCAGAGTGGTTGAGGTGACACTATATATATATATATATATATATATATATATATATATATATATATATATGACTATTTTAATATCAAAGAAAATTCTCAAAGTGATCGACTGGCAGAGCTGTAACAAGGTGCCATGTTCTACATAAACTTCATGTGTTTGAATGCCAACGTATGCGAAACGCGTAATGTTTGAGTTTTGCAAATTTACTCTGTGATGTGTAGCTGAGCAAGTAGTGTGCTTAATCAGCTTTACTGTAACCCCAAAAAACTAAACAACTTAATCTAGGAAACCAAAACCAAAAAAATTAAACAACTTAATCTAGAAAACCAAAACCAAAGAAATTAAACAACTTAATCTAGAAAACCAATGTGCAATGCCTGTAATGAAATCAATCCCTTTGATATTCAATTAATCTCGTAAGCACCATGTGCCATGTCCCTGTACAATAAAGTGACAAAATTGCCAGTGCAAATAAACAATGAAATAAATTTCCATTACTTCCAGAGTCGGAACGGAAATAATCTTGGTATTCTCTTCTCTCCACAGTAGGCATAGAAAATATTCAATCTTGGCACAGAGAACTATAATGGGAGCCATAAAATAGTTTCATACAAGTAATATCAGTAGATTGGCTGATAAATAAATAACCTTCTAAATGTCAGTGAAAATTCTGGATATTGGCTCAGCGCTGAGCAATGCTGCCCCCATTAAACTGTTACAAATATTAATACTTTCCTGATTCTGGCACAATAATATTTCTCAGATTCTGAGAGAAAAATAATTTCGTTTAGAAAAATATTCATTGGATTTAAATAAGCACGACATGAAAGGGGATGAGGTATTAATAAGGGGATATGCTAGACCGAATGCTTCAGTTTGAAAATTGTATCCAAACTAAAGTTTCACTTTCACAAAATGTGATAGTAAACATTTTACATGAACTTCAAAATCAGTAGACATCTCTACTGTATTACAATTCTCACTCACTGTCGTAATTAAGAACACTTGGATTGTTACTTGAGAAAATGTCTGACATCATTCGACAAAATGGATTCCAAAATTTAACTTGTCCATATCAGGATTACAAAACATACAAAATGTCACAAATCGGATATACTTAATCAACTTATACATTAAATCTGATGAAAAATTCTTGGTTCATACATACATTCAGCCTAACAAATTTATAGTGCACACTTTTCCCTTTTATGGAAATAACTATGGCCTAAAATTTACTGGCACTGTGTGAGCACAATCAATATCATTCATCACTTCGTTTTATAAAAACTGTTGTATGCCGGGTCCATAGACCAGTAACTAAATTCCCACAGATAGCCACTAGCTTTAAGTCTTACATCCTGCCCATAACAGAGAGCAACGGCAACAGCCACTGTGGTTCGCGCGCTCCTGCTTTACAATCTATTCTTCCTCTCAGGCAACATCTTTGGTTCAGTGGTGTCTAAGATACAATCTCTTCCACATATGACAACCGTTTCAGGTAATTTTTCATGAACTACATTAAAAATGGGACTTCTCGTACAAGTGGACCCCTCATAGTAGATAGAACATTAAAAACTGCACTTACATGCCATGCAAACTGTTGAATCTCCACAAGGCCACTAGTTTTACTGAGGCACTATTGAACGTGTAACCCAGACAATGGGGCATCAGTAGCACTGTTGGTTCATGAATTAACCATACGCTTATCATTGGAGATTTTTTCAACACATCAAGAACCATTGGAGACAGTAATACCCAATTTACTGCAGCAAATCAATAACCAAATATCCAAACTACTACCGTCATAAGCAGCCCGCCAAGGCGAACGCAAAACTTTTGTACACAATGAACTTAAAACATTCTCTCTCGTAATGTCAAGAACTATTGCAGTGTACCCACCATTGCAGTCAACACTCTAAGTTTTAAACGGTGATTGGGACACGGCCCAGATAATGCATAACGCCCAGTGTCTGACGGTGTCCCTCGAACCAGTAAACCGTCATATTTGCTGACACCGGAAACCGATTCCATGTCAGCAACACTTCAAGTCATACCACTTGCAGGACCGGCAATGCAACGTTAGTGTCATCCTCACAACAGTAAATAAGCCCCCAAGAAATACTGGACGTACTGGCAGGCAGTCTACACAATGGCAGGCCAATGAGAGTGCTACAAGTACTCTGCTCTACGGAATTTGAAAGGGGGGTGGGGAAGGGGGGAGGCGGAGGAAGAGCGTATTTTGGAACCATCGAATTGTGGCTAACATTCTAAGCGAATTTTATTGTTTTTTGAGCTGCTGACACATCTTCTTTTTCATACCCTCCTAGGCACTTAATTGTAAATTGCAGAATAATCATGCAGTGTAGATTTTTTGGCCCTTATGTTTGACAGTTCACCTCCATTTTGGTCAAGTTGCTCTCTCTTCTCTGTGTGAAATGAAGCAGTTAAATCAAAAATCGCTGATTCATTTCGTGAGTGTGATTGAGTAATGGGGCATTATTGTAGAGTAAATAACATTTCTAAAAATTCGCTAATTTTCGTAATACTCTTCAAATCAATGTATATCCTTGTACTATACACGCGCTAATGTATTCTATGTTCTTTATCAGCGTCCAATCTATCTCCATACCAAATTTCAAGAAAATCACTTTAGCGGAGTATTGATGAAAACATAAAGAAACACACTTCCGCATCTATAATGTTATTATGGATATTGTCATACGTAAAAGATAGTCTTTAACAGAATAATACGTAAACTACTCCCTGAATCCTGAGTAACGTGGTACCATCTTCTCTCTAAGACTTAAGAACATTGCGGCAATGTGTGAAACGGCAGCAGGAACAGTTCCGAACAGTTGCTCCGCAAAATTATACCGGTGCCATTTTGTCCACAGGATTTGCTCACGGGGATTAGCCCAGAGCCTTGCCAGCATGTCTTGGTTCTTGGACAGCAGAGGATGACCGTGCGGCCCGCTTTCATTGCACGGCACGAGACTCACCTGCAAACGACAGGGCCGTAAAAAAGACGAGTTACGGCCGTGCGGGTGTACTCTGGCCGTGGCTTCACGCCGCAGTAAAACCGCCAGCCACTCGCCTTTATGAGCGAGGTCACCCGGGCCCTGCTTCCTGCTACGACCTGCGGCACGAGATTCCACGGACGCTGGTCTAGGCTGGCCGTCTCTCGTTATTACGCTGTCGGTGATTGCTTATCCACAACGTTCTATATGCGGGGTGGAAGGTAAACCGTGTGCCGATGATGGTTGTGATGGTTGGGAGCCGCTGACAAATGGGTAGAGCTTCTCAACTGGTAAGGTTTCCCTTAATGTGACTCTCAGGCTCTGTACGTAATAACGGGAGTCACATGGAGACAAAGAAGTGACTAAACCTCAAGATTAAGCTACTTACTGAGCTCTTTGAAGGAAGCCATTTTTCTGCGTAGGCTGTTTTCGTTTTAGAGATAAACGCTTTGTTTCACTGTGAATATGAACAACTATCGGCTGTATAATGGGATGACGATGGTGAAAACGTGTCCTGGACCAGGACACGAACTCGGATTTGCCGGTTATCGCGAGCGGCCGCCTTATTTTTAGGCTAACCGTGCACGAGTCACTGCCAGATCCGAGGTTCCAGACGTCGTCAAACATGTGTCTATATTCTTTACTCGTAGATCCATTGTGGATATTCCCATGCAGGTGAGACATTTTATTTGAAAATCGCTTGCCAGGTGTTAGCTGAGAAAAACGATATTGCAGTGCCTGTTTTAATCCGAATTACGATGCAATGACCCTTTGGACATGCACGCCGCAGTTATCCGCAGTGCATGGAGTGCATGTATGTCCAAAGCGTCATTGTCCTTAATCCAGAATAATACAGGCACTGCAATATCGTATTCATCTGCCGACACCTGGAAAGCAATTTTCAAGTAAAATATCTCGCCTATACGGGAGTATATATAATGGATGTACGAGCGCAGTTTGTCGACCCAGGGCTGACAATGTATGGATATTTGGGTCTGACTGTGATTCATGCTCGGATAGCCTAATAATAAGTGGAATTTTCAGAGGAAGTATACCATCACCGGTGATGTTGTACCTTCACTGACCCATTTAGTGAAAGTGGATTCCACTTCTGTCAAACAATAGACACTGACTAGGGATAGTGCACTATCACTAGTGAATGTATACCTTGACGGCCAAGAGGTAGGGAACGTGAACCATGACATTAATAACAAACAGCCGTACTTTGAAACTTGCATTTGTCACCTGTAGTTGGAAAACATAGTCATAGTACGTAAAATTCATTTATTGCTGCAAGGACATGCACAATGGCACTTTGACTTGCATCACAATTTTGTTTTTGCAAAAGCATCTCAGAGTCTCACTGGCAGTTGCATTTGAAGAGTCCCTGGCCGCTTCCCATCGATGAGACGTCGCATCTGCCCCCAGGGCAACAGTTTTCTCTGATGGAACTTCCTCCTCTGAAATTATTCTTCGAGGGCTAGTACTAAACTGGGACCGTTGTAGTTGTAGCACCTGAAACAAAATGTTGTACTTGTAGCAGCTGTGTCACACCATATCGTCTCTTCCATTATTATTTAAAAACTAACAATTTATTACCAAGCTTGTAGTTGACTCAGCACACCATCTCTCGGCCCGATTCGGTAGAAACCATCGGCCGTTGTCTTGAGGACGACACCCAAGATCGAGCTAGTATCTCCTCCTCCTCTATGGAAGTCGGGAACTGGAGTTCTCACAGTAGAGCCCTTTTCCACTGTTGCAAAGCAGCGATCTGAACACTACCGCATTCTTTTTTCTTGTTCTTCCAAGCACTCGTCTAAATCAGTCAGGCAGTGGCCATTATTGTTAGAAATACTGTCTTTCTCTCTGTTATAAACCTCTGTTCCTGTTGGTATGTTACTATCTTGAAATGCAGATTTACTGTGAACATTATCCTGCAACGTTTTAGTCCATGTCTCACTGATAACACTCATTTGATTGATCATATTTTGAAGGTCATCCTCAGAGTGAACGTTCATCAATGCTTCAGGAGGTAAACTTGTTGAAGACAAACCACGATCGGAAGGGCAGCTAAACATCGCTTCATACGGAGATCTTTTAATTTCAAAATGTACAGCGCTATTCTTCATTAGCTGCACAAATCGTAATGCACGGCTCAACCCTGTGGTATTGTGCTCCTGCGCCCTTGTAGTTAGCATACTTTCTGTTTCATGATTTGTTCGCTTTGTCTTGGCTCTGTCTAGGTTTACCGTGGACATTCTTAAAATCGAGCCATAGTTCAGTTAAGCTGCTCATTATGTTGCTAAAGAAGTCTCAACTGTTGTCAGACTGTAATACTGAGGGAGCACATAATAACGTAAAAATGTCAATAATCTTGTTGCATACCTCTTCTGCTGTTTTGGACTTCAGTGGCCTGAGAATAACTAATGTAGTAAGATGGTCCTGATAAACCATTACGAATATGTAATCTCAATCTGGTTGCTACTGGAAATCTATGAGACGAACTTGAAATCTGGACTTTAGCTCATTAAGCAGCATTGGCGTCAGTACTGTTTCTTTTTTCTGACCTTTTTGCTTTTGTAAACAAGGCTCACACAAACTAAGATAAATTTCGACTTCTTTGTATGTTACATTACAAAACTGTGACTTAAAGCATTTCATTATTCGGTCGCGTCCACCGTGGCCAATCATTACGTGGGCATCATGCAGAATATCATACAGTTCTTCATTATAAACAAAGTATTGAATCTTATCATCTTCAGTTACAGGTTGTATTAATTTGGTTACTCCACTGAATTCCAGCACTTAATATCTCTTCAAACACTTGTAGTCGTTGTCGTCCCTCTTTCGTCCAGATTTTAGTGATTTAGCCTAGTTGATAAGTGACTCGTACTTCTATCTGTCCATGAAGACAGAATTAAAACTGAGATTTTCCAGTTTCACTCTAAGATGTTCGTAGAACTTCACTGATTCAACCATAGCTGCACTGATGTGAACTGTAACTGCGCTACTGTCAGCCACAGCTGCAATAGTGTAAACCATAACTGCACTACTATTGAACATAACAACAAGGACCTGACGACACTTACATTCATGCTGATGCGTTGGACTCACCGTTAATAACCCGGGAACAGCGATGGTACAGTTTCACTAGTGGATAATATGCTATTGTACACTTTCCCTTGCCAAGTACAGTGATGGTTCACCGTCACTAGTTTATGTGTTTCTTTCAGTTTACGGTAAACTCTCACTGATCATTTTAGTAACGGTGTACATCCTCTAGGGAAAGTTTACTTTCCATAATCTTGCACTTCCATTATAACACATCCATGTCCCAACGGCCACAGCATCGACTGCAATGTCGATTTTACTTTATGATTTGGCTATTACCTAATTTCTGCTCCTTTATAGTTACCTCCACAGCAGAGAAAACCGTAGTCGCATAACATTTTATCTCTCACACATATGTGTGGAGGAAGCTCGTTCTAATAGTGTCCTCAATGAAGGTTTCTTACGATCTTGGTGGTAATGAGCACATGTCTCACAGTAGATAATTCCGTAAACAAAAATGAGAAAAATGCAACTCTTACATAGGTTTTATCACTGTTCCAGCATACACCAGGTTTAAAAGATTACTTTCACATTTCCTGTAAAAGTACTGCATCTTACAGTCTACAGTTGTAAGAAACTTTTATTAAATATACAATTAGAGGGAGCCTCATCCACACAAACCTGGGGGAGGCAAGATATTACGTGACTATTGTTTTTCAGTGTGTCAGAGGTAGCTTGAAAAAGCTGAGAGGGGCAAAAGCCAAACCATGGAATAGAGTGTTTACTTCAGACATTAAAATAATCTGTGCAGGTAAATAACTTCCATGAAGTAAATGGCCTCAGCTGTGAACCCATGCAGACCAAACGCTACACTATGAGCGTCCACTGTAGTGTGCTGTGCTTAAGACTTCAAAAGGACTTCGCTTTAGGTCGCTCACAGAATCACTGCTGTTACGTAAGACGACTTAGCTTGATATATGAGCTTTGCTGTTCTTCGATAATGGACTTCGAGATATATCCTCAGTGACCAATAACTGTGTATGGAGCGGTGGACATTTAATGTACTGGTCGAAGAAATTTCGTTCAGCATTAGTGATGGCTAGTTGTCTCACCAAGTCTCTGGGATTTAATAAGCGACACGTGCCGCACTAGTCGTCTCAAAAGGCGGATACCCGACAAAACGTGACCTTCCTTGGCTGGGAAGAAGTTTGATGAACTAGAGATTCCTGAGCTGGGGACGGACGAGCGCCACCATTTCTGTGTAACAGTAAGCTCTTAGCATGCTACGGCAATCACCTTGTGGTGCGGCAAGGGCCATGGTGCGTCACAGTGTCAGGGAGTCTCGGCTTAACCGCGATGAAGGAAAAAAAACCTATACATTCACAAAAATCCAGAATTACATGGAGTACTTGGAGCCGATGAGGTAGATAGCTGTTGAGGTGAAACCTCTCTCTGGGTAGCACCTTATCTTTACAGCTCTTCATGGAATCAAGATGGCTGACGATCTCAGGATTAAAATAAACTCCAGTGGATCTGCAGGCAAAAATGGCAGCGAAAACCGTCAACAATACAGGGCACTTTTGTATTAAATGCGTTTATTGTTATTAATAGGGAGGAGGGTATAATCGGAAAGGTGTCACACTTCAATACTAAAAGTTTATTACCTTCACAGCAAAGTCTACGTCGTCTAAAATGTTTATAAGTCTTGTAATATTTTACTATGGCAGTGCTACTTAGGGTCAGACGTACAGGATGTCTCTAGGCACACTAAAGTGTTTATTAGCCAGGTTTGAATGTGATAGATATACTCGACGTATACTATTGGAGACTATTGGAGACTTATTCTTCACGCTTTCATTTCGCACATTAGTGCATACGACAGCTAAAAAGCTCTTACCCATTGTTCCGTTATTTGTCTAAGTTTTAATTTCTTACGAAAGTGCATATGACAGATGACCATACCTTAAAAAATTCGAATTCCCATTTGCGATAAAAACGGTAGTCAATACCTAAATTTCACTCACAGTTAAAAATTATTACAGTTGATGGCCTGAACAGAGCTTTTTTTGCGTATGTGGACTGTATAGTATGTCAGAGATGGGGCTGCAAGGAATTTCAGCAATATAGATCAACATCCCTCCCGCATCTCTAGACAGTTTAGTCAGTATGACCCAAATTTAAATTTTTTTGCTCTTGAACATTATATTTATGAAACTAGAATAATGAGGGCTACGTTGAAAAACTGTAACATATGTTTCTATTTTAGGTCATTAAAGTACTGTCAACACGTTTGGTGCAAATTACTTTGGGTCTGTAGGACTCCAGTCGTACTCACGAGTGGAACACAGCAAATGTCATCACTCGATTTCCGAGGAACTTCATTCCGTGGGAGAGGAGATAGTCGATCTTTTCTGAAAAAACGACGGTCAAAATTTTCGAGGTATTTTCGGAGTAATTTATGTGCCATTTATCAAGTCGTACTCTGCGAAGCGATGGTGGCTCAGCGGTCAGTGTCGGGGCATCGTAACTTTGCGCCCCTTGGTTGAAATCCGATTATTGCTTACATTGATTTATTTTAACTGTTTTCATTAATCTACTCACCTCCCTAGAATTTTACAAAATGAATGTTTCTTATCAGATGAGGAGATACAATTGTATTAATTAATTGTAAAATTATAACTGAGTTTCCCAATAATTGTTAGACATCTATTATAAAATATATATGTGTGTGTGGTATGTTGATGGGGGTTAACATCTTTTGACTTTTTCATAACCTAGTATAGAATATCAGATTAACTCTTGTATTTCAGTCATATCTTTGTCCTTCAGGAAGGTTTGAGGCATTCGCTTGGATGACGCCGATCGTAGAAACATTCAAAACACAGGGATTCGGACACCACGAGATTCGCTCGAAGGGACGTTTTCCACAGCGACATGTCTTCGTCTAAATGTCACTCGGGAACGTTGGTGAAGATTTTATGTGTTGGCAACACTTTCGCGCCGAACCATGCCTAACGGATCGCTCTTCCGAAAACTGGCGCTTGCAGCTGGTTATGAGCAAGATTACATGAATGTTACCAAAAATAATTCCACACAATTTTCTCATTTATCTTTTTAAACTAATTCATCTGACATAGTAGACAGATAAAAAGAATGTTATATCAGAAGACGCTACGCTAACCACTTGACTATTATTTCGTTCGAGATTACCGCACAGTAAAAGGCACACAAAGTACCTCGAAAATACCTCGGAAACGGTCGAGTATCTACGGATAAGAGACTCGTTTTCGCTTACATCGATTCTCTTTCCACTCAGCAAAGTTTTTGGAGAATTACATTATGGCATATACCCTGTTCTCCTCGCCAGTGAAACAGGTATGTCCTGGTAATATCATTTGCATATAATTTAATATCCAACCAACAGCAAAATAATAAGAGAGTCAAACCAGTGACTCCACAATTACAAGACCAGCTACTGGCGACTATGTTGACAAGCTCAAAATTTTTCGTACTAAATAGCACTCGAAATTCTTCTTCTCTTCAAAGAAGATTTATTTTTTTAGTTATTGTGAGGATTGGGTCTTACTACTTTGTGGATCTGATGTCAATCCATTTGAGGTTCATATGCTGTGTTTATGAAGAACCTTTGCAACCCGTTGCGTCTTGGATTAGTAATGTAAACGTCCTCATTCCTGGGTTCGAATCCCCCCAATGCTTTAATTTTGATTAATAATCGGTATTGGCGGGCAGCGTGGAGGGTAAAAATCGTAGAGGGAGACCAAGAGATGAATACACTAAGCAGATTCAGAAGGATGTAGTTTGCAGTAGGTACTGGGAGATGAAAAAGCTTGCACAGGATAGAGTAGCATGGAGAGCTGCATCAAACCAGTCTCAGGACTGAAGACCACAACAACAACAACATTGGCGGCGGCTGGCTTCGGCATAAGAAGTCACCCTCATTCTGTCAACGGCCTTGTAAGAGGGCGGACGAGCGGACAGAATTTCAGGACAATCTCTTTTCCTAGGGGTGGTAAACTGCCCCGAAAGGCGTAAGAATCAACAATGATCAACAGCATGAGGATAGAGAATGCAATGCAAACTACTGCATTAAAAACACTTGACTTGTATATACAGGGCACGTGGCCGGTGACTGCAAAAGTTTCACGATGATCCCTCCATTGGCAAAAGATTCCGGAATAGTCCCTCATTCGGATCTGCAGAAGGGGACTTACAAGTCGGGGGTGACACCAGAAGAAGATTGAATAATCAACGAAAGACTAACGTTCTACGAGCCGTGGCGTGGAATGTCAGAAGCTTGAGTGTGGTAGGGAGGCTGGATCATCTGAAAAGTGAAATGCAAAGGCTCAGTCTAGGTATAGCAGGGGTCAGTGAAGTAGATTGGAAAGAGGACAAGGATTTCTGGTCAGAGGAGTACAGGGTAATATCAACAGTAGCAGAAAATCGTATAACGGGATTAGGATAGGTTATGAATAGGAAGGTAGGGCACAGAGTGTATTACTGTGTACAGTTCAGTGATAAAGTTTCTCTTATCAGAATCAACAGCAAACCAACACCGACAACGCTAGTTCCGGTATACATGCCACAAGTTGCAGATGAAGAGACAGAGAAAGTTAATGAGGACTTTCGAAGGGTAATACAGTACGTAAAAGGAGATGAAAGTCGAATAGTCTTGGGGGACACGAATGCATTTATAGGGGAATGGGCAGAAGAAAAGGTTGCAGGAGAACACGGGCTTTGGTCTAGAAGTGAGAGAGGATAAAGATAAATCGAGTTCTGTAACAAATTTCACATAGTAATAGCGAATACCCTTTTCAAGAATCACAAGACCAGGAGGTACATTTGGAAAATACCAGATGATACGGGAAGTTTCCAGCTGGATTACGTCATTGTCAGAGGGAGATTTCGAAATCAGATACTGGATTGTAAGACATACCCAGGAGCATATATAGGCTCACATCACAATAAAATAGTGATTAAGGGTAGGCTGAAGTGTAACACATTAGTCAGGAAGAATCAATATGCAAAGAAGTGGGAAAAGGAACTATTAAGGAATGACCAGATACGCATGAAGTTCTCCAAGCCAATAGATACATCAATAACGAATAGCTCAGCAGGTAGTACAGTTGAAGAGGAACGGATATCTCTAAAAAGTGCCGTGACGGGAGTTATAAACAAAAACATAGGTACAATGAAGCAACTGTGAAGCAAGTGTGGTTAACAGAAGAAATACTTCAGTTGAAAGAAGAAAGTACAAAAATATTCAGGGAAATTCAGGAATACAGAAATACAAGTCGCCGAGGAATGAAATACATAGGAAGTGCAGAGAAGCTAAGAAGAAATGGTTGCATGAAAAATATGAAGAAATCGAAAAAGAAATAACTGTCGGAAGGATTGACTCAGGATACAGGAAAGCCGGAACAACCTTCGGTGACATTAAAAGCAACGGTGGTAACATTAAGAGTGCAATAAGAATTCCACTGATAAATGCAGAAGAGATAGAGGATAGGCGGAAAGCATACATTGAAAGCCTCTATGAGGTGGAATATTTGTGTGGTGTGATAGATGAAGAAACAGTAGTCGGTCTAGAAGAGACAGGTAATCCAGTTTTAGAATCAGAATTTAAAAGAGCTTTGGAGGATTTAAGATCAAATAAGGTAGAAGGGATAGATAACATTCCATCAGAATTTGTAAAACCATGGGGGCAAGTGGAAACAAAACGATTTTCCAGTTGATGTGTAGAATGTATGAGTCTGGCGACATACCATTTGAATTTCGGAAAGATATCATTCACACAGTTCCGAAGACTGCAAGAGCTGACAAGTGTAACAATTATCGCACAGTTAGCTAAACAGCTCATGCATCCAAGTTGCTGACAAGATTAGTATTCAGAGGAATGGAAAAGAAAATTTAAGATGCGCTAGATGATAATCTGTTTAGTCTTAGGTAAAGGCACCAGAGAGGTAATTCCTACGTTGCGGTTGATAATGGAAGCACGACAAAAGAAAAATCAGCACACGTTCATATGATTTCTCGACCTGGATAAAGCTTTCGACAGTGTCAAATGTTGCAAGAGGCTCCAAATTCTGAGAAAAATAGGGCTAAGCTATAGGGAGAGACGAGTAATAGGCAATATGTACAATAGACAAGAAGGAATAAAGAGAGTGGACGACGAAGAACTAAGAGAAAGGGTGTAAGTCAGGGATATAGTCTTTCGGCCCTACTGTTCAGTCTGTACATCAAAGAAGCAATGATGGTAATAAAGGTTGAGAAGTGGAATTAGAATTCAAGGTGAAACGATACCAATGATACGATTCGCTGATAACATTGCTATTCCGAGTGAAAATGAAGAAGAATTACATTATCTCCTGAACGGAATGAACAGTCTAATGAGTACAGAGTATGGACTGAGAGTGAGTCGAAGAAAGACGAAGGTAATGAGAAGCAGCAGAAATGAGAACAGTGAGAAACTTAACATCCAGAATGATTGTCGCGAAGTAGATGAAGTTAAGGAATTCTGCTACCTACGCAATAAAATAACGCGTGACGGACGGAGCAAGGAGGACGTCGAAAGCAGACTAGCAATGGCAAGAAGGGCATTACTGGCCAAGAGAATTCTACTAATATCAAATATGGGCCTTAATTTGAGCATGAAATTTCTGAGAATGTACGTCTGGAGTACAGCATTGAATGGTAGTGATACATGGGCTGTGGGAATACCGGATCAGAAGAGAATCGAAGCGTTTGAGATGTGGTGCTACAGATGAATGTTGAAAATGAAATGGACTGATAAGGTAAGGAATGAGGAGGTTGTGTGCAGATTGGGAGAGGAAAGGAATATGTGGAAAAAACTGATAAGGAGAAGGGACTGGATGATAGGATATCTGTTAAAACGTGAGGGAATGACTTCCATGGTACTAGAGGGAGATGTGGAGAGCAAAAACTGTAGACAGAAGACAGAGCAAGGACTCGGATCTATGCTGCATGTCGCCCAGCGCTTCAGACACCTTTGTACATTCAAGTTAAATATTGTCAACCTGCTTTATGGAAATAAAACTATTAATGTTATTTGTTTCAATTGTTGTATAGCACTCCGAGAACGCAGCATCCTTTAGGTAACCTATGCGGGACGAGTGGGCAAGACCCAACATTTGGCGATTAGGACTCAGCTGAAGATAGAGATTGGAATGTATCCAGCAAATAATTGAGGTCGTAGGTTCCAAGTGCCACTTTTACACAAAGAGGTTCTCACAGGTGTAACACTCCTGACACTAAATGTAGCACTCCTGCTACTAAATGTAACTGGGTTTTCTCTTTTGATGCTAGTCAATTGTCAGGATGAGCATTACTGAAAAGGACATTTGATTCTAAAGCATTATGTTAGGGTGAAACTACGGAACAAATTACTTTTTCGCTCTTAACAATATGTGGGTGGGGTGGGTTCTTCCTTGCCTCGGGTATGAAGTAGAATGAAACAGCAGTTTTACATAAGATAAATTTTATTGAAAGTTTTGTACAACTGTTCCTTACTCGATTGTTCTGGCTTGGAGAGCGGCAGCTGTGTCGCTTGCGAAGCCTCTGCTGCGGCAGCGGCGGCGTCTGATTACGCCTGGCGGTGTGTATCTCGAGTCGCCGTCTCGCCAGGTTGACTGGAGACGAGCCTCGTGCGGGGGCCCGTTTAATTATTGAGAGCGAAGTCGTGCATCGGATGGTGATACCTTGGATGTGGCGTCCCAGTGTTTCTCTTCTCTAAGCGGCCGCGTGTGTTGTGCGTCGGCCAGTGGAGCGGCGCGGCGGGGGAAGGCCAGTGTTCTGGACTCGAACAACGGACTCCCGCTTGCCAGTCTTCAGCTGTCAGATCTTCATCCCAGCTCACAGGTGACTGCTGATGTGAGGCCGTCTCCTTCCCGTCCTAACGAGTCACACGGATACGTAAAAATCATACTTCAAATACCTTTTAACTTCAGTCTTCTGGTGCCGAGGCTGCTGCTTGCTGTTCCATTACAGCGGCGGACTGGGTGCGTCTGTGTATGATGTAGTCTCTTCTTGCATGACGGTCGTCAGCACCGAAACTGACTGAAAACTACTGCTACTCTCCTTCTCCTCGGGCCCACTGCGTCTCGCGTATTTATTCACTTCAGTTGACTGGAGGTGAACGACTTCACGATCATTGCCTCTTCTGTCACGTTGAAAAGCTTCTCGAAGAATCTTGTTAACGTCGGTCATTGGCTCTTGGAATGTACGCGAGGACCTTTGATCACAGGTGACAATTGAGAAAAACGTGAGCCGGCGGGCGATTCCCTGACGGCTGAATCGACAGCGTCCGCTTATGTGGGGAGGGCGATGGCTTCTTCTGAACTTGCTGACTTCATGGTCATTGGCTCTTCTGTCACTGCTGCACTGCCCGCTGTTTGCCAGTGTGTAATTCTTCTAGACTAAACTAAGTTTTTGATTTCAGTTCACATTGCTTTCACTAATTTATTTACCTATCTTAAGTACCACTCAACACAGGAGAGGAATTCGTGGCAGGCTCCATCAAACCAGTTAGAAGACTGATGACCCCGCCCCCCCCCCCAAAAAAAAAAAAAGAAGTATGAAAAAAATTTCAGAGGGGTATTACCTTACGTCCTCTTTAAAGACGGGGCGCACAAGTGGCATATAAGCAGTTCTCTTTGTCGTGTGACTGCATATTCCAAGTAGCCCGCCAAAGGCTGAAATCCACTGAGTAATAAAGATTGCTTCGTGTCAACAGATGAGCCACGTCGCGCTAAAACGTCAGGCCAGTGCATACGCTGGATACCACAAGCCGGCAGGGACTAGTGTCGACAGACAAATGAGTAAGGAGGGACGTGGTTGTTGTGCTGACTAATACCGCCGGCCGCTGCCCTGTCGGCGGGAGCCGTGCGGCTTACCTGCCGCAGCGGAGGTTATCGGCGCCTCGGCGCACACGGACGCACAATTTTGGCCCGAGCGCCTCCGACGTCCCGCAAATCCCCTGAGCCGAACTTTATTGCCGGCCGGCCGCACTGCTCCGGTCACGAGCACCTCCGTGCCAATCAGGGTCCTGCGGACGCTACGAGGCCACTGGCAGGAGGCGTGGGCGTGCGGCGGGCAGGCAAACTTCGGTGCTCACCGAGGCTCGGTAACTACCAACAGTCTGGCTGTAATAGCCGTGTTGTAGTATTTCCTGCAGCACTGGGATCTACAAGGCGCAGTCGTACATAATCAAAAAATGCAGCTACGTAACCCATAAGCTTCCCAGCGTGTCAATATGGTCACAATTGTTGACTAGTTTTGTTTTTACTTATTTTTTAGCGTTGGCGGTCACATATTGTTTTCAGGGAGGGTTTAAATTTTACGTGCATTGTGTTAACACTTCATTGTTACCATTTACACTGTGATTGTGACAGCCTGTATTTCAGGGAGTGCTTTGACGTCCGCAATGGAGCATGTTGATGCAAAGTAAGTAATGTTTCGTAAAGAACTTCTTCATTCTGGCATCTGAAACTATTTGCAGTATATCTAAATATGTTCACAGAGATTTTCATTTGAGAAAAGTTGTTATCCATCGATTCATTTTCTGTTTATGAAGTGATTATTTCAGCCGTGTCCATATGGACACGCTGGGCAGTTGCAGGATCAAAAATGATTTCGTTTCTTTTTCTCTTTTCATATCATAACAGACGTCTGGCAGAATCTTTAGAGCATGGTTTGACTGTGCAGGATGTTTTAGACATCCTGTTTGAGGAGTCAAACGCTCCTCAGGCTGATGGAATTTACATCACGCCCCCTGATCCAGCAGTCCTCACGGATGAGGATTCGGGTAATGAGGATGAAGGAGGAATAGCAGATATTCTCAGTCCTAGACAACTCCAGGCTGAAGCTGAAATAAGATTAACAGACACACTCACAGAAACAGATTTCAGGAATATAGATTACAGGAACTGAAATATGCAAAAAACCTGGGTTCATGGTGCACTAATTTCAAATTTGAAGCCTTTTTCCTGATCCACGCTTTGACACGTATGTTGATAAGTCTGTAGTGGAAATTTTCCAATTATTCTTTGATGACGATCTAATATAATTCCTAGTTGATGAGTCAAACAACTACGCACTTTTCAAGAACTTTCCAAATTCTAATATAACTTGTGAAGAAATGAGGTGTTTTCTGGTGATCCTCATTCTAAGTAATTATAACTCTCCCTAATAAGAGGTTATACTAGGATTCTAATTTAGACACACGAAACGATTTTGTATGCAATGCCACGAGGATAAATATTTTTGAACAAATTCTTAGATTTCTGCACTGTAACGACAATAACAAATTTGACGAAGAGGAAAAGATGTGGAAAACTAGACCATTTATTGAAATAGTAAGAGACAAATGTAATAAGCTCTTTGTTCGTCTGCAACATCTGTCTTACGATGAATCAATGATAAAATATTTTGGGAGACACTCTTGCAAGCAATTTATTAGGGAGAAACTGATACGATTTGGATATAAAGCATGGTGTTTATGCACTACTTCTGGATATCTGGTAAATTTTCCCTTTTATCAAGGAAAATCACCCAATCCAAATACAGTATATGAACCACAGTTTGGTAAGGCTACTGCCCCACTCGTTCAGATGATAGATGATTTGACACTGGATGTAAAGCTACTGCCATTCCACTTTTTCTTTGACAACCTATTTATACGAGGGCTATCCAAAAAGTACATTACGTTTTGGAATTAAAAATTAATAAAGTGTCGGAAATTTTTTATTATATACAGATGAAAGCCACACTTAAATACTACTTTTCTACATAGTTGCCATTTAAATTAAGGCACTTATCGTAGCGATGGACGAGCTTGGAAATTCCTTCGTCATAAAATTCGGCCGCCTGCGCTTTCAACTACGTAATGACTGTATTTTGGGACAGAAAGCCGGCCGAAGTGGCCGTGCGGTTAAAGGCGCTGCAGTCTGGAACCGCAAGACCGCTACGGTCTCAGGTTCGAATCCTGCCTCGGGCATGGTTGTTTGTGATGTCCTTAGGTTAGTTAGGTTTAACTAGTTCTAAGTTCTAGGGGACTAATGACCTCAGCAATTGAGTCCCATAGTGCTCAGAGCCATTTGAACCATTTTTGGGACAGAAAAGGTGTGATTTTTGTGGATTTCCTGGAAAGAGGCACTACAATAAACTCTCAAAGGTATTGCCAAACTTTGCACAACCTCAGAAGAGCAATACAAAACAAGCGCAGGGGAAAGTTGGGCTCAAAGATCTTGCTGATTCACGACAACGCCCGGGCCCACACGGCAAATGCCACTCGTGAAGTTCTCGAATCTTTTAAGTGGTAGTTGTTTCCTCATCCGCCGTACAGTCCCGACCTGGCACCGAGCGACATCCACTTATTCCCAGCAATGAAGAAGTGGTTGGCTATGCAGCGTTTTGATGAAGACGCACAGTTTCAAAAAGATGTAACTACGTGGTTGAAGGCGCAGGCGGCCGAATTTTACGACGAAGGAATTTCCAAGCTCGTCCATCGCAACGCTAAGTGCCTTAATTTAAATGGCAACTATGTAGAAAAGTAGTATTTAAGTGTGGCTTTCATCTGTATATAATAAAAAAAATTTCTAATACTTTATTTATTTTTAATTCCAAAACGTAATGTACTTTGTGGATAGCCCTCGTAGGTTTTTCTGTTCTGTCATACCTGAGAGAAAAGGGCTATGGAGCAACAGGCACTATTAGAGAAAACAGAGTTCCCAAATGGTGCCCAATTTCCTCAAAGAAAGAAGAAGGGTTAAGCAAACTGCGCATCACCATTAATTGATAACTTTTTCGAAAACTCGTTCCATTGCTAGGTATAAGTTTTAATTGTTGCCCAAACGTGCCCACGACCTTCCTCTGTAAAGATTTAAAGGGGTGACGCTCTGCGACGTCATCCCCGGATTCGAAGACGCTTCAAAGAACAAGATGTCAACAAATAAGGCAGAAGTTTATGTGAGGTGTAGTATGGATTAAAGATGTTCTACTAGAACCAGATTTCACCACAATACCTCCCAACGCCAAGACTGACCTATCACGTGATGGGGAAGTCGTTGCACCCCTCTTATCCACATTTTAACACCCTCTTTTGACGTCCCTGCTATGGAGGTTAGAATCTCGACGCCCAGTGTTGAAATAATGCAGATTTCTTACGTGTGGCCATGGAAAACATTTCAGCCACACCCCTGATCAGAGCTAACACGGAAAGACCTCAGATGGCGGCATGAAGGGTGTCAATGAAACCACCCCTTCCCTTCATGCGGTTACTCTCGCACAATTTGTGATCGAAGTTAGCAGTGCAATGAGAACAGGACGATGTTCTTGATAAACGTTGACATTGCCGACATCCCCGGACATTTCTACCCTTCTCTAAAGACACTGTACGCCAGCAACTGCACTGGGCGAGATCGCACCCCCTTGAAGTGCAGAGCAACTGCAAGTTTCTCTCTGGTGTACAATATGGGAAGACAAAGTGCCATTCAAAACCAGTCGAAAGTGATCCCAAGATCCGATGCAGCAGGGGCTGCTTACTCTTTTTCGGTCCCCCTGCGGCGTGATCACAGGGGACATGGAAATTGACACATGAGTGAATAAAACGGCAACGTGTACTTCTAAGGGCTCCCAGGTCGGCAACACTGTCAGTGTCACCCACGGACGTGTTCTGAGCTCTTTCAAACTGAAGCTGCGCAGAGAAAATCAATGAGACAGTTCTGGCTACCTACTGATAGCTATGCCAGGAAGGTGATGTGTCAATTGGTTGCCAATATGCGGTCGACTAGGTTTCTTGTCGGTACAGATACATTTTCAATGTGCATAATAAACATGTGCGGGTAGCTCTGTCAGTATTTCGAAACGGGGAGGGAGGAGGGTGGGGTTGCTAGACCATGATCTCCTTACAAAAGGGTTAAAGCGTTTACAGGGTGTAAACAGTATCAAACATTGTCAAGAACGTCGTCGTGTTCTGGTCGCACTACGAACTGCCGTTTTCGACCGCAAAACGTGTGGGTATCAACTCATCACATCACGTTACGCCCTTTATGCCACACATTTGGACCTTTCCGTATCTGTTCTGAGCGATGATTTGTCTGACCTCGGCCACGCATAAGAAAACCGGGTTATTTCGGCCCTGACAGATGTAGTTCTAACATCCATCACGGAGGCGTCAAAACAAGGGGGTAAAATGTGGGTAAGAGGGCATGCACGTCGCACATCCATGCTGGCGCTGGGCAGAAGTGTGGTAAAATTTGGTGCCAGTGCCACGTCATTAATCTACCTTAAGAATTACACGAACTTCTGAGCTCTGTCCTTTTTTCCCACATCTAGACATCTGAAGCGTCGCAGAGACGGAGGTTGACGTATCAGGACGCCACACTTTTGCAGCATTACCGAGGAAGGTTGTAGCCACCTTTGAACCAAATTTCCAATGTAGTTCGCCATGGGAAATGATTACGGGATTCCTAGTAGGTGATCATTTAATACTATTGCGCTGTTAGTGGTGTTCTTCTCAAATTTGCAGTCGAATCCTTAAGGCAGTTTGACGGTCCATCTTGTCGTCATCTTCAGGAGATTGCTGTATCTGAGTCGCGTGGAACTGATACTACTCAGAAGTCGGCGCCCTTATGTAGGCCAGCAGAGAGTACTCTGCGCATGCGCCAAGTGCTGCAAATACTGCACGTAGGGTCGCGTTCGTAACACACTCATCTTACTAGGAAGTGGTATCATGGCGACGTGGCACAGGATGCGACGACGGCAGTCCATACCTCGGAGCTGCCATATTGATTTCTTCATTTTTCATTGTTTTTGCACTATAACTTGAGTGTTACATCAATATGCCATTACAAGACAACGTTGTATGGAAGATTTAACTCAAACATGTCACACTTTGTGGTATTTCTTATTATTAAAATTTGATTAATGATTCTTCGGAGGTGAAGGCCTTACGGTGTTGCTGAGATGAACAACACTGAATTTGGAAGTTGTTTTCAGCGTGGTGCAGTGTATTTAGGACTTCATGTTACAATGTCGGAGGAGATAAGTTTGTCTCCTGCTATTCGATAAGATATAAATACCACGTATTCTGGGACTCTCTTAATAATGCAATACAACAGTGTTCTGCAATATTCGTCGATGTTATTTACATATAGGAGTGCGCCCATTCGGGAATGAATTGCTTCGATTTTGTAACTTCTGTCCGATTAAAACACGAAGAATGGAATTGCCTTGAGTGATATGATAAGCAATGGCATTTGTTGTCTCCCTGGTGACGATTCTTGGCCTTTTTTTCCGAATATGTCGTAATTTCCGAAGTTGTGGCCAGGCAGGACCTTAGAGGCAGATTAAATTGTTACAAGTGAAACCAGCAGATTTTTTTTACCTTGCTTGTGACAAATATCTGACTTTTTGTTGCCGAATGTGTTGGGACTCCCAAGGGTATGCTTAGGCTGTAGCCGTAGAAGACAGATTAAATTGTTGCGAGTGAATGAGCACCAACGATGTTCATTAGTCTCCGTTGTCACAAATGCGTCGCTCATTTTTCTGCGAATATGTAGCGATTTCCGAGAGTCCACTCACCCACGGGGGATGTAGATGTCAGTGTCACGCTCGGTTTACTCGGAAAGTGCTGCTGGATACGCCCACGTCATTTCGACGTCGCTTCCGAGTAAGCCGAGCCTGTCACGAACGCGACTCACTGCCCTCACAGCAGAAATATACTACTCAGTGTTTATCGGCGCTGCATAACGGACTGCTCCTTGCCACACACTCTCCAGCCGTAGTTATGCAGTTCCGATGATTTGAAGTTTGTATCACGATCGAAATCAGACACCTAAATAATAAATTTTAAAATTTCGACAACTTACGCTTGATCCTAAGCTGTTTTTATCTAAAAACTTTTAATTTTGACCGCCGTTTTGAAGGAAACCATGCTTCAAAAGATTTTTGATAGTCTAAATATTCTGCCAATTGAGAATGTCGCGTTTTAGTGTTGTAATGCAGACCGGCGCAGGGTTTCATGAGTTGCTCCGAGATTGGACCTTGTTCCTTTTGCCTGTGTTACAAGCCAGACTAATTCCAGTGGATTCCTTCAGAGTACAATCTCAGTAGCGAGAAGCAGCAGCAACGAGCCTTGTCTCGTTATATTTCGTTGTGTATCATTTTTCTTAGCAATCCTGCAGCACTTTACGAAAAAATCCTCTCAGGAGATTTTCGACCATGTCGACACTAAACGATTATACTCTTGTCTTGGTTGCCAAAAAAAATTGTTTATCTGTTCATGACGTATTTTGGGAGCAAGCCATCATCAGATCAATTAAAACAAGTGCAGAGATCTTCACGCCTCCTACTCCATTCATCAGAGCTCTGACGTTTCTACAGAATGGAGTAGCGACATGACACAGTCATGAGACGATGAATAATTTATTTTGACGAGCAAGATGTGTTACCATAAAGAACTAGTGTTTCGTGTTGTTGTAACGTTATGTGGTAAAAGTACTGGAAATAAAATAATTATTCTTGCCGGCACAGTGAGGTGTATCCGCGCGATAAGATATAAATATGTGCTTATTCCGTAGACTAAGTAAAGGCAAAGACGATTTGTATGATCTGAAAATTTTCTTTCGATAGCTGTATCGATATATAAGAAGACGCTAGCATCACGTGTTAAATGAAAGAGTAGGGAGGTAGGTTAGGGAAGAGGCTCCTTCCCGTGTAACTTCTGCAAAATTTTTCCCTCAGATGAGGCGGATGATGATACATGCTCAAAACACGCTCCTTTAGATTCCTCACATATTTCTTTTCATGTTCAGAAAGTATGTTTCAGGAAGGGTGGCGTACTTTGTTCGAAAGCCATAACACCAATCGTCTATTGCTGTTTCAACTTTTTATTTCAGAAAGAACCTGCATCCTTTACTACTTGTTACGAAGTTCGAATAAGTGTTGTTACCATTAATTAAGGTGTAAAATATATTGATGTGTTTCATTGTCAGTTGACTTAATGAATAATGACATGTACAGCAACATCAACAGCACGATACACTTGTCAGTCGCTAAACAGTAACTATATTATTTTCTAGCAGTACACAGAAGTAACTAATATTTTTTGTATTTATTTAAATTAAATACGTCACTCCTTCGCTTTTGGGATGTGTGCTTTAGACGACTACACCCTATTTATTTGCTGCACACAGAGAAGGGATTTAATTATCATTTTAATTTGCTCTTTGCTGCCAGACAAAGGATACATTGCATGGCAAGGATGTCACTCGTACTTGTTCTCAGCAGCAATAATAGGTTGACCAATGTATGCCTTACGAAAGACTCATAGAATCTTATTAACACCGGGCTTTTTTCGCCCCACATCATCTTTCGAGGAACCCAAAGGGGTTTTAAAGTCGGCTTCCGGATGAAACACATTCTTCACCTTCAAATGGTTCAAATGGCTCTGAGCGCTATGGGACTTAACATTTGAAGTCATCAATCCTCTAGAACTTAGAACTACCGGGTGATCAAAAAGTCAGTATAAATTTGAAAACTTAATGAACCACGGAATAATGTAGATAGAGAGGTAAAAATTGACACACATGCTTGGAATGAAATGGGGTTTCATTAGAACAAAAAAAAAAACCAAAGTTCGCAAAATGTTCTACAGATGGCGCTGCACAGCCAAACGTCAGTGACTGCGCATGACAATCGTATATAAAAGGAGCTGTAATGAGAGAGAGAATCAGATGCGCAAGCAGTCGCAGCATGTCGACGTTACCCGAAAAGACGCTTTTGGTGAAGCTGTATTATCAGAATGGGTAATGTGCTATTTCAGCGTTACGATCCTATCGCCATAGGAAGGGGATTCGAACAGGTAGAGGTCCGTTGACAACTGCAGCTGTGGCGAGAATGATTTCGAAGTTCGAAGCCACGGATTGTTTGGACGATAGACCCCGTAGTGGGCCGACCGAGCACAAGGCGTAATGCTGCTGAGACAGTTCAGGAAGAAATGGAAACCGTAGCGGGTTCGTCTATGCACGGGGAAGACAGCGCTTGTGCAGTCGCACGTCGCACCGGCATTCCATACACGACTGTTTGGTTGGAACGTAGGCGTACCCTCCAATGATATACGTAGAAAATCCATCGGCATCATGAACTGTTACCTGGCGATATAGAGAAGCGGAGGGCATTTGCGGTGTGGGCGTTTCAAAAGATGGCGGAAGATGACGATTGATTGAGTAACGTGTCGTGGACCGACGAAGCTCATTTCACGCTCCGAGGGTCTGTCAACGCCCACAACTGCAGAATTTGGGCTACCGAAAATCCTAAAACTGTCGTGGAAACTCCATTGCACGACGAGAAAGTCACGGTATGGGTTGGATTTACCACATCTACCGTTATCTGGCCTTTTTTCTTCGAGGAAATGCGTGATTCTGGTTTTGTAACTGCTACCGTGACGGGTGAGAGGTACGCCGATATGTTAGAGAATCGCATAATCCCCAACCTGGCTGATATAGACTTGCTGGAACGTACGATGTTTATGCAGGATGGCGCTCCACCCCATATTGCTAGACGCGTGAAAGATCTCTTGCGCGCGTCGTTTGGTGATGATCGAATGCTCAGCCGCCACTTTCGTCATGCTTGGCCTCCCAGGTCCCAAGACCTCAGTCAATGCGATTATTGGCTTTAGGGTTACGTGAAGCCGCAACTTTATCGTGAGCGACCGACATCTCTAGGGATGCTGAAAGACAACATCCGACGCCAATGCCTCACCATAACTCCGGACATGCTTTACAGTCCTGTTCACAACATTAT
Source organism: Schistocerca serialis cubense (assembly GCF_023864345.2). Lineage (NCBI taxonomy): Eukaryota > Metazoa > Arthropoda > Insecta > Orthoptera > Acrididae > Schistocerca > Schistocerca serialis. Next base: position 231,968,588 of record NC_064645.1, read on the forward strand.
TCCTCGACTACAGCTATTGTTGAGGAATGACTGTGGATATATTGAGCATTTCCTATAAAGAACATTATCTCCTGTGGTAGCGTTTCCTCATCACTTATGGCCGGCTGAAGTGGCCGTGCGGTTAAAGGCGCTGCAGTCTGGAACCGCAAGACCGCTACGGCCGCAGGTTCGAATTCTGCTTCGGGCATGGCTGGTTGTGATGTCCTTAGGTTAGTTAGGTTTAACTAGTTCTAAGTTCTAGGGGACTAATGACCTCACAGTTGAGTCCCATAGTGCTCAGAGCCATTTGAACCATTTGAGCCATCACTTATGGTATACGACTTGGGACCAGAGTCCTAATAACACCAGCGTTTATATGCGGCGGGTGACTGATAGTCACACGCAGGCACCGGTCAGCATGTGTAGATCTGTGGTAAGTGCTATGAAAGTGCTTCTGTCAATCTCCACATCTGCTGTAAGGTTTTCGCTGAGGTGATGGGCATAAAAATGTTGAAGCAATTGGTTAATGGTTCCAACTCCATAAGGGAAAACTAAAAATTGTTATATTACATTTTTCTTTAAATGTCGAAAAAGTGAATATTTTGGTGGGCCACTTGGCAACAGAATCAGGGATTGATTACACCATTATAATAACATACGTTGAGCATTAAATACCTGAATAAGAGCAGCATACTGATATTTCTATATGAGATCGTTCGGAAGAAACATAATCATTTTGTGCATTTTTATAGTCGCGATTTATTCATACCCGGTTCAACACTAAGGGACCAGAAGATTTACAGACTTTAATAGAAATGTAACACTACAAAAAATAGTTGGTTCAGAAATAATAGGAAATCGATAATGTTCCTTCTGCCTCATGCTGCGTTCGACCCATCAGCGTGATCGCAATTTCTGGTAATGAAGTAACACGAAATAATTATAATTCAAGTAAATAAGGAGATGGATATCATCAAAGTTAATTTACTAAAATAAGCACACTTATCTGTAACCCACCTTTTTTTAATGCTACGTACCTTTTCATATTAAATTACAATAGATGACCATTGTGGTTAAATACTTCATACACAACAGTCAAAATGTCCTCTTGTTGCTGTCTGTTCGTAATCAGTTACAAGAAATTACATGTTTTCTGATTAAAAAAAATAGCAGTTAGCATATTCACTCAATATTTTCACATAAAATAAAAAATACATTTGTGGAACGCAGCAAGTCCACGTCCGCCTTCATAGAATACAAACATTAAAAGGTGAGGCGCCAAAAGCCTCATTTGTCTTGAAACTACAGAATTCATTTTTATACCATTAATCGATACATGTTCATAGAGATTTACAGGCACCGCGCAAGAACGGCAAAGATAAAGAATAATAGACTCTGTTGCTGCTATGCGATGGTTCATTTCTTTTACTTTACAATTGTTCGATAACTTTAGGACATAGGGGGTTTACTATTGAGCGTATATTAATGTTTGTGAGGCGAAAATTACTAATATTACACTGCCTCCCACGAGGAGAGAAGGAATACCGAAGCTATTACTTTTACCCTCATGCCCATTGGAATATTTGTAATTTTCGGGCGTAACATACAGGTTATTAAAAGTTTCATTTCACATTCATTCCATAATAAAAGAGTTAACGTTTCAATTTGTAATTCCTGACGGTGGATCATTGTGAATTTGTTCTGTGTTTCTATCAGTGTTTGCATAGATTCAGTCTTTCTTGATGATTCATAAAATTAAGGCTATAAGTACACATATTTAGAAAATTTATAAGGAAATAGAGTCACACTTCATTTTCCATCGTTGCCAAAGTAATTTGACTATCACAACTGGTAGACAACTTTCTGTTTTGACTGTAATCATTGTATTGTCATCGTCTTGTCGATTGATTGCCTTGTCCGTTCTCGCACTTAATTATACACTTAATTTCGTCGCGCATACACTTTTTACAATAGACTTGGATCGTAGAGCGGCCACTGGTCATGGCTCCGACAAGGAAGTCCATATCTTTCACTTTCAGGGCTCGAGTGTGGCTCTCCGAATTATTTCACATATGAAACAGATAAAATATTTTATATTAGAATAGCTTACAAAACTAATTTTATATACATGTGGGATGGGATATAGGAAGAATCGGAGCCTTTGACTATTTTAGTGTGTTTATTATCATTCGTATCGTGACCTCTCGTTAAAGTTTACATTTCAACAGTGTTCAGAGGTGACCTAGTGACTTATCTCTGTGTACAAATAGTCATTATACTAATTACGCTAATTTCTCTATCTTAGAGTCTCTCAGAAGGTTTATGATACATAGAAAAATGTTTTCAGTACTGGATGTGAATGCTGTTGCTACAGAATATACCACACAGCTACTGCTGTTGGCGGTTGAACGTTTACATTATTTCGTCACATGGTGGCTGTCCGCCTCCACTGTTGCAAGCAATCTTGAAATTCAATCTGTGCGCGCGCACGTGACCGGAGCTTTCTTGCTGAGCGTTGATTTCGCGTTTGAGATGCCGTGCGTCGCTTTTGTTCGGCGGATCGTGGCTTTGTGGTTTTTAAATTGCTGGAGGGAGCTTCTGCCACCGAAAATGCCTTACATCATTTCCTGTCCACTATCCAGTTACAGATTCACAGGTAAGTGGTAGCTACCGCTGCAACTGCATGTGTGGAATGACACTGATTATTACACACAGCAGACATCAATGAATTTTTCACACATACGGTGCAGTAGAATACTGCCATTGAAAATTGTCGAACTTTAAAACGTCACTTGCACTGTGGTGAGCGACTGCGTGAACGGTGTATTAAAAGAAATTCTCGCTTCATAACATCACACGGTGTTTACAAGTTGATTTACATACTAATATTTACAAGAGTTCATTTAAATCGATAAATAATCTAATTGACCACTTTGAATCAGACCAATTGTTTCTTTATTAGTCTTTTTTTTTACTTATGCCTACGGTCACAGGTAAGCTATTATAAGTCCCTTTTCTTTGACCAAATTCATTCCAATCTCCTTTACAAATTAAGTAATCTTTATCACGCTTCCTTATTCATTTTTTAGGTCCAATACATTTTTTTAATGGTCATCGTATTTAGTGATTTGTGAGGGGAGCTTCATTTATGTCAAAGTTTCTCTCGTATGTGCTTGTCTTTAAAGAAAGTTCGAGGACAGATTTGAAAATAGCAATTCCGCCTCTGGATTTCGTGTAGAAATACAAACAGTCGAAAAAGATAAGTGGGAAAAGCGGGCCTACTCGCGGATCGTCGACAGAATTTAAATTACTCCTCAACCAGGTCGAAAATTTAATTTACATTGCGCATTACAAAAGCAATATGCGCGTCGCGAACCCACTCATTTTTATACGTAGTGCCTCACTTCCCAAGCGCACGTGAATCTTTACAAGTTGATCCTGCGGAGTGGATAGGATCAAGGATCTTAAAGGATTAGCACGTAGGAAAGGGATTCAATAATCACAGAGAAAACAATAAATATTGCAGTGCGCACTTAAAATAAAATCTATCACTTCAAGCATTTAATATGTATCTTGCTGCAGCTTGCTTACTACTCTTTGTTCATTTCTTAGACTAAGTCAAGTTTATGCATTACGCATTTGGGTATTAATTATCATTAGTATACATAAGCCTCTCACTAGAGTGTTGTTGCTTGCTGCTGTCGCGACCTGTGAAGCTTGGGCGAGATTCTTATTCTATTTGCTACTAGCTTGTGAATTTGCAGTATCGCTAATGCTCAATAGTACCGTGAAGTTGCCATAATAAGCTATGTCACTCATATGTTCTTTTACTCAGATTCTTTATAGTCTGTACTCGCCTTACTTTACGTTATATAATAAACTTCCTTTTTGTTCCATCACGCTTTTACTTAAGGTTAACGTCAGGTCTTTTTAGAACAATTGTACTGCGTTATCAATCTGTTCATGCTTAATCCTAGGTACCTGTTTACTTCAAAGAGATGTTATTTTATCGCTGGCACAGCACTGTGCTGGAACTTACAAGTTAAATCTACCGACTGTTTTGCGCTAACAGGTGGTACCTTATTTACGTCACATTGGAAAATAGGGAATAGCCTCATGGAATCGAATCTTTTCACACAACTTTCCTCTTTTGTCTGGACGTTTAAGTATTTCCTTTTAAAACAGGTCATTAATTTGTCCTCGATTAAATTTCACTTACTAATACTAAGCACATATTATCATCATTTTCATATTACTATTTAACGAGAGAAGTGCATTATTCGCTCCTTCCTCTTTCCTCATTACAGTACCTCGGGGCCAACTAATACCTCTCGAGTACATTATTTTTTTTACATACTAACTTATAACTAAAATTGAAAATTGCCTCTAGGACATGTCCTCCTGTTTACATAAGGCTTATTCGAGTAAATACTTGTCTACAACTTATTCTGTATTTTATTTTCCAGACGCCTTGTTTTAATACATAAGGTTTCTTTTTAGCACCGGTTAACGTCCGTAGTCAGTTCAGTTCAGTTCTTGTTACTCATTGGTTAATCCTGATCTCCAATACCTTAGAATTTTCTTGCAGCTTAAATTAACTTAATTCCTGGCGTTATAAAATTTTCTTAAATCATGATGGTGGAACATTCCTTTGATTTTATTCGTGGCAGGGTCAGATAACAAATAGCTACCAATGTGTGGTTTCCTCATTATCACAAAGGGACGTTCATAAATGCGTTGCTACTTACGATTCTTCTTTAACAACAGGGATGGTTTAAAGTGAGTCCTGACTAATACCTTTTCTCCTTCATTGAAATCTAAAACTCTGTTTACCTTCTTATCAAATGGCTTTTTTCGGAGGTTAGCATAAGTTGTCGATGGTATTAGAGCTTGCCTGATTTTTGCGTCTAGGTCCATTTCGTTGTCTTGTAACTTTGGAAGGGGGTCTATCCATTCATTCCTCTCTTTTGACCATGACGTTAACTCATGTGGCGTGAATCCGGTCGACAGATGAGGAAGGTGGTTTACAATCTGTTCGAAAGGTGTTACGAAGTCTACCCACTTAGATTGCTTATTCGGAAAGTACATCCTTATATATCTGTTAAATTCTTTGAAGATTCTTCTGTCAGATTCGATTGCGGTCGAAACAGGGATATCAAAATTTGTTTGATTCCATAGCCTCAAGAAATGTACGCCACGGGCGTGATGTGAAATTTGAAGCATTATCGGACAAGATTGATTCTGGAACCCGAATCGTGGGAAATAATCATTCTCAATGCGACGAATTATCTGATTTGCACTAGGAGATTTCACTGCGTACAGTATTATGTGCTTAGAAAAATTGTCCAGGATTGCTACTAAGTATTTAACGCCTCCCCTACCGGTAGGTAGTGGACCTGCCAGACCAATACTAAGAAGCTGGTTTGGCCTTTCAGCAATTATTGGATTTAGTGGGATTGAAGCGGAAATGTTTAAGGATTTTGCCTTTTGAGAGATGGCACAGTTTCTCAATAATTTATGGATTCTCTGATGTAGATTCGGAACATAACAGTAAGTCGAGATTTTCCTTTTACATTTTTCTGGTCCGTAGTGACCCGATGAAATGTGAGTGTACCACAGAAGATGTTCAATGAAATTTCGAGGGAAGCAAAGACACCATCTCTCAGATGACTCAGACGTCTTATGAAAAAGCACTTGGTTATGAAGTTTATAAAACTTGGACAACTTGTGCGCCGGAGTTTCGTGAAGAATTTGTCTAACCTTTTTACATTTTGGATCTGTATTTTGAAGAATCTGAATCTCCCTACATAACTTAAGAAAATACTTTCTGTGAATTGGATCTTTCATTAACAAAACTTTATAATTAGACATTTATTCCACCAGTTCGCTGGTTTCTGGTAAGCCCTCAGGTGAGCGAGAAAGTGCGTCCGCTATAACATTATCTTTACCTTTTATATATAGAATGTCAAAGTCATATTCCTGCAGGAATAAGCACCATCGAGTAAGACGGGGATGTTGCAACTTGCAAGAAAGGAGGAATGATAAGGCTTGATGGTCTGAATAGACTTTAATTTTTCTTCCATGGATATAATAGTTAAATCGCCTAAAAGCCCATACTACGACGAGTGCCTCCAACTCCGTATTCGAATAAGACTTTTCACACTCAGCTAACACTCGACTCGCAAAGCTGATCACTTGGATTTGCTCTTGTCCATTTACTAATTGAATCTGGAAAAGACAAGCGCCGATACCCACAAAGGAAGCGTCTGCAGTAATGCAAAATTCCTTATCCATCTGAGAATGATGGAGAATGTTACTGTTAACCAGACTGTCTTTAATTTTCTGAAATCCGTCTTGGCATTCCGGCGTCCAATTACAATGTGAATTCTTTTTTTAAAGGTTGTGAAGAGCGGGATTGCTCAATACCTGATTGGGAACAAAACGTCTGAAAAATGACGTAAGACCGATAAATCCTTTCAGTTGCCTTTTGTAAGAGGGGTTGGAAAGTTTTTTATAGCAGTCAATTTTTCCGGGTCAGGTTTAATTCCTTCAGGGGTGATGATGTGCCCTAAAAATTTAATTTCACTTTTACCAAACTTGGATTTCTTAAGATTTGCTGTAACACCATACTCTCTGAATCGTTGAATTACCTTTTGCAGAAGGGCCACATGATCTTCCCAATTTTTCGATGCAACAAGAACGTCATCCACACAGACTGCTACCTCATCTAAAAGTTCAGGACCTAGTACATTGTCAGGGGCAGAAATAAAATTTCCGGAACTCACATTTAGTCCAAACGGTACAACTTTGAAATGGTAAGATCTACCTGCAAATATGAAGGCAGTGTACTTCCTAGACTCATGCGGAAGTTTTACTTGCCAGTAACTGCTTTTCAAATCAAGGGTGCTCAAATACTTAACTCCATGAAACTTCTGCAGATGCTCTTCAAGAGCCTCTGGTCTCATTCTTATGAGTACTATAATTTTATTGATTAATCTTGCATCTAGGACTAGCCTTACGCTACCATATTATTTTAGTACAGACAATAAAGGACTCGAATAAGGTGAATGAGATACTTCTATCACATTCCAGCGTAACATTTTCCTGATCTCGCACTTGACAGCTTCGCGTCTCGCATATGGAATGGAATAGCTTGTTCTACAGTAGGTTGAATGGGGCAGGACATCCATTCGATATTCAAAGCCTTTTATTAGTCCAGGTTTCTTAGAAAATACTTGAACGTAATCTATTAACAAATTGTAAAGCTCATTCTTCTGTTGTTTGGATAATTCAGTGGACTCACTAGATTTACCGTATAATTCATTCTGACCGGGAATTAGGTCTTTATACTCATCGTCATTAACACTTTCAAGATCTGTCATGTCTTCTGTCTGAATGTACTGTTGTCTTTTAGTCCATGGCTTACTGCTATTTGAAGCAGCCCAAAGTTTGTCTTCACCTTACTTCTTAACAAATTTACAATTACTTGTTGCTGGGTCGCTACTAGTGTACAGATTCCACACTCGATATCAATTTTAGCTTTCGTCTGCCTCAAGAATTCCATACTCAAGATACATGGCACTGATAGGTTTTTAACAATAAGAGAAATGTACGTTACCGAAATAGATTCTATCTGGATTTGGAGTTGAGTCTGAAGATTTACACATTGTGTTAGTGGGCCAATTTCTCCCGAAACGGTGCAATGTTGAATTGGAAGTCATAAAACTTTGTATACAGAGGATATTTGCTTAAATAAATATAAAGATAAGACATTTATAGTAGCTCCTGTATCTACAATGGCTGTTACTGGTATGTTGGCAATTGATACTCTTATGGAAGCTTGAACTTGTTCGTCCCATGCGTCATCATTGTCTTTCGTCTCAGTGTCTGCTACTAGATCATCCCGTAAGTTTGCCTCTTTGTCATATCTAATTGCTTTAATTTCGTGTGGACTAAGGGACAGGGTGCCCCCATTCAAACCTGCAGCATCCTCTAGGAGGCTCAAACATGCTGCTTTTAATTTTCCGCTCGACGCTTACTTTCCTGCTGATTTATATTTCTTAAAGTTTCTTCCGTCTGGAATTGGTGTTGGTTTTGTGGTACGAACTCGGTTGGAAATGGATCTTGTTGTCCTGGCGTATTCGCTTGCGCATAATAAATTTGCGTATTATGCGGGCGTTTAGGGTTCAGACTTCCCGAAGGTCCGTTCGCTTGTTGCGTGAAGTGTATATTTTGAGGCTGAAAGGTATTTTGCTGGGGCTTGTGTTGATTGTAACCGTTACTGAAAGGTGTACGTTGGTCTCCACCTTGATTATGCCATTTATTTCCTTTCCACTGACGATTTGAATCGTAAGACTGATCGTTTTGATAATTACCGTTGATCGATTGCGTGTTTCCATTATGCATTATAAAGTGCATTTCCGTACTGAGGTGGTGACGAATTATATATTGGATTGTATCTCTGGCCGTTATTTTACTTATTTTTGTATTTACTGTTGGAGTACGTAGTGTGTTTATTTTTGAAACCTTTGTGGGGTTGGTACTGGCCGTCGCTGTGACGCGCTTTCGCTCGGCCACCATTGTTGCCTGCGTATTCTGTATTGTGCTAGCCGCCTGCCTTGAAGTGGGCGTTGCCAACATCAACTCCAGCGTCCACGTCAATCAGATTTTACGAGTCTAACACAGATAGGAAAGTGTTGTCCGTATCGTCAGCAGACACGTTTACTAACTTTTCTTTGATCGCAATCGGTAGCTTAGTATTTAGAATTATAATAACGTCTTTGGCGGTGATCGGCGAATCCCAGAACTTGATTTTCGCTAAATACTTCTCAAACTACCGCGCTTACTGTTAAATACTTCGGCGTCGTAAACCTCTTTTCTCAGGCGCTGCTACACACCAGAACTCCAGAATTTACCTAAAAACATCTGTTCAAACTCTTTGTAACTTTTACAAGAGTCGACCATTTCGGTTCCCCATAAGGCAACATCGCCTACGATAAATCCAGTAACGAATTGAATTCGCTGGAGGTCACTCCCGCTATTCGGGAAAAATCCTGAAAAATTTCGGAGGAACACTATAGGATGAATTTTTCTTTTCTGTGGGTGAAAGGTCGGAAAAACACGATGTTTGATCACGCTTTCCTCCTGCATCAAACTGACATAAGTGGGGGGGCTGGTACTCTGGTTAAATTGTGCTTCTATAGAACTATGAGTTTGAGCGTTATCAAATGGTGAACGGTAATGTACCTGCTGTTGTTCATTACATCGTGGTGAATTATTCCACTCTCCTGACACGGGAGGTGGGGAATTTTCAACTTGACATTTTAGTGTACGAACTTCATCAACTATATGTTGACGCCATTCAGGTAAATCTTGAGCTAACGTTCGTCTTATCTGCCTTATTCTGACATCACCGTGTCTCCTGTTCTTCCAGGGGCTGCCAATATTTCAAAGGTCACGTTTTTGACAGTTTCCCTGAGTTCGTTCTTGACCTTGCGGAACGATTTGAAGTGGAATGATCATATAAAATTAATTGTTGGTAAGGTGGGTACCAGGTTGAGATTCATTGGGAGAGTCCTTAGAAAATGTAGTCCACCAACAAAGGAGGTGGCTTACAAAACACTCGTTCGACCTATACTTGAGTATTGCTCATCAGTGTGGGATCCGTACCAGATCGGGTTGACGGAGGAGATAGAGAAGATCCAAAGAAGAGCGGCGCGTTTCATCACAGGGTTATTTAGTAACCGTGGTAGCGTTACGGAGATGTTTAACAAACTCAAGTGGCAGACTCTGCAAGAGAGGCGCTCTGCATGGCGGTGTAGTTTGCTCGCCAGGTTTCGAGAGGGTGCGTTTCTGGATGAGGTATCGAATATATTGCTTCCCCCTACTTATACCTCCCGAGGAGATCACGAATGTAAAATTAGAGGGATTAGAGCGCCCACGGAGGCTTCCAGACAGTCGTTCTTCCCGCGAACCATACGCGACTGGAACAGGAAATGGGGGTAATGACAGTGGCACGTAAAGTGCTCTCCGCCACACACCGTTGGGTGGCTTGCGGAGTATAAATGTAGATGTAGATGTAGATGTTTGGAAAGATCATCAACAACATTCTCGATCGTGTCTACTGCGGTTTTAACTCCTTTGACCTCATCAGAGATTGCAGTATAATCCTCATTTAAGGTCGCAGCTTGTTTTTGATATTCCATCACTTTTGAATTTATCTCTCCCTTGGCTGCTTCGATTTATTCATCTAACTGTTTTGAAATGTCCTCTATTTTTGACTCTACTTGTGTGTCAATTTCTAGCCTCATGGTCGTGATCTGACTACTGATTTGGCTTTGGACATTACCCAACAGGGTATTTAAATCAGCTGTTATGTCTGCCTTTAGTTCGGCCTTTACCGAATTAAACCGTGTATTTAGGTCATTTATCTCCGTTTGCAGATCTGTTTTTACTGAATTTGTGTCTGCTTTTACTGAATTGCACAGATTTGTAAGGACCTGATTTTTATTATGCCGTCTTTCGGCCTTCTCCTTTTCTTCGCGGGCCTTTTCATCTAATTTTTCCTGCTTTTCACGTTCCTGTCTTTGCGCTTCTCTCTGTCTTTGACTTCCGAACTTGCGTTCCATTATTGCTTCGATCATTGCGGCCAAGTCATTTTTTTCAAAAGCGGGATTAGTTTGCACACTAGGACCGGCTTCTAAAACTTCGGTCGAGGCTGCTTCTGCCTCCGCTCGTGTACCTATCGCGCGTGATCGTAATAGTTAGTGAGGTCCATTCGCATCACCGCTGTCGTCTGCTTTTGTTTGTGTCCGCTGTTTACCGTCAGCCATGTTCATGAATTATTTGTCAAACGTCAAAATGCTACAGATATTATTTGTCACTGCCGTCAGTCGTTTGTCTGTGACGTAGGGCTATGGCTTACTGGGACCTAAGATCAAATTTTAACTCTGGGTAACAACTGACGTTCATGTACGCCAAGAAGACAAGATTGCTCCTAATTACAAACAAATGAAATATCACACGTTTTACCAGTTTTGAGCATAATTATCCGCCATATCGTAATTTTTATGCACTCACAACAATGGTACACTTTCACTGAATTTAACTACATAAGAATGGACTATGGACAAATTGAAATAAAGCTGTTTCAAGGCAAGGAAAGACAGGTTTACGTTCGATCAACTCTGTGGTGTCACTGCCAGACACCACACTTGCTAGGTGGTAGCCTTGCTACCGTTCTGCGTTTTGTTGCTATTCAATGGCCCTTGTCAAAGTCACGGATCGGAGATCCGTTGGTTCCCCGATTTTTTACTCACAACGAGAGACGTTTTGTACGACGTGGTGTTTTGCTGTCGCGTTCTGATAAAGATCAGTCCAGGGTCGTGGTCCCACGTTCGTTACAGTCCTTCGTCTTAAGGCTTCTCCACCGAGGACCTTGGGGTATAGTGCGAACGAAACAACTTGCTCGTCAGCACTGTACTTGGTTCGGAATCGATGCCGCGATTACGAATATGTGCTCATCTTGCATGGCGTGTGCCGAACAACAATCCGCACCACCGCGGAAATTCTTTGCATGGCCGAAAGCCACTACCCCTTGGCAACGCTTACACATCGATTTTGCTGGTCCATTCTGGAATGCTCGATGGTTGGTTGTTGTCGATTCATTCCGTAATTTCCCTTTTGTTGTCCAGATGTCTTCCACGACGTCTTCTGCCACCATCCAAGCGTTATCTGGTATCTTTTGCATTGAAGGCCTTCCACAGACCATTGTTTCCGGCAATGGCCCACAATTCATGTCCGCAGAATTTCAGTCATTCTGCAAGGCCAATGGTATTCAACATCTGACGTCCGCGCCGTTTTCGCCACAGTCAAACGGTGCCGCAGAACGATTGGTCAGGACTTTCAAGTCCCAGATGTTGAAGTTGAAAGAGTCGCATTCTCGCTTTTTTTGTCCTCGTATCGCTCTCAGCTCCGAGATGGTCGTTCGCCGGCTGAGTTGCTCCACGGTCGCCCTCATCGAACCTTGCTGTCTTTGCTACATCCGCCGCATCAGGTTCCTGTGCAGCGGCAGACACCTGCTTTTGCTCCAGGCGACGTTGTATACTATCGTAACTATCGAGGTTCACGGCGCTGGCTCGAAGGGCGCATTCTTCGCTGCCTCGGCCGCGCTATGTATCTGGTTTTGGGGGCCTCTGGTGAGGTGCGTCGGCATCTCAATCAGCTGCGCCTCTGTCGTCGCACGGGTTCTGCCGCTCTCCGTCTGCTTTCAGCGACGGTGCCGTCCGGTCAGCGCCCTGGGGACCCATCTACTGGCTCGCCTCAGCCCCAGGTGTTACCGACGATGCCTTCCCTTTTGCCCCATGGCGACGCGCCGCCACCGCCGCCGCCGCCTGTTCTCCCGCCGGCGACGCCCGCAGTGGACGCGTCGCTGCAACCACCGGGCGCCTCCCTGGGTCACGCGCCGCCGATCGCTTCCCGTGACCCGTTGTCCTCCGCCATGGACTTCTTGCCCGCTCCGGACCATAGGACGACTTCGCCCGTCGGGTGCCCCGACCCGATCGAGGTCGACCCTTCGGCCCCTCCTGTCTCTTTACGGGCGCCTACACCGCATGTTGGCGTGCACCCTGGAGTAGGTTTTCAGGCGTTTCCTAGCTCCCATCGGACCGAATGGCAGGGTGCGGGTGGCACAGCCTCGCCTGTTGTTAGGCTCCCCACCTCGTCGTCTACGTCAACATGGGGTCCTCCCCACGGCGGGCGGAAGCCTTATAACACAACAGTATGCCGATTTGCGGTGGAGGAATGCGGTGTCACCGCCAGACACCACACTTGCTAGATGCTAGCCGTTAAATCGGCTGCGGTCCGGTAGTATACGTCGAACCCGCGTGTCGCCACTATCAGTGATTGCAGACCGAGCGCCGTCACACGGCGGGTCTAGAGAGATGTCCTAGCGCTCGCCCCAGTTGTACAGCCGACTTTGCTAGCGATGGTTCACTGACAAATAACGCTCTCATTTTCCGAGACGATAGTTAGCATAGCCTTCAGCTACGTCATTTGCTACGACCTAGCAAGGCGCCATTATCATATGCTATTTATCTTGTGATGCATGTACCGTCAGACCGATGTTCACCAATAATGGAATAAAGTTAAGTATTCCAGAAGCTACGTACCTTTTTTGCTAGTCTCTATTCCTTTAACTGTTCCAGACCTCACGCCAGCCTGCGTGAGCTTAAACGCGTGCTTTCGGCTTCCTCTCATAGTGGCTTGGCTGTCTTGCCAAGTCACAACAAACTCGAAAGATGCAACGTCACTACGAAAGCTTGGCTACTGCGTATAAAAATTTGACTTACTATGGCTGTCTTGATGGTGATACGGCTGGATACTCGCGTTTTTTTGGTATTTTTATCAATCGTTCTTCTGAATTCATTAAAACGTTTTCCCACCTCTCTTTCTCTGTTGAATTGCAACCACATGAAAAAATGAAACAATTATTAGAACAAGCACTGAAAAATTTTAAACACATGCATGAAATGATTTTTATCAAGTCCCTGTTCGGGCGCCAAGTGTAGCGTGCTCTTGGGGGACGAAAAGAAAAATAATTGTTATTTTATATATTTTTTAAAAAAAATGTCGAAATAGTGAATATTTTGGTGGGCCACTTGGCAACAGGATCAGGGGTTGATTACACCATTATAATAACATACGTTGAGCATTAAATACCTGAATAAGAGCAACATATTGATACATATATTTGAGATCGTTCGGAAGAAACATTATCATTTCTGTGCATTTTTATAATCGCGATGTAGTCATACCCGGATCAACACTAAGGGACCAGAAGATTAATAGACTTTAAATGAAATGAAACACTACAAAAAAAAGTTGGTTCAGAAATAATAGGAAAACGATAATGTTCCTTCTGCCTCATGCTGCGTTTGGCCCATCAGCGTGATCGTAATTTTTGGTGATTAAGTAACACAAAATAATTATAATTCAAGTAAATGAGGAGATGGAAATCATCAAAGTTAATTTACTAAAATAAGCACACTTATCTGTAACACACTTTTTTTTAATGCTACGTACCTTTTCATATTAAATTACAATAGATGACCATTGTGGTTAAATACTTTACACATAACAGTCAAAATGTCCTCTTCATGCTGTCTTCTGGTAATCAGTTACAAGAAACTACATGTTTTCTGATTTAAAAAAAATAACATTTAGCGTATTCACTCAATATTTTCACATAGAATATAAAATACAGTTGCGGAACGCAGCAAGTCCACGTCCGCCTTTCGTAGAATAAAAACAGTAAAAAGTGAGGCACCAAAAGCCTCATTTGTCTTGAAACAACAGTGTTCTTTTCTATACCATTAATCGATACATGTTCATAGAGATTTACAGGCACCGCACAAGAACGGCAAAGATAAAGAATAATAGACTCTGTTGCTGCTATGCGATGGTTCATTTCTATTAATTTACAATTGTTCGATAACTTTAGGCCATCAGGCATTTACTGTTGAGCGTATATTAACGTTTGTGAAGCGAAAATTACTAAAATTAAATTTTTGACCTGGTTGAGGAGTAATTTAAATTCTGTCGACGATCCACGAGTAGGCCCGCTTTTCCCACATTTCTTTTCCGACTGTTTGTATTTGTACACGAAATCCAGAGGCGGATTTGCTATTTTCAAATCTGTCCTCGAACTTTCTTTAAAGAGAAACACATATGAGAGAAACCTTGACATAAATGAAGCTCCCCTCACAAGTCACTAAATAAGATGAGCATTAAAGAAAATGTATTGAGCCTACAAAATGAATTCCTTCCTATATCCCATCCCACATGTACATAAAATTAGTTTTGTAAGCTATACTAATATAAGATATTTTATCTGTTTCATATGTGAAATAATTCGGAGAGCCACACTCGAGCCCTGAAAGTGAAAGATATGGACTTCCTTGTCGAGGCCATCACCAGTGGCCGCTCTACAATCCAAGTCTATCATAAATAGTGTATGTGCGACGAAAATAAATGTATAATTAAGTGCGACAACGGACCAGGCAATCAATCGACAAGACGATGACAATATAATGAATACAGTCAAATCAGAAAGTTGGGTACCAGTTATGATAGTCAAATGACTTTTGCAACGATGAAAAATGAAGTGTGACTCAATTACCTTACAAAATTTGTAAATATGTGTACTTATAGCCTTAATTTTAAGAATCATCAAGAAACACTGAATCCATGCCAACACTGATAGAAACACAGAAGAAATTCACAATGATCCACCGTCAGTAAATACAAATTGAAACGTTAATTCTTTTATTACGGAATGAATGTGAAATGAAACTTTTAATAACCAGTATGTTACACCCGAAAATTACAAATAAACCAATGGGCGTCAGGATGAAAGTAATATCTTCGGTATTCCTTCCCTCCTTATGGGAGGCAGAGTAATATTAGTAATTCTCGCCTCACAAACATTAATATACGCTCAATAGTAAACGCCCTATGGCCTAAAATTATCGAACAGTTGTAAAGTAAAAGAAATGAACCATCGCATAGCAGCGACAGAGACTATTATTCTTTATCTTTGCCGTTCTTGCGCGGTGCCTGTAAATCTCTATGTACATGTATCGATTAATTCTGTTGTTTCAAGACAAATGAGGCTTTTGGCGCCTCACTTTTTACTGTTTTGTGTTCTATGAATAGCGGACGCGGACTTGCTGCGTTCCGCAACAGTATTTTATATTCTATTTGAAAATGTTGAGTGAATATGCTAAATTCATTTTTTTTTTCAATCAGAAAACATGTAGTTCCTTGACACTGATTACGAACAGACAGCATCAAGAGGACATTTTGACTGTTGTGTATAAAGTATTTAACCACAATGGTCATCTATTGTAATTTAATATGAAGAGGTACATAACATTAAAAAAAAGGTGTTACAGATAAGTGTGCTTATTTTAGTAAATTAATCTTGATGATTTCCGTCTCCCCATTTACTTGAATTATAATTATTTTGTGTTACTTCATCACCAGATATTACGATCGCGCTGATGGGCCGAACGCAGCATGAGGCAGAAGGAACGATATCGTTTTCCTGCTATTTCTGAATCAACTTTTTTGTGTAGTGTTGAGCCCTATTAACACCAGCGTTTATACACGGCAGGTGACTGATAGTCACATGCAGACACCGGTCAGCATGTGTAGAATTGTAGTAAGTGCTATGAAAGTGCTTCTGTCAATCCCCACATCTGCAGTAAGGTTATCGCTGAGGTGATGGGCATAAAAATGTTGAAGCAATTGGTTAATGGTTCCAACTCCGTATGGGAAAACTAAAAATATGTCATCAACGTATCTTGATAAACTAATATGTTTTTGGTCGATGTTCCACTTTCAGAGTCTCCCATAACAGCCGGATAGCTTAATAAGTTACAATTTTTGTTTGTCTGGAGGTATATACGAAGTAACTTTAAATTATCTTCAATGTGCATATGTACTAGGGATATATTATAATGTAAAATGAAGCTGGAAGCTTAAGATACCTGCTAGAAAATAAGCAAAGGTCGAAACTGACCAACTGCATAGGTAATAAAAAGTAATACAACCTACCTGGACCATGTTTCTATTCTGAAAATACATGCAATGTGTTACAGAAAGATGTCGACAAACTTCGAAAGGATTCAGAGGGTGTCATGAGGAAGAAATTGAGAGCAGGGATCGGTGTCTGGGAACGACATCCAATGATGGTACAGACCGTTGAAGCTAAGGCGCCGGAGTCTGCCGCAAGGACACCCCTTCGGCAGAAAATATGGCTATGTATACAAACAGACTATAGGCGGTAGGTTTCACAGTTCCGGTTGGTCATCAGTGATCGCGACTGATTTCCACTATCGCCAATGGGAAAGACGTATAGGTATGTGCTTCGTAGATAGGCCTTGTCTTCAATGTATGAACAACTGTTCGCTCGCTACCACTCACGATAGTAATAATCAGACTTGGAGTTTGTGTACGTACGCAACAGCAAACTCAATAGCCAACTTATAAAAAATATGAACATCCAAATTTCAACATAAGTATTTCATAACTTAATATTTTTAACTTTCGCTTGATTGGCTTCACAAGAGAACAGGCATCATCCAACCTTTACCACTGAATCACTCCTTGAACCAGGTAATGGTAATACAGTATTAACAGAAATATCGTAATTGACGTCCGTAAAACTAATTCGTAACCACTGTATTCCAATTGGCCGTTGAATCAGCTTTTGTCAGCAAGCAGTGCTTTCGTTACTGCTGAATCGGCAGCAGTGGCGCATGAGGTACTGTCTGTACTACGATGGCAGTGACCGCGAAACTAGCATCGGGTGTCGGTAGTTGATGAGCCCAGGCCGCCTGCTGTGGAGCAGGCAACGAGCCAGACAGGCTGACGTCAGCGATACGGCGCCGTGCAGCGCGGCTCAGCGCATCCGAGTGTGGAAGGGCGGCCGCAGTCGCCCCACCACCACCAAGCTGTGACTCCCAATCTGCTGCAGAACGGAAAGCCCCGGATGCACCTAACCTTAATTTTGTTTCATGTAAATCACCCTATATGGGTGCAGGATGGGCTGCGAGCGGTACAACATCCCACTCTTCATCCACAATCTGTGAATATATGAATAAAGACGTAATAAAAAATACTAAAACAATTTACATGTGTTCCTAATATCGACAATAATCAATGTTTCTGGTGTACATATAATAGTAAACAGTTGATGTTCTTTGTTGTCTTAGTTATAATCGAAGGAGTAAAAGATGTAAATACCAGCGAACACCCACACATTGTCAGCCACATAGTGAAGAGTTCAGCCTATGCCTAGTAAATGATGCCCAGAGCGACATTACAGTGGGTGTCTACCTGACTATATACCATTTGTCCCTAATAAATACTACAACGCCGAGAAACTCCTGGGAAAATCTATCATTAAAATAATTGGCTGCGGTATATCACACTAGGGAAAGCATGTGCGTGTGTGTGTATGTGTGTGTGTGTGTGTGTGTGTGTGTGTGTGTGTGTGTGAGAGAGAGAGAGAGAGAGAGAGAGAGAGAGAGAGTTAGGCTGACAAATGATGATTACGACACACAACACTTTTTATTTTGATAGTTAAGTACCTGACGACTCTTCTAATACACTTGCTATTTGGCCGTGTTGAGACGTCAATGAGAGAGATAGTAAACTAGATGAATCCAGTTGTCGAAGTAATTAGCAATCTGTGGGACCAAAGAAATTTCATTCCCTTACTGGTTTCAGGCACATAGTGCCCTTCTTCAGAAGTTTACAACTGTCGCATTATTTGCGAGCTTCAAAAACATGCCAGAAAGCGATAAAGGAATAAAATTTCTTTTGCGCAACTGATTACTCACTATTTCCACAAATAGGAGTGTAGTTGAAGGTGAACGATTAAATACTTGGTTCCAACATGATCAATCGTAAAACGCAGTATTCTTTACTATGTAGTTTGGTATTTTTTTGGTTTGGAGTATTATTTATGAACTCATCAGATCGTATTTCCTATGACATGATCTTTACGAGCATTTACCTTCGATAGCGAAGCCAATAGCTTCTGATTCCTACAGCTATAAGTTTCAATTTTTATTTTACTGCGTTGGTTTATGCCAGTGAACAGTTTATATCTGCTGTTGAAATGCTGCCATAAGTAGAAAGAGACACTGATTGCCGCATAGGCTAAGAAAGTCTGTGAATGACGTAACATTATGCATACCCGCCGCGAGTTCCGTATGTGATACCCTCAATATGCTTGTACCATGCTCTCATTAGAAATAACGTTTTGCGAATAACGGGTAAATAAAAATCTTTAATAGTTGCATGCAAACAGATAGTAGTACACACATACCAATTATGATACGAATGAACAGATAGTGTGTATCAAAACTCTTCTCTTAAGAGTCTTGTACCTGAATTTGATCAAACGTTGTATTCCTTCTGTCTTCTACGGTTCCCCTACATTCTATTCATGTGTTCTGCAACAAGTCTTCAATACATCTTGTACTCCGTGGCGTACTAGAAAGACAATGAGGGAAATTAGTTGTGGCAACCCACACAATGTTTCCGAAATCTACTTACGTAATATTGAAGTTCCATTTGCATGATAAATCTTAGTGTTATGGAACGAGTAGTTGCATATGTACATCAATTTCTTTTGTAAATATGCCTCCATGCTGATCATTTATTAGTTTCTACGCTTCTTAATTACAGACAGACATAGGTTTGTGGGATTGAAGGGATCGAACTGCTAGGGCCATCGGTCCCTTCGTGCTTCTGTGCGATCTATACTTTTTATTACGAATTTTACTAACCTCAGCTGCTGGATACAGAAAATGTTCGACTGGTGCCCTGGCCAGGACATTCCCCAGATCTCTCAACAATTGAAAACGTCTGGTCAATGGAGGCCGAGCAACCGGCTCATCACAATACGCCAGTCACTACTCTTGATAAACTGTGGTGTCGTGTTGAAACTGCATGGGCAGCTGTACCTGAACACGTCAACCAAACTCTGTTTGACTCAATGCCCAGGCGTATCAAGGCCGTTATTACGGCCAGAGGCGGTTGTTCTGGGTACTGTTTTATCAGGATCTATGCACCCAAATTGCGTGAAAATGTAATCACATGTCAGTCGTAGAGTAACATATTTGTCCAATGAATACCCATGTATCATGCGCATTTCTTCTTGGTGTTTCAATTTTAATGGCCAGTTGTGTCGATTGTAAGTTAAGTGTCACGTGTGAAATTGGGACTGGATGAGATCTGCCCCTACAAATTCATGGAAGCAATTCGCAAGGGCCTTACAGTGCGAGAGTGTTGAGTTCTGACATAGTTTTCCCTGGTTCGTAGGCGAGTGTTTACGTTTAGATAGTGGCCATGAGGCAGATGTCTCGGATTTGGTGGTGGACTCATGCAGCTAAGTGGAGGTAGTTTTCTATGAACGAAACGCTATTGTTGAGGTTTATTTAATTACAGTCAGTTCCATTTCTTTGTGGAAATTCGAGTGTGGTACCATTGTGTGACTTTCTCCCTGCACTCTTTAAATATTTTAGCTGGAACGTTCTTATTGAGCTCATCGATGTTGTACATAACACTATCTATATGATCTTGAAATCAACCAGAGAATAGTTGTACAATTAAAATTTCTATGTCTATTAATTATAAAGAAATAATATTGATGTGATGAAAATGATGCTTGAAATCTGGGAGTGAAGTATATATCTCTGAGTCCTGCAGTGAAAGTGGTTGGTTGATTGATTTGGAAGGAGGGACCAATCAGCGAGGTCTTCGATCCGACAGTGAAATGAGTTAACTTTTTCGTCGAGTATCAGAAAGAACAAATCGTATCATTAAGTGCACGCTCATAAATGCTGAAACCTTAATAACGAAGGTTTAATTTCAGTCTTTATGCCTTGGAATTAATTTTGTATGTACTATTCGTAAAGACTCTAGTAAAATAACGACAAGCGATCTTACACCGTTTTATCGAAGTTATTATGAGGCGAATCTGAAATGAGCTCGTAGCAGTGCATTGGTTTCGGGCACTTGAAATCCGTTCAATCTGACTTTCCCTATTACCAAACAAATGGGAGACGGCATGTATGCTGGTGCGACTCATTGTGTGGAGGTTTGAAAGGAAGTTGTCGGTTGTACTTATAAATGAAATTTAAGTTAGATAATGATTTATCAAAAAGGGCACAGCTGTGCTGCATGTTAGATCTAATTAGTCATCCTGTACACATCCCTAAGCATTTTAAGCAGTATTTGAATCACTGATGATGGTGTTTCGTTTGTGGGGCGCTCAAATGCGCGGTCATCAGCGCCCATACAAAATCCCAATTGTTACACAGCCCAATTTTTTTTTCACAGTTCAACCTAGCCACAGTCACGAATGATGAGGATGATGACGTAATGAGGAATACAATACAAACGCCCACTCCCCGGGCAAAGAAAATCCCCACACGGCCGGGGATCGAACCTGGGACCGCGTGATCCTGAAACATTGAGGATCGGATCATTCAAATTACTTGTAAATAGTGGGAACGTATCCAAATAAACATCCATGTATATCTTCCGTTGATTAATATAAGTAGTCTCTGTAACTTACAACAAGCATCTTTATCAAACTCGCTTACAGGTGGACTTGAAATTAGTTGTTCACAAAATTATTGCAGTGGCTGCCGCAAAAATGTATGATTTTCGCGTACCAAGCAATCTAAGCGTCTTTACAGACTCACTACTCCGGCAATAAGTCTATCAGAAGGCCTTACTCATCATCGAAATTTTGATGCATGGAGTAATATGTTCCCAGTGTGTCAGTAGCGCCACAGCGCAGTTGCATCGATTCAGTGTTTAACATCGCAGGCGCTTCGCTGGCGCGCAGCGTAACACTCGTATTACAGTATTTAAAATTGTTTTCAAGATTTTAATAAAATGCACAGTGTAATTCTTTCCTTTGACTCCCGCTCAAGGGAAGCAGTAGGGTGTAGCATATGCTACGGGCGTTTTATTATTGAATCTTCCAGATAACAACTAGAGGAAAGTAATGATTGACTTCGGAGTATTGAGAAAGTTTACCCTTTCTCGCAAGTAAAAGTGAGCGAGCAAGTTGACATTTATTCTACAATGATTCTGATACAGTAGCAGCGGAGGAAATTAGTCCGTTTCCACCATCGTACGTTTCTGAACAAATTTGTGAAAAGTTAAATTGTAAATTATGGTAGCTTTGTCAGCATAGAGCCATATCTCAAAGCTTAATCGCTTATGCGTACCGAAAATGGCTAGAACCACATGCTCAACAAGAGTAGATGACGTACAGTTAGTGGTAGCGTCATTCGTTGCTGTAACAATAAGTTTGTGCTGTGGCACAATAGAAGCAGGTTGTTCCTATCGTTTAATATCGGTAGAGGGTGTGCTTGAAATTAAGGTAAATTCATTATTGGTTTTTTTTACCGACCCCCACAGGTGACAGAATTTTTTGAAAATTAAAAAAAGATTTGAGTCTTATATGAAATAGGTACCAGAATCATACAACGATAGTTTACTTCAATCTACCATCGATCTGTTGGTGAAAGTACACATTCAAAGCCGGTGGTAGGTATAAAATAGCGTCAGAAATTTAACTAAGTATTTTCTTCGAAAGTTATTTTGAGCTGTTAGTTCAGGGCCCCACTCGAAGTTGAAATAATTGCGAAAATACGCTTGACCTATTGCCAATAGCCAGCCGCAGTGGCCGAGCGGTTCTAGGTGCTACAATCTGGAGCCGCGCGACCGCTGCGGTCGCAGGTTCGAATCCTGCCTCGGGCATGGATGTATGTGATGTCCTTAGGTTAGTTAGGTTTAAGTAGTTCTGAATTTTAGGGGACTGATGACTTCAGAAGTTAAGTCCCTTAGTGCTCAGAGCCATTAGAACCATTTTTTTTTTTTTTGCCAATAAATAATCCCAAGAAAATAGGAAGCATCATCAGAGACACAGGTACTAGCGACCACGAGGTCATTTCAGAGAGAATGGCCACCGCAGCATCAAAATCCACCAAAAACAATAACAGAACACAGTAACTGAAATAAATAGATAAAAATTAGCTTGTCGCCTTCCTAAAATGATCGTCTCCACTCCTTCACAACTAATAGTGTAAACTTCAAGTGGCTCGTATTCAAAGAAATAACATTAATAGTAACAGAGGGATATATACAGAATAAACTAATAAAAGATGGTACTGACCCCCATGGTCCACAAAACAGATCAGAACGCTATCTCAGAAGCAACGAAGTAAGCATTCCAAATTTTAAAAATCCCACAAGAGTGGCAATGTTTTGGTTCAAATGGTTCCAGTGGCTCTGAGCACTATGCGACTTAAATTCTGAGGTCATCAGTCGCCTAGAACTTAGAACTAATTAAACCTAACTAACCTAAGGACATTACACACATCCATGCCCGTGGCAGGATTCGAACCTGCGACCGGAGCGCTCACGTGGTTCCAGACTAAAGCGCTTAGAACCGGTCGGCCACACCGTCCGGCGGCAATGTTTTACTGAAGCGCGAAACATTATGCGGACTTAAGTGTACGTTGCTTTTACAGATTTCCACAACGAAACTCCAAAGAGATTCTGGTCGTATGTAAAGTACCTCAGCAGCAAGGCATAATAATTGTCTTTACTGCCAATAACAATGGTAATACTATCGATGATAGCGCAACCAAACACAGTTACTAAACACAGTTTCTGAAATTACTCCGTCAAGCAAGAATCAAGACCGGCTGCCAACATGAGTAACATACAAATATACAGGGTGATTATAATTATACTTTCAAACCGCTGTATAAATAACACCACTGATCAGAATGACGCCATTATCGGAGAAGGGGGAAACGTATGGCAGAAGAAAAATAGTTACATAATGTGGAAATAGATGGCGCTGTAAGCATCATAATTCAATAGTCGTCGGCTACAAATGACAAATGAACCATACAACAATGCCTAAAGTGTATGTTTGGCCTCAAACAAACTGTACTACTCAGTGTGCATGGGTGTACAGGTGTGATACCATAATTAAGTTGGCCCATCCACTACAGAAAGGTCCATATCACATCGAATGGGAAAACTGGGTTCTTAATTGAACTGAGGCCAAAAATTGCACGAGAAACATCACTCACGTCGACTTTCAACTGTCCTGAGGCCAAAAACCTCTTAAAAAGCATTACTCACAACGGTTTTTAATAGTCCTGAAGCCAAAAACCGTGTAAAAGGCATCAATCAAAGTCAAATCGGATAATTAATTTCCAGGTAACTGGCGCAAAACACGTTCAATATGCTGTCTCCGTTTTCTGCAACAAGTTGAAATCGAGAAACAGCATGTTCCACAACTGATCAAAATGTTTCCACGGTCACGTTCAGAATGTGTTGCGCATTGCATGCCTTCAATGGAGCTAAGTTAGTAATCGGAACACTCAACAAATTATGTTTCAGTTAGCCCCAAAGCCAGAAGTCACACGGATTAAGATCAGGTGATCGGGATGGCCAAGCTAAAGGGTAATGGCGGCATACAGTGACCTTTTCAGGACGAAGTGGTATTGGTTGATTTGCATGCGGACTTTCCCTTGCACTTATATTCGAAATTTCTGTGTATTGACATGTCCTGTCAGATGGAAGTGGGTTTCGTCAGTCCACAAAACCTTCCACACCAGATCATTGTCTACTTCCATCCGAGCAAGAAATTCTAAAGCGAAGGTCTCTCTTGTTGGCAGGTCAACAAGAAACAACTCATGACCGTGGGTTTGAATGGACAACAAAGAAGGAAATATCGTAGGATTTTACGCACCTTGCTCACGGGTATGTCCAATGTTCTGGCAATCCTCCGTGCACTACACGTTTGCACACCACAACTCGTCTCCTCGTCCACTGCTGTGGCCATGGCTTCCGCAGACGTCGAATTAGCACACCAGTCATTTCGAATTTCGGAATCATTTACTCCAGACTCACGGCATTCTTCGGTCCAACGCCTTTTTTTTAAAATCTTTCAGGGTCCGGCACTTCTGCAGAGCAACGTGTGCACAGTCATCATTCTTGTAATATAGCTTTACAAGCAGAGCGCGATCCTGCATCGAGACAATCATGACGAACAACGCAGACGTGAAGGGAGGAAAAGCCGCGTACTCAGCGTGTTTATACTAACTTCAGTGGGTCGTGAGTATGACAGGTGTTTTCATTTACGCATTCTGACAAAAACTGCGCCATATATTGATCAATTTTCACACTACACTTTTTCATCTGCCATATGTTTTCCCCTTCTCCGATAGTGTTCGTTGCAATTTGACGTTATTCTGGCGAGTGGTGTTAGTTCAACAGCGTTTTGAAAGTTTAACTTTAATTATAATCACCCTAATATCCTCGGGTGTAGTAAAACAGCTGAAATCCCTTAACATAGGCAAGTTTTCCGGTCCAGATAATATACCAGTTAGATTTGTATTAGAGTATGCTAATACAATAGCTCCATACTTAGTAATCATACATAACAGCTCGCTCGACATTGGCGCTTACCAAAAGACTCCAAAGATGTACAGGCCACACAGTCCTCAAGAAAGGAAGTAGAATAATCCGGTGAATTACATGTCTATACCACACACCTCGATTTGCAGTAGGATTTTGAAACGTATATTGTATTCAAACATTACAAATTACCACAAAAGTTCCGATGTATTGATATATAGACAGCGCCGATTCAAAAAATTACGTTCTTGTGGAAAACAATTCGCTCTTTAATTGCACTAAATAAGGAGTGCTATCGACAGGGGATTTAAAATTGATTCCATGTTTCTAGAGTTCCAAAAAGCTTTTGACACCGTTTCTCACAAGAGGGGCCGGTATGGCCGAGTGGTTCTAGGCGCTTTAGTCTGGAACCGCGAGACTGCTCCGGTCGCAGGTTCGAATCCTGCCTCGGGCATGGATGTGAGTTATGTCCTTAGGTTAGTTAGGTTTAAGTAGTTCTAAGTTCTAGGGGACTGATGACTGTGGTGTCACCGCCAGACACCACACTTGCTAGGTGGTAGCTTAAATCGGCCGCGGTCCATTTAGTACATGTCGGACCCGCGTGTCGCCACTGTGTGATCGCAGACCGAGCGCCACCACAAGGCAGGTCTCGAGATACGGACTAGCACTCGCCCCAGTTGTACGGACGACTTTGCTAGCGACTACACAGACGAAGCATCGCTCATTAGCCGAGCAGACAGTTAGAATAGCCTTCAGCTAAGTCAATGGCTACGACCTAGCAAGGCGCCATTAATCATTTAAGATAGAGTCTCACTTGTATCATCAAGGAATGCTGTATTCACGTGAAGGATTAAAAGTTAAGTATTAACGCAGCTACGTACTTTTCTTGCTACCATTCATTACGTATCCTGTTTCAGACCTCTATCTAGCCTACGTGAGATTACTCGTGCCTTTCGGCTACTTCAGTGTGGCGTAGCTGTCTTGTTACGCCACAACAGTTGGCGACGAGATCTACGGAAAGGGTCTTGTTCTTACTCATTGCTTACATTTACTTGTGTCATGGCTTCGCCACAATCTCCAGATGTACTGTCCGAATTTTATCGCTTGCAGAATCAGCAGACGCAGACGTTATTGGATGCCCTTGGACAGCTCGTCCAGAATCAGCGTGCACTGCACACCGATGCGGCCGCCGCCGCTTCACCGCTACCGCAGCCACATCATGCAGTTGCAACCGCCGTTTCGCAAGTTTGACCCAACCCAAGAGACATGGACTGAGTAGTCACGCCAATTTGGATTCCATCTCGCCACCTACAGAATTCAAGGTAATGAGCAGCAGCCTCACTTATTATCCTGTGTCGGTGTGTCCACCTACTGTGTGATAGTGAAATTGTTTCCCCGACGCGACGTAGCAACTCTGTCCTACGAACAAATTTTGTCGGCATTGGACGCCTATTTCAAGGAAACAGTTAATGTAGTTGCAAAAAGGTATACTTTCTTTCGTACCAAACGTACGGCCGGTCAAACTAATAGGGAGTGGGTTGCAACATTGCAAGGCCTTACAAGGGATTGTGCTTTTGAGTGTGAATGTGGACTCCCTTATTCAGATACAATGGTACGTGATGCAATAGCACAGATCGTTTCTGATGTTCGCATACGGGAACAGATTTTGAAACTAGTTAATCCCTCCCTTCAGCAAGTGATTGACATATTAGATAGACAGGACACGCTTGACTTTGCACAGGGCTCATTTGCAACTTCGCCAGCTGTGTGTAACATTAACCGGCCCGCCGGTCGCGCTGTGTGGCCCGGTAAACTGCCCTCGCGCACGTCCACGCATCTGCCGCCACGCTCTAAACCGGGTGTGCCAGGCCAGCACACAAATGCAGTGAAATCATGCCCGCAGTGTGCGACTAGACATTCGCGTGACAATTGCCCATCACGCGAAGCTATTTGCTTTTTCTGTAATAAGAAAGGACATCTTCAAAGTGTTTGCCAGAAAAAGCTCAGCTCAGACAATCACAACCATTCCAGGCCCTTTGCTTCGCGCCGGAATCGAACCAAGGACACTCAGGCTCGTGAACCTTCGCCCATGGACATTCATGTAGTTAATTCCACTCCATCCGGTGCCACTTTCTCTAACAGTGACTGTGTTCGTCCCACAAAAACTGTGTGTCGACGTCGCCGGAAATCACGTAAATTAGCAAGTGATGCTGTACCTGTATCAGTTCAAATTGCACGAGACAGTCGCTCTTGTCGTCAACAGGACTATAAACTTTTTGTAGATTTGGACTTTAATGGCAAGGTCATACCATTCCAGCTCGATACCGGAGCTGCTGTTTCATTGCTCAATCACGACATGTACAAACAACTGGGCAAACCTCCGTTGCATGCCGGAACTGTTAAGCTAACTACATATTCAGGACAGAAAATTCCTGTGTTAGGACAGTGCAGCCTTCTTGCAACATACAAGGGACAAACAAAACTTGTGTCATTTTACGTTCTTCGTTCTTCTACTGCAGTGAACTTGTTTGGTTTAGATTTATTTCAGTTGTTTAACTTGTCTATTGTAAATCAGGTCCTATCAGTGAATCAGACTGTGCCTTCAGGCAGTGTTTCTCAGCTATGTGACGAATTTGCCGACATTTTTGCACCAGGCCTTGGTTGCGCTAAGAATTACGAAGCACATTTGAAACTGAAAGTAAACACGCAACTTAAATTTTTCAGAGGAGCGCAATGTTCCCCACGCATTGCGTGATGAGGTCGCAAGAACATTAAACGATTTAGAATCACAAGGTGTAATTGAACGTGTGCAAGCTTCTCTCTGGGCCTCACCCTTAGTAATTTTGCCAAAACCTTCCGGAAAACTGAGACTCTGTGTGGACTTCAAGGCAACAGTGAATCCACAACTCGTGATTGCAACTTTTCCCTTACCCCGCCCGGAAGATCTTTTTGATAAACTGTGCCCGGGTAAAAACTTTCCGCAGTTGCACCTAGCAGATGCGTACTTGCAAATCCCAGTGGACGCCGAATCCCAGCGCGTCTTGGTGGTTAACACGCATCTGGGTTTGTACCGATTCAAAAGACTGCCATTCGGGTGTGCATCCGCCCCTGCATTGTTTCAGCAATATTTACAAACTGTTTGTGCGTCGGTCCCTACTGCTGCGAACTATCTGGACGATATTGTGATCTCCGGAAAGACAGCCGACGAGCATTTAGCACACCTACGAACATTATTTCAGGTGTTGCGACAAAATGGTCTTCGCTTGCGGAAGGACAAATGTGTGTTTTTTGCTCGTGACATACCATATCTGGGACATGTCATCAATGCCCAAGGCATACATCCGAGTCCAGAGCACCTCCGTGCCATACAGGATTTGCCTTCGCCACAGAATGTGAAGCAGCTACAGAGTGTGTTGGGTACAATTAACTATTATCATCGCTTTCTGCGCAATGCCTCTTCCACTTCAGCTCCGCTTCATCGCTTACGCCGTAAGGGTGTTCAGTTCGTCTTGACGACGGAATGCGAACTCGCCTTTCGCCAGTTGAAATTGGCGTTGCTTTCCAATACTTGCCTTACGCCATTCGATCTCTAGAAACCCCTTTTGTTGATGGTAGATGCATCGGATTTCGGGATCGGTGCTGTGCTTGCGCACAAAGTAGGCTCGCATGATCGCCCTATTGCCTTTGCGTCAAAATTGCTCTCGTCTGCGCAAAGAAGGTATTCACAGATAGAGAAAGCTTTGACTCTCGTGTTTGGTGTTACTAAGTTCCATGATTTCTTGTATGGTCGTCACTTTACCATCATCACAGACCACAAACCTTTGACGTCGCTTTTTCATCCGAACAAGCCTGTACCTCCGCGTACAGCGCAGAAATTCATTCGCTGGTCTATTTTCCTCCCGCAGTACCGCTACGATATCTTGTATCGGTCCACTGCTAAGCACGGAAACGTCGGTGCGTTGTCCCGTTTGCCAGTTGCTGAGGATAAAGCATTCGATTCTTCCCAACTTGCTTGCATGTTCATTGATGCGGAAAGCGATGAAGTGGTCGACTCGTTTCCGATTGATTTTTGTCGTGTAGCTACAGCCACAGCTGCTGACCCTGTCCTTGCTACCGTTTTGCGTTTTGTTGCTACGCAATGGCCTTTGTCAAAGTCTCGGATCGAGGATCCGTTGGTTCGCCGATTTTTTACTAACAAGGAGAGACTTTTTGTCTTTTAATGATCAGTCCAGAGTCGTGGTCCCACGTTCGTTACGGTCCTCTGTTTTACGGCTTCTTCACCAAGGATATTGTGGCATAGTGCGAACGAAACAACTTGCTCGTCAGCACTGTACTTGGTTGGGAATCGATGCTGCGATTACGAATATGTGTTCTTCTTGCATGGCGTGTGCCGAACAACAATCCGCGCCGCCGCGGGAAGTCTTTGCATGGCCAAACGCCACTTCCCCTTGGCAACGCTTGCATATCGATTTGCTGGTCCATTCTGGAATGCTCGATGGTTGGATCTGTTAGATGCCTTCAGTAATTTTCCTTTTGTTGTCCGGATGTCTTCCACAACGTCCTCTGCCACCATCCAAGCGTTGTCTGCTATCTTTTGCATTGAAGGTCTTCCGCAGACCATTGTTTCCGACAATGGCCCACAATTCATGTCCGCAGAATTTCAGTCATTCTGCAAGGCCGATGGTATTCAACATCTGACATCCGCGCCGTTTTCGCCTCAGTCAAACGGTGCCGCTGAACGATTGGTCCGGACTTTCAAGTCGCAGATGTTGAAGTTGAAAGAGTCGCATTCTCGGGAGGACGCGTTGTTGCTCTTTTTGTCATCGTATCGCTCTGAGCCCCGAGGTGGTCGCTCGCCGGCTGAGTTGCTCCACGGTCGTCCTCATCGCACCTTGATGTCTTTGCTGCACCCGCCGCATCAGGTTCCTGTGCAGCGGCAGACTCCTGCTTTCTCCAGGCGACGTTGTATTCTATCGCAACTATCGAGGTTCACGGCGTTGGCTCGCAGGGCGCATTCTTCGCTGCCTCGGCGGCGCGATGTATTTGGTTTTGGGGGCCTCTGGTGAGGTGCGTCGGCATCTCAATCAGCTGCGCCTCTGTAGTCGCATGGGTTCTGCCGCTCCCCGTCTGCTTTCAGCGACGGTGCCGTCTGGTCAGCGCCCTGGGGAACAATCAACTGGCTCGCCTCATCCCCAGGTGTTACCGACGATGCCTTCCATTTTGCCCCATGGCGACGCGCCGCTGCCGCCGCCGCGGCCGCCGCCGCCTGTTCTCCCGCCGGCGCCGCCCGCATTCGACGCTTCGCTGCAGCCGCCAAGCGCCTCCCTGGGTCACGCGCCGCCGATCGCTTCCCGTGACCAGCCGTCCTCCGCCATGGAACTCTTGCCCGCTCCGGACCACATGGAGACTTCACGCGTCGGATACCCCGACGGAATGGAGGTCGACCCGTCGGACCCTCCTGTCTCTTTACGGGCGCATACGCCGCGTGTTGACGTGCACCCTGGACTAGGTTTTCAGGCGTTTCCTAGCTCCCCTCGGACCGAATGGCCGGGTGCGGGTGGCACAGCCTCGCCTGTTGTTAGGCTCCCCACCTCATCGCATACGTCAACATGGGGTCCTCCCCACGGCGGGCGGAAGCCTTATAACACGACCGTTCGCCGATTTGCGGGGGAGGAATGTGGTGTCACCGCCAGACACCACACTTGCTGGGTGGTAGCTTAAATCGGCCGCGGTCCATTTAGTACACGTCGGACCCGCGTGTCGCCACTGTGTGATCGCAGACCGAGCGCCACCTCAAGGCAGGTCTCGAGATACAGACTAGCACTCGCCCCAGTTGTACGGACGACTTTGCTAGCGACTACATGGACGAAGCATCGCTCATTAGCCGAGCAGACAGAATAGCCTTCACCTAAGTCAATGGCTACGACCTAGCAAGGCGCCATTATTCATTTAAGATAGTCTCACTTGTATCATCAAGGAATGCTGTATTCACATGAAGGATTAAAAGTTAAGTATTAACGCAGCTACGTACTTTTCTTGCTACCATTCATTACGTATCCTGTTTCAGATCTCTATCTAGCCTACGTGAGATTACGCGTGCCTTTCGGCTACTTCAGTGTGGCGTAGCTGTCTTGTTACGCCACAACAATGACCTGAGATGTTAAGTCCCATAGAGCTCAGAGACAAGCCTCACCAGAGACATCTACCCAGGTAGCGCACCTATGCTTCAGTTGTGCGACCAGATTCGTGATTTCCTTTCAAAAGTTATTTGAGACACTACCTGTCCTAAAACGAAGTTACACACGACGGCCCCGACACTACGACATCAGGATCACCGCTGTGCCTCTCCTACACACTGGCAGCATGGCACTTCGTAGAAACCATACACGCGGAAGATCATAATACACTACCGGATATTAAAATTGCTACACCAAGAAGAAATGCCGATCATAAACGGGGATTCATTGGACAAATACACTCCTGGAAATTGAAATAAGAACACCGTGAATTCATTGTCCCAGGAAGGGGAAACTTTATTGACACATTCCTGGGGTCAGATACATCACATGATCACACTGACAGAACCACAGGCACATAGACACAGGCAACAGAGCATGCACAATGTCGGCACTAGTACAGTGTATATCCACCTTTCGCAGCAATGCAGGCTGCTATTCTCCCATGGAGACGATCCTAGAGATGCTGGATGTAGTCCTGTGGAACGGCTTGCCATGCCATTTCCACCTGGTGCCTCAGTTGGACCAGCGTTCGTGCTGGACGTGCAGACCGCGTGAGACGACGCTTCATCCAGTCCCAAACATGCTCAATGGGGGACAGATCCGGAGATCTTGCTGGCCAGGGTAGTTGACTTACACCTTCTAGAGCACGTTGGGTGGCACGGGATACATGCGGACGTGCATTGTCCTGTTGGAACAGCAAGTTCCCTTGCCGGTCTAGGAATGGTAGAACGATGGGTTCGATGACGGTTTGGATGTACCGCGCACTATTGAGTGTCCCCTCGACGATCACCAGCGGTGTACGGCCAGTGTAGGAGATCGCTCCCCACACCATGATGCCGGGTGTTGGCCCTGTGTGCCTTGGTCGTATGCAGTCCTGATTGTGGCGCTCACCTGCGCGGCGTCAAACACGCATACGACCATCATTGGCACCAAGGCAGAAGCGACTCTCATCCCTGAAGACGACACGTCTCCATTCGTCCCTCCATTCACGCCTGTCGCGACACCACTGGAGGCGGGCTGCACGATGTTGGGGCGTGAGCGGAAGACGGCCTAATGGTGTGCGGGACCGTAGCCCAGCTTCATGGAGACGGTTGCGAATGGTCCTCGCCGATACCCCAGGAGCAACAGTGTCCCTAATTTGCTGGGAAGTGGCGGTGTGGTCCCCTACGGCACTGCGTAGGATCCTACGGTCTTGGCGTGCATCCGTGCGTCGCTGCGGTCCGGTCCCAGGTTGACGGGCACGTGCACCTTCCGCCGACCACTGGCGACAACATCGATGAACTGTGGAGACCTCACGCCCCACGTGTTGAGCAATTCGGCGGTACGTCCACCCGGCCTCCCGCATGCCCACTATACGCCCTCGCTCAAAGTCCGTCAACTGCACATACGGTTCACGTCCACGCTGTCGCGGCATGCTACCAGTGTTAAAGACTGCAATGGAGCTCCGTATGCCACGGCAAACTGGCTGACACTGACGGCGGCGGTGCACAAATGCTGCGCAGCTAGCGCCATTCGACGGCCAACACCGCGGTTCCTGGTGTGTCCGCTGTGCCGTGCGTGTGATCATTGCTTGTACAGCCCTCTCGCAGTGTCCGGAGCAAGTATGGTGGGTCTGACACACCGGTGTCAATGTGTTCTTTTTTCCATTTCCAGGAGTGTATATTATACTAGAACTGACATGTGATTACATTTTCACGCAATTAGGGTGCATGGAACGTGAGAAATTAGTACCCAGAACAACCACCTCTGGTCGTAACAACAGCATTGATACGCCGGGGTATTGAGTCGAACAGAGCTTGGATGGCGTGTACAGGTACAGCTGCCCATGAAGCTTCAACACGATACCACAGTTTATCAAGAGTAGTGACTGGCGTAATGTGACGAGCCAGTTGCTCGGCCACCATTGACCAGACGTTTTCAGTTGGTGAGATATCTGGAGAAAGTGCTGGCCAGGGCAGCAGTCGAACATGTTCTGTATCAAGTAAGGCCAGTACAGGACCTGCAACATGCGGTCGTGCATTATCCTGCTGAAATGTAGGGTTTCTCAGGGATCGAATGATGGGTAGAGCCGCGAGTCGTAGCACATCTGAAATGTAACGTCCACTGTTCAAAGTGCCGTCAATGCGAACAAGAAGTGACCGAGACGTGTAACTAATGGCATCCCATACCATCGCGCCGGGTAATACGCCAGTATGGCGATGACGAATGCACGCTTCCAATGTGCTTTCACCGCGATGTTGCCAAACACGGATGGGACCAACTTTTTGCTGTAAACAGAACCTGGATTCATCCGAAAAAATTACGTTTTGCCATTCGTGCACCCAGTTATATCGTTGAGTACACCATCGCAGGCGATCCTGTCTGTGATGCAGCGTAAAGGGTAGCCGCAGCCATGGTCTGCGAGCTGATAGTCCATGCTGCTGCAAACGTCGTCGAAGTGTTCGTGCAGATGGTTGTTGACCTGCAGACGTCCCCATTTGTTGACTCAGGGATCGAGACTTGGCTACACGATCCGTTACAGCCATGCGGATAGGTTGCCTGTCATCTCAACTGCTAGTGATACAAGGCCGTTGGGATCCAACACGGCGCTCCATATTACCCTCCTGAACCCACCGATTCCACGTTCTGCTAACAGTCATTGGATCCCTACCAACTCGAGCAGCAATGTCGCGATACGGTAATCCGCAATCGTGATAGGCTACAATCCGACCTTTATCAAAGTCGGAAACGTGATGGTTCAAATGGCTCTGAGCACTATGGGAGTTTACTTCTGAGGTCATTAGTCCCCTAGAACGTAGAACTAGTTAAACCTAACTAATATAAGGACATCACACACATTCATGCCCGAGGCAGGATTCGAACCTGCGACCGTAGTTGTCTCGCGGTTCCAAACTGCAGCGCCTAGAACCGCACGGCCACTTCGGCCGGCGGAATCGTGATGGTACGCATTTCTCCTACTTACACGAGGCAAAACAACAACGTTTCACCAGGCAACGCCGGTCAACTGCTGTTTGTGTATGAGAAATCGGATGGAAACTTTCCTCATGTCAGCACGTTGTAGGTGTCGCCACCGGCGCCCACCTTGTGTGAATGCCCTGAAAAGCTAATAATTTTCCTATCACAGCGTCTTCTTCCTGTCGGTTGAATTTCGTGTCTGTGGCACGTCATCTTCCAGGTGTAGCAATTTTAATGGCCAGTAGTGTATAAGGTTTTACACAAATGGGATTCATCTGTTAACACAGTGCGACGACATTCATTAGTGCTACATGGGTGCTAGTTACGATAGTAATGTATAAGGAGTTACAGAAAGTGTGCAAGGAAGCGCTGTAGCACAGCTGATTTGTACGCAATATCGGTTCAGCATTTTCTGTTAAGTATCACCATTGCTTAATAACGATTCATCGTTACAAAATGGGCTGGAGAAGCTGATACAGGGTTAAAAGTGATTGTTCTTCCGAGAGACTCTGCGGTTATTATTCCTGCAGTAATGTTAAAGATAGACTCTAGCTCTCCGCCTATGCATGTACACATGAGTAAATTGTTTTTAGTGTTTCTCCCATATATATTCTTCTGACAGAATCGACAGTATTATTTAGTAGTCGCGTTAATGCGTCAGTTGTCTACTTCTTTTATATAACAAATGTCATAAATTACTGGACGAATTTTTACCTGGGGGCTTCTTCAGCTTCTTTCTACCCATATCACCAGAATCTTTCAATTGATGGGGGAAGTGATGTATTCAACACGACACGTATCTATACTCCCGTTCTTATTAGGGTCAGGTGGTACAACGTCCGCCTTGACTTCATATACAGTAAAATTTAGTTCAGTTTTTCGTCTCTTAGGTTTATACGAGTATGCTCACCAACGTTTGAATCTTTGCCCCTTCCTGTTGTTTTCTATCCTCTATTTTCATGTAATATTCGTTGTTACAGAGTGGCACCAATTACTGTAAGCTATAAATTAGATCAGCAATAATTTATCCATTTCA
This sequence comes from Schistocerca serialis cubense, assembly GCF_023864345.2. Taxonomy (NCBI): domain Eukaryota; kingdom Metazoa; phylum Arthropoda; class Insecta; order Orthoptera; family Acrididae; genus Schistocerca; species Schistocerca serialis. The sequence goes on from NC_064645.1 coordinate 232,003,829, forward strand.
CTGGCTATTGAGCTCTGGTGGCCGTGGATTATATTATTTTAAGAATAGATTATCAAAGTAATAGTTCATTAGTGGTGCATCTGTAATGAAAAGGAATTTTACGTAATTTGATGAATTTAGTGCGTCGGACAAACATCGAAATACTCTCTTCGACTAATGTATCTAATGTGTTTCCAGACTTTGGGAACCGTGCAGTTATCAAAATGCATGCCTCAAAATTGTCTACATCACTCCAGAAAAAAATATAATAGTCGATGGGAGTGATCCTGTATACGAAGCACGTACTTCCTTTTCAGATTTTTCTTCGTTGTATGCCTCTTTTACCATCTATCAGAATGTATTACGCTTCGTCGAGACTGGTTTTGCGTTCTTGAGAGAATATATCTCAACTGATACGCAAACATAGCTGATGGTAATGATACGTAGAAAAGTAATCTGAAACTTTAGTACAGCTGACGATCAAATAATGACTCCAAAAATGTGCTCCACTACCTATTTCTTCATCGAGTACTGACGTCCAAGTTTCCTTTTCCCGTCTTCGCTACAAATGTTCAATTAATGACAGATGTGAAACTGTAATTATATTTCCACTGCAACCAGTTATCAAAACTGTATTCTACCACCACTGGTTCCTTGTTAGAGTCTTGCAACGTGCACTGAGCCTCTCAGAGATTGCTTCCCTTGTGTAGTGGAGCGTGGGACGTCAAGAGGGTAGCGGTGGGGAGAGGGAGGAGGCGACTGTGCCTGGGAGTTGGCCGCTCGTTAAGCAGATTAGCAGTCTTGGGCGACACAGGGATCCCCGGATCTGTTGGCCGGGCGTCCCTTAGCACAGTGAGAGCGGCTAACAGCTCAGCACAGTTCGTCGTTGGCAGAAGATGTACCCTAGCAGATACCTTGTGATCCCTATTCCATATAACCGACAGTATTTGAAGCATACGATACTCTTAGCGGATGTATCCTAGAACAAATAACAGGTGCATCTTTCATTCAAAGGCATTATTTTAAAAAATACCATTAAAGTTTATGGGACGTACGCTACTCTGATAATAAAAATATCACGCGAAAAAAATATTGCGCTGCAGGAGGCACCACGCAGATGCAGTTTAAACCCACCTCTAGACGTTATAAGGGCGTCAGTTCGACGAGCAAAGAAGTCTTCAAGTGTGGTTAGGCTTGTTATACTCAGTTCAAGAGATTCATTAATGATCACATGGCACTGAGCGACGGAAAGCACAGATGAACTTCTTTCCGAATTTGTAACATTATTGAGAGAAACTACAACAGAATACGATTGAAGTGGTTTTGTAAAATATAAGAGTCAGGAGATATAACATCAGACTTTCGGTAAAATATTATCCACACGACCTGGCGACAGCAAGAGAACGAATGTGCAAGAACTGGAACACAAGCCGCTTCAAATCCGATGCATCAAAGTTATTACTAGGAATAATATACAGAATAAGGGATAGGAAGTCTGAAGATCTATTAGATGACGATCCCTTTGCATTTAGGGAAGCCAGAGGCACAAGGCACCCATTTTAGAAGTTTCACTTTATAACCGAAACAAGACTTAAGAAAAATCAGTAAGCGATCATAGGGTTTATCAACCTACAAAGAGAGTTCGGAAATGTACAACTGTGCAAGGTTGGTTGGTTGGTTGGTTTGGGGAAGGAGACCAGACAGCGTGGTCATCGGTCTCATCGGATTAGGGAAGGACGGGGAAGGAAGTCGGCCGTGCCCTTTCAGAGAAACCATCCCGGCATTTGCCTGGAGTGATTTAGGGAAATCACGGAAAACCTAAATCAGGATGGCCGGACGCGGGATTGAACCGTCGTCCTTCCGAATGCGAGTCCAGTGTCTAACCACTGCGCCACCTCGCTCGGTCACAACTGTGCAAGGTTATAGAATTCCTTAGGAAGATAGGTGTAAACTAAAATGGGATACCACAGGTTAAGGGTGAACATCAGCTCATCATGGATGCAGGTTGGCTTGGATACAGCGATTTCTGAACATTAAACAACTGGGACTTTTATCAGACATTTATTTTGACGTACACACAACGGTAAAATTACTCTTTCAGTACGTTTCTACCAGAACAACCACCCCAGTGGACAATAACAAATTCAAACACAGTTACAGAATTATGAGCTTAGGTCCTTAAGCAGTTAATAAGTTCATAACTGTGCACAGCCCTTAAAACAAATCATGAGGAGGCAAAGAGGGCTAGATCGCTAAACAGTTAAGAATTTAAACAGCAGGTAAAATTTGTTAAAAGTTGTGAAAGTATCAACCACGTGCTAACAAGGAACTCCTTGAGTGCAATGTCACTGCTTCATTTCTTTAGTAAGGCTTATTTGAAAATGATGTGTCAGCAGTTGTGACAGGAAAAATTACAGCTGCTAATGACTCACCATGTGCATCAAGAGGGCGACAGAAAATGAGTGTTCAGGACGCCCAGATATCGATCTTGTATTACACTTCACGAAATGAACGTCCTAGAAATTCAAGAAATGTTCAGAGCCAAAAGTTAACTAGCACCATAACACCGAATTAAAAATGGTGCTCTAGAGTGATCACAAACGTTCTCACCATTGAAGTCGAAGACAAATTCCTTGTGAGTTACAAACCGGGTAGGACGTTAAGATAGGTTTCCACTCTTAAATAATGGATATAACATGATTTTGTTGTCAAGTGGTGATGAGAACTGATCCAATGTGATGGCATGCAACAGAAAGTGAAACAGTCAGTCGTGGAGTTTTTCGTGAAACAGGCTATCCCTTGAAGCTTAGGTGCAGCTTATGTGTTAATATGTTTTACAGACATAAAAACACTGCAATTTCTCAGGAGGGATAATTTCGTCTAAAGAGGTATGATTTTTATTCGCAGCCCAGGAATGAAGCAAAAGAAAGTTCTTTAGACCAGCTATTGGCCAAATGCAGTGCTGATGCCTTAGTTGTAGTTTTCTTACGACCTTTTTATCATTCTTGCTTTCTCTAACGTAAATATTCCCTACTGCCGTTGCAAGATCACGCACGCGAGAAAGAATCGCAGGGGAGTGTGCTTCTCCAACTTCCGGCAACAAAATAAATAATTTTCCAGCCAATATATTATCCAGATTTACAGTCGGCATAACTGTATATGAATGCGTTAGGACATTAATGTTCGTTTATCTTGACACAACCTTGAATATCTAGGGTTCGTTATATATGCATTTCCTCTTCAAAGCCAGACTGGACGGAGAAGAAAACAATTTCGTTACTGAACGATGGAATAAGTTTGTTTACCTGATCTACTAATTTTCGGGGTGATTCCACAATTTGATGTGCATTGTCAAGTTTCCCCTTTGTTTGGAATTTCTTAATCTTAATTCTTCCAATTCGTAGCACTGTTTGTAGTTACGCAAATATCCACTGCTTCGGCGGAAATCACTGTAATTCACGTTGCGTGCAATGTGATGTGCATAACGTAGTAGCTCACTGTCATCCGCATCCGTTAAATTGCATCGAGCATCCTTGAAACGCGCAAACACGTTTTGTGACAAGCGCACCTTGTCCTCCCTCGAATATCCGTAGTTTCTCTAATAGACTACGCGGTCGTATTGCTGCTGACCTATTCGAAGTCTGTTCATAACAGCTCTTTTACTATGCTGCGGGTAATCTTCCTTACATGTAATTATACACTGCCGGCCACCGTAAATGCAACACTAAGAAAGACAAGAGGTAGTGTGGTGTCACCGCCAGACATCACACTTGCTAGGTGGTAGCTTTAAATCGGCCGCGGTCCATTAGTACATGTTGGACCCGCGTGTCGCCACTTTCAGTGATAGCAGACCGAGCGCCACCACACGGCAGGTCTAGAGAGACTGACTAGCACTCGCTCCAGTTGTACGGACGACGTAGCTAGCGATGCACACTGACGAAGCCTCGCTCATTTGCAGAGCGGATAGTTAGAATAGCCTTCAGCTAAGTCAATGGCTACGACCTAGCAAGGCGCCATTAGCCTTACATAGCTTGTATCTAAAGAGTCTCACTTGTCTCGTCAAGAGCGATGTACCACAAGGATGGATTAAAGTTAAGTATTCCAGCAGCTACGTACTTTTCTTTATAGCATTCATTACGTATCCTCTTGCCTGCGTGAGCTAAACGCGTGCCTTTCGGCTACTTCCGTGGTGTGGCTGTCTTGCTACGCCACAACAGGTAGCACAACAAAATTTTTTTTGTAGATAACATGTTGACCAAGTATCAACTGATTACGTGTACAGACGTCTGCGACATGTGGTTCCTGCCAGAATCAGTAGCCAGAGTAGCCGCCATTGTTGGAGATCACCGCTGCCACACGTCTCGGCATTGAGTCAAAGAGACGTTGGATGTGTTCCTGGGGTACAGCAGCCCAAGCAGCTTCCACACGTTGCCAAAGACCATCTGGTGTGGCAGCTGGGGATGTAATCTGGGTCACTCGTTGAGCAACCATGGACCACATGTTTTCTATCGGCGAAAGATCCGGAGAGAGAGTCGGCCAGGGAAGCAATTCAATCTGGTTATTGACGAAGAACCTTTGGACAATGCGTGCCACGTGTGGTCGCGCATTATCCTGTTGAAATATGGCTGTGGCCGAGCCCTGAAGATAAGGAAGGACAACTGGCTCTAGCACCTCGGATATGTAGCGCCGGCTATTTAAAGTACCGGCAATGCGTACTAGAGGCGTGCGAGAGTAATATCCAATACCGCCCCATACCATAACACCTGATGCAAGAATAGTGTGGCGGTGCATAATGCAGCTGTCCAGCATCCTCTCTCCACGGTGTCTTTACACTCGAATCCGAACATCGTGGTGCTGCAGACAGAAGCGTGCTTCGTCAGTAAAGACAACGTCATGACATTCTGCCGTCCACATCTGTCTGTCATCACACCATTGGCGACGGAGACGTCTGTGGTTCTGCGTCAATGGTAGACGAAGCAATGGACGTCTTGCGGACAGACCACTCTGCTGTAAACGGCGTCGAATGGTACGCGCAGACACTGGATGATGCGTTACAGACGCAATGTGCTGTGCTATGGTTCGGGATGTCACCGAGCGATCTGTCACTGCCATGCGCACAATTTGCCTATTAGCACGTGCAGTGGTGCACCGAGGTGAATGCAATCGACCACGTCGGTCCGTCGTACCCTCCTGCATCCAACGGTCACATATCCGCATTACAGTTGTTTGGTTTCGTCCAACACGACTAGCGATTTCTCTGTATGATAATCCACAATCTCGGTAAGCCACTATCCTTCCTCTGTCGAACTCGGATACTTGATCAAACGATGTTCGCTGTTGTCTACGAGGCATAACTGATCGTCTTGTGAAACAATCACAAGTAAACACACGTGCCGAACGTACACTCGTCGAAATCGCCAAGCCTTAAATGGCGCTATGAGGTGGCGCAACAGGCGCGCGTGATGTGCGTCTGCGCTGAAATTCTAATCAGTTGCATATCTCATCGCTGCAAACCCATGGTGTAAATTTCACTTGATTCGGATGCTTCCTTCAGGGTGTTGCATTTACGGTGGCCAGCAGTGTATTTAGTACTCGCTCCCTCCACAACGATTGTCCGCTACTACGATTCGTAAGAGACGGGATCTGAGCTACCTCCTCCACAAAAATGATGAGCTACGTGGCTCTACACCTGTGTCAGTATCACTGTCTCTTGTTAAGCGCGTATCGTCATCGTTGTATTCTTCATGTGCACTGTCTGCACGGTCAAGTGTATACGACAACACACATTGTACTGACTTATCCCACAGAAACGCTTGGATATAATCTGCCACTTCTTTCTCACTCTGCGAAATTCCTTCGGCTCCTTTCTGACGAAATGTGAACTATGGCACCTGTTGTGGATATAATGGCCTGTTAGATTTGTTTATCGTAACCATTGCTCTGCTTTGTTTCAAAAACAGCACTGGAGCATCGTTGTGAGTTACGCGTCGACTAAACAGTTCAGATTCGCTCCGTAGCCTCATGCTGTACTCACCACTGGATACCATCAGTCATGGCCCCTACTGCCATTAGCAGCCAATATAGTGGTTGTGTGGAAGACGGTATGCAGGGCGTCGAATGCCGTAAACCTCATTGGCGTTTTGCGACCTCGCACTCAAGGGGTTCCTTGTCAGAAATCTCTTCTACACGTTAAATAATGTCATAATGCCTTGCCAATATATTCATGACAGCTTTTGAGTAGGATGCAATGACTAAGTTTTCAGTATATGCTAACAGGACCGTTGGTATGTAGATAACATTCTATATCTTTTCAATGGGTCACGCGGGGAATGTTGCCTGTTCGTGGACGGGTTAAATGACTTACACAAGAACATTCAATTCACTGCTCGGCACCACTAGCGGGAGATGTTACCATCAGAAAAGTAGCTACCACCGATATAGTGATTAATAGCTCTCCAACTATCCTATTAAGTACAAAATGTCAGCTTTCAGGTCGTTTTTGTATAGGCTCCATAGTGTGCCGTTGTCAAAGCAAGTCTTTGATACAGAGTTTCGAATCATACACTACACAGCCTACAAAAACGACTATGACAGTGAGTTTGCCAATGGGGTATCCTCAGGAAGATAAGAACAACCAACGCAACGGTTAGCACCCTAAGCAATGCCGATAGTCGGAAGGCCATTGGTATCACGTATCATAAAATTCCATATTTCGGCAGTATTTCGGAAAGGATCAGCAGACAGTTGAGGTCTAAAAATATTGGGCCGGCTTTCTTTATTCCTAGTAATGTTGGCACAAAGTATAGGCACAAAGGACATGCCACTTGTTCCGAATATAATGTAACCGGGGTATATTGCATCACCTGCAATGATTTCCCCATATGGTACAACGGTCAAATAGGCAGAAGCTTTAGCACCAAGTTTAAAGAGTATCTTAGGGCTTCTAGCTCGAAATCTGCCTGGAGTACCCACCTTCGTGAGCAGAGGCATTCCGCCACCTATCTCACTGGTAAATTAAGAATTTTGCATCAAGAAAACAAGGGCCACGCCTTAAGTACTCTGGAAGAGGTAGAAATTATAAGAGCCATTATTCGTTTTCCACACCAATTCCTGAATGGACAAGTGGAGTTGAGACATCGTACCATTTTGGCAAATTTCGACTGCCTAAGCTAATTGGACGTAATACTCTGTACTTCCGTCATTCAATCCCCTTTGTTCTTACACGGCATTTCTGTTTTCCTCGCCTCACATCACCTTCCCACCTCCTATGCTTCCTGCTAATTGTCTTAGGTTTCCCACGTCTTCCTCACAAGCACGTTTTCAAATTTTTTGTGAACTTCCTTAAATTTTATCGATTGCTACTAAGTATCAAAAATCACCACAGTCGTGAATTCTTGTAAGTCTGAAAGAGTAGAATTTTTAAGGCAATTTTACTAACATGGTTTTTAGAATTTTAATGTACTCAAAAATTTTTTAGTCTTCAGATTTATTCAGTCGACTATGCCTGCACATCTGTTTCATTGCCCTAGCACATATGCACGTGGTATTCCACTTTTACACTCTAGTTTTAACGTAATTTTGGGGGCGTTTTAAAGAAAAATGTCAGCCGACACAATTATATTGATATTCTACAGATGGTTAAATAAGGTTCTCTACTTTGTATCCCAATATTCCTTGTTTTCATTCGCCATTAGTTTAATCCCCAAAAAACCACCAATCAATCTGTCGAGGCCGCGCTTCATCAGAGCATGTGCGAGGTGCCTGCAGGCAAACTGTTTACATTCTTGCCGTCAGTATGATGGAGCACGCTGCTGCGTCCCCTGTACACGGTTCCATACAGGTTGGAGAAGCAGTAAGTGCGTTTCTCAGGTTCTGCTTTTCCGCAATTAGCTATTTACTTGACGATTTTTTCTAGGTACAGCATCCCTCCACTGTGTGGCATTACCTTCTTGATTTTTCATTATAGCTCAAAATCTGTTCTTAATTGTATTCATTTGTTCCCTTCTTACCAATAGATCGCTTTGATACGGTTTGTTTTGGACAAATCCTCTGTATTCCAATAGGGCAGTTTATAATCCATGACATAACTTCTTTTAGTGGTGTTTTGTATTTGACAGACAACGAATGTTGGGAAAAAAGATTGTCAACTCTTCCGCTCTAATGTTTTAGTCATGTGAGTAATAACGTTACCATATCTCATGTAAAAGTTTTTTAATATTTTTAAAGTCTTAAAACAATTTACCACACCAGTTTACGTGTCAGAGTTGTTATTCCTTCCAGATTTATAGTTATACGGATGTCACCTGAAGATGTGGCTTTAACGGCACGAAATCGGTAGTTGCACAGTAATAAAGGACCCAAATACGGCTGAAGCGATTATTAATACCCAAGATGAATTTTAAACAGTCTAGATAGCATCTCAAACGGCGTTCAGCTACTTATGATCAAAGCGCCAGTTTTAAATTAACACTCTGCTAACTACAAAACCTAGGGCAAGCTTTACTTGAAGTAAGTCTTTATGTAAATTTGTAAGTTAAGAGATTAAGTAATGACTCAAGGCTCCGTCAGTTGAACAGCATTAAAAAGAATACGATACACAGAATAATAACAATGTTCATAAATACACTCATTCGCTTGTATGACATCTGTCACGGCAGTTTACCCTAGTTGTACAAATACTCATTCAGGGGACACACGTTTTGGAAACTGGCATGTGCTGTGCCACGCCTGGCCGTAGTACAACTGTCGACGGTCGCTTGTGTCGTCCGCAGTGTGTCACCCTCACGCAAAATTAATTAAATGGTCATACTAGAGGCCATCTACAACAGAGAGACGGGCGCAGTTAATCCATATATAATAGAGCAAGTTAATTACACAATGATTAGCATTACCGCCCCGCCCACATGAGAAATCAGCTGCAACTGACAGCGTGAAAAATTGAGAGTTAAACAAATCACAAACGTTTTGTTCAACAGCTCGACAAACAACATAGAATGGGTAATGACAGTTTAATGCTGAAAGAGTGCAACGCTGGAATGCAAGTATTCGGCGACTGCCTCGTACAACACCGTGCAGTATTCAAAGTTTCATAATAACGGCCTATTCTTCATCAGAGATACCGACGGAGTTACCACCAATGGGGATCAAAGCTTCAGTAACACAAAGAAACTTGACTGTAGTGCCCAGACGCCGCGGAAGACAGTGAAAGATCAGTTTTCATTCCAGTGCGACTCACATATCCTCGCACCATAGCCGGTTGACGCAATGGCAACTCACTGCTCTCTCTCTCTCTCTCTCTCTCTCTCTCTGTCTCTTTCTTTCTCTCTCTCCTTCGTACATTCTTCGGACACTGGCCAACCTAATATTGCCTGTCCGCATATCTATCGATCTCTGTGGTAGACACCAACACCAAGAGAAGCGGCTTCCTTCCATCCAACGTATGCTCCGCTCACTATGCCATAGGCAAGATCCGGTTTCGCGCTTGTGCGCTGTTTAAAAGCTCTCCCCCAAACACCGGAGAGCGCCCTTTCGCAACGAGGAAGACCAGTGACCCCTTACGCCGGTGAAATCTACCCTGGTAGAAATTGAAACAGACTTACCATGAGCTGTGGGCAAAGTCGAATGTTATGTAATATGAACTGTAATCAAGAGACAACGAAAAGACTAGAGGACCATGAACAAAGCGATCCGGAGACTGAGACCCACTAAGTAGGCAAAACGAAGGAATTCTGCTACCTTAGAAGAAAGATAATGCATTACGGAAGAATCACGCGGGATATAAAATGCAAACAAGACCAGGCAAAGACAGTATTCCTGGCCATAAATGTTTACTACTATGAAACATAATCATTAACTGGAGGAAGACATTTCTGAGAACGTCCGTTAGAAACACATAATTTTATGAAAGTGAATCGTGGACTGTGGGAAAACCGGAAAAGAAGAAAATCGAAGTGTTCGAGATATGATGCTATGGAAGTATGTGGAAAATTAGGCGAACTGACAAGATAAGAAATGAGGTTGCGTTCCGCAAGATCAGCCACGAGAGCACTATGTTGAACACACTGATGAGAAGAAGGCAGAGAATGATAGGATATGTGTCAGGACATCAAGAAATAACTTCCGCGTTATTTGCCATACCTACAGAGGAGAAAATGCAGAGGGAAAGAAAAACACTGGAATAAACTGAGCCGGCCGGGGTGGCCGAGCGGTTCTAGGCTCTTCAGTCTGGAACCGCGCGGCAGCTACGGTCACAGGTTAGAATCTTGCCTCGGGCATGGACGTGTGTGCTGTCCTTAGGTTAGTTAGGTTTAAGTAGTTCTAAGTTCTCGGGGACTGATGACCTCCGATGTTAAGTCCCATAGTGCTCAGAGTCATTTTGAATTGAATTAACTGAACAAATAAGTGAGAACAATGAGTGAAAGTACTAGTTTGCTGAAGAGGTTGTCATAGAAGACCAATTCGTGGCGGGTCGCATCAAACCAGTATAAAGAACGATGACAAAAACAACAATTACCCATTTGTGGTGATGTTGACTGCTGCGTTTCAGCTATGTTTCCAGATAATAATTTGCCAGCCGAGGTACTTGTATAATAAGGTACCTGAATGTTTGTCAATTCAAGTACAAAGAAGTGTATGCATGTTAGCAACTTGGGGGACAAAAGTGTCTGCAGCACACTCATTGAAGGCCAGACATGGTCACCAAGATTGTGGAAATATACATCCCGAAAGAGCAGATCCCAGTAATGGTAAGATAAAAAGCTCGAAACATTACAGTACTACCTCCGGCCTCTAATACACTACTGGCCTTTAAAATAGCTACACCACGAAGATGACGTGCTACAGACTCGACATTTAACCGACGGGAAGTGATACGCAAATGATTAGCTTTTCAAAGCATTCACAGAAGGTTGACGCCGGTGGCGACACCTACAACGTGCTGACATGAGGAGAGTTTGCAACCGATTTCATATACACAAACAGCAGTTGACTGGCGTTGCCTGGTGAAACGTTGTTGTGATGCCTCGTGTAAGGGGCAGAAATGCGTACCATCACGTTTCCGACTTTTATAAAGGTCGCATTGTAGCTTATCGCGATTGCGGTTTATCGTATCGCGACATTGCTGCTCGCATTGGTCGAGATCCAACGACTCTTTTCAGAGTATGGAATCGGTGGGTTCAGGAGGGTAATACGGAATGCCGTACTGGATCCCAACAGCTTCGTATCACTAGCAATCGAGATGACACGCATCTTATCCGCATAGCTGTAACGGATCGTGTAGCCAAGTCTCGATCCCTGAGTCAACAGATGGGGAAGTTTGCAAGACAACAACCACTGCACGAACAGCTGGACGACATTTGCAGCAGCATGGACTATCAGCTCGGAGACCATGGCTGCTGTTACCCTTGACGCTGCATCACAGACAGAGCCTTCAGTGATGGTGTACTCAACGACGAACCTGGGTGCACGAATGGTCAAACTTAACTTTTTCGGATGAATCCAGGCTCTGTTTGCAGCATCATGATGGTCGCATCCGTGTTTAGCGACATCGCGGTGAACGCACGTTGGAAGGGTGTATTCGTCATCGCCATACTGGCGTATCACCCGGCGTGATGGTATGGATCCCATTGGTTACACGTCTCGGTCCACTCTTGTTCGCATTGATGGTACTTTGAACAGAGGACGTTACATTTCAGATAAGTTACGACCCGTGGCTCTACCCTCATTCGATCCCTGACAAACCCGACATTTCAGCAGGATAATGCACTACCGCATGTTGCAGGTCCTGTACGGCCCTTTTTTGGTACAGAAAATGTTCGACTGCTGCCCTGGCCAGCACATTCACCAGATCTCTCACCAATTGAAAACGTGTGATCAATGGTGGCCGAGCAACTGTCTCGTCACAATACGCCAGTCTCTACTCTTGATGAACTGTGGTATCGTGTTGAAGCTGCATCGGCAGCTGTACCTGTACACGTTATCCAAGCTCTGTTTGACTCAATGGCCAGGCGTATCAAGACCGTTATTACGGCCAGAGGTGGCTGTTCTGGGTACTGATTTCTCAAGATCTATGCACCCAAATTGCGTGAAAATGTAATCACATGTCAGTTCTAGTATAATGTATTTGTCCAATGAATACCCGTTTATCATGTGCATATCTTATTGGTGTAGCAATTTTAATGACCAGTAGTGTACACCCCCCACCCTGCGAGTTACATGTGTCACTGTACCGTCGTTGCAAGCGAGCCTTGAATCACTTGAAAATCGTGATCCTCGGACGATACTACATATTTCCAGTGACCTAGTGTCCATTTCCAGTGTTTCTTGACCCTCTTAAGCTGTGAATGTTTATGCTCCATTTTAAGCTATGGCCTTTGGTGGGGCACCCAATTGCAGTCATGGACTTTGCGGCTGGTCCCGGCGGAAGTTCGAGTCCATGGGTGTGTGTGTCTGTACTTTGGATAATTTAGGTTAAGGAGTGTGTAAGCTTAGGGACTGATGATCTTAGCAGTTAAGTCCCATGACATTTCACAAACATTTTTTTTGAGTCATGCAATTTCAAACGTGCATGGCGTGCATCATTGTCATGATGTTATCTCGGACATGATTGAGATGGATCTGATTTTATGTCAAGTGCATTTTCACACAGGATTAAAATCGATTGTGGTTAAGAAGACGTGATACCCGTCTTCATATCTATTCGGCGTCCTCATGTCGTGTTATGTTGCATAAAATTCCTAGTAGAGACGTTGGACAACCCATCCTGAAAAGTCGATAACAGTTGTAACGTTATTTGTGTCACTAGATCATGGCTATGTTGAAACACGGTGACTCATCTTAGTGTGCTGATTCCATTCAACCGATCGGCGGATACTGCTTTGACCTCATGGTCATGCCTCATGTGAGCACTGGAGGGTCACATGACCCCATGGTTTCAGTTTCACATCATCTACAGCGCTGCAAAACGATTAACGTGCTCTTTAGAAGACTGGTCAATATTCTATCTCTTGAGCACCCTTGCTTGTGCGCTCTGTTTTACGTACGAATCTGTTTCGCTTTGGATTTGTACACTATCCATGGGCCTCCCAAATATATCCGCCAAAGAGTCAAACTTACAGTAAACCTCTAGTCAACGCGTCATGTTATCTCGTGGCTTGCCCGAGCCGTTGAGTCCTGAACTAAGAGTGAGGGAACGCAGACTTTCCCAGCCAAGTGGTGGTTAAGTACACTTGTTCGTTGGACGCCATACTGTCGAGTTGGTATACTGCGAATGCAGATAAACATAGTTCGGTGAGATCACACCATAGCCAGCTAGTTTGTCCTGAAGTGGACGTTCAAGTCTACAATTCTACCTTTCGCAATTAGAGGTCTCTTCCACTGAGGTTCCCTAATAGTATACAATAGTGAATGCATAATCCAACTACAAAGATGATTTTTCTTCAAAGGAAAAACTAAGTGAGCGCTCTCTAACTTCTACCATTGCTCGGAAGTGTACAACCATTCTCTGTATGATTTTACCTGTACGATTTTGCGTTATTTCATTATGTATAAGGGCGCATCATATGCTTGTTGTTGGACTTTCTTCACGAGATGCTTTTTGTGGGCTCGTGTGGTCTTTGTTACGGATCCATAGGTGTATCATGCCGCGTTTGTACTGGGGAAGAAATAAATGATTTCAGTACACGCTCTAAATTACTTTGTGATGAAGAGAGTTTATAAAAGTCAAGTTTCTGTTGTGCGTGATCCTCAGGTAATGCCTCACTCTGTCTTTCGTGTAGTCTGGTTGCGTATCTGAAACTTTTTGGAAATGAATTGTTGTATAACACGGACGCTCTTCGTAGTTAAATGTACGTTCACTTATGCACAATCTGTGGATAGCTGAGACCAAATGAAGCCCGGCCCCTTCCATCCCCCCCTCTCCCCCACCCACACTACCCAGTCTCCTGGCCTTGTGCACTTTTTGTTTGAGTGGCTGATACACATCGATAACGCATCCGCCGAATATACCACTGTTGTTCCACTTCGATGGTAGCTACAGCAGTTATCCTTGTAAGTTCTGTACATGACCCAACTAAAGAGCTTATCTTTTGAAATTTTCTAAATGGCTCCATGCCCTACCTTTTTGCCTTAATGCTGAAATATCCTAATTTTTAACTTCCAACTAATTTCACAATAGGTTACTAAAAATGGAACCGTAGCGTTCCAAGAACATCCCAGTACAAGTAAGCAGGTGTGCCACTATTATTAGCCATGACTGTTGATGTGCTGAGGTGCTCGCAGACTAAGACGTAAACCAGCTAATTTCAGTCAATATTATTAGTATTTCACGTACGTTCCGTATTAGTAATGTCGGTACTTTACAACCATATGTGATTTTCAGCTCATTTCGGTCAATATTATTAGTAATTCACTTACCTTCCGTATTAGTATTGTCGGTACTTTACAACCATATGTAACACTGTGAGTCGGTGGGAAATTGAATTACTGAACTACATGCTCAATTGAATCACAAAGACTCTTTCTTGATTCTAGCGATACTGTGGGGATGGGAGGGGGTGTTTGGAGGAAATTTCTACGGCACGAGAAGGAACCAACTAATTAATCTAATGACCATTGACGAGAAGGTAATTAAGACTTAAGGTAATAGATTATGGGGAAGGTAACTAGGGGGACGTTTGTCAAAAGTTTCGTTGTGATTTGAGGTAAGCAATTTAAGAAAAACTATAAATGCAGGATGGTTATAAATAAACTTTAGCTACTTGTGAGGGCCCCTATGAAAAACGCTTTATCGCAGGACAGTGAAACTTTGTGGAGATGTGTCTAAGGGCTCGCGAAAGAAGTACAAAAAATAACCTACACGAGACGGGATCATTTGTAACTTGCGTACCATGATTCCGTTGCTGGTTACGAACTTTGCTCAAGTTGGCGACCATCTACATAAAAGACAGCCTACAACTACAATAGAGAAATCGTTTCGCAATTACTCGCAGCACTTTTTAAACTGTGGACCATACAATGTTCAGCTTTCGCGACATGGCTAGTCCACTGCTTAAAAATCGCACGTTGCGTCCAGCATTTTGTCATGGCAGCAGCAATATTTTCAACAATTTCTGGCACGATTGGCTGTCGGCCTCCCGCAGGAGTAATTCTCAAATCACCAGTGAATTCGAACTTCCGAATCATTTTCTTCTACCTCGATGTGAAGGGAGAACCTCGCCGTATTTATTTATTGTACCGATACTCACGAAGAATAGCAGCACTGTTGTTGCTGTTTTGATAAAACAGGTGAACCTTTCTCACCTCGTTCAGACCCAAGTTCCAGCTACAATGGAGACTGATACTTGTATTTCAACCATATGTCGCCGTAGTAGCACCGGTGCCAAACGCTAAGTCATGACATTGACAATACTAACAACGTAAGATCTGCAGCACAGATAATTATCATCATTTCTATAAATTTTTGAATAGGTGCGGTAAATGGTTTTTGTTTACATTGGTCAAGTAGCGAAAGTTTAATTATAAGCCCCTGGACTTTAATCTGGATGGACAGGTGAGGCTCTGAGTAAGGGTCCTCCATAATGAGACACTGATGCCTCACCGTTTCTACCCGATGCTCTCTATAGCCTGTTGTACCCGCGGACCCAACTGAATAGCGCGCGTGCCCTGCCGTCGTATCGCTTGCCACAGTTTCCCGTAGTGACCGCCGGCGGCGCATGGCGTTGCCGCCGACCGAAGACGTAGCGCCATTGCTGAGCTGGGACCTACAGCGCCCTCTGGCCACACGATATAACAGGAGCGCTGGCCTCGAGTCAGGGGGTCTCTGGCGCTTATTTGTCACTAATCGTTTTCCTGCCACCAGAATTTAGTCACAACCTGGTCACGTCCTACTCCATATCCACGCTCGGGCAGCCACAAAATAACGTACGAATAGTGTTCGTTGGCACTGAAGAAGAATATTAGTTGCAGATCGCTCGCAGAAGTGTAAACGTACACTTTAACTGGAGTGTATATTCGACTAAAATTTAAATTTACGACACCTATCAAAAGATGGAATGGAGAATATTCCACTAAAGATGTGCAGGATGTAAAGAATAACACAAATGGGTTTACAGAAATTCTGAATTTTGGGTCATCAGTCTTCCCTTTTAATTTTTCACTCTAAACCGCTCCCTAGTACTGAGGAAGCTATGTGCTAATGTTTTACCAGGTGGTATCTTTTTACCTGATTATCGTTTTATACGTATTTCTTTCCTCTTCGTGTCTATGAAGAGCCTTTTTATTACTTAACATGCACTTTATTTTGAAGATACTTTCGTAACATCATCTTTCAGACGATTAGATTATGTTGTTTTCTTGTTTTACTGCAGTCAGTTATTTACTTCTACACAATGCTGAACTGAGGTCCAGACGGACATTCTCACTAAGTTATTTCTACTTTTAGAGCCTATGTTTTACTCCGCAAATGTCTTTTGGTTAAAATTGGAGTAAATGTCTTTTGGTTAAAATTACAGTCTCTAGCTTTTCTACTAAGTGTCTTCCTTCCTGCTTCCACCATTTCATATTTATCTTCCAAGGTAGCAGTATATATCTCTATCATATTGATTTAACGGTCCTCTCTTTTGATTTATGTTTCTTATTAATTAATTTCTGCAAAAACTTAATTCTATCGTCTATCTTCCGCTATTTTTTTATCGATATTCTTTACATTTCAGAGACTGCATTACGTTGAAAAATTCCTTTAATTTGCACCGCTGCTATAGAGACAGAAGCAATAATTAACGTCCTTTCTTCGGGAAATTTAATTCTACTTCTGAATTTTTGATTTATTTCCTTCATTGCTCTTCCTATATGCAGATTGTATAGTATAGGGAAAAAACTCAATATGCTCGCTTTATACCCATTTCACTCCGGTCTCTGCTGTCTTGGTATTCTATTTCATTGCTCCTTCTTGGTCCTTTCAGGTACTGTATACCAGGCACGTTTCCGGGGAAGCGCATAACCGTTGTATGAGGATTTCAAACTACATGCGCCACTTTACGTTTTTGTTCTACGTCAACAAAACAAATGAAAATGAGTCATCTTTCATAAGCGCATTATTAAGTATAGTGGTAGACCTGTCTCCCTGGTACTTTTACCCTCTTTAAATCCAAACTTACAGTCATCTAACACATACACATTTTTTTTAAATATTTTGTACGTCAGTCAGTTGAAGAACCGGGCTGCATTACCAATCAACCTAATAGTGCAATAATTCCGCATTTTCTACCTCCGGGGACGTGCGGATAAGATTCATACCAAAGTCCGATGGTATGTCGTGCGTAAATTCTACCCATTAACTTCATTTACGTGTGGAAAACATAAACTGAAGCGCAGTGACAAGGCGAAAATTACTTTTCCCGGTGCTTGGGAATGAAATGGGAAACAGCTAATCTGGTCATTTGCGTGATATTGAGCCGAGCAGCTATGGAAGTTGGTTGATGATCGGTGAAACCAGAAGTAAGAGATGTGTGGTATTCCCACTTTGAAATTCTTGGCAGGAGCAGACTCTGGCAAATCTGATGACAGAATACAGTGCTGCCCCAAATACGTAACGGACGACATCGTACGTTGCACACCATTCTGCATGATGCACACCTACGTGTTCCCATGTTGACCCAACGACTTCGTTATTTACGATTGCAGTGAGTGCGGAATTATTGAGATTGGATCGTTGGTCAATGGAAAAGTGTCGCCTGGTAAAATAATTCAAGTTTTGTGTCACATGACGTCGATGATTGTGACCGAATACATGGAGCAGGCAAATGGCAGCTCGATGCATGTAATACACGACGAACGAAAGCCAGCGGGGGCGCTGGTATACTAGGGTACTTTCTCTCAGATTTATACGGGACGCCTGGTAGACATTAAGGCATTATAACAATTATGGGCTATGTAAACATTACCTCACACCTTTCAGCTATATGTCATCTCCGATGACATCTTCCAGGTGGCATCAACCCAAGAATGTACATGCGAAAGGTTGCAGTGGGCCTGGGACAAGAACATAAGGTATAAAGTATTTTTAGTAATTCGCAAGACAAATGGCGACATTTAAGTAGTTACAAACATGTTGCAGTTGCGATGCTGTTAGAAACCTACACAATACCGACTTTTAATTAAATATTTTTTTCTGAAAGAAAATTGCTGTCTACACTGTCTTTTTCCTTTCCCTGGGAGATAGGGGCAAGACCGAGCGACAGGGCGCAGTGGTTAGCACACTAGACTCTCTGATGTAAGGAAATATTATTATTATCATTATTAATATTATCAAGCATCAGACTGAGAAGGGGAAGCAACATATACTTGCGTGGCCCCCTTCCCCTTTTAGAAAGTGTCGTGTACCATTGTGGAACAGTGAGACTTTGTGAGAGCGATGTGCGATTTGAGGAGTAAAGTTTGCTAAGAAATTCCTCACACTGAAAAAGTACCTAAGGGCCAGTTTAAAACTAAGTTTGAAGAATATTACAAGGGGGGGGGGGGGGGTCATAAGTTGTATATGTTAACGTGAGCCTCGACTGTTCTGTCCACACAATGACACGTCGGATACGGTTGGCTCTGTGAAAAAACTTGGCACCTAGATAGTAAAAGATTAAGGTTGCCCAACTACTAAAGCAAACACAAATTTAGTGTGATTGACACTATAATCACGAACTTGGATTTAACATACATATAACATGTTAGCACTTACGTCAAAAACAATGATAGAGCCCGAGTGGTTTTAAAAGGTTAGAAATCACGTAGAAATGTCCATTCATGAACCACTCTGTGTTTTTCACACATACTAGTCCCTGTTGCAACAAAATGACAGTATATCTCTGCAAGTTTTAACAAATTACAAGTCTTATAATGACGCCTGTGTAACGGTGCGTCCGTATTATAAAGGAGATGAAAAGAGAGTGATATCGCCCGGCAGTGGACGATGGGTTGCGCCCTTGTTTTGTTTCTTTTTTAATATTCAAATATCTTCAGAGTCTGTCTTTAATATCGATGTTTTTAGATGCGCACTGAATTAGTCTACAGTTTCTTAGGCGCGTCAGTGGCACTGGATTCATTTCTCCTTATAAATCGTCAAAATACAATATTAAAATGCGTAATTAAGTATTATACATTTGCAAATAAATGGCTCTTGGCCTCTTTCATTACTCAAATCAGTGTATTGGTTCAAATGGCTCTGAGCACTATGGGACTTAACATCTATGGTCATCAGTCCCCTAGAACATAGAACTACTTAAACCTAACTAACCTAATGACAGCACACAACACCCAGCCATCACGAGGCAGAGAAAATCTCAGACCTCGCCGGGAATCGAACCCGGGAACCCGGGCGTGAGAAGCGAGAACGCTACCGCACGACCACGAGATGCAGGCAGTGTTTTATGTGACGAGATGTGGCGGTGTGAAAATACATTTCAACTCGCATTCGAGAGGACGACGGCTCAATCCCACTCCGGCCATCCTGATTTAGGTTTTCCGTGATTTCCCTTAATCGCTTCAGGCGAATGCCGGGATGGTTCCTTTGACAAGGCACCGCCGACTTCCTTTCCCATCATTCCTTAATCGGATGAGACCGATGACCTCGCTGTTTCATGGTCGTGTGGTAGCGTTCTGGCTTCCCGCGCCCGGGTTCCCGGGGTCGATTCCCGGCGGGGTCCGGAATTTTCTCTGTCTCGCGATGACTGGCTGTTTTGTGATGTCCTTAGGTTAGTTAGGTTTAAGTAGTTTTAAGTTCTAGGGGACTGATGACCATAGATGTTGAGTCCCATAGTGCTCAGAGCCATTTGAACCATTTTTGAACCTCGCTGTTTGGTCTCTTTCGCCAAATCCACCCACCCACCTAGGGGAGACTGGGTGTCCTCCCCCCCCCCCCCCCCCTCTTGGCCCCGGACATGGACGCTCTTTCATTTACCAGAGGAATAACTGTCAGCGTCACATGGTCAGGGTCGTGCTACAGTCTTTAAAGGAGCATGATAGTAAACTGTTTTGGTTACAAAACCTGAGGATAAGAGTCTGTTCGCGCACATCTGGGACGCTATGAGACGCTAACTTCGTGCCCACAAACTACCTTTGCCTAATTTATGTGAATTCCATGTCCTGTGTGTAGACAACTGCTGCCACATTCCTCTGAAATTATACGTGCGACTTGTGGATCAATCACATGCGGAATTTTTACTCCGTTGCGTTCCAAACGTACACCAAAACGATTATCTCAGCAAACAGAAAATAAGTCACCCCAGAGAAATTACGACGAGCATTTCTTAATACCTGCTAATTCTGGCCCTGAACTTGAAAACCGTCTGGAATCGGTTAGAAACTGGGCCACCAATGCTCCGCAGATACGTCATATCCAGGTTACGCCGCTCGCTCGGGATTTAATCGTGAAATTCTACCAAATTACTGGAATACTGTCAGCGTTTTATCCACTATTCTATCGCACCCAAAGACTTTCATGGTGGCTTATCTCAGGCTATTTTCCAGGCCAGTCGAGATTCAATAGGGTAGGGGAGTCTTCAGGAAACCATATATTCTGCCTACTGGACGAATTTTGCTGTTGTCTTCACGTGCCTGTGTGAAAAATGACATCTTGGCAAGTGGTCGACTCCCAATTGTCATTGCGTGCAGCTACCATCGCCATATTCTCCGGCTAGCAAATTGGAATGCACCTTCATTCAGGGACTGCCACAATTCCTTTCTGGTTGGTAGCGATTTAGATTCACAGGCCGTCAGCGTTGTTTTCCGATCACACTTCTGACGTCGCGTTTCGTAGCCACGTGTGTTACACCACTGCTTGGGGACACGTTGAACATACCTTCGCGAAACACCAACAAATTCAGCAGCTCCACACTCACCGTATGGCTTGGGCACGGTCAAACGCGACTGCCTCCATTTCCTACTCCTTACATTCTGCCACGTTCACGTCCAGTTTCGCCTTGAAATATACGGTGTCTCAGATCGCTACTTCCTTATGTTCGCGTAGGGGCACTGCGTGCAAGGTTGAGCATGTACTTCATCGGTGCACCATCTGTAAAGCTTATCGATTAATCTATGCTGGCGCACGGGGGTGTTTGTTTTTTAGTCCGCTGAGCCTATTAAGCAGGTGGTCATAGTGTTTTGCCTCATTAGTATACAACATTTCCATGTAATATAAGTCTGAAGCATATACTATTGTGATGATATGTTTGGATATCTCTAAGTATGCCCTCCATGTATGAACTGGTTCGAAAATCTGTTCATAATTTGTAGTGCAGTCTCCATTATTTGCAGGTGACAGCGTGTGGTTTGTATTTCGTATTCAAAACGCAGCTCTACATTTCCCTACATATTCATATCAAGGAACCACACTGAAACTGATATGGAGTATATTTTGCGCTGCGACGATGCGCATGGGGGTTTTTTTTGCTGCGTAAGAAGTGTAGACTTACTCTCACATTAAAGGGCCAAAACGGTTGCAATTCCACATCGCTCTTTCTCTGGGATCACACTATTCAGCATTCCATCAATGGTCCCATTACATTACAGAAAATTGTTTCTCTTCGAAGTATCTGTAGTATTCACTACCGTTTTGTCATTAGGTGTATTTGAAACAAGAAATAATCTGCTAAGTAAGATTTATCTAATAAATTTCTTCTTGTTAAAGGCCAAATGTAGTTAATGTTAATTCCAGATCCAATGGACTCATATATGAATTGCACACGCTTCCAAAATCTCGTATACATAGTCAGCTATATCTTTTGCAGATATTTACCTTGTTAATTTGATTTTAGAGCCCGCACAACACATGACTGACCGTTGTAAACCTTTAGCTTTCGTCTACTGCTGTACATTCATTAGCAATTTGACAGAGGATGCCTGTTCTTGTACTGGTCATGTGTGACATACGAAAAATATTCTCGTTCCATCAGTGTCATTTGTAGACTTACTGACGTTTAAAGAATATAAGCATGCAGCATTCACTCAGTCTATTCTTGAACTAACTCCTACTCGTTTTAGTTTCCTACTAATTTCACACTGACCTTGACACAGGTATTTTAGACTAACAGAACTACGACAATAGATGGAGCGGCGACATGTGACAAAAAAGTGGGCCTTAATGAGTTTTAGGTACGTAGCCGTGGGGCGTGTGCTTCCGTTGGCCGCTTTTCATGCGACGACCTTTGATTCCCAGGAATATCGATGTTAAAGTCTTATGAGTAACTCGTATATCTAAAGCCCGAATTATTTTCTTACCAAGGGAACATAACGCAGCGGCAGAAGTTCACGGCCACCATGCTTGCGGTTGTGGTTCAAATATCCCATGTGTACTTTTTTCTTTATTTCGTCGTACTGAGTATCATTAGATTGTAAATTTTATGCAGTTTATTTAATCAATAAATCAATTACTACTGCAAACATTCTTCAAATGTGTCTCCCGTTCGTTATAGAATAAATAACAGAACCTTCTTAGTACCACTTGCAGTGCTAGAACAGAATACCGTACTGTATACCAAAACGCGACTTAAGACATCATATGCGTAGTGCCATTAATTGTGGCTATACTTCTGTTTCGATGTTTGCACTATTTTCTATGACTTTCTACCCTTCTTGTTTGCAGTGGGTGCTACCTGATGATGGAGCTATACAGCTTCTGAAATTGTTGTGTAATAAAAAGATCGGTCATTTACAACTTAAGCGGAATTTTAGTTTAGTTATTGGAAAATAAATTTTTCGTCACGTTCAAACACTACTGGTTATCGATCTGGTTTATTTCAGATCATCTGACGTTTTTTTGTACAAAACATGATCACCACATATCTTTAGATGAAACTCCATCAAAAGACTAATTATGAATGTGTGAATATAGGTAATAACTGACAGGTCGAGATTAAACCAATTCCTTTCATTGTCGTTGAATCACTTACGTTTCCTACACAGAGAGCGCAGATTAAATTTTTCTTTCCGTATCAAATTTTTCCTGATTTTCCTTAGGTTCTCAACACTACAGTAATTCGCTAAATTTGGAGGAATATCAGTACGCTGCGTAACGAGTGGGGTGTAGCCAACAGCACGATAAAGTGACGGGGAGGCACTATAACGGAAAGTGTTGTACGGATTGAATGGTCACTGTTAGTGGAAATTAATTTTCAGATGCAGTCCCAGTTGATTACAAGTTTCTGACGTCTCACAGGTTAACTGTACAACTTATAATCCACAGGTAATAATGGAACTTCATCTCAGTTACCACGGAGGCTCTCCGATCCATCTGCTGTAGGACTACTGGTCTCACATACCTAGACTAGAACAAAAATGGAATTAGTAAAGAATGCAAATTATCAATGGGAAGTTTGGGTGAATATATGAGACATGATCGAATTTCTAGTAGTGAACCTGACTCAGTACAAAATCAAGTGTCCAAACATGAGTATTAGGCCTGAAATTGTTTCTAGAATAGTCACAAATCGCCAACAAAAAAGAATTACTTTCACTTACACATGGTACGAAGAGACGGACTAAAAAATACTTCCATGTAATTACACGTTATATCTGTTCTTAATGCTAGATGGGTCGGATAAATTTTGTGTTATTTTCGTAGTATGTAACAGACGTCCTATACTGCACCTTCCTCAGACATTTTTCGGTATTTGCGATGGTAAATCAGACGGAAGCAGAGAAAAAGACACAAATTTGCTGTGGAGGAACATCAGCTGTGGTAACACTTGATTGGATATTTAGATGAACGCCACTCGAACATAGCTAGACGACAAACATCACATTTGCCTACAAACACAGTGTTGTGAAATTACTCCTTTTAATTATGAGAGCTTCTATCAGGTTTATACACCAGTTCGTCAGCGGCTGAGCTATTTTTATAATGCCTTACTTACTGGATCATTTTTAGACCCTTACTAAAGGTGAAGGTGTCTTTTTCATCGTTGCTGTAACATACAAAACAAACGCCATAGGTTCAATATTTCACCAGAGACACATAGTTTTTCAGCGTGGTGGGAATTAGAGTATTTTCAGCTTAGTAACTTACACGGCATAACGCATCCTAGCTATAGCAGTTTCCTTCAAAATAATCGAAGCCCACTGCTCGGAACGGCCAATGATCGATGGCTTCCGGAGAGGGCTTCCCCCGAAGAATCGGACGTCAAAAGCTCATCTACAGCCAGGCGAGGTGATTTATCGTCCGTCGATGAGAGCAAACACGAGGCAGATTTTTTTCATCCGAGACATTGTGTGTATTACGTAGCGCGTTCCTTACAACTGTAACGACCTCACGCTGACTTCACAGAATTCATAGGTAACGTTTTCAGTTTTCGCCTTTACATTTATTTTTTCCTCATATAATCACTCCAGCTCCTCCATATACTCTATTGAAATATGCAGAATCTCAGCCACGATGCCGGAAAGTAAACTAATTTCTTTAGCGTTTATTAATTTAGTAGACGTTACCGACAGCAGAAACAACTGAGACAAGCTAGCCTTCCGATGTTTAGTTCGGCGTAATTTATTTCATAAGTTCATAAGATGTGCTAGGAATACTTTGATGTGTCCCTAAAGCTGAAACAAATTTATTATCTGTACCGGGAAATAAATTACTCTAATTAACGACGATAAACTTAGCTGATGACAGTTAAATGGGATAAATTCACCAACTTGATCGACGACAGTATAGCGACCAGTGATGAAAAATCTTAGCCCTAGTCTTACTAAGGCATTCTCCTTACACAAAGGTGTGTGGTATCTTTGTCCACCACAAAAAAGATTTTTGAAATAGTTTGTGATGAATAAGTAGCATCCAGAACCTGAAAATATTCTTTTGCTTAATTTTAGCATTACTACCGCTTTTTCTGTAACGACTACATCAAGGGGATTGGTACACTATGACCAAGACATAACATTTTTAAAAAGTAGAAATTTCGTTAATTTTAGTTGACTTGTTTTCAGAATTTATTTTTCTTCGATATCCAGATAGGTAAGAAGAATCCTGAACCTAAAAATTCGGATACGACTTTTTTTTGCGAAAAGCCCCATTCGCTATTAAGACTTATATTTTTGGTTATATTTTACCATCTCAAGAAACAAGTATTTGTTTAAAAATTTCAAAACATGTAGTACATGACTAGGTTACAATATTTTCAGAAGATTGGCATTAAGTATACCCCTCCACCCAACTTCTAATGAGGGCTAATTTATACCATACCACTTATCGACAGTCTCATTCTGTGTGCAATGAAACTGTTTGTTTTATTGATTTCACCGTGAATAATCACTGAAAATACAATAAAGTGAAACATATGGGGACAGGAAACGTACAATCCAATGCAGTGTAGACGGAAAATCTCACTCTGGAATAATGTAGTTCCTTCACGTAATGTGATATACATCACAAAGCCCTATTTACCAAGGAAAAGTATTATACTGGTGAATTAGATGCAGACTTTGGGACAAAATGAAGAGGAGACTTCTGTATAAGATTGCGGGTGTAGACTACACGAAGGCATTTGCACTAGTCTTGCCACCTTATAGTGCGTGGCCCCTATTCTGTCCTATTCACAAAGGGTCCGTGAGAAGAATTTCTGGCTAAAAAGCTCCGTACGAGCTTCAGTGTCGCTGTATTTGCACGGTTCTTTCCGGAAGACAGAGGGGTCCAAAAAAATGTATCCACTGTTTAAAAGTCCATAACTTGCAAACTAATTGACGAAGTTGTCTCATTTTTGGTGAAAGTGTAACTTGAAGTCCAACTTAAAGATATCACTGTAGGTGTTCGAAATGGTCTCCATTAACATCCACACGCAAACGATGCCGTCGGACTGCAGCACGAACTACTAATTGCAACGCGTTCAGTTGGATATTTGAACGTGAATGTATGATGGATCCTCGAAGTTCATCCAATGTGCGTGGCTTTTGTCGACAAACGACGTCCTTTTTGTCCCCCACAGGTAAAAGTCCAGAGGAGTTAGGTCTGGGGAACATGGTGGATACTCCACAGCACCTCTATGGCCTATCCATCTTTCTGGTAGATTTTGGTGAAGATACGCCCTAACACGATTTTGGTAGTGGGCTGGGGCGCCATCTTGTTCAAAGTAAACTCTTCCGTCTCCATACAAGTCTCGGATGGCAGGTAAAATGGACGTCTGAATCTCCTGAAGGTAAACCTGACTGGTAACCGTGCCGTGAAAGAATAATGGCCCAAAGTCCCGGTAAGACAACCCACACCACACATTTATTCCTGGCAAATTCACAGCTTTGTGTAGATGTACGTTCGGATTTTCGGTGGCCCGTTAGATGAAATTGTGGCGATTTACTGTACCATTGAGTTTGAATTGTGCCTCATCAGACCACACAATCATCTTTGCAAACTCTTCATCGTTTGCGCACCATGATAGTAAACCACTCGCAGTACTCCGTTCTACGATCTGGGTCGTCCTCGTTCACTGCATGTAGCAATCGTGGGATGTAGCACTTCCACTTTGCTGTTTTCAAAATTCGCCGAACACTTGAGCGACTCACTCCAGTTTCACGGGCACTCTGTCTCACAGACTTCTGTGGTGAGCGAGTGAATTGTTGTAATACAGGACGGGAGTTAGCTGGACTTGTTACTGTTACAGGTCGTCCAGATCGTTGTTTGTGTACATCTTTAACACAGCCTTCGGCTTCAAATTTGTCTCAAATGCGACGAATCGTTAAACGTGTCGGTGGCTGTGTTTGATACCCATTTCGCCATTGCCGTTGAACCTCATTAACGTTTTCGTTCTTAAAATACCACTTCAAAACTGACTTCCTTTCATCGAATGTAAGTCTTGCGCCAGCCATGTTTACTCGATTAACTAGGTGCAACTAAGAACAAAACACGGACTATCTGGCGACTGTCATCTGCAAAACAAAACAACGCAATACAACGCTCGTGAGGCGATTGCTGGAACTACAAACTATTACACTACCAAAGATGAGATAACTCCGTCAATTAGTTTGCCAGTTATGCACTTAGTGGATACATGTTTTTGGACCCCTTTTATACTGCCTCGGAATTTCAGTAGTAAACCTTCCAGTGATACAGAACACTCTTCTTGTAGCGTCTGCCATCGAACTTCGTTGAGCATATCCGTAACGCTTTCGAACACAGTAAACGCATTCCAAAATCGATCCAATGGGTGTTTTGTAAGCCGCTTCTTTCGTGAGCGAGACCAAAATTTTCAGATTTGTCACTGAATGTATTTCTGAAGGCTCAGTGATGAAAGTTTATGTGTGCAATGATGTGAATGCTACGGAAACTACAAACGTTGTCTACTGAACGAAAACTATGAAAACAAGTATTCCAAACAGACATTTCACGTGAGTCACATCCCAAAGCAAATGTGTAGCTCAACCATCTTTTGGACGTTCTTATAATTATGTATTATTTATATTTTAGGATACCTAATCAGCACAAAACGTAGCACATGTTGTAATGAAAACATTAAAGCCGTCTGTCGATGAATCGTAATGATTCGAAACCTTTGACGGTACCGCTACCTTTTCAATAAAGGAACTTAAAATAAATTTGTGGCTTTTTGTTGTTTCAACACCATCAACATTTATCTTAAAATAACAGTCACGGTCTCCAACCATGTCATCATTTGACAAAATCGCAGAAATCCTACGTTCCGTGCGTGAATGGTAACAGGTAGTTTCCATATTCAAACATGGTGCCAACTATAGACTGTTAATGAAGGTATGAGCATGCGGAATAGTGGCTCGAAGACTTATTAGGTGATAAAATCCTGTACGCTGTCGTTGATGGCGAGTGTTCCTCAGCGACAAAGGTGTTATCAGCAGTGCCCGGGGTAAGTGTGGTAGAAACGCTCATATCCTCTATATACATACTCGTAAAGTGTCTGGCAGACCGGGTGAGCAGCAGTCTGTGGCTGTTCTCTGATGATGTTATGGTGTACTGGAGAATATCATCGTTGAGTGACTGTAGGAGGACACAAGGTGGCTTGGCAATACATTTAATCGGTTTGATGAATTGCGTCTTTCTGTATACGCAGAAAAATATCATTTAATACGAACGAGTAGGAAAAACAGTCATGTAGTGCTCCAGTGCAGTCGTGGTAGTGTGCTGGCCGACACAGTCACGTCAGTTAAATTCCTAGGTATAACACTGATGCAGTTTCTCTGTTTGACTCGACTCTCCACTGTAGAAAGGCCCCCTGGTTTCAATTCTCACTTAATATACTCGATGTTTCATAAATGATGTGATTTCACATATGATTAAAACCACTGAACCTACCACTTCACCTTGTTTTAAACAACAGAGGCAGGAAAAATACACGCTACACAGAAGGAGGCAGAATATGACACAGCCGTTGTGATAGGCGGGTCTGGCGAGTAACCACTGCAGTCTCCGTCTTCGTCTTCAGCAATGTAACTACTAACTCCCGGGCGACGCATTTATATGTGGGGAAGCAGTGTCTCAAACTCTACTGATAAGGGGATAGCAGCTTCTCGCAGCTCTGGCACACACATGACTTGCGTTTTGGCACTGTTTAAATAAGTTTAATGAAAGCGAATGATTTTATTTCGACCTTTGTACCATGTATTGATGAAACGAAGAAGTATCTTAATTATTTGCCAAAGCAGGTAAAATATTGTTCTATAGCATCGTAAACATGTGTGCGCTGCTCCTGATCTAAGTTAGTTTTAGAAGGAACTTGTTTACAACAACTGTTCGTGCTATTTCCGCTTTTAAACTGTCTCTGGTACTTGCCTAAACTGGTCTTAATCTGTCCCAACTCAATATGAAAATCATAGAAACCCTAAAGTGACCCCAATGCTGCGGTGTCGACATTATCTTGCAGTAAAAAATATTTGAAATCTTCTGCTGGTAATGCTAACATAAGCCATCACATAGAGGAGACCACACGACGCTTTTCACACCATACGTCATCACTTTACATCTGTTTGTAATAATTTTGCCGTAAATATTCGATGTAAGGGCCAATTTATTACAGTTTTTTTCTCTTGCAGTGACAATGGTACGGGGACGAACTGTCATTTCGTTACCACTTTGCGATAGCATTAGATATCATCTTTTGCAGAGGGAGATAAGACTTTTGTACTGCAACATAAAGTTGGGACCTGGTGTGGAATCGCTATAAAGTTCGCTCGAATCTGAAGAGTAGCTAAACGCAGAGCAACCCATGTTTAACAACTATGAATGTGCATTAGTACCGTTCAGCATGCCGTTTCATCGAAATGTTATGTAGTCACCACAGAAGTACACAAAAGTTATGTACTGGAATATATTCCGATCCCCTTGCTTAGGAGTCTCTAATATGCTCGGTTGACTTTTATACTGTTTTTAGTCGGACTGAGATTAGTTTTGACAAGGAATGCAGAAAATCTAATTCCGAGAACAACGCTGTTTACTTTCATACAAACAATAATATATTCTCGTTGACAAGCGCACTTTAGCTCTAAATTAAGTCATCACTGTTACATTATCACGTTTGTTTTGTATTCCTACACGACTAAGCTTTGCGTATTTTGATAAATAATACAGATAATTCTTGGATTCTTTAATCTGCGATACAAAAATAGATTTAAAATCGCCAACTAACACGTAAGGAATGCTAGTGTTGCTAAAATATAAGCTAATTATATTTTAAGGCGTAATACAGGCAATCTATATGTGAAAATACTTAATCTGAAGCTCTGTTATGCATAGCGAAACGCAGTACAGTAATCTAAATAATTATGCTGAAAATTGCCGCTAGTACTGAAAGTTAAATGGTCCTTTTCTTTGACCTTGTTGTGCGTTTATATCTCATAACAGAGCAATTCAAAGTAATCCTTTAGAGCTGCCGAAGTTTGCAGCTTAAGTGATATAGTATATTAACGATTTTGTCAACAGATTGTAATCGTCGCCCCTAGAACTATGGTTGGTGAATATCATTTTAGCGCAAAATTCCTTATAAACTAGCACCAAATACAAGATGCCCGATTAGTGAGTTGTTGTATTGCAGAACACGTGTTTTTTACAGTTGTGTAGCAATTAGATACATTATTACTGTTTCAATTAGTTTGACACTCCTCATTCATGATTGTAGGTATCAAGTGTAAGGTGCACGGTTTTTTTATTTTGACATGCTGTGTATTTTCATCTTGTATTCGGAACATTATAAAAGTTTCCTCGTGTGTTACGATTACATGTATTGCAAGTGATACAAAGCATTAGACATCTCGTCATAAAGAATATTTTAAGTATAATTTGACGTGCTTAAGTGTCATAAAAATATAACATTTGTGGTTAAACACATTTCCACACATATGCTAATGGCTTAACGTAACAGGAAAATAGTACTAGCATTCAATAACATCTATAATATTTTTTATTGAATTAACTGATGCATTATTGTCTACCCCCTACGTTGGTGCTCGGTTAGGTAAAGCATTACTAAAAATCTCAACACGTCAGGTGATGACAAGTCTGTCTCTATACAGGGACGACATTGCCTGAAGTAGTCCTGAAGAGAGATGCCAATGTCATTACATATTTTGTTAATTGCTACAGATGTTTAAGAGAGAAATGTGTAGAATAATTAAACTATGTCTTCAGTTAAAACTTCCGGGCTGAGAGGCCGTGGTCGATGTATAAAATTTCTACCTGACGTTTCGTCTCCAGCTGCCGGCCGGACGACCTCAGAAGACGTCTCCCGCAGCTGGAGACGAAACGTCAGGTAGAAATTTTATACATCGACCACGGCCTCTCAACCCGGAAGTTTTAACTGAAGACAACACCGGCCGTGAAAGCCTACATTGTATAATTAAACTATGCTTACTGACAAGTGCTGCTTAACTTGGGAATCCGGTCACTGGGAGTGTCATCTGTATTTCGATAAATAATACAGATAGTTTAGACACTGAAATCATGAAAACTACACCATCGTTGACAGTATCTTTATATTGTGTAATAAATAACACAGTACAGTTAGGTAAAATAATGTGAGGGTTGTTTAGCAAGTAATGCCCCACATTTAAAAGAAAAACCATTAATTTACATAGACAAACGTCTTTGTTGGTATTTCACATTTAACGTTTGTTCTGTGCGTAGGTGATGATTAGAGCCGTTCTGGCACATAGCAGAGCCGTAGTAAGGCATCAAAGTGGCGTCTACTTACGACTCACGTTACAAGCAACCTGCTGTTATTGAATTCTTGTGTGCAGAAAAAGAAACCATGGTGAACATTCATAAACGTTTGTGTGTAGCGTATGCCGATGCTTCAGTTGATAGGAGTACAGTTGGGCGATGGGTTGAGAAAGTTGCAGCCTCAGGAAATGAAGAAACAGAGCTCCGTGATCAACCACGCTCGGGACGTTCTATCACAGCCACTGCTCCAGACATGCCGAATCGTGCAGATGCCATTATTCGTGCCGACCGGCGCATCACAACTTTACAATTGGCTCTACAGTTGTCGGTCAGCATTGGAAGTGCGTCTGCAGTGATCGAGACTCTCAGATATTCAAGGAGGTGCTCACAATGGGTTCCAGGAATGCTTACGGCGGACCACAAGATTCAAAGAAAGGCTACTTCATCAGGAATTTTGGAGCGTTTGTGAGATCGACGGAGAGGCCTTTCTGTCACGGATTGTTACAGGGAACGAAAGCTGGGTGCACTACTTTGCGCGGAAACAAATAGGCAATCCATGGAGTGGCATCATCCTCATTCACCACAAAAGAAGTAATTCAAGTCAACCCCCCCCCCCCCCCCTCCTCTGCTTGCAGTCATGGTGAACGTCTTCTGGGATTGTGATGGTGTCATCCTCGTGAGGGGCAGCCATCAATTCAAAGGCATACGTGAAGACTCTGAATAAAGTCGAGAACCATTTTCAACGTGTTCAGTCGGACAATAATTCAGCAGTTATCTTGCTCCAAGACAATAATGCACACCTACACACAAAATTGAGGGCACCGGAACACGGCGCCCAATTGCGTTGAACATCATTGCCTCATACACCCTACAGTACAGACCTGGCACCCTCGGGCTTCCATCTCTTTGCGTCGCCTAAATTTTTTCTACGAGGAACGCGCTTTGAAGTTGACGAGAGTGTCGGTCATATAGTGAAAACACGGCTACACCTAAAGGACAAAGCTTTTACCAGCAGGGGATACAGGCTCTTCCACAACGTTGGCGTACGGCCGTAGAACGTAATGAGGACTACGTAGAAAAACAGGTCATGGACAAGAAATGTTGATGTATATTGTCATCAAAAGCTGACTCTTTACAATAAATATGTTCTGAGGAAAAAAAGTGCCTCATTACTTATTGAACGACGCTCGTACTTTATTTTTGACTCCTGCGCTGGCAAGTGGAAGGTAGAGAGAACAAACATGGTTACGGATTGAATGAGATTTCCACTCTGCAGCGGAGCGTGCGCTGATATGGAACTTCCTGGCCGATTAAATTTTTTTACAGAGGGCGAGCAGCCCTGTGACCGAACAGGCTGAGGTACCGTGTCGGCGCCATATGAGCTACCCAAGCAAGACGCACACCCCGTTGTCACACCTTTACTTCTGCCAGTATCTCGTCTCCGACCTTCCAAACTTTACAGACGCTCTCCAGCGAACCTTGCAGAACTAGCACTACTTTCTTTCAGGAGTGGTTGTGGTCATGGGAGGAGGAGATTCATTTCGTCAAAACTTTAGAGAACCTAAACACTTGAAGTCTATGTGAAGTAATAATTGCAATATTACATTAATGCTGAAAGGATACCGTAGGTATGATTTCATTGCTATGGCTTTTGGTATCAGCTGCATAATAATACTACTACTACTACTACATTCTTTTTAATGTGTATATCTACCTAGCACACCAACAGCCTCTTAAGGAAGAATGGGAATAATTGTTTCAGTTTTTAAACAGCGCATGTCCTTTTTTCTCCTTATGTGTTCTCATTTTCTTAACACGTAGATGGCATGGAGTGAGTCATAAGCCTGCATCCTTGCATGGAGCATCGAAAAGTGCATGTGCAGCCGTGTGTTGTTACCAACCTAAGTTCCAGCGAAAAATTGCAAGGACAATAGGTATGTGCGGGATATGGAAGATAGTGAAAGTTGTTGTGTCACAGTTGGTCACAGAAGTCATTCATTTTGCCCCACCATCGAGCTGAAGGTGAATGCGGCCTCAGTATCTCCTCCATGATAGGCATTGTGTCTTTGTCTTGTAAGCGAACGGTCGCTGTATCAGATCGCAGTTTACGATATAAGAATGAGTTAGTGAGTCACTAAACCGATTAATCCGTTTTCTTTCAGGTCTGTTAAGAGTGGGGAAGAGTTGCAAAACCCACAAATTTTTATATATCTGGGAAAGTCAATAGAGAGATGATAAACTGATGGCCGGCCGGGGTGGCCGAGCGATTCTAAGCACTACAGCAGGAACCGCGCGATCGCTACCGTCGTAGGTTCGAATCCTGCCTCGGGCATGGATGTGTGTGATGTCCTTAGGTTAGTTTGGTCTAGGTAGTTCTAAGTTCTAGGGGACGGATGACCTCAGACGTTAAGTCCCATAGTGCTCAGAGCCATTTGAACCATGGACTGACGGGAACTCCTTGTTTCAGGCTTTGAATCATCAGCAAGCTTGGATATTCTTTCAAGCCTTATGCCTTGGGACTGCTGATGTTATCTTTTTTGGTTACAGGTGCATTGTCCTTACTTTTGCTGGAACTTTGCTAAGATCGACTGATGAAATTTTTGTGAGGAGCGTACCTGTCATTGCCTACCACGGGTCATCGCTTATGGTCACACAGACAACAAACTATCACCCTTCATTGGTCGTTTCATAACCTTAAATGTGACAGTGTTCGTTTGTGCTCTATAGAAGTATTACCGCGTGAAGGTTCTTGCAATGAAGAACGATTTATGGTCAGTAACCTATTTGGTACTGTTTCCCATGTCCCATGTGACATGGCTGCATAAACAATGAGCTCTCATCCGATGACTGACTTTCATCTTAGGCAACATGTGTGCGCAAATGTAAATTTTATCACAACAAAGAACTATTAAATGCTGAGTAGTATGTTGTGGCGTAACAAGCTAGCTACGCCACATTGAGAAGGGAGCCGAAAGGCACGCGTACACACACGCCGACTGGCGTCAAGTCTGGAACAGGATAACTATTGAATGGTAGCAAGAAAA
The DNA here is from genome assembly GCF_023864345.2 of Schistocerca serialis cubense. NCBI lineage: Eukaryota > Metazoa > Arthropoda > Insecta > Orthoptera > Acrididae > Schistocerca > Schistocerca serialis. The sequence goes on from NC_064645.1 coordinate 232,037,996, forward strand.
GTACGTAGCTGCTTTATACTTAACTTTTAATCTTTGTTGGTTTACAACGTTCTTCTTGAGACATTTATACGATAACTCTCAAACTAGGTAAGGCTAATGGCGCCTTGCTAGGTCGTAGCCATGGACTTAGCAGAAGGCTATTCTAACTGTCTTTCGGCAAATGAGAGGAAGGCTTCGTCCGTATTGTCGCTAGCAATGTCGTCCGTACAACTGGGGCGAGTGCTCGTCCGTATCTCGAGACCTGCCTTGTGGTGGCGCTCGGTCTGCGATCACACAGTGGCGACACGCGGGTCCGACATGTACTAAATGGACCGCGGCCGATTTAAGCTACCACCTAGCAAGAGTGGTGTCTGGCGGTGACACCACATAGTATATGCTGTTCTCTTCCAAAATCCACATGGTTATGACTACACAGTCAATGGACTGCAGCCGTTCTTAAATAGCTTTCAGATCAGACTCTGTGCGTGTCTTCATGCGATTTGATATGCATGCGTTTGTGTGGATTGTAGTCGATACAAGTACGATTTCATTGTGAGTAACATATATGCTATTTCTCTACTATGTTCGTACCTGGGCACATCTGCGTAGACAATGAAGTTCATCAGTTTTTTGCCTGTGAGTTGTTGTGCATTCTGTTAGGCGGAAATACCGACCTGATCACATTCCTTTTGTTGTTACGGCACTTCGCCTAACTTCTGCAACTAGTACGAAGGCGTGCTCTGTGTATACATAGTTTGTAAATGTTCAGTCTGCGTTCTGCTCGGCGACAACGGCTGCTTGGCGTATGATGCACCAATTGGTTTCTAAGAGCATGAGGGTGGTTGTATACGACCCAGAAACAAACTCCGCCAGTTAGTTATTGATCACACTTCCTTCCCATGTTCAGTGGAGTACATTAACATTTCATTTATGTATTTGCTATATCATGTAACGTTAGAGAGGGTCATGTTAGTGCGTTATTCAAATAAGAACCTGGTCAGAGAAGGATATGTACTCGAATGTGGACCTCTAAATGCAGGTTGTCTCCACTGCAAGGTTAATCCCAGCACCGCTCCAACACTATTTCTCCACTCTCGGGATTTTACCGAGATGGAAAGAAAGGAAATGCTTACGTATTATTCGACCAGGATCATATAGCTAATCATATCGGAAATTTATGGGAGACAAATCCTCTCCATAGCAGTTTAACTCTATTAACATATTTTAGGACTTCATGACAAAATAAACTAGAAAGATGCTCAGTGGAGAAGCAGGGAGAATCACAAACAACATGTTCCAAATCTGTCAACTCTGAGATGTAAGGATTTACGTTTCTACTATAAAGAAATAAGTTACATAGAAGAGAACAGATTATAGCAATCTTCGTAATGCTCTATCATCGTCTTTAATCGAACGCCCTCCTATACGTCCTGTGGCCATTAAATACCTCTCACACAGACTGGTCACAAGTGGGAACAATTGTCCAGGCTATAATATCACTAGAACGATCAAGGATATTGGGCTACATTAATATTGTGGCTGGTTATATAACCCTGTCTGACAACTACATCAGACTGGGTCCTTCGGCACTACGTGAAGTGTCCAATGCAGACGTGAATGTAGCAGTTACTGATGACTACGCTCGCCTACGTATCACAGTCGGAACTCTCAGAGACACTGAAATGAGCTTCCCAAATACTCTCGTCTGCGTTTAGGGCTTTGTAGAGTGCGTTGTTGATTGCTTGTAAGGACAGAAAACACAGCCAATTATAGAATAAACTGAAAATCATGGGTACTTTCGATTCGGCAACAATTAGTGTTGCAGGTGCACAGTAAAGAAACGAGAGAATAGTTGGTAAAATACGTAAACTTTATTTATATTTAAATAAACCAAAGTTTGTTAACGAAAATTGAAAAAAATTAAGAAACAGAAACAAAATTAAAGTGAACGCAACAACAACTGAAAACATTGAACGAAAAAGTAAACAGGAACGTAAACAGAACAAAAACGGAAAACATTTAAGAACTGGAGGAACAAAGAAACAAGTTTATCATTGGGTGGAAGTGGCACCCGAAGGATGACTGCTGAGATTCTCAGCTGACTCCCCTTCCACTTCTTCATGACCTTGCTCCATCTTGGCAGCATCCATAAGTCTGACGGCTGCCCCCTTTTCTAATTCTCCATGTGCTTGGTCCACCCTGCCACCATCTGTGCGATTATCAGCTGAACCCCTCTCCAGCTCTACACAGTCTTGGTCCATCATCGCAGCACCAACGAGACTCTCAGCTGTTCCCTCTTCCACATATTCACTGGCATGGTTCAACCTGTCATCATCTGTGAGACCATCGTCTGAAACCTCCTCTAACTGTTCACGGGCTTCGTCCATCTTGGCAGAACCAACGAGACTCTCAGCTGCACCCTCCTCCACACCTTTGTGTGCTTGGTCCATCCTGTTATTATCTGTGAGACTGTGTACTGCACCCTCCTCCAACACTTCACTGGCTTGGTCCGTCTGGGCAACACCAACGAGACTCTCAGCTGCTCTCTTCTCCACAACTTCACCTTTTAGGTACATCTTGGCAGCATCCACGACACTCTCCGCTACACCCTCCACTAACTGTTCCGTGGCATGGTCCACTTTGACAGCATCCACGATACTCTTGAATTCTCCCTCCTCCATCTCTTCACAGGATCGGTGACTCTTGGCAGCCCCCACCTAGGCAACCCGATAGGTTTAGCAGCATTATTATGTTGCAAACAACATTCTTCACCAAGAACTTACTTTATAAAATTCAGAAATTGTGATAAAAGTAGTGCTAATATGGAGCATTAATATTTTGCTAGTGATACAAAAGGAGTAAGAAAATTAAAATCTGGTCAGTACTGTTGATGGATGACAGCTGATAAATAATACGCCAACTTAATATTACCAAGCAGAAACTTTAAAGATTGTGAACTTTGTTTATGTTTTGAATAAGGGTGTTTTCTGTTCAACAAGATAACGTTGAGGATTTCATATTGGCAGTAGGTCTGTAAAGTTTCACTAAACGCGGTAAGTTATCAATTAAACATAATCTGGATTTAATTCGTCCGTTGTAAATGGTTTGGATGTGACTATGGATAGTGCAACGAAATTCTCTATTCTGATGTTGATGTTTAAATAAGAGGTACAGGACTCGTTAGTACACTAGCACCCGAAGAAAACCGCGTCAGTTATAAGCCTTATGTGATTTGAGGATTCACAAGTGCTACCGAGTTCTTCATTTGCACTTATTCCCTGAGTGTACAATGCTGCACATTTGGCACACAGGGAGTCCAGTCCTCCGAGGACAACCATCTTAACATTAAACATATACAGATGGCGCTCACATTATGCTTACTATCGGGTTATGTGGGAATTTGGTGCAATGAAATTAGGGAATTGGCAACCAAGTAGATCACCTGCCACCTACCGGTGCTCAGTGATAAGTCCCACTGTGTGCAGCATCATCGCTCCGGGCGCATAGCGGCACGTGTCTCTTGGAGGGGCTACCTGGAGGTGGGTGGTAAAGCTCACTACCTGACTGTAGTGTGTCCCGTTCAGCCAGTGATGTGAGTGACTCATGCGGGTCCGTATTTGATTGCTACCTGATGGATGAATTTCTTCCCTGTGCACAACATTTCGGAAGAGTGCTCCCAGTTTCCTGGCAGGAAGGCAATTTATAATTTGGCTGTGACTTACGCTCTCTCTGAGTAATGACACATGGTGTCTTGAATGCCAAAATTCACCTAATTTCATGTGAAGCTTTTGCTTGGCGATCTAACATTTCGTCTTTCAGAGATCTTTATGAATTTGCTACAGGTTTTTATGTACCTCTTTCGTATTTTCTCTCAAATCTTTTGGAATTCACTTTCGATATTTCTTTAAGGCTCTCTGTGTGGTATCACCGCCAGACACCACACTTGCTAGGTGGTAGCCTTTAAATCGGCCGCGGTCCGTTAGTATACGTCGGACCCGCATATCGCCACTGTCAGTGATTGCAGACCGAGCGCCGCCACACGGCAGGTCTAGAGAGACGTCCTAGCACTCGCCCCAGTTGTACAGCCGACTTTGCTAGCGATGGTTCACTGACAAATTACGCTCTCATTTGCCGAGACGATAGTTAACATAGCCTTCAGCTACGTCACTTGCTACGACCTAGCAAGGCGCCATTATCAATTGCTATTTATCTGGTGATGCATGTACCGTCAGACCGACGTTCACCAATTATGGACTAAAGTTAAGTATTCCAGAAGCTACGTATTTCTTTTACTAGACTCAACCCCTTTAACTGTTCCAGACCTCACGCCAGCCTGCGTGAGCTTAAACGGGTGCCTTTCGGCTCCTGTCCTACTGGATTGGCTGACTTGCCAGTCCACAAAACTCTGTCCCTTTTTTCATATTGGTAAGGCACAATGAACTACTTTCTATGGTTCTGTATGTTACGTAAGGCCTTGCCACATTGGCGAGACTTTCGTTTGTAACTATGCGGTTGGCGGTACCATAGATTACATGAAAACTCATTGAATGAATGACTGGATTGGGTGGGTTAATATTAAGTTGCTATAGTGGGTTAGCAAGATTTTCAGTAGTTTTAGGGGTAGCGGTTCCAATGAGTAGCTACTCTGGCACTTTAATGTTAATAAAACAAAATTTCTCTATTGGTACAGTGAACAGCTGAAAACGAAGGGAATTTGCTCAGGAGTTGGTGTAATTATGGATAAAAAGACTGGAATGGTGCTGAAAAGCATTGTGAACGTATTATCGTAACGAAAGAATCAGAGATCTCAATTGGTCTAATTATGGATAAAAAGACTGGAATGGTGCTAAAAAGCATAGTAAACGTATTATCGTAACGGAAGAATCACAGAGCTCAGTCCTATATGCCTAGTGTTATGAAAGTATATATGAGGAGATAAAAAAAATTATTCGTTGCGTAGAAGTGGATGAAATTTTAATTGTGGTGGAGGCATGAATTCCAACCTAGGTGAAGGAAGAGAAGAAATTAGAAAGGAATATTCATCGTAATCATTTTAAGTTGGTTTAAAAATCATGGAAAGTGGCTGCATGCATGTTACAAACTTTAAGAAATTATAAGGTTTCAGACAGAGTCTGTATTAACAAGACAGAGATTTGAGACCCAGATCTGAAACTGGTCAAAGTTTCCAGGAGCAATTATGGACTCTCCCCTTAATTTTCTGCGAATGTGGCGGCTTATTGAAACTGAAGAAGACGTAGAAAGGTAGGAAATCTGCAAAATGGGACACAAATAAGTTAAAAAAAACATAGGTAATCGATTGTTTAACTGCGAATATGCGGAAGCGAATGACTGAAGAAGAGGAAAGAACTGGATCAGAAGACTAATGGGTAGCATGGAGATCTGGAACATAGAGAGCAGTAAAGTATGAAATGGACAGTTCCTGGTTACCTCACCAGACACTGAATTACATTGTGGGAAGAAAAAAAAGTGTATAAAACAGAAAATGAAGCCGTCAAACGTTCGTACACACATCTAAAAGTAAATCTGTCACAAAGTTGAAAACTGAAAGCAGACTGGATCCAGAAGCAATGTGAAACGACACAAGCATTCGTAAGGACCGGGATGATATGTACCACATATTGAAAAATGAAAGAAACCCTTAGAGGAAACATTCAAATACATGAATATTGTGACCTCAGATGGCATGAAAGTGCAAACCAAAGGATGGAAGTCTGAAAGCTAGATATAACGTGTGGATGGGTCCTACAAAGGAACCAATTTGAAAATAATGTAATGGAAACAGGAATCCAGCGATATGGGGATGTGAGATACGATACGGTGAAAAGAACTTTACAGAACAGTGAAAGACCCAAGTCGAAGAAAGGTATCTGGAGTAGACAACATTGGTTCAAACTTATTGAGATCAGTGGGATAAATACGACAAAGGTGGCCCACGTGACTTGTAAGACATGCAAGACAGGAGAAACACTGTCAGACTTTATAAAGCATGGGATAATCTCATTCCCAAAGAGCCGAAATTCAGACAAATGTGGTGTTGACAGAATGTTTACGAGAAACCTAACGCGAATTACTGAAGGTACTGGAGGTCCGGCGGAAATGTAGGAACAAGTGAGGCATTTGGGATCTAGCACTTAGAAGATATACTGAAGCAAGGCGGACTTGTCTTTATAGCATCTGAATTTCAGAAGGTAGCAGGAAAAAAATAAAGTGAGCGAGAGGTTAAAATGGTTCAAATGGCTCTGAGCACTAGAGACTTCATGAAGTACAACAGAAGCTCTCAGTGGGTGAGCTGTGTTGGAAGAAAGATGTAGAATGTCTTCGCTTCGATGGCAGGATAATATTTTAATGTTTAGAATGTCGATTTTATGCTGTTCATTTGTTTCAAGGAATCAAACCATAGTACTCGATGTCAGGCATACTGAATAGGTGTAGTAGTCATTGCATCTAAGCCGTCTATGTTAGATGGGATATCCCCTTCTCCTAGGCATCGATCTTTGGAGTGTTGTAATGGTTACTGAGTGTTTTATCCGTCCTCTGCTACTTTCTATGGTTCTGTATGTTACGTAAGGCCTTGCCACATTGGCGAGACTTTCGTTTGTAACTATACGGTTGGCAGTACCATAGATTACATGAAAACTCATTGAATGAATGACTGGATTGGGTGGGTTAATATTAAGTTGCTATAGTGGGTTCGCAAGATTTTCAGTAGTTTTAGGGGTAGCGGTTCCAATGAGTAGCTACTCTGGCACTTTAATGTTAATAAAACAAAATTTCTCTATTGGTACAGTGAACAGCTGAAAACGAAGGGAATTTGCTCAGGAGTTGGTCTAATTATGGATAAAAAGACTGGAATGGTGCTGAAAAGCATTGTGAACGTATTATCGTAACGGTCTTAGGTCATCAGTCCCCTAGAACTGAGAACTACTTAAACCTGACTAACCTAAGGACATCACATAACACCCAGCCATCACGAGGCAGAGAAAATCCCTGACCCCGCCGGGAATCGAACCCGGGAACCCGGGCGTGGGAAGCGAGAACGCTACCGCACGACCACGAGATGCGGGCGAGCGAGAGGTTATTCACAGATGGTACAAAGACCTCAATGTGATTACAAGAGTCTATGGGCATTAGAGCCATACAGGGAGATACGCTTATAATCCGTTCCCCGTGATATTCGATGGGTACGTTCAGCAAGTGGTACAGAAAGTGAACAAAGGCTAGAAATGGGGATATAAGTACAGGAAGAAAAAAATAAAACTTCAAGATCAGTAGATGACATTGCAGTTCTATCAGGGACGGCAATTTACCTGGACTATCAGTTGCACGAAATAGGTAACGTCTGGAAAAGAGATTACCAGGTGAACATAAACAAAACTGAAAATAGGGTAGTAAAGTACACGACAGTTAAATCAGTAGTTGCCGGGCGAATATATTACCAAATGCCATTACGAGTAGTAAATTCAGCTTTGCTATTTGGAAGAAAATAACAGATGATTGTCAAAGCAGAGGTGATGTAAAATTCAGAATGCCAATATTAAGAATAAAATAATACAACCAAGAATATAAATTTCAGTTTTAGAATATCTTCTCTCATGGTATTCGGATTATTGGTGCAGCCTTGTACATGAGTAAAACGTTGACGATAGGTAGCTCAGAAAGAAGAGACCATATGTTTTGAAACAATCTGCTCCATGAAAGGGCTGAAGATGAATTGCGTGGAGCCTGTAACATGCGAGGAGGAACTAATCCACACGAAGGAAAATGTCTTTTGTGACAAAATTTGACTAAAACCTGATGTCAGTTTACAGTGCAGATCATGCGGCATCAAACGATCGTTAGTTTGTTAATAGTGTAATGTGAGAGCGCCACTGACGAGTGAGCTGGGAGGGGATTCAAAACTACAGATACAGGGTTGAACAGATTGAAATGAACGTGGGTTGCAGTATTTAGGGAGATGCGAAAGGGATAGACATGTTTGGAGATCTTGAAAGGTGGCTACACTGTGCCACTGCGCCAGAGAGTGCGCCAAAGAGTACTATTAAGCCGCCTCCACAGTGCTTGGAGAGAACTCGTTGAAGTCAGTGCTAGTAGAGAACTCGTTGAGGACAGTGTGTGTTTAGAGTTCATGGCAGTCTGTGCTAGTAGAGAGCTCGTGGAAGTCAGTGCTTGTTATGAGATCGGAGAGGACAGTGCTTATGAAGAGATCGTAGAAGTCAGTGCTAGTAGAGAGCTCGTAGAGGACAGTGCGTGTTAAGAGTCGTGCCGAGATGTGCTAGTGGGCACTGCTTGTCGTGAAGTCGGAGCGAGATGTTGTAGTAAAGAGTGTTGTTCCATGTCTTATGCAGTTATTTGATGGGAGAGATAGCAGATGTTATTGTAATGAGTGCATTTCGTCAATATATATGAAGGTAAAACTTACAATGTTCTTTTATTGGTTGTGTATCTGAAATAATGTGTCACTACAGGTTCAGTCAACAAAGCATCTGGCTTGTGTTCTTGGATTAGAGTGTAATTGTGATTTTCTTGCGTAATTATAGTTTTTCTAAATTTCTTTTGTCACGTCAGTATAGTTGGTATTTAAAAATTCTTGTCTTGTTGGAAAAGAACCGTGCCAGATGTGGACGTTGAGTCACACTCCCACATACAGAACAGTTACATTTGTGCTTGGATTTTGTAGGTTTTATAGTTGCTGGGGACTTAATTAATTAATTGTGTTTACGAAAATCTACTTACATTGTTTGTTGCAGTCAGATAGCGTAATAATACTAGTCAGGGCCAACCGATTACGAGACTTACGTAATCGGACATACTAAAATTAAAAATATTTTCAATTATATATATTTAATTAAGCCCCCATGCACGTGGCGACCCTGCCAGGATCGTCCCTTGGATTCTTCTGATTGTGAAAATTGTAGATTGTAGTATTGTTGTAGTAATTTGTAGTTTAGTAATTGTGCTCCATTTTGCATGTGTAGATTTGGTAATTGTCATTCTTCTAATGGTATTTTTTTTTCTCAGAATTAAATTTGTTGTCTTGTCAACGGTTTGACAATTTAGTGCAATTATTTCAATTGTTCGATTGATCGTGTTTGAGGGAAACATCTAGTGTGAATAGTATTGTTGGAGATAAAGAGTCACGGTGTGTAATTTTCGTACAGTGACGAATCTTTCGTATATTTGTAAATGATTACGCGATCGATGAAAAAGACAAAAATGATGAATAGTGAGAACGAAATTGTTGACATGGCGAACTCGCCAACACAGGACAACTGTATGATGAATAATGGAGTTGAAAATAATTTAATAAGTCGGGAAGACAGTCCGGAACCATTTCAAAATTTTTCTCAATCGGAAAATTCACAGAATCTGAGATTAACGACAGAAGATTCTGAAATAGTATCGAACACAGATAGCCTTACAGCTGTGACGAAGGAAGTTAGTTTTGCGGGAGATGTTAGGGGCGAAAAGAATTCTGAACAATTTAACATGGAGCAGTTGATGAGTGTAATATTAAATTTTCAATCTGAATTAAAAACTGATATGGGAACAAAGTTAGACTCACTGGGATCACAGATGGGAACAATTAAAACTGAGATGGGAACAATTAAAACACAGATGGGAACAATGGAAACACGGTTTGGATCTGAATTAAAAACGGAGATGGGAACTTTACGGGCTGAATTAAAAACTGATATGGGAACAATGGAAACACGGATAGATTCACGAATAGGGACATGTTTCAAAAATATGAAAGATGAATTAAAGAAAGAAATCAGGGAAGATGTACAACCGATTCTGAATTCTCACAATAATAGATTAATTGCAGTAGAAATCAGACAAAGGGAACAGGATAGAGAACAGGAAGAAAGAGATCGCGTGATAGTACAGAATTTTTCAGAGTTAAATTTACAACGTGCAAAGGATAAGAAAGAAATATTTGAAAGAATCGAGGAATCCGTACCAAATGACAGAATAAATAATCTAACACGACAATATGAACAGTTAACTACCAAATGTGACAATACTGAAACCCGAGTCGCGACACTTACGGAAGACGTAAACAAACAGAAAGAAAAAATAGGTGACTTATCGGAAAGAGTTGAGGAAATTTCAGATAAATTGACAAATCTTAGTTTACATGGGGACAGAGATTCGGATGATACAGTTCCATTACCATTTGCAGAAACCGAAGAGTATCAGAACATAAATAAGCATGTTGAAAATCAGGGAAGATTTAATGAACGCATGAAAAAGGAATTTGAGGCATTACGGAAGCAAGTCAAGCAGATTGAAGGCGAAATTGTAGGAAAAGATAGCAGAAGAAATTTAGAATCACAGGTAGCAGAGGGGTTTGAAGAAAATAATTTGTTTCATTTACGGGATGCAACAAGAGAGCGCCAGGCGCGCGAACTTTACAATAATCGACATTCGGACCGGGACAGACGCGGTAGGTCTTTGTCGCCACGAGGCGAAAACTTTGATTATAAACACTTTTTGACTGTTCGGAAATTTAAGATCTTCCGCAATTCTAAGAATGACATACATCCATGTGCATGGTTAGATCAATTTACGTACGCACTTCCGCCAAAGTTGCCATTAAGTCACAAACTTGAAATTATGTGCAGTTATTAGTGTCCTCAGGGGATTCACTACTCTAAGTGAATATGTGCCGTAGCGAGCATAGGGCCCCGAGCTGTAGTGGTGCTATTTCTCTTTTAGTTTTCTGTACCGCTACCTACTCTTTTACTATTCTTTGCATCTGTCAAACCAGCTCTTCGACTATCAATCTATCTAGACAGTAGATAAACAATAACCGGATTTGACTATTTACCTAAATGAGATTTCGAAAATTACTGTTTGAACTTATTAAGGTCCTCAGGGGATTCACTACTCTAAGTGAATATGTGCCGTAGCGAGCATAGGGCCCCGAGCTGTAGTGGTGCTATTTCTCTTTTAGTTTTCTGTACCGCTACCTACTCTTTTACTATTCTTTGCATCTGTCAAACCAGCTCTTCGACTATCAATCTATCTAGACAGTAGATAAACAATAACCGGATTTGACTATTTACCTAAATGAGATTTCGAAAATTACTGTTTGAACTTATTAAGGTCCTCAGGGGATTCACTACTCTAAGTGAATATGTGCGGTAGCGAGCATAGGGCCCCGAGCTGTAGTGGTGCTATTTCTCTTTTAGTTTTCTGTACCGCTGCCTACTCTTTTACTATTCTTTGCATCTGTCAAAAACAACTCTTCGACTATCAATCTATCTAGTGAGTAAGTAAACAATAACCGGATTTGACTAATTTACCCAGAAGTGATTTCGTAAATTACCATTTGGACTTATTGTACCTTCAGCAGCATTCATTCGTAGCTTAAATGAAATTTTACCTGTTTATCTTCGTGACAATATTACTTCATATGTCGACGATATTCTTATTGCTAAACATTCTTGGAGTGAGCACAACAAAATTTTGGACTCATTATTACGTATTTTTGCACGAGGTGGCATTACAGTGAACTTAGAAAAATCCGAATTTGGTCGTTCACAGGTGAAATTTCTCGGTCACACTATTTGCACAGAAGGTATTCTTCCTGATCCAAAAAAATTGGACGCTATTCGTAATTATGCTGTTCCTGCCACAAAATGTGAGGTTCGTAGTTTCCAAAATTTTTGTGGAATGATATATTTTTAAAAAATTTTTTTGTAGAATGACATACTTGTGAGAAACTAACAGCTACATGTAAACATGCGGAGAGTACAAGGATACCGCACTGTGTTTTGGCGGCGGCACATACTCAAAGCAACAGTCAAGTCTGCGCGCCGCACAAGGCAGTCGTTGACCGCAAACAATTGCTTCCTACGTCACGCGCCTACAGCTGATCGAGCGCTCAGTGCGAATGCACCGACAGCCGTAAACAAATACACAGTCTAAATTCTCCGAATAAATCCAGTATAAAGCAGTAGTGACTTGATAAATTATGTTATTAACGTTCAGTATTTTTCAGGATACGGTTGTATAAAATATTTAAGACCTTCAGGTAAATTCTGTGTGTGTCAGCCGTTAAGAGGACTTGGTATCGAGAAAATTACAGGAAGAATGTAATTTCGAAGAAGAAACTAATAGACTAAAAAGGTAACTATTAATTGAGTTTATTTTCAGGTAACAAATTTCCACTTAGGTACGTACTTTAGACGTAATTTGCTGCTCGCGATTACGTGATTCATACTTTGTGCTAATTTTATGTTCTATGGAATTACTTGTGAAGCGACGTGCTTGCGTACGTTAACTGATTTTGACAATTATTGATTAATGAACAGGGTTGTTATTTGTATATATTATGCATCGCTTGGCTGCACTGCTTTTTCACTGATGTCATATATTTTTTTTAATTATGTGCCTGCTGTGCTTATTTATTTAAATTATAATTGTTATCTGATTAATTGTGCTGACTGTGATTATGTATGTATGTTGTACTTTATGATTTATCTGCTTGCGCTTTCATGTTTACTTATTAAGATGACATATGAACATTTATTTGCTTAGGATGATATGATGCTAATGACTTGTTTATTACGTAAGATATATGTTTGCTGCTTTTTGTATGGATTGCATATTTACACGTTTCTGTTTTGTTGCCATAACTGCTCTTTAATTTGGTGTATAGAAATGCTGATATACTGTGTATAAACATAGAGTTTAGGTCACACTACTGTATTAATTATAGATTGCTCGCTTGGCAGAGCCTCGTTGTAGGATTGTGCTGCATCCACTTGTTGACATTCTGTTCTCTACTGGTATATTTACTCGCTATTGCATGTTTTGCTTACGCTCAGTGCCTTATATTTTTAAGATAAGAAAATTAACTGCTATAATTCGACGAACGACATTAGTACAAGAAAGTCATAGAAGTCACATGAGCTGAGGTTTTATGGAAGCTGTATAAATTTATGCTAATAGGAAGGAGGCTAACGACATGACAGACCGAAACTAGGTTTAGACCATTGACAGTATTACACTGCATTTTTCGTGAGCAATTGAAATAGGAAGTGACACTTGACACAAGAAATACTCCACATGTTTGCTTCTGTCTGCCATAATTCTTGAAGTGGTGTACACACTGTGAAACATTATGATTATTCACACTCCGTAATCGTACTTAATTACTGAGAGTTATTCGAACTAAGTCTGTTAGAGGTCATGTATGCATTTCTTTGTTTATAATTTATAATGAGTAGAAAATTTGGGTCAGATGGATTACACAGAGGTTGTGTGTGGACACTGTGTCTTCGGATTGTATGGGATGCTGAATTGAAGTTGCATTAGGATTTTATCTGTACTTGTTCGAGGAGACTGACTAGAGGAAAGAGTTGTTATGGAAGTGAAATGATATTGGTGCTGAGGTTTATATTTATCGACGTATTATCATAGGTATTGAGAGTATATGATGATTATTGGAGTTTTTGTGGACAAGAGGTAAGGTAAATGATATTGATGATTAGAGTTATATGTATCGACGTATTGAAGAAGTATTAGTCACATATTGAGATTAAGTTGATGATTATTGGAGTTTTGGTGTATAAGAGATAAAGTAAGTGAGGAGCATATTCTTTTTTTGTTGGTCTTATGGAACAAGGAGGATGAAGATAGCAGACTAGAACACTAAAATAGAAGGAAGATAGTCTATACACACACTTTGTTAAATAACTAAGCAGTATATACTTTTTTTTGGAGAGAGGAAGTAATTGCATATCTTGGCTCACTGACAGTTGTTCAACAACAGTACATTTTGATCTGGCTTGGCAAACATTGGTCTTGACATGATGACTATGACGTTGACTAACTATTATTGACTGTTATACATTGCTGCCACTACTACTTGATACACATGATGAACATCAGATTTTGACAGAATTACATTTACACAGTTAACACTATTCAATTACACAGTAGTACTTAATGTGGATGAAAGATGAATGAGTGTGTTTTGTGTGTTTTCCTTTCCTAATCCTACCCACCTATCTCGTAAATATTATTTTATTGTTTGTAGTGGCTTGCAGTGACACCCATAAATATTATAGGTTTACTGGTATTTGTGTATTGTAATAGTTAATAGGACAATTATCTCATATCATTTGTGTGTTTGTTATGATTTGTATGTTACTGTAAATGCATCTGTATGTGCATTCAAACTATTGTTCATGCCTGAACTGTCTGATTAGTGAAGATAAATATTCTGAGCTGTTACCTGCACTTTTCAATATGATGTGTGACACTAGGACATGTTTAATTTGTGCTCATAAACTCTGATGAACTGTGTGATCAGTGCTAGTGAATTTTATGGAACTGCTTCTGCTAAGAAATGTGACTTTTTGGTGTCTGCACCTACTCAACATTGCTGGGTGCAACTGATGAACTGTTTTTACTGAAATGATGTCACTTGTTGCTGTCTGCACCTGCACTCAACATTGCTGGGTGCAACTGATGAGCTGTTTCTACTGAAATGATGTCACTTGTTGGTGTCTGCACCTGCTCAACATTACTGGGTGCAACTGATGGACTGCTTCTACTGAAATGATGTCACTTGTTGGTGTCTGCACCTGCTTAACATTGCTGGGTGCCACTGATGGACTGCTTTTACTGAAATTGTGTCACTTGTTGGTGTCTGCACCTGCTCTCAACATTGCTGGGTGCAACTGATGGACTGCTTCTACTGAAATGATGTCACTTGTTGGTGTCTGCACCTACTCAACATTGCTGGGTGCCTCTGATGGACTGCTTCTACTGAAATGATGTCACTTGTTGGTGTCTGCACCTACTCAACATTGCTGGGTGCCTCTGATGGACTGCTTCTACTGAACTAATGTGACTTGTTGCTGTGTGTACCTCTTGAACTTTACTGAGTGCCACTGTTAGAACTGTTTCTACTGAAATGATGTTACTTTTTGCTGTCTGCACCTACTCAACATTGCTGGGTGCCACAGATGGACTGTTTTTACTGAAATGGTATCACTTGTTGGTGTCTGCACCTGCTCTCAACATTGCTGGGTGCAAGTGGTGAACTGCTTTTACTGAAATGAAGTCACTTGTTGGCGTCTGCACCTGCTTAACATTGCTGGGTGCATCTGATGGATTGCTTCTACTGAACTAATGTGACTTGTTGCTGGGTGTACCTGCTAAACTTTACTGGGTGCAACTGATGGACTGCTTCTACTGAAAAGATGTTACCTGTTGGTGTTCTTTTTTGTATAAACTAATCATTGAAAGCATTTTAGGTGAACATTTGTATAAACTGATTTTTTGTATATTGTGTAAACTATTATGTAAAGTCACATGTATGAAAAGAAGTTGTATTGCTTACTGTATTTCATATATTAGGTTAGTGAAAGGTCAGTGCAAAGCCAAAATTTTTAACTAATTATGTGATATTTAGGTATTAATATTATCTTTTATTTTTGTCTGTATTTTTCTGGTTGAATTTGGTGGTATTTTCACCACCAATGCTGGCAAAAATACCATCAAATTCTGGCCTGTGGAGGAGGGGCATATGAAAGGTGGCTACACTGTGCCACTGCGCCAGAGAGTGCGCCAAAGAGTACTATTAAGCCGCCTCCACAGTGCTTGGAGAGAACTCGTTGAAGTCAGTGCTAGTAGAGAACTCGTTGAGGACAGTGTGTGTTTAGAGTTCATGGCAGTCTGTGCTAGTAGAGAGCTCGTGGAAGTCAGTGCTTGTTATGAGATCGGAGAGGACAGTGCTTATGAAGAGATCGTAGAAGTCAGTGCTAGTAGAGAGCTCGTAGAGGACAGTGCGTGTTAAGAGTCGTGCCGAGATGTGCTAGTGGGCACTGCTTGTCGTGAAGTCGGAGCGAGATGTTGTAGTAAAGAGTGTTGTTCCATGTCTTATGCAGTTATTTGATGGGAGAGATAGCAGATGTTATTGTAATGAGTGCATTTCGTCAATATATATGAAGGTAAAACTTACAATGTTCTTTTATTGGTTGTGTATCTGAAATAATGTGTCACTACAGGTTCAGTCAACAAAGCATCTGGCTTGTGTTCTTGGATTAGAGTGTAATTGTGATTTTCTTGCGTAATTATAGTTTTTCTAAATTTCTTTTGTCACGTCAGTATAGTTGGTATTTAAAAATTCTTGTCTTGTTGGAAAAGAACCGTGCCAGATGTGGACGTTGAGTCACACTCCCACATACAGAACAGTTACATTTGTGCTTGGATTTTGTAGGTTTTATAGTTGCTGGGGACTTAATTAATTAATTGTGTTTACGAAAATCTACTTACATTGTTTGTTGCAGTCAGATAGCGTAATAATACTAGTCAGGGCCAACCGATTACGAGACTTACGTAATCGGACATACTAAAATTAAAAATATTTTCAATTATATATATTTAATTAAGCCCCCATGCAATCTGAATCACGCGATTCTGTAGCCGGACAACAACACGATTTTTTAAGTGTTGCCTGGACCTTCCTTAAGAAGAGGTTACGGCCGTACTGGCGCTGATCAGAATGGAAGAGCCATTAAGATTAAATGGACAGAACCTCACACGAAAAAGATTTTTTCCTGGTACATTCTGGATGTTGTGGCGAACTGATCATAAGTAACAAAGGAGCTGTGCCTGCAGCTCCAAATTCAATAGCTTTATTACCCTTCTAACACTCGACACACTCCCATTCTGCATGTTCTTTAGATTAACTACTGTCAGTTCACAACACGTTTACCGTAATTCAGTGTTTTATATTGCCCACAATATTTGATGTACTTGTCAAAATTGTTTGATGTATTCCAAGCCGTCTGCTACTCCTTCTTGTGCTTTTTATGTGTAAAATGGGTACCGAGTTTCAGTTGTGTCTTCCAGTTTCTTCATAATAATGTACGTACATTGGGACACAGGGTCTGTTTAGTTCGTATAATTTTCTCCCAAGTTCCTGAATTACACTATAGCCTCCGAAACCACCGTCCTCTGCAGTTCGTTTGTATTTGAAGCCCCTTCGGCTGCGATTTCATTCTTCAAGAATTACGTGCCGTTGCTGCACCATTACCGGAGCGAGTTTCCAGCAGACATCCGTGAGCAATCTGGCCCTTCATGACTCATCTAGGAATCTGTTGCCCTTAACATGTGGACGTAGTGAAAATTATTATACGACGTCAGGGTTGTGCTGATTCACCTCATAGCTGTCTTAACACTCTCCCAAATTGTTTTAGATTAAAGAAAAGACAGCACACAAAACCTTATATGTGGTCCTATATAATTTCGAAATACGCCACAATTGTAATATTATGTACCGGTCAAAATCGGCGACGCGTGTGGCAGCTCATTGGTTCTCCTTCATCGCGTTTTCGCCATCCACCTACCTGATACAATAACAGTGCATAACGCTGTGTATTATGAAGCATGAACAGTGGAGCTGGTTAAGTAAGGAAAGAGTTATGTCATCTACCTTGATTCCCATAGCATTCTCGAGTCTTTCTAGAAAAAGGAAGCAGGAGGGAAATGCTCCAAAACACGCAGGGCAAATCGACAGGTGTGACGGATTAAGGTGTTCTGTGGCTACTGTAAGTACCGAATCCAGTTACATTTAATTTCTCCATTTCGAGAGCGTTATCTACATTTATCGTAATTTTACAATTTCTTAGAATTTGTTACATGAGATTTCTAGCAATCGTAGCCGCGAAACAACAAAGGTTCGCGAGTGAACGAACGAAGTAGCTACAGGTGATCACTGAATTTTATGCCGTGTTTTTCTCGAGTCATAACAGAATCTCTTTATTGAATGAAAGTCGTTTCAGTTCCAGCAATTAAAAGAGAATCAGCAAGATCAGCTGAAAGTTTCGCATGCTGCCCTGTATACATTGCACAAACCACAATGTAGCTCCATTTACAATACAGTTCCAAGACATGGGATCAGGATGAGTTGTTCGTAAGCAGTTGGAAATCACTCTGACTGCATTCACGAGACAGGAAACTGCTAAGAATTGATTCTTTAGAAATGATGCCGGGAGACTCGTACCAAAGACACTAAAGATATGTCAAGTACTATACTCTTTCATTGATATTGTAATTAGAGGGACTAAAGGACATATTTCCATTTTTCCAAACTAACGAAAGGGGAGTCTTACTGGTACGCCTAGGGCGCACTCGGCGAGAGTCTCGTCTGCTAGTCTCCGGTTTGCCAAACTCAACCTTTGCCAGCAACACCGACTGATCTCTTCTCAACTGAGATAATTTGGAGCATTATGAACAGGTCACTCCTACTTTCTCGGTATTTTAACGATATAACGTGCCAATTGAACAGAATTATACTTCAGGAAGGCTACCAACAACTTTACCAATAAATTCGAAGCAGAATACCTGCTTGAGTAAGGGACAGAGGTGGATCAACGAGTTGTTGACTTCCAACTTGTGAAGCTGTCTGTCTTCAATCAATCATTAAGCTTTTCTGCAGTTGTAATCATTTATTCGTCTCTACATGTACATCACATCAATCGATTTCCAACCCATTCGGGTAATTTCTTCGTGGGGTGTCGCTTTTCTCCGTTTCGTTTTAGAATTTAATAGCATTAGAGACGTTGTGCTATCGCAGAATGCTCAATATTTCTTTGGCAGACGGGATTTGTAAAGGAGAGGCGCTCTAGAGACAGGAGAAAGAGAAGTCTCTTGGAAGAGTATCCAACACAGAAGTCACACATCGGCCGATCATCTCATGAGACATGATGTTACCGTAAAAAAGTGTCATTGAAGGCATAGGGGAAGGGCAGAACAAAACAGGCAGACCGAGATTAGAATAAATGAATCATATCATGGACGATACCAGATGGACCACCTGTACCGCTGTCATGAAGTTTGCCCATCCTATTTGCTCAGCCTGGAACAGAGTAAAATCCACGGGATTGATCCAACCGTACCTTAATCAGTTTAAACTCGAAACCAGCATACTTTCGTATGTAGAAAATAAGGGAATCCCTCATTATAAACTGATATCCATTATCAATGTCGTAACACCGTGTTCATTATCCTTAGGTTTAAGAAATTTAGTATTAATGGTGATGGAAACTGATGTAGACGTACAGGTGAGATGGGTTCCAGCCTGGTTCACGTAGTATCGCTAGTAGGAACTATATCGAGACGTCTACGTAACCTCTGATTCATCTCAATGAGAGACAGTAACACTTCGTCAAAACTTGTGCCACTGACTTCATGTGGGCTCTACAACTGTTGTTAGCATCAGCTCATACAAATAATCCGGACTCAAAACCTATTTACAAGATTACGGACATTTGTGTCAACATTTGATGAATCGTTGGCGGGGTCGTTATAGAACAAAAGAGACTTCATGGAAGTACAACAGAAGCTCTCAGTGGGTGAGCTGTGTTGGAAGAAAGATGAAGAATGTCTTCGCTTCGATGGCAGGATAATATTTTAATGTTTAGAATGTCGATTTTATGCTGCTCATTTGTTTCAAGGAATCAAACCATAGTACTCGATGTCAGGCATACTGAATAGGTGTAGTAGTCATTGCATCTAAGCCGTCTATGTTAGATGGGATATCCCCTTCTCCTAGGTATCGATCTTTGGAGTGTTGTAATGGTTACTGAGTGTTTTATCCGTCCTCTGCTACTTCATAACATGTTCATAGATGGTATACATGGCGTCACTTATTTCCGCCTTCTACTTCGTATCCACTCAGTCACGCCTATACTACTCAGGTGGTTAGTTCTTCTAATTGGTTTTCGTAATCTCACTTATATATGGAAGTGCGGAGCAATTTTTTTCTACTGATAGCGATACTACTTCGCACAAATATCAATGTTTAGTGTGTGACTGACCAGACGAGCCTATGCTTCTTCGGTATATGTTTACATTACAAATCAGCAACTACTAAACTTCCATTCCCCTTGGAATAAAATTGTTAAGAATACAAACTCATTTAAGTAAGAGATATTTAAAATCATTTGCAACCAAAGAACAGTGATCAGTGAACTATGTCGAGATCGAATGCTTCGGTGAAACTATGAATCATTCTCTTAGACCTTCATGTAAAATTGAGGGTCGATGGCATTTTACATTTGTGGAGGCATGTGCGGATCGTGAGATATCATCGATAAATATCATTTGGCTAATTGGCTCATTCTGCACAATCTGAGATGCAACTGGTCTTTCTTCGCTTTCACCCTGTCAGCCCAATTCTTCCTCGTTACTCTTCGTGGTAGTAATGATATTGACTTACCTCAGCGGAGCCCTCTTGCGGCGCAACGAACAGCATCGCGTCTCGTTCCTTTGAGCAAATATCACTTTGTGCAATCAGGTCACTATATTGATCCTTAAACCGTTGAATTTCTTCTACGACCTTATTCACCTTGAAGCGCCAAATAACGTGGACCTGTGGGTGGTTTGATTTTATCATTGCTTACTCAGGTAGGATGGCATACATCAATCATACGTAAAACTTTAGACACTTAGAATTCTTAGACAGATTATATATCAAACAAGAAGTGTTTAAGTGTAGGCTGTAAAGAAAGTGCTGTAGATGTCAGTTAAAAACTAAGATGTTAATCAAAATGGAGAACTGAGGGTACATGAATGAAAAGTCGGGCGTTAGTGCTAGTTCCACATGACTCGTTGTAAGGCATCCATGAATAGTTTACCAGACATTTGACATGAAAAGCTGAGACCACGCGGAAAGATTGGAATGCAGAAACAATTTGTTGCCAAAGCAGAGCATAATGAACACATGCGGACGTGCATTGTCCTGTTGGAACAGCAAGTTCCCTTGCCGGTCTAGGAATGGTAGAACGATGGGTTCGTGCACTATTCAGTGTCCCCTCGACGATCACCAGTGGTGTACGGCCAGTGTAGGAGATCGCTCCCCACACCATGATGCCGGGTGTTGGACCTGTGTGCCTCGGTCGTATGCAGTCCTGATTGTGGCGCTCACCTGCACGGCGCCAAACACGCATACGACCATCATTGGCACCAAGGCAGAAGCGACTCTCATCGCTGAAGACGACACGTCTCCATTCGTCCCTCCATTCACGCCTGTCGCGACACCACTGGAGGCGAGCTGCACGATGTTGGGGCGTGAGCGGAAGACGGCCTAACGGTGTGCGGGGCCGTAGCCCAGCTTCGTGGAGACGGTTGCGAATGGTCCTCGCCGATACCCCAGGAGCAACAGTGTCCCTAATTTGCTGGGAAGTGGCGGTGCGGTCCCCTACGGCACTGCGTAGGATCCTACGGTCTTGGCGTGCATCCGTGCGTCGCTGCGGTCCGGTCCCAGGTCGACGGGCACGTGCACCTTCCGCCGACCGCTGGCGACAACATCGATGTACTGTGGAGACCTCACGCCCCACGTGTTGAGCAATTCGGCGGTACGTCCACCCGGCCTCCCGCATGCCCACTATACGCCCTCGCTCAAAGTCCGTCAACTGCACATACGGTTCACGTCCACGCTGTCGCGGTATGCTACCAGTGTTAAAGACTGCGATGGAGCTCTGTATGCCACGGCAAACTGGCTGACACTGACGGCGGCGATGCACAAATGCTGCGCAGCTAGCGCCATTCGACGGCCAACACCGAGGTTCCTGGTGTATCCGCTGTGCCGTGCGTGTGATCATTGCTTGTACAGCCCTCTCGCAGTGTCCGGAGCAAGTATGGTGGGTCTGACCCACCGGTGTCAATGTGTTCTTTTTTCCATTTCCAGAAGTGTATATATAAAATAAAGTATGCACGTAATTGGAAACAAGGTGTCATGCGGACGTTTTTGTAAAAACTGCGACGTGCCGTAATGAAACTCCATTAAACTGATAAACACAGAAAGTTCACGTAATTGCCAGCTAGAAATGAGAGCTCGAATATGCCATAGATAAATCTGGAACTGTCTAATGTAATTACTTTATTTCCATATTATTCTTTTAATCAGGAGGTCTGTTTAAATATGTTGCTCGGAACCCTGCTGGCTACATGTTGAAAACAGGCCAGCTGAATATGGTAGTGTGGATCGGTGTCAGGCTATTAGCAGTGCCGCAGCTCCCTTCAGAAGACAGACATCGCCACTACAACAGGGGAAGGAGTAGCCAAGTAAAAGCTGGGTCCAATGTGTTGCACGCGGGCTAAGCTCCACGGGAGAGGTGCCGTCCATATTTGCATGGTAAACGATGGATACTTAGTGTGTACTGTTTTAACTTGGCGTGTCCACGGCACAAAGGAGACACGTCGAGAGCTAGCAGCTACAGGATGTGTGGTATCGAAGTGCTCTGCGCCCTGTAGAAAGCCTGTGTTCTGGGAACTGCAAACATAAAGTCTCTGAATTAAGTTGGACTGTTATTGACTGCTAAGAAACAGTACGAGTGGCTACCGTAGGATTATACAGATAAATTAGAGAATGGGAGATGAGAACTCGCGTGCATGTGTATATGGAGAAGGCTTGATTGGCTGAAATGGGAAATAGTACAGACGGTGAGTGTCAGATTTAAGATTACCCTGTTTCTCAGCTCCAGCATAATGACTCACACTGCTGGTTATTATATTAAAACTGAGTATGAAAGGGAGACTGTTGCACCGTTAGAAAGAATCTTGTTGGTGGATACTGCGAAGAATTATCGTCATAGGTGGTCAAAATCGTGCATACAGAAAAAGATACAGAAAAATTCTGGTTCCTACTGGGAGCGCTCTAGAACGTACTTCCACCAAAGACTCGCCAGCAGCAACTACGGCAGCCACTCGCGGGCAGCCGGCGACGCTGTGTGTGGTGAGCAACCGCAGAATTCACCAACCCAGTTATCGGATGTATGCTAAGATTTCGGACTCACATTAGGATTTTAGACTATTTAATTGAAGTGCGTTTACTAGCAATTCCTGGCTCAACATATATTCAGTCAAGATATTCGGTGAATACATGATTATTTCTGTAGTTCTTTCCTTTATGTCTAGTTAACGTTTGGCAGTCACTGTGGTACTAACATATTCACCTCAAATGCATTACACAATATTTGTCAAGGTATTGATATTTTGATTCCACTGTAACCTAGCCTAACAGTTTCCTGTCTTTGTGCACTCGTGTTTAACTTCCAGTCCGTAGCCAATTATTTATCGTAATGTAGGTTACAACACACATATTTCACACGTGCTAGGGGCGAACATTTTTTATAAACTCAATTAAGTTGGGCAACACCTTTAATTTAAAACATGTGATCCTATAGGGAGCGAAGTGTTTATCGGTAAAGTCATCCGGTTCTGGTCTTCCTGTTGTCTTAGTCGTGAGTTCATGAAGGGAACCTCTTAATGATAACGTAAATTCACTTTTATACTAGTAAACTGAATCTTGTGCCAATTAAAAATAAATCCTCTGTAGTTTTAACTATTTTTATGTCACTTGTCCTAATATTATATTACTCTTTAGAGGGGAAGTATTTACTGAGAAATAGTACATTTGCACTTACGACACTGGTGCCAAATCCTACAATAATCTGTAGAATATTACATCAGTGTTGTGTGTGTTCATTCATGATGTATAAAGTAATCGACCAGGGACCAACGGAAAAGTTAGAAATACAACATTTGCACTTGTTTCAAGGTATTCTATTGCAGTATCAGAGGTTGTATAACCTCCAAGGTTACTAGTGTAGCACCTGTTGACCAAGTCACACCAATAATACTACCGCCCTTTAACTCTACGTATACTGTTCCTCTCCTTTCTTATTTTTAGCAGCTGAAACTTCGATACTGATGCTGATCGGAGATAAACTGGACATAGAGATGGGATGACAACCGGTTAGGTTCTCGTAGTAACCCTATAAGAACCAGCACAGAGACTCCTGGGCCAGCCTTGATTCGCTCCAATGAGAGACAATAACGCTTTTTCACCACTTGTTCCATTGATGTCGTGTGTGCTCTAGCGACACGTTACTACTAACTCTCACTAATAGTCTTGAGAAATTATCTACTTGCAAAGTTGCGATTATCTCATCACGCGAGGAACTGGTGATGGGATTGTAATACACCGGAAAGGATCACACTAAAGTATAACTGGTGCAATTGATGTGTCAGATCTGTTTTAAGAAACTCGAAGTTGTTCTCGTTGTGCCCTTTGTGTCAGTTGACAAAGATTGTCATTAATGCGGTGGGAAACTTTATGAGATGAGACTCATCTTGCCCGATACTTATGAGGTAACTAACCAGTATACTCGCTCGCTACCTAGAGTTCTGATTTGTTATGATAGTCATTCTGTTTCTGCCATCTACGTTATGTGAGACGTTACTTTCTTGTAGGCATAAATCGTTAGACTGTTGCAACTGTTTCCTACCTGTTTATCCGTTCCACACTATTTCATAACATGTTCATAGCTGGCAGTCGTGGAGTACCTGTGTACCCTACTCAAATGTGCATTTCCGCTAATAGTTTAGGCTAATATCGCTGATACGTATATTTACGTAAGTTGCAGTTTTTCGCTTTTATGTCACATATCTTCGTGCTAGTATTTCTGTTCGGTTTCCGGCTAACTGGACGAGCCTATGACACTTCAGTCTATGGTTAGCACGTAGCTAACTTGCTCTTTCGTTCCTAGCAAATAGCTAGGGATGTAATACAATTGCCACTACAGTTACTGAACCTCGCCCTTTGCCGAGTTCGGCTCTCTCGCAGTCTGGTGCTTGGGCGAATTTTTAATGTCTCTGCAAGAGAAACTGAACAAAGATGACATTTTCACAAGAATCTGCAACCAAGTGAAGTGGCGAGTTGGTTACTGCGCAGTACTCGAAACCAGTATGCGCTGTGTTAAAATCACGTCGGCCAGTCGACCTGAGGTTCCGCGCGATTCCATAGATCGCTTAAGAGGGTTACTGTCATATTTTGCGCCTAAAATGTGTCAAACAATTTTATTCCCCATCGTTCCACACTTCGAACACGCCCTAAATCGATAATGGTTATTGAAACTGGAAGTCATTTGTTAATCTTACATCCTTCCCTCAAATTTGCAGTAGTGATAGATGTGGTCGTTGGTCAGTTGTGACTCGCACTTATTTAGGTCTATAATTTTTGCGTATGAAGTTGTTTGAAGCTGCGTTGTGCCACACAAGTGTTATGTTCACTACCCAAGGCTATTTTATATCGGACCTTAGTATTCCACAGCAGTAACAATGTGCATGATCCTAAATTTATGTCGTGGTCTTGTAACCAATTTATTATTTGATTGTAATAGCGTGAATCCCTTAAATTGTCCTTGTTATACACATGAGAGACGTCTGACTTTAGAATTATGGAGGTATGTCTGGAGCGTCAGAAATTCTCGGTAGAGATGATCTGGTAGAGTGGCTGAACCTGCAATGCGTAAAAATTCGAAAAGTAGTTGCTCCTTCTTCGCTCGCACCCTGTGTGGCTTTTTCTTCAAGCTTGCTCTTCATGGCAGTAGTGACACTGACTTACCTCAGCGGGGCACTCTTGCAGTTTCCGCTCATATCTCTTGCGGCGACGGCGACGCTTTGCAGTCTGTTTTCGGTCGTGGACATCAGATGGTGGTATTTCATCGGCCACATTTCTCTCCTTGATGAGCCCAACAGCATGGCCCTGATTTACCATCAATTATTCAGCTAAGATGGCTTATGCCTAACAGGCAGAAAACTTTAGACAACTGTCTTAGCTCTGTTCAACAGACTGTGTATTAATTAAGCAGCCCATAATGGTGGTCATTAAATAATGTGAAATGCGGTGCTATAGATGTCTGTCAAAAATTAATATTAATTGAGAGGCACACGAGTGAAAAGCCGAGAGAAACTTTTTATAAGGCACACGTAATAGAATAAGTGTTAGGGTGGTACGACTACTGCTAAGGCATTCACGAACAATGAACTTCAAAGGGGAAAAATGTGAAGGTGTGGAAAGATAAGTATGTGGAAGCATACTATTTCGAATGTAGTGTGTAGTACAAAGGAAGCTAGAAAATGATTACCATATACTTTCAGTGTATAGTGCAAGAGAAAATAGGAAATGACTCACACATGAAAGAAGGTGAAACAAGTCAGTAGACTTATGACACGAAAAACATATTGCATTGTCTGTGGTCAGTTTTGATTGTAACCAGCACGTCTATACGTACAAAAACTACGTAGCAAAATACACAGGCATTTGCTAGCAAGAGTGTTTGCTAACGAGAACCTACATGTATGTTTATAATACCCACTGTTCCACACATAATTTATCTCAGCTGATCCTCCCAATCGTCGGGTGAATATACGTGTAATGCTCCGCAATGCTGCCCAATCTACCTGGAATTCCAATTCTGGAGGACTACAAGAGGAGACTCTACGGCAACAACGTTTCTTTAAGAGTCCTCAGACCCTAAACCTCTCTGTTATATATTCATGTCATCTGTTATGGTTACTTAATATGTGATCAACTATTAGCTTTAGCACGCGAATCTGCCAGCGCGGATTTCGAAACCCCATGAATTTTAAAATACACTGAAGCTATTATTGGCGAGAAAAAGAATATAAAAAACTGACGGTGAAGCTGTCAAAAGGGCGCAACAATAAAGAACTGATGCATCTGTAAACACAGATACAGATATTTGAAGTATGAAGCACCAGTAGAACTGGGTAGGGGAATGGCATAGCATTGTATTTAAAGACATTACGAAAATATAAGAATTTCTTTATATACAACATTTGGTGTTTCACACATAGCAGCCATTATAAACGAATTATCCGCGAGAAAGCTGCGTAGAGCTGTCGGTGGGAGAAACAGTTTATCCTATGGTCGACGCCGACGGCTCGAAGCTTCTGTCCTTGGGACTTGTTGACGGTCATGGCGAAGCAAACCGTGAAGTGATTTCACTTTAAGGCGAGTTACAACACCTAGCTTCGCAGGTGTTATGTTCCGAAGCAGCGTAATCGGAATACCAACTTTCAGAGCGATGTTACGCATGGGGAGTCCGGATGCAGGAACGGAGCTAAGAAATTCCACCCGATAAGTGGTAGCATCGCTCCGGTACGGAACCATATTTCTGGACGAATAATCCACCTCTATCCCATCAACTCATCCCCAAAATTCTTTAGTTTGTTTCGGCCACTTGATCGTTTTTAGGCGTCAGTATTATTCACTCTAAAGCCAAGAATATTCGTGACGTGTTATTTGGGATATCATCTCCATAAATGAAATGAAAGAGTTCCCCTGCCGAAGAGACTATTACGCAAAGACTCTCTGGCAGAGTAACTATGTAGTAATTATGTTAAAAGAATGAAGACACTAATACGAAATCAAAACAACTGTATCACTTTACTTATGTCGGTAAGACACGTTGAAATTCTCTGAAGAAATATATAACACTGTCATCTCGACAAACTTGTCAACGATAATAGACTTTTAGTGCCGACTCCACACACTCGTCAAAGATAATAATTACAGCGCATCAGCCATGAATTCAAGAATGCCTTTGGATTGCGGAGTTAAACTGTTAACATTATTATTATGGTGATTAAATGGTCCAAAATACTACTTTTTACAGATTATATCATTTCTATCTTGCTTTGTTTGTTCAGTTTTATAAAACATTTTGTCTCACTCTTTTTTCTTCCGATGTACTCCTACGTTCCTTACATGATACTGACTCCATCAACATAAAAAACTGACAGTTCTATTCATTTTCGTGGACATCTCAACCTTGACCAAAAGTATCATTATGACAAAATTGTTTTTTACAAAAAACATCTAAATGATTGTAATACGGTTTCCCTGTATCTCCTATGGATTCCGATTTCTGTGTATTGACCTAGTCAAAGAAACGCTCTGTATGTATAGATAACTTGTCTTGCAGGCAGCGTATCAAGATGAGACATGTACCTTATTTTAAGTAAGATCTGACTGTGAAAACTGCGTCCTATTTCGTGCAGTAGTTTTAGTGTGATGCACGTACAAACATACGGACAGATAAACAGTCAAAACTTCTAAAAATAACTGTTTTCGCTTCTATTGCTGTTATAAAGACCCCTCACATTAAGTTTTCCTAAATATCCCCTATTTACAGACGTCAGCTAGTTACAGTTTTAAAGTAGGTATAGATTCATCAGGTTTTTAAACCTTTTTATCGTGCGGCGTTGGTAAGGTTCACAAATTCTGGAAATGTAATCTACATTTCGTCCCGTTAGCATCGTTCACGTTTTTCCTCAAACTACTGCACAGATATTGAAG
This sequence comes from Schistocerca serialis cubense, assembly GCF_023864345.2. NCBI lineage: Eukaryota > Metazoa > Arthropoda > Insecta > Orthoptera > Acrididae > Schistocerca > Schistocerca serialis. The sequence continues at coordinate 232,066,191 of NC_064645.1, forward strand.
TCTGCTTTCCTCTCCTTTATTTCTAACAGCATATGCCCACTGAAGTTTATAGCAGCGCTTAGTTATACGCAACTGTATTCAAACTGACACTCTGTATGGTCGTACATTGTCTGCTGGACACATGAGATAGCATGTCGAACGACCACTGGGAATAATGGAAGACCATGTGTCAAACGAGTGGTATATTTAGAATCTCAGGTAGTTTTACAACGGAATCTTACTTTCCACATTCCACTTTAAATTTACTTTGGGATTTTGTAACCAGTGCTAGTTAGCATTGATGGATTGCAATGAAGTGCGTTCCTTACTTAGTCCTACAAGTAAAGATAGAGTTATCTGGGAGGGTGTATGGTTCGGCATTGTATACAGTAAGAGATGTAATTGACCTTTCTTTCCTCTCGCCCTATCTTGTCGTCTCTTCCTGTTTACCCTACGTGGTAGTACTGACGTTAGCTCACCTCTGCACTGCTGTCCTTCCACATATCTTCAGATTTCTTCTCTTCCGTCTTGATGCGAGTGGCAGGATCTGGAGTTGGTTGGCACCGAAAGCTCTCAACGATAGATCGCTATTCGGGTTCCCTCCTCTCCTTGGAGCGACCATACTCCATAAACTTAGGGAGAAGTGTTTTAACATTACTGACTCAGATAGGATGGCATGCATCTAAAAAAAAAAAAAAAAAAAGATTACTCTAGACATTTGAGTTATAATTCTTGGACAGATTTCAAAAAACGTAAGCAATACATCAGCTTAGAGTTTAAAGTGTGTGAAACATGATGACTCAATGGAGTGGCACTTTAAACGGAAAGTTGTATGCACTTGGAGAGGCTATAATAAATGAAGCAGATTACTGCTGACGCAGTGTGTGGTAAACGTATTGGTATCACAGATTAGCCCATCAAGGAGAATGAAACCAGCCAAGACAATTATGTTCTAAAACCATAGTGCAATATCTGTGACCACATGTGTAAATAACTAATATGATGATTTTTTGTTTACTGATTTCAACATAATGCATACGTGTATAGAGATCTACAGGAAATACATATTAAACTATGTAGGCAACTAAACAAGAGTGCTTGCTATAGAAAATGTGAACATATACTGACAATACTACCCTCAATCATCTGCCTAATTAAATTCAATTAACTCTATATACCATGTAACTGTAGATAATATATATGTCAGGTGTTATGATAAATTATTTGTGTGAATACATTTAACACCATGTAATACACGCAGATTCATCGCACGCTGTTCTGTATTAGTTTCAGAAATTTTATAGTTTTTCTAAGGTTACTAACTCTCGTTTATTTAATAATTCACAACCATAATGTTTGAGCCATTTCTTCCTGTGTACATTGTTATTTCACTTAGTATTGGTTTGGTATATGGCGATCCTTTCGTCTGGGTGCTTCCCTAAGTAAGGATACCTTATCTGCCACTTACAGAATTTTTTTTAGATTTGCTAACTGATTTTCAGTTTCTTAATAACACCTACCTTTCATTGGTAATTGATTCTGCATTTCCTTAGTTCCAGCGCCTCTCCTGCGTTGGAACGAAGTCTGTATTTGTCAATAGAGCAATGTGGCCGTGTTATCAGAAGTTATGACTATGACTATTCGTGAGCGAAAATGCTTTCAATCAAATAATCTACATTCATGAAATCAAGGAAAATTCTAATCCATATCCCACCAACGTTTAGCCAATAGATTGGCCCCAGAAGGCATCATTCCTTGATTATTTCGATTTTCATAGGATTTTCAACTAACGATGTTCCGTCACGCACCAACGGTAATCTCTAAGACTATAATATAAAGTTTTATTCGTCTTACGTCCCCTTCAGAGAGTATATCTTGACGAGTTGACGATGTCATTATAGACAAATCACAGAGTCGACGTGGAGATACTTATTGCCTGAAACAGTCTCCTTTTTGTGGCGAAATAAACTGTCTATCGCCTTTAGATAGATCAAGACAATACTGAAATTGCTCTCATGGTCATTATTGCTTGATGACATATTCACAGTATTTACCATTCTTATGATGAATTCTGATAGCACAGAATGTTGCTCTTAGACATAGGTAAGACAGTTACCAGGGTAATAAGCCTTTAAGTTTTATATTTCGCTAGTTCACTATCTTCGTACTTCGCAGTTTGAGATTTTCACCTCGCTGTCTGATATGTATGGCCAGGGCCAGAAAGAGACAGGTTTCCTATTTGTTTCCACCCTTGAGTCATCATTCTATCGTTCAGCTCCACCCAACTTCAAAACAAACGCTGCTGCAGGAAGTGCTGTCAGGGGATTTCAGGGTTGTCTCGTAAATTAGGCTCAATCTGAGACAGAATGAAGTTCACCTGACGCTCCAGTTGTCCATTAAAAAACTCAACCTCATGAGCAGAGAAACAAAATTTCGCGTTTCTGGTTGTAGTTTCCCAGCCGATACTGACGGCTTCGTTTCATGGTCCTTTTACTTAAATAGAGTAATTTTGATGTTTACGATGACGTACACCAGGAATAGAATGTCGTTTGATCCTAGCGGATATCGGTCAGTTGGTTTAGGTCGAAATGTGTGACATACATACATACTTACATACGACATATGACATTCATTTTGATAATATGTATAGATCTTGATATATTATTGCTATTCGACATATTCTTTCCCCACCGAACTGATATTCGTCCCCAGTGAAGTCTCTGTTCAGTGTGAGACTGAATAGAAAGACCTGTACTTCCTCGAAAATTACTGAAATGAAATGAATGGAAAGGAAACGTGAAGGGAAAGAGGCAGGAAGAAAATAATGACTTCCGACCACACACAGAACATTGCAGCAATGCAATGGAGCTGAAAGAGTGTGCCGGACTGGGACTCGAACACGGAGCTCTGCTTCTCTAGAGCTCCGGCCTTAAACGTCTCAGCCATAGGAAATTCTTTCCGTCAGACGCAAATTCCCGACTTACCGTTCAAAGCCCCCAACGATGCCCTCACACATACTCGTAGGAGTTCGGACGTTGGTTATGCATTCAGCTTGAAACCTTCGCATCAAAGAGCCCTCGCCCCCAATAGAATTATAGATACTTGTGGTGTATTTTGTGTTAGACATGTCTGACAAAACAGACACTATTCGAGATGAAGCAGCTGGGAGAGAGACATGAAAAATTGGTGTGAAAGGAAAAGAAAGGCGGTGGGATAGGAAAAGAGATAGGAAGGAAATATTGACATCCAGCCACAGAGGGAGCTGTGGCAATGCGACGCCGGGGATTGAAGATCTGTGCCGGACAGGGACTCGAGCCCAGTTGCTCAATTTCTCTGTAACAGTTGCCTCAACCGCCTCAGCATCCAGACACGCTTTCCATCCGACCCAAATCCCCAACTTCCCGCTTGCATTAAAGATAAGCGTGGTGTCTGTCGAGTCGGACATCTACGACAGATCAGACGGAAAACCATGTCTGGATGGCTGAGGCGATTAAGGCAATCGTTACAGAGAAGCGGTGCAGCTGGGTTCGACACCCAGTCAGGCATAAATTTTCGACACTCGCTATTCCACTGCTGCAATGCCCTGTGCTGCTGCAAGTCATTATTTCCTTACATCTAGGCGACTTGTTTTTAACCACGAGTAGTTGAAACACTTTTCCTAATTCCAAAAGTTCATACAGTGAAATGCAGCGTGGTTTTATGGCATCGACGGTATCGAGTTGCATTTACCTGCTCGTTAACCACACTGTGGCGTTCTTGATATATCCTGAAATCTCTTACCTCGTCCCAGGTCCATTGTTCCAGAATCCCGGGCTTTCTTCCACTCCTTTTTACTTGAGAAGTGCTCCACATAAGGTGATGGCTTCGGTTTTGTCTTCCTGCAGGGAAGACAAAGGCAGCACAAGTTGCTGCGTAGCACCTGTGTAGACAAAACACAATCACAACATGCCAGATTCAGAGCCTGTATGTTAAGCCAGCAATGACAACACCTCGAACGTCTACTGCAGAACGGACCAGGGTTGGGAATTTTATGTGGACTGTCTCTCCACAAGGATTTTATCCTTCCTGTTTTTTGGATAAGTCTTTTGCCACTTTACAATCTGCGATACTACACGACTTTTCTCCAAACATAAAGAAAATAACACATTATAAATTTCGATCAGTTCTCCACGTCCAATGGGACAATGTTGCAACGTCGAACAGAGCGGATACGCAGACGCTTTCGAATTATTATTGTGCTACGTCATACGAATTGTGATGAGACCAGCGGAGGTTCATACGCTATCCTCCTGCTACTTTTACCAGGGAGAACTGGACGTCCATCTTGCCAAGTCATAAAACAGGGACAGCGGGGCAATCACACTAGTAGTGTACAGCACGTTCACGAGGAATGCGAGCTACAATCAACTCGCACATAATATCAGCAGTCTCATATTAACATCTAAGACACAGTCCTCGACCAAAGCAGAGTTAGAAATGGGATACTTAAAAATGGATTTTGTAAACATTATTTCCTATCAATGTTTTCAGGAACCTTCAGTGTAGCACTCGGTCAGACATTGACAATAAAGTAAGCCTGTTAAGAAAATATGTACAAGAAAAATATGTAGCTTACATCTCAAAAACGTGGTTGAAACTAGACAAGCATATCAGTTGCTGACGGTTCTTCATTATCATGTCAGACAGACCAGATTATACGGATGGTGTCGCTGTCCTGTTGCGGAAATAACTTAACTTTTCGGAAGTACACATCCGCTCCCGTACCGCAGGACTACAGGTAAAGGTGTTCTGAATTAAATTACGTTCCCCTTTATCCACGCTGTCGGGGAGATTTCTCACCGACAAGCGAGATACGTGAAGCAGAATGAAACAGACTATTGCTCCAACTTGAAAAACGTCTGGTGCTCTTTGTGGATTTCAACGCTGACAGCGCTAGTTGGGGAAATTCGTGTACAGAAGGCCCACGGCATAGCTTAGCTAATTTAATGGAAGCAGTGACATCATAGTCCTCAGCGACGGCTCTCTTATCATGGTGTGTTTCCCCACAAAAGCGGCTGTGCTGTGGACCTCATGTTATGCTCTCCACCAATTGCTAATATTTCTACTCGATCGATATTGCATTAAAAATTAGGCTCAGATAATCTCCCTCTCATTCTGACAATGGAAGCGGCAACAGGAGATGTGGAATTCTTTCCTAATAATCAGTGGAACATCAACAACGCAAACCGACACTCTTTCAGAAAAGTAATGGAGAATGTGGTTACTCAAATAGGCCTAACAGAAACCAGCTCAGTGCGAGAATCTTACAATATGTCCTTCAAAGTATTAAACGTCTCAGACTTCTATCACCAAAAGCGACGTGCCGCTTCGTTACAGGATAAAGACTCGGTGATACGTTGGAATATGGTATGCTAACCAGTGATTGCCGAGCATGGGGAAGCACTTTAGCAGCATCAAGATCTTCTCATATTTCGAAGTTTACTTGCACTACTGGAAGGTAGCTACGAAGTCTAATAGGTTTGACAATAAGAAAAACGTCTCAACTGTACAACTTATTGGGAACAGATGAACAGAGATGAATGTAAATGCCGTGTGGCTAGGAATACGTTCGCCTGGTGCAAGTCTTTTGAGATGACGCCAATTCAGCGACTTGCGTGTCGACGGAGACGAGTTGATGGTGAGAAGGAAAACACAACACCCAGTCCCTGAGCAGAGAAAATCTCCGACCCAGCCGGAAATCGAACCCGGGCCCATTGGTACGATTCTGTCGCGCTGACCACTCAGCTACCGGGGGCGGACATGAACAAAGATATCAAGATGTTTGATTTGTGAAGTACAATAAGAAAGGTCAGATATCGTAACTGGAACTCGCCCCAGGGAGGAATGGATGACAGCTGGTAAGAATCTGTGCCTTACAAATAGACTTTTTCCTAGCCGGCAGTCCCGCTATTCCGCCAGTATTCAAAGTGTATTAGCCTTTGCTGATAATGGAAACCCCCCATCTCAAATAGTTCAAATGGCTCTACGCACTATGGGACTTAACATCTGAGGTCATCAGTCCCCTAGACTTAGAACTACTTAAACCTAACTTACCTAAGGACATCACACACATCCGTGCCCGAGGCAGGATTCGAACCTGCGACCGTAGCAGCAGCGCGGTTCCGGACTGAAGTGCCTACAACCGCTCGACCACAGCGGCCGGCTCCACATCGCACCCCATTACGATTTAGTGATAAGATGGCCAAGTGGATAGCCCGTCAAAAACTGAACACAGATCAAGCACGGAAACAGGAAGAACTGAACTGTGGAGAAAAGAAACAAAGGACAAACAGTGAACGGTCCTACATAAACGTGTGCAACATCGAGTAACTTCGAATGACCGTGGTTTCGTGGTCATGTGTTCACTGTATTCCAGTGGAAAGGGAAGTTCCGGGTTCTAATGTGCCTCATGCCCCACTTTTCTTTCACAAAATTGAGAATTGTCCGTCCGTTAATTGGGGTGTCTGTTCGCTATATTGAGATTTGTGTCAGTATCGTGGTGTAACGTCCGTTTGCGACAGCGACGTGTAACGAAGGACCTCCAGCCGTACCTACCCACCATTTCTTCTACACAAGTACCACATGTTATACCTCTTGGGTTCCGTTTTACAAATTTAGGCTCTTGAATTCCTTCGTTGTAACATAGTTCGCACTCGTTTATTTGTAGTTGTCATTTCTGTGAGAATTCTATGCGGCATCTCACCTTTTCTCACTGTTCATCACATTTACTTGCAACGGTAATATATTCTTTCCACATGACTCATATTCTATAACCAATGTACAGTATGACAATTGCTAAGACTGCAAAGGGAGAGCAGACACATCAATGACCGGACGACAGTTTATAAATTTGTGATAAAAAGAAGGTGACACGAGGAATATTTGAACACGGAGCTCCCACTTTGCAATCCAATAGCGCGATCAGACAATCACGATGCTGTGATTCTTGGCATGCGCCCAATGTGGCGCATCTCGATTTTGGGCCTTTCACTGTTTCTATTTTGCTTAGTTATATACAGTTGAGTACACTTTCTTCTTGTTTTTATGCCTGACCTGTCTTCAGTTTTGACGGCCCATCCACTCTGCCATATTACCACTAAATCTGAATGGGTACGATTGGGAGTTTCCCTTGGTGAGATCCCCGCCTCAGTTGAAAGAGCTAACTTAAATGATGACGTCCTCGACGAACTTTGTCCTTGGAATGGATTACATTCTCTATCCTGTGCTCTTTGTCCTGCCAGATCGTGCTTTGACGACATATCTACAAGCCTTTATCATCACCTGGAGTAGCGTCAGCTTCCTCACTGAACAACTCAAATAATGGTCCCAGCACCCTGATCTGAAGCACTGCCTGGAAGTCCATCGTCCTTCATGCACAACTCTTTACGCCGTGTGCCAGAAGAGCACTTGAAAGTTTCATTAAGCCTCGTTTAGAGTGGTGCTAGGAATCCGAGAATTTACTTCAAGAAACCTAGTTTGGATTTGCAAAGCGTAATGGTACACTGTACAGTCTTTCTATTCAGTGCTCGGAAATTGTTCGTGGATTGAAGAACAGATATAATATTCTGTATTCAGCGCTCTAATTTTTTAAAAGCAATGTGCTAGGTGCGTAAGATTCCAAAACAAATTACTCACAAGCCTCAAGAGGTCTGCTTCAATGCTCAACTCCAAGCCCTCTTTTGTTTCAATATACACTGGAGATATGCACAACATCATTACATCAGAGGTCGAAACTCTCCAGTATGCAGAAGACTTACGCCTTTTTTCTACACATCGAGATCAGCTCTCTTGCCCTAACATTAAACAGAGCCATTTACGCATAGACCCGCTGCTTGAGTGACTGAGACACTTTCTGTTGTTCTCTTAAGCTGCAGAAGGATACGATCGACTAGTTCAAGCATTTATTGGATAGTTTCTCCTACCCGCTAATGACTAAAATTGTTGGGTATGTTATGTGACAGGCGCTTAACAGGGACTGCTAACCTATCTCCAACAATCAAGAAAACAGAAAACATCACTAGCTGAATGAGACCTGCAGTTGGAACTTAGCGGTGTGCAGACCCAAAAATTATCTTCATCCGCTCAGTAATCGATTGTGGATGCTTCTGATATCACAACGCTGCTCCATCTATGTTTATGAAGTCAACATAGAACAACTGGATGCCTGCAGTTTGCCTGGGAGGAATGCGATCGATATTGAACGAGTGGAAGCTCTTGAATCTCCGCTGTAATTTCGACGTCAGTTCTTGGGAAGAACATTTATTTACCAAGAGAGACAGCATACCAGTAGCAAACTAATCACCTTCCTACGAAAATGACAGTCATCTGCACGCAAGGTCTACTTCGGACGTGAGGAGCCTTTGCCCTCTACTAGTGGAAGTATCAGGCTCATTCTACAACATCGTTGGACTCAAACAGTTACCTGCACAGACCCATTTGAAACTCCATTCCGATATCAGCTGCAAATCTCCATATCCACTATTACACTTTTATAAGAAATTGATTTAGCGCAGTAAGTCCAAGTTTCAATATTTACATTAAACTTTATTGACGCATGCTGCTCAAGTTTATACCGATAGCTTTCGATTTCAAGAGACTTCAGTAGCATAATGTGTAGTTCCTATCCCGAAGGTGAGATATTCCATGCGAGTTCGTCCGCTCCCCCATATCGTTTAATTTTTACTGCCAAACGATAGCCATTCACGAATCTGTCAGATTTGGTGTTTATGCATCGTTCCAGATCCTGCTGTAATGTCGGACTCAAGAAGCGTATTACGATACAATCAAAGTATAAAATGGAACACTAAATTGAATGTCCAAATCTGGAAATTTTACGAGAATCGCTGCAATATAGGCGAGGAGGTAATAGAATCTCCTTTCTGTGGGCTCCAGCTCATGTTCGATTCGCTTGCAAGACAAAGTCGAACAGCTGCCCTAAGATTGCCAGTGGTCCTGGCTGGGTAGTCAACGTCAGCCTACCATCCCCCGATTTCAAGCTGTGGGTGCGGAAACTGGCCGTAAAAAAAATCCGACACTGCGATTCAGCCAGTAAGTAGATGTTTCCCCTGGCTTAAAAATTTCAGATGAGTAGCAAGCTGATAACGACCTTGGTACGAATTCGCATCAACAATAGTTCATCCTACGCCCTAACATTAGCTAGGTATGGAGGATAACAGTTTCTGCGACTCCTAGAAGATATAATAAGAACACGTAAGCAGTTTACTTCGAAACATAGAAAAACTCTTTACAGCGAAATCTTGTGAAGTTGAAGTTTCCCATTCCACCAAGTGCTAATGTCTCGTCATATCATAAGTTCACTCAAATATCTTCCTCGTCCTCACGAAACATTTTTGCTAAATGAAACAATTTTATTTTTTCCTTCTCAGGAAATTAACTACACTTGCTAACCTTGCCTGTAGCTTGTACTTTACGCCACGTGCTTCTTGTTTATCACTTGATTTTGTTTCTGCAAGCTCCCAGTGTGATTCTACATCTCAACATCTCATCAGTGTTATCACGGGTTTGAGAAATAGGTGTGGTTTTATAGTGCATTTATTAATTTTGAGCCGGCCGGAGTGGCGGAGCGGTTTTAGGCGCTACAGTCTGGAACCGCGCTACCGCTACGGTCGCAGGTTCGAATCCTGCTTCGGGCATGGATGTGTATGATGTCCTTAAGTTAGTTAGGTTTAGTAGTTCTTAGTTCTAGGGGAGTGATGACCTCAGCAGTTAAGTCCCATAGTGCTCAGAGCCATTTATTAATTTTAATCTATAACGTCTGTAGAACATGGTTTAAATTGCTAATACACCGAACGCTACAGAGAAAGGGATTGTTTATTTCTCCAAAACATTACAGCGATACATTTTAGTGATGTAGCACTGAGTCTACATCCGGCAACGACACATATTTTTACATTCCCGATAGAGAATACGAGGCGTAGAAGAGTGCGAAGAAGAACATTTGGAAAAGATGGCAAAGGTGTTGCATTTCCAATGAGCTCCAGAACACAAAAGATGGTCTCCAACATCAACAGCTATGGTATCTACCTTAAAACTACCTTTATGTCTACATTTCTGTTCTGAAAATTACACTTAAGTGATTGGCAGAGGATTCACTGAACCGTATTTTCAATTATTCTCTGTTATTCCACTGTCAAACAGCACGCGCAAAAAGAGGAGCATCTATATCATTAAGTCCGAGCTCTGATTTTCCTTAATTTTATGTGATGATTTTTTCTCCCTATGTAGGTCGGTGCCAACAAAACATCTTCGCATTCGTAGGAGACCAATGATGATCGAAAAGTCGTGAGAGGATCACCCATGACACTCACTCCATATTTCTTGATAATACAAGACGTGCTGCCTTCATTGAACTTTCTCGATCCTCTCCGTCAATCCTAAGTGGTAGGGATTCCACAACACGCAGCAGTACGCCAAAAGAGAACGGACAGTCGTAGTGTAGACAGCTTCTTTAGTAGATGTGTTACATGAGCCAAGTGTTCCGTCAATAGACCCAATCTCCCAACAACATTATGTGTGTGTTCTGTTCAATTTAAGTTGTTCGTAAGAGCAAATCCCAGGTATTTAGTCGAATTTGCGGCCTTTAGAATTGACTGATTTATCGTGTAACCCAAAGTTTAAGAGCTTTCTTTTAGCACTCATGTAGACATCGTCACACTTTTCATTATTTAGGGTCAATTACTAATTTTTGCACCATACTGATACCTTATCTAAATCTAGTTGCAATTGGTTTTGATCTTTGATGACTTTTATACATTATAAACGACAGTATTACTTAAGGCGGACGCTCACACTGTCCCGTCTATCGTTTATGTAGATAAGGAAGAGCAGAGAGCCTACGACAATACCTTTGGGAACGCCAGAAGACACATTTTACTCGATGACTTTCCATCAGTTACTATGAACTGTAACCCCTCTGACACTAAATTACAAATCCATTCGCATCAGTAAGACGTCATTCCATACGTACGATATTCGATTTTAAAGAGCTTGTGAAGTACGGAGTCAAACGGTTTCTGGATATCTAGAAATACGGAATCAATTTAAAATCCTTTGTCGGTAGCACTCAACACTTGGAGTGAGTATAGAGCTGCTTGTGTTTCACCAGAACGATGTTTTCTAAATCCGTGTTGACTACATTTCAACAGACGGTTCTCTTCGAGGTAATTCATGATGTTCAAACACAACATACGATCCAAAATCTTGCTGCATATTGACGTTAATGATATCGGTCTGTAATATAGTGGATCACTCCTACAACCTTTCTTGAATACTGATGTGACCTATGCAACTTTTCAGTTTTTGGGTGGTATCTTTCGTCGAGGGAGCACTTGCATATTATTGTTAAGTGTGGAACTATTCCATCAGCATAGAAAGGAACGTAACTGCTATACAATCTGTATCAGAAGACTTGCTTTTGTTAAGTGATTTAAGTTGCTTCATTACTCATAGAATGTCTACTGATAAGCTATTCATATTGGCAGCTGTTCTTGATTCGAATTCTCGAATATGTATTTCGTCTTCTTTGGAGAAGGAATTTCGGAATGCTTTGTTTAGTAACTCTGCTTTAGCAGCACTGTCATCGATAGTATTTCCATTGCGATCGTGGAGAGAAGGCATTGATTGTGTCTTGCCGCTAGCATTCTTGGCATACGACCATAATCTCTTTGAATTTTCTGCCAGGTTTCGATGCACAGTTTCGTTGTGGAAACTATTATAAGCATATCGCATCGAAGTCCACTATAAATTTCTAGGTTTTGTAGAAGGTAGTTAATCTTGAGGGTTCCACAGCTTCTTAAATTTCGTTATTTCTGCAACAGTACTCTGATCTGTTTTGTGTACCATGGTGGATAGTCCGTTAATTTATTCAGTTGTTGTTCATTTATTCAGTATAAGTCTCTGAATTGCTGCGATAGTATTTGTTTGAATTCAAGGACATGTGATCTACACTTACATTGCTAATTAGAAGGGAGTGGAAATTATCGCTCAGGAAGGTGTTAAGCGAATTTTCATCTGCTATTCTCAATAGACATATTTTTCGTTTTTTTTTGTGTATTAGTGTGTTATGGTACTTAGCCTCAGTACGACAACCCTGTGTTCACTAATCTCTGTATCCGCTGTCCGCTGTCATACTCTTTATTAGCTGAGGATTATTTGTTGCCAGGAGGTCAAGTGTGTTTTCACAACCATTTACTATTCGAGTGGGCTCATGAACTAGCTGCTCGAAATCATTTTCAGAGAATGTGTTTAGCACAATTTCGGATGAAGTTTTATGTGTAACTACGGATTTAAACATGTATTTTCGCCAACACATCGAGGGTAAATTAAAGTTACCACGAAGTATAATTGTACGAAACGGGTACGTGTTTGAAATTAGTCTCAGGTTTTTTGGGATCGTTTCAGCAACTGTGTCGTAAATATTGGGTGGTGGGTAAGGATCCAATTATTATTTTATTCTGGTTGCCACAAATGACAGCTACCCATTATAACTCACAGGAACTGTCTACTTCAGTTGAGGTACAAGATAAACTACTTCTAACAGCAACAAACACGCCACAGCCAACTGATTTAGCGCATCCTTTTTCAACAAGTTCTTCGCAAAAATTTCGACTGGGCTTATCTCAAGGCTTAGCCGGCTTTCAGTGCATATAACGATTTGAGCATCGGTGCTTTCTGTTACTCACCTCCACCCTGTGCTCTTCATGGCGTTCGGAAGGACCCATTCCACGTCTAGACTAGCTCCATCCGGTATGGACAGAGAGCATACACTGGATTTCTTCGCCCGCTTGGCAACTATGTCGCTAACGTGTCCCATAACGCTCCCAACATTGGAGCTCCAAACTACCAATAATCAAACCCTCTGTGGTTGCCCGCATCTTGCAGTCTGAAAAGTTCCTTCTGAAATAGAACAAGGGACAGCATTTGGCTGACGGTCAATGTCAGCCGTAGATAGCATCTGAAATCTGTTTGTCAGACTAAGTGGGGAGGGATTACATTCCCCCCCCCCCCCCTGAGCTGGCCGTAAGTGCTCGTTTGTTTGTTTTATTTCGTTTTAAGGCTCAAAACAACTATGGTCATATGCACCCATGTCAAAACAGTAAAATACGAAGACAGAGAGGAGTCAGAAACCTCTGCACGTCAATCCCAATCGACGGAAGAGAAGACAGCTAAAAAAGGGACACTGAGTAAACTCTATACAGTACGACATAGGGAAACGGAGGTCCAGAGCTAAAAATTAAGTGGTCTTCACCTTATTGTTATGACGGATGAAAAGTAAAACGCGGTTGACAGCTCGTGTGTCGTTCGCTGAAACAGTCGATAGCTCAGATGAAAAACCCAAACATTAACGTAAACGGTTGAAAAAAAAAGGCATTCCGACAGGAAATGACGAACAGTCTAAAAGTGGGCTCAATGTACATGAAGTGGTTGGGGAACGCCACTTAACAAATGGCGGTGGCTAAAAAGGCAGTGCCCAATATGCTGCCTAGTTATAATGACATTCCTGCGGGGGGAGGGCCGAGAGGAGATCGTCCAAGCCGCTTGGAGAGGCTGATCGGGGGACTCGTTATTCGAACTGGACGTTCGTTGGATCCCGACGGCCGGTCCAAAAGAGTGCAACAGTGAAGCCCATACAATGCATTATCTTGCTGTATAAACGAAGCAAACACAGTCAGGAGATGAGACCAAAGTGTCACCTACGTTGATGCGGCCCGCCACGAGTTCCCCTCCTGTGCCAACTTCTTTATCTCAGAGCCGCACTTGCTACCTACATCCTCAATTACACCACTGGCCATTAAAATTGCTACACCAAGAAGAAATGCTGATGATAAACGTGTATTCTTTGGACAAATATATTATGCAAGAACTGACATGTGATTACATTTTCACGTAATCTGGGTGCATAGATCCTGAGAAATCAGTACCGAGAACAACCATCCCCGGCCGTAACGATGGCGTTGATACGCCTAGGCATTGAGTCAAACAGAGCTTGGATGGCGTGTACAGGTACAGCTGCCCATGAAGCTTCAACACGATACCACAGTTCATCAACAGTAGTGACTGGCGTATTGTGACGAGCCAGTTACTCGGCCACCATTGACCAGACGTTTACAATTGGTGAGAGATTTGGAGAATGTGCTGGCCATGGCAGCAGTCGAACATTTTCTGTATCCAGATAGGCCCGTACAAGACCTGCAACAAGAGATCGTGCATTATCCTGCTTAAATGTAGGGTTTGGCAAGGATCGAATGAAGGGTAGACCTACGGGTCGTAACACATTTGAAATGTAAAGTCCACTCTTCAAATTGCCGTCCATGCGAACAAGAGGTGACCGAGACGTGTGACCAATGGCACCCCATTCCATCATGCCGGGTGATACGCAAGTATGGCGATGACGAATACACGCTTCCAATGTGCGTTCACCGCGATGTCGCCAAACACGTAGGCGACCATTATCGTGCTGTAAGCAGAACCTGGATTCATCCGAAAAAAATGACGTTTTTCCATTCGTGCACCCAGGTTCGTCGTTGAGTACATCATCACAGGCGATCATGTCTGGGATGCAGCATCAAGGGTAACCGCAGCCATGGTCTCCGAGCTGCAAATGTCGTCGAACTGTTCGTGCAGATTGTTGTTGTCTTGCAAATGTCCCCATCTGCTGACTCAGGGATCGAGTCGTTGATGCACTATCCGTTACAGCCACGCGTATAAGATGACTGTCATCTCGACTGCTAGTGATTTGAGGCCGTTGGGATCGAGCACGGCGTTCCGTATTACCCTCCTCAACCCACCGATTCCATATTCAGCTAACAGTCATTGGATCTCGACCTACGAGAGCAGCAATGTCGCGATACGATAAACCGCAATCGCGATAGGCTACAATCCAACCTTTATCAAAGTCGGAAACGTGATAGTACGCATTTCTCCTCCTTACACGAAGCATCCCAACAACGTTTCACCAGGCAACGCCGGTCAACAGCTGTTTATGTATGAGAAATCGGTTGGAAAATTTCCTCATGTCAGCACGTTGTAGGTGTTGCCACCGGCCCCAACCTTCTGTGAGTGCTCTGAAAAGCTAATCATTTGCATATCACAGCATCTTCTTCCTGTCTGTTAAATTTCGCTTCTATAGCACGTCATCTTCATGGTGTAGCAATTTTAATGGCCAATAGTGTATTTCCTAGATGTATTCCAATCTCTGGCTTCCTCTACATTTTTGTCCTCTACAGGTCCTTCTAGTATCTTGGGAGTCATTTCCGGTTGTCTTAACAGACGACCTACCATCTTGTCCCTTTTCCTTGACAGTGTATCCACATACACCTTTCCTCTCCGACTTTGCACAGATCCACCTCATTCCTTACCTTATCAGTCCACCTAATTTTCAACATTCTTCTGTAGCACCACATCTCAAATCCTTCGATTCTCTTCTGTTCCGGTTTTCCCACAATACATGTTTCAATACCATGCAAAGCTGTGCTCCAGTCGTACATTCGTAGAAATTTCTTCCCCAAATTAAGGCCTATGTTTTACACTAGTACACTTTTCTTTACCAGGAATGTCCTTTTTGCCAGTGATAGTCTTCGTTATATGTCCTCCTTGCTCCGTCCGCCATTAATTATTTTGCTACCTAGGTAGCAGAATTCCTTTACTTCATCTGCTTCGTGACCGTCTATCCTGATGTTAAGTTTCTCGCTGTTCTCATTTCTGATACAGCGCATTACATTCGTCTTCCTTCGATTTACTCTCAATCCATATTCCCTCATTACATTCTTCATTCCATTCAGTATATCATATAATTGTTCTTCACTTTCACTCAGGATGGAAATGTCATCCGGGAATCGTATTATTGATATCCTTTCACATTGAATTTTAATTCCGTTCCTGAACCCTTCTTTTATATCTATCAATACTACTTCGATGTACAGATTGAACAGTTCTTGGTTGTCCACTGTTATTAGTCCGTCTTGGCTCTCATACAAATTGTACATTACCCTCCTTTCCCTAAAGTTTACCCAAATTTTTCTCTGAGTTTCGAATATCTTGCACCATTTTACATTATTGAAAGCTTTTTCGAGGTCAACAAATCCTATGTACGTGTCATGATTTTTCTTTAGTCTTGCTTCCCATATCAACTGCAACGTCAGAACTGCCTCTCGGGTGCCTTTACCTTTTGTAATGCCAAACTGCTCGTCTTCTAGCGCATCCTTAAGTTTCTTTTCCATTCTTCTTTATATTGTTGTTATCAGCAACTTGGATGCATGAGCCGTTAAGCTGATTGTGCGATAATCCTTGCATTTCTCAGCTCTTGCAGTCTTCGGAATTGTGTGGATGGCATTTTTCCGAAAGTCAGATGGAATGTTGCCAGACTCGTATATTCAACACACCGACGTGAATAGTCGTTTTGTCGTTACTTCTTCTACTGATTTTAGAGACTCTGATGGAATGTTATCTGTCCCTTCTGCCGTATTTGATCTTAGGTCCTCCAAAGTTCTTTTAAATTCTGATTCCAAAACTGGATCCCCTGTTCTTTCTAAATCGACTGCTGTTTCTTCTATCTCATCAGACAAATCTTCCCCCCATAGAGGCGTTCAGTGTACTCTTTCCATCTATCCCCTCTCTTCTCTGCATTTAACAGTGGAATTCCCGTTGCACTCTTAATGCCACCACCTTTACTTTTAATGTCACCGAAGGTTGGTTTGACTTTCCAATATGCTGAGCCGGTGTATCTGAGAGTTATTTCTTTCTCGATTTCTTCACATTTTTCATGCAACCATTTCACCTTAGCTTCTCTGCCCTTCCAATTTATTTCATTCATCATCGTCTTGTATTTCTGTATTCGTAATTTCCCTGAAATTTGTGTACTCCCTTCCTTCATCGATCATCTGAAGTATTTCACCTTTTACCGAAGGTTGCTCTGGAGTTACTTTCGGTGTACATATGTTTCTCTTTCCAACTTCAGTGACTATCCTTTCTAGAGATGTCCATTCCTCTTCAACTTTACGGCCTACTGAGCTATTCCTTATTGCTGTGTCTATAGCATTACTAACATTACAGAACTTCAGGTGTGTCTCGTCGTCCCTTCGTACGTACTTCCATATTCCACTTCTTTGCGTATCGACTCTTCCTGACTAATCTCTTGAACTTCAGCCTACTCTTCATCACTACTGTGATCTGAGTCTATACCTGCTCCTGTGTACGCCTTAAAATCCAGTATCTGATTTCAGAATCTCTGTCTGAGCTTGATGTAATCCAACTGAAATGTTCCCGGGTCACCCGGTCTTATCCAAATACACCATCTCTTCTTGTGATTATTGAATAGATTTCTCGCTATTACTAGGTGAAATATATTACAGAACTCAACTACTATATCCCCTCTGTCTTTCCTTGTCCGAAGCCCATATTCTGCTGTAAAATTTTCGTCTACTCCTTCCCTTTCAACTGCATTCCAGTCCCCTATGACTGTTAGATTTTCGTTTCACTTTACGTACTGTATTTCCCTTTCTGTATTCTCACATACTTTCTCTATCTCTTCAACTTCAGCATGCGACGTCGGCCTATATACCTGAACTATCGTCGTGGGTGTGATTTGCTGTGGATTCTGCTTAGGATAACCCTATCACTGAAATGTTCACAGTAACACACTCTCTGCCCTTATCTTCTTTCCACTTCACTTCACTTACACCCACTATGACTAGGTGGAGCCGTTGCATTTCCCTTTTCCGATTTTCTGGTTTGCCTACCAAATTCAACTTCTGACATACCCCGATTCGACTCGTAGAATGTTACCCTTTCGTTGGTTATTCCTTTTTTTTTCCCTCACGATCACCTCCCCCTTGGCGGTCCCCTCCTGGAGATCTGAAAGTGGGGGGACTGTTCCGGAATCTTTTGCCAATGGAGAGATCATCATTACACGTTTTCAAACAGAGGGCACATGTGCTGTGGATACACAGTATGTGTCTTTAATGCAGTGGTTTCCATTGCCTTCTGCATCTTTATGCCGTTGATCACTACCGTTTCTTCCGCCTTTAGCTGTTCCCATCCCTATGAGAAGCTAATGACCTAAATTTCTGTCCGCTCCTCCGCCTTCTTTGATAAGGCCGTTGGCAGAATGAGGGTGATTTCTTATGCTGGATGTCCTCAGCCTCAAATTCCGACTATTAATTAATAATTTAAGCGGTGGCGGGTTTCGAACCCGGGATCGAGGACGTTTTGATTATGATTCAAAGACGCTACACCTAGACCCTGCCTATACTAAACAAGGTAGAATATTGCTCTACACAGGCAAAGAAAAAACCGCTATCGGCACCCGCTACGAAATCCTACCGTAGTCACAGACGTAAATACAAGAACTGTGTCTCATAAAATAAATTAACAACCATAGATTCAAATACTAAACTACCAAACCTCACAGTTGAGACTAAATAATTCGCTCCTGTTTGGGAACTCATAAACTGTTACGATATCGGTTTCGTTCCTACACAAACGAAAACACGAGAACTGTGTCACCTAAATTATAAATGTTGAATAAAACCCATAAAAGTCTTTTTCGATGTGCGTTGATCGGCTCTGAGTGTTTCACACTTCTGCAGTGCACGAAATGCAAAATATGGGTTTGTTGCAGTGATGGAAAGAACATTTTGACAATTCCATAAATAATAGCGGAACGAAATACGAAAAAGACACATATCGCCCCACGCTAAGCTCATTGTGCAAGAAGAGCGACGCATTGCCAGACGACGGTACACGCTGTGGGTATCCTGCGGACACAATTAGCTGTGGTACAGATAAAAGGTGCCTCACAGTGTTCGAGTGAAATGGCGCAGCAACTGGCGACGAAATCCAAAGTTGAATTACGAGGGACAGTACTATTCTAGTGTACAAAACCTCTAATTTGCACACAGATTAACGGTGAATGCTGGTGCCAAAGGCATTTTGCGTCCAACCACAGGGAAGTGGTGCCGACAGTTTGAGCAAAGCCGCACAGGTGTGGCCGATGTTGATCTGGAAGGAAGGACCATCGACTTCCAAATCGACAACAGACGACTGTGTGAAGACAGTGGAGCAAATGATTCATAGCGATCAAAGATTTTGCGACGACGAAGCTATTTACAAAGCGGGCCTGGAATGGCTCCGTGACCGAAGAGGTGATTTTGGGGAACTGAGCGACTGGTAAAGGCTCCCGAGGGTTGTTCACTGAGTTTTCATGACTATATTGCAAAATAGTATCATGTACTTGTGTCAGCTGGAACTTGTAATGGTACGGGAATTACGTAACCATTACGGCAGCTCACCTGAATCTCTCGATACCAGTAATATTCTACTGTGTTTCTGTAGAAGTAGTTAACATATTCATGAGACAACATTCATATTTGATTTCATTTGTGATACATCGATATGTTTATATTGCAATGATATTATTCTTATGTGTAATCTGTCTTTTGTCTCTATGATCTTTGACGTTCTTGTAACTCTGATTTTTGGGCGCGTAAGCGATGGTTAGTTAGTTGTTAACTTGTTAGGGAGTCGGACGTTGAGAAAGTCAAGTCTTGGACGTCATGTTGGAAAGATGCATATTATAGTTGGCTTATAAAATGTGAGGAAGATGTTTTCAAGTATGTTTTGTATTGTGAAGTGATGTTTTGTGTTTACGTAATATTGCAGTTAAAAGGAAGTGTAACTTAAATTCGGAATGCCGATTGCTTTTTGTACATCACCAGTGTCCAGAATCTTCAAGAATGATTTGTGAAGTGCATCTCCAAAACTTTTGAATATAGCATAATAAAACCTAGGCCACTTTGCATCCGAGCTTGGAATCATAACCACCTAGATTTTCAACGATTGAGCCACGATTTTACGACGAGACGAGCGTGGGAAACACGAAAAGATGAGTGCCTAGTTTTTTCATTATTACATGAAATGACTAATAACTGTGCTCTAATGACACCTGCCACATAATATGACTGTTGTTGCTCGATAATGCAGTATTTAGCAGCG
Source organism: Schistocerca serialis cubense (assembly GCF_023864345.2). Lineage (NCBI taxonomy): Eukaryota > Metazoa > Arthropoda > Insecta > Orthoptera > Acrididae > Schistocerca > Schistocerca serialis. Next base: position 232,086,219 of record NC_064645.1, read on the forward strand.
TGAGCAACACCACAATCGTTATTAAAATTTTGACCTTTGTTGTGGTAGGGTTGTTAGAACGTGGGTGCTCTAGCTGAGATAGGCAGCACCAAATATTCAAAAATTAAGTGTAGATGTGTTTCAAGAAAAAGTACACAGTGAATCTGTTATGAAAAACATCGACAAAAACCTGACAATCAAAAGCAGACAACCACAGGACGAAAAATGGACGCAAAAAACAATGGAACGACAAAGGATTTAAAATAAACACTACGACTGGATTCCGACGGAGAAGACTTCAGCTATAAGTTAAGTAAAAATTCTAACGAATTTTGTTAATTGGTATTGTCATTTCTAGTGGTTCATTTTCTGTTAAGAGTTAATAATGGAAAAAATTAATGCAGGGGAAGAAATAGCTGGAGAGGAACAGAAACTCGATAGGATGCAGAAGGCAATGGAAACCACTGCATTAAAGACACATACTGTGTATCCGCAGCACTTGTGCCCTCTGAGTAAGCAGAATGAAAACATAAATAATTTAAAATCTGAAATGAGGGATGAAATTGACGAAAGGTTAGGGGAGAATTTGAATAAGCAATAAATACTGAGTAAACTGAGGTCAAAAATACACTGGAAGGTATCTTAAAGGTGGTAGAATCGAGGGTACACAATGTAGAGAAAAAAGTAATTGTTTTTGAAAATGAATTCATTGCTGAAAATAGTAACAGAGCCAAGGAAATTCAGGAACTTCAAAATTAAAATGAATCACTAGATGAAAAATTTAATGACTTGAAAGTAAACTGTTTTAATGCAGTCAGCACTGTTGAGAAAAGGGTTGATAGTTTAGAATCAAATCTTACCAATAAAGTAGACACAATGAAAACTAAAATAAATCAAGTTGAAGAATATGTTGTTAACGAAAATTTGTACAGTCATGGACCAGCTTGGTCGAACCTGTTAGTGAAAAGTTTTCCTTGTGATAATTTGCAGCCAGTTGATTTTTTGCACAATTGCAAGGACAATTTTGTGCCAAGAGTGGCTGATAATTCAAAAATTAAATTTGTCAAAAAATTTCTTGAAGGGGATGCCCTATCCTGGGCTAACCAAAATTTCGGTCAGTGGGAAACCTTTGCAAATTTTGAGAGAAGCTTCTTAACCAATTTTTTGTCAGAATCTGAACGGGGGAGAATTAATTCTCAATTTTTAAATGGATCTATTTTCAGAGGGAGAGTGGGCACAATGAAAGCATTTTGTAAAGATCAATTGAGAAAATTAATACATTTAGATAAACCTTTTGATGTAAAGACGCAAATAGATGCGCTGAAAAGAAGGCTACCTGAAAAATTGCAGTGGGATTAAGTTCATGGGCCTGATGATTCTGTGGAAGAATTTTTAAAATATGTGGATAAATTGGATAGGGCATTAGAAAGAGGGAATATGCAAAATTTTAACAATGGTGAACACCAACAGTGTGGGGGGGGGGGGTGGTATTCAAACAGGTATGGAGAGAGAAGAGACTGCAGAGACAATAGGTATGAACAATGCAGGGGAAACAATAGGGATCATGATGGTAATGACAGAGACAGGGATAGAAATTTTGGAAATAGAAATAGATGGGATGACAGAAACAGGGGGGAACAAAATTGGAGATCAAACAGAGACAAAAGGCAGGAAAACTCCGGACCGCCTCACTGAGGGTCTGCATTGTTGGGGCGAGAAAATTTAATCACAATAGGACCTACAATAACAACTGGGAATTTACAGACAGAGGAAGAAGGAGAAATATAACTTATTATTATAATAAAACCAGTGAAAGACAAAGCAAATACACACCACAAATAACAGACACTCATGTTCAACACCAAATTAATACTTTAAATTTTGATCAGAAATACAATAAGAGAAAATAATCATGTTGAAAGCAATAAGGTAACCACTTCTGAGAACAAGCCAGATGAGGATACTGCAGTTGTGCCAGAATTTTATAATTCGGTAGAGAATGATAATCTATGTAATTCTGAAGTATCTGACAAGCATTATAGCTCTGATTTGAATAAGTTATTTAATGAAAATGAAAAGTTATGTGAAGAGAGAGGGATGGAACTTAATGTGACTGTGGATAGGATGCATGATGAGCAAAGTTTTGATTTTGATGAAAATATGAAAGCTAATGATGTTGTTGAGAGTTGTACGGAGGTAAGTAATGGTGAGATTAATGCTGTGGATGAGTATCAGGTATTCGTCGAGATTATTTCAAGTGAAGTAGTGAAGCTATGTGATAATGAAGTTGATAATTGCGAGCATTATGATGAGGTAAGTGTGGTTAGTAATGAGGAAATGGACACTCATGCATCTGAAGAACAGGTAAAGTTAAGTCAGTGTAACCAATTTACTGCAGCAGAGGACTGTAATGTTGTGCCAGCTAATAGTATGAAGTATTTAAACCCACATACAAGTTATGAAGGAAGAGGTGGAAATTTTTTAAAAATATTATTGAACAGTTGCAATTACAAAACAGATAGGGAAGAGTTGTGGAACTATTTAGCTAAAATTTGTAGAAGGTTATATCCTCACTGGTGGCAAAGTGTAAAATGTAATGAATATCTGATGTATGCTCAACGTGTTGTATCCATAGATGATGGTAATGAAAGTGTCAGTGTGTGTGTCAAGCTATTAAAAGCTGGTCAGGAAAATAATGAGGGTAGTTTTAGAGAAATTGAAAATTACCTGTTACATGAACCATTAAAAGAATAGAAAAATGTGAATTAGGGTGTCCATGCATTAAAGCTAAAGTAAACAGTTCAGAGGGTAAATGTCTCATTGATACAGGGACCCCTATTTCAACTATTTCAGAAAAATTTAGAAATAAAATTAAAGACAGTGTTGATTTTCTTGAAGCCCCTGTGATGGGAGTAAAGATAAGAGGAGCTACAGGCAAACACAGTAAGTCATCAAAAGTCAAGTATTTTTATCATTTGAAATAGAAGATGTAAAATTTGAACAGGGTTGTCTTGTTATTCCAAGTTTAGAAGAGATTGTTTGGCATGGACTGGGTGTTAAAGGTAAGTGCTGCATTTAGCTGGAGTGAGATGAAGTTATTTGTGTGTGAACCCAAAAGCAATATTATTGTGTGTACACAACTGTTTATTATACACTGTGGAGAAGGTTGCAATCATCTCAGGAAAATCATAGACTATGAAAAGAATTTGTACTGTTGTGATACAAGCCTGAGCGAAATTTTTCTGGTCAAAATTATGAAAACATAGTTAAAAGCGAAGCAGATGAAGCAATTAATTTGGACACTGATCAAAAGAGACAGTTGGAAAATTTATTGTGGGAATATTAAGATGTTTTGAACGAAAAAACTGGAAGAGTCAGGAATTATCAGTGCACTTTACACCTTAAAAATCATTAACCTTTTTTCCTCAAGCCTTATAGTACTCCTTTTGCAAAAACAAAAGAAGTAGAGAGTGAGATACAAAAAATTGAAGCATGGGGTATAATCGAAAGAAGTAACAGTGATTATAATAATCCTTTGGTGGTGGTTTCCAGACGTGGAGGTGGTGTTAGACTTGTACTGGATTCAAGGCACCTTAACAAATTTTTGAAAAGAGAAAATATCATCCAGAAAACATAGATGAACTGTTATATAAATTTGAATGTGTGAAATTCATGAGCAGCTTAGACTTAACTTTAGGCTTTCACCAAATTTCTTTAGAAATAAATTCAAGAAAATACACTGCATTTTTGTATGGGGGGGAAAGTTATCATTATTGTGTTGTACCATTTGGACTAACTGTTTCTGTTGCTGAGTTTATTAGAGCATTAGATCTTGTTTTGGGGGATTAACTACTGCTAAACTTACTGTATATGTAGATGATATTTTGATTTCTGGAAAAACATGGGAAGAACATTTTGGATTGCTAACACAGGTGTGTACTAATTTAAGGGATGGGGGTATGACCTTAAAGTTAGAAAAATGTAAATTTGGGGTAAGTGAATTGAAATTTTTGGGACACATTATTTCGGAAAAGGGGATTGAACCTGACAGAGAAAAAATTGAAGTTATAGAGAATTTTCCTGTTCCTAAAAATAAAAAAACGATTATAATGTTTTTTTGGTCTTGCTGGATTTACCGAAAGTATGTCAGTACTCAAGCTATGAATGCTTCTTGTTTATGTGATCTGTTGAAGGAAAATACTGTCTGGGATTGGTCATCTGATTTTCAAAAAGCATTTGATGAGATAAAGAAACAACTTTCACAGAGCAGAATTCTATATAGGCCTGACATTTCTTTACCCTTCAGTTTGATGACTGACAGCAGTGATACAGGATTAGGTGCACACTTATTTCAGGAAAAAGTCGTAAGAGATCATATTGAACACGATTCCATTGCATTTGTTAGTAGAGTATTACAAAAGTATGAAAAGACTTACACTGTGACTGAAAAAGAACTTTTGGCTATACATTGTGCTTTCAACAAATTTAAAAATTATCTTCTTGGACACAAAGTGATTGTTTACTCTGACGACAAAGCACTAAGTTACTTACAGGAGTGTAGGCTTTATCATAGTAGAATCACCAGATGGGCAATATTTTTACAAGTTGATTATGAAATTAAATATATTAAGGGGAAGGAAAATGTTATTGCTGATGCACTTTCCAGGTCACCTATTGGGCTAAATTTTGATAATGAAACAGGCATTGATGACAAAAATTTCAAAATTATGTATTTGAAGGGGATAAAGGAGAAAGGAGAAATTTTAAAAATTTGTAATGACATTAGGAGACACCTAAATCATGATGAAAATTGGAAATTGGTAAAAAGCTATTTGGGAGCTAAGCAAAATTTAGATGATTATAATAAGGTACTCAAAGGGATTCTGTACAGAAGATTAATCCTGATTTGGATGACTGGAAATTATGTGTGTCTGAGCAGCACATAGACACATTAGTTAATTATATAAATGAGAGCTTTGGACATTGTGGTTCTGTCAAATGCATACAAAAGATTCAGGAAAACGTCTATTTTTATAATATTGCCAGAAGAGTGAAGAAAGAATTAGCAGCCTGTGACCAATGCCAAAGAGTAAATCTAAGTGATCAAACATGCAGAGGGATGATGCAAAATATTTTGCCAAGCAAAAATTTAGAGCTGACAGCGTGCGACATTTATGGACCCCTCCACAAGTCAAAAAGAGGTTACAGTTTTATGTTTGTGATTGTTGACATATTCTCAAAATTCATCAAATTTTATCTGTTAAGGAAAGCCACATGTAAACAGATTACCTCTAAATTAACCAGTGATTATTTCAATAAAGTAGGTACCTCCCAAGCAATCTTGTCAGACAATGGCTCACATTTTACATCAAAAGTATGGAAAGACTTTGTTGAAAATGCAAACATAAAACATATTTTGATTTCAGTTTATCACCCATCCAGTAATCCAGCAAAGAGATACATGAGAGAGATAGGGAGGTTGTGCAGAACATATTGTAGTAAGAACCATGTAAATTGGTTTGAATATGTAAATGATTTCGAAGATATAATGAACAGTTTGCAACATACATCAACTGGCTTTTCACCATTCGAAATTATATTTAGCAAAACACCCACTAGCTTTATTACTGAACAAATAGACTTTCCAGTTTCTCAAATTTTGTCACCTCAGGAGAGAGAACAAATTGTAAAAGACACCATGAAAAAACAAGCAGATTACAGAAAGAAAAGACACAATGCAAAAGTCAGGTTTTCACACTTTAATATTGGTGATTTGGTTTTGGTTAAAATGAAAGAAAAATCTAAACTTATTACTTCAGAATTAAAGAAATTTTTTGACATTTATATAGGACCATTTGAGGTGAAAGATAATCCTAACCCAAATGCTTACAGATTGATCTATCCAAAGTCGAGGATATTATTTGGTTTGAGGATTGTTACTGAATTGAAACCTTATAAGTCTGATACCTAGAATAAAATTTGCAAATCTCAATAATCTTGAATACAAGGAAAATTTTTCACATTTTGTATTGTTTATGAAGTCATTTTATTTCAAGTGATCTGGAAACTATATATGGTACTAAAGCTTACTTAATGTAATTTCTAATTTGATGCCATGTAATATACATACTATTCATTGAATATATGCCTAGATATAAGAAAATATTTTGATGGCTGTTTCCGGATTTTATTTTCTTTGTGTGGTAGGACATGTGCTATTTTAGTTGTAGTTTACTCATGTTAGTTATTAGACATTTTGACATTCAATTCATATTTTGTGCATACTACTATTTTCTTCATGTGCTGATGTCATTTATGCTGAAAACACTTTGTTGCTGTTATTACATTTTCTGAGCGTAAATGTTGGAAAAGACTGAAACTGGAATATTATTTGCCCACTTGACAATTGGGATGTATGAAATTGAGGACTTTCCACACTGTGGTATTAAATCATTCTTTCGTGTCTTACTTGTGAACCATTCTGTCTGCCTTTGGAGGCAACACACAAATACTAACAACTGTAATTTTTCTTAATTTTGTCTTTTTATATAGCATGTTTAGGATTAGTGTGATACCTTTTGGTATTTTGCATATTATGTTGATGAAATTAAGAGGATGCTTGTTGTAAAATCCAACCTCTACTTTTGTCATTTTGATAACATTTCTTCTGTTTTTGTAAGACTCAGTGTAGCCCTGAGCACTTTTCTTCCTTTGTACATGTCATGTTGTAGGTTTTTATGCTACAGTTAGATTGGATCTGTATTGGGGGGTGGGGTGAATATTGGGATAGACAATATAAATCAGTGATGGGTTTCTTAAGCTACTGTAGGGGGATAATCACAGTCGTCTGTTCTGCCATGTCTGCGTTGTATTTTATGTTGGTGGGTGACTGTTGACATTCTGCTCTCAGTTATATTTTTTTAGCCCTCCTCTTTTATTTCTTATCCTACTGCCTGTCACTGATTGTATTCTATTTTTCTTCTTCTGCTGATGAGACGGGGCTAGGCTGAACTCTCCAGTAGTACATATTTCTATCTTTATTTTCCATCCACATATTGTGAGGTATCACTCCTCCCTTGTTGCGGTGTCTATAATTGTACCATGTCCTCATGCTCTTCAATTCACATCAACAAGTAACTGCTTTCTTAAATGCTGTCTGATAATACTTTTCTTTGTCGCAAATTTCCATGCTAATGTAGTAAACTGTATATGGTTGAATAACTTCGAAATTAATTTCGAAATTTATTTAGATACTATCATACCGTATTATAGTGGAGTAAAAACTCCAATTACTTTCACATCAGAATGTTGAAGCGCTATGGATGATAAAAAGCTTGCTAATGACATGTCACAAACAAGATTCCTTTAAAAGTAGTGTTTAAAAATGAGAAATGTATTATGTGTTGTAACATATAAAATTTTTATTGAAGATGAATCATAATTGTTAGACTATTATAATCTTTAATATTGTTTCTTTTACGTCATTATAGTAGATTTTGATCATTCTTGGTGACACAATATAACACTGAATATTGGTGTAGGAATTTATACTGAACTGAACAGTAAAGCCTATGTAATAATTTCAGATAAAGAACCCACCAGCTAAAAGGAACCATGTAAAGGGAATACCTATGGACCTGTTATTAGAGGAAAAACTTAACTAGGACAACAGGAACTACAGTGGTGAAATGGACAGTGAGTTATATATAAATGATGGACTGAAAATAAAATTTGGACACTAGTTTGAAAAAATTTTAGTACTTTTCTTATTATATTGCTAGGAGAGATATTCAGTGCTCATGTACATAGTTGTAACTAAGATTCAAAAATTTTATGAGTTTTTCTTTGCATACAATATGTTACAGATTAACAGATTACATTTTGATATTTATGTGTACTGTTGTAAAGAGAGTGAAGGGAGGCCTGTTGTAAAATTTAGTAATTTTTGGAAGTTCGAAAAGATATGGATAAAGCAACTTTTAATATAATAGATTTCATTTCTTTAATATTATACCATGAAGATCAATAATCTTTATGTACTGTTTTAAAGGTACTAATATAATGACTACTGTAACTTACTACCTTGTTATTTTGCTGTTTGGGACACCCAATCCCTTGCAGCTTGTGCATGGAATTTTGTGTGTGTGTGTGTGTGGGGCGGGGGGGGGGGGGGGTTGTAATGGTACTTGAATTACGTAACCATTATGGCAGCGCACCTGAACCTCTCGATACCAGTAAGATTCTACTGTGTTTCTGTAGAAGTAGTTAACATATTTATGAGACAACATTCAGATTTGATTTCATTTGTGATGCATCGATATGTTTATATTGCAATGATATTATTCTTATGTGTATTCTTTCTTTTGTCACTATGATCTTTGACGTTCTAATAACTCTGATTTTTGGGCGCGTAAGCGATAGTTAGTTAGTTGTTAACTTGTTAGAGAGTCGGATGTTGAGAAAGTCAAGTCTTGGACGTCATGTTGGAAAGTTGCATATTGTAGTTGGCTTATAAAATGTGAGGAAGATGTTTTCAAGTATGTTTTGTATTGTGAAGTGGCGTTTTGTGTTTACGTGATATTGCAATTAAAAGGAAGTGTAACTTAAATTCGGAATGCCGATTGCTTTTTTTACATCACCATTGTCGTGCAAAAATGTAATCTTCAAGAATGATTTGCGAAGCGCATCTACAAAACTTTTGAATATAGCATAATAAAACCTAGGCCTCTTTGCATCCGAGCTTGGAATCATAACCACCTAGATTTTCAACGATTGAGCCATGATTTTACGACGAGACGAGCGTGGGAAACACGAAAAGATGAGTGCCTAGTTTCTTCATTATTACATGAAATGACTAATAACTGTGCTCTAATGACACCTGCCACATAATATGACTGTTGTTACCCGATAATGCAGTATTTAGCAGCGTGAGCAACACCACAATCGTTATTAAAATTTTGACCCTTGTTGTGGTAGGGTTGTTAGAAACTGTAATGCAACACTTAATAAAAGTCACTTGGCTTGCCATAATAATGTGTAACTTAATTTCTGAAAGCCCTGGTATGAGTAGTTTCCTGAGAGTATTTTCAGATTTGATAACTAACATTTTGTGGTACTTACATAAATATATTAGTATATTTCAATTGCCAGTTTATAAATAAAACCGATCAAAGTAATCTTTGAAAGTATGTCATTACTAGGATGAAAATCGAGGGTGATTTTTGATGTAGCCTATATGCTAAATGCAGAGCTGAATTGACAGCAGAATATAGAGGATGATTCATAAAGAAAGAACAGATTTCAGTTGTTTGTTACAGACAAACTGTGAAAGATAAAACACTTCACGCATGTCGCTAGATATAGGGAGGTCGAAAGTCTTGTATTCGGACGGACACGGAACAATACACTCAACATGAGCAACATACTTTGTTGAAGAAATATCCAAACAGTAGGCCCCTTCATTCAACATATGAATCAACAAGTCCTTGTTTGCTAAAAAGACACGTTCAACGATTTATCAGCTATTGTGTCATAGGTGGGACGATGACTTTTTTATGCAGCTTCAGAGCAAAAAATCTCAAGGTGTGGTGTCTAGTGACCTGGGAGGCCAAAAACAATGAACAAATGTCTTATTGTGCACCTCTTCCAATCCAGCGTTGTGGGACAGTGGTGTTAAAATAACGCTGAACCTAAACGCCAAAGTGGGGTGGGTCACCGTCATCCAAAAAAATAAAGTTATTTGAATCTTCGTGAAGTAGAAGAAGTAATCAGTTTTCCATCAAGTTCACGTACGACATTCCTGTCAGAGATTCCTCCGCATTTAGGAAATGTCCACAAACTCTCCGAACTGAAATGTCGCAAAACACAGTCAGCTTAAGTGTTTGACGACAACAGCAGGATTTTGCGGTCCCCCAATTCTTGCACTACTGTGGTTTACTTTCAAAAATGGTTCAAATGGCTCTGAGCACTATGGGACTTAACTACTGAGGTCATCAGTCCCCTAGAACTACTGAAACCTAAGTAACCTAAGGACATCACACAGTTCCATGCCCGAGGCAGGATTCGAACCTGCGACCGTAGCGGTCGCGTGCTTCCAGACTGAAGGGCCTAGAACCGCTCGGCCACATCGCCCGGCGCGGTTTACTTTACCCGATGGATGAAACATCGACTTATCTGAAAAGTTGAGTCGCTCGAAAAAAGTGTCCTTTGCCATATTCTAGAGAAATGAAATGTAAAAGCCGGTAGCCGTGGGATCGGTTCTAAGCGCTTCAGCCGGTAACCGCGCTGCTGCTACGGTCGCAGGTTCGAACCGTGCCTCGGGCACGGATGTGTGTGATGTCGGTAGGTTTAAGTAGTTCTAAGTCTAAGGGACTTATGACCTCAGATGTTAAGTCCCATCGCACTTCGAGCCATTTGAACCATTAATTTTGAAATGTAAAATTCGTACTTTCCGTTATGTTCGCGGTGACGCAGTTGCTGTAGTAACTGCAACTTGTAAGGCTTAATATGCACATGTCGTTTCGGGTCACGCCACACTATTGGCTGAGGAAGTTGAAGTTACTGGCCTCCCTTCTCGTGCACTTCTGAGGGTTCTGTGTGAACTTATTTCGGATACGCTCGACCTTTTCATCAAACGTGCGAAGCCGACCAGTGATCTTACCTTTGAATAAGCAACCAACTTCCAAGAATTTTGTATACCAGTCATAAATCTACATGAGCCGAGGCGCCTCTTTTCTTTATCGGCGGCGGAATGTATTGCGCACGTGGACGACGAACTGACAGCGCGCAGATTCCAAGACTCGAAATGATTTCTCCGGTGGTGCAGTCGCCATGTTGCTACAAACAATCAGCGCAGCCGTATCAAAATTCTGAACCTGTTTTTGTCCAGTGACATGCGCAATGTGTAACAAAATGTTTTTATTTGTTCTTTCTTTTTGAATCAACTGATATAAGGGGACAGGCAGCAATTTTGTCAGATCAGCGACCCCAAAAGAAAAACAGAACAGCTGTGGAAAATGCATCTAATGTCGAGAAGCCCATGTCCGTTTTCTTAACGCTCAACAACGTATGTTTAGTGTTATGGACGAGAAGGAAGAGCAGGAAGTGTTGGCGGAATGGTTAGTGCGGTGGAGTTTCATACATCAAAAGATACTCATCTCGTAATTCAGCAATCTCACTTCTAATTTAATTCATTTCCTCTAGCCACTTAAAAAAACGGGACTGGTTCACCAGAAAAGTTTATGATCCATTTAATGGTACATCCTTGCCCGATTCGAATGTCGACGAGACATCAAAACCAAGTTTCCACTTCTTCCAACCAGAGCTTCGCAGCGTAGGCTGAAGCTCAATCGCAAGTCTAGAAATGCTTTTAATCAAGTGTTAAGTTTTTGGATCCTTAATCGGTACTTTGCGTCGTAATAATCAAGTTTACATCATCTTATCTCCTTGCGGGGGTTTACTAAAATCATTCATTATTCTATTTAGAGATGAGTGGTGAAAATATGGGCATGCCTCATAGAGTAACTCGACCACGGTTAGAATCGCTATCCATCCGTCTTTTCTGGGTGTAGGTTGTCTCTCTCAAGTAATGAACGTATCCTGTGATCAACAACGCTAATCAGTTTCCTTTACTACATTAGTCTTAAATAATCCAGAGATAAATATATCTTAATCAAACAGTTAAGATTCGCAAAATAAATCCTAGATGCGTATGCTATGAGTAGTTGTCAGTGTTACAACAGATCTTAATGTGCATCTACGGCAGAATAAGGAAATTCGGTGACCTTGAAGCGTAGATCTTGCAATGAACATGCACATAGGACTTAAGAACGTTTAATTAATTATATTGGTATTATACCTCTTTTGTGACTGATATATATCCGAATAAGAACACTGAAGATCGTGGTTTTAGGAAGACAGAAATAAATTTTTAAAATATAAATGGTCATCTTATTTATGGTACTTGAACACAAAATGCTACGAAAAGGAGTAAGATTATTACTTACAGCCGACGACAACATAGTCTGGACATGCATGGTGGAGGGTCTTGACCTTCTAACGCTTAAAAAGCAATGTAACATACTTTACTGAACATATAAATCTTTTGACTCTCAAAAAAAATAAAAAAATTATTTTGTTGACAATACATACAAGGTGAACTGTCTGAGTAGCACACATGCCGATTGATTTATCAACTAGAGCTGTAGTTCGGGGGGTTACGGATAAACCATTTAATTGGCTTATATCCTTCGAACCTATATTTGATGCTGTTTGGGGAAACATGCACACACCTGAGATGGAGTAAAAATTCAACGTCGTACATTCTCCGTTACTGCATCTACATTGTGGACTTGTGAAACTTGTTCCTTGTGATTTAGCGAAGCAGTATCCTACGCTAGTTTTCCCAGTTTAGTGGAACTCAAAAGGCTGAGACCACCGTAAGTGTTACACCAATGAAGATGTGTGAGTTCATCGCCAGGTCCATTAAATAATCGTAATCTTCTAATCAGTCGCTGCGTTAGCCGTACTGGCGCAGGAATGAAATCACTCACCAGAGGATACAGACTGAGGCTGAAAGTCATAGTGCGACATTTTACACAGATTACTCCCATCCCTTTAAGTATCAGTTTATTGTAGGTTACTGCAGCAACGGAGGGTACCAAGCAATTGGAAAAAAAGCACAGGTCATTCCCGTACTCAAGAGGGGTCCTCTAGCACATGCACATATTTATAGGCCTATATTACTGGCGACAGTGTGTTGTAGGATTGTGGAACTTGTTGTGTGGTCACGCATTACTATGTGTTGGGAGAAAGAATATCTGTAAAAGAGTCTTCTATAAACATAGGTGGATAACGTCATAAGGTTACTGAGGCTACACGGAGACGAGTCTGCTGGCTGTAGGAAGCCTGCAACGTCAGAAGAAATATCGTGGGAGAGTCGATTAGCAGCACAGAGACTGGCAGGATCCGAAAACTAAGTGAACTATAACACACTGCGTATGAACAGGCGAAGAGTTCCGTTACTGTATGATTGAGCTATTGATGATAAGTACCTGGGAGCATAGACTTCCGCTAAATACCGAGCCTTAACTGTCCGAAGCGATCTAAAGCGAAATGACCACATAAAAATAATTCTAATAAAAACAGAAGCCAGGCTAGGATTCACTGGAAGAGACATGGGGAAATCTAATTCATCCACGAAAGAAGTGGCTTACAAATATCTTGTGCGACTGATTCTTAAGGATTGCTGATCAGTCAACAAAGGTTCACTGTTTCCGTTGTGATCATTCCATTACGAATTTACAAAAACTGTAGGTGAACTGTTGGACACTAAATCGAATCATAACCGAGAATTGTAACTAATGGTATCTCTTAAAAACGCCAGAAAGTACCAAAATAAAAATACACATTAATTTTCTCAAAATACAGCCCATGTAATTGTAAAAAAATCACGTTACTAAACGATAGAGTCCGAACCATCATACAAGAAGAGTAAATGAGAAATACATTTACAGCCTCAGTTACTTTTGCAAAGTCTGCTACTGTTGATAATCGTTACCTAGATTCTCGGAAAGAATACTTGCGTCCTAGATAACCGTAGCTCATATTATAATCGGAAACAGCGAAATATTTCTAGTACATAACTCCACATAAATCGAATCATATTCGGAACTAAGCCCAACGTGTATAACGAAGCAACTGATAACATTAAATCGTTAATATGTGATCCAATGGCAACAGCACTCATTCGTACATAATATCAGCAGCAGTTTTCTATTAATAACTCGTAACTGAACCACATAGTACAAATATTCGGCGAAGTCGTAAACACGAGCAGGATATTGCGAAAAAGCATCATATTTTACGACATACGATGCAAATCAAGCTGGCACAGTATAATCGTTCTGCCATTCGTTTCCATCGACACCTCAGCGAAATCTGCACGTTACACCTACCACAGATCTCTTGCTACTATAGGCGAGTCTCTTACCGCATGTATTTTTCTTGGATTTAATGAGAAAACTGTTTAATTTTATCCTAACTCAACCTAACGCTACGTTATAGATTAGTCTGTCACCACAGAAATCTTTTTTTCCTGTCAGATTAGTTGGCTTTGCCAACTCATTAACAAACTGTTGCATTCCAACCTAACCTAGACCTCCGGCTAAACCAGTTCATTATCCTGACATAAAGCTGTTCTACTGACTCACGAGGTAAACGATTTCTCGGGAACAGGGAAATTCAATAATTCCAAAAAATACATCTCTATTTTCATTCCGCATCATCCTCGACATGTACTCATTTGGTGTTTACAAATTCGCTAACACCAACGGCAAACAATTCAAAACATAAGCACAATGAAAGAACCATCACACTGCAAGTCATTGCTAGACAAAATTAGTACAAAAATGAATATTTCGTCAGTAGGGTACGCACCAGTACTTACCAATAACAGATTAGTGGATATCAATAGGTTGACGTCCAAGAAATCAGTGCTGTCTATGAACTATTAAAATAAACGATTCTAATACTTCAAAACCAAACATGAAGCAAAATGATCGAAACAAAACTGCAAAAAAAAAAAAAAAAACCCTTCTTCCTCGAGACATACTCATTTAATGTAGTACTCAAATTCTCCTTTTCTGGTGCCCAATAGCACATTTTATAGCCCCGTAACATCCTTCAATTGTGTTTGTACATGCCCGAGATTTTTGTCCCTAAACTCAACGGAATGATTCACAGTCAATAGCATCTACCCATTTTCGTCTAATCCCTTATAACTAGCCTACCCATCTGACATTGTGGTTGACCCACCTGCTACGTAAGTGTTTACTAACTGAAACATAGTACAAACCGACCTATGTTTAACTATCATAAATGGAACAACTGCGCCCCACACCCATGGTCCAACAACACCATGCCATCTCCTACACGCGCATCATGTGTAAAAAGAAGAGGAAAAGCGGGAGTGCTTATGTAATCTCCGCCATACACCGTAAAGTGGCTTGCGAAGCAAGCCATCGACGGAGAGTGATGCACGATTCACACAAGCCACCCACGACAAAATACTCAGAATATGTCTGTGAAAAGCCTCCGAAACGTTTCTGGTGTTGCTCGGATTTACACTGTATTTTATTATGATTAGGAATTCCTGCATCCAGCAGTAGTAGCTTTTGAAGTTATTGCCTACAGTATAGGATTTCAGCCTGGGCATATTATGATAGCTGAGTGTTAAAGTCTATTGGTCACTTACCTCCATTCGCTTTGATGTCTTCTACCTCACAAGCCTGCTTCCCTTCAATAGTGAAGCTTCTTTCAAAGTCTTATTTAACTTCTGTTTGCAAAGATCAGCAGCAAGCTTTTAATCACTATATCCCTTTCGAAAACCTGCGATACAAGTCCGAATAACTTCAGTTCTCGAAGCAAACTACTGCTAAGCGACAGCAGCGTCACGTCACGCGATATTTCCGTTGTTGTGAGCCTGGCCTGGAACCGATGCTCAGCAGCGTCCATCGCCAATAACTAAGGCCCGCATTTTTAGGTTTTTGTAAAATTGGTTTTAGCGCTTTATCTTGTTGGAAAATACTTTAGACTTTTAGGAGTCATTTAACGAAAAATTTATTGAACTCCTAAATTAATGTAAAAATTTTATTTTATTTTTGGCACAGTTAGTCTACTTCTTTGTGAAAAATGAACTACTAGTTGTTTATTACATCGAAACTCGAAAAAATTCACAAGGCTTTGAAATATTTAGCGCTGCTACAGTTATTTTCTCTTTTTATGATATTATAATGGGTCGCCTTTTACGTAAAAATTCCTTTCATATATCACTCACATAAAAACACGGACTTGAGATGCATGCCTGAGTATGACCACAATCTGCGGCCTAAAGTTACAATCATATTACATTCTGGTACAGCAGTACTCAACGATACACATTTCTAAGCTGCACATTCCGAAACTTTTTCTACTGTCTCTCAGTAAACTTTTGCATGCTGAAAGTTGGGCCATAGATGTCAGTAGTCTCGTCGATGAAAAGCCAAATCAAACAGTCACAAATGTCGGTTTTAACGCCAGCAACAGCTTTTTCACATATCTGTTTCAAATAATTTTTGAACAAATTCGACTTAACTAGTATATTGCAGGAAGCCCTTAGATACTGTTGTTCTTTACCACACTGCTTTACACATAAGCCGACTCTAAGGCCTCACACAAGTTTAGATGAAAGCTTTCCACCATGACAGATGAAACTAGTTGTTCATCTGTTGTCTGTTCTTCTTCCTAATGGCGGGCGTAGTGTGAGCTGCGGAAACTTTGTGTTGAAGAAAATATGGCTTTTTAGAATCGATTACACAAACAAACGAACACTATGATGATGGCACTAACTGAGAAATGAGATAGTGATCATGTAAAAAGTCCACTTCAGTTGAATCGTATACGCATGTTAGTTGTCCAGTTTTACAAAGGACGACCAAAAAGTTTCCCCTGAAAGGCCGTACAGCCTAGAATCGGCATGCAAATCAGACAAAAGTGCCCCAGCAGGTTGAAGACAACTGTTAGCTAAACCAGCATTTCCTGGTGCTTGATGGAGTCCGTAACTACCTATTACACAACACCGTCCGACAGGAATCGATGACTTTTCAGAGACTTATTTCGGGAGCGATGGCGTGATAATCGCAGGGATGTGATTGGGTCTATAAGGAAGGCGCTCGAGTGTCTCTCCCGTCAGCTGGCGTAACTTTTACACTACGATGATGATGATGCTGTCGATGATGTTTGGTTTGTGGGGTGCTCAATTGCACGGTCATTAGCGCCCGTACAAATTCCGAGACTTTACACAGTCCGATCTCGCCACGCTCACGAATGGTGATTCAAAGATGAGGACAGTACAAACACCCAGTCACCTGGTGGAGAAAATCCCCAACCCACCTAGAAATCGAGCCCGGGACCCCGTGATCCAAAGACAGCAACTCTAGCCGCTAGACCACGAGCTGCCGACTTTACACAACGATATTTTCGATGTGTGGACGTGCATTATCATAAAGCAGCAGCATCCCTTGTAGCAGTTTTCCAGGACGTGTCGCCTCAATTATACGCAGTAATTTCTCCAGGATTGCGCAGTAACATTACCCAGTGAAAGGGACACTATGTTCCTTAAAACCAATAAGCAATGAGCGCTGGTAATCAAATAACAGGTTGAACAGATGACTGGCTCTTGAACTTCTTGGGACGAAGGGGCGATGATGACAAAATATATCTTCAAAGCTTTGGACTCCGATTCTTAGTTTTGGCGCCTGCTTTTGCAGCCTGAAACAGTGCGCTCAGAGAATGCGTTGCCTTCATCATTCATTCGTATCAGGCGCTTCAGGCAAACAACCATCCGCTTTGCTTTGTGTTCGGCATTCTGCTCTTGGTATATACTGGCTGCGGAATAATGAGTTGCACACTGCTGATGTCAAGATCTTTTGCTAGTGCACGAATTGTTATGTTCCGGTCCGTCCCACCCACATCATTAACAGCACGCTCGTGGTTTCCCGTTATGGATGCAGGTGGTTTCCCAGATCGACCGACACCTTGTGTCGAATCGCGACCGCCCGAAACTTGGCGCACCATGACACAATGGTGGTTTCAAACTGATATGCTAACCCATACAAATCCTTCATTCAGCGATGGATGTCTACTGTTGTTAGTCCTTCGGCAATCAAGAAAATAGTAACAGCATGCTGGTCCTGTTTGAGGGACGTTTGATAATAGTAGTAGCCCACTTAGAAATTGGTGCTTATATACCTGCATCAGACTCACTCTACGTTGCATATGCACAGTTGCAACGTTCTCAAATGGAAAGTTTTCGGTCACCTCTTATAAATTTAAGTGTGAAGAACTGAGGGAACAAGACTAGCAAGAAGACTGGAAGATAAAGTGACTGATAAAATTAAGTATATTTATTTATTTGTGGCAGGTTAGGGAAAAAAATTATCGGCAATTGCTTATGAATACAAAGCTGGGAAAGACGAATTTTTCATTATAATAAAATTACCCTTAAAAAGCAATCTACTCAGTGCGGGTCTATACAAAACGTTGACGGACTGCCGTCCTCAGGGGTTTTATTCCCGGCTGAGTCGGGGATTATCTCCGCTCAGGCACTGGGTGTTGTGTTGTCTTCATCATCATTTCATCCCCATGCGGCGCACAGGTCGCCCAATGTGGTGTCGAATGAAATAAGACCTGCACCAAGGCGGCCGGACCTGCCCCGTAAGGGGCCTCCCGGCCAATGACGCCAAACGCTCATTTCCATTTCAATACAAAACTTGACTTTACTTCGTACATACGAATATGAATAGATCCATGCTTTACTGATTTGTTTCTTAAATGTACCTCGCTATTATCGAATGGTATTTTAATTAAGGCTGGACTGATGTGTCCCATTGAAGCGATGTGTGGATGTATCCACGCGGTGCAAATGCGTCATACACAATGTCGATCTCAGTGCCGGCTATATTTCTCATTACTCCCGAATTACAAAAATAAGTAGGCTCAAGTATCGCCGATGCAGCAGGGTTGTGACACATTGATTCATAAGGACAACCGACATTGCACCGCACAAATTCTTGATTTCAAGACAGATTATAAACTATTATTCATGTCTCTTCTTAAAATATGCAAACTCACATATTTTTTCCGTATTATTAGAACAGAAATTATATTTAATAATCCTGTCTTGTAGCAAAATGTCTTCTTTAGCTCTTCTTTTTCTGTGTAAGTCCTATTTAGCTCCTTGTAGGCCTTTAAGTATGATTTAACTCTTTCGAGGTATGCTGCACAGAGGATTAGTAAGTCGTCGAAGAATAAAATTTTGTTAAGAAGCAACAAATACGGCTAAGTGGGACGCATCTGAGGGCTGCTTAACGGTGTTGTAACTGAATATCAACGAGGAAGGCCAAAATCTCAAACAAGGAATGTACGCATTTCATCAGAATGTTGTATAGGGAATCCGAGAACAACTGAGGCAGCATTTCGACTAGAGTACGAAACATACAGAACGTGCTATCTAACGAGGCTGAATGTAGTAACTTCACTCAGAGATGTGATAAGATTACCTTTCCGGCTGTAAAGTTCACACAAAGGAACACTTTGATACCCTGGAGTTAAACTCTAGAAAAGCCGAGAACGCTGACAGGCTTAGAAAACGAAAGCACTCTCGGTCACAGTGTGCGTGTGTGTGCGGGCGGCCAGCTGGGAGGGGGAATGGTATCACTTCATGGCCTGCAACTCACATCAGACTCCAACAAGCTCTTGTAACTATTACTCACTCACACCCACTAGTCCATCGCCGTAAGTCGTTCACACCCACCCACTCCCAGTGCCTCTTTCTCATTGACCCATTCAGCCAACTCGTAGTGTATCACTATCATTGTCTCCTGTGTTACAGCCGCAGATCCCTTCCTTCAGCTCTACTACTACAGTCTCCTCTCACTGTCACTCTCTCGCTCTCTCTTACTACTAGTATCTCACTCCTTCCTACTGCTTCTGTCTCTTCTCACTGTCATTATCTCTCGCTTCCTCAATGTCCTTGTCATATACTCTGGCTCTCACCCACTTCTACATTCTCTTCCCCCTTATCCCTCCCCTGTCATTGTCTCCTTCACTCTTTATGTATCTTAGTTCTGTTACTGGCGACCATTTTCCACTGGCAACGTCTTTCCTTGTCTCTTCCTCTCACACACTCATTGCCTTCTTTGCTCACTCTGTAGCACAACTACGCTTACTGTCTTCCAGTATTTATTACTACTCCGACTCTTGGCCACTGCCACTGTCTTCTTCTCTTTCAGCATAAAGATAGCGAATATGTTCGCAAATTTCACCGTGCTACGTCACTTTACAATCTACGTTTTCCTCTCACACAGGGTTCCAATTGCGTGTATGTAAAAGTAAGCTAATTTTGAAAGTCTGAATCTCCGAAATGGATACAAATTTGATGAAAATTTTCAGTTTTGTTCCTGATCGGGATCCTAGGAAATTTATCGTAAAAGTTTCAGATACTTGTTGTGCAAAGCCGTCTCAGGATCCTCGGCTGGATTTTGCTCCTCGAGTGGCGGTGAAAACATAGTAAAAAGTTGCTTTTGGGGAGTTTGCCGAGAACCGGCCCGGATCTCCTCCAGTTGCGTAAGCAGGAGGAAATGTGTAATATTCATACTTTGACCATGAACTGTAGGGAGTGAGAATGGTTCCCAGTGCAATGGCTGTACCTTTTCATTACCAACAGAATCCGAGGTATGAGTACCGGAAAATCCTTTCTTTTTTTTTTTTTTTTTGCTTTATCATGCATACCAATATACATCTACATCTACGTGATTACTCTGTTATTCACAATAAAGTGCCTGGCAGAGGGTTCAATGAACCATGTTCATGCTGTCTCTCTACCGTTCCACTCTCGAACGGCACGCGGGAAAAAGAAGCACTTACGTTTTTCCGTGCGAGCCCTGACTTCTCTTATTTCATCGTGATGATCATTTCTCCCTATTTAGGTGGGCGCCAACAGAACGTTTTCGCAATCGGAGGAGAAAACTGGTGATTGAAATTGCATGAGAAGATCCCATCGCAACGAAAAACTCCTTTGTTTTAATGATTGCCACTCCAATTCACGTATCATGTCTGTGGCACTATCTCACCTATCTCGCGATAATACAAGATGAGCTGCCCTTCTTTGTACTTTTTCGAGGTCATCCGTCACTCCCACCTGATGCGGATCCCACACCGCACAGCAGTACTCCAGAATAGGGTGGCCAAGCCTGTGTCAGCAGTCTCTTTGGTAGACCCGTTGCATCTTCTAAGTGTTCCGCCAATGAATCGTAGTCTTTGGTATGCTCTACCCACAATATTATCTATGTGATCTTTCCAATTTAGGTTATTTGTAATTGTAATCACTAAGTATTTAGTTGAATTTACAGCCCTCAGATTTGTGTGAGTTATCGCGTAATCGAAATTTAGCTGATTTCTTTTACTACTCATGTGAATAACTTCGCACTTTTCTTTATTCAGGGTCAATTGCCACTTTTCGCACCATACAGACATCTTATCTAAATCATTTTGCAAATCGTTTTGATCATCTGATGACTTTACGGAACTGTAGAAAGTGGTCAGCATAAAATAAAGCCGCCATAGCTGTGTGGTGTAACCATCATCGAGATAAGCACATTGCGATAGCAGCTGTTTAACGAAGTACTGCTTCTGAGAACGAATGTCCTAAGTGGCGAGAAATAGAGACCATAAAGAACGTCACCGTCCCAGCAGAGTGCTAGGTCGGAGGCAGCCACTGTTGAGCAGCATGGCGCAGAGACGACACGCTCCCACTAGGACTAGGCGGTGCCTTCGGGAGTGGCTGACGGAGATGCAACGTCGTGCGGAGCCCACAGCGAAGGTGAGGAGACAGTGCAATGGGCAGCAGCAGCGGTGACTCTTGGTGTCTGGTGTTCGGTCGGAGCCCGTAGCGTAATCAACTCTCTAAGGACAGGCGACCGACCTACCATGCGCGATGCATCTGCGAAAGGCTACATGCGTGGTGTCACGTGGACACGTGACCTCGCAGACGTTAATAGCTGCCTGAGACTGCAGCGCCTGTACTCGTATATCGCAACCTGCACGTCCCCTGATGCTGTGGCGGCTGCAGGGGGGTTGATGGTAAACAGCACAATGACGATCTCAGAGGTGATGCAGGGGCCGTAACTGCACCGCGAAGCACATACGTAAGTGTGGTGGCCTACTATACAGGGCTGCAACCCCGGAATATACACCACTGAAAATCCCCTTGCGCATCAACCGATTCCACTTCATACTGCAAACGTAACTGCTTGCTGCGGGCTGTCGGCATCATTTATAGTAGAACCGTATGTTTTTGAGTATATGGGTCCGCTTCAAAACTATGTCAGTCAGTTGTTTGCTGGAAGTATTCCAATCACTAGTTACGCAGAATTCTTTAACTTAGTTCAGAGCGTGTTCCCAAAATTATGGTGTTAAGCTTTTCGCTGTTCTCATTTCTGATACTTCTCATCACTTTAGTCTTTCCTCAATTTACGCTCTAACTTTATTCTACTCATTAGACAATTCATTCATTTAACACATCCTGTAATTCATCTTTAGTTTCACTAAGGGTAGCAATGTCATCAGGGAATCTTATCATTGTCATCTTCTCACCTTGAATTGTAATTCGACTATCGAAACTTTCTTTTAGTTCCGTCATTCCTTCTTCGATGAAGAGATTGAAAATTAGGGGCGAAAGACTGCATCCTCGTCTCACCCCATTCGTAATCCACACATTTACTTCTTCATCTTCCAGTCTTATTGTCTCCTCTCGGTTCTTGTACATATTGCATATTATCCGTCTTTCTCTACAGCTTACCCCTACTTTATGATGACGTTTATGTGTCATTTATAGAGCCGGTAGTACCAATTTATTGTTTCCTGAGCATGAAGACGAGAGCGTCTTTAATAGTGAAACTGAACATCTCAAATTCCTTGGTGTTCAGGTAGATAGTAAACTGTCGTCGAAAGCCCACGTTCAAGATCTTTTTACTATTCGAACGGTATCTGAAGTAAGTGATCGTTCGACATGAAAATTAGTCAACGTTGCTAATTTCCATTCCGTTATGTCCTACGATACTATATTTTGGGGCAACTCTTCTCATTCTAAAAGGAAATTTTTGGCTTAGAAATGGACAGTTCGGGCACTAAGCGCTGTGCGTTCGCGAAACTCTTGTCGACCTCTGTTCACTAGTCTGGATATTTTGACACTGCCCACACAGTACATATATTCTTTATAATCATTTCTTGTTAACAATATCAGCTTATTCCCAAGAATTTGCAGCTTGCACTCAGTTATACTCGGCAGAAATCAAATCTGCACTCGGATCGCACTTCCTTAAATCTTGTGCAGAAAGGTGTGCTGCATCCGTTTTCAATAAGCAACCATAAGAGTTCTAAAATCTTAGCAGTAATCCACGCACTTTAGAATCAGAACTAAAGAGTTTCCTTATGGGTCGTATCTTCCATTCTGTTGGGAAGTCCCTTAAAGAATTAAGCTGACTACACCACTGGACATTAAAATTGCTACACAACGAAGATGACGTGCTACAGACGCGAAATTTAAAAGACAAGACGAAGATGCTTTGATATCCTAATGATCAGCTTTTCACAGCATCCACACATTGTTGGCGCTGGTGGCAACACCTACAACGTGCTGACATGAGGAAAGTTTCCAACCGATTTCTCATACACAAACAGCAGTTGACCGGCGTTGCCTGGTGAAACGTTGTTGTGATGCCTCGTGTAAGGAGGAGATATGCGTACCATCAGGTTTCCGACTTTGATAAAGGTCGGATTGTAGCTTATGTCTATTGCGGTTTGTCGGATTGTAGCCTATCACGATTGCAGTTTATAGTATCGCGACATTGCTGCTCGCGTTGGTCGAGATAAAATGACTGTTAGCAGAATATGGAATCGGTGGGTTCAGGAGAGTAATACGGAACGCCGTGCTGGATCCCAACTGCCTCGTATCACTAGCAGTCGGGATGACAGGCATCTTATCCGCATGGCTGTAACGGATCTTGCAGCCACGTCTCGATCCCTGAGTCAACAGATGGGGACGTTTGCAAGACAACAACCACTGCACGAACAGTTCGGCGACGTTTGCAGCAGCATGGACTATCAGCTCGGAGACCATGGCTGCGGTTACCCTTGACGCTGCATCACTGACTGGAGCGTCTACGATGGTATACTCAACGACGAACCTGGGTGCACGAACGGCAAAACGTCCTTTCTTGGATGAATCTAGGTTCTGTTTACAGCATCATGATGGTCGCATCTGTGTTTGGCGACATCGCGCTGATCGCTTATTTGAAGCGTGTATTCGTCATCGCCATACTGGCGTATCACCCGTCGTGATGGTATGGGGTGCCATTGGCTACACGTCTCGGTCACCTCTTGGTGGCATTGTTGGAACTTCGAAAAGCGGACGTTACATTTCAGATGTGTTACGACTCGTGGCTCTACCATTTATTCGATTCCAGCGAAACCCTACGTTTCAGTAGGATAATGCACGACCGTACATTGTAGGTCATGTTGGGGCCTTTCTGTATACAGAAAATGTTCTACTGCTGCCCTGGCCAGCACATTCTCCAGATCTCTCACCAATGGAAAACATGTGGTCAATGGTGGCCGAGCAACTGGCTCGTCACAATACACCAGTCACTACTCTCGATGAACTGTGGTATCGTGTTGAAGTTGCATGGGCAGCTGTACCTGTAAACGCCATCCAAGCTTTGTTTGACTCAATGACCAGGCGTATCAAGGCCGTTATTACGGTCAGAGGTGGTTGTTCTTCGTACTGATTTCCCAAGATCTATGCACCCAAATTACGTGAAAATGTAATCACATGTCAGTTCTAACATAATATATTTGTTCAATGAATACCCATTTATCATCTGCATTTTTCTTGGTGCAGCAATTTTAATGGCCAGTAGTGTATTATGCTTTATTGTTGATTGCTTTTACTTAAGGGGCTCTGGAACGCCCTATACTTGCAATGTTAAAATAACGCTTATAAATTACATCTTTCCTCACAAAGTATTTCAGGTAGGAAGTTGAACTGTTTACAGATTATTTATTGGAATATGGGCTACAACTTAACACTGGGACTTTACAAAATTTTACTTCAGTTATTAAAGATGATTTTTTTCAATTGTAATGAAAATTCACAACATTTTTTTGCAATTTTTTATTTATGTATTCAAAAATATACAGTTTTTTGGAAAAAGGCTATGCTAAATTATGCAGAAGGTACTGTGTAACATTTACTGAAAGTTTGAAACAAATATGTTTGGAAGATCCTTAGAAAACATGTAATTAGTATGAGAAAATAAAAGTTTTGGGAATCGAGCGACAAAGATTGGATTAACTTTTTAGTGCATTCCAGGTCCATAGGATGGGTTATCTTCATCCTCTGCAACCTCCTCCTCCAGCTTCCTCTTGTTCCTCCTCCTGTTTACTCTTGCTTGTATTTCTAGACTCTTTACAGCCCTGTCTGCAGCCCGAAGGCGTTCCTTGTCTAAAGCAAGCATCGCTCGTTGTTGTGTTCGTAGATTTTGCTACCATTTTCTTCAGTTGCAGTTACTGCAACACTGTTCTAAAAGGCGGTCATGTATGAACACTTATCAAATTTCAGTTGTATTTCACTAGCAAGTCCTACGTGCTTTATTATGGAGAGTTCCAGACCAACTTCACTACAATGAATACATCTTACACAGTTTGAAAAAATTCCTTTGAGAACCGACATATCAAATATTTCATTCACATCCGATTCGCCGATAAAACATTCATAGTTTTCACTCATTGAACCAAGCTTCTTCTGTGAAGTATTTTCTTTCCCACTTTGACTGCTATGGGCAGGTGTACTTGAGAGGTTAGGTTCACTCACTTGGTTATCGTCTTTATTGTTTACAGTAATAACACATACCTTTGGCTTTCCAACATTTCTCCTTTTCTTAAAAGCCTTCAGAGGATTTCTAATAACTTTACTTTTACTCATTATTATACTTCAACAAAACAGAGACTCAAGAAACAGAATTAATTACGAATATTTTCGAGATAACGACAGAGTAAATAAACATGAAACAATCGACAATCACACCAGCGATATATATTGAACCATCACAGGTTAGCCACAACACATACTTTATCTCACATCACTAAAATGTACCTGATGAACACGGACGTTAATAATAACACCATTTGACAGCAGTTTAACAGCGCCACAGTGGGTCACGCCCATGTAGAACACATTTCAAAAAAAATTTTAAAATAGTTGTATTCTTCGGAATTGAATAAATTATATATCTATTAAAAGGTAATAGTCTGCAGATTCAGAAAACGCAAAAAAGTAAAAATTGAACTTTTCATGATTTTGAGCCTTTCCGGAGCCCCGTAAACTTTTGGCTTGACTTCTTTTGGGTTCATAAACATTGTACTTTATCTGTTATTACTTTTATGTTATTTTTTCATGTACTGACACGTTCCTTGGCCTTGGAGATTTGCTCCTCAATGTGGTCTTACGGAACTATTTGTGTAAATAAATAAATATCTATATGTGGAGATTTTTATTACTACTACAGGCTAGAATTGACCTTCATAACTTGAATATTTTTCACGAAAGTAGTAACTGTTAGCATATTCCTAATCATCGCCACATTAATGTTGGTTCTCACTATTTAGTAGTGCTGAATGAGGAGATAGAGACTCAGACCACAATTTAGTAGTGTAGAAAAGTAGGCTGAAGCTTAAGGGAGGAGTCAGGAAAATGTGCAAATAAGTAGGATACGGAAGTACTAGTGAATGAAGAGATACTCTTGAAGTTCTCTGAAGCCATAGATACTCCGTAAATATACGGCTTAGTATGCTGTTCAGCTGAAGTGGAACGGACATCTTTAAAAAGGTAATCACAGGAGTATGGGAGAGAAATATATGTACGAAGAAGGTATCTGCGAGGAAACCATGGATGACAAAAGATATACTTCATCTGATTGGCGAAAGATGGAAGTACGAAAACGTTCAATGGAATTCAGATTCACAGACATAAATGAGTCTTAGAAATGAAATAAATTTGAAGTGTAGGGAAGCTAAGGCGAAATGGCGGCAAAAAAGGTGAAGGAAACGCTGTCGGAAAGTCTGACTGAGCACACAGAAAAGGTAAATGAAATTAAAACCTAGGCACTAAGATTGAGAGTGCAATGGAAATTACACTGTCAAACCCAGACGGGAGAGCAGATAGATGGGAAAGATAGATGGGAAAAGAACATTGAAAGCTTCTATGAGAGGGAGGACTCGTCTGATGACAGAGTAGAAGTGGGTTGGAGTTGATGGGAAGAGATAGGGGATCCAGTCTTACGGTCTGACTTTAAAATGACTTTGGAAGACATGAGACCAAATAAGGCACAAGGTACAGATACAGGTAACAAACATTTCATCGACATTTCTAAAATCGTTGGAGGAGGAGGCAACAAAATGACTTTTAACGTTGATGTGTAGAACGTATGAATCTGGCGATATACCGACAGACTTTCGGGAAACCATCATTCACACAATTCTGGAGAGAGCAAGAGCCGCCAAGTGCGTGAGTTATAGCTCCATCTGCTTAACAGCTTATGCATCCAAGTTTCTGACTAGAATAACATACAGAAGGATAGAAAATGAAACTGAGGATGTGTTAGATGATGGCAATAGGAAACGAAAAGGCATCAGAGTGGCGGAAAAGGAAGCATGGCCGAGGAAGATCGAGACACGCTCGTAGGATTTGTCGACTTGGAAACAGCGTTCGAAACTCTGAGAAAAATTGAAGTTAGCTATAGGGAAAGAAGTATAATACATAATATGTACAAGAACCAAGAGCGAATAATAGGAGTGGGAGACAAACAGCGACGTTCTCGTATTGTATTGTATTGATTATATTGTATTGTAATGTATTGATTGTGTAACACAGGGATATAGTGTGGTGTAACGACGTATTAGGTTTTCGTTTGATATATGACCATGTGCAGACTTCGTCACCTACGTCAGTTACAACCCACTTCAAAAATGATTCATATTCTTTTTAAATTGTCATAGAATGGTTCTTGAACGAAACTGTAAAACATCAGTTGAGTCGTGTGCAGAGAATTACATCACTTGGGCCAATTGGTTTTCGTAACTTTTTCGAATTTAAATTTCGTTTGTTTCTCCTCAGAAAATTATATCGACACACGTTATCTTGATCTAATCGATATCAGAATCTCACATTAAATAAACTTTTTAGATTCAAAGTTTCGGCCAACGCCGTCTAAATCAATAATCTTGTCAAATATATTATTAATCCGTTCACATAACTCTTCATAAATAAATCTTCAAGACACGTGTTTCAACTTGAGTAGCATACACTATTTTATTAGCTTACTACACATACAGATGTGAACTTGAG
The DNA here is from genome assembly GCF_023864345.2 of Schistocerca serialis cubense. Taxonomy (NCBI): domain Eukaryota; kingdom Metazoa; phylum Arthropoda; class Insecta; order Orthoptera; family Acrididae; genus Schistocerca; species Schistocerca serialis. Next base: position 232,114,198 of record NC_064645.1, read on the forward strand.
CGTTGACAGACAGTGACTAACATTTCAATAAGATTAAGATCTATATGATGTCATTGTTGTACAAAAAGAGTATAAACTTCATTTTTAATTTTTTAGAAGCACGACGCAACAACTCGGTTCCAGGATCTTCTGTTGCTCCTTGGCTGTCGACCCGCGACGTATAGCGGCCAGCAATTTCCTCTCTGGTCGCGGCAACGAAGATGCTGTCCCCGTTCGTTGCGCCGACCTCTCCGTACATGAAACACATAAAAAAATACAAACTTTTAGATAATTCACATTTATTACAAATAATAAGAAAACACATAAACAAAACTAAATTAAACTTATAGTCACCTGCAAACTGGGCTGACTTTGGTGGATGGGTTACGCTTAATTTCGTCCCACTACATACCCCACCCACAAGCTCAGTTTGTCAGGTTTTAACCGGAATTAAAACTGTTCAATATACAATATTTAACTGTTAATACATTTTCCTCACATTTTACGTAACCTGGAGTCCTTGCTATTAGATAGATTTAATCCTTTTAATACGATATCGTTGTGACTATTTGTCATTTACTCTTAATTGTGCTCTTATGGTAATTCGTAACCGAATATAGGGAGATTGCTCCTCTTCAGTTAATAGTTGCTAATAAATACTAATTTAGTACGTTCTTTAACGTTGTACATTAGGACAGAGCGTTCAAATTGTGATAGATTAGTTTCAGTTTCATTTATTTACAAGAGTTATTCTTTTCAAGTATGTATATTACTAATAAGTTTCTCACAATAACTAATAGTACTATTTACTTTACGTCATTCTCTTCCCTATTGCCTTATTTATGCCTGAGGTCAAGAAGAAATCAAGCAAAACTTTCTTTAGAATCTCGGCACGGCTTTCTTTACCTTCGGACACCTTGTTGGGTAATGGCCATTTATTTAGGAGAAACAAGCGAGAGAGCCCCGTTTGGCGTGTTCTATATTAACACTATTACAAACCTCTATTAAAGGCACTCTGCTATGTTCTCGTGAGCCATATAGCTCTGGACGCCCATGGTCCCTAAAACTATTAACCATCCCCTTTGGTTCCTACTATCCGAGTAAATTTAAAATACGCAAAATTCCTTTAGACCTAAGAGAAAAATTTCCTCCATATAAATCCCCCTTTTGGTTATCTTTCTCTTTTTGAAGTACCAGTAGATTATTGTAGAACACATGTTTAAGCTTTCCGTCATTTATTTAAAATAACACGTAACTATCACGAAAAACTTCACATGAATAAACTATGAACGCTCTTCCGTGTGTAACATATACTAAATATTAACTTATTTAGGAATGAAGGGTTTCATTTGATCAACACTATATAATCCTTTAATTACACCTGATGAAGGTTCCATAAGAAGTAATGCTTTGGGATGTACAATCTTATGTACAACATATGGACCTTCAAAGATCAAGAAGAATTTTCTACATTCCTTACCGATCTTAGAACTTTTAGGATGAGATCGTACTAACACAAGATCTCCTACCTGAAATGAGGGTTCTATAGCCTGTTGATTATAACTTTTAATTCTCCGTTCGGCATTTTTTACAATCTGTTCGCAAACTTTTTCGTCTGGGATACATTGTTGGATCTCATTTACTGGTGGCCAAGGTAAAGCAGCTAGTAAAGGCTCACCTATAATTCGTTTGCCTAAAATTTCTATAGGTGATAATCCTGTCGTTAGGTGAGGCAATACATTTAATATCTTTTCGAATTCAGGCATTAGTTTGGCCCACCGAGTATGTTTATGTGCACAATAAGTTCTACATAATCGTCCTAATTCTTTCATGACTCTTTCTACTAAATTACTTTGAGGGTGATATTTCGAAATTAAGATATGTTTGATTCCATATTGTCTTATCATATCTTGAAATCTTTGACTAATAAAGGCACTACCGTTGTCAGACATAAGTCGTTTAGGAATGCCCCAGTTAACAAAGTAATTTCGGGTGAGGCAGCGTATAACGCTTGCTGTATTCGCTCGTTTCAAAGTATACAGTTTCACTTGTTTGGACCAACATTCCATTACAACAAACACATATGTTAATCCTCCTGAACTCCGAGGCAGAGGGCCGAAAAAATCTAATGATAGTAGATCCCACAAACCTCGAGGAATTACAGCATATAATTTATAACGCTTGGATTTGTTATTAACTTTAACCTTTTGACAGGTTTCACAAGCCCTAATAATACTTCTCACAATACGTGACATATTTTTGAAATAACAATACTTCATTAGATGTTTAATACATTTATGAATTCCAAAATGCCCGTAACCTTCATGAATATAAGTAATTAACTCGTCCACAACAGTTTTCGGAATGCAGATTTTCCATCTCTGGTGTTCCCTCTGTGCTTTCCAATACAACAAGTCGTTAAAATATAACCACACACCCCGGGTGTTAACTGCTTCGTCCCCATTATTAAGGTTTTGTATAATTCGTAGAATAACATTTTTCTTTCCTTTATGTAATACGGTAACCTACTACTTAGGACTCGTATTAGATGACTTTCAATTAATTTAGCACGGTTTAAATTCCATTCAAAATAATTCCTATAACCTCTCCACCGTTTAGAATATGGAGGAGGGGCTAACAACTCTAAAGTTAAGTGTTGTTGTTTTCGTCTTGACCAATAATTTTGTTTAAACTGCTTAACAAAATCATCCCAATCCCTGAATTCATTTCTATGCAGTACTGCCCATTCCGCAGCTTCTGCTTCTAAATGTCCTATTACAAATTGAATGCGTTTTTCATTACTCCATTTAGGAGATAATGATGTTTCAGAAGCTTTTATAAAGATTATAGGGTGAAGTTCGCCTCCTGGTTTGAATACAGGAAATCGACTTGCTACATTTGAATTTGTCGTTATGTCATCCAGACATTCTGCGAGAGAAATAGTCGGATTTTGTTTAGATTGCAGAGACGGAGTTGCATCGGATTGGCTTGCCGTGATTGCTTTATTCATATTGTTGTCGTCCGTGCTAGCAAATTCGATGCGACTGTTGTCTCTGATTACGTTATTACCTCTGCTACCTGAAATGTTCTCGTTATTATCTAATTCCGATAACCGTTTAGTAATTTCCTGTATCCGCATTTCTGTATTGGATACGCGATTAGCTAATATCGATTCTTCACTGTGCTCACGATGTGAACGCTCTGTACCTTCATCAATGTTATTATCTTTGGCAGTCTCAAGGTTACTGCATATTTCAGTAATTAAAAATTTCATGTTTTCGATTTCGGTATGGTCCTTTTCTACTTGATGGGTTAATGTCTCTAATTCTACATTATCTATTGAAGAAATCTCTACAGGTTTGGTAGAGACCTCTTTAATAGATTTCAATAATTCTCTGCGAACAGTTTCTGTCTGCATAGAAAATTCATCTCGTAACATATCGTTATTTTTCTGTATTTCATTTACAACTAAGATATGGATACTATCTAGTCTCTCGGTTAAGTCAGTGATATCGTTTCGCATGTGAGCTTTTTCCTCGCGCGATTCCTGGATATGTTCTTCTAACCTTTTACAATTATCAGCAATCTTATTACTAAGTCCTACTAATTTTTCCTGCATTTCAACTTTAGAAGACTCTATTTTATCACTTAATTCTCGACTGGTTTCATTAAGATATTCCTGCAACCTGTCTGTTGATTTTGTTAGCTCCCCTTTAAGTCTAGCAGTAGATTCCTAGTTAGACTGTTTTAATTCCTGTTTTAGTTCCTCTTTTAATCTAGCAGTAGATTCCTCGTTAGATTGTTTTAATTTAGCGATCGCCCTAAAAAGGGCTCTCATGCTCCTATCGGACATAGATTGCTCTTCGTCTGACATTTCACTTCCCGACATTATTGTAAGATATTAACTATTTACACACGCAGACTTGTAATCAACAATCCTGTAAAAGCACACTCCCTATGTACAACACTCCACTTCCAACTTGAAACAAACTCACCGGACACTAATATTGTAATTTGTAGTTCTCGATGATTAGTGTGCTGCTATGGGCTGCAGATGTAACAGCCGTCGATGCAGCCGCTGAGATGCTGCGACCCCGCTTCCGCAATCGGCAGGACGCTGAGTCGAACACCGGAAACGTCGCTAGCTGCAACCACGCCCCGCACCGCCGTAGACAGGCGAAGCCCTCAGTAACACCTCTAATACCAGCCGGAGGAACGCCCCGCAGCTGACGTACTGGGCCTATTAGTTTAGGGAGAAATAGGGTTGTCGAGGTTTGCAGCGTTCAACTGCTGCCCAACAGATGCGCCTTCTCGTGGAACAACTGCGTGACCGTACTGCTTGGCTGCGGCTCCGTCAGATGCCCACACCCACGAAGTCGCCGCTGGCTGGTGAAGGCTCCACGAAAACTCGCGTTGACTTCCGAAGGACTCTTGATGCTTTGTTTCGTACCTGTGTGCCTTAGTTGCACACAAGTCCTGTCACGGTCGCCACGGTGTGGTGTAACGACGTATTAGGTTTTCGTTTGATATATGACCATGTGCAGACTTCGTCACCTACGTCAGTTACAACCCACTTCAAAAATGATTCATATTCTTTTTAAATTGTCATAGAATGGTTCTTGAACGAAACTGTAAAACATCAGTTGAGTCGTGTGCAGAGAATTACATCACTTGGGCCAATTGGTTTTCGTAACTTTTTCGAATTTAAATTTCGTTTGTTTCTCCTCAGAAAATTATATCGACACACGTTATCTTGATCTAATCGATATCAGAATCACACATTAAATAAACTTTTTAGATTCAAAGTTTCGGCCAACGCTGTCTGAATCAATAATCTTGTCAAATATATTATTAATCCGTTCACATAACTCTTCATAAATAAATCTTCAAGACACGTGTTTCAACTTTAGTAGCATACACTATTTTATTAGCTTACTACACATACAGATGTGAACTTGAGCGTTGACAGACAGTGACTAACATTTCAATAAGATTAAGATCTATATGATGTCATTGTTGTACAAAAAGAGTATAAACTTCATTTTTAATTTTTTAGAAGCACGACGCAACAACTCGGTTCCAGGATCTTCTGTTGCTCCTTGGCTGTCGACCCGCGACGTATAGCGGCCAGCAATTTCCTCTCTGGTCGCGGCAACGAAGATGCTGTCCCCGTTCGTTGCGCCGACCTCTCCGTACATGAAACACATAAAAAAATACAAACTTTTAGATAATTCACATTTATTACAAATAATAAGAAAACACATAAACAAAACTAAATTAAACTTATAGTCACCTGCAAACTGGGCTGACTTTGGTGGATGGGTTACGCTTAATTTCGTCCCACTACAATAGGCTTTCACCCATAGTATTTAATGTACACATAGAAGATGCAGTTACAGAAACAAAGGGAAAATTCAACATCAGGATTAAAACTCATCGTGAAAGCATATCTAAGGAAAGGTTCTCAGATGACATTGTTATCCTAGGTGAAAGTGAACAAGCATTACAGTATTTATTGACTGAAATGAACAGTCTAATGAGTACTGAAAATCGACCGAGAGTAAATCGAAGAAAGAAAGAAGCGATGAGAAGCTGCATAAATGAGGACAGCGAGAAACCTTACATCAGAATTGGGGATCACGAAGTAGATGCAGGCGAGTACTTCTACTACGTGGGCAGCGAAATAACCGAGCAAGGAGGACATAAAAAGCAGAGTAGCACTGGATGTGGTTCTAGAGAAAAATGAATGTTGAAAATTAGGTGGACGGATAAGAAAGGAACGAGGAGGTTTTTCTGAGAATCGGCGCGGAAAAGAATAGAAGGAAATCGCTGACACGAAGAAGGGACAGGATGATGCGACTCATGTGACTACATTAGCGAATAACTACCATTGTACTATAAGGAACTGTAGAGATTAGAAGCTGTGGGGAAGACAGAGATTGTAATACATTCAGCAAATAACTGAGGACGTAGGTTGTAAATGCTACTCAGAGATGAAAAAGTTGTCTCAAGAGAAGAATTCGTGGTGAACCGGGTCAAAGCGATTATATGTTTGGCGGCTCACGTAAAATGAAAATTAAAAAAAAGTAAAAGTGAAAGAAAATTATACAAGTTGCTTTGCATCCAAAAGAAAAAGTCTCTAGTAAATTAAATACTGTTGTAGGTGTTTAAAATTTTAGATCTTTTCGATTTTGCAGTAATGTAGTTTTTTTGTATTAGATCTGTTAATGAAATTGTGATCTAATATTCTACCACTCAACACCAGTTCCCTATCGGATTTCAAATATGTTCTGTGAAACTTCCGTTGCCTCAAGTCACGTATGAAATATCTAATAATAGTACTTGCCTTATTGCGTCAAACCAAACGTTAATTATACATCATACTGAGTAGATTATGACATTACTTTGAATTTTAAAAATTCGTTAGTAATTACATGAGAACTGAAACTTTAATTTTTGTTACCTCTGTAAGACTGTGGACAGGCAACATACAAATCTGACCGTTTTACCGTTTTAGCTGTTCAGTACTACATTCGTTTGTCCATGAAGCTGTCCATACGTGTGTTCTCGATGCATAAATATTTATCTGGTATTGATGACTGAGCATTTCTGTATCTAATTGATTTTATTTTATTAAAATCTACGCGTTCTCTTATTTGATTCAAACAGTTTATGAGCTATAATCCGTACCTGACGTAGTGGTACTGTTCATGTTCGCCATGATACAAAACGGAGGCTACGTACAGGAGAGAAGTATCATTTTTAGAAAACGTGGGCTACCTCGCAGTCTATCCCCAGTGTGGTCTCGACACCCACATAACTCACGCTCTGAGCGTAATTTATCAATGATATTCCGGACATTGGACTTACGAACTTCCCTTCAATTGCATGAGAGTTGTTATCGACATGACAGATGTCCCTCAGGCATAAGGTGATTTATCTATGTTGCTGCTGACGTAGACAAACTACCTTGCTAGATGAATTCGCCAAAGCCATGCGATGTGTCAGTTCTTGACTCCGTGCGTGGAATAGCCGGCGTACTGTTAATATGTCTAAAGTCAACAGAAAAGTTTTGACGCATGAATTGCTAACAGTAATCAAGAAAAAAGACAAGCTGAGTCATTGTTTACTAATTTTTGCATATTTTGTAGTACAGAACAAATGAAAGTACTAGCACTACTTAGAAACGCAACTAAACACATCATTTTGAAACGTTTGTAGTGTCTCGGAATTAATGTAAGACTATTATTAGTTTTTCTGTTTTCTTAATAATTTCAGGTTGGTAAAATAACGTCAAAATTCAGACGCGATGACTGTGCACACTCGAGAAAGAGTTAAATCATCCAGACTTCTCCTCAGGGATTTATCTTTAAAAAGATCGACACAGTTGATGGCAATATGTCAGTGCGATCAGAACATAAAAAATCAAGAGTCCTGTTCTTCCATACCTATGATATGAGTTCTATCAATTGGACTCAATTATAAAGTAGGCATACACAAATTACATCTTCTGGTGTAAGGTATGTACGAAAACTAAAATTTATATTTTATAGAGTATTGCTAAATGTTCATCAATGGTAAGCGTGAAGCGTCTTTCACTAGTAACCAAAACGTCCTCGAGTCTGGGTTTGAGCCCTCCACCCCGCGTAAATTTTGAACAAAAATTATTGGCCAAAGGCTTTCAGAATAATAATACACCCTCATTCAGCCAACGGCCTTGTCAAAGAGGTTGGAGGAGCGGACAGAGGTTGCGGGCACTCTCTTACCCTTGGGGTTGGAAACTGCCCCGAAGAATCAGCAATGGTCAATGCCATGAGGATAGAGAAGGCAGTGGAAACCAGTGCATTACGGACACGTAATGGTTATTATCAGGAAACGTGGCCTACAATTGAAAAAGTGTCATGATAATGTTTCCAGTGACAAAAGATTCCATACTGGTTCCCCGTTCGCATCTACTGAGGAAGGGGGGGGGGGGATGGGAGGTAGCCAGGCAGGAGGTGGCTATGGGGGGAAGGAGTGAATAACCAACGAAAGGATAACGTTCTACGAGTCAGGCTGCGCGGAACTTTTAATGTTAGAACGGGGTAGTGAAGCTAGAAAACTGAAAACAGAGATGCGTAGGATCAGTCTAGATATAGCGTGGTTCAGTGAAATGAAATGGGAAGAAGACAAGGATTTCTGGTCAAATGAATGAAGAGAAAAGAAAAAAAAACTTGAAACTATCCACCACAGGTAACAGCGTAGACACATTCTGCAAGAGCAGCAAGTTCAATTTATTATGTGGTTACCATCCACGTTGAAAGAACTAACAGGAATCAAACATCAATACCATGAAAATTAAAGTTTGATAAGTAGTTTTAATTTATTTAAAAAGTTAGATAAAAACACTTACATCTTCCTTCCAATTAACTTCAACCGCCAATACTTACTGTTAAAATCTTAGTTAAAAAATTTACGAGTAATGAAAATGGAGTCAAGAGTTGTTGAGCTTGGCAGGTCACAAACAGCAAAGGCCCTTTAGTTACGAGACCCGAAGTAATGATGTAAACAGTACAGCTAACTTAACAACAGCTTGACCTAAATAGAAGAGAATCATATTAGCACAAGGCTCACATTCGGAATTTACCACGGCCGCAATGCTTTACGATATAAGACAAACAGCTAACATTTAGAAACAAGCCTTACAGCCTGTCATCAACACAGTGTCTACAAGCAAATTCTGGTGGTTAATTTATCCACTAAATTATCCACACAAATTATATAGCACTATATCTTTCAGACTCCCCCTTAAGTGAACTGAGAATCCCTAACTTTAGACATAATTTCTAAATTCTAGTTACTAAACATCCACAGAATTACTATATACATCTACAAATATATTATCCAGTTCTGTATTCTCAGGGCAGTGATTTTCTCCTCACTTCAAACAACCACTAGCAATATTAATAGTCAAAAACTACTCTGAACTTTTATGTAATACCAAAACCGGTTCTGTACAGGGTGAAAATTATCGAACTATATGAAAAAAGTAAATTATTTACAAATTACAACGTGTACACACTTTATTCAGCATTTAAACATCACTACAGATATTCACATGTTCGCTATGCCTATCATCATTGGTGATGATTTGGCGCAGACGAATAGCGAAATTCTGCATGACCCGCCGAAGGGTCGGAACGTCAGTGCTGTCGACGGCCTCCTGAATTGCTTGTTTTCAGCTCAGCAATGATTTTGGGGTTGTTGCTGTGCACCTTGTCTTTAATGTAGTCCCAGAGAAAGGAGTGTTCGGGTCCGGAGAATATGGCTGCCAATCTAAACCCATGCCAGTGGCCTCTGAGTATCTCAGAGCCAGAATGGGGTCCCAGAGTGCTCCGCCAGGACATCATTCTCCTGCTTCGATGGGGTTGACCTCCGTCTGGCATGAACCACATCGTGTGAAATCCGAACCACTTTGGATAATGGGGATGAAATCATCTTTCAAAACCTTCACGTACAGTTTGGTAGCCACCGTGCCATCAAGGAATACCACACCGATTACTGCGTACTAGACAAAGCACAACACACAGTCACCCGTTGTGGGCGAAGAGACTTCTTGATCGCGAGATACGGATTCTGAATCCCCCAAATGCGCAAATTTTGCTTATTGACGACCCCATCTAAATGAAAGTACGCTTCGCCTAAAACCAAACCATATCCACATCAAATTCCAGTTCGTCAGTTCTGTGAACAATAGTGTTAGCGAAACACAAACACTGTTCCATGGCCCTGGGGCTTAAATGCTGATGCGTTTGTATTTTGTATGGGAAGAGATGCAGTTCTTCAACAACAATTTGTCGCAGTGTCTTCCGGCTCATTCCCACTTGTTGTGCAGCTCGTCTGATCGATTTCCTGGGACTAGTTTGAAACACAGCGCGTGTCTTGTCGATGTTTTCTTTTGTTTCGGTCGTTTCGGTGACTTTTTCACTTGAAAATAGCCGACAACAACTGGGGCATACTAATTTCCATCTGGCACCGTGGCCAAACGTGCATTTGGAACGTCCTAACGCAATCCGTTCGGAAGTAATGACGATTTTATTTGATATATTTCAATAATTGTCACTCTATTTATATGCATCGCAGTATTGTATTCCCACGACAGCGCTTTTCACCTCACGTCTAACAACCACTAGTAATAATAATATTCAAAAACAACCCCTAACGTAGATTTTTTATCAACACCGTCTTCCTTTAAGATATTAAACTCCGATGCTTGTAGAGAGTAGACTCAACATGAAGATCTCACCTCCACAGCAGTACGCATCTTTTGCCCTTAACATGACTGACAGACTTCTGTAAAATCTTCGATGGCCCCACAAATCATAAAACAAAAGACTATGCCCGCGTCACAACTAGTACCGCGCAAAATGATTTCAACGCCTTAAACAGCGCGTAGCATACACGTTTGATGATCAGATATGCAATAGCAAGACGGCTCAGTCTCCAGTCTGCAACAGCAGAGGCACGGGAAGGTAGCAAGCACCGCACTATTCCCAGGACAGGCTACAGCGGGCGTAGGAAAGCGCAAACAGCCCCTCCAACAGCGACTGCTTCAACTTCGTCTCCACTACTAAAATCCAGTTCCACCACAAGGAAGACCCAACGCAGCGTCGTCCGCCACTGCTCTTCCGCTATCCCATATCTCTTCAACAATCCTCCGTACCAACGCATAACCCGCGGCCCGTCACGCCTGATTTCAAGCAGCGCCCAACCAATCCCAGTGCTCTTCGCCAAATCTCAGCGCTCGGGCAGATACACTAAAAGCGTGACAAGAACATCGCAGGGTGTTACAGATAAAGCGTAATATCAACAACAGCAGAAAATGGTATACCTTTAGTAGGATCCGTTATGGATTGTACGGTAAGTCAGCGAGTTAAGTTCCTACGAACAGTTCGATGATAGGGTTGCTCTCGTCAGAATCCACAGCGAACCAACACTAACCGCAACGCTTAAGGTACACATACCGACGTTGCAAGCCGAAGATGAAGAGACAGAGAATGTATATGATAGTACTGAACGGTTGATTCAGAAGTGATGGCGAGATGAAAATCTAGTAGCCACTGGGGATTGGAATGCTGTTGTAGGTGAAGAATTAGAAGAAAGGATTACGGGACAGAAGTGGCTTGTTACTAGAAGTGAGAGAGAAATACTCGTAGAGTTCTGCAATAAATATCAGCAATTGCGAATACTCTGTTCATGAATCACAAGAGAAGGAGCAATGTGGAAAGAAATGCAATACGAAAATTCAAAGGAAAGAAGAAATACGCTTGAAGTTCTCTGAGGTTACAGATATTTCGATAATGAGCAACTCAGAAGGCAAATCAGTTGAAGAGGAATAGACATATCTAAAGCGAGCAATCGCAGTGGTCGGAAAGTAAAACATAGGTACAAAAAGTTAACTCTGAAGCAAACATGCGTAACAGAAGAAATTATTGATCTGATCGATGAAATAAGATAGTACACAATTTTCAGGAATATTCAGGAATGCGGAAATACAAATCACTCAGAAATGAAAGAAATAGGAGCGAAACGGTTGCATGAGAAATATGAAGAAATCTAAAAGGAAATAATTGTCTGAAGGACCGACTTAGCATATAGAAAAGTGAAAACGACTGGTGAAATTAAAAAACAATAGTGGCAACATTTAAAATAAAAGCAGAGGAGAGAGATGATAGGTGAAAAGCGTGTATTAAAGGCCTCTATGATGGGGAAGACTTGACTGATGATGTGTTGAAAAAGAAACTAGAGTCGAGATAGGGGATACAGTATTAGAATTTGAATGAGTTTTGGTCGACTTGAGAATGAATAAGGCAGAAGAGATAAACAACATTCCATCAAGATTTCTAATCATTAGGTGAAATGGCAAGAAAACGAATTTTCACGTTAGTGTGTAAAATGAATGTGTCTGGCGATATATCATCTGACTTTCGGAAAATCATCATTCACAGAATTCCGAAGACTGCATGACTCGACAACTGTCAGAATTATCACCCAATGAGCTTCGCAGGCCATGCATCCGAGTTGCTGACAACCATAATACACAGAAGAATAGGAAAAACAATTGAGCATATGTTAAACGACGATCAATTTGGCATTAGGAAAGGTAAAGGCACCAGAGAGGCTGTTCTTACTTTCCGATTGCTAATGTAAGCAAGACTAGATAACAAGACACGTTTCTAGGATTTATTAACCTAGAAAAACCGTCCGAATATGTAAAATTGTGCAAGATGTCCGAATTTCAGAGGAAAATAGGGCAAGCTTTAGGGAAGGAAGAGTAAGATATAATATGTTCAACAGCCAAGAGTGAACAACAAGGTAGAAGACAAAGAACGAAGTGTGCGGATTAACAAGGGTGTAAGGAAGTGATGTAGTCTTTCACCCTTAGTGTTCAGTCTATACATCTAAGAAGCAAAATCCGAAATAAATGTAAGACTCAACTGTGGAATTCATATTTAAGATCCAGGGATATCAATGATTCGATCCGCTTATGAGGTTGGCATCCTCAGCGAAATCGAAGAAGAATTGTATGAGTGTTGAATGAAATGAACAATCTAGTTGGTACAGAATATGAACTGAGAGTAAATCGAAGGACGATGAACGAAAAGACAAGTAAGAGATATAGGTACAGCGAGACACTTAACATCAGGGTTGGTGAACACGAAATAGATGAAGGTAAGCTATGCAGCTGAATAACCAATGATGGGTGGGGTAAAGAGGACATAAAAAGCAGACTAGCACTGGGAAAAAGGGATTTCGGCCAAGAGAAGTCCACTAGTGTCAATTATAAGCTTTAATTTCAGGAAGAAATTTCCGAGATTGTAGGTTTGAAACACAGCATTGTATAGTGGTGAAACAACGGCTGTGGAATCACCGGAAAATATGAGAATCTAAACATTTGTAACGTAGTGTTACAGAAGAATGTTGAAATTTAGGTGGACTGATTAGGTAAGAAATAACGAGGTTCTCTAGAGAATCGGTGAGGAAAGGAATATAGGGAAAACACAGGCAACAAGAAGCTACAGGACGTTAGGACATCTGTTAAGTCGTCAAGAAATAAGTCTTATCGTACTAGAAAGATCTGTACTTGCAAGACACTGTAGAAGATAACGGAGAATGGAATATATCCTTCAGATATTTGACGTCGTAGTTTGCAAGTGTAACTGTGAGATGAAGAGTGTGGCAAAGCAGTGGAATTCCTCGGAAGCCGCAGCAAACCAGAAAGCAAAAAAATGGCTCGGAGCACTATGGGACTTAACTGCTGTGGTCATCAGTCCCCTAGAACTTAGAACTACTTAAACCTAACTAACTCAAGGACATCACACACATCCATGCCCGAGGCAGGAGTCGAACCTGCGACCATAGCGGTCGTGCGGGTCCAGACTGTAGCGCCTAGAACCGCTCGGCCACTCCGGCCGGCACCAGAAAGCAGATTGCTGTCTCAAATAAATATTTTACTGTCATTCCTATTTATGTGACATTCTGATTATTCTTTCCATTGTACGCCATGACACATTCAAGATATATCATCCACATAATTCTGAATATACCAAGATCAAATAAGAGCGAAAACTATCGTAAAATCAGATTAACAGCCTTTGCATGCATGTTCTTAGCAACAATAAAACACAGAAAATAGGAAAATAAAATAAAAGATGTGATACATAATGTAGTTTAGCCTTAGGAAAGTTACAGGGGCCAGAGATAAATCTGTGCCGTTGCGTTTGGTAATGGAAGCACGACTCATGAAAAATCAACACATGTTCGTAGAATTTGTGGACCTAGGAAAAGCATTCGAACAGTAGAATTGTCAAGATGTTCATAATTCTCAGAAAAGTATGTATGCTACAGGTAATGTACAATGTGTAAAAAAGGGAACACTAAGAATTAAACACGACCGACGATGTGGTCTGTTTATAACAGGGTCTAATACGGAAATGAAAACGTCCACCATAATTGTTCAGTCAACACCGAAGGAGCGATAACGGAAATAAAATAAAGGGTTCCGGAGTAGGATTAAAATACAAGGTCAATGGATATCAATAACAGATGTTGCTGATCGCATTGAGGAAAAATTGCCGGATCTGTTGAATAGAATAAACAGTATAATAAAAACAGAGTTTTTATGAGTGTAAACCGAAGAAAGGCTGCAGCAATGAGTAGTAGCAGAAATTACGTCAGTGAGTAAGTTAACCTCAAAACTGGTGACCATATGGAAGACAGAGTGAACGAATTCTGCGATCGTGCAAGTAAAGTAACACGTGATTTAGAAATCAAGGAGGACATAAGAGTCCAACACAAGACAATCCCGAACAACAGAAATCTACTCGTATGAGACAACGGCTTTAGTTTCAGGAGAAAGCGCTTTTGGATCGCACATAGTGTGAAAGTGAAACATGGAGAGTAGAAAAAGAGTAAAAGAACACAAGCGTCTGAGATATGGTGCAACAACAGAAAGTTGAGAATCAGGTGGACTGACAGGATTCTCCGCAAAATTTGTGAGAAAAGGAACATATGAAGAGCGACAGGAAGAAAGAATAGAGTGACAGGTCATGTGTTAAGACATCAGTGAATAACTACCACTACATTGTAAGGAGTTGTAGAGGACTAAGGCATTGAAATACATCCAAAAAAATAATTAAAGATGACGGGTGCCAGTTCTACTCTGAAATGAAGATGATGGCACAGGAGAGGCAGTCGTTGTGGGCTGCATCGAACCAGTGAAGGGGACGATGCAGCCCCCACCCCACCCCCAACCGCCAAAGGAAAATAAAACTTTGCTAGCAACGAGAAAGTCACATGAGGTAGCGCTAACAAAAAATCGAACAAGTACAAATTGTAGCCTTACGGCTAGAAGCATTGTTCGAGTTAGTAACAGACCGCCCAGCTGTTATCGTGAGCCACAAAACATAGATTATCTACATCAATTTGGTCGCCGACGGTGAAGACAGTCAGCTAAATACCGCTACCCACAAATAACCGCTGGTTGGTACCTCAATAAGAATGCCTTACAACAGCGCGTCGTCCCTTTGGAGTCAATGGCACGGCTGTGTTGACGAAAATAATAAACAAATATATCTACACGAGCACGTCAGCCTGTAGACATCCAATATACCCAACGTTGTCTTGCGTGGAAAGTGAAGACTTTAAATGGAACCTGGATCACTGACGTGGAGATTTCTTCACACGCGCTTCTATTATTTGTCATTGTTTGATCACCGTAGAAGTGTGTACGGGCAACCAGATCCTGACACGATCTCGGGCATGAACTCCCACTGATTCAGCAAGTAGATATGGGGTTCATGTTTTGTGCCGATAACATGCACGGATCGGAGTAGAAAAGTGTGTCTGTTCATTTTCTGAAGTAGTGATACGTTGTTTCACTAGGTGTTGCACTGTCGTGATCTACCCTTACCGCAGTGATCGAAGACTAACCCAGGAAAAGTAATTAAGGGAGTTATTGTTTCGCTCTATGATATGAATAATCATTGTGACGAAGCGGCCAGTCTGCCAATTCGGCAAATAACTAAAAAAAAAAAAAAAAAAAAAAAAATTCGACGAGAAAGTGAGGTACACAATCAGCCCATTAGTGAGAAAATGTTGCTACGAAAGAGCCTGGCAAATAAGACAACATCAGGTGTTTAACTAGATGACCCGTTACAACATAATGAAATAAATGCTAATGCTGCTATTAATACAAAGTCAATGAAAGAAAAATTCTAGTTAAAAGCTTTGATTTTAAACCAATTGACTGTAGCCCATAATACCTTTATATCGAAGGTGAAGTACGTAGTGTTCACAAGAAGCTTCCGATGTCAGTACGAATGACAATTAATAATAGGCTAAAGCGCAAATTTCTGCAAATGTCAATGCTGGGCCATCAACAATCGCCAGCGTGCGAAGCATTGAACGAAACATCATCAACATGGGCTTTCGGAGCCGTAACACCACTCGTGTGCCCTTGACGACTACATGACTCAAGGCTTTACGCCTCACCTAGGCCCGTCAACACCGACACTGGACTGTTGGTGACTGGAAGCAGTTGCCTGGTTGGACGGGTCTCGTTTCAAATTGTATCGAGCGGATGGACGTGTACAGGTATAGAGACAACACAATGCGACACCCCACACTTCCAGAATTGCTACAGTGAAGCTCCAGTAACACTCTCCTGAGTTTAGCCACTTCTACTGGCCACCAAACTCCCCAGACATGAACATTATTTAGCACACCAGGTATGCCTTGCCACTCGCTGTTCACGAAAGATCTCCATCCCCTCGTACTCTTACGGATTTATGGACACCCCTGCAGGATTCATGGTTACAGGATGAGATTTTCACTCTGCAGCGGAGTGTGCGCTGATATGAAACTTCCTGGCAGATTAAAACTTTGCGCCGGACCGAGACTCGAACTCGGGACCTTTACCTTTCGCGGGCAAGTGCGGACAAGTTTTAACAGATGTCCTACCATCCTTCGCTTCCTGTTGACAGTGTTTTCCATATATTCCTTACCTCGTCGATTCTCCGAAGAACCTCCTCTTTCCTTAACTTATCAGTCCACCTAATTTTCAACATTCTTCTGTAGTGCTACATCTCAAAGTTTCAGTTTTCAGCGGCCTGTGGTTCATTACCTTACACTGCAGTTCCAGTCGTACATTCTCAGTAATTTCTTCCTGAAGACAAGGCTTATATATGATTGTGGTAGACTTCTCTTGGCCAGGAATGTCCCTTCGGCCAGTGCTACTTTGCTTTTGTTCTCCTTACTCCGCCCAATATGAGGTATTTAGACGCCTAGATTTTGGAATTCCTTCTCTTCATCTCCTCGTGATCATTTATCCTCATGATAAGTTTATCGCTGTTCTCATTTCTCTTACTTCTCTTTACGTTCACCTTCCTTCGATATACTCTCAGTCCATATTGTTTGCTCATTAGATTGTCAATTTCATTCAGAAGATGCTGTCATCGTACATCGATTTCGTTGAGGCTAGCGACGCTATCATTCAATCTTATCTTTGATATCCTTACACCGTCAATATTAGTTCCACCCTTGAACCTTGTGTATTGTGTACTGTGTGTGAATTGAACTGGTGGGGACATAGAAACGATGGAGAGGCTTCAAACCGCAGTAGCCCTCAGTGGTTCACAGCCCCACAACTGTCCACAGCAGTGACATCCACTCAGATGCCGCGCCACACCGAACCCAGGGTTATACTCTGGAACCTAACTTCTGTCTCCATATTTCATTACAATAAAGCTCACATATAGGCCTTTACGGCAGAATATTTAGAAGTTAAATCAAGTAATTTATTTCCTTAAAATGGGAAAGGCGAAAATTAACGTAAAGCAGGAAAGCCTCTAAGGTGGACACTTATACAATAGCAACAGCGGACACGACTCACTCACAGCCAGAAAGCACACTCAGAGTCATAAGAGCAACAAGTTCTCACTGCCGGCAGCCGTCGAAATGTAAGGGTCGTACTTCACAAGACTCTGTGGCGTTGCTAACGAACACCATACAGGTCACACAGGCTACAGAAACACAAATTGCATGACCCACCAGTATCAACGTCTTAAGATATAACGACTACAAGCCCCAAAAACAATCAACAAATAAGGTGGCAAACATCATTCGCAAAGAAACCTGCCTACTGAAAATAAATCCTATTTCACAGGTAAGGGAGTACAAAAATGTAATAATTAACGCCTCCCCAAACAATTTAGGTAAACTTTACACCAAATCTGCATCGCCTGCTTCAGTCACACAGGTAGAACAAATAAATGATGAAGTTTACCCCTCCAGATCAATACCTAAGGAGTAGGCATTAAATACAAAGTTTCTTTGAATCAGTCTTCAGGCTTATATGCGATTGCCGTCTTTCTCGGCGTATTCCAATGATGAATTCTTCTCGGATTATCAGCCGAGTGGTGGTGTCGTCTTGTCGCAACGTTTCAATGAGTTTCGTACCCATCATCTTTTGGCGAAGACGCCACAACTCGGCTGATAACCCAAGAAGACTGCATCATCAGTCTTGAGGATTGACAACATTTGAAACTTATTTTCAAAATACAAATATCGATAGATAGAATTCCCCTTCAGATAATTAGCAAGCAAAATTACAAACCTTAGAAAACGTAAAAGAATCTCAAACTCAATGAACAATAACTATGCAACACGGCTCATGACCAAGTTAAATAAATTTAGTTAAGAATTTCATTAAGAACTAAAACTGAAACAGCAAGTTGTCGTACTCATGAGGCGATGGTTAAGTTTCACTAGTAAACAACTGATTTTGAAAGTGCTGCACGCCTTACGGTCTTGATAATCTACAGCATGTAAAGGTCTCAGTAGTACAGTTTATGGCCAAAGTGGTGGCAGTTAATAATTTACATCCACCATTTCCACCAATGAAATAAATGCAAAGGTAGAACACATTGTGGCCAAAGGTAATCACAATAAATTAAAATGTTGCAGAGATCCTAAAGATATCAACAACAGAGACACAGATGTCAGAGTGCAAACATTACTGACCGCCAAATTTGCCAGTATTGGTCGTTCCACACACTGAAACAGTGACTGCAAAACTGTAAGCGTCCAGGTCCACAAATCTTGCAAAAACGAGGAAGTGCAAATCTACTAAAGGCGTTAGGGGGACACCAGCGATACAGCAGTGTGATTGTCACTACCCTAGAGAAAGAACAGAACTAAATGCCGAATGAATCATTGCGCACAAAAACCCACACGTTATACCGTTATGCGGGTTCCCTCCCACCCGTTCCCACCTCACAACCCACTGCTGGCCTATTTCAAAATTCTCTGAGCCAGCGATCATCTACGAAAACTGCAAGCAAAATTCACGCCGCCTGTCGGGGCGCCAGTGGAAGAAGGCACCAGAGCTGCTGAGATAACATGAAATGCAGCTTCTACGGCTCAACCTCCCCCACCCAATCCCAAAACACCCCTTACAGAACGGACGACCAAATGCGGAACTAATTAACCCACTTCACTTGACGGACTTTAAACTTAAAAGTTTTATCCATTGTATGATTACGAAAAAGCAAATTAACACTAATCAGCACACTGCAAATAGAACAAAGTCCTACAGATCGAGGGACTAGTTTCCTTGTCACACCATTACGCTGTCTTCCATCATCATTAAAATTTAGGAGTAAAGCCTTATGCCAACACTGGCTCGAAAGGGTGGCCTCCCTTGATCATAATGTCTCCCCAGACAGCGATGGGCTAACGCTATATACTCCCTAGTCCTATCCTAGTTCTGATTAATAATGTCAGGAGTAATACGCTCAGGGAAAGATCATTTATGGTCCACAAGTTGGCCAGAGGTTAATTAACGGTGTAAGGAAACGTAAGAGCTGTTGGAATCGCCTTACCGGCCAAATGATGCTTATAATTACAGGCGAAATTAGTCCTAGGGAGGGAAATATCCCATTTCGTTGGAGACTCAGCATGATAAATGATCCAAGTGTCATTTGAATTTCAGTTAACGGTCTGACAGAAGGAAGGCTACGGGTCATGGGGAGTGGTCGTAATATGCTAATGGCGATATTAAAGCAAAACTGCGCTCTAGATAAAGGCCCGACATTGCCTCTTACAAGAGAC
The DNA here is from genome assembly GCF_023864345.2 of Schistocerca serialis cubense. Classification (NCBI taxonomy): domain Eukaryota; kingdom Metazoa; phylum Arthropoda; class Insecta; order Orthoptera; family Acrididae; genus Schistocerca; species Schistocerca serialis. The sequence goes on from NC_064645.1 coordinate 232,133,827, forward strand.
TTGTGCAGTCATAACCATAAAACACGTTAGTTAGGCGACGAATAGTTAAGGAAGTCGTGACTCCTCTGCTCGTAATCAGCCAAACAAATCGGGAAAAACCATGCTCTAAAACCAACCTATAACGATTTCCCGCCGTAGTGTGGGGAAGGAGTCGCAAATTTTGCTTAAAAACCTGACGCGATAGACAAAAGCGGAAGCTATGTTTAGAATTAGCATACAAAATTAATCCAAGTACAACTACTTTCAAACAATCATCCGACAAAAGTTTTAAAATAGACTAGTGTAATTCATCCACTGGGCTCTGATCACGTTCGGATTGTAAACGCCTCTTGCGTGGGATGGTGTTAGACTTACCGTTTTTACACAATTCATATTCACTAACTAAACGACGAGTATCCTTACATAGTGAAGGCAGCGTCAGGTGGCAACACATCTTAACCATTGTCTTATAAAGGCGCATTTGGCCGCCCAACAATGAATCACGAAAATAATGAAATACAGAAAGCATAATTTCCATACTAAAACAATTTTAATCTCAGATGATTTACCAACCTCATGACTCAACATAATTTTCTCAACAAATTACTGGGAACCACCTCCACCGGCCGCTGTGACCTAGCGCTTCTCGGCGCTTCAGTCCGGAACCGCGCTGCTGCTGTGGTCGCAGGCAGAAATTCTGCCTTGGGCATGGATGTGTGTGATGCCCTTACGTTAGTTAGGTTTAAGTAGTTCTAAGTCTAGGGGACTGATGAGCTCAGACGTTAAGTCCCATAGTGCGTAGAGCCATTTGAACCATTTTTTGGAACCACCTCCCCGACCAACATACGCTTCCTAACAGGACCAAAACAAGGACCCTGATCTCGTTTAACCTTGAGATCTGTAAAGAGCTGGCGTATCTCGGTTAAGACACTATAAACAGGGCAACTGGTGAATGCAAAACACCCCTTACGTTCCTGAATTCCTTCATCAAACTTGCGCCAAAGCATATCAGCAACCTGATTATTGGAGCCTTTAATGTAATGGACTCGGAAACGTGCTAAAACCCAAAACATGGCCCCGTTGTCAGTCTAAAAATGAAATAAAATTTAAATTTCTCAAGAGCAAATAAGACAGACAACGCCTTACGTTCATAAACGAATATTTCAGCGCAGGACCCACTAATCTTCTTGAGGCAAAAGCCAGAGGCCGCTTTTCACTCGTATCCTCCCGTAAAAGTACAACAGCAACACCAGCATTGGAAGCTTCAGTCTGAATTATACATCTCTTCCCAGAATCCAGAATAGCTAATACCGGAGAGTTAGTAACGGCAGTTTTGAGGGCTTCAATGGAAAATTGCTGACACTCTCCCCAAACAAAATTTTCCCCTTTTCTACGATGCTATTAAGGGGGCAACAAGCAGAGCAAAATTAGAAGGAAACTTCCTAACATAGTTGGCCATACCGATGAATCTGGCCACTCCTTTACTTTTCTTCCGGAGAGTAAGTTTCCTCATATCGGAAGTACGTTATTGATCAAAAAAATGTGTGAATTCATATGGTATATAACTGCCAAGGTCATCAGTTCCTAAGCTTGCACGCTACGTAACCTAAATTATCCTAAGGACAAACACACACACACACACACACACACACACACACACACACACACACACACGCCCGAGGGAGGACTCGAACCTCCGTTATTGACCAGTCTTAATGCAGGCCCTGGAAACCAGGTGACCCAAGAGAGTTATCTGCAGTCTAGCGACAATAACTTCTGATGGCTTAACTGTTAACGCCCCGGGACGAAGGGTCAACATAACCTTCCCAAAATGAGAAAGTCGTACATCAAAGGAGCGACTATAAACAACGACATTATCAAGATAATTATATATTTAATAAATTGAAGTCCCAGAGTCCCGGTAGCCAAGCCAAACGGTACTCGATGAAATTCATAAAGATTCTAATCAGTACCAAATACAGTAACAAGCTTGGACTCGTCACTCAAATCTGGTAGTAAGGTAGCTTGATTCAAATCAAGTACCTTAAAGTAGAAAGCGCCAGCGTACCAAGTGAGACAGTTATGGAGATCAGGGTGGGGAACTGACTCCAAAGTAACCTTTCCATTAAGAGCTATGAAATAAACAACAGGCCTACAGTCCTCGCCATACCCCCTAGGCACCAACTATGGATAATGCAAGTGGAGAAGCTGATGGTCTAATAACTCCATGCCGCAGCGTATCGTCAATCTTTTGCCTCAGTATTTTCATATTAGAGAGTGAGAAATGATAAGGGGCATCACGCACTGAAATATAATCAATCAAACTGATTCTGTATTGAATTTTAATCGGTTACACCCAATTTATTAGTAAGTACACAGGAAAACTGTTCTAAAATACTCATTAACTATTTAGCCTGGCCACCATTGACTAAATTCGAATCACGAGTGGCTTGTTTTTACAGAATTGATATTATTAATGAGATGACAAAGCCAGAAGGCCATTTTCTCAGACGGAAAATTTTTAAAGAGAACGGTGTTACTCGCAAAGTAAGCCCTATTAATGGAATGAAATGTCACCCGAGTAACAAGGCCACTGTGCTGTGACCCAGGTACAAACTACCAAATGGAAAGTCGGAATTAATTACAACTCAGAAGATTTATTCTGAAAACAAGATGAAAGATAACTGAGCGTAATAACTCGTGTCCAGGTGCGTAGCTAAAGTTCATTGACCTCAATCACTATCACAGTAACAGGGTCGCCAGAGGAGACCTACCGTGTACTCCAGGAGGCCCACGAGACGCTCACCCTCCGCCCCCCCACGAAGGTCGCGACGACGCGACTCAATCACGTGGGGCTGCATCCTTATTGGCTCCGTCGACTCTAGCGGTATAAATGCTGCATCTCTTGTGGCGCCCCCACAGTGAGTACTTCGAAGTATGGCGCGCTGCTGGCACTGGAGCGTTGGAACAAGATGCTCGAGAAGCCGGCGGCCGCTTCTTACTTGTGGCGACCACGCTGTATGAACGCACGGCTCAACACACTGACAGTTTGTCACTGACAGATTCTCAATTATCATGAGCTTGACGGGCGAAGAAAAACTGCTAATGGATATCCTAACCACATCTAACCCACCAGAGGCAACTCCCGCCCGTTGGCGAAGCGACATCTTTGGGAGGAGGGGCGTATCGGAGACAATTACCCAAATTAGGAAACTCGAGATACCTAGTGTGGTAAGGCAATGAAATCGAACTTTCGAAATCCAAGAGGCCGCAAACAGTTTCTAGGATGAAGCGAGCGCAAACATATGGAAGAACAAGTTTATCGGAAGCATCAATCCGCGCTCATTGACCGGCAGGTTTACTCAAAAGACTTTTAGCGCGCTTCTGGCAGCACCAGCTGTTAGATCAAGACCCATTCCTAACCCGAATTCACTCTCTAAACGGCTATGGAAACCACACCAAGAGACCAAGTTTTCCGGCTATTTAATTACTGAATGACTGGCAATAATTGTTACGTCGGGTAGAAGGGACTGAATGGGAGCCGTTACCCTGATCGGGTAGCTCACCTGCGATCCTAGGTACTTCCCTAGAAGTAACTAGTTCATTTAATTCAGGAAATGTATTAGGTTTCTGGGAAAAGACAGGCGTGACCGATCTTCCGGTCTCATGCCTTCCAAATTGTAGTAAGTTTCATTTATAAGGCAGAGACAGCAATTGGGCTTTCTCGGTATCCTGAAACAAGGTATCCTGAAACGCTCAAGCTCATATTGAATAACTCTCTCTCGATAATACTAGCCACGAGCTGCCTCGTATTTGTCTCGGGCAACAATGTACTTAACAAGCCCTTCGACAAACGATAAAGTAAAGTAAAGAAAGTATTACAGAATGTGATATTTGCAACGATTCATCATGAAGCTTAAATCGCACAGTCAACCACCATACTTCACTGGCCTCACTCAGTGCATCAATAGGTAACTCAGAAATACCACTAAACAAACACATAAAATGATTGGCTAATGTAGCAAATGAGTCAGAAACCGACCTACCATAGCCTTCGGAATCAACATGTCTTAAACCTTGAGACGTTATCGGCTGACATGTCCTTTTCTACACCACTCACTTCCCTATCCAGACCCAATGAACTGGCACTAACTAAATCTTTCAATTGAACAAGTGACTGCTTAGCAGTCTCCTTTTGCTGATCACTAAGCTCAAGTTGGTTTAAATCAACAAGGCAATTGCTCCAATGCAACAATGCGTGTGAACCCTACACGATTGTCTTGGAGTGGGCTGATTACCTTAAAAAAATTGAATGTTTTGAGACATTTTGTCCAGAGCTGCAAAAGTAGGTAAAAAGGCGGCACATACCTTGCCAATGATGTCAGGATAAATGTCAAGAAGGTTATCCACTGCTGCACATATCCTAGCTGCTAGCTCCGTGATGCCACCTCAAACAGGGACGTGTCACACCCATAATTATTATTCAATATGCTCTTGCTTCAGATTTGATATGCCCAGAAAACCTCTGTGTTATGTGTCCACCTATGGTTCTTTGGAACAACTGAAAGAGTTTAGTATGGTAATTTCAAGTTCCAATAGAAGAAAGATGCTAATAGAGTAGAAGGAGTAGTGAACTCTGCCCCCTCCTGACCTTTATCTGTGCAAAGAATGTAACCACGCTCAGCTACTATTGAAACATCAAGATACAGGTTGAGAATCGGAAAAGAATTACATGAAAGAGTGAGGTCACAATTCTGGCATCATTTGGCCTTTGAACGAATATACTTATTTATAATGAACGTGATAGCACAAAATAAAATACAGAAATCACGAAATATCTCTGGAGATAGTGGATTGTGAAATGAAAATAATCCTTTTAAAATTTTAATCACAGGTTGACATGACTAGACTTTCTGTTCGTGCTACCCCAAGGAATCGGAGACAGCAAGAAACAAAAAAATAAATCATAATACAACCTGCCTTAAATAACGAGTAAGGAAGATATAACTCTAGCACAACGTCTTAAACAGTCACAGCTCTAAGTTAGAAACTGTTAATTTAGAACAAACACCCAACCACGGCTAGTCTGACTGATTTTCTTTCATCCATAGAACGAATATAATGACAAATTAAGCTCAAACAAGCAATAGTGAGTTATACTTAAAAATAGAAATCTAAGGAGCTGACAATGAGAACGGATATTACATTAACATTTTCCTTAGCACACCAAGAATATACGGAAATATTTGTGAATACAAGGGAACTACCCCAAAATTTAATTACAAGACTGATTACATACAGGTCTTTAAGGCAGAATATTTAGAAGCTAAACCAACTACATAATAGCCTTATGAAGGAAAGGCGAAACTTAATTAAAGTACGGAAGACGCCAAGGTGAACAGCTATACTAAAGCAATTGCGAATATGCCCCAATCACAGGTGGATGGCACATGCAGATTCGTAACAGCAACAGACTTCCGGAGCCCGCAACAGTCTAAATGTCGGGCTCGTACTTCTCAAGGCTAAGAGGCGCTGCTAAGAAACACCATACATCTGATATACGAGGGTTGTCCAAAAAGCAAGTTCCGATCGGTCGCGAAATGGACACCACAGTGAAAACCCGATGAAGATTTGCACAGACGTGTTAGGTAGTGCCTCTAATATGACCGTCGATCGCATCAAGATGCTCTTTCCATTTGTGAGCGCACTGTGAGCGAGTAAAGGTGCCTAGAACAACGATGTCTCCCGCCAAGTAGGAGGGCCCGCTGAGAGGTTTCGCCTTGATAATGCAGCCCACCTAACACAACTGCCACGCACTTCCTTCATCATTGCAATTCTCAGCCGCACTCTGCAGGGGCAGTGAAGACGTTCCTGCAGCCTTTTCGATGCGGCATGTTTGATCACCCTCAACACAGCCTTAATTGGCTCATCCTGAGTATCATCTCTGTTCACACGAAACGCTGGATACGAAGACAACACTCTGGCTCAGGCTACCCGCTATAGACCAACATAGAGAGTTATCAGAAAGGACAGGCGGCTCCCTTCTATGAAAAAGGTGTTGGAAAAATATCTAACTCGAAGCAGTGACTATGTAGAGAAGTATCTGGGAAGTGTAGCTAACTCTTGCAAATAAAATGTTTCTTATTTTCACTGAGGTTTCCGTTTGGCGATCGATCTGAACTTCCTTTCCGGACCGCCCTCGTATATAGGCTACAAAGATACAAACTACATGATTAACAATCGCCACCTTCTTAAGCGATCACGACAATAAGTCTCAGTAACAATCATAAAAACAGGTGGCAAAAGTTACTTCCTAAAAAACTGCCTAAAGAAAACAGATCTTAAATCACTGGTAAGATGTCCAAAAATATAATGATTACTGCCTCCCCAAACGATTTAGGTGAACTTTACATCAAAATTGCACTGCCAGGTGCCTACTTGAAACAAACCGATAGAACAAAAAGAAAAAGCTCACACCTCCAAGGGAATATTTAGTGACAAATAACAAACAGTGTTTCCCTGAATAAGTCCTTAGGCTTGGCCACTATACAGAATCTCTTATCAAAATACACATATCAATACAAGGAACTCCCCTTCAAATAATTAAAAGATACAGTTAAAAACCTTAGAAAACGTAAAACAATCTCAAGCTCACTGAACAGAACCTATGCCACACGGATAATGTTCAAGTTAAATGAACTGAGTAAAGATCTTCACTAAACACTAAACCTCAAACAGCAACCTGCCATACACAAGAGGCGAAATTTAAGTTTCACTAGTAAACTACTAAATTTGAAAGTGCTGCACGGCTTATGGACTTGGTAATCCACAGCAAATAAAGGTCTCAGTGGTACACTTAATTGCCACGCTGCGACAGCCAGTAAATTTACATCCAAAATTTGTGCCAATGATATAATGCAAAGGTTCTGCGGGCAAGGCTAACCGCAATATACTGAAATGTTCCAGTGATCCAGAAGGTGCCAACAGCAGAGGCACAGATATCAGAGCGCGAGCAATACTGACCGCAAAATTTTCCAGTAATGGTTCTTGCATACACGGAAAGGACGAACGCAAAACTGCAAGCGTTCAGGTACGCACATCAAGGATAAACAGGGAAGTGTAAATCCACTGATCGCTATAGGATGACACCTTCGATGCAGCAGTGTGATTTCCACAACCCAAAGGAGTGACAAGTCCGTCTCGGCACATACAGAAAAAACAGCTGAATGATCAACTGCGGCCGGCCGGTGTGGCCGAGCGATTCTAGGCGCTTCAGTCTGGAACCACGAGACCACTACGGTCGCAGGTTCGAATCATGCCTCAGGCATGGATGTGTGTGATATCCTTAGGTTAGCTACGTTTAAGTAGTTCTAAGTTCTAGGGTACTGATGACCTCAGATGTTAAGTCCCATAGTGCCCAGAGCCATTTGAACCATTTTTGAAAAACTGCGCGCGAAAACCCACGCGTGATACCCTTGCAGTGTGTCCCTCCTGCCCGTTCTGACTTAACAACCCACTCTCAGAGCCAGCGATGATTTACGAAAACTGAAAGTTAAATTCGCGCTGCCTGTCTGGGCGCAAATAAAGAAAGCACCGGGAAGACAGAGATATAATTAACTGTAACCAACACTGGCATGGTGTTCGCTTTGGTATGTCTCTCCTTTTTCGTACTAGTACGGACGTTACATATTTAGGTCCACTTGATTATTAGGCCCTTTAATCTTAGGCCCTTTACTTTCAGGTCATTTTCTCGTTTCACCTAAAATGCAATGACATGGAGCCCTTGAACTGACTGTTCCAGCTGCATATCATGCATGACCCAGTATAATAAGTGAGTCGCCTTGTTTCGATAATCGGCTCTCTTGGATTTGCAGACACGTTATATGACATTTCTCTCCTCCTCTCATTTTTACGAGGGCTGTTCGGAAGAAAGTTCCGATGGCTCATGAAATGGGAACCACTATCAAAATAAAAAATGTTTAATTTGTAACAGTTTACAACACCCTCCAACTACTTCTCTACACAGTCGCCCATCCTATTTAGACATATTTCTTAGAGTTGTGCCAAGTTCCCTACACCCTTGTCATGGAAGACAACTGCCCTTGCATTCCGCCAATTCTCTACGCTGGTCTTCAGCACGTTCTCTGTGCCAAAACATTGTCTTCGTAGCCAGTCGTTCACGTTAGCAGAGATGAAACTCAGTAGGAGCCAATTACGGGCTGTATAGTGGGCGATCAGACATTTCCCATCGAAAACGCAGCAGGGGTTCAAATGGTTCAAATGGCTCGTACCACTATGCGACTTAACTTCTGAGGTCATCAGTCGCCTAGAACTTAGAACTAATTAAACCTAACTAACCTAAGGATATCACACACATCCATGCCCGAGGCAGGATTCGAACCTGCGACCGTAGCGGTGGCTCGGTTCCAGACTGTAGCGCCTAGAACCACATGGCCACTCCGGCCGGCCGCAGCAGGGGCATCTTCAATGCCCCTGTGGAGTGCAGTCGAGAATTGACACGCAGAAAGAAATGCTTTACAGTTATGGTACCTTGGCTGCATGTCATCAGGTGAAATCACTCACCTGGACCACATACTTGGTGAGAGACATTATTTTCTAGACATCTTTACGTGGTCACTGGGCGCTCAGAATTGAAAAGAGCGACATACCAGAGAGATATCCCACACACCTGCGTAAAGTTTCATCGGATTTTCAATGTGATTTCCATTTCGGAATTAATGGGACCTTAGTTTCCAAATATTCCTCGTCTGTTACAGCAATATACACCTGAAGATCGGGTTCTGACATTCTGCAACTGCTCGTGGTCATTAGTCCAACATAAGGAGTCTCTTTAAATTAATTAACTGCAAAGTAAATTTGTGTTTGTTCCCTAATTTCAGAGGGTAGAGTAACGGCATGACAGTCTTTGTGGGCGACTGAAACGGCCAGGCCCTATGCAGCGCTTTTGCCACAACGGCGGCTGATCGGCGCTGGGTGAGAGGCATCACGTGTTAATGGCGCCGGGACTCTGTCCGGCCTTGACGCTTTCCCGGCTGCAAATTAGTTGCCGGCTATCTTGCCACCTCGGCCTGGGTCTTCCTGCCGGCGGCGCTATTGTCTTTCAGGTGTGACAAAGGGCTGCGGGCGGAGCAGCCGCGCAGGCCTTGGCCGGCCGTCCCGTTCGTAATTAATTGCTGCCGCCCCCTGCCGCCCCCACCTCGCCCCGTCGCTGGCCACCCTACACGACGCGTCATTCTTGGTGCCACGCAGCACCGTGCAACAGGCGGAGGTTGCCAGGGCCCTCTACACTCCACTGCGAACACTCTGTAGACACCGGTTCCACTTCTCTATAGGGGAAAGCAGGGCCAAACCATGTACCTTAACTTTTAATACAGACGAATTATTTTCAGCGGTCAATATGTTAGCAATATGTTAAACAACATAACACTATTCAATAAAAATTTTCTAGGTTTGCTACCGCATTATCACTATATAAAACTACCGACGTTTCGGTCATTATTGTAGGTGACCTTCTTCAGGGTTACCCTAATTAAAGTCACTTGCAACAGAGACAGAATGTAATATATAAGAAACTATCAGCCTCCATTGTGGTAATGAAACCAACCTTCACCTAGGTTTCAGCCCAAGTAATTGAGCCTTTTTCAGAAGATAAACCTGATTCTATAATATGTCTACGAGGGCATGGTCTAGAAATAAATCTAAAACAGCCTGAATAGGCGTAGTCACAGGCCCTCTCAAGACATATTATAGAATCAGATTCATTTTCTGAAGAATGCTCAATTACTTGCGCTGAAACCTAGGTGAATGTTGGTTTCATTAGCGCAATGGGGGCTTCGACGACCAATCCACCTGTCATGAAATACGATACTCAATGCCGCTTCATCTGCACGCGAGCTATGTACCGGAAATCCATCATGTTGGAAGTACATCGCCATTCTGCCATGCAGTGAAACATCTTGTAGTAAGATCGGTAGAACATTACGTAGGAAATCAGCATACATTGCACCATTTAGATTGCCATCCGTAAAATGGGGGCCAATTATCCTTCCTCCCATAATGCCGTACCATACATTAACACTCCAAGGTGGCTAATGTTCCACTTGTCGCAGCCATCGTGGATTTTCCGTTGCCCTATAGTGCATATTATGCCGGTTTTCGTTACCGCTGTTGGTGAATGACCCTTCGTCGCTAAATAGAACGCGTGCAAAAAATCTGTCATCGTCCGTAATTTCTCTTGTGCCCAGTGGCAGAACTGTACACGACGTTCAGCGTCGTCGCCATGCAATTCCTGGTGAATAGAAATATGGTACAGGTGCAATCGATGTTGATGTGGCATTCTCAACAGCGACATTTTTGAGATTCCCGGTTCTCGCGCAATTTCTCTGCTACTGATGTGCGTATTAGCGCGACACCAGTTAAAACACCTGCTTCGGCATCATCATTTGTTGCAGGTCGTGGTTGACGTTTCACATATGGTTGAACACTTCCTGTTTCCTTAAATAACGTAACTATCCGGGGAACGGTCCCGACGCTTGGATGATCTCGTCCAAGGTAGCGAGCAGCATACGTTGCACACGCCCGTTGGGCATTTTGATCACAATAGCCATACATCAACACGTTATCGACCTCTTTTGTAATTGGTAAACGGTCCATTTTAACACGGGTAATGTATCACGAAACAAATACCGTCCGCACTGGCAGAGTGTTACGTGATACCACGTACTTATACGTTTGTGACTATTACAGCGCCATCTATCACAAAGCGAAGAAAGTGGTCCAACTAAAACATTCATATTTCTTTATGTACTATACGAATATGTAATAAAAATGGGGGTTCCTATTTAAAAAAAGAACGCAGTTGATATCTGTTTGACCTATGGCAGCACCATCTAGCGGGCCTACCATAGGGTCATCTCGTTTCCCCCTTCAAACCAGACAAGTTTCATTGTTTCTAGTTTTTTCGTTTGACGCTTATCTCGTGAGATATTTGGTACGGTCAATATCAATGGAACACCCTGTGTATTAGAGTATCACGATTGCTGACCGGGCTGCAATGCTGAAAGTACAAAGAGACAGAATCGACGGTAGTTTTATATATTGACAATGCGGCCACAAAGCCAGAAAAAAATTACTGAAAGTGTCAGTGGCCGCAGAAACCTAAGTTTATGTTCACCTAATATAACACCAGTCCGATTTCAGCTAAAGATAAACACTCATAACATAAAAAATAATAACTTTGCTATGTGCAATTTACCCGGTATCGCCCTTACTGTGGGGTAAAGTACTAGCAAGGGATATCGTGAATCTGTTTTAAGTACCATAACTAATTAATTACAAACATTGTCTAATTTTCAAAATAAAATGTGTCCAGGCTAGAGGGATAGAAAGAGTTTGTTTATACTTCAGTATCTATTAGGGTTTATAGCTTTATTTGTGAAACATATTTATGCATGTTGCTACAGTTCAATTTGAGCACCGTTTGTAGCTCGGCAGATAATCGAAGAGATACTCCACTTATTGCCACATGCTCATAAGCATGAAAGGTGTTACGCCGACTACTGCGGCGTAGATCCGTCATATTAAATATTCCAGATCTCAATCTCTGCTTCAGTATACAATGTTCTTGACAAACCTCCATGCACTGAAATCCAGCAGAGTCAGATCCGATCCAACGCTCAGAAATCCTCCTGTGAAGAAATGTGGTGACATCTCCATGATAGCTGGCAGGTCATCATTCTACATTTTGCTGGAAAATGACGTCAGGAGACCACAGTGGAACTGCATAATTCGCCAATAGATCGAGATAGGTGAGCCCTGTCAATGGCGCACTTGCGCCATGCGACCTCAGCGCTGTTCATGAAATGGTGCGGATCATCTCTTGGTCTCTCTTTCGATTGAATGTTTAAGCGATCAACATAAAACGTCGAGCTCTTTCGTTATAAGGATTTATCTGTGTATACGTCTAGCCCAAGCACCCTGTATTACACTAATATAAAGGAAGTTCTTAATAACTGGAGTTAAAAAAAGCACATTTTACTAACTACGGAAATCACAGATGAAACAGTTGTCTTGTTCTTCAGCACTGAAGCATTGCCCTTGTGCCCAGACACAACAAGACCCTGTACGCACCCCTTCTTCGATGTTAAGCCTGAACATAGCCTATTAAAAAATTCACATACTTCGCATGGCTCTTCTTCGTCTGATGAAGTCGTATAATGTTGTTTTTCATTATTTTATTGAATTATTTCTTGTGTACTTCTCCTAGCTGTCCTCATCTGTTTCTTCGCCTTTATACGAATTGGTCTTTTTGGTTATTCACCATAATAGGTATTAATTTTGAGATTTTTAACCTCTTTCTCTGTCTTGTCTTTCTTCGGCTTCCAATTTGTTTTTATGTTTTTTGGAGAGGAGTTCCGCGTTACTGGTCTGACCTTATTCCTATTAGTGAATTTCTTTGCTTTAAGTAAATCTTAAGAAGCTTTGATGCCACAGTGAATGACGGTGACGTATCAGAAGTTCCAGCAATTAATCCGTCACATGCCACTTCCGATGTCCCAGGAACAGCAACCAACTCATCTTGCAGTTCTGGGAATTTTTCAGTTGTACAGGATTTTGAAACTCTGTTTCGGAGCACATGGGCCTGAAGAGACTTATTTTTCAAAGTCTCAGCTTCTGATACTTCCTCATGTAGTGCTTTTCATTGTGGGTCTTTCCTGGAGCAAAACCGCACCGCTTGAGTTTTGTTCCAATTGGTGTACCTGGTTTTGCCACACAGTACACCACTGGGCAAATACGGAGTTGCAAAATTAACATTCACATTATGTACATCACATAAAAGTTGAAATACACTGAAAAACATCCCTACCCGAAATAATTACTGAGGTATTCCTGACAGGTAAGTTTTCGCTTCAAAACATAACACAAAGAGGCGGCAACACACGTGAAAATTTCAGTAAACACTAAAATGTCCAGAATGAAAAGAGCAAGGTGTTCCCCAATGACGACCTTCTACAACTCTTGGAAATGTTATCAGACCTAATTAGTTTCAGTGACGTGCAGGTATCCAATTTGACCCGCATACCCATATTTACCAAACTCTCCCTTACATTGCTAGCCATTCAAGTAACTATACCAGGAACTATAGCGAAAAAATGTTGTTTTACTTATTTTGCGTATTCAGCAATTTAGAAGAGTGCATAAAAATAAAAAAAATTATTTACACGTACATTTATATCTGTAAGTATCTAAGTTCTACATCTGATCCTAAACCACTGAACAGATTTCAACAGAATTTAGTACACATATCTCTTACTGTCAGGAAAGAATCGCTGTTGATGTAAGACCACGTACCAGCCAACGGGTGGACGTTGGAATGAAATAGGGAATGTATCTCAAGACATCCCAATTCACAGACGTTACGCATCTAGTATTTCAGAATGAGAGCACTTAGTGACTTACAAAGAAGTCTGGATATAGTTTGAAACCTTTCCGAAAGTTTTTCTCGCTGACAATCCTCCCAAAATGATGAAAGGAAAAAGCGTTTTTCACTTACTATATTTTCGCTACTCAAGTTGCAAAACTGCCGCAGCAGTTTATTCAAGACATGTTAGCATATGCCACCGAACGTACCCACGAACTTATGTCATTGTACGACTCTTACTTCTCGAGATAATACGCCGAAAACAATGAGGTGCGTGACAAAACAGCGGGACCATGCATCATCTTATAATACATTACGACCATATTACTACGTTTCTCAGATAGTATAACAATACGCTATTGACTGTACCTGCAAAACTACGATGACGAAACCAAAGCCGTAGGATACCTCTTAGGATCGTGTCAGATCTCCTTTTGTCCGGCATAGCGCAGCAGCTCAACGTGGCATGGACTGAACAAGACGTTGGAAGTCCCCTGCAGAAATATTAAGTTACGCTAGCTCTATAACCGTCCACAATTCCGAAAGTGTTGCCTGTGCAGCTTTTCGTGCACGGAGTGACCTCTCTATTATATCCCCAAAATGTTCGATAGGATTCAGGTTGCACGATCTGGTTGACCAAATTATTCGCCCGAATCGTCCAGAATGTTCTTCAAACCAACCGAGAGCAATGTGGCCAGATGACATGGCGCATTGTCATCAATCAAAATTCTATCGTTGTTTGCGAACGTGAAGTACATGAATGATTAAAAATGGCCTCCAAGTAGCCGAACATTATTGTTTACAGGCAATGATCCATGTAAACATGGCCCACACAATTATGGAGCCACCACCAACTTGCACAGTGCCTTGTTGACAACTTGGGGCCATCGTTTCGTGGGGTCTGCGCCAAAATCGAACCCTACCAATAGCTGTTACCAACTATAATTTGGATTCTTCTCACCATTCCACGGTTGTACAGCCGTCTACGGTTGAACGGGCTTGGACACTAGCCCAGGAGAGTTGCTGCAGGGGATGTCGGGCTGTTACCAAACGCAGTCTCGTTGGTCGTCTGTTGCCATAACGCATTAAACTCAAATTTCGCCGCACTTTGCCAACGGATACGTTCGTCGCACGTCCCACATTGATGTCGGCGGCTATGTCAGGCATTGCTGCTTGTCTGTCAGCCCTCACTATGCGAACGCCGGTACTCTCGATCATTAAAAGAAGGCCGTCGGTCACTTGCGTTGTCCGTATGGGAGGCAATGCCGGAAATTCGATATTCAGGGCACACTCTTGAACACTGTGGATCTCAGAATATTTAATTGCCTAACGTATTCCGAAATGAAATGTACAATGCGTCCTGCTCCAACTACCATTCCGCCTGAAACCTTTTAAGATAAATCACCTCAGCACAAGTGACAGCCGACAATTTATTGCCCTTTTATGTCTTGCGTATGTGTTACTGTCGCCACTGTTTACGTGCGTATCGTTATCCCATAATTTTTGTCGCCACAGTGTATATCTGAAAATGAACACACATCATAAGCCGCGATCGCAATGTAAACACTTTTATTGCTCCATGATTATTGGTTTCACCTGTCATCCGATCTCGGGGGACATAAAGATAATAATAGGGAGTGGGAGGTTTGAGGGAGAGGACAATTCGTATGACAGGTTACAAGAGATACACAAAATGCCACATACCTTACGGAACTTGTCACAGAATTTCCATACTAGAGTATATGAAGTTACAGCATAAAATGCACTCCACACGTATAAATGTCTTTATAGAAATGAAGCTGATAAAATGCACACAGTCCTTAAAATGCACACAGATGATAGAAAGCTCAATTAAAATTCTCAACTCGTCCATGGATGCTGCTGGCAAACATTAATCCTACAAGTCTGCCTTACAACAATACGCTGCAGTGGAGTGTTAGCATAGAGGCGGCAGACCTGCTATGAAATTACCTTTATCTGCGCTGGGTGGCGTATGTAGCAGTTGCTAAACGGTCGCTTACTGTGGTTACGAACAATAAATAACGACGCAACGTAAAGAAAGAAGGATTTCTCAAAGAGCTCAGTACAACAATTAGGAATGACATCCGGCCATACTTATAAAATTACCATAGGCTTATGCTCCTCATAAAAACTGTGAATATTTACATAATGACACCGAGAAAACAAAAATACTAAGAAAAATTAAGAAAAAAATATCTTTCATTTACAAAGCAATACGAGGCTAAACCGGCCAGACCTGGAGGGGTGCCGGGAAGTACCTTATCGGAAAAAAAGGAGGGCGAGATGCTGAACTTATTTCATGGTATATAACATGTCCATTGTTTTCGCGGTAGTGACCTCACCCCCAGTAAGGCCTCCATCTGCCTCTGGATTAGATGACTTTGCAAATAATTTCAGCTACGCTCTATTTTTGAGCGAGTCCCGCTCCCCTTTTCGTTCCTTGTAGATACTTCGCTGGACCCGTCCACATATGGCTAGCTTAGTATTTGCGCTCACACCAGCGCGGTCTCCTTCTTACATTATATTGCATTTTAAAATCAACATACTAGATTTGAAAATTATGGTCTCGTTACACATCTTTTCCCAAGTCAGAAAAGGACGCAGTATGCAATTATTACAGATTTTATATGGAGCATAAGGCGACGGTAATTTCATATGTGTGGCCAGGTGTCATTCCTACTTATATCAGAAACGGCTATTCATTTATTCCAACCACAGCATGCCATCAATTAGAGTGTACTAAACATGCCATCCAGTGACGAGACATGTAACCTCATAGCGGGTCTGGCGCCTCTACGTCAACAATCCACCGGCAGTGTAGCGCTGTGCGGCAAGGTTGTAAGAATCGTGGCCGCCACCAGCATGCATCGACGATACGGGCATTTTAGCTGTGTGCTTCTTATCATCAGTCTGCATTTTACAAACTGTGTGTGCTTTATCAGCTGGATTTTTGTCAAGACATGTACACGTGGGGAGCGCCTTTTATGCTTTGACTTCATGTAATGTAATACGGCAATTGTACAGCATATTCCATAAGGTATATGGACTCGTATATTTTGTATTTTATGTAATCGGTCACATGGACTATAGTGTTCCTCGAACTATAGTGTCCCCCCCCCCCCCTTGCTTATTAACATTGTTTACGCCCTAGAACGAATAATGGCAGTGTAAGACTGTTATGCGTGGCCCCTCACGCCGGAGGTTCGAGTCCTCTCTCGGGCAAGGGTGTGTCTGTTATTCTTAGTATAAGTTAGTTTAAGAAGTGTGTAAGTCTAGGGACCGATGAGCAGTTTGGTTACTTTGGAATTCACACACACATTGTAAGACTGTCAAATAGAAAATCGTGTAGTGATAGAAGTGTCCACACTACGATCATGCCCTCTAAAGTGTGTTCATTTTCAACCATACCGATCGCCCGATAGCACAGCGTGTGTACAATTTTTTTAATTTCTTAACTCATCAGACTTGTTTGATGCAGCCCACAACGAATTTCTCTCCTATGCCAACCTCTTCATCTGAGAACAGCACTTGCAATCTACGTCCTCAATTACCTGCTGGATATATTCCAATCTCTATCTTCCACTACAGTTTTTGCCCTCTACAGCTCCCTCTAGTACCATGGAAGTCAGTCTCTGATGCCTTAAAAGATTTTCTGTCATTCTGTCTCTTCTCCTTCTCAGTGGTTCCCACGTATTCCTTACATCACTGATTCTGAGCAGAATCTCCTCATTCCTTACCATATCAGTCGACGTAATTTTCAACATTCATCTGTAGTACCACATCTCAAATCCTTCAGTTCTCATCGTTCCGCTTTTGTCACAGTCCATGTTTCACTGCCATACAATGCTGCGCTCCGTACGTATGTTCTCAGAAATTTATTCCTCAAATTGAGACCCATGTTTGATATTAGTAGACTTATCTTGGCCAGGAATGCCTTTTTACAGTGCTAATCTGCTTTTGATGTCCTCCTTGCTCCATCCGTCATTGGGTATTTTGCTGCCTAGGTAGCAGAATCCATCTACTTCGTGGCCATCAAGCCTGATGTTAAGTTTGTCGCCTCTCTCATTTCTGCTACTTCACATTACTTTCGTCTTTCTCCGATATACTCTTAATCCACATTCTTACTAATTAGATTGTTCATTCCATTCAGCAGATCATGTAATTCTTCTTCACTTTCACTCAGATTAGAAATTTCATTGTGAATGGTATCACTCAAATGCTTTCACCTCGAATTTAAATTCCACTCCTTTTATTTCCATCACTGATTCTTAGATGTACAGATTGAACTGTAGGGGTGAAAGACTAAATTCCTGTCTTGCACCCCTTTCAATCCGAGCATATCATTCTTGGTCGTCCAGTCACATTATCCCTCTTGGTTCTTGTACATATTGTATATTACCGTATCTCCCTATAGCTTACCCTTATGTTTTTCTAAATTTCGGACATCTTGTACAATTTTACAGTGTCGAACACTTTTCTAGGTCACCAAATTCTATGAACGTATCTTGATTTTTCTTTAGTATTGCTTCCATTATTAACCGTAACGCCGGAATTTCCTCTCTTGTGCCTTCACATTTCCTAAACCCAAACTGATCGTCAGCAAACACATACTAAATTTCCTTTTCCATTCTTTTGTGTATTATTCTTGTAAGCAACTTGGATGCGATATTTTCCCGAAAGTCAGACGGTATACTGCCAGACATACATTATACATACCAACGTAAATAGTCGTTTAGTCTTCACTTCCGCTAATGATTTTACAAATTCTGATGGAATGTGATCTATCCCTTCTGCCTTATTTCATCTTAAGTCCTCCAAAGTTCTTATAAATTCTGTCTTAATACTGGGTCCTCTACCTCTTCTAAGTCGACACTTGCTTCTTCTTCTATTGCATCAGACAAATCTTCCCCCTCATACAGATCTTCAATGTAATCCTTCCACCTATCCGGTCTCTCCTCTCCATTTAACAGTGGAATTCACCTTGCGGTCTTAATGTCTCCCCCCAATACTTTTAATTTCACCGAAGATTAATTTGACTTTCCTACATGTTGAATCAGTCCTTACAACAATCATTTCTTTCTCGATTTTTTCACATTTCTCATACAGCCATTTCGTCTTAGCTTCCCTGTACTTCCTATTTACTTCATTCCTCAGTGACTTGTATTTCTTCCTGAAGTTCCCTTAACATTTTTGTACTTACTTCTTTCATTTATCAGCAGAAATATTTCTTCTGTTACCCATGGTTTCTTTGCAGTTACCGTCTTTGTACCTATGTTTTTGTCTGTAGCTTCTGTGATTGCCCTTTTTAGAGATGTCCATTCCTCATCAACTCTGCTGCCTACGGGACTATTCTTCAGTTCTGTAGACCTTGGAGATCTTCAAGTGTACCTCGTCATTCCTTAGTACTTCCGTATCGAACTTCTTTTCATATTGATTCTTCCTGACCATTCTTACCGGCCGGTATGGCCGAGCGGTTCTAGGCGCTACAGTCTGGAACCGCGCAACCGTTACGGTCGCAGTTTCGAATCCTGCCTCGGGCATGGATGTGTGTGAAGTTCTTAGGTAAGTTAGGTTTAAGTAGTTCTAGGGGACTGATGACCTCAGAAGTTAAGTCCCATTGAGCTCAGAGCCATTTGAACCTTTTTTTTACTATTCTCTTAAACTTCAGTATACTCCTTATCTCTACAACATTGTGATCCGAGTCTATTTCTGCTCCTGGGTACGTCTTACAACTCAGGATCTGATTTCGGAATCTCTGACTGATCTTGATGTAATCTTACTGAAATCTTCCCGTGTCACCCGGACGTTTCCAAGAATACCTCTTTCTCTTGTTAGTCTTGAACAGAGAATTCGCTATTGACAGCTGAAATTTATTACAGAACTCAGTTAGTCTTTCCTCTCTGTCATTCCTTGTCCCAAACCCATATTCTCCTGCAACATTTTCCTCTACTCCTTCCCCTACAGCTTCTATCCAGTCCCATAGGACTATTAGATTTTCATCTCCCTTTGCGTATTGTATTACTGTGGCGCTTTTGTCAACATGGACAAATGCAATGAATATGGATGATACGATGCTCTATGGTATTCTGCGGTTTGAATTCACTTTGTTTTTTAGCAGTACAAAACAAAAGAAAACAATGACATAGATTAACAAAGAATGTGAGACAAATATTGTCTCTGTTTTCAATAATTACCTTTTTTAAGAAATAATTACATAATTGAATGAATATTATTGAGTTACGTAATTTTCCACACGTTCATATTCCACTCGTAATAAAAAAAATCTATATCGTGGATGTTATATTACAATATCCTCGTATACTTTCTCTATCTCTTCATCTTGCGACGTCGGCATGTATACCTGAACTATCGTTGTAGTTGTTGGTTTGCTGTCGATTCAATAAGAACAACCCTATCACTGAACTGTTCACAGTAACACACTCCCTGCCCTACCTTCCTATTAATAACGAATCCTACTCCTCTTATACCATTTTCTGCCGCTGTTGATACACCCTATAAATTCCGACCAGAAATCCTTGTCTTCTTTCCATTTCATTTCACTCACCCCCACTATATGTAGACTGAGCATTTGCATTTCCTTTTTCAAATTTTCTAGCTTCCCTCCCACATTCAACCTTATGACATTCCACGTCAACACTCATAAAGCGGTATCATTTCATTGATTATTCAATCTTTTTCTCTTGATCATTTTCCCCTTGGCCGGCCGTTCCCAGAGATCCGAATAGGGATCTAATAGGGAATTTTTGCCAATGGAGAGATCATCATGCCACTTTTTCGATTATAGGCCAAATATCGTGTGGATACACTTTATGTGTCTTTAATGCAGCGGTTTTCATTGCCTTTTGCATCCTCATGCCGTTAATCATTGCTGATTCTTCCGCCTTTAGGGGCAGTTTTCCACCCAAAGAGCAAGAGAGTGCCCTGAATGTTTCTCCTCTTCTTGACAAGGCCTTTGGCAAAATGTGTGAGATTTATTATGCAGCAAGTCTTCTGCCGCCAGTGCCGATTATTAGTCAAAATTGAAGCAGTAGTGGGTTTCCAACCCGGGACCAGGACGTTTTGATTGTGTAACAAAGACGCTACCTCCTTTTTTGTGACCTCATTTTGTTCGTTATTGTTCGTTGTATTTGTACGTCCCCTGAAATCTGTTGAAGTTCATTGTTGATCCATTTACTCAGTTTTTTGTTACAGAGGGCAGCTAACCCTCGGACCGAATCCGTTGTGCTTCCATGCCAGCTTCCCCTAGACTACGGGTTCCACTCCTTGCAACACCCAATATCAGTTTATATCATTCTATCACATATTATTCAAAAGAAAATTAAGATGACGTAAAGACCGCTGAATGTGAAACGAAACAGAAGGTGAAAATTCGATAGAGACACAGAAGAAAAATGTTTTCACTAATGTACGAAGTATGGTAAATAAGTGTGACATCTACATATTCTGTCAAAGCTGCTGCTAAAGAACTCATCCTCAACTCCGAGATCGATTTCAACCATACTTGATACACATGCTACTTACTATCTGGAAAGAAATAACGTGGAGTTTGGGGGACCCTGCCTGCTACTCTGGTGGAAGTGATCACTTAGTGAGAGGGAGTTAAGGAGGAGGAAATGGACAGAGAGGGGAAAGAGGACGTCTACACAGAAAAGGGTAGGAGATGCAGACACAATCAGAAAAAGGGGAAGAAGAAATGACAGAGAAAGGTAAAAGGATGAGATAAGGAGGGGGGGAGGAGCAAAACGGCAGGGAGGAAGGGGATGAGGACTTGGTAAATGATAAGGGAAAGTGAGAGAGGGGGACAAGAGAAGGACAGATAAATATATAAGGTTATAGACAAAAAGAGCGGGAGAATGAGGTGGACAAAGGAAAATTTGAAGGATCAGATGGGCATAGAGAGGGGGAGGAACAGTAGGAGAAGGAGGAGATGGACAGATAGAGAGAGAGAGAGAGAGAGAGAGAGAGAGAGAGAGAGAGAGAGAGATGGGGGGGAGGGGCGAGAGGGGGGGTCGATGGTCAAACAGATGAGTGAAATAAACATATACCCGCGCAATGCGGAGTACACAGCTAGTGTATTATTAAATCTGTAGCCGATCTGGGAGTATACAAAGTATGAAATCTATTAGGCAGAACTCTACCAGTGGCAGCAACGGTGCTCTAATCAGGCAAGGTATCAGGTAAAATTAAGCTCATATGTTAGAAACAGGTGTGTCATTTCATCGTGCTTCTACACTATGCCAGTGCTCACCAACTGCAGTGGCTATCGACTGGTGGCGTGCTGGGCTTCCGGTAGTCCGTGATCAGATACTTTCATTATGTGAGAGATGGTGAGAACATGTTGGCTAGAACAATAATCACACATTACGAGAACAGATGTAGGTGAGAACAGCACTGGCTGCATGTGGTCATCCGTTATCCTCTTGACGTACATCAGGGAGGTTTCGAAAACAGGGTACAGTCAGCCGTCATAAACAGAAATGTTACAGATTGTTAAGTTTCGCACTGTGTAAATTAGAGGTGATACGGTGTTATGTATCCAATGGCATTGCACATCCTCAAGGTAGATGCTGTGCCATATGATTAGGAATGCAATCTGCTGATGTACATTCCTCCCAGAGCCTCGATTCGTCCACCTTCATGCTTTGTTGACACTCAACACTCTTCTGGATGGGATACGTAAGGTAACTCACGTTTATATAAGAATATACAGCCTACAGTTGCAGGTTAACTTTATCGTTTAGCTAGGTTTCAACATTAGTAATAACGTCTTCTTCAGAACACAAAATATTATTTAAATGTTTGCCTAAAACAAGCCATGTCCTAAGTCAACTTAATAAAACTTGATGCATAACCATAAGGTTTTGTCACTTCTATTAAACAAGCTGCAGCAAATTCACTTTAAGCCCGTTGTATGGGCCTCGTCGTGTGTGACTTAGGACATGGCTTGTTTTAGGCAAACATTTAAGCAATATTTTATGTTCTAAAGAAGACGTTATTACTAACGTTGAAACCCAGGTAAGCGATAAAGTTAACCAGCAACTGTAGGCTGTATATTCTTATATAAACAGTATCAGTTGATGTCGCTGCATAAAAAATGTTAAAAATTAGGTAACTCACGTTTGTGATGTTGTTACTCGGTACAGCGCCATCGGTACGCGTCTCTCTGGTGTCACTTCAGTGGGAGCCGCAACAATAGTAGTCGTGCTGACAGTACGTGTAGATAGGGCTGCCTGCCTGATCGTCACTGTCAGAAGCGTCAGGCACTTGCACTAATTATAGGTCAGTAGTTCGAATAGGCAGCTCCAGAGCCAAAAAGAGCACGAGGATGAGGAGTATAACTGACAGATTTTATCAGTCCACTTAGTGGCACGACACATATTTTTAAGGAAAGTGGCATCAACCAGATGAGTGTTACTCGCATTTCCCATCGACGTAAATTGCGCCCTTATCTTTTGTCACTGCTTTAGACATTCGAAGGACTTGATTTCAAACGTCGTACAGAATTTCATCGGTTTACTCTGCAGCGTCTGGGAGACGACACTGCGTTTTACCAACCTTTGCTCCTTACCGACGAAGCAACGTTTAATGTAAATTTTTGTGACATGCACCAGAGTAGTGCATGGCGGCCTCGCCGTCCGCACTCCAAGCCCGCCGCATTCGAGGCGACCGTTGGCCAGCCTGTGGCTCTGGGCTGCCACAGCCCGTCTCAGCCATCGCACGGGGCTTGCTACGTCATCGAGCGGGCAACGCTAGGTGGACATACCGCAGACACACTTCACTGGATAAAGTAAGGTTCAAAGTTTCATATTCGCTCAGATATTATACCGTTCACTCAAAATGAGCACCATGCGTTGCTCGAGAAGCATCGAAGTGGTAGACCATTTCATGCCACACACGAATCAATAGGTCTCTGTTTACTGAATTGACGGCCGCAACCATTCGATTTCTCGGCTCTTGAAGAGTAGCTGCTGGAGGCGTAACGAAAACTGTGCCTTCTGTGTCCTCTCAATAAGAAACCGCAAGGTCTGAGGTCTGGTGGCCTGGGAGGCCAAAAGCTGCGAACAAGATCTTGTTATGCACTTCTCCCATAGCAACGCCATCGGATGGTGTTGTTAAGATAATGCCACACGCCAGGGTCAAAGAGAGGCTGGGCCCCGTCATGCATAAAAATGAAATCATTTTTATCTTCGTGAAGTTGAGTAAACAACCAGTTCTGCAGCGATATGAGGTGGAACGAACATGTGAAGACGGTGGTAGGGAAGACAGATAGCCGACTTTGGTTTATTGGTAGAAATTTAGGACACAGTAGTTCACTTGCGAAGGAGACCACATATAATACGCTGGTGCGACCTATTCTTGGGTACTGCTCGAGTGTTTGGGATCCATGCTAGGTCGGATTGAAGGAAGAAATCGAAGTGTTTCAGATGCTGGAGGCTAGATTTGTTACCGGTAGGTTTGAACAACACTTAAGTGTTACGGGGATCCTTTGGGAACTCAAAAGTGAATACCTGGAGCGAAGGGGACGTTCCTTTCGAGAAACACTTCTGAGAAAATTTACAGAACCGGCAAAAGCTGACTGCCGAACGATTCTACTGCCGCCAACATACACCACGCGTAAGAACCACGAACATAAGATACGAGAAATTAACGCTCATACGTAGGGGTACAGACTGTCGTTTTACCCTCTCTCTATTTGTGAGTGAAACAGAAGGCGAAAAGGCAAGTACTGTACGTTACGGTAGCTTGCGGAGTGTCTACATGGATGTAGATATAGATGTTCTGGTATGTCATTCCTGTCACAGTTTTCTCCGCGAAAAAGAAAGGTCCATAAATATTGTCAACAGAAACGGCGTACAATACTTCCAGTTTCGGCGAATCTCTTTCGGGTTCGACAACGAGGTCAAGACTTTGTGACACCATGATGGTTTACTTTACCAGATAGATGAAACGGCAATTCGTCTGAGGGGATGAGCCGTTCAGAAAAAATGTCCTCTGCCATATACTGGAGAAATGAAATGGAAAATTCGTACCTTCTCTTAGGTCGCCGGGACGTAGCTGCTGCAGTAACTGCAATTTGTAAGGCTTCATATGGAGGCGTCGTTTCAGAAGGCGTAAAATCATTGTTTGAGGAAGTTCCTGGCCTGCACTTCTTGTGGACTTCCGAGAGATACGTAGGAACGCACCTCGGGTGCGCTCGACATTTTCATCAGACGTGGGTTTCCGGCAAGTGCTCTTCCCTTTGCATATCAACCAACGTGGAATTTTGTGTGTAAGTCATAAATATGCTTGTGAAAAGACGGCTTCTTGCTGACTCGATAGCGGAACGCAGCTTTTACTGGAAGAATGACTTCGCCGCAAATCCCAACACACAGAATGATTTCAGTGGTGGCGTAGTCGTCATGTTAATACAAACAATAGCGCAGCTGCTTCAAACTTTGAACCTTCCTCTATTCAATGGTATGCGCAATGTGTTTCTATCTTCTATGATTCATTTTTAATAAGGAACGGAAATCTGTTCTTTCTTTCTTTTCGAATCGCCGGTAACACACACACACACACACACACACATACACACAGAGAGAGAGAGAGAGAGAGAGAGAAAGATTCGGAAAGGGGGGGGGGAGTCAGCGCTGTTACCCATCGCTCAGCTAGACTAGTCACATTCCAAACGCCTTTTGTAAATTCTGTTGCAAGCGTAGAAGTTGCAAAATTACGGTCCTCACTGTAACTAAGCAAAAGCTGCTCTTATTTTGTGTTTCTTTCATTTTGATCCTGACAGTTTGTTTGCAGACGTTATCTAGTAAAGAGAACATGGGTCATTTACTGGTAAAGATACATTTCGGGAGTTTTTACTCTTTCAGTGTGAGGCACTAAACTACTTCTTTATTGTACCCTACTTTGCAATGAACCAGCGTGTCCGTGAGACCGGTGAATGAAACGAAAAATATTACCTCGAAGTAAATACCAAATTGTGTAACCAAATAAAAAACTTACATCCTGCCACATGCGAGATTCGAATCCAGAGCGTCACGCGCTGTGGTCGTGCACATGGGCTCGGAGCCAAATCGACGTTAATAACTTGGAGCGATAGACGGCACTGCCCCCTACCGGCGAGAGTAGTATCGACAAGCGCAACCGCTGCGCATACAAAGAGGTACGTCATGAGCACCCGTTACGTGTTCAAATTTGACGTCAACTTGTAGGGTGTTTCCCAACATTTGCGGCCTCTTGTATCTGCTGTTAAATTACTTGTCTCAGCGTCATCTACTTCGCTGCGGAGGTTAATAAACGTTAATAAGACTCATCAATACACAGGGTGCAGTAAAAATGTACGGCATAAAAGGCAGGCCAAGTTTCTCACACATAGGCGAACTAATTATGTTATGTGAACATGGGTCTGGAAACGCTTTGGTTCCATGTTAAAACTCATTTTCTCCAATTAACTGATCATCGAATCCATACACGAACAGAGCACACCAGAATACTACACGCAACACGTTCTTCCTTACTGCAGATATTCAATATTACTTCCGTGGCCACTGATATACGCATCAACACGTCGTCATACTGAATCTGGAATACACTGGTGTATCCCCGGACTATTGCATATTGTTGCCCAGCCTTCCACAGTACGAACACGGGGACTCTGATCATCTTGTATTGAGGTCTCATGTACAAGAGTTCTCCAGTGCTCCCACAAATAAAGGTCCAGTGGAGGTAGGTTTTCCCGGTGTACACTGCTGATGAAATCTTCTCACCAGTCGTCATGGCCGAGCGGTTTTAGGCGCTTCAGTCCGGAACCGCGCAAATGCTACGGTCGCAGGTTCTAATCCTGACTCTGACATGGATGTGTGTGACGTCCTTACGTTAGTTAGATTTGAGTAGTTCTTAGTCTAGGGGACTGATGACCTCAGATGTTAAGTCCCATAGTGCTCAGAGCCATTTGAAATCTTTTTTAAATCTTCTCGGGCTTCGACGCAGCTACCCGGATGGAAGCCTGAGATGATTTCACCAAAGGTCCAGTGGGCTTATGTCCGGACAGCATGGAGGCTAGGCAATCGGTCCATCTCTATCTATCTAACTGTCACCACTCGGATGCTAACGCCGTGCTGATCGCTGCTACAGCTGATGTTACCTGTAAATAAGCAATGACGTACGTCGCATGGCAACACGAATGTGAAAAAAGAAAGAAAGAAAGAATGAAAGAAAGAAAGAAAGATCCTGGCGGTGCACATTGTAACGAGACGTCACCAAAAGAGCATGTTCTCCATGATTCTAAGTTATTGTTCTTGTGCGTCTCCCATGATTAATGAGTTGGAGGAAATAAGTTGTAACGTGGAAACAAAAGCGTTTGGAAACCCATATATACATATTTTGTGATCAAGGTACTTGAGAATAAAATGTTATACGTTTCTAAATACTAAATTTAAAATATGATAAGATGAGGCAGAAATAAAGCTGCCAATATTGGCCCTGCTGCTCAGTTATAATTTGGAAATAAACTGAGTTGTATTTCATTTCAAAAGTTCAAAATTAATTTGAAAAACAGTGTACGTAAATCGAACATACATAACAAAATGTGCCATAAACGTAAGATTTTCCACCACCACAAACAGCGGAAAACGGAACTAAATGTCCGGAAACAGTTTCAGCATACTTTTTCACACATTAGTCTGGATATAGTTAATATGAATAAAAATAAATCAACATTGTTCTGGTGTAAAAGTGCCCATCTTGTTTTGCGAATGAAACTGGCAGAACTAACATTTCTTTCAGAAGACGATCTAGAAGCTTGTATACATGATATTTTCGTGGCGGCTTTCTGAAAAGTAGAAGACACACCTCTTTCCATCTTGCAGTTTTTATTGAAATATCTCTCCATTCCAACCACTAAAACAAGATATCTGCCCACAAAGCCCATTTATTTACGTTGTCTGGTAGTGGAGACTTTGTGCAATGTGATGAAAGAATTTCCTCTTCTTGAGTTATACATGCAGTTATACATGCCTCCTTCACCATAATGTTTTTTACCTGATTGGAAAAGTACAAAAGCTCTTTAACACACCATTTTGGAAATCCGCGCCAATGAGAGCCCTTCTCTGAACTCGAAAGTTTACTGAAAATATAACCAAATGTTCTGCTCTTGAAGGTATTTGACTGTTTCATTCAATCTCAGTGCTCCGCCAAGTTTGCTCACAAATTCGGTCTGGCCATCTAATAAAGTATTCTCATATATTCGGCTATGCTTTAAGCCAACGAACATCGACTCTGGACCTAGAGAATCATACTCGATTCTGTGACCAACCTTGGTTTCGATTGAGAGCTGTCAGTTCCCTATGGGACTGGCCACTGGGAAGGCATGTAATTCGCAGTAAAGCTATTCTACGTCTTATCTCTGCATGACTTCACGCCTCTTATCTTCGGATATATTTTTTAGATCACGGAATGGTGGCCAGAGAAAAGTTAATACTTCATGGCACCTCCAGACAATTAACTTTTCATCTAAACATAATTTGAGGCGTTTACGTAAACTTCTTACCTCAGAAGCTTCTCTGTCCAGCGGCGACTGATTCAAATGCTGCAATAGTGCCATCTAACATGGCAACAGAAGGTGTGGTGCAGGTGATTTCTTAAGTTTTAATTCGATGGATGCACTCTGAAGAGCTACAAAAACCCTCATGTTTCAAAGGCAGCAAATAAACGATAACGTTTAAGAATTAGTTATAGAATAACAATGTATCGTGAGAAGAGAAATTAGTTCCTTCATCAGTGCGATATCAATTCCTTCAATCCGAGCTATTCCTCCACTCCTAGAGGGATTTTCGCACAAAGAGGAATATTGGTTTTCTGCCGATTCCAACACCGTCAGTATCGTATTCCAGCGAGTATCGTTAGATAGGTCTTGTAATCCATCAAGAGCATTAATAAGGCAACTTATATTGGCATAAGTGACAAGTCCTTTCACCACAGTTAAAAGATCATGAACTGTGCACAGCTGTCGCATGTATACTTCTCATTAAACGCATTTCGTACACTGTATTTAGCGTATGCCAGGAACAATTCAATCATGACTAATCGTGCAGTGCAGCGTCAATGTGGGCCCCTTGATCAGTTGTAAACTGCATGTCTTTCACAGTAAAGTTGTGGATACCGTGAGACACAAATCGTCCCAACAATTCTCTTTGAATCTTATCGACTGACTTTCGTTCATCAGAAAACTGGGTTGTAAACAAACCACGAGATTCGAGAGTCCAGTCAACAAAATAGCTGACAGCACATGTCAGATAACGGTTTCTTCTCGCGCTGCATGTCCAATAGTCTGTAGCTGCTGAGTATTCACCTTTAGTTATATGAGCAGTTACCTCAGGCATAATTATATCTCTTAAGCTTTTAGCACTTTCTGCTACGTGCCACGATACCAACGAAGTACACTGAGGCGCCAAAGAAACTGATCAAATACAGAAGTATGTAAACAGGCAGAATACGGCGCTGCGTTGGGTAACGCCAATATAAAACTAAAAGCGTCTTTCGCAGTTGTTAGATCGGTTACTGCTGCTACAATGCCAAGTTTAAGTGAGTTTGAACGTTGTGTTATAGTCGGCACACGAGCGATGGAACACAACCTCTCCGAGTTAGCGATGAAGTGGGTATTTTCCCCTACGACCATTTCACGAGTGTACCATGAACATCAGGAATCCGGTAGAACATCAAATCTCCTACATCGCTGCTGCCGGATAAAGAACCTGCCAGAATGGGACCAACGACGAATGAAGAGAATCTTCCAACGTGACAGAAGTGTAATCCTTTCGCAAATTGTTGCAGATTTCAATGCTGGGTCATCAGCAAGTGTCACCATGCGAACCATTCAACAAGACATAATCGATATGAGTTTCAGAGTCGAAGGCCCACTAGCACCCTTGATGTCTGCATGACACAAAGCTTTATGCGTCCGTCAACACTGACACTGGACTGTTGAAGACTGGAAGCATGTTGCTTGGTCGGACGAGTCTCATCCTAAATCGTATCGAGCGGGGTAGCTCATGAATCCATGGACCCTGAGCCGCGCAGGGAAGCCACGTGGTCTCGGGTGCCTTGTCACGGTTCGCGCGACTCCACCCACCATAGGTTCGAGTCCCCCATCAAGCATAGGTGTGAGTGTTGTCAGCGTAAGTTACCTAAGTTAGATTAGTGTGTAAGCCTAGGAACCGATGACCTCAACAGTTACCATAGGAACTTACAACAAATTTCCAAAAAAAATTTCCATGGACCCCAGAAGTCAGCAAGGAACTGTTCAAGCTGGAGGAGGCTTTGGAATTGTGTGAGGCGTGTGCAGTTTGGATGATATTGGACCACAGATACGTCTAGATACGACTCTGACAGGTAACACGTATCCTGTATGATCACCTGCATCAGATCACGTCCACTGTGGATTCTGACGGACAATGGAAATTCCAGTAGCACAATGAGACAACCCACAAGTCCAGAGTTACTATGGAGTGGCTCCAGGAATAACCTTCTGAGTTTAAACACTTCCATTGGTCACCTAATTTCCCAGACGTGAACATCACTGAGCACATCAGGTATGCCTTGCAACGTGCTGTTCTCCACCACCTCCTACTTTTAAGGATTTATGGACAGCACTGCAGGATTCATGCTGTCATTTTCCTCCAACACTGCTTCAGGCATTAGTCGAGTGCATGTCACGTCGTGTTGCGGCACTTCTGCGAACTACAGGATACTAAGCGATTGTACCAGTTTCTTTGCCTCTTCAGTGTATAATAGCCTATGCAAGTAGTGTTCCATAAGTCGCTCCAGTGTCGATTACGACTGAAGAAGATCCAGAAAACCCTCACCTCTTATAGTTCTGTAAGCACTGTGAACACCAAACGAAATTAACATTTTTCTCATCGCCATCCACTATAGGCTTATATGCTGTCCAGACTGAACTGTTAAGATTCATTTCAGGCTGTGTGGTGCTTTGCTTACCAGTGATTAGTTTCTCTCTTACTTTCGTTTTTCTTGACATGCGCATCTTTCTCTGCAAATCATGTTTAGTTAACATGGAGAAATCCCACCACTCCACTAAACACTGCTCTACTCACCACTCAAAGGCCGTAACTCGCAACTGCGAACAGTACTACCACCAGCCTTTAAGCCACATCACACCGGTGCCTTCGTACAGCACTGTTTGGCCCGGATGGTAACATCACGGACTCCCTTGAACTGTGAAAACCGTAGTCCCATGTGGCCGCAGCCCTCAGTCCCAGTCTCTATGCATGACACAGACATGCACCATTGGGCAGTTAGCCATGGTGGCTTTTTCAGGTGCAACACCAACGACCGTGGAACATATATGAATGTTGCTGCATTATAGGAGATTCCGCTATGGGACCTACTTCATGCCAAGAAATCCATATGCACACTTACTTATGTACATTCTACCTGTTCTTCTAGAAGAGCAATCACTGTATAAACGGCACTGTACGTTGTCCACTTAGGTCACTGTTCCTTTGTTGGAACGCAAATAGTGAACGACAAACAAGCTTGTTTTGGTGTCTATCAAATTTACCAACCACAGAAATATTTATTTCATAAATAGAACTCGCATTTTTTCATGAATTGTATTTTATTTCTCGAAGACGCGTTTCGCCTTGTACTTTAAGGCATCTTCAGTGGGACTTGTATTTGTCCTCATCTGGTCACCTGCTGGAGGTCGCACTGTGCCTTCACTTATTAATCATATGTACATTTGTGAGGTGTTGAACAGAAAACACACATTGAATCGAATTCCTGAAACAATTCTCGTTAACGCGATGTTTCACAATACATAGTTATGTAAAAATGTACGAATTTTATTGATAGCCAAAGCAAATAAACAAATTGACATTTCGTGAATGTAAATAGTTAACACTCACACTAGTATCTGCACCCGAGCCTTTAGACGCAGTTCTGAGGGAAGGAGAAATTTTGTGACAGAAAGCGCATCCAGCATTCAGCTGAAACTTTCACAACTGGACACGTGGAGGACAGAATGAAATGCCAGAGCCACTCACAGACCGCCTGCAATAGCAGCCCTTGTCCCTGCTTTTAACAATGACTCTTTGGAAAACCTTTCTAGAGCAACATGGCCGGAGATGCCAGATAAATGTACAGAGAAACGGACCTCGAAACATTCTAGACTCCCGATAGACACCTGCGTTAAAACTCTTCCTATTTTGCAGGCTGTTGGTTCAACACCAAATTCCTAAAACTCTCAGAAAGTGTCCTTGTGCAACTGTGGTAGGAAGGTCGATAAGAACCAGTCTCACACATGTTAGATAATTGGAAGCCTGCTAGGATGGTAAAACACCATGGTAATGTTGTAGACCATATGCCATTATTAGGCCAGAAGAATATACTCTTAAAAAATTTTCGTATTAAAATTTTGTGTTGTATCAACGAATAGTAAATATTAGTTTCTACCGACAAGTCAGTAGGGAGACATAGACGTGCAATGCACTGAAAGACGCACACAGTATCCCCTTTTTTTTTTTTTTTTTGGTCATCAGTCTACTGACTGGTTTGATGCGGCCCGCCACGAATTCCTTTCCTGTGCTAAACTCTTCATCTCAGAGTAGCACTTGCAACCTACGTCCGCAATTATTTGCTTGACGTATTCCTCTACAGTATTTGCCCTCTACAGCTCCCTCTAGTACCATGGAAGTCATTCCCTCATGTCTTAGTAGATGTCCTATCATCCTGTCCCTTCTCCTTATCAGTGTTTTCCACATATTCATTTCCTCTCCGATTCTGCATTGAACCTCCTCATTCCTTACCTTATCAGTCCACCTAATTTTCAACATTCGCCTATTGCACCACATCTCAAATTTTTCGATTCTTTTCTGTTCCGGTTTTCCCACAGTCCATGTTTCACTACCATACAATGCTGTACTCCAGACGTACATCCTCAGAAATTTCTTCCTCAAATTAAGGCTGGTGTTTGATATTAGTAGACTTCTCGTGGCCAGAAATGCCTTTTTTGCCATAGCGAGTCTGCTTTTGATGTCCTCCTTGCTCGGTCCGTCATTGCTTATTTTACTGCCTAGGTTGCAGAATTCCTTAACTTCATTGACTTTGTGACCATCAATCCCGATGTTAAGCTTCTCGCTGTTCTCATTTCTACTACTTCTCATTACCTTCGTCTGTCTCCGATTTACTCTCAAACCATACTGTGTACTCATTAGACTGTTCATTCCGTTCAGAAGATCATTTAATTCTTCTTCACTTTCACTCAGGATAGCAATGTCATCAGCGAATCGTATCATTGATATCTTTTCACCTTGTATTTTAATTCCACTCTTGAACCTTTCTTTTATTTCCATCATTGCTTCCCCGATGTACAGTTTGAAGAGTAGGGGCGAAAGGCTACAGCCTTGTCTCACACACTTCTTAATACGAGCACTTCGTTCTTGATCGTCCACTCTTATTATTCCCTCTTGGTTGTTGTGAATATTGTATATGACCCCGTCTCTCCCTATAGCTTACCCCTACTCTTTTCAGAATCTCGAACAGCTTGCACCATTTTATATTGTCGAACGCTTTTTCCAGGTCGACAAATCCTATGAAAGTGTCTTGATTTTTCTTTAGCCTTGCTTCCATTATTAGCCGTAACGTCAGAATTGCATCTCTCGTCCCTTCACTTTTCCTAAAGCCAAACTGATCGTCACCTAGCGCATTCTCAATTTTCTTTCCCATTCTTCTGTATATTATTCTTGTAAGCAGCTTCGATGCATGAGCTGTTAAGCTGATTGTGCGATAATTCTCGCACTTGTCAGCTCTTGCCGTCTTCGGAATTGTGTGGATTATGCTTTTCCGAAAGTCAGGTGGTATGTCGCCAGACTCATATATTGTACATACCAACGTAAATAGTCGTTTTGTTGCCACTTCCCTCAATGATTTTAGAAATTCTGGTGGAATGTTATCCATCCCTTCTGCCTTATTTGACCGTAAGTCCTCCAAAAGCTCTTTTAAATTCCGATTCTAATTCTGGATCCCCTGTCTCTTCTAAATCGACTCCTGTTTCTTCTTCTATCACATCAGACAAATCTTCCCCCTCATAGAGGCTTTCAATGTATTCTTTCCACCTATCTGCTCTCTCCTCTGCATTTAACAGTGGAATTTCCGTTGCACTCTTAATGTTGCCACCGTTGCTTTTAATGTCACCAAAGGTTGCTTTGACTTTCCTGTATGCTGAGTCTGTCCTTCCGACAATCATATCTTTTTCGATGTCTTCACATTTTTCCTGCAGCCATTTCGTCTTAGCTTCCCTGCACTTCCTATTTATTTTATTCCTCAGCGACTTGTATTTCTGTATTCCTGATTTTCCCAGAACATGTTTGTACTTCCTCCTTTCATCAATCAACTGATGTATTTCCTCTGTTACCCATGGTTTCTTCGCAGCTACCTTACAGTCCAGTATCTGATTTCGGATCTCTGTCTGACCATGATGTAATATAATTGAAATCTTCCCGTATCTCCCGGCCTTTTCCAAGTATACCTCCTCCTCTACTGATTCTTGAACAGGGTATTAGCTATTACTAGCTGAAACCTGTTACATTACTCAATTACTCCTTCTCCTCTTTCATTCCTTGTCCCAAGCCCATATTCTCCTGTAACCTTTTCTCCTACTCCTTCCCCTACAACTGCATTCCAGTCGCCCATGGCTATTAGATCGTCCCCCTTTACATACCGCATTACCCTTTCAATATCCTCATAAACTTTCTCTATCTGTTCATCTTCAGCTTGCGACGTCGACATGTATACCTGAACTATCGTTGTCAGTGTTGGTCTGCTGTCGATTCTGATTAGAACAACCCGGTCACTGAACTGTTCACAGTAACACACCCTCTGCCCTACCTTCCTATTCATAACGAATCCTACACCTGTTATACCATTTTCTGCTGCTGTTGATATTACCCGATACTCTTTTGACCAGAAATCCTTGTCTTCCTTCCACTTCACTTCACTGACCCCTACTATATCTAGATTGAGCCTTTGCATTTCCCTTTTCAGATTTTCTAGTTTCCCGACCACGTTCATGCTTCTGACATTCCACGCCCCGACTCGTAGAACCTTATCCTTTCGTTGATTATTCAATCTTTTTCTCATGGTAACCTCCCCCTTCGCAGTCCCCTTAGTATAGTTGTAAAGCCATTGTTAGGTTTAAGATTTTCCTGCAAGCACACAGGTGGCTGACACAGCTTTGATAAGGTGCTTCTGTCCCAACAGCAAGTGACAGTCGTACAGTCTTGTTATTGTGACAAGGGAACTAGGTGCAGTATAGAAAGGGCAAGGTAATAATTTTATGAAGCACACAAGGTTGCGTTATAGCATGATTATGCGAAGTGTGCCACATCAGTTAAAATTGTAAAGACGGGGATCAGAGAGATTAGCAGTGGCAGATCGAGATATTGACTGAATTGAGTTTGACACCCACCAAGATAACGTATGGGAACCTCAGGACAAAGTAATAGATGATAAAACGCCATGAGAAATAGATCAGGGGGTCCAGCAGGACGTAAATACCGAGCAACAAGGCGCTATAAGCGGCGATCAATATATTTCAGAGGTGCAAGGACAAGGGGAACGTCTTGAATATGTAGAACCCATAGTACATGTAATGCGACCTCCCTCACAACCGAGTACAGGCAATACAAGTCGAAATGTGTCACTGCATGGTTCAGTGTAGTCTGTTGTGGACAGACACGAGAATGTAAATGCAGAACGAAGTGTGCTGAAAGGAGAGGTAGTAGGGCACGTAAATTTTTCGGAAATTCTTCAGCAATTAACGTGTACCATAACGATGCAAAGCAGAGAGACGAATCAACATACAAAGCATCCGCATGCGAGCAGAATTCAGTAATAGCGGAACAACTGCGTGAGATTGAACAACAATTAGTTCACATACATGAAGAAGTGAAATAATCCTAAAATGGGATCGAAATTTTAGTAATAGGTCACACGCAATTAAGAACAGGTATTGACGAGGTCCAAGTGAATGTGCAAACATTTCGTGACGATGCACAAACTGAAATCAGAACATTATGTTATGACACCAAAACATTACGTGACGATACGGTGAAATTGCAAAGGTAACCAAATTGGTTAATGCAATTACACGCACCAGGCACAGCATGATAAATAGTTGAAGGTAGTGTGTTACAAAAACTCATCACGAAAGTTGTTCTTAAGAGGTATGATACTCACATCGTTAGAATAGAAGCGAAAACAAAGAATCAATTCGAAGACTCAGAAATGAACTGTTGAAAACTGTACAAAAGCAAAGTGATTAAGATCATACAAGCTCTGAATCCTTAACAACTTCCGAGAGAATACTGCTACCAGAAAGTCAGGAAGTATCACAAGGAATGAAAAAGATTTCACTTAACTCCAATCAGAGGCTGAAAAGAAATTACGCGATAGCCGACCACCTGCGATACTGCAGGCCCGTTTTGCAACTTACGAAGAGCAGACCGCAACACGAAGACGTTGGGTACCTCAGGCATACCTTTCGAAACAATTCGGACCACATGATGAAGCGGCAAGATTAGCCAGGCAAGACAACGAGCCAGTATGTGACAGAGAAATTCAAGGGCGCGAAGGTTATAGCGTAATGTAACCGACACTCGAACATCGCCAGTGCAAGAAAGTCATTGCGTTCCATCTCAACGCTGTCATGCAAGACTCAGTGAAAGTCACAGTGGGTAACATCCACTGGATTTATCACAACCTGAAAGCCTGACATGTGAAATGATCGGAAACAGAAGCGGCGTGGATTCTCGAATTTCGTACCGTACCATGAGAAGGTACGACAACTATCATTTTCTCACTGTAAGTAAGATTCAGCAT
Organism: Schistocerca serialis cubense; assembly: GCF_023864345.2. Lineage (NCBI taxonomy): Eukaryota > Metazoa > Arthropoda > Insecta > Orthoptera > Acrididae > Schistocerca > Schistocerca serialis. Next base: position 232,170,176 of record NC_064645.1, read on the forward strand.
TTCCGTGAAGGAAACTCAGTGCATCCACAGACCTTCATTGAGCAATTCAGAGTAGGACTACCAGAACATTTGACCTTAGCACATAAATTAGACTTTATATGTCTCCATATGTCTGGAACACTAGAAGAAACGATGCTAAACGTAGCAGCTACATGTCGATCTCGTGAAGATTTCAGAGATAGGTTTCACTCACGCTATTGGTCGAGTGAAGCGCAAAACAGAGTGAAATATGAACTACTACAAAATCCATACTTCAAGAATTCTGGAAGGAAGCGCCCTGTAAAATTTTTTTAAGCAATGTCAAAGACAAACTATGTTTGGATGCGCCATACAGAGACAGAGAATTGATTAAATTGTGTACCACCAAGCTGCCATTAAAATACCAACAGTCATGCGTGTAGCATGAAGGCAATGACGTGGAAGCCTTCAAAGGAATTTTCAGAGAATTAGAATTCGTATTCGAAGATGAGGCAAGAAAAAAGCGAAACCCTCGTGAAAACTTGGATGAGAGACCGCGAAATGCGCCGGAAACCGCACGAAGGAATGTCAGCTATTACGAACCACTTGATAAATTCGCGCAGTGAAATGACTATCGGTTCCCACAGAGACGTGGGTATAGATACGGAACGAGAAGTGGCAATGGTTATCCGCCCAGGAATGGTAATACAGGCCGACAAATTTCCAGCAGCAAAACCCGTATCGACAAGTCGAACAAAGACAGAAAGGAGATAAGGCCACCAAACCCTGATAAACGTTCGAACTGACGAGAGAGCACCCAAGCAGGTAGCAGCAACATAACGAGAGAAATATACACCTTATCACGAGAGGTGAAAGATCAACTAACAGAACCGCAGCGACCGAAAGGAAACGAGATAGTGCAAACATGAGGTAGGACAGGAACTGCTTGGTAAGATTTCGCAGAAAGTTGAGTTAAGAGGTAAAGTAATTAGCACTGCAGAGGTATTTAATACTGAAACCAGGGAGAGCCGATTCCAAGAGGAGAACGTACCATCGGGAGAAATAAACATTGTGTCACGGCAGGTAACAAATGAGGAAACAGGATCGCAGGGATCAAACAAAGGCAGTAAAGAAACAGCATCTTGTTGCGAGGGAATTAATTGGAAGGATACTGATGAAGAGAAGGAACTTCCAGAGGCAGGCACAACAGAAAATAGGAATGGGGACGAAATAATTACGATTGTAGAGTGAGACCAGGGGAAATGAACTGGCAGAGGATAATGAACAGTCGAAGGAAGTTCAAAAGTTAATTACAATTGGGTACAGGTCCCAATGTGTATAGTGTTGGAAGTTACAAAGGTATAGTAAGGGTATTTAGATGCGATTATTAGGGAATTGCCACGGAGAAAGAAGAGGCAGATGTAGCTGAGCTGAGGGAAGACGAAGTTAAATGTGGAGAAAAAGTTGTAGAAGAGAGAGAGATAATGGTCGAGGCATATCTGACAGATGGTTAGAATTCACAGGTAAAAATCCTGAAACAACTCACGTGTGATTCAGTAGAGGATGCTTTAACGCAGGGAAATGGAGAAGAACAAACTGGTCTAGATTCAACCAGTTGTGAAGGCCATGGTATCAAAAGTCCCAGTTAATGTGGTCATAGACAGCGGAAGCGGACTAACCGCGATTTCGGAGAAATTATTTAACCAATTCCATACTAATGAATATTAATGAATCTTGGAAATGAAGAAGATTAATGTGTGGGGTCCCATCAAAAATCATGCTGCAGATGTCATAAACAAGGTTAACTTGTGTCAAGGTCAAAAGATCAAAGCCAATTTCGTTATCGAAACGAAATTGGTGGTAGACATAATAATAGGTGCTGATTTTCTGAATCAAAGAGAAGCTGTGCTAAACGTGGGAAGAGTTAGCACCACTTCTGAGAGCGCTATACTTCTCTTTGAGCCAGGACTGTACAGTGACGAACATAAGAGGAAGAACAGGAGCTTGCCAGACCTAAGGAACGATGTCCCACCACCAAAAAAATTGGTATAGGCTTAATAAACCGAGCATGGAGTGAGACAGGTAAATGTTTCGGACTTCATCATGTAAACCATATTAAAAGGTATGATGAATAATCACTTATAGGCATCAGTAAATAATATCAAAGAAGCCGTCAAGTATGTTTCAGACATGATGTGACCAGGAGTCTGACGTAAAGAACAGACACAAAAATGAGAACGACCTTAAATTTTCACATGTCGCAACTAACATAATATGGAGAGTTGGCAAAGGTGATAATCTAGTAGCATGACATACTAACATGCCACACCACGACACCACACGTAACTAAAATAAGAAGTCTCATTAGTTAAAGATTTCATGAACAATTTGGAACCTGATAGAGGAACTAGAACCGTAAGCCAGAGATTGGACTTTGAACTATGTAAAGAAATTTCTTATGAGGTGTAAGTTAGGCATTAAGCATCAAGTAGATTATAAGAAACGATTTTTGTACTCAACCTCGCACAACAAACAATCGTAAACTGCACACGACGATGCGACGAATAACAACTGAAAATGAACATGGGACATGAGTTGACGAGATCAACGATTTTTTCAGGGGTCGAGAAGGATGGCAATTTGTAACCAAGGCAACTATTTTACCTAACTATAGCAACTTTGCAGTGATAAAGAAAGTACAAGGAGGGTGGATGAGCAGCAGAAGATAGACGTCCAGGCCTTGCGAAAATTCCCTTTCGACCGATACTTAAGTCAGAAGGACTGCAGGGAACAACAAGCCGCAAAAAACGAAAAATCAAATGGCCATAAGCACTGTGGGACTTAACATCAGAGGTCCTCAGTCCCCTGGACTTAGAACTACTTAAAACTAACTAACCCAAGGATATCACACACACACATGCCCGAAGCACGATTCGAACCTACGACCGTAGCAGCAGCGCGCTTCCCGACTGAAGAGCCTAGAACCATTCGTCCATAGCGGCCGGCACAAGAAACGCAACCAGGCAGTGCGCGGAGTAAAAACAAACCGCCTCGCCGAAACCCCAGCTTGGCTGACGCACAATTTGGCAGAAAACACTGTCGCTACCAGACTGTGATAAGTTGAACTACAGAGCTGAAGGAAAGTCAGTCGATCAATGCTGGACTACTTCTCCTAATCAAAGATTGAAACAATAAGGAATGTAAAACTCCAAAGCAACTAGTAATCAATAATTTACTATATGCTACCTAGAGCAGAGACAAGGTTCAGGTCTGAACAAAGGAAGATGCTAGGAAGAAGAGAAGATGAAGAGTCCCAAGACTGATGTTGAAAAGACAAGATGGGCAAAATTATTTCAAGAGACACCTTTCCAAATACCCAACCTGTTGTAAACTAGTTGTCTGCAAAGTGCTACAGAAACATAAATATCTTCAGCAGCTGTTTAACAAGAAGTATACACGTTTTACGGCCAATACTAAACGAGACCCTGCATAAATGGTCCACATTATTATAAGGGCCACGCCAAACTACCGCAACATCCTGACGCAAAATTCAATGAAGAAAACCGCTGCCCACCCAAAGGGTTTTCCCATGTGACACAAGTCCTTCGGCTTTGTGCAAAGACATTCTGCGCCAAAGTCTCACAAAACATCCGTAGACCCCATGTAAAAATAGTGGTCGAAATTACATCCATGTCAGGCAGTGAAAAATAGCAAAAAGCGTAACAATTAACGTAGGACTTCGATGTATTAATGCAATTTCCATCTCTCTATTAAACATTTGTAAGGTCTGAATAAGAAATGTGTAACAGTCTTTTCATAATCTTTTTTTTTTTTCATGAGTAATGAAAGAGAGACCATTTTTGTAAAGAAATACGTTAAAAGGAAATCCTGCTAATGTATATTATGCCTTAAATATAACATTCTTCTAAGGTTAATTTATTGTCTATGAATGGAATATTTTAGAAATTTACTCACACAAAATTATCAACATAACATTTCTTAAAAACCAAATTGTCTGTTAGAGTAATATTTTTTATATTAATATGTGTGGTTGAACATGTTTTGCAACTATAATATTTTTTAACTTCTCATAAATCATTAATATAAACTTTTTTAAATTTTTACATGATTTACTAAATAATTATTTTGATGCTTACATTAGTTGTTAGAACCATAACCTTTGTAAAAAAGAAAACAGAATATAGACATTGTATTTTTGTATCATGTATAAAATCATTTAACTTACTGAAATGATTTAAATAGTAAGTGGCTGAGGAAATAATATTAAAAGATTGATGACAAATGCTCCTTATGTTCGATACAAAATCTAAAATACACACAACAAAGTTAAAAAAATAAGAAAAAGAAATTGGTATCAATATTAATTACAAAATTATGGGCTTCACATAGGGAGACAATTAATTCATTAACAAAGTTAGTGTTAAAATTTAAGTGCACAAATCAATACAATTAAATAAAATGAGGACTAGGCTAAGTGGCTGACCAGTATTAAATGCTTGAGGAAAAGTATAATTTTTTACTGACTTAGACAATGTCTCGATCATTATCTAACTTAAGTGTAAAAATTATCATGGAAGGTTGGTGATATGTAAGATGTAAAACAAATAACACACCTTACATTGAATTCCTGAAACAAATCCATTTAACTCGATATCTCACATCACATAGTTTCATGACAATGTATGAATTTTATTGATAGACAAAGCAAATAACCAAACTGACATTTCGTGAACATAAACCACTAACACTCAGACTAGTAATTGCACACAAGTAATTTCCCAGACTCGAGCTATGAGTCACAGTTCTGAGGGAAGGACCATATTTACATTCTGCTGTAACATTTACAGCGGGAAACCTAGCGGACCCAATGAGATGCTGGAGCCACTGCGTAGCCTTCCGGCAAAGGTAGCCCTTGTCCCTGCTTTTAACGACAACCCTTCGAAAGCCTTTCTACGGGAACATGGCGGGAGATGCTACGAAAACATCCGCAGAAACACAACTAAAAACACTGGTGATTCACTGTAGCCACCTGCGTTAAAACTCGCATGAAAGAAACAGCTGCTTATCTCAGCCATTATTATATAGTAGCAGTTAAACTTTGCCCTAAGAAAGAAACGACGACGGCGATAGGCTGCAAAAACTTAGATTGGGAAGAAAGAAAACGTATGGCCACCAGCTTTGTTATAGGCAAATTCCAGACAGAGTAATTAACTTCTCCTCTTGCAGAAAATCGTCAAGTGTTCAAGTAAGGCGACGTGGCCACGCTGAGACGATTGCGAGGGTAGTTGTATGAACACTTGTTTACAGGCTCATCTTAACTCGCAAGGAGTTAAACTGCAAGGTCTTGTAGTACAGAGAATGGCATGGATCACTGACTGTGAACGCTTGTGAGCCATTTGAGGGCAACTACGTACGTGCTAGTCCAGCCAAACAGCATGTACCAACCCAATTAACTCCTAGGGAATAACTAGGAGTCTCAGCTTCACCAAAGACATGGGAAATGTGTCAGAGTGCTGTTTAGCAATCGATAGACGTCTTGAATAGATTTTCAGGTTCACAGCTCGCACCGACATCCCCCATTGCCGCTGCTGAACAAAGATAAAAATGCTCGCTCGCACTACACCAGCAAGTGAAATTTAATTGACAATCGTAACTACGGTCGTCTCTGTCTCTCCTATTTTCGTACATTGAACATATTCATGGTTTAGGGCTTAATTGAAGCAGAAACATGAGATGTTTGATTTAATGAAAAGAACTGATCAGCTGAGAGTTATTTACACTCTTAAGTTACGGAATTGTTTTCATTGTGTATTTCTGATTGAACATTCATGACCCTCATTCATTTTTGGGTATATCCTTTGTGTGTTATAGGGTGATTGATATCTCTGGCAGCAATTGTATTTACTTGGTTCATATTTTATCGACCGCAGACGTGGTCATCAACCATCTTACCATTACAGAACCTTATAATAGTTATGAATTTCGCTTCACAGTTGAGAACGCCCAATATTTTACCAACCTGTATATATTATAATATACTATGAACGCATCCGTAGAGAAAAAATAAACCTTGATAACGAAAATCTATGATTTTAATGTTTGCTAACATATAGTTACACCTGAACCCATATAACATATCCTGTTAGTGATAACGCTTTCCATACAGGGACTGTAGTGGAACCGACATTGAGGCTATTTTCTGATCACATCAGTGTCCCTACTGCTACACTCTTCTGAACTCTGCAAGCGTTAGATGGTATCTTCCTACCTTGCACGCCGTAGGTTCGACTCATAGAGCGTCCTTCTGTAACTGTGGTAAACGGATAGATCAGAACCAGTCTCACACATGTTAGTCGCCTTTGACTTAAAGGCATCTTCAGTGGGACAGTACTTTGCGTTTTTGGTTTGATGTCCGCTTTTCTCCTCATATGGTCACATGCTGGACGTCGCACTGTACCTTCACTTACGAAACTTAGGCACCTTTTCATGTTCCCAACTGTTTTAACCACAATTTTCTTATTGTTTGCCCTTATTGTTGAGGATCTCTTTTTATGTCCTGTCATTAATTGCAGGTATTTGAAGAAAAACTGTGATTTAAAGACGTAATTACTGAAAGCTCGCTATGTATCTCATTCTGCTTGGTTTATTTTCGTAAATGTTCGTAAACAAACCAAACAGGATGAGACATATACAGAACTCTTAGTAGTTACGTCTTTAAATCAGAGTTTACGATTGAATATCTACAACTAGTGATGCAAGAGAAATAGTGCTCCATAGGAATAAGGCAACCAATATGAAAATTGTGAAGAAAAAATTTCGGAGCATAAAAACGTGCCTAAGTTTCATAAGTGAAGTTAAAGTGGGACGTACAGCATGTGACGAGATGTGAGGAAACTCAGATTCCAACCGAAAATTCGAAGAACTGTCCCACTGAAGATCCCTTAAAGTAAAAGGCGAAAAGCATCACAGAATTTTTCCTTACAAATATGAATGAAACGTTTCCTGACCGCTGGATAAGACGGAATGCTGCACTACAATGTCTGGCCACGTCTCCTTATTTGAGTCCTATGCGTTTCTAAGGAGAGCAGAGAAAAATGCGGTCTGCCATGAAGTCTCAACTACAGCAAACCATATGCGCTCTCGAATCGCCACAGTATGCATCGCTGTATCATCCAATGTACTTGCATCTGTTCATCTAGCTCTCAAATAGCTATTTCAAATATGCCTTTCAGTCGATGGTAAACAATCTGAGTCCACGCCCAAGTAAAGTGTAAAACTACGATACATTAAGGTAATTATTTATTCTGTGAGTAACATGTCGTCAGTTATTCTGAATAAAATGTTTAGTACGTTTAAAGTGTATTCCATCTAATTACAATTTCGAACTGTTCCCTCAGACATATTCGTACACCAACAGGTGTTTTACCTGTTTGGGTGTCTACAGTCAAAGACAAGTCAACTTTTTTTCTCATATACACTCCTGGAAATTGAAATAAGAACACCGTGAATTCATTGTCCCAGGAAGGGGAAACTTTATTGACACATTCCTGGGGTCAGATACATCACATGATCACACTGACAGAACCACAGGCACATAGTCACAGGCAACAGAGCATGCACAATGTCGGCACTAGTACAGTGTATATCCACCTTTCGCAGCAATGCAGGCTGCTATTCTCCCATGGAGACGATTGTAGAGATGCTGGATGTAGTCCTGTGGAACGGCTTGCCATGCCATTTCCACCTGGCGCCTCAGTTGGACCAGCGTTCGTGCTGGACGTGCAGACCGCGTGAGACGACGCATCATCCAGTCCCAAACATGCTCAATGGGGGACAGATCCGGAGATCTTGCTGGCCAGGGTAGTTGACTTACACCTTCTAGAGCACGTTGGGTGGCACGGGATACATGCGGACGTGCATTGTCCTGTTGGAACAGCACGTTCCCTTGCCGGTCTAGGAATGGTAGAACGATGGGTTCGATGACGGTTTGGATGTACCGTGCACTATTCAGTGTCCCCTCGACGATCACCAGTGGTGTACGGCTAGTGTAGGAGATCGCTCCCCACGCCATGATGCCGGGTGTTGGCCCTGTGTGCCTCGGTCGTATGCAATCCTGATTATGGCGCTCACCTGCACGGCGCCAAACACGCATACGACCATCATTGGCACCAAGGCAGAAGCGACTCTCATCGCTGAAGACGACACGTCTCCATTCGTCCCTCCATTCACGCCTGTCGCGACACCACTGGAGGCGGGCTGCACGATGTTGGGACGTGAGCGGAAGACGGCCTAACGGTGTGCGGGACCGTAGCCCAGCTTCATGGAGACGGTTGCGAATGGTCCTCGCCGATACCCCAGGAGCAACAGTGTCCTTAATTTGCTGGGAAGTGGCGGTGCGGTCCCCTACGGCACTGCGTAGGATCCTACGGTCTTGGGGTGCATCCGTGCGTCGCTGCGGTCCGGTCCCAGGTCGACGGGCACGTGCACCTTCCGCCGACCACTGGCGACAACATCGAAGTACTGTGGAGACCTCACGCCCCACGTGTTGAGCAATTCGGCGGTACGTCCACCCGGCCTCCCGCATGCCCACTATACGCCCTCGCTCAAAGTCCGTCAACTGCACATACGGTTCACGTCCACGCTGTCGCGGCATGCTACCAGTGATAAAGACTGCGATGGAGCTCCGTATGCCACGGCAAACTGGCTGACACTGACGGCGGCGGTGCACAAATGCTGCGCAGCTAGCGCCATTCGACGGCCAACACCGCGGTTCCTGGTGTGTCCGCTGTGCCGTGCGTGTGATCATTGCTTGTACAGCCCTCTCGCAGTGTCCGGAGCAAGTATGGTGGGTCTGACACACCGGTGTCAATGTGTTCTTTTTTCCATTTCCAGGAGTGTATTTGAAAAACATAGCAGTAGTTTCTAGTTAGTGTTAATAGGACTGCTTATCATTATCAAGTATGATCGTCTTGAGTTTCTGTGTTCATTTTGACAAGACAGCAGTAATTTAAAGTGTTTAAATGTAAATCTGAATAAACTGTACTTGTTACCACAACCAACTTGAACCGTGCACATACTACAAATAGTTTTCATAAGCCCCACCTCATGTGCTAGAACCTAGCACATGCAATAATTCCATACACTAATCATTGTCGTCCGTGTACCTACGTTGCGTAAGAAATGATGTTTTATGTTAGGAGCGCAGGTCTGCCTTGCCACATATGACGACAGAGCTTGGCATGAGAGCTCTGCGTGGCGGTGTGTACACCGCACTAACCAACTGTGGCCACACTGCTGCCCAATTTTAATGCATTTCGCGAATTATTCTGCGAAATGTATCAATTCCAGTATTAAAAAGCGCTACATCTGTGTAATTGTCTGTCCAAGAGCTGTTGGATTGCAGTTACAGAAAGTATACGGTTCAAGTAAAAAAAAAGGATGTTTCATGCAGTATCTCGGCTTCGTTAATACTAGAGTTCAGAGCATTATCCATACAAAACCTTATGTGCCCAAGCCATACGATCAATTGTGGTTTTAGTTTTTTGAGCTTGGAAATCGCTGTAACTCGACTCTGAAATAGGCAGTCAATTGATGCGTGCCTAAGTTGTAAACATTATAGCTCAAAAGTATTTCCACAAATGATGGATTAAGGTTTGGATTAGTTAATGTTCCTTACATACACATAAATTTATCGTTGTTGAGAAGCATAAAGGTATCGAACATGAATTAAAGACCCATCAACAAGGAGGTTGTAGGGTATATGGCACAGATAAGGCACAGGTGGTAAAAGGAATAGGTCATTTATTTTCCAAACCATCACATCATTCGACATATGTTATTTAGGGAATTCCCCGAAATCGAGATTTGTGTAGCATCAGAGGCCAGTGTCGCAACAATTAACCACACAGCCATCTCGCTTTATGTTATACTAGCGTTCATACATCATTATTGCGCTAACATAGTATGGTCGTTATGGAAATCTAACTGTAAACCACTTAGCTGACTCCTTAGGAAAAGAGTGCTATACACAATGTCCTTAAGTAAGCTAAACATGTATATCAGTTATCTCCACATTTTATGTCTTGTGTATCAAAAGTGACTGTGCATCTCAACAAAGATTTCATGTGTATACTTCAACTTTATGTGTGCAAACCAAAGTTGCACTCACGACGATATACAACAGACACGTCTCAGATTAACTGGCAAGTCCGTATCTACATCTACAACTACATGGATACTCTGCAAACCACATTTAAATGGCTACCAGAGGGGTCATCGAACCACCTTACAATTCTCTATTATTTCCTATCTCGTATAGCGCGCGGGAGGTACGAATACCTTTATCTTTCCCTACGAGCTCCGATTTCCCTTATTTTTTCATGGTGATCGTTCTTCCCTATGTAAGTAGGTCCCAACAAAATATTTTCGCATTCGGAGGAGAAAGTTGGTGATTGGAATTTCGTTAGAAGATTCCGTCGTAACGAAAAACGCCTTTCTTTTAATGCTGTCCATCACAAATCATTTATCATTTCAATGACACTCTGTCCCATGTTTGGCAATAATACAAAACGTGCTGCCTTTCTATGAAGATTTTCGATGTACTCCGTCAGTCCTATCTGGTAAGGATCCCACACCGCGCAGCAGTATTCTAAAAGAGGACGGACAAGCGTAGTGTAGGCAGTCTCCTTAGTAGATCTATTACATTATCTAAGTGTCCTGCCTATAATACGGTCTTTGTTAGCCTTCCCCACAACATTTTCTGTGTTCCTTCCAATTTAAATTGTTCGTAATTAATTCCTAGGTATTTAGTTGAATTTACGGCTTTTAGATTAGACTAATGTGGTATAAGTTGTGTACTGTATAGCTGGCCACATTTGCCCTCCCGAGTTTTGCAGTAATTAGGCCAGTCCGTCCTTGAAATCACTTAGTGAGCCGCCTAGTAGAAATTCTTCCTACCTGTTATGTGGAGAAGTCCTGGTCCTAAGACCAACATTGCTGTCTACGGTTTACGTAAAAAAATGGAAAGAAGGTTTTTTCCGTGCAAATCATTTTTACGCGAAATGACATTTATGGTGGGTTTCTTTAAGAAACACTGTAAAAATTAATTTGTTCACACTGATTATAAGCTTACTATTAACGGTAAGAGAGAATGGTCTATCGCAAGACTGGCTCGAAAGGCATCCTATCGACCAGTGCCGATTATGGTGCACAGGGTTCAACTTAAGCCTACAATCGTTATAGTTCGTATATGTTCGTACATCTGCGCTTATGCCGAAGTTATTCAGTTATTTACTAATATCAACGTTTTCTGTCATTGTAAAACTACTCAAAGATAGTATTCATGACATGTAGACTCCTCGTAATGTCTGACAGTGAGTGGCAAAAGGCAACTTTAATTAACAACAATTACTTTCTTGGCCCCAGAACAAATGTACATTCCCTACGTATCTCTTTGGTAACGTCACGAGCGGTTTCTGCGTGGTACCTCATCCCACTGGCTCCGAAAGCACCAGACGGCCAACTGCCTCTGCCAATCAGCGTAGGAACCTACCGCTTATTCCTAATTCCATACCTGCTGCAGCGCTGATACATTCACTTCAAGTATGTGGAATAGAAAAACTGGAAATAAAGTAAAACGCTCTCCTATCTGCAAATAAGGTGTACCTTACGAACCTTGTGTTTAAAATCTCAACTCGTACATTCATTCCGTATACACCCATACACGAGATGTCGCTCTCGGCGGTAAATGCATTCCCGTGCGTATGTTGTTCAAAACATCGATGCAGTGTTCCTTCAGACAATCATGCATATCCAAAGGAACATTACATCAAACATCTGAAAACCTCAGGTACTGCAGTATCGTATTTATACACCAACTCTGTGCAAGCGACTTTTAATTAGGGCGACTGAAAATGTCACACTCAGAAATTCCTGTAAACCCCTTTTTAAAGCACTCCAAATACTATCACTACTACGAGTGTACATTCTTGAGATACATATTTAAAGATAATTTAAGCAGTTAAAAACCATTTAATATTTAAAAATCAATCAGTCCATGTCTGATACCAGGCAAAATTCAGACTTCCCCAGCGGACATGCATTCATAACTCTCAAACAAATAAGACTACTGCAAACTCTAAAAAAAAATTGCAAGAAAATTTCCCACCAAATCACACAAAAAATACGAAAATTGAAAGTGGCTTTGAAAACATATTTACAGGACAGGTAGTGTTCTACTGTGAATGAAAATCTGTTAACATAAATTTAAATTACTTCTGTCGGTAAATGAATATCTGTTGACATGAATTTAAATTATTTCCTTTTTTGTATTAGGTATCTGAAACTACTGTTGTTACTACTGTAGTTTATATTATATTGCACTATTATATTAATGTATTGTATCCTAATGATTTACTGGACTGTATGATTTCAAAAAGTTGTTCAAATGGCTCTGAGCACTATGCGACTTAACTTCTGAGGTCATCAGTCGCCTAGAACTTAGAACTAATTAAACCTAACTAACCTAAGGATAACACACACATCCATGCCCGAGGCAGGATTCGAACCTGCGACCGTAGCGGTCGGTCGGTTCCAGACTGTCGCGCCTAGAACCGCACGGCCACTCCGGCCGGCTACTGTTATGTAAAATGCTTTTAAATTAAAATGTCTTCTCTGTGTTGGACTAATGAACAAAAAGGTGCACTATTTCCATAAATATAAATCTTGATATTTTAAAGAGATTAAACCCTTGGCATAGAGGTCGGTCATGGTGCTGAAGATTAAGCCTATCTACTCGAAATATTAAAAATAAGTAACATTATAGAGTAAAACGTAACTAATTTTGAGATATTGTAATGAAACATACCAACAAATGAAAAACATGTACAACAAAGCATGTAAACCTGAAGTGGAAAAAATGAACTTCGGTACATCTCCATGTTTACATACATACCAAAGCTCTGCATTAGATAAAAATGTCACCGGAAATACGTGAATCAGTTGCAATATAAATAAGGTGATTAAATAGAAAAATTGTGGTTGAAAGGGAAAATTATCAACGTTAAAAATGATTATTGGAAGTAACAAAGTGAACAAGATAATACTTTATATATATATATATATATATATATATATATATATATATATATATATATATATATATATATACAGGGTGAGTCACCTAACATTACCGCTGGATATATTTCGTAAACCACATCAAATACTGACGAATCGATTCCACAGACCGAACGTGAGGAGAAGGGCTAGTGTAATTGGTTAATACAAACCATACAAAAATGCACGGAGGTATGTTTTTTAACACAAACCTACGTTTTTTTAAATGAAACCCCGTTAGTTTTGTTAGCACATCTGAACATATAAACAAATACGTAATCAGTGCCGTTTGTTGCATTGTAAAATGTTAATTACATCCGGAGATATTGCAACCTAAAGTTGACTCTTGATTACCACTCCTCCACTGTTCGATCGTGTGTATCGGAGAGCACCGAATTACGTAGGGATCCAAAGGGAACGGTGATGGACCTTAGGTACAGAAGAGACTGGAACAGCACACTACGTCCACATGCTAACACCTTTTTATTGGTCTTTTTCACTGACGCACATGTACATTACCATGAGGGGTGACGTACACGTACACACGTGGTTTTACGTTTTCAATTGCGGAGTGGAATAGAGTCTGTCCCGACATTTCAGGCCAATAGATGTTCAATGTGGTGGCCATCATTTGGTGCACACAATTGCAATCTCTGGCGTAATGAATGTCGTACACGCCGCAGTACATCTGGTGTAATGTCGCCGCAGGCTGCCACAATACGTTGTTTCATATCCTCTGGGGTTGTAGGCACATCATGGTACACATTCTCCTTTAACGAACCCCGCAGAAAGAAGTCCAGAGGTGTAAGATCAGGAGAACGGGCTGGCCAATTTATGCGTCCTCCACGTCCTATGAAACGCCCGTCGAACATCCAGTCAAGGGTCAGGCTATTGTTAGTTGCGGAATGTGCAGGTGCACCATCATGCTGATACCACATACGTCGACGCGTTTCCAGTGGGACATTTTCGAGCAACGTTGGCAGATCATTCTGTAGAAACGCGATGTATGTTGGAGCTGTTTGGATCCCTGCAATGAAGTGAGGACCAATGAGGTGGTCGCCAATGATTCCGCACCATACATTTACAGTCCACGGTCGCTGTCGCTCTACCTTTCTGAGCCAGCGAGGATTGTCCACGGACCAGTAATGCATGTTCTGTAGATTCACTGCCCCGTGGTTTGTGAAACCCGCTTCATCGGTAAACAGGTAGGACTGCAACGCATTCTCTGTTAATGCCCATTGACAGAATTGCACTCGATGATTAAAGTCATCACCTTGTAATTGCTGATGTAGCGACACATGAAACGGGTGAAAGCGGTGACGATGCAGTATGCGCAAGACACTACTTTGACTCAGTCCACCGGCTCTCGCAATGTCCTGTGTACACATGTGTGGGTTCATGGCAACAGCAGCCAACACACCAACTGCACCCGCTTCTCCTATGACGGGCCTGTTACGGACCCGTTTGCGTGCTACGACCATACCTGTTGCATACAGTTGGCGGTAGATGTTTTGCAATGTGCGGCACGTTGGATGCTCTCTGTCAGGGTACCATTCTGCATACACCCTGCAGGCTTCAGCTGCATTTCGTCGACACTCGCCATAGATGAGTATCATCTCCGCCTTTTCAGAGTTCGAATACACCATGGTCACAGTTCCTACAACACTACACTATCACAGACGTTTGGTAACACGGTGTACTACAGTTGGTCTGCGTGCAGAGACGAATGCAGAATAACAATAGCAGCAAGCGCTACATGCGAACATTGCGACAGCTAGACCAAACCACAACAGTGCACTACAGCCACACTCGTAAACACGGTCGTCATCGTAAACGTGTCCCTGCAGATGCTGCTCGCCGATCGTGGCCCGTGTTTGTTACAACACGCAACTGAACGTCAGAGATTTCAAGCGTCAACTTTAGGTTACAATATCTCCGGATGTAATTAACATTTTACAATGCAACAAACGGCACTGATTACGTATTTGTTTATATTTTCAGATGTGCTAACAAATCTAACGTGGTTCCATTTAAAAAAAACGTAAGTTTGTGGTAAAAACCATACTTCCGTTCATTTTTTTATGGTTTGTATTAACCAATTACACTAGCCCTTCTCCTCACGTTTGGTCTGTGGAATCGATTCGTCAGTATTTGATGTGGTTTACGAAATATATCCAGCGATCCAGCGGTAATGTTAGATGACTCACCCTATATATATATATATATATATATATATATATATATATATATATATATATATATATAAAGTATTATCTTGTTCACTTTGTTACCTCCAATAATCATTTTGAACGTTGATAAATTTCCCTTTCAACCACAATTTTTCTATTTAATCACCTTATTTATATTGCAACTGATTCACGTATTTCCGGTGATATATATATATATATATATATATATATATATATATATATATATATATATATATATATATATACCAGATTAAATAAGAAACTGATGCAGTATGACCGAAAATAAGGAAAATATAACGTGTGGAAAAGATGGACGAATACTAGTAACATATTGGTCATATGGCAATAACTGACTCTAGCTGCACTAATCATTGTGGTATATTTATTTTTTAATAGGTTCCGTATGATAACTGAAACTTTAGCAATACAGGCAAGGAATATTATTTGTAAGGGAATGTATTCATACAAAGAAATGTATGTGTGCAAGGAACTTTTCTTGGACTTTGATGCATTTTTACTAGAGCCGATTGCTATAAAAGTCAAACAATTTACTACACAGTTATGTTACTAGCACAGAACATGATGTTTTTTAGGACCGCCGCAACTTGGATACAGTCAAGACAGGTTCACTCTTGCACAAGAATCGATTGTGATGAGTTTTCGGATCAGCTTTGCTGCGGGACTGCGTACATGTGCGACTGTGAGCAAGTCTACAATCTCATAAAAAGTCTCTGTTTCTGTTTTTAGGTGTCTTGCGTAATATAGGCACATGACAGTAGTTCATATTTGGTTAGCTACTTTTCCTCTAACGATTTAGCATTGAAGATAGATTAAATCTTGTAGCAGAATACGACCTTCGACTCTCCATGCAGTCGACCTGCTGGAAATGGAAATACGAAAGACTGATACTGGATATTATCAAAATAATGTTACCCCTGACTCACAGTCCCTTTCAGCCAACATGTTCACCTGCAACGTAGTGGAAACCCCCAAAAAGGCGCTTGTCAGAAGCGCTATACGGATGCGCTACACCAGGCGATGCAGACAATTGAGTGTATGGCCTCGTTATCTTCGGCGGCGCTGGCTCAGCGCAGTCGGGTGTTATTGCGAGCGCGTCCCACGGTGCATCCGTTCGGCTCAATTATCCCGTAGCACTTGCCACCAGCAACCAATTCCGATTTCCCGCCTCTGTTGATGAAAACAATGATTACAACGGCGCCGGGACTGCCTGCGAATTGGTCCAATTTTCTGCGCTGCTTATCGCGTTGTCACTGCTCTGCTGCTACAACGAGAGTTTACTGTCAGCACTCGTATCTTCGTTGCAAACCAAAGTCAGACAGAAAGACGAATAATAAGAGTTCCGAAAATTATTCTCACTAGAATAACACGGTCTCATCGTACCCAGGGATTGTGCTTGTGGCTGTAGTGGACAGTAGTACCGAAGACTGTGACTGATTCAGTTGAGTTACAAAAAGCAAATTTTTGCACGTTTATTTTTGTCAAGGAACTTGAAAATACGTAAGAAATGACAACAAAATAGGCTTCAGTTGCAAAATTCGCTACATCTGAAGCGATTAAGATCTTACACACTTACAGTAACAACGAAAGTACCTAATAATAAAATGAGCTAACACTCATTAACCACCTATAAAACAGGGCTCATTAGCAGTTTGAAAAAAATGGTTCAAATGGCTCTGAGCTCTATGGGACTTAACATCTGAGGTCATCAGTCCCCAAGAACGTAGAACTACTTAAACCTAACTAACCTAAGGACATCACACACATCCATGCCCGAGGCAGGAGTCGACCCTGCGACCGTAGCGGTCTCGCGGTTCCAGACTGCAGCGCCTGGAACCGCTCGGCCACACCGGCCGGCTAGCAGTTTCAAACCAATTTAAAAATTTAACAATACTTAAAATCAGGGCACTTTTCAAAAGAACCTTACTTCCAGTGAAAGAAACATTTAAAGACAAGTCTGCAAAATTGTAAGATAAAAATCAAACTCTTAGGAACCACACGTTCTCTTTAGTAGTTATTCATTGGCTTTAAACACATTCTTAGTCAACTTGACAGCTATTTGGTTTGTGCCTAAGTTCGTACCGTTTCCCCGTATGTTTATTAAACAGAACAGACACCCATAATAGAGCCTACTCATCAGTGATATATTCTCCTTCACTATTTCCAATAGTCTGTTAACGCTGGAGTAACTGTTCGATTCTAGGACTGTAGAAATCTTGTGATTTTGAGGCGAGTAACTGGTCAAGCCATGATCAGAGCACATTTCCATCAGAAAGGAACTTGCCAGCCGCTGTGGACGAGCGGTTCTATGTCCTTCAGTCCGGAACCGCGCTGCTGCTGCTGGGGTCGCAGGTTCCAACCCAGCCTCGGGAATGGAAATGTGTGATGTCCTTAGGATGGTTAGGTTTAAGTAGTTCTAAGTCTATGGGATTGATGACCTCAGAAGTTAAGTCTCATTGCGGTTAGAGCCGTTTGAAAATCTTAAAGGAGGGTCCTTTGCCACGCGGGATTAGCCGAGCGGTCTAGGGCGCTGCAGTCATGGATTGGGTTGCTGGTCCCGGCGGGGGTTCGAGTCCTCCATTGGGCATGGGTGTTTGTATTCGTTCTTAGGATAATTTAAGTTGTGTGTAAGCTTAGGGACTGATGACTTTAGCAGTTGAGTCCCATAAGATTTCACACACATTTTTTCAAAGGTCCTTGAAGGTTGTTTGGTAGAGAGCGGAAAAGGCGAAAATCTGAAGGCGAAGATTAGGTGAATAAAGTAGGTGTGAAATGACTTACCAACCCACCACCTGTATAGTGTCTTCTGTCAGTCAACGAGAATGTGAGCTGTCTTTATCGGGGAGTAGCATCATCTTACGCAGTCTTTGTAATACGGTAGTTGTTCTTCCATTACGTCTGGAAGACGTCTCAGTTGTTGACAAAAAATATGCATTACATTATCTTTTGTAGATACGCGCAGGTCTTCGTATAGGGAGATACTGCTTTGTTTCGGCTTTGCCACTCCTTTCTTTTCCTTGTGTTAGCATAAAGACACCCCTTATAGTTACCAGTAAAGATACAGGAGTGGAATGGTAGGTATTGTTTATGAGCCAATCGAGTGCGAGCAACCAGAGATGCAATGCGGCCATAAACAAATTTCTGCGATTTTGCCTCAGAGCATGGGGTGCCCAGACACTCGATTTTTTGAACCTTCCCAACTGCATGCAAATATCGCGCGATGGTGGAATCATCACAGTTCATCATATTCGCAAATTCTCGAGTGCAATGACGTGAATAATTGCGGATTTATGTCTTAAGACGATCTTCATCATAACCTGGAGGTTTTCCAGAACGTGAAGAACCACTGAATTGTAAACCTATGATGGCTTCCAGTGAATGGCAAAAAAATGGAGTGTAGAATATTGTCGAAGTATCACATTGCTATAAGGTTGCGGCGGACGACAGCCAAAGTGGTCCTGCTATAAAATGAAATTACATCCCGAACCATTACTCCTGGTTGTCAAGCGAATGACAATCAGGTTGGTATAACGCTGCTATCCTGGACGTATCCGGACACATCTTTGCTGCTTATTGGGGCCTGGAATCTCACTGACTGGCGTAGAACCGTCTTCACTGGTGAGTCCCATTTCGAACTGAACATCAGTGACCAACAACATCATGTCGGGAGATGCCCTGAAAGAATACAAACCTGTCACCAACCGTACCAGACGACAAATGGGTTCAAATGGCTCTGAACACTATGGGACTTAACTGCTGAGGTCATCAGTCCCATAGAACTTAGAACTACTTAAACCTAACTAACCTAGGGACATTACACACATCCATGCCCGAGGCAGGATTCGAACCTGCGACCGTAGCAGTCGCAGAGTTCCAGACTGTAGCGCCTAGAACCGCTCGGCCACCCCGGCCGGCACCAGACTACAACCAGGAGTGATGGTCTACGGTGCCATTCCATTTCATAGCAGAGTCCCTTGATTGTCAGCGCGGAACTGTTAAAGCACCGCCGATCGTCGTCGATATTCTGCACCTAGTATTCCTGCCCTTCATGGCAAGCCATCCTGAGCTTACGTATCAGCATGGAACGCCACGGCGAGAGTTTCTGCTACATGTATCTGTGCTTGCCTAACCCTGCATTGGACAACTAATTTGCCGGATCTCACCCAAATTGAGAACATTTGCAGCAACGTGGTAGAGTCATCCAACCAGCTTCGGACTTCGGTAATCTAGCGTGCCAATTGGACAGAATTAGGCACGATGTCCGTCACTAGGACATCCAAGGACCAACAGTTAATGCCAAGCCGAGTAACAGTTTACGTAGATGAGAGAGGTGAACCAACACGTTGTTGACTTGTACAGTTGGTGTAGCTCTTTCTTTTGAGTAAAGAAACCATGTGTACATTTACGTCACAGCTACCGGTATCCATCCCATTCGAATAACTGCCTCGTGATGAGTCTGTCTTTTTTTTTTTTCGTAGTGCATAATCAACCACGAAACTGTTTACCTGAAACAGTACAGTAGTAACCGAAAGATACAACCACATGTTACAACAGCTTAAATACATTCACATAATAATTAATTACGGGAGTTTGCACCGATGAACACGCAAGGCAACATGCGACATGTAATGTTTTTAGTACAGGCAGTACAATCAAAATAAGTAGCTTCAGTTTCCATGGAACCAAACTGTGTAACGACAGTGGCTAACAATCAGAACACCAGCTTACAGCACCTGATGGAAACACTACGTATCTAGTCACATGTTAAACAAATTTACTTGTGGGACTCGCTTTAAGGTAGAGCATAAGATCAATGACAAATTATAGCCACTACTGCCTACAGAATACTGGCGAGCGACACGTTTCGAATGGCGATGCCTGTACTCCGACCGACAGGACACAGGGCTTCGTCGATTGACACCCGATGCACCTCGCATTTCGCGGTCAACAACACATCACTCGGATCATACTGTTAGGCATGCCAAATGTAAATGGTGCAACGCGCTGGTAAAATGAAACTGTGGTTGATGTTGTCTTCAGTCCACTAACTAGTTTGATGCAGCTGTCATGGTAGTCTATCATGTGGCAGCCTCTACATCACTGCGTAACAATGGTACAGGAACTATTTTGACGGGAATGCAACGCTGCCACAATCAACACTGTGTTGCCGTACGTTTACGGAACAATGACCCATCATGAAAGCGCACCACGGGATGTATAAGGAACGCCAGACAATGCATGTCTGCTGCTTGTTATTAGTTTTGACTCTGCCTAATGCCAACTCAATTTTAAGAATTTGGTAATGCGGTAGTATAGACCCGAATGTTTTTGTGTGTTATCAGTCCTTCTCAGTGGTTTTCTACCGCCCGCCACGAACTCCTCTCCACGAAAGTACCATGGGAGTCATTCCCTTATGTCATAACAGATGTCCTGTCATCCTGTCCCTTCTCCTTATCAGTGTTTTCCACACATTCCCTTCCTCTCCTATTCTGCGCATAACATCCTCATTCTTTACCTCGTCAGTTCACCTAATTTTCAACATTCTTCTGTAGCACCACATCTCAAATGTTTCGATTCTCTTCTCCTCCGGTTTTCTCACAGACCATGTTTTGCTACCATACAATGCTGTACTCCAGACGTACATTCTAAGAAATTTCTTCCTCAAATTAAGACCTATCTTTGATACTAGTATTTTTCTTGAGCAGGAATGTCCTTTTTGCCATTGCTAGTCTGCTTTTGATGTCCTCCTTACTCCGTCCATCATTGGTTATTTTACTGCCTACGTAACAGAATTCCTTAACTTCATCTGCCTCATGACCTTCACTCCTGATGTTGGGTTTCTCGCTGTTCTCGTTTCTACTACATCTCATTACTTTCGTCTTTCATCGATCTACTTTCAGTCCACGTTCTTTACACATTACATTGTTTATTCCATTCAGCAGATCATGTAATTATTCTTCACTTACATTCAGGATAGCAATGTCATCAGCGAATCTTATCAGTGATCTACGATAAAGACTGAAGCATAATAAATATATCAAAATTTGTATTGCGGTCGGGACTCGAACCCGTGTCTTCTTGTTTCTTAGGCAAAAATGCTAACCATTACACCACCACAGACTATACTTAATGTTGCTGCACAAACTAGTAAAGTTGTCTGCCCTCCCCAATACAAGCTTCATATCTTCTACTTATTTTCCCTTACAGTGCCGTACTACTTCCGTATCCAACTTCTTTCCGTATTATCACTGATATTCTTTCACCTTGAGTTTTAATTCCACTCGTAAACCTTTCTTTTATTTCCATCACTGCTTCTTCGAAGTACAGATTGAACAGTAGAGGCGAAAGACTACATCCCGGTCTTACACCCATTTTAATCCGAGCACTTCGTCTTTGGTTGTCCACTCTTAATAGTCCATCATGGCTCTTGTACATATTATATAGTACCCGTCTCTCCCTATAGCTTACCCGCATTTTTCTCAGAAATTCGTGCATCTTGTACCAATTTACATTGTCGAACATTTTTTCCAGGTCGTCAAATCCTACGAATGTGTCTTGCTTTTTCTTTAGTCTTGCTTCCATTATCAACCGCAACGTCAGAATTGCCTCTCTCGAGGCTTTACCTTTTCTAAACTCAAACCGATCGTAATCTAGCACACCCTCTTTGGCGTCCTGTCCACTCGTCTAACATAGGGTGCTTAGGAAGCTGTTTTCTCGGATATCTAGAGAACAATTCAAACAATCATATTACTGGTTTTTATTACAGTAAAGTAAGTTGACAATACTTAACTCTGCCCTTTTTACAACGAGGTGTCGCAAGCAATTGGCGACATGCAAATAATCAGTGTCCTTCGATATATTCAATTTTCATGCAATCAGTTAATATAGATCATGTTGTGGATTGGCAGGAGCCAACCCACGGTGTTTGGAGGAAGCCGAAAGGCACGCGTTGAGGTCTGGAACAGGGCAAGGAATTCAGACTTCAGAAAAGAGGTGGTACTTGGTGGAATACTTAACTTTAATCCATCAATGTTGAACGTAGCTCTTGTCTGTACATTCTTCACAATATCAATAGCAACTGATAATGGCGCCTTGCTAGGTCGTAGCAAATGACGTAGCTGAAGGCTATGCTAACTATCGTCTCGACAAAAGAGAACGTATTTTGTCAGTGAACCATCGCTAGCAAAGTCGGTTGTACAACTGGGGCGAGTGCTAGGAAATCTCTCTAGATCTGCCGTGTGGCGGCGCTCGCTCTGCAATCACTGATAGTGGCGACACGCGGGTCCGACGTATACTAACGGACCGCGGCCGATTTAAAGGCTACCACCTAGCAAGTGTGGTGTCTGGCGGTGACACCACAGATCACAAGTGACGGCTAAATCGTTTTGGATCACGGCTCGTCTTTTAGTGCAGCTCTCCTATTGGGCATCTTCTAGTGCGGCGGAGGCTAGCTAAAGCGGCGCTTATTTTCTCAAATGCTTCAAATGGCTCTAAGCACTATAGGACTTAACGTCTCAGGTCATCGGTACCATAGAACTTAGAACTTTAACCTAACTAACCTAAGGGCATGACACACATCCACGCCCGAGGCAGGATTCGAACCTGCGACCGTAGCGGTCACGCGGTTCCAGACTGAAGCGCCCAGAACCGCTCGGCCACCAGCGGCCGGCGCTTATTTTCTCTTCATATAGGGGCAGCTCATGTCGTTGTGCAGTCCTCGTCAAAGTACTATTGGAAGACATCGTCTCACACCCTTCTCTGCTGTTACTTCCCAGGCCGACGTGCCGGCGCGTGACGTTACGTCGAAAAGTCCTCAGTTTTGTTTTCCATTCTTCTGTGTATAAGTTTCGTCAGCGACTTGGATGCACGAGCTATTAAGCTGATAGTGCGATAATTCTCGCAATTGTCACCTCTTGCAGTCTTCGCAATTGTCTGGATGACATTTTTCCAAAAGTGAGATAGTACGTCACCAGACTCTACATTGTACAAAACAACGTGAGTAGTCATTCTGTTGCCACTTCTCTCAGTGATTTTAGAAATTCTGGTGGAATTTCATCTATCGCCTCAGCCATAATTTATGTCAAATCCTCCATATCTCTTTTATATTCTGATTTTAATACTGGATTCCCCATCTCTCCTAAATCAACTCTTGTTTCTTCTTCTATCCCATCAGACAAATATTCCCAATCATAGAGGCTTTCAGTGTATTCTTTCCACCTATCCGCTCTCTTTTCTGCTTTAGCAGTCGAATTCCCGATACACTTTTAATGTTATCACCCTTTCCATTAACGTTACCGAAGGATGTTTTGACTTTTCTGTATGCTGGGTCTGTCCTTCCGACAGTCATTCCTCTTTCGATTTCTTCACATTTCATGCAGCCATTTCTTCTTATCTTTCCTGCACTTTCCATTTATTTCATTCCTCAGAAGCCTGTATTTCTGTATTCCTGAGATTTCGGGAACATTTATGTACTTCCTCCTTACAAGGGAACCTCCCCATCGCACCCCCCTCAGATTTAGTTATAAGTTGGCACAGCGGATAGGCCTTGAGAAACTTAAAACAGATCATTCGAGAAAACAGGAAGAAGTTGTGTGGAACTGTGAAAAAATAAGCAAAATATACAAACTGAATAGTTCATGACAAGATAGGGAACGTCAAGTACACTGGAAACGGAGGAGCGCCGTGGCCTCGTGGTAACGTGAGCAGCTGCGAAACGAAAGGTCCTTGGTTCAAATCCTCCATCGAGTGAAAAGTTTAATTTCCTATTTTCAGTTTATGTGATAAACTCTTATGTTTTATTCACTTTTTTGGGAGTGATTATCATATCCACAAGAAAACCTAAGTCGGGCAAGGTAGAAAAATCTTTTTACCCCTTCGCCATGTGTACAAGTTAGGTGGGTCGACAACATATTCCTGTCATGTGACGCACATGGCGTCACCAGTGTCGTATAGAATATATCAGATACGTTTTCCTGTGGAGGAATCGGTTGACCTATGACCTTGCCATCAAATGCTTTCGGTTCCCATTGGAGAGGCACGTCCTTTCGTCTACTAATCGCACGGTTTTGCGATGCGGTCGCAAAACACAGACACTAAATTTATTACAGTGAACAAAGACGTCAATGAACGAACGGACAGATAATAACTATGCAAAAATAAAGAAAATAAAATTTTCACTCGAGGGAAGACTTGAACCAAGGACCTCCCGTTCAGCAGCTGCTCACGCTACCACGGGACGCTCCTCAGCTCACTTTGACCATGATGTTGCCTATACGACCCGTGGACTACTCAGTTTGTATATTTTGCTTATTTTTTCACAGTTCCACACAACTTCTTCCTGTTTTCTCAATTGATCTGTGTTCAGTTTATCAAGGCCTATCCACTGTGCCAACTTAAAACTAAATCTCAGGGGGGTGCCATGGGGAGGTTCCCTTGTTAGTATTTCTTCTGTTACCCATGCATGGTTTCTTCGCAGTTACATTCTTTGTACCTATGTTTTTCATCGCAGCTTCTCTGATTCGCCTTTTTAGACATGTCCATTCCTCTTCCACTGTACTGTCTACTGACCTATTCCTTATTGCTGTATCTGTAGCTTTAGAGAAATTCAACCGTATCTCGTCATTCCTTAGTACTTCTGCATTCAACGTCTTTGCCTATTGACTCTTGCTGACAAATGTCTTCAACTTCAGCCTACTCTTCATCAGTACTATATTGGTGATCTGCGTCCACATCTGCTCCTGGGTACGCCTTACAATCCAGTATCGATTACAGAATCTCTGTCTGACAATGTTGTAGTCTAACTGAAATCTTCCTGTATGACCCGACATGTTCCAAGTACACCTCCTCCTCTTGTGATTCTTGACCACAGTATTCGCTATTCCTAGCTGAAATTACGGAACTCAATTAGTCTTTCTCCTCTCTCATTCGTTGTCCCGAGTTCATTTTCTCCTGTTTCCTTTTCTTCTACTCCTTCCCCTACAACTACAATCCAGTTCCCCATGATTATTAGATCTCCCTTTACATACTGTATTAACCTTTCAGTATTCTCATATACTTTCTCTTTCTCTTCATCTTCAGCTTGCGACGTCGACATGTATACCTGAACTATCGTGGGTGTTGGTTTGGTTCGATTCTGATATTAATTGTTCAAATGGCTCTGAGCACTATGGGACTCAACTGCTCAGGTCAGTAGTCCCCTAGAACTTAGAACTAGTTAAACCTAACTAACCTAAGGACATCACAAACATCCATGCCCGAGGATTCGAACCTGCGACCGTAGCGGTCTTACGGTTCCAGATTGCAGCGCCTTTAACCGCACGGCCACTTCGGACGGCTGATTCTGATATTATTATCCTATCACTGAACTATTCACAGTAACACAGTCTCTGCTCTACATTGCTATTCACAGCTAATTCTAAACTCGTTATACCATTTTCTGCTGCTGTTGATGTTACCTTACACTCACCTGACCAGAAATCCTTTCCATTTCACTTCGCTGACCCCTACTATATCTAGAGTGTGCCTTTGCATTTCCTTTTAAGATTTTCTACTTTCCCTACCACATTCAAACTTTTGACATTCCACTCCCAGAGTCGTAGTACGTTATCCTTTCTTTGAAAATTCAGTCTGTTTCTCATGGTTAGCTCGCCCTTGGCAGTCCCCTCCCGGAAATCCTGATGGGGGGGACTATTCCGGAATCATTTGCCAAAGGGGAGATCATCATGATACTTTTTTCAATTAAAGGCCACATGTCCTGTGGATACTTGTTACGTGTCTGTAATGCAGTGGTTTCCATTGCCTTCTGCATCCTCATGCCGTTGGCCGGCCGAAGTGGCCGTGCGGTTAAAAGCGCTGCAGTCTGGAACCGCAAGACCGATACGGTCGCAGGTTCGAATCCTGCCTCGGGTATGGATGTTTGTGATGTCCTTAGGTTAGTTAGGTTTAACTAGTTCTAAGTTCTAGGGGACTTATGACCTCAGCAGTTGAGTCCCATAGAGCTCAGAGCCATTTGAACCATTTTGAACCTCATGCCGTTGATCATTGCTGATTCTTCCTCCTTTAGGGGCAGTTCCCCACCCTAGGACAAGAGAGTACCCTGCACCTATATCCGCTCCTCCGCCCTTTTTGATAAGGCCGTTGGCAGAATGAGAGTGACCTCTTATGACGGAAGTCTTCGGCCGCCAGTGCTGATTACTTTTTTATTTTTTTTGGTCATCAGTCTACTGACTGGTTTGATGCGGACCGCCACGAATTCCTTTCCTCTGCTGACCTCTTCATCTCAGAGTAGCACTTGCAACCTACATCCTCAATTATTTGCTTGACGTATTCCAATCTCTGTCCTCCTCTACAGTTTTTGCCCTCTACAGCTCCCTCTAGTACCATGGAAGTCATTGCCTCATGTCTTAGCAGATGTCCTATCTTCCTGCCCCTTCTCCTTATCATTGTTTTCCACATATTCCTTTCCTCTCCGATTCTGCGTAAAACCTCCACACTCCTTACCTTATCAGTCCACCTAATTTTCAACATTTGTCTGTAGCACCACATCTCAAATGCTTCGATTCTCTTCTGTTCCGGTTTTCCCACAGTCCATGTTTCACTACCATACAATGCTATACTCCAGACGTACATCCTCAGAAATTTCTTCCTCAAATTAAGGCCGGTATTTGATATTAGTAGACTTCTCTTGTCCAGAAATGCCTTTTTTGCCATAGCAAGTCTGCTTTTGATGTCCACCTTGCCCCGTCCGTCATTGGTTATTTTACTGCCGAGATAGCAGAATTGCTTAACTTCATTGACTTCGTGACCATCAATAATGAGGTTAAGTTTCTCGCTGTCCTCATTTCTACTAGTTCTCATTACCTTCGTCTTTCTCCGATTTACTCTCAAACCATACTGTGTACTCATTAGACTGTTCATTCCATTCAGCAGATCATTTAATTCTTCTTCACTTTCGCTCAGGATAGCAATGTCAACAGCGAATCGTATCATTGATATCCTTTCACCTTGTATTTTAATTCCACTCCTGAACCTTTCTTTTATTTCCATCATTGCTACCTCGATGTACACATTGAAGAGTAGGGGCGAAAGGCTACAGCCTTGTCTTACTCCCTTCTTAATACGAGCTCTTCGTTCTTGATCGTCCACTCTTATTAATCCCTCTTGGTTGTTGTACATATTGTATATGACCCGTCTCTCCCTATAGCTTACCCCTACTGTTTTCAGAATCTCGAAGAGCTTGCACCATTTTATATTGCCGAACCCTTTTTCCAGGTCGACAAATCCTATGAAAGAGTCTTGATTTTTCTTTAGCCTTGTTTCAATTATTAGCCGTAACGTCAGAATTGCCTCTCTCGTCCCTTTACTTTTCCTAAAGCCAAACTGGTCACCTAGCGCATTCTCAATTTTCTTTTCCATTCTTCTGTATATTACTCTTGTAAGCAGCTTTGATGCATGAGCTGTTAAGCTGATTGTGCGATAATTCTCGCACTTGTCACCTCTTGCCGTCTTCGGAATTGTGTGGATGATGCTTTTCCGAAAGTCAGATGGTATGTCGCCAGACTCATATATTCTACACACCAATGTGAATAGTCGTTTTGTTGCTACTTCCCCCAATGATTTTAGAAATTCTGATGGAATGTTATCTATCCCTTCTGCCTTATTTGACCGTAAGTCCTCCAAAGCTCTTTTAAATTCCAATTCTAATACTGGATCCCCTATCTCTTCTAAATCGACTCCTGTTTCTTCTTCTATCACATCAGACAAATCTTCACCCTCATAGAGGCATTCAATGTATTCTTTCCACCTATCTGCTCTCTCCTCTGCATTTAACAGTGGATTCCCGTTGTACTCTTAATGTTACCACCGTTGCCTTTTTTAATGTTACCAAAGGTTGTTTTGACTTTCCTGTATGCTGAGTCTGTTCTTCCGACAATCATATGTTTTTCGATGTCTTCACGTTTTTCCTGCAGCCATTTCGTCTTAGCTTCAATGCACGTCCTATTTATTTCATTCCTCAGCGACTTGTATTTCTGTATTCCTGATTTTCCCGGAACATGTTTGTACTTCCTCCTTTCATCAAACAACTGAAGTATTTCTTCTGTTACCCATGGTTTCTTCGCAGCTACGTTCTTTGTACCTATGTTCTGCTTCCCAACTTCTGTGATGGCCCTTTTTAGAGATGTCCATTCCTCTTCAACTGTACGGCCTACTGCGCTATTCCTTACTGCTGTATCTATAGCGTTAGAATACTTCAAACGTATCTCGTCATTCCTTAGTACTTATCTATATAGATACTCAAAAACCCTCCGTATGTTTAAGGGAACGCAGTATCTTCTATCACTACTAGTGATATCGTTCGTGCTCCACTTACAAACGTTGCCAGGGAAAAAACGATTGTGTATATGCGTCCATACGAGCTAATTTCTTTGCGATCTTCATGTGAAACGTACATTGACTGTATTATCACGCTGCAGTCAGCACAAATTTTCACAATAATGCTGTGCAAAGAGAACGTTGTTTACGCTTCAGGAATTCCTGTTTGGTTTACAAAACATCTCCGTAGTACGCGTGTGTGAAGTATGGGAAAAACCGAGCCGTTAAAATCAATACCGATATTTTAGTTCTAAATAACTGATATATTTCGGTATTTCTTAGGTACCGGTTATAGCAGCTATATTTATTTTTCGCTAATAAGTATTCAAAAAAAGGAGAAATATCAATTAGGCACAACAGCATTGTTAAAAGTTTTCGTTTTTAAACAACCCTTTTTCAAAGAAAGAGTAATTTTTATTTTTAATATTTTCATTGCTTTCAATATTGAGTTATTATAGAAAATTGGAAAGCGGTCAGTGCTATTTTATTAACAATGACGTCATAAACGATCAACACACGTAGTCTGGAAGTGATGTACGAAGTGAGGTATCGGTGAATTCATTGCTCTGTTGGCTTTAAAAGTTTAAAAACAGGAGGAACTACAACCGACACTTGACGTAGTGTAAGGGAAAAACCTAAAACTTAACAGTTAATTAATAGTTTAAATTAAAAATAGAAAGCAGCTGATCTACACCCTGTGTCTACATAAAATGCATTTACCTGCTTGTAGCGCTTGGAAACGGATAAAATAACATAAAGAATAGAGTTCCTCAACCAGTGTTCACCCTTTACCATGGACTGTTCGAGATGTCCGATTACAACATGATTTTTTAGCAGAGTTTCAATAACTTTCAGTAAATAGGATAATTCTGGTGATCTTTTGTAGTACAAAACTACTTACTATTTTTAGAGAAAAGCAGGTAACGTTCGACGGACTAAGCTTTCTTTTAGTTTCATGTTTAATATTTTGATTCCATGTGTACTGAAACTCAAGGAGTCATAATTTTCCAGTCTTTGTTAGATATCCACGTTTATTACAGGAAGTAATAGGAATACAATAACAAAGTTCGGTTATTTCAGAATGCATTTATTTTAAGTAGTCGCAATAGTCCAATTAAACTGTCATTGAAGGAAAATAATATAATTGACAACCGGTTGTTTCAGCGATAGCCGCGAACCCTAAAGTTTGCCGATCGAAACTAATCGTAAGAAACTAGTCGCACTGCTCTGAAATTCTTCGATATATTCTTGTAACCATATCTGGTGGAGATCCAAAACACTGAAGCTGTACTCAAGAATGGGTCGCACTTTTGTTCTACACGCTGTCTGCTTTATAGATGATCAGCATTTTCCCAAAATTCTCCCAATGAACTGAGATCAATCAATCGCCCTAGGGATTTTTTCATTTCACATGGCATCGAAAGCTGTGCCCAGATATGTAATGGATGTAACTTGTGAAGTATCACGGTATTACTGCTGTTTTCGAACATTACAGGATTGTTGTCTGGTATTTTTCACTTTCTCTGTTCCACTAGCGAATGTTTCATGGGAAGAACAATTTTTGATAAGTGTACGTGTCACCTTCAGTGTCTCTAATTTTTAACTTCACCTTCTTTCGCGAGTTATGCGTAGGAGGAATATATATATTCTTTGAGTCAGTTAATGAGAAAGTGAAATAAAACTGAAATTTACCACATGTTCCTTTTGTAGTCTCACCAACATATTTGAAATCGATATAAAAATCTGACACAAAGAAGACTAGAAAGCAGAAAGTAATAGCTTGAATCAAAGTGAATTTTTAATATATCGCCTTCTTAGTCGAATTGAAAAGAATAAAATAATTTCTGCTAACCCCATACAAATTATTAACACCATTCAGGTATTCATGAAAATTCGTTATTTGCAATAGCTACGCAAAAATTTGTAAAATTTAAAATTAATAACGTGGAGCACATGCAATAGATAATGCTAGGGAGGCGAACTATTCATTAATCAATAAGTAAGTAGTCTGATAATAAGTAGGTGAACTATTCTCGCGTCAATTATGTAATGTGTCCACCGCACGGTTTTCGTATTACATGTTGTACGTATTTTCAAAGCTATTAAAATACCATTTGAAAATGTGTACAAAACAGACAGACAGAAAAGCGATGCCCTCTGCTCTCCCCCCCCCCCCCCCCCCCCCCCCCCCGTTGCTGATCAGCCGTGCCCGTCTGCTCGGTTACCACTTGGAACGCATTCCTATACGAATTATGCCGATGGGTAGGAAAAAAAACCTGTAATAACCTGTAATGTTCGAAAACAGCAGTAGAACTGTAATACTTGACAAGTTACATCCACTAAATATCTGGGCAAGTTTTCAGGGCTATCTGTTTGGGTTAGGAATCTGTGTGGGACTAGGGGAAATTTTTTGTACATTTTGGCCCCATTTTAAGCATGATATATTAAAAATTCATTTATATTTAAGTAATTATTTCAGTTACGTTCTACAGTAGTGGAAATCCTTATAAAGACAGCGTTCCTATGACATGTATAGTATAATATCTGTTACAGACTATATCGACTTTATTATGAAGGTTATAGGTACATGTGAGCCATGAACACGTGTGATGGAATTACGTACTTTCTTTCATAACATAAATAACAAAATAAGATATTTTAACTTCTTGGGTGGAACTGGTATAAAGACACTCGCTGTCCTGTTGTGTTACTGCATTCTTAGTACTTTGTCCAACTTACGATCTTCCTAATTACCTCAAAAATCGTCTTCGGCATTGATTTTGTTAGGGTTTCCAATAGTTGCAGTGAAAGTGTCGCCAACTCTTCTCTTATTACACTTTTAAGTTCACATGCGGCCTCAAACTGCCTTCCAAACACGTGTTGCAAGTTTCCACCAGAAGTTTCCAGGGGTCATATTTGTGCTACTTGCAGACCAGGGCAAGACATCGATATCTTTATCTTCACTCCGCCTTTTGGTTCTAGTAGATGTGTACACAGATGCATTATCTTGCTGAAATACTAGACTTTCGTTACATAGGTTCTTAAACAGTCTAACCAGTTCTGTGTCTACCATATCAGTGTACATGCTGGAGTATTTTCTAGTGTTCATCCAAGCATTGTGTGATTTACCTTTCGTGCAGAAGGCTCCCATATCATGAAATTCCACCTCCAGGATTTCTTCTCATTCTTAAATGCTGCTCTGGTCTCATACCATGCCAAGGACATTAAAATCCATCCGGATTATATAAATTAAACGTCTTCTCACCACTGAAGATAGCTTTATCCCGTTCTGAAGTACATGACATATGATTTTCAGCAAACCTAAATGTAGCCTATGTTTGGTTGTTAGAACAGGTTTCTGCAGTCGTTTCTTGACTTTAAGTTGTTTGACATTTGATCAAAATATGTCGTATACGTATGGCAGTTACTGACAACTGTAAATAAGCGATATGTTGTGAAGCGTAGTGGTTTGTGGCCCTTTCTTTGCCCAAAAGAAGCCCTTCCAATCACACAAGTAATTTTCTACTTAGTCCATATTTTCTTCCAGCCCATAGAGAGCACCAAATCTAACGAAATTATCAATCACTGTGCTTGAATAACTTAACTTCTTCACGATTTCAAAATTAGAGAGTTCCATTTTCATGTAAACACGAAATTTTGCTGTTTCATCTCATGATTACTGTTTTCCGCTTTGTACTGTCACAGTCGTGGTTTTTGTATACAACACTCACTGCCACTAATGGTGTCTGTTATTTACCTGAAGTAGAAACACATACGCACACACTAACACCACAAAGATCGGACTGCCTTTATTCCGAGTTCCACCCTCTACCTCCTGAATCGTTGCTGTCATGTTATATACTGTACTGCTGAGATGGAATGCTACACCATTTGACTGCTTTTGTCAGTATACTAGATCTCATACTACAGCGCTTGCACTGTCCGCTATTTCCACCTACAGTTTTAATTTCCATAGAAATACGCATGTCTCTATACTGATTTCCCCTATTGTACACCACCACAAACACTTCAGTTTTCCCTGAAATAAAAAACTGTATAAAGCTCGTATTTGCCATTTTTACTAAGTAGTACTACAGTAAACGGTTTATCTAGAGCGTTGAAACAAAGAATGTTATAGAAGTACAGGAAGTCTGAAAACTACTCTCGGCGTGTAAGAGTTTTGTTCTGTAGATCTATCCGAACCCTTCCGATCAAATATGCTGACGCTAGGCCTCACCGAGCCACCCCACCCCGAGAGCCTGTTACGGTTTGGTGCCCAACATCCGGACATTCTGCTGACGCATGTTTGGTCGCCTGTCATTCGCGATTTCAGTATAAAATGACACCGTGCCAGCGACCCCTAGCGGAAGTAATCCGCCTGATAGCGACCTGTCACAGCACACACAAATTTCCTCCCCCCGTTCTGACGTAAATCGATTCCGTTGGTGTTTTCGTAACGGGGCTCCACGATCACGTGAATGGCAGATGTAGGCGTCCACTGAGTGAAAGATATTCGGTTTCATTGGATGCCAGTTACCTTCGCATTCTATGTCTCAAAGAAATAAAATTCACTAATATCCAATCCATTATCATAATTCTAACAGGTACAAAAGACCGCCGCAAATGAGGTGACTGACAGGTTCCTAAGGAATAATTAAGTTCAGTCCCTAAAATGCAGCGAAAAATGTCTAGAATCAAACGCCCATCAAAGATTTATCTTCCCTACACAGCTCCATAATAACCAAACTCGTACGTGCGTATCCCTTATTCGCACAACACTTACCCGCCATATCTTAGGTACCATAAAAGTGGAAGCGGGATGGAATCATGTTTGGTAACCACAATTTATAATTAAGACAGTTTATTGACATTACGCCTTTTAAGGAATTTGAGAATTACAAATTGTGGACGAGCTACTAGACAAAGCTTTGCAAATACAGTTAGCAACCCATGGTACTTGGTACTCAAATAAACAGTCTCTTAAGAGAAAGTTATAATAATGTTTCAGGCATTTATAGAAACCTTAAGCATAGCAATTATCAATTACTTCACTTAGCCACTTCAGAAAACTCCATAAAACCAGTTATTACATTATGATGGTCACACTTAAAAC
Source organism: Schistocerca serialis cubense (assembly GCF_023864345.2). Lineage (NCBI taxonomy): Eukaryota > Metazoa > Arthropoda > Insecta > Orthoptera > Acrididae > Schistocerca > Schistocerca serialis. The sequence goes on from NC_064645.1 coordinate 232,203,980, forward strand.
ATTCTTCGCTAAAATACCCTTTTAAACTTACTATTTCAATCCTTTAAAGAAGTGCTTCTTAAAAGGTCAATTACAAACTTAACGTTGCTGGGCACTAATACCCCTCGCTTTATTTCCCCTTATTAAGGAAACAGAGTTACCGACAAACTTCAGAAATTCAAACTGTCATATAAGATTTCCCTCAAAATATATATAATGAAACAGTTACCAATAATGGGTTGCTTAATGGCACTTGAACAATAATGCCAAGCTAAGATCCAATTACATAACACGATTGAACCACTTACATAAAAAACTACAATAGAAAAATTGATTTTTAAAAATAAATGTTCACGTGCTCAGACGTGATAATAAAAGACTACTGGAAAGAGCTGCGCAAGGGACTCAGCAGATTAAAATTTAGCCAGTTGCCAATCGCTAATATTTAAGGAATCAGGTTCGTATAAGAACAGGTTACATAAATATATATTCATCTATCTAACAGCTTAACCCACCTTGGCGGAACGAAGATAAATACTAAACTTTGGAAAGCGATATGTGAACAACTCCCGGTAGGGCCAGGTTCTTAAACAATGCCAGGCCTAAACCTCTGATGACATTTCACTCCCCGCCAAGGCGCTGGCACAATGAAAGGTTTTTGCGCAAATCACAAACACATTACAGTAACTCTGAAACATAGAAACACTCGGCAGAACCTTTGACTCGGTGTATGGGTAAGCGCGTGAAGGAACAGGTTACACTACTGACAGATTCGCAACTTTGACCTTAAGCATTTTATACACGAACATCTGTATTAATAGAGTCCAGGCTTTAAAAACATAAAATCATTTGATTAGAAGAAACACATAGCAGTAGTAAAACTTCTGAGAAAGCTTTCAAATAACGGCCGCCAATTAACTATGCCAACTGAACTCTCCCACGCCATCTTAAAGTTCGACTACGAAAGTCTCGCTATAATAATAAAATTTAAATGCCTCTGAATTCGTCGATCAAGAAAATACAGTTACGACGACTTATTCATATCACGTACACTGTACGAAGGAGCGGGTTAGACAGTTTCACCGCTTCACTTCAAATTTTGTTCCCAGCGAAGTCACAGAACTCGTATCTCCAAGCAGCCCACGTCACCAAAACGCCTGACCAACTTTATACTACAACATATAACGGTCACACTTGTCTCCCAGTGAATGTCACGAGATCTCGAGGGTTACCCGTCGAAGGGTAACAACCAACTCGCTTTGCCCACCATCCCGGAAGACAAGACACGCGAAAAGCAAAGATAGCTTAGGCAACCACAATAGATCTCAACGGTACATGAACAAAATAACACTGGCGTCTGTTCGCCACGGCTCACAAACAAGAACAAGTGAAAATAAAGGAAAGAAGTGCTCCGTTTCGCCTTAAATGGAACTGAGATTATGCGTAATTCTTACATTCAGATAACCTCTTTGTATCACGTCACAAAACATGCAGCATGCAAATCACCCCACTTGTAGAGCCACAGGGACAGTACTTTTACAATCCATGTTGGAATACCAACTACAAAGTGTCTTAAGTACATAGTGAACAACAATTACAGAGAACTGAAATCAATCAACATCAAACTTACTCTCATTGTCAGTGAACACGCAGAGTTGAGTACAAAACAGCTGTCTTAGTGTATAGTACGGCGTACCTTGATTAAACTTCCGCTATTTTAGACAGTGTATATCAAAAACTACTTACCGTAAGGGTACCCAATTTTACAGGAACCAAGATCAGACTGGACACTTCACGACTGCCGCTGTTGGTAGTGTTAGTGTGGAGATTTGCCGTTGGTGCCGGTACTGTTAAGGCGATATAAATTCGAAACACATGCATCGGCGTGTATTACAGTTGCAGTCCGTCAACATGGGCCTTGACATCGTAAACAGGGGTGTAACGTAGTACCGCACTGAGCGGAACTGCACACCAGCATAGCGCGGTGCGGCACGGAGCGACTCTTTTTAGTACGCCTCATTTGAAATGCAGGGGCCCGACAGTACGTAGCAAATTATATAGGTAAGTCGGTCAGCAGCCTCCGATCAAAATGGACGAAAATGATATACATGTGATAGTAATTTCTTTGTTATATCAAGAACAAGGGTATGAATAATTTATGTGAACGTTTGGGATCTTGGAAAGAATAGCGAAGCGAGAATCTGTTTACGGTGCTCTTTGGCAACAAAACTGGAAACAAATACTTCGAATATAGCAGGCTCAAAAGAACTAACAGGCACGAGAGTTCATCACGTGATAGTTGGAGAAGCTTTTCCATTAGAAAACCTATTCCATGAGATGTTAGCCCTTTACACAATTAGATAAACAATCGAAAAGAGAATACGTTTACAACCAAAACTTATTCCGGAGAGTTTCAGAAAATGCTTTTGGAATACTGTGCTAATAATTTACGATTTATTCACAAGATCTTTCTGACTCAGGAACATATAGAAAAACGTGACTGTCGCAACTTATTTCTTGCACAATGTTCTCAGACATTATATGGTGTTGTTTGACAGCCGGCCGGAGTGGCCGAGCGGCTCTAGGCGCTACAGTCTGGAACCGCGTGACCGCTACGGTCGCAAGTTTGATTCCTGCTTCGGGCATGGATGTGCGTGATGTCCCTAGGTTAGTTAGGTTTATGTAGTTCTAAGTTCTAGGCGACTGATGGCCTCAGAAATTAAGTCCCATACTGCTCAGAGCCATTTGAACCATTTGTTGTTTGACAATGAAAAGATTCAAGAGGTACAACTACGGCCAAATTCGCAACTAATGCTATTCAGATGCGTGATAAATACAAAGATCGTTTCTACGATATAGTAAACAAGGGATGTCGTTGAAGAGAAAATAATTAGTAAAAACTGTAATAATAAGTATGTAGTTCTAAGAAGTAAGAACCTAATAGTAGGTTTCAGAAAATTAAAAAAAATTACTTTGTAATTACTCGTACGTTATGTTTACTCACATACTCTTGGCAATTTCTTCCCAAATGTTGCTTTTGTAGCAGCGTTCATATAATCTTCATTTTCTTGGTCATATATATCTGGATACCCAGTTACATAAACTATTAACTGTTCCTTGTCTAACCCATTTAAGTAAGCAAACTTCCGTTTCGCAAGTCAAAAGAGGTACGGTTTGAATCACGTACAATGTCGCGACACTTGCTGTACCGCACATTACGGTGCAACGGAAATACCCAACGCCGCAATCTGCGTTGTGATTAGTCAGTTAGCCAAGTTTGCTTCTCAGTACTGCAACGAACAATTCCACTGCCGCGTACAGCGTTATGCCTCATAGCATTTCACATAAACAATATCTGGTCGTATCGTGCCCCGTCGCTCTACTGCTGCGCAGTTCCGTTCAGTGCCGTCTTACCTTTCAAGTTGTCTTACCAAAACAATATCAGCAGTGCTGCTGCTCTTGGTGAATATCGATGAGTTGAAGGAATGCTGTGAGATCCCTTTTCGCCTCGGGTGTTTCCGAACACGCATCCGAAATTAGGATTAACTGGCACTAAAGAATTACGCCACAAATTGTTAAGGAAGTTATTGTTGCCATGGCTGAGAAAGCTGGAGATAATGTTCAGTTTTCAAGCAGTGCACAGGCTGTCGCGACAGCTTAACATTCCAGTCGTCCATCGTACTAAAGTGCCGCGAACCACTGTGAAATGGTATCCTCACCACCTTTCGCCCCGGAACGCAGAAGTTCAAGTAGGCTTCGCTAGTCCGTCCCTGATTAGGGCAGCCTGGGAAACAAGCTGTGGAGTGAAGAAGCACACTTTGGCGTCACTGGAGCAGTGAACACTCATGATTATCACCTCTGGGGTTCGTCACCGAGAACGAACATTCATTAAGTTCCCATTCGTAGTGAACACTTCGCTGTGTGGAGTGGCTTCAGGCATAGTTCATGATTCGCCTGTTTTTCCTTGAGGACCTCAGGACCCAAGGAACAATGACATGCAGAGTAAACGGCACACGCTTCGCCAGCACGTGAGCCCTGCTTTACGGGAGAGAGGTGCTTTGCACGATAGAGCACCACCGCATATTGCTTGTGAAGTCACTCGATTATTCCACAACACATTTGGAGAAAACCGAATCATTGGCCAATCGTTCCAAATTGCGTGGACATCAAGATCATCAGGTTTAAACCCGTATGATTTCTGGCTCTGTGGTTACCTGTAGGACAGGATTCATCGACGGGTCACTAACACACGTAGGAGGCTCATGAAGAGAACACCGAGGGAGGTTGTTGTTGACATGTTTCGGCAGCAAGAACAGTTTCTACTGCAGATCCAGTCTGTCGTTGACGGAGATGGTCGTCACACTGAGCAACTTTTGTAACCTGGAACGTTACCGCAGTAGGCAACTGACAAATTTTATCCTCTCATGTTAAAATTAAAATATGTGCCTTTCAAATTTTGATTCTATACTTCTTTTTCGTACTTAGACATCTTTCAACGTTGTCTGAATGCCCCACTCTCACTCGCTTCTCACTAGGGCCCTCCCAGTATCGAAACTTTGGTTAAAACCGTCCTATACTGCACTGCAGATTTTACACCGATAACGTGTACCTCAAAGTTGGCACGCGTTTAACACAATTCTCTCTTCATAGTGTACGAAACGCTGACAATTACCAATTTAATTTCCGAATTACAATACATGTAATGTTCCTTACAATGTTAGACCTCAATAAAGCTAATGAGACGAATGTCAGTAACTGCACACGTCATAAGAGTAATCTAAAATGTACAGAGAAATCTAATGTTAATCATCAGTCTTGCACAATTACATAGATTGCAAAATTTAAAAGAATCATTAAGTGTGGATATTTGTGCGTACTACGTAACGAGAAAAGTGCACCAAATTCATGTAAGAACAGAAAATTTCAGAAGCAGAAAAACCAGAAGGTTTCTGTGACTTTACTCCTGTGTCTAGAAGCAGGAACTTCCTACGACGTTGTGGGGCTGAAACATAAAGTATTAAAATTATCGTTTTGAATAAAGCAAATACAGAAAATAAAGCTATATAGAGATGACTAGAAAGTTTTAAATACTGGAGAGAGAAAATGCAAGAAATGAATACATTCGTAATGTTTAGTCACATTTGTAAATCATATGTATATAGGGTCGTCCATTGCTCGTGACTGGGCCAAATGTCTCACGAAATAAGCGTCAAACGAAAAAACTACAAAGAACGAAAATTCTCTGGCATGAAGTGGGAAACCAGATGGCGCTATGGTTAGACCGCTAGATGGCGCTACCATAGGTCAAACGGATATCAACTGCTTTTTTTAAAAATACTACGAAAAGAAATATGAATGTTTCAGCTGGACCACTTTTTTCGCATTGTGATAGATGGCGCTGTAATAGTCACAAACACATGGCTCATAATTTTAGATGAACAGTTGGTAACAGGTAGGCTTTTTAAATCAAAATACAGAACGTAGGTACGTTTGAACATTTTATTTCGGTTGTCCCAATGTGATACATGTACCCTGAAACGCGTACGTATTCAGTACCAGCGATAGCGAGGCATGACAGAATCTCTGACCAGAGGGTTATTTATCGTTGCTAGTCTGCGCTTGAGCGCGCGAATGTTCAGTTGCGAGTGAGTAGTTGCGTGTAGGGAGTCGCGAGGAACAGTTGTGAGTTACGAGTCGGAGATGTGTGTGAGGAGTCGGCGGGCGTCGACATGGGTCTCTGGTCAAGGTTCGGGACGAGGTACATTGTTAAATAGGGTAATGAAGCAGCATTGCGCACATCTAATAATGTAATGTATGTCAATTGTAATTAATTTGTTCAAGAAATGCCACAATAATAATTTTGTTTCCAAAGCAATCCATTTTAAGAAAAGAATCATTCCAATTGAGACAATGTTTCCTATGCTTTTCCTCCCAGAAACAAATTATCAGATTAATTATTGCACAGGGCCTAAGGTCAGCGATGCTGCCCTATTATTGTGGGTTTAATGATTAATGTTCATTTCTCAATTTTTGTGTCGAGTTTACATTGGGCGATTATTTTTCAATATTTTTGTAGCGAAGTTACAGTCACTTTTATTTCAATTTAACCATGTTTTGTGGGAGCTCAACAACATTTGCCTCTATTCCGATTAACATTCAAATATATTCATTTACATTATTTGCGGAAAAATTATCGTCATTTATAACATTTGCGGGGAGGTTACACTTGGGCCTATTCACATTAACATTTGTATTGTCTTGTAAAAATTTGTTGGGAGGTTACGTTTAGCACGATGCCCATTTACATTTAATTATTGTCATTTTCTTTTATTTTCACGGGGAGGTTACGCTTGCCGACCCTGCCAGGATCATATTTCTTTGAGAATCTTCTGATGAGAGTCAGATATCTGCTCTTATTTACTAAATATAATTAGCATTTGGTGCAAAGCTTTTACTAATTTTGTGACTTTCTTTCCTCAGATCATCGGCAATTCGTTGCTCTTTGTTGTATTTGTATTTTCTGGATTTTGCATTGTCTTTGTCTCATTTATGAATAATTGTGATTAGTGTAAAAATGCCGCGAAAAACTATTAATAGTACTTCTCGAAGTATAATGAATGAAATAACCGACTTAAATAACTTCACCGATAGTACTTGCGACACGCAATATAATGATGACGATACACCGTTTACTGACAATCATCCTAGTGATGAACAAATGAGTTCTTTTGTGTCCTCTGATAATTTGACGACAATTGATGACGCAGGGCGTTCTGTTACGATGGACGCTGCCCAGCTTAAAACAACCAGTTTGCTAAATTCACGTGACGAGCAGACAAATTTTTCTAATGAAAATGAACAGGATACTCAAAGTAGGACGGATTTATTTAATTCCGAAATAGTGACTGACAGTATATATCCGACAGGCAAATCTTTTTGTAAATTACAGAATGACCAAATGATCACACAAAACGCGACAATTGCAAATACACCATCAAACAGTACAGAGAAAAGAGTAGGTAATGTTACCTTGCATCAAATTATTCCAATACTGCTAGAACAGAAAGGAGAATCCAAACAAAGAAGATCTCAAACAACAGCTTAATGAAAATAACGAAAATCTCAAACAACAGCTCAATGAAAAATTAGACAACAATTCCAGGCAGCTTAGTGAACAGATTAGAGCCGTTGCCGCGCAGTGTCATGATACTAAAGAACAGTTACACGAGGAAATTGAGGCTTGTGCTAGGAAAAGTAGAGAAGAAATTAGATCTGTTGCTCAAGAATTAAAGGATATGCAAACAGCTACAACAGAAACACTTAGAGACGAAATTAATGCAGTCGGTAAACAATGCTCTGAAAAGGCAACATAATTACGCGACGAGTTTAAGGTAATAACAGCAGAGCTTTCGCGCACAGTGGATCCAAAGATTGACGCGAAATTTGAACAACAGAACAGTCAAATTGACGAGCGTTTTAATCTTCACCTACAAAACAGTGATACGCGTTTCCGCAGATTTATACAGGATCAAAATAAAGTAGAACGACAAGTCATGGAAACAATCACCGCACAGAGACAAGAAGATAAACGTAAAATGTTTGCGAAGGCAAAAACATACGTAGACAACAATATTGCGACAGTATCTGACAAAATTAATACTATCGAACAGTTGAACACCGAATTACGTGATGAAATTTCTGATCCCAAATCAAAAACAGATACACACACAGTAGATATTCAAACAGTGACCGACAGACTTGAACAATTAGAACTAACACAGGATTCCGATGACATCAAAGCTGACGTTAAAAAACTGAATGAAACCACACGTAAAATGCATAAACAGATTAATGCCTCTGACACTAAAACCGATGATCAGGTAAAAATACTGACTGAAAAATGTGAAGAATTGGCCAGTCGTATTGATATTATTAAAAGTAATAATGACAGCATATCAGACGATACTGCATCGATTTTGTTTAACCAAACACCTGAATTCCAAAATTTACAGCAGACAATCAATGAGATCGAATCGTCTAATAACACATTACGTAGAAAATTATCAAGTTTACAGCAAGAGGTAACAGAGATAAAAAATATTTCAGTTAATAACACGTCACAGCATACGGCGAATTCCGAACATTTCTCACACTCACACAGCCAGTACAACTTAGGTAACCTTCAGAGAGTACGTGAGTTAGATTCCGAACAGTCACAGTCATACAGATTCCCATACAATCCTGAACCTGTTCCGACATACAGAGATGATAATTTTGATTACAAACATTTTCTGTCAGTGAGAAAATTTAAAGTATTTAAAAATGACAGAACACAGATTCACCCCCTAGATTGGATACAACAATTTAGCTTTGCTTTTCCACCGACTTGGCCCGTAACACACAAACTTAAATTTAATTGCAGTTTTTCGGAAGGAGAACCGGCAACTCATATGAGACCGATCGCGAGACAATGCTACTCGGTAGAAGAATTTCAGAATGCTTTTCTGTCAGCGTACTGGTCGAAGATGACACAGTGCGTAATTAAAGATCAATTAATTAGTTTACCAAATTATGAGAACTCAAATTTTTCTACTGTCACGCAATTTTTTGAGCACTTCGTCCAACAAAACCAGTACCTAAGTGAACCTTACAGTGAATTTGCACTTATTCAATTATGCATTTCTAAATTACCACGGTCATTAAGAGTGTCACTTTTAACAGGCCAGCAGAAGGAAAACATTTCGGCATTCAGAGATCTGTTACAGCTTTTGGAAGTACTGCAATCGGATTATTCCTTTATTAACAAACATTTTTCTTATAATAACCAAGGTCAACAAACGTACAGCAATTACGATCAGCCACGTAATTTCAATAGCAAAGGTAACAGACGCATTAGGAATGACAACCACCAGAACTTTAATAGCAGACAAAATTTTGATTATCAGTATCGACAAAATTATCAGCATCAAAACCAACTAGTTAGCATACCTAACCAACAATGTAGTCTACAACGTCAACCAAGCTTTAATGTTTCGCCGCGTGCACGTATAGTCACAGGTACAACAAATAGTACTGCACGGCATCAAAGAAACAACTACGTACAGAAAACACAGTATTACAATTCCTATCGCAATGCACCGTATAGGAATGACTATCACGACAGGCGTAAAAACGATGAGCACAATTATCAGCGTACGTATAATAACAGTCGGTCTTACGAGCAGCAAAATGATCAGCAACAACATATTCTCATGAATGAACCCGACAGTAGGTATCATCCAGAGCGTAATACGTCTGGAAGAAATAACAGAACAGTTCAAATAGTGGAAATGCCACCGCATCCTCCCGAAAATAATAACACGTCAGATAGGATTTGACTAGATACAGTACAGGTCGCATCTTCCAATAACACAAGCACTATTTTTGACACGCAGAATGTTGTTCATGAAAATGTTATTACTTTTGACGACATCCGAGACACTCTTTTACAGGAAAGACCAGTTGTTCAGAAAACCATTTCACACCCTGTCATCGAAATTAAAATAGGATCATCGAAATTTTCAGCAGTAATCGATTCTGGATCACCTATGTCAGTTATAAATGAGGAAACTTTCAACGAGTGTAACAAAGAGAATACCTATCCTACATTACCATTAGGCAAAACGAAAGTTAAAGGAGCAGTATCGAGTAAAGGAGTAGATGTAAAATTACAGACACATCTATCATTTTTATTGCAGGTCATACATTTAACTCAAATTTTTGGATTGTTCCGTTATTGACGACAGACATTATTTCAGGCACGAATTTTATGGTACAACACGACGCAATTATTGACTTTCAAAATTCCTATTTAATGCTAAAGGATGAAAATGTACAATTGGCCTTAGAATTTCAGCACTCTTTGTCTGCGGAAGAACAAACAATTAATCGTACAGAGGTCATTTCCGCATCACGTAACATAGACTGTGATTCCACATTGTTCACAGATACGTATGTACATAACTATAATACTCCAGACGAAGCTGACTACGACGTAATGAAAATGATTTCTGATAAAGTTAAACAAAGCAGTGCAAATACAGACGACGAACGCACGCAACTACACAAAATTCTTTTACAGCAAGCTCCAGTTTTTGACAACATTCCTGTTACTATGTCCGGTTTTATGTATGAATTTCAAGTCAAACAGCATGACACATTTAAAGCCAAGCATTATCCCAATCCATATATCCACCGAGAACAAGTTAAGAAAGAATTGCAGGATATGCTTGACCAAGGAGTTATTGAACCGGCAGTTAGTCCGTACATAAACCCGCTACATATTGTTAAGAAAAAAGATGGTTCACTTCGCCTCGTACTTGATTCACGTCACATCAATGACATAATTATTAATGAAACAGATCGACCACAGACACTAGAGAAACTACTACAGAAATTTCACGGTACTGCTATATATTCTACATTAGATCTGAAACCGGGATTTTCGCAAATTCAGCTCCATCCGAACTGGAGAAAGTACACAGCATTTCTCTGTTTTGGCGACTGTTATCAATTTTGCAAATTACCATTCGGTTTAACTATTTCTTCTGCAGCTTTTATTCGCGGTTTGAATACAATACTTCCGACAGAACTTAAAGACAGAATCACGACGTACGTAGATGACATTCTTATTGCGGAAGCTAACTGGACTGAACACAGTCTGATTCTTGAACAACTGTTGCAAACTTTTCGTGCACAAGGACTCACAGTTCATCTCAGTAAATCGCATTTTGGTAAAACTTCTATAAAATTTCTTGTACACGTAATTTCAGCAGAAGGCATTGCGCCTGACACGGAAAAACTTCAAGCTTTACGTGACATTACTGTTCCTACGACAAAAAAACAATTACGCAGCTTTTTGGGATTAATTAACTTTTTTCGTAAATTTATTCATCACTCTGCTTTAGACACACCTAGATTATGCCAATTGACAGGTAAAAACACTATTTGGTCCTGGGATAAGCAAGCATATTCTGAATTTATGAACCTGAAACATGCTTTGTTGAATGCACCACTTTTATCGCACCCAGACCTTACCAGAAATTTTTCTATTGCCACCGACAGTTCTAACACCGCTTTAGGCGTACATATTTTTCAGGAAATTGAAGAAGATGGCTCTACAGTAATTAAAAACATCGCATTTGCGAGTCGCATTCTGTCACCTGCTGAACGTAATTATTCTGTTACAGAACTGGAAACATTATGTGTTGTTTGGGCTTTTACAAGATTTAGGCATTTTCTTTATGGAAGACATACCACCGTATACACAGACCACAAAGCGATACAATTTTTACTTTCAGCTAAATTTTCACACGACAGATGAAGTAGATGGAAGCTTTATTTACAAGAATTTAATTTTACAATTGTTCACATTCCCGGCACACAAATTGTTATAGCAGACGCACTATCTCGTTCTCTTGGCAACAATCAGCAAGACATCGCAACCAACTTCTGTAAAGCAAATGTCAGCATGATGTACATTCAACAAGTTGCATTTGAAAATTTTATTTCGTCGTCATTACAGGACATAGCACAAGAGCAGAATAAGGACAACGTGTGGAAAGAGATTAAACACCTCTGGCAAGATTGGAATAATGTTACGATTAGAAACCACACTGTATGCAATGACATTCTATTTCGCCGCTCTAAACCTGACAGCAACAATTGGTTATTATGCATTCCTGATGAACTTGTTAACAAATTAATCTGGTATACTCATTTAAGTTACGCACATTACGGAGCCAGAAAATGTTTTCTTATACTGAGACAGAACTGTTATTTTGCCAACATGGAGAAACGTATACGACGAGTTTTAGCGTCATGTAAAATCTGCCAGTAAGCTAAATCAGACACTACTTCACATATTCCTCCACTACATCCCATTGTACCTGTTAAATTGAGACATATGGCCGCTGTAGACATTTTTGGTCCGATTACCAGAACTAATAGAGGTTTTTGTTACATCTTTGTCGCTGTTGAACTTACTTCAAAATTTGTTACCTTCACTCCGTTACGCAAAGCTGCTGCCAAAACTGTTTCGAAAGCATTTGTAAAACATTTTCTATTTCATGTAGGGCATGTTATGAAAGTAATTTCCGACAATGGATCACAATTTCGTTCTGCTATATGGACACGTATGTTACGAGCTAGAAACATTTCTCCGATCTATATATCTAGGTACCACGCTTCTTCGAACCCTTGTGAACGATTAACGAAAGAAATTGGTAAACTGTGTAGAATATACTGCCATAAAAAACATATTGATTGGGACAGACACATACTCTCATTCCAGGATGTAATTAATTCCATACCAAATGAATCTGCTATGCTATCTCCGTTTGTTATACTGAAAAATGTTGAACCACCTAACAAAATTAAAGAATTTGTAACATTTCCTACATCTCGTCAACTACGACACCGTGAAATAATTGACATTGCGCTGAACAACATCAAACGTGCCGCAGAGCGCCGGAGAAGACAGCAAAAACAAGTTTGTATACGCCGTGACTTTCACATTGGACAGAAGATATTCGTACGTACACACTATTTATCCAGCAGAAGAAAAGGTAAGTGCAGTAAATTTGAACTTCTATACGCAGGTCCATATCGGATTCGCAGCATTCCTCACCCCCAATGTTGTACACGTCGAAACTCTGAGAACCAGAAAAAGTAAAGGCAACCACCATGTCTCCAATATTAAACCCTTTATTGAATGAAGACACTTTATGATTTAACATACTATGACGCCATTTACTAGTTTTTATGATCACTTATGCAGTTATATTCATGTGACTACTTATTGAGGATTATCATATTTTTTCTTGGCAAGTGCCCGGCAAGGTAAGGTTAGCAGGTCGCACTTCTTGTCGTTACACATCAGACCGTGCATATTTTTCCAGATGAATTTACACATTTATGACTATTTCTGCAATTATGTTTATGTGACTAATTATTGATGATTATCGTATTTTTTCTTGGCAAGTGCCCGGCAAGGTAAGGTTAGCAGGTCGCTCTTCTTGTCGTTACACATCAGACTGTGCACATTTTTTTCAGAGAAACTTACGTAATTTATAAATAATTATGCAATTTTATCTAGTGACATATTAATTTTATTAAATTCTCTCTCCATTAAAGTCTTTAATTCTCGCCTCTACTAACTACACAACATACAAGGTGAACTCAAAGAAGGTCACATTTCTTGTCATCATTTTTTTATGTATGTACGATTGTTTTCATATTTTGTTTATATGCACTGTGAAATAATTAAGATATAACACACACCAGTTGACTTTGACATTTTTGCCCTATGATATCTCAACATCGTAACTGTTTCACATTTTTTGCTGCTGCATTGTGATATTCTGTGTACATTTTTTCATTTGAACACCGTCTATTTTTTCTCATATTACATTTTCTGTCATGGTATGCTGTATGCTTAATTATGTTATCATAAACCAGTCATTATTTAGTGAGTATATGATGTAAATGCAAGACATTAATCTTTGTTCATCAATTTCAGAAAGAAATGATGCGTAAAAGAAATAAATTGAACAGAAATTGGAAACCTCGTGATGAAGAGTAAATGGATCAGGATTAACAAGCATTAACAAGAATATACTATACACATCGTAGAATAGCAGTCTTAACTAATTTTTTCTTTCAGAATACAAGGCGATTGATGCAGGCTGTCAGACAGAACTACACATCTTAGTTTTAGTGACGGAATATGCTAGAGATAAGGAATAGTTATGTAATGAGTAATGAAATGATTTTTTTTTGCAGATGATAATGAATGCTGTTGAATAATGATGAAGAATATGCTACTATGTATAATGAAGTTTTTCTTTATAGGTGATGATAATAATGGAGTTATGATAATGAAGTGATGGATAATGAAGTTTACTCTTTACAGATGAGGATATTGTTGAAGTTAAGTATTTATGCTATGTAGTTATTTAAGTATCTGTTGCAGTTTGCTTTGACAGCAGGTGTTATATTGCATAGTATAATGACGGAAAGTTTTGGAAAGGACAGCTATGGAACACATTTTTATACACATTTCACTACCTGTTAATTCGAAGTTCACTACTTTTCAACATAAAATGCATTTCTTCTTTCAGCTTAATAATCCATTTTTTGTATATTTTTGCAGGAGAAATTATTTATGAAATTAATGTGCTATAAGCAGATCTTCATTAAATCTATGTCATTATACCCTATACCCTACTTGTTTCATAATCTTGCAACAGCGGACTCATGATGAATGACGTTACACATTTTTATTTACAGCAACAACCCAGAAGCAAATTTTTTTTCTTGCTTTCCCCTATAATTACCCAAAGCAATGCATTGCTAACAAAACAAAAAATGTATCACCAGTCCCAAATAATGACACCAATTTAAGAGAATTCTGAGTAATGCTGATCAGCTATGAATAATATGTCACTTGATTAATGAATGCTACTGATTATGCTTTGTAACTAGGAAATGAATGCTACTAATTATGCTTTGTAACAAGGAAATGAATAATATGGATTATGCTTTGTAACTGGGAAATGAACGCTACTGATTACGGTATTGAAATGACCAATGATTAATAATGCTTTGTAACCAGGAAATGAAAGCTACTAATTATGCTTTGTAACAAGGAAATGAATGCTACTGATTATGCTTTGTAACTGGGAAATGGATACTACTGATTACAGTATTGAAATGACCAATGATTAATAATGCTTTGTAACTAGGAAATGAATGCTACAAATAACGCTTTGTAACAAGGAAATGAATGCTACTGATTATGCTTTGTAACTAGGAAAAGAATGCTCCTGATTACTGTATTGAGATGATTACTGTATTTAAATGACCAATGATTAATTAATAATGCTTTGTAACAAGGAAATGAATGCTACTGATTATGCTTTGTAACTGGGAAAAGAATGCTACTGATTACTGTATTGAGATGATTACTGTATTTAAATGACCAATGATTAATAATGTTTTGTAACTAGGAAATGAATGCTACTAATTATGCTTTGTATCTAGGAAATGAATGCTACTGATTATGCTTTGTAACTGGGAAATGAACGCTACTGATTGCGGTATTGAAATGACCAATGACAATGTTGTCTGTAAATCAATTAATGAACATTTTTCTGTAATACTACATACATGGTACAGAAATGTTCAATAACTGGGCTATGAATGCCGCAAACTACTAATGTAATTCCCAATGAAGACTAGTATGTGACTTAATGTCCTTCACTTTCTGACCTAACTACCCTGAATTACTGTAATATCCATTTGTCCTGTATATCCTCTTGATCATGGAACACTATTTGGTTTTTGCACTAATTCTACGTTGGTGTGCCTTGTAAGAGCGTGGTCTTGACACGACATGCTGTCCACCACCGTGAGCGATGGAGACGTTATTATGGTCCCACTGTTTGGTGTATCTGATGTACAGCCAAAATGATAACATGGAATATTATTACGACATTTCAGTGTCTTGGGTACGCTGATAAATACTTCTGGAAAAGAACTTCAGATTGTCTGACTTGGTGTTGTACTTCTGTGGAAATATATGGACTTTCAGTGCAGCTGCGTGCAACCTAAAGTGCTACAACTATTATGCAATCCTTCCCTTTCCTATCCTAATTCCTGTAACATAGTGAAAATCATTTTTTGCTAACATCATTTGTATTGACGGCCTATACCTTTTTTTCGAACTACAGTGCGAGTGCACTTTTGTTATTTTCTAACATGATTACTACTCATTGTATGTACATTTTGATTTGCTGATGTATTCTGAACTACAGTGCGTGTGCACTTTTGTCATTTTTCTAACATGATTTCTACTTATTGTACATACATTTTGTGATTTGCTGGTATATTATGAATTTCAGTGCATGTGCACTTATGTCATTTGTCAATGAGATTTGTACTCTTTATGTCCATTTGTTGTGAAGACTTTGAAGAATTTTTCAGTGCATGTACACTTATGTCATCTGTCAATGAGATTTGTACTCTTTATGTCCATTTGTTGTGAAGACTTTGAAGAATTTTTCAGTGCATGTGCACTTATGTCATTTGTTTTGTGCTGAACGTCAGTAAGTATGCACTTTTGTCATTTATCAATATGATTTGTATATACATTTTTCTGATTTGCTGATATGTTCTGTACTCATTGTATATATATATTTTTGTCATTGTCTGAAATGTTGTGTACTCGGTGCATGTCCACAATATTTACTTCATGTTCTACACCAATTTACTTATATTTTATGATTGTAAAGTCAATTAGTTAAAAAAAAATTGTTGCTCATGGCAAGTCCAAATTACTCACCATCGCTGCCAAATTTTTGCCCCCCCAGTGGAGGGTTATGAAACGCGTACGTATTCAGTACCAGCGATGGCGAGGCATGACAGAATCTCTGACCAGAGAGTTATTTATCGTTGCTAGTCTGCGCTTGACCGCACGAGTGATCAGTTGCGAGTAAGTAGTTGCGTGTAGGGAGTCGCGAGGAACAGTTGTGAGTTACGAGTCGGAGATGTGTGTGAGGAGTCGGCGGGCGTCGACATGGGTCTCTGGTCAAGGTTCGGGACGAGGTACATTGTTAAATAGGGTAATGAAGCAGCATTGCGCACATCTAATAATGTAATGTATGTCAATTGTAATTAATTTGTTCAAGAAATGCCACAATAATAATTTTGTTTCCAAAGCAATCCATTTTAAGAAAAGAATCATTCCAATTGAGACAATGTTTCCTATGCTTTTCCTCCCAGAAACAAATTATCAGATTAATTATTGCACAGGGCCTAAGGTCAGCGATGCTGCCCTATTATTGTGGGTTTAATGATTAATGTTCATTTCTCAATTTTTGTGTCGAGTTTACATTGGGCGATTATTTTTCAATATTTTTGTAGCGAAGTTACAGTCACTTTTATTTCAATTTAACCATGTTTTGTGGGAGCTCAACAACATTTGCCTCTATTCCGATTAACATTCAAATATATTCATTTACATTATTTGCGGAAAAATTATCGTCATTTATAACATTTGCGGGGAGGTTACACTTGGGCCTATTCACATTAACATTTGTATTGTCTTGTAAAAATTTGTTGGGAGGTTACGTTTAGCACGATGCCCATTTACATTCAATTATTGTCATTTTCTTTTATTTTCACGGGGAGGTTACAACCCTTGTGAACGTATCATTTCTGAGAACGCATGCTGTTACAGCGTGATTACCTGTAAATGCCACATTAATTGAAATGCTCAAAATGATGTCCGTCAACCTCAATGCATTTGGCAATACGTGTAACGACATTTCTCTCAACAACGAGTATTTCGCCATCCGTAATGTTCGCACATGCATTGACAATGCGCTGACGCATGTTGTCAGCCGTTGTTAGTCGATCACGATAGCAAATATCCTTCCCGGTTCTCATGCAGTTTGCGTGCTACTGACGTGCGGATTAGCAGCGACAGCAGCTCAAACACCTACCTGGGCATCATCATTTGTTGCAAGTCATGGTTGACGTTTCACATGTGGATGAACACTTCCTATTTCCTTATATAACGTAACTATCCGGCGAACGGTTCGGACACTTGGATGATGTCGGCCAGGATACCGAGCAGCAAACATAGCACAAGACCGTTGGGCAATTTGACCACAATAGCCATACATCATCACGATATCGACCTTTTCCGCAATTGGTAAACGGTCCATTTTAACACGGGTAATGTATCACGAAACAAATACCGTCCAGACTGGTGGAATGTTACGTGATACCACATAGTTATACGTTTGTGATTATTACAGCGCCATCTACCACAAAGCGAAATAAGTGGTCCAACTAAAATATTCATATTTGTTTGCGTATTACACGAATATGTAATAAAAAATGGGTGTTCCTATTTTTAAAAAAAAAAACAGTTGATATCCGTTTGACCTATGGCAGCGCAATCTAGCGGGCCAACCATAGTGCCATCTGGTTTCCCCCTTCAAACTAGACGAGTTTCGTTCTTTGTAATTTTCTCGTTTGATGCTTATTTCGAGAGATATTTGGCCCGTTCACTATCAATGGGCCCTGTATATGTGTTTTTAAAATATCAGAATATCATTCAAGTTCGTACCTTAAAATCACCAGGTACATAGGGAAAGCATCTGTACAGGATGTAGCTAAATCTCCCTTACAGACGTTTGGGACTTGTATTGAGGACTTAGACGGTTTAGTTTAGTATCGGAACGCATGTTCAGAAACATATCGTTTTCTCGCTACACGCAAAAATCCACAACACAATTTCATATCTGCAACGCCATGGTCCAGCTTATTATATACATCGTTCACCGATCTGATGTCGCAAGCCCACTTACGTTTGTGATCTGCCGAGACAGGTTTGTACCTGTTGTAATGTTTGCTGTCTTTGTTAATACTCTACTACTGTGACGTAGTGATCATTCAGTACAGTACAGAATACAAACTTTTCTCCAAAATTGAACCACTTAGACTGCCAGTTTTGATTTAGAAGATTCTTTCGGCATCAGAAGAAGACTTTTTGCCTTGGATGATAGCTACTGTGGATGCTGTAGGTTCAGGACTTTGTGATTGTGTGTACCGGAACGTGTTACGTCGGTAGTCGTCACAACGAGTCCTGCTTTTATGTGAACCAGATTAAAAGCAGCAGAAGTCAGAGAGCAACGTGTTTTGTAGTATTTTGCTTGTAGGGAGGAAAAGGTATGTTTCCAGACATGCGATCTTATGCTGCATCGTGAGAGCCACTGCAAGTCCTCAAAATCTTTAAGAGAAATTCAGCTACACCCTCTACAATAAACATTTAAAAAATGAAAACAGCAATGCTAAAGTACCTTTCACAGACCCCAAATGAAATTGCCCTTGTGGATGTGGACTTGGCAAAAAAATAAAAAAAAAAAAAAAATGAAACAAAATAAATTAAAAAATGTCTTAAGTATACTTACAGTGGAAGGATATTAACTTGTCACCAAGTATTAAATGTTCAATACACTTACATACTTACGATAAGTATTGCTTTATTGTAGCCACGCATCGTGATATCAAAAATGAGAAATAACATTTCACAGCAATTATTTTCAAGGATCGTATTATGGTGCAAAATTTTTACATGAGTCATATTGTATGCAATATTCACATTATGCGATATTATCTATAACATACACGCATCAATCGGTGCTGCTAAGAAATTCCTCATTGGAGCAGAAAAAGTTGGCAATCAGCAGATGCTTTAGACCCTTTCCCACTGAGCTTCATTATTAATTAAACATTTAATTGCTGCTGGCAGGTTACTGAAAAAGCGTATTGATGAACAGTGTTCATCTTTCTGAACAAAAGGAAGTGACTTTAAAGCTTTGTGATAGTTATACTTATTTTTAGTATTGATCCAGTGAACGGAGCTATGTTCACGTTTTTGGGGTCGCAAAACTTTTGTTTGGCTTGATGAGTTACCCAGGAAATAATCCCGTATGATATAATGGAATGATGCTAAGCGTAATACCCTAGCCTTTCAGTTGTCATATAATCTAGACAACATTCACATGGCAAATAGAGAATTCGTCAGGCGCTTTAGCTGTTCTGTTATTTGCTCACCCAGTTAAATTGCTTATCAAGCAGTAGTCCCAAAAATTTGATACTCTCCACTGCTATGTGCTAGTCATCATGTTCTAGGCGTATACTGACAGGAAATCTTTTACAAGCTCTGAACTGCACACAGTTCCTTCAAGGTTCAGTTACTGAGAATTGGCTAGGAAGCACTTATTAGTGTCCACGAATATTTCATTAGCCGACTTTTCTAAGGTTAGACTTGGTTTACTATTTACTGCAATGTTTGTATTATTTGAAAACAAAACAGGCTTGGCATCTGGTAATGTTACTGATGAAACGTCATTGGTACAAACAGTAAAAATTAAGGGCTGTAATATGGAGCCTTGGGGGACACAATAACATCTATTTCCTATTAACAACCTTTGCTTTCTGTCAAAGATACAGGATATGAACCATTTTGCATACACTGTAACATTCTAATTTACTTAAGAGTATTCATGGTTTACACAGTCAAATGCCTTTGACAGTTTATTATACATATCAGTAGCCTGTAATTTATTGTCTCATGAATTAAGTACATTATAACTGTAGACATAGATAGAATTCTCAATAAAGGAATCTTTTAGAAATTCGAACTATGACTTGGCTAATGTTTTATTTGTAGTCAGATAGTTTAGGAATCGAATTTTTACCATCATCCCTAAAATTTTTGAGAAAGCAGACCAAAGTGAAACTGGATGGAAGTTTCATGATATTTCTTCATCTCATTTGTTTTATACAGTGGCTTAATGTCAGATTATTTCAACCAATCATGGAATATTCCACTGATAAGAGACTGGTTACAAAAATACCTTAAAATCTCAGTAAACTCAGAGGCACACTGTTTAATCAACTTTATTGATATGTTATCATAGACTTTAACTTTGTTTTTAAGGATTTTATGGAGGACATTACTTTTGCTGGTGTTGTGTGGGTCATACTCATACAATTGTAGCTATCTGCAGAGACCGGTCTGATATAATTCATTGAAGCATCTACTGAGCCTGACAACCCCATCCTTTCAGTAACAGTTATACGGTGTTTATTGAGAAGTTCAGCAAGACTACACACATATATTACCCATATATTAAGTTCTCTTACTGCTATGTTCCCCTCTTCATCTCTACTCCTTCACAACATGCCATACTGCCTTTATTTTGTTATATGATCTGAGTGTCCGATAATACATTTGCTTTGATGTCTGTATTACTACCGCCTGTACCCTGCAGTGCGTTTTGGAGTGATCTGTAGCATTTATTTCAGACCTGTTTCTGGTTCATAGATATTGCTTCTTTTTTTCTTACATGATACCTTTATTCCTTGGGTAACCCATGGCTTTTGTAGACTTTTGTCTAGTCAGGATTTTTTTTGGGAGGGGGGGGGGGACAGTTTTCAAGAACGTTAACGACATTATTAATAAAAGTGTTATATTTCTCAGTCATGCTATGAGGGTTATAGACATTATTCTAATACATGTCTCTGAGGAGTTTCATAAGACAATCAAGTTTTGGCTTACTGGCTACCCTCTTGAAGTCAGACATAGTAGATTTTATATCCTGATCAGTATTAACATTTATCAATAGGAACTACATGTAAAGTTATCAGAGGCTACTTATACTGGTTTTATATAATTTTGTTCATTACACATTTCTATAAAGATATTATCGATTACCATCTTTGAGTCCTTAGCTACACTATTTGAAATGTTAACAGTACGAATTAACTTGAATGACTTTGCTACTGAAAACAGTACGTTCTTACGGGAAGAATTTTCAAGAAAATTTGCATTAAAATCACCAGAAACTACTAATTCCTTATTTTTTGTTGTTAAATAGGCCTGTAGTGCTTGAAAGTGATACATGAACAGATTAAAGTTACCTGCTGGTACTCAGTATACACTTACTTTTATGAATGATTTATTATTAAATTGTACTTCTGTTGCACTTGCTTCCATATGCTGCTCTAGGTAAAATTTGTACATGTCTATGTTATTAAATTTATGGCAACTCCTGATGAATGTGCCAACTCTTCCACCTTCCATTTCTGCCGTACAGGAGTGCAACACTTAACACATTTATGCCAGTGGTCACATGCTGTTTCCAGAGACAGATTGTGTCGATTGGGTTGGATGACTCTGACTCATCAATGCAGATAAGTTCATTATTAATTTTAGTTCTCAGCCCCCGAATATTTTGATGCGCTAAAGACAGTTGCCATTTGACACTGACTGGGATAAAACTCGGTGGAAATAAAATATCTACTGACTGGTGAAAATTTTTAAACAACGGTTGTGTTTGCTGATCCAATGTTTCAGAATTATGCTATTTGAAGGTTCGCTTCAGTACTGACCTCTCTTACAAACTGACTTCTTTCTGTGCTACTTACTCTAAGAGAGATGCTGCTCCAACAGCTGTACCCACTGGTATTGTACCTCTCATGCATGTGTCTCCCCCCTAAATTTGCTCACTAGTAAAGATAATTTACCCATATTCTCCATGTAGAGTTGTAGTTGACAATGACTAAAAAGCCAAAATTTGCAAAGAGAAAATAAATTAGAGAATGGCGTAGTAGAAGTTGCTAAATTCAAGGAGAGATTCGATAAATTGACTGCAAACTATTTCGCGTTAGATGCTAAGAACATTATTCTGTAACACGATTCAAGTTCTGCAGCTAGGTTCAAGCCTGCTGGATTCGCAAGACACGTAACGTTTGCACCATCTTGCACATGGATACCATCTCACTTCCGCGATACACAGCAATTTTAGCACGTTAACATAATGAAAAGTAGCCTTGCGATTTGAACACTACATGAGTGAGTTAATAGGAAACCTGTAAGTGAGCAACCACTTCGAATAATCGCAAAGAAATTAAATGCTATATGCGAGTGCAGGCTTTCTCGTCGAATTTCATATATGAAGTCTTCACGGGTTGTCAGCATCGTCTCTCGATGCTATTCAGCTGACAACCCGTGAACACATCATATATAAATTAAATGCTCTAGTCAACAATACAGAGCGCTGCCGCATGTAATTCCTCCCTAACCAATGTGTCTCTGAAAACGATTTGCAGGCATGCTATCACCATCGCCAGTGCCACGATTAACCGATCATGCCTAAAACTCGTGGCTAGTAGCTCCACCCCAGCCTGTCAGAGCCACAACTGAATGTATCTACTCCGCACAACTCGGTACTGGTTGCAGAAATGTCTTTGTATTGCTGGCAGTGACAATTTCTGTAGTAACTGAAAGAAAATTATGGATAAAGATTTGTGGAATGTAAATTACTTTTTCCTCAGTATATCACCCCTGATGTCATTAAACAGATCTGGGGCAGGGCTAGGAGGAATATTGACTTAACCGTCGGGGAGATGATATAATCGAGGCAGACAACCCATTCGAGGGAATCTGGGGATAAGGTTTTCGTCTGGAACTATAATGTGGGCGGTGGACAGCTAGGTGGAATTACTGGGAAAATAGCTCGCGAGTTTTGGGTCGTTGTCTCATTGTTTGGATCTTCATTCCTGACGGCATACTCGTTCGCAAACTGGCTAGTGGTAGCACTCTTAAGGTTCATGTGAGCCACGTGAAGCAAACCATACTCTCCCCTTCTACTAACAATCCTGAAAAAGGGGATGTTCTTCCGGTTTGTGTGGGGGAAGTTGAAAGTAGGAAAGGGGGGAAGGGGTCCACAATTGATTTTGTGCGCCTTAATTTCAGGCATTTTTCGCTGTCGCTACTGCTGGTAGTGCGAATCGATTGTAGCTTATCGCTGATTATCTCTGGCAGAGTGAGTCCTACAGTAGGCCTTCAGCAGCGATGGTGTGGCACATGGTGCGAGGCAGCGACTAGAGGACATCACAGGCAGAGTTCCGGACAAAGTGGCTCAGTCGGTCACTGCTCTGTTTATATGAAGACTTGGTGTAACTGGTGCAGTCGGGGTTATGAGACAGAGTTGAAAAATTCGTTTTTCTCTCCGTGCTAGCTGATTTACCCGGACTTAATATTTCATGCTGTGTGCGATATTTCCAGGATTATCAAATATCTGTCACATCGTGCGTTTCTGGTCAGCATTTCTCGCACTACTGTTGTCTGCAGTTGGTGACTTACTGAAATATTTGTTTGAGCGTAATAATCTGAGCTAAGAGTTGGTTGCTCCAGGTTATTTTTATTCCTGATCAGTCGAATATTTGGCTCCATATGTTGTTGGGCCTGTATTGAAGTGGATATATGAGGTGTGAAAGGTCGAATATAGTGGTTAAATTTAACGTTAGATCTTCCCATTTATATGCCCGTCGGCTTGCTTCTGCCTCAGTATTCTGGGAAAACGTTTTGTTGGTAAGCTGTGGCAAAACTTTTTCAAGTTAAATTGTGATCGGATGTGTTTTTAAGGATTTTGCATACTGTAGTGTTGGCAGAAGAGCCAATACCGTGTTGCTAGAGGAGGCCGAAATGCACGCTTTTAAGCTCACGCAGATTGGCGTGACGTCTGGAACAGTTAAAGGATTTGAGTCTAGCAAATAAAGTACGTAGCTGTTGGAATACTTAACTTTAATCCACAATTGGTGGAAATCTCTCGTTACTGTACAAGCTTCACAATATTAGTTATCAAATGCTATGGCGCCTTGCTAGGTCGTAGCAAATGACGTAGCTGAAGGCTATGCTAACTATCGTCTCGGAAAATGAGAGCGTATTTGTCAGTGAGCCTTTCCTAGCAAAGTCGGCTGTACAACTGGGGCGAGTGCTGGTAAGTCTCTCTAGACCTGCCGTGTGGCGGCGCTCGGTCTGCAATCACTGACAGTGGCGACACGCGGGTCCGACGTATACTAATGGACCGCAGCCGATTTAAAGGCTACCACCTAGCAAGTGTGGTGTGTGGCGGTGACACCACACATACCATCTTTTATTTCATATTTTGCTTGCTTAATTAGAAATTTCCTGTATTTAGCAGATGTGTTAAAATTGTGTTGTAGATTTCCATGTCAAAATACCACAGAAAGAAGCGTTGCATTTAAAATGTAATTATTAATTCCCACCTGGTAGAGGTAAACTTGTCGTTTTCCTTACATTACTGTTCCGTGATTTGCACCCATAAAAAATAGAAAGGAAATAAAAGTGGCCTAGCTATAGCCTCGTTGATTACTAATCAACATCCTCGGTCCCGCGTTCGAAACATGCCACCCCTTAAATTGGAAAGACTTGACGTTTAGAACAAAAAGTAATGATTTGCAGAGAATGATAGCACATGTGTGGTTAGCTGACAAAACATGGGCCTCACAATGCAGTGTTATATTTTTCTATACTTTTTGCAGCTATATATTTACGGGAAGCCATCTATCATTCGAAAGTTATTTTAGGCTTTGGAACCCTACTTTGATGAAATGTGAGTTGCACTTACGTGCATTCATACTTTTTCACTTATACAATGAACTTCCAATCATTCTTTTATAACACTTACAAATTTCTTAACGGTTGTCTATATTCCATGCCAAATAAAGTAAGATTATTACTGATACTACGTAGTAACTTTTGTCGGGGATGAATCTGGGACTGTTTCATTACAGTGACTGTCTGTTACTGAAATAACTTCATTCTTCCTAAAGCTTGAACTTCGTGTATTTCTGATCTTGGTGTCATGTACCACCCCATCCATCCACTCCTCAATATCTAAACTTACACGAGTTTGTGACATTCTAGATTTTGTGTGGACGCTTTTACTGTCCATTAATGATCGCTGTAGCAAGCACCTAGCTTATGGTAATCGAGATTTTGTGCCGCTGAAGCATGGGGTCTAGAAAACCCAAACACTTTGTAAATCGTGTGATGTCTTAAGGGCTGAACTACTCCTTTCGGCAGTGAATAAAACCCTGAACTTTTACTTGTAACCACGAAGCCCCGCAATCAATTTGAAAATGCATTCTGACCTGAAATGCTAAAAGAATGGTCAAACGCGCACATGCGCACGGGTGCTCACACACATACACATACGCACACACGCACATATATGCACACACGCACACTTATGCGAGGCGCACACACATGAGGATAGCACCTCAAGCGTGTCGTCTTTGATTTTAAGCGTGAGAGTACAATTTGAACAACAAAATACCATTTCCATCCAATATCTGAGTAAGGAGACAGATCAGTCTGCAGCACGTTCAGTAAACACTAATCACCGTAACAGCAGTTGTTGACCCACCATTCCACAACTTAAGACCAATTTCATGTAAAGAGAATATATTTACTACAATTTATTTGCAGTTGCAGCTCTAATTCAGTAAGTGGCGTCTGACATGTCAAAATATTCATGGTCCATGTTAGAATCAACACGTTAGAGCCATTTTGCAGTGAATCAGCATGTCACTGTACGATGTACAAGTTATAAAGCGATGCCTCAGCTTGGAGGGAAATAATTCGGAAATGAAAAATATTGAACTCGAGAAATTGTTCGTGACGTAGCGTAGCATGAAAATTACCAATAAGATCGCCCCCCCCCCTCTTCCCAAAGGGAGCCAACAGTTAATTAGTATCGGTAATTACATGAAATCAAACAAAAGATTTTGAGGTTAAGGAGTTGATGAGCTATTGGAATGTATTACTTAGATAAGCAAATGATGAAAAATATGTATTTCAGTACCGTTTACACAAATCAAAACAGAGTCGATTTGACTAGGAGTGGTAAGGACTTAGTTATTAAGGGGAACGAGGCAGGAACGAATCATCTCACCCTCATTCGTGACCATCCGTCATATAGTGCTGCCGGTGGCAGACGCTGCGTCGGTACAGCGCTTCCTCTCGGAGCTGTGCAGTGCCAGTCGGATGCCCTCATCAGCAAGCGTGGCTCTGATGCGAGACCCAAGTTGATCTCGGCGTAGTCTGTACGCTACGGGTTGCATGTTCAACGCTGCGATATCACAGAGCAGGAAGGAGGATGTCCTCATGCTTCCGCGCTCTCTCAAAGACTCTCACCTTCAATCCTCATCCACCTCTCAGCTCAGTGGTTCCTCTACACTTTCTCCTCTTGCGGCGTTGTCACAGGCAGACTCAATGCGGAGTGCTGCCGAATGACTGATCGCCGTTTCATGACCAAGTCTCTCCGTGCAGAGGGGAAGTTTCCTCACTTGCGCGGTCTGGTGTGTGACACGGGAACTGGCGTATTTCACACCATTTCACCAACTTTGACGCCACAGTCTCCCGATGTTTTTCTTCATTCGGAGGTTGTCGTGAGAGCAGCCACACAAAAACGTCTTCGAACCGCTTTCTCTGGGTGAGGTATTCATGTCTGGCTTCGTCTCTGATTCTGCTGTCGTCTGTGATTTATAGGGAACATTCTTACTGCCCACATAACATCTTTTTAAGAAGGCTGATTTCTTTCACACGCCTCCCTGCGCCATTTCTTTGGCTTTATGTATGCCTCTCACAGTGGCTGTGATGCACTGAAATTATAAAAATGTTCTTGTTTTGAAAGGCAGGTAAAACGACTGCTAGCAAGCTATAAGAATTCACATGCTTTCGCGTTGCATACTTCGAGTTCTATTCTAATAGCTGCAAATGTCCGTAAGATTTCGGCAAGCTTCTTATTGTCCACCATGCTCTTTGCAACGTGTCCATTCTTAAGCGAGGCGAGGGCGTCCACTTCTCGGATGCTGGCAGCGTGGGGTCCTGCCGGCAGCATGCACCAGTTCGGTAAGGAGGCCCTAGGCGAAGATGTCACACACACACACACACACACATATATATATATATATATATATATATATATATATATATATATATATATACAAACCCTCATGGCTCAGATGGCCTTCATGGGTCCTCAATGTAATATGTGTGTGAATTTCACGATGTACCATGAAAATACTAAATTTTTAGTTCTAAACCATAAATAACACAGCAACTCCTACAATTCAGTAGAGGATGATAACTTCCGCATCTATAACAGTAGATCTACAGCACGTCGGATTAGAAAAGATAACATTCTTCACAATAAACAGCTTACATTTAACCAAAATTTCGTCATGCGGAAGAATACTGTAACAGGTCGCAAATATGGAGTAAATGCAAGTAAACTTTCTAATTTATTCAAAATGGCTCTGAGCACTTTGGGACCTAACATCTGAGGTCATCAGTCTCCTAGAACGTAGAACTACTTAAAACTAACTAAGCCAAGGACATCACACACATCCATGCCCGAGGCAGGATTCGAGCCTGCGACCGTAGCAGTCGCGCGGTTCCGGACTGAGCGCCTAGAACCGCACGGCCACCGCGGTCGGCTCTAATTTATTATTTAACCCTTTAGATACGGTGAACGTCTGCAGAAATCGGGAGCGAATGCGCCGCTCAGCCGGTGGACTGCTGCAGCAGTCGAGTGCGGCCCGCGCCGCCCAGCCGGTGGACAGCTGTAGCAGTTCCGCCTCGCGTCATATTTCTCCGCTTCACACCGCTCGACTTGTGCGGAAGCTTGACCTATGCGCCATCTAGCGGCTTTGTTCAAAGCCTGTAGTTAACAACAGTCACTAGATGCAGTTGCATTCAATTTCAAATCGTCTCTTTCGATGATTTTCCGCCTTGTTTCTAATCTGAAGTGACGTGGTGTTAACCTCAGTTTCTACTAGAAGTGATATGGCACTCGAGATACTGTGGATGAAGCTCTTTCTCCCATTCTGGGTAGTAACTTTGAAGATGAAAGGGAAACAGAGTCAGAAACTGACGGTGAATATTGCAGCTGCTTCTACATCAGGCATACGTGCTACGCCTTCTGTTCCACTGACATCCTCAGACTTGATTTGTGAACAGACTCTGACAACATCAAAAATATGCGTGATTTTTATAAACATTTTCCCTAATAAATATATAGTATAAAGTCCAATAACGCTACGAGTGTGAAAACGGGGCAGAGAAGCGCCGCGGGCAGCGCGAAAAATGCGCCGTACAGCGGGAACGGCCGGGCGGGATTGGCGCTCGTCCACAGGGCAAGACGCAACGATCACTGCGCCGGAATGAAAGGGTTAATGCTAGCAACTTACTGCTATGTGTAACCATAAGAGACAGCACTCTTACGTCGTTACGCTCGAAGACTACCCACCTCACACGATAGAATCTAAACAGTTCATCATCAAACCAAAGCAATTAATAATGATAATCATTATTGCGTAAGCTACGTTACCACAAGAGGAACACAAACAAAAGGACGAAATCAATATCTTTGATTTAAAAAAAATTCATAACACTGTGCAGTCTGTAATAATGTTATGTACGAATGCATGTTTTCGCGGCGGCATCCATTAATAAAATATTCTAGGTCTTCAAGGCGCATCAAGTGGTTTACTGCCGAAAGTGGGCAGGCAATCATCTGAAGCGGCTTGGTATCTGACAGTATTTTGTTAATGTAATAATTTATTGTATTTTGATAATGGTTTCGGTTCTGAACCATCATCAACGACACGGAAATTATCAGCGATGTATCACATGTCATACACGCCTTCAAAATAAGTTTTCACAGGAAACAATAATTGCCAAGACCATATAAAATCGAAAATTGTAACAAGATATAAATGTGATGGCACATTGACACAAAGACAGGAAGTCAGTTATTGTAGAATCTGCACAACAGTACGGACCTCCACCTGACTAAGGTAGGTTGCTCTTGAAACACGGCTCCAATACTAGCGTCCAACGGAAGCTGGGCAGAACGTAGACTCGAATGAATGGCGAAAATCTTTTCAAAACAAGAACGAACTCATTGCCTGCAACCCTTGAATGATTCCCACAGGTGGAAAACCAACCGACTCTAAAAAGAAGAAAAATTTCCTTAGCGACCAAGCAAGGACTAGCTGTCCTTGTGTCAATGTGCCATCATATTTTTATCGTGTTACAATTTTCGGTTTTTTATTATTTTGCCAATTATAGTTTCCTTTGATAACTTATTTTTAAGGCATATATGACATTGAATACATTTGTGATAGTTTTCCTGCCGTTGATGATAGTTCAGAATTGAAACCGGGAGCAAAATAAAATGCGAGTAACATTATTACAGACGGCACAGCCTTAAGGACTTTTTAAAATTTGTACCTGCTGTTGCCCATAACCTAAGCGATATAATATTTGTATGCCGTTTACGACTGAAACACTGTCTAATACCGACATTACTTTGGAAGTAAACTGCTCATTTCATATTTCCATTTCCTTCCATAACATGTTCTAGAGCTTCGTCATACATCTCTCTGCAATACAATACACTTTTCTGCTATAATCAGTAATGATTACTCGATATCAGCATCGTAGCAACCGCCTTCCTCGGCCACTGAAGAAGTTTTACTTCTTTTTGGAGATAGATGGTTTTCGACCAATCAGAATCGTTTAAGTGTTTTAGACAATGAGTTCTGTATTGTTTTGAAAATAAATTCGTCATATATTCGATTCTACGTTCTGTTTAGGATCCATGTGACGCTACTTCATGGTGCCGAGTTTTCAGACAAGGGTGCCTTAGTGTGGTAATGGTTCACACCGTTGTTGAGATTCTACAGTAAATAAGGAATTTGATGAGATAATTTAAAGATACTAACCGTGACGAATATTACTTATAATGGGGAGGTTATAGTGGCATTGCTTGTTTACCATCACACTAGGAATGGGGCCCAGTGCTTGTGTGTTCTAATGTGCAGCTTATATGTAGCTCGTACTTGCTGTAGTGCAAGCTGGTTATAGCGTCATGCATGATCTTTTCACTTCGTCATGCTACACATTCAAAAATTCTGGCATCTCCGGAATTATAAAATAGTTTTTGCGTATTCAAAACCGATGAGATACAACAAGATGTTCTGACTGGTTGTCGTAAATAGGAATCTTGTATTTGTAGGTCTGAGTACACAGCCAGCACGCACACTTGGTTATCCGTGCGGTCTAACGCACTGCTTTCCGGGCGGGAAGGCTTGCCGGTTCCCGGTCCCCGGCACGAGTCCACCTGGCGGATTAGTGTCGAGGTCCGGTGTGCCGGCCAGTCTGTGGATGACTTTTAAGGCGGTTTTCCATCTGTCTCGGTGAATGCGGCCTGGTTCCCCATATTCCGCCTCGGTTACACTATGTCGGTGATTGCTGCGCAAACATTGTCTCCACGTTCCCGACTACCGTAGCCTGTTGTGAGGTTGTGAACCACTGAGGCCTACGGCGGGGATGAAGTCTCTCCGTCGTTTCTAGGCCCACAGTTACAAACAATTCAATACACTAAGCAGGCAGGCTTGTAAAATCGCTGTTTTTCTCTTCGCCTCCATGCCATTTCTCAACAAACCTCGACTTTAGGATTTATTTCGATATGCAATGTATGTATGTGTGTGTGTGTGTGTGTGTGTGAGAGAGAGAGAGAGAGAGAGAGAGAGAGAGAGAGAGATTGTTAACCTTCGCAATGTAGACAGTATTTCCTATTTTTTCCCTGTGGTATGAGAAGTATACATTATGTATTGCTTGAAACGCTCTGGGCTTGATTATTACTGCATATGGGAGTAGTCTCTCGTTTTTTATCACGCTTTTCTACGCTATCATGTAAATTGAGGAATAATTTAAAACAACAGTATGACAAATAAAATAAAGCGGGTAACTACAAAATTCACTGAGGTAGTTCCACTTTCATACGAGCTAAGTCGATATCGTTGGTACGTCCTTGATGTTGAGGTACTAGGAACATACGGATGCATTTCGTCTCTATAATTGAAAAAGTTTACCATTGCCATTGCAAACCAATTAAAAGGGCGACCCTTTGTTCGGAATTGAAGAAGACGCACAGCTTTGGAAATTTTATCTACTGCATCAGAGATTACGATAAACAGCGGGAAATGTTGTAGTATGTTAAATGAACAAATTTAAGGAGACAGAGTTTTCCTAACTATTGTAGATCAATAATTTCAGTTTTTGATCCGTTACTTTCATTATCGTCACATTTACGGTGATAATTGAACTCCCTTGTCAAGTCCATAACGCCGTGTATTATCACCACTGATGGGAATGTATTTGATATCATTATTCTCAGCTGCTCTCCGAGAGTATTCAGAGGAGATACCGACCTTGCACGCTAATGTTTTTGTTATACTGCCTACGTTCGTTAACTACATATTTCGATTTTTTTTTTCATTTTACGAATGTTGAAACATATTTTAGGAAGAAACTGTTATAATGGATGTGGCCATAAATTTTTAGTACTTCCCTTATAATTCTATATTTAGCGCTTTTGTAAGAGTTCTGTTGAGTAAATCTCAGGATGAGGGCTATCTTCAAAGTGCATCAAACTCAGCGCTTTTGCTATGTGAAAGGTAGTTGTAATTAATATTTTGACACTGAATTAAATGTGAGGTTTTAAGTTTGTAGTGTTTCTGTAGTATTCGTATGGAATACTTTCAGCTAAAATGTGTATGGTTCTTAAGTTGGCTTTGGTTGCCACTTTAGGCTGTAGAAGCTGAGTAAATGTATATCCGTACGTTATTTGTCTGTTATGGTCTTTACTGTAATCAACATGCCAGCGTGCGGAATCACGTTCTGCAATCTGTCTACTGGCTACGAATCCCTTTGGCGTCCGGCTCGTGGTGGCAGGTGGACATACAGAGGAATCACAGGACAGCAGGCACGGACACACAGACACAGGGACAGAGATATCGGCCGTCACGCACCGCCACGTAGCTTATACGGGGAGCGCCGTGCCAATGCTCGCATTGGCTCGTCAGCTAGTATTATCCCAGCCGTTCGTGCGGACGCACCCCCAGATTCTGTCTCTGCCACGTGGCTGCTTTCAGGTGGTCACCACTACATGGACAGTCTGCACACACAGTGAATACAGAAAACCTGCCGTTAAGGCTGATTTTAAAACAGCGTGCAACGTACACAAAAGAGGTGATGAAAGTAGAATATCGACAGAGACACAGTGACGTGGAATTGAAACGTAATCCAACTTCCAGTCCGCCTTGTTTCTCTTTCATGCTGCTTTTAGGCTAATTATCCGATTACCAACTCAAATAAAGAACGAGTTACACGCTGCAGTTCATTCACTCATTTCGTGTAGGCCACCTGTGGATCACGTTATTTCTAATGTCTTGCTTTACGCGTCCTGATGTTTGCCCAGTGCTTCCACATTCTTTCTCGGTGTTGCTCCTTCCTCTCCTGGGTCCAAACCTTTCCCTTTTTTAGTTTTGGCTTCTCTTGGAAACCCTGCCACGCCATAAGTTCCTCCTTAAGTGGGACACGCTCCTAGATGTCATCATGTGTGATTCCCACTTCTTTCCGATCTTTCTCCACCTCAGTGAACCAGGTCGATTTCCTTTTATTCTTCTGACAGTAAGCAAACGTAGTGAAACATCCCCTTAAAAAAATTAACGAATTGCTGTACTGATAAACCTCTTACGTTATCTGATTATCAAACAGCTGAGCAGAACTGAACGTACTCAGACATTTCTCTCTTTACTTATTCTGATTAACACTAAACTGACGCAGAATATTTTTAGCGCAACGCAGTGTGACTTTCAATAATCCCTACGAAAGAATGGCCGTGACCAACAATAACCTACACCTTTCATGAATCACTTACCTCACAAAAAATCTTCGTTACTCGAACTACTGCAATACAGCTAGCGCCAATACTGCCAGCAAAATAAAAGATTCTAACTACTGAAGGCACTAACTACTGATAGGCATCGTTAGCAAATGAAAGATTTTGATAGAGAATAAACAATGTGTTTACCTTAATAATATTCAAAAGTCATCATATATATATATATATATATATCCGTTCATGACATACAGTATTACAAATTTACTCTTTCTGATGGACACACGTCCAGATCGTCCGTTTTCAAAATTCTGCCGTCTCTCTTCCCACATCCACCACTGCTGGCGGCTCTTTTCCAACTGCCCAACACTACAATAGCAATAATTCCAACAATGCAAACTAGTCACAGACTGCACACAGCACAGTCAGTGATTTTCATACACAGCGCTACGTGGCGTTACCAACATAAAAACCTAAACAGCATACTTACAGTACGATTGGTGAGTCTTCCAGGGCTCATTCTGGTCATATGCCCATAAAACATTCATGGGAAGTGGGTGGCAGCCAGAGACGATGACAAGGACAACGATGAAGATAGAGTCAGTGACAATGAAAAGACACAGTGGCAGTAGGAAGGAATGAACGAAACAGTAGCAGTGAGAGAGAAAGAAGGAACGGTGACAGTAAGACACGGTAGCAATAGGACGAACCGAAGGAGGCTGTGGCTCTGAGACAAGAGACAATGATAGCGACAGTGAGAGGCACACAAAGAGAGAATGACAATGAATTGGGATGAATGAGTGAGTGACAATGGTGAGGTCGGAATGAATGGGTATAAGTGACTTGCAGGGAAGGACTAGTGGATGTGAGACATTTACAGTTAGAGGAGCTTGTAGGAGCAAGACGTGAGTTGCATTTTAAAAAGATCACGAATATGTTCGCATGCCAAAAATTTAGTGAACACTTCAAAAGTGCTGAGAGTCATAGAACGTGGCAGTTAGTACCTCACTTTTCAGTCAATCTTTTAAACCGTAGCATATTCGCCTTTTTTGTGCTCCCTTACTGAACTGTTTCTATTCCAGTTTAACAAACTGGTTGACTGCTTCATTAAGGGTATATTATTCATATTGTATACAGCGATTATGTTGACTTCTCTGCCAAAATGGCTGATAATATTCTTCTCGAATATAGGGTCAGATAATGTAGTCATCTTGACACAATACAGGGCGTTTCAAAAAGAAAGAGCAGATTTCAAACATTTATTTCTCAAAAACTACAAATGATAGAAACACAATTCAAACGTTTCTTGTCAGAGAAAGGTTCAAAGTTTTTCAATGGTCCGCGCAGAAGTTCCATGCAAATCCGCAGTGGCGCTGGCGTTTGTTTGTAGGAAAATGGCGACGACACCACAGGAACGATCATTTTGTGTGCTGCAATTTGCAAAGTTAGAGTCCATTGTTGGTGTGCAACGTGCATTCCGCCGTCAATTCAACAAACAGCCGCCTCGTCATAAGCAAATTTATGAGTGGCATCACAGATTCGTAGAAGATGGTTGCATCTGCAAGCGAAAAAGCACGGGTCGTCCACGCACATCGGATGAAAATGTCGAGCGTGTCCGTGCAGCTTACGAAAGGAGCCCTAGAAAATCCACGACACGGGCAAGTCACGAACTAAACATGTCTAAAACAACGGTATGGCGCGTTCTGAGTAAGCGTCTGCACATGAAGCCGTACAAACTGCAGTTATTGCAAGCATTGCGTCCTGACGACCACAACAAAAGGTTCGAATTTTCAACTGCAATTCTACAGGACATGGAAGAGGACAATTTTGCCGAACGATTAATTTTTTCAGATGAATCAACGTTTCACATTTCTGGTAAAGTTAATCGGCATAACGTACGAATTTGGGCGAGTGAAACTCCGAGGGACGTTATTCAACATGAAAGAGACTCACCAAAGGTTAACGTCTTTTGTGCAATTTCGGTAAACAAAGTTTATGGACCTTTCTTTTTCATGGAGAAAACTATCACAGGAACCATTTACCTGGACATGTTAGAAAACTGGCTATTTCCTCAACTTCAGGAAGATTCAAATCACTTCATCTTCATGCAAGATGGCGCCCCACCACACTTCTCTGAACCTGTACGACGGTACCTAAATAACACCATTCCAGGACGGTGGATTGGAAGAGCAGGAGCACAAGATCAATGTCATCGTCTGTGGCCTCCCAGGTCACCAGACCTTACTCCCTGCGATTTTTATTTGTGGGGGTACATAAAGGACTGTGTTTATGTCCCACCTATGCCCGCTACTCTTCAAGAGGTACGACATCGAATTGTTGCGGCCGTGAATTCGGTAACTAAAGACCAGTTGCGTCGTGTGTGGCAAGAAATGAGATACCGGTTTGATATTTGTCGTGTAACAAATGGTGCTCATATTGAGGTACAGTTTTGATATTTGTTGTGTAACATTTGGTACTCATATTGAGTGAAGGACCGTTGGAATTGTGTTTCTATCATTTGTAGTTTTTGAGAAATAAATGTTTGAAATCTGCTCTTTCTTTTTGAAACGCCCTGTATTTCAATAGATCAAATGGCAGCCATATTGAGGTGACTATGCTGAAACAATATCTCACCGGAACTGTTTTTCCAACAGAATCGGCGATTCCTTTATGCGCCAAGATCTTCCCATAGCGCATGGTTGGGTAGCAGTGCTGCTGCCCACAAATGTAAATGAACCAGTAGCACACTGGTGGAAGAAACAGACAAAATGATATACCCTTACAGAACAATAAAATAATCCGCTGGTCGAAATGAAGACTACTATTATTTAATGCCAGATGACATTGACTTCCACGTCTTCATGAAATGGAAAGGCTTATCACTATTAATAACATTATCAGATAAATGATGAAGAATTGTCGTTTCAGGATGGTTTGTGGTGGCCAAACTATCTGAACTATTCAGGACCTTTGTATACATCACCATTGTCTTACGCATTCGCTGTAGCCAAAGACGTCTGGAACCACAGAACACTATCTTAACGAGGAACGTAAGATTTATAATGAAACGCAAATGATCGCTGCTGCTTCTCACTATAGGTGATGAAAATAAATCTATTGAGATTCCGGTATCTGGTTATATTATTAACGGGGATAAGGTTTTCCCTTTGTAAGACGTAGGATTCGATTTCATCTGATATTAAAAAAACTTCATTCACTATTTCGATCAGTGCATTCTTTCAATTAGTGTTCTGATACTAATGAAATGTTTTGTCTATTTCTTCCACCAGTTCACTTGCATTTGAGGGCAGCAACACTGCTTCTCTGCTTCATAGTGGGGCATCGGCGGTGTACGGGGTGTATCTGTAAGAGTGTACAAAAGTTTCACAGGACAGAGAGGACGTTCCAGTGCATAATTTGAGGTATCGAACGTGGGGTCGGAGAAGCCAGCTTAAGGAGATACTAGGAACAAAATCACTTTATTGTGTGCTCTTTTATTTACATTAGTGATAGTTAACTGCAAATACCATCACTGACACAATGAACGTACAATTTGTACTGTATCTTAGAAAATGTGCTGAAACTGACGGCCACCAACCTCAGTGCAAGCATGACATCAGCAAACAGGATACCGACGCACCATGGCAAATATTCCTAGTGTGCTTCGAATCACATCACAGGCAGGTATAATTTTGGCAGCGAATTCCATCTCAGTATCCACTGAGGTCTCATATATATGTTACTGTAGATACCCCCATAGGATATAAAAATGGCGATTGAGGTCAGATGACCTTGCAGGGCAAGGAATAGGACCTCCCCTTCCAGTCCAGCAACCGGGAAATATAGCACTCAAATGGTTGCTGACATGCACACTGAAGTGAGACTGTGCACCGTCATGTTGTATACACTAACAACGAAGATGACGTTCTCCAATAACTCAAGTAGACTCTTTGTGTGAACATGAAGTACGGTGGCCATTCAGACTGCCATATAGAACATTTGGCCTAATGGGATTGTCGCCTGCAATGCCCGACCTGATATTCATTCATAGCACCACGTACTTGATGGTGAGACTCTTATTACAGCGCGAGGCTTTTCCTCGTCCCACACATAGCTGTTCCTGCTGTTAGAAATACAATTACAATCAAATTTGGATGAAATCTGACGATGAATCCTTTCTTGGAATAACCACTGACACAATGCGGCCCTTGTACAAAGTCAGTCACAACCACTGCATGGACTCGTTGTGGGTGATATGGGTGTAATTACTGTTCGTGGAGTACTCGCCACACGCTAGTACGTGCAGCACCCATTTCACGCGCAATACGACGAGTACTTGTGGTGGGGTCCGATACAGCACGTTCCAGCACCTCCTGTTCAAAACCGTGTGTGCGACTGGTCCTCATGTTGTCAGGTCCCTAATTTCTTCTATCAAATGAACGCTTCTCCAGCATTTGCTGATCGAGAGAAATAAACACTCGTCGTGACTGATGATTACTGTTAGGAAATCATTCACTGTACAGCCTTCCAGCAGCGAGAGTATTGCTACGTACTTCTCCAAACACACGGTAAATGTCAGTGAGTTCTGCGAAACTGAACCGATAATGCTCTGTCGTATTGTACTGCACGTCTCTGAAGAGCACTGAGTAATGAGTGGCTCTGCCCTTGATTCATAGCACGTTCTGTTACAGGATAATTTTAGTACGAAACATAACAGCCACCTTATAGACAAGTAAAGTAAACAAACCTTGCATCATGTCTTCCCGGTAACCAGGCTCGTTCAAATACTGTCAGGATAACTATTTTACTCAGTTCCACAGCCGAGAAGAATATCATTTTATTATATACAAATTGTCCACAGAATACAATCCCGTTTTATTTTCATTTTAGTAAGGCAGATAGTTATCAAAATTTGGTTAGCTGCTGGGGAAGCCTAACATATTTACCCCAATTGTAACAACCTGTTGTTTGCAGTAGATGATATTCTAAAAAGTCCTGAAGATGAACTAGGATTTGTATTATATTCCTCTGTATTACAACATTTAAATGTCAAAGGGCTTTGTCCTGTAAGAAAAAGTCAACTGTATATTTAGTGTTGATGTGTGATTTTTTGTACAGGAATGTAAGAATAAATTTTATAACATTTATATCTACAGTATTTTTTTTTTATTTTTCTTTCCAGCCTGCCTGCTTAGCTGAGTGGTAACGTGCTTGCCTACTATGCAGTGGCCCAGGGCTCAATCCGGAGTTTTTCTCCGCCCGTCGATTGTGTGCTGTATTGGCCTCATTATCATCTTATCATCATCGACGCGCAATTCGCCCAGTGTGGCATCGCCTGTCTTAAAACTTGCACCCGGTGGCCGAACTTCCACGGACGAGGCCTACCGCTCAACAATGCCACACGATCATTTCATTTTATTTCATTTTTCGTTAAAATCCTCGGTGTTACCTCGTTAAAGCAACCACTACAGAGAGAGAGATAAAGAGAGACAAATAGAAGAAGGTGGTGGGTGGGGGGAGGGGGGGGGCGAGAGGGGCGGGCGGAATTTACTGATTATTAAGTCCGTTTGACACAAACGTTTTCTATGTTGTATAAGTTTTTCTAATTGTGGTGATGGTGAGACTGATATGGAAACATTGTACTTAATTTTTTGATATTGTGCAGACACATGAGAGATGAAATGTAGAGAGGGAACAGTATAATATTTGACATAAATATCAGGAGACAACTGTGAATTACAGAGATGGAATATTATTCAGTGTTTGTTTGTTTCTTCATTTGTGTGGCACGTGTGTGTGTGTGTGTGTGCGTGAAGGAAAGGAAACGAAGATTTCAGAGAAGTGCATGATTCTTGGATATATTTGCTGGAGATCGTGATGTCATGTGGAGAATACAGTACATACCCTCTTTTTAAAACTGAACTATGAAATGCAGAGGTGTATGTGGTCTGAATGGTGCCATTTTTCGGCTTCAGGTGCAGCTGTTTCCGTAATTCATTTGAACATGCTGATCGTTCGTGTGAAGGTTACATTGTTTTGACATGGAAAATACGGTACTATTGACATTATTGTTTTCCATATGACACCATATTTACACAATTCAAAATGGTTCAAATGGCTCTGAGCACTATGGGACTTAACATCTGAGATCATCAGTATCCTAGAATTTGGAACTACTTAAACCTAAGTAACCTAAGCATATGACACACATCCGTGCTCGTGGTAGGATTCGAACCTGCGACCATAGTAGTAGCGCGGTTCCGGAGTGAAGTGCCCAGAAACGTTCGGCCACCGTGGCGGGCTACACAGTTCACATAAAGTGTGTGTAAATCTTTTGGAAATACTTTTGTAGCAATATTTGGAGTTGTGGTACTGGTGTCGATGTAAATGTAAATGTAGTGTGACTAGGGCCTCCCGTGTGGTAAAACCATTCGCCGGGTGCAAGTCTTTCGATTTGACGCCACTTTCGCGACTTGCGCGTCAATGGGGATGAAATGATGATGATTAGTACAACACAACACCCAGTCCCTGTGCGGAGAAAATCTCCGACCCAGCCGGGAATCCAACCCGGCCCTTTAGGATTGACATTCTGTTGCGCTGAACGCTCAGCTACCGTGGACGGACACTGGCGTCGATACGTGTGCATAACAGTTTGCTCATAGTTTAAAGCTTCGTTGTTTATAAAAGTAAAGGTTAAACACAAGTTCTCTATCAGCAGGGAGACCCCCAGATTAGTTGTGTAATATAAATAAACTAACCAACAAGCCACATCAATTAAAATAATGTCAAGAAAGTCACTTAAAAGTTGGCCATCGATAGGCGACGTAGGAGTTTAAAGAATTTTCTGATAATATACGTGCATGTTTTACACCAATAAATCTTACTAAAATATTTAACCCTGAGCCGAACCTGTGCCTAAGGAACGTTGACTGAAACAGCCGCACAAGAAATGAACTAAGAAAGCAACGTCCCTTAGCAAGTGAGAGAGAAAAGATTATACTCTAAATCACTAATAGCTCCTTTGAAGAACGAATAAAGGTTTCTTAAAGTAAGCACTAGATATCTGCCATTAACACCAATCTTACAGGCGGATTACAAAATCTTCGAACTTCACTTCCTCGTAATCACAAAACACAGAAAATAGTACACTCTCTCATATTCTGATTCAATACAGTTTCCGTAAGTTAGCACCGTACGCTGAAACTGCTTTCAAGGAGCTCTGCAAAGGTTCAAAATCATGAAATGTTCAATTTTTACATTTTCTGCATTTTAGAAATCTGTAGAATTTCCCATTTCAATCGATGTATAATTTATTCAGTCCAGAACACTACAATTATTCTTAAATTTTTTTTGAAATATGATCTGCATGGGCGTGACCTACTGTGGCGCTGTTAAATTTCTGTAAAACGTTGTTCCCATGAAGCTACGAGCTCATCATGTGCATTTTAGTGATGTGAGAGAACATTGGAGTTACAAAATAAATGTTGTGGTTAACCTGTGATACTTCGATATAACTCGCTCGCTCGATTGTCGTGCGTTTCATGTTTATTTACTCTATTGTAATCCTGAAAATATTCGTAGTGAATTCTGTTCATTGAAGTCTCTTGTTTTAATGAAGGATAACCAGGGGTAAACGCAAAGCTACTAGAAATCCTCTGAATGCTTTAAAGAAGAGGAAAAGTGTTGGAAAGCCGAAGTTAGTTGTTATTACCGTAAACAATAGAGACATAAAGATATAAAACGAAGTGTGTGAATCTAACCTTACTGGCGCAGCCGTCGGATGCAGTGAAAGTGAGAAACAAAGTGCTTCACAGAGAAAGCTGTGATCAGTTACAGGAAAGTACGAATGTTTTATGGACGAATCGGAAGTGAATGAAATATTTGAAATGTCAGTTCTCATGGAATTTTAGCATTCTGTGTAAGATATATTCAGTATAATGAAGTCGGTCTGGAATTCTCTACAAAAAAATCACGTAGTACTAGCCAGTGAAATGGAACAGAAGTGTGGTAAGTGTTCATAGACGATCGCCTTTTGGTACAGTGTCGCGGTAACTACAAATGAAGGAAATGGCAGCAAAAGCTATGAACACATCATTAGATTTGTTTATGCTTTGTGTACAGTTGGTAAGTATGATGCTGCAGGTACAACTTTCTGTGGCAGGAC
This sequence comes from Schistocerca serialis cubense, assembly GCF_023864345.2. Classification (NCBI taxonomy): domain Eukaryota; kingdom Metazoa; phylum Arthropoda; class Insecta; order Orthoptera; family Acrididae; genus Schistocerca; species Schistocerca serialis. The sequence continues at coordinate 232,245,305 of NC_064645.1, forward strand.
GAATCTTCCAAATCCTCCAACGAAGATTAATAATTGTAAAAGATTTATTCAGTCTAAAGTAGAGGATATATGTATAGAAGCTATGAAGAAAGTTTTGGAAAAGGCAGTAATGGAAAACTTCGCTGCAGCATTCGATGGTACCTGTCATGAACAGAGACACACATCACTTCACGGTGTGGTATCTACAACCAATATGTGTACAGTATAAGTTTTAGATGTAGCACTAATATCTAATAATAGTTATTGTCCAAAAGAAAATAAAGTTTCACATGAAAATAATTTCAAAGATAACTATAGTAGCAGTAGTGGAGGAATGGAAATGGCTGGTGTTGCTAGAACATTTCAGCATTCTGAACCACTATGGTAATGATGTAGAGCAGAAGTGTGAGTGTACTGTGCACATACAAAAACGAATAGGATCAAGACTTCGGCGACTAAAGCGCTACAACAAAACACTGTTGTTGTTGTTGTTGTGGTCTTCAGTCCTGAGACTGGTTTGATGCAGCTCTCCTTGCTACTCTATCCTGTGCAAGCTCCTTCATCTCCCAGTACCTGCTGCAGCCTACATCCTTCTGAATCCGCTTAGTGTATCCATCTCTTGGTCTCCCTCTACGATTTTTACCCTCCACGCTGCCCTCCAGTGCTAAATTTGTGATCCCTTCATGCCTCAGAACATGTCTTATCAGCCGATCCCTTCTTCAAGTTGTGCCTCAAACTTCTCTTCTCCCCAATCCTGTTCAATTCCTCCTCATTAGTTATGTGATCTAACGACCTAATCTTTAACATTCCTCTGTAGCACAACATTTCGAAAGCTTCTATTCTCTTCTTGTCCAAACTATTTATCGTCTATGTTTCACTTCCATACATGGCTACACTCCATACAAATACTTTCAGAAACGACTTCCTGACACTTAAATCTATATTCGATGTTAACAAATTTCTCTTCTTCAGAAACGCTTTCCTTGCCATTGCCAGTCTACATTTTATATCCTCTCTACTTCGACCATCATCAGTTATTTTGCTCCCCAAATAGCAAAACTCCTTTACTACTCTAAGTGTCTCATTTCCTAATCTAACTCCCTCAGCATCAGTCGACTTCATTTGACTACATTCCATTATTCTCGATTTGCTTTTGTTGATGTTCATCTTATATCCTCCTTTCAAGACACTGCCCATTCCGTTCAACTGCTCATCCAAGTCCTTTGCCGTCTCTGACAGAATTCCAATGTCATCGGCGAACCTCAAAGTTTTTATTTCTTCTCCCTTGATTTTAATACCTACTCCAAATTTTTCCTTTGTTTCCTTTACTGCTTGCTCAATATACAGATTGAGTAACATCGGGGAGAGGCTACAACCCTGTCTCACTCCCTTCCCAAACACTGCTTCCCTTTCATACCCCTCGACTCTTATAACTGCCATCTGGTTTCTGTACAAATTGTAAATAGCCTTTCGCTCCCTGTATTTTACCCCTGCCACCTTTAAAATTTGAAAAAGAGTATTGCAGTCAACATTGTCAAAAGCTTTCTCTAAGTCTACAAATGCTAGAAACGTAGGTTTGGCTTTCCTTAATCTTTCTTCTAAGTTAAGTCGTAGGGTCATTGTTGCCTCACGTGTTCCGATAATTCTATGGAATCCAAACTTATCTTCCCCGAGGTCGGCTTGTACAAGTTTTTTCATTCGTCTGGAAAGAATTCGAGTTAGTATTTTGCAGCTGTGACTCATTAAACTGATAGTTCGCTAATTTTCACATGTGTCAACACCTGCTTTCTTTGGGATTGGAATTATTATATTCTTCTTGAGTCTGACGGTATTTCGCCTGTCTCATACATCTTGCTCACCAGATGGTAGAGTTTTGTCAGGACTGGCTCTCCCAAGGCCGTCAATAGTTCTAATGGAATGTTGTCTACTCCTGGGGCCTTGTTTCGACTCAGGTCTTTCAGTGCTCTGTCAAACTCTTCACGCAGTATCATATATCCCATTTTATCTTCATCTACATCCTCTTCCATTTCCATAATATTGTCCTCAAGTACATCGCCCTTGTATAGACCCACTATATACTCCTGCCACCTTTCTGCTTTCCTTCTTTGCTTAGAACTGGCTTTCCATCTGAGCTCTTGATATTCATACAAGTGGCTCTCTTTTCTCCAAAGGTCTCTCTAATTTTCCTGTAGGCAGTATCTATCTTACCCATAGTGACATAAGCCTCTACATCCTTACATTTGTCCTCTAGCCAAGCCTGCTTAGCCATTTTGCACTTCCTGTCGATCTAATTTTTGAGACGTTTGTATTCCTTTTTCCCTGCTTCATTTACTGCATTTTTATATTTTCTCCTTTCATCAATTAAATTCAATATTTCTTCTGTTACCCAAGGATTTCTACTAGCCCTCGTCTTTTTACCTACTTGATCCTCAGCAGCCTTCACTACTTCATCTCTCTGAGCTACTCATTCTTCTTCTACTGTATTTCTTTCCCCCATTCCTGTCAATTGTTCCCTTATGCTCTGCCTGAAACTCTGTACAACCTCTCGTTTAGTCAGTTTATCCAGGTCCCTTCTCCTTAAATTCCCACCTTTTTGCAGTTCCTTCAATTTTAATCTACAGTTCATAACCAATACATTGTGGCCAGAGTCCACTTCCGCCCCTGGAAATGCCTTACAATTTAAAACCTGGTCCCTAAATCTCTGTCTTACCATTATATAATCTATCTGATACCTTTTAGTATCTCCAGGATTCTTCCATGTATACAACCTTTTTTTATGATTCCTGAACGAAGTTTGAGCTATGATTAATTTATGCTCTGTGCAAAATTCTACCAGGCGGCTTCCTCTTTCATTTCTTACCCCCAATCCATATTCACCTACTATGTTTCCTTCTCTCCCTTTTCCTACACTCGAATTCGAGTCACCCATGACTATTAAATTTTCGTCTCCCTTCACTACCTGAATAATTTCTTTTATCTCATCATACCTTTCTTCAATTTCTTCGTCATATGCAGAGCTAGTTGGCATATAAACGTGTACTACTGTAGTAGGTATGGGCTCCGTGTCTATCTTGGCCACAATAATACGTTCACTATGCTGTTTGTAGTAGCTTACCCTCACTCCTATTCATTATTAAACCTGCTCCTGCATTATCCCTATTTAATTTTGTATTTATAAACCTGTATTCACCTGACCAGAAGTCTTGTTCCTCCTGCCACCGAACTTCACTAATTCCCACTATATCTAACTTTAACCTATCCATTTCCCTTTTTAAATATTCTAACCTACCTGTCCGATTAAGGTATCTGACTTTCCACGCTCCGATCCACAGAACGCCAGTTTTCTTTCTCCTGATAACGACGTTCTCTTAAGTAGTCCCCGCCCGGAGATTCGAATGGGGGACTATTTTACCTCCGGAATATTTTACCCAAGAGGACGCCATCATCATTTAACCATACAGTAAAGCTACATGTCCTCGGGAAAAATTACGGCTGTTGTTTTCCCTTGCTTTCAGCCGTTCGCAGTACCAGCACAGCAAGGCCGTTTTGGTTAGTGTTCGTTGTGTATCGTTGAGGTACACAAGCCTCCCCACCAACGGCATGGTCCATGGTATATGGGGGAGGGGTGGGGGGGAAACACTGAGAAGTGTTAGAGGGTTCCATGAAATATGGTATAAAATTGTACGTTGTCGTGTTGTTGAAAGTCAGAGCTGGATCCAGCGCAGAAGACATCTCAACGGTCGCGGGTTCTTCTTCGGCGGAGGCTGCTATGTTGTCATCTCGAACTTGAACCAGTGTTTGTGCTTTCTTTATAAGATGCCACTTGCCCAGGTTAGTCTCTGTATCTACAAAGGGCAAGATCTGTAGTACTGGCAATGATGGTAAGCGACACCTCTCATTAATGTATCCTGTTTGTTTATATTTTAAAATAATACTTTTTCCACTGTCTTCTACAACATTTGACATAACTTTCTTAATAGTACGGTAAATATTCTGACATCTGCCGATATAGAGTACGACATGTCCATCCGAACCATACATACGTGTCCGGCTCTGGAGAACACCCGAAACAGAGTGACTAGCGCTGCCGAAGTCTTCGTCTCCCAGGCGTGCCAAAGTGTCCGAAAGATGTCTAAAGCAATAGAATCCGGTGAGCCCTAAAAATGCTTTAATCTTCTTTTTAGTATTAGGCTGTGGGATATTATGAAATGGCTTTAAGTTTGTCTGGGTCAGGATTGATACCTGCCGCTCAAATGACATACCCCAAAAATTTAATTTCACCTTTTCCGAATTCGGATCTGTCTAGGCTGGCAGTAATATTATTCTTCTCAAATTGATCAAGAACTTGTTTCAATATTTCATTATGTTCCTCCCAAATTTTGCCAGTAATTAGAATGTCTTCTGTGTAGATTGTGATTTTGTTTAGAAGCTGTTCTCCTAGCACTTTGTCCAAAATGCGTATGAAGGCTGATGTTGATATTTTCAGACCAAATGTCAACTCTGTGAAATGGTAACTTCATCCTCCATATACAAACGCTGTAATTTTCTAAATTCCTGAGCTAGAGGAGTTTGCCAGAAGCTTGCAGTACAGTCTATGCTTGTCAATATCTTGACGGCATAAAACTTCTGCACCAGTTCCTCCAACATATCAGGCCGATCCAGTTGTGGCTGTAGTATTATGTTCAATGCCCGGGTATCTAGGGTAATTCTAACTGAGGTATCCTTCTTTGTTACAATAATGAGAGGGCTACTATAATTACTTTGGGAGAGCTCTGTTACGTTCCATTCAATCATATTTTCCATTTCTTTGTCCACCTCTTCCCTTTATGCCAGTGGAATGGAATAGGACTTAAACCTAAACGGGTCATGTGGCTTTACTTGAAAACAATACTCGTAGTTCTCCATGTACCCTCGTTTCTACAAAAAAAGCTATTTTGTGCTGTAGTAATATGTGTTGTAACTCATAGGCTTGTTCCTCAGTTAAACCCTTAATGCTTGCGATCTCTTCTCTGATGATAATGCCGATTTTCACTTCCTCCTGTGACTCTACTCTTGTAAAGAAATTAAGGGTTTCTATCGGTTTGAGATCCCAACACATCGTATTCTTGCATAACTTTCATCACACTATGATCCCTGCTTCCCTACAAATTTTATTACATTTTCCTTCTGTCCCTCTTTCATCTTCACTACGCCTTCAGCCAAATCTAACATCGTTATATTAGCAGTTAACCAATATGCTCCCAGGATTACATTGAGACTCACGCCGGTCACTGCCATGGCATTAAATGTGAATGTCCTCCCCTGCAGTGTAAATTCTAATAAAGTCAGCTTCTGTATAACTTTGCTTCGGGCCCAACAGGCAGTAACTACCGTTACTCCTTGTACAGATAACTCTGGTTCTTGCCCATTTTTCTTATTCTCTCGTAAAAGTCACTCGAGGTAGCTACCTGATTCGCAACTGTCTTAATGTTTTGAACTTCAGTTTCTGCAGCTGGCTTGTACATTTGCTCTACCTCTGGCCTATCCCCTTCTATAAGTGCATCTTTAATGTTATCTCCTCATATCACAAGAATCTCATTAGTGGTCCACTTATTTCGACCGTCAATGACTAGACCATGTCCGAACCGCCTACACGTTTTGCGACTCCAGTTGGTTTCTTTCCCTCTCTGGAGTACGATCCCTCGTCTTGAAATTGATCATTGTTACTACAATACTCCCTGGTACCATTATAGTTATACCCTCTCCTAAAACTTCTTCGAAATCCACCTCTTCTCCTTCTAGATGGACTACGGCTACTCCCTTCTACCTTTCTTGCTGTTATTGTTTGACACGATATTCCTGTTTGAGTCATGGTGGTAGCAGAGGTCTGCGCGGCACCTGCCTTCACGCCAGCCTTCCGGCACCGATCTGTTGCCTGAAAGCGCGTCCAGCTGTTCTAATATACACAGGAGGTTGTTAACCTCACTCTCGTCAACATGAATTAGTTTCTTCTGTTAAAATACTGGAAACGTAAGAACTTCCATTTCTACTAATTCAGATTGACGTAAAGGATCAGTTAAATATTGGTTCTTTTCCCAGTAGTACTCGAAGAACTCCATATAACTATTGCAGTCACTGTTTTCAAAGCTCTTAGATTTAAATATTTCTGTTTTTATAATGTTTTGTGTACTTGTGGACCAGTATTGGTTTAACTCTCTACTTATATTACTAGTTTCATCTGGTATGCCCCGTAATTGGCTTCCCTCTTCAATTTCATTACCATGAGGCTGCACTGCCTCTCTACTTCTAAGATTGTACTGCATTTTGCTTTTCCCCGACGTTTTGTTGCTGAGGAAATTATTACAAAACAATTAAACAATATTCTCAAAAATTCCTGTGGTTGTTAATACTAGCATCTCCCTAGCTGTAAAGTGATTAGCGTACACGCTACCTTCTTCTCCGGCGCAATGCTGTTGCTCGCCGCATTGTCTTTGTCGTGTTGGGTGCCTTCGGCTGCCGTAGTTGACCACAGATTCCTATCCCTGGCCTTCACCGCTCTCTGATGCAGGATTGAAGCTGGTGGAGGCGACAGGTGTTTCTTCCAAGTCAATCGCCTCGCCTGGTGTACACTGCTCTGCTAACTGCTGGCTGCAGCGTTGTTTCTCGTAACTGTGAAATAATACGTAGTCCGTTTGGATCGTACACACACTTATAACTTTACACATTAATTTGCGCTTTCGCGTTTCACCTTTCAACTACGCAACGCGGATTAGTTAGCGGCATTTATCGATTTTGTTGCCTAACCGTTCAAAGACACTTACACAGATCATACAGTGTTGCTCTTTATCATTTTCACTGTTCATACAATACTGATTCATGTGTTTTATGATAATCATTACAGTTCACTGTTCTCACTATAATTTTCACATTTCAACCGGTTCACAGTTTTCGTTAATGGATAGGAGCCTCTTCTTTAAAAACACGTAAACCGCAGGGGATGACATCTATAAAATTATAAGTTGTCACGTTGGGAGTCAGATTTAAAAGCCGGGGAGATCTGTAGAGAAGGAAAAAGAGTCCATAACGGTTCTTTCCACCAACCAGTCTTATAAAGTTGTGTCCCTGGCGCAGGAGACAGCTCATCGGCCGTGGCCGCGCTTGGTAACCGAGCGGTCTGAGGCCCCTTGCACGGTCCGAACGGCTTCACCCGTCAGAGTTTCGAATCCTCCCTCGGGCATGGGTGTGTGTGTTGTCCTTAGTGTAAGATACTTTAAGTTACATTAAGTAGTGTGAGTAGTGTGTAGGCTTAGGGACCGATGATATCAGCAGTTTGCTCCCATGAGACCTTACGACAATTTTCCAATTTCATCGGTCGTGGGTTCTTCTTCGGTAGAGGCTTCTATGCTGTCATCTGGTGAACTTGAACCTGTTTGTGCTTTAATTTGTGAGATGCCACTTGCCCAGGTAAGTGTCTTTATACAGGGTAAGTATTGACTATGATGGTAGGGGACACCTCTCATTAATTTATCCTGTTCATCTATATTGTAAATTATTACTTTTGCAACTAACTTCTACAACCCTCTACTTAGCGGTCTTAATAGTATGGTAACTTATTTGACAACTTCTAATATAGAGTACGACATGTCAGTCCGAAACAGAGATACGCCTCCGGCTCTGAAGAACACCCGAAACAGAGTGACTAGCGGAGCCGAAGTACTTCGTCTCCTAGGCGCGCCAAAGCAACCCGAGGGTATCCAAAGCACTTCGGTTGTAATACCATTACTCTTATGTTTCTCAAAACTAGTGAAATTTAATAAACAAAAGCGGTAGACTAGTAGGGTAACCATGAGAGTTTGTCGTACTGAAAACAGGGTTAAATACAATGGAAAGTATATAAATAATTCATAGGAGAAGTTAGGATTTTTGGCGCCTAGCACCCGAACGAGCCGACGAATCAGAATCAAGTTCAGAACAATTGGCGGACTCTCGCACGGGTATAGTAGATACTGTACCATCTGCTACTTGTACCTCACTCCACTTTTGTACAATATGCTAATTCACGTGTATCAAGCTATATCAAGGCGAGCTTTTAGCAAGATAAAATACTGGCGGCAGCAGTTAGGAATACGCTATGTGATCAACTGTATCCAGTAACCTGGCTAGAAATGTCTCACACGTTCGTAGTGCACTCCATCAGTAATGCTGGAATTGAGTATGGTGTTGGCCCATATTTATTTAGCCTTGATGACAGCTTCCAATTTCGCAGGCATACGTTCGATGAGGTGCTGGAAAGTTTCTTGGGGAATGGCAGCCCATTCTTCGCGGAGTGCTGCCCTGAAGAGAGGTATCGATGTCGGTCAGTGAGGCTGGCAAGAAGTCGGCGTTCCAAACCACCCAAAAGGTGTTCTATAGGATTCAGGTCGGGACTCTGTGCTGGTCAATACGTTACAGGAATGTTATTGTCGTGCAACCACTTTGCCACAGGCCGTGCACTATGAGCAAGTGATCCAGCCTATTAAAAGACACAGTCGTCATTCTCGAATTGCTCTTCAAGAGTGGGAAGCAAGAATGTGTTTAAAACATCAGTGTAGGCCTGCGCTGTGATAGTTCTATGCATATCAACAAGGAATGCAAGCCCATTCCATGGAAAACACGACCACACCATAACACCACCGCCTCTCAATCTTACTGTTGGCTGGCAGATGACGTTCACCGGGCGTTCGCCATACCCACACCCTGCTATCGGATCGCCACATTGTGTGCCGTGATTCGTCGCTCCACACAAAGGTTTTCCACTGTCAACTGTGCAATGTTAACCCTCCTTACACCAAGCGAAGGGTCGTTAGGCGTTTACCGGCGTAATGTATGGATTATGAGCAGCCGCTCGACCATAAAATCAAAGTTTTCTCTCCTCCCGGCTTCCTGTCATAGTACTTGCAGAGGGTCCTGATGCAGTTCGGAATTCCTGTATGATGGTCTGGATAGATGTCTGCCTACTACACATTGCTACCCTCTTCAACTATCGCCGGTCTCTGTCAGTCAACAGACTAGGTCGGCGTGTACGCTTTTGTGCGGTAAGTGTCTCTTTACGTTTCCACTTCAGCATCCCATCGGAAACAGTGGACCTAGGGATAATTAGGAGTGTGGAAATCCCGCTTACAGACGTATGAGACAAGAGACACCCAATCTCCTGACCACTTTCGAAGTGCGTGAGTTCCGTGGAGCACCCCATTCAGCTCTCTCGCGATGAGCAATGACTACTGCGGTCACTGATATGGAGTACTTGGCCGCAGGTGGTAGCACAATGCACCTAATATGAAAAACATAAGTTTTGGGGGTGTCCCGATACTTTTGATCACATAGTGTAACACAATTGGAAAGGAATTTTGACTGACAAATTACAGAACTATTATTGAATGGCTGTTAGAAAAACATACACTGCGTGGATGAAATGAGGCAGGTTGTTTGGGCTCTCTATTTCATACCTTTTTAATCCATGGACATCCCTATCCTTTCTTTTACCCCGAAGGACAAAACGGTTGGTGTAAGTAGAACAAGGGATTGCTAACTGGTGAAGTGTAAAGTGAATTATTTAGTCTGCCTGATGCGTTAATGAAGGTATTAAAATCTATTTTCGGAGACTTAGTAGCACCTGAACTGCTGCAAAGAGTGTTCATTAAAAAACTCAAAATCCTAATGAAAGTGTAAATAGTGTTATATGATCAAGAATATCCAACACATCGTTTTTGGTGGAATAGAAACGCTTCAATTTGTTGCGTATGATGCTGATACTACCTTCAATGATGGAAATGTTGTTACGTGCAACATATTTCGAAATATGGGTATGAAGATAGGTTTCATCATGGTACAAACTATGTTTGCTTTAGGCAAGGAACCACTTTGGGCTGCTGACAGAACTGTCGATAGCCGAGAAATACAAGCCAGAGTGAACAGGAGTACAAAGAGGAAGCTGGAGGAAGGGTTTGCAGGAGAAGAAGATGAATATGATCCATCCTATGGACCTGGATTGCACTAAAAAGCTAATCCAAACTTTGTCACTATAGTTCCAAAAGTTCTATTTTTTCATACAAATTACATTTCTTCTCAGGATCTACCAAACCAATTTGCTTCAAATTTTCAGAAACTAAGCAGAGCTCCATCTGCGTAACTTAACACAACTTCTTTCCAAAAACCTGCATACTGTTGAATTCATAAACCAAAATGCCAAAAAGAGTACTGAATTTTCGTTACAATATAAAATATTAACTTTTAACGACTGAATTCAAATTTAAAAAAAACCTCTGTTAACCTGTATCCAATGCTACAATAAATAACCTTTTTCAACTCCCTAGCTCAAATACCTTCTGAGAAAACACGTAATTTGTAATCGCTAGGTTAACATTGGGAAGATGTGTTTTCCAGAACCCCTTAAGCCATGCAAGATCAACTTTCTTCGACAGACGTTACAGTTGCTTTTCCAAAACATGTGGCCGTTGGACTCAATACACGACCCCAGTCCCAACGCGACCTGTCACACAGCCTGCCGCCCACACCGCACCGTCGTCCTCATTCGAGGGAGCTGACCAGGCTGATAGGCCCATAGGAATTGCTGGCCTCCAGGAGTGCACTGCTGCTACTGCAGTACCTGAAACGCCGTCCTAGTACCTCCGGCCGCCGTTCTCGTTATTCCAACATTGCGCGAGTTCCAGTCCGAGTGCACTGGTGACTCAAATGAATAGGAACAACTTCAATATTGACAAATATCTTCGAGGAATTACACCATACTTACGTTATTCAAGTGAGTCTTATGTAAGTAGGGACCTGCACTGCGGTTGACTGTTTCATTTTAATGGCCACTAAAATAATAGTCTGCGGTCGACCATGGCTTTATTCAGTTCAAACGAAGCTTGTGAAACTTTTTCGAAACATGTAGTATTAGCAAATGTCTTCGAGCATTCCACCAACCTTACGTAATTTGACGGCTACCGTATGAAGGGCTGTTTCACTTTAATGGCCTCTAAAATACTAGTATGTGATTGGCTGGAGACGAGAGGGTATGGAAGGAGAGTGGGATGGGAAGGGTGGGTGCCAAGAACAAATCTGTTAGTTCCACTATCTAAGGTGATGTTACTAGCAATCATTACCTTCTCGCACTTCTAAATTTACTTAGATCACCATCTTGTGTTTATAAATTCCCCGACACCACCATCTTGCACTTCTTCAATTTCTCTTCTCTGCCGACCCGGATTTTTTTAAATTTTCCACCTCCACCAACAGTCATTTATTGGCAGCTGCAGCACGAGCAAGTGAGAAAAGCTATAACTGCTGTGCAGGACGTTGGTAGCTATAGTACTTAAGAACCCGTGTCTTGTCTCACGAGTCAGACCGCAAAAAGACAAACAGACGATCATAGCATTTGAAAATTTGGTGGAAGCTTTTGACGATGATGACCGAAATATTTTATTCGAAATTTTGAAGGCAAGATGATCATAGTTGGTAGCAGTACTACTTAGGGACTTGTGTCTTACTTCACAAGGTAGGCCGGAAGAAACTAAACCTACGATCATAGCATTTGGGGTCTCAGTGACAGCTTTTGACACTGATGGTTGCAGTACGCTAGTCGAACTTCTGAAGGTGGCTGGGATAAAGACAGGGAGTGAAATTTTATGTACAGCGTATTCAAAAGCTAGATAACTGAAGGGCACCAAATGTTGTAACGTTCTTTATAAAAGTTTTTTGTGTTTTTTTGTTTGCTGATGAATATGGAATGCGTAATGTTTGTGTCATGCAAATTTACTGTTTAATGTATTGTTGAGCAAATGACTTAATCTGCAAAACAATACCCAATACTCACAATGAAATCAATCCCTCTGAAATTTTGCCAGTCTCGTGAGCATCGAGTTCTAAGGCCCTGTGCAATAAACTGCTAAGATTCGCGATAGACAAGAAACAATAAATTATCCCTAGCTCGGAAGTCGCAACAGATTTAATTTTGGTATTGTGATCTCTCCACCGTAGGCACAGAAACTATTCAGTCTTGGCACAGCGAAGTGCAATGTCATCCGTAAAATATCTTCATACAAATAATGTCAATAGATTGGTTGATAAATGAATAACCTTGCAAATGTTCAGTGAAAATATTGGATATTGACTCAGCGCTGTGCAATGGTACCCTCATCGAAGCTGTTCCAAACATTAACGCTTTTCTGATTCCGGAACATTAACATTTATCTAACTCTGATTGAAAAATGACTTCTTTAATAGAATATTCATTGTGTTCAAATAAACGTGACATGGAAGGAGATGAGGTACTGATAAAGGGATATCCTTAGACCAAATGCTTCAGTGTGAAAATTTTATTCAAAATAATGTTTCTCCTCAAAATTTAATATCAAACATTTTACATTAACTTCGAAAGCAGTGAACTTCTCAAAAGTTCTACAATTCTCACTTATTGTCGAAATTAATAACACTTGGATTGTTATATGACAAGAAGTCTGACATCGTTAGACAAAATAGATTCGAAAATTTAACTACTCTGTATTATGATCACAGATTACACAAAATATTACAAGTCGGGTGTACCTAATGAACCTATACATTAAATGTGTTGGAAAATACTAGGTTCCTGCATTCAAGGGTCAGCACTGTAAAAATAAGCCAAATCCACACTGCGTTGCTGCGTACTTAAAACTAAATATACAAAATTTCTTTACCTTACAGATTTGTTCCAGTTGCTTTACTTTTGAGTTACAGTAGCAATTCATTACTCTTATCGAATTGCCATGAACAATTGTCAGTACTGTTGACGATCAGTATCACTTCGATTCTTGATAACCTTAAAGCCTTACAAGTTAGTGAAACACACTTTACCCTTTTATAGAGATAACTACAACCTAACATTTACTGGCTCTGTGTGACTATAGACAATATCATTCATCCATAGACCAACGACTAAATTCTCCCAGCTAGCCACTCGCTTTAAGTCTTACATCCTACCTATGACAGAGTGCAACGGCATCTGCTACTTAAGCAACATCTTTGTGGTTCACTGATGTCAAAAATACAATCTCTTCTGTATATGAGAATTGTTTGAAGTCATTTTTCATGAATTATATTGCAAAATCGAGCTCCACATACAAGTGGACCCCTCACAAGGTAATCACTGTCTGCGAAGGAAGAGGGACAGGATTATAACATTGCGGCGGGGCGGGGTCGGTCGTCTGCGTTGTAGGTAACGCCTATCGTTCAGTCCACGTACCTCGATAGAATTCTGACCGATAGCCTTTCACTCAAGTCCGTATTAAATATGGTAAAAAGTTTTCATTCAAATTTCACTGTCTGTATAAAAAACATTCATTCGCAAAGCAGCGAGAATTTTGGTAAGTCTGACCCGACTAAATTTCATGTTCTACCAGTCACGGACCCACAACTACTCTCGAGTTAAACACTCGGTCGTTTCAGTGGTCTTCTTCATAAATATTCCATACAGAACACGAAACACACCACGCGGAGTTGATACTACGACCAGAATGTTCACACGCTCATAACTCGCAAACTATTTAATTTAGAAACACCAAACTTTCCTTAAAATGTTCGCAACTCCAATCGCTTCAGTAACGATACGTTCTAACCGAAATTAGCTCACTATTTGCTCGTCTTACAGAGTATTTTTAAGGAGTGGTCTGTCGTCGTGTTGTCAGTAGACCGGCTAGCAAGTGACTTCGAGGTAATCTCCTATATGTCCACTCCTCTATTGGTGCGGGAACAGCTTAATTCTGATTGGTGTTGATCTAAACGACCAATCATAACGTTCCTTCCAGATCATTCTCGCGGCTAATCTTGCTTTAATCAATCACTAATTTGATAGTAACTAATGTCAGCATAACTTCAGTTTCTTGTATTTTGTTTAATCAAAATAAACGGTGTGCCAAATATTCTTCAAATTGATAAATAAATTTATTCCGCATCTAACTTCTATTCTGGCTACTTTTATACACTCCGACATATGTCACCCGAATCGTGGTTGCAGCCTAACTTTGCCACGGTTAGTTTGTACAAGGTTTTACGTGAAATGAAATATTGAAATGTTCCACATACAATCTCTCAATCATTCTCACGCACCCACGCCCCAAATATAATCAAATAATAAATTTGACCGATTTTTGTATTACGTAATGCACAGTGACAAAAGTTTTAAAAAGAAAATTCTAATTAATTTATTTTAATGTACTGACAACTGTGGAGTGGCTCCAAATAATAATGAAAGTAAATCTGTTATTGTTCCTAACTTGGTTTGAAAAAGGCATAGGTTTTAGGACTTTGAGGTAATTCTCTTTATCTACAGAACTATAATAAATAAAAACTGAAATTTTGACAGCATCATTCCATTAATAACAAAGGGCTTTGTACCAAATGTGAACAAAATCGATAATAGTTAATATGGATTATTTAGATTCATAGAGGGTATAAATCTTTGAATCGACTGAATGTTACCTTATGCAATTCTCACGGTAGGCAGTGTCAGCTGTGCTGTTAGCAAAGAGAAAAATACGTAGCCATCCTGCAGCCACTGTACTAGACGGCTGCGTGCCATAATGCAACGAATGTCATTTCGTAACCTCTCCTCGATGTAATTAATTCTGTGCACTAAACAAGCAGCAAAGGAAACCAAAGAGAAATCTGTAATAGAAATTAAAGTTCTTCGAGAAGAAGTTAAATCTTTGTTGTTTACTGATGGCATTCTAATACCGTCAGAGTTTAAGGTTTTCATACATTTCCTGCTGTTGTGAATAATTCAGCTTTGCTGTATTGGAACAAAGATAAATGAGTGCACGACATGAGCAGTGCATAAGATCTTTGACCCTGTGTTTGGTTTTATCTTTGGTTAACTTGCTAATCAGCCAGTTGTGCAGCACTGGGACGTTCTTATTCGAGGCATAGCAGGGTGCAGTCGAGTTCTTCAGAGAATGAGTTTCGGCTTCTGTAAATGTTGTACAAGCTATCTGAAATATTTTATTATGGAGGTGGAAACTCATTTATAAGACTTTCTTATTATTTTTTGTGATGCAAAGAAGATTTTGGAGGAATTGTAAGGCTATGTTTATAGATTCTTTGTAATGAGAGGATTTTGTGGTTTTTCGAGTCTACCTATGTTTTGCAGCGTTTTTGTTAATAATCAGAGTTCGATAACTATTTTCCTTGAAGTAATACTCATCTCTTGATTCATATCAGGCTTTTGAATTTTGTCGTGAGTGCACTGCACATAACTGGCTAAGCAAGAGGCAAATCACTTTCATTTCAGGGCACATCTCAACTCAGATTCTTCAGCAAACAGGGTGTAGTCAGGATTGTTAGGTGTCATGCTACCACCCAGATGAATTTTCAGTGAACAGTGTTGGTTATTTCAAACAATTGCTTTCTTCTGAACAGGACAGTAATTTGTTTCTTGTGGGTATTCAAAGCTGACATTTGCAGTTCATATCAAGCAACGATCAAACTGTACCATGGCAACGAATTTTACTTATATGGTTTCCTTTGAGCACACTATTAGTTTTCTTGGAATTTAAATAGAGTCTCTTCCTTTACTTCAACTTTTGCATTTCGTGAAGGTTAAAGATACGTGAGGAGAAAGCTCATAAAATCAGTATTTTCAGTGTTCTCTCATACATTCAATACTTTATAGAAAGTTTACAAAAGGGCGTATTCCTTGGAAGGGAAAATAAAGCGATTCGAGGAAAGACTATAGGTGAATGTAAAATAAAAAAAAGGGGGAAACAAGCGACGAATTATATATGGCGGCACTGAGGATATTAAATTACGAAATGGCACGGTAAAATAAGTAGATGTGTTTTGCAATTGGCGCATCAAGATAAATAATAGTAGGTGAAGCATGGAGGTCGTAAAATTGTGACTAATAGCACTGATGGTAATATTTGGCGTGCCATTGTTATTATGGATCTGTCGTTCTAGGAAAAGAGACAGAAAGAAAGTGTATAACAAATAGAGGGTACGAAAGACAAACAACGAAATGGGGCAAATATAGCGTACGGTTTCTACTCACTCGATGTTAAATAATGGCAAGTAAGGAACCACTGACCTTTATGTGGCTACTGGTAGCTTCTGTTCTGGCAAATACAGGGATGGTCCTTGCACCAAATTACGACTCATACCTTCGCCCATTTACCTGAGGATCATGCCTCATAGTTGGGTCGTTGTAATCTAATTACATTTTTTCCTAAATCTATTTGACAGAAAGCCATGGTTTCCTTGCAACTATGTAAATACATAAGCCAGAACGTTATGACCACCGGGATATAAGCAAAAAAAATAACAGAGGAATGCGCGAAAATTTCGAGTTTTTAGCATTTTTTACTGCGATGTCGTACTCCTGCAAGGCAGTAAACATGGAATTCGGAATCTGCCTCCCAAAAACCGTGTTGAAACGCTGAGGAAAAGTTTCAGCAACTTAGTTACGAAAACAGCTGTATTGAACATCTATCGACGAGGCTAATCACCAGTACAGCTGTAAATTATAAAAAATGGCCATCACTTGATATAAATTTGTGGTTGGGTTGAAACTATTTGTCGTCTGTTGTTGCGATCGAGTTTGTTTCGATAACCGACTACGAAATTATATCACAATTTGCACGACAGTTTGGAGGGAAGGCAGACAGTAATGTCTGCAGTGAGGACGGCGCTTGAACCGGCCGCCGAAGCGGCGTCGCCGGCTGCGGCTAAGTGATTAATCTGCGGCGTCCCTCACAGAGGGGCCGCGCGCCGCTGCCGGCGACAGCGCTGACTGATGCCCGCCGCTCCCGCCTCCAGGCGGCTGCGCTGCGGGCTGCAGCGGCAGCGGCGCGCGTTGCGGGACACGGCAGTCTTCCGCCTACACGTCACCTGCAACGGCGCTCCAACGTCAAGTGATGCGCTAGCGTTTCACAACCATCGGCGCAGACCGAAGCAGCGCATGTCCAGTCGTCGCTTTATTACGATTATATGTAGATAGAAGGTAGAGAGGGCAAGAGAGGAGACATTGTGCGGAACCGGCGGCGACGAGTGAAAATTTGTACCGGACCGGGATTCGACCTGGGATCTCCTGCTTACTGGGAGGTGCGGTAGCCACTGCGCCATCAGGGACATAGCGTTATCCCAACTGCATGGACTATCTCGGCGCGCCTCGCGGCCAATCAACACTGCCACCGAACGCCACCAATCCGCAGCCCCTATCCATATCCTCCATATTCGCTCTTCCGAGATTCCACAGCAGGTGAGACGTGTTTCTGTGTCTGCACTAAAGACAGTGGGTTCCTTGGCCAGCTAGGCATATCGCATTACATCAATGTAAGGGTGTCCGTTGCATTGGACATGTTCAAAAGAACAGACACCTAACTGTTATAATTATTAAGATTATGCTGAGCAAATTCGCAGTGGTAGGAACTGCATTATCTCACTATGTTGATGCACATATACCACTGGCCATTAAAATTGCTACACCAAAAAGAAATGCAGATGATAAACGGGTATTCGTTGGACAAATGTAGTATACTAGAACTGACATGTGATTACATTTTCACGTAATTTGGGAGCATAGATCCTGAGAATATAGAACCCAGAACAACCACATTTGTCCGTAATAACGGGCTTGATACGCCTAGGCATTGAGTCAAACAGAGCTTGGACGGCGTGTACAGGTACAGCTGCCCATGCAGCTTCAACACCATACCACAATTCATCAAGAGTAGTGACTGGGGTGTTGTGAATAGCCAGTTGCTCGGCCACCATTGACCAGACGTTTTCAATCGGTGAAAGATCAGGAGAACGTGCTGCCCAGGGCATGGCGTATACAGGTACATCTACCCATGCAGCTTCAAGACGATACCACTGTTCATCACGAGTAGTGACTGGCGTATTGTGAGGAGCCAGCTGCTCGGCCACCATTGACCAGACGTTTTCAGTTGGTGAGTGATCTGGAGAATGTGCTGGCCAGGGCACCAGTTGAACACTTTCTGTATCGAGAGAGGCCCCTGCAGGACCTGCAACATGCGGTCGTGCATTATCCTGCTGAAATGTAGGATTTCGGTGGGATCGAATCAAGGGTAGAGCCACGGGTCGAAACACATTTGAAATGTAATGTCCACAGTTCAAAGTGTCGTCATTGCGAACAAGAGGTCACCGAGACGTGTAACCAATGGCACCCCATATCATCCCGCCGGGTGATACGCTAGTATGGCGGTGACGAATACACGCTTCCAATGTGCGTTCACGCCGACGTCGCAAAACACGGATGCGACCATCATGATGCTGCAAACAGAACCTGAATTCATCCGAAAAAAAGACGTTTTGCCATTCGTGCTCCCAGGTTTGTCGTTGAGTACACCATCGCAGGCGCTCCTGTCTGTGATCCAGCGTCAGACGTTTTGCCATTCGTGCTCCCAGGTTTGTCGTTGAGTACACCATCGCAGGCGCTCCTGTCTGTGATGCAGCGTCAAGGGTAACCGCAGCCATGGCTTCCGAGCTGATAGTCCATGCTACTGCAAACGTCGTCGAACTGTTCGTGCAGATGGTTGTTGTCTTGCAAACGACCCCATCTGTTATCTCAGGGATCGAGACGTGGCTGCACGATCCGTTACAGCCATGCGGATAAGATGCCTGTCATCTCGACTGCTGGTGATACGAGGCCGTTGGGATCCAGCACGGCGTTCCGTATTACCCTCCTGGACCCACCGAATCCACAATCTTGTAACAGTCATTGGATCTCGACCAATGCGAGCAGCAATGTTGCGATACGACAAACCGCAATCGTGATAGGCTACAATCCGACCTTTTCAAAGTCGGAAACGTGATGGTAGGCATTTCCCCTCCTTACACGAGTCATCACAACAACGTTTCACCAGGCATCGCCGGTCAAGTGCTGTTTCTGTTGAGAAATCGGTTGGAAACTTTCCTCATGTCAGCACAATGTAGGTGTCGCCACCGGCGCCAACCTTGTGCGAATGCTCTGAAAAGCTAATCATTTTCATATCAGGATCTTCTTCCTGTTGGTTACATTTCGCGTCTGTAGCATGTCATCTTCGTGGTGTAGCTATTTTAATGGTCAGTAGTGTAGTTAGGATGCGTTCATGCCGTACCCTCACCATTCACACATCTCCAGCATGGCCAGGCGGCGAAGAAACAAGTCCATTGACATGGGAATTTGTTCGTTTTTCGGCCATTTGATTCTTAAGGAGTAAAACGCACCCCAAAAAGTAACTTAGCATATTGGGTTTACAGGGAACATCTTCGGTACCATGGTATATAAAAAGTGAATTTGAAGTAAAGTTAAAATTAATTAACGTTCTCGTAAACTGAATAAACAAATTTTATTATAATCCCAAATATTTCAAAGTACCTCACTACCACTAATTAAGTCTGAAAAATGAAAACTTTTTTTTTCCAACAAGAACTAAGCCTTCCCGCGTCCTCCATCCATGTTTAATGAAACTGGTTTCTGAAATCCTGTTTTTGGAAAACAAGCCACTCACAATTTGCTGTCAGAGTAATTTCATCATATATGAGCGAAATATTTAAAAGTTCATTACAATTCTCATTAATTATACTACATTATATTATTAAGTCTTGAACCGCCCGGCCACACCGGCCGGGTGACTTTAAGTACACTGTGTAAAAAAGCCTTATGTTTTAAGCAATGCATTACACAGACACGGATTAAATAAATTTTTTGTTGCTTTTTAGTTGACCGTTTCACTATGTCTATTTAGTTAAGTGTAGCTCATTATACTGATACAAAATCATTACAGCATTAAAGAAATTATACTTATCTTTTTCCTATACAATGTACCTACAATGAACGACATTTCTTCATATAATATATAAGACGGGCAATACAATCTAAAACAAAGCTCAGCAGAATTTTTAATTGTATCCAAGTATCCTGATTTCGATCTGTCATTTTCAGTACATTACAAAACGTTGGACATGTGAAATGGTTATGTAAGAGTGACTGCAGCTTGATTATACTGCTTCTCGAGGATGATTCACATCGTAATCGTTCAACAGAACAAGGACTGAAGTATCTTCTCACAACTTCCTTCTAGCACCGAAAACCATAAGAGTGTAATATCTGTACCTGTCCCATCGAGCCTTTTTGATGAGCAGATGAACAATTTTCTTGTCCTCAGGTACGACATTCAATACGATTTTCCTTCACATTGATGATCCCACCTTCTCACGGTTTAAAAGAATCTAATGGATGGTTAGACCGAGAAATCGAGAAACTCTTTCTGAATCTTTGGATATAGTTGTCACGTCATCACGATCTGGAAAACTAGCATCTGACTACGTCAAACGGCTTTTGACACAAGTTTTCTGTCCCACTTCAGGAAAAAAATGTGTTTTGTTGTTAGATCCTTCGGATATTTATGTGAAAGAATCGTTCTAAGCCTCGTTCGTGACGCCAGAAGACTCGATAGCACATGTGCAGCCGTTCGACGTGTATAGCAATCGGTGGTCGCAGTTTGTGAGAAGATTTCAGACCCAGTTCTGCTCAGTGCTTATGGTGTCAATCTCCACTTGACAGTCTATAGACCCACGCAGCAGTCGGTAGTACATTATCAGTCATCTTCGCCAAGGCTGACCAGTGTAGTGAAATATGCATGATATTTAGAGAGTCGGCCGCCACAATTTCAAATGCTGATGAATTTTGTACAATATTTTGTTTCCGTCGTCTGTATTCGGTGAAGGAATTTCATTCATTTAGGGTCAAATGGTTCAAATGGCTCTGAGCACTATGGGACTTAACATCTGAGGTCACCAGTCCCCTAGAACCTAGAACTACTTAAACCTAACTAAGCTAAGGATATCACACACATCCTTGCCCGAGGCAGGATTCGAATCTGCGACCGTAGCGGTCGCGCGGTTCCAGACTTGAGCGCCTTGAACCGCTCGGCCACACCGGCCGGGTCACTTTAAGTACACTGTGTAAAAAAGGCTTATCTTTTAAGCAATGCATTACACATAATCATTACTGTAATCTTATAATTATATTTATCCCTGAGTTATTTAAGTCTTATTTATCTACAATAATGATCGAAGCAGAAGAAATGAATTAAAATCTCTGCTGCAGCCAGGGCTCAAACGCAGGTCTCCTTGACTGGTAGGCACAGATGATGACTATTACACAAGCACAGCGCTACAGTCAACATTGCTTCACAAACTACCCAGGTTGTGTACCCTCCGCAACACAAACATCATATCGTCTGCTTACTTTCCCATGCATTGTCACTACTGCCAGGGCTCTCCGACATTAGAATAGCTACTGAAGGTAATATCTTTGATCTCCTTGTTACGACAAGTATCGAATTTTCCCCATCAGTGAGTAAGTATGGGAATCAGTGTGCTGACTTAGTGAGATCACTGAAAATGACTTTAGACAGGAACGTGAAGAAAGGCAGAACATTTTTCTGCATAATATGCATGATAAGAAACAGATCTGAGATAACCTGAGTAAACATGGAACATCCATTTCTGGAACTGTTGAGGGTAGAGGGACAAAGAGCACTGTACAACATGCCTTAGACAAATACCTGGCGTGCAAAATAATGATAGATTGGAAATACTCGTCTTTGTTCGACAAACATGAACGATATTTCTTCTTATAGGGAGGTGTGTATGATGAAGACTTTTTAAACTGTCTGTCGACATGCAATACTCACCTAAAATTATTATGATCTTGGGCTTAGGTAGGACCACCCATAATACAAGCTTCATATTAAACTCCGTAATTCGCGAAAAGGGTTTTTACTTATAATTGTATATATTTGGGGCATATACGTCCATCAGACTAACAAGATATACCCTTCCCCACCCGAAATCTAAATGTCAAGTTCTCCCACAGAGTCCGCTGTTTCCACAGAGAAAATTTTTCTTTCTGTTCGTAATTATTTTTCCACATTAAATAAAAATCTTGCATTGTATATTAATGATAAATTGATTCCTGATTCGTCATTCAAATTATTCCAATCTTAACGGAAAACGCACTGGAAATCTGTCCTTGAAGTAAATATTGCGCAAAATGCACTGTATTTTCCACGTCTATTATTAACTATTTCAAACATTAACATTCAAGGAAATGAAAAGCCTGGCCTGAGACATATATCATTCCGTCAGTCGTTCGGTTATAGAAGAGTAAACTTGGCGCTATAAAATTTATTTTTCTATCGAGAACATCAGCGTTGTCATCCAGACACTCCGTGGAGTCGGGAACATCCTCGTCGTGTTGTCGCCGCACAAGCTCCAGATTTAATACTATATCCTCCAATGTTTCGGGTACGGCATGGCGTCGCACATATTCTTTATAAAACATTTTGAAGCTTATTAACATATTTTTGACTTAGTCCGGTCGCTCAGGTATGTTTCACATACATCTGTCTATCGCTGTCATTTAAAAGGGAACTAAAATTAACGTCATAGACGATGCTTCGCGTATACTCCTCCCAAAACGAAGCAATACCATCCAGATTTCTATGATGGCCATACAAGCGATGATTGGGTGAATTGCAAATTGGCATTTTGAGTCTAAATACGTATTGGCCTATATTTAGCAATAAGAATTTTTTTCCCATTATCAAAACCTTAAATTAGAAACTCTGTGGGACACTGCTTTTGAGTATTTAAGTACCCTAAATCCTTAATATCATTAATTAGATAAATTCCTACAAATTTCCATTAAGCCTACAGGTAGGTATAGTTGTTTAACCACTCTTATTCATGTTTCAGTAGTACCTTTTATTTACCATGAATATCATGAATCCCAGCTTCTAATCACTGTATCAAATAGTCACTCTATACATAAATATTCTGGAATCTTAATTTCACTTTCTATTCCGTTCTACTTTTAATACATGACAGTCATCATCTTTCTTGCAAGGATTAGGTTATTGCCATTTTCGGACTTACACACAAAATTATTTCCATCTTTTCTGAAGTCTTCCAATATTTCATTTCCCACTCGGCTTGTAGTTTACGATTTTCTAGTGAAGTTTGTGATTTGATAGTGTTATGAGTAATTTCTAACCGATACTGAACTCTTCTAACCAAAATAAACTCAACCGAGTGACTGTAGAATTGGCGGTACTCTGCACTCCAATGCTCTTAAATCACTATATTGTGCCTACTAAGCACCCAAAGACGCAAGTAATTTAAGAACTAAGCTACTAAGCACACAGGTAATGGCAAATAATTCGCTCCCTCTAAGGAGCTCGTAAAAGTAATTCACAAACTATCAAATGGATCAAACGGCTTTGAGCACTATGGGACTCAACTTCTGAGGTCATTAGTCCCTTGAACTTAGAACTAGTTAAACCTAACTAACCTAAGGACATCACACACACATCCATGCCCGTGGCAGGATTCGAACCTGCGACTGTAGCGGCCTGGCGGTCCAGACTGCAGCGACTAGAACCGCACGGCCACTTTGGCCGGCTACAAACTATCGCTCTGCTATCTTGTGCTGCTGCTTAACCTTTAATCTTCCAAATGCTATCGTAGATCGCGCTGTCGAAAACCTTTCCAGTGTCGGTAAAGGCCATGTTGATTTCTCCGTTGAATTATATGTGCTTTTCTCTAGCGTTTTTCCATTACAGACACCTGGTCTGTGGTTGAAGGACCTGATCTAAATTCATGTCGTTCCTCAGATGTAACATGTTCCGTGATATTCATACTTTGGTTATTCATTTTCTTTGAGCACAGTATCAAGACAGTGAAAGACTGATGTCACGAGAGAGCGTTTCCATGCCTGCAAGACAGAGATTACTTCTGTATGTGCCACGGATCTGGGATTATGCAGAGTCTCCAGTATTAATTTGCTAATATCTTTAGTATTTCATTTAGTGATAGCTTCCATGTTTAACTAGTTCTGCATTTATTCCTTCTTCTCGGGTGGCTCTCCTGTTCTTCATACCTTTAAAAACCTCTTGTATCTCATCCATGGCAAATGAATCTACTGTCTCGCAACAAGGGTATGTATGATTTATCCGTTTTTCATGGGGTATAATGTTCATTTAAGAGGGACACTTTCCTTCCTTGTTTTGGGCTTCCATTACTTCGTATGCACATTCTTTCCTAGCGTGCACGTAGTGTCCTAAGACGTTTATGGCGTTTTCCCATGACTCCTGCCGTGTCCAGCGCTGTGTTTGTTTCGCAGCTGTCAGTTTTATTTGGTATGCTTCCATTCTCTTTGGTATTATTTATGTAGACTCTTGAAACAAGCTACCTGGTTTCATTTAATGGTTTCTTTAATTTCTATGTTACAAATTATAAGTCGTCTTTTCACACCTGTTTCCATCCTTTTCCCAGGTGCTTTTGAGGCAGCTTCGATGGTGCAGATCTTAATATTATTACATTTCATATCAATGGCTTTGTTAACTCGTAGTGAGGCAAGTATTTTTCGGAACCTGTGGTCATGACGTTTTCTAATACTGTATTCCAGCGGAGACCTACTCTGGACAACGTATGTTGTAGCTTCCTCTGAAATTTATTTGTTTTCTTCTATTTTGGTAACAGGCTGAACTTACTGCCTAAATGAAAATGGTCGCTACCTACGTCACTTCCTCCAAAAACACATGTCTCTTGCGTAACATTATTCCTTTCATCACTGATTAGTCTATAATGAATAATACACTTTGATCTTCCTGCATTACATGTAGATTTGTGAATTTGTTTCTTTCTGTGAAATGTATTATTAAAAGAGGCTATCAGGTGTAGCTCATGCTCTTTGTTACTAAGAGTCATTTTTAAGAGTCATTTCTTCAAATGAAATCACTTTTCCTCATGTAGGTCGCTTTCTAAATCTTTTATTAACGTCACCAGCAATGACATTGTCTATGGTGTCACTTCTTTCTCAGTATCATCAAAAAAGTGTAAGTATCATCCATCCTTCCGCCCCCTGGGCCTTATATACCAATAACGTTTAGATGAGCTCTTACAGTTTGAAATCTTACTGTCATTAATCTTTCATTTATCAAGCAATTCACGAAACTTTGCTCTCTATTTATCAGAGATTGAAATTGCTACTCCAGCGTCACCTCGTCTTCCGTCCTGTACAATATTTTATTTATTGTATTAATTTATGTACCATAAATAAACACATCAGTCCTCATCCAGCTCCCCAATGGTGACAGAAATAACATCTCGACTCAAGTGTCTGCAATACAGTTTAACAGCTGCCCCTGGTAAGTGCTATACTCATCTTGACAGCTCTACCACCGTGACTGCAATATAAATTCGAAGTAGACTCAACCGTTGACATGGTATCTGATTAATGGCTTCTCAGTGTGACAGATATTTTATTCATTACAGCTCTAATGTTCACTTCACTTCACAATATATAACAACCTCAGTTATTTCTTTGTCTTGTAGATAATTAGCTTATATACTCTCCACTTATTATATGATTTTGGTACCATTGGTGCTAAATGCCCACTCTACAGCTACCTGACGTTTCAACTTAATCTCCACGCAGAATACAGCTAACTTAACATAAATGTTTCATTTATTTTTTAACCCATCAATTCATTCATCTATTTTTATTGTGCAGTGCCAACATTGCTGATGTTCAGTAAATAAACTGTTGTTACATAATTTCATTATGTGCAGATGCTGAGAATAGATCCTCTACTCTGATTAATCTTTTGCTACTGAATTACTTTTTATACAACTCATTGTTGTTCCGTATTCTGATCCAGTTAAGATGTAAGTGGATCGATAAGCTTCCTTTTTATATATTTCAAAGTTCTAATGTAGCATAATTCAGACTTCTTTCAGGCATAATACATGCTTCATTCTTACAGCAACAAGATTCCATCAATTGAGAAAATGTTAGTCATGGCAGTTTTGTCTTTTTCTCTCATTCAACATCAGTATTTGATTAATGTTCTTAATCAACATATCAAGGAGTATATTCAGCAGTCGTTTCTGAACAACTGCACAAAACGATGTTAACATTCGACTAGTACTTACCCGTCAGACTTACTTTCTTTAATAAACCGATTCACTACATAGACTACAAGATTAATTATGCTGCTATGCATTAGCACCTGTGGGATTTTGGTTCAAATTGACATTTGCACTCTGCTGTGGTAGACCAGCAATTCTATAATAGCAACTAGGCCTCTGCCACCGCAATTAAAAACAGTTGAACACACAAAAGCACTTATTACTTTATGTGAA
This sequence comes from Schistocerca serialis cubense, assembly GCF_023864345.2. Taxonomy (NCBI): domain Eukaryota; kingdom Metazoa; phylum Arthropoda; class Insecta; order Orthoptera; family Acrididae; genus Schistocerca; species Schistocerca serialis. Next base: position 232,271,489 of record NC_064645.1, read on the forward strand.
CCTTTAATCTTATAAATTTCTTCTTTTGCATTGAACAATAAATCAATAAATGAATATATAAAGCTAACTTCCTTCAGCTAAGTAAATAATACTAGCGTATAACATTCAATAAATAGCTTTGAAATAAATAAAAACTTTTGTCAACTCAGTCATTGGTTAAAGTGACTTTAGGTGTCCTCAATATAAAATCTTGAACCAAATAATTGCAGCTAGTGTCTTCATCGTCCTTCATTCCGTTACATAATACATTTCTTACAAGTAAATGCAGTGCATCTATGTAATGAAGCATCTCATGACATCACGGTATTCACTACTAATAAACATTCCTTTTTCCACAGACAGTAAATGACATAATACATAACACGCATTCATGTCTTAATGCTACATTCAAAGAGTCATAGACATATTAAAACAATGCTTGACATCACTATACACATTACTGTCTTCACCAGCATTCAGACTTCCCTTACACACACTGCATTCAACCCTTAAATCTTCACCCTGAGGATGAAATTACTGTGTTGTGTTTGCTTACAAATAGATTTGTTTTAGGACAGGGTCTGCCCTGACCAAAACACAATTTTATCTTTTCTACATTTGACTAGTCATTATAGTTCAAGTATGTTCCAAAGCTAGTTTTAAACCATCATGCACACTGGAACACTCACTAGGGCACAGAAAGTATTTTTGAAACGCTACTAACAGCTTATTCAATGTTTTATTTCTGTCTTGGTATCCACAGTTCTATTCAACAGTTTGATCTGCTAAACGTCTATCAACAGTTCTATTCAACTTAACATTTTTCCAACATTTATGGAACATCCCGTTATATGATTTTATGAACGCATCTGGTCCTTTACTGTGTACCGAGCAAGATGATGCAGTGATTAGCACACTGCACTCGCATTTGGGAGGACGGCGATTCAAACCCGTCTCTGGCCATCCTAATTTAGGTTTTCCGTGATTTCCCTAAATCGCTTCAGGCCAATGCCGAAATTGTTACTTTGAAAGGACATGGCCGAATTCCTTTCCCATCCTTCCCTAATCCAAGCTTGTGCTCCGTCTCTAATGACCTCATTGTCGATGGGACGCTAAACACTAAACTCCTCCCTCCTCCTCCTCCACAGTGCCATTATTTGTGTTCTAACATGTAGTTCAGGTCTGCGAAACTTTTGAATACATTTAGTAACATCTTCACTAATTGTCATGATAACATAAGAATTATCTGCGCCATCAGATTTCTTAGAGTTACTACAATATTTATTTAGTTTTCCTTTCCTTACTTAAAAAATATATCCCACAAGTCTGTGGAATCTATCGACTCTAGAGCTCCGCTGTTGTTGAAAATATATTTGTCATGCTTATTGCTAGCACTATGGGACTTAACATCTGAGGTCATCAGTCCCCTAGAACTTAGAACTAATTAAACCTAACTAACCTAAGGACATCACACACATCCATTCGCGAGGCAGGATTCGAACCTGCGACTGTAGCGGTTGCGCGGTTCCAGACTGAAGCGCCTAGAACCGCATGGCCACTGCAGCTGGCCAGTATCCTCAAAGAGGCAGTGGAGACGCAGCTGCATGACGAGCTAATAAATAAAGACAGCTGTTTCCAGTTAACAAAGGCATGGGATCCAGCATAAAGTATAATTAGAACACAACGACAGTCTACGCGGAAATCGGCTTCTGTCAGGTCACCTGAAGCAGAAGACGTATTTTCGCCACGGCAGCACAGTTCCGCACAGCCGCACTTCCCCCACCACTCTGCGCCACGCTTCCCCCACCAGCGGCCGCGAACCGAACATAAGAGCCAAGGCTGACGCTGCTGAAGGTGGACTTGAACACGTCAGAAATCAGCAACTTCTGCGGTTCACTGTTGCTCCGCGCTACGCTTTCTCGGTCGAGGAGAGTTCTGCAAGAAGTTCTGTGCTGTGGATGCCGCGAGAAGCAAATTGTTTTGTTTTCTCAACGCCAGCTAATTGTAGTGTTCTGCGCCCCACAGTATGGGAAAAAAGAACCCGCAGAAGAAATCTGCTGCCACGAGGGTGTCTTCGGTTGTTCGACTCACTGAGTCTGCCGACCGAGCAAGGCTGACCAGAGAAGACGAGTAGCATCCTCTTCCCCCTTTGAACGTCAAGTGCAGAAGCGGATTGACAGCGCTTTTCAACTTAATGACAACCTGCGCCAAGAACGAGGTGGTCTATTGGTCTGCGACACAGACTCGCTGATCTGCGTTCTGGTGGCAAACGTGACCGATCACAGAGCGATCAAGAGCGCTGGGGCCGCCCACATCGTCACCGCGGCCATTTCAGCTTATAGAAGCTGTTGGGCTTCCCGGTTACGACAGAGGCGTCCGCCGCTCGTGGTCTCGCGGTAGCGTTCTCGCTTCCCGAGCACGGGGTCCCGGGTTCGATTCCCGGCGGGGTCAGGGATTTTCACCTGCCTCGAGATGACTGGGTGTTTGTGTTGTCCTCATCATTTCATCATCATCCAGGAAAGTGGCGAAATTGGACGGAGCAAAGATTGGATAATTGTACGGGCGTTGATGACCACGCAGTTGAGCGCCCCACAAACCAAACATCATCATCATCATCATCACGACAGAGGCTCTCCCGACCGCCATGGAACACCAGCGCCAGTGCTTCAAGTGCCAGGGCGATAGTCATGTCGCGTAGTATTGCTGCAACGCGGCGCGGTGCGTCAAGTGCTACGGGGAGTACGTCAGCCGCGCCTGCAACCGAGGCGGAGAAGCTTTGCCGACTTGCGCCCCGTGTGGTGGACAGCACGTCGCCAGCTGGTGGCGGCTGCCCGGCTTTTTCAAGCCGTGCCGAAGGCGGCGACGCGGCCGCGGCCGCATCGACGCAACGGAAGAGGCGACGACGACGGGCGCAGACCATCCCGCCCCAGCAGAGTGACAGCGCAGTAGCATCTCCTCCCGCCAGGAGTGGTTCAAATGGTTCAAATAGCTCTGAGCACTGTGGGACTTAACATGTATGGTCATCAGTCCCCTAGATTTCGATCTACTTAAACCTAACTGACCTAAGGACAGCACACAACACCCAGTCATCACGAGGCAGAAAAAATCCCTGACCTCTCCGGGAATCGAACCCGGGAACCCGGGCCAGGAGTGGTGGCGACTTCCATAAGCGGACGGACGGGTTGCAGCTCGCGCCCCCGAAAATAGCTGCCGATTTGACCTCAGCATCACCGTGCAGGAAGCCACGGCACCCCTTAAGGCCGTCATGGCGGCAGAGGGGCTGCCTTGGCAACCGACGTGGCTGCGGAGAAGGAAGAGGCCTTGAGGCAGACCGAGCGAGTTGGCGCAGTGGTTTACGCACAGGACTCGCATTCAGGAGGACGACGGTTCAATCCTGCGTCCGACCATACCGATTGAGGTTTTCCGTGATTTCCCTTAATCGTTCCAGGCAAACGCTGGGATGGTTTCTTTGAAAGGCCGCGGCTGACTTCCTTCTCCATCCTTCCCTAATCCGATGACTCCGTGACCTCCCTGTTTGGTCTCTTCCCCCCCAAAACCCTTGAGGCAGCTGCGCAAAGTCCTTGCCCAAGCCTGCGCCAGAAGAAGGGGTTTTAACCCCTACGAAAGCTCCTCCAAGGTCGCAGAAGGGCGTTAGAGTGCCTGCCCTATCAGCTGTCCCACCAGCGCCGCAGGGGAAGGGCACCAAGAGCACCACCGTCGATCCCAACGGTATCGGTGCCAACGCCGACCGCAGTGGGGGTGGCTCCCGCAAGGGAGCAAGAAGCGTACATCGCGCATGCGCCAGAGAACCGCCTTTAGCTCTCCGATGAGTTTGCGGTGCAGTACACCGAGCAAGCAGAGCTGCACGAGGAGCAACTGCGGCAGAACTGCGCCACTCAATAACAGGGGACGCTGACCAACTGCGAGCTGCCGCTGTTCAGCAGCAGCCTGATGATGCTGTGCCAAGTCACTGACGACACGGCACAGCAGAGGGCGCAAGGCAACGCACTTGTTGTCACATTGGACTCCTTTCATTACAACAACCCATGGCAATGACACGGTATTCTCCTGCACGATACCCGCTGTTATCATAACCAACCGTTGCATGAACTTTGCCTGTCAGGAAGATGTCCGCTACTGCTCATAGGCTATCAGAGACGTTTTTCTCCCTTGGCCATTGATTGGGACTTTTTTCCTTCTGCCCTTAAACCGCTACCCTTCGTTCGACTTTCGATCCAATCTATCTCCAGGTGAGCGCGTATTAATGGTAACCTTTACCAGACATACGCAAACATCGCAGTACCCACATCCTGCGACACCTCGCTTTAGAGGAAACTAACCCTTATGCAGAGATGGTAGTAGACCTTTTGAGTTGGCCATCATGCCAGTGTGCGCGTGGAGGGGCTCCACCTCTAAAAAAAAAATGCTGACGGGGGCTAATGATTACAAAAAGGGCATCCGTCAGAGAACACTCAGATTCCAGGAACGCCTGAAGATGGCTAGAAATCGCCTTGTCGAAATAACGCGCCTGTTGGACGACGCCACCCAGCTGAATACCCGAGCAATTTAAATATTTCCGTACGCTGGAGAAACCTCAGGTCACACAATTATTGATGGTGCTTGTCGATGACGCTGTAGTTGTCCTGCGATGATGTGCCATATGTGTTTGACCGGAGATAGATTTGGTGATCGAGCAGGATAAGGAAACATTGATATGTGGACGATCGTTGTTCTGTTGGAAACACTCAATGGAATGCTGTTCAAGAATAGTAGCACAACAGGTCGAATCACCAGACTGACGTACAATTTTGCAGTCATAGAGCATGGGATAGCCAAGAGAGTGTGTTCGTGCTGTCAGACGAAATCTCTTCCCAGACCATAATTCCAGTTGTAGGTCCAGTATGTGTACCGCACATACAGGTTGGTTGGAGGTTCTCAACCGGCCACCTTATAACCAACACCGTGACACAGGGGAAGAACGACCTTACATCGGTAAAAGAACTGGACTTCACCCTGCCTTCCAATGGACTCTCGCTTGATACCCCTAAAGTCACAAATGGCGGTGGGTTGGGCTCAATACAATGGACGCTATAGGCTCGGAGCTAAGAATGTGTTGTGTCAATGTGGTGCCAACTGTTGCTGACATTGCTGCTGCAAATGCAGTACGATGCTCCAGATCCACACGCCAAACGCGTTGGTTTTCCCGCTTGGCAGTGTAACGTGCCTGTCAGGAGGCTGGTGTTCTTTATACCGTACATTCTCGTGATCACCCCTGCCAGCAATCAAGTACAGCGGCTACATTCCTGCCAAGCATTTCTGATACTTCGCAGGTGGAACATCCAGCATCTCGTAGCTGTATTACAGTGAGATGTTGATGAAGGCGTCTGTGTTGCCTGAAAGGCATTCTTCATCGTCATTAACGCACTAAGTCCATTTTCAAAGGCTCACTACCACTGCAGGGTGTATTTAAAGCAAAACTGATTTGTATTCTCACAGTAACGCTACTAATGCCACTCTTATGGGACTGGTGAGAAATTCCTGAGCGGATACTATATCACTCCCAGCTCTTCGTGATAATGAATCGCTTCGCACATATTCTTTCCAAGGTACTTTTAAAACAGAATATCGCATGACAGGTCCTCCTACTTGTAACTCCTTTATGTTGCTCAGCAATGTTCTCCAAACATCCCCCTATCATTGTCGTTTAAAAAAGGGACCGAGGGAATTTACAACGTAGAAATAGTGCTCATAAGCGAACCGTGACACCTTTTAGAAAGCTGTTCAGAAAGTGAAGTTAGCTCCACTGCAGACTTGAACTCCCACGATTAGACGATAATTAGAGTATTATCTCGTTTAGCATTCTGAATTACTCGTTCAAAACCCTCATGTATTGGTTCTGTCTCTTCGTTTTCTGAGTCTCACGTCAACGTTTATGCCTGAACTATTGCTGTTGACATTGGTATTTTGCAGATTCTGATGAGAGCAACCCTGTCACTAAACTGTCCACAGTAATTCACACTCAACCCTAGTTTCTGTTCCTAGAAAATTCTACTGCAGTTATAGCGTTTTCTGCTACTGCTGACATTCCTCTATATTTCTACTGATCCAAAATACTGTTGTTCTTTCGATTTAATGTCACCGATCCCTACTATGTCCACAGCGAATCTTTGAATTTCATTTTTCAGATTTGCTAGCTTCCCTACATTTTCATACTGTCGCCCCGTCCCGTAGAATGTTAACCCAGCATTTGCTACTCAATCTTTTTCTCATTATTACATCCATCTCCTTAGTAACATCCTGCATACTAATCCGGAATCCTTTCCCAATGAAGAGATCATCACGACAATTTTTCAGTTACGGACCAAGTTTCTTGTGGATACTCACTACATATTTTTCATGCAATGGTTTCCATTGCCTTCTGCCTCCTCAGTCCTTGATCATAGCGGATTATTTCGCATTTTAGAGACCGTTTGCCTCCCCGTCAATGCCAAAAGGGTGACCCAAATCTATGACCGCCCTTTCGTTCTCTTTGACAAGGTCGTTGGCAGACGAGGATATACTGGAAACTGCTTCTATCGACCACAGGACTCAGTTGGTTATGATTACTTGTAAAACAGATTACTACGACCTAAATTATAACCTATTTTAATGTCACCATGCACCTGGAAAACATGTCAATTTATTTTTTATTGACATGTAAATACATCATTCACAGTTAGTAATGCAGTCAACAAAATTTCAGCAGATCAGTGAAAAAATTGATTTTTTTTAGCCTGGTTCTTTTGCTTGATAGATTCCTGGCCAGGTTTCCGGAATTCGAATGAATTCAGTTTGATACCATCACTATCGATGCACCTTGCAATTTTCATATATTTGAAAATTAGGTCTCATCCTAAAAAATGAACAAGTACTCACCAAGGGATGAAATGCGTTTGGATAACTTTAAGTGCAGCACACCTTCAAAAGATATCATTGACGTTGACGGCTATCCAAATATTTCGCACTTTACCCATAATGTTTCCGCTAAAAAAAAATCGATTCATGATGTTTAGATAGTATACACTACAAATAACAACTTTTGAAAAATATTGATTAGTATACGGTGACGAAGTATTTATGTCGGCAGTTCTTAATCCGCTTAACATACTGTAGTGTTACAGGAAAATGTTTCCAGCCGGAGGTATAAAAAACTGTGTATTTAACAACGTTAAATTGATTTCTTTGACGCCTGGTAGCGATTCTAATGTATGAAAAATACTGAAGATTCAAAAAAATCTTTTGTTTACATACCCAATTTAAAACATTATTTTCCATTCCTTAACATGTCTATAGTGATTCTTTGCGTTGTTGGGATTACAGCTAGGTTCCTATCCCATAGATAACTTTTATTGGTCATTCAGTGGAGACTGGGAACAATGAAAAGGAAAGAAAAGAGAGAAAATAAAAGCATAGATGTAGTCCTCTGACAACGAGAGAAGTGCTGTTGTTTATCCTTGATTTCAGAGATAGATAAAAATTACAAATGTGGAGAACTAAACCGCAAATATAATATTTACCGGTGATAATTAACATATGTCAATCAATGATTTCGAAAAATAATACCACAAATAAAAGAACGTAATTTAAAGTGGTTCGGATATTTCAGAAACATCGTGGATATCCATTTAGGAGCTTAATACCAAACGTACTACAGGCATGAAGTAATAAATCACCGTCAAAATCAAAGAATGCGGTGTATTACGGACGCACCAGTAGCAACGTTGGGTGTGCGGTAACGAAATCTTCTATAATCTAGTTATTCCTTCAGAGCGCCGCTTGTATTACAGCTCGTAGCAGCCTGATGTGCTGAATAATCTAATAACCGTCATAGCGTATCTTTCGTAGCCCGCTAATTTTCCATACTGGAGAACAGTACGACAGAAAGAGTGGGTGCCCGCTATACACGCCGAAGTGTACGTCGCTAAGTGCAAAGGCGCACAAGATACTGTTTATAATCCACTTACTACATCTAGTGGAACATTAGCGTTGGAGTATAATTTTAGTCAACAACATCGCTAATAATAAATATCACCATAAACGCTACGTGTTTCAAAAGCTCAGATTCAAGAGATATTTTCATTTTTAAAGGGAGTGCAGGTGGAAGCCGTGCGATATAAAGAATGAGAATATTGTGAAATGTCTCAGGCTATAAACAGCAGTAATAGTGGGAGTAAGAACAGAGCTTTACTTGATATACAATTACAATAGTAAAAAATTCCCAGTTTCCTCTTCATTTCCTCCATTCGTCAATTTCGGCCATTTACTCCTACGTTCTACAAGTTTCTTCAGATCATCCCGTGTTAGTAAATTTATATTTTGTATTAACGCACTTGATTCGTGGGAGCTCTTTCCTTACTTCCTCGTATTTTCCATCCTATTACGTTTACTACAAACAGAAGTAGTCTGTGCAGATGTCCAATCGACCTGATTTCTCGATGACTGGATAACTTCAATAGATGTTATTCTTTTCCCATGTTAGTGACGACACCATCCGCCATTTTGTCGATCCACGACACCTTTAAAACTTTTCCTGCACATCACTGTCAAATTTGTTTCTTCTTCAACCATTTCCCCCATCAACCTGGAGGTAATACACCGACCGAGATATTTTACATTCTCCTTATTAATGCTTACTCTCCGTTTGGTTACTCAATACGAATCGGGAACTGATTTAAGAAAGAAGTATATAGATTCTCTAGATGTAAATACTATATATAAATTATACTGAATGATCATGCAAAACTGCAGACAAGATAATAAATGCTGCGACAAACAGCTATGTTTGTGTCTGATGACGCACAATGCATGGGAATAAAATACTCAAAAGAAACCTCTTCATAATCGTTAAATAGTAATTCATGTTTAACTCGTACATTTCTTTGACTTACAGTTACGTAATATAAATTAACTTAGCTGCGTTTTCATTAGATGATGTGGAGAGGAAAGAGTTATCTACCAACAACTGTAGGGTCTCGTCAAATCCAGTGCTAACTGAGCTGAAACCGAATGTGACGATTTCAGTCTGTTTCCGCATCAACACTCATTCTCTACATTAATTTCTCTTCCGTCTTCGTTCTCTGTCGTACCGCGAACTAGATGTAAGTACTTCCACTTGTACTGGAATTGCAGGACATGTGAAAGGCCTAGTTGTGTTCCGCCACTTCAAGGAAGAACGAAGAGACTCTGTAGATGTCCGACTCCAATCTTGGATATAATGCTCACGTCGCGAGTTCACTCTGGACTTGAGGCTGAAAGCTCTACTAAATGATAAGTTCCACAATAGGTATGCCAATAGCGTTTCGTTTATTCATAATACACGAAGGAGATAAATCTATGCACTGCAAGTAAAACGTTTTCATACATACAGCAAGAATGTCACAAGTTTCACAGTTCATGTTAGAGTCAATCACAAGCCTATTACACTATGTGTCTTGCAGGAAATACGTTGTCTCCTTTGCACGCAAAATCGCAATATGTGAATATTATTTTATATGGCGCGCATACGAGATTTTAATTGTATGGCCTATAGCACAAATAATACTCTTCTGCTCCCTCATTCCCCAGTGACCAGAAAGCCCAAATCACTTCGTTTCATAGCTCTCTATCGGCGGAAGTAGAAACTGCAGGAAGTGCTTCGTAATTTTAATGCCAATACAAAGTTTACTTCTCGTGTAGGTTTCTACTGCAGTAAATATATGATTCTCATACTGATTACAAAATTACACGATGTACTCATTTCAGCGTTTTTGCCGTTATCTATCATACTTTCCCAGATGTTATAATACAAATAATACATATTCTTATGTTTATTTTATTTTCTGTGTCTGTGTATGGCACATTACGCTTAAGTCTTAGGAGGTATACACAGAGCATACAGCGTCTTGGAATGTAAGAATCAGTTGTCTTTGTGTTACATTATAATCACGTTATTTCTACATACTTTTATTTGTGTGACCTCTGAAGAAATTTTTGACATCTTTTTGGCAGCTCCGACTGCATGTGTACAATGGAATTACATTACGTGGAGAATCAGTGATAACATTTAATTTTCCAAAATACTATTTTGTTGTTTTAAATAAATAGTGAATTTTGTATTCTTTTTATTTATCTGCATAGTTTAGCCGTTTTCCTTTATAGCATCAACAAAATTATTCATGTGTTTTTTTATGTTTAAAGAATTTTTGTTAATGAAGGATATCTTCTGGGTATTTTTCTCCATGAATGAAAATTTACACTGTCTCCAAAATGTATATTGTATGTCTTTTAGGTACTTTCCTTGGGGTTTTACAGCATTTTCAATATTTATGCCAAATGTTTTTGGGTTTTCGAATAAAAGTACAACGTGGATTGGTTGCTTTCACAGTCTCGTACATGTCCATTAAATCCTATTCCGAATTCCTACCTGTTAGTCTAATATAACATTGTGTTACAGTTGTCAAAAGAAAGTTTCTAGATCCTTGATTTTGACAATATGAAGATATTCTTTTCGTTGACCGTATTTCGGCCCTTAAGACGTTTTCCGGACAAAACGTTAATTCTATTTGTTTGCTCATCTTCTTCAAAATTTGACCTATATATGGTGCTGTGACACAGATAGGATTGTTTGTGATTTTCTTATCATTTTACTGTATTTTTAAAGCACTCCAACAGTTTTTGGTTTTTATGGCTCAAATGGCTCTGAGCACTATGGGACTCAACTGCTGAGGTCATTAGTCCCCTAGAACTTAGAACTAGTTAAACCTAACTAACCTAAGGACATCACAAACATCCATGCCCGAGGCAGGATTCGAACCTGCGACCGTAGCGGTCTTGCGGTTCCACACTGCAGCGCCTTTAACCGCACGGACACTTCGGCCGGCTTTTGGTTTTTATGCTGTTAATATAACTTGAGCGCTATTTTCCGGTCGAAGTCATTTCGTTATTTCGTGTATTGTAGCGCTTTTGTTTACAATTTTGATAATTATTCATTTGATTGTTTCTGCAAATATTGGTGGCCAGGATTTTTTATCATAATGTCAATAGGAGTAGATTCTCTACACACATCAATTTGGTGGTGTCTGTTGTTGCCTAGTGGTATTTATCATCAACATATATACAGTTGTACATAATTGAAATTAGAACAGGCCAGTTTTTATTCAATGATTTTTTTTCCACTGTACTAACACATATCTACTATGGTGCTTGTAATATAATTTCCTTCATCGGATTATGTGTGAATTTTGTTTTCAAATTAAACTAGTTTTGTATTAAAGTCAGTTGTAATAGACTTACTTTCATTAGTATGTATAGACAAAATACTCAATAGAAAATTCCATATTATTAGCCCATAATATAAAAGACGTAAGAATCCCCCAGTCAGAAAGATTAATTTCGGTTAATATATATACTGATACATCCATATCAGAAACAATACAGATCATAAAATAAAATAACCTACACAATAGAATATATTTTTTATAACAACACTTCTGTTTTGTGTATGATATTTTTCTTTGCTATCTCTATCGTTTCTGATGTGGATGTATTTGTATATATTACAATTCACATATGGGTGCAGTAGGACCATGTGAGGTACAATCCTTCAATGTCACTTTTGACGGTTAGCCAATCTTTGTGCCCAAATTTGTTTCATCCTTCCGGAATAAAGTCTGTTTATTTCATCAGGCCATGGTGTTCCAGCCCGGTTTTTAATTTCCCTCTGACCAACTTTCCAATGAAACACCTTTTGTCTGAATGTTTTCCTATCTGTAAGGTCTGCCTGAGTGAAACCCACTGCTTTAAGATCCTCCTTAATCGCAGCAATCCACTTCATTGGCTCAGTTTTGGTCTAACTTCTGTTTCCGTAGAATTCGACTGTTTGTTTTGAGAACCTAGTGGATGTCATTCTTTTAATGTGCACATAAAATTTAAGTCTTCGAATTCTCATGGCACCGTGTATGTCTCTGAATTCTTCTATTTCCTTATTACTTCTCAGCCTATACGTTTCTCTATCGGTAGTTTTGGGGCCTAATGTTTTCCTAACAATCTTTCTTTCTTTCTTTTGAATTTCTTCAGTATCCCTCTTCCTATTGAAAATGGAAGTTTCTGCTCCATAAAGATATTCAGGTTTGATTACAGTGCTCTAATGTCTAAGTTTATGAGTTTAGAAAGTGATTCTTTATTATAAGTATTTTGTGTTATCTGAACGATGTTGCCAGTATTGACAGCGAACTTAATTTGCAGGTTTCCCAGATGTTTTCCTTGTACGACTTCCCTAAAGTATTTAAACTGAGACACCCTTTTTATTTTTTCCTATTTCGTATACAAAAACTTTGGTGCTTGTTTGTTGAATGTCATGTATTCCGTTTTCTCGAATAATATTTGTGGTCCTACCTTTTCCGAGAGTTCTTTAAGAATTTGAATTTCTTTTTGAGCAGTGGTAACAACCCTACTGAAAATTGCCAGATCATCTCAAAGGCGATCTACTCTAATGTCACATCTACCTAACTTGACTGATTGGTCTATATTTTGAATCGACTTTTGCTATCGTTGTACTGTAATTACCTTTTCCAAAACACAGTTAAATAGTAATGGAGGGAGTCCATCTCCCTTTCCAACACCAGTCTTTATTTCAAGTGGTTCAAAAATCTCTCCCATTAATTTAGCTTTAGATCTAGCGTTGGTTAACGTTTCATTAATCAGTGTTAGAGTTTTATTATCTAGACCTTGTTCCTTTAGAATTTGGAAAATAGATGCACGATCAACTGAGTCTTAAGTCTTTTTAAAATCCACAAATGTACATACAGTATTGTTACTAGGAATACTTTGGTGTCCGAGGATTAGTTTTAAATCAAGAATTTGTTCCAGACAGGATCTGTTTGCAGTATAGCCTACTTGGTATTCACCAGTTTTAGGTTCTAGATGTTCTTGGGCTTGATTATGTAAACACTGTGAGAGAATTTTGTATGTGAGTGGGAGGAGAGAGTTTCCTCAGTAATTAATAACATTGGTCGTATCCCCTTTTTATCCAAGGGATCAATTAGGGCAGTTTTACAGGCCTCAGGTATTTTCGCAGTTTGTCAGATATGTCCCATTACTTGAGTGATATCTTTTATAGTATTAGGGCCACCTAATTTTAGTAACTCTGCGATTGTACCATCTTCTCCAGATGCTTTATTGTTTTCTAGTCTCTTAATTTGTTTAGTTATTTCGGCTTCGTCAGGTGCTTTAGAGTTAAGGTTGGTGTTATTAATCTGATGTCGTTGGAATTTTTTCGCTGGTTCTGGACAGTTCAATACTTTTTCAAAATAATTTGCAAGAACCTTACAATTTCTATGGTTGGTAAGAGCCAAGCTGCCATTTTCAGTTTTGAAGCAAAGACTTTGAGGCTGATAACCAGTTAGCTTTGTTTTGAATGTTTTATGAAAGTTTCTTGTATTGTTATTTTGGAAATGTCTTTCGATTTCCAAAAGTTGTACTTTTTCTTAGTTTCTTTCCAGTCGGAATAATTTAGATGTTTAATTTTTCACAGTTAGAAAAGTTTGCTTTTTTTCAGTTATCTTACTTTTCCAATTTTGGAATGCTTCATGTCAAGACTTAATTGCTGTTTGACAATTCGTGTTCCACCAAGAGTGTTTTTGTTTCTATCGAAGCAGAATTAAATTTTGAGTTGTTTTGATACTCTTTTCTTTTAGGCTTTTCCTATTGTTGGATTGTTTTTTGTCACGTTCACCTTTTAGACTTGGGGTTACTTTAGCAGTGTCAAATTTTGGGATAAGATTTTTTGTTTCGAAGAGTTTCTGCGTCTGAAGTATTACTTTCATTCTCGTTAAATAATAGTCGGAATCAATATTTGTATATATATTAGTTGTGTTAAAAAAAATGAATCTTCCTGACAGGGGGATTATTATGTCTTTTATATAATGGGCTCATGTTTTGGAGTTTTCTATTGTGTATTTTCCCTATATGTGTAGAGTGTGTTATCAGTAGTTTTTTGTTTTAGGGATGTGAGCTACCAAAACAGTTCGTTACTGAACGAAATATAATTTGTCCCTTTCGTATTTTTGGTTACAGTTATAAGGATGATGTCTGGAGATTCCTTTCTCTTTTTGCGAAGACTGCACTGCAGCTTTAAAACTTTTTTATATTTTTCATTATTTTACTTGGTGCATTGAATTGTGGTTGTGCTTTATATGTGATATCTCTATCCCGAAGAAATTTAGTATTTTTCTACATACCCGTCATGCTTTATAATTACTATACTATTTCCCTTTCCTTCCTTTACTGCTTCACTATATGTTACTAGTTTTTATTTATAGTTTTGACAAAGTTTTGTTTGATATACGTTTGCTATTTTGGTGTATACTGTTTTTTATTTCTGGTTCTGTAAGTTTTGCTGCATTTGGTGTCAGTTCGTTTTGTTCATGTACAAACATTTCTACCACATTTACTGTGACTTTCATTGTGGATTTGAGATGTTTTCTAGTTACGTTGCATAGGTGCAAGGTAATTCCAAGATGTAGTATGCATCACGTCATACCAGCTGAGAGGTAACAATAACACGCCATACGTACACATAATGTAACGTAGAAGTAAGGTACAATGTTATACGTACTATAACGTCTGCACAGGTGCTGTTGATAATGACAAAAACGCCGAAACGCTCTCGTCGTGGAACTTTGTAATCAGTAGTGCGTAGAGACCTGTACCAAAAATAAAATATGTCGTTCTTCGAGCTCACGGATGCTGTGGGCCTACTAGAAAAGAAATTGATAAAAACTGTTATCAAATGAAATCTGAAATAGTGGATAATATCTTGCAAATGAGAATGTATTCTGTCTGACAGCCAGTTACATCTGAAATATAATTTGTAAAATGTTAACAAATGAATCTTAGAAGTTCAGCACGCTGGTTCCTCTGGCGGCAACCAGCCATACGATCTTTCTACTAAACTGGCGCTGCATATCACGGAATTAGCACCCACTGTATCATCTATTGTCTGCCTCCCACCCTACTCATTACATCATGCCTCAGCTACTACAATCTCTTCCAAATTATGGAGTGAAACTTGGGATGCAATTTTATTGACCCTAAACCATAAATGTCACATAACGTATACATCTTTGTTCACCTGTGTCTGCTCGGAAATAATGTATGGAGGTAACTAACATTTCAGGATTCCATATTGTTACTTCATGAAGCCTTTAATGTACTAGTTGAATTTCGTAACCACATCAGTAGTCTAAAACTATTCGTTATCACCTCACAAATACTGTGTTCGCAGAACCAAAGAACCTTACGATTTTATGGATATCTAAACCATACCTTTCATTTTTATTGTATCATATTTAACGAACCGATACAACTGTAATAAGAGAGGCATTGCACACAAATATTGGAATTCGCAACCGCCTCGTTTTAATCGGCCGTTGTTCCAGTATGCACACAGCTTGGAAAAACAAGTAAATTTTGATGCCTCAATAAATCGGATGCTGTGCGTTCATTTTGAAATATTTTTCCTCTTTGTTTTTTGCTTTAATGGAACAAGTATATTGGTGGATCAATTAAGATTTCCAAGTGTCAAGCTGCCGCAGCTATACTGCGAAATATTTATATGAAACATTATGTTACTGAAGCGCATTTAAGCTTACTTCACAGTGAGGGATGAGTTTATTTTCTGCATAATTTTTAAGTAAGTGTAAACCCTCCACTCAGAAACAGAATGTTGTGATGATAAGTGTACGTACACGACAAATTTAAAGGTTTTTTTCTGCCTCAGCAAGACTGTGATTTAGATCCTCACTGTAGCTTAAAGGTAAATTTAACGGCTATATCGGTTACAAACAGTTCTACCGTAAGCGGAGAATGTTCTGTTCTTAGAGCATTAATTTTTTCGTATCATTTTGGCGGAGCTGTAGCAGATACAGAATCAAATTCGTTTGATACAGATAGGTGCCTGAAAAAGAGCCAGCAGCCTACTCTCATAATCGAAAATGTTATACTTAAAGAGTAATTGTGTAAATGATGTGATTACTGATTCAACAGAACAGTACTGGTTATGAGAATAACTGGAAATCTTAAAGAAGTAACATGAACCGAGTGGAAGACCTACATCTTTCGAATTACACCAAGGGAGTTAGTGAACTTGACGTCCCATATGCGTTACCATGAACACTTTTACATGCCTTCCCTTCATGAGAATCTGCGGGATAATATGAAACCTAACATAAAACACGGAAATGGTCCGAAAATTTTCAACAAATCCCCCATGCGGTCGAAGCCCTGGGAGTACAGTTCCTACAGAGAGGATTTGAAACAGTCACATAGAGACTGATTGCCACAAAAATTGCGTTCACTGGCGAATTCGGATACTCTCTGATAGGCACAACAGATATTAAATAGTAATGAGGTCTATCGTTGCGAAATTCCCGATATTTCAAGAGACCAAGCCGATGATGTAAACGGCAGATGAGCTTATCTTTTCGGGAAATTACATTTAAAAATGTAAAGATAAAGACATCGAAATTTGTGTGTGCAACGTTTTTCATTCTCAGAGTTGAACGAAGATTACATTTATCATTATATGTGTTGGTTTCTTTCTGTTTTTTTCATAGCAACAAAAGCTGTTGAGGTAATCTGTCATTGAGATTCGCAGTTTGTCGGAACCGTATCAATTGTATCCGTCTCTGCGGCAAAAGAGCAATGTTATCAACTAGCAACAAAAACGTGTTTCTTTTTTTAACTTCACACTACTTCGTTTGCTTTCAAATAATCGTCGATATCCTGTTTTCATATAATAATTATTAAATGTATATTTATCTGCTACACTCAATTTCCTCTGTTGTCTATGTAATGTATTTTAATACATGTTTCTTACAATTTTTTCAGTGTAAATCTCCTTCTTGTACCAAGAAAATTTCCTGAGTTTATTCTTACTCATTCCCGTATTCCACGCCCTTTCCATTCGGTGTGAATTTTCTGTCGAATTCTTTTATTGCCTATTCTTTTTACTATGTCTACTTTTCATACTCTATGGTGATAACCCATTACAAGGACACATCCATTTTCTTTTCCCCAAATTTCTTATCGTTCACTTTCCTGTTCACAGAATTTTTCTTTACGCAAAACTGAGGTTTGAGACGCTTGCTGCTAACGAATGTTTACCACCGATACCAGTCTTCTGTTAATATCTTTTTTGGCTCCCAATGTTTTTTGTTTCGTTCCATGTTTCAATCTCTTGTTACAATGTTGGGCTTTGGTGAAGTGAAATATTTCTCACCGCCTACTGTGTGTTCAACATTTCTATGTTCGACATCTCGATGTTCAGTTTCAACTTCGTTCATTCATAACAAGTCCTGAAATTCGCAACATACTCTTGAGAAGCTTTTCAGGCATGCGGGGAAATACTATCATAGTGATCTTTTCCAAGAACTCTGTGATATTCCTTATCTGCGAACACGTAGAGACGAACACGCGGCAATGTCGTCCCAATGTACTGAAGCATTCCTTCGTGCCCTTTGGAAGAACCAACAGTAAGTCGCTTGCTCCGAACGGTTCACGAACCGCACGAACAACTCAATACTGAGCGTTTCATGAACCACTTGGTTCACAAGTTTATACTTTATCTAAGACTATTCCATAATAACATATAATAGGTCTGTGCACTTCATATTTCCAGAGAACTGGAGAGTGTTATCTGCGAAATCTAGCACATGACTTTTTCTCTTAAATATTTAATCGCCTTGTGGAATATGCGTCATGTTTTTCCAGTAACTTCATCAATACATGAAATTTACACACCGCTAGTATGCACTCAATCCTGTCTGACGTTCACATTAACACGAAACTGTCTATTTCCGTCTCTACGTATGATTACCTGAAACTGATTTCTGCAGACACTGTTTATGACATTCCCCTGTCGGCACTTTATCTTGACATTGATTAGGATTTTACAAAATTATGTCTTACATAACGCCTACTGATGAATTGTCTTCTTACTAAACCGAGATATTGCAGTTTTTCTCCGTCGTTTCTTTCACTGAGGGTTTAGCATCCGTACAGAAAATTGGAAATAACAACTCGGTAGAACACACGAAAGTACTCCATTAATCGTAATCAGGATTACCTGTTGTTATTATTTAACATTTTGCAAGTGGAACAGATCGTTGTCGCTGAAAACTGATGTTAACTATTTAATATGTCATCTCTACACGCAGCTTCACAAACGCTGTAAGCAATCTTTCAATCTAGATCTAGAATTTTTACTACTGATCATGCTGCTAATGTGATCAAAATAATTTTCAGCAAAGTTACTCTCAGTGTTCACAGAGGTGTTACTGTACCGTCATAGTATTAACCTCATTAGTTTTAATGATTGGTTTAAACAGTTTATTAGTTCACTCAGTGTTGTAAACTCTCCAACTGAAATAAATTTACAAAAAGAAAATAAATAGATTTAAATGTATTACAGATGCTTTCGAGTAGCAATCATCTAGTTGATGAGTTATGACTTCATGGATAAACAAAGGAGGTACTCGCTGTGTCTCTCAGGGAGATATCCCCATCCACAACAATGCACAGACAGTCAAGCATGTCTCACTGAACCGAGATACTCGAGAATGATGTGGTAATTGTGACGAGAAAGTGAGCATAAGTTTCTTTTGTGCAAGGATGACGAAGGAATCATTACGAAATTAGACTTAATTAAATTTAGAAAATCAGGGAATACGTTTGTAAAGATGACCAAAGGCGATTTTGAATACTCCATCTCCAGATACACGTCCACTGTTTCAGCAACTGTTTTACAATATAGACGTACTTTATTATAGTCAAGCAAAGACTTCAAATACACTCTTTTCAATACTACAAGGTAGCCTCATACGTTGACGCCACCTTTTATACAGGAACACATAGCACGACATATGTGGCCTAGGCTAAGGACAATGATTTTATTCAATCCCTTGTCCTGGAAGCACCTGTGAATCGCAACAAAGTTATTAAATTCGACAAAATATAAGTACTGAACTCCGAAGAACACGAAACGGTTAGATAATATAATAAAGTCTGACAGCAATCTTTCTGATTCGTTTAAGATGTTAAGAGTTGGTGCGGAAGGGGAGGGGGATAACAAGAGTTTCGGTGGACAGCGATTGAGACGACTGCATCCGCTGAATATTTCCCTGTGATATCCCAACGGGATGTATTTCTCTTCCACAGGCGTTTTGTTTCCCATATGCACATCGCTTTCTAGCAAGTCCCCTCCTCTACGTTAGATTCGACGACCCACTGCTACTATAAGCAATATTACCAACACTTCCTCTAGACTGCCCAAAACGTTTCAGTATAAAAAGAAAGATATCTTTTTTAGAACTAAGGAGTACACATTAACTTAAACCAAAAGAAAGGAAAAAAAGTGGGAGAATTTAAATTTACGTCCTTGTGCTGTATCGTTCCACAGGCATGTACTTATGAGCAATAAAGTAATTTACCGCTACATGAGATGTAATCGCAGTTCCGAATATGGGCAAGCATCAGGTCTATAATGGAATAACGACGGTGAAAACTTATGCCGGAAAGAGACTTACACCCGGACTTCCCGCTTATGACGAGCGATCGCCTTACCATTTCGCTACCCACACGCGACTTACGGCTACACCGAAACTTCCATACGTCGCCTACCATTGGTCTACAAAACGTACTCGTACATCCATTGTCTCTATTCCAGTTCAGGGGCGACATTTTACTTGGATGTCGCTTCCTCGGTGTTGGCGGACAAATACGATATCTCAATGTCTGTATTATTGCGAATTGTGGTGCAATATTCCTTCGGACATGTATATATGTCCGAAAGTGAGTACAGACGTTTTTAAATACATGAAACGTATTCGCTGTTGCAAATATGGACGCCATCAGCTGAAATATTGGATTGACGACAGTGAAAATAAGTGCCGGAGCAGGACTCGAACCCATAGCTCCCGCTTTATCAATGGCGGTCGCCTTAACATTCGGCTATCCGAGCACGAGTCACGGACGAACTCAAACTACCATATGTCGTCACCCATGTGTCTACAACATGTACTCGTACATCTGTTATGTATATTTCCGTACAGAGAAGACATTTTACTTGAAAGTCGCTTACCCGATGTCGGCGGATGGAACATTGCATCGTAATTTGGACGAACACAGGCACTGCAGTATCCTTACCGTTACATTATTTCCATATATTGTTAGAATCCATCTGTTAAGCCGTAACACGGATAACAAAGCAAGCTTAACCCAAATAAATAAAAATTGGTATTACTGAAGTACCTCAATACTCAATACGACTGAAGATCAAATTTCCAGCGAGACATTCTACGGGAGTGACTGTGTACTGGACGCTCGGTTGCTTCGACTACTCGTTTGTAGCTGCTATAAATCCTACTTGTCCAGATGGTATCTTTCACTATGCACAGGAGTGTGAGCTGTTTTGAAAATTCCTGGCAGATTACTTCTGTGTGCGAGACGAAACCTCGAATTCAGTAGCTTGCCCTTCGCTGGCGTTGTACTTAACCGCTGAACTATCAGGACACGTCTTACTGCACGCTTTCCCAACTTCACTTCGGACACTACCTCTCTTCTGCTAACCAAATTTGGCAGTTCTCTCCACAGTTTGCGGGACAAGCACTTATGGGAAAGTAAGCCTGCCGCGGTGGCTGAGCGTTTCTAGGCGCTTAAGTCTGCTACGGTCGCTGGTTCGAATCCTGCCTCCGGCATGGATGTGTGTGATGTCCTTAGGTTAGTTAGGTTTGAGTAGTTCTAAGTCTAGGGGACTGATGACCTCAGATGTTAAGTCCCATAGTGCTTAGAGCCATTTGAGCCATGGGAAAGTAGGTCGCGGAAGACATGCCGAACACTTGCACCATTTGGAAGGCAGCAACTAGGAACAGGCGGCGATGAGAATGTGAGGGTCTCTGTGTTGTACATTGGACTCGTACTACTAGGTTCCTACCGAATCTTAGCTTGGTACAGCGATTCAGTGTGTAAGAAACATTCACTTCATCTTTGGCGATACACAGACTGTGACGTAATCATTCACTCGAAGGCATTATAATCCGTGCCATTTTTGAAGGAATTTTTCGCCAAACAGTTCTACGAAAGGTTTATGCCACTTTTTTAGCGACATCAGTCAATGCTACAGAGCAATCTTCAAATGTTCACTACAACCCCTTTGCATTAGTTAATACGCCTGAAGATTTGCATCAGTACCAAATGTACACAGCTTCTTGCACAGCGCTCCTGGGAGTACAAATGAAATCCAGATATCGTAAAATGTGTGATTACGGTTACAATTAGAGAGACCATTCCGCATGCTTTGATCAATACGTACGCCAATAAATTATAAATCTCTATATTTACGTCATGTATATTACTTATTCTGTTTCATTACGATTCACTTATCCAAGAGATATCAGTAAACCACACCAGACACGCAAATATTTCAGTACCCATTTAACTTTCTGTTTTAGGCATTCCACGTTACAATCATCATTTGCGAAGGTCAACACGCCACATTCTTGTGTTTTTAAAGTATATCCAGAAAAGTAAATGCGGACAGTTAATAATATGTAATGGACAGTTCAGTGGGACTCCTGTCCGAATTAACCTATTCTCCGAAACGAGACTCAGCATTTACATGCCCATTGATCTCGAAGTAACGATGGCAAAATCAGTACTAGACGGAGACCGGATGATGCCCTTCCTGTCTACTGATGTGAACTTGGTTAGTAATTTACTTACAGTGCTCAATACATATTTTACACGCACACATGCACAGAATTCGGTTTTAGCAATGGCTGAAATCGAAAATTGGATTGGATATAAATCTGTTAAACTTCCGTAAGCTTAATACAGGGGAAACAAGAAATAACTGCAATTTTTGAGGACATCTCGTACCCAGTCCTGATACAATAAGAAATTACCAAACACATATCAGTCTCCTAGACTTCCCATAAGTCTCTCATTTTTTCTTGTACTTATTTATTTTATTGGGACGGTCTATGCAATTCAAGCAGCATGTACGGTTTCATACACTAAGTTTCCTCATACATCGGATATACGATTTAGTTTATGTATTACCTGCTGCAATTGTGAATTTTATCTTGTGCTCTGTTTCTGCTTCAGCTTCAATATATTACGTCCCTTACAGATATTCGTCCACACCCTTGACTTGCTTAAATTTTTTGCAACTGAATTTTTAATTAATGTAATAGACTTATCAGAAGCCTCTCATTTCTTAGAGTATTCCGACACTGTATTTTCCATTCTGTTCCTCCATTTTTCCTTGTATTTATTTACTTTATTGGTATGTTCTATGCAATACATACAGCATGTATACTTTCTTACATTAAGGGAAGTTTCGTCATACAGCGGATATACGCTTTTGTTGGTGTATTATCTGTTATAATTGCAAAATCTATCTTGTGCTCTGTTTCCGCGTCACATTCTGTATGTAATACCCTTCCAGATGTACTTCCTTACGTTTGTCTTGCATTATATTTACTGGTGATTTTTAAATCAGTTTAAAATGTTATTTGTTATTGCTTTATCACACGCAGTTCTGCTGTCCTGTCATGTGTATTCCATGGTAATGTCATCTTCTTCTTCGACCTCATATTCGCACACTGCCACCCTCAACTCCCCTCCCCTCCCACTCGTCCCAGTCTCCCCACACTGATTTCTCTTATTGTACGTGTGTGGTGTGCGTACTGTAAGACCCTCGGTACACACACCATCAGATTATTTGACTTGTCGCTCTAACGAAGTAGGCGAGCGTCAGCAACATGTCCAGTGGTCTTATCGTGGCATGATTATCTTCTGCCGTTAGGTCAGACGATAGAAATGCCACTTGCATTCTTAGAGTAGCAGATTGACGGTGACCAACTTTAAAGATAACTTCATTAATTTTCACACACGTTTATTAAAATAATAACAACATAATATTACTTAACTTGATTCTTGATGCTATTTACAATTGACAATCTCAAGATCCTTTGGTATTGGTACGTTAATCTCTTTCTCACATATCTCTGATACTTGACAAAGTGTCTATTCATTTATCTTCATGGCTATGTACAGGAATACGATAATCTTATTAGGTGCAGTCTGATGCAGACTGATGCAGACTAAGGCAGCGTAATGCAGACAGACTAATCGGAGGTCTGTACACTCATTATAATACCTCGCGCGTTCAGGTATCACTGCATGATTGTGATCCGCGAGGAGAAAAGGTTCTACGTTAGCAGCAATCTCATTGGCTGCGTTACATATTAATACGCGGATCGGCGGGAGCAGAATTAGGTCCGTCTCTAAGACAGCGCCATCTCGTAGTACGGAGATGGACGAGCGCTGCGCCTGCGCTGTTGTGCTTAGCGGGGCGCGCTCTAGTGGGAAATTTGTGTACGCGCTGACTACGCAGTACTATGTACACAACAAAGTGTTAAGATTTATTTAGATTTTTCCCCTTCGTTTTTATTTCTAGTTTACATTTAACATTACTTGACTGTCGGAGATAATATTTATACTGTGTTTCCAGCTCTCCATGTGCAGTGTCCGTTGCACTGTTGTACACCAGCACTTTTTATACTGTTGATCACCCACAATTTCGTATTTTCTAATATAATTAGTAACTGATATATAACAGCTTACGTGGGAGGTGTTAGTCCAGAGTTGCTGTAAATCAGTGATAAGACGAGGGTCCTTAAGTACATTATGATGACCCTATGGTCATAAAATTATTGTCTCTACTGCTGATGTTTAAGAGCTGTTGCTAATCAACAGGCCTCCACCCTTGCACTTGCAGGGCTATTGCCACATAGACGGCAGACTTCCTGATCCAGCGTAGGGGATTCTATTGTATGACGAGACGGCAGTACTACGACTTATTTGGATAACAATAATGCAAAGCAGTTGTGGTTGGTGAGAGGATGAACTCTGCTGATTTAAGCCGTTCTTTTATCACTGTAATTCCAAGAACGTGGCAGCACAAAACCCCATTTCGCACCAAATGCGTAACTCAGAGGGAGCTGTCAGCCCTATACATCCCAGTCAAGGGTCTCTAGAGTCCAGAACTGTCTTCTTACATTGATCAGACAACACTTTTGAGGTGCTGTTATTGATAGGCTCGCTTTGGCGTATTAAAGTATTCCCACCACCCCCACCCCTCTTCATCATTTGTTTGGTACGGTGCCGCTCTCGACAGCAAAGACAACACACTGAAGTGTGGTCCTTTGAAGTACTTCGCGTGGCGATATGCTGTCGACCTAGTTTGTCCCTCACTCACAGGGAGCGGCGGACGGAGCTGCTAGCCGGAAATTCGACGTTGCTTTCTCTGTGCCGTGTTGCCGCTGGCTTTGAAGGCAAAGGCCGGCGTGGAAACCATAGTAAATCAAAACTCTCAGATATGAGAAAATTGCTGTTAACAAGGTTACCTCAAGCTAACTTCGGAAAATAGAGAGTGTTTGTCGTTTTAAATCTCTGCGCAAACGTGGGTTTGCTTGTTGGCCAACTTAGTAACCGTGTTATTTTGCACGTCCGTCGCAATGGAACATGACCATCTGTGTAACGGTTCTCCTATTACAGCACATATTTCTTCTAAGTACAAATATGACGCGTGCCGTTCATCAACATACTTCAAAACGTGTCTGTAACGAGTGTGCTTGAAAATACATGTTGCGAATACAAAATGAAGACAACAAGCTTGAAAGTTTAAATTCGTGGATATGGTGAAACTCAAGCTCAAAAATATACACATCACGACGGTATTCACTCGCCTCTATATTTCTCTTTGTAACCTCCCATCAACATAGTTACTAGATGACAAAACATGGGTATTTAATTTGTGTGTAGGGAATCACTGATCCAGGAAACGTGTACTAATTTTGAAACTAATGGACAGAATGGAGTTATTCGAAAGTCATACAGTCAGAAAATATTTGCAATAAAAATTCTATATTGGTAATATTGTGTCCATTTCACTTCTCTTGCTGGCTCACCTTCTAGTGGATGTTATACAGCGTTGTACACAATGCTTCTGTATTCCAGTCAGAGCTTGTCGACACGGTACATATTTACGGAAAGGCAAATGGCAAGGGGCGGCGGGCAGCAAGTTTGTATAAGGAGCCCCATCACTGCCAACAACCGCAGCATTCAAAGTTTGCTACAGTGTTTCGCCATTTGTCTGACACAGGGTCGTTTCACGTAACAGGAAATCATGAAGGACATACCAGAAATGTTTGGTCACCAGACTTGGAAGAAAATGTGATACTGTGGAAGGCGACCGCCGTGTCAGTAGCAGGCAGGTGGCCCGCCAGTATAGGGTAAGCCAGACGTCCGTGTGGAACATGCTACATGACAATTATTACTACTCTTATAACTAGTGTTCGGATCGATATGCACCTAAAACCCACGAAATATGCTCCAAAACTCCTCTAAATATGCGGTTAAAAATATGCTCTTCTGCCAGCATAGCCTTTAAATATACAGCAAAAATTCTTAATTATGCATTTATCTTACATTAATTCTTTAAAATATGCATCTTACTTGGGAAAATTAATAAATTGTGGTGTCACCGCCAGACACCACACTTGCTAGGTGGTAGCCTTTAAATCGGCCGCGGTCCGTTGGTATATGTCGGACCCGCGTGTCGCCACTGTCAGTGATTGCAGACCGAGCGCCGCCACACGGCAGGTCTAGAGAGACTTCCTAGCACTCGCCCCAGTTGTACAGCCGACTTTGCTAGCGTTGGTTCACTGACAAATTACGCTCTCATTAGCCGCGACGATAGTTAGCATAGCCTTCAGCTACGTCATTTGTTCGACCTAGCAAGGCGCCATTATATTTGCTATTTATCTTGTGATGCATATACCGTCAAGAGCTATGTTCACCACTTATGGATTAAAGTTAAGTATTCCAGCAGCTTCGTACTTTATTTACTAGATTCAACTCCTATAACCATTCCAGACCTCACGCCAGCCTGCGTGAGCTTAAACGCATGCCTTTCGGCTTCACCTCCTAGTGGCTTGGCTGTCTTGCCAAGTCACAACATAAATAATCATCAATATCTTCAATAATGGCTATATTTCAATGATTAAAATGAAGTATAACATAGGTACTTACGCTATTAGTTTGCTAAATTCTAAAAATTAGAGTTTGTTTGAACTGCCAACATTTTTTCTATAGCCTCCACATGAAAATTTTTCCTGTGGACAGATATCAACATTTTCGATCTTGTTAATGATCGTTCAACATCACATGACACTACAGGTAAAAATGTAAGAAAAGCGACATCAAATGACGTGAAATGATCTAGATTCTCGAAGTGTTTCTCTCCTTCCAGTAACTGAGCAATCTTCCGAATCGTAGGCTAACCAGGATTTCTATGAATAACTGCATTAAATTTTCCTCGAAGTCTCTCACCGATCGGACCTGGCCAACTCTTGCTCTGTGTCCTGAGTCCTTCGGCGAGAGTCACTGCCTTCGCAACTTCCATGTTACGAGTCTCAAGTTTCTCAATT
This sequence comes from Schistocerca serialis cubense, assembly GCF_023864345.2. Lineage (NCBI taxonomy): Eukaryota > Metazoa > Arthropoda > Insecta > Orthoptera > Acrididae > Schistocerca > Schistocerca serialis. The sequence goes on from NC_064645.1 coordinate 232,298,038, forward strand.
TGGTCAGGAATGCCACCCAAATGAAATAAGCTTAATATTGGAATTCTGTGGTGTGTTCGTTTTCTTTGCTTATTCAATTTATCCAGAACTACATCCGCATCTATACCTCTTCAACTTTTCTGTGGTTGTCTGCATAATAGTTTGCACCTGAAATACATGTTCCCCACCTCGTCAAGACTGGTACAGTTGGCAGTCAGGGTGAGCAGTCTTGAAAGCTGTCACTCGACTTGGTGCCTTGGTGAAAAGCTTCTTTGCCGATGATATAAGGCTGATGGCCTCTGCCTATGTGGTTCTGACCTATTCAGCGACTCGATGCGTGCCACGAGCCGGACATGTGAGGTGAATAATTTGAGGGCAAAACACTCGGAGACACTCTGCGGCCTACAGCATACATGCAGCATTATCGGTCACTGATGTGTCGACAGAAGTGCCGACACAGTGTTATTTTGAGGGGGCCAATAGGCACGCTATCTAACGCAGACGGGCGTGAATTCTGGAACAGGATAACTATTGAATGGTAGCAAGAAAAGTACGTAGCTGGAATATTCTTAACTTTATTCACTCCTTGTGATACATCTCTCTTGACTATACAAATGAGACTCGTAAGATACATGCACTGTTACAATTGGCGCCTTGCTAGGTCGTAGCCATGGACTTAGCAGAAGGCTATTCTAACTGACTCTCGGCAAATGAGAGGAAGGCTTCGTCCGTATTGTCGCTAGCAATGTCGTCCGTACAGCTGGGGCGAGTGCTATATCGTGTCTCGAGACCTGCCTTGTGGTGGCGCTATGTCTGCGATCATACAGTGGCGACACGCGGGTCCGACATGTACTAAATGGACCGCGGCCGATTTAAGCTACCACCTAGCAAGTGTGGTGTCTGGCGGTGACACCACATTCCTCCCCCGCAAATCGGCGAACGGTCGTGTGATAAGGCTTCCGCCCGCCGTGGGGAGGACCGCATGTTGACGTATGCGATGAGGTGGGGAGCCTAACAACAGGCGAGGCTGTGCCACCCGCACCCGGCCATTCGGTCCGAGGGGATCTAGGAAACGCCTGAAAATCTAGTCCAGGGAGCACGTCAACATGCGGTGTATGCGCCCGTAATGTGACAGGAGAGGCCGAAGGGTCTACCTCCATTGCGTCGGGGTACCCGACGCGCGAAGACGTCATGTGGTCCGGAGCGGGCAAGAGGTCCATGGCGGAGGACAGCTGGTCACGGGAAGCGAGCGGTGGCGCGTGACCCAGGGAGGCGCTTGGTGGCTGCAGCGAAGCGTCGAATGCGGGTGGCGCCGGCGGGAGAACAGGCGGCGACGGCGGCGGCGGCTGCTGCGGCGGCGCGTCGCCATGGGGCAAAATGGAAGGCATCGTCGGTAACACCTGGGGATGAGGCGAGCCAGTAGATGGGTCCCCAGGGCGCTGACCGGACGGGACCGTCGCTGAAAGCAGACGGGGAGCGGCAGAACCCGTGCGACGACAGAGGCGCAGCTGATTGAGATGCCGACGCACCTCACCAGAGGCCCCCAAAACCAAATACATCGCGCGGCCGAGGCAGCGAAGAATGCGCCCTGCGAGCCAACGCCGTGAACCTCGATAGTTGCGATAAAATACAACGTCGCCTGGAGCAAAAGCAGGAGTCTGCCGCTGCACAGGAACCTGATGCGGCGGATGCAGCAAAGACATCAAGGTTCGATGAGAACGACCATGGAGCAACTCAGCCGGCGAGCGACCATCTCGGGGCTGAGAGCGATACGAAGACAAAAAGAGCAACAATGCGACCTCCCGAGAATGCGACTCTTTCAATTTCAACATCTGTGACTTGAAAGTCCGGACCAATCGTTCAGCGGCACCGTTTGACTGAGGCGAAAACGGCGCGGATGTCAGATGTTGAATACCATTGGCCTGGCAGAATGACTGAAATTCTGCGGACATGAATTGTGGGCCATTGTCGGAAACAATAGTCTGCGGAAGACCTTCAATGCAAAAGATAGCAGACAACGCTTGGATGGTGGCGGAGGACGTCGTGGAAGACATCCGGAGAACAAAAGGAAAATTACTGAAGGCATCGACCAGAACCAACCATCGAGCATTCCAGAATGGACCAGCAAAATCGATGTGCAAGCGTTGCCAAGGAGAAGTGGCTTTTGGCCATGCAAAGACTTTCTGCGGCGGTGCGGATTGTTGTTCGGCACACGCCATGCAAGAAGAACACATATTCGTAATCGCAGCATCGATTCCGAACCAAGTACCGTGCTGACGAGCAAGTTGTTTCGTTCGCACTATACCCCAATGTCCTTGGTGAAGAAGCCGTAAGACAGAGGACTGTAACGAACGTGGGACCACGACTCGGGACTGATCATTATCAGAACGCAACAACAAAACACCACGTCGAACAAAAAGTCTCTCCTTGTGAGCAAAAAATCTGCGAACCAACGGATCCTCGATCCGAGACTTTGACAAAGGCCATTGCGTAGCAACAAAACGCAAAACAGTAGCAAGGACAGGGTCAGCAGCCGTGGCTGTAGCTACACGACGAAAATCAATCGGAAACGATTCGACCACTTCATCGGTTTCCGAATCAATGAACATGCAAGCAAGTTCGGAAGAATCGAATGCTTTATCCTCAGCAACAGGCAAACGGGACAACGCATCGGCGTTTCCGTGCTTTGCACGCGTGGGTTCGAATCCCATCCTCGTCGCCAAATGATGTGTCGACAGAAGTGCCGACACAGTGTTATTTTGAGGGGGCCGATAGGCACGCTATCTAACGCAGACGGGCGTGAATTCTGGAACAGGATAACTATTGAATGGTAGCAAGAAAAGTACGTAGCTGGAATATACTTAACTTTATTCACTGCTTGTGATACATCTCTCTTGACTATACAAATGAGACTCGTAAGATACATGCACTGTTACAATTGGCGCCTTGCTAGGTCGTAGCCATGGACTTAGCAGAAGGCTATTCTAACTGACTCTCGGCAAATGAGAGGAAGCCTTCGTCCGTATTGTCGCTAGCAATGTCGTCCGTACAACTGGGGCGAGTGCTATATCGTATCTCGAGACCTGCCTTGTGGTGGCGCTATGTCTGCGATCATACAGTGGCGACACGCGGGTCCGACATGTACTAAATGGACCGCGGCCGATTTAAGCTACCACCTAGCAAGTGTGGTGCCTGGCGGTGACACCACAGTCACAATGGCCAAAACCTCGTTTTCCCAACGTTTCTGATCTTCACGTCTCCATAGCACGCCTGAAATAAAATCAACGATTTTACAAATTTTACAATTTTTTTTATTTTTTTATTATTGGCTTGGGACATGATGTGAAAAACTAATTATTGGATCGGGATTTGATGTGAAAAACTGCACTCATATATTACATATAATTTGTTTTAAACTATTCAATATTGGCGAAACTTACACAATTCTTCCTGCGCTATGCGTGCAATCGTGGCGTGTTTCGTTCGTTCCACTTCTGTGCACAGTTTGAGGTGTCCTCGTCCAGCCCCATCAGCACTGAGTTTTCCAACTCACCATATACCGACACCAAGAATCAGTGGTTTCGTCAACGGATAGCCAGAATGGAGAATCGCCATTGTCTTTCCTAATATTCCCCAATGCCTGTAATAGAGAAACTAAATTAAAGAAATACCCAAAAACATGTAGACACTATGTAGAAGACATACACACGAAAGCAAACTATATACGTTTTAGCACCTACCTATATTTTGACTGTTTTCTATTGTATATACATTGACCAAAGTAATACTCGTCTAATTCGCACAAAAAATTATATTCCCTAAAAATAAATTTACTTTTTTTTCCAGTGAACGTTTCGAGACAGACTGTCTCCACCTCAAGTCCTTCCTCCATTTGTCTTTTCCTTTCTTGAAAATCGTCACTCTCTTTAACTTTAGTTTTTTTTTTCGTTCAAGTAACAACTTTCATTAAAAAAATTGAAACACAATTTAAATTTATTTTTCGAGTTTTTTTAATTGAACGTCTACTATTTTGGCCCATGTGTATATCAAATTCTAACTATAGACTTTCACAAACCTACATTTATAAAAATTACCGAAAAACTTTACCTTTTCATGCAATGGGCCCACACAGTTCTTTCTGGGCGTTGACGCGTGTGTATTTTTTCAATAAGGTCCTTAATCTTTCATTCTCCAGATTATTCAAGGGGATGTCTGCTTTTATTAAAGCCTCGCAAAGATCTTCATTGAACTCATTTTTGTCGTCCAAATGCTTCGAAAATAAGATCAATGGTTGCTGTTAAGTTTTTAACCATTTTTTGGTTACATTGTCCTGGTGTTGAGGTGTCTTTTTATGATGATCCCGTTGAAACGTTTTATCAACCCTGACCTAAAGCGTTGGAGAAGTGAATAAATATCAATAAGTACGTACAATTGTACAAAAATGTAAGAGAACGGTGTGTACCAGCGAGATGGTCACTCAAAAAAGTGAATTAAGACTACAAACAAGTTTTAAAAAAAATTGGAACTTCGATCCCCTCACCACATTTAATTTTTTTTTAATTTGCAAGAATTCCAAATATAACCCCTTAAGGTTGCTTTTGCTCCTCCCTATTTGTACATTGAAAACATGCACGCAAATTTACAAACGATCTTAATATTTTTTTAATTTTTTGGAATAATTATCCAAAAAGAAGAAAACAAAATTAAACTTACCTTTTTTTCACATAGTTGGCATATTATTATTTTCCTGTCCATTGTAAAAGCACAATTGCTCCCTATCCATTTCTGAAAATTTTTGGTTTTTGGCCTGGTAATATTAATAATTTGAAGAAGGTAGCAAAGGGTCAATGTGAACAGCACGGAAACACACGCAAGAATGATTCATATTCTGAAATGCGAAAAATAACTAGTAGGTGTGGAGGCACCACCGTTTAAGATGGAAAAAGGTCAGCTTCAGTGCAATATTTCTGAGGCCACAAGTTACAGCCTGGCGTGGGTCTGTTGACAGTAAGTTACGCTACCAGCCGTTGCAAAGTAGGATGGAAGCCACAGGGCCGCAGTCTCACTGAAAAGAGTAGACGCAGCAGTTTGCATGGCGCAAGTTACAGGCAGAAGGAGTCCACTGGCCCAACCCAGGTGTTATGAGTACATGACTCGAAGCTGTACGTTAGCAAAACAGAGGCGCACAGCCGCGTATAAATAGGTGCTTGTTCACTAACAAGGCAATAAAGTATGGCAGTTCTCCAGGACGGTGGGGCGCGTCACACCACCGGTTACACACAGCAGCAGATGGGGCGCCAGCGTTCCAGTTCACGGTAGGTCGCTGGTTCGACTCTCTGAGTCCAATGCAGGGTCCCCAGCCAGCCAGCAGTGGGCCACGTCACCGCTCGCTACTGTGGGCAGCCTTGTTGGTTTGCATACAAGATGAACATTCCAGATGTGGAGACACTGGAGCAGGGGATTCAGGCTGCATTGTACACCACGTATTAGACCACAGTCTCTGTAACAATGTATGATTGAATAAATTGACTCTAGCATGGAAAGCATGTATTTCCGGACATAAGTTCATTAGACCTTTTTGTTCCTTATCCTGTCATCCATCAATCGCTAGGGTTTGTACACGGTTCAAAATATGAGATTCGTATATTTTTGATCCATGGCATTTCCTTCTGCATCAGTAACATACACTCCTGGAAATTGAAATAAGAACACCGTGAATTCCTTGTCCCTGGAAGGGGAAACTTTATTGACACATTCCTGGGGTCAGATACATCACATGATCACACTGACAGAACCACAGGCACATAGACACAGGCAACAGAGCATGCACAATGTCGGCACTAGTACAGTGTATATCCACCTTTCGCAGCAATGCAGGCTGCTATTCTCCCATGGAGACGATCGTAGAGATGCTGGATGTAGTCCTGTGGAACGGCTTGCCATGCCATTTCCACCTGGCGCCTCAGTTGGACCAGCGTTCGTGCTGGACGTGCAGACCGCGTGAGACGACGCTTCATCCAGTCCCAAACATGCTCAATGGGGGACAGATCCGGAGATCTTGCTGGCCAGGGTAGTTGACTTACACCTTCTAGAGCACGTTGGGTGGCACGGGATACATGCGGACGTGCATTGTCCTGTTGGAACAGCAAGTTCCCTTGCCGGTCTAGGAATGGTAGAACGATGGCTTCGATGACGGTTTGGATGTACCGTGCACTATTCAGTGTCCCCTCGACGATCACCAGTGGTGTACGGCCAGTGTAGGAGATCGCTCCCCACACCATGATGCCGGGTGTTGGCCCTGTGTGCCTCGGTCGTATGCAGTCCTGATTGTGGCGCTCACCTGCACGGCGCCAGACACGCATACGACCATCATTGGCACCAAGGCAGAAGCGACTCTCATCACTGAAGACGACACGTCTCCATTCGTCCCACCATTCACGCCTGTCGCGACACTACTGGAGGCGGGCTGCACGATGTTGGGGCGTGAGCGGAAGACGGCCTAACGGTGTGCGGGACCGTAGCCCAGCTTCATGGAGACGGTGGCGAATGGTCCTCGCCGATACCCGAGGAGCAACAGTGTCCCTAATTTGCTGGGAAGTGGCGGTGCGGTCCCCTACGGCACTGCGTAGGATCCTACGGTCTTGGCGTGCATCCGTGCGTCGCTGCGGTCCGGTCCCAGGTCGACGGGCACGTGCACCTTCCGCCGACCACTGGCGACAACATCGATGTACTGTGGAGACCTCACGCCCCACGTGTTGAGCAATTCGGCGGTACGTCCACCCGGCCTCCCGCATGCCCACTATACGCCGTCGCTCAAAGTCCGTCAACTGCACATACGGTTCACGTCCACGCTGTCGCGGCATGCTACCAGTGTTAAAGACTGCGATGGAGCTCCGTATGCCACGACAAACTGGCTGACACTGACGGCGGCGGTGCACAAATGCTGCGCAGCTAGCGCCATTCGACGGCCAACACCGCGGTTCCTGGTGTGTCCGCTGTGCCGTGCGTGTGATCATTGCTTGTACAGCCCTCTCGCAGTGTCCGGAGCAGGTATGGTGGGTCTGACACACCGTTGTCAATGCGTTCTTTTTTCTATTTCCAGGAGTGTATATTCGATTTTCTGATATATATTTGAAGAGCATATCGTTGACTCAGGAGGAAACGTCATGGTCCAAAATAAAATATTACCAAACTGTTTTTTGCCCCAGGACAATTTGAAACCTACTTCAGTTTGGTGAGTATGCCAGTTCTGGCATCTGGACAGTTAAAAACCAATAACATTTGATGTTTTTGGCCTTAGGAAAACTAAAACTGATTTTTTCCAGTTCTCTGTGGTAAGCTCTTGATGTGATGGATGCGTCACAACTGTCGACTGCCGAACTTATGCCCCCACTCACAATGAAAAATATGGGTGGTGCAATGTGCAACTCAAACCATAGCCGCCATATTGCGATTCACGTGTCATTTTTAACCGACCCTACTAATGTTTAGACGCTTAAACGACCACCCAGGGGTAGAATTTTCGTATTGTTTGTTTTTTTTCTGATCCATTCCATTTACCCACGAGTGAATATAAAGCTGTTAAAATGTTATATTATTCTAAGCAGTGGCTCTCTTTCTACAGAAATGGCATCTGTTCTATGCCACTGGTGATCGTGCAGCTCTCCGAATGAGGTTACAGTTAAATCAATACCGTTACCTGCTGACAGGCGTTGATACACACCAATGGGAAGAGTTGAGAATGTGTATATGTATTTGTGGAAAGAAATTAACAATTGTATGGCTTACAGAAAACAGACCAGAAGTCAAAAGGAAACTTTCTTCTAAAAAGAAACTACATCAGAAACCAGAAATATTAGAAACAAAGCTTTTAAGAATAAAGTACAAAATTAAGAAACTTTCAAGACAGGAGAAATAAGAAATAGTGAAAGACATCGACAGAAAGGAGGAGATGAAGGAGTACTGGAAAACTAGGAAGCAGTGAAGGAGGAAGAATAATTGAAATTGTTCATTTGTGTGGCCATAGTGTTCGTAGTAGCTCTATAATTCTTGCGGTACAAATTTTTTCTGTTGTTGCACCTACGAAACCACGCTTTTGCCCTGGCTGTGTCTTGTTCGGACGACACAGCACATATCTGCGAAGAAATCGACGGCAACAGAAGAATTAGAGAAATAAATGAATACAACAATATAAATCTCTTAATAATGAAACAAACTGAAAATATGTGGAATCCGAAGCGAAACGACTACTGGAAAACTATGAAGCAGTAGAAAAAGTAATGACAGTCAGAAACTATCCACAATGTAGAAAACTGCAAATAAATTGGCAGGGGAGGGGGGACGATAAGGGCGAAGAAAGCACCCGCAGACATCTTATAACTCGCTAGATCTGTCTCACAAGGTTCTTTCTCATCGCAAAGCGACTGATAAGTCTCACACAGGTTTCCACTCTCTGTCATTTTCTCCCTCATTGAGAACGTGTAAGTTATTTCCAAGACCAGTATGGTGTCACTTCTTATACAGCCGTCAAGTTGTCGTAAAAATCACAAAATATATTTATTTTTCTTATAACTGGAACAATATATGTAAGTAAGTCACAAAATCTGCTCTTATGTGCCGCTAACGTTTTGCAAGACGTCTGAATAACTACTTGTGAAATATGGGACATATATCCCACAAGGTGAGTGCGAAATTTTAATAACCAAAACCTAAGTTAATAGACACTTCTACCACAAATGTTGTATGTCAGTCTGGCCGACAGTGTAACCGGCTTTTACACAGTGTGCTTGGTGAAAATAGAGGGAAACCAATTACTTTCCATTCGAAGGCCGTGCGCTCCTGAATCGAATATTCGACCCTTCTAGACCTATTTTGAGATACTGGAGGTGTGATAATCGCTTGGGGAGGTTAAAAATTAAAGGAGGGTGCTCGGGCATTTCCCAGATCGACCGGCGTCTTGCGTCGAATTGCGACCAGCACGGAACTTGGCACACGATTGCACAACGATGGTTTTCGACGGATAAGATGATCGACAAACATTCTTCATTCTAGGATGGGCGTCTATCGGCGTTTGTCCTTCAGCAGGCAAGAAAAGAATAACCTCACCGTAGTTATTTTTTGAGGTATTTGATAAGAATTTCGCCAAAGTACACGTTTCCGCACCTAGCGCACTCCAGAAAGAGAGGAACGCCACGCCAAACCCTTACCTTTTTTTCCTTTATTGTTATTTACCCCTCGATCCATATAGGCGGCGGGGAACGAGGATGGGCTGGCAGTGGTACAGATAACTCTCTCTCCTGCCAGTAAAACTGAACATTAACTTAAATATTAACTTAAATGCTAAAAACAAAAGAAGACAGGGAGACATATGTACTATGAATTTAAAATAAATGAAAACGTGGCATGAATGGGAGGAATATATACATAATATAAAGCTGTCCTCATAAATATTTTAGGAATCGTGATAATAAGGGGGACATACAGCACAGTTAAAACAGATGAGAAACACTTCTAAAGACACTGAACACGACAGAAGATACACTGAGCATTGAAAACATAGCAATAAGCACTTTCACTGTAGCTGGAAAAGAGGACGGTGGATTGTAGATGAAAAGAAGATTGAGTATTGAGGAAGATAGAGGAGTGATGGTGATGAGGACGGTGAACTAGGAGGAGGTGGTGACAAGATAGGGGTGGCTGTGGGTGAGTAGTAGAGAGGGGCAACCGGTACTGGGAGGTGTGGATTGGAGAGTAGAAGGGGGAGGGATTGCAGGGAAGGATAATAGGATGATGTGAGGTAGGGGGACAGAGTGAAGAGAAAGCCCTTGGGGGTGGGGTGTATGGGGTAGCATGGGTTTAGAGTTGGTAGCACAGGTATATGTTGGGGCAGGGAGAGAATTGCTTTCAGAGACTTTGTGGAGGGCGTGTTCGTGAAGAGTTGATGTGATGTGTAGGCAGAGGTGAGGCAGTGCACTAGAATAAGAAGAGGGGACTGAGTAGGATTGTTGAAATTCAGTTTAAAGATTGTGTAGGTTATTCAGAGTTGTTCACTATCAGTGAGGCCAGGGGAGCGGGAAGTTGATGATTTGGTAAAGGAGCCCTATGGGGGAAGGTGAGTGGAGGCGAAAAGCGAGGCAGAGAGCATTGTGTTCGATGATCTGAAAAGAGGAGTAGAACTTAGGATTAGTGGACATGTGTGCAATGTATTCACAGTAAACGATGAGACGTATCAAGGATTTGTAGATGTGAAGGACAATGTAGAGGTGTAGTCAGCATGTTCGGCCGGTTAGTGGTTTTAGACTATTGTGGCCTTTCTGCTGGATGGTTACTAGGTGAGGTTTCCACGTTAGTTGTCAGTTGGAGGTTAGTACAAGGTGTTTTAGTGAGTTAAGTTAGTTGGATGGGACATCTGTAAATGGTGAGGTAGAAGTCACAGAGATAGAAGGTTTGGGTAGTGCAACGTGTAATTATAAACTATATTTTTGAAGGGTTAATCTTAAAGACACATTGGCTACTACAGGAAATAAACCTTTGCTCAGTCCACTCTCGCCACATATATGAATAATCATGAAATGACAAGGACAACACAAACACCCAGTCATCTCGAAACAGGTGAAAAATCCCTGACCCCACCGGGAATCGAAGCCAGGACCCCATGCTCGGGAAGCGAGAACGGGACCGCGGGACACGAGCTGTGGACAGTGAATTTGGAGGGATCGTTAGGATATGCGGAGCGTAGGATGGAGGACAATGAAAGTGGTGTTATCAGCATACTGAAGGAGGTGGCTGGGACAGGTTGTACGAGGCTTTCGGGAGTCTATAAGAGGTAAAGGAGAGGGGTGAAAATTTAACACTAAGGCACGCCTACAGGGGGATAGAAGGTACGGGAACTGAAGTTCCAGCAAAGCTTTTGAAATATATCTATTGTTTAAAAATTTACATCATATACGTGATGCTTTTAAACGAAACGTAAACGAATCGATTCCAGTTACGAAGTTGGAAACCGTTCAAATGTGTAGGAATGCATGCTACTTGTAGTACTTAATCGGCTGTGTTGGGAAGGATGTTTTGGTCGCGACTGCTACGGTCGCAGGTTCGAATCCTGCCTCGGGCATGGATGTGTGTGTTGTCCTTAGGTTGGTTAGGTTTAAGTAGTTCTAAGTTCTAGGGGACTGATGACCACAGATGTTAAGTCCCATAGTGCTCAGAGCCATTTGAACCGTTTGATGTTTTGGTGGCGGAACATTCAAGTGATGTTTTCAAATTAATAGCCATTTTCCTTAACGCAGAATTCGGTGCGATTACTAAACGATATCCGGACGAGATGCATAGTTGCTGGCGTCACGTAGCGACATGTTTCCTCGATGCGTTGTTTGAGATCATCTGAGGTTAAGAGGCTGGCAGAACTAATACGACTGTTTTCGTACACCCACAAAAATAGGTCTGCTTCTGTTAAATCGAACGACAGTGCGGAGCTCTCCTGAAGACCACGGCATCCTAAACATCTTTCAGGCAATCTGCCGTTTATTTCCGGTGCAACATCAAGAATATAATAATCTGGGAGACCATAGTGCTGCATCCAAGTATGACCTCTATAGTTTAGACTGACGGTTTCAAAGAACCTAAACTCTGATGATAAAAGCTCGATGCTGATATCATCTCCAAGGTTTCCACACAGGCTTCTACAACGATCGACAAAGATACCCGCCCACGAGTTTCTGTAGCCCTGTAACGTATATTACGATGGTTAAGTCAACCGCAATTCCTGAACATGAACTCGTAGGAGCACTATTCGCGGGCCATTCGCAGAAGCCAACAGATTGAAAACGTTTCCATGCAGTACCTGTGTACATGTGGTGCAAGTGAGACTTAACGGAAATGTACTATGTGCTGCACAGGTGTAAGTTTGATTCCAGTGATGCAGCAGCTTATCGTAACTTGACATGAGAATAAGGATACGTTCTACATACCAACCGAAAGATACTTTAAACAAAGCGCGAAGATGGTAGTCATTCCACGACACCAGCAACACAAGAGCACATTTGCATGTCGTTTAGAAGGAGCAAGTGTTGTGCATTCTGGAAAATGGGTACTCGTTTTAATTGAACATTCTTCTGAGTCTTCTGAGCACGACCAGTCTTGCACACCTTCTTGAATCCACTCCGAAATATTTCAACGGTTTCTACCTCCGAAACTAAAATCGATAGGAATTTGATGAAAATTTATTAGTTCAGATTTCACCTAAATTCAACAGTAACATTATATTAACGTACCTTACTTTTACCATGAAAACATTTATTACATAAACTTATTATTTCCTATCTGACAGAGAGAAGCACTTTACCTCAAGCACCATGCATATTTCGATAGCTGTGGATTAAAGAAAGGGTAATGCACCAGAGACAGTTCTGACGTTGCGGTTGACTATGGAAGGATTACTGGAGGAAAGTTAAATCAAGTTCTAAGGGTTTTGTAGGCCTGGAAAAAGCATTCAGCGGTATTAATTGGTGCAATATATATGAAATTATGGGAGAAATACGGGAGTACTTTAGGGGAGGACTGGTGGTATACAACAAATACAAAAACAAGGAGGGAACAGTAGTATTGCCAACGAAACAAAGAAGTGCTCGGATTGAAAAGGGTGTAAGACATAGATGCAGTCTTTCACTCTTACTATTCAGTATATACATCGAAGAAGCTATTTGTATTCGAATTCGAAGTGAAAACATGTCAATGATAAGATTCGCTGATGGCATAGCTATTCTGAGTGAATGTGAAGAGGAATTACAATATCTCTTGAATGGACTCTACAGTGTAGTGAGTAAAGAAAAGGGATTGAGTGTAAAACAAATGAAGAAAAAAGTACTGAAAAGTAGCAGAATTGCGGATAGCGAGAAACGTAATACCAGAGTTGGTGAGCATCAAGCAGATGAAGTTCGACCCATGATGAACAGAGCAAGGTGCACATAAAAAGCAGAGTAGCACTGACAAAAAAGCATTCCTAGAGAAGAAGAGTCTACTAGCGTCAAATATAGGCATTAGTTCGAGAAAGAGATTTCTGAGAATGTACATCTGGAACAAACCATTGTATATTAGTGGAATATGGACTGCGGGAAAACCAGAAAAAAGGGGAATCGAAGCGTTATCGACGCGGTACTACGGAAGAATGTTGAAAATAAATTGACTGATATGGTAAGAAGAGGTTCTCCTCAGAATCGTCGAGGATAGGTATGCATGGGAAACACTGATAACATGAGGGCAGGACGATAGGATATCTGTTAAGACATCAGAGAATAACATCCACTGTACGGCATGGAGCTGCAGCGGGTAAAAAATGCAGATGAACACGGAGATTCGAATACATCAAGGGCACACTGAAGCTGACCCCTTACCCGTGGTCGACTGTGAGGTCAGCTCGTCGAGTGGCAGAACGCAAAATATTTCCCAGGGACGGCAGTAAGGCCCCCCGGTTAGTCTGACAAACAGGAGGCCCAAAATTTCATCAAAATGAAATATTTGTTGGTACAGGTAGATCAGTTTAGGAATTATTAATACTTTTAATTAAAGGTAGTGTTAAAGGTAGGAGTTTATTCATTACTACAATAATCTTGCTTTACGAATAGGTTCTAGCTGCTGTCTGTGGCTGACACTGTCGCGCAGCCAGATGCAATACCCTGTCCTGTTTCAGCGGAAACCTCTCAACTTGCAAGATCTGAGCAATCACAGAGTGTGGGATTATTGATAGGTGGGAGCTCCAGCGTTAGATTCGTTATGGGACTCCTTAAGGTCATGGCTGTTTAGGAGGGAAGAAATGTACGTGCACTCCGTGTGCATAGCAGGTGGAGTCATTCCAGACGTCGAACGAGTCCTTCCGGATGCCATGAGGAACACAGGGTGCAGGCAACTGCAGGTGTTGGCTCACGTCGCTACCTATCACAAGAGATTATTTCTGGTTTTGGGCGGCTAACAGAAGTGGTAAAATCCTATAGTCTTACTTGCGAGATGAAAGCTGAGATCGCCGTTTGCAGCATGAGTCAAGACCGGTTGTGGACCTTTGGCAAGGAATCGAGTGGATGGTCTCAATCAGTGGTTCATACGGTTCTGGGACCGTGTAGGCTGCAGATTCCTCGACTTGGGCCATAAGGTGTTTGGATTTAGGGTTCCGATGAACAGGTCAGGAGCCCACTACAAGCTCCACTACAAGCATCAGGGGACTACACGGGTAACAGGGGCTATGTGCGTGGACTGGGTGGCTTTTTAGCTTAGAGGGTCACGGGAATTCAGTAAAAGGGGTTCAATGTGAAAGCGTGCAGGCCGCACACAGAAATAACTTAGATACAGAAACCATCGGTGTAACAGTTGCAAATTGTCACAGTTGTGTTGGGAAAGTACCAGAGCTCCAAACGCTAATAAAAATCGTTATAGGCACTGAAAGCTGACTTAATTTGGGGATAAATTCATCTGAAATTTTGGCGAAGAACCTAACGATGTTCCGAAAGGATAGTCTAAACCCAGTTGGCGGTTGCCTCTTTGTTGCTGTTAGAAGTAGTTTATCTTGCCACGAAATTGAAGTAGGTAGTTCTTGTGAGCTGGTATCGGCAGAGGTCATTTTTGGAAACCGGAATAAAATAAGTGCCCGGCAGAGAGTTCATTGGACCACCTTCATAATAATTCTCTATTACTCTGCACTCGACCAGCGCCCGGAAAGAATCAACACCTAAGTTTTTCCATGAGAGCTCTAGCATCCCCTATTTTATTATGATGATCGCCCTACCTCGCCGCAGCGAAAAACGCATTTGCTTTTATTATGTCCACCCCAATTCCTGTATCATGTCATGTCTCTCACGTATTTCGCGACAATACAAAACGTGCTCCCCTTCTTTGAACTTTCTGATGTACTCTGTCAGTCCCATCCGGTAAGGATCCCACACCGCGCACCAGCAGTCTAAAAGATGACGGACAAGTTTAGTATAGGCAATCTCTTTAGTAATCTGTTACTTTTCTAAGTGTCCTGCCAATAAAACGCAGTCTTTTATTTACCTTCCCCATAACACTTTCTGTATGTTCTTTCCAATTTAAGTTGTTTGTAATTATAATCTCTAGGTAGTAAGTTGAACTTTCTGACTTCAGATTTGACTGATTAATCGTATATCCGGAGGTTAACGGATTCCTTTTAGCACTCATGTGGATGACCTCACACTTCGTTATTTAGGGTCAACTGCAGTTTTCGCACCATAAAGATATCTTTTCTAAATCGTTCTGCAATTTATTTTGATCTTCTGATGAACTAACTAGACGATAAACGACAGCATCATCTGTAAACAATCTAAGACAGTTGTTCAGATTGTCTTTCATAACACAACCTTGGAGAACGCAAGAAATCGCATCTTCTTTACACGATCAATTTCTGTCAGTTACTATGAACTGCGACCTCTCTGATAGAAAATCACAAATCCAGTCACATAACTGAGACGATATTCCGGAGGCACGTAATGTCACTACAAGTCGCTTGTGTGGTACAGTATTAAAAACCTCCTGGTAATCTAGAAATATGGAATCAATTAGAAATCACTTTTCAATAGCACTCAGCACTTTGTGTGTGTAAAGAGACAGTTGTTTTTCACAAGAACGATGTTTTCTAAATCCGCGTTTACTGGGTGTCAATAGACAGAGGTAATACATAATGTTCGAACGTAATATAAGTTGCGAAATCATTCTGCATATCGATGATACTGACATGGACCTGTAATTTAGTGAATTTCTTATATTACCTTTCTTCAATACTGGTGTGACCTGCATAATTTTCCAGTCATTGGGTACGAATCTTTCGGCGAGCATGCTGTTGCATATGGTTGTTAAGTACGGAGCTACTGCATCTGAAAGGTACCTAATTCGTTCACAGTCTGAACCGAAAGACTAGCTTTTATTAAGTTATTTATGTTGCTTCACAACTCCGAGGATATCTACTTCTAAGTTACTTAAGTTGGCAGCTGTTGTTTATTGGAACTCTGGAATATATACTTCGTCTTCTGTGGTTCGCTGAGCATCTTTTATTACAGACCATGATGGATCACTAGATGGTGCTGTAAGCGTCATAACGTGGATGGGTTCAGCTACAAATAACAGATGAATCATGATAAAACCACTTGGGTGTCAGTTGTACGTTGAAGGCAAAATCGTTTTTTAACTGTCCAAAATGATCAAATCTGTGTGAATTCCTAAGGGACCAAACTGTTGAGGTCATCGGTCCCTAGACTTACACTTTACTTAAACTAACACAAATTAACTTATGCTAAGAACAACACACACACCCATGCCCGAGGGAGGACTCGCAACTCCGGCGGGAGGCGCCGCGTAATCCGTCACATGGCGCTTCTAAACGCGCGGCCACTGCAAGCGGCGATTTTTAATTGTTCTGAGGCCAAAAACCATATAAAATTCTTAATTAAAATGGGCGTCTGACTGTCGTGATATCGTGCCAAGATACACTCAGTATGCCGTCCAGCGATTAATGCCACAGTTTGAAATAGGGAAACAGCGTGTTCCTCAATAGATAGATAGGAGTTTTTCAAGAGTGCGTTGCATAATGCGTGCGTTCAGTTCAACTACGCTGGTAATCAGAGGGCTAAACACAGCATACTTAAAATAACCCTACAACCGGAAGTCACACGGATTAACATCAGGTGATCTGGAAGCCTGGCTGTAGGAAACATGAAGCTGATAAACCTACACCTCTGCAGCAGTTGCTTCCCTGGCTGTGCAATTTGTGGAAATGTGCTAACTTGCACCAAAATGATCCTACCGGCACACCAATTCTGTTGAGAAGTTGGAATAACGATGGTGCACAAAACACGCTAGTGACGTTTTTAAGTGAAGCTACAGGTAACAGGTCCTGCAGTACACATCTTCAATAAAACATGCGGCCCTATGATAAACGACGGCGTTAATCCACACAAAACACTTACCTTTGCTGAATGAAGCGATACCGGATGATGTGCTATTGGATTTTTCGTCGCCGCAGATCCTGCTGTTCTGTCTACTGACATCTCCTTCGAGATGAAAATGGGCTTCATCTGTCTGTAAACTTCCATGCAAGCAACCTTACCTATAGCAGACTTTTTCCTTACTGAAAAGCCTGCATGGAGCAACTCCTGAATATCCTTTTTTTCGTATAGATGGTAGTTTATTTTGTGTGGATAATAGAACATAATGTATCGTGCTCGCAGTTATGTCCAGCGGTTGGGCAATTCGCCAAGTACTGAATGTTTGCACACATCGCTCGATCCCTCCTTCAATTATGTGGCAACATCTTAAACTGAGATCCGATCAATTGCTTCCCTTCCTCTGCCAAAGTGCACTTCAAAACTCTAGTTTCGTAATCGGTACCTACAGACCCTTAGCAGACACCGGACGAACTCCTTTTTTACATAGTCTTCAGTGTCTGCTACTTCTGAAGAACTACTGGTACCCAATCATCGTTCTTGTAAAAGAGCTGTACCCACAGCTAGCAGTCGTGCATCGAAACAATAATGTCTAGCGTCTCAGACACAAACTGAGGATCAGCCGAGCCTTTTATTTCACTTATTTTGTCGCTAACAGTACCATATAGTGCCAAAGTTTTGCTCATTTCTTTTTGTTTCTATAAGTTTTCCGTCTTATTTAACAATATTCTGTTTAAATATGACTACACTCTGAGCAGTGTTGCCTTTTTTACAGGGTATTAGCCGGCCGAAGTGGCCGTGCGGTTAAAGGCGCTGCAGTCTGGAACCACAAGACCGCTACGGTCGCAGGTTCGAATCCTGCCTCGGGCGTGGATGTTTGTGATGTCCTTAGGTTAGTTAGGTTTAACTAGTTCTAAGTTCTAGGGGACTAATGACCTCAGCAATTGAGTCCCATAGTGCTCAGAGCCATTTGAACCATTTACAGGGTATTGTAACTGGAACTTTAACTGTAATCACCCTGAGTGTAAGCGGAATATTTAGCTTGGTATGAACTATAGGCATTCAATACTAAGCAACACAGTTTTTTTCTATGACAGTTTCGGTTGAGAAAAGATGGAATTTGTTTAGAGAGATTGTGGAATATTTCCGCTTCTTAATTCCGACGGTTGGCGGCGTTATACGTTGCCTGCAAAGTGGCGTTGTAACGAAAGTATGTTCCAAGCACACACCTGTAATAGAGTACCTTTTTGCGGAGAACGACAGCATCGCATTAACTCGTAGGCGCTTGCAGAATGTCTACTGAGTCCTGGCAGTGAATAAAATTACAGTGAGTCGTTTGGCGAGACATCTATCACAGTCGCGGCAAGGTGGCGGAAACCAGACCATCTACTGCCTGCTGGCCGGCCACGCACGGCTGTGAAACTGAAGATACAACTTCAGCGTGTTCGTCACCACAAAAATGCAAACGAACTTCTTCTTCCCTATGATCATGCAAGGCCTCACACAAGTCTGCGCACCAGAGAGGACCTCAGAGCATTCCATTAAGCTCATCTTCCTCATCCACCAAAGACTTCCAACCGTTTGGCTGAATGAACGATGTACTCCGCGGGAAGCAGAACGTGGATGATGGGGACATTATTCGTGCGGCAAGGTCTTGTTTCGACGTCGACCGGCAGCGTGGTATCATTCGGGCATACACGTCCATTCAGTAAGGTGGCGTAAGGACGTCGTGTTGAACTAATACTACTTCGAAAACCAGGGTTTTGTTTCCAAAAGAGTGGGGAACGATGAGGAGTATCGGAATTCTGAATAAAACCAACCAGCATCCGGATAATATATTGTTGCCTTATTTACTGAACGCTCCTCGTACATTAATTAGAAGATTAGTTTTAACGCACACAGCATTCTGACATGTACACCTAATGTCTAAAGCCTAACGCCTGTGCTGACGGCTAATACAAAACGCCTCGAGACAACAGCATTGTATTCTACAGTTTTCCCCCTCCTCGCATCCACCTGGTGTTAAAATACTATCTAATATCCAGTAACATCTAATACTTAACGTTCAGTAGCTGACATACATCTGACATACATGTATGTCAAATTATTTATTTGACCTGACCTGCATTGCTCCACGAATGCCACACTATTCTAAAATAATGCTGACATACATGACGCCTCAAACTTAACGTTTAATGCTTAACTCACAATGCCCTCAGGCAACCCAACATCATAACACTAAGTATTCCCTTCTCCAGTAAGTAATATACATCTGCTGTTGGACTGTTATATTGATATCTAGTAAAGCATAACACCTGATACCGAACACTTAGCGTATATCGCCTCAAACCAATAAAATTCAGTTACAGAAGGAGTGCAGTTTTCCCATCCAGTAACTGACATCCTCTGCATACACTCACTGTCAGCTTTGGAAACTAATACACAGTATTATAACGGTTCATCAGTATTCAATTGAAGTATGTGGACCACGTTTACGATACTTCAATTCCAGAGGGAAGCTTGCAGCGCTAGGTGTTAGGTGTTAAGCAGTAGATATTAGGTGTTAGCCCTAGACCTTAGGCATTGTGCGTTATATGTTATGCATTTTCTGTCAGGCATTCAACACATTCATCAGCCCTGAGGGTTTAGCTCTATAGGTCGTGGCATCACGTTCTTCTGAAGACATTTTTACTATCATAACATCAGTGACCTTGTAGCCTACTGACAGTACTTGCTATCAAGAACTTGAAAGTGTGGTTTCATCAGAATGATGGATAATTTTAAATTTCAGGATGGAGGTGTGCTTCAACAACAGTAAATATGTCGGCCCAAAATTGAGAGCAATACATACGTCAAAAATCGTATTACGTATTTACGGTGACAAATCACAGAACATATATGTTTTGATGATATAAATAGTTTTCCCATTTATCTTACATAATGGACCACGAAACTGTGTGATAGATCGTAGCTAATTTTGGAAGTTCAGTGTAATTACCTCTGTGTCAGTAATGTTAGTTGGTGAGGTATCAAACAAAAAAAAAAAAGTTTTCGTATTTCTATTTTCATTGTGTCATCTGGCATACTGACTGTATTCAGTGCATTTGCATCGTAAACTAAAGCATAAATACAAAATTGAAAATTTCATTCACTGACAATTTGGCCTGTACTTTTCCATAGTAAGTTCAGTGTCAGAAATACGGACAAAAATTCAAATCCATAACTGCCTGTATTATAATAAGTAATACGGAAAATTTACATGCAGGAATATTTAATTTGAAGATTTATTGTGCTTAGAGAATGTGTGAAATTCCGTATAATATAGAATTTTAATATGCTCCAACCATCGTAGAGTTATTGTATTTTACGACAACCAAGCAACCTGAGTGTATTTTTACAAGTTTTACCGACATTTTAAGAACCGGAAAAATGTTCAGTATAAACGATCGTTGATCTTGCAAGTGTAGTATGAATATGAAAGTTTCATGGTAAAAAGTGTTGCTTAGCCTAAGTTTCTTTATCAGTGGTGCTAAAACACAAGCTTCGTGCATTTTAATAAGTAAAACAGATAATTTATCTACTAAAGTATTCAGTTTTCTTACAAACTTAAGTGATACTTACTTTTATTTTCGAGACATCGGGTGTCACAGACCTTACGGCTTTCTGACATCTCTCTCTCTTATGTGCGCGTGTGCTGACTCATTTTAGAATAGTGTGGCATTCGTGGTGCAATGCAGGTCAGGTCAAATAAATAATTTGAATCTTATGACGTTTTGTGCTTAAACTCCACATAGTCCCATCATTGTCAATAAAAATTGTTATGTTGTTGTTGTTGTTGTTGTGGTCTTCGGTCCAGAGACTGTTTTGATGCATGCTGCTCTATTCTGTGTAAGCCTATTCACCTCTAATAACTACTGCAGCCTACATCCTTCGTAACCTGCTTGGTGCGTTCATCTCTTGGTCTCCCTCTATGATTTTAACTTACAAACCCTCCCTCAAATACTAAATTGGTGACCCCTTGATACCTCAGATTATGTCCTACAAATGGATCTCTTCTTGTAGTCAAGTTTTTCCATAATTTTCTCTTTTCCCCAATTCTGTTCAGTACCTGCTCATTAGTTACGTGATCTACCCATCTAATCCTCAGCATTCTTCAGTAGCACCACATTTCGAAAGCTTCTGTTCTCTTCTTGGCTAAATTAACTATCGTCCATATTTCACTTCCATACAAGGCTGCACTCCATACAAATACTTTCAGAAAAGACTTCTTGACACTTGAATCTAAACTCGCTGTCAACAAATTTCTCTTCTTCAGAAACGCATTCCTTGCCACTGCCAGTCTACAATTTGTTTCCTCTCTAATTCGACCATCATCAATTATCTTTCTCCCCAAATAGCAGAGCTCATCTACTACTCTAAGTGTCTCAATTCCTACTCTTACTCCCTCAGCATCATCTGATTTAATTCGACTACATTCCATTATCATCGTTTTGCTTTC
Organism: Schistocerca serialis cubense; assembly: GCF_023864345.2. NCBI lineage: Eukaryota > Metazoa > Arthropoda > Insecta > Orthoptera > Acrididae > Schistocerca > Schistocerca serialis. Next base: position 232,319,455 of record NC_064645.1, read on the forward strand.
GTTGGTGTTCATCTTATATCCTCCTTTCAAGACGCTGTCTATTTGGTTCAACTGCTCTTCCAGGTCCCTGTGTCTAACAGAATTTCAATGTCATCGACAGATATTAAAGATTTTATTTCTTCTCAATGGAGCTTAGTACCTACTCCAAAGTTTTCTTTACTGCTTGTTCAATATACAGACAGAGTAACATCAGAGATAGGCTACAACATTGTCCCATTCCCTTCTCAACAACAGCTTTCATTTCATGCCCCTCAACTCTAATAACTGGCATTTGGTTCTGTACAAATAAATAGCCTTTCGCTCTAAGTATTTGACCCCTCCGTGCTTCAGACTTTGACAGAGAGTATTCCAGTCAACATTGTCAAAAACTTTCCCTAAGTCTAAACGTGCCAGAAACGTAGGTTTGCCTTTCTTGTTATATATTATATTTTTCTAGTGATACATGAATTACTCGCTCCCCTCCTGCCACACATATCACACACAACACAATCGTGTTTCACAGACAAATAGGTGTCGAAAGTAACTTATTGTCTACTCTGTGATAATCGACATAAACATCACAATTTTGGGATTGACGATGTATTTTGCTGGCATTTTAGAATATTACGATATTGACAAGTATCAACAATGTGGAGAATGGTCAACTGACAGATAGAATTGGGGTTATTGCTTTGACTGAACAGTCAAGTCTTAGGCACCACTAATTCGTTTATTTGGGTATGTATAAATTAAAATTTCCGTATTCTATGTAAAAACTGCAATTTTTTGCATTCCAGACTTATTTTTGGACACATTTTAGACTTGTAAAGAAAATTATGATGTTTGGAATCATCGCATCCGTGTAGAACAATTAGATTAAGTCTGTGTTTTGTCTTAAACCACGAGCGGCTTTTGGATGTAACTATGAACATTCTTACCAGAACAGATGTCTGTTGGTGACATGGAGAGCAACAAAGACTGAACAACTAAAGCTTTTAACTGTGCAGTCGTTAGTTGATGCCAGCATGCATATAAAACAGTTACTAATTTGGTTTCGCTTCTTATGGTTTTGCAGAACAGCGTTTAACGTCAGACTCTTGTCTGACAGCTTTGAATTACTAATTCCGTATTTCTCTTTTATGAGTAAACATTGATTTTCAATTATTTGTTATTGTATTCTATGGTCTTTTACTCCTCCGTTAATGTTGCCACAAATCGTATCCACTCGTTCGCGCCACTTTTATGCGCGCCACCCTGTACTAAGCAAATAAATAAAGAACTTTCTTTAACAATACAATTTCAAATAATGATATAATACAGAATTTTTATATTTATTATTTGTAATTAGTGAATAAAATTGAAAATGGTAGCCGTTTTTCATAACACCAATCAGAGAAAAATGAATTAACCATGCATAAGTGCGGTTAAGAGGGGGGCGTGGGGGCAGTTATGTCGTGCATCGCAGAAATTCTTCAGCAAAAATAAATATCAAATCATGAAGCAATAAAAATATCTCTAAGAACGTATTAAATTAAAACTTCGTGGATGAATATATTAAATTAATGATGTTTGGTTCTATGAATCTACAAATAGCTAACAGCAAAGTGGAAATACTTCAATGGTATTATCCTTATAAGCAAATTTCCTACATTTTAAGCATCTTTTTCGAGAAGTTTTATTTCTTGCCCTAGCATGAATTCCATATTTTCTCGCATTTACTGTTTGTGAAGCAGGAGGAGGTGTTTCAAGTTCGACAAGACCAAAACGTTTCTTTGCACGGAGTCTACTTTTTGATGAAATCGAGGAATACGTGACCTCCTTTCGATCAGTGGTTTCACCACCTCAAAACATATTATTTCCAAAAAACATTTCCTTTAATTTTTTTTTATCCAAATTATTTGATTTAAATACACGCATTGCGTTAATTTCGGAAATGTATGACAAGTAGTATAAAAATAACCGGTGGCCAGTGAAATGTGGTGCATGATACCTTGTATTTCTGTATCATATGTTGAAGCAAAATGACACCAATCTTTGTTTTGCTATAAAAAGTGATTATTTCGATTTCTGTTCCTCTCTTGAGCCTCTATCAATGACATTGTCGTGGTGAATATTTGAAATTAGTTGTGCAGCCTTTTTTATTTTTGGACAGTATAACCCAAGATTGTATCTTTCTTGAAAACCGAATACAGAGCTCTTAGCTTCAGTTTTTGTGTTTAGTTGAAATACTTTTTCCAATTTCGGCTATATTTCTCCGTAGATTGCTGACATATGTGAGAGTCTTTACAATCAATTACTTTACAGGGCATTAACCAGAGAACTTACTATCGGCAATTGTATTTTCTTCCTTTCCTAAATGAGGAACAACTTCTGCTGAACTGCTTAACTGTTAAGGCCCTGGTGGCTGAATTCCAGCATAATTTTCTAAATACAATGCATAGCCAGTTTTACCACATACTGCAAACATTTTAATACAATAGTTAGATGGCTTACCAGGTATATACTGCTTCAACAAGCAGTGCTCCCTGAAAGCTAATAGCTGCTCAGCAGTGGTTACACATTCCCTGGTGACAATTATTTGGAAGTTCGATATAAATATTTAAAATTTTTCTAGTTTGAACCAACTAGTCTCTTTCCTTCTCCTCCATTCTGTTGGAGATGCCATCAAATGTTGAATATTGTTGAAGGAACCGAAGTCTTATAGTTCTATGAATGATTCTTCGAGACTGTCCCCAATCTGATGCAAATGTTTTCTTGAACTATGGATGCTTTCTATAATAAATAAGATTCCTGTAAATTCCCTAATTTCTGGCGAAGAGTTCTCGGGCTTCCAGCCGGGTGGCGGTGTCTTCAAACAGCGACGTTTCGACGAGTGACATACTCATCATCTTCTGGCGAAGATGATGAGTATGTCACTCGTCGAAACGTCGCTGTTTGAAGACACCGCCACCCGGCTGGAAGCCCGAGAACTCTTCGCCAGCTGTATACGCCGGGAAAGCATACACTCACATCCCTAATTTCTATTTGCCCTGAATTTCACTTTTCGCATCCCTAGCATTCAGTTTAGAGTCTGATAAAATTTTTTCAATATTATGGACACAGATTTTCAGACTATCAATGTGGGGATATTTTCTCCATTTTATTAGGTTTTTAGGAAAATAAAATTTACTTCAATCACTATCATTTTAATCATCACTTTCATTATCACTTGAAATTTCTGGCAGTTCATTACGATTGATTTCCTGTTCTGTTTCTGCGTTGTGTTCAATTATCTCATAAACGTTCAACTGTGACTCATCTTCATCATCGGTGTAATCAAACGCTTTAGGATGGTCGTCATCGTTAGTGTCACATTCGTTCAGCCACTGCAGACGATATTCTGGTCGTTAGTATGTTGCACCTGCTACTTTTTGGATTGTGACATGTCTCCCTGGAAACAAAAAATGCTCCATATTTAGAAAACAAAAGACTAGTGGAACAACAAAACAAGTAAATAAATGCGATGATAAATGCTTAGGTTACTGACAGAGAATTCTTTAGTGTATACTAGAGATGAACCAAACAGAAATATATCCCAAAATGTCTAAAACAATAATACGTGGTAATCTTGAAAAATAGAAGAAGATGCATTATCGAAAATCGTTACACAGTGAGATGCGGAGACTGCATTTGAGCAATTTTGTTTTGAAATGGCGCAAGTTAACTCACTGAGAGGCAGACCCACATTGGCTTGAGCCTCGCCTTTCTACGGGATGCTACTAGGTCCGAGACATGTAATGCCTTTTTTTTTTGAGGAGGGGAGGGGGGCGTGAAGGCAGTCATTACCGTTCATGTGGGCTACACTTGTAGTTCATATGACTAATGGACGGGTAAGATATATAATATTATGTCTGGACATTAGTGTCGGAAGGAAACTAATGCTGGTAATAATAGCATTTGCCTTTTTTCCTGTTTGGTAAATCGATGGATTGCTTAGAACTCATTTATGCAAAGATGACATTACGGACGGTTGCCCTGCACCTTTGAAAATTACATTGTACGGGAAAAAAATTATTTACTATGAAAATGCACATTTAAATTACTAAAACGTTGAAATGAGAGCACATGTAAGCACAGTGTGTCCTATAATACATGTGTGTGTGTGTCTATAATTTTATAATAAAGTACTCTTACCATTATCATTACAATGAACAATACTAACAGCAAGATGAACTCTAATAAAGAGCACAGATTCAAATCCAACTACAAGCCGATTCAGTGAACAAAGCAAGAGCGATGCAAACTAGATCACTGAATCAGCGGAAAACACAAAGAGCCAGGTGACACCTGAGTCGCCTTGTGGTAAGCTCTGCATGGAGTTGGGAGCAGCAAGCAGCTGTGGGAAACCGAATCAGAGAGTGAGACAAGTATTCAGTGCTTCATGAGTTATCCACAATCCGTTATGTGGTGAGTCAGGAGCAGTAAGGCAGCCAGTGTGTTCTGCCAACGTCTTCCGCCTCATAGAGCATTGTCTCTCACAATGAAGCATTTAGTGGGTTGACACACCAGCTGATTGGAAGCTCTCTTTTAAAGTCAGTAGCGGAAATACAGTAATGCGTTAATGGACTGTATTAGAGGAGTGACTTTTGGTTCAAATAGCTCTGAGCTCTATGGGAGTTACCATATGAGGTCATCAGTCCCCTAGAACTTAGAATTACTTAAACCTAACTAACCTAAGGACATCACACACATCAATGCCCGAGACAGGATTCGAGCCTGACACCGAAACGGTCGCGCGGTTCCAGACTAAAGAGCCTAGAACCGCTCGGCCACACGGCCGGCGAGTGAGTATTCTTGCTATTTTTTTTCATGGCTGCCAAAAGCCGTTCACAAACAGCAAGATATATAAACACAAATACACTCCTGGAAATGGAAAAAAGAACACATTGACACCGGTGTGTCAGACCCACCATACTTGCTCCGGACACTGCGGGAGGGCTGTACAAGCAATGATCACACGCACGGCACAGCGGACACACCAGGAACCGCGGTGTTGGCCGTCGAATGGCGCTAGCTGCGCAGCATTTGTGCACCGCCGCCGTCAGTGCCAGCCAGTTTGCCGTGGCATACGGAGCTCCATCGCAGTCTTTAACACTGGTAGCATGCCGCGACAGCGTGGACGTGAACCGTATGTGCAGTTAACGGACTTTGAGCGAGGGCGTATAGTGGGCATGCGGGAGGCCGGGTGGACGTACCGCCGAATTGCTCAACACGTGGGGCGTGAGGTCTCCACAGTACATCGATGTTGTCGCCAGTGGTCGGCGGAAGGTGCACGTGCCCGTCGACCTGGGACCGGACCGCAGCGACGCACGGATGCACGCCAAGACCGTAGGATCCTACGCAGTGCCGTAGGGGACCGCACCGTCACTTCCCAGCAAATTAGGGACACTGTTGCTCCTGGGGTATCGGCGAGGACCATTCGCAACCGTCTCCATGAAGCTGGGCTACGGTCCCGCACACCGTTAGGCCGTCTTCCGCTCACGCCCCAACATCGTGCAGCCCGCCTCCAGTGGTGTCGCGACAGGCGTGAATGGAGGGACGAATGGAGACGTGTCGTCTTCAGCGATGAGAGTCGCTTCTGCCTTGGTGCCAATGATGGTCGTATGCGTGTTTGGCGCCGTGCAGGTGAGCGCCACAATCAGGACTGCATACGACCGAGGCACACAGGGCCAACACCCGGCATCATGGTGTGGGGAGCGATCTCCTACACTGGCCGTACACCACTGGTAATCGTCGAGGGGACACTGAATAGTGCACGGTACATCCAAACCGTCATCGAACCCATCGTTCTACCATTCCTAGACCGGCAAGGGAACTTGCTGTTCCAACAGGACAATGCACGTCCGCATGTATCCCGTGCCACCCAACGTGCTCTAGAAGGTGTAAGTCAACTACCCTGGCCAGCAAGATCTCCGGATCTGTCCCCCATTGAGCATGTTTGGGACTGGATGAAGCGTCGTCTCACGCGGTCTGCACGTCCAGCACGAACGCTGGTCCAACTGAGGCGCCAGGTGGAAATGGCATGGCAAGACGTTCCACAGGACTACATCTAGCATCTCTACGATCGTCTCCATGGGAGAATAGCAGCCTGCATTGCTGCGAAAGGTGGATATACACTGTACTAGTGCCGACATTGTGCATGCTCTGTTGCCTGTGTCTATGTGCCTGTGGTTCTGTCAGTGTGATCGTGTGATGTATCTGACCCCAGGAATGTGCCAATAAAGATTCCCCTTCCTGGGACAATGAATTCACGGTGTTCTTATTTCAATTTCCAGGAGTGTATAACATGTTATATATATCACATGCTTTTGGCAGCATATTCATTGTCACGGTGACTAATTGAGCATGCTGACTGGGGCACTGTTGAAGCATCCTGAAGCAGAATCTTCATTCAGCACTATAATGCCACTGAAGAGGCTTTTCAGGTCCAAATAACTACCGCTCCTTTTTGTCAAGTCATGGGACGCACAGTCTGTGAAAAGTTCCAGCTCGTTCACTCTGTTCAGAAGTGGATCACCAACTCAAGTGCAGTCGCTCTGTCAAGTGTAAAATCGTTTTCCAAATTACTTATCCCACTGTTTACCTGAGGCAGAACATTAGAACTAGTCCAGTATTTACCTCAGTGTATTTATAAAACCACAAAAAGGATTTCTGTTTGACACACGGGTTCCTATCGTCCTTCCAAGACGTGGAATCGATCTGGACCCTGTGCACTTCCTTGTGTCTCTGAAACGAGCTACTTAACCGGGTCAGCTGTATGACTCGATTACCATTTTTATGTATTACTGAAAAATCCATTCTCTGAAAATCGACTCTGAATCTCTACACACTGTCGTCTATATGACATTGATTGTTGAGGGTTGCCTCTCGCAATCAGTGTCGTATGTAGCACTCTGTCTGGTGTACAGAAGTCGCCTGCGTTGCTATGTAACGCTCATACGCAAATAGTTTATTATAGAAATGGGTAATACAGGGCCTTCTTGCATCTTACTAGATAATTAACATATCTGTATATGAAGCGTACAGTATTAAGAAGCGCCTTTGGCTAACACTTCAAATTAGTTATTACACATATTAAAAAAAGTTTTGCATCTCCTCGGCTCCGACGGTTGCGGAACCTGTAAAGAAAACTGGAATAGAGATCAACATAAACATCATTTCCGTTCTTTTTATTGCTCGTGAAAACCATACATTGCATGTTACACCTGCATATACCGAGATCTGCAGAGGTGGTAGTCCAGATTGCTGTATACACCGGTACCTCTAACACCCAATAGCTCACCCTCTTGCACTGATGCATGCCTGTATTCGTCGCGGCATACTATCCACAAGTTCAGAAAGGTACTGTTGGTCCAGGTTGTTCCACTCCTCAACGGCGATTCTGTGTAGATCCCTCAGAGTGGTTGATGGGTCCGTCGTCCATAAACAGCCATTTATGGCAGTGGTCCTTCTGATCCTCCTGCCATTGATTTTTGCTGATTCTACCGCCTTTAGTGGCATTTTCACGCCCCGAGAACAAGAGAGTGCCCTGAACCTCTGCCCGCTCCTCTGCCTCCTTTTACCTATGCCTATCCCTGGAATGTTCGATGGGGGTGCATGTCTGGCGAACATGCTGGCCACTCTACTCGAGCGATATCGTTATCCTGAAGGCAGTCTTTCACAAGACGAGCACGATGGGGGCGCGAACTGTCGTCCATGAAAACGAAAGCCTCGTCAATATGCTGCCGATATGGTTGCACTGTCGGTCGGAGGATGGTATTCACTTGTCTTTCGATGACTACGAGTGGCGTAAGTTGGCCCCACATAATGCCACCCCAAAACAGCAGGAAACCTCCACCTTGCTGCACTCGCTGGACAGTGTGTCTAAGGCATTCAGCCCGGCCAGGTTGCCTCCAAACACGACGATTGTCCGATTGAAGGGATATGCGGCACTCATCGATGAAGAGAACGTGATGCCAATCCTGCATTCCATTCGGCATACTGTTTGGCCCATCTGCACCGCGCTGCATGGTGTCGTGGTTGCAAAGATGGACCTCACCGTGGACGTCGGGAGCGAAGTGGCGCATCATGCAGCCTATTACGCACAGTATGAGTCGTAGCACGACATCCAGTGGCTGCACGAAAAGCATTATTCAACATGGTGGCGTTGCTGTTAGGGTTTCTCCGAGTCATAATCAGGAGGTGGTGGTCATCCACTGCAATGTTAGCCCTTGGGTGGCCTGAACGAGGCATGTCATCGATAGCTCCTGCCTCTCTGTACCTCCTCCCCGTCGAAAAACATCGCCTTGTTTCACTCCGAGACGCCTGGACACTTCCCTATTTGAGAGCCCTTCCTGGCACAAAGTAACAATGCGGACGCAATAGAACCGCAGTACTGACCGTCTAGGCATGGTTGAACTCCAGACGACACGAGCCATGTACCTCCTCCCTGGTGGAGTGACTTGAACTGATCGGCTGTCGGATCCCCTCCGTCTAATAGACGCTGCTCGTGCATCTCTCAAGAGTCAAAGGGACTCTGTCTGTGATACAGTATTCACAGTCGACGTCTATCTTCAGGAGTTCTCGGAATCGGGGTGATACAAAACGTTTTTTGATGTGTGTAGATTGCCGTGCTTCTGGCAGCCATCATTATGGGCTGTCGGATTTTAACATGAGGTACCAATTACTTCACACGTGGTGTAAGGGTAGCTTGATTGACTAATAATCAAAACTTCCTCAGTCCCAGCTCAGAACCTCACCACTGCTTTATTTTTGAATAAAAATCATTAGCAATGGTGACTGAGGATTTCCAGCATGTGAAGTCAACCTTATTCTGCCAATAGCCTTGTCAAAGAAGGCAGAGGGGCTGGCAGAGGTTCAGGGCACTCTCTTGTTCTCGGGGCGTGAAACTGCCCCTAAGGGTGGTAGAATCAGCAATGATCAAAGGCAGAGGATCAGAAGGACCACTGCAATTAATGACACGTAATGAGTATCCGCGGAACATGTTGCCTGTAACTGAAAATGGGTCATGATTATGTCTCCGTTGGCGAAAGATTCCGCATTATTCAGATCTCCGGGAAGGGACTACAGACTGCGAAGGGGTGTCTACGTTCTGCGACTCATGGCGCGAAATGTCAGAAGTTTGAACCTGGCAGAGAAGCTAGAAAACCAGAAATGCTAAGGCTCAATCTAGACACAACGGGGGTCAGTGCAGTGAAATGGGAAGAATGATTTTTATGAAGATGAATATAGGGTAATATATAATCAGCAATAAACGGTATAATTGGAGTAAGATTCGTTACGATTAGTGATGTGGGGCACAGGGCGAGTTGCCGTGAATTGTTCTTATCAGAGCCGAAAGAAAACCAACGCCGACAACTATAGTACATGTAAAGATGCTGCGTTGCAAACATAAGATGAAAAGATAGTGAAGGTATGTGATAATACTGAACAGAATCAGAATGCTCTATCAAAGGAAAGAGTAGACGAACAGGTTATGGAAAAATATAGTCCTGGTAGTAGGAATGGGAGATGAGAAAGACTAATTGAGTTCTGCAACACCTCTTAGATGGTAATTGCGAATACTCAGTTCAAGAATCATAAAAGTTGGAAGTAGACTTGGAAAGAGATGGGAGATATGGGAAGATTTCACTATTACACCATAGTTAGGCAGAGATTGCGAAATAAGATATTGGATTGTAAGCAGTATCCACTAGCAGATAAAGACTCAGATCATAATTCAGTAATAATGAAGAGTGGGCTGAAGTTTAAGAGTTGAGTCAAGAAGAATCAAAGCGCAAATAGCTGGCCGTCGGAAATACTAAGGAAGGATGTTCTCAGAGCTACAGATACTACGATAGTAAAATAACTTAAAAGGCAGCCCAGTTGAAGGAGAACTGACATCTCTATATATAGGAATCACGAAAGTTGGAAAGATAATCATAGATAAAGGGTATGTAACGCTGAGAAAACCATGGGTAGTAGAAAAAATATTTCAGTTGATCGAAGAAGAAAAGGAAGGACAAAAAGTTTCGGGAAAATTCAGGAATACAGAAATATAAATCATATAGGAATGAAACAAAGAGAAATGAAATAAATATGAAGCGCAGGAAAGATAACTCGAAATGGCCACGTGAAAGATGAAAGAATTCGAAGTAGAAATGATTGTGGGAAGGACTTACTTAGCATGCAGAAAGGTTAAAAGAAACTTCGGTGAAATTTAAAGCAACGGTGGTAACTATGAGAGTGCCTGACGAATTGATAGGAGGAACAGAAGTCGATAGGGAAGTGAGAGTTATTGCAGTGTTAGATACAGAATTTAAAAGACCTTTGGAAAGTTTAAGATCAAATTATGTATAAGGGATGTATAATACTCCGTCAGAATTTTCAAAATAATATTTCTGGATGGGGGGGAATGGCAGCAAAACGAGATTCCGGCGATGAACAATCAAACTTGTGTGAAAAAGTTATGCACACAATGCGGAAGATTGCAAGATCCGACAAGTGCACAATGATCTTAGCAACTCGTGCATCGAAGTTTTTCACAGTCTTAATACACGGAAGAGCGGAATAGAAGAAAACTGTGTATCTGTTAGCTGACAACAATTTTGGGTTCAGAAAATGTAAGGCCACCAGAGAGGCAGTTCTGCCGTTGCAGCTGTTGACAGAAGCAAAACTGATAAAAAAATCAAGACACTTTTGTAGGATTTGTAGACCTGAAAAAAGAGTTCAAGAATGTAAAATGGTGCATTATGTCCGAAATTCTAAGAAAAGTGGGATTCTGATACAGGGAAAGTAGGGAACCGTAACACTGAATGACCAGGAACGAAGGGCGGATTTAAAAGGATGTAAGATGGGGAGGTCCCTACTGTTCAGTCTATACAGCGAAACACCCAGACGGAAATAAAAGAGGGGTTCCAGGGAGGAACTACAATTCATGGGGAAAAGGTATCAATGATAATATTTGCAGCAGATATTGTTTTCCTCAGGAGAGTGGAAGAGAATTCAGTATCTGTTGAATGGGACGAACGGTCTTATGAGTACAGAATTTGGGTTGAGAATAAATCGAAGTAAGACGAAAATAATGAGACATAGCAGAAATGAGAACAGCTAGAAATTTATCTTGTGTTGGTGAGCACAGTGTTGGTGTGGAGCACAGCGTTGTATCATAATGAAACATGCAGTTTAGGAAAACCGAAACAGAAGAGGACGAAGTATTTGAGATGTGGTGCTACAGAAGAATGTTGAAAATTAGGTGGACTGATAAGGTAAGGTACGAGGTGGTTCTCTGCAGAATCGGAGAAGAAGGAAATATAAGGAAGTCATTGGAAAAAGGGGGGACGGGATGAGTGACACCCGTTAAGATACGAGAGGGAGATGTAGGTGATAAAAATTATAGAGGAAGACAGAGTTCAAACTACATCCAGAAAATAAATAAGGGCGTAGGGTGCAAGTACTACTCTGAGATTAAGAGTTCCGCAACGGATAGGAATTCTTCGTGGGCCACATCAAACCAGTCAGAAGACTAATGACTCAAAAGAATGAAAAGAAAAAACCACTGATAGTCATCTATATTCTGATCCGTAGACTGAGACGTGAAATACATTACAACGTACTTTATGAAATCAAACTATACATAAATTCCTTCTCATATATTTAACACATTAGTTTCACTTTACATTATTCGTGTTTTGTTACCCTCTTAGAAAAAAATTCAGCCCTTATCACTACTGGAGGTAAAATGGGCTCTTATTCAAAAGAAAGTAACTTGTTATGCAATTTAGATTTTAGTAAAATTAAATTTTCGGAACATCAGGATGAATTGAAAAATTTTGAATCTTTCTTCATACCCCATCTTTGTGATCCGAAAATGTATGTTCATTTCAACTGTACAGTAGACGGGCAAGAGCAATACAAAAACTTACTTCCAAAACGTGAATAAGCTGAAAAGGTGTAAAATTTCTCTGTCCTATATTTAATCCGTAGTCAGCGCGGAATGACTGAACTTCACTCGTGCTTCAGAAATAATTCACAACGAACACCCGACTGGCTATAGCGTCTGTGTATACTAGCTAAGTAAGAATCACCGATCCGCAAGGCGGAGTGCTGTAATCCTGTTACCGCTGAGCTCTGGAACGATGTTAAAAGTTACCAGACCGCACGTCGCTCGGAGTGGTCAGCTCTCAAAGCTGTCTGCCCGGCCTATGAATGCAGGAGTCTAGAAACCGATAAGAGTTTCATCCACTGATAGCCAAGTCATTTCCTTGCTAACTAAATCATCTTTTCCGATTCTTCTATTCAGTTTTTATACCATGTGTTGAAACAACATCACATTTAATAAGACACCGTCATTCAGTTCTCAGATATGTTGAAAGTTTCAAGTCTCTAGGTCAGGCCTGACAGAGCGTGGCTCGCGACCCATTCCCTCCAGTGTGTGGTTCCCCATCCAACTGGACTCCTGCGGAGACGTCACAGCCACAACACTGCCATATCGAACGACTATCACTCGTTGTGGATCGTGAGCTCTGTAAACCATCTATCTCAGCTCAAGACACAATAGACATACACTGTTGAAACGCTGATCTTTATTTAATTATTTGTCTGAAACTATTAACGAGATATTTAAGAATTTAGGTTAGATTTATTTAACTTGGTCCTGACAACTTCTGAAATTCTATTTCTGTTTGGGTTGCAGCCAAACGAAGTTGATGATGCTACGACTCATTCGACACGGCATTTCGTTGATCAGATTTAATGTACTTCAATGGCGAATACTTTCACAAATGCATGTTAACCAAAAGGAGATTTTATTTTCGGTGCTGTAAAATCGCGTTTTGTGTGACTTGCGTGTATTTACAGGGATAGAAAAATTGTTGACTGCTAAGTGAGAGAAGAAGAATTCAATAATTTTGAAGATCAGATGCACTCGAATTTCAGTATGATTCTCAATGGAATCAATAGTTGCTGCACACAAAAGAGTTCTACATTAGTGAGGGAGGTAGGGACGGGTTATTTGCAAGTGCCGTGTTTCACGATTAAGGTTTATTTTACGATCTAGAAAAAAAAGAAGAAGATATCTCTCTCGCTTAAGATTCGTATGTAGGAAGCAGAGAGCTTCTATGATGTGCTGAACTGGAGAAAACTATTATTCCTACTATGTTTTGACCTTGAAATCGGATGATAAAGACTGCAAGCTCTAGAAAAGGTTGAGAATTATACTCTCAATTCTTACATGCCGCGCAAGTGGCCATTTTCACAAAGTCCAAGCCACCAAGTCATCCAGGAAATAATTCGTTTTCACTTACCTCCTTTTACACCTTTGAGGAACCGATAAACTCTTTCGCCTTCTCTACAATAAAAGGTGCCATAGGACAACAATGATTTGTACACCTATATCTTTTACTTGAATAGTTAGTAATTACTTGAATAGTCAGCTGAAGCTCTATTCAACGCTAAAAAGTAATGGTGCCATAACGTGACAAAACAAGATCAACCTTAACATATCTACTGTCTTTTTACAAAGATCATAGTATTCCATCTGGCAACGACATTATAGATTGCAACGTTTTTAAGTGAGGTCTGATCTCCTGGTACAGAGCTTACGCCATAGCTAAAGAATTTCAGTTTCTAATTACATTTAGAATTTCTGAATAGCATGGATGGATCATTTTGTAACTGCAAACTTATTCTTGAACGTTTTTTGAACACTTGCAAGACTAATTTTCCTTGGATTATCAACCAAAAAAAAAAAAAAAAAAAAAGGAAAGGAAGAAAGAAAAGAAAAGAAAATGATATCTGGCTCTACACATTAGAATCTTCAAAACGACTATTAAACTCATTCTAGTCTTTATCCAGTCTTTATCATTAATTATAGTAGATCATAGAAATTTCACTTTCGTATATTCTTGTTTCAATTCACCGGAATTCGGGAAAAATACATATTTTCCTTGTTCACTTGAAATCCAAACAACATGAAGTTGACGCCGGAATCCGTTAATATCCATAAACTTATCACAATTTGGCTATTTCTTTCCTGGCAAACGTGATCTCAAGTTATATGTGGTAGATAACAAGTAAAATCTGTGATTTAAAACAAGTGAATCAATCAGATAATCTTGACATTCTGTATTATCTGGTTTTACTTCTCCAGTCAAAAACTTAAAAATTTGTATTCTAAGTTAGAAAAGAGTTAAAAACAATCATGCACTCAACCGACAAATTTCAGGTTATGAATTATGTCTCCGTATTCGGCGTCAACTTCTTCCACAAATTGTTTAAATTTTCTGTGAAATAGTGATATATTTCCTCTGCTTATTATATCAGTACTTTTCGTTACGTCTTTCACTGAGGCCAGAAGTCTAACTTTTCCCACACGTTGCTTCCTGATGAATAATGCAAACTGAGCAACGAAACTGTTCTAGCTACCAACCACAGCTTGTGCATCATCGGTATAAATTTGCAGAGAATTTTTTTTAAACGGCCAATTATGTCATCACACTTTTCACAACATTAAAAATACTCAAACCTGTTTTTCTGAGCATCCGGACTAAAGCGAGTAACTCCTCTTGTACATATAAGTCGACCTTTATTAAGCAAAAAAATTATCAACGCTTGACTTAGATGTGTTCGATCATTACTCTTGCCCACAAACGAACAGTAATACCAACAGTTTGCTATTGAATTGTATTTTGTCTTTTTATATTATGTCCGAAATAATGTATTCACAGTGTTACGTGGTCGAATGGCTGTTTGAAAATGTACGGCGGCGTCATCGAAACCAAATTCCTTTTCAATTTCTAATTCAGAATATTTCACGAGTAAGCCGTCGGTGAAGCATTTCTGAGCGTTTGCTATTAATCACATGACATACGAAGCAGTTAAACTCTTTTCTTTAAGATTTGATAGTTAAGCAACTCTCGTACCTGTTTCTTAAGTTACCGACTAAAGTTTAACGTTCAAATGGCTCTGAGCACTATGGGACTTAACTTCTAAGGTCATCAGTCCCCTAGAACTTAGAACTACTTAAACCTAACTAACCCAAGGACATCACGCACATCCATGCCCGAGGCGGGATTCGAACCTGCGACCGTAGCGGTCGAGCGGTTCCAGACTGTAGCGCCCAGAACCGCTCGGCCACTCCGGCCGGCGTTTAACGTTCGCCAAGACTGTAAAACCTGTGTATTTCTTCATGGAGCGAAAAGAAATGGCATGAGGTTACAGTTTCTGTTTTGACTTAAACATTTTATTTAAATTTTAAACACTGAGGTACTTCACCGTGATTGTGTACAAGAAAGTATTTAATCTCTCACATTTCGTGTGCAACACGCTTTTCAGTACTATTTCTTTTCATTATTCATAAGAAAGGTAATATAAAAATAGGCACAGAAACTACAAGAATCAATAGCTACATGGTTGAACGATAGCGCAGTATTAAGGAGAATAAATTTAATCGAAACTTCGAGCGCAAGCGGACTAACGAAACGGCGATGTCTAATAGAAGTCGAAGAGGCGCTGCCCCACTTGATTTCTAATAACCGGCTGCAACTGGCAATGACAACACAGCTCCAGTAGAGTTGGAGCGGAAGCGCTCACTGAAGTGGAATATTTCACGAGCTACGATTTGCCAGCCATGCTCTAGGTTATAGGGAAGCGAGGTAGATGAAAGAAGTCGCCTCCATCATATACTTTAGAATAAAACGGGTTAATACTGAATTGTCGTTCAGTCCCCAGCTACGCTGAAAGATACAAGTCTCTCGTTCATTGGGAGGTTGTGTATTGCGTACTGTGTATTGAAACCGGTGACCTAGAAACTACGGAGAGGCTTCGTCCCACTGTTGCTCTCAGTGGTTCACAACCCCATAACAGGCCACAGCAGTCCACCCACCACACAGCCGCCCCACACTGAACCCAGGATTATTGTGCGGCTCGGCCCCCAGTCTAGCCCCCACCCTTTCCCTCCCCCCCCCCCCCCCACACCCCTGTGAATGTCTCATAACAGGGGAGAGTGAAACCCTAAATGTTTGCTTGGTAGAGTAAATAATGTATTCGCGTATGTGGGGCAGTGTTTGCGGAGCAATCGTCGACATAGTGTAACTGAGGCGGATTAAGGGGAACCAGCCTGCATTCACCGAGGTAAATGAAAAACCGCTTTAAAAACCATCCCCAGGCTGGCCGACACACCGGATGTTGAAACTTCCTGCTCGCGAATCAGCGCGTTAGACTGCGCGGCTAGCTGGGTGGGCGGAGTGAGTGGTTGGTCACAAATAAATTAACAAAATTTGTACCTAACATGCTGACAAGAAAGTGACCTAAGACATACGTGTCACAATCATACCTGCTTACACCGATTCTCAGCGACTGCTATGGTGCTAACGACCGTTTCAGTACGCATGCTGATAGGATGATACCATTCTTGGAATAGTGTTGCCTGTACGATCTCCAGTCTCGAATGTCGTCTCTAGCAACCAATGCAATATAAAACGTTGTGTTGACAGTGCCTGGTGTACAGAAATCACTTGACGATCAGTGCTGCCTATCGGTCAATTACCAATTCTGTATTCGAAAATTGTCTTAAAATGCCGCTTGAGCCGCGGCTGGCTCGTGTTATGCGTTGGATTAAACCTTGGTTGCTGTTCTGTTATTAGTCTCCCGCAGTTATCGAGATTATGCTGTTATCCTGTCTCTCCACTTGTCGTAGCAGTAGTGTGTATCGATATTCGCATCTTGTACTATCTTTACCCTGGCGCTTATAGTTTCTGGTAGTGCTGTGTGCAACCAGTTGGTCGGTTGGCGTGGAGCAGAGAGGAAATCTCCGCAGCCTGTGGTTTGGCCGGGACCGCTACTGGCGTCTACGCGGTGTTGGAGCGTGTAGTGCTGTTCCCATTGCTATGAGGTCCGTCGCTCACCGATCCTGTACACGAAAGTTGATTTTTAACTTAATCCACCAGCAAGTCACGACTGTTCACAATGTGTGGTTTGGATTTCCATGTCGGCTATTGGGACATTCCACCGAGTAACAACGTGCGTTTTCAAGTTGGCCTCCCTCCAGTGGAGCTTAACTGTACTTAGTTACTCTGAATTGAAGTTCATCAGCGGAATCTTCTGCCTTGCGGCCGTTAACGTTCCCGTTAGCTGCACTGACCGTTGACTTAATTTCAGGCAGTGTCTTTTCGACATCGTGTTGTCGCTGTTCAGCACGGCGTGTAATTTGACAGCTCAATGTTTAATTGGTTGTGGGCGCTAATACTTTCTACGTTGTTCCATTGCACTCCCTGTTATGTGCTGGTCGGACGGAACAGAAGTTATCTTGTTGGTCGGTTGGGTTGTCGTCGTATCGAGAAGGGTTCGGCCGACTGCCTGTCTCACCTAAAAGAGCGTTAGTGTTTGAATTCCAGGCCAACCCTCGGAAATTTCTGAGTGCTGTTGGGTGTACTGCCTTTTCTTATTTGTTCATGTTGTTTTTAATTGTATGGCTTTCAGCCTATTTTTAAATTAAGGTTGTTTTGCCCTTAAGGCGTTAGATTGCTTGGGTCTTCAGCCTAATTTAAAGAACTGTTTTAAGTAAGTCCTTTGGGCTTTTAAAAATTTAATTTTGTTGAGTCTTAATCGATGAGCCTTCAGCCGATTTTGAATTAAAGTTGTTTTGCTCTTAAGGTGTGAGATTTTTAGGTCATTTGGCAGAATTAAAGAGCTTTTTTAAGATAAGGTCTTTTGCCTTTTGAAAATTTAATTTTGGTTTGAGTCTTAAGAGATGGGCCTTCAGCGGATTTTTTTAAAAATTAAAGTTTTTTCGCCCTTAAGGTGTGAGGTCGCTTGGGCCTTCAGCCTAATTGGAAGTACTGATTTAAGATAAGGCCCTCTACCTTTTAAATTTCTGATTTCGGTTTGAGTTTTAAGTTATTGGCTTTTAGCCGATTTTAAATTAAAGTGGTCTTGTATTTAAGGCATGAGATTGTATGGCGTATTCGGCCAGTTATTAAGTTCCAAAAATTTATGCTGTGCTTTTTTTTCTAATTTGCTTGGCTCTTGTAATTTTTGGTGAAAAAATAAAGTTGTATGTTCGAGTGTAACTGACAGCCGCTTATTTTGGTCCCTTTGCACAATTTAAACTACCTGTCCTGTCCTGCGGGTTTAGCAAGGCGTCTCCTCGCTTTTATTTAATCTTATTCGGTACTGGGTTTTCCTGCGTTGGAATCCTAGAATTTAAATCAGCCTTGTAGTGCTCCATCTAGTGGTTAATACTTAATTTATGTGACTTTGACGGTAGTTATGACTTTTGAGAGGATGTATCCTTCATTTTAATAACCACCTACCTTATGATCTGAATGTAGTGACGTAAAATGTATTACTTGTTACTAAGTGAACACAAAATGTGCATTGCACTAAGACGAAATCCCTTTGAAGTACAATACACAGTGTCACATCTCTTGATTATTCTATTTCACAATCATGAACGTTAGTCATTATCAGATGTATAAATGAGACTGGTTCGCTGGCAAAACCAATTTAACAAGGACTGCTGCATCTAGACACAGCAATCTATGTGCCATTGTAAAGACCATCTGTTACGTTGGCTAAAAACTAGATGCAGCTTTATTACATTGTTACGTTGATTCTGAAATAAGACTTATAGGTGAAATATTTCTTCTATAATAATGTAGAATGAATCCAGTGTCCCACGAGAAGCGTAGTGTAAGTCTATCCAGCAGATAAGTGTTTGTGGATGATATCTGAATCAGGCAAAGCCAGAGTAAAACATCAGAAAAAATACACAACCGCATTTCACGTTAACATATGCGCTGTTAATGTGAACTATAAATTTTTGTGTATTGAAATTTTGCCCCCGTGGAGCTCTTCGCTCTATATCCACTTATTGCTTGTTTTTCAGTCCCGTCGCTTGTGTACAAACTGTCAAAAATTACGAGGACTCTACTCGTATGAAAATAATGTCGTGAATCTTGGGAAAGTTAACATATATTGTAAGTGAGACCACAAAACTTAGCTTGCATGTAAGGATTGGGTTGGATTTAGGGAAATCACGTAAAATCTATATCAGGATGGCCGGACACGGGACAGAACCGTCGTCCTCCAGAGTGCGATTCCAGTGTGCTAACCACAGCGCCACCTCGCTCGGTGCACGTATGGAATGCACCCTAATAAGATGGTAACGTTATTTACTTTTAAATGTTCTCATCAGTTATTACTTATTATCTGCTGGTTCTTCACACTTCATGGTATTGTTAAGTATTATATGACTCAACGACATTCGTGACATGGTGAAAGATTATGAGATTCAAATGTCCAACGAGTAAGAGCTTCTTAAAAACGTTAAGGGAAGAACTAAATTTCATTGCCAGAGGTTCCATTGTCTTACCCACATAATTTTGACATACAGCTACGATGTTGCGTCTCACAACCGAGCATACATCGTGAGGTATTTCTCACTTGAGGTAATGTTTATAAGGAAAACCCAAATGATAGGGCTATTCTTGGCAACACCGAGACAGTGAAAAAGGCGGGAAACCGTGTGTATTGAAAAGATAATTGTCAATGCCTACGCTTAGGATGAAACCTTGAAAGGTGGCTACACTGAGTCACAGCGCCAGAGATTGCGCCAAAGAGTTTTATTCCACCGCCTCCACTGGCAGTGCTTGTTCAGAAGTTGCTGTGGGAAGTAGTAGTTCTAAGGTTGCATTAGTTAGTGCCTGTTGAGAGGATGTCGATAGCAGTACTAGTTGTGAGCATGTCGTGTGCAGTTGTTCTGATGGGCTAGACAGCCGATGCTGTTCGAATGGGGATGTTGTAATGATCAGAGTGTATTTTTCGTCAATATACATGAAGGTAAAAAACATTTTTTTGTTTTTTTTTAAAATTTCCTAACTAACAATGTGTCTTGGTCACAGGTTCAGTCAACAAAGCATTTGGCTTGTGTTCATGTATTAGAGTGTAATTCTGGTTTCTATGTGCAATTATAGTATCTCTGTTTTTTTTTACTTGCTTCATTGCAAATGGCGTTTAAAGCATCTTGTCGTATTGAGCAAGAACCATGCCAGATGTGTACACAGAACAGTTACACTTGTGCTTTGTTGTTTCGTAGCTTCTATAGTTGCTGGGGACTTAATTAATTAATTGTGTTAACGGAAATTTCGTTTCATTCTTTGTTGTTATTCTATGCAGTCAGATTTCGGAGTAATACTAGTCAGGGCCAACCGGTTACGAGACTTCGTAATCGGACAAACAGCGACTAAAATTAAAATTATTAGCATTTTATTTAATTAAGCCCCCATGCAACCTACTCGGAAAACATGAGTCATATTGTAGTTACCTTTTCCACTTACAGATTTTCTCTGTGTGAACAGTATGTTACGAGTTGTGAAGATAATACCCAGGGCCTATAACTAACACAATCAAAAAAGACTTTCTCTAAGATAGCGAATTTCCACCGACGTACTTTGTGAAGTATGAGTCCTTATCACCAACTTTAATTTATTATGTGCAACAGTAGTTTGGCCCTCCTCCATAGCTGAGTGATAAACGGGACGGACTGCCACATAGAGCAAATTAGTTCGATGCCGGCGCTCTCTGTTTTTTTTTTTTCTTTTTCTTTTTTTTTCGTGATAGGAGGATTGAAATGGGGGTGCACTCTGGATCATGACTGATGCCGAGTAAGGTCATCAGGCCACGAAAACTCACGACGTCCGGGAGAGTTTTGGGCTCACTTCACGCCCTACCATACGACATCCAATCACGGCATTAGCATAGGACGACACGATCGTCGGTCGGAATTTTTGAGCCAGTCAGGGCCTGTGGGCGGAGTTAATGCATACGCAGTTGTGATTTTCTGTTTCTTAGTATTGTCTAAGAAACATTATCTACACCCCATGAACCCAGGACCTCGCCGTTGGTGAGGAGGCTTGCGTGCCTCAGCGATACAGATAGCCGTACCGTAGGTGCAACCACAATGGAGGAGGTATCTGTTGAGAGGCCAGACAAACGTGTGGTTCCTGAAGAGGGGCAGCAGTCTTTTCAGTAGTAGCAAGGGCAACAGCCTGGATGATTGACTGATCTGGCCTTGTAACACTAACCAAAACAGCCTTGATGTGCTGGTACTGCGAACGACTGAAAGCAAGGGGAAACTACGGCCGTAATTTTTCCCGAGGGCATGCAGCTTTACTGTATGGTTAAATGACGATGGCGTCCTCTTGGGTAAAATATTCCGGAGGTAAAATAGTCCCCCATCCGGATCTCCGGGCGGGGAGTACTCAAGAGGACGTCGTTATCAGGAGAAAGAAAACTGGCGTTCTACGGATCGGAGCGTGGAATGTCAGATCCCTTAATTGGGCAGGTAGGTTAGAAAATTTAAAAAGGGAAATGGATAGCTTAAAGTTAGATATAGTGGGAATTAGTGAAGTTCGGTGGAAGGAGGAACAAGACTTCTGGTCAGGTGAATAAAGGGTTATAAACACAAAATCAAATAGGGGTAATGCAGGAGTAGATTTAATAATGAGTAGGAATATAGGAATGCGGGTAAGCTACTACAAACAGTATAGTGAACGCATTGTTGTGGCCAAGATAGACACGAAGCCCACGCCTACTACAGTAGTACAAGTTTATATGCCAACTAGCTCTGCAGATGGCGAAGAAATTGAAGAAATGTATGATGAAATAGTAGAAACTATTCAGATTGTGAAGGGAGACGAAAATTTAATAGACATGGGTGACTGGAATTCGGCAGTAGGAAAAGGAAGAGAAGGAAACGTAGTAGGTGAATATGGATTGGGGGTAAGAAATGAATGGGGAAGCCGCCAGGTAGAATATTGCACAGAGCACAACTTAATCATAGCTAACACTTAGTTCAAGAATCATGAAAGAGGGTTTTATACATGGAAGAAGCCTGGAGATACTGACAGGTTTCACATAGATTATATATTGGTAAGACAGAGATTTAGGAACCAGGTTTTAAACTGTAAGACATTTCCAGGGGCAGATGTGGTTTCTGACCACAATCTACTGGTTATGACCTGTAGATTGAAACTGAAGAAACTGCAAAAAGGTGGGAATTTTAGGAGATGGGACCTGGATAAACTGACTAAACCAGAGCTTGTATAGAGTTTCAGGGAGAGCGTAAGGGAACAATTGACAGGAATGGGGGAAAGAAATACAGTAGAAGAAGAATGGGTAGCTTTGAGGGATGAAGTAGTGAAGGCAGCAGACGATCAAGTAGGTAAAAAGACGAGGGCTAGTAGAAATCATTGGGTGACAGAAGAAATACGGAATTTAATAGATGAAAGGATAAAATATAAAAATGCAGTAAATGAAGCAGGCAAAAAGGAATACAAACGTCTCAAAAATGAGATCGACAGGAAGTGCAAAATGGCTAAGCAGGCATAGCTAGATTACAAATATAATGATGTAGAGGGTTATCTCACTAGGGGTAAGACAGATACATGATACAGGAAAGTTAAAGAGACGTTCAGAGAAAGAGAACCACTTGTGTGAATATCAAAAGCTCAGATGGAAACCCAGTTCTAAGCAAAGAAGAAAAGGCAGAAAGGTGGAAGGAGTATAAAGAAGGTCTAAACAAGGGCGATGTACTTGAGGACAGTATTATGGAAATGGAAGAGGATGTAGATGAAGATGAAATGGGAGATATAATACTGCGTGAAGAGTTTGACAGCGCACTGAATGACCTAAGTCGAAACAAGGCCCCGGGAGTAGACAACATTTCATTAGAACTACTGACAGCCTTGGGAGGCCAGTCCTGACGAAACTCTATCATCTGGTGAACATGATGTATGAGACAGGCGAAATATCCTCATACTTCAAGAAGAATATAATATTTCCACTCCCAAAGAAAGCAGGTGTTGACAAATGTGAAAATTACCGACTATGAGATTAATAAGTCACGACTGCAAAATACTAACGCGGATTCTTTACAGACGAATGGAAAGACTGGTAGAAGCGGACCTCGGGGCAGATCAGTTTGGATTCCGTAGAAATGTTGGGACACGTAAGACAATACTGACCCTACGACGTATCTTAGAAGCTAGATTAAGGAAAGGCAAGCCTACGTTTCTAGCATTTGTAGACTTAGAGAAGGCTTTTGACAATGTTGACTGGAATACACTCTTTGAAGTTCTAAAGGTGGCAGGGGTAAAATACAGGGAGCGAAAGGCTATTTACAGTTTGTACAGATACCAGATGG
Organism: Schistocerca serialis cubense; assembly: GCF_023864345.2. Classification (NCBI taxonomy): domain Eukaryota; kingdom Metazoa; phylum Arthropoda; class Insecta; order Orthoptera; family Acrididae; genus Schistocerca; species Schistocerca serialis. Next base: position 232,342,655 of record NC_064645.1, read on the forward strand.
CAGTTATAAGGGTCGAGGGACATGAAAAGGAAGCAGTGGTTGGGAAGGGAGTGAGACAGGGGTAGTCTCTCCCCGATTTTATTCAATCTGTATATTGAGCAAGCAGTGAAGGAAACAAAAGAACAATTCGGAGTAGGTATTAAAATCCATGGAGAAGAAATAAAAACTTTGAGGTTCGCCGATGACATTGTAATTCTGTCAGAGACGGCAAAGGACTTGGAAGAGCAGTTGAACGGAACGGGTAGTCTCTTGAAAGGAGGATATAAGATGAACATCAACAAAAGCAAAACGAGGATAATGGAATGTAGTCGAATTAAGTCGGGTGATGGTGAGGGAATTAGATTAGGAAATGAGACACCTGAAGTAGTAAAGGATTTTAGCTATTTGGGAATCAAAATAACTGAAAATGGTCGAAGTAGAGAGGATGTAAAATGTAGACTGGCAATGGCAAGGAAAGCGTTTCTGAAAAAAGAGGAATTTGTTAACATCGAATATAGATTTAAGTGTCAGGAAGTTGTTTCTGAAAGTATTTATATGGAGTGTAGCCATGTATGGAAGTATAACATGGACGATGAATAGTTTGGACAAGAAGAGAATAGAAGCTTTCGAAATGTGGTGCTACAGAAGAATGTTGAAGATTTGGTGGGTAGATCACATAACTAATGAGGAGGTATTGAATACGAATCGGGAGAAGAGAAGTTTGTGGCACAACTTGACTAGGAGAAGGGATCGGTTGGTAGGACATGTTCTGAGTCATCAAGGGATCAAACATTTAGCATTGGAGGGCAGCGTGGAGGGTAAAAATCGTAGAGGGAGACCAAGAGATGAATACACTAAGCAGATTCAGAAGGATGTAGGCTGCAGTACGTACTGGGAGATGAAGAAGCTTTCACAGGATAGAGTAGAATGGACAGCTGCATCAAACCAGTCTCAGTACTGAAGACCACAACAACAACAACAGTATTATCTATATCTGGCATTGCATGCTATCGATTCAAGCTAGTCATCAGAAAAAGAAACAAAGGAAATGTCTAACAAAGGTGGTACACATTTAGTCTCTAACACAGATTTTAGTTTATGTATCACAAACAGTGGTGTTGTAATCGTTATAAAAGCTCTTGACAATCTAGAGTCTTACACTACAACATTAAGTTAATTCATTCTAATTATGGTTTTAGCCTTTGTACTGTTCAACTTTCTCGTCTTATCAAACAACGGCTGATGCAAGTACTTAGTTTGTTATCATTTCACTACATCTTTCGTATGGTGCACTTCTAAATTTTTGTTAAAGCGATAACACGTAGCAGACGTTGTGTCGTTCCATCTGGCGAATCATCTAGGTATGAGTTCATCGCTTAGTAGCAGGTACAACTGATCAGTGAAACTATAGTCCAGCTTTGAGAGAAGCTCTACACGAGCCTCATTCAGTGATAACCACTTCTTTAGCTGTACGTAGATGCACACTCCGATCACTGAAAATTTTGGAAATTTGTGGTAAAGTCTTATGGAACCAAACCACTGATGTCAACGATCCCTAAGCTTACACACTACTTAATCTAACTTAAACTAACTTACGCTTAAGTACAACGGAGACACCCATGCCAGATGGAGGACTCGAACCTCCGACGGGGGAAGCCGCACGGGCCTTGAGAAGGCGCTTTACACCGCGCGGCCCCAACACTCTGAAGCAGCCATCCTGCGTCCCATGTATTCGACAGGTCTTTCGTTGGCTTTCCGGGAGATTGAGGTGCCACATATTTAAGTAGAAGCTAATTCCAAGATAACACTGGACGGTAGATTATGGTCTCGGAGCTGGCACTCGAATGCACCCCCCCCCCCTCCCCCCTGTGTTCAGTCGGGTATAGAACAGGTGAGTAAGACATTAACATGATTACACTTACAGGCTCTTCATACTGCTCAATCACGATTTTGGCCATGTGACATGGACACATTCTTCGGACACGTGACTTTTTTCATTGATCCGCGGTACACTATGTATGCTCCTGTACCCACTGGACAGAACTGACGATGACGTTGGATCAACATGGGATCAAGCACAGGTCGTTTGCTGTTGCACTCTATGTTCAAGATGTGCGCTGAATGGTGTGTTCTCTCCAACCTTGCGGTGTGGCAGTGTCAATGCTTCTACTCGTCAGTGGAAAACAAGGATATTTTTTGTTTTTCTGTCAATGATGGTGGTGCTACATTTTTGCTGAGGTACGCTAGTTTTCAATAGCAGGTCGTAAAGTTTCACTAAGATAATGTGTTCGCCAATTGTTGCACGAAAGCATTGGTTTCGTGCGTTTCATTGACTTTGCGTTATTACCAGAGACACGTTAAGTGTAAAATATTTGTGCGTACCACGTGAGAGAGCAATTACATTACTCATCTTGGTTTCGAGTGTAATTATGTGATAATTTGCGTAATTACATAAAACGGATGGGTCATAGTTCGATGATAACTTATTTACCCATAGTTGTTCAGAAATTCTTTCGTTGAGCACCTGCAGGATTTGCAGCAGTGGTGATAACATTGAAAATTTTATCTATTTACAGAAGTCGTTGCCTCCAAAAGGCAAATGATAGTGACTGCTTCTGGAGCTTTCACCAGCGTTTCCTTGTATAATCAGCACGTTAGATTATATATATTATTTACTAAATTTGTGTAAATTTGTTCAGTCTTTGTATCTCCTCCGATCCATAATCTGTTATGGTCAATAACTACGAAGTCATACTTGGTCCTCACAGTCGGTACAGAAGTTCTTCAAGTCGTTGCATTAGACATAGTCACGTGTGTTCTAGATGATAGCTAAAGAGAAGTGCATTGGGGCTCCAAAACACTTAACCCTTTTAATGTCTCTTTGTGGCCTCTGCCTTAGACAAACCTTCTACCAAGAAGATTACAAAAGGTCCACGACAGTTTTCGCAGGCTGGAGATACTGTTGGAGGTGGTAGTATTGGCTCAATTGGTTCCAATGGCTCTGAGCACTATGGGACTTAACTTCTGAGGTCATCAGTCCCCTAGAACGTAGAACTACTTAAACCTAAGTAACCTAAGGACATCACACACATCCATCCCCGAGGCAGGATTCGAACCTGCGACCGTAGCGGTCGCGCGGCTCCAGACTGTAGCGCCTAGAACCGCTCGGCCACTCCGGCTGGCGGTGGTAGTATTGTGCTCACTGCTATGACACCTGGGAATTAAGGGTAGTAATTTAACGGACGTAGCAGATAAACATTTATGTAATGACAATCATGATTCAGTATTCTGTCTCTCTACATGCTATCACCTCACTCTTACAGTAAAGATAAGTCAGGTTCGCTAGTTTGACAGTGGCGTACATCCTTCGCCACAAATTTCTCCCTATAGGCGAATTAAAATTACTTGACAGCTAACGTTTGTCATTTACCGCTACAGTGTTGGCGCATCAGCTGTCGGCCGCCGCTCGGCAAAAGGCGACATCCAAACACGGCAGATCACTTGACAAATATGCTTTTAATGTGTAACGCCGAGCAATGTTGGAAGCGACCGCAGCGAGGTATGACGGAAACCGGAGATGAGCTGTCGACATCTGTTTTTAAGTGAGAGATGACTAACCTGCGGCAGACGTCGCGTTTTTTAGCCCTGAATGTAAACTCATTTGCTAACCTAACCACAACCTTCTGACGGTCAATGAACTAAGAATACGGTCAGCTATCTGTGCAGAACTAAAATCGTAATCGCTTTGTCCACGGGGATTAATGCTAACCACTACGAGCAAACTTAAAAAAAAAAAATCGGTTTCAGCGCTAAAAGCAGATCGTAATTTTCCACTATCAGTGCTTTCCTGGAACTATCCTCTCACTGGCTACGCTGGCTGCCGCGTTACCAGCCGATGAAGAGCTCTGGTTGGCCCATCGCTGCAGATTACAGATGACACAGGCAAATTTCACACGAAAACTGCATGATAGGAAGCAAAATAAGAACAAATAATGAAAATTACGCTGCGAAGTATGAAAAATAAATATTTCTACCAACTATTGGACTAAAAATAATAACATTTTTGATTCGATGCAGAAATAAAAAACATTCGGTTCCTTTGACGACATTTGAACCTGCGAGCTTTCACGCGTCGGATTTATGCGCTAACCACCGTACAACGCCGATACACTGTGTAACGCGGTTATATTTAAGACTCTGGTGATCTAGTCGCAACGATGAATTGCAACCTTGTAAAGTGCGGCGTCATTTATGGCATGCAGAGCTTTCCAATTTGAGTCGGTCGCTGTGGTTATAATAATGTATATGTGTCGCTCAACTGCTTCTTGTGCAGATGAACCCAGTAGTGTTTGGTTAGTGCTGTGTACGAAACGTTTATATTTCGTAAGTATCGTCGTGTGTGTGGGTGTGTGTTTGGGTGTGTGTGTTGTTACCATGTGCGATGGACTGTGAAAAGCCCAGAGCCAGAATTCGAGGTCCAAAAGCATCAAGATAGAAAGCTTGATAAGGTACTGGAAGAGAACTGGCCAATTGTTGTGGCAGTTTGGTGACAGCGGGTGGTTGCATATTATGTGGAGCGCTCTGACTGGAGACAACCACTTCCAACGCATGAAGAGTCAACTATTTTAATCTGCCTATGGTCTCCATATAGGACAGTGTTCAATAGTTTGTTTTAGGGCGCAAGAAACAACTGGGGACATACGCGCACAAGTCAAAACTATATAACACGAACACAAAGAAGAGTTAAACGACTATACGTCAGTCCCAATGGACAGAATAGGAGACAGCTAAAAAGAGGCACGTGTAAAAATGGTTAAAAAAAACACCATGCAGATATGGAGGTCCAAAACAAAAAATTAAATGGCCTTTGCCATATTGCTTCGGCAGACAAAAAGTAAAACGCGGTCGTGATAAGACACAATATCCAGTGTCCGTTGCATGCGGAAGCCAGTACACCACATTTTGATTGACAGTGTTGTTTTTTCAGAGTAGACCATAGAGGTTAATTTAAGGGTAAAATGTGTACAAAGTTTTAGTCTGAGTGAAGTTTGACTAGGATCTTAAAATACTAGGGACAAACATCTGTCATAGGAGTGGCTGGTTTATGCAATCAGCCACATATTCCTGTGATTTTTATAAACCTTCAGCTCATGTTATCCATCCATATTTCAAAAAAAATTAGGACAATGTTGAGACCTAGTCATTAACAGTGATGAGGTGATTGTATAGGTTGCTGTGACTGAGAATATGATTCTGTGTAGTTTTAATTAAAACGCCAGATTAACTTATTTATGTTTAGATGTGGCAGTCATTTTCGTTTCTCAGCATTTAAGTACGAATGCTAATAACCGTAAATTGTAACATCTTTAAACAGGAAATATACAAATGCTGGTTTTCAGTGCCATTGAACTTCTACACTGTGATGAATAGCACCTCATCTTCGACATTTTCTGCGCAGCTCAGAGATACAATAAAATTGCAGAGGTTGTACAGAACTTCATAACAGTGCTGGCATAAGATCTGTTCAAAGACAAAGAAAACTAGCACACTTTTACTGTTGTATCTTTAGCCAAATTAGTTACCCACACAATATTTGAACTTTTCCGACATATTGTCCCAGAGCAACTGACTGGTTTTTCCAATTTAGACATGCGTTATTGTTGCTATTCTTAAATACGATAATCATGAAGCACTTCAAGGGGTCGAAAGCAATAGGGTTGAAATTACGTTTAATCTTGCTGACTGTCTAATTGAGACATCTTGATGATTCATATAAAATTAAGCGTATCTACATTAATCTGTTCTCCAAAGTAAAATTAGAGATATAACGACAATGCCTGTCTACTGAACAAGAGTTTATGCTATTCTTTTCGGTGAGTAAAAGCTTACGTTCAGAACCATCATGTTTCTCATATTCTACACGTCGGTGTCACAAGACGAGACTCTGCTACGTTTTGCATTAAGACTGCCTTTGTCATTGAGCGTTACCCGGAGCCACTTAGTAATCGATCATCGCACATAGCGACGTCCGTAACAATGTGCCCGCAGCACAGCGATGCTTCAAGATGGAGTGTCGCTGTGACAGCTAGGTCCTGATGCCGTAGAGCTTCCAGGACAACGCGACGTATTTTGATAAATTGTCCAGGGAACAGAACAGAGCCACAAGTGATAAATGAACTGAGCCAGAGGCGAAGTAGCACAGCAACGGGTGAAGATGGCGGAACCATTCAACGGTTACTTTCAGTCTACCCGTTAACCGCTCCAAGAACAATTGTCCCTATTATTTTGCTAACGAATAATTCCATATAACAAAATCGGTATACTAGTTCCACTAAGAACAATAATTTCGTCTAATGTGCTTTTACATGGAGTACTGAGCATGTCTTTTCTTTGGTTCTTCAGAAGATGCTTTTGCTTTAATTTTTATCAAATGACAATGACGACACTCCAAAGAAAGATTGCTCCTGTATATATAGTGAGGTGGTGCGCTGGTTAACACACTAGGATTTCGGTCGAAAATTGCGTGGTTAAAATCCCTAAGCCAATCGGAAATTCTGCTTAGTATAAAATATTACAAGGTACATATTTAGCTTTACTTTGTTTTAGATCTGAAGATGATCCTGAGTGATCGAAACACGTCATGTAATTAAACTTATTCAACTGAAACAGAACAACAAATAAGAATTATCTTACATTTAAACGCAGCTGCTGTTCCTTAGGAGACGAATATGTCGGCTATATTGACTCAGAATGAGGTTTCCCATGTTTTATCCAAATCTATTAAAAACAATTATGGAAGAATTTATTTCAAAAAGAATACATCTTCCTTTCGAATCTTCTCTCGTCTAAGAATGTAATGTATTGAGGTCCTCGGTCGACGTGAAAAGGTCGTTTTATTTTGCAACGTAGTGGAAACCTTGTGATATTTCTTCTTTGTGAAATATCCTTGCTTGTCTTTTGGTGGTTTGTTGATGTTAGAAAACATTTCTTGTTGCTGAATTACCTATCTTATTAGTTAATTTAATTTTTACACTTTCCTTTTACTTGAAACCTGCAGAGGTGTGCATTTCAAACTGTATCGTCAGTATTCTTAGGAGGTAATATGTGTATTACTCATTAAATTTTTCGCATTACTCTGACTCAAGAAGCATTAAGATTGAATTTTTGGTTTATAAAAATGTTTGTAGTTTCGTACTGTTACTGGTACATTGTCACTTTCGTGTTCACAATTTTATTAGTTCCGTTATATGAAACTGCTTGGAGAGGGATGGGGTTGACTGGGGGACGAGACCAAACTGCGAGGTCATCGGTCACATCGGATTAGGGAAGGACCGGGAAGGAAGTCGGCCGTGCCCTTTCAAAGGAACCATCCCGGCATCTGCCTGGAGTGATTTAGGGAAATCACGGAATACCCAAATCAGGATGGTCGGACACGGGATTGAACCGTCGTCCTCCCGAATGCGACTGCGGGGAGACGGGGCTAGAGCCTGAAGGTGACTGACCGTAGCCAATGGCGCATTCAGGTGTTCGTAAACTCAGGCCAGCTCATCCTGCAACCGCACGCAGCATGCACTCATCCTACTCGTCTTAGCAAGTAAAACCAGACAGAATCCTTGATATACAATTTGATATCCTCTTGATATGTTACAGATGGACGCTGATATCTAATGTATATACTTAATGTATATAGACTTCGATCAGAAATCGGTAGCTATGGTAGCATATTCAAAATTTGTAGGTGTATGCATTGATGAGGGGTTTGAACCAAAAAAAAAAAAAAAAAAAACCTGAAGATCTGCTGAAACGTTTGAGTTCAGCTACTTATGCTATTACGGTCATTGCAAATTTTGGCGATATACATCTCAGTAAATTAGCTTACCAAGACTATATTTATTCTCTGCTTTCGTATGGGGCATCATATTCTGGAGCAACTCATCATTGAGTAAAAGAGTGTTCATTGCACAAAGCGTGTAATCAGAATAATTGCTGGAGCTCATCCAAGGTCATCCTGCACACACTTACTTAAAGAGCTAGGGATCTTCACCGTAGCATCACAATATATATATTTACTTGGGAAATTTGTTATTAACAATCCGAACGAATTCAAAAGTAATGGCAGTGCACATGACTGCAACATTAGGAGAAAGGGTGATCTTTACCACTCAAGGTTAAATCTAACTTCGGCTCAGAAGGGAATAAATTATGCTGCCTAAAAAGTCTTTGGCAACTTTCCTAACAGCATCAAAAGTCTGACAGATAGCCATTTAGCATTTAAAAGGAAATTAAAAGAATTTATCAATGGCAGCTTCTTCTACTCACTATACGCATTTTTGGATATAGTAAGTGGGTAACTTACCCACCGCCAACCAAAAAAAAAAAAAAAAAAAAGTCATGTAATATTTTGTGTAACGTAATATCTTGTGTAGACGCCTTTTATTAACCTGACACGTTCCACATCTTTACGAAGTGTAGTGTTCATGATCTATGGAACAAGTACTAATCTAATGTAATCTAATCTAATCTGAGCTATGTAACTGGCTGATCAGAAGAAAGAAAAACCCTAGATGAAGCCGCTTAAACGGAAAAACATGCAATAAATTTAAGAAATATGCTACGAGGAGTACACAGGAAAAAGTAATCGCTTAACTTTCCACTCTGTACATGAATATGACCTAGAGCATGGCAGACTGGTTTACTAAACGAACGGTCACTTGTCTTCAAAGCAAAACAAATGAGCAACTACTGCCCTACTGCCACACAGACTGGTGAATGTACACTTACAAAAAACGTGAAATTAAACATCTTAAACAGGAAAACACGCACTACATTAAGGAAATATATTATATGGGTAACACTGCGCGGGTCACTGACGTGAAATGTAAAGAAGAGGAGCATATCTTGTGAGGTGACTATACGGTAATATCAGCAATCGCAGAGTATAGTGTAACAGGAGTAGGATTGTTGTGAATAGGAAGGTAGTTCAGAGAGTGAATTATTGTGAAAAGTTCGGTGATAGGGTTTTTCCCATTAGATTGGACAGGAAATCAACACCAACAACAATAGATCATGTACATATGTCGACGATTCAAGCCGAAGACGAAGAGATAGAGAATGTACAAGAGGAAGTCGAACGGGTAACTGAGAGCGTAAAGAGAGATGAAAATTTAATAGCCATTCTGGATTGGAATGCGACTGTATTGGAAGGAGAAGCAGAACGGGTTACAGCAGAGTATGAGCTTGGCACTCTGAATGAGAGAGGAGAAAGGCTAATTGAATTCTGCAATACATTCTTGCTAGTGCTAACGAATACTCTGTTGAAGAATCCAAAGGTAAGGCCAGGATATGCCGGAGAATTTCTGCTAGATTACATTATGGTCAGGCAGAGATTCCGAAATCAAATACGTGATTGTACGGCATGTTCAGGAGCAAATATAAACTCAGATCACAATTTAGTAGTGACGAAGAGTAGGCCAGAGTTTAAGAGACTAGCCGGAATGAATCAGTGCTCAAAGAAGCGGGGCACGGAACTAGGAAGGAATGAATTGAAGTTCTCAACCGCTCTATTTACTGCGATATGAATTGACTCACTAGGCTATTCAGTTGAAGAGGAATGGACATCTCCAGAAAACGCAATCAAGGAAGTTGACAAAAAAAATAATCATAGGTTCAATCAACGTAATTGCGAATAAACCATGGGTAACAGAAGAAACACTTCAGTTGGCCGATGAAAGATGGAACTACAAAAACGTTGGGAGAAAATCAGGAATACCGAAATACCAGTCTCTTAGGAATCAAGTAATTAGGAAGTGGAATGAAGCTAAAGCGAAATGGAGGCATGAAATGTATGAAAAATTCTAAAAAAGAAATGGACTGTCTCTGCATTTAGAAATGTCAAAATAGCCGTCGGTGAAATTAAAGGGAATGGAGGCAATATTAATACAGGAACGGGAAGTATAGTGTTAAATGCAAAAGAGAGAGTGCATAGGTGGAAGGATAACGCAGAAGGCCGCTGTGATGGGGAGGACTTAACTGATGGCGTGAAAGAAAAATAAATGGGTGTCGATAGGGAAGACATAGGGGATCCACTAATAGAATAAGAATTTTATCGGATTTTGGACGACTTGAGGTCAAATAAGGAATAAAGCGATTCCATCAGAATTGACGATGCATCATCTAACTTTTGGAAAAACATCATTCGCACAATTCAGAAGATTACAAGAGACGACGAGTGCGTGAATCATCGCACAAGCAGCTTAATCGCTCACGCACCCAAGTTGAAGACAAGACTAATACACAGAAGACCGGAAGAAAAATCTGAAGATGTGTTCGATTGCGTAAGCTTCTCTTTAGGGACAGGAAAGGCACTAGGAAACAATTCTGAAGTTGAGGTTAATGGTGGGTGCAATACTAAAGAAAAATCAAAACACATTCATAGTATTTGTTGACCTGGAAAAGTATTCGATAGTGTCAAATGAAACAAAACAAGAGTGGAAGTCGAAGAACGAAGTACCGGGATTAAAAATGGTGTAACACAGAGAAGTCGTCTTTCGCCTCTACTGTTCAGTCTACACATTAAAGAAGCAATGACGTATATAAGTGAAAGGTTGAAGAATGGAAGTAAAATTAGAGGTAAAGGTATGTGAATGATAACATTCACTGATGACATTGCTATCCTAAATGAAAATGAAGAAAAATTACAGGATATGCTATATGGAATGAACAGCCTAACAAATACAGAGTATAGGTTGAAAGTAAATCGAACAAAGACGAAAGTAAAGAGAAGTAGCTGAAGGAAACAGCGAGAAACTTAATATCATGATTGATGATTACAAAGTAGATGAAGTTAAAGAATTCTACTACGTAGGCTGAAAAATACCCCATGACAGATGGGACAAGGAGGACATAAAAGCAGACTAACACTGTCACAAAGGGCATTCCTCGCCCTGGGAAGTCTACTGACATCAAAATGAAGCTTTAATTTCAGGGAGAAATTTCTGCGAATGTATTTCTGGAGAACAGCTTTGCATGATAGTGAGACATTGACAGCGGGAAAGCCAGGAAAGAAGACAATCGAAAAATTTCAGATGTGGTGCTACGGAAGTATGTTGAAAATTATATGGACTTGTAAGGAATGAGGAGGTTCTACGTGGATTTGGCAGGAAAGGAATACGTGGAAAACACTAACAAAAAGGAGGTACAGGTTGATAGGACACCTGTTAAGACATCAGATAATAACTGCGATGGTTATAATCTGTAGAGTGTACAACTATAGAGGAGTGTAGTGACTGAAATACATCCAGAAAATAATTGAGGACGTAGGGTACGTGTGCTGCTCTGAGATGAAGAGCTTGGCACAAGACAGAAATTCGTCGAGGATTTCATCAAACCAGTCGGATGACTGACGACAAAAGAAAAAGAAAGAAAGAAAGAGGTCACACTGCTTCGAGGAATGTTTGGAAACATGACAGACCTAATTTATTACCGTCATGACATGCTTGAGTTGGACTGCTATAAGTACCCCACACAACGGTGTTACGTATAATAATCTTCGAAAATCACAGCATGAAGTTTCTCTAAATCATCACCCTTTCTAGCATCAAATCAGCCCATTGGGTGTAACCATATTTGTTTTATAGGGCGCCCAACTGCACTGTCATCAGCACCCGTACAAAGTCCCACTTTTTACACAGTCCAATTTTTAATCAGTCCAAATGATGATGATAATGATGAAGTAGAAGTGATGAGACAACACAAACACCCAATCCCCGGGCAGAGAAACATGAAGTGTATGTCATACAAAACGGCAACCTAGTGATGGATGGAGAAGTCCAGGAGCTGAAATGACGAATCCATACTTTTTAGTATTATGGTCCTAGTTTTTCAATTGATGGAGACTGAAACACATTTTACATTTCTACCTCGGTGATTTATTGTGCTGGTTTACCCTCAGACACTTATAAAAAGAATTATTTCTTCACTAACAGAATAGTCACAAAAAATAATCATCTTTCTGACAAAATCATTTGAGTGTTACAAGTCTGAACAAATATGTCTGACTGCTTCAACCACAAATAAGCAACTTCCAGTATGGAAAATAACTAACTGAGTTACAACTTATTTATGGATTCTTCAGTTACTTCTTGGTAGTACAAATCCTTTTTTAAGGCTGAACAACAATTATGTGATTTTGTTCCATATTAGTTCTTACAGACAAATGTGATTATGTTGGGAAAGTGAAATAACACCTCACACCCAATTCGTACCATACACCCACCAACGAGACCACTAAAACTATGAACGGAAAAATTAAAAACTTAACCAAGACCTACAAAAGCATAACATCTGAATATGAAGCTAAGTATTTGATCAACATGAACCCAGCAGCTCCTACACTGTGTGGACTTTAAAAGCTACACAAGGAAGAACAACCTTTACGACCTCTTGTGTCAACCTACACCGCACCAAACTACAAAATTACCAAAGAATCGCATTTTCTTATCAAAACCAACATAAAATTTAAACCTACGATTGAAAGTCTAAATTCAATCGACCTTGTTAGCAAAATTAAAGACCTCCCTATACCACACAGTTAAACATTAATATATTTTTATGTTACCAGTTTATTTACAAACGTACCAGTGAAAGAATACGTCGACATATTGACAAACCTACTATACAGGGCAGGTATCCACAATGTACAAGTTGAAGACGTAAAACTGGCCACCAAGATAAGTTTACAGAAAAATTATTTTCCATTTGAAGGTGTACTGTACAAATAGAAAGATGAATTGACAATGGGGTCTCCACTCAATAATCTTTTAGCAGATATCTTCATGGAGTGTTTCGTAAACCAGATCCTGGATAATGTGTCTCTCAGTGATAACATCAAATATTGGTACAGATACGTAGACGATGTACTGTGTCTGTGGACTGGAACCAAAAGACAGCTGAACACATTCCTTAAATATCTAAATTAAGAACACAAAAACATACAGTTCACCACTGAGATTGGTGAAAAATCCACTAACGGCTTCGACCTCAACGTAGATATAACTACAAATACGCACAGTTTCAAAATTGACAAGAAACCATTCACAATAGACACTGTAACACCCTCATGTTCACAACACGCAATTTAAAACAAACATGCTGCCTTCCTTCCCATAGTACATCGTTTTAAATCCATGCCGATGTCAAAATAAAATTTTCAAACAGAATTAGAAACCATTAAATGTATTGCATTAAACAATATCTATACACCTGAATTATTTTACAATATTTTACACAAAGAACAAGTAAGAAAACTGTTACCCTATGTCAGTGCCTCTCTACAGTAAAATTCATGTCTAATACGAACTGGTGTCCTATCCAGTATTTCGGAAAGCTGTCTGCCTAATTTGCCAAAACACTGTAATCCTACAATTACAAAACTTCGTTTTCTGTAAGAGGCGTTACAGCCCATAACTTATTCAGCAGCAATGACAGAACAGATTTATTAAGTAACATTGGTTTTTACAAAATGACTTGCAATGACTGCAGCGAAATATATAATCATCTGGCAGGCTTTTAACAGCTAGGCTGACTGAACACAAACGCAGCTGGAGATGGCATCAGTCAGATTCGACCTTTGTCGAACATGTGCTGAAGGAAAGAGATGAATACCAAATCCACATAGCAGGACTACGAAGGAAGAAACTAAGTCTATTAAAAGATATGCAGACGTTGAGCTCAAAACCCCCAGCTGGTCCTAAATGATCAATCGCAGTTGAGCACACCCATACTTTTAAGCACCATATGATGTTATCAACCACCCACATAGCCACAAACTGCTACAATGACACATGCTGCTACATAAAGCTAAATCATGACAGACTGTCCTATACCTAATCCCACAAGCTCCAATAGTATAGCTTGCACTACTTTAAGAGTGTGCACCTTAACTATGTACTACGTTCAGTATTGCCCACTGCATAAAAATTTTATTTACAATGTAAAATATGGTTATTTCTCAACACAAGACGCGAGTGCACAGTTATAGCATTATAACCATATATTCTGTAGTAATGTAAGAATATGTATTGTAATTATTGTGCGTACTACTGTCCATTGCCTAGCGTCTAGTTTACAATATAAAAGAAGTTTGATGCAGAATAAAATGAAAAATAGTTTAACAGTGTCTCAGAAAAAATCCATCTAACCTGTAATATTGTGTAATTTAAATATTTATTGTGCTTAACATTGTCCAGACATGCAAAGTGTAATTTCAACATTATGAGACAAATTTTAAACACAGCACTCTATGCAAGTGATTGTATTTTGCCTATAATGTTTGATTACCTAATAACCAGTGTCCCTTCTCGACGCTACACAGTTTTTTTTCCTGAAGATAGCCTAATAAGGCGAAAATTTGTTCGAAACAAACATAAATCTGTGGGCGAAAAACAACGTGCTTGTTATTTAACCTTAATATGTGTTCTGCACAGAGTACCAAAAGGTATTGTAACGAATTTTCAGGAAAAATTAGAAATCTTTATGTACATGAGAAAATACCCGCAAAAATGTTAAACGAACATACAGAATTTAGGCAGAATTACAAGTACTATCTCAAAAATCCGGCAGCAAACCCGAAAAGTGCATTTCCAGCTAATTATGGCTTTGCACCCAATTTCTTTCAATGTTTTACACTACTGATTATTAGTGCTGCAACACCGTGATGATGACAAATATCACACACGAAACTGTCCCGCAGTGTACTAAAATACTTCTAACGGCAACTGATCAGCATGTCAGCAAAATCACACAATGTGAATGTTAATAACGCAGACTACATTATGTGTATAAGGCAGCACTGCGAAGCGAGATTCTCATTCAGATATGCCATTTAAATGTTGACCGGCTTTCAGAAGATCAATTGATAACTTTTGTAAGCTGCTTACTGGCACGAACTCTATGGAAACAGTGGCGTGACCTATGGACACTGTGTTTCTTTTATGTTTCGTTGTATTGTTCCTCATGCTCGTCGGTACAGCACCACTCGCATGCGAATATGAAACTGATGGGATTTACTCACCGTCACACAGGATCCGAGTGGCCACGGACTACCAGCAGCCCAAGACAGACGGTTTTGTTCCCTAGACCATGCAGGACCATACTGGCACGTTGTGCACTTCCAGTCAGCAAACAAGCTTGACTACAGCAAGTCGCAGCCAGTAATGTTGATAAAACGCATTGAATTATTTATTGTTGAGGCTGACGGCTCGCTCTATTTTCGAAGTCTCGGTAACGCTAGCTTTTAATAAACTAAAGGACTGCAAGTTCCTGTATTGTCCTGATATGCAACGGAGGATGCTACTGTAAACGTTTCGTTATAGATCACAGAGTGACTCAAATGCCACCACACTTCAACAACTACAGTTCATGAACTCTGCCATGTATTTGAAAAAGTATGGGAAGACGTACCTCCAATAACAGCTACGATCATCACTATGAAATATCCTCAGCAGTTAGGTTCAGTCACAGACGATATCACGATGTGGGAAAAATTACGAGAGCTATCCCTGGAAGAGATTAGGGATCCACATAGGATAGGTGATAAATTTTTGTGTTTCTCTAATTTCACACACATTTAGCATAAAACTTAACAAGTAAAAAGCTATACAGAATTAGAAGCAAGGGGTCGATAATTCCTGGGATCAAAGTACCTGGTGCTAAGAAGACAGATTTCCACTTGCTTCAGAGGACAACATGTCGTGAAGAGTTCAGTGAAAACCTCCATCACTATGATACTCCAGTCTGTTAATGAAAAAAGCGAAACAGATACACTACTCCTACGTCTACAATAATTTTGTATGGAACCCTCATAAGACTACGTTGTTGTCTGTCTTCCTGTCCGACCGACTGGTACGAAGCTTGTTCCTGAGAAACGGGTTGACATATCACGTTAAAATTAGTGTCTAGGTCAAAGCAGTCAGAAGATACGGCCATTATGTCATAAAATTTGATGCTCAAAACTCACTCTTTAAAACCTATACTGTACTTCCCATTAAGGTAAAATCGCGATATTTGGCAAGAAGTTTTAAAAGTAGAAGTAAGGGAAAAATTCTTAAAATTATTTACTTGTAACTATATCAATAGTAAAATGAATTTTTGTCACTTTTTTCCATCTGTCTGTTCATCCGTCTGTTACTCTGAACATATTGCCGCATCAATTCGTAATTATGTCACAACTAGAGTCTATGATCTCTAGGCGGCGTCAATAATTTAAGCTTCTAAGTCAATGCAATCCAAAGATTAGGCCATTTATGTCACACATTTTGACACTCATGAAAACCTATTGGGTATTCTCCGTTGGAGCACAATTATGAAATTTCCTACGTTGCGAGGTTTCACACTAAGAGTAATAAAATTCGAAAATTGTTATACTTTATTTACATCTTACAAAAATATCTTTTTCCCGTTGGGACATACATCCCGTTCATCATACTTCAAACGCATAATAGACGAAAATTACGGAATGCAAACTAAAGATGTAAGTTGTAGTCATGTTTTAGTAAATAAATAAAAAGTATTTTCTCAAATCTTCTCTCTTTACATCCATAAACGGAAGTCTCCTGCCTCGTCTATTAGTATGTCCTGGCTAGTCTGTGGAACTGCTTAGAGATTTTGACACATCTTGGACTTCCCAGGAGTGATATCTTGCCAGTATCTATGTCGGTAACACGCAAATATTATTGAGATTCTTGATTCCCAATACGGATGAACCGTACACGTAAGTAGTACAGTTTGTACGGATACTGCAGTGGGCCAGTTCTACCTACACTTGACTAATTTTGTTTTTATTTTCTCAAACGCCTAAGCCTCTTCAGCAGCATACAAATTGCTCGTGAACATGGTATTTTAAATGTCTAAGCTGTCTGTATTATTTTTAAAAAGTAGAAAGTTATCGACAGTGGTGGTGTGACACCTAAATTGTCTACATTATTTATTAGAAAGAACTGAACTTTGTTGAAATGCAATTATTGTTGTGTTGTGGTCTTCAGTCCTGAGACTGGTTTGATGCAGCTCTCCATGCTACTCTATCCTGTGCAAGGTTTTTCATCTCCCAGTACCTACTGCAACCTACATCCTTCTGAATCTGCTTAGTGTATTCATCTCTTGGTCTCCCTCTACGATTTTTACCCTCCACGCTGCCCTCCAATACTAAATTGGTGATCCCTTGATGCCTCAGAACATGTCCTACCAACCGATCCCTTCTTCTGGTCAAGTTGTGCCACAAACTTCTCTTCTCCCCAATCCTATTCAATACTTCCTCATTAGTTACGTGATCTACCCATCTAATCTTCAGCATTCTTCTGTAGCACCACATTTCGAAAGCTTCTATTCTCTTCTTGTCCAAACTGGTTATCGTCCATGTTTCACTTCCATACATGGCTACACTCCATACGAATACTTTCAGAAATGACTTCCTGACACTTAAATCAATACTGGATGTTAACAAATTTCTCTTCTTCAGAAACGCTTTCCTTGCCATTGCCAGCCTACATTTTATATCCTCTCTACTTCGACCATCATCAGTTATTTTGCTCCCCAAATAGCAAAACTCCTTTACTACTTTAAGTGCCTCATTTCCTAATCTAATTCCCTCAGCATCACCCGACGTAATTCGACTACATTCCATTATCCTTGTTTTGCTTTTGTTGATGTTCATCTTATATCCTCCTTTCAAGACACTGTCCATTCCATTCAACTGCTCTTCCAAGTCCTTTGCTGTCTCTGACAGAATTACAATGTCATCGGCGAACCTCAAAGTTTTTATTTCTTCTCCATGAATTTTAATACCTACTCCGAATTTTTCTTTTGTTTCCTTTACTGCTTGCTCAATATACAGATTGAACAACATCGGGGAGAGGCTACAACCCTGTCTTACTCCCTTCCCAACCACTGCTTCCCTTTCATGTCCCTCGACTCTTATAACTGCCATCTGGTTTCTGTACAAATTGTAAATAGCCTTTCGCTCCCTGTATTTTACCCCTGCCACCTTTAGAATTTGAAAGAGTGTATTCTAGTCAACATTGTCAAAAGCTTTCTCTAAGTCTACAAATGCTAGAAACGTAGGTTTGCCTTTCCTTAATCTTTCTTCTAAGATAAGTCGTAAGGTCAGTATTGCCTCACGTGTTCCAATGTTTCTACGGAATCCAAACTGATCTTCCCCGAGGTTGGCCTCTACCAGTTTTTCCATTCGTCTGTAAAGAATTCGTGTTAGTATTTTGCAGCTGTGACTTATTAAGCTGATAGTTCGGTAATTTTCACATCTGTCAACACCTGCTTTCTTTGGGATTGGAATTATTATATTCTTCTTGAAGTCTGAGGGTATTTCGCCTCTTTCATACATCTTGCTCACCAGATGGTAGAGTTTTGTCAGGACTGGCTCTCCCACGGCCTTCAGTAGTTCCAATGGAATATTGTGTACTCCGGGGGCCTTGTTTCGACTCAGGTCTTTCAGTGCTCTGTCAAACTCTTCACGCAGTATCATATCTCCCATTTCATCTTCATCTACATCCTCTTCCATTTCCATAATATTGTCCTCAAGTACATTGCCCTTGTATAGGCCCTCTATATACTCCTTCCACCTTTCTGCTTTCCCTTCTTTGCTTAGAACTGGGTTTCCATCTGAGCTCTTGATATTCATACAAGTCGTTCTCTTATCTCCAAAGGTCTCTTTAATTTTCCTGTAGGCGGTATCTATCTTACCCCTAGTGAGATAGGCCTCTACATCCTTACATTTGTCCTCTAGCCATCCCTGCTTAGCCATTTTGCACTTCCTGTCGATCTCATTTTTGAGACGTTTGTATTCCTTTTTGCCTGTTTCACTTACTGCATTTTTATATTTCCTCCTTTCATCAATTAAATTCAATATTTCTTCTGTTACCCAAGGATTTCTACTAGCCCTCGTCTTTTTACCTACTTGATCCTCTGCTGCCTTCACTACTTCATCCCTCAAAGCTACCCATTCTTCTTCTACTGTATTTGTTTCCCCCATTCCTGTCAATTGCTCCCTTATGCTCTCCCTGAATCTCTGTACAACCTCCGGTTCTTTTAGTTTATCCAGGTCCCATCTCCTTAAATTCCCACCTTTTTGCAGCTTCTTCAGTTTTAATCTACAGGTCATAACCAATAGATTGTGGTCAGAGTCCACATCTGCCCCTGGAAATGCCTTACAATTTAAAACCTGGTTCCTAAATCTCTGTCTTACCATTATATAATCTATCTGATACCTTTTAGTATCTCCAGGGTTCTTCCATGTATACAACCTTCTTTCATGATTCTTAAACCAAGTGTTAGTTATGATTATGTTGTGCTCTGTGCAAAATTCTACCAGGCGGCTTCCTCTTTCATTTCTGTCCCCCAATCCATATTCACCTACTATGTTTCCTTCTCTCCCTTTTCCTACACTCGAATTCCAGTCACCCAGGACTATTAAATTTTCGTCTCCCATCACAATCTGAATAATTTCTTTTATTTCATCATACATTTCTTCAATTTCTTCGTCATCTGCAGAGCTAGTTGGCATATAAACTTGTACTACTGTAGTAGGTGTGGGCTTCGTATCTATCTTGGCCACAATAATGCGTTCACTATGCTGTTTGTAGTAGCTTACCCGCATTCCTATTTTCCTATTCATTATTAAACCTACTCCTGCATTACCCCTATTTGATTTTGTGTTTATAACCCTGTAGTCACCTGACCAGAAGTCTTGTTCCTCCTGCCACCGAACTTCACTAATTCCCACTATATCTAACTTCAACCTATCCATTTCCCTTTTTAAATTTTCTAACCTACCTGCCCGATTAAGGGATCTGACATTCCACGCTCCGATCCGTAGAACGCCAGTTTTCTTTCTCCTGATAACGACATCCTCTTGAGTAGTCCCCGCCCGGAGATCCGAATGGGGGACTATTTTACCTCCGGAATATTTTACCCAAGAGGACGCCATCATCATGTAATCATACAGTAAAGCTGCATGCCCTCGGGAAAAATTACGGCTGTAGTTTCCCCTTGCTTTCAGCCGTTCGCAGTACCAGCACAGCAAGGCCGTTTTGGTTATTGTTACAAGGCCAGATCAGTCAATCATCCAGACTGTTGCCCTTGCAACTACTGAAAAGGCTGCTGCCCCTCTTCAGGAACCACACGTTTGTCTGGCCTCTCAACAGATACCCCTCCGTTGTGGTTGCACCTACGGTACGGCTATCTGTATCGCTGAGGCACGCAAGCCTCCCCACCAACGGCAAGGTCCATGGTTCATGGGGGGAGGATGCAATTATTGTCCGACTTAAATGTTAAGCTGCACTTGGATATGAACAAAGTTCGATGACAGTGCCACACTTAGTGCAAGGCACTATGGAGCCACAAATTAAGTATTTCTACATTTACATTGACTTTATTATTTATCTGTAACTGTCTGAACACATATAAGCTAAAGTAACACGTAGTGAGCATTGTCCGTTAATTTTAGGCCTAAATGAGACTATGTTACTATTGGTACAAAAACCAACTATTATATTTGCTCTGGAGTGGTTATGTTCCACTCTGTGTACAAATGAACTTTCCAGGAAGACTGTGACGTTTACCTATAGGAACTATGTTGCAAACGCTCTCGAAAAAGGTTTTCCGATTGTATCGCCACTATGAATTACACTATTGGCCCTTAAAATTCCTACACCAAGAAGAAATGAAGATCATAAACGGATATTCATTGGACAAATATATTATACTAGATCTGACATGTGATTACATTTTTATGCAATTTGGGTGCATAGATTCTGAGAAATCAGTACCCAGAACAACCACATCTGGCCGTAATAATGGCCTTGATACAGAGCTTGGATGGAGTGTACAGGTACAGCTGCCCATGCAGCATCAAGACGATACCACAATTCATCAAATGTAGTGACTGGCGTATTGTGACGAGCCAGTTACTCGGCCACCATTGACCAGACGTTTTCAATTGGTGAGAGATCTTGAGAATGTGCAGGCCAGGGCAGCAGTCGAACATTTTCTGTATCCAGAAAGGCCCGTACAGGACCTGCAACATGCGGTTATGCATTATCCTGTTGAAATGTAGGGATTCGCAGGGATCGAGTGAAGGGTAGAGCCACGGGTCGTAACACATCTGAAATGTTACGTCCACTGTTCGAAGTACCGTAAATGAGAACAAGAGGTGACCGAGACGTGTAACCAATGGCACCCCTTACCATCACGCCGGGTGATACGCCAGTATGCCGATGACGAATACACGCTTCCAATGTGCGTTCACCGCGATGTCGCCAAACACGGATGCGACCATCATGATGATGTAAACAGAACCTGGAATCATCCGAAAAAATTACGTTTTGCCATTCGTGCAGCCAGGTTCGTCGTTGAGTACACCATCGCAGGCGCTCTTGTCTGTGGTGCAGCGTCAAGGGTAACCGCAGCCATGGTCTCCGAGCTGATAGTCCGTGCTGCGACAAATGTCGTCGAACTGTTCGTGCGGATAGTTGTTGTCTTGCAAACGTCCCTATCTGTTGACTCAGGGATCGAGACGTGGCAGCACGATCCGTTACGGTGGGCGCCAACCTTGTGTGAAAGCTCTGAAAAGCTAATCATTTGCATATCACAGCATCTTCTTCCTGTCGGTTAAATTTCGCGTCTGTAGCACATCATCTTCGTGGTGTAGCAATTTTAATGGCCGGTAGTGTACTAAATAATTATAAGATGTTTAACATATGTATCCAGTGACAGCACATTTCCTGGCACTTTAGCACGAGACACTGTACTACGAATGGTTTTTTATCCAGATCTTTCATATCGTGTTTCACTGAAACTGCAGTATGCTAGCAAGCATTCTTATTTTTGAAATTAATAGAATATATTTGATTCATAACTATTGCTATGTTTGTTTACCACAAAGGCAATGGTGAACAAAGTTCAGATCTGTGATCATGAAAAAATTTCAATTTTTGCACAAAAGTAAATAACACTTACGACTCTCTGTAATAGTTAACAAGATATATAATGATTTCTTCCTGCATGGCGCAAAACAAAAGTGACACTACTGATGTAACTTAAATATTTCATAACATAAAAATACAAATGGCTTGTATATTGGCACAGCTACGTTACAAATTATGCTGCACTTAACAGTGAATAAAGGCCGATCATTTTACCACGTTTTAAAACAGTGGTTTTTAGCAGGTGTGCCACCATGGCTTAAGACAATGACACTGAATTTGCTGGGTCTGCTATAGTACTTCCGAGGGTTTACGATATTAATAATAAAAGTAGTTGAAATAACTTCACTCAATATTTACTTTTTATAAAGAAGAAAACAATATATGCCTCTATTCCAAACTTACTTATTACAGATTAGTTATTGGTTTATGGTTGGTTGGTTGGTTGTTTCGGGGAAGGAGACCAGACAGCGAGGTCATCGGTCTCATCGGATTAGGGAAGGACGGGGAAGGAAGTCGGCCGTGCCCTTTGAAAGGAACCATCGCGGCATTTGCCTGGAGCGATTTAGGGAAATCACGGAAAACCTAAATCAGGATGGCCGGACGCGGGATTGAACCGTCGTCCTCCCGAATGCGAGTCCAGTGTGTAACCACTGCGCCACCTCACTCGGTATATTGATTTGTGCCATACAAGTTTGAGTTATCAGTGAGAATCTTGATCCCGTCGTTTCTCACATAGAAGTTCGATTCATAGTGGAACTGAAGACAAACACACACGCGTGTCCTGTTTTGCTCAGAGACGTTTCCCACTTTTCTTGTTCTTTACATCAGTTAGTGGCAAAAAATCATCTTGCTCAAATTTTTCGTAGAAAAATGCAACCGGGTGTTAAACAATCTTACTGCTGATAGTTGACACACTTTCTTCGCTAACGTACAAAACGTGTTAAGTGGTAGTTCACTATAATTCAGTTGAAGTGTTCGCTCTGTGTAAAGTTCTGCTAGCTGCTCTTCTTCCTCCAGACGAAAGCCGGTGGTGGATTCTGGAGATAAAAATTTGGAAATTTGTGCTGCGGTTATGGGTCCATAGGCTTACGCACTACTTAATCCAATTTAAACGAACTTACGCTAAGGACAACCGTGACAAGACACCCAAGACAGCACGGCTACCCCGCGCGGCGATTCTGGAGATATGACGGTTTCACAACCGGTCATATTCATCGGCAGTGATGCAAGGAAAATACAGTGCCACGTTATTCTCAAGAGCCATAGGGTGATTTAAAATGTGTTCGTCGATTATGTCACCGTGTGTGTAAGAGGAAACATCTAAAGATTATTGTTTTCTATATGCGTTTTCCATATTGTAAGTTTTATCTTTTCTTCTTTTTTTTAAGAGCCTAAAATGTGTATCACTTGTCGTTAGCCATTTTCTTCTTTATCTTGTATACTCTACTTCCGGTAATTCTGAATTTTTGATACTAAACGTATACATTAGCTGCTTTCTTATTTCAAAAAATCTTTCCAGAACTCCCCCATTTGAAAGACAGTGGATCCCAATATACAGGAGCAATGCGTCATGCCACAGTTGTATGAGCAGTACTGTCCTAAAAGCCCTAAACTTCAAAAAATTTACCTTGTTACTGGCTGATTTTAAAACACTTTTAAGTTACATTGGTATAGTCTCTAACCCCAGAGCCTCACGACGTATGAAGCAATTTCTTTAATCGAGGGTCTGGAAACCTTGATAAAGTTTTGCAACAAATCCTTTAAATCTTCCAGCAATTGTTAGTGCACCGAATGTGCAACCGTTTTATTCAAAGTTGCTGGATGTGGAATTATGCACATCTTGAACCAGTTGGCGTTGAGGGCGGTTCAGTACACTAAGGAATTGTTCAATAGTCGAATCCACATCGGCGGATCTTGTCTAACATAGTACTTGACGTTTCTTACTTCAGATGAATCGGGGAGCAATAGTCGCTTAGCTTTTCATGGACACTGAACTGGCTGTCTGAAGACATGTCATCAGTTCGCCGGAAATGGTATAGCTTAACAACATTACGAAAGATATAATTCACGTCCTCCGCAACAGTATGCGATTGCAGTTTTTCTTTCGCTACGATTTGGGTAATTTCGTTATTGGTCGTTTCTGCTTTTTCAGACGCAGTTGATTTCCGTACCATCTCTTTGGATTGCTGTCTCTCAACTAAAATAGTTCTTATATTTCCCATATAAGTTATCATATTTGCTATTCAAATTACATTTCAATTTACTGCCCATCACACATTCTTTGTTTGGTTTTTCTCCGAACATAGCACGTTCTGATATCATAAATAATTTTCTTGATACTAATGAAATGTTCCACTAGGTGGCACTGCTCTCCCGAGACTTACATTCTACGAGTAAATCGGTTAGGTCTCACTTTTGTTACTGTCATCTGTTTCTGTTCCTGAGTTATCTTCCGATTTTCCCCTTTTATCCAGAAATTTAGTCATGCTTTAGACCTGACACAGAGACCGGACTATGCATTCATCTGACAGGAACTATTAATTCCACACCAGACAAGTACTAATAAGCAGCTAGCTCCATAAACGGTGGTACGTTACATGAAATAACGCAAACTTCATGAACATAGCAATTTAAATTGAAGTCTATCCATGAAACTGAGTTCTTAATGAGAAGTATTTCTCTTAAATTTGATACAAAAAGTACTTGTTTTTACGTAATATGAGTTAGCTCCTTGTCGTATTACTGTTTTCTCTGGGGCAAGGCATTAAAAGGAAATTAAATATTTATTCATATTAAGCAAGCAGTATGTCAGATAGTCATATATCTCGCCAAAGCTTCTTTAAAGCTTACGCTCATATTCCACCACATATTGTCATTAGTGATACTTTTTGTGGCAAAAAAATCAATTTCTACTGAATTGTGATAGTAAAAACAATAGTCAATTTCTTTGATACGTTGTCTCCTTCTCCATCATTCATTGTACGTATAGTTGCATGGTCTGGTGTAAATTTTTGCAGCTAGTACGAATCAAACAGAAGGAAATAAATTGCAAATGCCAAAAAATTCAAACATAAAAAATTACATTGGAAATGCCGTGTGGTTAGGGCCTCCCATCGGATAGACCGTTCGCCTGGTGCTAGTCTTTCGAATTGACGCCACTTCGGTGACTTGCGTGTCGATAGGGATGAAATGATGATGATACGAACAACACAACACCCAGTCCCTGAGCGGAGAAAATCTCCGATCCAGCCGGGAATCGAACCCGGGCCGCTAAGTATGACAATTCGTCGCGCCGACTACTTAGCTACCAGGGACGGACAAAAATAACATAAAAATTAATGAAACTCACTTTCCGTTGCTTCATCAAACTCGGTCATTATGACGCTTCAATCGTAGAAAATTACTAATAGCTGAACGGGAAACAGTAATGGTCATGGTAATGTAATAGTGTATGTAAAACAGCCTCTGCTGTTACAAATGAAGGCGACTGTTTCTTTCAGAAATAAGTGGGTCTTCTATAATCAGTAGTTAAACAGTAAAAAGTAAACAGAAACCGTTTAAGTTAATTCAGCCCATGAAGCAGTAGGACATTTAGAAAATTTCATAGCGGTCATCTGGGTTTTATATATGTGATGTAAGCACAAAAAATGTTAAGTAGTGATGGAGGGAATTGACGTCATGAACCCTGCAGGGCTGTCCACAAATAGGTAAGAGTACAAGGTGGTGCAGAGCTCTTCTGAGCAGCATTTTGCAATGCATCCCAGATATGCTCAATAATGTTCATGTCTAGGGAGTTTGGTGGCCAGCGGAAGTCTTTAAACTCAGGAGAGTGTTCTGGGAGTCAGTCTTTAGTAATTCTGGACGTGTGTGGGGTCGCCTTGTCCTGTTGGAATTGTTAAAGTCCACCGGAATGCACAACAGACATGAAAGGATGTAAGTGATCAGACAGGATGCTTACGTACGTTTCACCTGTTGTTGTTGTTGTGGTCTTCAATCCTGAGACTGGTTTGATGCAGCTCTCCATGCTACTCTATCCTGTGCAAGCTTCTTCAAATCCCAGTACCTACTGCAGCCTACATCCTTCTGAATCTGCTTAGTGTATTCATCTCTTGGTCTCCCTCTACGATTTTTTCCCTCCACGCTGCCCTCCAATACTAAACTGGTGATCCCTTGATGCCTCAGAACATGTCCTACCAACCGATCCCTTCTTCTAGTCAAGTTGTGCCACAAACTTCTCCTCTCCCAGTGCTATTCAATACTTCCTCATTAGTTATGCGATCTACTCATCTAATCTTCAGTATTTTCTGTAGCACCACATTTTGAAAGCTTCTATTCTCTTCTTGTCCTAACTATTTATCAGTCCATGTTTCACTTCCATACATGGCTACCCTCCATACAAATACTTTTAGAAACGACTTCCTGACACTTAGACCTATACTCGATGTTAACAAATTTCTCTTCTTCAGAAATGCTTTCCTTGCCATTGCCAGTCTACATTTTATACCGTCTCTACTTCGACCATCATCAGTTATTTTGCTCCCAAATAGCAAAACTCCTTTACTACTTTAAGTGTCTCATTTCCTAATCTAATTCCCTCAGCATCACCCGACGTAATTCGACTACATTCCATTATCCTCGTTTTGCTTTTGTTGATGTACATCTTATATCCTCCTTTCAAGAAACTATCCATTCCGTTCAACTTCTCTTCCAAGTCCTTTGTTGTCTCTGACAGAATTACAATGTCATCGGCGAACCTCAAAGTTTTTATTTCTTCTCCCTGGATTTTAATACCTACTCCAAATTTCTCTTTTACTTCCTTTACTGATTGCTCAACATACAGATAGAATAACATCGGGGAGAGGCTACAACCCTGTCTCACTCCCTTCCCAACCACTGCTTCTCTTTCATGCCGCTCAACTCTTATAACTGCCATCTGCTTTCTGTACAAATTGTAAATAGCCGTTCGTACCCTGTATTTTACCCCTGCCACCTTCAGAATTTGAAATAGAGTATTCCAGTCAACATTGTCAAAAGCTTTCTCTGAGTGTACAAATGCTAGGAACGTAGATTGGTCTTTCGTTAATCTAGCTTCTAAGATAAGTCGTAGGGTCAGTATTGCCTCACGTGTTCCAATATTTCTACGGAATCCAAATTGATCTTCTCCGAGGTCGGCTTCTACTAGTTTTTCCATTCGTCTGTAAAGAATTCGCGTTAGTATTTTGCAGCTGTAACTTATTAAACTGATAGTTCGATAATTTTCACATCTGTCAACACCTGCTTTCTTTGGGATTGGAATTAATATATTCTTCTTGAAGTCCGACGGTATTTTGCCTGTCTCATACATCTTGCCCACCAGATGGTAGAGTTTTGTCAGGACTGTCTCCACCAAGGTCGTCAATAGTTCTAATGGAATGCTGTCTACTCCTGGGGCCTTGTTTCGACTCAGGTCTTTCAGTGCTCTGTCAAACTCTTTACGCGGTATCGTATGTCCCATTTCATCTTCATCTACATCCTCTTCCATTTCCATAATAATGTCCTCAAGTACATCGCCCTTGTATAGACCCTCTATGTACATCTTCCACCTTTCTGCTTTCCCTTCTTTGCTTAGAGCTGGGTTTCCATCTGAGCTCTTGATATTCATAAAAGTGGCTCTCTTTTCTCCAAAGGTCTCTTTAATTTTCCTGTAGGCAGTATCTATCGTACCCCTAGTTAGATAAGCCTCAACATCCTTACATTTGTCCTCTGCCATCCCTGCTTAGCTATTTTGCACTGCCTGTCGATCTCATTTTTGAGACGTTTGTATCCCTTTTTGCCTGCTTCATTTACTGCATTTTTATATTTTCTTCTTCTATCAATTAAATTCTTCTGTTACCCAAGGATTTCTACTAGCCCTCGTCGTTTTACCTATTTGATCCTCTGCTGCCTTCACCACTTCATCCCTCAAAGTTACCCATTCTTCTTCTGTTGGATTTTTTCCCCCATTCCTGTCAATTGTTTCCTTATGCTCTCCCTGAAACTCTGTACAACCTCTGGTTTAGTCAGTTTATCCAGGTCCCATCTCCTTAAATTCCCACCTTTTTGCAGTTTCTTCAGTTTTGATCTACAGTTCATAACCAATAGATTGTTGTCAGAGTCCACATCTGTTCCTGGAAATGTCTTACAATTTAAAACCTGGTTCCTAAATCTCTGTCTTACCATTATATAATCTATCTGAAACCTGTCAGTATCTCCAGGCTTCATCCATGTATACAGTCTTCTTTTATGATTCTTGAACCAAGTGTTAGCTATGATTAAGTTGTGCTCTGTGCAAAATTCTACCAGGCGGCTTCCTCTTTCATTTCTGTCCCCCAATCCATATTCACCTACTATGTTTCCTTCTCTCCCTTTTCCTACACTCGAATTCCAGTCACCCATGACTATAAAATTTTTGTCTCCCTTCACTATCTGAATAATTTCTTTTATTTTGTCATACATGTCTTCAATTTCTTCGTCATCTGCAGAGCTAGTACGCATATAAACTTGTACTACTGTGGTAGGCGTGGGCTTCGTACCTATCTTGGCCACAATAATGCGTTCACTATGCTGTTTATAGTAGATTACCCGCATTCCAATTTTCCTATTCATTATTAAACCTACTCCTGTATTACCCCCATTGGATTTTGTTTTTATAACCCTGTATTCACCTGACCAGAAGTCTTGTTCCTCCTGCCACGGAACCTCACTAATTCCCACTAAATCTAACTTTAACCTACCCAGTTCCCTTTTTAAATTTTCTAACCTACCTGCCCGATTAAGGGATCTGACATTCCACGCTCCGCTCCGCAAAATGCCAGTTTTCTTTCCCTTGCTAACGACGTCCTCTTGAGTAGTCCCCGCCCGTAGATCCGAATGGGGGACTGTTTCACCTGTTTCACCTGTCAGAGTCGTATCTAGACGTACCAGTGGTCCCACACCATCCAACTGTACACATCCCGCACAATTACAGAGCCTCCACCAGCATCAAACAGTCCCCTGCTCAAAGCACTATCTATGGATTCATGAGGTTGTATCTATACCCACACACGCCCATCCTCTCGATACTGCTTGAAACGAGACTCCCCCGACCAGGCAACATGTTTCCTGTCATCAACAGTCCGATGTCGGTGTTGACGGGCCCAAGTGAGGCATAACGCTTTGTGTCTCATCAAAGGTAGACGAGTGGGCCTTCGGCTCCGAAAGCCCATATCGATGTTGTTTCTTTGAATGTTTCACAGGCTGACGCTTGTTGATGGCCCAGTATTGAAATCTGCAGCAATTCGCGTAAGGATTTCACTTCTGTCACAGTGAACAAATCTCTTCATTCGTCGTTGGTCCCGTTCTTGCAGGATCTTTCCCCGGCCTCAGTGATTTACGGGAAAACACCCACTTCATCGCTACCTCGGAGATGCTGTGTCCTATCGCTCGTGCGCCGACCAAAGCACTACATTCAAACTCACATCCCAATAACTTGCTATTGTACCAGCACTAACCTATCTAACAGCTACGTGAGACACTTGCCTTACATAAGTGTTGCGGACTACAGCGTCGTATTCTGCCTGTTTACGTATCGCTGTACTTGAATATGTATGCCTATACCAGTTTCTTTGGCGCTTCAGTGTATGTAGTTGACGCTGAATATGGTAAAAGAATGTCAGAGTCCTAGAACAGGTATCACTGTGAAATTAAATATAACATACATAAGGTAGCAGTTAAAATATTCTCTCTCACGTTCTTACAATGAGTAAGCATCATATACGTCTTGACCGTACTCAGGAAACTCTTTAATGGTTATCGTTACTTAGCCTCGCAGTATCGGCCGATCTCTGGTCGACCACACTTTTAAATAATAGCGCCTGCATTTAAGCCGCCGAGATTCCTACAACCATCACCGCGGCTCGAGGGTGCTACCATGAGTGATTACGCCGCTGACAATGAGATTGAAGCATGCCCTCTCCGAAGCGCCACAGGCGGGTCTACTTATGTTTGAACATTGATGGACTGACCCCTTCTTGCGTGTATGGCAGTCGAATAACATTTACAGACTTTCATTATGGCCAGACATCTTATGAACATCCATTATATAGGAGAATGAGAGATTTATAAATATTTTGTATCTGTGATGGTTCCAGCATTCATAGCCACTGATAGCAACTGACGCTCTAATTACAACAACAAAGTTACGTATTATTTTCACTATCTGATGTTATGTGTAGCACAAATTAACATCTGAATTCTCTGTTCATGGACAGCTTGTGTCCCTTGCTTCTGTATCCGTTAAAGAACCACATAGCTTGGAAAGGAATGCAAGAAGTCCGGCAGCAAAAGCTGATTTCAGAAGCTCGTCTTTGTTTCAGTTGAAGACACAAGAATTATTATTGAGTTGTTTTGCGTTGCTACATAACATATTTGAGATGCAGAACAGTGCACTGAATCGATTGAATATAACTCAAGTTTCTCGTTACAGAAATATTATAGTGCACCCCATGTGTGATAAAGTAATGGTCAAATGAAAACCTTTGATGTCATTATAGGCTTCATTACCGCAACACTGGCGCTGAACTTTAGCTGCCCCCCCCCCCCCCCCCTACACCCTGTACTGCATGGTAAATAAGGTCGCTCTTGTTGCCAATGTGATGGAGTTACCACATACAAACTGTTATAAAAAGGGAAATTTAGCTTCCCTGTATCACTGCAGTCGATCGTTTCAGACGGTAATTAAAGAGTCTCCTTCGATTACATTCATGACTTTGGCAGCATGTATGGTCAGAGGTTTTTTGACGCGTGGAAGAACGTCATTATAAGGCGGGATCGGAGAGACGCTTAAAGAGAAACTTCAACTTCCCGCTGGAACCCACCTAAAAAGTTTCAAGAACAATAATTAATGGGGTTGTGGGGGGGGGGGGGGGAGGGAAATCTAGGAAGATACTACAGCCCCCTACGTATTACAGGGGGAAGGAAATCTGGGAAGATACTACAGCCCCCTACGTACCACAGGCTGTGACGTAATCGCGAATACAAACAGTGGTCCAGGTACTGTCAAATGTTCGTTTATTCCAGTGAGTCCTTCGACGATGACGGTTTTTAGTCAGTAATGACCAGTTGCATAATGACTGTGTGGACGATGTGGTCTATTGCTCACCATATTTTAGTTATACGTACCGATGCGTTGCTGAGTGTATTTAGATGTTTTGACGATGCCATTACGGCTTTATCACATTAGGAGATTGTGTAGAAGAGATGTGAAGATGGTCATCACTGACTGTAACCGGTCATCGTCGAAGGACTGTACATTGTGATCAAATACTGGAATAGACAAGCATTTGCTCCTACGTATCGTCTACGCACGCACGACGAACGCGGGGTGAAGCTAATTACAACGCACACAGAGGCGTGGACAGGAAACCGGTAGATTGGAAGTACTTCTAATAAGCACATCACAGCAGTTTTTAAGCTGCCTAAAATAATTATTATGTAGTAGGTCACGTTCCATATTTTAAAAACAGTGATCTGTATTTTGCTAGATTGTGCATCTCGGTTCTATAGCTCCTCGCGGTACTGAATGTAGCACTAACGTAACACTTACATTCATAATGTGAATTTTTCAAATTTGTTTACCTGTTTGGAATTGCTAAATGAGAACATCATTTTAGCAAAAATAACGAGGGTAATTTTATTATTTATTTTTAGGTTGTGGGCAGTGATCAATTAATTTAACGTAAGAATGGAACTCATCCCTTTTAGGTTAATAACTGTAAATGCGCAGCTGTAGTCTACTTTTGCGTAATACGACAAAGGAGCCGCGGGGGCAACAACTGAAAACATTTTTCTTTTAATTTTACTGCGCTTCTTCCCACAGGCGATTTCTCTCTCAGACAGCAATTTGATCCAGCACCTTAAAATTTAATCCAATTTTCATTTAGATCATTAAGGACTTATGAAGCAATTAAGGATCTGGAGATAAAATTATGAACGTTCATAAAGACGTCAACATTTCTTATTGTCTTGTGGGTGTTACTTATCTGTAAATATATTAATTATCGTTATATTAATTATCGTTAGGTGCCTCTAATTTATTTTGGTCGCTGTGATTATTCCACATCATTTGAAAATAGTCTAATTTGGAACTTGCCTTTCGCAGTGATAAAAAATGTATACGAAAACACGGGAGAATGAAAGGAATCCACAGGCGCTTTCCTATCGTTTTATTTGTTCTGGGAGATATTTCTGAATTTACACGGAGTAATAAATCTAGTATTTTTATCTAAATTGTGGCCAGACATGTTAAAAATGCTGCTTATCTCCTTGGCCTAACAGGAATGGCAATTAGGGTTTTATAAAATATTGAACTTCGAGACAATGTAAAGAGATTTGTTTCCTAAAATTGAAGTACGTTGATCAGTAAAAGTACTTGTACCCCCATGAACCATGGACCTTGCCGTTGGTGGGGAGGCTTGCGTGGCTCAACGATACGCATAACCGTACCGTAGGTGCAACCACAACGGAGGGGTATCTGTTGAGAGGCCAGACAAACGTATGGTTCCTGAAGAGGGGCAGCAGCCTTTTCAGTAGTTGCAGGGCAACAGCCTGGATGATTGACTGATCTGGCCTTGTAACACTAACCAAAACGGCCTTGCTGTGCTGGTACTGCGAACGGCTGAAAGCAAGGGGAAACTACAGCCGTAATTTTTCCCGAGGGAATGCAGCTTTACTGTATGGTTAAATGATGATGGCGTCCTCTTGGGTAAGATATTCCGGAGGTAAAATAGTCCCCCATTCGGATCTCCGGGCGGGGACTACTCAAGAGGACGTCGTTACAGGAGAAAGAAAACTGGCGTTCTATGGATCGGAGCGTGGAAAGTCAGATCACTTAATCGGGAAGGTAGGTTAGAAAATTTAAAAAGGGAAATCGATAGGTTAAAGTTAGATACAGTGGGAAATAGTGAAGTTCGGTGGCAGGAGGAACAAGACTTCTGATCAGGTGAATACAGGTTTATAAATACAAAATCAAATAGGGGTAGTGCAGGAGTAGGTTTAATAATGAATAAAAAAATAGGAGTGCGGGTAAGCTACTACAAACAGCATAGTGAACGTATTATTGTGGCCAAGATAGACACGAAGCCCATGCCTACTACAGTAGTACAAGTTTATATGCCTACTAGCTCTGCACATGACGAAGATATTGAAGAAATGTATGATGAGATGAAAGAAATTATTCAGGTAGTGAAGGGAGACGAAAATTTAATAGTCATGGGTGACTGGAATTCGAGTGTAGGAGAAGGGAGAGAAGGAAATATGGTAGGTGAATATGGATTGGGGGTAAGAAATGAAAGAGGAAGCCGACTGGTAGAATTTTGCACAGAGCATAATTTAATCATAGCTAACACTTGGTTCAAGAATCATAAAAGACGGTTGTATACATGGAAGAATCCTGGAGATACTAAAAGGTATCAGATAGATTATATAATGGTAAGACAGAGATTTAGGAACCAGGTTTTAAATTGTAAGTCTTTCCAGGGGCAGATGTGGACTCTGACGACAATCTGTTGGTTACGAACTGTAGATCAAAACTGAAGAAATTGCAAAATGGTGGGAATTTAAGGAGATGGGACCTGGATAAACTGACTAAACTAGTGGTTGTACAGAGTTTCAGGGAGAGCATAAGGGAACGATTGACAGGATTGGGGCAAAGAAGTACAGTAGAAGAAGAATGGGTAGCTCTGAGGGATGAATTAGTGAAGGCAGCAGAGGATCAAGTAGGTAAAACGACGAGGGCTAGTAGAAATCCTTGGGTGACAGAAGAAATACTGAATTTAATTGATGAAAGGAGAAAATGTAAAAATGCAGTAAACGAAGCAGGCAAAAAGGAATACAAACGTCTCAAAAATGAGATCGACAGGAAGTGCAAAATAGCTAAGCAGGGATGGCTAGAGGACAAATGTAAGGATGTAGAGGCTTATGTCACTAGGGGTACGATAGATACTGCCTACAGGAAAATTAAAGAGACCTTTGGAGAAAAGAGAGCCACTTGTATGAATATCAAGAGCTCAGATGGCAACCCAGTTCTAAGCAAAGAAGGGAAGGCAGAAAGGTGGAAGGAGTACATAGAGGGTTTATACAAGGGCGATGTACTTGAGGACAATATTATGGAAATGGAAGAGGATGTAGATGAAGATGAAATGGGAGATACGATACTGCGTAAAGAGTTTGACAGAGCACTGAAAGACCTGAGTCGAAACAAGGCCCCAGGAGTAGACAGCATTCCATTAGAACTTTTGACGGCCTTGAGAGAGCCAGTCCTGACAAAACTCTACCATCAGGTCAGCAAGATGTATGAGACAGGCAAAATACCGTCAGACTTCAAGAAGAATATAATAATTCCACTCCCAAAGAAAGCAGGTGTTGACAGATGTGAAAATTACCGAACTATCAGTTTAATAAGTTACAGCTGCAAAATACTAACGCGAAATCTTTACAGACGAATGGAAAAACTTGTAGAAGCCGACCTCGGGGAAGATCAGTTTGGATTCCGTAGAAATGTTGGAACACGTCAGGCAATACTGACCCTACGACTTATCTTAGATGAAAGATTAAGGAAAGGCAAACCTACGTTTCTAGCATGTGTATACTTAGAGAAAGCTTTTGACAATGTTGATTGGAATGCTGTCTTTCAAAATTTAAAGGTGGCAGGGGTAAAATGCAGGGAACTAACGGCTATTTACAATTTGTACAGAAACCAGATGGCAGCTATAAGAGTTGTGGGGCATGAAAGGGAAGCAGTGGTTGGGAAGGGAGTGAGACAGGGTTGTAGCCTCTCCCCGATGTTATTCAATCTGTATATTGAGCAAGCAGTAAAGGAAACAAAAGAAAAATTTGGAGTAGGTATTAAAATCTGGGGAGAAGAAATAAAAACTATGAGGTTCGCCGATGACATTGTAATTCTGTCACAAACGGCAAAGGACTTGGAAGAGCAGTAGAACGGAATGGACAGTGTCTTGAAAGGAGCATATAAGATGAACATCAACAAAAGCAAAATGAGTATAATGGAATGTAGTCGAATTACGTCGGGTGATGCTGAGGGAATTAAATTAGGAAATGAGACTTTTAAAGTAGTAAGGGAGTTTTGCTATTTGGGGAGCAAAATAACTGATGATGGTCGAATTAGAGAGGATATAAAATGTAGACTGGCAATGGCAAGGAAAGCATTTCTGAAGAAGAGAAATTTGTTAACATCGAGTATAGGTCTAAGTGTCAGGAAGTCGTTTCTGAAAGTATTTGTATGGAGTGTAGCCATGTATGGAAGTGAAACATGGACGATAAATAGTTAGAACAAGAAGAGAATAGAAGCTTTCGAAATGCGGTGCTACAGAAGAATGTTTAAGTTTAGGAGGGTAGATCACGTAACTAATGAGGAGGTACTGAATTGTATTGGGGAGAACAGAAGTTTGTGGCACAACTTGACTAGAAGAAGGGATCGGTTGGTAGGACATGTTCTGAGGCATCAATGGATCACAAATTTAGCATTGGCGGGCAGCTGGAGGGTAAAAATCGTAGAGGGTTACCAAGAGATGGATACATTAAGCAGATTCTGAAGGATGTAGGTTGCAGTCGGTACTGGGAGATGAAGGAGCTTGCACAGGATAGAGTAGCATGGTGAGCTGCATCAAACCAGTCTCAGGACTGAAGACCACAACAACAACAACATGACTCTTATGCACTTTGTTAGGTTATTTTTCAACTACAAATGTAGCTACACCTGACGTTTACGATTATCTTCATACTCAGTGCTTTTTTACCCATCTCTTAAATTTAAAGAAATTGCGGTTAATGATGTAGGCCAGCTCATCTTGAAGCAGTACAGTTAGTATTCTGTGTTTAAACTATTTGCAAACCAGTAATATTAGAGAGTCACTAGATTCACAGTCGTGGTTCTCTATGACATAACAAGAATTTTTCTACCTTTAGTGTCGAGAAATGTACCCTTGGGAGGTAGGAGTGAACCCATATGTTTGTTGTCTATAGTCTTCTATAAGTGTATGAGTACATGAATTTTGAATGTGGTGGGATATAGAAAGGGATTGGAGTAGCCAAACATTGAGTTTAGTAGTCTGTGTCAAAGTATAACTTATGGGAAATCCAAAGAAAGAGATTGCCTCTAGGCTTAGGAATAGATCAGACGTGCCGAGAGTTGAGTGAGTTAGCTGGCTACGGCCAATAGGAGACATTCCCGTCTGGGTAGTCAGACGTCTGCGGCAGTTCGTCATGGGCACTGTTAGATCAGTTATCCTGAGGTGTGGACGCTGTTGTGGAGGTCTTGTTGACATCGTGAGTAAAAGGTATAAAATGAGTTATGTTATCGCAGATGGCGTTAGAAATGTGTCGTTTATAGTCACTTTAGTCAGGGAAGTGTTAGGAGACGCTTTGCTATCATATATTTGATGGTATAAAGTAACTGATAAATTGCGTTCGTGACCGTTGGGTATGAGGGTTGGTCATGAGGTATGCACCCAATTTGACGAACAATTGCAAGTAAAATCTGTTCATTTGAGAGATAGTGAGGCATTGTTGCGTAACTACTACTGTTCTGTTAGTTAAAGGTGAATGTTGTAAAGGTTTCTATATAACGTGATTGTGAGCAGATGTTCGAGCCACTTCTGTGAGTGTGTATTAACAACCAGAAATTTAAGTATCCCAAATATTTTCTGACGAAAAGATCATTTTCAGTCAATAATTTATAAATTTGAGGCATTTTACTTGCGACATTTACTGGAGCTACACTGCTCTGCACGTGTCTGCGTGGAATTCTTTTAGAGTCCACATCAGGTATCAGTATGATTGTGTTAATGTGTGTTAATATTTTCTAAAAGTGATTCTATGGAATGTGATGCCTATTTTTGTGAGAATATTTATCCGATTTTAGCTTGTTTCTGTGTAAGTGAGGTCTAACTATGTGTATAGCAGTAATTCACGTGATACATAGATAGAGAGTGATTAATGTATCGTTTGATTCCTTTAGTACGATGCCCTCACCCAAATCTTACGTAGCAGTTTAATAGTTTTAGGTGAGTTCCTTTTGTGAATTTGAGGGACTCCTTTTGTTTCCACCATTCTTTGGTCGTTACACCATGTACGACCAAGTCGTCTGCGTCAACCTCTTGGTGTTGAATAGTAGCACATCAACGTTAAATTCATTAATTTATATCAATTTCTCTTTGATACGAGAATTTATTTCTTGGGTCATCCTGATATTGTGTAACATAATTTGTGTACTCTGCAATGTGCAGTTATGAAAACTCCATCGAAATCTCTGTTCTGGTACTCTTTCTGACAGCGGAAGGTGTTGAAATAAGTCCTGCGCCCTGTCCCTGCCGACAACCTACACTATAGTTTTTTCGTGTACATATCAAATGTCATGTTGCATGGTGCTTCCTGAAACAACGTTGAATTCGATCCACGCCACTACCCTATAGCGTGACTGAAGTTACTTTTGTATACAGGAGATCAAATAAGGCAAAATTCTTAAATGTTGACGTTAACTGGAATGTGATTATCAAACAAAGAATAACGTCATATTGAAAATATTTTTGAGGCCAATAAATATGTATAACTGTAAAAATCAACTTTCTGAGACCAGTATAAGCAGGTCACCACTCTCCCTTTCATTACTCAATGCAGATTGTGTTGACCCTCATTGCAAAGAACAATGTACAGTATGAAGTACAATTATTTCAGGGAGAATGATTAAAGGTTTGATGAAACAAAAAGAAATAATACACTCCTGGAAATGGAAAAAATAACACATTGACACCGGTGTGTCAGACCCACCATACTTGCTCCGGACACTGCGGGAGGGCTGTACAAGCAATGATCACACGCACGGCACAGCGGACGCACCAGGAACCGCGGTGTTGGCCGTCGAATGGCGCTAGCTGCGCAGCATTTGTGCACCGCCGCCGTCAGTGTCAGCCAGTTTGCCGTGGCATACGGAGCTCCATCGCAGTCTTTAACACTGGTAGCATGCCGCGACAGCGTGGACGTGAACCGTATGTGCAGTTGACGGACTTTGAGCGAGGGCGTATAGTGGGCATGCGGGAGGCCGGGTGGACGTACCGCCGAATTGCTCAACACGTGGGGCGCGAGGTCTCCACAGTACATCGATGTTGTCGCCAGTGGTCGGCGGAAGGTGCACGTGCCCGTCGACCTGGGACGGGACCGCAGCGACGTACGGATGCACGCCAAGACCGTAGGATCCTACGCAGTGCCGTACGGGACCGCACCGCCACTTCCCAGCAAATTAGGGACACTGTTGCTCCTGGGGTATCGGCGAGGACCATTCGCAACCGTCTCCATGATGCTGGGCTACGGTCCCGCACACCGTTAGGCCGTCTTCCGCTCACGCCCCAACATCGTGCAGCCCGCCTCCAGTGGTGTCGCGACAGGCGTGAATGGAGGGACGAATGGAGACGTGTCGTCTTCAGCGATGAGAGTCGCTTCTGCCTTGGTGCCAATGATGGTCGTATGCGTGTTTGGCGCCGTGCAGGTGAGCGCCACAATCAGGACTGCATACGACCGAGGCACACAGGGCCAACACCCGGCATCATGGTGTGGGGAGCGATCTCCTACACTGGCCGTACACCACTGGTGATCGTCGAGGGGACACTGAATAGTGCACGGTACATCCAAACCGTCATCGAGCCCATCGTTCTACCATTCCTAGACCGGCAAGGGAACTTGCTGTTCCAACAGGACAATGCACGTCCGCATGTATCCCGTGCCACCCAACGTGCTCTAGAAGGTGTAAGTCAACTACCCTGGCCAGCAAGATCTCCGGATCTGTCCCCCATTGAGCATGTTTGGGACTGGATGAAGCGTCGTCTCACGCGGTCTGCACGTCCAGCACGAACGCTGGTCCAACTGAGGCGCCAGGTGGAAATGGCATGGCAAGCCGTTCCACGGGACTACATCCAGCATCTCTACGATCGTCTCCATGGGAGAATAGCAGCCTGCATTGCTGCGAAAGGTGGATATACACTGTACTAGCGCCGACATTGTGCATGCTCTGTTGCCTGTGTCTATGTGCCTGTGGTTCTGTCAGTGTGATCATGTGATGTATCTGACCCCAGGAATGTGTCAATAAAGTTTCCCCTTCCTGGGACAATGAATTCACGGTGTTCTTATTTCAATTTCTAGGAGTGTAGCTTAACTATGGTCATGGTAAAACAAACAGTTTCTGCTCTTTATACTGAATGTGTTGGTTCGAGGTACAGCTAGAGTTATCCGTTCCTTGTGGAGCCAGTAAATACGAGGCTTCATACTTAAATAGTGGCAACTATTTATTCACAAGCGATACAAAAGAGATACATGTTTGCACCTGTTACTGTCCTTCAAAGTAGTCACCAGCGTTGTGTAGGATCCGTTGCCAGCGATGTGGAAGGTGTAGCATACCATCAGCAGAGCTTGTTCTGTTGATGGTGCGAATGGAACGGTCTACTGCCTGTCGAATCTCGGGAACATTTCTGAAGCGAATGCCACGAAGTTGTTCCTTCATCTTCGGTATCAAATCAGGGTCACAAGGACTTAAGTGCGGGGAGTATGGTGCATGGTACAGTACTTCTCAGACCCATCGACCGAACACAGCAGTCATAGCTTGCGCTGTATGCGCCCGCGCATTGTCGTGCAAAACGATGTGTGCGTTGCGCAGAAAGTGTCGCCGCTTCTTTCGCAAAGTATTATGGGTCGCCGCGAAAGCCTAAAGTGCGTCACAGCCCCAGTATGGTAAAAATTAGAGTGATTCTTGTGTACGACTGTGATGGTGTTATCTTAACGCATTACGTTCCTCTACGGCAGACCGTCTATGCAGAATATTACTGTTCGCTTTTGCGACCAACTTTCCGAAAGAAGATATATTGAATAGCTGTACTGAATAGGAACTGAACAACCGTGGCTGGAGAGCCAAGCAAGAAAACTAAAGTGGTCCCAAAGTAGCAAAATGTAAAAAAGATATAAACAATGTTGCCAAGTTAAACCTCTGTTCCTGCACATAAGTAAGTAAACGATGATAAAATACACCATAATCCTTCTATATATTACTACATATTGTGTCCAGTTCAGTTGGTGTGGCGTCATTTTCAGTTGTCTAAAAAAACTTAAATAGGAACGGTGTATGTATATTACTACAAATTTTACTTCATAACCAGCACGTATAGCGCAAGGCCTCAAGTTGCGCGCTACTTTTTGTGTAATTACTGCAACAGAAGGCCACTAACAAAAGGCCAATTCCTCAATTTATTTCATGTATACCCATGAGGTGTACTCTTTGTGTCTTATGTTTCATTTTTGCTATGGTCTGCATGAAGTTGTATAACGAAAGGGATATGATATCTGAAAATTTATTTTACGTTTTTATATACGTTATTGTATTTCCATGCACACGCATTGCTGTTTAGTGTCGTATAATAATATGCACATACAATATTCCTGTCATTATGTTTCGTGTCTTCCGAAGACCTGGTCCGCGAACATAAATAAACATTACTGATTGGCCCTGCCCCTATCAACGCACTGAATGGCTTATTTCATTACGTTCAATGTAGTTTTTACTACAAGATGTAAAACTATATGCACAGCAGGATTTTTTTTCTCGTTATACGTATGACTACTGTCTTTTCCTATGCGTTTGTTGGCATTCGTTGCTACCACTGTTCAGCCACTTTAGGTTTCTTGCGTGGCTTTCCCGCCACAGATGTTCAGTTCCCACTCAATATGGCACATTTAAGGGGGGATGTAATGGAAAATGTGAACATTTATTTAAAAATTCAATACAGTCATACTTATTAATTTACAATTCCATGTGTAAAGCAAAAGATCTATGCTTTAACGGAAAAATATAATAAAATAACCAGGATTAAGATTAATATTTCGCCATAAATTTGAAATTTTAGTTTTTTTATTGTCTTTTTTTTAAAAGACATATCTCAAATTCTAATCATGCAATTAATCTGAAAATTTTATTTTAGTGTTCTGAGACGCTTATAATACTACTGAACTACAGTTATTAATTCATGGTACGGACTGATGACCTCAGAAGTTAATTCCCATAGTGCTCAGAGCCAATTCATGGTCCAAATTTTATCATTAACAGCACATCCAAAACTAACTTTTTTTCTACGTACAATCGTCTAAAATTTAGAATGTAATTGCAGTATCTCGTATATTTTTGTTCCAGGGAGACAGCAACTCGTTGCGAACAGTTCATAAAATCGCACAGCATTAGTGCATATACTTTTTGAGAAATGGCTTCTAATAATGTAAAATATGTATAAGTGAGATAATGAGGTTCAAAGATTTTCTTCTCATACCTCAACATGTAATAGGCTTACCTCAATTTTAAAATCCTCCATACTGTACTCCTCATCCTCCAGGTCTCTCTCCTCTCCTCTTTGGATCTGCCTGGCCTGTGTTTGCACCGTAAGACACTGATCTGTTAGCTTTCTTGACCTGCTCTCGTCGATGGTGTAAGGTGTTTTTGTTGTAAAGACACCAGAATCTATTCCAGCTCTCTTGGGCACTTCAATTCTGAGATTATTTTCGTTATTGTAACATAAAACTGCATCGTAGACACCTATTTTGAGTACTTCAAATCCACAGAATGTCCTTTTCGAGCATCTAATCCAAATCAAATTATAGAGGCTTTCATTTGTACTTTGTGTCTTTTCGTGAAGACACTCC
Source organism: Schistocerca serialis cubense (assembly GCF_023864345.2). Taxonomy (NCBI): domain Eukaryota; kingdom Metazoa; phylum Arthropoda; class Insecta; order Orthoptera; family Acrididae; genus Schistocerca; species Schistocerca serialis. The sequence goes on from NC_064645.1 coordinate 232,384,369, forward strand.
CTCAATAAATCAGGGTTTGCAAGAAATCTGAATGTGGGCTTAACTGAATTAGATTCTGGTAGTGAGTGTTTATGTGACTACGTCTCATTTCTGTTATTGAACTTACACCTGTCGTCTTTCGGTCACAGATTGTGCATTGGTGTTTAGTAAGTGGATAGTTTGTGGAAAAAAATTGCCCACATAGCACGCCTCATTGCCTCTAAATGATGTGTGTTTTTCGTGATAGCTCTCCAATAAAAAAGCTGAAGAGAATTAATTTCTTTCAGAGTAATCCTGGCTTTTCCTCTTAGTGGTATTCCATCCTCAAGTACTTCACATTTTTCTCTGTCACCAAACGACGAAGCCTACCACCAGCCAGAGATATTTACGTCAGCAAAAGATATCGAAAGAAAATAGCATTCACACTGACAAAAATTCCGCTGAAGCAAGCAGTTTTCCAAATGTCGGAAAAGGTGGGAGTGGCCGCCAGTGGAGAGTTAATCAGTTTAACAATTTAAAGGCATTTCTAAAGCTGCTATCATGACAAAATTCACACACAGCATAGATTAAACTGTGTGGAACAACAAAATAAAATATTTTAAAAGTCGATTTCGTGGACCAAAATCCATTACATCCCACTTTAAGTTGGCTGAGTGCATTGTGTGGTGTCTGTTCCCTTAATGGTACACATCACATGTGACTGTACGACATTTTTACTGTGTGTTCGCAACTTGTACTGGTATTGTATTTTTTTTCAGAATCTGATGATGATATTTTCGAAAGGCGTCATTAAAAAGAGTCGTCACAAAAATACCCGTGGAGATTCCCATACTCCTATTTGCGCACGCCGTATTCGCGATTTTACGTCGCAAATGCAGGTTAAGATGTGTATAGGAACTGGTAGAGAGTAGATAAAGTCATAAGCACGTGCTTCACAGGCATGATTACAGAGCAATGATCATAGCATTAGACAGGGTTGGCATTCATGACCAGCGTCCTATTCTATCCTATCCTATCGAAGGTAGCCATGCAATACCGATATCAAGATCAAATGTGTAAATCATCAGGTATTTGCAAGCACACTGGAAGTGAATCTCAACTGCCATATCAAGCAGCAGCCAACTTTGATGACAGTCTGTGTGGACACAATGAAATGAAAGTCTCGACCATCATGAGCAGAAAAATCCCAGAAGAATAAGCCACCTATCTTATAGATCACCGTACTGTCGTTGTCGAATTCTGATAAGTGCTAATTGATGTTCGTCCTTCTTAGAAAGTTTCCATCGTTGACAAAACCACATAAACACAATCATGTAATAAGTTGGGAGTATGGATGGTGCTGAACTACACTGAATGATCTTCCATTTCATATTAACTGGTCGATTTCGAGGCTTCTGACATCATCTCCATATGTTACTATCCACATTTAAGAATTACAATAATCATTATCACAAATATTGGAAATGCGTTAGTTATTGTTAACAACTTGACCTCTTCCATTCGTGATATTAATTAATGCCTGTATGACGGAGAGAAAAATGTACAGCAAATTAAAATATCACGCAGTAAGAAACAATAGAATGATAGAGTCTGATTTATTTACGTTGGGTGTCGTGCATTAATGTTGGCAGTTACTTTATACTTTATATTAACAGCTATCTTACACTCCTGGAAATTGAAATAAGAACACCGTGAATTCATTGTCCCAGGAAGGGGAAACTTTATTGACACATTCCTGGGGTCAGATACATCACATGATCAAACTGACAGAACCACAGGCGCATAGACACAGGCAACAGAGCACGCACAATGTCGGCACTAGTACAGTGTATATCCACCTTTCGCAGCAATGCAGGCTGCTATTCTCCCATGGAGACGATCGTAGAGATGCTGGATGTAGTCCCGTGGAACGGCTTGCCATGCCATTTCCACCAGGCGCCTCAGTTGGACCAGCGTTCATGCTGGACGTGCAGACCGCGTGAGACGACGCTTCATCCAGTCCCAAACATGCTCAATGGGGGACAGATCCGGAGATCTTGCTGGCCAGGGTAGTTGACTTCTAGAGCACGTTGGGTGGCACGGGATACATGCGGACGTGCATTGTCCTGTTGGAACAGCAAGTTCCCTTGCCGGTCTAGGAATGGTTGAACGATGGGCTCGATGACGGTTTGGATGTACCGTGCACTATTCAGTGTCCCCTCGACGATCACCAGTGGTGTACGGCCAGTGTAGGAGATCGCTCCCCACACCATGATGCCGGTTGTTGGCCCTGTGTGCCTCGGTCGTATGCAGTCCTGATTGTGGCGCTCACCTGCACGGCTCCAAACACGCATACGACCATCATTGGCACCAAGGCAGAAGCGACTCTCATCGCTGAAGACGACACGTCTCCATTTGTCCCTCCATTCACGCCTGTCGTGACACCACTGGAGGCGGGCTGCACGATGTTGGGGCGTGAGCGGAAGACGGCCTAACGGTGTGCGGGACCATAGCCCAGCTTCATGGAGACGGTTGCGAATGGTCCTCGCCGGTACCCCAGGAGCAACAGTGTCCCTAATTTGCTGGGAAGTGGCGGTGCGGTCCCCTGCGGCACTGCGTAGGATCCTACGGTCTTGGCGTGCATCCGTGCGTCGCTGCGGTCCGGTCCCAGGTCGACGGGCACGTGCACCTTCCGCCGACCACTGGCGACAACATCGATGTACTGTGGAGACCTAACGCCCCACGTGTTGAGCAATTCGGCGGTACGTCCACCCGGCCTCCCGCATGCCCACTATACGCCCTCGCTCAAAGTCTATCAACTGCACATACGGTTCACGTCCACGCTGTCGCGGCATGCTACCAGTGTTAAAGACTGCGATGGAGCTCCGTATGCCACGGCAAACTGGCTGACACTGACGGCGGCGGTGCACAAATGCTGCGCAGCTAGCGCCATTCGACGGCCAACACCGCGGTTCCTGGTGTGTCCGCTGTGCCGTGCGTGTGATCATTGCTTGTTCATCCCTCTCGCAGTGTCTGGAGCAGGTATGGTGGGTCTGACACACTGGTGTCAATGTGTTCTTTTTTCCATTTCGAGGAGTGTATATTAACAGTTATTTGCAATCGCTTTGTGTGTGTCGTTTTCAATGAAGTCGCGCCCTTTTGCGCCAGACTCGAAGTCATAACTTTGTGATTAAGTGCGTAACAGTTATTCTAAAGGGCACAGCAAAGTAAAATTCATAAGAATTCAGTTTCTAGAATACCATGATCTTAGTATTAAACTCTTTTGAAAATCTGGACAACTGCCCGAAGATGTACTCTGTGGGCATCCTATTTTCAAATTGTATTGAGACATACTTTTATTCGACAGGTAAGAAAGGATACAGTTCTACGCCGCATGAGCCGAATGTTCTTAAGCTAAATTTAGGTATTTTGTGTACCCGGTGACTACATAACAGGGTAAATATCAGTTATTACAGTCAACGAGAAAGTGTTATGTAATACACGCGACACATTGTCTCCTTTTTCACATGATTTTAGATTTAATTAGTTAAAAATATTATGCTTGATAATACATCTCCACAAGGGAATGGTTGCTTCATTATCATTCCAGTCTTGGATCACAATGTTTATTTCTAATCAGGTTATTAATAGCTGTCTGTAATGACCAATTTCCGACCTAGAAAAATATAATCATGTAGTGGTAGCATAACTTACGAATACTCTCGTAATTCTACGAATGTAAAGCAGGAAACACTGTAAAACTGTATGGCATACCAACATCTGTTTAGAAAGGTGTCGCACTATACATATCACTCCATTACATGCGATGGTGCACTCAAATTCATTATCCATTTCGGCTATGCCAAACAAATAAAATTGTCATTGAAGAGTACATACTGCTCAAGAAGACAGACACAGTTATACCGCCGTGTAGTGGCAAGAAACTGCCTACATCTAAGCCCGCTATACGTCGCCACTGCACATCAGTTTACATGATTTCAAAGAAGTGCATTCATTGTACTCAATTACATAAAAAATTGCTTCAAATTTTGCAAAGAAAATATAAAAGACTAGAAGAAAATACTTGTGTATACATATCACATAACAGCTTTATGGGGAAGGGATGCTTTATTAAAAGCGAAAATTATTTTGGAATATGACATAGTCTCTTTACAAAGTCGAGGCAATTTAACTAGAGAAAAAATAACAACTCAAAAATGATAACATTGTGAAATGTGAACAAAGCGGTCAAGCAAAACGCCCGCCAGACGGGAGCTCGCAATAAACTACAGGCACAACAATGAAATGTGATATGACTGTAAAATAAAATAACAAAATAGTGTTATGCCTATGTGCTTCAGATCCAGCCTTCTACAGCCGTATGAATTATTTTGCGGCTGAGAGGGTAACCGCCACTCCGTCAAGAGAGGAGGGTGCAATTCATTGAAATGATGTCATCCCTAGCATGAATCTCCTGTAAGTATAATCCTTCTGCCACCTTAGACGTTTTCCACAGTGAGCACCTTGAAATGGAACAGTAATTACGGACTGTGACACCCCAGGTACATAACCTTCGCTTTGTTAGCTAGCCCTTGGGTAAAAAGACGTTTCTTATATGAAGGGCTTATTTCAATAGTGGTATAAGTCCATTTTTGTTTATTCTGTGATACAGAGTCCTAAAGTTAATCGAGTGCTGAAAAATCTGCAGTTGAGATACCAGAAATATTCATTTAGACATTCTCTAATATTTCTCGTATCTTAACTGGAGATTTTTCAGCGCTCATTTAACTTTAGAACTCTGTATCTCAGAATGAACGAATATTTCTGGTATCTCAACTGCAGATTTTTCAGCACTCATTTAACTTTAGGACTCTGTATCTCAGAATGAACAAAAATGGACTTGTACCACTACTGAAACAAGTCCGGTTAGGAATATAGTGATGAAATGAAGACGTTTATTTAATGCACTTTACGTATTAAATACCTAAATAGTTAAATAACTGGAAAGAAGTGTATGTTCAGTATGACACATTCACATTAAAGTGATGTGAGGAATGTTCGTCTTTGGAACATATCTTGCAGTTTGCAACAGTTGCGTGGAAACACGCACTGTAACAATAAATAGATTAAATTGTACATTCCTTCTTAACAGAGTCAAAGATTTGTGCTGTACGTAACGTAAGAGGTTTGACGAAAAAAGGGTAAAATTACTTTACATATATGCATTATCACAGGTAAACGGACTGCAGTTACTTAAATGTATACTGTATACACACAGCAGAATGTTATCAAACTACATGGATGGACAACTTTATGGATGTCTGTTGCCCCAGTTTGATACTTACGTAACATGGATTCTGAATTCAGTAATACCTTTGAATTGTACACAAAGTATGACATTTGTGTCATTAGATTTCACATTAACTTTATTCAGATCAAGATTTTCCAAAACAAAGTGGAGGTTTCCTCTGCAGCTTTAAGGATACAGGGTACTTTTGTGGCACATTATGCCAAAATCAACACCTACTTCTTTCAAGCACTGTTCATAACTTATACGTTTTACAGATTTTTCGTTGAAATCACATAATGCAGCACAATTTCTAAACAAATCATAAGTGTTCTGAATATATTTGAACCTGCTTAGAGTTATTAAAAACAATTACGAAGAAATTGATCTAATTTTTTTCCAAAATGCTTCCTCAAATTGAGGTACTATTTAATCCAATGTTATACATTTGAAGGAGACCAGATTCATACCAGATATGCATGATATGACGGCTGAGGTACTAGACCTATTTTATTCCACTTATTATGTTTCTTAGAAGGATTAAAGATATCACATCTTACGTCTTAATTTTTATGATTTTTTTCCTAATAAAATTGTTATTTTTCTATAATTTAGTTGATTCTGCAGTACGGCGTGGATCTATTACATAAGTGTGGACTATTGCAAGTTACAGAACAAAATTAGAGCAACGCTTTATAAATTTTAGGAAATATTTGTAGCTATACTCTGAAAAATACAACTGGTGGGAAATTGCGAATGAAGATATGAGTCCAATTAAACTGTGCCTCAGTCTTCATCCTGCATCATTTCTTCATCTCAAGCTTCCTCTTGGCATTCCTTTTAGCGCCTCTTACTTATTTGGCAACTTGAACAGCGAATCTTTCAGCTTCATGAACCTGTTGTTTGCCACACGCAAGCAGTTAATATTCCATAGCCACATTTTATGCCTAAATTTCTCAGGATTTCCAACATTTCTATCACTTCATCATCGTAACATGTCACTACGTCTAGTACACCAACTTATAATGTATTTAGTCCTATGAAAACATTCTTGGGTAATCGTTCCCATATACAATGGTTGAAACTTCCATTTATATTCAGAGTGCCCCTATGAAGACATTTACTATGCAAAACAGGATCACTCAGCTCTCTAAGGACTGGTTTTATTTCATTCATAACAGGCACAGAAAGAAAATGCTTATGATGGTATAATTGACCACTTTCTTTTGCTTTTTGGTAGCCACACGCAGATTCTGCTCCTTTAGGGCGAAGCCCATGAACAGGGTAGTCATCTGTGGACAACTTATGAATGTAGGTGGCCCATACAGCTTTTTTCATTGCTGTAACACCATTCAGAGGTGCAGTTCGTCTAATGGATAGTCGATGATAACTATGAAGAAGGTCTGTTTCAGTTTCTGGCAATCTGTCTTGGCCAGACGGAGATTTTTCATCAGATAGCAACTTTCCTTTCATTTCTCTTCGCAGCTTCCTCAATCTAGCACCTATGCTATTTTGTCTACAACACTCCAGTTTCCAGTTTTGTTACCAAGGTATCACCATAAACATTGAACTCAATTTTATTGAAGTCCTTATAGTCCACATCGCGTAGGTACTTCGTATATCTAACGCTATAAACAGGCACCGATATGCGAAATATTTTTAGAACTCCATCGCGTTCCATAGCTCCAATTTAACCATCATAGTTCTTAGAACATTGATGTTCAGTATGTCATTCAGTGTTACTATGGCAGGTGTCGCAGTACTTAGATAAGCACTCAACATCAACAACTTTTCCATTCTCCAGAGAAGTAGCACTTACAGCACCATTCAAGGAACGATGTCCTCAACGTTGCCATGTCCTATGAAGTGCAACAGCAGTGTCCCAGGTTCCACTAATATTTATAGTTTCTTCTACTGCACGTTTCATAGATTCTTTAGATACAACCGTCAAGGCATGTTAAAGTATTTTTATGTACTTGCTGAACCCACTGGGAGGAGGAGGAAGGTCCAACAAACTACAAAACGTTTGAGCAGCCTTTTTCCCTTTCCTTATTGCACGCATTGTATACACTAACTTCAAATTCACATCATATGAATTATGTACATGGTTCGAAGTCATTTTCGAGGTATATTTATTGCAGGATCTACACAGAAATACTAAGTTGGACACTTAACCCTTCCTGCTACTTTCTTCTTCAGTTATTTCCAGACATCCTACAGTATCACATTGTTTGCATTTCGCCACTTCCTTTATGACTGAAGATTCGATGTCCACATCAACAATAACAGATCCACTACAAACAGCGTCATTGTTAAAACAAAAATTTGCATCATCAAGAGGCGTGCCATATGGGAGTTTCTTCCCTGAAGAACTGATACATCGGTTACTTTCAGCATTATAGCTTGCTTTGTTTGTGAACTAGTGACCACAGAAATTCCTTCTATCGAATTTCTTGATGTGTGGCATAGTTTGTATTTATTGCACACCAAAGGAAATGCATTTCCACAAATATATGTATCACTTTGGCAACAAACATTCAGTAACACGTGAACAAACTGCTTCAGTGAAACAAAAATAAATACTAGCAAAGATAATCATTTACAGGCACTAGAAACCTGCATATCTACAATGTATGACACGTATAATCGCTGGAAACAGAAAGTTCGCTGTTCTTTTAGAAATAATACTGCTTTCTGTAATAGAAATAAAGGGGGTGTTGTGGCATACATGACCGTAGCTAGTTCATTTTCCATTTGAAACCGTATAATGTTTTATACCAATGTAATCAGGAACGACTGTACGATTTAATAAAGTCATAAAAATTTCAATTTTTCCACCATTTATAAGTATCCTGTATCATTGATGTAGAAATAGCAATAACATAAAACCATCTACTACTCAAATTATTGCTAATGGACCGGCTCATATGTCATCCAAGCTGGCAGTTTGTTTACTCAGGTGTCTTGAACTGAATGCGTTCTCGTGTCACAGACTGCTTTGGTTCGGAGATATTAGGTGTTAGTGACCTCTGGACAATCAGACGGAAGGAAGAGCCATCCAGACAGTTCCCCTTTTGCGACCCGAACCGAATCACCCCAATATGTTTCATCCTCGACAGATGAAAGTAGCAGTTGTAGCATGGGTGAGGCCTTCGTCGTCAGTTGTTCACGGAATTAAATTTGTTTACCGAGTATCACACCCATCAAATAACTGGAACCTATTACCATATACCAATAAGTGAAAGGTTTCCCTTCTATAAAGTTCGGGTATTTAAATTACCTAAGTGTCAAAGTGCTTACTTAATGGGAAAAAGCACGAATTCCGAGCTATGAAACTGCGTACCAAAACTACAGATTTCATTTCAACAGCGGAGGCTACTAAAGAAACAGTCTGGAAGGTTGTCGGATGTTGACAGGCGGAAGAAACAGATTTGATTCAAATACTTCCTGAAATGTTGACATAACACTTGTTAATGATTCGTAAGCAATTACTAGAGACTGGATTATGTGCATCTGCATGTTTCATATGCATTTACGTATTTGGCACTTTTCCCCGGTTATTGCATATTTTAACTGAAACCTTGTTACGAGGCATATTTTCGCTCTATGTTTACAATATTTTAAAAATTTAGAAGTGCAGTCTCTAGCTCGATCTTGTTTTGATGTCTGACAGATTGACCGCGGCCTAGGACTGCGTGCAATTGCCAACAGAGAGGCCACTGCCAAGCGAAATCATTACAGAAAGAAACAGGAACAGGCAGACAGATCAATGCCCCGGCGCCCGCGCTCCTGTTTAATCCCCTCCGCTGTCATACCGTCCACGTAGGCAATAATTAAATCAAGCTACACAAGGTGTTACTCAACGTCCATTGTATCAGTTTAGCTTTCTATTTGCTTGTACAACTGTATACTTAGAAAAATATTTCCAGAATATTCTGCAAATGAAGGGGTGTTTGTGTTTATTTCGGATGCTGCTCCCTCTATGATGAAAGCTGAAGAAGTATGTTCCACGTTTGTGAATGTAAATAAACTCATTTCACTCACAAAGAAAGTGTTTCCAAAAGCTCCTGCTGGTATCAAGACCTACAAAGAAACATTACCAAGTGTGCCTTTTCCTCCAGAACCTGTAGTGACTCGTTGGGGTCCGTGGATCGAATCTGTGTTGTTTACAAAGAACGTTTCCAGGCTATTAGAAGGGTAGTAAGCGACTTCGATAGTGCAGAGACTTTGACAGTCTGCCAGTGCGTGGAAGGTTTTAATGATTCTGGTATTAAAAAAGATATTGCTGCGATTAGCAGACATTTACCCATATACCTTCAAGTATTAAAGAGCTGGAAACGCAAGCATTGGCATTGAATGAATCTTTTCCGATAATGAATAAAATTAATCTAGGGAACCCCTCGTAGTTGGAGGTATTCCCAAGGAAATTGGAAAATATTTTAAACGCTAACCCAGGCTTTGAACCCTTGTGCCAAATTGATAGTTTTACTAATGGGATGGATGAACTATTACCAGAAACAATAAGTGTCATAGTAGCTCCCAAATTCAATATTGCCAGTTACCTCAGTTGATATAGAACGATCATTTTCTGCTTGTAAAGGTATTTTGAGTGATCGAAGACACAAATTACTACCGAACATCTGAAACAGTACTTGGTCGTTTATGATTAAAATAGTAGAAAACATAAAATAGAAATTGTAAACGATGCTTTGGTCCAATAGTTTTAATTAAAAGTTAATGCTGTTAAAAAAATTCATGATTGTATTTTTTTTTATATAAAATACTACGGAGTTCCTCAGCGTGCTCCTCTGCGTGAGAGATATCTCGAAGATGGTCTGTATATATCGATTGTTTCCCTGCGACTCACTATCAAGCATCCGCTTGTTACCGACAACAATAGCAAAAAAGGAACAATTCTTGAAACTCAGTATACGTCCAAATTCTGCTAATTTTTAGAATATAATCCCAGAGAGGCCTCTTTCTGAGCACTACCAGAAGTATTCAGAAAATGTTATCAGGGTTCGAAATGTACCGATTTCTCGCGTTGTCGGCGCTCTTCCTCGTAACTGGTACGCACAGATTCGACTTTGAGATATAATCAAGCAGTAGCTACCATGTTTTTTGTTATTTTAATTTGCATATTTCTACAATTTTCATGAATTTTTAAGTATTTTTCATTCATCTTTGCATGCAATTTTAAGGTTTTTATGATGCGTGTAATTCGGTCGTTAGTAATTAGTATTTAACTGGTAGAAAGCACTGAATAGACTGCGATTACCATGAATTTGAGAAATAGAGAAGATCATCTGAACGAACAGAGACAGCAAAGAGTGAAGCTAACATGAAACGAAACCATTTGGTAAATCATTTATTAAAGAATTTATAACAAACATTGAACCTAAACGCATTTGAAACTGCAATAGGAGAAAAACCCACTACCCCTTTAGTGATGTTAATTTTACTCACAGTTCGTTAGATTATCTTGCTGTCGTTCAAAATTTCATATAATTTTTTCTAAGACTGACAAGGTTAATTGTTAACATAAGTTCTACTACAGTTTAATCACTAACTTGATTTCAACGAACGTCTGCCTGCGTCGATTGATTGCACTGCCGTAAACATTCTAGTGCAACAATTAAGAAATGAGAGTAGGACCCCAAGCATCTGCCAAGTATCTTCTCTGTTCCATCGGCCATCCTTCACACCAGGTGAATCGCCAAAGCCGTTTACCGCATGGAACTCTTAGTCTTCTTTAATGAATTTGAGATATCAGTACAAGAAATGAACGCCATTCGTATTATGCTAATTACTGTGTATTTCTAAGCTCGGTTCGCAGCACCTTCTGTAGCCAAGAACCGGATGTAGAACTCAGAACTTTTCCGAAGCCTTATAAAATATCAAGTTGTCGAATGTACTATCTCTTTTGTGTCTTCAAGCCAACTGAAGAACCAAACCCTCACCTCTACTTTCTTTGATCTTAATTAGTATTCTTAAGAGAGAATGGTCAGAGAACTGATTCATGGGGCGAACATATTAAACATTGCCTAGAAATCCCCTCCTTTACATGTTTTCCAATTTTTCCTAGGTATCATCTCAACTCACGAGTAGTAAATGTCTAGTATTTCGATGGAGGTGAGATGAAATTCTCTAATGATCTAATGATCAGGAAACTCTCTGAGCCATGAGCAAGGGAGTATGTGTGAATGTGTTCTTCCCAGCTGAGAGAGGGGCGTGTCACTGCAGCACGCACCGAGCATCTGATAAACGGGTGTAGCACATAGTTACACTCCTGGAAATTGAAATAAGAACACCGTGAATTCATTGTCCCAGGAAGGGGAAACTTTATTGACACATTCCTGGGGTCAGATACATCACATGATCACACTGACAGAACCACAGGCGCATAGACACAGGCAACAGAGCATGCACAATGTCGCCACTAGTACAGTGTATATCCACCTTTCGCAGCAATGCAGGCCGCTATTCTCCCATGGAGACGATCGTAGAGATGCTGGATGTAGTCCCGTGGAACGGCTTGCCATGCCATTCCACCCGGCGCCTCAGTTGGACCAGCGTTCGTGCTGGACGTGCAGACCGCGTGAGATGACGCTTCATCCAGTCCCAAACATGCTCAATGGGGGAAAGATCCGGAGATCTTGCTGGCCAGGGTAGTTGACTTACACCTTCTAGAGCACGTTGGGTGGCACGGGATACATGCGGACGTGCATTGTCCTGTTGGAACAGCAAGTTCCCTTGCCGGTCTAGGAATGGTTGAACGATGGGTTCGATGAGGGTTTGGATGTACCGTGCACTATTCAGTGTCCCCTCGACGATCACCAGTGGTGTACGGCCAGTGTAGGAGATCGCTCCCCACACCATGATGCCGGGTGTTGGCCCTGTGTGCCTCGGTCGTATGCAGTCCTGATTGTGGCGCTCACCTGCACGGCGCCAAACACGCATACGACCGTCATTGGCACCAAGGCAGAAGCGACTCTCATCGCTGAAGACGACACGTCTCCATTCGTCCCTCCATTCACGCCTGTCGCGGCACCACTGGAGGCGGGCTGCACGATGTTGGGGCGTGAGCGGAAGACGGCCTAACGGTGTGCGGGACCGTAGCCCAACTTCATGGAGACGGTTGCGAATGGTCCTCGCCGATACCCCAGGAGCAACAGTGTCCCTAATTTGCTGGGAAGTGGCGGTGCGGTCCCCTACGGCACTGCGTAGGATCCTACGGTCTTGGCGTGCATCCGTGCGTCGCTGCGGTCCGGTCCTAGGTCGACGGGCACGTGCACCTTCCGCCGACCACTGGCGACAACATCGATGTACTGTGGAGACCTCACGGCCCACGTGTTGAGCAATTCGGCGGTACGTCCACCCGGCCTCCCGCATGCCCACTATACGCCCTCGCTCAAAGTCCGTCAACTGCACATACGGTTCACGTCCACGCTGTCGCGGCATGCTACCAGTGTTAAAGACTGCGATGGAGCTCCGTATGCCACGGCAAACTGGCTGACACTGACGGCGGCGGTGCACAAATACTGCGCAGCTAGCGCCATTCGACGGCCAACACCGCGGTTCCTGGTGTGTCCGCTGTGCCGTGCGTGTGATCATTGCTTGTACAGCCCTCTCGCAGTGTCCGGGGCAAGTATGGTGGGTCTGACACACCGGTGTCAATGTGTTCTTTTTTCCATTTCCAGGAGTGTATAATGCGGACGTGGAAGTGTCTGCATACCACAGGCGCTGGACACGTGTCTGTGCAAGGTTGATGGGCAGACAGGGAGGGAACTCCACGTGGATCAGCAGGAGGTACTCAGCACCAGCCGGGAATGACCGACGCGTTCGGCCTCGGCACACTGACCACGGGCCAGGGCCAGGCGAGAGACATCGTGAATAAAGGAGCATCATCCATACAGCGCTGCTATACGATAGCGTAGACGATACATCAGTACACAAGACTGTTAACTGTCTTAACTTCATTGTTAAAAACTGCAAGAAAATTCGGACACAATCACCAGTTGTCTGGAAATTGAAAACAAACCCACCGCAAAGCGTTTCAGGAACACTCACCTTCAAAAATATTCTAGAGTACCAAATTTGTATACACTACTGGCCATTAAAATTGCTACATCCCGAACATGACGTGCTACAGACTCGAAATTTTACCGACAGGAAGAAGATGCTGTGATATGCAAATGATTAGCTTTTCAGAGCCTTCATACAAGGTTGGGGCCGATGGCGACACCTACAACGGCTGAAATGAGGAAGGTTTCCAATCGATTTCTCATACACAAACAGCAGTTGGCCGGCGTTGCCTGGTGAAACGTTGTTGTGATGCCTCGTGTAAGGAAGAGAAGTGCAGACCATCACGTTTCCGACGTGGATAGAGGTCGGATTGCAGCCTGTCGCGATTGCGGTTTATCGTATCGCGACATTGCTGCTCGCGTTTTTCGAGATCCAATGCCTGTTAACAGAATATGGGATCGGTGGGTTCAGGAGGGTAAAACGGAACACTGCGCTAGATTCCTACGGCCTTGTATCACTAGCACTCGAGATGACAGACATCGTATCCGCATGGCAGTAACGGATCGTGCTGCCACATCTAGATCCCTGAGTCAACAGATGGGGACGTTTGTAAGACAACAACCATCTGCACGGACAGTTCGACGACGTTTGCAGCAGCATGGACTATCAGGTCGGAGACCATGGCTGCGGTTACCCTTGACGCTGCATCACAGACAGGATCGCCTGCGATAGTGTACTCAACGACGAACCTAGGTGCACGAATGGCAAAACGTCATTTTTTCGGACGAATCCAGGTTCTGCTTACAGCATCATGGTGGTCGGATTCGTGTTTGCCGACATCGCGGTGAACGCACATTGGAAGCGTGTATTCGTCATCGCCATACTGGAGTATCACCCGGCTTGATGGTATGGGGCGCCATTGGTTACACGTCTCGGTCACCTCTTGTTCGCATTGACGGTACTTTGAACAGTTGCCGTTACATTTCAGATGTGTTACGACCCGTGGCTCTACCCTTCATTCGATCTCTGCGAAACCCTACATTTCAGCAGGATAATGCACGACTGCATGTTGCAGGTCCTGTACGGGCCTTTCTGGATAGAGAAAATGTGCGATTGCTGCCCTGGCCAGCACATTCTCCAGATCTCTCACCAATTGAAAACGTCTGGTCAGTGGTGGCCGAGTAAGTGGCTCGTCACAATACGCCAATCACAACTTTTGATGGACTGTGGTATCGTGTTGAAGCTGTATGGGCAGCTTTACCTGTACACGCCATCCAAGCTCTGACTCAATGCCCAGGCGTATCAAGGCCGTTATTACGGCCAGAGGTGGTTGTTCTTGGACTGATTTCTCACGATCTATGCACCCAAATTGCATGAATATGTTCAAATGGTTCAAATGGCTCTGAGCACTATGCGACTTAACTTCTGAGGTCATCAGTCGCCTAGAACTTAGAACTAATTAAACCTACCTAACCTAAGGACATCACACACATCCATGCCCGAGGCAGGATTCGAACCTGCGACCGTAGCGGTCACGCGGTTCCAGACTGAAGCGCCTTTAACCGCACGGCCACACCGGCCGGCGCATGAATATGTAATCACATGTCAGTTCTAGTATAATATATTTGTCCAATAAATACCCATTTATCAACTGCATTTCTTCTTGGTGTAGCAATTTTAATGGCCAATAGTGTAGCGGGTAGACTCAGAAACTCGGCGATGATTTTAGGCTTTCACTTTGACAGATGCCCGACATTTTATACAGAATTAACTATGACCTAAAATAAAGTTTGCGATCCATTTTGTTAGATATTCCCTCTCCTTAACGGTTGGTGACTACTGATAGAAAGGAAATCTACGATTTCACTCAAGTCATTCAGCCGAAAATGCTGTGTGAATCGGAGGTATGACCAACGGCAGCTAAAGAACATGAAGAGAAATTGTAAAGCCCGCAGTGCAGGATCTTCCGCACTTTATCAGGCGCAGACCGGGTTAGGCCAAACGCACATTTTTGGGACTGCCTAGGTGTACCATCAGTCTTTGCCGATGTTTAAAAAAATCTTAAAACCTCTATGTGAAGGCTTCCATTTCAGCCAGTGAAGCATACAGTACTCAGATATATCAGAAAGAGACCCATCTCCACTTTCAAGCAGATAATTTCGTTTATATAAGTTCACAGACGACGGTCATACATAAAACCACTCGAATCTCACAAAATACGCGACCATAAGATATTAAGCACAGCTAGAAACCTGACGGACATAGCCCTGCGATGCTCCGTTGACATAAGTAAGACATACGACGAGGCGCTGATGTTAGCGTTGATGGCTCTCGTTCAAGGGGTCCCGGTTTCTGTTCCCGGCCGTGTCTGGAGCTTCCTCCACTCGGGACTGGAGATATGTGTTCTCCTCTACCTCATTTCATCATTATTATCATTATCATCGAGGTGCAAGGCGCCGAATTGGCGTCAAATAAAAAGAATTGCACTAGGCGGCATACCTCCTGGAAATAGGAATCCTGGCATACTGTGCCAAACTCACATTTCATTGCACAAGAGCAGAGTACGAGGGCAGTTGTTACGGAGCAGTTTCAGCAGTTTGAGCGGCACGTTAGCTGCACAGTTAGGGCAATTGTAATTCGTAGATGTTCTGGACTAAAAAGTTTTAGATGGGCAGTCTATACCTAAAATTTCTGGAGCGTCAGTAGCCAAGAAAGACTCATGGGCAACCCAGAGAATGCTGGGACCTTCTAGTTGGTGTCATTAATAAATGTACAATTTATCGGTCAATAAATGAGTGAAGTTTTAACGCTTTTCATTACTTGAGAGAACTTTCCCTTCCGCATAGTGTGTGTGCTAGCTAGCTGCTACACACTGTCCACTCACATTAATGGGACCACTTGTCAGTTATTTCAATGTCTACTGTTTGCAACGAGGACCACTGCGGGACGTACAGGATGAGACACAGTGAGGTCCTGGACAGTGATGTGGAGCCGTACTGACCCCAGTGACGTGGCCAGTTGCGCTAGGTTTCTGGACAGAGAGTCCATGGCGCGAAAAAGGGGATAGAGGTGGTCTCAGAGATTTCTGTTTGGTTTATATCCGGAGAACTTGCTGGCCAGAGGAAAACAGTAAACTCACCCTTGTACAGTTCGAAACTAGCTTACAAATTCCAGCCATCTTTGTCGGAGAACAGCAGTCAGTAAAGGTGCATGAAACAAGCTCCTGCTGAGGAGGCCCATACCCACCAACGTTCGCTGAACAGTACATAAGAAGATATTGTTGGTAGACTTGGTTCATCTTTCAGTTGCCCAGCATTTGCACGTCTATTACCCCCTACACATCTCCACAGCCGTCCTTCAAGCCTGTCATCTGTGGCCTGTGGAGCGCCGAAGGTGCTTCGGCGTCAGTTTCTGATAGTGCCATTTGGCACACGAACAGTTCACAGATTTAACCTTTTCCGAAAGGGTTTCACCCCTGGCTCTTTCAGACGTAACATAAATCGCTCCGTTTCCACATTAAGAGAAAGACTGCACAGTTTTCTGCGTTTCCCTGACACATTTCGTATACCATCCACTGTATGTCCTGCCACCTGCCGTCAATGAATGATTATTACACGTTTCCGTCGAACATAGGCGGTGGACTCATTAATGTGATTGTAGTCTGCAAATGCGATTGCAGTGAAATACGTAGGACAGCAAATAGACCTGAGAGAAAAGCACGACCACCCACTCATAGGAGCCTTTAGACCATACCACGCAAATACTTTAAGGTCGCAGTGTGGTAATATGAGAGGGGGTATATACAGTCGTTCTACTCTTCCTTCCCTACAGCCTCCATCTGGTAATCAAGTGTGTCGAATGATATTGGTCATACCATTGTACGCTGGCTTATCAAAAAAGTGAAGCACACAAAAGCGGAGAGAAAGTAAATGAACATTTACAGTTGGTACGTGTTGTCATCCACAGATCACATAAAAGAATAGATTTTACAAAGATCTTGGTATTATGAGCCCATATGGGTAACATCGAATCTGCTCTGTCCTGGTTGCATATAATGCTTCGGCTGGGTAGGGTGTGTCCAATTCTGAGACAAGATCGTGCACAGCTGTTGTAACTTGTATTGATAGCCAGGATACTGGCAATGAGCTGGTGTCCATGTCCGAGCGGGCCCACCCGTGTTCTACGGACAGATGTGAGGTTCTTGATGCCCATGAGAGTACCTGGTCGTGATGTGAACAGTTCATTGAGACAAGCTCCATGTATGGCCGAGAATTGTGCTGTTGAAAACCGGCACCATGAGAGGGAACACATGAGGAAGCAGGATGTCCGGAGTTCCCTTAATACCTACGAGCCGTGACTTGAAGAGATATCTAATGGTCCCTATACCAAGGCGGCAGGAATAACGCCATTGTGACGCTGGAAAACGTAGGAAAAATGGGACCTGATCTCATATCAGCCATATACTAGGAGTAGGATCTGAAGTTTTATTACAAACAATAAAGCAGGCATCAGTGACTGAGCACCAGAGTTCACGCACATGCTTGGACAGAAGCAGTGGAAAAACTACCCAGGTAGAGCTCAGTAAGAAGCAAGTTCGTCATAGCACAACACAGAAGAGCGGTAATCTCCAAGTGGAGCAGGAAGCACGCGAAAGAGTGGGTCACGCTGCGGACGTGTGACTTCGCCACCCGCCCGGTGGTAGCGCTGGAAGTAATGGAAGCAGCGGCTCTCGTTTCAGCCTCTCGCCGTGGCGCCACATGTGAACTCTTTGGTTGTGGTAGTGGCAATGTAAACGTCACCCCTTCCCCCTCTTTTCAAATAGCTGGTGGCACACGTGTCGTTGGGAAAACGTGAGGGAGCAAGTGGGAGGGACTACCTACAGAGACGGACTGATATAACCAAGGGGATGACGGGGTCCACCCAGGAGTATTATCTACAGTGTTATTACAAATACCAAAATATCCAATAAAATCTTCCCGGCTTACAAGCCATGTCACTTCGAATAAAGCAATCGCGCCTTCGATAGCTACTGTATCTCCGCCATAGACATCGGGAGATGAAATCGCCGAGTGCACGTTGTTCTGCTTATGTAGATATAAGGGCAGTGCCTGGAACTTCCCAGAAATGCCCAGAGTGACACATGCGCGGAAGATAAGTTGAGCAGTTCACAGCAGATCCGCCCCGCCGTGAAGCCGAGTGGCGTCACATAGCGGGAGTGGTCGGTGCCACGTGTAAAACCGCCGCTCCAACGTCTCTAACCAAATGTTCCACGGCGAAGCGGAGCTGCATGGAGCTGCCCACCGACCCTTCCGCTCATGCGTCACACCGGCCCTCTTTGGAAGCTTCCAGGCGCTGAAAATGTGGAACACCGTGCTGGCAGCAGTTGCCAGTGATTTAACTCCTGATGACGATGGCAGAGGCAACTATCGAAAGCTCGAGTGTTTTGCTCAAAGCGACGCTGCTTATGAACCGAGACGATTTCATTGAAACATGTCAAGTCAGGACACTCATATTTAACATAAAAGGACTGACTAAGCTCCATATATTATGCATATATACGGACAGAAACATTGAGGAAACAATGCGAGAAAATTTCAGCAAAATTCAATTTCGTCATAACACATCACTGAACCTTCATAAAAGACGATAGATGCAGTATAGTCGTGTATTCTGCCTACTCGTCAATGTGACTGGGAAACCTGCTTCTCGGATCGCTAGACAACAATTTAAGCAAATCGTATTAATGAAGTTTGTTACAAAAGGAAATGATTACAATACATAACTTTGTGAAATACAGGTGTGTCGCAGGCAAAGGGCGACACACAAAATAAAAAAAATCTCTTAGTATATAATGCTACCTAGTAGAAGCTAAGCCTTGATGCTATTCTTGAACTCGCTGCTGTGGAAGTCGGCGAAGTGTTAGTCTTCAACTAGTCGCAGCCAGTCGGGTGCTGCGCTTATGTTCTCTTCGCGAAGATGGCGTTGTCGTCCTAGAGAGGGATCGGTCCGCTGACGTATTCTTCACAGCCCTCTCTGCTGTAATGTTCCCGACCGGCGTACCGGCGCTTGACATTACGCCGGAACATAAGGAGTGGAGTCCGCTGCTGAATTGCGGTCGTCGCTACTACGTTGGTGGGGCGCTGGCAGGGAGCAAAGCAGGCACTCTCGTTTCATTCCCTCGCTGGCAGCGCCACTTGTGAAATCTGCCGTTGTGATGGTGCCATCATAAGTAAACACTCAACCACTATCGCCTACGGTAGTCATCTGTGGCAGTGCAGAACCACGATTAATCGTTAAACTTGGTGCGATGCCATTTGTCAGCATTCATGCATCCCCCTCACAGCCATTCATGTTGTGGTGCTAACGGCAACCTACACATTGGATGGTGATTCCATAATCCGGCCAACGAATATTGTGGGACGACACAGGGAGTTGCAGGGAGCCCACTGATTGTTCTCAGAGGGTAGGTGCATATCTGAAAGGGTTACGATGCTTTTTTTGCACACTACGGCGATCCTTCCTTGTGGTAGTGAGATGTGGTCGATCGGACTTTTGAGGACAAGTTTGATACCCCTCACGTTCCCATGAATTTAAACTCCCAACGTCAGCTCCAAACGTCCTACAAATCTGAGTATTGGACAATTCGACCATTTTGTGAATGGACGCCCCAGCCGGCCGCGGTGGTCTCGCGGTTCTAGGCGCGCAGTCCGAAACCGCGCGACTGCTACGTTCGCAGGTTCGAATCCTGCCTCGGGCATGGATGTGTGTGATGTCCTTAGGTTAGTTAGGTTTAAGTAGTTCTAAGTTCTAGGGGACTGATGACCACAGCTGTTAAGTCCCATAGTGCTCAGAGCCATTTGAATCATTTGGACGCCCCACCGTAAGCCCCGTCTAACAGTGTCAGGTTTCTACAATTCTGTCTCACATGACTACACTCAAGATCTGACGGTTCTTATATGGTACTTACCATGTCCGGAAAGAGATCCAAATCACCCTAGTGGCCGTTCTACATTTTACATAGCATTGCAACTCATTTACATACCGCTACTGATGCGTGCGCACGTAGTTACACTGACAACGCAGAATACATTATGTGTGCTTGACTTCATGATTGAAATAAAAGGGCCCATTACTTTCCTCTATCACTGTTACCCTTATTCATTTTCGAAAGTGTATAATTATCTTGTTACTGTTACTGTATTTTGCAGACGGTGTATATATCGTTGTTGTTGTTGTGGTCTTCAGTCCTGAGACTGGTTTGATGCAGCTCTCCATGCTACTCTATCCTGTGCAAGCTTCTTCATCTCCCAGTACCTATTGCAACCTACATCCTTCTGAATCTGCTTAGTGTATTCATCTCTTGGTCTCCCTCTACGATTTTTACCCTCCACGCTGCCCTCCAATACTAAATTGGCAATCCCTTAATGCCTCAGAATATCTCCTACCAACCGATCCCTTCTTCTAGTCAAGTTGTGCCACAAACTCCTCTTCTCCCCAATTCTATGGGGCTACTCTCCATACAAATACTTTCAGAAACGACTTCCTGACACTTAAATCTATACTCGATGTTAACAAGTATGAATGTCAGAAAAGGCGAAATGTCACAATTCAGAATTCAAGTGCATTGGTCACTACAGTGATCGTTGATTGCCAAAAGCGACTTGATGTTAAATGGCTGATACTTGCATTATTTTGCACGTGTTTGCTGCTGGCAAACGTCTGCCTGTTGCTACTCACAGAGACGCGAGGCGCTGCAGGCGGCAATGAAGCAGCGCGAGCCGGAGTCTGCAGACAGACAGAGCCGGCAGAACCTGAGACCTTCCTTCCTTCCTTGCTTCCTTCCTCCGCCTTGCATGGAGATAGTACAGGCAGCGCTCCTGAATAATGAATCAGACTGCGGCCTGAATTACGCAGCACGGCGTCACACAGTGTTCTCAGAGGGGCGGCCAGGTAACGTGGCCCGAGTACCGCACCAAATCCTCTTCTAAAGCGGGCTCTTCTTTCGCTAAAAGCATCCACTCTACCATCGAGAACTGACAACTGCGCATTCTACGTATTGTGAACTTGGTTACCTTAACACGCAACTCGAATGTTACTCGAGGCTCACGTGTGTGCAAATCACTCACACGCTCTAGAATTTTCAATAGTAAGTAGTTTTATCAAATACAGCAATAAACTATTCAACAGCAAAATACCTATGTCAAATGTAACCTGTACTAAATACACGCGAGGAACAACATCATTAGGAACAGCTACTCCAGGCCTCTTTGTCAAGTCTGTTTTAAAAATGCTTGAGTCACTAAGAGTCGTACTTTGTATAACAATACGGTAAAACATAAGAAACAACGAGAAGTTTTAGCTGTGTTTATGTTCCCCTCCGGCTGTTTCAGCTCTGGTAAATAGAAGGATGTGTGCACAACTAGCATGGTATGAAAAACAACCGTAACCATTAGCCGCCTTAAAAAGCAGTAGAATAAAGAAACTAGCTACCTAATGGCCTTCTCGGAAAGCAATGTCGTTAAGTACAATTTTAAAACAGTTACGACTAGCAGCTTGCCTTAGTTGGCAACCAATATATGCGTAATTCAAACAGATTGCTTTTGGCAAACAGCTGTGGAAGTAGTCAGACTAAATTACCTAAACAAAGTATATCATTAGAATTTAGCTATCCGCCTCAGGTGGCAAACTTCGTATCAAAAGAGTTACCAAAACTTAGAATGCAGCTCTGTTACAAAAATATTTAGGTAACAAATCACTCCACTGGGCCATCATTATCAGTTCCTTAAAATGTAAAGGCCCATAAAAAGTAAGAGGCTGCCAGTAAAACACCAAAAGTCTTCAACCGTTTAAATACTTATTGGAAAAACTCATAGAACCAAACCTGAATTTCAGATACCCAAAGCAGATAAATTATTTACTTTTCAGACAGTAAAACAATATAAATACGGAACTATCACCAGACGACCATCAGTATGGGAGGCCACAAGAATCGATATATAAATATACCAGTTAACGCGTAAGTGGCAAGTAATAATAAACGTGAGAAGAACTTCTGCCAGTACCACCTGCAATTCACAACTATTTATACTTCGTAAACAGAAATGATATAAATTACATTTGAAAAACATCCGTTCCCCATCCAACTACATGTAAGCTGACGAGGCAACTATTCCCCCAAATTTGTGAGGGAAAAGCTTTTTAAAATTTAACATGAGGAACTTGTGAACAGATAATGCCCAATGAACTAACACAGGTCGGGAAAGCTAAGTGTTTCAATGACCAGGATGGCGGTACCTTATTCAAAATTTCTCTCCTTGGCCACCGCTGCTGGAAGGAAGATGATCGCCGTAGCTTGGACGTTCTTCCTGGATCAAATTAAAAGCGCCACCATTCCGCAATCCACCAGACAGTTCAGCGAATTGAGGGACTCTAAACGAAACTTGCGAATTGCCGCTGCCCAAGGAGTAGGTAGACAGCCACTTTCAACGGCGTTGCCTCCGAGTGAATGGCCAACACGTCCGCCACGATACTCCAAGCAAACCCAGTTGACGAAGCCCGACTGTCGGCTGTTACACGGAACCGTCAGCGAATTATTGCCCACAATTCACAGTACGGCAGTCGTCGCTCAAACAACCTACTTGCTGGCTCTAGTGGGCAAGCCTTTAACCTCGCTTTTTTTTTTTTTTTTTTTTTTTGGTCGTCGGTCTACTGACTGGTTTGATGCGGCCCGCCACGAATTCCTTTTCTCTTCATCTCAGAGTAGCACTTGTAACCTACGTCCTCAGTTATTTGCTTGACGTATTCCAATCTCTGTCTTCTTCTACAGTTTTTGCCCTCTACAGCTCCCTCTAGTACCAAGGAAGTCATTCCCTCATGTCTTAGCAGATGTCCTATCATTCTGTCCCTTCTCCTTATCAGTGTTTTCCACATATACCTTTCCTCTCCGAATCTGCATAGAACCTCCTCATTCCTTACCTTATCAGTCCACCTAATTTTCAACATTCGTCTATAGCACCACATCTCAAATGCTTCGATTCTCTTCTGTTCCGGTTTTCCCACAGTCCATGTTTCACTACCATACAATGCCGTACTCCAGACGTACATCCTCAGAAATTTCTTCCTCAAATTAAGGCCGGTATTTGATATTAGTAGACTTCTCTTGGCCAAAAATGCCTTTTTTGCCAAAGCGAGTCTGCTTCTGATGCACTCCTTGCTCTGTCTGTCATTGGTTATTTTACTGCCTAGGTAGCAGAATTCCTTAACTTCATTGACTTCGTGACCATCAATCCTGACGTTAAGTTTCTCGCTGTTCTCATTTCTACTACTTCACATTACCTTCGTCTTTCTCCGATTTACTCTCAAACCATACTGTTTACTCATTAGACTGTTTATTCCGTTCAGCAGATCATTTAATTCTTCTTCACTTTCACTCAGGATAGCAATGTCATCAGCGAATCGTATCATTGATATCCTTTCACCTTGTATTTTAATTCCACTCCTGAACCTTTCTTTTATTTCCATCATTGCTTCCTCGATGTACAGATTGAAGAGTAGGGGCGAAAGGTTACAGCCTTGTCTTACACTCTTCTTAATACGAGCACTTCGTTCTTGATCGTCCACTCTTATTATTCCCTCTTGGTTGTTGTACATATTATATATGACCCGTCTCTCCCAATAGCTTACCCCTGAGACAGTGGCTTATTAAGTAAGGTACTGGGGAAAAGTACGGTCAGTATGTTATGACAAAAGCATAAAAACACGACAAAATAAACGTGCAATGACTTCACTTATGTTGTCCCAAAACTCACAGAACTGGAATATCGCGGTAGGTAATGAATTTTTGCATATTAACCATACGGAAAAATACCGTTCTCTCTGAGACCTCAAACCATGTCTAAAGATAAAATCAATGCGTTAGCTAAATTTCATACGCAGCAACACATTATTTAATATGCACCAGACGCAAAATAATAGTGACTTCTATTTTTCATTGCAAACTTTTTCGATTTTCGCGCAGTGTCTTACTTCCGCATAAATATCACAATAACTATGACCATTAACGAAACGATGCACATACCATAATGTACTTGACACATAACGCTACAAGTAAAGCAAATACGACTTTCTTTTAGTTTCTGTAAAATCGTTTGAGAAAGACTCCAGGCTGTGGTTGTCGATTGTATCATCGTCGAAAGGCCGAAAGGTGGGAAGCGCTTGTCCGCCTCATCTTCTGAACAAACGATTGAACTAGCCCAGCTCTTTGGACTAAAACAGCTCACTGGCTTCGGCCACCGTATTCTGTGCGAGCTATACTCAACCATGTTTCTCTAATACTAACAGCCACTCGATGAGGCTCAGACGAGGTAAGAGATGGGAGGACAGAACGTCAAAAGACATCATCTATGTGTGTGCAAGGAGGCGACAATTTCCTGTCCGGTGAGCTTAGAAATTAGTCGAAATAATTGAAAGTCAAGAAAGTGAAAATATACCTTTTAACAATTGTTAACTGCCTTAAGTGTTACTTGTTATGTGTCTAAATGGAAAATGGGATTACGCTTTGTAGAAACGATTAGAGCAAGTACACTACTGGCCCTTAACATTGGTACACCAAGAAGAAATGCAGATGAGAAACGGGTATTCATTGGACAAATATATTGTACTAGAACTGACATGTGATTACGTTTTCACACATTTTGGGTGCATAGGTCCTGAGAAATCAGTACCCAGAATAACCACCTCTGGTCGTAATAAAGTCCTTCACACGCCTGGGCATTGCGTCAAACAGAGCTTGGATGGCATGTACTGGTGCAGCTGCCCATGCAGCTTCAACACGATACTACAGTTCATCAAGAGTAGTGACTGGCGTATTGTGACGAGCCAGTTACTCGGCCACCATTGACCAGACGTTTTCAGTTGGTGAGAGATATGGATAATGTGCTGGCCAGGGGATGAGCCAAACATTTTCTGTATCCAGAAAGGCCCGTACAGGACCTGCAACATGCGATCGTGCATTAACCTGCTGAAATGTAGGGTTTCGCAGGTATCGAATGAGGGGTAGAGCGACATGTCGTAACACATCTGAAATGTAACGTCCACTATTCAAAGTGCCGTCCATGCGAACAAGAGGTGGCCGAGACGTGTAACCAATGGCACCCCATAACATCACGCCAGGTGATACGTCAGTATGGCGATGACAAATACTCGCTTCCAATGTGCGTTCACCGCGATGTCGCCAAACACGTATGCGACCAGCAAGATGCTGTAAACAGAACCTCGATTCATCCGAAAAAATGACGTTTTACCATTCGTGCACCCAGGTTCGTCGTTGAGTACACCATCGCAGGCGCTACTGTCTATGATGCAGCGTCAAGGGTAACCGCAGCTATGGTCTCCGAGATGGTAGTCGCTGCTGCTGTAACGTCGTCGAACCGTTCGTGCAGATGGTTGTTGTCTTGCAAACGTCCCCATCTGTTGACTCACTGATCGAAACGTGTCTGCACGATCCGTTACAGCCATGTGGATAAGTTGCCTGTCATCCCGACTGCTAGTGATACGAGGCCGTAGGGATCCAGCACGGCGTCCCGTATTACCCTCCTGAACCCACCGATTCCATATTCTGTAACAGTCATTGGATCTCGACCAACGGGAGCAGCAATGTCGCGATACGATAATCCACAATCGCGATAGGCTACCTTTATGAAAGTCGGAAACGTGATGGTACGCATTTCTCCTGCTTACACGAGGCATCACAACAACGTTTCATCAGGGAACGCCGGTCAACTGCTCTTTGTGTATCAGAAATCGGTTGGAAACCTTCCTCATGTCAGCACGTTGTAGGTGTCGCCACCGGCGTCAACCTTGTGTGAATGCTCTGAAAAGCAAATCACAGCATCTTCTTCCTGTCGGTTAAATTTCGCGCCTTGTAGCCTGTCATCTTCGTGGTGTAGCAGTTTTAATGGCCAGCAGTGTAACTTCTGTTTCTGCGGGAGCCTGGGTGTAAAGAGGAATCTATGGATGAAGGGTACGCAGATCAGCATGGAGACAAAAAAAATCAAAACGCTTCTACATTTTGTCCTAGAATGGGTTCTATAATTTCCTTTGTTTTTACCTGAAGTTATGTGCTCGAGCGAAAACGAAAATATTATCAATTTCCCTTACTGACTCGTCTGACTCGAGTACACAGATGACGGCAGTGTCAGTGGGAAAACTGTACGTCGGGGAAATCCCTTAACCGCCAGGAGCCACTAATTATGAATCAACAAACAAAATTCGAGGACTAGGCTAGGCTTTTCCCTGGGGCCAGAGGTAGCCGGCAGAGTTGCGCTGAGCTGCCGACCGTTATGTAAACGAAGCGAGGTCGCCTCCCAGAGGGTACGTGCAGTCAGAAAACTGGCGTGACCTCAGCAGCCGGCAGCCGCTGCTGCTGCACACGGCTAGCTCACAGACTGCGTCAAAGTGGTAAGTAGCTAACACTGTGAACGGACGTTTCGTGGATTTTCGGCAGAAGAAGACAACGCTGTAGTGTTCAACCATTTCTAAGTCAGTAAATTGACACCATTGAGGGAAGAACAATTAAGTAGAAATGTTTTATCTCGAAATTTATGCGCCTTCCAAAACTAACTGATGCACTATTAAATTGTACTTCAGTCTATAACTTACCAGTGTTCCTTTTCCCTTACCCTGCTTGTAATTCAGCGATCGTCTCAGGAACCATTTTTCTCATGCAGAAATTGCCTTACTTCAATGTCAGAAATTATTTTCCTCAACCCTTTGGTTAGCAATGTCATCAACAATTAGTTTTCGTATAGTTCTCTAAAATATTGATAAATATTGCCATTTTAATATCAGTTCATCCCTAATTTGTGCTGCCGTTTAGTTGCAGAGTCAACACGTAACTGCGCAGCGCTCGGCAAGCAAGTGCGGTAGCGTTACCGGCGGCAATGTTGGCACTCGCGGGCAGCCGTTTGACCCGTCAACGGTTTCAAAACTTTTGAATAAAGACCTTTAGTGAAATTATAGCGATCAACATAGTAAATACCGGACGGTGTATTTTTGATAGGAGTGCTGTTGGACCTCCTCTATTTGAAATTCATGAATGGAACTGTAAAGAACTCAGAATTGTGGAATATGATATATACGCATCAAAATAAGTCTCTACGGACTCTGTAATGGGATACCCTAATCTAGCATTATATTTTTTATAGAAACAACCGATATCAGTTACACTAACAATTCTTGTAGAGGTGAACATTAACTCAGTTGTTTAACTAAAAGAATTTCATATGATTCTGTATACGATGTATTATACAGGGCGAGTCAAAAGTCGTTGGACAGCTTCATATGTTGGAAGATTGAAGGGAAAATTAAAATGTGATGATGGGAACATTGATTTGATGTGGGGCAGCAACTTTAGGAGTGAATGTCATTCATGGCCGCCATCTTGAAATCCGCCATTTTGGATTCAGTTATTTTTTTAACGGGAATGGGGTGTATGACACATCAAATAACACTCGCTTGAGCTCTGGAATTGAGTGGTGTAATTTATATTTGTCTATCTTGTACAGTTTAGACGTTGTTAGTGTTCAAAGTTACCTTCACACCGACTCATGTCTCGGGATTGACAACACGTAGAACATGTGGTATTGCAGTCGGTATGAAGGTAATTTCCTAAATTTTAGCATTAATAACCTCTAAACGGTACAAGATAGACAAAAACAAATTACACCGCTAAATTCCAGAGTTCAAGAGAGTGTTATTTCATGTATAATACACCCCCCTTCCCATTATAAAAAAAAAAAAAAAGACTTGAATCCAAAATGGCGGATTTAAAGATGGCGGCCATGAATAACATTCACTCTAAAAGTTGCTGCCCCACATCAAACGTATGTTCCATCATCACTTTTCCATTTGCCCTTTAATCTTCCAACTTATGAAGGAGTCCAAGGAGTTTTGTCTCGTCCTGTATTTCAGGCTAAAACGTATAAAAAGAAATTAATGTGTTACAGTCGATATGTACCAAGTTAAAATTACTCTTCGTTTAAAAATATTTAAACTCGCGATACATGTGGCATACCTATGATTCCTATTATTAAGTGCACAACCTGACGATAGTTATAAAATTTATTTCTGGACTAATTTAGAAAATAATAATACATTTTAGCGAAGATCTTTCTTTTGGCAAGAAAGTTTGGAAAGTCTTTTGCTTTGGAAACTCTTTGGAATATTGTTAGTACCGCCGAATGTAGGTAGCGATGGGCATGCCTCTGATGGAAACAGACGTATTTACATGATCGACACTAACAATGTAATTTTGAATATTAAGTAGAAATTTTAAAAACGGTGTGATATTGAAAAATGTGACAAAAGAATAAAATTCAAGAGTAAAATATGCAAATCTCCAAACACAGTTCATATCAAAAAGAACTTACAAAATCAACGTTTCAGCTGCAAGAATGTACTCCTAAACGCAAGACCTGCAGCAAACAAGATGAAGTGAAAATGGAGATAAGTGAAAAATTTTTCTTTTGTATATCTTACGCCTCACAAAGCTTTCAAAACTTGTGTAGGGACAGAGAAATTTAATGGTGATGTATGGGAGGATAAGATTACAACTTAGTTTTGTGTTTATGTAGGAGGGTGGGTGTGTTCACAATGTGAATTCCTCTTCAGGGACAGTGCAATCAGGCTCGTGAAGAAACACAGTACACCAGCCCCAAGTTCCTGTGAATGAACAGTTGTCCGTGTTCCTCGTATTGCGGTGCAGTGCCTCGGAAACGGCTCTCCATGGCAGATTGTATCAAAATCATCACATTGATGGGACAAAAATGAGACAAGTTGATATTGCAAATATTGTTCACGTTAGTCAAAGTGCTACCTCCAGAAAGAGGAAAATGTTCCAGCAAACGCATTCAGTGGCAGATCGACGTTGCGAAGTCCGTCCACGCAAAACTACTGCAGCCCAAGACCGTTACGTAATAATGTCTGCAAGGAGATGTGATACAACGACAGCGACTACTGTGCGCCGTGAGCTTCGAGAAGCCACAGGCGTCACTTTAAGTACCGAAACTGTGCGAAACGGACTTTATTATGGAGGGTTGCATAGATGTCTCAAGAGACTCCATCACTCAGTCCACACCACAGCACGAAAATGCATGTTCAAAGCCAGTGGAAGACAGAAAATATCTTACGAAATTGTACTAAACGCTTTCTCTGAAAATTACTTTGAACAATTAGTTTATGAACCCACACGAATTGTAAATGGTTACGAAAATACACTCGACCTCTTAGCCACAAATAATACTGATCTAATAGGTAGCGTCATGACGGAAACAGGGATAAGTGAACAAGAGGTCATTGTAGCGAGGCTCAAAACAATATGAACCAAAACCACTAAAAATAAACGCAAAACATTTCTACTTAAAACAGCAGATAAAACTTCGCTTGCCGGCCGTGGTGGTCGAGCGGTTCTAGGAGCTAAAGTCCGTAACCGCGCTGCTGCTACGGTCGCAGGTTCGAATCCTGCCTCGGGCATGGATGTGTGTGATGTCCTTAGGTTACTTAGGTTTAAGTAGTTCTAAGTCTAGGGGACTGATGACCTCTGAAGTTAAGTCCCATAGTGCTGAGAGCCATTTGAACCATTTGAAAACTTCGCTTGATGCCTTTCTAAGAGAGAGTCTCCATTCCTTCCAAGCTAATTATGTAAGTGTAGACCAGATATGGCTCAAATTCAAAGACAGAGAAGCGACAGAAATAGATAGATTCATACCGCATAAGTTAGTAAGAAACGGGACAGATCCACAGAGGTACACAAAACACGTCAGAACACCGTTGCAGAAGCAACGAAAAAAGCATGCCAAATTCAGAAGAACCCCCAAGACTGGCTAAGTTTTACGGAAGCTCGAAATCTAGTACGCACGTCAATGCGAGATACTTTTAAATGTTTCCACTATGAAACATTGTCTCAAAATATGGTACAAAATCCAAAGCGATTCCGGTCGTAAATAAAATACACCAGTGGCAAAAAACCGTCAATACCGTCACTGCGCGATAGCGACGGAAATGTTACAGATGATGGTGCCACTAAAGCGGAATTACTACATACAGTTTTCCTTAATTCCTTCACGAAAGAAGACGAAGTAAATATTCCATGATTCGAAACCAGAACAGGGTAGATGAGTGACATAAAAGTAGATATGTTAGGTGTTGCGAAACAACTCAAATCACTTAAGAAAGGCAAATCTTCCAGTCCAGAAGCTATACCAATCAGGTTCCATTCTGAGTATGCAGACACAATAGCGTCTTACTTAGCAATCATATACAACCGCTTCCTTGACGATAGGTCTGTTCCTAAAGACTAGAAACTAGCACAGGTCACACTAATATTCAAGAAAGGAAATAGGAGTAACCCACTGAATTACAGACCCATATCAGTGACCTCAATTTGCGGTAGGATTTTGGAGTATATACTGTACTCGAACATTACGAATCACCTTGAAGAAAGTGACTTATTGATATATAACCAACACGGATTCAGAAAATATCGTTCTTGCGCGACACAGCTAGCTCTTTATTCCCATGAAATAATGAGTGCTGTCGGCAAGGGATCTCAGATCGATTCCATATTCCTAGATTTCCATAAGGCTTTTGATACCGTTCCTCACAAGAGACTACTAATCAAATTGCGTGCATATGGAGTATCTTATCAGTTGTGTGACTGGATTCGTGATTTGCTCTCAGAGATGTCACAGTTCGTAATGATAGACGGTAAATCATCGAGTAGAACAGAAGTGATATTTGTCCTTCCGCTAGGTAGTGTCATAGGCCATCTGCTGTTCCCGATTGACATAAATGATCTATACTTGGAAGGAGAGACAGCATTGGTCGTATATTTTTGTTTATTATCGCAAAATCGATTTTCGGTCACTTAGTGACCATCTTCAATGCTGTAATTATAACTTAAATTAGTAAGCACTGGTGTCAATAAGCTATGTGATCGCCGTAAGCTTATTGACACCAGTGCTTACTAATATAAGTTATAATTACAGCACTGAAGATGGTCACTAAGTGACCGAAAATCGATTTTGCGATAATAAACAAAAATATACGACCAATGCTGTCTCTCCTTCCAAGTATACCCATTATCTGGTCGTAGTGCACAGGACACTGTGGAGACGCCAATCAATAAATGATATAGGTGATAATCTGAGCAGCCCTCTTAGATTGTTTGCAGATGGCACTGTAATTTACCGTCTAGTAAAATCATCAGACGATCAATTCCAATTACAAAATGATCTAGAGAGAATTTCTGTATGGTGCGAAAAGTGGCAACTGGCACTAAACAAAGAAGAGTGAGAGGTCATCCACATGGGTACTAAAAGAAATCTGATTATTTTGGGTATACGATAAATCGCACAAATCTAAGGGCTGTCAATTCGACTAAATACCTAGGAATTACAATTACGAGAAACTTAAATTGGAAAGACCATATCGATAATATTGTGGGGCAGGCGAAACAAAGACTGCTTTGTTGGCAAAACACATAGAAGATGCGACAAAGCCACTCATGAGACAGCCTACATTACTCTTGTACGTCCTCTGCTGGAATATTGCTGCGCGGTGTGGGACCTTACCAGGTAGGATTGACGGAGGACATCGAAAAAGTGCAAAGAAGGGCAGCCCATTTCGTGTCATCGCGCAGTATTGGTGAGAGTGTCACTGATATGATACGCGAGTTCGGGTGGCAGTCACTGAAACAAAGGCGGTTATTTTTCGGCTAGATCTGTTTACGAAATTTAATTCACCAACTTTCTCTTCCGAATGTGAAAATATTTTGTTGACTCCCACCTACGTAGGGAAAAATGATCATCATAATGAAATAAGAGAAATCAGAGCTCGAACGGAAAGATTTAGGTGTTCCTTTTTCCCACGCGCCATTCGAGCGTGGAATGGTAGAGAAGGAGTATGAAAATGGTTAGATGAACCCTCTGCCAGGCATTAAGTGTGAATTGCAGAGTAACCTTGTAGATGTAGATGTAGACAGAGGTGCTCGTGTAAGATGAGCTAGAGCACAATGGACAAGAGTTTGGTAGCCTGACGACAATTTTGTTCGTGTATAGAGGCCAACAGGGGAAAGCTACCATCCCTCAATGACTCTGGAACATTATCAACAATCCGTTGGCTCAATCGCATTCTGGCAGGTATAATGTATGGCCGCCACAAATGACTCTTTTCGTTTCAAAACTTCAATGTATGAAACCAACAATCCCCGATCCATAGTCAGTGGTTTTGCATAGGCTATAGGGGAAGGATTCACTCTACAGAATCGTAAAGCACAACCTCATCGTGCTCGCAGTATGTGTCGACTTCTGTCAGGACGTAGTATCCGAAGAGTAGGTTGGACAATTTGCTCAAGGGATGTGGATTGCATAAAGCACGCATGGAGCTTCCTCAAAAAAGAGATTTCTAGTCGTCAACATTCTTCTTTAACGATTGAAGCTCTGGAGAATGCTGCCATTGAGGTGTGGGACAAGATGTCTCGAGCGGCCTGTAGTGAGTTGGTACTGAGCATGCGCCGTCGCATTCAAATGTGCCTGCGGGTTCTTGGAGAATCTACACTTTATTGGACAGTGCACTGAACACATTGTCTTATGTTTCTTGATGTTGCGGGACATTGCAACTTTTTTGTTTTTTTTCAGATAATGTTCCTATTACATTTCATAATTAGTTCAAAGAGAACACATGGTGTAGAAGATAGGAGAAACAATTGTATGCTTGACTTTTTTTGATGGGCATATTAGATATTCAACTGGATTTCATCCATAAATCTGTGTTCATCAGATTTAAAGATGTTGAAAATTGCGACAATCTCGTGAGAGCAGGTGGCAGTATTAGGAAATTCAAGCACCTTGACGTATCTGTAAGTAATGTTGCTGTAGTTCATGCAGTTTATAACGTATGTGTTGGAATGCCCAAACAAGGCTACAGCACGATATCTTGAACAGTACGGGACCGTTTCGAAAAATGGAAGTGGTATATGGTCTAGCAACTTCCGAAGAATGGTGAACGAAAAGTTCGGATGGAATTAAAAAGACACATTCCGACTCACGTATTAACTGTGGGGAAATATAGCGATTATAACATATAGTGGGCTACCGCAGACGTGTTCCATTTGTCATTCCACTAGCCATCTGTGTACTAATTGTACTAGTTGAGTTAAGCACTTCACAGAAGGAAATGAAACTTAAATGAATGCAAGCTACATCCCCAGTTATATATGCGAAAGTCCCGAACAGTGTAATGGCGTGCACGTCACTTCACTAGCTACCATGACTGTTTCTGTAGTGCATTGAGACATCTAAACCTGCGTAGGAAATTGTGAAAGGGAATTCAGAAACCAGATGCAGAAAGCGAACATATTTTCCGAACCTCAACAAAGAGCCCATGTGTGGCTGCAGAAATTATAGGAGCTTACTCCAAAGCTGAAGAAAATGCATCAAATTCGAAAGTTGAAAAGAAAAAGGGAAAAGCTTCGGAAACTTAGACATGTCACGAGGGGTATCACACAAACGTCGTGTCTCAGACGTCAATCGAAAACACAGCAGACAAACCGCGCAGAAAAAAGCAAACACTGGCGGTCAAAAACCCTGCGGTCTCTGAACTTAAAGATGAAACCCCTGAACAGTTGTTACAGAATCATCTAGGATTCATGATGCTACCCACGAACAACTTGATAATGAATCAAGTCAAATTCTATCACGAAAACGAACCAATCAAGGTCGCCATCAGGTAACATGGAAAACAAGGTAGATAGGCTAAGAAATCTGTACAAGCATCTGATTTTGGCATTACTCATACAATTCCAGTGGTGACATTAATGTAAAACCAATGGAACCGGCAGACGATGTAGACGTTTTAGACGAAACAGTCAATGATGAGTCCACATACCCTACTAATAAACGGCCATAGTCATACTCTCTGGCAAATTCTCACTCTTAACGTAAATAAGATATCCAATGTTACGAAGATATTTGCTCTAAACTATTTCTTAATGCAGATTAAAATTCATAAAGCTTTAGTACAAGTCACAATCAAAGCAGTTAATCAAGCTGTCGATTTCTCAGTAATTTCTAACATCGATCTGCAGACTGAAACTGTTACCCTACTGTAATATACCGTGACGCTAAAATAAAAAATTTACTTTGGTCAAGAACTTCGAGCTGTGTAATTAGTAAGGATGACCAGAAACTTTTTCCAAACAAGTCCAATGAACCTAAAAGCACTGGTAGACAGTTACCACCTTGAACACACTTGGCGAATTTTAAAATCCTATAAAACCAAGTACACTTACTTTTGTACTAATGAACATTCCAGACTTGACAGGATATACATGTTGTCATCAGTCCGAGCTCAAATAACTAAATCTGAAACAAAACCGGTGATATTCTCGGATCTTTGATACTACATATAGCAAATAAAATTCCCGAAAACATATTTTTGTCATAATAAATGCATTTTGAAACTTAAAATTAGCCATTCGGAGGATCACTTATCTAGTAGCCACATGGAAAGAGGTACCCAAAAGTGGTGCCATGCTAAATGAGCCGCTTTCCAAAAATGCTCCACTGTTTCTACCATTCCAACACTTCTGGTTTCTCATGCTAAGGTCAGTGGTGCTGTTCCTGGAAAAATTATAGATATTAAACAGCAAAGTTATCTGCAGTTTCAATACACATTTTTTATATGTTACATTCTTAATAGTTCCGCTTCTCATTACGGACATCATTTTGGGAATAGATTTTTTGAACAACTATAAAGTCATTTTAGATTTTGAAGATCATTGGATTCGTCTCTGTGATGTTGGAGTTTACTTCTTTTTGGACTTTCACCAACATTTGTCGCAAGCAGAACAAGACCTTAACAAAATTAATTTCATTCAGTCTCAGCTCGCGTCGGACGTAACACAGACGCCATTTTTTGTTCCTTCCCCAAACAATGACAATGACGATACGACACCAGACATTGGTAACACTATTCAGGAAGCTACGTATGTCCAGCTATTTTATTTTTGTTATTTCTCTCTGTCCCGGGCATGGTTTGCGGACGTGTAGCGCCTCTGCGGCGGTAGCCTGGAACGCTCTTAAGGGCCTGGGTGGCACAAATTCCTGTCACAGTTGGCGGTAGGCCACAATGGAAACAACACGCACCGCTGGCGGGACAGACCCTGGGTCGAGCGCATTTCTTTTCCAGCGTGCAAACATTCAGAATGTTTCCCCGTGTAAAAGCTCCAAATAACTCCACCGGTGTTCTGTTCTGCCATTAGATAAAGACATGAGTTCGGAAACATGATTTTCTGGAGACAGCTTAGTAGTGCTATCTGCTTTCTTCCTGGAGCGTTATAGGTGTCTTACTTATTGTAATAACTAGGGATTATTTCAGTACATTGCTGATGAACTACATTATTGTTTTCTGTGAAACTTTTTTCGTACTGGCATTTGAAGTTGACATTACAGTTGAAAATTTCGGTCATCAAATTGATTTTGATACTTTCTGCATGATACCTTTGCTCCTATTTTTTGTTGGAGGATCACATCTGTAACTTTGCGATGACTACAGTGAACTATGTTTACATGACATAATGACACTAAATGTAACAAGATTTTGTAGTAACGAAGGCCACTTTGTATGTTGATGTTAAACTAGTGGTACCAATTTTTCTGAAGTTTATTTAGGGTTTTTGTGGTAAAGGATATATTATGAGTATTGACAATGTGTATAAGAAGACGAGAATAATGATTTTGATGCTTTTAAGATATTTGAAGAAAGGGTATGTTCATACGAGTTTTTAAGATAATATTTGAAACTTATGAGCAGAATGAGATATTGTTAGATTTAAGTTCATTTTCTGAGACTTCGGAATCTTGGCTACTACAAGTGATGATTAGCAAATACTGTGTGCTGAAGTTACGACCATAGCAACATAAAGTGTGAGCGATGTTGTTCTACATTTTCCAGAAATGTTGATGGTGATTTTCTGACGTGTTTCATAATTAACTTTGATACCATTTAACAAGTAATTTTCTCCGCAGCTTTTAAGAACAAGTATCAACTAATTAACAATATACCAACTAACTTTCGTTTCTGACCCTTTCCTTTTATAATAAGCAAATACTTTTCTCGGGAAACTTAACACTTTGTCTCCAATTGTATACCTTTTATTAATTTTGTACTATGTTTCAGATGCCATTAATGAAATAATATAATGACTTGGGATTACTAGGGTCCAACTGGGGTTGTTTTCGGACTCATTGTTGAGGATCCACTCAGAACTTACGTCATGACATACTACAAGCATTCTTTAATCATTTTTTATACCTACAGCACCATAAGTATCATAATTCTTACTTTTTATGATGTCTCTGTGCTACCTTCTATGTTGCTTTTTTCTCTTTTCACTAGTTTTTCAAGTAAAAGATATAATCATCTGTCAGTATTTCATTGTTTATCGCTTGTTCTATGCTTTGCTTTATGTGTCTCTACACTTTTATTTTGTGATAACGTTACCTATTTCAGAATTAAGAAAATTTTGTGGTCTATGCTTTCAATTAAAAGTTTCGTTTTGTGTTGTCATGCTATTTTTGTTTTATTATCTGATGTTAACATGTTACATTTTGTTACAGTTATTTCAGGACTTTCTCTGAGTGCTTATTAATTTTTGTTTATGCTAGACTGATTATGGATCTTTTAAACAATGTTTTTGCCTTTGTACTTTGTGACGCTAATTAAGTAGCCACTTACTATACGTATATTGTTCTATTTATGCACACTTTTGATTTGTCACATTATTATTTTCCGAGACATGACAGTACCTATCCTTGGCTGAGCTCAGCGTTTCGTCCATTCCTAATGCCTGTTCCTCAAGTGTAATAGTATTATGATTCTGCATTATAATAACATTATTGTGTTTTGTTTCCATGACAATTATGTTTTTGGTGTAACATAAGTACCATCATTTTCAGCGACAGCAATTACTATCCTCATTATTGTCTCTGCCTATCATTTATTTAAGTAAATTTGTTTACTCTTGTTGTCACAAATAATATCCATAATTGACATTATTTCAACACTTGATAACAGATTACCCTTGTGGTCTACACAAAAAAACCTAGTGGGGTAGAGGGTTGGTTATTCTGTAACTGACACACCACGTGGCGTTGGTGCCCCATATCCTTGAGCTGTGCAGAACTCGTTCTTCCTTTCTGAGTTCTCACTCTACTCTTCTTTCTTCTTCTTCTTCTTCTGCTTTTACGGCCTCATTGGACCACTTCAGTCAATCATTTCTGGGCCTCTTCTTTGGTATTTTCTCCTTCCGAGTGGACCAGTATCTCTTCATTCGTTCCGATGCTTTTCGTCGTTCCTTATCTGTAAATACCCTTTTCATTGTATGTCGTTTGTCAATTTTTGGTTTAAATCTTATTTCTGTGTCCCTCAACTTCTTTAAATTTGGCGTTTTGTTCTGCAAATCATCCAGAGTTATTTCCAGTTCTTCCATATCCTCTTTTATTTCCTTAAGCCATCCTCCTTGTTGTTTCAAATTCCAGAGTTTCTCAATAATTTTCCTTGATAATCTGGTTTCTGATGTCCTCAGAATGTGACCACAAAAAGAGATCCTTTTCTTTCGTATAGTATCAGTGATGGGCTCCAGTTCTCTGCATACCACTTCATTTGGAACTATCCGCCATTGTCCAGCTTTTTGATATTTCTTATTTATGCATGTTCTAGCAATTCTTCTCTCTACTTTTAAAATTTCGTCAATTCTGTTTTTCTGGGTGACTTTAAAAAGAGTTTCACTTCCGTATGTCACCTCTGGTTGAACCACCGTCTTGTAATGCTTTAATTTTGTTTTAATTGATAGACATTTTTTATTGTACGTAGACCATGTTAGTTTTTAAGCTTTTATCATTTTATTAGTTCCTGCTCGCCATGCAGGTTTCTCGTCCAATTTATGTGTTATAATTTCACCCAGGTATTTAAATTGTTTCACTCTTCTTTCTATTATAAATATTTTTCTTATTTTTCTAAGATATCTGTGTAACTGTCCTCTGATAGGTAAACAACTTTTTTAATGACTGTACTGAAAAGAAATAAGATCTATACTCTGAAGTTAAAATACTTATTCAGACTTTATCAAAACTCTTATTTAAGAAGGTTGTATAAAACTTGTTACGGCATTACCTGTCAATACTTCATGTAAAGTTAACACTAAAATGAATACTGCGATTTTGCAGGTTATTCTAATCATTAATATTATATATATGACTATGAATCACTTCTGAACAGAGTTTTTATGACGATTTCAAAACAACATCAAGTATGTCAGGTTCTAAAATGAATACTGCGGTTGTGCAGATTATTGTAATCATTAATACTATTATACAAATCTATGAATGACTTGTAAATATAGTCTTCACCATGATTTCAATACAGTGCTTGTACTGGGTATGTGATGTTCTAAAACCACTACTGCGATTGTGCAGTTTATTGCAATCATTGATATTCTCTTGTAAATAGAGTCTTAATGATAATTTCAATACAACATTATTATTGACCATATGAGGTTCTATTCACCTTAAATACATACAAACATTTATTTTGTAACAAATGTCCACTGTATAGTGTTATTACTATGGTATACTACCTTTAGCAGGAATTATTCTTGTACATGGATTCCATAAAACTAATTACTGTTATTGCTACAGAGTATGTGATGTTATTGTTACCATCAATATATGTAAAAAATTTGCAACAAATTTCCACTGCATACAGTTATTGTATATTATTTTTCATATTAATTTCTTGCACAACGATAATATCAATGTAACTAAGATTACATTTCTGTCACTATGACAAACGATTTTGTAAATGTTTTTAACTTAGCATTAGACTAAGCTGTTGCCTGGCAGGACATACGTTCTCCATCTGTGAGAATGTCATGATTGTGTTTAAGAGTCAGAGTGGACTACCACCAAACATAACGAGTAGCCTGAGTCTACATAAATTTAAATGGAACTCAGACTGAACTGTCCCCTGACATAATAACTGGTCTGAGTCTATGAGAATATAACGAAAGTCACTGTGAGGTACCTTCACACGAAAATGTGTCCTATAACAAATTGAATGTCATGCCTATAATGGTACGTCAGTGTGAGCTACCACCTGACATAATATGTGTTCTATGACTTATAGAATATCGTAATTGTAACTGAATGTCGGTGTGTGTTGTCACGTGACTTGACATTTACTTTACAATCGATACCACCATGGCTCAGTGAGTCCCGTCACCTGATGCCCATTGTTCTTCAGTCTTATTGTACTACTGATCACTATTAAAGTCAGTGTGTCCTATCACCTGATGTGACATCTATTGTACAATTGACATTATTTGTGGCTCAGTGTGTTTCATCACCCAAGGCCCCATATTTTACTATGGTTTACAAGTAGAATCTGTGTAAACTGTCACCTGATGGGACATGGGTTGTACCATTGACACTAGTTGCTGCTCAGTGTGTTTCTTCACCTGAGGTCCCACATTTTACTACAGTTTACAATTAGACTCAATGTAAACTGTCACCTAACGTGACATGTCTTGTTCATTTACTAATGTCAATGAAACTTGCCATGTACTCTAGGCCTGCTACAAGATAACGATTGTAACTGAAAGTCAATATCAGCTGTCACCTGAAGTGACACATATTTTATGTTTAAAGCTGCTATTACTTTAAGTATCTTATTGCATTATTTTACTGGCATTAACAGTTCTCTATGAGATATTTATGTATATACATTAACTTCAAATAGATATTTAACTATTTTATTTATTTTACCTCACATTCTACATTCCTGTTTGATAAAGTTGATGGTATTTGAGATATTTTACACTACATTACTATGCTTCTGTATAGAGTCTTTATGTCTTTTATACTATTTTGAAACTTTAAATATTATTTGATTCGCTTCTCTCTAGAAATTGAAGTATATTCTGCATTTTACCCCACATTCTACAATTTTGTATTATAACTTTTGATGTTATTAGAGACAATTCAAAATCTAAATACACTCCTGGAAATGGAAAACAGAACACATTGACACCGGTGTGTCAGACCCACCGTACTTGCTCCGGACACTGCGAGAGGACTGTACAAGCAATGATCACACGCACGGCACAGCGGACACACCAGGAACCGCGGTGTTTGCCGTCGAATGGCGCTAGCTGCGCAGCATTTGTGCACCGCCGCCGTCAGTGTCAGCCAGTTTTCCGTGGCATACGGAGCTCCATCGCAGTCTTTAACACTGGTAGCATGCCGCGACAGCGTGGACGTGAACCGTATGTGCAGTTGACGGACTTTGAGCGAGGGCGTACAGTGGGCATGCGGGAGGCCGGGTGGACGTACCGCCGAATTGCTCAACACGTGGGGCGTGAGGTCTCCACAGTACATCGATGTTGTCGCCAGTGGTCGGCGGAAGGTGCACGTGCCCGTCGACCTGGGACCGGACCGCAGCGACGCACGGATGCACGCCAAGACCGTAGGATCCTACGCAGTGCCGTAGGGGACCGCACCGCCACTTCCCAGCAAATTAGGGACACTGTTGCTCCTGGGGTATCGGCGAGGACCATTCGCAACCGTCTCCATGAAGCTGGGCTACGGTCCCGCACACCGTTAGGCCGTCTTCCGCTCACGCCCCAACATCGTGCAGCCCGCCTCCAGTGGTGTCGCGACAGGCGTGAATGGAGGGACGAATGGAGACGTGTCGTCTTCAGCGATGAGAGTCGCATCTGCCTTGGTGCCAATGAGGGTCGTATGCGTGTTTGGCGCCGTGCAGGTGAGCGCCACAATCAGGACTACATACGACCGAGGCACACAGGGCCAACAACCGGCATCATGGTGTGGGGAGCGATCTCCTACACTGGCCATACACCACTGGTGATCGTCGAGGGGACACTGAATAGTGCACGGTACATCCAAACCGTCATCGAACCCATCGTTCTACCATTCCTAGACCGGCAAGGGAACTTGCTGTTCCAACAGGACAATGCACGTCCGCATGTATCCCGTGCCACCCAACGTGCTCTAGAAGGTGTAAGTCAACTACCCTGGCCAGCAAGATCTCCGGATCTGTCCCCCATTGAGCATGTTTGGGACTGGATGAAGCGTCGTCTCACGCGGTCTGCACGTCCAGCACGAACGCTGGTCCAACTGAGGCGCCAGGTGGAAATGGCATGGCAAGCCGTTCCACAGGACTACATCCAGCATCTCTACGATCGTCTCCATGGGAGAATAGCAGCCTGCATTGCTGCGAAAGGTGGATATACACTGTACTAGTGCCGACATTGCGCATGCTCTGTTGCCTGTGTCTATGTGCCTGTGGTTCTGTCAGTGTGATCATGTGATGTATCTGACCCCAGGAAT
Source organism: Schistocerca serialis cubense (assembly GCF_023864345.2). Taxonomy (NCBI): domain Eukaryota; kingdom Metazoa; phylum Arthropoda; class Insecta; order Orthoptera; family Acrididae; genus Schistocerca; species Schistocerca serialis. Next base: position 232,426,102 of record NC_064645.1, read on the forward strand.
GTGTCAATAAAGTTTCCCCTTCCTGGGACAATGAATTCACGGTGTTCTTATTTCAATTTCCAGGAGTGTACCTTATCGATTTTACCTTGCATTGTTTTTCTCTCATTTGTAAATTTTGATGGTATTTGATACAGTTCTCTTAATAATGTAATGTCTGAATTTTTGCCCAAAATTTAAGTGTTTCTGTTTTGTACATTTTGATGTTCTTTGATTCATTGCAATTTGACAATCTAATGATATTATGCATTTTACTTCACATTATATGTTTCTATTAGTGAATTTTATTGCTGTGTAATACTCTGTGCTAACTGCATAGTTCCCCCCACAAAATTCTTGTCCAGTGGACCAGGGGGTTATGAAATTTATGTGCTAAGGTCTGGAAATGGTAGCTCCAGAAAATAGACGGTAGTTGCCAACTGCAAGGTTGAACGAGTAGAATATCTTCGAGTAGGAGGTTTTTGATAGTTAAGAGAGCCGGGCGCATGCAGTAAAAGACCGAGGAGTCGCAGCTAGCTGGCCGGAGGAAGCAGACTTGTGGTCACAGCTGTAAGGTATGCCGCGCTCGCTGCCCCAGACCAAACCTTAGCACGTAAATGAGAGAAGATATATAATGATTTCAAATTGGTTTTGTTAGATAATATTCAGAGTTAGGATTTGTATGTCCAAGGTTTGACACACTAAGCGTTTGGTAAAATTTTTGTAAGAGTGTTTCGTGCTACGGTAGGTTTTGTGTATGACTTAAAATTTTTAACAATATATATATTGAGATCATTGTGTTTCTAACAGCCTGAATCATAATCCAAATCCTTTGCTTAAATTGAATATGAAAACGAGTAGTAGAGTAAAGGTACCCACCAATGAAAGAACCAAGTAAACATGAGGGCCAAAAGTTAATTATCCAGTACCATCTTAATACCATTACACAAATGGCATTATTATCTTAAATTTTATTGCTGAGTCAAATACATGTTGCATTTCTGGCAAAATGGAGGAGTGCAAGAAACAAGTTCACAGACGCAGTGAGATGCAGGTTTGCTGAATAATTACTTTAGAATAATCTTATCAATGATACTTTCACACTCCCTCGCCACCCAAACGATCCCGTGATGAAACGCACAGATCTTCGTTGGACATTCTCTGTCTCCCCTATCAGTCCTGCCTCATAGGGATCCCAGATAGATAAACAGTACTCAAGAATCGGGCGGACAAGTGCCTTATAAGCCACTTCTTTCGAGGACGAATTATATTTCCTTAGGATTCTTCTGATGAGTCTGAGCTTCTTGTCTGCTTTCCCCAAGGTCTGTTTTATGTGGTCATTTCACTCAAGGTCGCTCTGGATAATTACACCAAGATATTGTACGGCAGACGCTGTCTCCACCTGTATGGCATCACTGGTGTAGCTGTAGAATAGTGAATTTCTTTTCCTATGTATGCATCATATATTAAATTTATTTACGTTGAGGGTCAACTGCCAGAGCCTGCACCATTCATCAATGCTCTGCAGGTGGTTTTGCAAATTCTTACTACCTTCTGGCGCTCCCACTTTGATATTGAAAACTGCATCATCTGCGAATAGCTGTAAATAGCAACCGACGCTTTCTACTTACATTGTAAATATTAACAGTCCTATCACACCTCCCTGTAGTATTCCTGAAATTATTTGTTCATCTGCCGATTTAGTTCCGTTAAGAGCGACATGTTGACATCTATCTGCAAGGAAGTCTTGAATCCAATCGCAATTGTGCTCCAATACTCCATAATCTAGTATTTTTTCATTAATCGGCAGTGTGGGACAGTGTCAAGGAACACGGCATCAACCAGAGCGCCGTTGTCCACTGCGGTGTGGGTCTCATGGAGGAACAGAGTGAGTTTCGCAGGATCTCTGTTTGAGAAATCTATGTTGATTTTTATGGAAGAGAGGTTCATTTTCCAAAACGTCATAATTATTCAGCATAACACATGGTCCATAATACTACAACAGATTGACGTCAACGATACAGATCTATAATTATGTTGATCTGTTTTACGGGCTTTCTTAAAAACAGGAATGACCTGCGCTTTTTTCCAGTCGTTAGGTACCTCTTGCTCAAGTGTTCTACGATAAATTACTACTAGAAGGGGAGCAAGTTCTTTCTCATAATCTCATAGGTATCTCATCTGATCCTGACGCCTTTTCACTACTAAGCGACTGTAGACGCATTTCATTTCCGTGATCACTTATCTCAATATCTGCCATTTTGACGTTCGTATGATGATTGAAAGGAACACCAGTGTACTGTCTTCTGCAGTGCAACAACTTCGGAAGACCGAATTCATTATTTCGGCCTTCTTTCTGGCATCTTCCATTTCGGTGCCGGTGTGGTCACTGACAGTAGATTTTGATCCACTTGCTGATGTTACATACGCTAAAAATCTCTTAGGGTTTTTACTCCGGTCGGTTGACAATGTCTGGCCGGCTACTGTGGCCGAGTGGTTTGAAGCGCTTCAGTCCGGAACCGCGCCGCTGATACGGTCGCAGGTTCAAATAATGCCTCGGGCATGCATGTGTGCGATGTCCTTAGGTTAGTTAGTTTTAGGTAGTTCTAAGTCTAGGGGACCGATGACCTCATATGTTACGTCCCATAGTACTTAGAGCCATGTGAACATTTGACAATGTCCTACTTACAAAATAATTTAAAGCTTTTCTCATTGCTCTCCTATCCTAAGGGCCCGGGTTCGATTCCCGGCTGGGTCGGAGATTTTCTCCGCTCAGGGACTGGGTGATGTGTTGTCCTAATCATCATCATTTCATGCCCACCGACGCGCAAGTCGCCGAAGTGGCGTCTAATCGAAAGACTCGCACCAGGCGAGCGGTCTGCCCGACGGGACGCCCTCGTCACACAACATTCATTCATTCATTGCTCTCCTTATGGTCGTTTTCGGTTCGTTCAGCTTTTGTGTGTCAGCTAGCTTCTTACTTCTCATGAACCTGAGATGAAGTACTCTTTGTTTACGTAGCGCGTTTCTAACACATGTATTAAAACATGGTGGATCCGTCCCATCCCTTAAAACCTTACTCGGAAAAGAGTTGTCTAGGGCATACTGAAAGATGCCCTAGAATTTTTTCCATTTGTTCTCCACATCTTCGTCCTCATCACCGAATATTTGATGCTGACTGATGACATATTTTGAAATCTGTATCCTGTCACCCTTGCTAAGCAAATATATCCTCCTACCTTTCTTAACATTCCTTGAACGACCCGTGGTCATTGATGCTGTCACAGCCCCGTAATTACTGATACCTTCGTCTGCGTGAACTGATTCGATAAGTTCAGATCTGTTTCTTGCCAGGAGGTCTAAGGCGTTACTCTCTCGAGTTGGTTCTCTAACAATCTGCTCAAGGTAATTTTCGGAGAAGACATCCAGATCAATACCACACAAATCCCTGTCTCTGGCCCCACTTTTGACGGCGTAACACTCCCAATCCATACCTGGAAAGTTGAAGTCGCCCCCTATTACAACGGCGTGATCAGGATAAATCCTAATGATTATATATTTGTAATTTTTGATACCAGTCACTTTTTCTTTTTTGTTTTATTTATTATCTAACATAAAAGAAAGCGTTTCGAACATACTCTGTTCATCTTCAGGCGTTTATACATACATAAATACATACAGAGAAATGTTACGTAAAAATAAACTGTCTTAAAATGAATTAATCTAGAACTCTTAGTCCATTGTTTGATACTGCAGCGGCTGATGTGGCATTTGGGTGTGAGGAGGGTGCCAGTGGATGGCCAGAAATCGAAGCTAGTGATGCCTTCTGCTGATTTTCTCCCTTACGGTTGACTATGTATGATATCACAGCCTGTGTAGGACGCCGACAGTTTTGCATTAATTGGGTGGTACGAAAACAGCGTGAAAGTTTTTTATATGACAGTTGATCACTTACGATTACATCACCTTGCAGATTCACTTGCATCGGTGGTGTAATGGGGAGCTGTTGATTAACATTACACTACTGCACATTGTGTTACTCTGAAAGTTCTGTCTGAATCACTCTACAGCTACAGATCCCGAGCCAAGTGGTCTATAAAAGCAACTGGTTACCAATTTGACCGTTCTTTGATACTCAACTTTACTCATATTAATTGACATTCGGAATCCGCGAAAACCTCGCTAATTGTCAGAGGAACCATGTGTACAATTAATTTCCCGCTAATCCAGATGTCGTACCAACTAAATTTGTACTGGCACAAAACCATTCAATTAAATGTGCAATATATATATCAGTGGAAGAGAAGGAGCTTTATATAACTTAAAATGTGTTTTCTTAATGCTAAGTGGGTATGCCAGAAGATTCAAACCAGGGTCGAGTCCTATTGTATATAGACGACGTTCCAATGAATTTCAGAGACTATTGGGAAGCTATCACAGTGATCCGAAACTCCATGTTGCCAAGATCAGCCCGTATGGTAACACCTACACAGGCCTTCAATCAGTTCACAGCAAAAGGTTTGTAATACCCGTTTCACAAAGATACCACATACCAAGAATTAAAAGCACAAATCCCGAGTGGTGCGCGTATATTAATGAAATATTATGCGGGAAGTTTTGTGAGATGTAGATGGAAAACAAGCTGTAACGGAGTCACACTTGATTGCTGACTTCGTACAAATTTTTCGTTATAGGTTGTACTTGAAAATGTATTCTGTTGACTTCAGGATTCAGAAGGAAAAATTTTTTCCCGTCACACAGTACCATGTGAAAGTGAGGACTTTATTTTGGGCCAGTACATCTAATGTAAATAATCATTCAGTGTAGATTATCAATAAGTGCTCGTATACTGAGTAAAATATTTGCTCCTCAGGTATCGGAAACCCACTACCATGACTTCACCCTCTATTTCACACACACACAAAGACTGTAAGACGGCAGACTGAGATTCTGTAGTGGGGGAATGGGAAGAGGTTGGTGGAAACAGAATAACGCGCGCCTTGCCGAACAGTGACCTATCAAATAAGGTGTTCAATTTCGGGCCCGATAATTGGGTCACTGAACTATCTGACAAGCAGGCAATGTTACAGAGAAAATAGTGACCTACTAAAGTCTTCAGAGAGGAATCAATGACGAACTTAGATTGTTGAGTACCTGAGTTGTGCTTTACCAAAACTACAGTTCGGTAGTTTTGGTGGAGAACATAAATGTAGTAAATGGTACTTGTAGCACTTGTAGAGAGAGAATGTAAAGGAGTGTGTGCGAGAGAAACGGACAGCCGATGACCTCTCTTTGTTGTTTTTATATAATTAGAGCATCACATCATACTGTGTTAGTACATTCTGTATTTTATATGCTTACAGAATGTAAGTTGCATTTTATAGGTAATAAAATTAGTTGATAGCGAAACTTTGGCGCTTTTATGTAACCAAAGCAATTACGTTTGAAGCAAGTATAGTTCACATGCGCAAACATAAATTTTTTTTACAATTATTGTTGTTATTTTGCACTCCATCAGAGGCAAGAGTTTCATGTTATTAGTGACAGGTGCAAATATTGTTTCTGAGTAACAGAAACAAGTTGTATGGAAGCTCGACGGAGTACTGAAGCGATGTTTGAAATGTACAGTTTTGAGATTTTGTTTTTGACTTCACCGTTCATTAGAGGATTACATTTTCAAGCGCAATGTCACAAATCGGTACTTTTATTTACTTTTTTTATTTTTACTGCTACAACCCTCTCTTTCATATTACAAGTCAAAAATCTGCGAATAAAACATAAATTAAGCATAGACAGTTTCTGTTTTTCTGTAAACACTGCTTATTTTTTTAGTAACAGACAGGGAAACAAAAATGTTCTGACGTTATGCGGTCCTTTATGTATCCTCACTCAGTTTATTGACCTTTCACTCCTTTCGGTTTCTAGGGCAACCCGATGAGACACTAATTGCAAACGGAAAACGATTAAAATGCAGCACACTTAACGTAGAGTTAACGTGATTACTATTTTAGTTGACTAAAGCTACAAGGAAAAATACCGTTGTCTACACTTTTAATTACTGTAGCCTAAAGTGAGTGTACAGGCCTGCAGAATATGCATCAAGATGGAATATAACACGGAGCCGAGCTGACGTTCACAAGGACATGTCGTTTACATGGAATTGCTAGATTATTCTCGACGATTGTGCATAACGGAGTGAGAGCAAATAATCGTTCGTTAGGGGCTTTATAGATACGATTCCAAATCAGCAGCTGAGTGTCGAACCCATCACCCGAATACACCCGAACTGGTTATCAACAAAACCGGGCTTGTCCAAAAGGACCTGCCTCGGGAATGAGAACTGCGGAGTTACACTACGTTTACTATACATGGCAACGTAGTGCTCAAAACTGCGGATGCGAGCAGGGTACAGTGAATTGCAAATTTGGTGTGCTTCCTCATAAAGTGCTTCTGCATAACAGTTGGCTTTGTCACCCCACGTTTGTTGCGGAGAAACCAGCAAACTGCCACTACCTGTTACGGTACTTTAACTGTACTTACGTTGTCAGTCTTACACATAATGGAATTCGAGTAGAGGTAATGGGGCAACTAGAGAGTTTATTAGCTGTTGTGAGTATTCTCCACAGTCATGTAGAATTAGCTATCTATGATCGAGACGTTAAGTAGTAAGGCCTGTATCTAGCACGGAAGTGACAAACAGTCCAGACTAGACAGAACGTTAACTTTTGAAGTATGGTGCTGTTGAAGAACGCTGAAGCTCACCAGGGATGGTGGAGTAAAAAATAAGCTGGTACTGCATCGAATTCAGGAAACCAGAAATATATTGCAGAACTTGACTAAAAGAAGGGATTACTAGATAGAAAATCTCACAAGGCGTCAAGAAACATTCAGCATTTGAAGCCATTTTGACTATTTTTCGACTGTGACTGTCTCAAGAAATGTGTAAAGGTTTTTCCAAATTTCCGCTACCAGTCACAAACTTCGTCAACTATTGTATTATTTATTTATTTAGCGACATGTTTCCAGGTAATACCTCATCTTCAGGCTAAATGGCATTACAAAAACCACTTTAAAATAAGGTCATACTGATGTTACATAGTCTGTTCGTAAATGCTGTGGTCATCCTGTGGAAAAAGAGAAAACCTAATAAGATGCGATGTCACTTTGGAAGCTTGACTGATATTTGCACGAAAGTGTTTTGTAACGGTCACTCACTTTGTTCTTCCGGCGTGTCAGTCTCGTTGCGATCCGCTGAGGTGTTTCCATTTCCATGGCTCTCTTGATCACGGTTCACAAATTTTCAGTATGGCTGCAAATCCTTGTGTGAGGTGAATATAAATATCTTTACCAGAAAATTAATTATGATACCCAATCTAAATTACAGTATCCAAATAGATTAAGAAATACAGTGAAATGTTGAGACACTAACAGGGAATCCTAAAAGGGCGATTTCCCTAACATAAAAATAAAATTACTTTAAGTGTTAACAGAAAGACCTCTTGAATGAACATATTAATTTATTCGAGCAAAGTGAAAACATCGAAACGCATCCATCTGACGATAAACGATGTTAAAATATAAAATGTACGAACACCTCCTAACAAAACGAATATTCCCTCTGGAAAAGTTAGTACTAAATCTGAAAAAAACTGCTATAAATGCAACGAATGCTGTTAAATAACTCAGAATTACCTAATCATCGATTACAACGGCTGCTTGGCTGAATTTTAAACTGCACTAGAATTGCACTGAAGGGCGTAAACATAACTATCGTGCTCAGACTGATCTCTGATCAGGCATTCCCCTCAGATTTCGGCGCTACTGTTCTGCTCACGGTAAAGTATAAGCGGAAGATGAAGTGAGTGTTGTTCCGTCTCTGGCTAAATACGACGCTTACGCCAGTTTCTGCTAATACCTGTGTCCCTGCCGTAAGCCAAGCTCCATTCTTTTGCTGGACCACGCATTGCTTGTCCTGAGTCCAGCATGTGTTTGATACCCAAACTCTCTCACAAGACCAAAGTACAGTCCAACCAGGTTAAATGTGAAAATCTCTAATGCAGGCAAGTTACACAGAAACCAGCAAATAAAATCACTCCAGTCATACTGTTTACAGCTATTATGCTAAGATCCAACGTGAGGTGGCATAATTACTCCTGTAGCTCCACCCTATTTACTTTGTCTACATTTTTATTCTATAACAGTAGTCCACACGTCTTTTAGCATAGTGACAGCGTAACTGACGTGTTCTTTTCATAGTTAGTATCACGACTTGCAAAATGCACGTGTACTTTTCATGTTGCCTACGTTAAAGCTAGGAACTGACTTAGCTGTTCACTTCTGTTTGTGGGAAGCTGTATTTTTCCGTTTATTTGGTACAGCAGCTTAGCACAGAGAGACAGTGAAGAGACGGAAGCTACCACCCTTACACACGGCTATAAAACTGTAGCTTAAAAGTGGTTTTCAGGTCCGAAGCTGTCTCAGGACTGCTACGTTACACGATGGAAGGTAGCATGTCGGGCGACTAGCAAGCGATTGACAGACTGTATGGTTATGAGACAGAATGTCTCGTTTACATAAAAAAAGGCGGCGGTTTGAGCCTTCGGTGGGAACTGAAAGACTCAGCGTCTAAACGGCTGCTTTAGAACTTTGCTAGAAAAACAGTTAGCTTTTGCTCATATACCCAGATGAAATACAAAACAAAAACTCTCCCAGTTGCAGATGCTCTGTCGAAATCATGAAATTTCGTTGGATCAGTGCTCGCAATCAAGACTAAGCTTGGCTAGACATTGCACAGTGCTTCGAATCATTACCATCATTAGCGCACGATGAGGGTAAAGAGATAGTACCTACTGGCTCCAAGTGCGACAGTCTTGCTGCAGACACCACGCATCGTGAAGATTGATCCCGAAGGTTGTCAACGGGTACTGGAAGTTTTTTGTTGATATTCGGGCAGCAATGCTTGTCCATAGTATAATGCAGGGGGGCTCGGTATTTGTTAACTTATTGCAGTTGGTCGTTTCGTTAATTGATGACTGCAGTTAGCTGATTTATTTGCAGGATGCACTTTGCTCCTTTCAATGGAGTTTCGTCTTGCGAGATCACTTATAATTAGCCTTTTCTCATATGGTATATCATTGGCAGTAGTCATTCGGCGATCCCGAAATTTGAGCCAAGATCAGAGTTAAAGATTTTGTGTAACATTTCATTCATCGTCATCTCGTTGAATGTGTCCCAACTTAAATGTTTACTAAGGGAAATAAGCAGCATCTTTTATAAGCGTGCGGTTTCATTCAATAGATAGATGCCCCCCCACCCCCTTAACCAATATGTGGTATCTTTTGGTGATTGACCGGTGTATTTAATCCATGACTATAAACTGTTAAAGGTAGGGCTACCTCTGTTAAATTCAGGTTTAAGAAGATTGTATCTGTTATGGGTTCGAAAGTAAATTTGCATGATTGCTTAGGGGACTTCACTCCGTTTTCCGGTGAAGGGACTAATTTTTGCAACACATGGGTATCACTACATAAACCACAACTATCCCAGCTTACACATCCTCCTCATTATCCCATAGTTGAAAATGATTACAAAGTTGAATAAAAAGAGACAAGGCGAATAAGTTGCCACATTTCATGGTAATGATGGACCTGTTGTGGTAATATCTGCAGTGGGAGACCGAGACTTGACTGCAATAAACAGGTTGAAATGAATGTAGGCAGCAGTGACGAAGACACTCGCAGAGGATAGGCACGCGTGGAGAGTTTCTTACTTAAAACCACAACAGTAACAACATATGTTACATTTATTGGCATTAAGAGGTACATCACTTAACACTCATTACACCATATTACATAATAATACTAATTAGCATCCTGAGAAGCTGACGTCTTAAAAGCTGGACGTGAACCGCGAACTCTCAACGTAAATCTCAGAGCATTTTTGCTACATGCTGTCGACGCTTGCAACGACGGCGGTGGCTGTGTAGGACTTCTGAAGGTCTTAATCAGATTCGACACGGTATGGTGGTCTCTCGACATCTTATTACATTCATACGATTAAATTGTGCAAACCAGTGCATAAATTACAGGTATGGCGTGTTTATTGGGAAGAGGCTTTCAGGTGACACGACGGCAGAGGCATAATCCGAGATGGAGCGGGTTCCTGCTGAGCCACTTGCCGGTAATCGACTCTGGCCGGCCGGCTCGCTATTAGTGTGCGCTCGCAGATTAATTCCCGGGCCCCTGTGTGTCCGCTGCCCGCCCCACAGCCTCGCTGGCGACACGGCGTCCGCCGCAGGAATTAATTCCGGCCTCGGCTCGCCAGGCACGGGATCGCCGCCGCAGGTGAGATTTATGCGGCTCGCCCCTGAGCAAAGGTAGGTAGGCAGCCCTGTGCGCCACTGAGATCCGCTTCACCTGCCGCAATTCATCTTTTTCTGTAAGCTGGTCTAGTCTGCTACAGTAACAGAGGTGATAACGAAAGAAATTTATGAAGAGCTTCTGAGTACACAACAGAACTTGTTGGGTAACGATGTTTGTTCAAGAGGAATTTTTCTTTATTATCTCTGACATGTGATGATGTATTTCCTCTCGTCGAATGTGAGGGAGATCGCCTGGATTAAGAGAAACAATTCGGCTTCCTGTGATGAGGAAAAACATGGCTCAGGTGGACATTTCTTTCTTCGATACAGTAAAGGAACTTCTACTAAAGTCTGACCCAGAGACGATGCGCTGTTTTTTTTAACATACTGCGTGACGTTGAAAGACGTAATGAGAAGATTGTTCGAGGTAATCGTCTTTTCAACGCCCAAGCTCGTTAGAGTCTGAGTGTCAACTCAGCTCAAACAGGATCGGTTAGAGAAATGATAAATTCCAATGGAAGTTCAATGGAATGGAGGACTACTTGAGTCTGAAATGGTACGTGATATGGTGGTAAGTTAGTATGGGACCAAACTCCTGAGGTCATCGGTCCTTAGGCTTACACACTGCTTAATCTAACTTAAACTAATTTACGCTCGGGACAGCCACACACCCATGCCCGAGAGGGGACTCGAACCTCCAACGAGTTCAGCCGCACGAACCGAGGCAAGGCGCCTGAGACCACGCGGCGAAATAATAGATATGACAGCACTCAGAGACAAGCTACTTGACATATAGAGAGTGTTAAAACAAGTAGGTTGTAGAGGGGTATCGTGAGGTGAATATTAAGGATAGGAACCGGTGTCCAGAAACGTCATTCAACGACATACCGTGCTTTGGAGCTATACGCGCTGACGCCTGCATCTAGGCCATGTCTTTGGCAGCAAACATTATTTCTTACGATGACAAACCGTTGGCGGATACTGACTCACTGTCACGATCGGCAGTGGAGCTAGGTGCTGCGTAGGACAGACATTGTCTCTTAGGAATGCGATGCTCTGTTGTCTCACGGGACCACAGTTTCGGACTTGGGGTTTCCATTGGCAGTATATTTTTCTTTTAGAGGGTTTGAAGAGTTCAGGGAGAGAATCAAACAACAGATGGAAACTTGCGTCCGAAATCGTCATCCACTGAGGCAACAGCACATTGCATTCGCAGGAGACAAGTTCTGTCTACGCAGCAGCTAAATTCATCTTCTCTACTGTGATCGTGATGATAAGTAGCAATCCGTGAGCAACAAGCAACATTGTGAAATGTTCCACCTATGGTCTGTCAGCGCATAAAATCATGTTTGCTGCCGAAGGGGTGGCCTAGAGGCAAGGACCGTTGTATATTATTTCCACGCTCTATAGCATAGTTTCCGGACAAGGGTTCCTATCCTCAATTGTTCCTCAAGACACCCTCTACAACCCCTCCAAGTTTGTCACTATCATTCTATAATGCCCTGTGTGTACAGGGTTGAAGGGTATAGGTACAGATATTGTAATAAACGGAACTTAATATTCACCCACTTCAGTGTGTTACCTTTTCTTTTTCCTCTTCATCTAACAGTCTTCCCACAAACACATAACATATTTTTCTACCTGATGTTTTATGCACGGTCATAACTAAACTGCTAAGTTGACTATACCTGTGAGCAAAGATCGTTAGTTTTGCGTCCACAATCAACACTTTAATACCTGACGTGCTGCCCAGGGGAAAATAAACAATACGAGTAATTGTCTGCCTGCACCATATAAGCATGGAGGTACTAACAACCCACTCGTATTAGCTATTATAATTTGGAAATGAAGTAACTGCTGAGGTAACGTCACTCAAAGGACTGAGTCATGAGTAGAAACATCTGTCCTCAACACACTTAACACCCTGCACATGGTGTTTCAAGGCTTTGCGACAGATGTCTAGGAGTGACAGATCACGTCGTGGGGAACATCTATTGTCAGAGACAACTGATCGCTGGCATCTCCCAGACGTCCTTCAGCATTCGCCAACCCTGGGACAACATGATTAGACTGAGGTAGCAGGGTCTACTAATCAAACGTGTAGCATAATCCATTCCCCAGTAATTTGCTACAGTGATTTTCAATAAAAATTCCATAAGAATGAGTGTTCCCAAGTGGATAATGGTATTTTAGAAACATGGGCCGGCTGCTCATTGAATGTCTGGAACACGATAATTAATGCACGGTGATAAGTGAACACTTTGCAAAAATTGAAGCCCGCCATTAAGTCCAAATGCCCATTAGTATTGACAGATGGCACCACTCTGCCACCGAATAATTCCCTCCCACATATTTCCAAAGTTGTTTCGAATACACTGCAAAAGTTACGCCAGGAAGTTCTTATACATCTTCCATACAGTCCCGATCACTCCCCTTGAGATTTCCATACCTTTACAGCCCTGCATTAAGACATTCGTGGCCATCGATTTGCTCTGGCCGAAGAGCTGCACACGTGGGTACTGTAGTGTCATGCCGTCGGCAGGAAAGAAATAACGATCAAGTTTGAACACATTTTGTTTAACTAACACATTCTATTTGACTAAACTATCTCGGCGTGCACTAGTTTCTAAACCCAATAACAACAAGGAACACAATTATTCTTGTGGTGGAAAAAGCCAGATAGAAGTACAAGAGGCTGAAAAGAACTAAAAACTACAAAAATACCACGCTACACAATTCCAAAGTGGCGTTACGCCCAACAAGATACAAATTTCTACAGAGGAATACGGCGAGTGTCTACTGAGTTAGAGCCAGCGTAAGTATTGGCTGGACCTGCCCTAGCTGTAGGTACACACTGCCGGTCTAACACTGCTTATAACACCGATTCTGCGGTAGTCACATTACTTCCAATTGCTGGATATCTGTCACATGGCTTTTCACGAAGTAATGCCATGTTTATGCAGAGGGTCTGTCGATGTTTCCATTCACCGGCGATGTTTTGATATGACCTCTTGAAGGGAGGTCGACAGCCCACCTTGCAAGTCTGTTGTGCGGGCCCTCTAACTGATAAGGGGCAGCTAGGTCGGGTACCGTCGAGGTTTCGGAGACAACCGCAAACATTCCTCCACGAAGGCATGACAGTTTACTTATTTACTTTTTCAATTTACCGTCCGTTATATGTAGGGTGAATCATTACTATTCCAACAAACTTTCAGAACTTGTTCAGGGACACCTTTGAGTAGCTTCATATCAGGGACCCATAGTCGTCGGTGGTTCGTTACAGAAAACAAAAACAAAAAAGTCGTCCGGTACCATGACCAGGAGCAAGACTTTCAATTGGCACCCGCATTAGCGACTTCCGTGGCTTTAGCCTCAATGGCACTTGCTTTCCGCCCGATCAATCACCCATCCAAGTACTAGCGAGGCTACACGTCGCTTAATTTCGGTGATCGAGAGTGAACTGGTGTTACCGTCAAGGCAGGACCGTTGGCGACTCGTTAAAGAGAAGTGTTGTAAACATGACTTCTTTGGTATGTTACAGCACTCACTTTTTTCTGTGATAATACCTTCGCACCAGCGAAGAAGCCTGAAATACGCAATGGCAGTGCAACACACAACACATACACCGAATAACAACCCCCCTCTCCCCCTCCCAGTTTGCAAATGTGCTGTAATGCGAATGCCATCGCTGCGCCAACTTGTCAGCTTGGCGTGGTTATGAAGCTCTTCCATTGCTTATAATGAACCCAAACACGAGGCGCATACCACCCAGTTCTTCATTAGTAAACCTATCTATAGTACTGCTGTTTATCACTGTTAACACACATGTAACTTTGCCTGATAACAGAACTCTATTTATGACCCATTGGAACTGAATGTTAACATGAGGACAACGAGGTGAGCAGAGAACTACTGTTGTCTACCACCGATACCATGAGTAAATGGAATACATCTGTTACGAAACAACCCACAACGCATACCATCGACACCTGCACTGTTGTGCACTATTTTCAGGCAATGCAGATACAAAGCTAACTGGGGTAGGAAGTCAAATGAAATACAATAACTCTGCAACGAGGCACCGGTGATCGTGTTTTCTTTACATCGGGTTAGTCAGAAGTAAGCCCTGAAGAAACACTGAAAGTTTGTCGGTTGATTTTTGTCCACCCTGTATGTATTTGCAAGATGTCAGAAAATAGTAGTCTAGATTTTTAGAGGTGGTTGTATGGACAAAACAAGAAAAAACAAGTAAGCGCAGCTCCGAAATTGCATACCTTAAGCGCTATGAACATTTGTTTACCTGCACTGCTGTGAAACACACCCTTCCACTGCAAACTATTTGGTATGTCGAATTGCCTACAGAATACAGTGAACAAACGAGTAAACAAACGAGGCCACATTATTTTGTGGCTGAGAATGAACGGAGCTTCTAATGTCCCACGTGCCGGCGATCGCTTGACGTGTGTTGCGTCATCCGAAGGGCGTGCAATACATGGCACCGAGCTCACAGTTGGTAACATTGAAAAAAATTCACTCTGCAACTGTCGTCGAGCAGCGGCGGATACAGAAAAAGCTCAAGGATGGGGCGCTAAGGATATTTTGTGCAACCATTACCTTTACCGTAGTAAAAAATAATCAAATGACGTGCCAAGGTTAAGAAAGTTTTGTTTTTATTGATTATACACATATACAAGATTATGTCATTTTATGATATCAAAAAGTTACAATTGTGGTTCTCTTCCTAAAATGATGAACTCTATGCGCCTATTCTTCCAGTCAAATTGGTTAATTAAATCGTCAATAGGACAATCAATGTCAGAGTGAATGTTTAACAGAGCTAAGCCATTAAGTCGATCCTCCTTCAATGTCGACCTCAGCCATGACTTTGTACGCCGCAATGTTGAAAAAATTCTTTCTACTGTAGCAACAGGTGCAGGTAGACAAGCAAATATTTTGTACAGTGTATCGAGATCACTCGAATGACCACGACTTTCCTCGTAAGTATGTGTTGGGTGGGCCAGACAAAAACGTATAAAATACGCTGACGCGGACGTGTGTGCTACATGGGAAAGTACAACTACTCGGCAACTCGATTCAGTCGAGTCGATTGACGAAAGAAACGAACGAATAGCGTGCACACTGACTGGCGGGGGTGCTTCGGCTGGCAATGTGGGTGGACCAGCAAGTGAGACTGAGGGGGGGGGGGGGGAGCCGGGGCGCAGGCCTACCATATGTATCCGCCACTGCCAAGCTGTATATGTAAACGAAATTCAAGTATGCAACTTGTCGATTGTTGAGCTGCCGTGCAGACAGACATTGTGTGATAAGAAGTGTTGAGTGGTACTTAAGATAAATAAATTAAGGTAAATAAATTAGAAAATAAATGAAAAACTTAGTTTAGTTTAGAAGAATTACACACTGGCAAACAGCGGCCAGAGCAGCAGTGACCTAAGAGCCAATGACCATTAAATCAGCACGTCAGGAGAAGCCATCGCCCTCCCCACACAAGCGGAAGCTGCCGATTCAGTCGTCAGGGCATCGCCAGACCGGCTCACGTGTTTCTCAATTGTCACGTGTGATCAAAGGCCCTCGCCTACATTCCAAGAGCCAATGACCGACGTTAAGAAGATTCTTCGAGAAGCTTTTCAACGTGACAGAAGAGGCAATGACCGTGAAGTCGTTCTCCTCCAGTGAACTGAAGCGAATAAATACGCGAGATGCAGTGGGCCCGACAGAAGCAGTAGTTTTCAGTTCCAGTACAGTGCAGTCGGTGCTGAAGACCGTCATGCAGGAAGAGACTACATCGTACACAGAAGCACCAAGTCCGCCGCTGTGATGGAATAGCAAGCCGCAGCCACGCCGCCAGAAGACAGAAGTTATAAGTTATTTGAAGACTGATTTTTACGTACCCAGGTGACTCGTGAGGACGGGAAGGAGACGGCCTCACATCATCAGTCACCTGTGAGCTGGGGATGAAGATCTGACAGCCGAAGATTGGCAAGCTGGAGTCCGTTGTTCGAGTCCGGGACACTGGCCTTCCCCCGCCGCGCTGCTCCGCTGGCCGGCGCACAACACTGACACACGCGGCCGCTTAGAAAAGAGAAACACTGGGACGCCACATCCAAGGTATCACCATCCGATTTACGATTTCGTTCTCAATAATTAAACGGGCCAAGCACGATGCGGGTCTCCAATCAACTGGGCGAAACTGCGACATGGGATACACACCGCCAGGCGTAATCAGACGCCGCAGCCCACGCAGCATGAAGGCTTCGCAGACGACACAGCTGCCGCTCTCCCAGCCAGAACAATCCAGTAAGAGAACCGTTGTACAAATCTCCAATAAAAGTTATCTTTTGTAAAAATGCTGTTTCATTCTACCTCATACCCGAGCCAAGGAAGAACCCACCTGCCCAAATGTTGTTAAGAGAGAAAAAGAAATTTATTTAGTGGTTCTTCACCCTGACATAATGCTTTAGGATCAAATGTACTTTGCAGTAATGCTCATCCTGACAATAGACTAGCATCAAAAGAGAAAACCCAGTTACAGAAGAGCATCTCCACGGCATGACCCCTTAGAGACAGTTGTGAAAAGAGGGACTAATTTTCAAGCGATCATTTTCAAAAAGCATTATGGTCCATTGTAGCAAAACTGTCGCGAGGACAAGGCAGTGATTTTTCGAGTATGTTAGTTGTACAATGTAAGCGTTCACGTGTCAAGCGACTGTCAGAGTAAGAAAGAGAGAATATGTCTGATGGTTGAGTATGACAGCAAATTCCGTGGTTTGATGCTCGAGGCAACAAGCCGAACATAGTACATCTTATGCGTGCCCCTGATGTGTAAGTGAATGATAAAAATCTGAAAAAGTGGAGACACGTCGAAGATTTTTTTTGCGCTTCTGGCCACAGACGAAATATTCCAGTATATCAGAGAAAATAAGTAACAGTGGTCTCGCAACGTTTGAATCAATGCCTGCCAATAAAAGCGGATGAAATAATGCGGTTGTTTGGATTAATATTATGGACTGAAACTCCAAACTACACATTTATATTGGTCGCAGGATCGACTGTTTACCCGAAAACTCCAGCAAAACGTAATGAGCAGAGTGAATTGTGCAATACTATTGGAAAAGCAGCATTTCACAAACAGTACAAAATTTTATGCTTTAGATCGTCTCCCAAGAGTTCAAATGATCATCGACAAACTTAATAAAAACATTTAAAGACGATATGATCTCGCCAGAATACCACGCATAGGAGATTCTTTAACCCCATTCCGAAGACGAACAACATTGAGGTAATATTTGAAACAAACTCTGACACTAATACGGCATTAAAAAGTTAAAGTTGCGTCTGAATAATGGATATTGCAACAGTTGTTAAATTTACACGAGTAAAGTACTTGATGAAGGAAATACCACGTCAACAAATGTTATGATAAATTGGTGTCAAGATGTATTCAAGGAAGGTCTTACAAACCACCGATAACTTCTGAACATATATAGATTTGTAAACATATTCATAACAGATAATAAGCATCTGTGATACCTTTCCACTAAATCGGAAGAAAACGATCAAAGAAACTGTAAGGACCGAATTGAAACGCGGGAATAAATAGCAACGCCTTACTGCATTTATTAAATTTACTGCAGCTGCTTAGTCCTTTAATTTTGTTTGAATAAATTTATTGTCGCCCGCCAATGTTGTGCGATCTCAGCTATCTTTTTAAATTATCATCATTCATCCACTGGAAACTTAAAATTACTGGTAAGGACTATGGGACCTACTGCTGAGGTCATCGGGCCGTAGGCTTACGCACTACTTAATCTGACGTAAACTAACCTAGGCTAAGGACAACACACACACACATCATCAAAACATATCAAGGATTGTATTTATTAGTGTGATGAGACTTGGCCTAAATTCAATTATTCGCAATTATTCATTAGTCATCTCAGCTTCCGCAGTTAGATTTTGTGCTTTCTCATTGTACAGAGTTTATTTCTGATAACAAAGCACGATTCACGTAGGCCTACATTTTATTTTGTGATCCCAGTACCTTACCACCCTCCAGCCAGGTACCTACCGCCTCAGTGGTAGAGGGCATGGTTGCACCTGAGCGGTAGGGTTCTGAACGTGTCTAGTGACGCGGTAGAAATATTTTTAGTGGAATTTGGGTTTTAATTTTAATTTTGGTTTCAAAAGACTGACAAGAGATAAATGGTCATGGACCTTAGAGGGATGCCGGGGATATCCTGTCTTCCCAAAGCCCATCTACAGTACGACCTTCCTGTCCAGGAGCCGGAGACCAAGGGAAGCGTGGCTAAGTTGGGATAACGCTTCTGAGGTGCACTGTGGTCCAGTCTTATCATTACAACAAACACTGTGGGCGAGATAACTGACACACGACCATTATGCGGCGGCCTTCTTGCTGGTCTGCAAACCAACATCGAGCTGTTGCAGCGTAATGTCCTCACCCATGCTCAAGTATCAAAATTCAAGGATTATCTGAATCATTTAGGTAATAGAGTGGCAGGTATCGCCGTAACTTATACAGACCGTAATTACACTACTGGCCATTAAAATTTCTACACCACGAATATGACGTGCTACAGACGCGAAATTTAACCGACAGGAACAAGATACCTGTATATGCAAATGATTAGCTTTTCAGAGCATTCACACGGGGTTGGCGCCGGTGGTGCCTCCTACAACGTGCTGACAGGGGGAAAGTTTCCAACCGATTTGTCATACACAAACACCAATTGACCGGCTTTGCCTGGTGAAACGGTGTTGTGATGCCTCGTGTAAGGAGGAGAAATGCGTACCATCACGTTTCCTACTTTGGTAAAGGTCGGTTTGTAGCCTATCGCGATTGCAGTTTGTCGTATCGCGCCATTGCTGCTCGCGTTGTCGAGATCCAGTGACTGTTAGCAAGATATGGAATCGGTGCGATCAGGAGGGTAATACGGAAAGCCGTGCTGGATCCCAAGGCCTTGTATCACTAGCAATCGAGATGACAGGCATCGTATCCGCATGGCTGTGACGGATCGTGCAGCCACATATCGATCGCTGAGTCAACAGATGGGGACGTTTGCAAGGCGACAACCATCTGCAAGAACAGATCGACGACGGTTGCAGCAGCATGGACTATCAGCTCGGAGACCATGGCTGCGGTTACCCTTGACGCTGCATCACAGACAGGAGCGCCTGCGATGGTGTACTCAACGGCGAACCTGGGTGCACGAATGACAAAACGTCATTGCGACATCGCGGTGAACGCACATTGGAACCGTATAATCGTCATCGCCGTACTATTGTATCACTGGGCGTGATGGTATAGGGTGCCATTGGTTACATGTCTCGGTCACCTCTTATTCGTATTGACGGCACTTTGAATAGTAGCGTTACATTTCAGATGTGTTACGACCCGTGGCTCTACCCATCATTCTATCCCTGCGAAACTTTACATTTCAGTGGGATAATGCACGACCGCATGTTGCAGGACCTGTACGGGCCTTTCTGGATACAGAAAATGTTGGACTGCTGCCCTGGAGAGTACATTCTCCCGATCTCTCACCAACTGAAACGTCTGGTCAATGATGGCCGAGCAACTGGCTCGTCACAATAAGCCAGTAACTACTCTTGATGAAATGTGGTATTGTGTTGACGCTGCGTGGGTAGCTGTACCTGTACACGCCTTCCAAACTCTGTTCGACTCAATCCCCAGGCGTATGAAGGCGGTTATTACGGCAAGAGGTGGTTGTTCTGGGTACTGATTTCTCAGGAATTATGCACCTAAATTACGTGAAAATGTAATCACATGTGAGTATAATGTATTTGTCCACTGAATACCCGTTTATCATCTGCATTTCTTCTTTGTGTAGCAAATTTAATGGCCAGTAGTGTAGAAGTTTAAAATCGAAGAATTGCGTTTGGATATCCGTCCGAAAGTCGACAGCAGCTTGGTCAACTGTACGGAGAACGTAGATTGGGATATGGTTTTTGTTCCTGGGAGGCTTATCGGCAACAAATCTCCGAGACCACTTGGCATCGTCAGGTTGAATGGTGGAAATTATTCAACAGATTACCAAACCCCCGCAGGTCTAAGCTATCCCCCACTAATCTGTTAAGACTAATGAACGAGTGGTAGACGTGTTAATAGTTACATGTGCGACCACATAGCGCTTTGCTGATTCGGCTATTTCTCATATTAACTGCCCTCTGACTCGTGGCAATCTAAGCAGGTCTGTGTCGGAAGCTTTTGGTGTAGCGGAAACGTTGAATGCAGTCTGATTGAAGCTTGTGAATTAACGAGCGTTTCACTCTCATTTAAGTATATGACCGAAAGAGTCAGCCTTCAGCAATTGTGAAACGAACACTGCCGTCCAGGGCCGGATGCCACAAAGAGCGCACATTCACCACATAGTGAAACTCACAGAAGTCTATTGTCTATTGAGGCCTAAGTATTGTAGTGTGCGAGTGGGAGTTGGGCGATGTAGCCGAGCGGTTCTAGGCGCTTCTGTCCGGAACCGCGTGACCGCTGCGGTCGCAGGTTCTAATCCTGCCTCGGGTATGGATGTGTGTGATGTCCTTAGGTTCGTTAGGTTTGAGTAGTTCTAAGTTCTAGGGGACTGATGACCTCAGATGTTAAGTCCCATGGTGCTCAGAGCCATTTGAGAATCTACGTCGTAAGGAAACCCAGTAGAAGGTTTTTGTGGCCAAGGAGACGTAGCAGTGTTAAATATACCGGACCTGAGATCGGCCATAAAGGGAAACATTTATGACAACTGTTTAACTCTGTAATAGTGCTGGGTATCAAGTCACAGAAATTTTAAACTGCTATCCCCCATAAATTTTCATGGTGATCCCAATAAAACTTGAATATTGATGATATCTGTAATAGTTTATGACTTACTCTTAAAGTGAAATTCACAAGTATTGTAACGAAGACCTGAATGGTAAATCTGAACGCTCTGTCGATCTTAACGATCGACATTTCATATAGAAGCGCACCATTAAAATGAGAAACGTTGTAAATATCAAGTCTGTAACTTCATTTGTTTAAAACATATGGTAAATTTAAATTATCAGTATTTTCAGTTAGGCATCAGATCATCATTTCCTCCACACAAAACACATTGAACGATGACAGCACGACACCTTATTGAATCATTTGGTAATAGAATATTTGTTGTTAAGTTTAGTGCATAATAGTTACTTCTGTTCTTTATTCATTTATCAGAAAGCACGTTGGTGCAAGGCTACTGGCCGTGACATTCAAAGTTAAGAAGGAAACTGTATTGGTTTTATGTAAAAGAATTTAACGTTTATCATGTGAGGGATATTATTGTTACTCTATTTAGAGCGTGAAAGGAATCAAGCTTTTATTATTTAAATGTGTTAGAACATAAAGTAATATGGAATAAACTGTAGACAATCAGATGGACGACTTCAGGAAAGGGTGTGCTAGTCAGTTGAGCGAAGATGTTCGACACGCGGCGGACGCGGCCGAAGAAGGGGAGAGGCAGTGCAGCGGCAGACTTGGAAGCGGCCGGAGACACAAAAGGGTACAATTCGGATTGAGACGCGAAAGCGGACAGTCGGTCTTTAGGTAGCTAGGAAGTGAAACGACTTAGAAAATTTCGCGTTGTGTAGTATAGCGGGACAGGCTCTGAGCGGTGAACATCCGCGCAGTTAACGAGATGGAGTATCGAACTTGTAATTCGCGATGAGATTGTGAATGATCCAACTGTGCCAAATGGATATGCGTTCGTGTGTAACAGTAACTCTAAATACAACCACTTTCGCAATTAGTTTGCTTTCAGAATAAACATTAACAAAAACGCAACTGTGTGATCTAAATCATTTATGCGTCATTAATTTAGTTCCAGATATTATTATTACTGTTATTATATGTTGTATTAACTTTGTATTTCGCGAATTTGCCATCCGCCAGACAATTTAACCAAAGGGTCACAATTGCCTAATTTAGGGCATGTAATGCGACACGCGCGGTTCAAGCACAAGACGAGTTTGAGCTAAGACATTTCGACGAAGAGGAACCGCGTGAGATCCCTAACATCCTTGGGATGTCGCAATGACTTAGTAGGTCAATATTTTTGACGGGTTCAAGAACATCATGAAATTTTGGTGTTGTATATCAAATATGACGGCTTTGTACCTTACTTTTTATGAATCTGCATTTATAGTAGTATTTGGGAAGGCATGTGTCCAGAGGACATGACCCTGATTTTATTTTCAGGTGATCCCCATCCTTCTCTGAGTTAGATAGTCTGGTGTCCAGCGTCGAAAATGCACACACCAGTGACGAGACGTGTGGTCCTGTCCCATCCATTTCTACAATGCAAGGGCAATTTGCACCGCCCAGTATGAGCAACCTAATGTCAAATCCGTAACGAGAGGGCGTTTTGGCGGTGCATCCGAGTCGGACACTTGGTACGGGTCGGTCCAGGGACTCGAGAAGAGGGTGGGCAGAGTTGACGTCGTGCAGGCCCAAGCCGTTGTAGGTGTCTGCATGGGTTAATAAAGTATTGCGCTACGATAAGAGCCTCTGCACTGTCTGACTTGTGGTTCATGTACAGTACAATGAATACCGAACTGGTTACCACGCCGTCAAGTTCTTGTAGTAGTATTCCACTGGTTGACTGGCAATGGTCATGACGTCATACCTTTTGAACTATAAACCGTAAAATGGTATATATTTCTGGAGGTACGTTGAAGACAGATGTTGGTACGAGAAATATGCTATGAATAGAGGTACTATCAAAGAAGTATTAAATTTATACATCATGCATGATGCAGCAGATTTTTACGTATAGCAATGTTTATGACGTCACATGATTTGATATGTGCATCATGCGCTGACGTAATTTCGTAGATTTCGTGATTGTTGTCTGGGAATATGGGGTATGTGTGCCACGTTTGGCCGAAATGGGTCCAGTGGTTTAGAACGAGATTTAGAAAAAACACACACACGAGGGCGTAAAGACACACACACACCCACACAACTTTCATGATATGCGTGGAAATTGACTCTAAATAATGAAACGTGTAAAGTCTTCCGCAAGAGTATTAAACGGAATTCCGGTTACATGATGAATCACACAAATCAAAATTCTGTCAATGCAGACAAGTATTTTGAGTTCATAACTAGGAATAACTTAAATTGGAACTGTCATATAGATAACGTTATGGAGAAAGCGAACCAAAGGCTGCCATTTGTTGGCAGAACACGTGGAAAACGCCAGAAGTCTATTAGAGACTTGCCCGTCTGTTCTCCGCTGGAGTATTGCTGTGCAGCGTGGAATCCGCCTCAGATAAGACTTAAGTCTGACCGAAATATTCAAAGAAGTGCAGCCTGTTTTACACTATAGCGGAATAGACAAGAGAGTGCAACGGACATAATCCGCAAACTGGGGTGGCATACATTAATACAAAAACGTTTTTCGTTGCGGCAGGATCACCTCATGAAATTTCAGTCGCCACCATTCCCTTCCGAATTCGAAAACATTTTACTGGTGCCCACCAACACGAGGAGAATATTCATCAAAATAAAAATAAATCAGAGATCGCACGGAGAGATTTAAGTGATGGTCTCTCAAGCACACTGTTAGAGAGGGGAACTGAGGAGAAGTAGTTGGAAGGTGGTTCGATTAACCCTCTGCCAGGCACTTAATTGTGAATTGAAGGCTAATCACATAGATGGTGTAGATGTGGATGCGACCATTGACGGTGAGAGCAAGTAATACGAAGATACAATAACGTAAGTTAGAGTTTGTACTCATGGTCTTACGAATGGTGTCGAAATGGTGCAGTGCGTAGTTCTATTATAAATCTACTAAATTTTATGCCCATTTTTGCTTGTTGTTTAGATCTGGAATTTGTTTTAGGTATTATGATTTTTTGGAAGTTTAGAGATGAGGGACTGTGTCTAGAAAAATGCGAAATTGCTTCCAAATATATGTAATTAAGAATGAAATTTTCACTCTTCAGCTGAGTGTGCGCTGATATGAAACCTCCTGGCAGATTAAAACTGTGTGCCGGACCGACGTTTGCCTCCTTTCCCAGGAGAGCTTCTGTGAGGTTTGGAAGGTATGACACAAGGTACTGGCGGAAGTACAGCTGTGCGGAGGGGTTGTGAGTCGTGCTTGGGCAGCTCAGACGTTAGAGCACTTTCCCACGATAGGCAAAGGTCGTACGTTCGAGTCTCGGTCTGGCACACAATTTTAATCTGCCAGAATGTTTGATATGTCCTTAACATGTGCGACTGAAAACGATATGTCCCAGTGCTTCCAAACTGAAACCAAAAGTTAAAACATTTGATTGTTTACTTTTTGTTAATATCTTCTTGTATTCGTTGCTTACTATTAGAATGAAAGTCAACACAGTGAAACAATTTAAAAATATATTTCAAAGTGAAATCCCTCGTCGAAGTAATTGATTATTTTTTGCAAGTTGGTCTTGCATTCGTTGCTCACTAAGATGATAAACGTGGTTTTTGCGAAAAATTTAGAATTAAATTTTTTATCTTGTTGGAACTCAAAGATTTTTGCTCATTATGACTTCTGTGATTCTAAGAAAAGCGAAATCATGTAATTATAATACGAGAGCGCCATTTGGCAAAATGCAAATGCCACCTGCCATTAGAGAGCGAATGACGAAACTGCGCGGTACGAGAGAGGTAGCTATCAGCTTTAAAGAACAGTGAGGTAGCGTGGAAAGAAGAGCAAAGCTTGGGCAGGCCATCTACATGAAATGAGCAGCTTGTTATACAGTGGGTAGGGTGCAGGGGCGTGGCGAGAGGTTGCAAGTAAAGTGTGTAGTCGACCCAGCGGGGAGCTCGTTTCGTAAGGCAGCCGACACGGCTGTGTTAGTGTAGTACAGCGAGCCAGCTGTTTAAGCATGCTTCAGTCAGGCGGCCCCCGGCCCCCTGATGCACTTGTGTAGTTCCCCATACCCCATACCTCACCGTGTACTATCCGCTTAACTCATAGTTTAACATTTGGCATCACTCCGTAATCAGAGACTCCTCCTCGTAATATCTTACCTCCAACTGCATCCGTGTAATGGATCCACTTCTTTCAGACGACACTGTACAACACTACAAATATCTCAGACCTAGTGAAATATTCACACCGTATGGCATGTAGATTATTGTATCAATGGTCAGACAGGGAAATTCGATCTGACAGGGATGTGCAAAGTACTCACAGCGAACAGTAAAACAATGACATATTCTTGATTAGGTGTAATTGTCATTATTATTTTGTTATTCCAACGATTTAGTAAAGGAACTAAATCATCTTTTATCTCTTTCTATCCATACGATTACTTGACCCTACAAGTGAAATATTTTTTTTTTTTTTTTCGGTAACTTGATATTGGCCTACCGCAATACATCTTCCCTTTTTCTGAGGCACTCCTTCGCTGTGTCTCATACCTCCTTCTCTTCTTCTCTTAAATTTTTCATAGACAATTTGCATCTCATTATTCCTAATATTTTTCAATTAATATTTATTTGTAGCCACTTAAATTTTAATATACCTCTACAGCAGCATGTCTATGACATTCAGGTTTGTAGGTCATTCACAACAAAGACACAACCTGTGGCAGTCGCCTTGTGGGAATTAAGAAGTATCACATGATACCCTATCTTCATTCAGCTTCAGCAGTAAAAGAACTCACTCTTAATTCTCCTCAGAAACGTTCTCCACAGCTGCCTGCACTACACATATACATACTTGTTTCTTATATCTGATGTTGCACTGCAATATGCCGGTAGTCTCTCTTCGCTCACTAATAATTTTCATCACGTTAATAACTACGCTGCCGGCCGCGGTGGTCTAGTGGTTCTAAGCGCGCAGCCCGGAACTGCGGGACTGCTACGGTCGCAGGTTCGAATCCTGCCTCGGGCATGGATGTGTGTGATGTCCTTAGGTTAGCTAGGTTTAAGTAGTTCTAAGTTCTAGGGGACTGATGACCACAGAAGTTAAGTCCCATAGTGCCCAGAGCCATTTGAACCAATAACTACGCTAGACAACATTCGCAACTGGCATACGTTAAGTCAGAGCCATACCAGATGCATTCGTGGTCACACGCTTTAAGATAGTTTACAGAGTATAGCTGAAGACATAGACGTAGACACGTCCACACAGACGCCCGGAAGATTCAAAGAAACTATGTCAGAATAACACCAGGAAAACTTGCAACCTAGATCTCTAAAGCTTCAACAATGGGAGGTAAGTTATTGGATATTTTCTTTGGCTGCCTACTTAGAGAGGCCATTTTTTCCAATATATTTCGTATCAGGTTACTAGCTATCACCTACATATTTCCACCAGTAATAGTATGCTATGCCAACAAAATCGTTCATCCACCAATTTATCAAACCCAATGGTTAGTGTAACGTATGGGAATACATACGTAAGTTGGAACTTAATTAGTGGCAATGCTGCTGTGGAGACACTATGCAATGGAATCTGCTATTGTCGCTGATAGCACACGTTGTTGACATATCTACCTTGCCTCCGAGCAAGGACTCGCCCGTCCCACGTCACCGGCGTGCGCACAATAGAGGGAAACACAGTCACCTGTGAGCGAGCGGTCTAACGTATGGGTGTAACTATGTTTTCTAAACAGAAACGATGGAGTTGGATAAATATTGAATGTGCCAGAGATCGTACAGCAAGACAGTGTAATCAAGGTCTTCAAGAGGCGTGCGGGGAATCGGCATTGCCGCACCGAACAGTGGCACGTTGGGTAAAAGCCTTCAACGAAGGTCGGCAAACTGCGGCAGACATGCATCAGGCAGGTCTTCCTAGCGTCTCTGAAGAAGAAGTGCATGCTGTTGCCACGTTAGTGGACAGTGATCGACGCAATACGATTCGTGAGCTTGTCCACGAAATCAGATTAGCGCATACGACTGTGCTTTGCATCCTGAATGAACGCCGGAGCATACGAAAAACTGCATCATGATGAGTTCCCCATGACTTGACGGAAATGCAGGAATGGATGCGTTACGATGCCGCACAGACGCACTTGTAGCGCTATCAGCGCTAAGGAGAGGCTTTCCTGCGCCGTACCGTAACGCTGGATGAGCCATGGGCCACATAGTACGATCCAAAACTGAAACGCCAAAGCAACGAATGGCGTCATTATGGGTCGCCGCGTAAGTCGGAAGAGCGTCAGAGCCCGAATATCGTGAAAGTTATGGTGATCCTCATGTACGACTGTGATGGTGTTTTCCGGACGCAGACTTTTTTTTTTCTTTTTTTTTTTTTTTCTTTTTTTTTTTTTTAGTGGACTTGTAGTCCGGGGTGATATACCGTTCATGCACAGTATTTCTGTTCGTTTCTGGAGAATCACCCGCGAGCAGCTTTGCGGAAAACGCGGCGACACTTTCTGCGCAACCCACCCATCATTTTGCACGACAATGTGCGGGCGCATACAGCGGAAGCTGTGGCTGCGCTCTTCAGTCGATGGGACTGGGAAGTACTGTACCATCCACCATACTCCCCGGACTTAAGTCCTTGTGACTTAGATTTGATTACGTACATGAAGGAACCACTTCGTGGCATTCGCTTCAGAATTGTTCCAGAGATTCCACAGGCAGTAGACCGCTCCATTTGCACCATCAAGAGAACAGGCTCTGCTAACGGTATACTACGCCTTCCACATCGCTGGAAACGGGTTCGACACAACGCTGGTGATTACTTTGAAGGGTAGTAACGGGTGCAAATATGTAACTCTTTTGTATCGGTTGTGAATAAATAGTTGCCACTATTTAAGTTCCAACCCTCGTACATTTTAAAGTAAAGGAAGATATTTTGCGGTTCAAAATGCAAAGATTTTCACGAAAAGCTACGATCATTGAAAAAAAAAACAGTCAAGATGTAGTTTCAAAAGTTTCGAGATCTTTGTAGCGCTCCCCTGCTGACTGTACACTTTTTTCACTGGCATGTATGCGTCCTGGTAGACCTCGAAAGGAAATTCGTTCAGGACGGTCGTTACTGCGCCCTGGATCACCTCAGTACCCTTGAATCGGTGTCCTTGGAAGGAAGAATCAATATTCGGAAACAAAGCGTCTGCAGGAGTCAAGTCCTGACTATGAGAGGACTGATGGTGCGTTTCGAAGCTGCGCTCCACCAGGAACTCACAGGTGGGCCGAGGAGCGTGGCTGGGGACGTACTGAGGATGAAGCACCCAGGTACCGGCATCTCCTTCCGCACGTGATGACGGAGCCATATGGAGTTAATCCTGCCACCGTTGTTAGAGCTGTCAAGGGTGCGCTCCTACCTACAACTTGCAGTCCCTACTCTGCAACTTCTCCGATGCAGATTTTGCAAAATTTGTAATTTTGTAAGTAGGATTAATAATACTGAAGTACTGAAAATCTCATGGTGCAGTGAGATTTAATACAACAGTTACGCGGCTTAAACTTTTAGCACAGTGATTAGAAATAAACGTCAGACTTTAGATGTTTTAACGCGTATTGTAACTTCATTTGGCCTATGATAACAACAAAAGGCTTAATACATAAGTAAGACATTATTCTGCTGGTCTTATACCTGGTGCTTCAGCAGTGCAGCCCATTATCAGTGGTAGAGAATCGTTTGTTTATATCTGAGTTCAACTTGTATCAATGGAATGTAGCTGCCTGTAGGCACAATAGCAACTCCTGTAATATTACTGACTATTTAATCAACTTATTTTTGAATTCTTTTGCAATTACAGGACAGATCGTACCAACCGAAGTTTAGGAGCAATAAACTTACTGTCTGGAGGAGCAACTAAATTACATATCCCACTTCCTTTTTGTGATTGCTTTCTCCAGTGTTGCGTCTTCCGCCAGACCGACAGAAATCGACAAAAATCTGGAACTTTTGGTCCAACAGCATATTTGTGACACAATACCCTAGTAAAGCAGCAGCAACAACCCCGTTGTTGAATTTGGGCGAACTGTGTGTGGTAGGAATGGCGGTTATCCCTCAAATAACCAGCCTCTGATTACCCCAAATTTTTTCATCTCCAGTGTGTTATGACGAAACCGCTCAAAATAATTGGTTTACGAAGTAAACAAGTTTCGGTTTTTTATTGGTTTTATTTCCGGCAAGAAGCGTAGACTTCTATCAAACACTAAAAAATTCCGAGACTCTCAGATTTTCGCATTATGCATTTCAAGGTACATATAATGAAAATATTAAAAAAAATTGGCATATAATAGAAAACATGTCTGACCACAGTTTGCTGCTCTTCCATAAAAATTCATCGATATGTTCTTACAGATTCTACTTTTGTAAATCTCTGTTCAAAAATATTATTATAATCGAGGGTATCTCGGGCATTACGAATGGTCAACGCTAACGAGTGAAAATGAGGTTAAAGATCATTTTTAATGTGAAGTTGTTCGTTCCAAATGGCTACAAGCAAATAAAGGAATATATGTAGATCCAGGAAGCATATGAGCTGCTTAGTATTTTTATTGTAAACTATGAACGAATTCTTAAGTTTTCAATTTTTTACTGTTACTGTAACTTCCTTTCTCTTTTATTATTTCACAAAAAATGACAGTCACATAAGAAGCTTCTCTGTGAAATTTATAGCCTTCTCTCTCTTTAATTATTTGGAATAAAGAACTCATATTTTAGTCTACCATGTACATTTTTTTACTTTTAACTGAGTGGAACGGATTTTTACTGCCAACATAGGAAACGCTCTTTCAAAAAATTCACATGAACAGTTTAAATAGTAGGCAAAATACATTAACCAAGAGCACGTACATGACAGTAGTTCAAACTACAATAATGAATTAACCTACTGCTCTAAATTTATCGTCAATTCTTTTCGTAAATACTCGTGCTATAATGTGTTGACGTTTAAGTTGACTCCTTTTGTCGGAAATAACATCATTCAAACACGATATCAACCTTTCAAAAGCCATAATAGTTCATACAAAAATCGCTTTGGAAAACAACTGTATCTTAATATCAAAAACTTTTTCACCATCGTTATCGCACCGGTAACTGAGCAGTTACGAGTGCGACCTCGGGCACTTACTAATGCTCCACCGTCCTCTCTGCTCACCACATGATGAGACAGGGTCTGAAGATGATTTTTGATGACATAGAACCGGTTACCATTTTGACGAGTAATTTCAGTTTTTAACAAACCCTTGCGATTAAAACCAATTAGATTTTAGAAAAAATAGAACTGTGATAACAGGACCTGTTTAAAATCGCGAACTGAGGGAAATGGTTGTTCTAGTAGCCGGATGATAGAAACATGAGGGGACAAGAGAACTCATGGACACCACCCTGTAAATTTTGTTCTGGTAATACTATTCCTTTAACATTTTATTACATATTTCTCAGACATCGCAGCAGTTTGTTACATGAGATTCCAGCTAATTTTCGGACAGTTAGAGACCTATCCAGTAGCCCTGTCGCAGCACACCAGCTCCGGTTGCGTGCATTGACGAGGACACAGAATCCCGAAAGAAACACGCTGAGAAAACTAAGAATAAATAAAATTCATAGCGAATTTGGAAAAATTAATCAAGTCGATCATTAAACTAAAGCATTTGCGTATGTTACAAACAAAGTTTATAATGGAAATTATTCTGAGGTAAGTATGTGTGGACCACTTAACTGCTTTACCCAGGACAAAGACCGGTGTGCATTAGGTACCGTACGTAAGTTAATTGGGTCTTTAGAATGAAACGAACTAGACGTCAACGAACATTGCGGGCAAGGCTGTTACAGAATTCAGAACTTCAAAAATTGTTTGCGAAATTACGATTGGGAATATCTACACGACACACTTGGTGTACATAAAACAGTAATATATTACGTAATGTCGACGTAGTGTACCTACTTGGAAAAGAGTTGTCCAAAACACTAACACGTGTAGACTAAACGTTCCTAAATCCCGGGCTACAAATAGAATCAGTAGATCACGAAGAATATGATTCGACGGACTTGCAGGATTTCAGCGTTAAATAACATTATTATATGGATTATAAAATACTAAGCAGAATCATACTACAATCAAAACCAGGCTTTTTTTATCCTCGACGGCGAAGTGATTGGAGATGTGGAATAAGATCAGTTTGTAGAAGGATAGGAAAGGAAATCGGCTGTGGTTTTTCAAAAGAATCTACCCCAGTTGTCACCCTAAGCGATTTAGAGAAATCACAAACCACTCAAATCTCGTGGTCGGAGGGGAATAAGAGCTGCTGCTCCCCAGAATACCAATATAGTGTGTTGTCACTATGTGTATTTACAAGAAAAATAAACTATTTGAGCAACAAGATAGAAACTATTTCGAACATGTTAAAAACTAGACAGTGAAATCATGAAAATGAGGAACTATTACTGGAAAAGTGTGAACTGATGAGAGATAATCCTCAAGTTCAGGAAAATATCAATAAGGATTGCTTACGTGAGTAGTAGATAACATAAATCTTAGTCAACAAATTATAGTTTTAAACTTAAAGAACTCCAAAACAAGTTAAACATTAGTTTTTTCTATATATATATATATATATATATATATATATATATATATATATATATATATATATATATACAGTTTTTTATGATAATTTTCGGTAACCAACATCTTGAAATAGTGGCTTTAGAAATACACTTATTTGTTGAAATCGTTTGGTAAATCGACAGTGCGTGACCGATTACAGGCGGTAATTAACGGCGACGTTGTCAGCGATATATTGCTTCTTTGTCGGTCGCTTAATAAGCTTGTCATTGACGGAGATACTTGTTTCAAATCAGGGGATACACAATGGCGTAAGGGGTCACATATAAATTATAACTACTGCTATAAATTACGTATCACCGAAATGAAACACAGCGGTAAGCAGGGACGGCTATTTCGCGCCTGTGGCGCACAGTATGAGTTGATCAAATGGTTCAAATGGCTCTGAGCACTATGGGACTTAACTTATGAGGTCATCAGTCCCCTAGAACTTACAACCACTTAAACCTAACTAACCTAAGGACATACATCCATGACCGAGGCAGGATTCGAAGCTGCGACCGTAGCGGTCGCGTGGTTCCAGACGGTAGCGCCTAGAACCGCTCGGCCACCCCGGCTGGCTATGAGTTGATCGACAACGTTAGCGGTGGAAACAGTTAACGTATTAATTAGTCTGATTCCAGAGATGTCTACTGGTTCAATGCCACGGAGCTGAGAAACAAAAAAGATGTGGCCTTACTGTGCAGTCCTGCGAGTTCGAACTGCATTAACACAAAGACGATAAAGTGGACCCCATTATTTTATGACTCAGAAGCAGAAACAACAATTTCAAATCGCATTTCATTCTATGAATTAGATATCTGTGACTGAGAAGATGATTAGTTATCGGACAAAAGTGCAGATTAATCAGTGAAATCGGTTTATAAAGTGACAGAAGTTCATATAGAAATATATTGTCCCTTACGATATGTGCATGGGAAACGTGTGTCAGGACACAATGGTGGATTGTCGAATATTATCTATACGAGAGTGAGCAGAAAGCGACTGGCGCGGAAGCTTCGTAGGAGCATATGAGATTTTTAGTATTCAAATTTTCCTGTATTATAAGACCTAAAAAATTTGTTTCTCCAACACAAGGTACCTCAGACATACCGTGATACTCAGTCTGAATGACTGGTTTATACGATCTGTTTATCCTGGGCAGAAATTCTGTGTCGAAGATCTCCATACTCATTGAAATTATATGCTTGTGAAAATCTGTTACGCTTGTGTAGGACGTAGCAATCGATTTGACGCCTGTGTTTTCGGTGTCAAGAATTGACAGAAATCAGCTGCTGATTACGTGCTGGCTGCTGTGGTTGCTCCGTGCTCTTACTTCGTTTTACAGTCTATCTTGAAGTATTGTTAAATTGAGATGGAATCGCCTTTCATTTTTTGGGACTGTGTCACGTCATGTTTGTTCATTTTTTTTCTTTTCGCCGCTCTTTCAAGGAAACAGTCCAGGAAAAGATATAAGGGACGTAGCTGTGAGGTTCCGTGGCACGCGAAGGAAACTAGTAAGGGAAACATAAAACAGGAGAAATTGGAGAAAACTATAAGATCGATTTATCGCTTCAGGTGTTGTTCTATGTGAAAGTAATCAAAATTTGTTTTGAAAATCATTCTTAGGTTATGTATTAGCATCATTTAATTCCTTCGTTCATGTTAAGCATCAACCTCGTATATTAATTAATTAACTAAAGCGACGAAATATGAGCGTCTTGGCAAAGGCTATGACAGGAGTATTCATTATCAGCGGCGTAAACGGTGGTTTACGTGAAAGATCAAGCCATATTTGAATCTAGTCTTAGGATAAGAGAAGATTTAGGAATCAGCATTGAGTTTCGAAACAGTTGAGAGAACATCTACAAATATTTTCATCTCAGCGTCCTACGGTGGGCGACGTATGCAGCAAGCAGGCTTACAGGAAGGGAGGTGGTCCTCACATTAGGTACTTGGCTCGTGCCCTCCATACCTGTATTTACGCCACAGTAGTAAATGGCAAATTGTGCTACCTGAGACATTCCTGACGTAATACCTGGTTCAGTGATTCACGGTTGTCACGTCGGATACTTAAACTGGGCGCCAATGCTGTCCCCGGAAATTTGCGACCAACTCGCTTTTCCCGACTCGCGCTTGCGAAGACCATGGCCCGTTACTCCGGCAGATAGCTCCGAATGTCGACGGCTACTGTGGTTCGTATATGGATGACGTTATAGCCGCACCCCTTGGCATATATATATATATATATATATATATATATATATATATATATATATATATATATATATATATATATATGATTCATACATAGAGCGGAGTTTAGTTTTAGGCTGGGACATAGTCCTTCATTAAACTCGTTAGTATGGTTCTAGTCCCCCGATTCTGACCAAGGTTTTCGGGAAGCTTTCCTTGGTTGTAAAGCGAGTGCTGGAAGTTGTAAGCCCCTCCAGTTTAATTACCATCTTTTCTCATATGTGGCTGAGTAGAAGCGTGATTCATTAATGGGCTGGATCTTGAACAGCCCGCACCACACCATCCGCTCCACCCCATGCCGTGGAGTGGAGAAAGAAAAGATTTTGAAAAAGCAGCACGTCTGTAAGCAGCTGAAGATGACGAGGAGCTACCTCGTTCAGATATTTTGCTGATTTTTCAACAGTATTTGACGCGACACACGAGGACCCTGAAGCAAATGCAAACTTGTTTGAACTCCTTGTGTTTTCCAGTAGCAGCACTGTTGACTCACCATGTGTTTCTTTCCACATTTCCGTGTAAATAACAGTATTCAAAAGACCCTTTCGGTGACGAGACATTAGCTTGTAGGACAATTGTTGTGACAGCACTAACGGGAAAAAGCAAAAGAAATAGGTTGAAACCTTGAAGAAAACGGGCATATCAATTAGCAGCGAAACTGCTTGGAATCTGATCAGAAAGCTCATTTGGGACCGAAAAAAGCAAAGAACTAGCTAGAGTAATACCTTTTCGAACTGAACACCAACTACTAATGAATGGTAAGCCCAACAAAAAATGTGAGGAAAGCAAGTTACAATGTGATATCAACACAGAAAACCACATCTTCTTCTCTCCTTTCACAATGAGAGAATTGAATGAAGGTATAAACTCTAAGAAAACCGGAAAGGCGGCTGGTGTTGATGATTGTGTGTGTGTGTGTGTGTGTGTGTGTGTGTGTGTGTGTGTGTGTGTGTGTGTGTGTGCAACAGGTAAATCATGTAGGCCCGACAGCCAAATATTGGGAGTTAAGCCTATATAAGCATTGCAGTGAAACCTTCAAAGTTCCTCTGGAGGAAGTCCAAAGTAATAGCATTCATAAAAACCAGGAAATGAGCCTCACCTACCTAGCAACTATCAGCCCACATCCCTCCACTGCCACTTCTTCACACTGTATGAATGTCTGATCCTTAATCGAATCTGTAATATCATTGATTCAAAATTAATCCTGCAGCAAGCTGGCTTCGGTGTACGTAAATCTTGTACTGGCTAGATCATGGTCCTCATAGAGTATATAAAGGACGGATACGAAAATAAGTGAAAAACGGTCTTGGCTCTGGTCGTTCTAAGTGCTGCCTACGATACAACAAACTACAAATAACTTTTACTCCAAATCTATGGTATTACTAGTGACCATCAACTAGTAAAAATTGTGGAACCCTTGCTCCAAAATCGACAATTCTACGTCGCCCTAGAAGGGAAAATAAAAATCTGGAGGACATAAAATAATGGCCTTGCTCACGGAAGTGATCTAGCTCCCATCGTGCTCAGTATACGTATGAACGATCAGGCAATACCCAAAGATACGAGATATTTTTCCTATGGTGACGATTTGGGTTCCATGGCACAAAGAAGAACCTTTGAGGAACTGGACGTTAACTGGAATGGGTCTACGCTTGAGCACGCAGACTAGCCGATATGCCTCGGAGTGTCGCTTGACAGGTCCCTCATATACAAACACAACTGCAAAAAAAAAAACCGAAATAAGGTAGCTGCAAGGAATAATATCATTACAAAGCTAACTGGCAGTAAGTGTGGCGCCAAACCTGTTTTAGCATGCTGCTTTTCTGCAGCTGACTTCGCGTGCCCTGTCTGGTCTATAGCAGCGTCTGCAAAAAGACTGGTATTAGCTTTAACGAAATTTTTAGGCTAGTCACAGGAAGCCCACTCCAATAGAAAAGCTCTACCAAGCTCCAGGTTTAAGCAGCTCATGAACATAATGAGCAATTCAAAACACATTCGATGCACGCCATCCAATATACGGTAGCGTTTTTGAATTAAAAAACTAAAATCGAGATGTCGGTTCCTCATGTACACCTTAGATGAACCACCTGTCGGCTACCTTATTTTAGAACATCCATGAAGTATGTTGAATTAAGCTACAAGTGCTTCTGCCCCAATAATAATAAAAATAATAATTGCATGTTTTGTAATTATAACTCATACAGGTCCAGAAGGTGGGTTACACATTCCTTTTGTTTCGCCAATCAGATTTGTTGGAAATGGTTGCGAGAAAATTGTCGGGCGACCAGGCTCTTAGGAAACTGCAATGTGAAGATAAAGTTGTTGCTGAAGGGGAAAGTGGATAAGGACGTATTGAAATGGCGAAGGTGAGTGCAGTGGTGACCATCATCTGGAAAATTATGCGACAGTCGATGATGAAGTGATATTTCGCGAAAAGAACCTCAAGTTACACCGCAAAGAACCATCCCAACAGAGAAATCTACTACAGCAGAAGCTTTTGTGTTCTTCCCATGGAGAAAGGCGGAAATGCAACGGTTAAGCGTGAAAAAGTGAGATAATTATTCGCAGCGTGCATAAAGTGTCTTTATGCCCTTATTGTACCTAAATTACTATGTGAGAACTGATTTCACTATTCACTGGGCTGTTAACAAAAAATCCATAGCAATAAAACTTGAATTTCCTATACTGAAAGAATGAATTGAAGTATTTTCGTAATTGGCGCATACAGCTTCCCAGTGTAGTGTTCACGGCTAGTGCGCTTAAGCATGGTATTGTCAGGTTAAACATCATTTTCAGTTTTTGCCCAAAGGGCTGTGCCCTCGGCGGGGACTTACCTTACACCCCTGCGTACGGCCATGCTCGAGAGACCCTTTACATTTATATTTCAATAACACCATCATAGGCAGGCAGCACTGATGATTTGTCGAGGAGGTACGAAAGACTTGTGGAATATACTCTTAGCGTCAAAAATGGCCACCAGTGTTATTTTAATTTTTCACGGGCCCAATATTGCTTCTTTTGTTGGGAGGACGCCAGGTTTGGGTCAATCGGAACTCGGGCGCCATGTGTGCCGGTTGTACCCAAACTCTCATTTTCGTCCATGGTAATAACATTCAGTAAAATATCAGGCCCAATAGGAACACGTCCCAAAAGTTCATTCATGATCGTCACTTGATTGGCCTTTTAAGCGTCCATCATCACGTCCGGGACCACCTTGGCGCACATTTTTCAGTTTCTCAGAATGTTTTGTCAGAATTGTGCGAGCAGTGGCTCTTAGAATTTTCAATAACTGCACAATTAACCTAACAATAATTCGATTGTCAATCAGCCACGCGATTCCCACTTTCGTCGGCGTGGTTGACTGACGGCAGTCCAGAACGGAGTCTGACAGTCATCTCGTCTCAGTCTTCTATAACCATCTTAAACCACGTAGAAGGTTGAGAATATGACAGAGCAGTAACCCATAGGCTTGCTGCATAAATGAATGGTGTAGTATACATCGTCATGTACCGTTGTTCGATCGTTTGCGCCAGCGCCCGTCGTGACACAATGCTTTTAAAATTCAACGATTCTGACACAACCATTGCTTGGAACACCTTGCGTGTATTATGAAGTCAAGTACTTCTCCTCCCCCCCCTACCCCTCTCCGCCTACCCTCACAATCCGCCGATTCTAGCCCGAGTTATCCGGACATGCTGCAAGTACATTCACTGTACGAAAGACTAGTTTATCCACACTTCCTGTAGAATTTCATCAATGAGTGCTTCACGTGACATAGAACATTATCAATTACTGTTAGACATACCACACTTGATGGCTAAGAGGATGAATGTCAGAGGACTAATCTAAATGAGGTAGATTCACGGTTGGTTCCAGGATGTTTCTTGTCATTCATTGCACTTTTCATCTTTGGCAACAAGTTCATTGTGTCATTAATAATACGTTGTGCAATGGATCTCTGTTAGCCTAAGTAAACTTTAGGGCACCCTTTAAATGGTTCGGTAAAATATTGAAAAGTTGCAGGAACACAACGGCTTACAGTGTCCTATAGGATCATACCTAGTAAACCACTGAAATGTTCCGTTTCGGTTT
Organism: Schistocerca serialis cubense; assembly: GCF_023864345.2. Classification (NCBI taxonomy): domain Eukaryota; kingdom Metazoa; phylum Arthropoda; class Insecta; order Orthoptera; family Acrididae; genus Schistocerca; species Schistocerca serialis. Next base: position 232,464,338 of record NC_064645.1, read on the forward strand.
GTGGACAGTTTTATCTTACCTTGTCCGTTTCGAGATTCAATTTACCTTGTCCGTTTCGAGCTTTACTCTGTCTCAAGTGAAACAAGCAACTATTTCGTCGTCGGGCGGACAATTAACTCATATTATTATCTTATCTTTTGCACCCACTTCCATACCTACGGAATACAATAGTATCGGAGATAACGACACTTTATGTTAATCTATGAGTATACTCAAAAATCGTTGCAACTATGTCGTGACAGGAAGCTGTCCTCACACGCAACCAAATAGATCCCCACTAGCCTAAGATTAGCAATAAATCCGTTTGTAGGTTAACCTTTATCAGCTGCGTGTGTGACACATTTTGCTGTCAGCGGTAGACTTCTAGACGACTGGACATAATAGCGTGCAGTTTAGTTATTTGAAAAGTTTAGTAACTTTATCATTTCATTACAGACACCTCAATAACAATTTACTATATTACATTTATATATTCTCTGAAATTCTGAAGGTAGGAGGTATAAAATACAGACAGTAAATATTATCGACAGATTTTACAGCGATACCGGACTGCATCTATAAGAGTGGATGGAAAAGGGAGCAAAATCTTTGAAGCTTGCCAATGAAATTGTAATGCTGTCAAAGCAAAGGATTTGGAAGACCAGTTGAATGGGATGCATGATGTCTTGAAAACAGAATATAACGTGAATGTCAATGAAAGTCAATCAGGATAATGGAATATGACCTTGTGTAGAAGTGAAAATCGTAAGATAAAAAGCTCGAACGGGAGGAAAGTACAAACATTTCAAAGGTGGTTCCGTGGAAGAATGTTGAAGATTACTATGGTAGATTAAATAATGATGACGTAATGAACAGGATTGGGAAAAAAAGAAATTTATGACACCGTCTTAGTAAAGGAAGGAATCACAAGAAACATCCTCATGTCATAAGGAAGTGTAGTAGGCGTGGGGGGAGGGGGATGGGGGACGAAGTAGGAAAACCAAGGATTGAGTACAACATAGGATATCGATTGAGTGTAGGGTGTAGAGACGAACAGACACGCACAGAATAGACCACAGTGAATATTTATATCAAAGAAGTCTTCGAACTGGAGAAACAACAGATGAGACATGTCACGCTGTCATTTGGTGTCCTGTAACTAGCTGTACTAAGTGAGGACGAGCCCTTCCAAGTAACTGTTTCAGTGAGATACTATCCCGATGCTCGGGACACATTCACATAGTCCGTAGCATCAAAAGTCCAACCCCAGCACTCAGTGTATGGGGTAGATTGTATTGAATATAGTTGGAAGGACACATCACAGTTTGTTCAGGACACTGCATACTGATTGCCGGCCAGGTAGCCGAGCGGTTCTAGGCGCTACAGTCTGGAACCGCGCGACCGCTACGGTCGCAGGTTCGAATCCTGCCTCGGGATGTGTGTGATGTCCTTAGGTTAGTTAGGTTTAAGTAGTTCTAAGTTCTAGGGGACTGATGACCTCAGAAGTTAAGTCCCATAGTGCTCAGAGCCATTTTGAACTTTTTTTTTTGCATACTGATTGAACCGCTTAGAATGGAATATCAAAGAGGATAATGAGACATTATATTGTACTATTCTGGAATCTCAGGCACGCTCATTACTAGGCTAAGGCTCAAGCTACCTTCTAAAACGAAAAGGTCGCAGTTTAACTGTGTAATTGAAATCACTTTGTATATCTGCTGCTCCGTTCCCAACTGTTCATCATTGTGCGACGTACTATGCTTTCCTCTTCTTGTCCATGTGACATGTATTTCACGGACCTACTACCCCTCTCCCACCAACTTAATGTGTTCCGTCATTATTCCCGTTTCAGCCGCAAGTATATTAAATGTTTATGTGACATTAAAATTTTTAGTCACTCAGGTTGAACTTCATTATTCACTCCCTGCTTGGATAATCGACTTTTCCAGAAAATTCAAATATTATGTATCTAAATATTAAGCTTCAGCCTCGAGTTAACACGTTTTTGCTTAGCTGCACGTGTACGCTCATAAGTCTCTGTCTCACTCCTGAGCAACTGCAGTGAGCTGCAGAGAACTGAAATGTTCTGCCATTATCTATGCAAAAGAACTTAACAACAACAACAACACGTAAGACGATAGCGCTACGGGATTGAGAGCAACTTCATTTCAGCAGCTATTAAAACTTGAGGAGCTGTGCCTTGCTTCGTGCACCGACGTCCGGTTAAGCGAAAAAAGTTTGCAAGTAAGAAGAGGAAAAATGGTATGCTAAGTTTTAGCCCCAGTAAACTTCTACGCTGCAAAATTAAAAGAATGCTTCGCAGAGGAGATGAATTCCAGATAGTGGCGTTATCTATTCGTGAACCCTCCACTACTCTACTCTTTGTAGAGAATGAGCGGGAAGGCATGAGACGTTCTCTTGCAGAAGTGCCGTCTTTCTCAGTGTTGCAATTATTAAAGCAATCATTTATGTCAACAGCGTATTTTTACTTTACAGTTTTGCTGAATGTTGCTGCTGAAACCCTTCAGCCATCTAATTATGAAAGGATAAAGTTAGGCTCCCACCAATAAAAGTTTTGTACCCTATATCTCTATCCTCTGCATCTATCAAAATTAGTACTATTCATTGTAGTAAGTAGCAAGGTTTCTTCCTGTCCGCATAAAGGTGAGAGCTCCTATTAATATGCATTCATTTACACAATCTCTGCCGGCCGAAGTGGTCGCGCGGTTTTAGGCGCTGCAGTCTGGAACCGCGAGACCGCTACGGTCGCAGGTTCGAATCCTGCCTCGGGCATGGATGTGTGTGATGTCCTTAGGTTAGTTAGGTTTAACTAGTTCTAAGTTCTAGGGGATTAATGACCTCAGAAGTTGAGTCCCATAGTGCTCAGAGCCATTTACACAATCTCTACGACTAACATTATGTAGGGTGCTGAACAAAAGTTGTTGTTTCTGTCTTAGAAAACCGGTGGCAAAACGGTTCTTTAAATTTGAGAATCGGTTTTACCGAAAGATATTGTACATCTTCTTTACACTCTCCAGCGAAACATACAATCTCGACTTTCGCATTTCCCTCCTTTGTAAAATCTGTGCTTCCTCTCCTGGTCCACTTTCTTATGGATGCCACATGACAGGGCAACATTTTGTTAAGTGCTGTGAAAGAATCACGTGGTCAAACAATTTTGTGCAAAGTACATATTCATCGCTTTCTGCCGACAAATCAGAGTTTGTCGTGCACTTTAGTTACATCTCCACGACGTGATAAGCTAGTATCAGGTTAGGCTTTCAGATAGCGTAATTTACAAAACAATTTCTGTGTTATGCAGTATCGATAACTTGGCGAATGCTAAAGTATTTTGCGGTGTAAATTAGCCACAATATTTTAGTTATGGAAATGTCTTATCAGCCTATGTTATCAGTAAACAGCAGTCAAACGAGTGTATTTTTTGGAAAACTTTAGAAGGTTACCAACATCAATACGCTTCATTCAGAGAAAATATAAGTTTAGCTTGACAACGTACTTAAGTTGATTTGCATCTGATCCCTCCCAACTTAGGGAAGGCTAGAGTAGGTGAGAGATAGATTTCAGCCATTTGTTGACAGCCATATTGTAATGTCCATTTGAAGAAAATGATTTGACTAAAAACTAGCACTTTGCTTCCTTGTGTTATTATCTGAGCTGTTTTACTGCTGTGGATAATGGGTATTCTTATCGTTGTGCTGTATTAGATGCTGCTATAATAACACTTTTCAGATGAAAGAAAAATAAAGCAAAAAGTCTCCCTCTTCCTCAATTTAGACACCACGTTAAGAGCTATTTCATTTTTCTTTTTCTATAACCTGTTTAAATGACCAGTCACTTCTAAGCACTTATTTATTCAACGAACTCGGGTCACTGAATTGCATCACCAGTTTTTTCCACGCATACTTCTTCCTCTTCTACAGCGGTAATGGCCTGCTCCCCACACCCGTACACCTTCTAGATGAACGTTTCCACATTCACCGTCGCCATTTTTTCAATTCATAGCCGTTTGCTTGTTGCACGTTCGATATTTACGTGCTTCTGAGTTATTTTCCAGTGATTACACATCACACTTAATCATAAAACATAAATTCACACTGCGGGCATTTAATTTCTCATTTATTCATTTCATTTTTCGTCCGACTCTCGTTATGTTTCTATGCTTCGAGACAACTTTTTGAAGTGTATTCTTGCTGTAACGTACTGGGATATTCCATTCGTACATAATGCCAAAAATCTCTTCTACCATGTTTCTTATTGGCTCAAAAGGCTCTGAGCACTATGGGATTTATCTTCTGAGGTCATCAATCCCCTAGAACTTAGAACTACTTAAACCTAAATAACCTAAGGACATCACACACATCCATGCCCGAGACAGGATTCGAACCTTCGACGGCAGCGGTCGCGCGGTTACAGACTGTAGGGCCTAGAACCGCCCGGCCACCCCGGCCGGCGTTTCTTATTAATCTGTAACATTTATGCAGAGGCATTACGTTAAACGTTGTGTTCCATTTAACTATGTAGTACTGGTTTAAATCAATTTATCTATTACACTTTCCATAGGCCGGCCTATTTTCGTCACACATCAGCAGTTACACACTTTCTACGATGGTCTTTTTCTCCATTTGTGCCCTATATTCCAGAGGTCTGTGCGTGTACGCTGCTGCGGAAAAATGCAACACCCTCGGCTAGGTCGTTTTATTGACAGCTGAGTGACAGGTAGTTCATCATTTTACGAGTATGTGATGACAAATTCAGACCAAACAAAATATATAGGAAGCGCGGGGTAGTTTGGTCCCATAGTCCTTACCACACATTTCCAATTTCAAATATACATAATAGTTACTATTAAAATCATTCTTCATCACAGTGATCAAAAATTTATTTATTCTGGCAACCGGCTTCGACCATGCCTGTGGTCATCTTCAGACCAAAATGCTGCATGAGCAGGAGCCTCCTTCTGGTGGTAAATCACTGAGCAGTGATTTACTGCCCAATGAAGCAATTTCATTGACAATTTGGTGGAGTTATCCACCCAGAAAAAAATATCTTATAAATCGCTAACACTACAACCCCTCAGTGAGCATGTATTATACCTTGGTGAGGCAGAACACAGCCTTTGAGTCTGTTTCATTTACTTTTAGACAGTGTACCATGAATTCATTACCGCGTATAAGACATCAAAGGAGAACTCCTGTTTAAATGTAATAAAAGTTACAATCTCCTTCTGAAAAAGATAATTTTATAATTATCGAAACCTAGGTGAAGGGTGCTAATAAATCAGTGTTACGCAACTTGATGGCTGACTTTTCACTCTTTCCAAGATAACGTAGATCATCTGATATCACTCTCTGTCTTTCGATTGTTTTAGTGTCTTACCCGCTTCAAAAGTGTGTCAGCTACACCGAGTTCAGACATTACTACAATGAGTATCGCCCAAGGTGGCTTTACCTACTGCTTCTGCTGTCCAGTACATCAATGAAGTTCATCAACTACCCCCTAAAACGAATAGTTTGGTGTTTTCTGAACATCTCTAAAAATGTTTCACCCAGGTCTTCAGCATCCGCTGGACTGAACATCGTTCCCAGTTAAATTGTAGAAATCTGCCGCCGTAGGCACCCACATAAGCGAGAACCCACTGAAATGAGGTTAACAAAGACAGGTCACTAGGGTAAGCACATAACGCTGTGGGGTGGGTGGGTTAGCCCAGCGACAACATCATTCACAGCTTCCATTATACTTAACAAATTTATTTGTATAAGTTTTCGTCAAGTAATTTATGGGCCCAAATGAAGCAATTTCTGCCCCATTTTTAATGACTAAGAAACTTGAAGAACAGTGCAGGCTCACGTCATGTTATTTAAGAAATACGTCACAGTATTCAATGAAATTACTGATTAAGGTTTAATGACCATAGAAATTGTCCGTAATTATAGTATTAACAGCGATGAAAAGAAGGTAAAATATTTTCAAAAACATGGACTACATAATTCATAGAATTACGTATTAATCTACGTTGTCTTAGCCATATGAAATCTGTCCAGGTAAAGGCAAACAAAATTTTAAATTGTTAATTACCAAGCGCTAACTTCCCTAACATGTATATTCGTCCAAGACATTTTAAATCAATCTTTTGTACACATGAAAAGTGCCCTAAGAACTCATTCAATGCGTCACGTTGAACAACATGAACGTTTGTCCATAAAAAGTTATAAAAGCTTTGTATTTAAGAAACATGCGTCACAACGCTCATTCGAATTAATCACTAAGAGTAATCCTGGTGAACTTGATCATAGCCCGGAAATTTTATCGTAGCAGCCACAAATAAAATTAAATATGCTTAAGAAATTAGATGCAGTTTTACAGCTTTGGTCTTAGGCTCTTAGCAGACCGACATGAGATCGCTTTGTCATTACAAATAAGGGCACCCTGGCTGCTGAGATAGCGACCACTACAACCGCAGTCAACCGGGGCAGCGGAAAATTGCCGGAATCGCTTTCCCGTTAACTCAATGATGACATAGGCCAACAGATCGTACACAAGTACAACAGACTAACTTTCTAAGTTAATTCATAAATTATAGGATTGAACAATTTCAGATTGAAGCCATAATGACCGATTCAGCTCAAAGGAAATCATTATTGCGTATCTTGGTTAGTTCGTACGAGCAGCACCTTTACAAAAAAAAAAAAAAAAAAAAAGTGTGTGATATCTTATAACACTTAACTGCTAAGGTCATCAGTCCCTAAGCTTACACACTACTGAACCTAAATTATCCTAAGGACAAACATATACACCCATTCCCGAGGGAGGACTCGAACCTCCGCCGGTATCGGCTGCACAGTCCATGACTGCAGCGCCTTTGACCGCTAGGCTAATCCCGCGCGACAGCACCTTTACAGTACAGCTTTCTTCACACGAATGCCTCACCGGATTCAGAAGCCAGAATTGACCACTTGTGATTCCGAGAAGGCTTTAAACGGAAAGGCAGAACGTTAAGGCTTCTGGTCCTACCTGCTGCCCAGCCGTGATAACGGCGTACGACCAGAACACACACCAACACGAAGGCTGCAACTGACTGCCAGCAGCTTAGAGCCTCTCCCCGGATACCCGCACGCAGCCTTCCGCCTCAGCTGACACTTCCCCTACCTCCCAGCGGTCTCAGTTGCTTCGCCACTAATCGTACCTCTCACACCCTCTCCCGAGCTGCTACTCACTTCCGAACTCGGCCAAAGATCGCGAAGAAGTCGGCGAGCGATACATCCAATCAAGCGCCGCCTCTCCCTTACGATTTCCTACCTCTAAAACAAAGTCAAAGCTATAGATCACGAAAAGGCAGCAAAGCAAGGAAAATTTTAATGGCCCTAATCTGTATAACACCTACTAGATGCTAGACGATAGTCAAAGTGCATTTAAACTAAGCAAAGAAAACTGTTGCTTAAAGAAGCAAATATGTAGCTACGGAGGATAAAAGAGGACAAATGAAAAGCGCTAGTTTGCTTTTTTCCTACAGTATTGATTTATTGCGTTAATTCGTTTTTGGCTTACAAGGCCAAATAAGACATTTACTGTCTCTTGTCGCCAAAGAAGTTACAATGTTTGTGAATGACATTGGGAAAGAAGTTACACATCGAGATTGTAGCCGAAACACACAGTAAATGACATCTTTGACAGTGTAGCAATAATGTAACGTAAAAAGTTAAAAGTTGAACAGTTATGAAGGAAGTAAACAGAACAAAAAAAAAATGGTTCAAATGGCTCTGAGCGCTATGGGACTTAACTTCCGAGGTCATCAGAGCTACTTAAACCTAACTAACCTAAGGACATCACACACATCCATACCCGAGGCAGGATTCGAACCAGCCACCGTAGCGGTCGCGTGGTTCCAGTCTGTAGCGCCTAGAACCGCACGACCACCTCGGCCGGCTAAATGGAATAAAACTTTAACTCAAAACTGGAAAACTATGGCTACATAACTGTTCAAATTAATTAGGAAAACCAATAAAAAATATAAAGTTAGTACTTGACAAGGCTTTGTTTATTTATAAGCAATAAAACAAACAATAAAATAAAATAAAATTAGTACTGGACAAGATTTCGTTTATTAACATAAACTTTTATGTAGGCAAACTTTACCATTTTCTTGTTAAAGTTTTTTCCTGTTTATTTCCTTTATATTTATTTCTTGTTGAAGTATTAACTTATTTATTTGCATTGTCACCACACTGTCAAAGATGTCATTTACTGTTCGCTTGAACTTCAGTATAGATGTGTAACTACTTTTCCAATGTCGTTTACAAACGCTGTAATTGCTTTGGCGACAATATTCAGCACGCATCTCGTGGTCGTGCGGTAGCGTTCTCGCTTCCCACGCCCGGGTTCCCGGGTTCGATTCCCGGCCGGGTCAGGGATTTTCTCTGCCTCGTGATGGCTGGGTGTTGTGTGCTGTCCTTAGGTTAGTTAGGTTTAAGTAGTTCTAAGCTCTAGAGGACTGATGACAATAGCTGTTAAGTCCCATAGCGCTCAGAGCCATTTTTTTTGACAATATTCAGTAAATGTCTGGTGATGGCCTTATGAGCCGAAAACCGGTTAACACAAAAATTGAGGCTCTAGAACAAAACAAAATTAGTGCATTTCATTTATTGTAGCATTTTTCTTCCAAGAACCGACGGAAGATTCAGTTAACACTTTAGCAGAAGATTCCAACCATGGTGCAACGCAACAGCAACATGTGTGCTTCATAGCGAAAAACACAAGAAAGTGCATCATGCACATGGCTGTTTCTGTCTTAACAGATTATAGCGCTGTGTAGAGTCTTTCGGGAAGTTCTTCAAGTGTTGATTTATTTTTCTGTACACTTAATAATTCCTATAATGGCTTGCCTGAGGCCGGCACATCTCATGTGGCGCATACTGGGCGGAGAATCGAATATGACGGATTTCTGTGTCGTCAGTTTGCTCGCTCGGTACCAGCCCACATGCAAGTCGGTTATTCTGTCCTTGCATCTACATCTACATCTATACTCCAGAAGCCAACTTACGGTTTGTGGCAACTGGAAATGCTAGAGCTTGCTTCACGTGCTGATAAATTTCGAGCTACTTATGGTCAACTAAAATACTTATTTACATTACATTTTATCGCACATTATATAGGGTAGCGCTCTCACATCACCCTAATGAAAATCACGACGGAAAGTAGTCGACGTATTTCATTAACATGACAACAACTGCAAAATATACAACTTGCGCTTTGAAGCTGGAAGAATATACGTAAACGTAGATGGCGCTATAGACGGTATATGTACCAAGGGTAAACTGTTATAGGCCGTTTTCCTTCAAGGTCGATAATACTCTTGGACGTGACGCAGTCGCGAAACTGTCATTGTGGCTAACCACCCCAGCCCCAGCTATTCTGTGCTCTCTGTGGAACTACTGTGTGGAGACACCTTCAACTGTGCTGTCGAAGACAGAGTTTTGGCTTACGTTGAGTATTGTAGTGCCACAACCGTAGTATTACTAGCGTCCTGCTTGACACAGTCAAGTCGTTTAAGTACGTGGGCGTTGCAAGTGTCTGGGCGTTGCAAAGCTATACGAAATGGAAGGAGCATGTGAGAACAGTGGTAAGGAAGGCGTAAGACCGACTTCGGTTCATTGGGAGAATTTTAATAAAGAGTGGTTCACCTTCAACGGATACCGTTTACAGAGCGCTGGTGCGAGCTAGAGTACTGTTCAAGTGTTTGGGATCCAGAACAACTACGATTGATGGAAGACATCGAAGCAACTCAGAGGCGGGCTGCTACGTTTGTTACCGTTATGGAAATGCTTCGGGAATTGAAAAGGAGATTCCTGAAGGGCAGGTTATACTCTTTTCGAGAAACACTCCCGAAAAAATATTAAGAGAACCGTCATCTGAAGAGGACTGCCAAACGATTCTACGCCCACCAACATAGCAATGCGCGTAAGGGCTACGAAGATAGGATTCGAGAAATTAGGACTCATTGGATGCATATAGACAGTCATTTTTCCTTCGTTCTATTTGCGAGTGGAACAGAAAAACGAAATGACTTGTAGTGATGCAGGATATATCCGCCACGCACCTTACGGTGGCTTGGGGAGTATCTCTGTAGATGTAGATGTGGATGTATATGTAGACATGCAATTTACATTTAAAGTGTGTACTGAGACCAATACTGGATGTATTCCCCAAGTAATAACAGTGCTACAGGATGGCACATCTTTTATTTGGCTTCTTAGGTGTTAGAGATTCCAAATTTTTTTTCCTACTGCCATATTTTCGTAGATCCGCATAATAGCTGAAGTGGAAAACATTCCGTGTGTTATATCTATGCAAAACGCGTATTCAGTTCTCTTGTTTTCTCGGTAATATTTTGCACGTCAGACTTGTTCGATGTGCGAAACCGTGAAGAAAGTCTTGAAAACATGCGTTAGTACGAGATGGCACATTGTCTTCGTGCCAATCTGTGCTTCACTCTGGACGTCCAAAATTTAAAATATACGAGAAATGGGTTCTTTGGGCTGCATATGTAAAGTTTCTTTCTGTGATTGTATTGTCGTTGTGGTGGTCTTCAGTCCAGAGACTGGTTTGATATAGCTCTCCGTGCTACTCTATCCTGTGCAAGCTTCTTCATCTCCCAGTAACTACTGCAACCTATATCCTTCTGAATCTGTTTAGTGTATTCATCTTTTGGTCTCCCTCTAGGATTTTTACCCTCCACGCTGCCCTCCAGTACTAAATTGGTGATCCCTTGAAGCCTCAGAATATGCCCTAATAAACCGATCCCTTCTTCTAGTCAAGTTGTGCCACAAATTTCTCTTCTCTCCGATTCTATTCAATACTTCCTCATTAGTTATGTGATCTACCCATCTAATCTTCAGAATTTTTCTGTAGCACCATATTTCGAAATTTTCTCTTCTCTTCTTGTCCAAACCTATTTATCGTCCACGTTTCACTTCGATTCATGGCTACACTCCATACAAATATTTTCAGGAACGACTTCCTGACACTTAACTCTATACTGGATGTTAACAAATTTCTCCTCTTCAGAAACGCTTTCCTTGCCATTGTCAGTCTACATTTTATACCCTCTCTTCTTCGACCATCATCAGTTATTTTGCTCCCCAAATAACAAAATTCCTTCACTACTTTAAGCGTCTCATTTCCTAATCTAATTCCCGCAGCATCACCCTAGTTAATTCGACAACATTCCATTATCATCGTTTTGCTTTTGTTGACGTTCATCTCATATCCTTCGTTCAAGACACTGTACATTCCGTTCAGCTGCTCTTCCAGGTCCTTTTCTGTCTCTGACAGAATTACAATGTCATCGGCGAACCTCAAAGTTTTTATTTCTCCTCCATGGATTTTAATGCCTACTCCGAATTTTTCTTTTGTTTCCTTTACTGCTGGCTCAGTATACAGATTGAATAACATCGGGGATAGGCTACAACCCTGTCTCACTCCCTTCCCAACCACTGCTGCCCTTTCATGCCCCTCGACTCTTGTAACTTCCATCTGGCTGTGCTTGTCGTTGGTATTGAGATGCTGCATTTTATTTGTAATAATGTGCTTGTATTGTTACAAATAAAACGCAGCACCTCAATACCAACGATAATTTAAACGAAAACGTTGTTCCTGCTATTTTATCGAAAATTTGCATTTTTGATACCGTAGTGGTGGAAGAAAAAAACAGAATCTAGCCATTATATATCTGCCATTATATAATCCAGCCATTATATATCTACACAATTGGTGCTTGTTAACGTGTTTGTTACATTTGTTGTTGTTTACATTAGTTGTTGGACAGAAAAGTCCTAACCGTAATGTTAACAATAACAAATATGACTGACTCCCCAATGAGAGCAGTAAGAGAAGCCTAGGAAACAAAATCCGAGGTTACAGTAACAAAAGAAAAACGGTCGAATCAAAAGCACTTTTGCTAATGCAACATGCACTTAGGACTACTTCCAAGGAGAACCTGCAGAACCTGCAGAATAAAATCATTTACTTGGGCTATTGGGAAGAAGATAAATACTCCGTGTGGCCTACATGCTATAAATCTATAGTGGATTCAGAGTACGCAATGCGAGGGGCAAGGTCACTCAAAATGTGCCCAAAATAACCCATTTCATCATAATTGCAACTCAGAATACGAAATTTTGTAGATTATTCATTAAGGCGTTTGATAAGAAAGAGTTGTTTATTGCTCCATGAAAAATAAATTTTCATTTTATTGTGCATGTCATCATATGCTAAGGTTCTGAAAACTTTGAGACAAATTTCAAGGTGAAAGATATCGCGATGCGTCGTTATGGCTGGTATAACAATTTCTATGAACTTACCCTTCCGCTATAAGGCTTCACCATACCAGAGACGTCAATTGTCACAATATACATCCACCACTTCAATGTTAAATTTTCAGCAGTGTGCGCACTGAGTAAAGCTAAATTAAATATAAAACTTACGGGACGGGTTCTTATTTCGGATAGTCTTAATGTGGACATTTTAGTACGATATGTGGAAAGATAACTGTATTCTATAACTGAGAATGACTATATCCGCCCTTCCCTAACTCGTAGAATGAAGCTATCACCTAAATAATTACGTAGCACACTTTCTTCTGCTGCTGTGTACCTCTCCTTGAGTTGCCTTCTCCGTGGTGAATGATTGATGGCTTCCTGGAACGCCTGACGATGCGCCCTCAAGGGTTCACTGCTGCCAATACTTCACTCCCACTTTCAAACAACGCAGATGTTCCGGCTTCATATATTCTACACTGGCACTCATGCAAGAGAGAAGAGATTATACTACGGATAAGTTGCTGAGTTCACTGTAGGGCATTCAAGGAAAATTTCGTCGGTGCTTAGGGGAAATCATACACATCAAAAACAGAAACACATGGTAGTGGTGTTCGAAGGTAACCATTATTTTATGCGTTGCTACGAAATCGGCTTTCAGCTTTATAGGTCCGGCAACGTAATGTAACGTCACAATAGGTTTCGTTACATAGTTAAAATCAGTGTTCTGTTGCTATCAGCTGATAGACATTATCAGCGTAAATACAATTACTTTACCTAATTAATGAACAGTGAAATAATTTCAGCCCCAAATTGCATGCATGTAGAAACAATTATGGATCAAAGTCTTTTATTCTCATTACAATATGCACGTCTTGTGTCCCTATTTACATCTCCCCATCTCTGCTTAAAGTACGTGGCCAGGTGTGAATGTTTTGAGTGTGGTAGCAGACAAACCAGAGATGTAGTGGGTCTCAGAATCTTCTACCAACTTGAACACAGTCTGTGGAAGGCAAAGAGCAGGAACAGGATGGTTCAACCAGAGGTGCGAAAGTCTAAAAAAAACGTTTTCTTACAAGAGGTTGGTCATGGGCCTCCCCCACCACCTCGCACTGCTCGGGAGAAAGAGCCGCGCAACGGTTACGGGGAGCTTTTCTGGAAGACAGGTAAGCGACCAGACGTTCCTTCGGAACGCTGCGTCGAAATCAGGACAAAGGTATTTGAATGTTTAAAAATGTTTAATGTTAACAATTAATTTATCAGAGGCTTTTTCGCGATTGATGAATTAAAAACCATTTACCGATTTTTGTTCAATTTATCCGATATAAGAATAATCTTCTCCGTTCGAGATTTCAGTTACGACCCGCCACGTGGTGCATAGTTTCAAACTGCAACCGCCGAGAAAGCTAATAGAGGGAGTTGTAGCCAGTTTTTGGGATTGCTGATCATTTATGCTAGCGTGTGTCGATGTTTAACAACTTATTGAAAATTTAGTGACGAGTGAAGCTTTTCTAAGATGAATCGTTTCGTATTCAAGCACTTTGCGCTGGAGATACCAGCCACAAGTCCTGCTCAATGCCAGCCACTGTACATAGAAAATCTGCATAGAGAAATAGTTACGATATTTGCACTTCAGTGATAACTTAGTGCATGTGCATGCATAAGCATTGTGGTAGTGACTACGTGAACTCCAAGATTTTCCTTCCCCCCCACAGGACGATGCAAATCAGCAAATCAAAGGGAACACGGCTTGTAATTCAAAGGAGAAATAATCTATGTGCATAATTAAATAATCTTTGTCCATAATTAAATGGAAATTCAAAGCAAAATTAGTTAAATGTGAATCAAAAGATTGTTAAGAAGTAACTTCGTAAATTTGCCTAATGTTCGTTAAAATAAAATTAACTTTGTTTTTCGAAGTAATTTCCGTTCTCGGCTTGCTCATTTAAACCATACTTAAGAAAAGAGAATCATATCAATCACGCTGCCCCTTTACTAAAATTATTGGCACAAGACTAGATTCGTGCAGGATGTAGTTTTCTCTGACCATCCCCAAAATTACAATTGCGTTATCCGTTGCAACTTTAAATTCAATCGATAAGACTGTATTCTGAACTTTGATGGGCCTAAACATCAATTCTAAAGCGGGCAGAATGGTCACGGAAGGTTACGCTGCCGAGAGAGAAAAAGTGTGCATAAGATCCTTCTCCACAGCAGGCTTTTTTTAAAAATGAGTAAAAGTAATCCCTGCTGATAAAATTAAGCAAACTACCTTCTCAGCCTGCCACAGACAGGGAGAATTAACGACATTTACGATCTAAATACCAGTCGTTGGGAGCTTGCAGTAAGACTAAACAAATCGTGCACACAATATAATTGAAAGTTTATAGGTGTACGAACATTGTTTCTCCGAACATATGCGACCATTTTACGAATATATATCTGCACGTACGAAACGTGAAATGCTCATATAAACTGTGAATAAAAAACCTTATTTTATATTATACTGAATGATTAAAAGTATAAGAATGTAAAGACCAAAACAGTAAACGGGTATTTGTAGAGAGTATTACGTTATGTGGCCAAAATAAGTGGTGAATGCAATGAACAGGAGAAAGGGAGGTGGCAGGTGTTACAGAGGAGGAAGGACTCAGTGTACGTTTGATATCTCATGGCAAGGAAATTATTAAGTGACTACTACTACATTAATAAGGGTTAAAAATTAAACTGTATCGGCTCACTAAGGCTGAAGTAGAGCTATTCTATAAACAGATGATGCAGAAATGACGGTAGTTGTTGCTCACTGACGGCAAAGGTGTGCGAGGTAGATACGTACCGAATCTAAAAATCAGATTTGACACCGTGTGGCGTACATACTCTAAAGAATGTATCAATCAACCGTTAGGTGGTTCGCCCTAGATTTTATATGCACTATCAAAAGTGCCATTTTTGCGTAACGAAAACGATTCACAACCGCATTTCGCGCCTATCTTAGAATATTATCCTATTTCTAGGACGTTATTCGAATTTTTAAGTTTGCAATACGTCATTATTCCCCACGTTTCCATATAACACGTGACATATTTCAGTAGGTATTCGCCAGCCTAATGGTTGAAATCTGTTCGTTTGGCCTGAGCTGTTAACTTACGAGGGCTTTTTCTCTTTCAAGTCTGATCCATGCGAAATTGCAACCACGGTGAAAATAAAAAAAAAAATATTTATAACACCTTCCAGCTACTTCTGTACATAATCGCTGCTCTGACTTAGAGATTTCCAGTTTCGTGGTACCAAATTTCCAAAGCCCTGTGCTTTCCTCCGATTATCTGCGCTGGTCTGCAACTTGCTGCCTCTGCCAAAATGCTGTCCTCACAACCAGCGATTCATGTGAGCAAAGAAGAGAAAATCACAGAGAGGCAAATCCGGACTGTGTGGTGGGTAATCCAACACTTCCATCGAAAACGCTATAGGAACATTTTTGGTGCAGTTATAGTGCACAGTCGAGCATTGACATGATGAAGAACAGCGTCTGACGACAACATTCATCTTCGTTTGTTCCGAACTAACCCTCATAGACATTTTTCTCGAATCGTCTTATATATTCACTAAACCAAATCATCGGTTGATACCTGTGTGCTTCCCTGATAGCCTACATCATGAAAGTTTGTACGTCTTGCTTCAAGCGTTCTGTAGTATTGTCGCACTTGGGTGGCACGTATGACAGGTTTCGTGGGCTGTACGAAATCAAGCGGAACCCCATTGAATGGAGAAACTGAATGACAGCAAACACGTCACACTTGCCGGCAGATTACTATTCGTTGAGACATCTTTACTTTCCCATTGTAAGCTAAGAACTGAAAAATGCGACATGACGTAATAATACTAGAGGCACAGCGCAACACTTCTGAGCAAAGTTTCACCGTGTTTTTACTGTGGTTTTAATTATACTGCCAAATGGAAGCTGAAAAAAAAATAGCCCTCGTTTAATCGATTCACGGGCTACAGCGCTTCCCGCGTTTACTTACTCCCAAAAATCATGTCTACAACTGTACACAACATGGTAATCATTCGCTTGCCTATCCTAGCTACCTCCAAGCACGAGTGTAACAGCAACAGACACTTGGTGAAAATTGTTCCGGTTAGACCTTGTGGAACGCCTCCGGAATGGATCCAGAAAGTTATTGTTACTTTCCTTTATCCCTGGTTTTCAAAAAATAAAATTGTTAAACATCTCCTTTCAGGACGTGCACAGCCAGAGAAACTGATACGAACTAAGAACGTGGATTACGCTTCTACAGCCATTTCCAGAGTGTTTCAGAAAGATACTTCTGATTTCGTGTTGAATGAAAATAAGATCGTCTTGATGACAGTTGCAGATTGCTGGTTCATCTTGTTGTCGGTACGGGTCTCCCAGAAGCAGCTGCAGGGTTTTGACAAAACTGTGTTCAGTAAACACCGCGACAAATGATGGCTGAACACAAATGCAGATGCTAGCCAAAGCCTGAAGATTACGCTGTTGTACCTGACGGTGGATGACACTTTTGCAATATCCTCAATAAGTTACAAGTGTCAATCGTGGTCAGAACAGTATTCTGTGTAGCTGTCAGTATATTATTTCCGAACTAAGTAAATTCGCACGTGGGAAAATTGTTGATGCTAGAGTGGTGCGTGCTTCTGTAACCAAGGGAGCCGACGTATCTGGTGTCTCGAGAGGCACCGTGTCGAGGATTTATACCACATACAGGAAAAGTAGAAAAACATCATCCTCAGAATTACAACGTGGACGAAAACGTGTTGGGTGATGGTGACAAACTGCCGCTGAAGAGAATAGTGACAAAAAATAAATGGACGACCGCTTCAGAAGCCACTGCAGAACCAGATGTCGTACTTGTTAAACCCGTAGCTCTAAAACAACACGATGGGAGCTCCGAAAGCATGGAATTTCGAATCCACACATCAGTGAGGCAAACGCCCGAAATAGTAAAATGTGGCATCAAACCAGTTGAAACCCTCCCGTCTCCTCTATATCTCTTTTTGTTACGCAACCTTCCCTTCTACAATAACCTATGAAACCTTCCCCTAGAATTTCTATCTCTTGCTTAGTAATAACAAATGAAATCTTCCCTTTGAGAGTAATTCTCTTTCTCAATCTTCGCATACAAATTTAAATGCTGTTTATTAAAAGTGGTTTTCTGATTATTTCGACGAAACATAGAACGTGTCGTCGTCGTGGCCCTGAGTCGTTACCTGCAATAACCCAAAGCTGTTCCGTACCTTTTTCACTGTTACTGGACCGCCATCTGACTGCTACATCGAAGTGCAACATGAACGTACTTACTCTGTTTTACTATCCTCTATTAGCTGCTGGTGGGTTGTCATTATCAAAGCTGACGTTATTCTTTAATAGCAAAGCTGACGTTATTCTTCAATTAATTTGACTGAAGTAAATTAATTTGACTGAAGTGCGTAGTTAAACTTTTTCTTGACAACAATAAAATTTTGCAAAGTTCTACGTTGGTGGATTTGGGGTGGACTATAATCAGTAATGCAACTTTGCTGGAAAAATTAATTATATTCTGAAAACGTTTCTTCAAATATTTACTGCTGGTAATGAAATGTTTTTACAAACGTTCAAATGGGACTTGCATTTTACAATAATCTTACAACTAGCATTGCGCAAACATACCTTCAATAGTCCCTAGTTTCCCAAATAATAACTCAGTAATACTAGTTCCTCTTATGATAATAGTTAGCTGATGTCTCTGTACATCCATTTATGATCTGTTGTAAATCATAGCTGGGGGATGGCAGGCACACCGCTCCTCTCAACCTCTCGCTTCAGACCTGCTACCCACTCGCTTCACATCTCGCTTACTACTGACTTCCTACTAACGCTAAAGTGCGGTCGCTCTCGCCAACAATGCTTTGTGGTGCAGACAATCCCTGATACCATTACAAAATGTATCAATACGCGGTCTTTCCCGCTCTTAAAACGTATCCATACGTGATCTCTCCCGCCCTTTTTAAAATTACGTCAAAGTGCGGGCTCTCCTGCCAACAATACTTTGGTGCAGATATTCCCTGTTACCACAATTATTTCCAAAATGACAAATATTAATTATTCCTATTTAATCCTATTAATAAAATATAAACATCTTTCAAAATTGTGGTCTGACAATAGACAATATAAATATACACGCCTTACACAGTGAGCAATGGTCGGCTGAGTCTTTTTTCACACTGTTTCCAGCTTCTGGCGCAGTTTACGTCCCAACAGTGAAACATGGCAGGGTTTTGGTGACGATTTGGGCAGCCGTATATGCTATTCTACGTGTCCCATCGTTACTTAGCAATGTCGCATTACTGCCAAAGATAACATGACCATTGAAGCTGATGACGTCGATCATATATTACATTGGTTGTGTCCCAAGACGATAGGTCCTCATCTCACTCAGCCTGAATCACCCAGGTCTGATACTGTGAGCACGAGGATAAACTCTCACATCTCCCTTGGCCACCAAACATGTCTCAGTACTATTGAGCCCTTATGGCCTACACTGAAGAGTAGGATTTATGATCGCTGTCCAACTTCATCATCGCTATCTGAACGTACCACCATTTTGAAGGAAGGATGGTATAGGTTTCCCTTGAAAACCATACACGAATTTTATTTATGTATTCGTAGACGACTGGAAATTCCATTGTGTTGTGGCCCAGGGAGAAACTACCAAATGGAAAGTCCGAATTAATTACAACTTAAGAGATTTATTCTGAAGCATAACTCTGCCTGGTCCATAGTCATAGTTCATCTCCCGTATACCTTATCACAGTAACTGCGAACGCTCTGTATGAACGCGCGGAACAACACTTTGAATGCTAACGGGTTGTGTACATCATATTAGACATGGTGATGTGTTGCGATTATGTTATCATATTTTTACCCTACCCCTGTACTTCATCCTTTCGCTACGGCTTCTTCCACATCGTAGAGATCATTCCGGATACAACATTTTCAATAGGAGAGAACACCACGTCACTGACACCAGCGGGTCAGAACATAAATAATTAGTTACTGCAACTATGGATTTTCGGTAACTAGGATGCGGGTTTAGCACTCTGTTACAGACTTCCTAGGTTATTTACGTGAGAGTGTGTGATTTTTCGGTTTAAGATTTTAGAAGAAACCGTCTACGTAGCTTCTCTGTAGGCGAACTGTCGCAGAGCAACAGTACTGCATGCAGAAAATTCAGACAAGGCCACGGATTTACGAGATGAACTAGATTATCATCCGGAAATTTGTCGTATGTCCGTTTGGAGGTTGGTGGCGAATTTTGAAAAGTAAATGTGGAAACACTGATCCTGCAAGCATATGCAAAAATCAGCCAGAGATTGCACTAGAATTGACCAGTAATACGGAAACACAACGAGAAACACATGCTTGAACAGAAATGCAAATGCTAGACAGGATTGCTGTATCTCACAATGAACGGCACCCGCACAGTGTCCTGAGTACGTTCCAAATTTCAGTTACTTTCAGAGCCGTGTTTTGTGTAGTTGTGAGTACATTATGCCAGAGATAAGTGACTTCTAACATGGACAAATTGTTGGTGGTCTTATGCTGTGTGCTCGCGTAACAAGGTTATCCGAACTGTTTGGTGGCCAAGAGGCGTCGTGTCGGAAATATACTCCACGTAAAGGCAAAGTGCAAAACGGTCATCTGCTAATCACGACGCGGACGTGTATGTCAAGTGATTGTGGCGGATGATACAATGACTATCACCCTCGCAAACCGTGTGAGCGCCGAAACACAAGGAAATCTCCATAAGCATGGAACTGCAGGACGTACCTGAGTTCCAAAACTACTCATCCGTGATGCAAATGCTTGAAATAAGAAGACATGGTATTGTAGCCGTTACAACTGGACTGTAGATCAATGGAAGAAATTCATTTGCTCGGATAGTCTTGATTCACTGTGTTTCCAACTTCTAGCTGCTTTCATGTCCCAATCGTTAAATATGGGGCTCTCATGATGATTTGGGCGGCCATAGCGTGGTATTCCGTGGAACGTATGGTTGCTTCGCAAGTTTGCTTTACTGCCAAGTATTATGTGACGCTCTTGGCTCTTAACGCCTTTTGCACTGGTACAGTGTTTGTTCCCTGATGGTGTGCTGCGTTCAAAGACGGCAAGGCCGCTGTGGACACAGCTCAAATCGTCCAGGACTGGTTTTGTTAGCACCAGGACGAATTCTTGGATCTGTCACGGCCGCCGTATTCAACAGATACAATACCAATATTATTGAACCTTTGTGGCCTAGTCTGAAGAGAAATGTGCGTGATCAGTATTCACATCCATCATTGTTTTGCAGGATGATTAGTATAAGATTGGCATGAGAACCAAAATGAAACTGGATTTATGGATTCCGAGAGGAATGGAAGCTGTTTTGAATGCCATCGGGTTTCCTGCACTGTACTGGATTTTAATATGTTTACTGTGCACCCATATTTCTTTCCACCTGTACGTGCATTGTAAATCTGATGCTTCTTTCGAAAATAATAACTGTGTAGTCCTATGCTTAAGTATACATTTAGTCCCATAGTTCTGTCTTCATTCATGAGGGAGATATAGCGACCTGAAATTAGACGAATATTTTCTTAGAGACCCTGCACATCATTTGAACTAAATACCGTCTTTGTCCGTAGAAAAAGAGGATTAACTACAAGACAATTACTAAGTCAGTCCCGCAGTTGATCTGCTGCTTAGGATTGTGGTTATATCACGACGAGTTAAACCAATCGTATAACGTGGATCGCCTGTGGAACGTCGAAAGCCATGCATCTGCCTTGCACTGACGACTAATATGATGCATAAATAATGAAGATGTCAAACACATCCCACTGACACAGTCACGCCATCGTTCATAAATTTCGACGCTCCATACCGCCCTGACGGGACATTTCTCGGCAGGGACTTCTATTTTAAAAAAAAGTACCAACGGAATATCGCTTTTCGTAGTTTTTGTATGCATCGCGAATAAGGGTTGGCAGCAAGAAAACGGTAATGAATACCGATTTTTCGCTCGAAACAACACTAGCTTTATGTGGAAGGTCTTGTAAGATTACACTGCGATATAAACGACGAGCACATGAAAATACTCGTTCCTCTACTACCGACAGTGTCCTTAATAACGACAATAAATGAGGATGCCAATGTAACGGGCAGAGGTCATATGATGTCTGTGGCGCCGCACAGTTCATTACCCTGCAAACATGTCTTTCATTATCGAAAATTAGTTTGCAATAGTTCGTATGCATCTGTTGTAATCACATTTTCTGGGAAAACCCAGATGCCGCGTTGTCGCATAAACCAGCAATAAAGCCGTTAATCGTCGAGCTGCGGGAATACGAATTAGTTATACCCAAGCAGAGAACTGCGAAACCGGGAAGTTTTACAAGTGCTAAAATGGTCACGTGTGGGATGTTATGCTGTGTTGGTCTTCACATATTTTGAGGAGGTTACCTTTCCAATCTCAGGTTCGTACGGTAGTGCTAAGAAAGTAATGCGAAAAATTTCATGCATATGATGTTCGTTGTATGCATGAACTGGCAACGGCGGATAAATAAAACCTTCCAGCGTATTAAAAACGGTTTTGGTCATTTAACGATATTCATAGATACCAGAACTGCACTGTATTTTCTTCGCTAATGAGTCGTGTCTTCAGAACTGTGGGTATGTAAGTAGACGAAACACAAAAAATTGGTCAAACGGAAAGCCATATATGAAAATTCTTTGTAACTGGAGTACGGTGTCCGTAACGTGTCGTCGAATACCGAGTCCTAAGTCAACGAAACCTCAGCGAGTAGTGTTGTGTACCAATACTTCATTACACTCTCCGCTCCTTAAAGGAAATGTACTTTATTTAGCTGTAGCAAGAAGGTGTCACTTATTAGACAAATAAGGACACAAGTAATTTGATAGGCGAGCTTTACGATGCTCTAAAGGCTTATGACTCGTAAGTTCTTCCGGTGTAGCCACCTTAAAGGAAAGGTCTTTGAAAACACACCACAAACACTATCAGAACTCAAGTTTAATATACTAAGTGAGATTAACAACAACAGTGTCAAAGGTCTCTGGAAAGGGGCCTCAAACGAAATAAAACAAGTTTGTGCCAGTGTCACTAAACAGGGCAGCAGTTTCGATCACATGTTTTACGCCATATGGGTACGGCTATGACACGTTAAGTACTTTTTGTTGAGAACGATGACTCGATAGCCCCGTACTAAAAAATTTATCGAGTCTACTTAAACACCTTTCGCACTGTGAAAGTCTCACAATTGTCACTTACACGTTTTACATCTCCCTAATGGGAAACAAGGAACGTAGCGAAGACGTAGTAGCAGGCTGAGGGTGAAACAGTGGGAAAATAAATGGTATGTCAAGAGCGAATCCCGGTATGTCGCACGAGCTGCCAGTGATCGCGCTGTAAAGCTCGGCGCCGTCAGAGAGACGCGGTGGTATCGCTCTCTTCATCAGAGAGGGAGATCCGCCTGGGGCTCTGCTGTATCTCGGGCGCGCCGTAATAGGCGGGTGAGGCTGCCTGGGAAGGGGTTGGCAGCCCTGGTACCAGCAATCCGCCCGCATAACTGGGTGCTGCTCGCTCGCAGCCCTGCTGGCCAAACAACAGGCGGAGGACCGCCTTATCTCACTCACTGGTGTCTCCGGGGCACAGACGTACGTAGCGGAGGAGCACTTGGTCCCTGCTGGGATCTGTCTACAAACTTTTTATTTCACTGTATGATAGCGGTGTATTGCGGTGGTACTAAACAGCAGATTAACACTGCCTGGCGCGACAGGAACCACTATGCCTTTGGTGGTGATTAACTAACTTGAGACATGTTTGGTTTTCACGCCATTCACGAAAAATTATGCTCATTCCCTGGTGCGCGTTCAGTGTCGGTACTTTTCTGCTGTCAAGAGGGATGCGATCCTTTGCAGAACAGTACTTAAATGTAACACCATTCTCTTCTACCCCTCTTCATCGATTTTGGAGCTGCAGAAAGGAACCGAGGCCATACCCTAAAGCTGGTAATCCAGTACAACGTAAGCATGACAGCAGTATACGAGTCTCTCAGCTGTTTACTACTTTTTCAAGAGCACCCCTCACATTGCTGCACAACGGCACCTCAAGAGTAGTTTTCGATTCGTTTGTGGAAACACAAGACCCATGATGGCTTGGAAATTATACATTTAGTTTTACACAGCAACTCTATCCAAGCAGATCGTCAAGAAAGTCCATGTACCAAATGTGTGGGTCCAAATGTTCCAGTCTTAACAGGAAATCTCATTTTATGCGCTAATGGAGAGGAACAAAAGTGTCAAATTTCTGTGTTGGGAAGATGCTCTCTCCAGGACTTAGAACCTTGTGTAATACTGCGCCATATGCAACCAAAGAGCTACACATTCAGTAGTCGGTGCGGCAGCATAATGTCAGAAAAGAGAGGGAGAAAGTTTGACTTTATTCACTGTTGGCACTGACAACTCTACGCTGTCGCCGCTGTTCTCGGTCAATAAGAGAAGGCCGTCGGTCACTGCGTTGTCTGCGATGAGAGGTAATGCCTAAAATTTGGTATTTTCGGCACACTCTTGACACTATGGATCTCGGAATATTGAATTCCATAATGATTTGCGAACTGGAATATCCCATGCGTATAGCTCCAACCACTATTCCTCGTTCAGAGTCTGATAATTCCCGTCGTGCGGCCATAATAAATTCGGAAACCATTTCACGTGTATCATATGAGTACAAATGATATCTCCGCCGAAGCACGGCCCGTTTGTACCTTGTGTACGCGATACTAAGCCTGTGTGTATATGTGCCTATAGTTATCCCGTGACATTTGTCACATCAGTGTGTTTTAATATCACACAAAAATAGTAAGATATACATGTTTGACATCACTCTAATAAGGGGACGGTCTACAGTAAAATGAGGTACAGAAGTAAACAGTTCGCCGCGCGGGATTAGTCGAGCGGTCTATGGCGCTACACTCATGGACTGTGTGGCTGGTCCCGGAGGAGGTTCGAGTCCTCCCTCGGGCATGGGTGTGTGTGTTTGTACTTAGGATAATTTAGGTTAAGTAGTGTGTAAGCTTAGGGACTGATGACCTTAGCAGTTAAGTCTCATAAGATTTCACACACACATAAGACAAAGAATTATAGTTTTAATTCTGATGAACGGTTTCAGCAAATCTAAATTATCATCATCGGGCCTTAGGGAGATAAATCTCAGTACATCTTCTTCATAATAAAACCGATGAATTGTGCATATGATGGACTTTTGAGATGTATTTACTTAAAATCCGACGGTGGCATATTAGATCTGCTGAAACTGACCATCAAATGACAAATTATAATTAGCGATCTCGGCTGTAGAAGTTTTCACTTCTATATTTCACCAAACAGTGAAAGATCATTGCTGCCCAATGTTAGTATCATACTGGCGCCAAAGAGTAAGAAGATCAACGACTTGATGATGAGGGTTGGTTGAAATTTACGTGGCTTGTCAGATCACAACGCTCTTTATTATTAGAATGACCCTCTGCTCGAGTTAAAATTTGGCGAAAGAATTTATGTTCATTCATGCGGGTGATACAGTATTGTAAAATTGAATGGTTCTTTTGAAACATCCTGTGAATAAACCGGACGTAGCAATAAGACACCGACAAAATTTCACGAATTTCAGTAGCATAAGGAACAAACGGAAGATATAACTAAAGTTCGGAAACGTCGTCAAACGTCACTACGGGAAAAAGCCCCCATATTACAGTTTTTAGGGTTGGGGTCAAATAGAGGGCAGTGAAGAATTTTCAATACTTTGAGAGATGAATATTGACTCGCAAGTACACACGAAAAAGTTTCAGTTCCTATCCTGTTAGAAACCTGTGTAATACCGACTTTTAATTGATTATCTTGCAAGAAAATCGGTTAATTACATTATACCTTTCCCCTTCTCTTAGAAAAAGGATGGGGGTCATGACGCCCCCACCCCCCTTACCGCCGTGTACGGACGCCCGAGTTATACGGCGTCGAAGCTATACACAACACCTGTCGCTAGCAAAAATTTTCAGGATTCTTGAGTGTCGTGCCTAGAGATCACAAGCTCGAGTTCACGCTTCGGTACTGACAGCTCAAAAATGGTTCAAATGGCTCTGAGCACTATGGGACTTAATATCTGAGATGATCAGCCCCTATAACTTAGAAATACTTAAACCTAACTAACCTAAGGACATCGCACACATCCATGCCCGAGGCAGGATTTGAACCTGCAACCGTAGCGGTCTCGCGGTTCCAGACTGAAGTGCCTAGAACCGCTCGGTCACACCGGGTGGTCTGATTTCAAGAAAGAACTGAGTTCGGAAGAAACTCAGGAACACTTCAGGCCATAAGACTCACTTCAGGCAATACGACTTTTCTTAGGCTGGATAATGATAAATCCATGCGTACAGCATTTGTAGATAGAGATAACGCTTTTGAAAAGTTTACTGGAATAGACTCGTTGAAGTTGTAAAGGGAGCAGGGAAGTTTACAGACTGAAAGAAGTTGTTTACTACTAGTGAAGAAATGAGACCGTAGCGTGAAACTCCCGTGTTACGTTCGCCAACTGTCGTATATTCACCTTATTACCAAATTTGCGCTACTAAAACTGGTTGCATGTAAATATGATGACAGAGAGCTACGTATAAAAGCAGCAATTGGTTTGCCTTAGTGAAATGAAGCTATCCTGGACCAGAAGGTAACTTTTTTCTATAAATGATTACTACATAGCCATGTTTGAATGCAGAGATTTCTCAGACACCGATATTGAATCCACAGCTAAGTGGCATTTCCTTTTACATTTAAGTGGGACAGATTCCATTCAATTTATGGGCTGCATATGATTCGCGACTGGATTTAGTGAGGCTGTATTTCGTGCACCAAATACGTTCCGCATTTTATGTGCTTTATACACTCCTGGAAATTGAAATAAGAACACCGTGAATTCATTGTCCCAGGAAGGGGAAACTTTATTGACACATTCCTGGGATCAGATACATCACATGATCACACTGACAGAACCACAGGCACATAGACACAGGCAACAGAGCATGCACAATGTCGGCACTAGTACAGTGTATATCCACCTTTCGCAGCAATGCAGGCTGCTATTCTCCCATGGAGACGATCGTAGAGATGCTGGATGTAGTCCTGTGAAACGGCTTGCCATGCCATTTCCACTTGGCGCCTCAGTTGGACCAGCGTTCGTGCTGGACGTGCAGACCGCGTGAGACGACCCTTCATCCAGTCCCAAACATGCTCAATGGGGGACAGATACGGAGATCTTGCTGGCCAGGGTAGTTGACTTACACCTTCTAGAGCACGTTGGGTGGCACGGGATACATGCGGACGTGCATTGTCCTGTTGGAACAGCAAGTTCCCTTGCCGGTCTAGGAATGGTAGAACGATGGGTTCGATGACGATTTGGATGTACCGTGCACTATTCAGTGTCCCCTCGACGATCACCAGTGGTGTACAGCCAGTGTAGGAGATCGCTCCCCACACCATGATGCCGGGTGTTGGCCCTGTGTGCCTCGGTCGTATGCAGTCCTGATTGTGGCAATCACCTGCATGGCGCCAAACACGCATACGACCATCATTGGCACCAAGGCAGAAGCGACTCTCATCGCTGAAGACGACACGTCTCCATTCGTCCCTCCATTCACGCCTGTCGCGACACCACTGGAGGCGGGCTGCACGATGTTGGGGCGTGAGCGGAAGACGGCCTAACGGTGTGCGGGACCGTAGCGCAGCTTCATGGAGACGGTGGCGAATGGTCCTCGCCGATACCCCAGGAGCAACAGTGTCCCTAATTTGCTGGGAAGTGGCGGTGCAGTCCCCTACGGCACTGCGTAGGATCCTACAGTCTTGGCGTGCATCCGTGCGTCGCTGCGGTCCGGTCCCAGGTCGACGGGCACGTGCACCTTCCGCCGACCACTGGCGACAACATCGATGTACTGTGGAGACCTCACGCCCCACGTGTTGAGCAATTCGGCGGTACGTCCACCCGGCCTCCCGCATGCCCACTATACGCCCTCGCTCAAAGTCCGTCAACTGCACGTACGGTTCACGTCCACGCTGTCGCGGCATGCTACCAGTGTTAAAGACTGCGATGGAGCTTCGTATGCCACGGCAAACTGGCTGACACTGACGGCGGCGGTGCACAAATGCTGCGCAGCTAGCGCCATTCGACGGCCAACACCGCGGTTCCTGGTGTGTCCGCTGTGCCGTGCGTGTGATCATTGCTTGTACAGCCCTCTCGCAGTGTCCGGAGCAAGTATGGTGGGTCTGACACACCGGTGTAAATGTGTTCTTTTTTCCATTTCCAGGAGTGTATAATGTATGTTATGTAGCAGGGCATTGTGTGTCTGTACTGGAAGCACAATGTGTCTCACGCAACCCTAATAAAATTGACCTGCGTAAAACCTTTATTTTCCTGAGATGAAATAGTGATAAGGTTAAATGATTTCTCATATCTTTTTTTAAATTCATTCCTTTCATCAATTTACTTAAAGACAGTACAAATTTTGCAAGAAGTTAGTTGCACAACAATCAGAACCACCTCTGCTTAACATAATCATTAAGACAGCAAGTATTCATTTTGTTTTAGTGAATTACTATTAGATCACAGAAGGTAAGTTTGCCTCAAGAGATTCATGAGAGCAACTACGAAGCCATTCTGATGCTGCGTTTTGTGACAGTTTGTCATTATATGGTGAAAATGAACTTTATTACTACAAAATCACAGAAGTTAAGTTTGCCTCGAGAGATTCAGGAGAGCAACTACGAAGACATTCTGATGCTACGTTTTGTGACAGTCTGTCATTATATGGCGAAAATGAACTTTACTTTAACAAAAACTTTATATATCTTCCCTAGTATCTACCTCTCCTGGGTTACCACAAGTTATGTGTCACAATTCTCATTTTTACTGATAATGCAGTACACCGAGAAACCTAGTAAGTTTCACTTCTCTGAGTGAAATGCATGAAGTTTCTGATAGAGTTTGTAACAGCATAGCTCTAATGCTCTACGGATTTCTTTTGCTTTTGTTTCATTTAATGTTACATCATTGAGCTACTGTACATGTTGTTGGATTGAATCAATAACATAAAATTGTACACTCCTTTCTTTGTTTAAAACTTTGATGTCGTAGCTTGATTCTATGCAATGTAGTATATCTGTCATTTAAATTCTTTGTCCCATTTGGAGGGAACAAAACCTACTGTATATAATTGTAATTTTGTGTGAATAATTTTTGGTAGAAATGTCAATATGTGCAAATGTTCTGCTTTATTTAAAATGTTTGTTTGCTGCTATGTAAACTGCTGATCCTCACTTAGGGTTCTTAGTTAGTTTGTATGTAAAAGGTGTAGTGGTTCCCCTCGGAAATGGAACTGTGTAGCGCGCGCAAATTGTGGTTGGCCTAGGTAGAAAAGGTGGAACCAAGAGTCAGTCGGGGACGAGCTACCAAACTGTGCACTGCCATGTAAAAATTGCATGTTGTGCTGGTTCCGAGAGAGGCTTTTTCTGCTACTTTCCAATGCCTCGGATGGATGGATAAATAGATGGAACGATTCTGGAATTGGTATTCATCATCGCCACCAAGAAGAGACAGAGTCCAGCAATCCCGCCAGCGAATCAACCTACCAACATGCAGTTACCACCACATTGCGCAATCACTGTAACGGAATTTTATGATGATGTACAGTGAAGGATCAGCTTACTGGATTTTTTAGTGTGCACAAATATAAGGTAATTTATAACTGAACTTATGTACCTACCTTGGTTTTTTCCCTGTCAAGACACCTCTCACGTTCCTCTCCACTTGAACTATGATTGTCGAGTGTCCTATTTTGTGGAAAAAACTAAAGCCTCAAAGTTAAGCAGTTTATTACATAATGTTGTTTGATCTTTGATGAGAAGGGAATATTCAGATTTACTGTGGATTTAGTTAAATTGTGGGAGGCAGTAATTTGAAATTTAGTGGAGTTTCAAAGTCACCTACTTAATCATTTACTTGAAAGTAGAAGACTGTGGTAATAAAGAAAATTTGTTGTTTCTTTTAAGGAATTGAAGTTCCTAAAACTGAGGCTTATAAAGTTTTGCTTAGTTAGTGATCATAGTGCTATCTGTAGTACATTTTAAAAGGTGAGTCAGTTTCTTGCAAATTTGTCAACATTGTGTTTCACTGTAGTAAAAGTGGAAAACTGCAATAGTAGAAAATTGTATGTTCATGATTGCTAAGTGTTTATCTCTCTTGTGTATTGGAAGTGCATATTAATAGTATAACAGGATCCACAGTTTATCTATTGTGCTAATGCTAGGTAACAAGTAACAGGAAAACCAGTATTTATGAAATCCATAATTTCTTTATTCAAAAGATAGTGAGAAGCAACCTATTAGTGGATTACAATTAACTTTCATTTTAAATAGTAAAGTATTTAACTGATAGAGACTTAACCTATTACCAGCTCATAATTTTGCAGTGAACAACATTTATAATTCAATGTTAACTAGGAAAGTGTTTGAAAAATGATACTTAACCTGTGTCCAATTAATGATTCTGCAGTGAATACTAATAGTAATGTTATAAAGACCATTCAGTTGGAATAAGCCTTGAAAGTAATAGTGTGTTTCGGTGTCTGTTATATTTTTGCAAATAGTTTGTGCTGCTCTAGTTGTTAGTTCCAACTTTAACGTTAACATAGGCAGGTGTCAGAGTTCATTGAACTCGCGTGTGGTAAATTATAGGTTGTGTTTATCCGTTAAAGTTACTCATACCTACTCTCTTAAACGAGAACATTAATCTTTCTCTTGCCTAATTAGGCTGGCGGCCGTTTTCCTTATTCTTTAAACAGTATACCTTGGCAAAATATTGTTTGTAACTGTTCGAATATTTACGTAATTCTGACTTTCATTTCCGCTAAGCCATTTCCGTTAGGTACAACACGGTCAACCTAACAAAATTCCTCTCAGAGGGTAACACTGATCTATTGCGTTATACCATATTTGCTTTTATAAGATAGTTTTATTTCACAGCCTGCCTCCAGCTTCGAGGTTATGGTATAGCAGTAGGAGACAGGAGTGTTATAAGTTCATCAACCCGCAATCTTCTGTAAAAGTACCCTGTACAGGTTGCTGCACGTAGGCCGTAGATCTGATGTGTTGAGGCTGTAATGAATTGTAAGTGAGGAATTGATACCACTTAAATGACTGATTCTTTAAATTTTTTGGGGTACCGCACGCATTTATTCTAGCAGAACACGAGAAACTGCGAATTACAAAATTTATCCCACGTCTACTTAACAATTCACACGTCATTAATAACGTCACAGATTTTCTCCTAATATCAGAAATTAATCAGTGATTTACTTACTCTTTCGACTGTACTAGACATACCATTTATTTAAAAAAAAACTGAAAAATAGCCAATCGTAACAGACAAAGCGTGTGCGTCTCATCACCGCTCGTTCCAGTGTGGTTAGACAGCATTTAGCACTTCACTTGGGTGCGCAGTTTAGGCGGGATCAGCTATTTTTCTGTCAGTAGCTTTCTAGAGACTATGCATTAAATTTTCTTGACAAAATATATGGACATCTCTAAACAGCAGGCTATTAGCCATTTATTTCATAAGAAACAATAATCATAAAAACTAAGACCAAAAGTTAAACAAAAATGCAGATGAGGCACTTCTGATAGAAGGTAAAGAAAAATGCAGATGAGGCACTTCTGGTAGATATCAGAAGTGACTCATCTGCATTTTTGTTTAACTTTTGTTCTTAGTTTTCATTAATATTGTTACTTATGAAGTAAATGGATGGTAGCTTGCTGTTTGGAGATGCCTATATATTTTATCAAGGTAATTTAATTCACAATTTCTTGAATGTTACTGACAGAAAATTAGCTTTACGGCGCTCTGTCTCCAAACATGGCAGTGATTGACTAGAATTCGGGTGGTCTTTCTCACGAAAGAGATATTGGTCATACCATCTGCGACTGGTCCGGATACTACTTATTACATTTGCTTTATGTTGGAATCTGATGTTCTAAGAAGAGAATCTTGTAGCTAAATACGGTAGCTGCTAGAGTCAGAAATATCACAGTGACCGCCGGCTGGAGTGACCGAGCATTTCTAGGCGCTACAGTCTGGAACCGCGCGACCGCTACGGTCGCAGGTTCGAATCCTGCCTCGAGCATGGATGTGTGTGATGTCCTTAGGTTAGTTAGGTTTAAGTAGTTCTAAGTTCTAGGAGACTGATGGCCTCAGAAGTTAAGTCCCATAGTGCTCAGTGCCATTTGAGCCATTACAGTTACCAAGTCAGAATACCGAGCCATAATAAATCAGTGAATGAATGAATGAATGCAGAATCTTGGGTATATCTCATGCTGATCAGATGAAAAGTAAATACTGTTTGTGGTATTCAAACTTGTCTTCAGTAAAAAAATAAATAAATTAGTTAACGACCAATAGAAAAAATTCAGGTTCTAAAGACTGTTCCATTGCATTTAAGTGTGTGTTTCAGTGACAAATTAATTATGTAAATAGTCAGATTGTTTTTGCAGATATTCACTGGGGCTTATTAACTTTGGAAATGGTGCAACTGTTATGTGGAATTTAGTGGGCACTGAAAATAGCAGCACAAATACAGCTGCAAGAAATTTACAGGCACAATATATAATATAAAAATTCAAATGACATGAAAGTGAAGCAGCTATAGAGAATAGACTGAGCTGTTACCTACCAGTGATATTATTCAGTCTGTGCATTGAGTAAGCTGTAAAGGAAATTAAGCAGAAATTTCTACAGGGATGTTAGGTTCAGGGAGAAGAAATAAAGACTTTGTGGTTTGCCATTGACTGCGTAATCGTCTCAGAGACACGAAATGACAAGGAAATGATTTTGAAAGGAATTTATGACATCTTGAAACCAGGCTAAAGCTTTCAATCATTAGCAATATATAGGATTTCCGTAACTAAAGTTCCAGTTTCAAAACGCATTAGAAAGAGAATCACTGCTCGGAATGACTTCAAATTTGAACAGCATGCTATTGACGCAGAGGAAACATCATCGAAAATATTTACTAAAATTTTACCAATAGACGCGTTGTATACTGCTGTTCCTTAGTTTGTGTCCGAGACGCCCTACGTCATTGTCGCCATGAAGGATCGCACGCTGCTGGTAAAGGTCTTTTACGAAAACGGCGACTGTGGCCCACCAGCCCTACAGAAATTTTAGCACTAAATAGTTTGAACAAAGGCATTTGCCTTATGTCTGGTAAGGCTGCGGAGAAAATGATTACAAAAGACGGAAAGACAGGTTCTTTTGAATTGCAGTGTGGCAAAGGGTGGACAGCAGCTGATGCCACATCTGTCGAAAATGTGGCCACAGCATATCATATTGCTTTTTATGTGCTTTTTGGTCTAAGAACAGTTAAAGCTCGATTTCCCGTGGTAGATGGGTTCACCTAGCTAACAGTGCGGGAACTGTTGATCACCAAGCCTGTACAGTCATGCGCACTGAACTGAGTGGGAGATGCAATGTCCAACTCACACCGAAGCCGTCGTATTGAGAGTCATGCCTCATTTGTAGCAGACACAGTTTACCTTAAGAGGCTTACAGTGCCATCTGCAGGAATTTATTTATTTATTTATTTTTGTTCCCTTACATGTTCCCATACGCTCTACAAGTCTGACGTCATTCTGAGCAGTCATTCTCTTTCCACGACGTTTTGAAACTGGAAGTTTAATTCTGTACATACTGTAAGTGAACGGAATGTTATCGAATAACATCAACTGATGCATAGAGAAATAGATTAGGAATAGTGACACTGAAAGTGTGCATGAGTTCTTATATTTCAGCCGCAAAGTAACTGACAATGGCCAAAGTGAAGCGGATATATTATGCGGACCGACAATAGCAAGAAAAGCGTTTGTGAAACAAAAAAGAAATTAGCCAACCTTGAATTAGGAAATTAAACGTATAGAACTCCTTTAAAGGAGTTTTATGAGTGTAGTCTTTCGCACAAACAGAGGCATAGTACAGCAAATTCAGCCTGAAGAGCTGTGACTGATGCCCAAAAAACAAGGAATTAATATGCACCGGGATTAAAAAATAGTGCAATGATAATGGCTAGGCACTAGCCCAAATCTGGATTTGGGTAATAAAACCTGCAAAAAAAGACTACTGATGGCTGTGTTCTATTATTTATAAATTGCATTACACTCGCTGAGTGCACTCACTTTCCTAATGGAAGGTAACCTGATGAATAAAAACTGTTGATACGTTGTGCACAAAACGAAAGTAGAAAATTTGATGGGTAGATCGTGTAAGTAACAACGAAGTTCTTAATCAAAAAGGAAGAAAAGAAATTTGTGGCGTAATTTAACTACAATCGATTTGTACAAAATGTCTTGAGACAGCAACGAATCGTCAGTCTTTTAAGACAAGGAAATGTGTGTATGTGTGGGAGGAGGGGGGGGGGGGGGTTAGGGGAGCAAAAATTGTATTGTAGAGGAAGACCAAGGCTTAATTACGGCTAGCTCATTAAAATGGATGTAAACGACAGTAATTCTTCACGGGTGAAGAGGCTTATACAGGATAAGACACTGTGGAGGAAAACCAATGAACCGATTTCAGCCGAATATAATACGCATATCTTTTATTGTCAAGCTGCAATAACTGTGGGGGCAAGTATCACACACCTATTATAATTGTGGTAATATGACGTATTAAAGAATGGTGTTCCTGAAAAGCTGCCGTACCATACATGGCGTTTAAATTTATTACTGCTGCGCTAGTAATTCAGTCCTTGATACATATTGCAGACGATATCCACAAATCCCGCTAAATGCACCTAGAAAATTCGGCCACGGTACCACAAATAGTTCAGGAGATATGACGTCGTAAACACTGAGATGCGAGAGAAACTGCCGCATTTGAATTATTTTAAATTTAATTTTGCTATTTCCATTTGCAACACTTTTCTCAGCGAGTACCCACATTTGCCGCTGGAGATACTTACACAGATACACTACTGGCCATTAAAATTGCTACACCACGCAGATGACGTGCTACAGACGCGAAATTTAACCGACTGGAAGAAGATGATTAGCTTTTCAGAGCATTCACACAAGGTTGGCGCCGGTGGCGACACCTACAACCTGCTGACATGAGGAAAGTTTCCAACCGATTTCTCATACACAAACATCAGTTGACTGGTGTTTCCTGGTGAAACCCCGTTGTTGTGATGCCTCGTGTAAGGAGGAGAGATGCGTACCATCACGTTTCCGACTTTGATAAAGGTCGGATTTTAGCCTATCGCGATTGTGGTTTATCGTATCGTGACATTGCTGCTCGCGTTGGTTGAGATCCAATGACTGCTAGCAGAATATGGAATCGGTGGGTTTAGGGGGGTAATACGAAATGACGTGCTGGATGCCAACGGCCTCGTATCACTAGCAGTCCAGATGACAGGCATTTTATCCGCATGGCTGTGACGAATCGTACAGTCACGTCTCGATCCCTGAGTCAACAGATATTGACGTTTGCAGGACAACAACCATCTGCACGAACAGTTCGACGACGTTTGCAGCAGCATGGGCTATTAGCTCGGTGACCATGGCTGCCTTTACCCTTGACGCTGCGTCACAGACAGGAGCGCCTGCGATGGTGTACTCAACGTCGATCCTGGGTGCACGAATGGCAAAACCTCATTTTTTCGGATGAATCCAAGTTCTGTTCACAGCATCATGATGTTCGCATCCGTGTTTGGCGACATCGCGGTGAACGCAAATTGGAAGCGTGTATTCGTCATCGCCATACCGACGTACCACACGGCGTGAGGGTATGGGTTGCCATTGGTTACACGTCTCGGTCACCTCTTTTTCGCACTGACGGCACTTTGAACAGTGCACGTTACATTTCAGATGTGTTACGACCCGTGGCTCTACCCATTATTCGATACCTGTGAAACCCTACATTTCAGCACGATAATGAACGACCGCATGTTGCAGGTCCTGTACGAGCCTTTCTGGATACAGAAAATGTTCGACTGCTGCCTTGGCCAGCACATTCTCCAGATCTCTCACCAATTGAAAACGTCTGGTCAATGGTGGCCGAGCAACTGGCTCGTCACAATACGCCAGTCACTACTCTTGATGAGCTGTGTTGTCGTGTTGAAGCCGCATGGCCAGCTGTATCTGTAGACGCCGTCCAAGCTCTGTTTCACTCAATGCTCAGGCGTATCAAGGCCGTTATTACGGGCAGGGGTGGCTGCTCTGGCTACTGCTTTCTCAGAATCTATGCAGCCAAATTGCGTGAAAATGTAATAACATGTCAGTTCTAGTATAATACATTTGTCCAATAAATACCCGTATATCATCGGCATTTCTTCTTGGTGTAGCAATTTTAATGGCCAGTAGTGTATAGCAATCTTCGACTCATAGCTAAAGAGATATGTCGTCATAAACACTGAGATACGTGAAAAATTACCACCCCTTGCCGGAAGTTTTAATGCTTTTATTCTTTATTGCTAAGGCACTCCTAAAATCGA
Organism: Schistocerca serialis cubense; assembly: GCF_023864345.2. Taxonomy (NCBI): domain Eukaryota; kingdom Metazoa; phylum Arthropoda; class Insecta; order Orthoptera; family Acrididae; genus Schistocerca; species Schistocerca serialis. The sequence goes on from NC_064645.1 coordinate 232,500,292, forward strand.
GACAACTTAGAGATATCTCTGACACATGGCAGCGCTTTTGGCAGCTTTCAACTACGAAGCGCTTACGCCTGTAGGCGAAAATAACAATCATCTATAGAGCTACAAAGAGGCGTCGCCACAGAGATCGTAGACACACTTAGCGTCAGCTCCCAGTGTACAAACCTATCCGGGATCCTTGTACGACTGTTCCGTAATTTAAAAGTTGTTTTCGCGAATACATAGAAATGAAATTTTTTCGGTATTACACTACAATAACAGTTCACTTTTGTTTTCGTTTCTAATTGAAAATTGGCAACGCCATTACCCAACGCCGCCTTTGTCAGCTAGTGTCGTTAATATGTCGTAGTACAACATGAAAATATTTTAATACATTTAACAAAACCTTGTACACTCTAGTTCCGGTGTTATTTGTGGCGGCGACTACAGCAGATAGATAGAGGTTTCTGCCTCCAGTATATGTAGAGTGGATCATTAAATCTTCATTTTCTAGGTCACTGTTAGTATATTTGCCTGATATATACAAAAAATATTTTATTTTCCTTGAGAAGTTCACCAATTCATCTCGTCCAAAACGCATGCTGTGTGATGACTTACGATATCGATTCATACAGAAACGGGAAAGTTGACTTACAGACCTTAAACGCTTTACTGCCAAGATGCTCTCGATCAGCGTGTCAAAGCTCGTTTAGATTGACGAGCCTGAGTGTCTGGCCTCTTCTTGTAAGTGTTAGTTATGTAAGGACATAAACGTAAGGTCGCTATGGGTACGTGAGCATGTAAACGCTATATGTACATCCAAATAACATACCAGTATGTTATACATAAAACGACCAAAATTTTGAGTCATAACGGACGGAACATACAGTATGTTGCCTGCAGGACTGTGTGTTGACATTGGCCACTGCTGCTTTCACCCCACAGTAATGAGTAATAGGTTGATAGCAATGTTTCATCAGAAGTACCGTCAAAACCCTTTCTATTTGTGTGCTAGTGACGTAGTTATTGGACAACAACTTGGAATAACAACAGCAAACAATTGCTATCACACTTAAATATCGCCATCAATCATTGAACTGAAAACGGAAAACTCAAAGTTCACTTCGGGTCTTGCGACATAGGGCACAAGTACACACGCCTCTGACAGAGGGTATTATTTGTAATTCTTAATTTGTGTTGCCTTTTTGTCCATAGCATCTTTGTAATTAATGAATGTGATTTTATTCATGAGATTTGAGATACGATATGGCAAGAGGAAATAACTAGGTCGAAAAGAGAAATTTGGTGTAAACAATATTCCCCCAGACTGAGATCCTTGGGAGAACATATGACAAAATTGTTTCACCTTCCGTCCAACCTATATTAGACAGACGAATATTATTTAATCGTACATTGGGCAATCAGTACAGGTAGCTACCCAGACAGTTGAAAGTTATAAAAGTTCAGGGAGAAGAAATAAAATTTATGAGGTTTGTCGATGATTTGTTAGTTTCGCCAGTGATGACAATGTCCATGAAAGGGCCGTTGTATGGAATGGGTAAAGTGCCGAAGAGAGGATACAACACGAAAAGCAACAGAAGTGAAATGAAGATATTGGAATGTTGTCGAATTAAATAAGGCCATTACGAGGGAATTGGATTAGGAAATGACAGAGTAAAAGTAGTAGATGAGATTTTGGCAGGTAATCAACGTAGGGTGAATATAAACAGGCAACTAGCAATTGGAAGAACCTCATTTCGAAAAAACGACAAATTTGCTAAAGTTGATAAAAAAAAACTGTAGGTTTCCAGAAGTCTTTTCTGACCACATTTGGAGTGTAGCATTGTACAGATCTGGAACTTCGACGATAAACACATAAAAAAAAGATTACGGCCTTCTGAAATGTCGTGCCAAAGAAGATTCCATTACTAATGATACTAAACTGGATCGGAACTGGGGATATCAATATATGGCTCATCTTGAATAAAAGAAGGGTTCAGGTGAGAGAACTCGTGTCTCCCTTTGAACACAATGTGGCTCTTCAGTTTATATGAGAGTGAGGAACAGATGTCGTTCGTGAACAGTGAATTCAGATATTAGCGTATTCTACATATACCATCAAATAGTAAAAACAGTACGTAAATCTGTTTCAGTCATTGTAATGTCAGTTGCTAACAGTAGGCTTGGATGTAGAAATATGAACAGATACAAAAGATATATAAATCTGCCTCTGTTCAATACAATGTCTATTCCAAAGACGCCGAGCCCTGGTCGCTATGAAAGTCTGTGTACGTTATTCAACTAGCATACACTCAAAATGGTGCCAGTGCATGAGTGTCTGAACTTACGTACACCAGGGCGTTGGGGTTCCCAAGAGAGGATGCTTACTGGGGAGATAAAATGTATGGCTCATCTTGAAAAAGCAGGGGTCGGTTGATAGAATTTGTTATGTCTTCCTTTGCACTCTGTGTGGTTCTTTAGTTTATACGGGAGCGAGGAGCAGATGCCGTTCATGAATAGAATATTCACATATTAACGTGTTATAGACCTACCATCGAATAGTAAAAACAGTACATAAATCTCTTGCTGTCGTTGTAATGTCAGTTGCTAACAGTAGGCTAGAATCTAGAAATATGTAGAGATACAAAAGATGTATATATTTGCCACTGTTCAATATAATGTCTATTCCGAAGATGTCGAGCACTGGTCGCTATAAAAGTCTGTGAACGTTATTCAACTGGCATACACTCAGAATGGTGTCAGTGCATGGGTGTTCCAATTTAAGCACACCAGGGAGTGGGGGTTCCGAAGAGGGGTTACTTACATGTAATTGGCTGCCGCGTAATCGTTCTTTGCAACGACCTCATGCTGCGGTAGTGGCAATATTAAATGCAGCGGCCTAACTGGCGGTGCGGGTATTTGAAAGAGCGGCCGAGAGGATAATGGCAACAGCGCACTCTTCTACCCCCCCCCCTAGCCCCCTTTCCCTCCCCCGCCACTTCCATCAATTTACAACGTACGGGGGAAAGTCTATGCCGTGGATAGTGATGAGCCTGGTTTCTTGGCTGGGGACAGAGCAGGCCTCTAGACAAAGTATCTTGTGTGTGCCAGGGGAACTGCTCCAGAGAATCAGGTTCAGGACGCATCTGACGGCACAGGTAGGAGCAAGATGGTACTGCAGAGGCGTAGTGTCACAGAATAGTAAAGAGTTGGAAACGTGGAATATTGTCGAAGTTTCATTGCCTATGCCGAGAGCGAGCGGCAGTAGGTTAGCCAAGAAGTAAGAGGATTGAGCATGTATCGGAATGTGTCGTCATGCAGGGGCAATGTCGTGATTACACACAACAAGCGAGAGAGAATTGCTTAGCACGCGGGTTTGTGTTAGACGTAGATTTTCATAGAGTGTAAGACAGAGGTATAGCGTCAGCTGTACTGCATTTCATAACTTCGCGTAAGTCTGCCGTAGCAACATGTAACTCTGTCGCAAGAATACCTAAGGGACGAATAAGACAGATAAGTCAGCAGTGTAAGAAGAACGAATGCGTTCATTACAAACAAGCATGAGGTCAGGACGTCGCTCGTGCTTCCTTTAAATACGCCAGCTTTGATAGCAACAGGGCACTCGCAGTTAGACTTGCAGTTAGATGTGTACTGGGTCGCTGCATAGCGCTCAGCTCTTCTCAAGGAGATGTTGCTGTAAGGGCGGCCCATCCAGCAGCAGACGTAGGGGGACAGTACCAGCTCTGGTCCTCTCTGCTGCCACTGTCAGTCATCAACCCAGGATTAGCAGACATCATGGCAGACTCGCTCGCTGCCAATGCGGACCACATCAGTGAGCCGTCGTCGAGATCGTGCAGGGCCTAGGCCCTGTGCATCCGCCATCACAACTGGGTGAGCTGATGACGCTGGGGGATTGCAGCCCGTTCCGCCCGTCCATCGTAGACGAGCCACCAGGAGGAGCAGGGAAGAAGATGGGGTGGGACAGAGTACACTCCGCACTACGAGAACGCCTTTCGTGCCGACAGTGCCGGGACTCCAACCCAGAGCCTCCTACGCGCAGTGGCCTGCTGTCCGCAGCAGAGCTGGTCGGGCAGCCGGGCGCCACCAGCCATGCACGGCTGAAGTGTGATGTAAGGGCATTCCATGCCACGTCACAGCACGCGGCGCTGCGCTAGCACGACTGGTGCGGCCCGGAGCTGGTGTCCTCGCTCCGAGTCGGTGAGGACTCGGGAAAGGTCATTGATATCACCAAGCCACATTGTACTCGGCAGGAATGAAGGTGTTATGAATTAATAATGTTTATTTGGCGTTTCTGACGATTCCACAGTCATTTCATAGCATCCTGACAACTGGAGACGTCACTGCTCGGATTCCAGTCCACTGTAGGCGACCAAGACCACCGGGGCGCCTACAGAGGGTACTGCCAACTAGATGATGGTGACGGCGTTGATGTCTGTGGGAGACGCGACCTGCGGCATTGGCGGCAATGGCATCGCAGGTGGGCAGGCGGAGCCTTCCACAGGTGAGATGGCCGCACATGGAGACACCCACCTGGTAAGCTGCAAAGAGGGATGCGATGTGGCTAACAGATGTGGCTGTGTCATGGCAGCGGGACGTCGTACAGTGAAGAAATTCGAAACAATTCGATCTGCGGCAGTATCACTGAATTCATGGAGCCATAGCTGATCTTGGTGGCACTGATACGTGCCAGCACTGTCGTGAACAGTATAGCGCGCCGTGCCAGCAGATCTGAGAGAAACGTCGGATTCCTTCAAATGTGGCTTGTTGTACATTCCATATTGAAGTCTGACGTTCTGGTGGTAAAGTCTGAACCGGGAGAAGAGCGGTAAGGAGGAAACAAATGCAGCCACATCCGACAGCGTTTCCCTAGCAAACGCTCTACCGGCGAAATGTCAGAGGCAGGCAAAGTACGATATTGTAAGTCGTCTGTTTAGGTTTTTATGTTGGTACCGCCACGTAGCGCTCTGTATGAAAGTCACTGACTGTGCTGTGTGCAGTCTGTGGCTGGTTTGCATCCTTGGAATTTGCTATTGTAGTGTTGGGCAGTTGACTGTTAACAGTGCGTAGCGTTGTGCAGTGGAGGTGAGCCGCCAGCAGTGGTGGATGTGGGGACAGCGATGCCTGGGTTTTGAGAGCGGACGATATGGACGTGTGTCCGTCAGAAAGAGGAAATTAGTAAGAATGGATATCATGAACTGATATATATATATATATATATATATATATATATATATATATATATATATATATATATGTGTGTGTGTGTGTGTGTGTGTGTGTGTGTGTGTGTGTATGTATGTATGTATGTATATATATACGATGATGATGACTTTTGAACATAATTGAGGTAAATACATTGTTTCTTCTCTATCAAAATCTTTCATTTGCTAACTATGCCTATCAGTAGTTAGTGCCTTCCGTAGTTAGAATCTTTTATTTAGCTGGCAGTATTGGCGTTCGTTGTATTGCAGTAGTTCGAGTAACGAAGATTTTTGTGAGGTGAGTGATTCATGAAACGTGTAGGTTAATGTCAACGTACTCACACAGTTTCCTCTTTACTTATTATTAGAACTGGTGTCCACACAATTACAAATTTACAACTTAAGAATACAATTATAAAGATACAGAATACACCACTAAAGAACATAATTATACAGATAACATTTGTAGTAACACAGGCTTTACCAAAAAATAGGAATAAACATATACAGAAATTATGACATAAGTAAATAAATATAATAATGAGAATAGATTTCGAAACATTAACTTCACACATGAGCATTAAAACAGAACAGACTAAACAATGTCTGAACATCTTTACAAAGTAAATAACATATTATTAATGCAAATTATATTTGACAATAACAGTATTCCTCATTATAGTGAACGTAGCTTAGTATTAGAAAAATTCTACAACATAACTCTTATTAGCTAAACACGTAAAGACTGGAAGAACACGCATACACAAGGGTACAAAAACACGTAGCGGACTACCACGAAAGGATAGGACAGGGTTTTTTTTCAGTGTAACATTTGGTACTACAGTATTTATCGTATTTGATTTGCAAACAAAAGTTTCTTTACTTCTTGGAGATCTCCCTTAGTTCATCTTTATTCGCAAAAAGTCCTATCTATACCTGTTGTCCCTAAACCCTACTTTTATTTAGCTGGCAGTATTGGCGTTCGTTGTATTGCAGTAGTTCGAGTAACGAAGATTTTTGTGAGGTGAGTGATTCATGAAACGTATAGGTTAATGTCAACGTACTCACACAGTTTCCTCTTTACTTATTATTAGAACTGGTGTCCACACAATTACAAATTTACAACTTAAGAATACAATTATAAAGATACAGAATACACCATTAAAGAACATAATTATACAGATAACATTTGTAGTAACACAGGCTTTACCAAAAAATAGGAATAAACATATACAGAAATTATGACATAAGTAAATAAATATAATAATGAGAATAGATTTCGAAACATTAACTTCACACATGAGCATTAAAACAGAACAGACTAAACAATGTCTGAACATCTTTACAAAGTAAATAACATATTATTAATGCAAATTATATTTGACAATAACAGTATTCCTCATCATAGTGAACGTAGCTTAGTATTAGAAAAATTCTACAACATAACTCTTATTAGCTAAACACGTAAAGACTGGAAGAACACGCATACACAAGGGTACAAAAACACGTAGCGGACTACCACGAAAAGATAGGACAGGGTTTTTTTTTCAGTGTAACATTTGGTACTACAGTATTTATCGTATTTGATTTGCAAACAAAAGTTTCTTTACTTCTTGGAGATCTCCCTTAGTTCATCTTTATTCGCAAAAAGTCCTATCTATACCTGTTGTCCCTAAACCCTACTTTTATTTAGCTGGCAGTATTGGCGTTCGTTGTATTGCAGTAGTTCGAGTAACGAAGATTTTTGTGAGGTGAGTGATTCATGAAACGTATAGGTTAATGTCAACGTACTCACACAGTTTCCTCTTTACTTATTATTAGAACTGGTGTCCACACAATTACAAATTTACAACTTAAGAATACAATTATAAAGATACAGAATACACCATTAAAGAACATAATTATACAGATAACATTTGTAGTAACACAGGCTTTACCAAAAAATAGGAATAAACATATACAGAAATTATGACATAAGTAAATAAATATAATAATGAGAATAGATTTCGAAACATTAACTTCACACATGAGCATTAAAACAGAACAGACTAAACAATGTCTGAACATCTTTACAAAGTAAATAACATATTATTAATGCAAATTATATTTGACAATAACAGTATTCCTCATCATAGTGAACGTAGCTTAGTATTAGAAAAATTCTACAACATAACTCTTATTAGCTAAACACGTAAAGACTGGAAGAACACGCATACACAAGGGTACAAAAACACGTAGCGGACTACCACGAAAAGATAGGACAGGGTTTTTTTTCAGTGTAACATTTGGTACTACAGTATTTATCGTATTTGATTTGCAAACAAAAGTTTCTTTACTTCTTGGAGATCTCCCTTAGTTCATCTTTATTCGCAAAAAGTCCTATCTATACCTGTTGTCCCTAAACCCTACTTTTTTGTTCATATCCTCCTTCAAAATAATTTTTCCTCATTGCACACTACTTTTATGGCCCAACCTTTTTCTTATGCCTTGTCAATGCATTTCTTCCAATTCATCACAACTCATTCTCTTATATAGCCTACCCCCTCTGAAGCTAACTTAAATGTACTGAGCTCAGACGTATATACTGTATTCCACTTTGTTTGAGAAACTGTCAAATTCATTGGAAGAAAAAGGAGATCCATTATCAGAAATAACTGTTTGTGGCAAGCCTGCGAGTGTAAATAAAGAATCGAGTGCCTTGATAGTGCTAACGGCATTCTTCGAGTGCATTGGAGTAGCAACAGTTTATTTGGTGTAGGCATCGACGATTGTCAGCCAACAGCTCTGCCAAATGGAGTCAGTAAGATCTATTCGGATGCATTGCCATGGAGCATCAGAAAGTGGCCTGTAACAAACTGCCTGGCGCGGAGCGGCCTGATTGTCAGCACAAGCATGATATTCTGCCGTCACACGTTCTCAACGAAGTCACGTACAATGTTGGCGAGCGAGCAGCTTATTGCGAACTGTTGCTTTTATGAAGAAGACTTAACATCTGCTGTAGTAATGAGGTGGGCATTAACGCTCTTGTCTGTTTGTTAGGCGTGTGGAACCTGAATCACTAATTCGGAAGAGATAAACTGTTGTCTTGCACAAAGTATTTTCACACTAAGGTATCGGGAATACATTCCCGAAATAGCGGGCCCACTCCGCAAACGAAAGTTTTTAGCAAACGTTGTGATTGGCCATGCTCCGTGTCTTTTATGATCTTCTGTTAATAGGGAAAGAATACAGTGCATGTGACTCACAAGAATCTGTATGTAAATAAGAAGCATCTGATGCGTGGAATGCTGCATCTGTACCGAAAGGTAAATGATTCAATTTCTCGGCTTTTGTTACTTGCGCCGTCGGGCAATACAGAATATCATATCGTTCATTTGACAATAATGGCGAACAACGAGGTGTTTCCGCGTCATGAAGTCGAGAACGTGTTTCAACGGAAGATACAATACAGTCAAAGGCTTTAGGTCCATGACGAGCAAAAATTTTCTGCTATTCAGGTAGTGATGAAATTTGGTTACGTTGTACCTTATAGCCAAGCTGACTCTAATTAATCTGAACACTACAAAGTTCTGGAAGCAAATGCAATGTATCGTTCTATTTCATTACTTTTGTGAGATAAACCTCTCCAATGCCATGAGACGAGCCATCGATTGCAAACACAAGTGGTTTGCACAGATCATGGTGCGAAAGACAAGATAGACAAAGGGATGCATGTTTCAGACTTTGAAAAGCTTGGGCACAGTCTTTTGTCTAATGAAACACAACATTTTTATGTCTGAGGTGGTTCATAGACATGGCAATTTGCACTAGATTAGGAAAGTACTTTATGTAGATAGTCACTTATCCTACAAGAGTTTCCAGTCACGTCAGTTCGAGATGTCAGTTGCTGAATTTCTCGCAAATGTTTCGTCAAAGGACGAGCGCCATTGGCGCCGACGATACGTCCTAAGTATTCAATCGTTGTGCTGAAAAAAGGACCATTTCTGCAGCTAACAGTTGAGGCTCATTTCAGTTAAAGGTTGAAAAAGGCAGTCGACATTTTTAAGCGTTGTTATGGTGTTTGTCCGGAAACGATTACGTCGTGAAGGTAAATAAAGGAAGACAGCGCCTTGGTCGTCACTTGTTCGAGATATTTATCAAACAATGCAAGCACGGAAGCACTTCCGAAAGGCATGCTTTGATTTTCAAACAAGCCGACAAGAGTATTCTCAACAAACATTTTCTTTGTCTCTTCTTCCAAAGGTAATTGAAGATAGGCTGTCTATGAATTTACCGGGCGCTGAAGTCCGCACAAAGACGGATTTTCCCATCTGGCTTGCGAATGAAGAGCAAAGGTGATGCGCACTGTCTTGCTGATGTATGTTTTAAGACACCAGCGGATTCTAGTCTCTTAATTTCTGTAGCCATGTTGTCGCTTAATGCATGTGGCACAGGGCGTGCGCGGTGAAACGTGGGTTGCCTCATTACTTTTCAAAGTAACGTGAGCATGAAAATGTTTTGCTCATCCTAGAGTAAATAAATGGTTTAAATGGCTCTGAGCACTATGGGACTTAACATCTAGGTCATAAGTCCCCTAGAACTTACAACTACTTACACCTAACTACCCTAAGGACATCACACACATCCATGCCCGAGGCAGGATTCACACCTGCGATCGTAGCAGTCGCGCGATTTCCTACAGTAAAATCGAACAGATGTTCATATGTGTCACACATTTGTTGAACTGTGGCAATGGATGCTTTTGTGTCAATGACATACACATTGTCCTGTATGTTTGATCCGAAGGAATCAAACGCATCCATGTCTAAATATTTGTGTTCTTGCGTGTGCGGACTACAGTGAAGCGGACTTCCATGGATCTGTATCTGTATTTTGTAAGTACGAAACTCGTTCCGAGTATTAAAACGCTGTCACCGTTATAGGTGGTAAAACCTATGCAAAGGTGGATGGCAAATTTTTTCATATATGTCTAGGTTAAGTGACGTGACAGAAGCTCCAGTATCTAGTTGAAAAGGCACTGACTGGTTAGAAATCTCCTACGTAACCCATAGTTTGCGGTGTGTTGTATGAATACAGTTGTCCATTCGGTGCTGTGAAAAACGGTCTCTGTTTCCACCTGTGCACTCGAGCGCTTTCGTGCATTTCGAGATTGGGAGCGTCTTTTTGAAACATTAAAAGCGAGTGTTCACGTTTTCTGTATTTTTACTTGTCTTATTTTTGAGCAGGAGGAGGCGCAGAACCTCAACATCAAATGCCATTGACTTTCATCCGTTTCTGCTTTTCATTATTCCTGTGCGAAACAGGGGACAGCATTCTAATATTTCGCAAACAGACCAGCTTTTTACGCCACGTGCGATGACAAAAATTGCATGCATCTTGTCTGAAGACGCAGCTCTTCCAGTCATGGACGACGTAGCATTTCATACATTTCTTCGTTTTGCGCAGAGCCGGGGCAGTGTAATTAGCAATGTGCCGGCGCGGTAAACGCTGTAAGTAGTGTGTCCAGCCTTGTTTACGCGCTGTTGACTTGTGAGTCTGGCGCAGGGGTTGTGGTTAGGGTATAGGTTGTTTGTCTCAAGTGAAACAGAAATCCTGCTAGGTTAAATCTTCAGTTTCATGTGCATCAGTGACTTTAAGCATTTCCCTTGAGGCTAGTGTTGTGATGCTTTGGAATCTGAATCCTCAATGTTTAATCTGATGGATTCTGAAAAATAGCATATGGAAGCGTTTCATCCTGATAAGTAGCGCCACAGACATTATTGAATTTACCGTCCTCAGTCATTCCCTGCAGTTCCACAAACCATTCTGTACAGCAGGGGCAGCCAAGATTTCGGCTTCCGGTCCGTGCCTGCACCCCAGTGCCAAGGCTCTCAGTTTCATTTCAAGCCTCTCCCCAACGCCAGGCCACGCCGTCTGTGCGCGAGGAGGGGGAAGAGTGGAAAACTGCAAACGTGACGCATTTAAATGGCAGTCCAGTCGCACTGTGTTCGACGGGCTTTTATAATTCGCTTTTCTGAGGAACAAAGGTCACAAACAAAATTAATTTTCAGTACTAATTAATTGTTTTAGATCCACTGAAAACATATTTTTTGTCTGATACAAACAGTCGGCATACGGACAGACGCAGGCAATTTCACAGAGTTTTTCACTCTAGTTGCGGCGTAATCGTGACTTATTTAATTTCATAATCGAAAAAAGGTCTTACGCACAAATATATGGTTCGAAAGGTTGTGGCACTTTTGCAACCTCATTATGGAGGCTCGTAAACTCTGCCTCAGGAAAAGCAATGGAGTCGCGCTGGCCAGTTTTGACGTAAAAGAGGTTTGTCCACAAGAATGGAATTAGCGAGCAGGCCAGTCACATACAGTGGCAAATGCACAGGGGCACGTTCAACTGTGGTGGTAAACGGTCTCAAAAGCAACACAGAAACAGATGAAGAATAACGCTGTCCTCAAAATCATTATAAACTACAAATTTTCTTTACTTTACGTCTATGGTCACAAATTTTTTGTCAGCAGATTACCGGTTTCGGTCTATAATGACCATCTTCAGATCTCCTTTATGAAAACAATGTCCTAATGTATTGCATTTGAATTTAACACTTGTCGACGCCACTATGGCTGCCGTACACTAGGAAATTGTTTTGTAAAACAGATCTGAAGATGGTCATTATAGACCGAAACCGGTAATCTGTTGGCAAAACGTTTGTGGCTATAAATGTAAAGTAAAGGAAATTTATTCTATATTCGGCTCACTGTTTTATTCGCAACAATGTCGCTGCTGTGATTATAAACTATCCTTATAGTTCTTTCAAGATCACAATGAATTCTTCAGACCTCACGTTTTCTTTAACGGCAGTGAGCTTAGGAAACTGAACCATCTTTCTCAGAACACGTCCGTTCTACTTTGCCATCTTTTTAAAGGTATGCTCATTAAATCAGAAAGAAATTACCTTACCGTGTCCTATTGTGGGCGTGATACAGTCCAGTCCGTTTAAAATGCGAAGTCTTTAATCAATTCCGAATGCTTCAATTTTCCTGCCCTGCTTTTTTACCTCATAAATTCTAAAGTAGTGCGTTTTAGATCGATCCAGTCATGCCCCTTGACTTAACCAACATACTTTGCAGTAATATGTAAAGTTTCCATACTCTCCGTTCAGTTCCATTGAAAACAGTTGCTAATGACAATGGAATAATGCGTGCAACATCAGATTTTTTACGTTTCGTACGATCAATTTCCTCATTTGCTCCAGGCCCGCCAGTTTAGCACAAAGTCCTTTTTAACGTACAGTACAATGTATCCCTTCTGTCGATCTTTGTAATTTTTTGCTCTCTCATTGTCAACTAAATCTTTAAATTCCTTCTTCATGGTACCGTAATGTTGTTTCACAGCAAATATGCAGTAATTGTCGTCATGTGAGTTGCAAGTCTCATCCCTCTCTTCCATGACTCCCATTCATTTTACAGGTTTTCGACAATGGATCGCTAGCTGACTCTTGTAGGACTAAGGAAACCGGGGTCTCACGCCTTGGCCAGCCTGCGGCCAGCATACGCTGCGAACGTGATGTTTGACATGCCGTGAACGGCCCTGCTTAGTGGGATTCATCACTACAACTTTGCCGGCAAGAAAATTTATACTGCACAGCAGTAATTGTATTTTACTCTAAAAAATTCTTCCAACCTTGCAATTGCGACCTCGAAGGGCTGGGCTTGGGGCTCACTAAGGGAGGAAAATTTCAGTTGAGTGTGGTAGGAGTACCCTCCTACACATGAAAAGATAAATGCATGATATGATTCACTTGCGATTTTATAGGCGTCGAGTTCTTGATGCAGCTGTGTTATGTATTCCTCCCATGCGTGCTTGGTCTCATCAAACTGTCGGGAGGGCGAAGGCAGCAGCTAAATTCCTCCTTTAGCTTTTCATGCCTTTTGCTGATGGGCTGCTTACACCTGTACGAAGCAGGAAGTTAAAGACAGCAGATCTAATGTTTGTTCACTCTGAAACTGAAGAAGAGCTGTTTGAAGCTGCTCAGGACTAATATGTTGCTGTCCATGGTTTGCCATGATTGCTTAACTACCACAATTTAAATATTCCACATTATGTATTTCAACTTAATACATACACACACATACACACAAAAACACATACAAACACACACACACACAAATAAACACACACAAACACACACACAAAACACACACAAACACACACACACATAAACAAAATAATTCGACAGAAAGTATAAAAATTGTGCTGCTATGGTGTGCACAGCTACTCATTCCACATTCATTTTTCTCGTCGCCAGACTGTTACGTCTTCCTTTGCCCACTGTGTGGTTCTTTAGTCGATACAAAAGCAACACGATAATCATGCCTCAGCCATCACATTCATCGGATTTGGCGCCCTATTGCTTTTCCCTGTACCCAAACTGAAGAGACCAATGAAAAGACGATTTTCAACTACTGAGGAAATAAAAACTGCATCACTGGAAGTACTAAACGCTGTAACAAAATGTGATTATTAGAAGTGCTTCGAGGATTGGAAGAAGCGTTGGTGCAAGTGTATTGTATCTGAGGGGGATTACCTTTAAGGGGACAACATGAATATTGATGAATAAATAAACATTTTTCATAAAAACATAAAGGCACCTTACTTTTAGAAAAGGCACCTCGTACTATTGCCTCGTTTGTCGTGACTACGGGGATGACATCATACTAACTACCGAGAGCACATAACATTTGGGCAGGTCATTCTTCCGCGTTCCTTAACAGAGTGGAACAGAATAAAAGCCTGACGCGCGACACAGTGTAAAATAACACTCTTTCAAGCTCTTAGCAGTGGCTGGCTGAGTATGGAACTTGTAGTAGAAACCACTATTTTCTAAATGTGTTAAATCCCCTTTCAGTATAATTTGGTATGCTCCAGGGCCACGTTACAGTGCGAGAAGGCTGTACAAATGTAAGCACCACTTAATGTATTTTCACATAAGCAGGGGTTGTGTTAAACTCTATATACTTCAGATTTTATTACATAATTTGAGTTAATAAAGGCAATTTTAAAAAAAGGGAAGAAAAGCCAGTACTGAGTCATACAACACGCTGCGGCAGTGGAAGAGACATTCCAACAGTGTTCCTGTTGCCGACATTTCATCTGATTATCTACTTATCGTACGTCAAAGAAAAGGAACATTCTTCTGTTACTGCATTTTTATTTCAGCACGCATAACTGAAACTAATTCTTGTACATTTCTTCAATTCAAGTTTCCTGAGAGAATAACAAGTTTAATATTTTAATTATTGTAGTGTACATGGAACGAAAGTAGCTTTCCCTTCTACGTACACTTGAGCCACCTTCACGTTTCTTAGGATTCCACTTGGAGAAACAGTCACAGAGCATTTCCTTCCGTAACGAATCGACAGGCGTCGATCACAATGACGCAAAGAACGCCGCTATTGGCAGCTGCCTTGTTAGCCGCTGTGCTTTGCGAGTGCTATAATAAATGCAAATGTACATTTCACGGGTCGCAAACAGCGTCCCGTAACGACATTCACTGTACATCAGTGGCAGCAGTAAAAGTGTCCTTCGTCGATTTCTGTGGAATTATGCGTTTGTAGATTCACTGTAAAATGATGACCGTAAGTTAGTTTAAGTTAGGTTAATTAGTGGATAAGCTTAGGGACTGATGACCTCAGCAGTTTAGTCCTACAGAACTTCCCACAAATTTCCAAATTTTTTGCGACTATGTTTTGAACTGCGAATTTTTAGTCGAACGCTCATCATGTACTCATATAAAAACCGGAGAAGTGTTGGGCCAAATTTCTTAGAGTCTTTAGATTCTACATCTGCGATCAGCCAAATATGGGACCTGTCGACTGGCCGTGTATGAGACCTTGCCCTTGTTAGTGGAGAACGGGAAAAGACTTAACAAGCTCTCCCCTTGAAAAGTTTCAAGGCCGAAGGCCTCGCCTCTTTTGATTCAAGTGATACGTTGTTATGCATATGAGCCACATATCTACATGTAAATCTTAGTGACTGTGTCATAAAAGTCAATTCTATTTTAAATTACATCCTGTCAAAATCCAGGAAAATATGGAAAGGATATTTATTTTGAATTGCATTAACACAGCAGAGATTGCATAAGTGATTTCTTCCTTTTCCTTCCATCTACAATCTCGTAGATTTTCAGTTGGAGATACCGCGTATGAGCTAAGGCTCAATCTGCGGGCTGTGCCATGTGAAGGGCAGCAAGGATATCCCCACAGAAGAACCGTCTCAACCTTCGATGCTTTGAGTTGGCCTCTAATGCCGGGCTCAGGGGGAAGGAGGAGAGATGCTACAGATAGTCTTGCATGGTGTTCTGTTGGCTTCCCGGAGAGACTTTGTCAGCCAGAGGAACTCGGCGACATTTTGCTGCTAAGAACGTCTGTGTAACGTTTCCCTGTCGGAAAGAGGGTTCGGTAAATAATACGTCAAGTTTTTTGGGCCACCTTCAAAAGAAAATTTTCTATTGGAGATACAGAGCTCGTAAGCATTCTAAAAGATACGGGCAGTTCCTTGGAGTGATTTCCAGGCGCTTTGGTTGCCTGCTCGGCGTCTAGCCCAAGAATTTTCCCCTTTTTTTTTCTTTCATCTTTGTTTATGATACCACGGAAGAAAACACCGTGTAAAAGGCGCCAAATATGAGACATCAAAATTTTTTTATAGATTAAAACTCCGCTTCAGTTGCTAGTAATTTTGTTACTGTTTTCCACAACCGGTTTTGGAGCTCAAACCTTCACCAACGAATAGAATATGAAAAGGCCGTTTTGTCGAAAACTGACATTTTGACCCCTGACTATGTACACAATATAGGTTGACTCTCAGAGCGAAGATAACAGCACCAATTCACTCTCTATAATGCTATTTATTTCCTTAAATAGCACCGTTCCAGATTTCGAACCGACAGTTTCATCATCAGACAGCTTGTTCACATTAAGATACGTCACTTTTTGCTACCCAAATGCCGAAATTTAAGATCCCCACCATTATGTTTGAGTGCTGCCTGCTTGTATTCACGCGGCAGTGAAGACTATACGAAGCACTTTCTTTATATAAATGTATACACATTTTCTAAAGCCTTTACTCCTGCATGAACACAAGCAACCAGCACTGGAGCGTAATGGCGCGTATTTTTCAACGGAACCACCACCTGAAGGAAATTTCATCATTTGGGAGAATAAAAAGTGAAAGGTAATATGAAATGTACTGTAATGTGAACAAGCTGTCTGATGATGAAACAGAGACGGCGGCGGAGCACTGGTAAGTGTCGAAGAATACCACTGGTAACTGTCATCAGACACTCACCAATGTTCTGCAGCTGACTCCGCTCACTACCACTGGATGAGACAATGTCTGAAGACGATTTGTAATAAAATTGAAAGCGCTTACCATCTTACTTGTGATTTGTGGTTTTTAATGAATCTTTGCATTTGAGACTGTTAGATGGAGAGAGTCTTGGTGCGAGCAACATCTTACAGGGATGGCCAGCACCAAAACAGTTATTATGCACCTGACTGCAGTGTGAGGAATCAGTGGTCTTCGTCTCTTCGAACCGGAACACCGAGATATCTGCTGCTCCATCACTGTGTAAGATGAGATTCAATGTAGAGGTCACCGTCTTCGGACAGCTGTATTGAAAACTCCATAATGCCACAAATTCTTTTTCTCCACATTTTTGTCAATAACAAACACCGCCTCTGTCTCTTA
Organism: Schistocerca serialis cubense; assembly: GCF_023864345.2. Taxonomy (NCBI): domain Eukaryota; kingdom Metazoa; phylum Arthropoda; class Insecta; order Orthoptera; family Acrididae; genus Schistocerca; species Schistocerca serialis. Next base: position 232,517,235 of record NC_064645.1, read on the forward strand.
TTTCAACCATCCTGTGTTGTGAGACAGCATAGTTTATACTAAGCGATGTCTAGCTTTCTGTGAGAGAAAACGGATTGAAATGTGTTAATTCCGGTTAAGCACCTAATACAGACGTCAAAGTCATGGTAGAAAACAAAAATGTATGGCTGTGTACTCAACTGTAGTCATGCACTGTTTAGATGTGTTACAGCAGAAACATTATTAACTGCTTCCTTTTTTAGTCATCCTTCCTTCTGGCTTGTTTGTTGCGGCCCACCACGAATTCCCCTCTGTACGAACCTCCTCATCTTAGAGCAGAACTGGCAACCTACATACTTGATTAATATCCTCACATATTCAAATCTCTGTCTTCCTTTACAGTTTTTGCCCTCTACAGCTCGCTGTAGTACCATGGAAGACATGTCTTAATACATGTCATATTATCCTGTCCTCTTCTTTGTCAAAGTTTTCCATATATCCCTTTACTCTCCGATTCTACACAGAACTTCATCATTCCTTACGTTATCAGTACACCTAATTTTCAACATTCTTCAAATGGTTCAAATGGCTCTGAGCACTATGGGACTTAACAGCTGTGGTCATCAGTCCCCTAGAACTTAGAACTACTTAAACCTAACTAACCTAAGGACAACACACACATCCATGCCCGAGGCAGGATTCGAACCTGCGACCGTAGCGGTCGCGCGGTTCCGGACTGCGCGCCTAGAACCGCGAGACCACCGCGGCCGGCTCAACATTCTTCTGTAGCACCACATCTCAAATGTTTAGAGTCTCTTCTGTTCCTGTTTTTCCGCAGTCCACGTTTCACTATCACACAGAGCTGAGTTTCAAATGTACCTTTTCAGAAATTTCTTCCTCGAATTAAGGCCAATGATACTAGAAGATCTGTCTAGGCCAGGAATGCTGTTTCTGCCAGCGCTAATCTGCTTTTGATGTTCTCCTTGCTCTGTCCATCATTGATTATTTTGCTGCCTAGGTAGCAAAATTTCTTACCGTCATCTAATTAGTGACCACCAATCTTGTTGTTAAGTTTCTTGCTGTTATCATTTCAGCTACTTCTCATTACTTTCGTCTTTCTTCGATTTACTATCTATCCATATTTATTCCATTCAACAGATCACGTAGCACTTCTTCACTTTCACCGAGGATAGCATTGTCATCAGCGGATCATGTGATTGATGTTCTTTCCCCTTGAATTTGAGTTCCATTCCTGAAACTTTCTTTTATTTCCATCATTTAATCTTCGATGTACAGATTGAACAGTACGAGTGAAAGAGTACTTTCCTGTCATATACACTTTTTAATCCCAGCACTTCGTTCTTGGCCGTCCACTCTTATTATTTCGTCTTGGCTCTTGTACGTATTGTATATTACCTGTCTCTTCCTATAGCTTGCCACTATTTTTTTCGAATTTCGAACATCTTGCACCATTTTAAATTGTCCAACGCTTTATCCAGGTCGACAATTCCTATCCTTTAGTCTTGCTTCCATTATCAATCAGAACGTTTGATTTGCCTCTCTGTAGCCGTTACCTTTCCTAAAGCCAAACTTACCGTCATCTGTCATACCCTCACTTTTCTTTTCCATCGTTTTGTATTTTATTTTTGTTAGCAACATAGGTGTATGAACCGATAAGCTGATTGTGCGATAATTGTCACACTTCTCAGCTCTTGCAGTCTTCGGAATTTCTTGGATGTTATTTTTCCGAAAGTCAGCCGGTACGTCGCCAGACATATATTCCACATACCAATGTGAATAGTCGTTTTGTTAACGCTTCCCCAAATGATTTTAGAAACTCTGATGGAATGTTATCTGTACCGTCTGCCTTATTTAATTTTAAATTCTCCAAAGCTCTCTTAAAATCCGATTCTAGTGCTGGATGCCCTGTCCCTTCTAAATCGACTCCTGTTTCATCTTCTTCTATCGCCTCAGACGAATCTTTCACATCATAGAGGCCATCATTGTACTCTTTCCATCTACCCACTTTCATCTATCCGCTTCTTTCTCTGGATTTAACAGTGGAATTCCCCTTGCACTCTTAATGTTACCACCCTTGCCTTTACTTTCACCAAATGTTCTTTTGACTTTCCTATATGCTGAGTCTATCCTTTCGACATTCATTTATTTTTCGATTTCTTCACTTTCTAGTGCAACTATTTCGTCTTAACTTCCATGTGCTTTGTGTTTATTTCATTCCTCAGCCACTCTTTTTGTGTTTCTGAGTTTCCTTGAACATTTTTCTACTGCCTTCTTTCGTCGATCAGCTGACATATTTCATCTGTTATAAAGGTTTCTCCACAGTTAACTTCTTTGCATATATGTTTTCCTTTCCAGCATCTGCGATTGCCATTTTTAGGGATGAATATTCTTCTGACCTTGATGTAATCTAACTCAAATCTTCCCATATCTCCCAGCATTTTCCAATTATACCACCCCCTGTTGCGATTCTTGAACAGAGTATTCGCTATTACTAGCTGAAATTTAGTACAGCACACATTTAGTCTTTCTCCTCTCTCATTCCGTGTACCAAGCCCATATTCTACTGCATCTTTTATTGTACTCCTTGTGCTATAACTAAACTCCTGTCCCCTATGATTATTAGATTTTTATCCCCATTTACGTACTCTGTTACCCTTTCAATATCCTCATATAGTTTCTCTATATCTTCAGCTTGCGACGTCAGCATGTATACGTTTAATGTGGATTCTGATAAGAACAACCCTATTACAGAACTGCTCACATAACACACTCTCTGTCCTACCTCCCTATTCATGACGAATCTTTTACCTGTTAAGCCATTTTCTACTGCTATTGATATAAGGCTACATTTTTCTTCTTTCAATTTCACTTCACTGACCCCTACTGTATCTAGATTGACCCTTTTCATTTCCCTTTCCAGACTTTCTAGCTTCCCTACCACGTTCAGGCCTCCGACATTCCACTCCCCGACTCGGAGAACGTTATCCTTTCCTTGGTTATTCCATCTCTTTCTCATGCTCACCTCCCCATTGGTGGTCCCCTCTGGAGATCCGAATGGGCGACTATTCTGGAATCTTTTGCCAATGGGGAGATCATCATGACACTCTTAGAATTACATCCCACATGTCCTGTGGACACACATTTCATGTCTTTAATGCAGTGGTTTCCATTGCCTTTTGCATCTTCATGCCGTTGATCACTGCTGACTCTTCCGCCTTCAGGGCTTATGAAACAACAAACCAAGAACCCGCGCCTCGTGACGGACAGTCGATATGGTCTTCATCCAGTACAAGCGACAGAACTTTACACAGTTCCGTAGGAACATAGATCGATGTACACAAGCAGACAGTATTTGTTTCCCCGATATATCGGAAGGGGGAGATGCGGTGAAATCTTATTGAGTTCTCTACCTGCTAACGTTAACGAAGTTTTATAGTTCGTAGTTTAACTCCGTTGCTTTTACCAAAAGGAACGATGGGGGAGACAGGAAGAGAAAGACAATGTGCTGTAAGCGGAGACTCGGTCACGATCGTGCTCTCGTATTTCTGTCTTGGTAATCACAGGACTACGATAAAAGAGATTAGGACATGTACAGAGTGATATTTATAGGCCGTCATTCGATGTCGATGTACTATGCTTCTGAATTTCTGTGTGCAGACCACGTATGCTCTACATGGTTGTGAACTTTCTGGTGTACGTTAATGGGCTGGTTTTCTCGTTGTTGTAGTTCTCTACCAGGCATCTTTCTAACCAACGGAACAGTGCTGTCGGAAGTGATGGATTTTCGGGAGAATTATTGGGGGGGTCTGTAACTCTGTGAGGATCATCTCCTACTCATCGAAACCAGGTAAATTCAAATGCTATATATCGAGGACTGAAGATCTGTGAGAATGTAACAGCTAAGCAATACTATGACGAAAGGGGAATAGAGAGGTGAGCTTCATGCCGTTCCTTCTAAGTATTGTGAGAAACATATTACAGCTTCTCACGTGCGTCTCGTAAATGACTGTAGTGAGATAATTAGAGGTTAACACTAAGTTTTCTACAGACAGATAATCAGCAGCAGAAGTTTCACCATTTGTTTTCTCGATAAATAACAGACAGCATTCTTCCGTGAGTGATGTGTACTTTTAAATGGATGGACTGACAACTTAATAGGTAGAGTGAATTTACATTTACATCTGCCTTCTAACTTCGGAAGCCATCGTGCTGCGCGTGGCGGAGGGTACCCCATATCACTACTCGTCATTACCTTTCCTATTCCACTCGCAGCGAGGGAAAAAGGCTACCGACGGGCGCTGATTTCTCTTATCTTATCCTCATGTAAAATGTATATTGGCGGCGGTCAAATTCAAATGTCAGTTGTCAATAGTATTCCACGAAAAAGAACGTCATCTTCCATCCCGTGTGACCATTCGAGTACAGTCTGGAACCGCGCGACCGCTACGGTCCCAGGTTCGAGTCCTGCCTCGGGCATGGATGTGCTTGATTTCCTTAGGTTAGTTAGGTTTAAGTAATTCTAAGTTCTAGGGGACTGATGACCTCAGAAGTTAAGTCCCTTAGTGCTCAGAGCCATTTGAATCATTTGAACCATTCGAGTTGTCGATCCATATGCCAAATAATTTGGCGGGAGCCAGTAGGAACGTTTCGATAGGGCTTTATTCTGAGGGAATCCTAGGTCTACAGACCCATACAGAATTGGGATATAGCCGTCGGTAGACAGATATTTTATTATTGCTCACTGTGTCTGCCCTTCCTGGATATTTCGAAAACGCATCTCAGAAAGTTTCGTTTTGCAGGAGGGATCAGGGGGAATATATTGTTCAGCATCCTGATATTTACCACCACAGCGACCTTTAAGCGCCTAGTCCCTCTGACAGGGATAGGACAGCTTCTACGAATCTCGAATCATTAATAGCTGTCTGTTACGGCGAGCGGTGGGTTTTAGGCAAGGAGCGATACAGCCCTGACGAGCAGGCGGATGTTCGCGACCCGGTTACAGCTGTTCACATGCGAAACGGTGATGATGTTTGGTTTGAGGGCCCTCAACTGCGCGGTCATCAGCGTCAGTAAAAAGTCCCAAATTTTACACAGACCAATTTTTTTTACCCAATCCAATCTAGCCACTGTCACGAATGATGATGATAATGATGAAACGATGAAAACAAAACAAACACCGAGTCCCTGGGCAGAGAAAATTTCTAACACTCCCGGGAATCGAACCCGGGACCCCACGATCCAGAGGCAGCAACGCTCGACACTAGACTACGAGCTGCAGACATGCCAAACGGTGGCAGAGGCGTCACAGGGGTGGAGAAGAAAGTGAACTATCCTACTGCTCTCCTAGACTGACAGGTATAAGCAGGATTACTTCAGCAGCAGTACACCTGAATTCTAAGTGAATTACTTCCATCAACATAACAAGACAACCGAAGGACGGAGCGCAATTAGCTTTGAAGGTCTTCACCTATTTGACGACGGTTACCACTCCTTTGATACTGGAGGAAGTGGCTATCCAGCCTGTTGGAAATTTCCAGAGACTTCACAGAAGCGTCTGCAACGGTTACCTGGCGAGTGTAATCTGACTGCAGGAAAAAATTACCAACCATGCATAGGGACTCTCATGATCTAATTAATTAGTCTATCAATTTGACATCAACGACGTGCCGCCAGGAGGGTTGCCGCGAAGGCTAGAGTACTGCGGATGTGATTTCAGAGTTTTAACGGTAATCAAGCGTTTTATCGCCGGCACGAGATCTTTTAACGGATTTTCAATTTTCCACCTACACAGGGAAAGATGACTATCGTATTAAGATCAGAAATATTTATTCGTATTAATATTATAAAGCGATAAGTTGTATAAAATTGATATTTACAACTTATCTGTGCTGTTACCTTGAGAAACTTCACATGTGACCACTGTTTACTTGAAGAGAGAGTTCGAAAGTGACAGACGTAGAGCGTTCTCGTATCACTCCATCATCAGCCAAAATTAAGTTTTATATTCTAGTCCAGTAATGGAAGAAGTAACAGATACGAAAATTTATTTTTCTACCTGATGAGGAAATACTTAGGGGAAATGTAGCCTATGCCACAGTGTTGTACAGGATTTTCGCAGCAACTAACTATAATGTTAGAAAAATGCGTGTATAGTCTGATTTTTTCGTCTTTTTTTCTCTTTTCTTTATTGTAATTTTATTCCCCCACCTTACATGGGCAGAGGAGGGCTGGCAGCGACACAGTCCACAGCTCTTCAGCCAAATGGCTTTATAAAATATGGAATGGTGGATTCTTACATAAAAAGGGGGATGACAAGGGGGACATAAAAAATCTATGGAAATGCAGTTCTTCTGTCTTTTTTTGGGGGCTGTGGGCTACATCAGCTGATGCAACTCTCCAGTGCCACACCAATAGCGAAAATATCCACTGTATATCTAGCAGTTATTGACGAAACTAAATTGAGCTACTGTCTACTGCTCTATCAGTGGCGACTCAGATTGGTTAAATAAATAATACACCACAGGCCTACAAAAATCTTATGTCCATCCTATCCAGCAGTAAAGCAAAAATTGAGTATTTTTCCCAGCTATTTCCAGATTGGAAGAGGAGGACTGGAGAGAGGAGTGCTGGGTGTATGGAAGTGGTGGAGGGACGCACGTGCTGACTGGGGAAAACAAATGTCATTGGGTGATGGGGGTAATTAATTGATTAATGTAATTAATTTTAATAATTCTATATCAATTTGTTTTCGAAAATTCACTTGAAGCCCTATTACCCAACTAGCTTCAGTGATTTTAAGTTAGTGATAGGTGGTTGTGAGGTGCTGAAAACCCTATGTATACATTTCCTTGATAAGGGTCCTGTTTATGGAGTAGCACAGTAGCGTGTAGTTCGACATGTCAGACACCGCTGTTATGCGTTTTTCTTTTTACATGTAAGAGGCGTTTTCTGCTGCTCACAATCATGTATAAAGCTGATGCGAGGATAGCATCAATTCTGAACTGTAATTGGATGTGAACAGTGGCCGTTATGCACCTCCAGAAAGCCATATTGTGTATGTATCACAAAGAATCTAGGTTTTCATTGGCGTAGAAGGAAGTAGTTCTATCATTTCAAAGCTTGTCACTGCAGTGAGTGGGATAGAAAACTAGCAGGTTGAATGTATGTCAGATGTTGAACATGTATGTCCTGCAATAAGAGTATCAAGAGCATTGTACGCTGCTTGACTAATATTTCATAAATCACACGATTTTAACATTATAGCATGTTTAAGTGCAGAACCATGTAGCCTAAGTAGTGTCTTTCTTTATATTCTACGATAATTTTTTTCTTGCGGAACACTCTCATAATTTACTATACACCGATAAGGGTGCTAACCTCCTCGACCAGCACGCATCTGGAGTGATCTTGTGTATTTGGATGGGTGCAATGTGTAAGATTGGAGCAGAACGCTCTTAGGTGAACAGCAGTTAAGAACTCAGCCTGCTCTGTTACTTCGTGAGATGTGGAACGTAATTGGTACTGGACCCACTTACTTCTGGTCAGCTGATTTAGCACATGACATGGACCTCAGAGTCGTGGTGGAAACATAAAACGTATGGTGGTGTACAAAGCTATAGTCATAAACTGCTTGATTTTGTCACAGCAGAAAAATAATGTACCAAACTGCTCCTGAAAGAACAACACAGAGCTCTCACTTGTGATTGATACTACTTAGGATATGGTCCTCTTACAGTACCAGTGACGAAACTTTTCACTGGTCTGTTCAAGCGACTTCAATCAGTGACCACCTGTTCCAACGAACCAATACCTGTATATATAATAGCAACGCCACATATGGTCGATTTCAGCATGCAGACCTTATTTGTTTCCGATATATCAGATGAGAGGGACACAGGAATGTCTTATCGAGTTCTCTGCTGGGTGAGTCCGCAGTTCGTGATCGTGCGGTAGCGTTCTCGCTTCCCGCGCCCGGGTTCCTGGGTTCGATTCCCGGCGGAGTCCGGGCTTTTCTCTGCCTCGTGATGTCTGGGTGTTGTGTGCTGTCCTTAGGTTAGTTAGGTTTAAGTAGTTCTAAGTTCTAGGGGACTGATGGCCATAGATGTTGAGTCCCATAGTGCTCAGAGCCATTTGAACCATTTTTTCTACTGGGTGACGTTCGTGGAGTTTTTATAGATCATAGTTCTTCTCAATTGGACGGTACAAAATAATGAGGATAGAGAGAATGTTTCGGTGGCAGATATGAATTCACCCTGAGGGATGTAGATTTCTTCAGGCTGTAGTACCGTATGTAGCTTGCAGATTCACCGCAATGCAGTAGCGAAATCCTCATCCTTCTTCCAGTTCCTGTATGATGTGGAGCGTTCCCAAATTTCCTGATAAGAACCACCACCATAAATGCTCGTACTCATTTTCTTACTACCTCACGTAGCAGGAGAAAGCTTCGTTGGCGCTTGCCATACTCATTATGCACATAACATGCCCTCTGCTCCTCCACTTGTGAGGGAGCTTCGGTCTGTGCTGAACCTTATGACAGGACTGACGTAAGTCTTTATCTTTTATGCAGCCCAGGATATTGTTTATTTCAGCAGTTTAAGTTGCAGTAAGAGGAGTGGAAAAGGGCCCACAAGCCGGGTGGTGAAAACCTGTGACGTAGTCAGGCGGTGTCCCTCAATGTATACAACCCGCACTAACAAAACGAACTGATACTCTCATTGTCTATTGACAGGACTAGCTATAAGCAGAAGGCCGACGTGGGAGTGCGTCTAAGTACTCTGAAAGTGTGCCGGTAGTACTAGCTTATGCTAGCTTACAAAATCTAGTTAAACGTTCAGCGCCAACTAGCAACTAGAAGTATTCTCGACTAGAAGTGATCTTGTACTTCGATACTAGTGCCCAGGTTCCCCGCGTTTGTAACACTATGCTGACGTTCATCATTTTTCGCGGTCTGGAGGTTCTTCAGTGGCCGGGATGTTCAAAGCGCCGTTCGTAACGCCTGTAGGAATCTTCGAGGCTGTGGCTCCGGCAATACTGATACCATGGATGGAATATTTTAACTAAAGCAGCATGTGAACAGTACACAAACAACTGTTTCGGAAATGGTTCCAGCCTTGGGCCAAAAGTAAATGACCATGCCCTCTCGGACGTCAGATAAATCGCAACATTTCGGTATCAGGACAACGACTGCAATGTTTTCCACGTTTTCTTTTCCCCCACCGCCCACAACGACACGCTTGATGAACTCGTTGTTGCCAGTGCTGCCACCTGCCGTCTGCGAGTGGTTATAACACGTTGCCGTCGAACTCAGGCTGTGACTGGACCACGTATAACTGTTAACCTGTAACGAGTCTTGTTCTAATTTTACAGCAAACTGGCTGGACTATCCCATGTGACGGTTGGGCCTCGCAGTCTCTCAAGATTCCCCAGAGTGGTCGTCAGCTCAATCACGTAGTGATCATCTACAGTGCTGTGGTGTACAAATTAAACTCATAGGCACTGGTATCAAGTTATTATCTGTAACCAAAGCTGAGAAACGATGACAGTAATACAGTTATTGCGAAACAAATTACGATTGGCAGCACCGAAATTTTCATTTAAATCAGTGACAAAACAACATCATTCTTACGGGGAGAGGTGACGTCAATATTGCTGACACATAATTCACAATCAATTAAAAGTTATTAGTGAGTAACTATATCAGCAACATACTAAACAGTCATAATACGACGAGTTATTGTGATGGTTTCTCAGTTTTGGTTACTGATAATAACTTGATACCACTGCCTATGAGTTTAATTTGTACACCACAGCACTGAAGATGATCACTATGTGATTGAAAATCGATTTTGCTACCAATAAACCATCAATATTACGGCCAACGCAGACCTTCCTCTTAATTTAGCATATATGCTGGTTGTGCACACAGCACTCCATTGGAGTCGCCAATCAATAAGTTGCTATCTGATTACCAGATGTTGGCTGGGAGGGAGGGGGGTGAGGGGGCGTAAGGTGAGATGGTTCAAAAAATGGCTCTGAGCACTATGGAACATCTGTGGTCATCAGTCCCCTAGAACTTCAAACTACTTAAACCTAACTAACCTAAGGACACTACACACATCCATGCCCGAGGCAGGATTCGAACCTGCGACCGTAGCGGTCACGCGGTTCCAGACTGAAGCGCCTAGAACCGCACGGCCACGCCGGCCGGCAAGGTGAGACGTTGTTTGACATCGTCTCAGAAGTAACAGAAACAAGGAGTGTGAAAACACAAAACACAATTTGCTAAAGTGAGTTTTGTTAGCTGTGTCACCAATTCACAATACGTGAAATATATTAACTGGCATAACATTATGACTGTTTAGTACGTTGCTGATATAGTTACTCACTGATAACTTTTAATTGATTGTGAATTTTGTGTCAGCAATTTTGACGTCACCTCTCCATAAGACTGTTGTTTTGTCACTGATTTAAATGAAAATTTCGGTGCGGCCGATCGTAATTTGTTTCGCAAATTCGGAATTGGGCCAGCGGCGCCGGCAAACCGGATGGATGCCACGCCGCAAACGGAGCACGTGGTGCGCGTTGCCCGCCTCGCTGGCTGGCGCGGACCGCAGGCCGCCGGCAGCGCCACGCTGTGCCTGCGGTCGCTGCCCGCACTACGGCCGCAGCTGCCGGTCGGCCTGTGTTCGTGTCCGCCCAGCTGTGATATGAGCTCCACCAAGCATTTGCCACTTCCACTGCGCCAGCGTATTCTGCCTTAAATTAAGCCTCGCCGCTGTTTGCCATAATTATTATGATACAAATACCCGGTTCCGTGGCCGAGATCGCTAACACACGCTCGTGTGTCGGAGACACTACTACTGAGAAACAGAAAAAAAAACACTGCTTGTGATTAAAGTTGCAACACCATCATGGCTGCATGCAACACACGCCATATTGAGATGAATTTTACTGTATGTTTGGGAACGCAAATGAGTATCGTTTTTAGCGCAAAATCACAAATCAGGTCACAGTATCATCACGTACGTGATGCATAAAGAGAAAGAGTACTCAGCGGCTTTCTCATTCTGAAAACGAACGGAAAGTATGGTAAATCTCCCAGTCTACATAGCATTCTACACACCACAGAAGCCTCCTGGTGAATGCCAAAAGTAACGCACTTCAGGGAACTGGGTACGGAATTACTCGGCATTCCTGAACTGGGGAAGATATCGACAGGGATGTGAAGCGACGCCTACTCCAGTACCGTGGCAATCTGCTCTAGTTTTCTCGGTTGAGGATCAACAGCACATAGAGCCTGATCGAGGTGGTCCCATAGATTCTCGAATGAGTTTATTCCCTGGAATTTGATAGCCAGGGGAGTACGGTAAACTCATCTTGTTGCTCTTAGAACTACCAAAGTACACTGCCAGCTGTGTGATATGTTGCATTGCCCTACTGGTAGATGCCACCGTGCCGAGGGAAAACAAACTACATGTAGTGCATATATGTATAATTGTGTTGATCCGCTGTGCGTTGAAGAATGACGAGATCACTCAACACACGAAATCATTCCCCTGATCATATCCCTTCCTCGTCCATTCTGGATCCGTCCAACGGTCAGCAGGATGTTTTTTTTCCAGACGCTCCACCCAGTACTTACTTACGGCAATCCGCTCGATGGAGCATAAAACTCGATTTATCTAGAAAGACCACCTGTCGCCCCTCAGTGGGTGTGCAGCTGAGGTATTGGCGTGTAAATTCCAGGCTTCGTCGCAGATGAATCCCAATCAGCATGGATGCATGAACCAAGTCCTACTGCGGAGGCCAGGCCCATACACAGCAATGTTAGCTGAGAGTAGTAGTTGTGGAGACTCTGCTGGTAGCTCCTTGTTTCATCTGGGTTTTCAGTTGCTCAACAGTTGCACGTATACATCTGCCCAGCCGTTCTTAAACCCTGTCATCTGTGGCCGTGTTGCATCACAGTTACCTCGGCGCCGCTTTTGGATAGAGTGATTTTACCATGCATGGTATACTTTCGCTTTTGGATAGAGTGATTTTACCATGCATGGTATACTTTAACCACAGCGGCAAGTGAAAAATTTACAGACCTAGTCGTTTCGTTCTGCCCCTTGGTCTGAAAGTCAATGATTATGCCCTTTTGGGTGTCAGATAAATCAGTCCTTTTTCGCATAACGACAACGACTGCGCTATCGTCCGCGTCCTCCCGAACCTAATGCTGCCACTTATCGCCTGTCAGTGGTTATTACACGTTGCCGGCTAACATAGCTGGTGTATTTCTTTCTTTCTTTCTTTTTTTTTTTCAACGTTTAGCTACAACTTCCAGTTACTTCTCTATATAGCTGCAGCTCCGAGATAGAAATTTGAGATACTTTGCCACCAACTTACCATTCCCCTTGTCATAGGAGGCCGCTGTACTAGACTACTAACTTACCATTACCCTCGTCATACAGAGGAAAGCCGCCTGCAATTTCCGCCAGTACCCTCGTTGTGTGTTCCAAACTGCGGTCCTCATAAATAGCGGCCCACGTGAGCAGAGAGATTAGAATCAGAGGGAGACAAGACCGGGCTGTATGGTGGCTGATCAAACACTCCCCATCGGAGACGGTACAGGAGCGTCTTCTTTGTACCTGAAGTGTTTAATGAAGAAGGAAACACATGACAGAAACGTTATGAGAGCTGCATGAAATCAGCGGAAGCGCCTCAGCAGGCACTTCGCACTCACCGGGACAAACGATTATTCTTGGTTGCCTGATATGATCACTGTGCACTCAGAACTGGAAAGAGCGACGCAACGCGATGGACGGACATACTACATACACCATGTTAAAAATCTGTGCGAAGCTTCAACAGATTTTCACAAGGTTGAAAAAAAAGAAGAAAAAAGACATAATCCCTATATTTTCAAAGTCTTTAGGACAAACATGTAGGAGCGATCATCATATCATGGGGAACAACTCTTGTTATAGACAAATGTTCTATGATGCATCCCAGAGACATTTTCACCAGGAAATCCGTAAGAATGAGAGCCGGCCGAAGTGGCCGTGCGGTTAAAGGCGCTGCAGTCTGGAACCGCAAGACCGCTACGGTCGCAGGTTCGAATCCTGCCTCGGGCATGGATGTTTGTGATGTCCTTAGGTTAGTTAGGTTTAACTCGTTCTAAGTTCTAGGGACTAATGACCTCAGCAGTTGAGTCCCATAGTGCTCAGAGCCATTTGAACCATTTCGTAAGAATGAGTGTCTGTAAACGTAGAAAGATATTTTGGAAATGAATCGGGAGCCTAAATTTTCACGCGGCCTACCGCCTTTCACGCGCAGCACGTGACTCGATGGTGGGCGATACATATTTCACGTGAATACTGCAGAGTGCCTGCAACGTGGCGGCTCCCACGGCCACAGTCTTAAACGACACCTGTAGCTGGGATGTTTAGGCGAACATTTTTTCTCTGTCTGCTCCTGAAGTGGCCTCTCGTACGTACAAAATTATCTCTAAGCTTCTTAAATACCATATATTCGCTATGTCCCGAAATTTATATTCGTGTCTGAGGACAGTGTACGGAACAACACTATATCAGTTTTTCTTTCATTTTCTAACAATTATGGCTACTAGGAGTAGAAGGTTTTTCGATTGATTTGAACCTCCAAGAACATTTGGTAAGACTAAGCAATTAATGTTAAATTTTCTCCTGGGCAGCAGTCAGCTGTCGAAGTGTGGACGCCAAGATGCAAAACAGGTAGTCTATACAGCAGGCATAGGCCTCTTAGTAGTGCAGGTATGGTGTGCAGGAAACCTAGATAGTACATTATGTGACATGTGTGCGGGAAGACTGTCTGACACAGAAAAAAAACAACCAACACACTAACCTGTGTACATATTAAGGTACCACATATAAATATATCTGGACTTATGCTCGTTATAGCCAGTATATCTAGCTTTATACCACGCTGGTGATCCAGGCATCTATACTAAGATCCAAACATCTTTCGACAAACAATGTCGCACTGCAGCTTTGCGTATATAGTCCCAAGGTGTGCTCTGTGCCGATGTGGTGGATGGGTGTGGAGATGAAACAATAATTAGCGATCAGTCTCTGGGGAACATACCACACCTTAGTTGTACAAGGCCTATCCAGGAAAGGAGGGGGGAGGGTGGGGGTGGAGGTCTGTCTCGCTGAGGCTTCTTCCCCTAACTGCTCGTGGGACAGAAATCGCTCATGACTAACAAACATACAGTCCTCTAATGGGTCTGGATGATGACCATTAATATCTGCCGTCTGTGGCGAAAGCGCAGGGTTGTATTTCCGCACGCAAACGATCATAAAGGTACCGAATGGCATCCTGGCATAGATTGTGGCAAGCATCTTGCACATTTTGTTCTAATCAGGCAATTGTTCTATCAGGTCCTGGAGAATGAACAAGTTTCCTCTTCATCATGTCTCATAGGCTTTCAATTGGCGAGAGATCTGGTGACTTTGCTAGCTAGAAGATCCAGCTGTCATCTACTTCTACATCTATACTTTGCACAGCACCTTGAAGTGTGTGGCATAGGATGCGTCTCTTTGTATCAGGTTGTTTCAGTAATGATTGGTTTGTCAGGCCTGTGCTGTAATTAATCTAATCTCTTCCTCAAGATTCATACAGGCGCGATACGTGGAGCGTTGTGGTATATTCCTGCAGCCAGCATTGTATCTTTTCATCAGGCTTTAACAGGACAGGTTACGTCTGTCTTCAAGAGTCTGCATTTCAGTTATTTATGCCCACCTCTGGTTCTGAGTCTTGCGAAAAAATCTCGCTCGAAACTTTAATTTCCACCTTGGGGAATTTGAGTTTCTTGTCTACTGAGACAAATACGCCAGCTTTCTTTCACATCAGCCTGTCCTTTCGATATGCACCTTAATTTTCTACAAAGATCTCACTGCTATCAACTTAAGGTATTAACCAATTTCATGTACCTAGTATTATGTGAGACACACTGCTTTTCAGAATTGCTGCGAACCCTGAAACTTGGTTGCGAAGGCTCAACATTTAAGTACAAGGATTTTAATACTCTAGCCTGTATTTTGGTGTGGGGGCGGGGCTTACTTTGGTTACTACACAAGTACTTCCAAGTCTTCAGCTGCTGTAGTAATCAGACTGGATGGAGAGACACATAATTTAAAGAAATCTTTGTATACAACGCACACACAATCTGCTATCTGACCTGTTTAAAAGAAACCCACAATTTTGGAGCGTCTCTCTCATGTAGTGCAACTTCATGTGGTTGATGCATACCCCATATTCTCACTTTCTGACGGTTCAGCTTTCCTTTTATATGGCAGGTTACCTTGGCACTAGCCACTAAACGTGGAAGAAAACTGTCATCCTCCATCTTTCCAAGAACGAAATTACAGAATTCCACAGTTGGCTTTTGTCACCTTCACAGAGAGCTTGCAGTGGCTGAATTTTGTATGGTTTCATGTGTAAACGTCGACGCAACACGCGCCAGACGGACATCGGAGGCATGTCAAGCTGTTGACCTGCACGGCGAACGAATTTCTGGGGACTCATTGTGAAACTTAGGCGGATGCGTTCGACGTTGTGTCAGAGACTTTGGAGGGGGGAAGGGGGGGGAGGGATGCGATTTTCCTTTACACAAACTACCTGTTTCTCGGAATTGTTCATACCATCGTCTAATTCTCTGTGCTGTAGAAGGATCCACACCATACCTAGTGCGCAGAACAGTTGTTACTGATCCGCAAGGCGCAACACGTATAACACACAACGCTTTCTGCTACTCCGACACCATTTTTACTAGGACTGTAGAGGGTGTACACTGCTGCTACCTAGAGGGAAACTTGTATCACTCGAGAGTTTGCTCTTTCCAACAGAATGTTATTCACGCACATATCTCAAATCACGTAACAGTTACGATTTTTTAAAAATCGGGTGAATCTTTTTGACACATCCTGTTCTTTAGATATCTTTGGTAGCTTTGGTACATGAGTTTTGGAAGCTCTCCCGACACAACGACTTGCAGCAGCTGCCAATCGGTTGACAGTGGTCAGAGTGACTTCTTGCAGTGTTCAGTATCTCATCCCGTGATTGAGGACAGCATTCATGGAAGGGAGGCATTGTGGCTGGTGAAAGTTTTACAGAATAGAAAACAAATAACTTAAATTAAGATTGCTGGTTATATTTTAATCCAGTGAGCAACTATTAAGTCAACAGAGCAGCCTGCGGTAAAAATTACTAGCTTTCTACAACTTTAATGATTGTAGTCGCTAAAAACCCCGAAAACAGTGTAAACATAGATATATTATCCTTTCCATATGGAAAACTAGAAGTATCATGATATTTTAATCAGAATATGTACTGTAGTGACTAAATCACAAGCTGACCTGCTACGAAATAGCGTATGGTAACGACAAAGCCAACTATCAAACATTCTTAAAAATCTATGTTTCTTGGCTTTGAAATGTACTGATATTCGGGGAAAACGGTGCTTCGACAGTAACAGTAAATCACAACCACTGTTTTAATACGAAATAAATTATCCACAACATGCCTAAATTACGAAAATTTTCGAAAGTATGCTTTTGTAAATGCCTGAGAGAGCATGACAGATCAGTCCTTCTGCGTAATGAATAATTGCTATAAGATGTGTAGGATAACACAGTATGTTAGTATCAAAATATATTTAATGTTATTAGACGGAAAGAAAGAACGTTTTAAAAGGTGCCTGTAGAAAGAGAACCACTGCTCGAAATGACGTCATAGTTGAACAGATACTATTCACACAGGGGAAAAGTCACGGAACAAAAAACAATTTAACGAAAAGTTGACTAGTATTGCGTTTTGACCCTCAGAGTATGCACACCAACAGATTCGCGGTACAAGGTTGTTCCACAGTTTGCGTCATACACAACATGACTGTTTCCATGAAGGACCGTGCGCTCGTAAAGCCCTTTTGCAAGAACGGTGCGCCAGTAGCCCTGCAGTCGTTGCGGACACTCAAGAGTATGAGAAACTGTTTTGGTCCGTTATGAACTAAGGGGTTCGGACGTATTTATTACTAAATTCTAAAAGAGAGTTCTGTTGAAATGTAACGTGGCAAAGGGAGGAGAGGAGATGATACGGCATCTGTCGAAGATGGGTCCACAACTTTGCAGGAGGAGTCGAACAGTGGTGTACAAACATGCAGTGCATAGGGAACTGCCTGAATGTTGGACATGCCTGCGAACACAGTTCGTAAAATCGTACGAAACATCGTGTACATTCTGCATGGTTATCTATACAAAATCACCCATGTTCAGGAGTTGCTTCCTGCTGACCTGCCAGTAAGACAAACACAGTCTCTGGAATTCCTTGTTCGCGTGGAAGAGGACAATATTGGGCCATGGTACATTCTGTGGACAGATGAATCCCATTTACTTCCCCAAAGGCACGTCCATATGCAGAATCGCTGAATATGGGCAACGGAAACTCCGCACGCACATCAACCGCTACGGCTTCATTCTCCAGAGGTGACGGTGTGGTGCGGTTTGACGGCATCGTTTAACATAGGACCGTATTGTGTCGAAGAGATGTCCTGCGGGTCCAGTTACCTGTACCACTACTGGTAAACGTTATGAAAGTCTTGTGCGCACCGGTGTCATTCCAACCCTTCAGCAACATGTGTGCGTGGTTAGGATCATTTTTTATGCAAGTTGGCGCTCCACCGCACATTGCACAGCGAATGAAGCGACTGCTGCGGAGGCACTTTGGAAATGCTGGAATTATCGGCTTTCATTTCCCTACAGCCTGACCGTCCAAATCCATGTGACTTGGGTGTAGGATTAGCTTCGAATGGCTCTGAGCACTATGGGACTTAACATCTCTGCTTATCAGTCCCCTAGACTTAGAGCTACTTAAACCTAACTAACCTGAGGGCATCACACACATCCATGCCCGAGGCAGGATTCGAACCTGCGACCGTAGCAGCAGCGCGGTTCCGGAATGAAGAGCCTAGAACGGCGTTGGATTAGCTGACAAATGTTCTGTACAGTGCTCCAATTACGAACGTAGCTGGCAAGAAGGCGCAACGCATTTCGAACGTGGCCCCCCCATACACTCAGACCTGTTGTGGAACGTCCCGTGCCTCGAGTTCAACTTACGGCAAAAAACGTTGGAAGCACCAGTCTCACGACAATTAGATACCGATGTCATTTTGCTTTTTATGCTTTTAAGGCCCATGAAAAACCTATATCATTTAGCGTTTTATGCAGTTTCTAGGCTCATTACAACTAAAAACAGATGGAATTATGCTTCTTATGCAGTCTTTGGCCCCAGGACAAATCGATGTGGCAAAACCTTTTCTGAACAGTATGGATTGTGTAATAACTTAAGCCATAGCCGTTTTATTAAGAGTCGTCTATCATTTGAAGGTGACCCAATTGATTTTAACTTGCTTGCAGCGCCATCTACTGGTAAAACTTCCGTTATTTTTTTCTACGTGTCGTTTTTCCCAGCGTCAATAATACGCTGTTCATATTTCACTTAATTCTGAGCAGTGACTCTCTTTCTGCAGCGTTCTGGAACCGTAATTTCAATCGTGGGTACCCCATGAGCTGCAAAATGTTTTAGATGGATTAGAACGAGATGAGAATCACTGTTTAATGCCCTATGATGACGCCCCAAAATGATATATAGCAATGCAACTATCGACATTAAAGTCATCCATTCTAAGATTATCGTTTTTATTATGCTACTGGTTTTGTGCAAGTGTCGAATTCCAAGTATAAATTAACTGCGCTAAGACTGAATATTTAGTCAAAGGTAGAGAGCAGTCCTTTTTATATTGATTAGAGCCAGGTAACTGTCATATAACCACTTGTTGCGGAACAGCTTTGATTTTTTTTTTTTTTATAATCAGACTGTGTGAAGTTCATATAAGACTGAGACGTGCAATGTCTATTTTAGAATCACATAATCTTGATATTGAAATTGCACAAAGCTAGTACCGAACGCCCCATTTTTATCAATCACAACAGACACCTTTTCTTGCGGCATCAGTCTTAAGGATCGTATTTTGTGGACCGACACGGATTCCTCTCCTGCGGTAACCTACTCATCTCAGAGCACCACTCGTACCTAAGTCCTCAACTCTTTTTTTGGATGTATTCCAAAATCTGCTGTCTTCTCCAGTGTTTACTCTCTACAACTCCCTGTGGTAGCAGAGAAATAGTTCCGTGATATCTTCACGGATGTCTATCTATCATCCTCCGCTTCTTCTTGACAGTGTCTTCCATGTATTTCTTTCGTCGCCCATTCCATCAATAATCTCATTATTTTATCAGTATACAGAATTTTCAATATTCTTCTGCACCGCCACGTCTCAGACGCTTCAATTCTCTTGCATTCCGATTTCCCAACGGTCTATGGTTGCCATACTACTCTGCCCACCAAACATACATTCTGAGAATATTCTTCCCCAAATCAAGGTCTATGTTTCTATACCTGTAGACTTCTCTCTGGCAGGAATGCTATTTTTACCTGCGCTAGACTGCCTTTTGTGCTATGCTTGTGCCGTCCGAAGTTTTGCTTAAGAGGTAGCAGGATTCTTTAACCTTCTCTACTACGTGACAACCTATTTTGATGTCAAATTTATTATTCTCATTCCTCGTACTTGTCTTTACTTTTGTGTTTTTCAGGTTTACTCTCAATCCATATTCTGTACTCACTAGATTGTTCACTCCATGCGACACATCCTGTTATCCTTTTCTACTACCGCTGTGGATAACAATGTCATCTACGACATTTACATCCGTTTTAATCCGAGCGCTTCGTTCTTGATCCTCTAATATTATTCTTCCCTCTAGTTTCTAGTACGTATAGGTTACCACTTTTTTCATAAATCCGAACATCTTGCAGCGTTGTACATCCTCGAACGCCTTTTCGAGCAGACATATTCCATGAAAGTGTTTTGATTTTTATCCAGTCTTACTCCCATTATCAACGTCAACGTATGAATTGCACCTTTTGTGCCTTTACTTTTTTTTTTTTTTGACAAATTTCTCGTCGGCTGACAGATCCTCAAATTTTTCCAATTCTCCTGTGTATTTTTCTTGTCAGCAGTCTGTATGCATGAGCTGTTACGTTCTCGCACATAACTAACTCTACTATCTTTGGAATAATGGGACTGATATTTTCAAAGTCTGATGCTACATCTACAGTCTCATAGATTCTACACAATAACAGGGGCAATGAAACCCATGCAGTATTTTCAATGGGAAGTTTTGATCTCCCACAATACAGGCTGTAATTGGCTCCCCCTGATTTTCATCTCTGCTTACATGAACCGCTGGCTATTAAGACAACAATTTTGCACAGACAAGGAGCTGTAGATCAGCGTAGAGAATTCACGGAAAACGCTGGTGGCTGCCTTGTATGACGGCGGTATTGGAAAATTGGTACATCACTACGGAAAATGTTTAAGTCGTGCGTCGACTATGTAGAGATGTAGCTGGAAGGTGTACCTAACTGTTGCCAATAAAACATTTTTGGTTTTGAAGGTGGTTTCCATTTCGCTTACTTCCGTACCGCCCTCGTGTACGCTGTGTAAGTCCTACTGACGATCATTTCTTTTTCGATTTCTTTTGATTTCTTCTGCAGCGATTACGCTTTGACTACCCTGCGCTTCCTATTTAATTCCTCCCTGGGGGATCTATGTTGTTGTATTCCCGTCTTTCCCTGAATATATTTGTTCTTGTATCGTTCGTTTATCATTAGAAGTATTTCTTCTCTTACCCAAGGTTTCTTGCAGTCATCTATCTTTACAGATCGAGCAATTGTGACTGATTTTTTGAGAAATATTCATTCCTCCTCAACTGAGTTCACTACGCTGTTGTTCCTAATAGCGGTATCCACGTCCTTAGCAAACGTGAAAAACGTCTCACCGTCCTGCAGTTGTTCAGAAACCAAGTATGTTCCGCAGCGATCTTCCAGCTGATGCCCAACATATTCGCTTGAAATCAGTCTGCTCTCCATCGTTACTTATTTGTGACCTGAGTCTATATCTCCACATGGGTGTGCCTTACAATCCAGTTTCTCATTTCAGAGTCTCTGTCTGACCATGGATTATTCCAGCTGGAACCTTCCAGTGCCTCCTAGTAATTTTCAAGTACATCTCTTCCTTCTGACACACCTTAACAGAGTATTCGTTACCACTATGTCGAAAATATCGCCGAACACATTCTTCCCACTTTTCTACTGGCGATCCCGTATTCTCCGGAATCCCGTTTCTCTGTTGCTTTGCTGCCTAGGTAGCGGAATTCCTTAACTTCGTGTACTTCGTGACCATCAATTCTGTTGTTAATTTTCGCGTTGCTCTCATTTCTGTTACTTCTCATTATTTTCCTCTTTCTTCAATTTCCTCTCAGTCCACATTCTGAACTCTGTGACACTTTATTCCATTCAACGGATATTGCAGTTCTTCTTTACTTTCACTGAGATCAGCAATGTAATCAGCGAATCTTGTTATTGATTGATATTTAACATAGATTTTTAATTCCACTCTGGAACCGTTCTTTTACTTCCATCTTTGCTACTTCAACGTAAAATATGAACAGTAGTGGCGAAAGTAAATCCCTGTCTTTCTTTTAATCCGTGTGCTTTGGCTTCCTCTCTTATTATTTCCTCCTGGCTCCTGTGCATATTGTATAGTACCCGTCTCTCTCTACAGCTTAACCATATTTTTCTCAGAATTTGGTGCTCTTGAACAATTTGACAATGTCGAACGCTTTTTTAAAGGGTGACAAATCGTATGAACGCGTCTTGATTTGCTTTTTTTTAGTCTTGCTTCCATTTTGAACAGGAACGTCAGAATTGCCCCTCTGGTGCCTTTACCTTTCCTAAAGCCAAATTAATCATTTTCTAACCCATCCTCAGTACTCTTTTCCATCCTTCTGTGTATTATTTTTGTCATTAATTTGGATACATGAGCTGATTGTGCGGTAATTCTCGAACTTGTGTGCTCATTCCTTCTTCGGAATTACGTGGATGATATTTTTTTCGAAATTCATAGGGTATAACGCCCGACCCATACATTCCACACACCAACATGAATAGTTTTTTTGCTGTCAGTATCCCGAATGATTTTAGAAATTCTGATGGGATGTTATCTATCCCTCCTGCCTTATATGATCTTAATCTTCCTAAGGTCTTGTAAATTCTATTTCTCATACTGGATCCTCTGTCTCTTCTATATCGACTCCTGTTTCCCCTCTATTGTGTCTCCAGACATGTCTTACCCCTCATAGAGGCCCTCTATGTACTCTTTCCGTCTATCAGCGCTCTCGTCTGCATTTGAAATTAAAATTCCCATTGAAATTTTAATGTTACCACCCTTGCATTTCATTTCATCTTAGATTATTTTGTCATTTCTGTATGCTTGTTTAGTCATTCCGAAAGTCATTTCATTTTCGATATCTTCACATTTTTCATGCCGTCATTTCGCCAGAGATTTTTTACACTTTTCATTTATTTCGTTCCTGAGTGACCTGTGTTTCTGTATTTCTGAATTTCCTTGGATATTTTTGCACTTTCTTTTTTCGTCGATCACCTGAAGTATTTTTTCTGTTGCCCATGGTTTCTTTGTAGATACCATTTAAATACGTTTTTGTCTCTAAAATCATTGATTCCCCTTGAAACAGTATAGTCCTGATGGCCATGACCATTTTCAGGAAGCTCGCACGCTGACACTCGCTGAAGGCCCAACGTTGAAATCTGAAGCTATTTGCGGAAGGGTTGCGCTTCTGTCACATTGAACGATTCTCTTCAGTCGTCGTTGATCCTGTTCTTGCAGGATCTTTTTCCAGCCACAGCGATGTCAGATATTTGATGCTTTACCGGATTCCTAATATTCACTGTACACGCTGTGACCCATGGCTCGTACGAGGACTACAACACTACGTTCAAATTCACTTAAATTTGCCGTGCGGTTAAAGGCGCTGCAGTCTGGAACCGCAAGACCGCTACGGTCGCAGGTTCGAATCCTGCCTCGGGCATGGATGTTTGTGATGTCCTTAGGTTAGTTAGGTTTAACCAGTTCTAAGTTCTAGGGGACTAATGACCTCAGCAGTTGAGTCCCATAGTGCTCAGAGCCATTTGAACCATCACTTAAATTTTGATAACCTGCCATTATAGCAGCAGTAACCGATCTAGCAACTTCGCCAGACACATTGTTGTCTTATACAGGCGTTGCCGACCGCAGCGCCGTATTCTATCTGTTTACGTATCTCTGTATTTGAATAAGCATGCCTATACCAGTTTTTTGCTACTTCAGTATGTAATAAAACAGGAAAATCCTGTGCAAAGCATTAGAACTGTATAGAAGGTAACTGTGGCGGACAGATTGCTGGAACATAAAGGGATGACCCAGCAAGTGTTCATCATACTTAAATTTCGTGCCTAAAGGCTTAAGCTAGAGTTCAGCCTATTGCGTATTGTGATATACATGCATAGGCATCACATCACGCTCCCTCTCAAGAGTATAAAGGCATGTGTTAGCGTTGCTTATATGGGGTATGAAATATGAGGAACGCTACAGCTTGTATACTTAACTGCACAAACCGTCTGACAGAGCCAGCCGATCATCTTACCACAACTGTATAACTCTCTAACTCATCAACGAAATCACATGCTCCACGGAAATGAAACACTGAATCACTTCACGATCCCTGGAGTCCTAATTGACTCCTTGATCTGCTTGCACATTGGCCCAATTTCCTTTGTATCCTGGTATCTATTTCACTTTCTTCTCTTGCAGCTGAAAACAGAGGAGAGTGTCCTGAATTGTTTATGTCTCTTTTCTTGGTGGATAGAGTTTTGCAGCGCTTTTGGGGTACTTAGGGAATCGGAGCACATGAGAAACAATTCGCTGTTAAGACGCCTCTTCTGTTTCAGTGCCTTTAGCATAGAATGGAGATCTGCAGTGAGTAGAATGTACGAGTATACACTAGGAAGGTAAAATCTGAAGACAGGTAGGGGAATACTATGAACAGATAAGAGAGTCGTGTTGCTTTGAACCATTAGTGTACACTAGTCCCTGTTACCGGTCTGATACGT
This sequence comes from Schistocerca serialis cubense, assembly GCF_023864345.2. Lineage (NCBI taxonomy): Eukaryota > Metazoa > Arthropoda > Insecta > Orthoptera > Acrididae > Schistocerca > Schistocerca serialis. The sequence goes on from NC_064645.1 coordinate 232,541,295, forward strand.
TATCAAACACAGATTTAAAGATCAAATGGTTCGAATGGCTCTAAGCACTGTGGGACTTAACATCTGAGGTCATCAGTCCCCTGGAACGTAGAACTTCTTAAACCTAACTAACCTAAGGAGATCACACACATCCATGCCCGAGGCAGGATTCGAACCTGCGACCGTAGTAGTCGCGCGGTTCCGGACTGAAGCGCCTAGAACCGCACGGCCACCACAGCCGGCATTTAAAGATCGAATTGGTGTTCAATGCTTCTTAAAATTTTTCAGATCTATAGTAATTCTATGCTTCTTTAGGAGCCAACTTAGTGATATGCTTTAACCTTGTTGAAAAACCGCAAAATCAGAAACACTTGTCGCTAAAAGGTAACCTGCGCGAATAATGCAGGCCAGGAACAGCATGATAAATAGGCGGCTGTGGTGTGGATATTGTTTTATACGCCTTTAGCACTATTAGGATTTACCGCCTGATGTTAAACGCCAATCCATCATCCTCATCACAGACTCTTAATAGGATGATGGTTCTAGAGGTATCAGTGGCGAATCTACTTTTTCCATGTTGCAACATCTTCTATATTTCCAAACGAAGGTTTTGCAGATCCATGCATCATGCACACATAGCTAAACAAGATCTGAATTAAAACTAGAACAGACGTGTTCGGCCTGTTACCGATTAATTACGGTTGGACAGTATGAAATACTTAATGCCACTTGGAACCTAAGACATTGCAACTGGATAAGCATATAATCAAATGTGAGGCCCAGTGTCCTGGGCGCAGCCCCGAATCCTCCCAAAACCAGGTAGGTAAGCAAGTAACAGGACCGAATCCTCAAAAACTGACACATTGTATGTTGTATTATACAAATTGTATGTTGTATTATCTCTGCCATGTTCCTTACCTCCTTTCCCTACCCCTCCAATGCTTTAAACTAGAGATATTGATTCACTTATGCACGCTTTGCGAGTGACCTTGAGCGGCACTTTGTCGTTGGCGCTGTGCCGGGTGGACTTTATCTCAATAAGATAAAAAATAATACTTTTAAACATATAAAATACGCGAAAAATCTTTACATCTTCTACTGAAACTTCATATGCTTTCGTTTGCCTGCTTGGAGCATGCATAACGTTTAGAACTGCTACCTGCTTCAAGCGGGAGGATTCGGTCCATCGTTTTCAGACCCTTGCGGGCTTGGGAGGATTCGGTGTCATTTTTCTGACCGTGGGTAGATTGCGGCTGCGCCCAGTGTCCTTCATCTTCAGTTCAGGAAGGTGTAACGGTTAAAACGGATACAGAGAGACTGATCGGTTGAGATATTCAAGCCTTTCTTTTCTTCCAACATGCTAATAGCTGCCGCTGATAAGATGTTACTACTACAATGGAGGAGAAACAAAAGCAAAGGAGTCGTCCACAACCAGAAAATACGAGGTAGGACTTCTAAGTGTCAACCCTATACTACTATAACCTTTGGCACATATAGTCTCATTTCGAAAGATTATCTGGAATTATGCCTCTTGTTCAAAGCAATCAGAGAAAATTTGACCTACTCCAGATATAGATTAAAGTGACAAAATAATGACGGGATAAAGAAGACAAGATGTCCTCGAATGTCCCATTCATGGAGCTCTCAGAAGAAATTAAAACTGTGTGCCAGACACGGATTCGAACCTGGGGCAAATGTTCCAGTTTCGTCTCTCAGTGTGCCACACAGTTTTAATGTGGCAGAGAACTTGAAACCATTGCACACTCTGATGTACAGTGTAAATTAATTCTATAAACAATCCGCCACACTGTGGTTACCGAATTTCTCCGTAACATCCATTCGTACCGGCGTGCTAGTCCTGGAATGTTTCTAAGATAAAACCCGCGGCGTTACTCAGTCGTGCTTGTATAGGTGACATGAATCCGACAGGGCAATAAGCTTCCTATAGTTATAGCATGTGAAGTCGAGAACACAGTTCTACCTTTCTCAAAACGGTTCAAAGCATCTCTAAAAAATACTCGAGAAAATCGACTCAGAAATTTTGGGATTATTTTTAATATACCGAGCGAAGGGGCCATGCTTCCGATAACTAGAGTAGTTATGGGGTGGTGTGCCCGTTAGATGCGTTGTGGACCTTCTCGCAGAGTTAAATTTTTTAACAGAGGTTCGTGTTGTAAGAGCTTATACACTACTTGAATAGTAAAGAGCAAAAAATTAGAAGAATAGAATAAATTATAATTTTCATTTTTTAAATTATAAAGTCTTGAATAACTACTTTTTATTAATGATCGGTATCCAAGAATTTTTTTACAAAGAACATAGTGTTTGTGTGTGACACACATAACTTGTCTGTGGAGCAAAATTAAAGCATCACTTTTTAGAATCTCCGTAATTTTTTCCCAATGCGACGCGTAAGTTTGAAATTTAATTTAAAGATGTCTACAATCTTTCTGTGTAATCCGATGTAAAAGCAATGAACCCTGCGAAGTCACCCTCGGGATCGGCACCACTTCAAACAGCAAGGTGTTGAAACATGCAAAATTGGAGGCCACAGCTCGGAAGTTCCTGTGAGCTGTAAGGTGGGCTAATTATATCACATTAGCACCGAATTTCACCACAATCTGCCCAGCGCCACCGTACCGCTATTAAACTATGGGATGGGCGTCACACCCGTTCTAGCCCACATTTCGTCCCTTCTTTTCACGCCTCCGAGACGGACGTCTGGACTAAGACACCCAGTGTTGAAATTACACGGTCTTCTATACTACTGCCGCAGGTTCGAATCCTGCCTCGGGCATGGATGTGTGTGATGTCCTTAGGTTAGCTAGGTTTATGTAGCTCTAAGTCTATGATGACCTCTGATGTTAAGTCCCATAGTGTTTAGAGCCATTTGAACCATCTTACTGGTGGCTGACGAAAACGTTTCAGACACAAGGCCGCTCAGAACATGCCTCAGAGGGTGGCTTAAAGAACTTCAATGGTACCACACATTTCGCGCTCGGAAACGACAATTCGAAGTGCGATAAGTAAAAGATGACATTCTTGACAACGTACGACACCGCTGCCAATCCCTTGGCGTTTCGGTCATTCTCGAAGGACATCGTGCGTCTGCAACCTCACTGGATGTAATCTGATCCATTTGGAGTGCGACTAGAGTATTTGCTCCGGTAGAGACAGCTGAAAACTATTCGACGAAATCTGAACGAGATATGTAAGACCCTTCAGTTCGGTAATACCTTCGGTACCACCCATGCAGTTTAGTTGATAAAGTTACGTATCTATTAGCAACTTCGACACATATTCAGCTTCCTGCAACATTATGAACCAAGGCGTGTGGCTGGCACAGAGGGTGTTTCCGACCTGGGCAGGTTTAGAGGGACCCTTTGCCGTTTCATTCACGCGCATGTTAATGTTGCACCATACCACTCAGCGGGTCGATTCTGACTGGCGGTTTATCTGTAACGTTTCCCTCCGCCATCCATAAGATAAAAGCGTGATTCTACCGCTGTGTGGCGCCGTTGTGACCTCCGTCGCAATGACGTCAGAGGAAGGCAAGTGGTTGGGGTAGTTGAGGATGTGAAAATCTTTCCATCTCGTTACACGCGCACGATGGCATTCGGCGGAATTGTGGTACAAATTGCTACCAATGTGACATCATTAATTAACCTTACAGCCCACATTAACTTCCTGCCTGTGACCTATTGAAGCATCGCCGAGACCTAGGGTTATGTGGCAGGGCGCCATGCTTTTGTACAATTGCATACGAACCCTGTATGCACCTGCGAGCCAATTTTCAAACATGTGTCGGAAGGGAGGCGGTTATGCGATTTCGAAAAAGTGATCCTCTAATTTTTTTGGCGTAGTGTAGAAATAAAAAGACATACATTTTTCATAAGTAACACAATTACTTTTATTAACAAGCACATATCTGATCAATTTATTGTTCATATGACGTAGTGCTCGAACTGAACGCAAAGAAATGAAAAAAGACCAAAACGAAACTAGATCTGATTGCCAGTCTCGTGCGCTTCGTCTACTACCACGAAAATGCTCGTAGAACACACACCTTTGTTTAAAAATTTGAGCTCACCCCGAAAAGACCCCAAACCCCATTCCACATGGAGCGAGTTCTCGGGCAGAGAACCACACTGCTCGCTGAACAATAAGAGCATTATCGTAGTACATCAAATATGGTTTTAATATTCAAAGACGGTTCTCTCGATCATTTTTTAGACTTGGATCGAAATACTTTGGGAGAGGTATGTTTGAGTTCTGAACTTGACGTACCATATACATATAAATTACGAAAGTCCAACTGCTCATCAGTGTGTAGAGCATTTAATCGTGGATGGGAAGAGTCCCAGGCTGTAGCCCCGATTCTACGCACGTTTTAAATCTGCCTGGAAGTTTCGAATCGGAGCACACTTCACTGCAGAGTGAAAATTCGTTCTGGTTATCACGGTTTTTAAAGACAGCAGCATCGCTGTACAGCTTGCAGTATGCCTGAGTACGTACGGGTGCGGCCCTTTATGGGCCCCTTTGTGCTTGGAAAGTGTATCAAGATCGGAATCCGATGACTTGAGTGGGAGTAATTGACCACTTCCCATTGAGCAGTGCGGGCGAGGACTGGGGAGCGTACTGAAAGATCGACAGAACTTAACGATCCTGTTTTACATCCAACAGTTGTCATCACTTTCTTCATTATATCATTCAGAAGTGACATCAACAAATGAACTCAATACTGGTATCCTCTCCACTTGAGCATTAGGCTCTGACAGAAACTTCCTGTGATACTTCTTCCATATGCAACAGCAGCGTTGAAATGAAATAAATGAACTGACCGCTTCACATAACAGAGACCATCGCTGGGGTTCTTCGACTGAAGGTCTTTTACGTTATGTCATTTCGGTGACTTGCGCACCTCGGTGATGAAGATGAGATGAAATGGTTAGGAATAAAACAGATTCCCACTCGAAGAAACTCAAATCCGGCCGGGGATTGAACCCTTGACTCCATGATCCAGAGGAACCTCTGTCATGAGCTGTGGACAACTGAAGCGCTGTGGATCAATCGAGTGTTTCAAGCTCCACTCATTCAGCTTTTTTAATCGCCGCTATTTTCGAGTTTGTTGGCTATTTCCCTATTTTTGTTGCTAATTCCTTTTTGTTGCCACAGTTCTACACTCATGCTCATAAATTAAGGATAATGTTGATACATGGTGAAACAACGCTGTGGTGGGCGGTTTGTGGGTTTAAATCACCTCAGGGTATGACCATGCAGTGCATTTGACCTGCGGTCGTCGCACGGTGACGCTGGCAGCAGTCCACATACGCAGAGGTGTGTTGGTGCATATCAGGGTACAGTGCAGTGAGTAAGTGTGCAGACGTTTTCAGACGTGCTAATGGTGACTGTGTGCTGAAAATGGCTCAAACAACACATATGATGACATGAGAGGTAAAGTACTAGGGCGACTGGAGGCTGGTCAAACACAGAACGTTGTAGCACGGGCCCTCCGTGTGCCGCAAAGTGTGATCTCAAGTTTATGGCAACGATTCTAGCAGACATGAAACGTATCCAGGCGCTACAGTACGGGACAACAGGTTAGTTTCATTGTCTACCTGACCTCCTCCTTATTTTCTGGTTTGTACCCGGACCTCAGAGTCTTACTCTATCGGATCTTTGGTTGCAATCACTATGGGATATAACTTCTGAGGTCATCAGTCCCCTAAAACTTAGAACTACTTAAACCTAACTAATCTAAGGACATCACACACATGCATGCCCGAGGCAGGATTCGAACCTGCGACCGTAACAGTCTCGTTGTTCCGGACTGAAGCGCCTAGAACCGCACGGCCAGCAAAGTGCCGCAAAGTGTGATCTCAAGATTATGGCAACGATTCCAGCAGACATGAAACTTGTCCAGGCGCTACAGTACGGGACAAGAGGTTAGTTTCATTGTCTACCTGACCTCCTCCATATTTTCTGGTTTGTACCCGGACCTCAGAGTCTTACTCGGTCGGATCTTTGGTTGCAATCACTATGGGACTTAACTTCTGAGGTCATCAGTCCCCTAGAACTTAGAACTACTTAAACCTAACTAATCTAAGGACATCACACACATTCATGCCCGAGGCAGGATTCGAACCTGCTACCGTAACAGTCCCGTGGTTCCGGACTGAAGCGCCTAGAACCACACGGCCAGCATGGCCGGCTGCAGGATGGCGCTCAACGCCATATTGCTAGACGTGTGAAAGATCTGTTGCGCGCGTCGTCTGGTGATGATCGTGTGCTCAGCCGCCACTTTGTCATGCTTGGCCTCCCAGGTCCCCTGACCTCAGTCCGTGCGATTATTAGCTTTGGGGTTACCTGAAATCACAAGTGTATCGTGATCGACCGACATCTCTAGGGATGCTGAATGACAACATCCGACGACAATGCCTCACCATAACTCCAGACATGCTTTACAGTGGTGTTCACAACATTATTCCTCGACTACAGCTATTGTTGAGGAATGATGGTGGACATATTGAGCATTTCCTGTAAAGATCATCATCTTCGCTTTGTCTTACTTTGTTATTCCAATTATTGCTATTCTGATCAGATAAAGCGCCATGTGTCGGATATTTTTTGAACTTTTGTATTTTTTTGGTTCTAATAAAACCCCATGTCATTCCAAGCATGTGTGTCAATTTGTACCTCTCTAGCTAAATAATTCCGTGATTTGTTCAGTTTTCAAATTTATACTGACTTTTTGATCACCCGGTATATTTCACAGATAAGCTGGCATTTGATTCACGTTATTGCACTACAGTCACCGACATTACAAAAGACAAAAGTTGTAATGAAATTAGAGTCATATATTAATACCTTCAGCTGTTGACAGACGTTGATATATATCAACGGGAACAGGTGTAAATGTGTACCAGGCCGGGACGCAAACCCGTGATCTCCTGCTTACATGACAGACGCTCTATCCATCTGAGCCACCGAGGGCACAAAGGATAGTGCCGCTGCAGGGACTATCTCGCGTTTGCTACCCGCGAGACCCACATTCTCACGTTATATGTCCATACACTTCATTCATAGTGTCCCCACCCAACATACTCATTACTCGTGGAAGACATTTTTACCAAGTCCTGTAAGATTTTGCGTAATATATGTGCATTCTCACAGAAGAAGAAGGCTATAGCCGGTATTGCCAGAACTATATACTTATATGGATATGGTGACGGTCATGATCTGTCGCACTATCCTCTGTATCCTTGGTGGATCAGATGGATAGAGCGTCTGCCATGTAAGCAGGAGATCCCCTGTTCGATTCCCGGTGGGGCACGCATTTTCACCTGACCGCGTTGATATATACGAGTATCAACGCCCGTCAGCTTCTGAAGGTATTAATATATAATTCTAATTTCGTTCTTGACGGATGCTGGTCATCAATGGTGTCTGTTCTTTCGGACGTGTCAGAAAGAACAGACACCATATCCACGTAAGTATAAAAGTTGTAATGGTATCAACACAATCTACATATCATCATAAGAGCTTAACATCTTTCCCTCGTACTGAGGCCATTGTTGGCTGCACGGTAAGAAATGAACCAAGCTGCAGGAGGCATATTTCTTGGCTAAATGTAGAATACACTTCTGTGTTTTGGACGCCGAAATAAAAGGTATATGGCTGTAAAAGTAGGGAGCTGGTTTGTGGGTGGAAATGTACTCGGACTACAGAGTAGAGTATATTTCAACAATTTACTAGAAAACATCAAAATTTTTCTACGTAAACCATACAGTAACAATAAAATGACAGGAAACGAAAATTCTTAAAGTTAAAAAAGGAAAAGGGCTTGCAGCACAAGTATTGATCAAAGCGTACCATGAGAAGAAAAATAAATAAAGAAAAGGCTTAAGGATAAGTAACAACTTTCTTTCACTGTTGCAGTACAGATGAGTCATAAATCAAGTCCTGTTAAACCACAGTTATTCAACAGTGGCTGTTAAATATTTTGAGAAACCTCGTAACTGCTAAATTGACTTGAGGACCAGTTAATCGAATGTTTCATCAGTGAACCAAATGACTTATAAGTAGGTGTAGTACAGTTGAGTACGGCATAGATAACCAGGTAACGGTGCAAGGACAGTCAAAAAAATTTTTAGCAGCTGCTCTAACGGGTTATCACAGTGAAACAAGAGGTCCAGTGGTAATACCGAGAACAGTCACAGATTAAGAATGTAAATACTAAAACTAAAATTATAGCCAGAACAAATCGTGAATATTTTCTAACAAGGAATCGTAACAGTATTTTAGAAGGATGACATCTATTGAAATAACGGCAGGCGGCCACAAAAGCAAGCCTTACAATTAGCTATGATGCATTAGGATTTCCCCTGACATTTGGTGAAAATACTAGAAGTCCACAAGTAACTACACTGAAGCGCCAAAGAAACTGGTATAGGCGTGATAAATCAAACGAAGAGATATATAAACAGGCAGAATACGGTGCCGCGGTCGGCAATGCCCATGTAAGACAATAAGTGCGGTGCAGTTCTTAGATCGGTTACTGCTGCTACAATGGCAGGTAATCGATATGTAAGTGAGATGTGGTGATGTAGTTGGCGCACTAGGGATAGGACACAGCACCTCCGAGGCAGCGATTAAGTGAGGATTTGCGAGTGCGATCGTTTCACGAGTGCACGGTGAATATTAGGAATCCTGTAAAACATCAAATCTCCGACATCGCTGTGGCCATAAAAAGATCCTGCAGGAACAGGACCAACGACGACTGAAGATAATGGTTCATCGTGACAGAAGTGCACACCTTCCGCAAATAGCTGCAGATTTCAATGTTGGGCCATCATCAAGTGTCAGTGTGCGAATCATTCAACGAAACATCATCGATATGGGCTTTCGGAGCCGAACGTCCACTCATGTGCCCTCGAGGACTGCACGAAACAAAGCTTTACGCCTCGCCTGGGTCCGACAACACTGAAATTGTACTATTGATGACTGGAAACATGTTGCCTGGTCGGACCTGGTCGGACAAGTCTCCTTTCAAATTGTAAGGAGCGCATGGAAGTGTAAGGGTATGGAGACAAACTCATGAATCCATGGACTCTGTATGTCAGCAGAAGACTGTTCAAGCTGGTGGAGAATCTATAATGGTGTGTGTGTGTGTGTGTGAGGGGGGTGGGGGTGGGGGGGGAAGGTTGCAGTTGGAGTGATATGGAACCCCTGATACATCTAGATACGACTCTGACAGATGACAGGTGTGTAAGCATCGTGTTTCATGATCTGCATCCATTCATGTCCATCGTGCATTCCGACGGACCTGGTCAATTCCAGCAAGACAATGCGGCACCCCACACGTCCAGAATTGCTACAGAATGGCTCCAGGAACACACTTCCGCTGGCTGCCAAACTCCACAAGCATGAAAACATGAGAATTATTGAGTATAACTGGGATGCGTTGTAACATGCTGTTCACAAGAGATCTCCAGCCTCGTTCCCCTATGGATTAATGGACAGCCCTGCAGGATCGGTGACTACTTCACACATTAGTCTAGTCCATGCCACGTCGTGTTGCGACACTTCTGCGTGCTCGTGGGCGCTCTACACGATATTATGCAGGTGTACCACTTTATTTGGCTTTTCACTTTATATAACACGTTCCTGCGGCACAGTGACCAAGCAAAACGGTGTTTAAGAATACCTCTTAAAAAAGACAAGAACTCAACTTAATAATTGAAAAAAATGTTAGCGAAACGAACGCTGAACCTCAGAAAAAGCAGACAATGGCAGTTACCATTCAAATGCAATGAAACAACGGGCGAGGCCCAGCGAACAGTGAGAAAATAAACAATGGACAGATAATAACAGAATGTGGACAAGTGAGGAAAAAGTAAAAAATAAAAGACACGCAAATTGGGAGTAATATGGACTTAACATACTCAGATGCCCAGCTGTTGTATCAGAATATACTTTATTTCGCGGATGTATTACACAGTCTGTTTGGTAAGGTACCCTAAGGTCCCTCATGATAAAGCATTATGAACACATAGAGACAGAATGAAACACTTACAGCACTAGTAAAATATATTGAACAAAATCTATTTTCATCAAATGGAAGACATTAAACAATTTTTAACATTTTTATGCAGCGACAGCAACTGATTCAAACCACCCCCAAGCGCATAAAACGGTGTTTTTCTATTCTAGTATCCATCGGGCTATTTCTATCCCGTTGTCAGATGTCAACCTCGAAAAAGAATTACAAATTCTTGAGAGTATTGCACATAATAATGGCCATTATCCAGAGATAGTGTAGCCTGTATACTCTTATATAATGACGCTAAATACTATATGAAGCAAGCAAATCACGAATAACCTAAACAGTAGGTGCCTAACAAAGTACCAAACGCCTTAATAAAATGGAAAACGTGAGACAAAGAACAGGAAAAGTAGTCTACAAAATAACATAACAGAAAGCGCAGCTTCCGCACTCCGCGCGACAGCCTCGTTGCTCAGTAGTTTGTTGAATTAGTAACCATTGATTAACAAACGTTCCCCACAGTCAGTACCAAAATACCAACGAGCGCTCTAACTCACAACAGCAGACCGGAGTAATGAAACAAACAAAAAGAAGAGAACCTGGCTGCTGCAACAGAGCACGAAATTAATGCCCGTTACCACCATATCTCACCACTGTATTGTAGTATATTGTATGTTAACCGGGGACCTAGAAAGGATGGAGAGGCTCCACCCCCGCCGCAGCCGCAGTGGTCCACAACCCCATGACGACTACTCAGTCCACTTCACCCCTCCGCTGAACCGCACCGAACCACTCTTTCAGGGTTATTGTGCGGTTCGGCCCCCGTTGCCCCGCCCCCTCCCAACCCCCCCCCCCCCACCCACCCTTAGAGAACGTGTCACATCAGACGAGTTTAACCCCTATGTTTGGATGGTAGAGTAGTGGTGGTGTACGCGTACGTGGAGAACTTGTTTGCGCAGCAATCGCCGACATAGTGTAGCTGAGACGGAATGAGGGGAACTAGACCGCATTCGCCGAGGCAGATGGAAAACCGCCTAAAAACCAATCACAGTATGGTTGGCTCACTGGACCTCAACACACGTCCGCTGGGCGGATTAGTGCTGGGGTCCGGGCGCTCCTTCCCAATCTGAAAAGCTGTGCGTTCAACCGCACGGCTAACGGGGTGGGCGTGTCTCACCATAGTTCACAATATGGGGAGGCAACATTTCCCCAAGCAGGCTCGCTTCCCTCAGCGGTCAGGCAGACGACAGTCAAGCTCCCAGCATGCGTGGTGGCGCCCATAACTCTCCTTGGGCGTGGTCGTCGCCTTCCATCAGCGTTAGGCCACTGCAGAGCAGTCGTACGTTCTCAGTCAACAGAGACGCCCAGCTGTCACTGCTGCGTGCTAGACCACCCTGTAGTTGGTCGCAGGGTTATACCCCGTCCGCCACTGGTTATGTAGGCACTCTCGCGGCGAAGCAATCTCTCATTCCCAGCGACAAGCCAAAATCATACCAAGCGTAAATGCTATCAACACGTCATGCGCGCCCTGCGAAGCATAGCGTACACTGATGTCAAACGTTAAGATAACGAAGTTCCCTACAGAGTTCACATCAAATATTCTCGCTGCACCTGTAACTCATCGTATTACACATTTTTCATGGCAATAGCACACTCCCCATTTTGGACAGGATGTCCTCATTTTGAAAGCTCTTTTATTTTACTCCGGGTAAAAGACATAGCAGCACATGACTCAGAATGCAGTATAACGATCAGTGTACAATAATAAAAGAGAAACAGTAGTTATCTTGGAGGTCAAGATGACGTAAAAACCACGTCTGGCGAACGCAGCGCAACACTGTCTGTTGGCCCCTTATTTCATTTATTTCCATACATTACTCTCTAATTAAACGAAACGATGTTCATATATGAACTTAATTTTCGTCAGCATAATTATATTACAGTACACATTTAATTACGAGCGGAAATTTGTGTTTCTCCATTTACACCGCTGTGCCCACAACAGCCATTTAGCGGTACACAAAAACTCTTTGTATTGCTCTCACCTAACCTTATCCCAAGTAAAAAAAAAACCACCTCACTAATTTGCTCTAGATCTGTACAAATTAGAGATTTCAGAAATCCTCAGGCAATGTAACTGAGAGAATGTCTTAGGAATTGAAATATACAGCAATGTTACTGTTCAGCGGCCGTATCTAGGTAATAAAATAAAACGGATATAGCTGGAGGCGCGTTGCTTGATATAAAACTCAAATTTATGTCACACCGTTTTGACATTTGTTCTTTTTAAGTTACTATATACATGCAAATGATTTTACTTAGACGAGATCCACATTTGCACGTAGCTTGTCGCTTGAAATTAAAACACAAATGCTAAGCCGCTGGCGTCATAAAATGTAAATCAGACAGGAATTTCATATCACCCCATACTGTCCTGCAGTCTTAAAACCATCACATAGGCTGCGGCCAAGCCACTTCTTCGTAATATCCTTTTATCCAGCAGTTCTGGTACCGAAAGGTGGAAGAGAACTTCTGTGAAATTTGGTTGGCAGAAGTGAAATACTGGCAAATGTAAAGCTCTGAGGGCGAGTCAAGAAACCTGCCTAGATCGTTCAGTCAGAAGAACAAGTGTCACTGGAAAGCAAAGGTGTGTCGAAGTCCTAGACCCGTATTAGCCCTTATAAATGTTGCGAGTAAAATCGCTGTCGATTGAATAACTATCATACCCATTTGCCTTCAATGTCCTCTTTAAAAAATGCTACTCTGATTCCAAGTTGCCGTCATCACTGATACGGAAGGCACATGAAGACAGAGTGTTGAGTACTGCTTGCTTCTGGGTTATGTGGTCGGGCGAAGTGGCATCTAAATACCTGTTTGTGTTTGTCGGCTTTCTGTACACACTGTGAACTAGAGTGTTATCAGATCTTCTGTATACGAACACATCTAGGAACGGGAGACCGACCTCACTCTCAACCTCAAAGATAAATTTTATTTTGGCGTGAATTCCATTTAAGAAGTTGTGGAACGTATGAAGTTCTTCTTCGCCGTGTGGCTATATAACAAATGTATCGTCCAAATAGCGGAGCGAACAAGAAGGCTTCAAAGGAGCACTACTTAACGCTTGTTGCTCAGAATGTTCCATAAAAACGTCAGCTGCAACTGGTGAAATGGGTGATGCCATAGCAAGGCCGTCAGCCTGTTCATAGAGAAGGTCCGAGAAGCGGTTGAATTTTCTAAGAATGCATCTTATTTCAATAGGGAGGATGGCTATAGGATCCCCGACATTAAGGAAGTAAATACGCGACAAGGGTGTTTGAGCGGCATAAACAACGCGGTCCAAGTAACCTCGGCCGGCAGTCGCAAGTTCGAATCCTGCCTCGGGCATGGATGTTTGTGATGTCCTTAGGTTAGTTAGGTTTAAGTAGTTCTAAGTTCTAGGGGACTGATGACCTAAGATGTTAAGTCCCATAGTGCTCAGAGCCATTTGAACCATTATTGAAGTAACCTCGGGGGATAATAATATCTTGGGTAAACATTCCCCCTATCTTGCACTGTCAAGTTCTACGGGACTGATGACCTCAGATGTTAAGTCCCCTAGTGCTCAAAGCCATTTGAACCATTTGAACCATTTCGGAAACCAGATTATGCTCGTAAATGTAGACCAGTGAACAGGAATTTGAAACACATCGATATTTGGAGGTTCATAAAAGATAACCCATGAAATAAAGATAAATGCTCAACAGAATAATTGCAGATAAAATCAGTTGTAAAAAAACTGGACAGATACAGTTGGGAGGGGTCAGACTACTGAGTGGTTTTAAAAACGATGGGTGACCCAGCCATTCCACAATGCACTAAAATCTTGGACAACATTTTGGAAAGCAGCCATAAGGACAAAACCCTAGAAAGATACACAACTCAATGTCACACATGTGGTGACTGCTTGCATCAGTCCCGAGCAATGAAGGTTGCTATTTCCCCTGAACCGTCCTGCCTTTGAATGCGGAAAGGAGCGTCTTCGATATCTTAGACTATCCTATGCACTGGACACAAATGTCCAATAGCAAGCAAGCCACTTTTGTAATCACAGCATATGAGGATTTTCTTATCACGATGATGTCTGATATGATCCAGTGCCCTCAGGACAGCAAACAATTCTGCAAAGTACACTGAAGACTGAACTTCCTTATGACGCATACGGGAATCCTACTGTGCACTCAGTGAAGTCCCTGCTTAAACCCAACAAACACTAATAAAAATTTAATTAGCAACTGGTGGGTCCGTCGTTTCATCCTTGGGTTAGCGCCTTCATTCCAGTCAAGTAAAATATATCAAGATCCTCCCTTTTTAGAGTACCCGCTGACGGTTGTTGCACAAACGTTCCAGTGGAGGCCAGGCAAAGTAGATACATGCTGACGATTTTAGAACAAAAGATGCTCTGTTTGCTATACGTACCATGAAAAGAGGAAACGAATTCACAATGAAGGCTCTGCACAGAAAATAGGAAATGGGCGTGTGTGATAAGCCCTTGTTCGCACCTAATACCTTTACCGCAACCAGTATTTTATGGAATGAATGACTTGGTGATAAAAAAGTTACCATCGATTTTCAATACTAGACTTAACGAAGGCTTCATAAAACGGGTGCAGACGTCTTGTATCTGCTTACCAAGTCCTACAAACTGACTGGTCTTAATTTCAGATATTTGTGGTAAACATTAGTGACGCATCACTTATTTCACATTGTCATTATAAGTGAGAAAGGTATCCTTTAGTTTTAAGAGGTGAACTAAAAAGACAGAGAGACAATTAAAATGAAGACAGGTTACCATTCGTTTTTTGGGTCACTGACCGCACAAGCAGAATTTTAAAGAAAAATGGTATTCAGACATCGCCGGCCGGTGTGGCTGAGCGGTTTTAGGAGCTTCAGTCTAGAGCCGCCCGACCGCAACGGTCGTAGGTTCGAATCCTGCCTCGGGCATGGATGGGTGTGATGTCCTTAGGTTGGTTAGGTATAAGTAGTTCTAAGTTCTAGGGGACTGATCACCTCAGATGTTAAGTCTCACAGTGCTCAGAGCCATTTGAACCATATTCAGACATCTTTCTTTAGTCAAAACAAAATAAAAGATTTTTTCCAACGGAAAAAGGATGTACCTGATTGCCTCCACAATGCAGGCGTCTTTCAAGTGACATGTGGCTGCGGCAAAGTGTATACAGGCGAAACAGGAGCAATTGTTAAAGAACGCAGGAAGGAACACGAACTGCACTTGCGGCTAAAAAAAAGTTCAAAATCAGAACATCATGAGAACTGTACTGGCTAAGGAAATAAACATTGATACAAAAAAGGTCGGAGAAGCGGTTGAAATTTCCAAAAATGCATCTAATTTCAATAGAGAGGAGTGCTATGGCCTTCCAGCATCGTGGCTCCCCGCCATCAAGGAAGTAAATACGCGGCCACGGTGAGTGAGCGGAGTAAACAACACGTTGCAGGTAACCTCGGCGGACAATAATACTTTGGGTAGACATTCCCCCTATCTTCCTCTGTCCGTTTAGAATCTAGCCAATGATGACGAGCAACCAATAGCGGTAGCATGAACTCAGCCTATAACCCGTCTCCAGCGTAAGTGTGGAATTGTGCCTTTCTACCCAATGACGATGGGCCGCCAATGGTATCCAAAGAAGATTTGCTAACAACGCCCCTTCTTCTGCATCAGAGCGTGAATATTAGCCTATGACTATGGCCCACCAATGGTAGCCATATGAATTTTTAATCAGTACTATCACTTCTCAAGCACGAATGAGTGAAAACTCCTCCTTTATAAGAGGACGCGTCACTCGTCTGTGACAGTTTTCTAGCAGTAGTGGACACCAGAGGATCTTGAGAAACATTCCAGAAGACGGGTCGAAACGTCGATCATTTTAGAAGAAACGTGACGCGGCCTGATAATCCAGAAGATATTCACTTAACCAAGATCGTTAGTATTTACATCGAGCAAGGGCACAGATGAGCACGTAAAACACTACATAGTAAGCGAATATGTGCAGTTCCTAATTTTCATTTTGTTTTACTCTCTTACTTTATTTGATTTCATTTATTTCTTAACCTGACCAGAGTAGGGCCGTCCAACCCTCTCATACATAGGAACAGCGTTTCACACATACAGCACCTTTTTTTACTTCACTGATACATTACAAATAACTATTTTAATATGACAAACATGATTAAATTGATTTAAGTATCTATGGTGTAAAATTGAGTAAATTTTACTGACTACGGGCAAATAAAGTTAATGCTGACGGTACTTCTACTACTGCTGTTGCTCCCACTAATAATGGTAATGATAATAATAATAATAGTGATAGTAATATTTATAATAATAACAATAATAATAGTGTCAAGGATAAAAGTAATTTAGAAGTTTACAGAATAGATGTTTTATGATATAGCGAGTGCTGGGAAAAGAAATTTATGTTGACTGCATTGGCTAAGGATACTGGGTAATGTGGAGGATGAGTGCGTATAGGACAATGGTAGTTAGTCATTACTGTTGCATCGGTAGACATGTTATTAATTGTCTTCTGAAGGTGAGATGTTATTCTGTTGTTCAAAATGGTTTAAATGGCTGTGAGCACTATGGAACTTAACATCTGAGGTCATCAGTCCCTTAGAACTTAGAACCACTTAAACCTAACTAACCTAAGGACAGCACACACATCCATGCCCGAGGCAGGATTCGAAGCTTCGACCGTAGCGGTCGCGCGGTTCCAGACTGAAGCGCCTAGAGCTATTCGGCCACACCGGCCGGCTACTCTGTTGTCTAATATAATAATCGATGTTATTCCAGACTGGCATTCCTGCTACTGAGAAGGGCTGGGAGAAAGTGTCTGAAAGATGGAGTGAAACAGGAAGAATTTTACTCCGACAGGAACGAGTGTTTTTGCCATGTGCTTCAGAGGAGAGGAATGAGAGGAAGTATGCGTTAGTAAGACTCGTCAGAAGACACAGCTTGTCTGCAAGCAGCCAGCAGCCAGGATCGCTGTGCAAATGATGATGAAATATGATCAAAGAATCGAACATCACAAATATGACGAATGCAGGCATGCATAAGCAGTTACAGGTACAGTGAGCTTTCCTGAGAAATCGCTGTAAACAATAGATTAGATTAGATTAAACTAACAGATTAGATTAGATTAGGCTACATTCAGTTTTAATTACATAGACCCAAAAATGAGATGATCCTACTGAGCGTGCAACAAGTTAGAAAGTATAATATGAACATAAAACATTTGACTACAATACTTACTACCCTGATCACTCGTCAGGAGATTGTCAAAATAGGTTTACGAATTACAGATAACTGTAGCTGCTAGTATTTACTGAATTAATACACTATCAGATTGGAACATAGTTTTGCACTTTTAATAAATATATCATATACAAAATACCTAATCTTGACAGTTGTGACCAAGTGCTGTCGAGACTGAAATCTAACAAACATTTTTACTTAATCTGGTCTAACAGTTTCTTTACAGATATTCATGTATAGAGTAGAAGGAGTTGCCTATCAAAACGTCTGCCAAAATCTGTTGAAACTGATTTATCTCAAACCAAGTGTTTAATAGTTGCTGCAAATATACTGAAAATTTGTGTTCCTGAATATTGGACCCCTTTTTAGACCAAGGTAAGTGATTTTAGGCCTTACCTTGGTCCAAAAAGGGCTCAAATTCTTGTATGTGTACAATTCCTTTTTCAGGTCAAGAAGAAAAAGCTTTTCATAATTTTGTAGGTCATGGAGAGATGCTAACGGCTTCTTACAGTGTCATGCTCATTCCACTTCTGGTTTTCATCCATTATTGCTCGTACACTCTATGTCGACGCAAATTTTTGGGGGGTGGGGGAGGGATAAATGACTTTGCATTGTAATTTAATTCGGTTTTAAAAGCATATTTTAGCCAAACACCCTCTCTTTTGCTCTTCAGCTTGACTGCACTGAGATATTATCACAGTGAAAATGTTCCTTTGTATGCTTCAGCCACAATTTTCAAAGCGACTAGGCTGGAAATAAACCGCTCGGGGATTTCGTAAATGTTGCGCAAGGTGGGGAACTTGTAATGTGGAGGTATTGCGGACATACATTTATGTGGTATTGGGGAAGAGAACCAGCAGGCTGACGCTGCGCTGCTTCTGGATCGTTCGCACGCTGACGTAGCCGCTAAGAAAAATAACGGCAGGATCGCAGTGCGGGGAAGCGAGTTCCCCAACAACACGGGTCGCACGGCCGGCACGTGTGTTTGTCTGAGCTGGGCGGCGTGGGAGCGCGCCACGTGCCGGCCGGCCCGCACGGTACGGTGCGAGGCGCTGGACAGCTTGCTGCCCGCCCCCGCCACCCGCGCGCTGGACTGCGCCCTGCCGGGCGGGCGTGTGCCTGCCGTGTTTGCACTGCTTCAGCCTCGCCGCCTCACCTCAGCTCACCTCGTCCGGATCCTCCTGCTACACCGAGTCCCGGCCTCGGGGTCTGAGGTACGAGTGCTGAGCCCCCAGCACCTACGGCAGACGTCCTGTCGTGTCCTGTTCCACTCGCAAACAAGGCGACGCAAAAACGAGTGTCTGTATTGCACCCCATCAAGAACAGTGACACAACTCAAAACTGCAGTGCTTGAGAAAAATCGACTTAAATAATTCCATCAAACTTACAAGTATATTGAAATAGAATAATCTGAAATAATAAACAGTCTCGCTCACAAACTAAAAAAAAAAAAAAAAAAAAAAAAAAAAAAAAAAAAAAACAGAAATCAAATCACATATCAGAACAAATCGGCTTCAATCATATCTAGGCGCTTCAGTCCGGAACCGCGCTGCTGCTACGATCGCAGGTTCGGATCCTGTCTCGGGTATGGATTTGTGTGATGTCCTTAGGTCAGTTAGGTTTAAGTACAACTAAGTCTAAGGGACTGATGATCTCAGATGTTGAGTCCCATAGCGCTCAGAGCCATTTGAACCAATTATATAGGGCATCATCAGACCATATGTCTGGAATGCAAGGAAAAAAAATATATTGTCCTCAGAAAGTAATAAGCTACAATAATATAGGATTTGCGTCAGCAGTAAAGTATGTATATATAATAACAATAATAAAACGGAACGTTTTTTATGTAATTAGAAGAGGTGACGAGCGAAGTACTGACAAGTGTAGGAAGACACTTCTGACAACAGTTAAACAGCGACATATCTTTACACGTTGTAAAGGGGATGCTCAGCCCCTCGCCTGCTGCATGACTTCATCGGTAGCCAACAAAGGTTAACATCGATGACAACGTATATGAGAACTTAAAATAACGGTGTATCTATAAATGAAATATCTATAAATATAATGAAATATCTATAAATGAAATATCATATGAAAGTTGCACGAATGTTAATTCGAGTAGTAGTGATTACTTAACTTTTACAAAATATAATCACAAGCGTGAGTGAACAACCCTGAACACATCCAGTGCAAGACTACTTCTAATGTCAAGTCAGAATTTTGGCAGTAAATTATAATACACTCTATAGAAGAGCAATAGACACAATAAACTCTCTCCTTGTTGAATGTGATCTGTTACCAGGAACTTATTAATTATTCCTTTGAGTGGTGTCATTGTATTTGTTTTCCACAAACTTTCTTGTTTTTGTTATCTTTTCCACCCCATTTATAGGATGGGGCAAACAACCGTGCCCCAGAAAACACAGTTCCAGGGTGCAAAGAAATACAGAAAAGGGAGGGAATACATTGCTAACGTGACTATAGTAGATGTGCAGATGCTGAAAGCGAATCGTTATAAGATAATTATTAATTAGTCCTTTGATTGGTATCACTTTTCTTGCTTTTCCATAGACTTTCTTGCTTTTGTTATGGCCATTCATATAATATATCCGCGTCTTTTCCAACGCGTACCCCTCCCCCCACCACCCACCCACTCACACACACACACACACACACACACACACACACACACACACATACACACACACACATATATATATATGTGTGTTGTCCATTGATAGTGACCGGGCCAAATATCTCGAAATAAGCATCAAACGAAAAAACTACAAAAAACGATACTCATCTAGCTTGAAGGGGGAAAACAGATGGACCTATGGTTGGCCCGCTGGATGGCGCTGCCATAGGTCAAACAGATATCAACTGCGCTTTTTTACATAGCAACCCTCATTTTTATTACATATTCGTGTAGTACGTTAAGAAATATGAATGTTTTAGTTGGACCTCTTTTTTCGCTTTGTGATACATAGCGCTGTATTAGTCACAAACGAATTAGTACGTGGTATCACGTAACATTGTGCCAGCGTGAATGGTATTTCCTTCCTGATACATTACCCGTGTTAAAATGGACCTTTTACTAATTGCGGGAAAGGTTGATATCGTGTTGATGTATGGCTATTGTGATCAAAATGCCCAACGGGTGTGTAGCCGAGCGGTTCTAGGCGCTACGGTCGCAGGTTCGAATCCAGCCACAGGCATGGATGTGTGTCATGTCCTTAGGTTAGTTCGGTTTAAGTAGATCTAAGTTCTAGGGGACTGATGACGTCATAAGTTAAGTCCCATAGTGCTCAGAGCCCAACGGGCGTGTGCTACGTATGCTGCTCGGTATCCTGGACGACATCATCCAAGTGTCCAGACCGTTCACCGGCTAGTTACGTTATTTGAGGAAACGGGATGTGTTCAGCCACATGTGACACGTCAACCACGTCCTGCAACAAACGATGGTGCCCTAGTAGGTGTTTTAACTGCTGTCGCGGCTAATCCGCACATCAGTAGCAGACAAATTGCGCGAGAATTGGGAGTCTCAAAAACGTCGGTGTTGAGAATGCTACATCTACATCGATTGCACCTGTACCATATTTCTATGCACCAGGAATTGCATGGCAACTACTTTGAACGTCGTGTAGAGTTCCGCCACTGGGCACAAGAAAAATTACTGGACGATAAAAGATATTTTGCACGCGTTCTGTTTAGTGACGAAGCGTCTTCACCAACAGTAGTAACGTAAACCGGCATAATATGTACTATCGGGCAACGGAAAATCCACGATGGCTGCGACAAGTGGAACATCAGCGCCCTTGGCGGGTTAATGTATGGTGCGGCATTATGGGAGGAAGGATAATTGGCCCCCATTTTATCGATGGCAATCTAAATGGTGCAATTTATGCGGATTTCCTACGTAATGGTCTACCGATGTTACTACAAGATGTTTCACTACATGACAGAATGGCGATATACTTCCAACATGATGGATGTCCGGCACATAGTTCGCGTGCGGTTGAAGCGGTATTGAGTAGCATATTTCATGACAGGTGGATTGGTCGTCGAAGCACCATACCATGGCCCGCACGTTTACCTGATCTGACGTCCCCGGATTTCTTTCTGTGTGGAAAGTTGAAGGACATTTGCTAACGTGATCCACCGACAACGTCTGACAACATGCGTCAGCGCATTGTCATTGCATGTGCGAACATTATGGAAGACGAACTATTCGCTGTTGAGAGGAATGTCGTTACACGTATTGCCAAATGCATTGAGGTTGACGGCGTTATTTTGAGCATTTATTGCATTAATGTGGTATTTACAGAGAATCACGCTGTAACAGCATGCCTTCTCAGAAATGATAATTTCACAAAGCTACGTGTTTCACCTTGGAACAAACAAAATAAAATGTTCACGCGTACCGCCGTTCTGTATTTTAATTTGAAAAACCTAACTCTTACCAACTGTTCGTCTAAAATTGTAAGCCATATGTTTGTGACTATTACAGTGCCATCTATCAGAAAGCCAAAAATGTGGTCCTACTATAACATTCTTACGACGTGTGCTCTGAACCGATGAAGCAACGTTTATTAACCACGCTAATGTAAGTTTGCATAACATGCACTACTGCACAGCCGAAAATCCACTCTGGCTTTGTCAGGTACAACACCAACGGCCTTCGAGCGTAAACATGTGTTGGGGCATCACTGGAAATTACGTTATGGGACCTTACTTCATCTTGGGCGTTCTAAATGGACGTGCGTACGCACACTTTCGGACTAACTAGAAACAAGAGTAGATGCTTCCGGATAATCGATAATGCATGTATCTGCAACACGACAGTTGACCAGCTGACTCGTCCCATGTTGCAACGCAGATACTGAATAAGAACTTACGTGGACGTTGGTTAGAACGAAATTCTATTGCCAGGTGGCCTGCGAGGTCCCCCGATTTGCCTTCTTTTGATTTCTTTCTGTGGAGAGCACTCGAATATGCAGCGTATGACGAAGCTCCAACTACGCCAGACGACATGTGTCGTGCAATCGCCAGTACATGCTCTGTTCATCGTTCTTTCGAACGACGATTGTAAATATGCTTTTTAGTCCATGGTCGACAGTTTGAACACGTGCTTAAATAGAGGATGAAGTAATTTTTTGGTGGTCAAAACTTATGATATGTGATTTGGGTGGACATCAAATCATTGTTAGTAAATTGTGAATTTCAGTTAACTGTGTACCAAATGGGATTGTATTTCAAATAAGTCGACAGCGTGTCTGCATGGCGCTGGTAACACTGTCATTACGTGCTTACGTTAAGGATGACACGACGTTTGGCAAAAAAGAAGATTTACTTAGCGGTTTACGGGTAGCCACCAAACTATTTTTAAGAAAATGTTTAGTTCAACGAATGAAGCCTTTACAATATAATTTAGGGCAGTGTAGGGAGACACAGTTGTCCGACAGCATGTATATTATCTCTAAGAAGCACGCAGCCATGTACATGAAAACATAGGTGAAAGCTTTCTTCTAGCATTTAGATATTTAATACAGTAGCTGCAGCATATAAGATCTCTTTATTTTGAAGAAAGAAAAGTTTATTTCTCTGTTTCAGCTTACTTAAATCTGGGAAGATACACAGATGTGAAATAGTTTTCCTAAGCCCATTGTGATACGCTTGATTCCAGCTTCAGTCGTATTTCGATATGCAACATTCGTATGTGAACCTGCATCTACGTCATGTTGGTTCAAGGAGAAATAACGCTTTATTCTCGTAACTCTGACATCCTTGCGGTATAAAACTAGACTTCCCGGTCCGAGAGGCCCGCATGACAGTGTTTGCACTGCAAATGCCGATTCCGGCCACCATTCTCTCACATTCTACAACATTTGTCGATTTTTTTACGACGTGTTTGAACGTCAGTATTAAAAAGAGGTATAGCATTGTAACTGTCTTCTCAAGTCCTATCGAATACAGTCATAAAAAGAGTACGGTACCATTTAAAAAAACTTACTTACTTCAGTATCTCAATTGACACCTGAGGCAGAAAACATTAAGCAAAGGAAGACCTACGTGTCCCTCAACGCTCTAATATTAGCCAAAAAACGCGTTTCGATATCAATAACCATTCACGAAATAAATGGGCCGTCTTCCGTGCTCACCATATACACACATCAAAAAAAAGTTTTGCATCACCCCGGTTCCCAGAACTCCTGAAGATAGACGTTGACTGTAGTTATTATATAATAGACAAAGTCCCTTTGACTATTCAGAGATGTCACTAATCCCGCACAAAAATATAAACAACCATGCAAGATCAGCGCCTATTAGACGTTGGGGGTCCAGCAGCAATCAGTTCCATTCATTCCACCAGGAAGCGTGTACACGGCTCCTGTTGTTTGTAGTTCAATCATTCCTAGTCGGTTAATACCGTGGTTCTATCGCGACCGCATTGTTAGTAAGTGCCAGGAAGGGCTCTCAACAAAGGAAGTGTCCATGCGGCTCGGAGCGAACCAAAGCGATGTCGTTCGCAAATGGAGGAGGTACACCGAGACAGGAAGTGTCGATGATATGCCTCGCTCAGAACGCCGAAGGGCTACTACTGCAGTGGATGACCGCTACCTACAGATTACAGCTCGGAGGAACGCTGACAGCAACGCTACAATGTTGAATGATGCTTTTCGAACAGCCACAGGACCTCGTCTTACGACTGAAACTGTGAGCATTAGGCTGCCTGATGCGCAACTTCACTTCCGACGTAGATCTTCGCAACCACGACACCATACAGCGCTATACAGATGGGCCCAACAACGTGCCGAATGAATTGACATCACGTTCTCTTCACCTATTACTGTCGCGTATGCCTCCAACCAGACAGCCGTCGGAGAAACGTTTGGAGGCAACCCGGTCAGACTGAACAGCTTAGGCACACTGTCCATCGAGTGCAGCAAGGTGGAGTTTCCCTGCCTTTTTGGGGTGGCATTATGTGGAGCAGACGTACGTCGCTGGTGGTCATGGAAGGCGCCGTAACGGCTGTATATTACGTGAATGCCATCCTCCGACCGATAGTGCAACCATAATGGCAGCATACTGGCGAGGCATTCGTCTTCATGGCGTCAATTCGCTACCCCATCGTGCACATCTTGTGAATGACTTCCTTCAGAATAACGGCATCGCTCGACTAGAATGGCCAGCATGTTCTCCAGATGTGAACCCTATCAAACATGCCTGTGTTAGATTACAAAGGGATGTTTAAGGACGACGTGATCCATCAACCATTCTGAGGATCTGCACCAAATCGCCGTTGAGGAGTGAGACAATCTGGAGCAACAGTGCCTTGATGAACTTGCCACGACGAATACAGGCATGCATCGATGATCGATGCAAAAGGACGTGCTACTGGGTATTAGAGGTACCAGTGTGTACAGCAATCAGGACCACCTCATGTGAAGGTCTCGCTGTATTTTGGTACAACATGCAATGTGTGGTTTTCGTGAGAAATAAAAAGGGTGGAAATGATGTTTATGTCGATCTCTATTACAATTTTCTGTGCAGATTCCGGAACCCTCGTAACCAAGGTGATGCAATACTTTTTCCGATGTGTGCATAACAGCATATAAAGCTGTCAATAATATTGCTATTAGTACGAAGAATGGAGTAGGTGCCCAAGTGATTTTGTATGGCCCTACAGTCTTTTGCGGATGCGTA
This sequence comes from Schistocerca serialis cubense, assembly GCF_023864345.2. Taxonomy (NCBI): domain Eukaryota; kingdom Metazoa; phylum Arthropoda; class Insecta; order Orthoptera; family Acrididae; genus Schistocerca; species Schistocerca serialis. Next base: position 232,566,329 of record NC_064645.1, read on the forward strand.
TTGAATGTCACACACGCAGACGCTAATCGACATGGTAATGGTTGGGTTACAGTGGCTGTAGTACTTGGTACTAAAGTAGACACTGTAGCTGACCTTGAGACTTTTAACAGTCGAGAGATTATTACGTATCGTACATTTCTGATTTGTGAGGTCTATAACAGAGACATTGGTACATTTTACTATACGTCTACAATGCCGTTTGTTCTCAGGACGAGGAATCATCGTAAAATAATTTAGTCAGAGTATGTGTACGTATGTCTTAAAGGAGTTTTTAATTGTAGCCTCATGTAAGTTTTTGGTGACGTGACACATTACTATAAAAATTGAAATAAAGTTCTTATCCTTTCCTTACCTCCCGTTAAGACTGGTACAATAATTTGATTATGTAGCATATAGAGTGATATGTATATCCTTGAACTCGATGTGCTAGAGTCGATGGAAAAAATTGTTCTTTCTTGATTAAGGAAAGCAAGTTTCTTGGAGTCCTATTTCCTACATACTCTTTCTTCTGTCCAGATGCATGTAACAACTCCATGTTTCTAGTTTTAATTATCAATATTAATCTTACAACTGAAATGACTTACTATTAATTGAATATGTACCTTACGAGTATAACACTAATTCTCTGTACAAGTTGATTACATGTTTCAGCAACATAATTCCGCTGGGGACAATACGTTCGGTGACATGACGATTACGCGCCATCGGTGTACCATCATATGGAATTTTCGTCGTTTTTCTTGGATGAGCAGTCTAAATTGTTTGTTATTATTAGTTAATTAATCTTGCTAGGCCCTACGACATATTTCATCACATCACGCAGCATTTTAACACAGTCAACCATCATCTAAGCGATCTCTGCACCCCGTTTCATCATAGCGGGGAAAAAAGGTAACTACAGCAGTGAGCCGTTCTGCGGCTCGCGTTGCTGCTGTTTGTAGGTTTCCGCCCTCTGCTGGAAGCCAGATGGTATCTTTTAGTTGCCATGGTTGCGGTTGTTTGTCTTCTTCTCGTGTTGACTGGCGCCACTTGGTTTCGCAAATGTTGACTGTCCTCTAGTGGCACCAGCGGCGGTTATCGATATGTAGTAACTGTTGTCCTGTCTTTGGGGTGACTTCGTTGTTTTTCCGTATCGTGTGAGCGGGCAATTCGGTTGGAGACTCAGGAGGAGCAAGGTCCGTGCAGTGCAAGAACACGCTGTGACCGCTGGCGGATGGACTGCCGGATGGAAGGGCTGTGGTCACGAGGGTACACGAGCCTGTCGTAAACCAGATCCTATAGGCTTTAAGAAGAGTGCATTTCAATTGAAGTAGAGAAAGCTCCACCATTGTGACATGTCGCGATTCTCCAGTGACTTGGGTTCGCATTGCTGCTCGTAGTGTCGCCGAGGCGAAGAGTAGCGAGTGGAGCGCTTGGGTGAAGCGGATCTGATTAACTTTCCTCGTGTTCTTATTACTATTTACTGCATTCAGCTTGTTACAATTCAGTTGTTAAGTTCTACCAGCAGTATTTTCCTGCCTGGTGGCAGCTAACGGCCCAGTTACCTGCCCCGGGGGTTAGTGCGGGTAACGGCAGTGTACGTTTCCTCGCCTTGCCGCTGCTGTCCGGTAAGACGTGTACTTTTGAAGCTTTCTTGATTGTAGGCCGTCTGTGATTCTTCTACTCTGGTGGTAGTGATTCCTTTCTCGTTCCGGGTGCTCTATACATAGTATTCTGGGGACGAAACGCAGACCGCCGTCTCCGGCTTTGGGGTATTGTTCCATTCTTGCATTTGGTTTATTGGACGTCAGGAAGCTTCAGCAAGATTATCATTAGTCATTCGTTAGACTGTCACTAGTCTGACGTACACCGAGCGAGGTGGCGCAGTGGTTAGCGCACTGGACTCGCATTCGGGAGGACGACGGTTCAATCCCGTCTCCGGCCATCCTGATTTAGGTTTTCCGTGATTTCCCTAAATCGCTTCAGGGCACGGCCGATTTCCTTCCCCATCCTTCCCTAACACGAGCTTGCGCTCCGTCTCTAGTGACCTCGTTGTCGACGGGACGTTAAACACTAATATCCTCCTCCTCCTCCTCTGACGTACCATCTTGTGAAGTGAATGCAACTCTTGGCTGCCTATCTCAACGCTCGCGAAAGTGTTTGTTTCCGGACCTTCTCAGAGGTCGATTCCTGGATCACCGTCTGTGACCGGTCCTTGTGTTTTATTATTGTATTATTTATTCAAATGGTTCAAATGGTTCAAATGGCTCTGAGCACTATGGGACTTAACATCTGTGGTCATCAGTCCCCTAGAACTTAGAACTACTTAAACCTGACTAACCTAAGACCATCATACACATCCATGCCCGAGGCAGGATTCGAACCTGCGACCGTAGCAGTCGCGCGGTTCCGGACTGAGCGCCTGAACCGCTAGACCACCGCGGCCGGCTATTATTTATTACCATACCTTGTAATGCCTACATTAATGTTATGTATGTATAGTTAATTGTTCCGGTCGCCTTCTGGAATAGATCTAGCAGTGTAAGGGTTGTGTTACAAGGTTACCATCATCTTATTTCACCCATTTGGTGGTCAGTTGCTTGATTCTTTTAATTAACCTTTCCTTTTGTTTGCTGTTTTACAGTAGGTTTCTAAATTTTTTATATAATTGCCGTTCCTGACGTGTAAGGCCTTCGGCCGTGATTGTGCTCATTTGCTTTGAAAAAATAATTCGATACTTGTATTTTAGCAGTAAACATTAAAACCTTATTTACGGCCACTCCGGACATCTGATAGCTTCTGCGGTGTTTGTGACCACTTCCGTTTTAGTATTTAAATACCTGTAAGTTGTAATTGCAGCGAGTTCTGAAACATTCTTAATTTATTGCCATTCTTAGCGTAAGGCCTTCAGCTGTGAACGCAGTGGCTTGTTTTTTTTCTTTTTTTTAATATATCTTTATCTGTATTTTATGGTGAGTTGATAAATTGTAACGGACTGAAAACACTATTATTTTCACAGTTGTTTATTCCTTCATTAATTACGTGTGGTACTTTCATATTTTTTGTTGAGTCTGGAATTGCTGTTTTAAAAGTAAATGTGTGTAACTGTAAAACGCAACCAATAGTAACTGATTACAGCTCCGTCCACAATCGTAACCGAATCCTGCTTTCCCTTGAATTTCAGGTTTCAGGCAGCATCAGCTTCAGCGGGAAATTTTGTTTCATTCCTATCTGAACTGCACATAAAACATCATTTTCACTCTCGCCGCAACCTTTGTGATTTATCCCAACTCAGAACAATTAATACTCCGAACCTGAACGCAATCTAGTGTTCCATCTCTATTCTGGTGAGCTTTACGGGATGATAAAACACCGTGGGTACAATCACATCTCCGCAGGCAGCCGCACACATTTTCACAGGCAGGAGCTCACCGTCATGTCTGACAGTCGAATAACTTATTAACAGGTATTGCAACTACTTCTGAAGTATAAAGAATTTACTTACTTTTTTCCCAACCGTCTAGTTTTCATTTGACTGCTTCTCAGATAACACGTGTGGCGCTGTACAACTGTGACAAGATTCTATTGGCGCTACACCTACAATTACATACGTTCTCTACATTCTACAAGCCACTATGAAGTGCTAGGAGACGCGTAGTCAGCATCCGTATTGGGCTGGCGTACATTTCTATGTTATTCAGTTAGTACTATCCTTGACATTTTGTAAGTGCGCTTTTTGACGATAATTGGTGTCTATTTCCAAGCATCCACAAAGTCAGCTTTTACAGCATCTCCGTGAGGCTCTACCGCGGATCAACTGGCTAGTGACAGTTCGTGCTATCCTTCTTTGAATACGTTCCATATGCCCTGTTAGTCGGATCTGTTCCGTGTTCGAATCCCACCACCACTTAAACTTTTTTAAACAATCACATTGGACGAAGACTTCCGGCCTTCTCAAAATGCCGTAGGAGCCGACAGAGGTTCAGGGCTCTCTCTTGTCCTTGAGTTGGGAAACTGCCCCTGAAGGCGGAAGAATCAGCAATCATTAACGGCATCAGGGTGCAGGAGGCAATGGAACCACTGCATTAAAGACAAAACATGTAGTCTGTAACTGAAAACGTGCCATGATGATCTGCCCATTGGCAAAAGAATCTAGTATAGTTCCCCATTCGGATCTCCATGAGGGGACTGCCAAGAGAGGAGGTGGCCACGAGGAAAAGATTTAATAGCCAACGAAAGGATAAGGCTCTACGAGTCTGGGCGTAGAATGTGAGAAGCTTTAACGTAGTCGGGAAGCTATAAAATCTGGAAAGGGAAATTCAAAGCCTCAAACTAGCTTTAGTAAGGGTCAGTGAAGTGAAACGAAAAGAAGACAAGGATTTCTGGTCAGGTGAGTATAGGGTAATATCAACAGCAGCAGAAAATGGTGCAACGGGAGTAGGATTCGATATGATTAGGAAGGTACGACAGGGAGAAAGTATATGAGGAGAAATCCTTGAGTTCTTTGAGGCTATAATTACTGCCTATAAGGAATAACTCAGTAGGCAATTCAGTTGAGGACGAATGGACGTCTATAAAAACGACAGTCACGGAAGTTGGAAGAACATGGGCATAAAGAAGGTAACTGCGAAGAAACCATGGGAAACTGAAGAAGTACTTCAGCTGACCAATGGTACAAGGAAGTACAAAAACGTTCAGGGAAATTGAGGACTACACAAATACAAGTACCTGGGCGATGAAATAAACAGGAATTGCAGGAAAGCTATGACGAAATGGCTTCATGAAATATGTGAAAAAATCAAAATAAAAATGACGGTCGGAAGGACTGACTCGCCACATAGAAAAGCCATAATAACCTGTGGTGAAATTAAAAACAAGAGTGGTGACACTAAGCGTGCAATGGGAACTCCACTCTAAAATGCAGAGGAGGGAGCGGGTAGGTGGAAGGAGTACACTGAAGGCCTCTATGAGGGGTAAACTTGTCTGATGACTTGACGCGAGAAGAAGCAGAAGTCGATATAGAAGAGACAGGGGATCAAGTATTAGAATCAGAATATATAAGATATAGGACCAATTAAGGCAAAAGGGTTGATAACATTTCATGAGAATTTTCAAAATCATTGGGGAAGTGGAAACAAAACAGCTGTTCACATTGGTGTTTGGTGTGGATGAGTATGGTAACACACTATCAGACTTTCGGAAAAACTCAATTCCGAACACTACAATAGTTGAATGTCAGCTTAACAGCTCATACAGTCATGTTGATGACGAGAATAAGATACAAAAGAATGGAAAATGAGTATGTGTTAGATAATGATCAGTTTGGCATTAGGAAAGGTAAAAGCGTCAGATAGGCAGTTCTGATGCTGCGGCTGACAATTCTGCCGTTCGGTTGTTAATGGAAGCAAGACTAAAGAAAAATAAAGACACTTTCATAGGATTTGTCGACCTGGAGAAAGCTTTCAACAATTTCAAAGGAGCAAGACATTCGAAATTTTGAGAAAAACAAGGGTCATATATGTGGAAAAGCGAGTAATATGCAGTATGTACAAGATCTAAGAGGAATCAATGAGAATGAGAGACAAAGAAGGAAGTGCTCGGATTAAAATGGTATAAGGCAGGGATGTAGTCTTTCGCCTCTGCTGCTCAATCTATACATCAAAGAATCAATGACGAAAATAAAAGAAATGTTCAAGAGTGTAACTGAAATTTTGGATGAAAGGATATCAGCGGTAAGATTCACTGTGACATTGCTACCCTCAGTGAAAGTGAATAAGTATTACAGGATCTACTGAACTGACTTAATAATCTAATCAGTAAATCGAAGGAAGAAGAAAGTCATAAGAAGTAGCACAAATGAAAACAACTAGAAACTTAACACCTTGATTGGTTATCACGAAGTAGATGACTTTAAGCAGTGCTGCTACCAAAGCAGTAAAATAGCCCATGACAGATGGAACAAGGAAGACTACGCAAACAGAACATTCCTGGACAAGACAAGTCTGCTTTAATCAAATACAGGCCTCAATTTGAGGAAGAAACTTCAAAGAATTGACGTTTGAAGCACAGCACTGTATGATAGCGAAACATGGACAGTGAGAAAACAGAAAAAGAAGAAAATCGAAGCATTTGAGATATGGTGCTACGGAAAACCGTTGGACTGAGGGGATTCTCCGAAGAATCGACAAGGAAAGGAATGTATGGAAAACACTGAAAATAAGAAGGCATAGGGTAGTAAAACACCCATTAAGACGTCACGGAATAACTTCCATGGTGCTAGAGGCAGCTGTAGAGGGTAGAAACTGTAGGAAAAAGTGCGATTGGAGTGCATCCAGCAACTAGTTCAGCATGCATGTTGCTAGTGGTTCTCTGAGATGAAGAGGCTGACACAGGAAAGGAATTCGTGAAGGCCCACATCAAACTATTCAGAAGACTGACAATTCAAAGAAAAAGAAGGATAGTGTTCTTCTGTGTTTTGTGCATGGTACAATTCTGCTGTTCTGCACATTTAAAGAACGTCTCGTGTGTACGTACTGGTGCCAACTCAACGTACTTAGAAGATACCACACTCGTTCCAAAATACCCACCTCAGTTACAGAGCAATTCCATAATTCTCGCGCCGATCAACCTTACGTGCAAAACATTTAGCAGCGTATGTATGTTTTGCTTCAATGTCTTTCTTTAATCCGACCCGCTAGGGTTTCGTGACACTCGAAGTATACTCAAGAAAGGGTATTATTTACATCCACTTCTAAACCTGTATCTATGTCTACATTTTTGCTCGTCAAGCCAACTTGTCTTGTGTAGCTGGGCACCTCTCGTACCATGCCCTGTTCCATTCGCTGACGGTGCGTGGGAAGAAGTGGTGTCGACAAACCTCCGTATGTGCTCAACTGTCTCCTTTCGTGAGACATACATGACAGGAGTTGATATATTCTCCGACTCTTCTTGTAGCGTCTAACGTTTAAGTTTATTGAACACTGTAGTGGTATCACGCCGTCTAGAGGATCCCACGACGAAACTCACCCCTCTGCATATTTACCGCACATTCCCTCTTATAGTGGGTGTCAAGGTCACTTTGTGTACCACTGTGTCAACAAAGTACTCCTAAAAAAAGTACTCCTAAAACCATTTCTACCTTTCCATATTGTCACTAACGTCATATCTTCAAACGATCGTTATTAGCAGTTAAAATTCTCGGTACTAACTTGAGTGAGCGTGATTGTTATTGCTTTGATTATGGCATCGTATTATTACTTAGTATGACTCATACACTTATTATTTTGCTGGTAGTTCAAACTTCATCACTTATTTCTTCCCCTACCTCTGGGTCTTGCATAATAATAATAATAATTATTATTATTATTATTATCATTATTGTTGTTGTGATCTTCAGTCCAGATACTGGTTTGATGAAGCTCTCCACGCTACTCTATCCTGTGCAAGCTTCTTCATCTCCCAGTACCTACAGCAACTTACATTCTTCTGAATCTGCTTAGTGGGTCTTCCTCTACGATTTTTACCCTCCACGCTGCTCTCCAATACTAAATTGATGATCCCTTGATGCCTCAGAACATGTCCTACCAACCGATCCCTTCTTCTAGTCAAGGTGTGCCACAAATTTCTCTTCTCTCCAATTCTGTTCTATACCTCATCGTTAGTTATGTGATCTACCCATCTAATCTTCAGCATTCTTCTGTAGCACCACATTTCGAAAGCTTCTATTCTGTTCTTGTCTAAACTATTTATCTTCCACGTTTCACTTCCATACATGGCTACATTCCATACAAATACTTCCAGAAAAGGCTTCCTGACACTTAAATCTATACTCGTTGTTAACAAATTTCTCTTCTTCAGAAACGCTTTCCTTGCCCTTGCCAGTCTACATTTTATATCCTCTTTACTTCTACCATAATCAGTTATTTAGTTCTGCAAATAGCAAAACTCATTTACTACTTTAAGTGTTTCATTTCCTAATCTAATTCCCCCAGCATCATCCGATTTAATTCGACTACATTTCATTATCCTCGTTTCGCATTTGTTGATGATCATCTCATATCCTCCTTTCAAGACACTGTCCATTCCGTTCAACTGCTGCTCCAGGTCTTTTGTTGTCTCTGAAAGTAATACAGTGTCATCGGTAAACCTAAAAGTTTTTATTTGTTCTCCATGGATTTTAATTCCTAGTCTGAATTTTTCTTTTGTTTCCTTTACTGCTTGCTCAATATACAGATTGAATAACATCGGGGATAGGCTACAACCCTTTCTCACTCCCTTCCCAACCAGTGCTTCCCTTTCATGCACCTCGACTCTTATAACTGCTATCTGGTTTCTGTACAAACTATGAATGGCCTTTCGCTCCCTGTATTTTACCCCTTCCACCTTCAGAATTATCATTACTACTGTAAATATAACCATTTTGGTTGCTATAGACTCTCCCATGGAATCCCCTCTTTCTGTTACCATAGTTATTTTCATTATCCTTCATCCCAAGTCAGTTACAGTCGAGTATCAGATTTATATTTAGTTTCGTTCAGTGATCTAACTGGTCTAACCATTCCAACTGCACTTGGTCTTGTTTCCATCACGCACTCAATAATCTTTCTATGTCTGTAATCATTAAATCAACATCTAAGTAAGACGTACTTCATTCGCCGGTTCATTCAGATAAAAAGCTTAGCGCAGAGGGGGCTCTACAAAATTTCTGTAGACACTCCAATCCTCAATATAACGTTAGGAACTATACAAGTCTAATCTCAATTTCATTTGAGCATTGTCGGACCAATCATGAATGCCAAAGAGAATTTTACGATTACTGTCCCTCTGCTTCGGCAGATCACTATGAAACGATTTAAAAAAAAAAAAAAGTTGAATGTACGTTGAAACGATCTCCAAAAAATTTGTTGGACCCACCGTTGCCATTTACTTTGAACGAGGAAAGCATAACCCACTACTCTTCATGTCTAGCTTCAGGTCTTCTACAAAATCGTATCTACAAGAATCTCACTGCGATATTTGTGTCCTATTATCGTGCATGGTCCTATGCACCTCTGAAGAACTCCCTCCACTACAGTTCTGGGCTCAGCATGCTTTCTTAAAAATAGAAGTTGAGGTTTCATAACTTCCGTTACAGATATCACGGTCACAGCTTAATTTTCATTCGTTTACTGAGAAACTCACCTCGGTTTAAAACATATCTAGCTGCCAGACCTTCTAATTTCCTGCTCCAGTCGCGAATCGTCTTTGGAAACAGTCATTGTAAGAAAGCCTCTGCATGAGCAAGAACCTTTCTAATATTTGCAGTCACAGGCTTTTTGGGAGATAAACGTAGAAGGAAACAAAATAATGCATGGTTTTTCTGGGCACGTACACTCTTTGCCTCTTGGTATGTAACCACATCGTAACGCAAAAGCTGCCTCTTGTTGCGTCTGCCACAGGAGCGCACTGAGCAACTCCGTGACATTTGCGCACGTGCCAAATGAAGCTACAACTATTTTGGAGCTTTTCTATTTGATCTATCAACCTTATCCGAGTGATAATCCACACTCGTGACTCGTTTTTGAGAATTAGTCGTTCGAGGGGTTTGAAAGCTACCGTCGTCGGGGTCAGGCGATACTTCTTGAGGATTCCTTCAATGTATCCCAGTCTAGCATTTGCCTTATCTGAGATTCGTTTTATGCGGTCTTTCCGCTTTAAAGTTCTCCGTACAATACTCCCAAATAATTAATGGATGTACACTATGTGACAAAAGTATCTGGCCTGCTATTAGTGGGTTGAATCCGCCCTTCCCTTTACGACAACTTGACCTGTGCTACATTTTCAGTGAGGTGTCTCAATACCATTACAGATATGGGTGTACATTCGTCTCCAATAGCCTGGACCAGAGGAGGTAGCGATACTAGTCTCTGGGGTCTTGCTAACACATCCTAAAAGTACTCAATTAGGGCAGGCCAGTCCATTTCAAGAACGTTACTGTCCACAGGTCACTGCTGCATTAGAAGGTGCACTGTCAAGCTGATACAAACAATCACTGTATCCGAATTATTCCTCTACTGCAGACAGTACGTAATGCTATAAGATGTCTTCATATCCTTCTGCGATTAGCATTTTTTTCTTGATCGTAATAAGGTGAATACTTCCTAAACGCTAGAAAACCCATAACACAATCTTCTCTGTACTTCACTGTCGGTGTGAAACTTGAGGGCAGGTAACGTTTCCTAGGCATTCGTCAAAACCAAATCCTTTCATATGATTGCCACTGGGTATAGCGTGATTCATAACTCCAAATCGCCCGTTTCGAGTCAACCACTCTTCTATAACATCGTTCTCTTCTCAACCTCAAGCGTCTCTTGGTGCTGACAAATGTGTGGCTTATGAGGATTTGCTCGAACATCCTGGCATTTTTTTAAATCGAAGTATCGTTGCCAAATGGTCCCTTCCGTCAGTACACTGGATTTCCTTTGTCTTCATTTACCATAGTAGTTCCTCGCGTTTCTACTTGATAATCATATCACCAACAGTCAACATGAGCAGCTTTGTAAGGGCTGAAATGTCCCTGTTGGATCTATTACTTGATGGAGCTGTCTCTTACGACCCATTCTGCCGTTGTTTCTTCCCTACTGACGACACAGTGTCCCTGCTTCCTTTAGTTTATGACGATGTTGGGTTTATGGGGCGCTCAACTGCGCAGCCATCAGCGCCGGTTTGAAGCTAACAAAACATTATCATTAAATATAGAAAGACAACCTAAAGTAAAATAGGCCAGTTTTTGTACACAGACCAATCCAGCCACTGTCATGAATGAAGATGGTGAAGTGATGAGGACAACACAAACAGCAAGTCCCCTGGCAGAGAAAGTCCCCAAACTGGCAGGGGATCGGACCTCGGAGCCCGTGATCCAGAGGCAGCAGCCATAGCCACTAGACTACGTGCTGCGGACTTCTTGCTCCGTGCTAACGGGTCCGCCTATCGTGACATCAACTGATCAGTTTCACATCACACAGGAGAGTCAGGAAACTCTTCATGAGATAGTGTAACTGCTTACAGTGATTTTCTTACAATCGTGTCCTCATGCAGTAGTGTGTATTTCTGTCTCTTACACGGAATCCGTCTGAATGGTATACTTCGAAGGTCAATGGACAATCCCTGGTCCAAACTTTGATCCTCAGCAGGTCTTCCTGCCCTTCGGTGAAATTTTCTAGCATCAAAACTTCTCTTTATGCAACTTTATTATTCAAAGAAAGCTTCATGAGACTAAAATCATCCACTACGACACTGACATACTTCCGGAAACAATAGTACAGCCAAAATATCCACGGGTATGCTGCCGGTCTATAGTGTCCAACGGGCACAATATTTCGGCGATCAAACATGTCGCCATCATCAGGTGAACTGACGGACTGAGCTCCTGTGAACGTGCCGGCACGGAGATCCGTACGCTATGGCTGCTCAGAGGGAACTCGGTTCGGTCGCGGCGGCGGCCGATTTAAATACCCTCCGCCCGCGGCGCGCTCCCTCCGCCGTCCGCGCCCAGCGCCACGGTCGCGCGGTGGAACAGATTGCGACGGCGTCTGAGATGACGTCGGTGTGATGGCTCTGTCCGCCGTGGTCGTCACAACTATACGTCTGCTCGATTTACTCTTGATCGGGTTAATCAAGAGTAAATCGAGCAGACGTATAGTTGTGACGACCACGGCGGACAGAGCCATCACACCGACGTCATCTCAGACGCCGCCGCAATCTGTTCCACCGCGCGACCGTGGCGCTGGGCGCGGACGGCGGAGGGAGCGCGCCGCGGGCGGAGGGTATTTAAATCGGCCGCCGCCGCGACCGAACCCAGTTCCCTCTGAGCAGCCATAGCGTACGGATCTCCGTGCCGGCACGTTCACAGGAGCTCAGTCCGTCAGTTCACCTGATGATGGCGACATGTTTGATCGCCGAAATATTGTGCCCGGTGGACACTATAGACCGGCAGCATACCCGTGGATATTTTGATTATCAAATACGCCGGGAGAAACTCAAGAATCACAATAGTACAGCCTTTCAGTGGATCTCAGTTCACTTACTTTTTTAAAGTGCATATGAAGTACTTGAAATGATTACACTTACAGATAACGTACCAGGTACACTATCGATGCTGAAACACTGATACTAGTACATTGTGTAGGCTCGACGAGCGGCAACGTAGGTGCTGACCCTGGCATCCAGTCAACCGTACAGATAGTTAATAGTGTCCTGGGATACGTTAGGACACACCTGTTCGACCTGTTCACGTAGTTCTGTAAGAGCTGTTGATTCAGGAGTAGCACAAGTTACTTCTCTTCCCATCATATACAAAATGTACTCGATTGGAGGTAAGTGTGGTGGTGGTGCAGGCCAGGGAATATGCAGGAGATCTTCCAGAGGACGTTGAATTTCACGGGAAATGTGTATGTGAGCACGATCCTGTAGGATCAACACATCACCTTCCGGTTGCAAGAACGAAAGAAAAGTGGATTTAATAACATTCCGCTCTCACCGAGCGCTTTTAGCGTTCCCTCCACAAACGGCAAAGCTGAACGAGAGTTTTATCTCACTGTAACGCAGACCATAAGGCATGGGGTAGGGCCAATATCTCTTGGACGAATGTACCCTACGAGACTGCGCTCAGCAGGTTTACATCGTATGTACAAACGATCGTCACTTGCTTTCCGGCAAAATCTACTTTCATCGTTGAAGACCGCTACATGCCATTCACCCTTCCAAGTGATCTTGTATAGCACCAGTCGAGCCGTGCACGTCGATGCTGTGGCACTGGAAGACGGGCTAGAGGTGTGCACACCCGTAGTCCCACTGCTAATAACCAGTTCACAACACGTATGTTTCTGGATAGGGTCCGCCTTTAGCAAAACACAATTTTGTTGTTGAACCCGAACATGTTTCACTGCAGTTGCAGCATCTTCAAAAATGGTTCAAATGGCTCTGAACACTATGGGACAACTTCTGAGGTCATCAGTCCCCTAGAACTTAGGACTGTAGCGCCTAGAACCGCTCAGCCACCCAGGCCGGCTGCAACATCTTCAGTGGGCTTTTATTTCTTATCTGTTAAAGATAAAGCACGTTCTTTACTACTTGTATACATGTAACTATTAGTTTTTAAATCGTATTTACTGATATTTGAAAAAAACACATAAATCAGGAATACACAGATACCTCTGGAAGATTCAGAACAACCGTCAGAACACCTTCAACTGTTCCACTGTCACTTATCTTGTTTTTACACCTTCAACTGTTCCACTGCCCACCATGTTTGTCTTTACAGCTGGTAAACAGTGAAACAGTGACAGTGACAGTGACAACTCAGTATATGATGTTTGAAAGTGATGAAAATAATTTCAAATCGTAATTTTGGCTTAAACAATTTATCTACTTTAGGGTGTAAGTGGTTACAGATGAAAAACTGTGGAACAAAACAGTCACTGTAGAAACACAACACATCAGAAAATCAAGACCATGTGGTAAAAAGGTATGAATTCACAATTTATGTGCTTTTTCAAATATTTGTAAATACTGTTTAAAAACTAATGGTTACATGCATACAAACAGTAAAGAACATTATTTATCTTTAACAGATGAGAAATATAAGCCCACTGAAGATGCTGCAACTGCAGTGAAACATGGTTGGGTTAAAAAACAAAATTGTGTTTCGCTAAAGGCGGACCCTATCCATTGCCTTCTGGCAGTGAGCATTCCCACTACGCTAGCGGTTGGCGAACGACGCTGAAACCATTTTCGGCGCATCTACTGTTCCCCAGGTGTCACACGCTGTCATCGTATCAAAATATAACTCGTCTTTCAAGACAGTGTACTTACTCGTATTGTGAACTATTATGCCGGAGCCAAGGAGCCCCTCTCGGCCCGCAACCCATATTACACCACAGAAGACGAGGTTGTCTATGTCCAAGGCCTACGAAAAGCACCATGGTAAACACCGGCTATTTACACTACTGGCTATTAAAATTGCTACATCAAGAAGAAATGCAGATGATAAATGGGTATTCATGGGACAAATATATTATACTAGAACTGACATGTGATCACTTTTTCACGCAATTTGGGTGCATAGATCCTGAGAAATCAATACCCAGAACAACCACCTCTGGGCGTAATAACGGCCTTGATACGCCTGGGCATTGAGTCAAACAGAGCTTTGATGCCGTGTACAGGTACAGCTGCCCATGCAGCTTCAACGCGATACCACAGTTCATCAAGAGTAGTGACTGGCATATTGTGACGAGCCAGTTTCTTGGCGTTCATTGACCAGACGTTTTCAATTGATGAGAGAACTGGACAATGTGCTGGCCAGGGCAGCAGTAGAATATTTTCTGTATCCAGCAAGGCCCGTACAGGACCTGCAACATGGGGTCGTACATTATCCTGTTGAAATGTAGGGTTTCGCCGGAATCGAATGCAGGGTAGAGCCACGGGCCGTAGCACATCTGAAACGTAACGCCCATTGTTCAAAGTGCCGCCAATGCGAAAAAGAGGTGACCGAGTCGTGTAACCAATGGGACCCCATACCATCACGGGGGGTGATGCGCCAGTATGGCGATGACCAATACACGCTTCCAATGTGCGTTCACCGCGATGTCGATGCGACCATCAGGATGCTGTAAACAAACCTCGATTCATCCGAAAAAATTACGTTTTGCCATATGTGCACCCAGGTTCGTCGTTGAGTACACCATCGCAGGCGCTCCTGTCTGTGATGCAGCGTCAAGGGTAACCGCAGTCTCGGTCTCCGAGCTAATAGTCCATGCTGCTGCAAACGTCGTCGAACTGTTCGTGCAGATTGTTGTCGTCTTGCAAACGTCCCCATCTGTTGACTCAGGGATCGAGACGTGGCTACACAATCCGTTACAGCCATACAGATAAGATGCCTGTCATCTCGACTGTTAGTGATACGAGGGCGTTGGGATTCTGCACGGCGTTCCGTGTTACCCTCCTCAACCCACCGATTCCATATTCTGCTAACAGTCATTGGATCTCGACCAACGCAAGCAGGAATGTCGCGATACGATAAACAGCATTCGCGATAGGCTACAATCCGACGTTTACCAAAGTCGGAAAAGTGATGGTACGCATTTCTCCTCTTTACACGGGGTGTCACAACAACGTTTCACAAGGCAACGCCAGTCAACTGCTGTTTGTGTATGAGAAATCTGTTGGAACTTTCCTCATGTCTGCACTTTGTAGGTGTCGCCACCGGATCCAATCTTGTGTGAATCCTCTGAAAAGCTAATCATTTGCATATCACAGCATCTCCTTCCTGTCGGTTAAATTTCGCATCTGTAGCACGTCATCTTCGTGGTGTAGCAATTTTAATGGCCAATAGTGTACAGACAAGATAATGGAAACAGTCTTTCGGAGCACTACATTCTACAGGGGGAGCTCGTGCCACGGTCTGCAGGAAGTATCACTACGCCAAAACCTGACTGGCTGGAGGCAATTATTCAGGGGCTAGAACCAGACCTGAAGTTCAGTTCACTCGGGTTGCCAACCTCGTGTACTTCAACCGCCATAGATTACGTCTTCGTCTCTGAATTGTACTAATGTGTGTGTGTATTGCCACTAATCTTTGTGGAAAATTAGAAGTGAGCTTTTGTTTCTCTCAATTAGGAGGCTTCTTTACTGTTACCTTTCGTTAGTCGTTCAGACATCAACCTTGTGTACTTATGGTTCAAATGGCTCTGAGCACTATGGGACTTAACTTCTGAGGTCATCAGTCCCCTAGAACTTAGAACTACTTAAACCTAACTAACCTAAGGACATCACACACATCCATGCCCGAGGCTTGTGAACTTACATCAATAAAAGTTGTGTTTGTGAAAATTTGCGAATTGTCAGTCACAACATGAACAGTAAAGGTTCAATAACAGCCAGGTGGAGTAAGTTCAAAGCTGCTTTTGGCTCGGATGGTTTTTATCTGTTTCCTGGGAACGCTTCATCCAATCATTCCACTGTTCTTTGTTTGATCATCTCCCTGTCTTCTTTTTATCGAACTAGGTAAGAGATACGTATGCTGTGTCAGTTACTGTTGCAGATAATTACGAGCACGTGTTCGGTAGGTCAGTACTGTTTCATTTCATACTACCGGTCTTTGCACCGTCGGAGACCTGTGATGCGTGCACAGAATGTGAGGGCAGGCGCAGTGCAGCGTGGCCAGTTGGGTGCTGATGACGGCAGCGGCGGGTAACAGCGCGTCCGCCGTGTCGCCGGTAATTGGCCGGCGGACGTGGGGCGCCACTTCCAGTTCCGCCGCGCCGGCCGCCGGCGCACCGCACAGCAGTACAACGTGGGGCCGTGCCGCGCCGCACAGCGCAGCACACACTGTGTACACGGCACGTGTTTGCGCTGGCCGTCGGGCCGGCGGCAGCTGCTGCTGCTGCCGCTCGCCCCGCAGCCGTGTGCGTCACGCGTAGCTCAGTTCTCCTATCGATCAAGTGCTGCCTACGGCGTGGGGTAGCTTTCCAGCACTGAGGCAATGTTCGTAAGCATCGGCGTCGGCGTCGTCATCACTACCTTCATAAGGTGTTAATGTCTTTCGTCTTTTACTATAGTTTTATTTTCGCCATTCATTTAAGAGACGTTAATGTAGACTCTAGGGACGAAAGTCCTATAAAGAATCCCTACATCAAACAGTGGTAAAGCTCGCGAAAATCCACGTGCGCAGAACCACATTCTCGTTAAGAGCTCTGGACGGGTCTATCCCACTGTGCCAAAGGGGCAGCCGCCTCTGTGGCTTGTCAGCTGCCACACTAGGGTGGTCCATTGATCGTGACAGGCCCAAATATCTCACGACATAAGAGTCAAACACAAAAAACCTACAAAGAACGAATGTTGTCTAGCTTGAAGGGGGAAACCAGATGGCGCTATGGATGGTCCGCTATATGGCGCTGCCATAGGTCAAACGGGTATCAACTGCGTTTTTAAAAATACGAACCCCCATTTTTATTGCATATTCGTGGAGTACGTACAGAAATTTGAATCTTTTAGTTGGACCACTTTTTTCGCTTTGTGATGGCGCTGTAATAGTCACAAACAAATGGCTCACAAATTTAGACGAACAGTTGGTAACAGGTAGGTTTTTTAAAGTAAAATACAGTACGTTTGAAAATTTCATTTCGGTTGTTCCAACGTGATACTTGTACCTTTGTGAACTTATCATTTCTGAGAAGGCATGCTATTACAGCGTGATGATCTGTAAATACCACATTAATGTAATTAATGCTCAAAATAATGACTATCAGCCTCAGTGCATTTGGCATTATATGTAACGACATTCCTCTCAACAGCAAGTAGTTCGTCTTCCGTAATGTTCGCACATGCACTGACAATGCGCTGACGCACGTTGTCAGACTTTGCCGGTGGATCGCTACAGCAAATGTCCTTCAACTTTCCCCACAGAAAGAAATCCGGTGACGTCAGATCTGGTGAACGTGCGGGCCATGGTATGGTGCTTGGACGACCAATCCACCAGTCATGAAATATGCTATTCAATAACGCTTCAACCGCACGCGAGCTATGAACCGGACATCCATCATGTTGGAAGTACATCGCCATTCTGTCATGCAGTGAAACATCTTGTAGTAACATCGGTAGAACATTACGTAGGAAATCAGCATACATTGCACAATTTAGATTGCCATCGATACTTTGCGTTCCAATTATCATTCCACCCATAATGACGCACCATACATTAACCTGACAAGGTCGCTGATGTTCCACTTGTCGCAGCCATCGTGGATTTTCCTTTGCTCAATAGTGCATATTATGCCGGTTTACGTTACCACTGTTGGTGAATAACGCTTCGTCGCTAAATAGAACGCGTGCAAAAAATCTGTCATCGTCCGTAATTTCTCTTGTGCTCAGTGGCAGAACTGTACACTACGTTCAAAGTCGTTGCCGTGCAATTCTTGGTGCATAGAAATATGGTACGGGTGCAATCGATGTTGATGTAGCATTCTCAACACCGACGTTTTTGAGTTTCCTGATACTCGGGCAATTTGTCTGCCACTGATATGTTGATTAGCTGCGACAGCAGTTAAAACACATACATGGGCAACATCATTTGTTGCAGGTCGTGGTTGACGTTTCACATGTGGCTGAACACTTCCTGTTGCCTTAAATAGCGTAACTATCCGGTGAATTGTCCAGACACTTGGATGATACCGACCAGCAAACATAGCACACGCCATCTGAGCACTTTCATAACAATAGCGATACATCAACACGATATCGACCTTTTCCGCAATTTGTAAACGGTCCATTTTAACACGGGTAATGTATCACGAAGCAAATACTGTCCGCACTGGCTGAATGTTACGTGATACCACGTACTTATTCGTTTGTGACTATTACAGCGCCATTTATCACAAAGCGAAAGAAGTGGTCCAACTAAAACATTCATATTTCTCTACGTACTACACGAATATGTAATAAAAAATGGGGGTTCCTATTTTTAAAAAACGCAGTTGATATCCGTTTGATCAATGGCTGCGCTATCTAGCAGGCCAACCATAGCGCCATCTGGTTTCCCCCTTCAAGCTAGACGAGTTTCGTTCTGCGTAGCTTTTTCGTTTCATGCTTATTTTGTGAGATATTTGGCCCGGTCACTATCAGTGGACCACCATGTAAACAGGGTGATTATAATTAAATTTAAACTTCCACAACCTTGTAGAAATAACACCCCTGGTCAGAATGACGTCAAATTGCAACAGAATGTTATCGGAGAAGGAGAAAACGTATGGCAGAACAAAAAAAAATTGTGTGAAAATTGATCAATAGATGTCGCTGCATGTGTCAGAATTACACAAATGAAAATTCATGTCATGCGCTCGCCCCACTGAAGTTAGTATAAACAGGTCGGATACACGGCCTTACCCCCTTTCGCGTCTGCTAAGTTGGCCCTGACTGTCTCTATGCAGGATCGCGCTGTGCGTGCAAAGCTGTATTACAAGTATGATGACTGTGTACAAATCGCTCTGCAGAAGTTCCGGACACTGCAGGATTTGGCAACAGGCGTTCGTCCGATGACTGCCGTGGGTCTGGAGAAAATGATTCGTGTATTCGAAATGACGGCTTCTTTTGGTGTACAGCCCGGTAGAGGGAGGAAACGAATTGATTCGACAACAGTGGGAGTAGTGGCCACGGAAATGGAGGAGGAGACGAGTCGTGGTGTGCAAACGTGTAGTGCGCGTAGGATTACCAAAACATTGGACATACCCGTGAGCACGGTGCGTAAAATCCTACAAACATCCTTCTTTTCTATCCATTCAAAATTATCCATGTGGACGAGATGCTTCCTGTTGACCTCCCAGCAAGAGAGATCTTTGATTTAGAATTTCTTGCTCGCATAGAAGCCGACAATGATTGGCCGTGGAAGATTTTGTGGACAGACGAAGCCCACTTCCATCTGACAGGATATGTCAACATAAAGAATTGTCGAATATGGGCAACGGAAAACCCACAGGCAAATCAACCAGTACCACTGCATCCCGAGAAGGTCATTGTATGGTGCGGATTTACGGCAACATTTCCACAGGGCCATATTTTTTCGAAGAGACGGGTGCTTCCGATCCTGTTACCTGTACCGTCATTGGTAAGCTCTATGAGTCTCTTTTGCGCAACCACGTCATTCCAGTTCTCCAACAGCGTGGATGTGTGCATGGTATGATTTTTATGCAAGATGGCGCACGCCGGCTCATTGTAAATCCAATGAAGCAGCTGCTGAAGCCCCATTTCGGAAACGCTAGAATTGTCAGCGGCCATTTCCCTGCAGCCTGGCCGTCCCAATCACCTGATCTTAATCTGTGTGACTTCTGGCTGTGTGGCTGCCTGAAAGGTGGTATGTTCAGTGTTCGGACTGCAAACAGCTGCAATTGCAAACATAGCTGTATTCTGAACGTGAGCCCGGAACCACTTCGATCAGCTGTGGAACATGCTGTTTCGTGATTTCAACATGTTGCAGAAAACGGTTGACAGCATATTGAACATGTTTTCCGGCAATCACACGGAAATTAATAATCCTATTTGGTTTTGATTGATGCTTTTTATGCGATTTTTGGCCTCAGGACCGTTAGAAACTGATGTGAGTGATGCTTTTTACGTAATTTTTGGCCTCAGGACAATTAAAAACCGATTTTTACCATCCGAGGGCTTACGTGACTAACAGTGTCACACCTGTACACCTATGCATACTATTACAGTTTGTTTAACGCCAAACGTACACCTTAAGCATTGTTGTATGATTCTTTTGTCACTTGTAGTCGTTCACTATTAAATTATGATCCTTACAACGCCATCTATTGGTACGTTTTGTAACTATTTATTTTTCTTCTGCCATATGTTTTCCGCCTTCTCCGGTAATATACCATTGCAATTTGACGTCGTTCAGACTGTTGTTGTTGTTGTGGTCTTCAGTCGTGAGACTGGTTTGATGCAGCTCTCCATGCTACCCTATCCTGTGCAAGCTTCTTCACCTCCCAGTACTTACTGCAACCCACATCCTTCTGAACCTGCTTAGTCTCTTGCTCTCCCTCTACGATTTTTACCCTCCACGCTGCCCTCCAATGCTAAATTTGTTATCCCTTGATGCCTCAGGACATGTCCTACTAACAGGTCCCTTCTTTTTGTCAAGTTGTGTCCCATACTCCTCTTCTCCCCAATTCTGTTCAATACCTCCTCATTAGTTGTGTGATCTACCCATCTAATCTTCAGCATTCTCCTGTAGCACCACATTTCGCAAGCTTCTATTCTCTTATCGTCCAAACTATTTATCGTCCATGTTTCACTTCCATACATGGCTACACTCCATACAAATACTTTCAGAAACGACTTCCTGACTCTTAAATCTATACTCGATGTTAACAAATTTCTCTTCTTCAGAAACGCTTTCCTTGCCATTGCCAGTCTACATTTTATATCTTCTATACTTCGACCATCATCAGTTATTTTTCTCCCCAAATAGCAAAACACCTTTACTACTTTAAGTGTCTCACTTCCTAATCTGATTCCCTCAGCATCACAAAAATTAATTCTACTACATTCCATTATCCTCGTTTTGCTTTTGTTGATGTTCATCTAATATCCTCCTATCAAGACACTGTCCATTCCGCTCAACTGCTCTTCCAAGTCCTTTGCTGTCTCTGATAGAATTACAATGTCATCGGCGAACCTCAAAGTTTTTACTTCTTCTCCATGGATTTTAATACCTACTCCGAATTTTTCTTTTGTTTCCTTTACTGCTTGCTCAATATACGGATTGAATAACATCGGGGAGAGACTACAACCCTGTCTCACTCCCTTCCCAACCACTGCTTCCCTTTCATGCCCCTCGACTCTTATAACTGCCATCTGGTTTCTGTACAAATTGTAAATAGCCTTTGGCTCCCTATATTTTACCCCTGCCACCTTTAGAATTTGAAAGAGAGTATTCCAGTCAACATTGCCGAAAGCTTACTCTAAGTCTACAAATGCTAGAAACGTAGGTTTGTCTTTCCTTCGTCTTTCTTTTAAAATAAGTCGTAAGGTCAGTATTGCCTCACGTGTTCCAATATTTCTACGGAATCCAAACTGACCTTCCCCGCGGTCAGCTTCTACCAGTTTTTCCCTTCGTTTGTAAAGAATTCGCGTTAGTATTTTGCAGCTGTGACTTATTAAACTGATTGTTCGGTAATTTTCATATCTGTCAACACCTGCTTTCTTTGGGATTGGAATTATTATATTCTCCTTGAAGTCTGAGGGTATTTCGTCTGTCTCATACATCTTGCTCACCAGATGGTAGAGTTTTGTCAGGACTGGCTCTCCCAAGGCCATCAGTAGCTCTAATGGAATGTTGTCTTCTCCCGGGGCCTTGTTTCGACTCGAGTCTTTCAGTGCTCTGTCAAACTCTTCACGCAGTATCGTATCTCCCATCTCATCTTCATCTACATCCTCTTCCATTTCCATAATATTGTCCTGAAGTACATCGCCCTTGTATAGACCCTCTATATACTCCTTCCACCTTCCTGCTTTCCCTTCTTTGCTTAGAACTGGGTTTCCATCTGAGCTCTTGATATTCATACAAGTCGTTCTCTTTTATCCAAAGGTCTATTTAATTTTCCTGCAGGCATATGTATCTTACCTCTAGTGAGATAAACCTCCTTATCCTTACATTTGTCCTCTAGCCACCCTTGATTTGCCATTCTGCACCTCCTGGCGATCTCATTTTGAGTTATCTGTATTCCTGTTTGCCCGCTTCACTTGCTGCATTTTTGTATTTTCCCCTTACATCAATTAAGTTCAATATTTCTTCTTTTACCCAAGGAGTTCTACTAGCCCTCGTCTTTTTACCTACTTGGTCCTCTGCTGCCTTCACTACTTCATCACTCAGAGCTACCCATTCTTCTTCTACTGTATTTCATTCCCCCATTCCTGTCAATTGTTCCCTTATGTTCTCCCTGAAACTCTGTACAACCTCTGGTTTAGTCAGTTTATCCAGGTCCCATCGCCTTACATTCCCACCTTTTCGCAGTTTCTTCAGTCTTAATCTATAGTTCATAACCAACAGGTTGTGGTCAGAGTCCACATCTGCCCCTCGAAATGTCTTACAATTTAAATCCTGGTTCCTAAATCTCTGTCTTACCTTCTAGTATCTCCAGGATTCTTCCATGTATACACCCTTCTTTCATGATTCTTGAACCAAGTGTTAACTATGATTAAGTTATTCTCTGTGCAAAACTCCACCAGGCGTCTTCCTCTTTCATTTCTTAGCCCCAGTCCATATTCACCTTTTCTTACTCTCAAATTCCAGTCACCCATGACTATTAAATTTTCGTCTCCCTTCACTACCTGAATAATTTCTTTTATCTCATCATACATTTCTTCAAATTTTTATCATCTTTAGAGTAGGCGTGGGCTTCGTGACTATCTTGGCCACAATAATGCGTTCATTATGCTGTTTGCAGTAGCTTACCCGCACTCCTATTTTTTTATTCATTATTAAACCTACTCCTGCATTACCCCTATTTGATTTTGTGTTTATAACCCTGTATTCACCTGACCAAAAGTCTTGTTCCTCCTGCCACCGAACTTCACTAATTCCCACTATATGTAACTTTAACCTATCCATTACCCTTTTTAAGCTTTCTAACCTGCCTGTCCGATTAAGGGATCTGACATTCCACGCTCCGATCCGCAGAACGCCAGTTTTCTTTCTCCTGATAACGACGTCCTCTTGAGTAGTCCCCGCCCGGAGATCCGAATGGGGGACTATTTTAAATCCGGAATATTATACCCAAGAGGACGCCGTCATCATTTATCCATACAGTAAAGCTGTATGCCCTCCGGAAAAATTACGGCCGTTCGCAGTACCAGCACAGCAAGACCGTTTTGGTTAATGTTGCAAGGCCAGGTCAGTCAATCATCCAGACTGTTGCCCCTGCAACTACTGAAAAGGCTGCTGCCCCTCTTCAGGAACCACACGTTTGTCAGGCCTCTCAACAGATACCCCTCTGTTGTGGTTGCACCTACGGTACGACCATCTGTATCGCTGAGGCACGCAAGCCTCCCCTCCAACGGCAAGGCCCATGGTTCATGGGGGAGGCGTTCTGATAAGTAGTGTTATTTCTACAGTTATTTGAAAGTTTAACTTTAATTATAATCACCCGCTACTTGGTCCGTTAGGTACGGCCCACACAGTAATTTATGCGACGATTTTCTTTACAGTTTTCTTGGAACGTCCATATATATCGAATCATTATTCGCAGTGACACAACATACTTTTCCAATCGTTCTGCGAGATAAATTTTAACACTGTAGGCTTCAGCTGTCGAACTGCATATGTCCTATCGTGTAGCACACGTCATCTGCCAAGTTATCTGTGAAGTACTTGCTAAGTTATTTTGTGCACTATCTACTAAAGTTCACAAGTATATTCGATTTTATATGACAGGACTGTTACACTGTATTTTGCCAGTCCAATCGCATTAATGTGACCATATTTCAAATGCATGGACAACAGCGTTCTCCAGTGCTAGACGCGCAGGAAGAGAGTTAATCAGGCCTCGGAAGGTACAGACATGGATTTGAAGCCATGTTGACTCCAGTGCCGCGCCCAGCTGCTCTAAGTCTCTTGGTGTTGGATCAAAAATGGTTCAAATGGCTCTATGCACTGTGGGACTTAACATCAGAGACTATCAGTTCCCTAGACTTTGGACTACTGAAACCTAACTAACCTAAAAGACAGCATACACATCCATGCCCTATGCACGATTCGAACCTGCGACCGTAGCAGCAGCATGGTTCCGGAATGAAGCGCCTAGAACCACGTGGCCACAAGGGCCGGGGTGTTGTATCCATGACTCAAAAAGCCCGATGGAGGTGGTCCCACAAACATTCGATTGGGTTTAAATCTCAGGATTTCGGTGGAGTATGGAGTACGGTAAATTGATGCTGTTGCTCTTCAAACCATGCACGTGCACTGCGACCCGCGACATTGTCCCGCTGGTAGATGCTATCGAGCCGAGGAAGAATAAGCTTTATGTAGAGACAGACGCGGCCATTAAGGATTGTTGCATATAGGTGTTGATCCATTGAGCCTTCCATAATGGTGAAATCACCCTGGTAAAGCCACGAAAACATTCCCCAAGCCATAATGCTCGCGTCTCCAGCCTGGGCCCATTGCTCTCAGACGTTTCACGTCGTACGTGCCAATCATCTGTTAGATAGAGCATAAAACGTGACTCATTTGAAAAGGCTACCAGTCACCATCCTGCGAACGTCCAGTTGTGGTATTGGCGTCTTTGTCACTCATGAATAGCAGTCAGTATGTCTGCATCAACGAGGCCCGTACAGTTCCCTGAATATTCGCTGAGAAGAGAACGTCGTTAGCCCTTTGTTTCATCGTAGTTGTCAGTTGCTCCACAGTTTGACCTCTATTCAATCTTACACAACTCCACAGCGATCGTTCACGTCTATCATGCAAGGTTACCACTTACGACCACAATTGCATTGTCGCCCTCCCCCCCCCCCCTCCCCCGCCCCAGACACATTTAATATGACCCCCTGTGATAGTGTGTTTAGTCTGTGAGTGGTGATTAAAAGCTGACGTCGAACATAGGTACAGTCATATTGATTTGACTCGTCCGTGTAGAACGGAACATGTTGGTGTACATTGGGTATTACTGTTGTGCGATGCAGAGCTGAATGACATTTTGTAAACCGCCGATAGCTGGATTCATGAACGAAATCAATCGTCTTCAGTAAATATAGTGAAATCTAGCTGTGTATTATACGACACAGTTTTTATCCCTAATCACAGCATCCGTAGTAAGAATTGTCGACGAGGAAACAGATGAGAAATATTATGGGACACGTATCACACAACGGTGTTGTTTATCTGCAACAGGTTTCACCATTGAGCTAGAAACTAACAAACACAGCATTATAAACTGCAAGTGGTACAAAATTTGGAGGCTACAGGATAAACGCAAGTACACAGGGTAACGACAAGTGTTGACTGAAACGCCGGCCGCTATGTCCGAGAGGTTCTAGGCTCTTCCGTCCGGAACCACGCTGCTTCTTCGGTCGCAGGTTCGAATCCTGCCTCGGGTATGGACGTGTGTGATGTCCTTAGGCTGGTTAGGTTTAAGTAGTTCTACGTCTATGGGACTGATGACCTCAGATGTTAAGTCCCACAGTGCTCACAGCAATTTGAACCATTTGTTGACTGAAACAGCTGATAAACTACAATAGAGAAAGCCGAAAAAGTGAGAATAGGATATGGAATGGGGTAAATGTAGGGCCGACCAAAGTGATACGAATTACCAAACACGACATGTTCGTCAAGAGTCATAGGAAGAAAGGAAGGTTGATGGAATTTAGGGTGAATATGATTTGCCACTCTCGTTAATGTTCACCCTCTATAGTCGAATTAAAACAGACAGTCCTGAGGGAACATTAAATACAGGGTGTCAGTAGCAAAAAACAATACAAGTTTGTTAACATTTTATATAAATTCAAGTGATAAGAAGTATTTTGTGATGAAATTTATGTGGGATGTAGCCTTGTGTGGAGAACAAGTTAGTGCGATAAGCTGTTCAGATAAGAAAAAGATAGCAGCTTCTGAAATCTGCTGCTACGGACAAATGCTGTATATTAGCTGGGTAGGTCGAATAACTAGTGAAAACATACCCACTCCAACCAGGAATATTAACTTGTAGCTTACATTAACCAAATGAAGTGATCTGTTGATAAGACACAGCATAAACTATTAAAGAATAGTCGATTAACTTATGGAAGTAAATATCAGAGAGTGTATGTGGGGAATGGGAGTGGATATAAAAATTGAATAGTTAGCACTAAGCAGGTTCAAATCGATGTAGGTTGCAGTAATGTAGCAGAGGTGGGGAAAGTAGGGCAGAGAACTACATTTTGCATTTATTCCTGCGATTATTATTTGTCTCACTTACGTCTCATCTTTTAGACAGGGAAATAACTTCAGCACATATCCATTCTCCTGGTGTGTATGCAAATACATGTACAGAAATGGAGAATTCAGAATTCTATATACTTTTGACCATATTATACAAATTTTCGGTTAATTCGATCCTTTTCTCTTGTAGTATCCGTGAATACCTGTTTAATTTTGTGAATTGTGTTAGAACCATCCTTTTCTCTGCTTTTTCATTCGTCACCTCTTCAGCGTCAGAATTATACCATAATTCCCTATAGTGGTTATCGTGTTAGCTGTAGGAATGATGTTTATGTTTGTAGTATGTTTGCTCTCTTTGATTTATCAGTTTACATGCTGTTCTCTGTCTACATTGAAGGTCATGTTTAGTCTTGCTTATAAATGTATTCCTTGTTTGTTATATCTTCCTTTACCTTCCTTATTCAGTTTCTGCAGGAACTCGCTACACTACTCGTTTTTTCTAGAGGTGCTTCTCTCATCTATCCAAATTTTATGTCCCCTTTTACAATTTACTTTGTGTTCTTCACCTAATGCTTTTTCAGTTACCTGTAATTTGATATGTTTAATGTTTATCTCTTCTTCAGATAGATTTTCAATTAATGGCATTTGTTGGAGTAGCACTGATACAGATTCCTGTAACCCTCTGCACCTTAAAAGTTTTGTTTGGGTTTCTTTCATTTTTTCTTTGGTTACGTTTTTCTCCATCTTTCTCACTGTTGGGTTTTTATTTAAGAAGATAGTGGTCCATAGCCACGTTTATCTGTATATGTACATATGCATCTGTCACTATGTTAAATTTGTATTTATTGCCAGCTATTATCCCCAGCTGTGCTCTCATGACAGTAGTTTTGTTATGATGACTGATAGTAAGCTGTGTCGAGAATGATTTCGAAGTTTGAAGCCCTGGTTGTTTGGACGATAGACCCCGTAGTGGCCGACCGAGCACAAGGCGTAATGCTGCTGCGACAGTTCAGAAAGAAATGGAGACTGTAGCGGGTTCGTCTATGCATGGGGAATTACGCGCTCGTGTAATTGCACGTCGCAACGGCATTCCATACACTACTGTTTCGCTGGCACTGAGGCGTACCCTCCGATGCTATCCGTACAAAATTCATCGGTGGTGGTGGTGGTTAGTGTTTAACGTCCCGTCGACAACGAGGTCATTAGAGACGGAGCGCAAGCTCGGGTTGGGGAAGGATTGGGAAGGAAAGCGGCCGTGCCCTTTCAAAGGAACCATCCCGGCATTTGCCTGAAACGGTTTAGGGAAATCACGGAAAACCTAAATCAGGATGGCTGGAGACGGGATTGAACCGTCGTCCTCCCGAATGAGAGTCCAGTGTGCTAACCACTGGGCCACCTCGCTCGGTAAAATTCATCGGCATCATGAACTGTTACTTGGCGATTTAGTGAAGCGGAGGGCATTTGCGATGTGGGCGTTTCAAATGATGGCGGAAGATGACGATTGGTTGAGTAACGTGTTGTGGACTGACTAAGCTCATTTAACGCTCCGAGGGTCTGTCAACGCCCACAACTGCAGAATTTGGGCTACCGAAAATCCTAGAACTGTCGTGAAAACTCCATTGCCCGACGAGAATTTCACGGTATGGGTTGGATTTACCACATCTACCGGTATCGGGTCTTTTTTCTTCGAGGAAATGCGTGATTCTCGTTTTGTAACTGCTACCGTGACGGGTGAGAGGTGAGGTACGCCAATATGTTACAGAATCGCATCATTCCCAGCTTGGCTAATAAACACCTGCTGGAACGAACGATGTTTATGCAGGATGGCGCTCCACCCCATATTGCTAGACGCGTGAAAGATCTCTTGCGCGCGTCGTCTGGTGATGATCGTGTGCTCAGCCGCCACTTTCGTCATGCTTGGCCTCCCAGGTCCCCAGACCTCAGCCCGTGTGATTATTGGCTTCAGGGTTACCTGAAGTCGCAAGTGTATCGTGATCAACCGACATCTCTAGGGATGCTGAAAGACAACATCCGACGCCAATGCCTCATCCTAACTCCGGACATGCTTTATTGTGATGATCACAACATTATTCCTCTACTACAGCTATTGTTGAGGAATGATGGTGGACATATTGAGCATTTCCTGTAAAGAACATCATCTTTGCTTTGTCTTTCTTTGTTATGCTAATTATTGCTATTTTGATCAGTGAAGCGCCATCTGTCGGATATTTTTTGAACTTTTGTATTTTTTTGGTTCTAACAAAACCCAATGTCATTCCATGCAAGTATATCAATTTGTACCTCTCTATAGACATTATTCCGTGATTTATTCGGTTTTCAAATTTATACTGACTTTTTGATAACGCGGTATATTGCGCGCCTGCTTAGCGGAGTGGTAGCGTATTTGCCTACCATGCAAGCTGGCCTGGTTCGATTACCGGCCGGTTTGGAGATTTTCTCCGCTCCTGGTCTGGGTCGTATCGTCATCATCACTTCATCCTCACCAACGGTGCGCAAGTCGCCCAACTTCCCCAGACAGGACCTAACGACCAGGAATGTCATGCGCTTATTTCATTTCATTTCAATAGTATATTATTTTTAAAATCTTTGAGTATTTAGATCATATCGGTCTTGTTTGTGTCCAACACCCGTACGTTCCATCTTACAACTTCGAGTGCGTCTTTTGTTTTGTAACATTTAACCTTTACCTTATCTGATCGACCTCGATTTGAAGTTTCTTATCCATAAATCTTTAGAAACTTGTGAGTGTGGCGATTTTTGCACGGTTAGATTACCGCCATCTTCAAATTTAACACTAACGTGTACTTCAAAATCTCCAAGACTGCTCTGCAATTCATTCTTTTTTGCTTGGCGGGGGTTCATCCATCTGCCACTAGACTACTTTTATATAGTTCCACTCTTGAAAACCGTGTAGGAAAAAGAACATGGAAATCTTTAAGTGCGAGCTCTGCTTCCTCTTATATTATTATGGTAATCATTTATTCCTAAGTGGATAGTCATCCCAATATTTTCACATTCGGAGGAGAAAGTTGGTGTTTGATACTTCGTGCATGATCATACCACAAAGAAAGACAGATTCTTTTGTTATGATGGCCACTCGAATCCGAATACTATATGCGTGACGTTCTCTCCCACGTATCGCGATGATGCAAAACGAGGTGCCTTTCTTTGAGCTTTAAACCCATGTGGTAAGGATCCCACACGGCAGAGCAATACTCCAAAAGAGGACACACAAGTTTATTGTACGAAGTCTCTTTAGTAGATTTGTTGCATTTTATAAGTATTCTGAAAATGAAACGCAGTTTTTGGTTCGGATTACACACATCATATTCTAAGCGATCCATTTAATTTTAATCCCTAGGTATTTAGTTAGATTTTCAGACTTGAGTTTTGCGTGACTTATCGTGTATCCAAAATTTAGCTGATTCCGTTTAGTAATTATGTGGATGGCCTCACACTTTTTGTTGTTTGAAGTCAATTGCCACTTTTCGCACCATACGGATATCGTGTCTAAGGAATTCTCGATTTGTTTTTGATCTTCTGATGACTTTACTTGAGGATAACGACAGCAGCATCCTCAAGTAACCTAACAGGGCTGCTCAGATTGTTTATCCGGTTATTAACAGTTGAAGTACTATAAAACTTCATTTGGGAACGCCAAACATCTCTTTCGATTTACTCTCCATCAGTTACTACAAACTGGGACCTTTGAGACAGGATATCACGAAACCAGCCTCACAACTGAGACGATAATCCGTAGGTGATTATGAGTCGCTGCTGAGGAATGGTTTCAAAAAGCTCCTGGAAATCGAGAAACGTGTGGAATACAAGACTGCTGGTACGATCGGTGTCGGTTGATGTGTGTCGTTACCAAACGGTGAACCACGTGATCTACAGTACAGGTAGCCTCGGAGCTTCATGTATTGTCATGTAACCGCATCGCACTCCATATTCATGCTCTGTCTGTCTGTCTGTCTGTCTGCCTGCCTGTCACTGCCGGAGGGGACACCACATACAGTAAGGGACCCCCAACTACACCTACACCGTACACCATCGCAGTATCGCAACATATCGACGTCTTAACGCGCACGTGTTCACTGTTGTTCATGATATTTAATGGATTTTGTTTATCTTAAAATCATGTGTAGAAAGACATTTGCTAGGGTCTGCTTGTTGAAATAATTAGAGCGCTCCTATTGCTGATATTTAGTGCACCGAACTAACTTATACGTCCGTCTCTGCATGCATTCGGCCTCGATAGAGAAGATAGCAGTGAGCGTAAATCTTTATCCGTAGCATGGGTAATATGGACTATACTTTTTTTGAATCTGTACGAAGACACCTATGTGCTTTCTTATAAGAATGAGCTAGCATAGTGGGTAGTTAAGCTAAACAACAAACTCTGTTGTATAATATGAACGGTGAGGTCCCTACGTAAAACTGAGAACAAGATCTGGCTACAAATGATTACCGAAATTCTTACAGACTTACTTAATGTAAGTGTAACGGTAATGATAGCGCCTAGCTGTGTATTTTATCAGGGTCTAGTATGTAAGTTCTCACCAACAACTGTTCCAAAAGCAAAATAATGTGAGCACTTTAAGTTAATGGCCAAAAGCATACAATGATGCTGCTTCGTTGTAAATGTAATCAGTTAATTTACAACTGAAGCGTACGATTAGGCAAATGCTATTTTTTTAAATAATGAGGTCATAACGTTATTTTAACAACAAACCTTCGCATGCTGCCAGAAGCAGGAATCACTATTTTTTCGTCAACGAAATATCTATTATACAAAACTACAATGCATAACTTTCCGAAGTTATCCAGAACAGCGCCTAGCTTCCTACATTACTCGATATGCAAAGTAATTCGTGGAATGAACAGGGTATTTGCAAAAGAAGCCTATTATTGAATCAATTAAATACTCATTCGTATGATGAAGCCTGCAGCAACAGGTCACTACAACAATGGCGGCATGGCAACATAGAACTATTTTACGAACGAAAATAAATGTTTGTGATAGGGCGATGGAAATAATCCAGAAAAGTGTTACAGAAAAAGGTGTATACTGTCGTCAAAACTGTGGATTAAAATCACGAAGACCACATAGGTTCTCAATGTATGTAATATGGAGTGAAATTCTAGAAAAAAAAACACAAAATTATATGTTTTCGAGTTACGTATTCCAACAAGGCACTGAACTACTTATAACAGAGGGAGATTATTCTAAATCTGAATTTATAATACAATGGATTGAAAAGATATTATTCTGTGATATAAAAAAACTTCTGTTTTATGAAAGGCGAACATTCCGTAAAATTCTGTTTCGGGACGTGCAAGGCTGCCGTTTCATGTTACACTTCACTGCAACTTTTAAATACGAAATAGTTGCAAAAAACTATGCAAGTATTTAGAGCACACGAGTGGAATAACTTATGAGTTTATTAGTCATCGAGGCAAATAAAAATATTGCTCAGAACCTTGACCATTGCATGATGCCGATACGGGTGCTGGTGGTATATCCCAATACGAGTTTACTACAGTTAGCGCAACTGACAATAGCATGATCGAAAAGGACATTTCGAGGACGATTTAGGAAATAAAAATATTTGAGCAGAAATGAAAGTGCACTGAAAGGGAAAACTTCAAGTTCTTGAAAATTGTTATGGACTACACTTTCCTTCCGTGTGCTGTAACGTTTCATTGCGCCAGCGACATACGTAAATTGCTCCAAGATAGGAATAAATTCTTTGATGCAATTTAAATAGATTCACCAGACTGGTGAGCAAACTCCTGCATTCGAATTCATTAAAACGCTACTCGGACTGCAGGTTTTGGCATTGTGGGGTCTCCTGGAAAGCTCTCTAAAACTCGTAGTAAAATGTTTCGACAACTGCAAGTGAAGTGTGTCAATAACAACAAAACTATGCGCGTTTCAGTTTGTAAATGTGCTATCAATGATGGAATATTGTTCATGAACGCAGAAACCTCTACACCTTTACATGTTGTCAACATAAAAACTAATGATAATTGCATTTCTGTGCGAGAAACGCTAAGAATAACAAAGTCTGTGAGTATTATTATGTCATGCAGTTTCTATTTAATTGTGTGGTAAAGACTTGGATGAATAAAATGATCACTCTGGTGTCACCTCTAGAACCAAATAGAGAGTTTTGTCCGAGACTGCTTCTGAACGCTCGGTTTTGTTATTGTACGTACGTTTTTTTTTCAGTATATATGCATAAAAATCTTTGTCCTTGTAATCTCATTTTATAACTATCCATCCATGTGAAAATAATTAATCGTAAATAATTAAGTATCGCTAGAATTCAGGTTTATCGTTGCCCATCTGCCATTCTTTTGTCGTAATGGCGCATTGGCAGCCATTCGTAAAATGTAATTAATCACATGATTTTCGGGCTTCACCCTCAAGATAAAAGCGAAAAATACTTGAAATATTTTTCCTATCAAGAAAAGAAAATATTTCTTGTAGAAAAGTGGGCCTCTATCCTGGGTTGGCATTTTATCAGAAATAGGAACACAACGATCTACCTCTCGTCTGGTACGTGTACCTTAGATAATTTAGGAATAAGAATAATACTGGAATTGACCGCTACAGAAGAAGTACATGGCTAGTACTGCTACAGTATCTATATTAACAATAACTTTATGTTGAATCTCTTCCATTTGGTCCGTGTTTGCATAGAAAAACTTAATATAGATAAACAACAATATCAGAAATCGAGTCCATCTTGATGCAAAACACCTTGTTATTTGTTTACTTATTTATTTTCCCAAACTAGTTTCAGCGACAAATATCATCATCAGTGCGATTTTTTGAATCTAAAACATGCAGGAAATAGAATAGTTATATAAACGCAGTAACACATTATTACATTCTTTACCTTAGTTTTTTGAAAAATATTAGAACAACAGCTAAAATGCAAGAAATTTCCAAGCACACAAATAAATCTCATGCATTGTTAGGCTAATCACAGAACGAAAATACTTCGCTTTCAACAACAATTTCTATTTGCAACAAGAGGGGCAATCCACGGGGCCTCCTATCAGTGGAACCTTAGCCAACATTTTCTTGAACCATACATAGAACACAACATTCATTAGCTTTTTAAAACAATCAGGGTTCAAAATAATCTACTGGTACCGATATGTGGATGACAATCTGTGTTGTAGATGAAACACGTAACAGGATGGAGGAGCTACGCAATAACGTCAGCACAGTACACCCAGAAATACACTTCACAACGGAAACCGAAAAAAAAACATGAATCTAAATTTCTTGGATCTCACAGTCACAAGAAACAACCGCCAACATTAATTCTCCTGCTACAGAAAAACCCGCAAGTACAACCTCTGTTATCCACAGCTCATCCAACCACCCAACAATGCATAAATATGCCAGTTTCACACACTTGCTGCACAGGATAAACAGAACACCTCTTAAACCAGAAAACTACACACAGAAAGTAAATACAATCAGACAAATTGCTGTTTAAAACGACTACAAAACAGACATCATAAACAAACTCAACAACAAGGTAAAAATGAAACATAAATATAGCGGCCAGCCACTGAAGAGCACAACCAAAGCATCTGAAAATCCACATCTGAAAATCCACAATCAATACATACAGACAACACAGCAGACCAACCACATCAGGGAAAAGAGACAGATGGTACACCCTAACATCCAGTAACAAAATATCACATAGAAGTGGATACATCTTGAAAAATCAAGGTCCCAATAACATTCAGAACAAACAACATTATTGAGAGACGGCTAAGACCAGTCAGAAAAGCCCCAGAGAAATTCGGCAACGCTAGAATACATCAACTCCCATTCCACACCTGTCAGGTGCAATACATACGACAAACATGCAGAAACTTCCGAACGAGATACAAAGAGCAAATGAGAGCACTAAAGACTGACAGCACACACTCAACTTTCGCAGAACATCTAATGAACAAAAGCTATAGCCCTACTACTATAGATAATGATCTACACATTCTGCAAAACAGTAACGTTCTATACCGACAACTAACAATAGAAGAAAATTACTACTTACAAAAGGCGATAGTTGAAGGGAAAAATGTAATAAGCGAAAACACAACACTTTGCAACAACGCACTCTTTACCGCATGAGAGAACTGACGGAGGGGACAGAACAGAAAGCACACACACGCAAAGGAACCACTTCCACATCACACACAGACACATAAGTAAAGAACAGAAGCCGTCGTTATTCTCGTTACTGTTTTTCATAGTCTTCTCGCAACATGCGATGCACCTCTCGCGACACACCAGAACACCAAGATGGCGCAATGTTCTTGGAAATACGCGAGATGCGAAAGTTTTGTTTTTCTGTGTACAGAATCAGTTACATGCAGTCCAACGAACGTTAGTACACGAATAGCTAATTAACAGCTCAGCGGACACAAAAATTGGATTCCACAACACTACCGCAACCACAAGTGTGTATTGCTGACATTCTAATTTCACCTTTTAGCATTTATTTACTAACAGCCGCTCACACAGTTGCAGGTGACACGATGTACTCAGAAAAAACGGCAACAGAAAAATGCACAGAAAATTCGCCACAAGCAGCGAGAATAATTGTTGAAAACATGCAATAATATACAATAAATAAGGTAGTATGAAAGTATCTATAGAAAACTATATTTCAAAAAACGTAGAGAAGGGAATGTAATAATGTGTTCCAGTGTTTATACAACTATGCTATTTTCTGAATGTTTTAGATTTAAAAATAACCACTGATTATGGTGATACTTGTCGCAGAAAATAGTTTGGGAAAATAAATAAGTAAACAAAAAACAAAGTGTTTTCCATCAAGGCGGACACGATTCCTGACATTGTTGTTTATCTATATTAAGTCTTCCTGACATCAGCTGTTATACATAAACGGTAATTTACCGACGCAGGGATATTGTAGCTCCAGACTTACTCACAGCGGTGAGGTAATTGTCACTAAAGAACTGACTCAACAAAAGGCTGTCAAGTTAGAGTGATTAGATATCCAGCAGCAGACAGAATTAATGGGTTTACAAAGCAATTACACAGAATTTCTGTCTGAGAAGCCCTGAGACATAAAAGTCATGTTTATAATATGGATGTGTATCGACATGAAACACATTGCTGTCTAACATATTCTGTCTCTTGAACGAAGAAGGAAGCGGTAACCGGAAAAATCAGAAAGATATCAGAATGGGTTATATATGGTATTCCTATCCTCCTTCTAGCAATCCACTATTGTCTATTGCAAAAGCAGATAGAAGTGTAAGGTTTGTGCTGGATGCGAGGGGTATTAACTGGATAATTGTACCGGTACGTATCAGTCGGGAAATGTGGAGGAACAAG
This sequence comes from Schistocerca serialis cubense, assembly GCF_023864345.2. Taxonomy (NCBI): domain Eukaryota; kingdom Metazoa; phylum Arthropoda; class Insecta; order Orthoptera; family Acrididae; genus Schistocerca; species Schistocerca serialis. The sequence continues at coordinate 232,602,181 of NC_064645.1, forward strand.
ATGTTAAACAGATATTAATATGAAGATTTCATCTGGAAAGCAGCCCTGTTGCACGGTTTTTCAAATACTTTAACAGATTTATGCGAACCTACAGCTCTAGACAAGATACGCGATGGGCGGACTATGTGAGTGAATCTCAGCAAATATACAGCAATTTGCCCAATTTTTATTTCACTGAGTGCCCCCCCCCCCCCCCCCGCCCCCCTACCCAGTGGAGATTATGTTAGCTGCTAAGGAAGGGATTGAATTGACAACCCCGACAGCCAAGGTATTTGTCTCAGATGTAACTCGGGAAGCAAAGATGTCACACTTTAATTAAATTAATTCAAGGAGCACAAAAACGCAAAAGGAAGTTTGATAAGAATGTAAAGAGTAAACGACTATGACACAGGGGAATTAGTGCTCCAACGAACCAATCCTAAGGCTTCGATCCTTGAAAGACAGACCAAGAAATGGCAACTTTTGTATACTGGTCCCTACAAGGTTGTAGAGATTACCCACGGCGGCAGTTACAGGGTGGCATAACCTGGCAGTATGATTGTCAAAGGCCTGTGTACATAAGGACTTGAGAAAGTTATAGAATAACTTGGAAAAAGAAGTGTGAGACATCAGTAGACAATATTTGTTGTTCTTCCTGTAAATATTTCTAGTGTGCAAGTAGTAAATAGTAGATTTTTATCTTATGCATTTTCAATGTTATTGTTAATGGGTTGCCCAGGGGCAACTAAAGCAGAAATAAGTCTACACAAATATCGTCTACTGAATTTAAGAATTGACTTTAATAAGTTTTTCAAACATATTTAATTATATTTCCTGTACAATTTCCTGAAGAGGGAAAGAGCATCACTAAATACTTGAAATGAAATTCAATTTTTCAATTCAGATTTTTCTCCTCAAAAGTTTCAATAAGAATAGTAATCTATTTTGCGTTTTATAAACCTTAAATATAAGAATGTTAGGAAAAGTTTCATTTTGCACACACAATTCGACAATGATTCATTGTTTACTTAAGCGTCCTTGTGTGCTCTGACAAACATTACACGATGCTCCATGGATTATCAGAATCTGAATTGCTTTGAAATGAAGTTTCTCTTACCGGATGTAATGGCAGCTTTGTCGATGCGTTTCTGCGTTTCTGATGTTGCCCTGGGGACAAGTTAGACACCGTTAGCTTGCTTCTCTTAATGAATATGAACAAGCACTGGTATCCTCTACACATGTAATTTTTGAACATTACTTGGTAAAAGTCAAGCCAGAGATCCTTGGTAGCGTAAGCGAGATGGTCAGTTAATCATAAAATGAGGAGAGGTACATACGCAAGCTTGTGTGAGCACATTATGTATCCAGAGAAAGTTATGTACACGTCTTTATGATTATAATATGTGACATTAATGTACAGGTTTCTAATATACATACATCGTGTATCTCAAAATATGTCAAAAGTGTCGTGAGGAAAAGTATATGTTCGATATATCAAAAGGGGATGTAAGAAAAACTGTATGTTCAATGTATAAATAAACAATAATGCTAAAGTAAATGACGTATTAACAAACTCAAAAGAGACAGTGAAACTTCCCTTCCAGTGTGCTGCACTAAAAACTGCAGCTTAATGAATGTGTAGAGACTTATGGGACAGGCGCTTCGTAAATCTAAGGGTAATGGCGTCTGGCGTTGCTAAAAATAAATTATAAAAACTTTTGAGTGCAAAATAAACATTTCCGCGGCCAATAAAACAATGGAGATATTTGCAGCCACCATTGTGTATTCATAAGGGGAATAACTTTCACAGAGACAGTGAAAACTGTGAATCTAACGTTCAGTGCGTTCATAGCAATAACTAATTTTAAATATGCAAGCAAATTCGATTAACTGGATCGAACTGGTGCGATATGTCAACAAAGATAAGCACTTTTGTGTGACACTAACAGTGTACTAATCTGTGTGAGTTCTTCCTAACGGACCTTATTTCATAGAGAAATTCCGATGCTTCTTTGAAAATTTTGCACGTTCGCACTTCTGAAGGAGCTGTTGCCAAGGTCAGGAGGAAGCATTGATTAGCTTCTGCATCCTCTTCGGACGCTGTATTCCTGACTTCATTCTCAACGCCAACGGCTGCCCTGTGCGTCCGCTGTCCAGTCAGACTTCGGACTCAACCACCGGTGGGGGCAGAAGTCTACTTCCGGATCATCGACAACGCATGCCGACGACACACGCAGACGTCGAGATTTGAAAACTCGTTATTAATGTATAAACCTTGTGTATTACAAACTTAGAACAACGGATTATATCGCGTAACGACTTGAACATTACTGTCTCGTCAAAAACACCATCATGATAAAATATTTAAAATGAGCTATATTGTGCTACGGAGCACTGAAGAGTTTAACAAATTTATAACAAATTAATCAAAGTTTGATTATACCTTACTGTGGAAATGAACTCTATACCTTACTATTATGCAAAGGACAGTTTACGTAATTTAATGGCTCATTAATCAAACTATAATCATCCATTACTGTGACATGGATTACACTCTGAGACAGGAGCCCGTGAAAAAGTTAACCATTTTAATGAATCCTTCATGAAAACACAGTTGTAAATTCCTATAGGTATGGAAATTAATGTATCCCCATTTGTATGTCTGATCTGAACTATTATGTTGAGAAAATAAGATACAATTTGTCCGAAGGCTTCCAGCCGCGTTTTATGCTGGGGTTTTCCTAGGGCCTCGTACAATGGGGAAGCAAAGTATTCTAATCCCTGGCAGTCTGTCAACTTATTTCCGGACTAACTGCATTGGTCACAGCACAGAAAGTGACAAGACAACTGCTCTGGTCACAGTACAGTAAATGACAATATAACTGTATTGGTCACAGTGTAATAAACGACTATGTCACAGGATTGGTTTGACAAATGACAAAATAACTGTATTGGTCACAGTATAGTAAGCAACAAAATGTACAGAAATGACGTTCACGTAACAATTCTGAATGATTTTTCAGCCAAAATGTGAATTATTAACAACAACTCAGATATGCCTGGGCTAGCAGGACAGAGCTGATTAGGTTGTGGAAAGGGGCCAAAGTGAGTTCCGGTTGCACTCAACATAGGAAATTTATACATCAATGAGTCCCGGTCAGTTGCACTCAACATACGAACTTTATTTATCAATACACAATATTACAAAAACGTAACCGAACTCCTTTGATTAACTTTAGATCGGCTGAAGGCCACATACAAAATCCAAGACACAGTGCCTAAGCAAAATTGAAATACAAGAAGCTTCTAGAGGTTTCACCCAATAATATTTTCTAAATGTAATCGGCTGAAGGCCTTAGCAATTTAATTTTAGTGGAACTAGGCTGGAGGTCTTATGTTAAGCAATAAGAGGAGTTTAAGAAAAAGGCAGAAGGCATTATCTTAAAACATTTCATATAAAATAAAGAATAACAATGTCATGCCTTAAAGGCAAGACAAGGACATTAATTTAAGATATATAATAATACTCAGCTTAAGGCCATACACCAACAATAATTTAACGGTTTAAAGCCTTAAAAGATTTTTGTAAAATTCGACTGAAAGCTCCATATAAGGAATAACAATCTTATGTCTAAAGGACAAGACAGGAACATTAACTTACGATATATAAAAACTCGGCTGAAGGCCACACATCAATCAAATAACAAACTCAATCAGGGAAGGTACTACGTAACAGACACGGAATGGCGCTCAGAAGTTTCCAAGGATCGGCCTGGAATTGTTACACTAACGCCCGTTTAGGCGAGACAGGCAGCCTGACCAAAAAACTCTAAAATGGAAGGCAACCCACCCGAGAGACAGCCGACGAACCAACCAACTACCTGATATCGCTCACCAGACCAAAAACACTACAACCGAAATGCCAGCGAGGCGGAGAGACTAGTAACTCTCGTCTTCAATTATTGGTTTGTTAATAAGCCACGCCACAATAACTACTGACATACATGAAGATCGCAACGACTGTGGAACTACACGCCGTGTGGACAGCATCAACACGGTAAGAAAACACTCACTCGCTGCTCAGTCGGAGCCGACCAACTGGCTACAGCAGTACGCAGACTGCATTACAGCGTTTAAAGCATTGCTCAGTCGAACTGACATAGGGTACACAACGTTGCACGAAACACTTCCAAAAGAAACTCGAACACTCGTAAAACGAATCACTGATGAAGAACTAGAACAAATCACCGGCGTACACACACACAAATCCGAAGGACGGTCGGTGACTAAACACAAATCGTCTGACCAGACGACTGGCTAACAACCAACCAAGGTCGATGGCATTCAAACGGTGAGCGTCCGCTGTCCGTCGGGAACTGTGATCCGGGAACACTGGCTCAGACCCACTCATACAGAGGTAACTCTTGCCCGTTATCCACGACGTCTCCGCACAAGAAGGAATTATGCCACGTCCAGCAAGATGGCCCAGTGCCGAGGCCCAGAAACGGTCAAAAGACCAAACACACGCCGCCGAAAAGAGGCGATCAACTGAACGACCGACCAACAGTCAATCCCGCTGCCATCTCCGATCGTCGGACAGTTCATCCTGTGTCGCGAGCGGTCAGCGAGTACTGGCTGTCCGCGCCTCCCTAGCGCTCCGTCTCCGATTTCTGCTACGTCCCGACTGCACACCAACCGCTCCAGGTCCGATCTACCGTACGACACGCGACGACCGGGAAGTAATAGTCGTTCAGCAAGATAATACGGCAGGCCTAATATCGATACGCACTCCTGCTGTCACTAACGGGCAGGCAAGAGAGCAATTCATTGACACCAGTAATTGAAATTAAAATGACGAGGCGGCTGTACGGTAACGACAAGATGTTAAATAACAGATACGAAAAGATTTCTTTTAAAATTACCGCTACCAATAAAAAACTTTGTCAACTATTGTATTACTTATTTGTTTAGCGACATGTTTCGAGGGTTATACCTCATCTTTAGGCTAAATGGCATTACAAAAACAGCTTTACAATGAGGTCATACTGATGTTACATAGTCTTTTCATAAATGCTGTGGTCATTGTGGTGTCACCGCCAGACACCACACTTGCTAGGTGGTAGTTTTAAATCGGCCGCGGTCCATTAGTACATGTAGGACCCGCGTGTCGCCACTGTCAGGGATCGCAGACCGAGCGCCACCACAAGGCAGGTCTCGAGATACGGAATAGCACTCGCCCCAGTTGTACGGACGACGTAGCTAGCGACTACACTGACGAAGCCTCGCTCCTTTGCCGAGCAGATAGTTAGAATAGCCTTCAGCTAAGTCAATGGCTACGACCTAGCAAGGCGCCATTAGTAACATTGCATGTATCTATGGAGTCTCACTTGTATCGCCACAATCTCCAGATGTACCAAAAGAATGGATTAAAGGTAAGTATTCCAGAAGCTACGTACTTTTCTTTATAGCATTCATTACGTATCCTGTTTCAGACCTCACGCCTTCCTGATTTAGCTTAGCGCGTGCCTTTCGGCTTCCTCTCATTGTGACTAGGCTGTCTTGTCTAGCCACAACAGTCATCCTGTGGAAGAAGAGAAAACTTAGTAAGAGGCGATATCACTTCGGAAGCTGGACTGATGTGTGCATCAAAATGTTTTGTAACGTTACAAATGACAACAGCATTTACGAAAAGACTATGTAACATCAGTAAGACCTTATTGTAAAGTTGTTTATGTAATGCCATTTAGCCTAAAGATGAAGTATAACCGTCGAAACATGTCGCTAAATAAATAAGCAATACAATAATTGACAAAGTATGTGACTGGTAGCGGTAGTTTTTTTTAAAAAAAAGACCTTTACGTATTTCTTGAGACAGCCACAGTCCAAAAATAGTCCAGATTGGTTAAAAAAATAGATGGCACGAACATGAGCCACGCACGGCTCAACCTTGTTGATCCTGCATAAACTTTATGAAGTAAGTCTTGAGTGGAAACTTTAAAGCAGGACTCGTCCAACAAGCATGCTTTTAACCTCCTGAGCAGCGTTACACCGTCTGCTGAAAAGCCTTCTAAGACCCGTAGTAAAATGTTACGATAATCACAAGTGAACTGTGTCAATAGCGAACAAAACTCTACGTATTTGTGTTTGCTAATGTGATATCGACGATGGAATACCTTTTTGGAACGTGAAAACCTCAACACCTTTACATATATTAATAATAAGTATATTTCTATGCGAGAAAAACTAAAAATAATAAAGTTTATGAGTATGTCATCTCATGCAATTTCTATATACTTGTCTGAAAAAGACTTGGATGAATAAAATAATCAATCTCGTGTCAGCTAACGAAACCACAAGACGCTTTTGTACGAAATTGCTTCAGAACGCTCGATTATGTTAATTGCACGTACGTTTTTCCAGAATATATGTATAAAAGTTATTTGTCCTTGTAATACCATTTCATACCACTCCCACCATGTGAATATAATTAAATGTAAATACGTAATTATCGCTGGAAGTCAAGTTTAATTATTGGCCTTGTGCCTTTCCTTTGCTGTAATGGCGCATTGGCAGTCACTGCGTGAAATGTGATTAATCACATGATATTCGGGCTTCACCCGTAAGATAATAGGGAAACATACTTCAAATAAGAAAGAAAATATTTTTATAGGAAAGTTTTCATTAAAAATACACGACGAAAACAAAGATAATAAACAATTATACGAAGCTCAAACTTGCTTACGAGTAAATCGCTGGCTGCTAAAAACCTTGTTTTCACTGCCGTATATATTATTCAAATCATAATTAGCAGTATAAACGGTCAGTGTTTAAGAGAGAATTTACGTAGCATTGAGAAAAATAGTGCAGCTATATGGATGACTATACCATGTCTCTCTCTCTCTCTCTCTCTCTCTCTCTCTCTTCCCTCTCTCTGCAGCAATATTTATGTTTCAGGTGTTACCTGTTATAGTTATAAACAAACCACGAGTATTTTTTAACTCGCCGTGTGTGTTGACAACATAAGTAGATTTTTAAAAACCAACCTAATAATTTTACTTCGAATTATTTGCCTAAGTAAGAACACTGATGAATGTTAGCGTATATTTTAGCGATTACCACGGTGTGTGAAATATACGCGGCGCCACGACTTACACAAGTATTTTCATCCACAGTTCCACACGTAACAAATCAACATCTTTAATTTAAAAAAAAGAGAAAAGAGAGGCGATATAGCGTTCAAGAACTTTGGTTGAGGGCGGAAGAGGACGAAGGTGTGAGACACCAGTAAAGGAGGGGTCTGAGCTACATAAACGCATTCAATAACATCTTACTTAATTTGTCCTTTTTTTGGTAGCAAAATCAGGAGTGGTGTCTGTGTCACTTAGGAGGCATTTTAATTATGTTAGTATCGGGAGAGATGGTTGTCTTGTGGGATAGAATGTGTCACGAAATGTAGGTTTCGGAGGTCGTTGAAGTTGCTGCAGGTCCCACGACGTGGTGAAGTCACAGTTACTATTCGATTATTTAGTCTTGCTGGAGTGTGTCTCTGGGTTCTGAGGACGGGGGAGTCGTTGGCAGGGGCTGGGCGGTGGGGCGGTAACGAGGATTGAAGGAAGGGATTTTGTAAGGATATTGGTGGAGGGAGAGGCCGAGGGGGGAGGGGGGAGGGGGAAGAATATCTCCATATTGTGACAGTGGGAAAAGTACAGTATAAGGGAAAGTGTCAATAACAGTTGTACTTGGGAGTTCGATTGAACAGTGAGATTTCTTTGGAGGTAAAAGGATGTGTTTGTGGTTGGTGACAGACGCAGAGGAAAGCAGCTCGCTCAAGGGCGACAAGGAAAACACGCGATGAGACAAGAAGACAGACAAGAGCCGACGAAACAAGGCAGCTGTGAGAAGATTAACATGTCGTCCATCAGGCGGCGGCCCAAAACGGCGATGGGGAGACGGACACGTAGATGAACAGGTGACGACACATCATGGCGATGAAGATACTGACGATTAGGTGGGATGGGGTAAGCCATGCTCTGGAGAGTAGGTGCTTACAGCCTACAAGTCTGGGCAAGATAAACGATGATGACAACAAATTTCAACTGTTTGATTGGTAACAGCGATTGGTTGCGGCCAATCTAGCAACTGATTCTAGTTCATGGATGGTGCAGGTTTAAGTTCACTTAGACCTCGATATCATTTATCTAATAATTTTTCGAGACTACCTCTTATGTAACTCTGACAGCTGCAACGAATACATACGTTAGAAATTTTCAAACTCTACTAATGAAATACGTCGTGACATTTGTGTAAAATGTCTTCTGTATCGGTGCTTCTGTTGACACCGACTCGTAAATATTAATGTTACGCTCTGTCATATTCCACGTAACTGTTAGTATACGATAAGATGTACTTTGCAGTTATATACTGATAGAAACTTAAGGTCGTTTGACTGTAGGCTCTTTGACAGGCAGCGCACGGTTGAGTTTATTTATTTATTTATGTCAGCTAGGATTCTAGCTCATGGATGGTGCAGCACCAGCACTGTAAACAGAAGTGGTTATATCAGCTTGGTGGTCATGCATCGTGATGTTTGTATTTGTGTTATTACTAATTACATGTTTATTTTTAATAGTGTCTTATTACTAGTTGTACGTGACATTCTGATAGCGTGTTAATAATACATTTCTCCACTCTTACATTTCAGACCTTACACTTTGACGACTGTGTCATTCACAACTACGCATTTCGCGCTGTTACTATTTCACGAGGATGATGCGGAGAAAATACTACATTCACTCTAGTGTTTTATACTTTGGCTTTGGTTTAGTTGTGGATTGGTGTTATGTTTTTAGATGCACTTGAGAATGAACTACGCTCGAAAGTAGTGGTGCCTTTAGAGTTTAACGTACAACCTTATGTGACAATATCTTTCTTTAGCCTTAAACATCTAAACAAACTATGTGGAACCAAAGTATGTTTGTTGAGGGCACCAGTGTTTTTGTGTGATGATGGTTGGGAAGGAAAACCAGTGTTCACTGAGTATGCTTGTCAGGGGTCTCATTCATGATGTGCTGCAGTTTCCGCCAGAAAATATACAAGCTGTATTCTTGTAGATATGTAGCCTAGCACATGGGCAAAGGGCTGGGATGGCGGGGGGGGGGGGGGGGGGGGGAGGGGAAGGAAATCTAAGCTACCGAGAACCAATCACGGTCCTCTGCTATGGAGTCTACTGTAGGGCTTAAACCGTAAGTTCAGACAAATTTTGTGAGTTTCCATAACTCAGATTTCTCGGTTTACGCTATCTGGGCTTCTTTCAATAGAAAATACGCACTCTCTTAACCAGAATCGGTAGATACTACGGTATCAAATTACATGTAGCACACGCATGTAGGTATTATGGAATAGAGAAATCCATCCACAGATAAATTACACACTCAATTCGGAGAACAAAGAACACCAGACACATTAATCACATAGGTAACATCAGTCACTGCACATAATAGATGTGTACTCCGTCCAAAAAGAGTAAAGAACGCAGAATGGGAGGCGAAAACAAAATGGAACTTCACCATTCGAGAGGGTATGTGATATCAGTGATTACAAAATCGAGCAGATTTACTGCGTTCCCGGCTGTATGAAAGTATATATGAAGATGACGTTGGACAACCTCTGTCCCTGATGCATTCACTGATTTAGTTGGGAAGAGTCATGAAGTAGTTGTATTCTTTAGTGAGGCAAGCTGACCAACAACTATTGTAATTCGACCTCGATATTCTGGATATTGTCAGTAGGTCGGAACTGACGTCCGAGCTTGTCCATCACATGCTCTGTTGGTGAAAGATATAGGAATCTCAGCGGCTAAGGAAATATCTCAATATTACGCTGGTAGTTCATAGAGACGAGTGTCACTTGCGAGCGAGAATTTCCTTGTGGGAAATAGCACTACAGTACTATCGCCTAAGAGTTATCATATGAGGACACTGGATACCTGTGGCGTACCGCTGCGCCGCCAGAGGTTCCTCAATCACAACCAGCTATCACCTGAAATTATACCCAGTGACTCCTCACACCATGTCATCAGTAACACAGCCGTGTCTCTGCAAAATGTAGAAAGGAAGGGACCTCTCCCCAGTTCGCCGTCATACTTGTCAACGACGATCATCTGGGGTAGTGCAGATCCAGGATTCATCTCCTAGCACAATATGACGTCACTCATCAGTATTCCATGCTTCCCGGCCATGGCACCGCTGCAAACGCAGGTTATACATGGGATAGTAAATCGCTAGGCCAACTGCTGCTAGTCTCTGACACTGATGTGGAATTGCGCGATGACATAGAATTTTCCTCGGAATACATTCCTTGTTATCGGATTGTAGGGTCGTATGTGAAGGGGTTACAGTGTGCTTAGTGCACAATATGGCGATCCTTCATCAGGCGTGGTCTACCGGATCATCGACTATGCTCGACATTGCATGATTCGACCACCCGCCAAAATAGATCAGCAATGAGGCCACTTTCACTCTCTAACAGATACTGATAATGTTGTCTCACATGCGTGCGTGGCATCTCCGTGTTTCATAGTGATCCCTCAATATCTGAGATTAGAGACTAGATTAGAGTAGTACTTGTTCCATAGATTATGAATACGACACTTGGTAATGATTTGGAACGTGTCAGGTTAGTAAAAGGACGCTGTTTCAACCCTTTTATACCTATGAGATGTGTTTGTGGTGTTGGTTTAGGAATACGAATATTTTATTGGATATATTAATACAGCCCCGTACATCTAAGATACTTAAATCTTTGCCTACCAAAACAACGATAATAGAGGTCGATTATCTTCTAACTGAAAAAAAGGTTTTTGGTTAACTCAATTTCTTTACCCATAACTGCAAGGGAAACACTTTAAAAACATTAGCTAGTGCCTTGGAAAATCCGAACACGTGATCTGGAATGTGATTCTGACGAACTCGTATCTGGATAAAATAATTATTTTCGCGAAAATTGTAGCATGATTGCCGGCCGTAGTGGCCGAGCGGTTCTAGGCGCTACAGTCTGGAACCGCGCGACTGCTACGGTCGCAGGTTCGAATCCTGCCTCGGGCATGCATGTGTGTGATGTCCTTAGGTTAGTTAGGTGTAAGTAGTTCTAAGTTCTAGGGGACTGATCATCTCAGATGTTAAGTCCCATAGTGCTCAGAGCCATTTGTAGCGTGATTGCCCAAGGTTAGTGGTTAAAGGTAGAAAGCGCTACAGAATGATATACGTGGTCGGAGCTGAAAGCGTCTTGAACTTGTAATCACAGAAACGTCTTCAAAATGAATATTGATGTTACTAAACATCGTTAAAAATGAATCGACTTTCCCTACAATTCCCCACACTGTTGCGGGTCGATCTCACCATACTCATAATTTGGAGGTGGAGATTGAAGTGGCTGCAAAATCGGTCACTGGCTATGTGCCGACAATGTGCGTCTACGTCTGAACGCGGCTCCCCATTACGAGTGTGGAAGTGATGTCTGCCAGATTAGATGCCTCTCCATTAAGACGGTGAAATCAGAAGTCCGTATGCGAATTCTCCTGCTGAAGAAACTTGCCTATCAGTTAACTTTACGCAGTAGGCTTCTGATGAGGAAGATTTGATTTTCTGCCGTGATGTAAGTTTGATTGGCTGAATGATAAAGAATGAGAATGCTGACCAGTGATAAACTGTCTAAAAAGAAGCTGGTCTCCCTCCATTACTCTTATTTCAGGGAGTTAACCACTTACGAAACTCGTTGTATAGATGCTAAAAAGTGTGTCCCACTTTCTCCCTGTCTCCCCGTTTACGTTTGTGTGTCAGCCAATAACGGAGGACCTCTGCAACCGCAGCTGCGTTTATTACTTGACTTCTATATTGTTAACGTAAACCAATGGTAGCTGCTTTTTTAGTTTGTTAGACATTTTCTGTTGATGGCCCTGAATGCGGTCGAGGTGTCTCATCACATTCTTCGAATGTGCACAAATACTTCCGGTCCCTACTCCACTCCCTCAGATGTTATCTTAGCGGTCTGTGTATTCCGGCGAATTCCTCCCGCGAGGCGTATCGTCCTCAATTCGAGTGCTTCCGGGGTTCTGACAAAACAAGACCATCTACAGGCCGCACACACACCTTGATATAAACAGTCTCTGCTGTCCCCAGATACCTTAGAGGCATAATATGTTTAGTGACTTTTAGTTCGTATGGTGCCGTGTCGGCTTACCTCAAAGCACTATCCATTCCAAGTTCCTGGTGATTTCTTGCACGCTTCTGAACGTGCCTTTGGACCAGTCGTGAATTCTGATGAACGTTTTGTTTCCTTGCCAGTCTTTATGACCAACGGTGCGTACCCTCATCTGCCGAGTACAAGAAGCATTTTGTTTGGGTGTACATGCAATTCAATATATGAAATTTTAATCAATGGTACTGATACATATTTCACTTGTCAGTTGTGATTAATTTATTCGTATGTGATTTTTCTTTTTAATTTACATTCAATATCAGTTAATGGACAGTCTGGAAGAAATGGTCGCGTAACAAACCCTACCAGGTCTCCTAATAACATTAAACACGATAAAGAATAAACCAGTGTAGTGACCGGTCTGTCTGTTACAGAGAATTGCAACTCTCACCACTTATGCTCCTGATTATAGTGTGTATGTCTTGATGAGGTCGCTAATACAGACTCTGGAAGTTCTTACTACTATTCTAATAAGGTCGTGACTCTCCGAGATCAAAGCAGGCTTAGGGTAGAGAGTAATAAAGGTATTATTATTCGGTTTAACGGACATGGGTGCTGTGAAAATTTAGTTGCAACTGGTTATTGTATTGTTTAGTATCACCAATAAATATGACTCTGAGTCCCCGAAAACATCGTAGTTTAAAGTCGAAGCGCCTGCATAGATATAGCAGACCGAAAAATGTTAAATATTTATACGCCTGTATTTAATTAGTGGAAAATCCATTGTGTTTCATGTTCTACTGTTGTTGTGATCTGTACATACAGCTGTGGTGTAATAAAATCATATCGCTAGTACTGTGTTCGTAAGTGTAGGAAGAGAACAAAGCATCTGGTAAGACACCAACGAAAGTCTCGTAGGAAGTATCGAAGAAGGAACCAAAAGACAAGAAGAAAATTCCGATGCGCGAAGTCCTCATAAGGAAATATTTTAAGACAATCTGAAGATTCCCCACGAAGGCGAAACGTGTTTTTAACAAAAGAATAGTCTGTTTTTATTCAAATGTTCCACATTCGGTTGTTGTACCAGGCGGTCTAATGGAGGAAAACGAATTTGAAAACTGAAGGGCATTTAAAACATAAGTTTCAATTGGAATGTATCTGGGGAGCCCATTGGGCTATTATTTTGGACGGGAAAACGAAATGCTTGCACAGTGAGTTCTTAATAATTTTAAAATGGCGTGATGGATAAGCAAACAAAATTCAATACTTCTAGCTCGACTGGATCGAAGGGTCAGTTGTGTATTACTGCGATTTTGCCCAAGTAACACTTCAGCACTGATGAGAAACGACATAAAGGTTTGTGGAATATTACTTGATTAAACATAGGCTTATCAGAACACATTTAAAATCAAATTGATAAATAAAGAAATGAAATGAGGTATTGGAGTCGAATGGATAGTGATGTAGACCAATGCATGGTTTAAAATCAATTGGTGAATTTATTATAACCAAAATAATGAGAATCAAGTACGTAGCAATACAACTCAAAATTCATTTAATGAATTTATTTAAATCATGCTACGGACAGCGCAGAGCAATGCAAGAAAGCGACGTACGGAGATTCCAAACATACGGAGATTCCAAACAGTAACAAATCTCACAGCTCGTAGCAGAGAAATCACAGTTCCAATAAACTAAAATGTTTGCAAAAGTTCCAAGAAAAAGAAAACTTTATTAATGGATTAATGAATTTCAGTCACTGCTAACTGTTTTGCTCCTCACTGTCCTAATACTATAGTGTTCCGTCCAGTCGCATAGACATCGCAGGAAGTCTCTAATATGGCTACACTGATCACCTCACACATGTGGCCCAATGACTGCCGAAAGTTACCGAGCATACTGACCAAAACCTCTACACCAAAGAGCACGAGGTAAACTCTGCTCACTAATTGCTGAATTCGGTCTCATATCTACCACTGCTATCATTACTGCTACTTTCTCTGGAATACCATATCGAAATCTTACGATTTTACATTGATTTGTATAAATCATACATATTTAATAACTTACTCATAAATCTCCATCTATTTACATTTTGTCTCGTACCTAGATATATAAATTTTACCCTTTTAAATCCTTAATTTGCATTCGCAGTGAGAAGATGTCACAGAACTTAGTGAAGTGTGTGTCTACTTGCCTTTGCACCAGTTTGTAACCCAAAGCATATTTCTTAAATGTTTCAAAACTTAACTAACTACATTTATGTAAATAATTACATCATAAACCCTACTGGAATGCCAACTTGCTGAACCCAGTTGTTAGTGCACATGTGTGGAATTACTTATGTCTGCACAGCTGAATTACATATTACAAATATTTTGTTTAAATGTTTAGTTCGCAGAACCATCTTTTTTAATCGTGTGGCTGAAGTCACGACCTGTCCATTGCCTTGTCATATGTATTAGCAGTACGTCTGCGTAATGTTCCTACTTTACATTAGTTCAAAAGGGAAACGCCTTTTGCACGCCTTTTGAACTACTTTAAGATGCTATGAAAATGACCAGCATAGGAAATTTGTTACTACTTATTATAAATCAACAAACAGATAATTAAATTGTGCTCACTAATAAACAAGAACTATGTGAGGCGTCAACTGCGCGGTTAGCATACACATTGGATGCCAGAAGTCCGATCCCTGTTGACCTGCTGGGAACGGAAGATTCTCATAAGGTCATGCAAATATTAGAGAAACGATATCGTGCAACAGATGACGTCTTACTGAGAGAAACGTATTAGGGGTTGACCTGTTGAGCGTGAAAGTACACACACTATACCTCACAAGGATCTATTAATGAAGGCACTCATATTTTTTTTTTTTTTTTTTTTCAATAGTCTACTGACTGGTTTGATGCGGCCCGCCACGAATTCCTTTCCTGTGGTAACCTCTTCATCTCAGAGTAGCACTTGCAACCTACGTCCTCAATTATTTGCTTGACGTATTCCAATCTCTGTCTTCCTCTACAGTTTTTGCCCTCTACAGCTCCCTCTAGTACCATGGAAGTCATTCTCTCATGTCTTAGCAGATGTCCTATCATCCTGTCCCTTCTACTTATCAGTGTTTTCCACATACTCCTTTCCTCTCCGATTCTGCGTAGAACCTCCTCATTCCTTACCTTATCAGTCCACCAAATTTTCAACATTCGTCTATAGCACCACATCTCAAATGCTTCGATTCTCTTCTGTTCCGGTTTTCCCACAGTCCATGTTTCACTACCATACAATGCTGTACTCCAGACGTACATCCTCAGAAATTTCTTCCTCAAATTAAGGTCGGTATTTGATATTAGTAGACTTCTCTTGGTCAGAAATGCCTTTTTTGCCATAGCGAGTCTGCTTTTGATGTCCTCCTTGCTACGTCCGTCATTGGTTATTTTACTGCCTAGGTAGCAGAATCATCGATATCCTTTCACCTTGTATTTTAATTCCACTCCTGAACCTTTCTTTTATTTCCATCATTGCTTCCTCGATGTACAGATTGAAGAGTAGGGGCGAAAGGCTACAGCCTTGTCTTACACCCTTCTTAATACGAGCACTTCGTTCTTGATCGTCCACTCTTATTATTCCCTCTTGGTTGTTGTACATATTGTATATGACCCGTCTCTCCCTATAGCTTACCCCTACTTTTTTCAGATTTCGAACAGCTTGCACCATTTTATATTGTCGAACGCTTTTTCCAGGTCGACAAATCCCATGAAAGTGTCTTGATTTTTCTTTAGCCTTGCTTCCACTATTAGCCGTGACGTCAGAATTGCCTCTCTCGTCCCTTTACTTTTCCTAAAGCCAAACTGATCGTTACCTAGCGCATTCTCAATTTTCTTATCCATTCTTCTGTATATTATTCTTGTAAGCAGCTTCGATGTATGAGCTGTTAAGCTGATTTTGCGATAATTCTCGCACTTGTCAGCTCATGCCGTCTTCAGAATTGTGGGGATGATGCGTTTCCGAAAGTCAGATGGTATATCGCCAGACTCATATATTCTACACACCAACGTGAATAGTCGTTTTGTTGCCACTTCCCCCAATGATTTTAGAAATTCTGATGGAGTTTTATCCATCCCTTCTGCCTTATTATACGGTAAGTCCTCCAAAGCTCTTTTAAATTCCAAATCTAATACAGGATCCCCTATCTCTTCTAAATCAACTCCAGTTCCTTCTTCTATCACATCAGACAAATCTTCACCCTCATAGAGGCTTTCAACGTATTCTTTCCACCTATCTGCTCTCTCCTCTGCATTTAACAGTGGAATTCCCGTTGCACTCTTAATGTTACCACCGTTTCTTTTAATGTCACCAAAGGTTGTTTTGACTTGCCTGTATGCTGAGTCTGTCCTTCCGACAATCATATCTTTTTCGATGTCTTCACATTTATCCTGCAGCCATTTCGTCTTAGCTTCCCTGCACTTCCTATTTATTTCATTCCTCAGTGACTTGTATTTCTGTATTCCTGATTTACCCGGAACATGTTTGTACTTCCTCCTTTCATCAATCAGCTGAAGTATTTCTTCTGTTACCCATGGTTTCTTCGCAGCTACCTTCTTTGTACCTATGATTTCCTTCCCAACTTCTGTGATGACCCTTTTTAGAGATGTCCATTCCTCTTCAACTGTACTGCCTACTGCGCTATTAGTTATTGCTGTACCTATAGCGTTAGAGAACTTCAAACGTATATCGTCATTCCTTAGTACTTCCGTATCCCACTTCTTTGCGTATTGAACTTCAGCCTACACTTCATCACTACTATATTGTGATCTGAGTCTATATCAGCTCCTGGGTACGCCTTACAATCCAGTATCTGATTTCGGAATCTCTGTCTGGCCATGATGTAATCTAATTGAAATCTTCCCGTATCTCCCGGCCTTTTCCAAGTATACCTCCCCCTCTTGTGATTCTTGAACAGGGTATTCGCTATTACTAGCTGAAACTTGTTACAGAACTCAATTAGTCTTTCTCCTCTTTCTTTACTGCCATAAGGCAGCAAAAATATTTTTTACCCACTTAACAGAGCATATGAAAACTTAAAGCCTGTAAGTGGACAAAAATTTGTAATTATGAAATATAGCCTAGGCACAGTTTGATTGACACGCTAAAGCATAAAGTGAAACCGCATCTCACATACACCCAATGGCTGCAGAAATGGTTAGTAATTTAAATAAAGAACCCTGGAAAAACAAGTACGAATACCTACAGATTTTCCTAAGCATATGATGGTACCCATCATGTAAAACTCTACAGTTAATCCCAGATGTAATTTAATTACCCTCGCATTCCCCTCGGTTCGGTTACTGCTCATACCTCCCACTCCTAAACGGTGTGAATGTGGAAGAGAGAGATAGTAACAGCTGGAATTTCCGAGTCCAGTACGACCTCCGTACTCTGCTCTAAGTTGCAGACATCCCTATTTGCAACCCTCTGCAACGGCCCGAAAATAAATTCTAAAATACTGTCTCCTTGGTGCTCTGGCAGCAAATGTGCTCTGACATCACTCTCGAAATCTTGGTTGGTTCTGCCAGCGTAGGAATCTCGCTAGCTAATTGCAGCAGGCCTTTTGAGTTCCAACCAACAGAAAGTAATAAGTAAGTTCAACAAATTCCTACTCTCAGGAATGTTGTCAGGCGTAACAAACAGATGTATGGCCCGGGAATGAAGGCAGAAAATATCTCCCACTATACGACAAGTTTCTAACCTCAGCCAACCAAAAAGCTTGCTCGTATACATGAGGGGGAAAGCATGTCTTCTACCAGTATGATTATTACGAGCCAATCAGTGTCCCTGTTACTCGTATTTAAACGAACGTTCTTAAGTAGTGTGGCTGTGGACGATGTCCACTCCAATCGCAGCAAACTCTGAGTGCCACACCGGGCTTTTCAGATTTTTGTCACTATAGACAGGATTCCTCCAAGTCTCTTCCACAACGCAGCTTTTAGAGAACGTTGCGCTCAGCACCCATGCTTTGTGGAGATGGGATACAGCGAATTCCATGTTCTTTACCTAGTGGGTGACATTATGACTCGAGATTAACTTCCACGCAATGACTAAGCTAAGAAAGCTACGAAGGCTAAGAGAATAATACGTCCCCCGACCGTAATAATTGGAAAGGAGAAGTAGAGATAGTTAGATGTGTAATCTTGGTGGTAGCGAATATTGTCTGTAGTTGTATGAGAATACAGTCTTACTCGGCGACTCTCGATGACAAAATCTTCTCGGGTTGACAGCCGAATCACTTCGCCTGGAGAAGGAAAGTAAGAAACTTGCTGAAACGTTGGTGGAGAACAACTCATTGACTCGGCTGTCAACCAGAGAATATTTTATCATTGTCTGTAGTTATTATGCAGTTTTAAAGTTGGTATTACATTACAATATAGGTTGTGTGACAGTTTGGGCATCCCATCGTTT
Source organism: Schistocerca serialis cubense (assembly GCF_023864345.2). NCBI lineage: Eukaryota > Metazoa > Arthropoda > Insecta > Orthoptera > Acrididae > Schistocerca > Schistocerca serialis. Next base: position 232,620,808 of record NC_064645.1, read on the forward strand.
TCCAAATCGTTTTCAATGAAGCTGTGCTGAGATTTATCTGTAGCACAAGTTCACCAAAGGTATTTTTGATGGTTTATGAGTATTATTTTAATTTCCGTTTTGCATGATCAACTACTGAATTTCATATCATTTGTGGAAAATGTTAACCATGTGCCAAGGCGACAACATGAAATTCCACAAACACACTTACTCACAAGTCTCTTTACACTTTCTCAAAGGTGCTGGCGCAAAAGTACATTTGTCTGCGGTACATGAAATAAAAGGGAGAAACACCAGCAAAGACAACACTATAAACACATACAAATTGGTTTTACAAAGTTCGTGAATGAAGGCAATTACGTTGTTGTATAATTATGTTGAACAACGAATTTGTAAATCTACAATGCGTATAATCTGAGTACATTCAAAATGTGTAAACGCAAGTAAGATATCATCATTACTAAGAGCCACAGATAAATTCTCATATACTAACACTTGTGTTCCTGTACAAACAAACTGAAGTGCATATCGGTAAACAGTGGCATAATTGTGACATCAAGCGTTGACAGTATCAAATTAATCAATGGTACAATAAAAATAGTCAGATGACAAATATGCACATTTTGTTTCACAGATAATATTTTATGTCAGAATTACTATGTAACTACAGTCCATGACGAATAAGTTAACAACAGGTTACAAATTCCAACAAACTGAAGTAATGCTGAAGGCGTGCATCAAAGTTACTGAGTGAGTGAAATTAATACAGGGTTATTACAAATGATTGAAGCGATTTCACAGCTCTACAATAACTTTATTATTTGAGATATTTTCACAATGCTTTGCACACACATACAAAAACTCAAAAAGTTTTTTTAGGCATTCACAAATGTTCGATATGTGCCCCTTTAGTGATTTGGCAGACATCAAGCCGATAATCAAGTTCCTCCCAAACTCGGCGCAGCATGTCCCCATCAATGAGTTCCAAGGCATCGTTGATGCGAGCTCGAATGCGTGAGGATTCTCTACCGCCCAGATTCGCACATTGTGTCTGTTCACTTCACCATTAAGAAAAAAATGTTGCTTCATCACTGAAAACAAGTTTCGCACTGAACGCATCCTCTTCCATGAGCTGTTGCAACCGCGCCGAAAATTCAAAGCGTTAGACTTTGTCATTGGGTGTCAGGGCTTGTAGCAATTGTAAACGGTAAGGCTTCTGCTTTAGCCTTTTCCGTAAGATTTTCCAAACCGTCGGCTGTGGTACGTTTAGCTCCCTGCTTGCTTTATTCGTCGACTTCCGCGGGCTACGCGTGAAACTTGCCCGCACGCGTTCAACCGTTTCTTCGTTCACTGAAGGCATCCAGAAACTTTAAGCCGAATGGAGTTAGCAGTTGGTGGATCTTTGTTGAACTTCGTCCTGAAGTGTCGTTGCACTGTTATGACTGACTGATGTGAATGCATTTCAAGCACGACATACGCTTTCTCGGCTCCTGTCGCCATTTTGTCTCACTGCGCTCTCGAGCGCTCTGGCGGCAGAAACCTGAAGTACGGCTTCAGCCGAACAAAACTTTATGAGTTTTTCTACGTATCTGTAGTGTGTCGTAACCACATGTCAATGAATGGAGCTACAGCGAATCTATGAAATCGCTTCAATCATTTGTAATAGCCCTGTATATGGTCATACCAAGAGGCCAGTCATTGATACTGTCACGGAAATATCAAAAATAAAAGCAAAAAACACAGACTTATAAATACATTTCACTGTTTTCAGTAAATATACTGTTCACCATACAAATTGTTCTTAGAGAAGGTTCGACATGTGAAATGACATGGAAACATGGAGTTAATGTTTATATTTTTGTAGTGCTTTTCATGGACGCATGATATGACACGTTAGTTCAACTTACCAGCTCTTCCAAGTAACTGACAGGAGACCTTGATCATAATTAGTAGGCTGGCTAGCAAAAGTTTACGTTGCTCGTGACAGAAACGGTTCCTTCTCACGTTACGTACAGTCTCTGTAGTAATGAAGTTCAAGAGTTTTCTCCTCTAATATCTGACCAGTCCGGAAGTAGTTATGTAGCGAAAGTGAAAGACTATGTTCTTGACACACATATGTATCAAATATGTAGGACGTCATCTGTAACTTCAACATGAATGCAGCTCCATCACGTGACTGAAGATTTAAATCGATAAACAACTAAAAATTCATAGCATTTGTCAGATGAATGCTATTCATATGTTTAGCACCACCTCGTGGGTAACAATGAGTTCATAGATGAGTCCTTGTGCAGTCTTCCCAAACAGGTTCGCTAATGACCCAGGTCGACTTTCAGCCCCCTGACAGTTAATTCTGTGGACATAAATTTGATGTCTTCTTCAGCATCACTTTATAATCAGTATGTCAGCTGATGTCGCGGATGTCTTAAATTGGTCAGAATGCAATATTTTCTTGCACTTAGCGCTTCGGTGAGTCCTGTGGTGTCGTCCAGGGCTAAAAACCTGTTGAGCAAGAGTACTGCACTGGCCTGAAATCAGAGTGAGCGCACATTAACAGGTATGCGCCCATAACATGCAGGACATGCTGGGGTGGGCAGGTAGCACTCCCTCGACAGGAGGCATTCAGCAAAAAGTGCCTCCTTGACTCACAAGTGTATAAAGGTGCATTGCTCGCCGCGGTAGCTGCCTTTGTGGTGCTTGCAATCTCAAGTGGCTAGAATTGTTCCTATTGATCCTATTGCCCTCAGATAGCGTTACGTGAGGGTATTAGGCATAAAGAATCTGATTTATGTAGCAACCGTGACATTCAATATCCCTGGGTAAAATATACTAAGAAGACACATACACTACGTGATAAAAAGTATCCGGACATCTGGCGGAAAATGACTTACAAGTTTGAGGCGCCCTCCATCGGTAATGCTGGAATTCAATATGGCGGTCGCCCACATTTAGCCTCGACGACAGCTTCCACTCTCGCAGCATACGCTCAGTCAGGTGCTCGAAGGTTTCTTGTGGAATGTCAGCCCATTCTTCACGAAGTGCTACCCTGAGGAGAGGTATCGATGTTGATCGGTAAGGCCTGGAATGATGTCGGCGTTCCAAAACATCCCAAAGTGTTCTATAGGATTCAGGTCAGAACTCTGTGCAGGCCAGTTCATTACAGGAATGTTATTGTCGTATAACCACTCCACCCCTCCACGAAAAACATGGCCACATCATAACACCACTGACTTCGAATTTAACTGTTAGTGGTTCGTAAGCTGGCAGGTGACGTTCATTGGGCACTCTCCATACCCACACCCTGCCATCGGATTGCCACATTGTGTACCATGATCAGTCACTCCACAGAAAGATTTTCCACTGTTTAGTCGTCCTGTGTTTATCCTCTTTTCCACAAAGCGAGTCGTCGTTTGGCATTTATCAGCGTGATGTGTGGCTTATTAGTAGCTGTTCGACCATGAAATCCAAGTTTTATCACCTCCCGCCTAACTGTCATAGTACTTGCAGTGGATCCTGATGCAGTTTGGAATTCTGTGTGATGGTCTGGATAGATGTCTCGCCTATTACACTTTACGACCCTCTTCAACAGTCGGCGGTCTCTGTCAGTCAACAGATGAGGTCGGCCTCTACGCTTTTATGCTGTACATGTTCCTTCACGTTTCCATTTCACTATCACATCGGAAACAGTGACCCTAGGGATGTTTAGGAGTGTGTAAATCTCGTGCACAGACGTATGACACAAGTGTCACCCAATCACCTGATCACGTTCGAAGTAATTGAGTTCCACAGCGCTCCCCATTCTGCTCTCTCAGAATGCTAATGACTACTGAGGTCGCTGATACGGAGTACCTGGCAGTAGGTGGCAGGACAATGCACCTTGTGGTGTCACAGCCAGACACCATACTTGCTTGGCGGTAGCCTTTAAATCGGCCGCGGTCCATTAGTATACGCCGGACCCGCGTGTCGCCACTGTCAGTAATTGCAGACCGAGCGCCACCACACGGCAGGTCTAGAGAGACGTCCTGGCACTCGCCCCAGTTGTACAGCCGATTTTGCTAGCGAAGCTACACTGACCGATACGCTCTCATATGCCGAGACGATAGTTAGCATAGCCTTCAGCCACGTCAATTGCTACGACCTAGCAAGGCGCCATAATCCTTTGCTATATATATTGTGGTTATAACATGTACCGTCAAGAGAGATGTTCTACAATTGTGGATTAAAGTTAAGTATTATATCAACTACGTACTTTATTTGCAATTCTCAAGATATTGTCCTGTTCCAGACCTCACGCCAGTCAGTGTGTAATTAAACGCGTGCATTTCGGCCTCCTCTAGAAAAACAGTGTTGGCTCTTCTGCCAACACTACAAATTTGGCGACGAGGATGGGATGGTTGTATTGCTCTAATTTACTTGTCATGGCTTCGCCACAATCTCCAGATGTACTGTTAGAATTTTATCGCTTGCAGAATCAGCAGACGCAGGCCTTATTGGATGCCCTTGGACAGCTCGTCCAAGGTCAACGTGCAATGCAAACCGACGCGGCAGCCGCCGCTCCACCGCTACCGCAGCCACAACATGCAGTTGCACCACCTTTTCGTCAGTTTGATGCGGCACTGGAAAGCTGGACGGAGTGGTCACGCTAATTTGGATTCCATTTCGCCGCCTACCGAATTCAAGGTAACGAGCGACAGCCTTCTTTGTTGGCATGTGTAGGTGTGTCCACCTACCGTGCGATAGTGAAATTGTTTCCCCGACGCGGCGTAGCAACTCTGTCCTACGAAGAAACATTGTCTGCATTAGATGCATATTTCAAGGAATCAGTCAATGTAGTTGCAGAAAGGTATACGTTCTTTCTTACAAAACGTACGGCCGGTCAAACTAATCGGGAGTGGGTTGCAACTTTGCAAGGCCTTACAAGGGATTGTGCTTTTGAGTGTGAATGTGGACTCCCTTATTCAGATACTTTGGTACGTGATGCAATTGCACAGAACGTTTCTGATGTTCGTATACGGGAGCAAATTTTGAAACTAGTCAATCCCTCCCTTCAACAAGTGATAGACATATTGGATAGGCAAGACACTTTTGACTTTGCTCAGGAATCATTTGCAACTTCGCCAGCCGTGTGTCACGTTAAGCAGCCCGCGGGCGGAACGGTGAACAGCTCTCGCGCACGTCCGCGCAGCCACGTGTCCTTCGCCAGCACGCAAATGCAGTGCTAAAATCATGCCTGCGGTGTGGTACTAGACATTCGCGTGAGAATTGCCCGTCACGCCAAGCTATTTGCTTTTTCTGTAATAAAAAAGGACATGTTCAAAGTGTTTGCCAGAAAAAGCTCAGATCAGACACTCACAACCATTCCAGGCCCTTTGCTTCACGCCGGAATCGGAATCGAACCAAGAATACTCAGGCTCGTGACTGTGTGCGTCCCACAAAAAGTGTGCGGCGACGTCGCCGCAAATCACGTCAATTAGCAAGTGATTCTGTACCAGTGTCTGTTCAAATTGCACGAGACAGTCGCTCTTGTCGTCAGCAGGACAATAAACTATTTGTAGACTTGGACATTCATGGCCACGTGATACCATTCCAGCTCGATACCGGAGCTGCAGTTTCACTAATCAATAAAGACACGTACCGACAACTGGGCACACCTCCGTTGCGTGCCGCAAATGTTAAGTTAAATAGTTATTCAGGTCAGAATATCCCTGCGTTAGGACGGTGCAGCCTTCTTGCAACATACAAGGGACAAACAAAACTTGTGTCATTTTACGTCCTTCGTTCTTCTTCTGCAGTGAACTTGTTGGGTTTAGATTTATTTCAGTTGTTTAACTTGTCTTTAGTAAATCAGGTCCTCTCAGTGAACCAGACTGTGCCTTCAGCCAGTGTTTCTAGTCTATGTGAAGAGTTTGCAGACATTTTTGCACCGGCCCTAGGTTGCGCTAAGAACTATTAAGCACATTTGGAACTGAGAGTAAACGCGCAACCGAAATTTTTCAGAGCACGCAATGTTCCCCACACATTGCGTGATGAGGTCGCAAGAACATTACACGATTTGGAATCACAAGGTCTGATTGAACGTGTGCAGGCTTCTCTCTGGGCATCACCCTTAGTAATTTTGCCAAAACCTTCCGGTAAATTGAGACTTTGTGTGGACTTCAAAGCTACAGTGAATCCACAACTAGTGATTGCAACTTTTCCTTTACCCCGCCCGGAAGATCTTTTTGACAAACTGTGCACAGGTAAATATTTTTCGAAGTTGGACCTAGCAGATGCATACTTGCAGCTACCGGTGGACGACGAATCCCAGCGCGTCTTGGTGGTTAACATGCATCTTGGTTTGTATCGATTCAAAAGACTGCCATTCGGGTGTGCATCCGCCCCAGCATTGTTTCAGCAATATCTGCAAACTGTTTGTGCCTCGGTCCTTACTGCAGAAAAGTATCTGGACGATATTGTGATCTCCGAAAAGACGGAAGAAGAACATTTAGCCAACTTCCGAACATTATTTCAGGTCTTGCGACAAAATGGTCTTCGCTTGCGGAAGGACAAATGTGTGTTTTTTGCTCGTGACTTACCATATCTGGGCCATGTAATCAATCCCCAAGGCATACATCCCAGTCCAGAGCACCTCTGTGCCATACAAGACTTGCCTTCGCCGCAGAATTTGAAGCAGGTACAGAGTGTGCTGGGAAAAATTAACTATTATCGTAAATATATCCCTCATGCCTCTTCCATTTCAGCTCCGATTCATCGCTTACGCCGGAAAGGTGTTCCGTTCGTCTGGACGACGGAATGCGAACGCGCCTTTCGCCAGTTGAAATCGGCGTTGTTTTCAAATACTTGCCTTACGCCATTCGATCCCCAGAAACCCCTTTTGTTGATGGTAGATGCATCGGATTTCGGGATCGGTGCTGTGCTTGCGCACAAAGATGGCTCGCATGAACGCCCTATTGCCTTTACGTCCAAATTGCTCTCGTCTGCGCAAAGAAATTATTCACAGATAGAGAACGAAGCCTTGGCTCTCGTCTTTGGTGTTACTAAGTTTCACGATTTCTTGTATGGTCGTCACTTTACCATCATCACAGACCACAAACCTTTGACATCGCTTTTTCATCCGAACAAGCCTGTACCTCCACGTACAGCACAGAAATTCATTCGCTGGTCTATTTTCCTCTCGCAGTACCGCTACGATATCTTGTATCGGTCCACTGCTAAGCACGGAAACGCCAATGCGTTGTCCCATTTGCCTGTTTCTGAGGATAGAGCATTCGATTCTTCTGAACTTGCTTGCATGTTCATTGATGCGGAAACCGATGATGTGGTCGAATCGTTTCCGATTGATTTTCGTCGTGTAGCTACAGCCACAGCTGCTGACCCTGTCCTTGCTACCGTTTTGCGTTTTGTTGCTACTCAATGGCCCTTGTCAAAGTCACGGATCCAGGATCCGTTGGTTCGCCGATGTTTTGCCCACAAGGAGAGACTTTTTGTACGACGTGGTGTTTTGCTGTTGCGTTCTGATAATGATCAGTCTCGGGTCGTGGTCCCACGTTCGTTACAGTCCTCGTCTTACGGCTTCACCACCAAGGACATTGGGGTATAGTGCAAACGAAGCAACTTGCTCATCAGCACTGTACTTGATTCGGAATCTATGCAGCGATTACGAAAATGTGCTCTTCTTGCATGGCGTGTGCCGAAGAACAATCCGCACCACCGCGGAAATTCTTTGCATGGCCGAAAGCCACTTCCCCTTGGCAACGCTTACACATCGATTTTGCTGGTCCATTCTGGAATGCTCGATGGTTGGTTGTGGTCGATTCTTTCAGTAATTTTCCTTTTGTTGTCCGGATGTCTTCCACGACGTCATGTGCCTCCATCCAAGCGTTATCCGCTAACTTTTGCACTGAAGGTCTTCCACAGACTATTGTTTCCGACAATGGCCCACAATTCATGTCTGCAGAATTTCAGTCATTCTGCAAGGCCAATGGTATTCAACGTCTGACATCCGCGCCGTTTTCGCCTCAGTCAAACGGTGCCGCTGAACGATTGGTCCGGACTTTCAGTCGCAGATGTTGAAGTTGAAAGAGTCGCATTCTCGGGAGGACGCGTTATTGCTCTTTTTGTCCTCGTATCGCTCTCAGCCCCGAGAAGGTCGCTCGCCGGCTGAGTTGTTGCACGGTCGCCCCCATCGAACCTTGATGTCTTTGCTGCATCCGCCGCATCAGGTTCCTGTGCAGCGGCAGCCAGCTGCTTTTGCTCCAGGCGACGTTGCATACTATCGCAACTATCGAGGTTCACAGCGTTGCCTCGCAGGGCGCATTCTTCGCTGCCTCGGCCGCGCTATGTATTTGGTTTTGGGGGCCTCTGGTGTGGTGCGTCGGCATCTCAATCAGCTGCGCCTCTGTCATCGCCTGGGGTCTGCCGCTCCCCGTCTGCTTTCAGCGACGGTGCCGTCCAGTCAGCGCCCTGGGGACCCATCTACTGGCTCGCCTCATCCCCAGGTGTTACCGACGCTGCCTTCCATTTTGCCGCATGGCGACGCGCCGCCGCCGCCGCCGACGACGACGACGACGCCGCCGCCTGTTCTCCCGCGGGCGACGCCCGCAGTGGACGGTTCGCTGCAGCCGCCAAGCGCCTCCCTGGGTCACGCGCCGCCTATCGCTTCCCATGACCAGCTATCCTCCGACAGGGAACTCTTGCCCGCTCCGGACCAGATGTCGTCTTCGCCCGTCGGCTGCCCCGTTCTGATGGAGGTCGACCCTTCGGCCCCTCCTGTCTCTTTACAGGCGCATACACCGCATTTTGACGTGCACCCTGGACTAGGTTTTCAGGCGTTTCCTAGCTCCCCTTGGACCGAATGGCCGGGTGCGGGTGGCACAGCCTCGCCTGTTGTTAGGCTCCCCACCTCGTCGCATACGTCACCATGGGGTCCTCGCCACGGCGGGCGGAAGCCTTATAACACAACCGTCCGCCGATTTGCGGGGGAAGAATGTGGTGTCACCGCCAGACACCACACTTGCTAGGTGGTAGCCATTAAATCGGCCGCGGTCCATTAGTATACGCCGGACCCGCGTGTCGCCACTGTCAGTAATTGCAGACCGAGCGCCACCACACGGCAGGTCTAGAGAGACGTCCTGGCACTCGCCCCAGTTGTACAGCCGACTTTGCTAGCGAAACTACACTGACCGACACGCTCTCATTTGCCAAGACTATGGTTAGCATAGCCTTCAGCTACGTCAATTGCTACGACCTAGCAAGGCGCCATAATCCTTTGCTATATATATTGTGGTTATAACATATACCGTCAAGAGAGATGTTCCACAATTGTGGATTAAAGTTAAGTATTATATCAACTACGTACTTTATTTGCAATTCTGAAGATATTGTCCTGTTCCAGACCTCACGCCAGTCAGCGTGTAATTAAATGCGTGCATTTCGGCCTCCTCTAGAAAAACAGTGTTGGCTCTTGTGCCAACACTACACACCTAGTATGGAAAACGTATGCTTTTTGTGTTGTCCGGATACATTTGGTAACAGTTTACATTGAAGCACTACTGTTCTAATAAGACACATGACATCGAAGTCTTATGACTCTCTGGATGCAAAAATTAAGACTGTAATAAAGTATTAAGGCTCTTAAGCCTTCAATTGCAGTGAAATACGCATGGGATAAGATCAGAAAATTACAAATGCATTTGAGCTCATAGCACAAAAATGTGAAATGTTTAATCTCAGGCTCAGGCACATGAACGACCAAGATAACAATCTATGTGTAAATTTGCCCCTAGAAATGATCAATCGTATATCAATTAAACTTTTAGAATTTGTTTAACTCTCACAGTCTCTGGATGAGAACAATAATTAAGAACAAGGTAACTCTTTAGAAGTAGTGGACATACAGTTAGTGTACCTACCATTCCATTTACGAGTTGGTTGTAGTTTTCTGAGCTATCCACAGTTTCTAAACGGAACTATTTCTGCTCATTTGAGCTGCACCAGTCTTTAATTATTGACATGCCCCACAGCTAACTAGTGCACTTGCTGAGTGCACTGATCTACTCTCGTATCAACATGATGGGTTTTCCTCTCTCACAGATACTCTTTCTGTTAGCAATCCCCAAATCCTGATAAACGGTCGTTCTACGTCTTGGATAATTTTGCTGAATCACAATTAAGAAACTTGAACGTAACATATGTTCGACAACACTAGAAAAATCAAAATACTCTCTCATGGCATTCACTACAACTGTAAAATATTTACGTATTTTCTTGACCTGGCTTTGTAACCTTATTTTACCTTTTTATGTTAGAGCATTCCGCACCAGGTTATTACTCTCATGGGCAGTATCTGTCTTGCTCCAAGATATTAAACATCACAGTAACGGACTTCCCCAGATGACAGTCGCATTCCTGCGAAAAGTTTACATAAAATACGCAAGCAAATCCTGTATATTGGGTTGTTTGGACTCACGTACCTGTGTATGGTGTAGCGTGGTAGTCTTTCCTTGTACTGGACACAATAAGAAAAAAAAGTCCTCATAGGCTTGATGCGTCTGGCCAACCATAACAGTTCCATGCGCCATCGCTATCAGTGCTTGTCAGTGCTTGCATTAAATATCGAAACCACAACAGGCATTTCATCCTCACAGAGTAAATTTATCCAACATCTCCTCTGATGCCTTAATCATTTTGTCAGTGTAACCCAGTGAGCGCTCTGTGAAATGAATCTGTCACAATATTATCGTTTCATGGAACAAACTCCATGCGAAATCTAATCTTGGAGGTAAATTGCTCATCGAAAAAGCTGTCAATATTTTCTAGACCTGGCTTCGTAGCCTTACTTTACCTTTCTATATTACAGTATTCCTCACCAGGTTATTACTCTCACAGGCAGTATCTGTCTTGGTACGAGATATTAAACGTCATAGTAACGGACATCCCCAGATGACAGTCGCAGTCATAAAATCTAAGCTAACCTTTGTCAATCATCCCATCAAAAAGTAACAGAATTTGCTGAACCCCCAGAGTACTGACAGTGCCTCTAGATCGGACACTCATTGGTTGCTTTCTCCTTTATTTAATGTGTCTCTCAAATGCTATTGATTGCTTAGATATTACATCATCTTCTTCCACTTCTCAGGAAATATGTATCCTGAAATCAGTAACAAAGACATCTGTTGGACGTGCAACGTTATTCATATAAGGGTGGGACGGAAGAAGAGACCTTACTAACGCTTGTTTAACCTGGTCAAACTCTCACTGCTGCGCTCCTGTCCATTTACATGCCATGTTCTTGCCTGCCATTCAGCACAAGGTTGTAGATGTGACTGTCTCCTTTATGAATTTTTACACAAGTTAAATAGCCCCAGAAAGGTGTGTATTTCCTCTTGGTTCTTTGATCATATCGTTTTTATGGTCTTGAGTTTAATTCTGTCTGGTTATATTTCATATACAAACATTATGAGCCCAGGAATCCTGCCTCATTAGATACAAAGTCCTACTTCGTTAGGTTAACTGTAACCCCCTCATGTTTGAAAGAACAAAGCAGCAGATCCAGTATGTATTTCATTGCTTCTATGTCTTTTCTAAGAACCATCGATGTATGTAACTCAGTCCCTTAGAGTTTCCTGGAATCCATCCCCCTAATGAATGCACCTAACGACAGTTTTATTCAGAACAGAAACTTCCTAAACTGGCAGCACTGTTTGAAACATAAAAATGTTGTGTATTCTTAGCATACAGGTTGCATTTCAACTTGCCAATAACTAAATCTCAGATCCACTGTTGTGACAGATACCATGGGACTGCTGCAGTGACTAATGTTTCCTGTATGTCCCTTTCTGCCCCAGTAATAATGTTGACCACCTGCTGAGCAACTAAACAGACACATCCGTTTTAATAACACATATTATAGGAGGGTTTATGAGCTGACTGTTTCTTCAAGAACATCTTCTTGCTGCATGTCCCGTATTTACCTCTGCACAGTCTCTTTTCGCACCAGAGGAATTTGATAGGGGGTAACGGAATATTTTCGATGTTCCTTTATTTTAAACTGGTATTGGAAATTTTATATTGTTCTCAGTGAATCAGAAAAAGAGCATGAAAGTGGCTGCTTCATATCTGGGGATTTCTTTGTGATCTCATGATCTATATTCCAAGATTCTTCACCACCTGGACCTACAAATCTCTAATTGTGTTGTCCATCTCCCTTTCTATAATCATTAAGAGGCTTGTTAATTTCTTAGTAGACCACTGGTGCTGCCACTATTTTGGCTGCCTTCATGGATGACTGTCACGGATATTGTAAACACATTATCCAAAACCTCTATCTGGCTACCAGCGTCAAAAATACATTCTAATATCAGGTTGCCTAGTTCTATGTTAACTACAATTTAGCTAATACGAAATTCATCTTCTTCCTCACCTAACAGAGTTAATAAAAACTGCTGTATACCAACATATGTCATCTTCGCTTCTTTTGTATTCAGGGAACTGAGTTCCTGATATGGAGATGCAGTCAGTCACGAGTCTCGTTCTTTCTTTAACCATCATTCCTTTGGTTGTACCATACACCTGGATTTCGTAAGTTAATGATTTCTGCTCCCTCACTGCCCTAATTATCGCCTCCTCTGTAATTTCGTCTCCCATCTGCCCAACACAGCGGCGTCCTTTAACCACAAGTATTGGTCCTATTCCAACTGTTACCACCGCGTTGGGTGATCCATGTTGGGGGGACCCAAAGTTTCTTTACACGTAGTACACTGGCTGTTTCACACCAACTTGTCTATTATAACCAAGGTCACTAAATAAATACAAGAATGTTCTTGTATCATTCATTCCATGGCCAGCTTACATTATAACCTTCTACATTCTGTCAGATAATTTTGTTTGGCATATCTGTATTAACTCTTTCTGCTCAAACAGCGTATCAAAGAACTTATTTCTTTTGACCATTTCAGTGAAATACAGCGATGGACTACAAAATTGTGATGTTGAGTAAGACTCCATCATCATAATGCCTTGTTTGAAACTTTCCTGCTTCTCTTGAGCCAAAATCCATGCAGAAAGACCTTTTTAAATTCATTATAAGTCCAATACTTTGCTATGATCACTTCCACCGTAGCGGCTGCCTCTTCCCAAATACACGTGGAAAGGAAATTTATTTTATAACCAGCAAACCATGATCTCAGTTGTCCGTCCTGGAGCTCTTCGATACAATTTTTTCCATACTAATGATTTATCTGTCCAGGAACAGTGCGAAAATACATTTTTTTTTAGTTTCATCCTCTTCGGCCGCTTGTTAACATATTCCTAATGGCACAGGCGATTTTACACCCACAGATGGCGATACTGGGTTGGTCCATCAATTGACGTCATTCCTATTATTCTATCCACCTATACTCTTATTCTCTGTTCATTATCGTGTCTCTGATCCTCCTACTGTTTGTTGAGCCACTATTGCCTTGTCTCTCCTTAAACAATTATGCCAGCGCTATACGATTGTGTTGATTAACGTCTACCTGTAATTCTTCAAATTGGAACAACACTCTTAATTTCTCCTGTCTTTTAAGTGTACGGGAACCAACTTCATAACAACAACAGCTCTACTTGTTTCTTGGCTTCTGGTACTTGACTAAGCCTTTTAACTTCACAGCAAGTCTTAGCATATTTCATAGGTGGTTTTCTTCATTGGTAGAGTTGTCGCACCTAATTTACTTCCACAGAAATGATTTGTTCCGCAATTGTCTGTTTCGTTTTCTCTTTGGATTACTTGACTTATTCAACGATAATTTTCATCGAATTGGACCATCCATGTGTATCACCCTTTCATGTGTCACGTTAAATGCTGCTCTATTCTGTTGAAATTATCAGTACGTTCTTTATATTTCAGTACCTATGAAATGCATGTAATTCTCTACATCTTGGTGTCTGCAATATTCGACTTTTTAAAAAGTTATTCCGTTTTGTCACTCGTCACATTTTTCCGGTCCCTTTGTAGGGCTGCTCGATCTTCTCCTATTCCCTAGTGTCACTTCATTAACAACAAATAACATTCAGATAGAGGCTATTGTGTCCAGTGACCACGGATCTGTCCTTCACCTTTGACTTTGTCACACTCCTTTCACACAACAACTCAGTCTCAGATTTCTCCCTGTTATTCTGCAAGATATTTAGTCAATGTATGCCACTACCGACGGTTCCAAATAACTCTCATGAGTTTCTCTAACCTGCTTACACTATGAATTGTCTTGCTGGGCCTGTATATGAAATTTACGATTTTCATTTTAGGATGTACTCTTTGTTTTCTATGACATGCACACATCTCCCCCAAACTACGTCTACGAGCATAAGTTAAACTTGGCTTAACACCAATTCGAAGTAAACATTTAGTATTAATAATTAAATTTCCTACCTAGACACCATAATGTAATGAAATCCTACTAAAAACACAAGCACAAATAAAAGCGTTCACCCCCCCCCCCCTATTCCACAAATCACAACGTCGAAATCAAGACCATGGACACTACTCACAACATTTGCTGTAAGAGAAACAATTTAGTTTAATGGAAACGGCTTATGATAATTATATACCCTTAATGCTTTTTCATTATTGTGATGTTCGCCCATATTTTTCCAGTTAAAAAAGCGACCTGTGTGCAAATTGTACCAATAATAACCGTTGTTGATTTAAAAATTGGGCTACGTAAATCAGAGGGTTCAGAGGGTTCCACACTTTGAAAATACTGCTAAAGTATGGTAATTTTCTTATATGAGACGTCGGCTGTGCTATTTAGCATACCCCTAAGACGGTAGGAGAGTAATCCCGTCTCCTACAGGGAAGGAAATAAACGACAAGGCACAACGAACAACGTCTTATTGAAGGAAAACTATTAGCTGCGTCTCAATTAAGCGTTAACTTTAGCATCTCACATAGCTATTTTAATTATGTGGAATATCTAACTACGAAACGAAACTACTGTTCACTACAGGTATTTCGTTTAGATTCAAACAAATGATTTACACACACGTAAACACTTCAAAAGTGACAAAAATTTGTAGTTAGGTAATATCGCCTTGGCACATGTGGGTGGATGTAAGAAACGTAACATAATACCCCTTGGCACAAGTGGATGGATATATGAAGCATAACACGATACTGTGTCACAGGCACCTCCATTTACACGGACAATGATTTAAATAAAGAACCTCATGTAAGCAATATGAACTCCAATAGATACGTGAAGGTGCATGTTGGTAGTAACTAGCTGGCTGTGAACGTAAAATAGTGCAGGTAAACACTGATGGAAGTTAAGCAGCCTCGCATCGTCCACAGCTAGGTGACTGCATCGCTGGCTCCCGCTTACCACACCTAAATAGTATGAGTGTAAAACACAGCAACAGTAGCAGCTGGACCTCTGTACTCTGCTCTAAAATGAAATAGCCCTTCTGGAATTCTATATAACGGCCTGAAGCAAATGCTTTCTCCTTAGAGCTCCAGCAGCAAGTGTATTCTGACTCTGCTCTCCAATACTTGACTGGTTCTTCCAGTGTAAGAATGTCACTGGCCAATTCAGCAAACCTTGTGTGCTCCGATCAGTAATAGATCTATCAATAAGTTTAAGAAATTTCTACTCCCGCCAGTTTTGTCATCGGCAACCATTAGTGATCTGTCGCACTAATGAAGAAAGAAAATCTACCCCACTACATGACAGGTACCAACACTAGACAACCGAAAGGCTTCCACATAGACACACACAGAAGGGCATGCTTTATACCTAAATGATTGTTGTGCGTCAAACTGAGCCCTTGTTACTCAGATTTAAAGGAGCATTCCTTCATGCCATGAACGTGGACAATGACCCATGGCCTCAAGTACTGAGTGCTAAACCTGGCTATTCAGATTTTAATCTGTCTACAAGGTTTCCTGCTAGTGTCTCACACAATACTGTTTTCACGGAATGCAGTTCACCCAGAACACGCCTGCTATGTGGAGATGGGACACAGTGAAATGTTCGTCCTACATTTGCTCGGTGGCCGATCTCTGTACCAAACAAGTTTATGGTTTCCCAGTATTTCTAAGATAATTTCGACGTTACGAGCCATCTAAGAAAGCTTCCAAGCCTACATAAAATAAAAGGTCCCCCTCAATAACTGGCAAGTAGAAGAAGAAGCAGTTAGCTGTGCAACCATTGGACATAGTGAATACGGTCTGCATTTTTCATGCAGCACCAAATGGTCGACTATAGCAACTACTGTGATGTTTGTACTATATTATAAAATACTTTGGAATAAATGACCATGTAACACCTTGCAATATATGGTGACATGTTTATTGAGTTCCAGGGTTTCTTCTAACTTCAATGATGTTCGTGTATTTTCTGTAACTCAACTGTAGGCTGTTTTGACTATTTTGGTGTGTATTCGATAATTTTAGAGTAACACTTTAAGTAGCCTTGTCGTCCTGGAGTTCATCCCCCTCTCATATTGGACATCTCTCACCAAGTGTGATGGCCTTTGATTTTACCAGTGCTGCACTCTGTCCTTGCTGTATCACCTACGCGCAGTTCCCGCCATTTTTCACACCATGAGAAAAGACTAATCATTAGCGCTGAGGACATGAGATAATCACATGATAGACTGCACATTCAGTCCGTTGCAGTGACTGGAGAACGTGTAGTGACGAGATGGACTCAAGATCATAGAGTGGCAAGAAAAGTAGCAAACGACGTGTCAAATAAAGCTCATACCACGAGAATATAATAGGAATAATCGACTAGCTACATTAACGAATAGATGGGTAACAACATCTGAAATCCAGGCAGAGGTTGTAGGCGGATCTCACCATAAATCTTTAAGACCAGTTTGCTTGAAAATTGTTTGTGATTTGGAGCTACCATGCGTCTTTTAAAGCCGACACCACGCGACAAACAGAGATTTGTAAGGTAAGAAAACAAAATGGGATACTGTATTGCATTCTTTGATGCTCAGCTACGAGTCTCCCTTCAATTTGTGGGTCTGATCGACACTAGCGTGTCTGTAGACTACCTAATGACAGGAAGCATCGCTTCGTGAAACCCATTGTGTTTCTAACTTTTGGAATCATATTGTATTGAGAATTTTTTCGGGGTGGGGGGGGGGGGTGTCATCAGCCTTCTGACTGGTTGTTTGATGCGACACGCCCCGAATTCCTCTCCTGTGCCAACCTCTTCATTTCAGAGCACCACTTGCAACCTACGTCCAAAATTATTAGCTGAACGTATTCCAATCTCTATCTTCCTCTAGAGTTTTTGCCCTCTACAACTTCCTCTAGTACCAATGGAGTTATTGCCCCATGACTTAACAGATGCCCTATCGACCTGTCCCTTCTCCTTATCAGTGTTTTCCACATATTACTTTCCTCTCCGATTCTACGCAGAACCTCCTCATTCATATCCCATCAGTCCGCCTGGTTTTCAACATTGGTTTGTAGCACCATATCTAGAATCTTTCAATTCTCTTGTGTTCCGGTTTTCCCACAGTAAATATTGCACTAACATACAGTGTTGTACTCTAGATGCACCTTCTCAGAAATTTCTTCTTCAAATTAAGGCTTGTGTTTGATATTGCAAGACTTGGCCAGGAATGCCCTTTTTGTCGTTGCTAGTCTTCTTTTGGTGTCATTTTTGCTCCACCAGTCATTGGGTATTTTACTGTCTAGGTGGCAGAATTCCTCAACGTTATCTACTTCGTGACCATCAATCCTGATGTCAGCTTCATCTCTGTCCTTATTTCTGCTACTTCTCATTGCTTTCGGCTTTCTTCGATTTAATATCAATCCATAATCTGTAAACATTAGACCGTTCATTCTATGCAGCAGATAATGTAATTTTCCTACACTCTCACCTAGGATAGCAATGTCATAGCTTAATCGTATCGCTGATATAGTTTCACCTTGAATTTTAATTCCTCCTCTGAACCTTTCTTTTATTTCCATCGATATTTCTTCGACGCACGGATTGAAAAGTGGGGACGACAGACCACGTCCCTGTATTACACCATTTTTAATCCGAGCACTTCGTTCTTAGTCGTCCACTCTTACTACCTCTTGGGTGTTGTATGTGTTTCACATTATCCGTCTCTCCCTATACTACCCCTATTTCTCTCAGAATTTCGAGCACCTTGCACCATTTTACATTTTCGAACGCTTTTTCCAGACCGACAAATCCTATATACGTGTTTTGATTTTTCTTTAGTCTTGTTTCCATTATCAACCGCAACCTCATAAATGCTTCTCTAGTACCTTTACCTTTTCTAAAACCAAACTGATCGTCCCCTAGCGCATCAATTTTGTTTTTCATTCTTATGTATATTACTCATGTCAGCAACTGGGTTGCATGAGCTGTTAACCTGATTGTCCAATAAGTCTAGAATTTGTCATCTCTTGCAGTCTTCGGAATTGTGTCGATGACATTTTTCCGAAAGTCAGATGGTATGTAGCCAGACTCAACATTGTACACATCATCGTGAATAGTCGTTTTGTTGTCACTTCCCCCAATGATTTTAGAAATTCTGATTGATTGTTACCTATCCTTTCTGCCTTATTTGATCTTAAGGCCTCCAAAGCTCTTTTACATTCTGATTCTAATATTGGATCCCCTCTCTCATCTAAATCTATCTGTTTCCTCTTCTATCACATCAGACATATATTCTTCCTCATAGTGGCCTGTTCTATTACATAAGACATATTTTCCCCCTCATAGTGACTTTCAGTGTATTCCTTGCTACTATTCGCTCTCTCCTCTGCATTTAATAGTGGAGTTCTCATTGCATTCTTAATGTGTTCCCCCTGCTTTTAATGTTAACGAAGACTGGTTTAGCTTCCCTGTATGCTGAGTCAGTCCTTTCGACCATCGTTCTATTTTTCGATTACATCACATATTTCATGCAGCCATTTCGCATTGGCTTCACTGCACTTCTAATTTGTTTCATTCCTCAGCGACTTGTATTTCTATATTGGCAAGTTTGCTTGAACATCTTAGTACTTCCTCCTCTCATCTGTCAGCTGAAGTATTTCTTCCTTTTATCCATGGTTTCTTCGCATTTACCTTCTTTGCACCCATTTTTTTTCTCTACAGCTTCTGTGATGGCCCTTTTTAGTGATGTCCGTTTCTCTTCATCTGTTCTGCCTACTGAGCTATTCCCTTTTGTTGTATCTATAGCCTTAGAGAACTTCAAACGTATCTCGTTATTCCTTAGTACTCCCATATCCCACTTCTTTGCATATTGGTTCTTCTTGACTAATGTCTTAAACTTCAGCCTACACTTCATCGTTATTATACTACGATCTGAGTCTGTATGTGCTCCTGGGTACGGCTAACAATCCAGTATCTTATTTCCGAAGCTCTATCTGACCATCTATCTACTACAAACAGCATAGTGAACGCATTATTATGGCCAAGATAGACACGAAGCCCACCCTACTACAGTAGTACAAGTTTATATGCCAACTAGCTCTGCAGATGATGAAGAAATTGATGAACTGTATGATGAGATAAAAGAAATTATTCAGGCAGTGAAGGGAGACGAAAATTTAATAGTCATGGGTGCCTGGAATTCGAGAGTAGGAAAAGGGAGAGAAGGAAATATAGTGGGTGAATATGGATTGGGGGAGATAAATGAAAGAGGAAGCCGTCTGGTAGAATTTTGCACAGAGCATAACTTAATCATAGCTAACACTTGGTTCAAGAATCATAAAAGAAGGTTGTATACCTGGAAGAATCCTGGAGATACTAAAAGGTATCAGATAGATTATATAATGGTAAGACAGAGATTTAGGAACCAGGTTTTAAATTCTAGGACATTTCTAGGGGCAGATGTGGAATCTGATCACAATCTATTGGTTATGAACTGTAGATTAAAACTGAAGAAATTGCTGAAAGGTGGGAATTTGAGGAGGTGGGACCTGGATAAACTGACTAAACCAGAGGCTGTACAGAGTTCCAGGGACAGCGTAAGGGAACAATTGACAGGAATGGGGGAAAGAAATACAGTAGCAGAAGAATGGGTAGCTCTGAGGGATGAAGCAGTGAAGGCAGCAGAGGATCAAGTAGGTAAAAAGACGAGGCCTAGTAGAAATCCTTGGGTAGCAGAAGAAACACTGAATTTAATTGATGAAAGGAGAAAATCTAAAAATGTACTAAATGAAACAGGCAAAAAGGAATACAAACATCTCAAAAATGAGATCGACAGGAAGTGCTAAATGGCTAAGCAGTCATGTCTAGAGGACAAATGCAAGGATGTAGAGGCTTGTCTCACTAGGGGTAAGATAGATAGATACTGCCTACAGGAAAATTAAAGGGACCTTTGGAGAAAAGAGAGCCACTTGTATGAATATCAAGAGCTCAGATGGAAATCCAGTTCTAAGCAAAGAGGGGAAAGTGGAAAGATGGAAGGCGTATATAGAGGGTCTATACAAGGGCAATGTACTTGAGGACAATATTATGGAACTGAAAGAGTTTGATAGAGTACTGAAAGACTCTACCATCTGGTGAGCAAGATGTACGAGACAGGCGAAATACCCTCAGACTTCAAGAAGAATATAATAATTCCAATCCCCAAGAAAGCAGGTGTTGACAGATGTGAAAATTATCGAACCATCAGTTTAATAAGTCACAGCTGCAAAATACTAACGCGAATTATTTACAGACGAATGGAAGAACTGGTAGAAGCCGACCTCGGGGAAGATCAGTTTGGATTCTGTAGAAATGTTGCAACATTTTGACAATGTTGACTGGAAAACTCTCTTTCAAATTCTAAAGGTGGCAGGGGTAAAATACAGGGAGCCAAAGGCTATTTATAATTTGCACAGAAACCAGATGGCAGTTATAAGAGTCGAGGGGCATGAAAGGGAAGCGGTGGTTGGGAAGGGAGTGAGACAGGGTCGTAGCCTCTCCCCGATGTTATTCAATCTGTATATTGAGCAAGCAGTAAAGGAAACAAATGAAAAATTTGGAGTAGGTGTTAAAATCCAGGGAGAAGGACTAAAAAATTTGAGGTTGGCCGAGGACATTGTAATTCTGTCAGAGACAGAAAAGGACTTGGAAGAGCAGGTGAACGGAATGGACAGTGCCTTGAACGGAGGGTATAAGATGAACATCAACAAAAGCAAAACGAGGATAATGGAATGTAGTCGAATTAAATCTGGTGATGCTGAGGGAATTAGATTAGGAAATGAGACACTTAAAGCAGTAAAGGAGTTTTGCTATTGGGGGAGCAAAATAACTGATGATGGACGAAGTAGAGAGGACAAAATTGTAGACTGGCAATGGCAAGGAAAGCGTTTCTGAAGAAGAGAATTTTGTTAACATCGAGTATAGATTTGCCGGCCGAAGTGGCCGTGCGGTTAAAGGCGCTGCAGTCTGGAACCGCAAGACCGCTACGGTCGCAGGTTCGAATCCTGCCTCGGGCATGGATGTTTGTGATGTCCTTAGGTTAGTTAGGTTTAACTAGTTCTAAGTTCTAGGGGACTAATGACCTCAGTAGTTGAGTCCCATAGTGCTCAGAGCCATTTGAACCATTTGAGTATGGATTTGAATGTCAGGAAGTTGTTCCTGAAAGTATTTGTATATAGTGTAGCGATGTATGGAAGTGAAACATGGACAATAAATAGTTTGGACAAGAAGAGAATAGAAGCTTTCGAAATGTGGTGCTACAGAAGAACGTTGAAGATTAGGTATGTAGATCACGTAACTAATGAGGAGGTATTGAATAGGATTGGGGAGAAGAGAAGTTTGTGGCACAACTTGACTAGAAGAAGGGATCGGTTGGTATGACATGTCCTGAGGCATCAAGGG
The DNA here is from genome assembly GCF_023864345.2 of Schistocerca serialis cubense. Classification (NCBI taxonomy): domain Eukaryota; kingdom Metazoa; phylum Arthropoda; class Insecta; order Orthoptera; family Acrididae; genus Schistocerca; species Schistocerca serialis. Next base: position 232,642,617 of record NC_064645.1, read on the forward strand.
ATCGCAAATTTAGCATTGGAGGGCAGCGTAGAAGGTAAAAATCGTAGAGGGAGACCAAGAGATGAATACACTAAGCAGATTCAGAAGGATGTAGGTTGCAGTAGGTACTGGGAGATGAAAGAGCTTGCACAGGATAGATTAGCATGGAGAGCTGCATCAAAGCAGTCTCAGGACTGAAGACCACAACAAACAACATCTGACCATGATGTAATCTAACTGTAACCTTCCTTAAACACCCAGTCTTTCTCTTCTCTCATTCCTTGCACCAAGCCAATATTCTGCTTTCATCTTTTCTTCTACTCCTTCTACTACAACTGTATTGCAGCCACCTATGACTATTAGATTTTTATCACCCTTTATGTACTGTATTACCCTTTCAATATCCTCACATACTTTCTATAACTCTTCACATTATGCTTGCGACGTCGTCGTGTATACCTAAACTAACGTTGTCGGTGTTGGCTTGCTGTCGACTGTCATAAGAACAATCCTATCACTGAACTGTTTGCAGTAACACACTCTCTGCCCTACCTTCCTATTCATAGAGAATCCTACTCCCGTTATACTATTTTCTGCTATTGTTGCTATTACTCTATACTCATACGACCAGAAATCCGTGTCTTCTTTCCATTTCATGTCACTGACTCCTATGATATCTACATTGAGCCTTTCAAGATTATCTGGTTTCCCTACCACCTTCAAGCTTCTGACATTCCACGCCCCGACTCGTAGAACGTTATCCTTTCACTGATAATTCAGTCACCCCCCCCCCCTCCCCCCCTAGGCGGTCACCGCCCGGAGAACAGAATGGGGGACTATTCCGGAATCTTTTGCCAACGGAGAGATCATCATGCCATTTTTTCAATTACAGGCCCCTGCGTCCTGTGGATACACCTTATGTGTCTTTAAAGCAATGGTTCGCATTGCCTTCTGCAACCTCATGTCGTTGATCATTGCTGATTCTTCCGCCTTTAGGGGCAGTTTCCCACCCCTAGGACAAGAGAGTGCACCGAGCATGTGTCCGCTCCTCCGCCCTCTTTGACAAGGCCGTTGGCAGAATAATCGTGACTTCCTATTCCGATGTCTTCGGCCCCCATTGCTCATTTTTAATCAAAAATTAAGCAATGGCGGTATTCGAACTCGGGATCGAGGACGTTTTGATTACTGATCAAAGACGCTAGCCTAGACCATAGGTGTAATTTATCAGTATACTGGATATGAAATCAGGAGTGTCTTAGTCGGCGTTGAAGGGAGACTCGGATGTCAGAATCATAAAGCAAGAATGATAGATCTTGTTGTCATACAGTTCATGTGGCATACTCCAATGTAATTAGTAAGGCTCCACACTACCATTTACATGGCAACACGCCTTGAGGAAAATATGACTCCTAGAACGGCCTTTCCAATTCCTGATGTCTCACACATTTATTGTGTCTGGGGTGCGATAGGTAGATGCATACTTTCACCCTTCAGTCTGTAATCTTCACATATTCCATGCATGACGAGAAATTCCTCAAGTTGACATTCAGAGACAGTTTTATTCCATATCACAAGCAACAGAAATGAGTATTCGCGCCAATGAAGGTCTATTCAAATACTGAAGTTGGTGGAGGTTAACTCCAAACGGAATAAATCATTCAACAATCGTAATGAGTCGTCTAGGGGCATCGTGTTTGGCTGGTAATCAAAACTCCCTGGTTTCCGGGTTCAACCTAAATTTAGAGTAAAATAATTCAGCAATAATGGCCGAAGTCTTGCGGTGCAAGGCGTCACTGTAGTCCTTCCAACGGTATTGGGCAGATAGTCGAAGGAGCGGGCAGACGTTCGGACGCTCTAATGGTCTTGGGTAGAGGAACTGCCTCTAAAATGCTGAGGAATCTGTAGTAATCAACGGCATGATGTAACCATCTCTGTGGCCGAGGTCCCTAGCGCGTGCTCTATTAGGAGGTAATCCGGGTCGTGTTTTCGTGGTGGATGAAATTTGTATCGGCCAACAAGGGTGGTGTAAATATCCTGGTCATCACTCTTTGCACCTATGTTCTGAACTACATTTTAAAACTCTATGCAGTGTCCCATGAAGTGAAGGTATGTGAAACTTTTGATGGTTATCCATCCGTCGGATGGAAGCGTTCGGCTTGACGGCTCCCTTGGTGCTAATTGAGAGGAGTAGCCTATGCGCTGGCATCGGTTTTCACCCTCTCCGTTCTCTCATCATCTCCAAAATGGACACAGCACTGTAGTATACACACAGTCGCTACAGTCACTTACCCTTAACAATTACTCGCGTACTCAGATAATGCTTTGCAATGGAAAAGTGCCAGCGAATGGGAAGGATAGGGAAAATCTTTCTAATTAGGTTCCTTAATCTAACCTTCGTGCTGTCCCAGCCATTAATGCAATAGACTTTAGTAGCGGCATGATCCTTCAGGAATCAATGGAAACCACTGCATTTAGTACACTTGAAGTGTATTCACATGACATGCAGTCTTCATTTGAAAAGGTATCATGATGATCTCTCCACCGGTGAAAGAGTCCCGATTAGTCCCACATTCGGATTTTCTGGAGGCGACTGACAAGGGAAAGGTAACCATGAGGAACAATCCGAATTACCAGCGAAGCTGTAATTCTTCACGAGTCGCAGCGTGTATTATCATAGTTAGAAAGTGGTAGGGTGTTGGACAATCTTAGAAGGAAAATGCAAAACCTTAGTTTAAATACAGCGATATCACTGGAGTGAAACTGAAGAGAGGTGAGAATTTCTTGTCAGGCGAAGACAGTGAAATATCAACAACAGTACGATTCCTTATGAATCAGAAGCTAGCGCAGATAGTGACTGTTAACAGTTTAGTGATACGACTGTTCTCAACAGAATTTCTAAAAAACAAACGCCACCAACAAAATTTCAGGCATCCATGCCGAAGTCGCAAGCTGATGAACAAACAGTGAAAATATGTCAGAATACTGAGCGGACACTTCAGTATGTAAAGGGAGAAGAAAATCTAATTATCATGGGCGACTGGAACGCGGTTGTAGGGGAAGGGATAGATGAAGGGATTATTTGAGAATATGAACTTGGCAGTACGAATGAGAACTGGGAGACTAACTTGGTTCTGTATTTCATTTCAGTTCCTAATAGCGAAAGCTGTATTCAAAAAGCACAAGAGTAGGAACTATACATGGGAAAGACTCGCAGAAACGGGTAGGGATATATGGCATTAATTCGGATATTGTAAAATCATAAGAAGAAATGACAATCGAAAGACTATTCAAACAGGTGCGTAGAATCTATGAAACAAGAAAGAAACCATCATTCTACCGCAAAAATGTTGTATCATAATCTCGAAGACGTCAAGTGCCCACAAGTGCGGGCAACATAGCACAACCGCTTGAACAGCGCATGCGTCGAAGTTGCCGACAAGTATAATATACAGAAAAAGGGAAACGAAAGACAAAATTTACAAGAAGCACCAGGAATAAAATTAACGATAAACTGAATATCAAAGTCTATGATTACGAGATAAATTTTGCAGCCACGGAAACAAAATAATGCATGGCGATCGAAGGATGGATGACATAAGAAAATAGATTAACGTAGCAAGAGGGGGCATTCTTGGTCATAAGAAGTCAACCAGTACCGAAATAGGCCATCATTTGAGGTGGAGAAGTTGAGTGCGCAGTACTATATGTCAGCGAATGATGTACCGCGGGAAAGCTATAAATGAAGTGAACAGAAGGGTATGGGAAGTGGTGTTACACAATGATTTTTAATAATTAGGTGGACTGATAAGAAAAGAGAAGGAACTCTGTAGAATCGGTGAAGAGAGGAACATTTTAGAGAACGCTGACAAGAAGACGAAACATGATGGTAAGACATAAGACATGAATGCATCACATCCATTGTTCCGGAGGGAGCTATAGACAGTAAATATTATGTTAAATATATCTAACGTATAATCGAATACATAGAGTGAAAGCGCTGTTTTAAGATGATGAGCCGGAACAATGATGACTCAAAACAAGGAAATAGGTAAAAATCTCCACTACGTTTTATAAATATTTGACTAGTTGTTGACATTGTTACACATTCATGGGTACTAGTGTGCATTAAATCTCGTAAAAGATAACCTCACTGGCTGACGCACACTAAATCCACTGCGTTCGCCAGACTCTTATGCACTTACATCACATATCAAGTGGACATTAGTCGACATTCTATTAGGTTGTGACATTTATGGTCACTCGTTGTTTTTCGTATTTATTAAATTACAAAAATGTAGAAATATTAAACATTACAGCATAACAATTTTTGGGACTATGCTACTCGTTCCGTTCGTACCTGTGAGTTTGTATTTCACACTTAGACCTCGAGCACTGTGCTACTGCCTAATCCTCGAGCTACAAGTCGATAACTTAATATAGTGCGTGTTGAACATCAAGTCATGTGCTCCTATTTGTATAGCTGTTATGACTACGTTATATAGCAAGTTTATTTTTATTGTATTACAAACCAGGTTTCAGGATTACGTTATTTATTCTTGTGGTGTTGTCATCTCTGTCTTTCACAGCAAGATCTAGAGCATTGTGCTAGTATCTAAACGTCGAGCTACATGATATTAGCGTAAATACAGTGATTTGTATAAGGCCAGCTATGTGATTTGATTGTATGGTTTTGTACTTGCAATGATGTGTTTATGGTAGTTACGAGTGGGACACTTGATGTTCACTTTGTAGTTCCTTCACGTTATCTTAACTACAGCGGTAACGAACAACACTGTTTGGATGTCGAGGCCTTACGCTGCCTGCACATTATGATATGTCTGCTATGTTGCATTCGTTTTTATAATACGAAAATGCCATATAACTGGCTACACTACTTGTGTATTGAACCATATATTGGAGGTACAGTGCTTCCCTTAATGTATTTTTAAGGTGGTTCTAAAATTTGTATAATATTAATTTAAAATTATTATATCAAAATAAGTGTAATGAACTCTGATTAGGGTTATTTATTGCATGTCTGCAGTGTGACAATCTTGGGTCTTTGGTTTGTCTTCATATTATATACAACAGGGCGTATTTTTGTTTGTAACTACTACCACAATGCCACCTGGTGTGTGGTTGTAACGTCTATGATGTTTACTTAACAATCTGAGTCTTTATTCTGCTAATGTACAAACATGAGCTTGTATAATGGCTGCAATATGTACGTTGTTTTATGTTATAGTTATTGTGTGCCTGACTTGTTAATATACTGTTGTTCTCACGTTTACGAAATATCGTTCTAGAGTATGATATACGATATAATATGCATTTGATGAAGATTCACTGGAATCTACTGCAAGAGGCGTGTTATATTCCATGGTACAGTACATGGTTATATAAAATCGCATTAACCCCTTCACAGCTGATTTCAGTGTGCTTGTATATGGTGAACTATGTTTTATGCTCTAATAAAGACAACGTAATTTGCTGAAACCAGTCATCACAATAAATGCTGTACAATAGTGATCTTGGCTATTTAGAATTGTACTTCTGTTTGTACACTAACCTGTATCGTTTCATAGCCTGATAATGTCAAGCATGTATGAATTATTTATAGTTATTAAAAGCAACAGAAGTATTCATTCTTAAGTTAGCTCATTTTAGTTATTTGTAATATATTCAACGTTACTAATACCGTTCCAATAGAATCCTCCTGGAAATGTACTGGAATTTTGTTACAGAGATTAAGTTTTAAGAATTGCAAATTTTAAATCGTATTTTGTCAGGCCGAACTCAGTAAATTCAAATACAGAATGTACCAAAAAGAATTATCCGATTTTAAAAAATCATAAGTATTACGTTATTTTACATGTGTGGGTGAACAACGTACTGTCGGAAAGAGCAAACTCTCGAGTTTTACATGGTTCCTGCTAAGTAGCAACAGTGTGCGCCCACTTCGGTTCTAGTGAAAATGGTGTCGGGAGACAACAGAAAGCGTTTTGTTTTCGACGTCTTCCTCAGTGTCGGTCGGTAATAACTGTTCAGCTTGACTTTCGTACTAGGTATGGTGTGGATCCTCCTAATGCACAATGCATTAGACGATGGCATGAAGAATTCAGAGAAACATGTTGTTTGAGTAAAGGCAGAAGGCCAGGCCCTCCCCGAGTGTCCGACACAGACTTCTAACGGACCCGCTATAGTTTCACAAGGAGTCCGCAGTAATTCGTTCGCCGTGCAGCTCCACAACGCAACACGCCCTCGATGGCTGTCTGGTGCGTGTTCCATCGACGTTTACGCATGAAACCATACAAAATTAAGCTACTGCAAGTTCTTCGTGAAGATGACAAACAACAACGTCTTGAAAGAACTGTGACAGCTGCCCGAGTAACAGGGAACCGACATGCATTGGTTCTATGAAATTGAACATTGATGATGACTAGGCACTAGCCGAAATCTCGATTTGCCAACAAAGACCTGCAAAATAAGACGACTGATTGCTGTGCTATAGTATTTGTAAAACAACATGTGGAATTGTGTAATTTCGTTCTTGGACAGATGAAGGATGATAGTTTTCTTCCACGTTTAGTGTTTAGAGTCGACGCAACATTCCATTCAAATGGAAATGTGAATTACCATAATGTGAGAATATGGGTTACGGAACAACCACATTAAGTTGCACAACATGGGAGGGACTCTCCAAAACTTAATCTGCTTTGTGCAGTTTCACAGGAAAGGTGTATGGTCCATTTTCCTTGGTCCAGAACACTTTTACAGGAAGCATATGTCTCGATATGGTTGAGAACTTTCTTTTCCCTCAGTTGGAGACTGATTTGAACAACTTCATTTACCACCAGGGTGGGGCATCGCCACAATGACATCTGGAAGTGGGAGACTTTTTAAGTCCAAATATTAGTTAACGATGGATCGGTCGCACCGGGCCAAATGATTCAGCCTTACATTACTGTCTCCAAGGCCACCGGACCTGACTATATGTAATTATTAATTGTGGGGTTTTATGTGTGCCTATTACCAACAACAATGAATGACATGAGACACCGCATAGCAGCAACTGTGGAAGCTGTAACTGAAGATATGCTCGCTGCAGTGTGGGAAAAATTTGAATACCGCAAGGACATATGCCGTGCATCTCAAAGTTGGCTTATTGGAAACCTATGAATAGATATGAAGAACCCACTTTTAAAGTTTCTCGTTCAGCAAACAACTATGTTAATTGTGTATGTTTATAAGTTTCAGATATATAGACGTGCCAGAATGGGGGATTCTTTTTGATACACCCTGTATTTCAATACATATGTTACTTTTCTACTGTCCTACAGTTTCAGACTTCACCGATTTCCAGTTTTCAGGTGAAACAAAGGCGATTGTTTTTGGTGTGTTTATGTTTGAAATGTTACCTTAGTTTTTAGTCTGTTGCACTGACTTGCTCGTAACTGCCACTCTACCTATGCCTGTAGGTAATTTTGGATGATCCTGTTATGGCGGTTGGGTCTGCCGGGTTGCCACAGTCTGTGGTGGCATCTGTTTAAAGGTTTTTGTTCTGAATTTGATATTGGATTTGTTTTGAAAAGGTTTGCATTGAAGGTACAAATAGTTTGATTATAAGTAATGTGGAGGTGACCAAAATGAATTTTTGTTGACATTTGTTATTTAATTGTGAATAGTTTTTGAGAAATTATTTCCTTTATCATTTTTCGGCTTGGCCCTCCCACCCAGTAGCTAACTATACTGACTCCAGGGTGGCGTAATACTTCATTTACAAACAATGTGACTTTACATATTTGAAGAAGAATGAAGAGTTATACTGATGGATTCTTCCATTAATTCGCAGTTCAATAACGTATTTAATGATGAAAACTTGCTTATTGCTCTACTGGTTCGTTTAGTTGGAACTGATTTGAGCCATTTGGAGAACAAATGCCTTGTGCCCTCTAAAAGACGAATGTATATGAAGCAGCAATTCGAAACTCAGATACTATCTCATGGATAGAATGTTGGCTAATGGCAATAGGTGAGGAATGCCGTATCGAGAGCACTTCGCAGATTTTAGTCTCCAAACATTTCAAGTTACAATTGACAAGTCAGACAGTATCAAATTAAAAGCTGTAATTTACCATGTTCGGCCATACCACGAGTGATGAACGATCTCTTTCAGTTTTTTCATCTAATTCCATGACCCAATATTCTGTATGTGTTGATAGTATCGCTGTTTGAAATGCTTGGCTTCCAACAAACTACAGTGTCGTGTAGACGCTCGTAAGCAGTTTCCTTGTGACAGTCCAATAAGCCTGAAACAGGTTCGAAACAAACAGATTACTAAAACAAGCGAAGAGTTTGTTTTTCAACATGAAATAGAAGATATAATTCAAGGTTAGTTTATGATGATACTCATTTTCAGACAGTTGCCAATGTTCTGCTGCCAACAGTACTGCTTCGGAAAAACTGGTGAAAACAGTAAAACTTCACTTTTTCATGCGTGTAACGAATGCCATACCGCTTTAAAGAAGGAGTGGAACTGAAACTGCCAGCACAAAGAAGCTACTTTAATGGTCGTTCGAAATTTCGAATGTAACATTGTGCGATGGGAAATATGGAACACGCATTTCGCCTGCTGTTCAGCTGCCGTGGTGTTGCATGGCAGATGTGTGGGTGTGGAAGGGGGGAGGGAAAGGGGGGGGGGGGGTACGGGCAGCCGCAGTGGGTCGTGCTCTCATAATTTATTGCTCGACTCGGCCGTACATCACCGCCGCTGCCAGCCGCAGCTGAGCGCAGACTCGATTATGAAGCGGTGATGCGTGCTACGTCACAGCACCGACACGCCCCCGCCAAGGCTACGGCCGCCATTTGTTGCATTTGCGCCGAGTGCTATCGGGAACAGTTGCACAAATATTTTCAGTTCTGCGAGCTAGGAAACACACTCGTTGTTTCCAGAAACACAACAAACAACAAATGGGAGTCGTTTGAATAGTGGTTTCCGGTTTTTGTGACTGCGAAAGTTTTATACTTTTAGAATGAAAGTTTCACTCTAGCGGAGTGTGTGCCAGTATGAAACTTACTGGCAGATTAAAACTATGTGCCGAACCGAGACTCAAACTCGGGGCTTTTCATCGTGAAAGGCAAAGGTCGCGAGTTCGAGTCTCGGTCCGGCATACAGTTTTAATCCGCCAGGAAGTTTTATACTTTTAATTCAGAAACATCCTAGATCCATAACAAGGCAACTTAAGAGAACGTATGATTATTTCGCGACTCTGAAAAATCTGAAACGGAGCCTTTGGTAATGAAACGAGACACATAAATTGTTTTGCTATGCACACGTCACTGGCACAAAATCAATTGCACAAATATTTGTGTATGTCTTATCACAGGTGATTTATGGTTTCACTTCACATTTATAAGGTTGATAGCACGATATTTCTAAGAAATGTAACATTATAGACAATATGCAGTGCCAATGCATCTATTATAAAATCGAACCGCTTCACTACAAAAACACTGAACCGATTTTGATGAAAAGTGGAGATAGTTTGAACACTGAGGAAGAACAAAGGCTACTTTAGGAAGAGGGAAGTACAGGCTATTCATTGATTTTAGAAATATTACAGGTACTAAGGAAAATTATTTAATTATTGAAAATGCTATCTACTCTATGACTCCTGAACTTCATTATATTCGTAAACATGCTTTTATTGAGTGATATGCTCTACATAATTCAATTCTTATCTGATTGTCAACGTGTCGAATCTGTTACCGTAGCAGCCATACTTACATAAGAAATGCGAAAGTAACTTCGAACGTTACCTTTTCACGACTAAACCACCGACCTGATTTTGATGAAATTTTGTTTGGAGGTAGGTTCTATCGTGAGGAGCAATTTACGCTGCATTATAAGGTAAGAAACGACCTCTAGTATAGAATATGTGAGCGAGATGCTGACCACATATGTGCGGATGTCGACGCCTCTTGTTGTTTATACAGTGTTCCGTGACAGTGCGAATCCAAACCTTACTCATGGGGTTCTGAGATTTTAAAAAGAATTGCTAGAGCACCAGACCAAGCTGGACAGTTTTGACGACGAAGTGTTGTAGAGATACAATAATGAAACCAGACGGTAAGCCCAAGAACCGTATTGGGAAGTATTGGGGCATGCCTTGAAAATAAAAATATTGCTCATTGTTATACGGGGTTGGAGCTGCGGAAATTACAAATCTCTGAGCGATCACAGATCCATTGGACCTTAGAGGCATAATGTCATGTGACCTTAAGAGCTCGAGACACATTAGAGCAATCACAAGTCCCCAGCATTTCACGTGCTGAGCGTCATGAGTGTCATATGACATACTTAAAGACTCACAACAGCATTTAAAATGCCGTAGGGCAAACAACAGATACCGTAATTTTACACGTAAAATGTGGGTGCTTTTAATTAGGCGCTTCAGTCCGGAACCACGCGACTGCTACGGTCGCAGGTTCGAATCCTGTCTCGGGCATGGGTGTGTGTGATATCCTTAGGTTAGTTAGGTTTAAGTAGTTCAAAGTTCTAGGGGACTGATGACCTTAGATGCTAAGTCCCATTGTGCTCAGAGCCATTTTTTTAATTAGAGCGCATTCGATTCTATTTACTAATCTACTGTGTTCATTGTTCATCTTAGTGGGAATAGATCAAAAATGCAGGCATGATAATGCGTTGAAACGGAAGGAAGAAACAGCAGTTATGTGTTCTTATTGTGGCAAACTCTTCCTTCCTGTGCTACATGAATCAGAGAACCCGTAATGGCACTATTTGTATACTAATGTAATGAATGGAAGCGTTTTTTGAACATAAGTTAAAATATAATGCAGGTTTTCAGATTCGATGTACAGCAAGGTAACAGAAACATACTTATTGTGTACCTACATACTGACACCATACAGGGTGGTCCACTGATCGTGACCGGGTCAAATATCTCACGAAATAAGCGCCAAACGATAAATCTACAAAGAACGAAACTTGTCTAGCTTAAAGGGGGAAACCAGATGGCGCTATGGGTGTTCCGCTAGATGGCGCTGCTATAGGTCAAAAGGATATCAACTTCGTTACTTTTTAAATAGGAACCCCATTTTGTATTATATATTCGTGTAGTGCGTAAAAAATATGAATGTTTTAGTTAAACCACTTTTTTCTCTTTTTGATAGATGGCGCTGTATTAGTCGCAGAACGGTTTGTGTTGTCTTTTACATGGTGTTTCATTGTTGTGTAAATGGTATGTCTTTGCAGACTGTAGTGTATCCATTTTTCGTGTGCGCGTGCGTAGGCTTTATCTGTTTGTGTTACATTTTTGTAAAGTTCCTTTAATGTGTTAAATAGTGTGCCCTTGCAGATTGTAGTGTGTTCATTGAAGACCTGTTTTCATTCTGCTATTGCCTTCTGTATGTGGATGTTTTCCTCAATAGTCAGTTTGCAGTGTAGGCTGTCGTTGGGTTTTAGTATTCTTAAGTCCGTTTCTATTGTAGTTGGGTGCTGATTGTGGGCTACAAGGTGGTCTGCAAATGTGCTAAGGGAGCTGTTGCTTTTTAAAGCTCTGAGATGTTCTGAATATCTGGTTTTGAAGTTTCTGCATGTATGTTCTATGTACACTGATTGGAAAGTGTTGCATGTGAGTTAATACATTCCTGATCTTTTAAATTTATCCATTGGTGTTTCTTGTGTTCTGATCTATTTCTGTGTTGTGTTCTATGTCCTGTACCTATGTGGAGTCCCTGTTTCCTTAATATTTTTCTATTCTGAGAACAATCTAGTTATTGTTGGTGAGTATGTGCAATTTCGTTTTGTGTGTGTGTGTTTTTGCTCTGTTGAGTGTTGTATGCGGTCATTGTTTGTGTGTTGTGATGTTCTGTATTGGGTGAAGATTTGTGTGTGTGGTATGTTCATTTTTGTACTGTTTACATGTATTTTGATTTAAGTTTTCTATTATATGGGTATCATAACCATTTTCTACTGTGTTTTTTTTATTGTGTTTAGTTCTTGTGTGTAGCTGTGTTTGTTGATGAGTGTTCTGTTTAATCTGCTGGATATTAATCTGAAGTTTGCTTGCTTGCGTGTCAATGGGTGGTTCGATAGGTTGTGAATGGTGTTTCTTGTGGTTGTCAGTTTCCTGATTATTTTGATGTGGTGTGTGTTGTTTTTTTTATGTATGGTGAGAATTAGAAAATGTAGTGTGTTGTTAGTTTCTGTTTCTAACGTGAAGTTAATTTTTGGGTATAAGTTGTTTAGTTCATTGTGTAGCTGTTCTATGTGTATTTGTGGTTCATCAATCAGGCATATTATGTCATCGACATAGTGGTACCGGTATATAACTTCTTAGTTGTTTTGTTTTAATATGTGTCTGAAGATCATGTTCTCCTGGTTGTTCATAAATATATTAGCTAGGAGGCCACTAATTGGTGATCCAATTGTCAATCCTTCATGTTGAGAATAAAATTCTTTGTCGAAGACAAAATAAATTGTTGATGTCATGGTCTTGAATATGGTTGTTATTTCATTGATGTGGGTGTCTGGTTTGTTTCCTTGTTGTTCTAATATTTATGTCATGATGTTGATTGTTTCATTTATTGGAATACAAGTGTATATTAATGTGACAACAAATGATATGAGCGATGCTGCTTCTGCTGTGTATGTTCTTGAGTCTGTCGATTAACTCCTATGGGTTTTCCAGGTTCCTGTTGTTATCAAAAGTGTATAATTTCTTTAGTAGTATGTGTGTCTGTTGGGCTAGGTGGTAGGTTGGATCATTTTGGAAGTTAATGACGGGCCTTAATGGGATTTTATCCCTGTGAACCATTGCTAGGGAATATGGGGTGGGTGCTTTTTGATTTAATCGACAGAATCAAGAACATACACATACCAGTCACAGCAACACTCATATCATTTGACGTCGCATTAATGTACACTACTATAAAAAAAGTGCAACAAGGATAACAGGAACCCTGAGGATTCTCTGAAGTGATTTGAAGTGACTTCGATCCTAAATAAGGAAATAGAGATTTCATTATGATAATGAAGTTTATTATTTGGAACCAGCTGTCTTTTCCAGTGTACCAGCCTATACTTCAATCCTCCTGACAAGCGGCTGGGTACAATACTCCGAAAATATTTTGCTAAATTCAAGAACTTGGTTGAAGTGGCATTTCATTTTGCAGCTCATGAATGTGATAATGAGGAATGTCCAGATAAAGCTTTCGCCAAAAGTGTCTACTGTGATTCTGTGTATTGTTTCTAGCGTGTTGTTGGGAAAACTCGTTTACAGTTTTCAAGTCAGATAGTGGACAAACTAAGTGAAACACATTCGAATCTTTTCACTAGCCTGTTCACAGTGGTGTGCAAAACTTCTAAATACAACTGGAACATCGAAATTCTGTTAGAGCCGAGAGAGTTTTCTTGTTAGTGCTTCTGAACACTACCACACGTCGCACGGAATCTTACGTGAGTGACCCTCGCGGCATAATACTGCCACCGTGCAATGAATGCCTATACACGCAAGTGAATCATTTACTGTCGTTATGCCCTTGTAAGCAGAACAATAATCTCCAAGAAGTATGCGTTTTCCAACTTATGCTAGCCCCCAAATATGTTTTGTGAAAGATTATCTTCAATAGCCTTTTTACCTTTCTGCCTAAAAGCTATTTTCCTGATGACAAATACACAGTTTTTTGTTAGGCATCCACTCACTACAATTCCAGCAGCATTATTGTATTAGTTGTATTGTGTGCATACTGGAACAAGGCAACAATTGCATTTTCTTCCTATTTCTACAAGTCAGTTCATAATTAAATGCTCTTTGATCAGCGGTCCATATATAGTGTGGGTGTATCCGGAAACTTGCAGTTTCCTGGCCTACTCCTTCGACAAAAAGAGCCCCAAACTGACTAACGTCTTGGTGTTCCTGTACATCTCTGACTGTCACGAAAACGGTGACGTCTCTACTGCACATTCTGTATTATTTCTTAAGATGTACTGTGATTGCTGTAGAACATTTAAATTATGCGTGCCTAATTGCTCTAGCTTTTTGTATTGCGCCGGCCGCTGTGGTCGAGCGGTTCTAGGCGCTTCAGTCCGGAACCACGGGGCTGCTACGGTCGCAGGTTCGAATCCTGCCTCGGGCATGGATGTGTGTGATGTCCTTAGGTTAGTTAGGTTTAAGTAGTTCTAGGTCTAGGGGACTGATGACTTCAGACGTTAAGTCACATAGTGCTTACAGCCATTTGAACCTTTTTTTTTTTGTATTGCCCATGTATCTGGTGACAGTAATGGACACGTTTAGTTCATTTCTTGACTTGTCAAATTGGGATAGAATGTGTTGATTTATCGCTACTTATTTAATTGCCCTGGTTCGTTAGAATGGGTACTCATTGTGTCTTTCTTTCCAAGGATCAAATATTACTTTGATATGCAATGTGCTTTTTATGTAATAGATATTTCTTCAATAACGAGCTGTAGGTCGCAACTTTACTTGGAGGTGTATGATAATCATCATAAATACGATCAAGAAATTCTTCCGAAAATCTTAATAAAATACTGACAGTATTGGATTTCCTTCCTGGTGCAGATTCATAGTCAGTGGAGCTGTTAGCTTCTCTTTGAGGAGTACTGTTTCCGTCACTGCTACTAGCACTATGATCTTTAACACTACGAATCGTGTTTCCATTCACGGAGTCGTTTACTTCAGCCACTATTCTGTCCTGGGTAGCTTCAACCGAGCAGTCAAATGAGTATTCTTGTTTCTGGATAATGAAATCCAGCGAAACATTGCGAAAGTATTTTCATCTTCCACACCGTCCCCCATTAGATACGTCGTCTTGATTGAGATGTCACAATGTTTTAAACAATCTAACCATCAATAGTTTGGTTCATTTCTGCTGTATATTTATCACAATACTGTCACACGCACATTAAACGTAACTGACTGACTGGGGAGTTACCTTCCCCACCTCAAAGACTGCAAGCGCTGCTGTGTACAAACCAAAAGCAACACAATCACACACCACAGCAGGATAAAATTAGAAATGCGAGCTGATTCTGTGTGAAAGTGTGGAAACACAAATTCCTGTTCGAGCTGACAGACGTCCCTTGTAAGACAGCTACGGATAACCTGGACCCTTCAAGTTCGATGTCTTTCCCGTCCGTGATGTCATCTTCTAGCAAGATAGTTATCTTAGCCACAAGGGCGGAATCGTACTGAAATAATGTGTGGAGCGTGCCAGTGAAATGCCGCTGTCATCTTGGCTACCAGATTCTCCTGATCTGTACCTCTGATAGAACACATGTGGGACGGTGTCGGCCGCGAAGTCCACGTCCACAAAGCATCAACCTGTAACTTAATTACAAGACCTGTGAGCACATACCTGGTGTCACTCACTACCCGAAAGCTGCAGTCGAAGCAAGCTCGAATCTAAGTCATACGGAATCGCTGCTTTACCGCATTCCAAAAGTGGACGAACACTGTTTTGCCTCGTTAGTCTACACTCAGTTGCGCCACCAAAAAGACGTGTGAGTGTCAAGGGAAACGTAATTCAATCAGATAAATAGAGCACCTTCACCAGAGGTACAGCCACCATATCCCTATTACTTACATAGCTGGGTTGTTTTTGGTACCAATACCGGAGAACCTCGGCAATACTGACGATTTAAAAAGGGAAAAATGGACTAAAGACGCGAACTGAAGTTCGTGTTTGGGAGGACATTGGACAAGAGTTGCCCCTGCAGCAGTCTTAGCCTTACTGCTGCGGTAGTGTAATGCATAGTACACATATATTTTATGCAGGAGGTCTGTGTTCTAACACTGGCCGTCATAAAAATTTTAATTCATTTTTTCCTCTTCAGTCACTATCGAAGACTTTATTTAATTGTTACTTTCTTTCTCTTACAGGGAGATAATTGATTGAGTGAAACCGTAATATTTTGTGTCTCGTTTCCGTTCACATGGGAACGCAATTTGATACATATAGTGTTATTTTCAATCACACTAACCGAGGCGATGTTACTCGTTAATTTATTGAAAGGTAAACGCAGCAGATCGCTAATCTACGAAATAACACGTGACGCGCGCCAGTGTGTGCAGAAATCAGTCTGCTCAAGGTAGAAAAGAAATGAAAATTCTAACTGAGGAGCTTACCGAAAGACAAAATAGAAATAAAATATTTGAGACATGTATATAGAGTTCTGTAATATCTCTCGTGCATTGTTCATCCATGAAAATGAGTCCGACGCTTTAGTACCAAGATATATATAATTTATTTATCTGGTTCCTTCCAACTTGCATTTTTAAATCAATACCATTGTTCTTTCATGTACTCACATATCAGGCAATATCGCAATAGCTATTTTGGTGTGAGACTGCTCACTTATTAATTGCAAATAAATACATACACATTTACAAAAACAAAGTCTCTCCATACTGAAAACTTGTAAGGAAAGCTGGAAACGCAGAGGTGAGAACGGCGTGACAGCCCTGTAGCAGGCAGTATTTGACCTAGAGAGCTATCCGCTGCAGCAAAGTGTCGCAGAGCTTTGGAGCGCGCTGCAAATTCCTGCTGGCGCCTAATGGGCTAATTAATCACACCCAGCAGCGATCGCTCCGTCCGCCATTCACAGCTCGCATTTCGAGGCCTCGCCATTCCCCAGTGACCGGCACAGATCACTGTCGCCCACCACGGATAAATTCCCGACTACAGTACAGCATATAAGGACTCGAAGGAACTCCCTGACACAAGCAATTTGACGGAACACGTTGCCATTTGAATGATGTATATCTTAATTATAGTTTTTTTTTTATTTTTCATAGCTGCCATCACCCACTCGCTTACACTAAAACATTCATGGGTTCTCAGTGCAGGCGACGACCCTCGACCCCATCACTCTGCCCCGCTCCCCCAAGAAAACTCAAGTACTTATTCAGTAGCGTGACAAAATCATGAGACCCCTCCTAATTGAGTATTGGACCTCCTACTGAGCCGTATGGTGCAGCAACTGCGCCTGCCATGGACCCAACAATTGTTGGAAGTCCGCCGCAGAAACATTTAGCCATAATACTTCTATAGTCGCCCGCAATTGCGGAAATATTACCGGTGCAGGATTTTCTGGACGATTAAGTTCCATAAAACTCGATGGGAGTCATCTTGGGTGCTCTGAGAGCTCAAATAATTCACTTCAACCGTCCAGAATGTTCTTCAAAGCAATACCGAAAATTGTGGTCTGGTGACATGGTGCATTGTCATCCATAAAAATTCCATTTTGGTTAGAAACATGAAGCCCATGAATGAGTGAAAATGGTCTACAAGTAGCCGACTATAAGCATTTCCAATCAATGATAGGTTCAGTTTGCCTAGAGGACGCAGTCCATTCCACGTATACCTAGCACACGCCATTACTGACCCATCACTATCTTGCAATGTGCATTGATGACAACTTGGGTTCATGGTTTCGTGGGGTCTGCGCCTCACTAGAGCCGTTCAGCTAGCTCTTACCAACTGCAATAGGGTCTCATCTTACCAGGCCACAGTTGACGGTTTTCCAGTAGCTTAGAGTCCAACCATTATGTGGTAACGGACACATGAAAGGCATTGCAGACGATGTTGTGCTGCTAGCAAAGTCACTCCCGTTGGTCGTTGGTTTCCATAGCCCATTAACGCCAAACTTCGCCGCACTGTCCTATCAGATACATTCGAGAAACATCCCACATTGCCGGCCGTAGTGGCCGTGCGGCTCTAGGCGCTGCAGTCTGGAACCGTGAGACCGCAACGGTCGCAGGTTCGAATCCTACCTCGGGCATTGCTGTGTGTGATGTCCTTAGGTTAGTTAGGTTTAACTAGTTCTAAGTTCTAGGGGACTAATGACCTTTGAAGTTGAGTCCCATAGTACTCAGAGCCATTTGAACCATTTTGAAAATCCCACATTCATTTCTGTTGTTATTCCACTGGTGTTACCTTGTTAGCATAGAGAATTCTACACAAACACTGCTGCTCTCAGTCTTGAAATGAATTCTGTCGGCCACTGTGTTATCAGTGGGGAGAGCTAATGCCTAAAATTTGATATCCGTGGCACACTCTCAAATCTGTGGATAGCGGAATATTGTATTCCCTAACGAATTCAGACATGGTACATCCCATGAGCCGAACTCTAACTACTATTCCGCATTCAAAGTCTTTTGATTCCAGTCATGCGACCATAATCACATCGGTAACATTTTCATATGAATCACTTGAGTACAAATGATAGCTCCGCCAATGAATTGCCCTTTTATATTTCGTGTACACGGTATTGTCATCATCTGCATATATGCATATCGCAAACGTATGACTTTCTTCACCTTAGTGTCTAAGGTACAGTGAGATGCAAACAAGACAGACGGGAAAAAGGAGTAAACTGTTTATTATTTCAAAAGTAATCACCAAAACTGTTAACGCACTTAGCCCACGGTAATAAAAGACGGTCAGTTCTTTCATGGAAAAGTGTTTGCGGTTGCCAACGGAGGTGTACCTTTTCGTCTGAAGAAAATCGTCAGCAATGACTGCCCTTGTTCACGGTTCTAAAAATATGTAAATCGCATTGGGAGAGATCGAGAATATAAAGCGAATTTGTAATGGTTTCCCAGCGAAACTTCTGCACCTTACTCGAAACGGCTTTGTAAGTACGTTGTCAAGAGTCAGAAGTTTCACTGGAAGGCCCTTACACTTCCTCCGTATAGTCCCGATCTATCTCCAAGGTATTCCCACATTTTTGATGGCCTTAAGAGCGACATGAATTATTATCTATTTACTTTGGGCGAAGAGGGGCACGCCTGCTGTGAGGTTGTTGTTGAGCTGTTTAACATAGTCCCCAAGGAAGCTACAAAGCAGATTTCCAGTAACCTAGATGTAAGGGGAGCTCCTCATAAGTTCATTCAAACATTAACGAAAAAAAGGGGCGTGCAACTGAAAACGTTTTATTAAGTGGAATTTAAAAGGGCTGGCCCAATTAGGCGTGATAGTATGGGAACGACATCTCACACGGACATATTAATGAAAGGATCTATCAAACTGAGAATAAAAAGTAGTGGCCAGTATAACAGTTTGGTTTACTCGCATCAGACATCAAATAAAGTGATTTATCCACTGAATTAAATAAATAAACATTTTATGATTTTGCAAGGGATTACTAATTCTAACTGCAGCATTGGCACAGCTAGGTAGGTACGTAAAAGAACGGACTAAGACAATGTCGCATACACACGAAACAATTGTGAGAAAGGTTAGTGATACAAAGTAGAGGTCCTGGATAAGCATGAAAGAACACCAGTGGTCTCGCAAAAGTTCCTAATAGTTGTAACTAGCTGACTATGAAAATCAGAGCTGCGGAATGAAAACCTGGTGCAATTCAACTAACATTGCGTTCCCCTCGTTTTAATAGTTGCATGGCGGTACGTGATTATCACTCTTAAGTAGTGCGAATGTCGAAGGCAGTTACCGTAGTTGCTGCAAATTGTAAGATCCATTTGGCCTCTGTACTCCGCTCTAAACTGAACATGTCTCTCTCTGCATGTCTCTACAGCGACCTGGTGCAAGCATGTTCTCGACATCACCCGTAGGCGAAGCTTTCTCGTTGTCGTCCCTAAGTGAAGTGTCCTGATTTTATTCTCCAAAATTTAGCTATTTCTGCCAGCATCAGAATCTCGCAGGCTATTTGCTGCAAAACTTGCGTATTCCGAACAGTGATACTTTTATAAACAATTTTAACAATTTCTTGCTCCTCTTAATTTTGTCATAGTTAGGAAGTAATCTGTGGATCAGGACAGAAGGATGAAAATTTCTACCACTACATGACATATTTTCAGTCATGGTCAACCAAAAGCCCTGTACTTGTGCACTCACAGTAACTAGACATACTGGTAGAAACGGGCAGTGTACGACTTTAGTGTTGCGAGTTGCATACTTCACAATTCATGGCGCCGCTGTTATACCACTGCTAACGGGCTTCCTTCATATCCGATGTAGCTCCCTCATTATGACGAGTCTGGGAAATGTCGCGTTACCGTCGCCTCATAGTCGTCGACTCTCCCATTCTGAAACACGCGGAAGTGTAAGATTGGTTGTGGCTTATGCTTAGTGCGGACGAGTGTGCACAATTTTGCTACTGTGAAGCAATATTGGCAAGGGACCGATTGCTCGAATCAGGTGGCCTTAAACCAAGTTATGCTTCCGACACTGTGGAGGGTAAAAGGCGAAAATTAACTGACGCCAAGTGCACAAGTACAGAAATGATCTATTAGAAGAGGATTGATATCAAGAATAAGTGTCACGCCGTAGTCCACGCTTCAGACGAAAAAAATAAAAATTTCATCAAATGACATCAAAACTGTTGTATTCTTATTAATTGAACCTCCTGCGTGGTATAACATATGTGCTGCGTCAAACGAAAACCTGGCACAGAGCAACGTCGCAGTTGTACCCCTGCGACAAAAAGCCTGCTATTTCTGTATTCATTTGGTCATAGCAACTTTCATTTATGGGATAACAGCGAGTTCTGTAGCTTATCATACATTTCTGTAATTTATTTTAGTAATTAATCATTATTTGAAAACTACACTTCGTCTTCACTTTACGTTTCCAGGTGCTGTTGTTACACAGTCGGCAACGCCATGAATGTGCGTGGAAGCGTGCGTGCGTGCGTGTGCGTGCGTGTGCGTGTGTGTGTGTGTGTGTATCAACGTAATTGTTCAACAATTTACGAATGGATGTTAATAGATCAGCGTAACTGTCGAAAAGTTACCGAATTGGTATTAAATATTAAAATAAATTTACAGAAGATTCGGAAAGGTTTTCTCTACATAAATGTGTGTATAAATCGAACAATTTACACTGCTAACCGATCAGTCGTTATGTTGTTACAATTTCGTATACAGGGTGGTCGATTGATAATGACCGGGCCAAATATGTCACGAAATAAGCATCAAACGAAAAAACTACAAAGCTCGAAGTTCGTCCAGCATGAAGGGGGAAACCAGATGGCGCTATGGTTGGCCCGCTAGAGGGCGCTGCCATGGGTCAAACGGATATCAATTACGTTTTTTTTAAAACAGGAACCCCGATTTTTTATTTCATATTCGTGCAGTACGTAAAGAAATATGGATGTTTTAGTTGGACCACTTTTTTCGCTTTGTGATGGATGGTACTGTAATAATCACAAACTTATAATTTCGTGGTATCACGTAACATTCAGCCAGTGCGGGCGGTATTTGCTTCGTGATACATTACCCGTGTTAAAATAGAACGTTTACCAAATGCGGCAAAGGTCAGTATCGTGTTGATGTATGGCTATTGTGATCAAAATGCCCAACGGACGTGTGCTATGTATGCTGCTCAGTATCATGGAGGACATCAACCTAGTTTCCGGACCGTTCGTCGGATATTTACGTTATTTAAGGAAACAAGAAATGTTCAAAAAAAGGTTCAAATGTCTCTGAGCACTATGGGACATAACTGCTGAGGTCATCAGTCCCCTAGAACTTAGAACAACTTAAACTTAACTAACCTAAGGACATCACACACATCCATGCCCGAGGCAGGATGCAAACCTGCGACCGTAGCGGTCGCGCGGTTCCAGAATGTAGCGCCTAGAACCGCTCGGCCACTCCGGCCGGCCGGGAAGTGTTCAGCCACATGTGAAACGTCAACTACGACCTGCAACAAATGATGATGCCCAAGTAGGTGTTATAGCTGCTGTGGCGGCTAATTCGCACGTCAGTAGCAGACAAACTGCGCGAGAATCGGGAATCTCAAAAACGTCGGTGTTGAGAATACTACATCAACGTCGATTGCACCCGTACCATATTCCTATGCGCCAGGAATTCCATGGCGACGACTTTGAACGTCATGTACATTTCTGCCACTGGGCACAAGAGAATTTACGGGACGATGACAGATTTTTTGAAAGCGTTCTATTTAGCGACGAAGCGTCATTCACCAACAGCGGTAACGTAAACCGGCATAATATGCGCTATTGGGCAACGTAAAACCCATGATGGCTGCAACAAGTGAAACATCAGCGTTCTTGGCGGGTTAATGTATGGTGCGGCATTATGGGAGGAGGGGTAAGTGGTCCCCATTTTATCGATGGCAATCTAAATGGTGCAATGTATGCTGATTTCTTACGTAATGCTCTGTTGATGGTACTACAAGTTGTTTCATTGCATGGCAGAATGGCGACGTACTTCCAACATGAATAGAATATTTCATGACAGGTGGATTGGTCGTCGAAGCATCATATGACGTCCCCGGATCTCTTTCTGTGGGGAAAGTTAAGGATATTTGCTATCGTGATCCACCGACAACGCCTGACATCATGCGACAGTGCACTGTCAATGCATGTGCGAACATTACGGAAGGCGAACTACTCGCTCTTGAGAGGAATGTCGTTACACGTATTGCCAAATGCATTGAGGTCGACGGACATAATTTTCAGCATTTACTGCGTTAATGTGGTATTTACAGGTAATCACGCTGTAACAGCATGCGTTCTCAGAAATGATAAGTTCACAATGGTACATGTATCACATTGGAACAAACGAAATAAAATATTCACACGTACATACGTTCTGTATTTTATTTTAAAAAACCTACCTGTTACTAACTGTTCATCTAAAGTTGTGAGCCATATGTTTGTGACTATTACAGCGCCATCTATCACAAAGCGAAAAAAGTGATCCAACTAAAACATTCATATTTCCTTACGTACTACACGAATGTGTAATAAAAAATGGAGGTTCCTATTTTAAAAAAACGCAGTTGATATCCGTTTGACGTTTGACCTATGGCAACCCCATCTAGTTGGTCAACCATACTGCCATCTGGTTTCCCCTTTCAAGATAGACAAGTTTCGTTCTTTGTAGTTATTTTCGTTTGACGCTAATTTGGCGAGATATTTGGCCCGGTTATGACCAATTGACCACTCTGTATATCGTTTAGGCGGGTCTGACACTTTTCAACTTCTCAATCTGCACTTCAGAGTGGCTATAAAGCTGAAACATAATTGTGTGAAATACATGAACAATAATGAAAAGTTTAAAGGCGGAAATTTCCCTCAATAACGGTGCATTCGTACCGGGAATGCCTCGAGACCGTGGCTATAGTTGCAAAGTGATGCAGCTGTCGAAAAAAAGAACAAGGAGAGAACATTCCCCTAAAAATAATGATTTCCATTGTACAGGTGGAAACAACTGAAAGGAACAGTGCTCCCCTTACTTACATGATTGTACGGCCAAAATTTTCAGACCGTCGTTGACAATAGCAATGCTTAGTGAAAAGTTGATCACGGACAGTATGGCCACATGACTGAATGCGTCTCTGAGTTGCGAAAGTTCTGTTATTTAAAGAGCGTTTTATTGTGGGTGTATGACACAAATAGGTCTCATATACGGGTCTCGTCGCACTCCTCATATCGCTGTGATGGTTCAATAACTATTCTGGGCCGCTTACCCTGTCAGTGGCTCTCTACCTCTTGAATTTACGGGGTTTCATACCGTATATTTATGTTGTATTGTGGCATTTTCTCTCTTGCTTCTCTCAGCTGAAAGTTTTCTGGAAATCCTCGCCTTGTGCCCCGTGTGCTACTACAGTGACGGTGTAACGTGTTGACATTCTGATTGGCATACAGGCCTCGAACTGACTTCTTTGACTCTGAGCTCGGTGGGGTGAACATTAAGAAATTTCGGCCTGTACACCGAAATTATTCTGCGCTGCAACATTCCTTCTTGCTTCCAAAAAATTCAAAATGTATTTAGTCTCTGGTCATCCAATGCAACGGTGTCATACATTTACACATATAATTGTATGCTGTGTTAACTGCACCGATTTTGTTACTCATGTCAGCTGACCCACATTCGTCTTCCACCTATTTTTTCACTCTGTACCATTATTTGTAACTTCTTGTTCACTGAGTTCATTCCCCACTTAGACTATGTTATTCCTAAATCTGTCCTTTCTATCACAGATGTATAGTTTTTTAGTATCTGCTGTCAGGGTTATGTCAGTTAACCCCTCGACAGGTATCTGATGTGTGGTAAGATCGGAGAATTGATACTCCTTGTCTGAGACAAAACTAAAGTAGACAAATTGCTATTTGCCTTTAATTTGCGGATGAATCTGGCTTTCCTATAACTTCTGGCTACAAAGTGCATGACATAACTGCTTAGTCGATTCCGATACAAAGTCTGGTAGTTGCAGGGCTAATAGTTACCACTTTTTGACTTACGTTTGTTGATATTGCTGAGTTGGCTGAATCATTCGACCCATGCAAATTTTCACTTGATCGGATGCTATGAGTATCTCTAAAGAGTGCATGCGATCAAGATTTATGGTGTTGTTAAGTTAGGTTAAATTTTCTGCTGTCGGTCCCTCCAATGGATTTTCTGTTGAGTACAGTACAGACTTGGTTAGTTGGAGTACATTCATACCACTGAGTGTAGCTGGGAGGCGGAAGTTCGTACCAGCTAGCTCGCAAGTTGCACTGTTCACCAAACTACCGCTATTATACAACCTGAAATCTACCACGGCATTAGGTTTACGATCCTCAATAATTCACGATCACGGTTTCCGGTACAAAAGCGTATTACATTCACTGTGCTCCTCCCTTATGAAAATGGTGTTGTGGGACAATATTTTCTTCTGGAATTCCGTTGCTTTTTCTTCCCATACAAAAAAGTTGCACATATAATGTTTGTGTCTAGGTCTGCTCCCAATATTTCCATCTGACAATACATTGATTCTTTTTTCCCAAAAAACAGTAGCACTTCGCACGTTTGTGCATCAGTCCACACTTAACTGTCAGGACAAATGATGCTGTTCTCCTTCAGATACTGTTCTCCTTCAAATACTATTTTCCTTCAGGTACTGCTGTAGGTCTCCCATTTAGAAAATTTGTATACAAAGAAAAACAACTAAGAGATTGCAAACACCCAAAAGTCAACTGTAACGACCTGCAGCACCTAATATACACTCCTGGAAATGGAAAAAAGAACACATTGACACCGGTGTGTCAGACCCACCAAACTTGCTCCGGACACTGCGAGAGGGCTGTACAAGCAATGATCACACGCACGGCACAGCGGACACACCAGGAACCGCGGTGTTGGCCGTCGAATGGCGCTAGCTGCGCAGCATTTGTGCACCGCCGCCGTCAGTGTCAGCCAGTTTGGCGTGGCATATGGAGCTCCATCGCAGTCTTTAACACTGGTAGCATGCCGCGACAGCGTGGACGTGAACCGTATGTGCAGTTGACGGACTTTGAGCGAGGGCGTATAGTGGGCATGCGGGAGGCCGGGTGGACGTACCGCCGAATTGCTCAACACGTGGGGCGTGAGGTCTCCACAGTACATCGATGTTGTCGCCAGTGGTCGGCGGAAGGTGCACGTGCCCGTCGATCTGGGACCGGACCGCAGCGACGCACGGATGCACGCCAAGACCGTAGGATCCTACGCAGTGCCGTAGGGGACCGCACCGCCACTTCCCAGCAAATTAGGGACACTGTTGCTCCTGGGGTATCGGCGAGGACCATTCGCAACCGTCTCCATGAAGCTGGGCTGCGGTCCCGCACACCGTTAGGCCGTCTTCCGCTCACGCCCCAACATCGTGCAGCCCGCCTCCAGTGGTGTCGCGACAGGCGTGAATGGAGGGACGAATGGAGACGTGTCGTCTTCAGCGATGAGAGTCGCTTCTGCCTTGGTGCCAATGATGGTCGTATGCGTGTTTGGCACCGTGCAGGTGAGCGCCACAATCAGGACTGCATACGACCGGGGCACACAGGGCCAACACCCGGCATCATGGTGTGGGGAGCGATCTCCTACACTGGCCGTACACCACTGGTGATCGTCGAGGGGACACTGAATAGTGCACGGTACATCCAGACCGTCATCGAACCCATCGTTCTACCATTCCTAGACCGGCAAGGGAACTTGCTGTTCCAACAGGACAATGCACGTCCGCATGTATCCCGTGCCACCCAACGTGCTCTAGAAGGTGTAAGTCAACTATCTGGCCAGCAAGATCTCCGGATCTGTCCCCCATTGAGCATGTTTGGGACTGGATGAAGCGTTGTCTCACGCGGTCTCCACGTCCAGCACGAACGCTGGTCCAACTGAGGCGCCAGGTGGAAATGGCATGGCAAGCCGTTCCACAGGACTACATCCAGCATCTCTACGATCGTCGCCATGGGAGAATAGCAGCCTGCATTGCTGCGAAAGGTGGATATACACTGTACTAGTGCCGACATTGTGCATGCTCTGTTGCCTGTGTCTATGTGCCTGTGGTTCTGTCAGTGTGATCATGTGATGTATCTGACCCCAGGAATTTGTCAATAAAGTTTCCCCTTCCTGGGACAATGAATTCACGGTGTTCTTATTTCAATTTCCAGGAGTGTAAATTCACGGTGCACTCGAACAAGTAGAGGACAAAATTAGGCATCCATTAAATAGCTCTTAAAAATAACGCAACTAAGCCCAGCAATGACTACTTTGCATTATGTACATCATGCTTTTCCAATGGTACATGTTTCGCCCCTTCTTGTCGTTTTCATGTTGTTTTGATCTGTGGCAATACACTGACCTTTTCTTTAATACGTTTAACGCTACTGATTTGGTAATAGATGTACTAGTCAAAAAATGAACGTTAATATTCACTGGATAAGTTCTCACAATGAACTGATTAATATCCTGATACTTGGCAAAGAATTTCCCTAAGGTGTATAAGGATTAGTGACTATCAACCCACTCGATGTTGTCACAGTTTCCCTACACGTTGCCCACACTGTTCTAGTCATTAAAAAGATTTTGTGATGGCTCACTTTACTTTCTGCCGTACCTCATGTATTGTTTTTGCAAATATTTTGACTGATTCACTATTTGGTGCTAACATAGGACTCTTGATGTCAAAAGAGGACGACATTTTCCTACCTTACTCCGCTTTCAACAGTGACAGACCTATACTGGTATGCAGTTTCGAGCTATGTGCACAAACTACATATGCAGATACGTATCCCAATCCTTACGTTGGCAATTAAGGTATTAAAAAATCATTTTAGAGGTGGTTAAATGGACTCACTGTTCTGCTATTAGTGTGTGGATGGAACTGGCTTTTTTGTAAGTTCTGGATACAAAGTACATGACATAACAGCTGCATCAAATCCGATAAATTATTCATGCCCTGATCTATAACTAAGATGTCATGCACACCAAAAGTAAGGACCATTTCTACTGCACTAGTCTGTTCATTAGTGCAAAATTCTTTACTGTCTTGCAATAATAACTGTATAAACCCACAATTGCTGTTGCGGTTTCGTGGTCTATGGCGTTCCAAATTATTGATTGCCTATGCCAGAGGGGGATCAGTTTTGTACCCTTCATGGTAATCACATGTCCAAGGTATTGGACCCGTGTCAGTTCAAAATGGCACTTGCCCGCACTAAGCATCAGATGTGCTGATGGCAGCTGGCTGGATATATCTTTCAAGTCCTTATTATGATCTCACGTTTCCTGCTTTAAGCAATCTAGCACACCCTTCAACAACCTCTGGAAGTGGGTGGTGGGTTTATCAGCCCAAACGGCACTTTCCTCTGCTGGAAATGTCTCCACGGGACAGTGAAAGCGTCATTGGTCAGTCTTGCTGGACTACCTCTAGTTGGTGATATCTACATCGTAGATCGATTATTGTAAAGTGCCGGCATTGTTTTAAATTGTCTGATGGTTCTTTAATATTCGTGGTGGGATATGCATCAGTGGCAGTTTTTGGATTCAGATAGTTGTAATCGCAACCAAATTTATACTTATTAGTTCCATCAGGTTTGTCCCTCGTAAACTACCAGTATGCCCCATTATACCCCCTGATAACTGCTGATCTACACTGAAGCGCCAAATAAACCAGTATACGCATGCGTATTGAAATACAGAGATATATAAGCACGTAGAGTACGGCACTGCGGTCGGCAAGTTTCTGGCACTGTTGTCAGATCGGTGACTGCTGCTACAATAGCAGCTTATCAAGATTTAAATGAGTTTGAATATTATGTTATTCTCATTGCACGAGCGATGGGACACAGCATCTCCGAGGTAAGGATCAGGAGGGGTATTCGCCTACGACCAT
This sequence comes from Schistocerca serialis cubense, assembly GCF_023864345.2. NCBI lineage: Eukaryota > Metazoa > Arthropoda > Insecta > Orthoptera > Acrididae > Schistocerca > Schistocerca serialis. Next base: position 232,670,757 of record NC_064645.1, read on the forward strand.
TTCACAGGTATGGTTCAAAAATGGTTCAAATGGCTCTGAGCACTATGGGACTTAACTTCTAAGGTCATCAGTCCCCTAGAACTTAGAACTAATTAAACCTGACTAACCTAAGGACATCACACACATCCATGCCCGAGGCAGGATTCGAACCTGCGACCGGAGCGGTCGCGCGGTTCCAGACTGTAGCGCCTAGAACCGCTCGGCCACCCTGGCCGGCATTTCACAGGTATACCGTAAATATTAGGAATACGGCTAAACATCAAATCTGCGACGTTGCTGCAAGTACGGGACCAACAACGACTGAAAAGAATCGTTCAACGTGACAGAAGTGCAACCCTTTTTCCAAAACGCTGCAGATTTCAATGCTGAGCCATCAGCAGGTATTAGCATGCGAACCATTAAATGAAACGTCATCGATTTGGGCTTTCTGAGCCGAAGGCTCACTCGTGTAACCTTGATGACTGCGCAAGATAGAGCTTTACGCCTCACCTGAGCCCGTCAACACCGATATTGGACTTTTGATGATTGGAAACATGTTCCCTAGTCGGACTAGTCTAAAGTTGTACCAAGCGGATGGACGTGCACGGTTATGGGGAGAATCTCATTAATCCATGGCCCCTGAATGGCAGCAGGGAACTGTTAAAGTTGGTGGAGACTCTGTAATGGTAAGGGACGTATGTAGTGGGGGTGGTACGGGACCCGTGATACACCTAGATAGAACTCTTATAGGTGACACGTATCTGATCACCTTCATCAATTCATGTCCATTGTGCATTCCAACGGGCATGGGCAATTCCAGCAGGACAATGCGACATACTATACATCCCAAATTGCTGGAGAGTTCTCTGAGTTTAAACACTGCCGCCTCCAGTAAACTCTGCAGACATGAACATTATTGAGCATATCTAGGATGCCTTTCAACGTTCTGGTTGGAAGAAATCTCCACCCCGTCGTACTCTTAAGGATTTACTGACAGCCCTGAAGGACTCATGATGTCAATTGCCTCCAGCACTACTTCAGATATTAGTTGAGTTCATGCCACGTCGTATTGCGGCACTTCTGTGTAGTCACGGGGGCCCTACACGATATTAGGCAGGTATAACAGTTTCTTTTTCTTTTTGGATTTTCATTGTATAATCATCTCCGTTATGTGTTGCATATACTTAGATATGAAGTATGGCTTTCTGTAAACTGTTGTGGTACTATGAGTAGGAACATGGTACTGGGTAACAGGTATTGCCGTTCACGTTAAATAGTGCCATTAATCGTATTAGAGCATTTGCTTCCACCTCAGATCAGCATAAGATCTAACAATAATGCCTTCGTCTCATGTCTCTAAACAGTCGGTTATTAAGCCCTTCGATAGATTAAGCATTCCCATGTCGAAGTTACCCAAGACTAAAATGTCATAAATTCACCATTGGTATATACTTACGCACACTTCACTTCCGTGACCAAAAGAATTCTTTTTGTCTAACTCTTCATTTCCACCAGTTGCTCTGTCACTTGTAATGCTTGATATTAAATCGGTAACAAATGAAACCTACACTAACTTCCATATGCCAGCTGGTATATTCTCTTGAGTGCCAATCTTTGGCATACGTGTTTTTAGTTCACTTTGCTATACCTACATGAGGGGCATGCCTCATGATATTGCTTCGCTTGTAGCTTTACCTCCCAATGAAAACAAAATCCCAATGTGTCTTACTGTATAATGTGAAAGATCGATTTTTGAATGAAGTTCATTGAGAACATGTAGCAGAAGAATCGCTGAATATCCTTTACCCACGTTAGATAACACTGTCATGCTCAGTTAAATAGTTCCTGTACTAAACCTGAGCAGCTTCGTACCTAACTATTTTATATTATTGTCAGCAAGTTTGTTCCTACCTACGAGATGCAGACTGATGATTAAACGCGGCCGCTAAAAAATTGTGGCTTGCCTGCCACAAAACCTGCCAAGAAGCATTCCTCCTGTTTTTGAAGTTACTTCATATTAGGAATGCCATCCGACGGCTGAAGCATTTCTGCACTCTTTGTCCTACTCGTCCAAACTTATTACATTCAGGCTGCAGACATTACTTCTGTGTGCAGCCTTTAGGCCCAAAGGTGTAACACATTACCACTGAAGCAAAACCACAGTGGTACCAACGTACTCATCAGGATATGATAGTCTCTTCCAGTTGCACAACACGGATGTAAATAAAAACATGTCAATACTTTTATTGAACTAATGGGCCGTAACGGAGAGGTGTGGGTTCCACTCTGATTATTTGGAAATTTGTGGTGAGGTTCTATGGGACCAAACTGCTGAGGTCATACACACTAATTAAGCTAACTTACACTAACTTACGATAAGGTCAACACACACACCTATGCCCTAGGGAGGACCCGAACTCCCGACGAGGGGAATAGCCCGAACCGTGAAAAGACCCCCTAGACCACACGGCTACCCCGCGCGGTTGCCGCTCTAATTAGAGGTCACTGACACAGAAATTATTTAAGAATTATTGAGGCTTCTAGAATTCAGTTTTCGATTTCAAGGTTTTTGGTGTTTATGATTTTGGTGTTTTAACTGCGGCCTTATGAGCTTAACTATATTTATGTCTCAATAATTTCTTGCGGAGGTACAACATTTGTGAGATTTCGTTTCACTTCTACAAGTCGAACAAACAGAAACCGAAAGCCGTTATTGTGAAATGTTCATCCAGCATGTTGTGCTTTCAATTCCCAAGTCGCCAGCATTATTACAAACGTGGCACTCAAATTCATTCTTTATTATTTTTTTACCATCAAGCATTCGTACCTGCTGCAGGATTCCTGCTTTTTCTTCAAATCCCAGCATTAGGAACGTCTTCCGTCATATTGTTATATGCCGTTGAAAATTCTTTGTTGTTAAAACTGTGAACATGGCAGCGTGGTCAGCAACCATTTACTAAGTAAAGTTAACAGTTAAAACCGCCCTCGGCTGCATAAAAAGGGAAGTCTTTTGACTCACGTTTCGGCACTGCTATGTGTGCCATGATCAGAAATAAAAGCTCTCAAATTGGTCTATACCATAATTACAAAATTACAAGAAGGAAAAAATTTTATTTGGTTTAAGTACCAGCTAGAGGTACAGAACAGAGACAGTGCTTACATGTCACGTATCAAACTAAAAATCAAGCGATAAAGCTTTAACAACAAATTTGTAACACGGAATACATAAAAGGCAAGCTACTATGAGCTGCTCACATGCGTCGAGCTGCGGTAGCATCGGATTGAGGCGCCCGCGTTTGCAGTTGCGGGCAGGTGAACATTACACCAAGTGTGCCATCTAGTACCCGCAAATACAAGAAGGCTACTTAACGTTCAAAACGTAGACAGACAAATGTTACCACGAACATTATTCTGTACCTGAAGGTAAAGACAATGATCTTATCTGACAGCGGCAGAAACAGTAACATATTGTCTACATTAGAGGTTACAAGTACAGTTAAAAGGCTGAAAACGCGATTTTAGAAATACAAACGCAGCTGAATAACTCAGGTGTGCAAAAACATGAAATGCAGTTAATAGAAAAATTATTAGTCGACTTAGATACAATAAATATTTCAGTAACTACACGAGGGAACACGAAATCAAATATCAAGTAACAGCTTTATGCCATTGAAGAAGCCTTTATCACGTAACTGTAGATGCACATTAAAAATGAGACCACCATTTCGAGAAAGTTGTTTAAAAATTTTTTATTCTTCTAGAAAATTTGAACTATGACCTTTCTTCTCAGAGCGCAAAATGTTGATATCGTGGACAGCTTTGCGGTATCATGACCCGTAGTCAAAAGGTGACAGCCAAAGATGAGTCCTGGGTGCAAGTCCATTTCTTCTTAAAAGATGTGCTTTGTACCTTACTGGAAAGCCACGTACTGTTTGTCCTATATAGTAAGAAGAGCAAGTGTTGCCAACACTCTTACAGACAAAATGGTTCAAATGACTCTGAGCACTATGGGACTCAACTGCTGAGGTCATTAGTCCTCTAGAACTTAGAACTAGTTAAACCTAACTAACCTAAGGACATCACAAACATCCATGCCCGAGGCAGGATTCGAACCTGCGACCGTAGCGGTCTTGCGGTTCCAGACTGCAGCGCCTTTAACCGCACGGCCACTTCGGCCGGCCTCTTATAGACACCGGGGTTCTTCAAAGGGGAATATATCGATTTTAAATTGTGAAAAAATTCTTGTTTCAAACTATTATTGGTTGAAAAGGCGACGTAACAGTTGTACTTATTACGAAGAAGGCGCTGAATCTAATAGATGGGCCCCAGGAAAGGAACAGAAAAAACGTCTTCTTTTGGTTGAACACAATGATACTGGTACCGACTATAGTATCTCCTTTAACAATTTACTTTTTAAGGATGTCTTTAACTGTGGCAGGTTCGTATTCGTTATTAACACCTATGGTTTTGATCAAATTAATTTCTTTCTCAAATTTTTCTTTCGAGAGTGAAATAGATGAGTTCTGAGAATAGCATAGTGAAAGAGAGCGTTTTTGGGAGATTAAGGGTGCATGGAAGAAGCAGATACGATCTGATCGATATATGTTTCTTCACGAAAAACATTACAAGAAATTTTATTTTCTTCTCCTGTTAGCGCCAAGTCAAGAAAGTTCACTTGGCGGGCCTCATTTTCAAGGTCCCTGGTGAACGATGCTTTCTTGTGAAATTCATTAAATAGATTGAAGATAGGGTCAGTGCCATCAACAGGTACATTGTAGATGATTAAAAAATCATCGACTATCTGAAATAGGAGAGAATGCGAGCGCTTAGCTGAGAAACGGTTGAAGAACTTTTCTTCCATAAAGTTGTTCTTTGTTGTTATCTGCTCTTGCATCACCACACGACACTATTGGCGTTTCACTGTCATTTTTTACGTTCGAACATGAACTGTCAGCTTTCTAGATAACTAAGTGAATGTGAAAAGTTCGTTATTTTCCACATTCTTCAAAGTTACTCTCACACACGATATATAACAGCCTAAAATGTCATCAAACACTAGCTTATATGATTATAAGACGGAAATTTCTTTTTCACAATTATTAGCGTACGTACCGTCAAAACCCTTCTGTTGAGGAGTGCAGTCTAACATTTTTTTGGCTTCTTCAAAACTACACACGCTGTTAAGAAATTCAAAATCGAATCCCAAAAGTGACATCGGTTTTCAGTTCACACCGCACCAGGAATCACACTTAAAGGCACCGGTATCACATCAGACAAGAGCCAGCGGTCGTAGGTATCTAAACTAACCGCACACACAACGTACACCACTAAAATAATTGTTGTAGCGTAAACGAGTATGATTTCTTCCAACATGACAGAAATTGCAAAGATTTGGTCGATTAGATTGTAATATTGCCTAATCTTCCTATTTTACTGTTTATTGCCGACCAAAGAGGGTAGAATACTGTAATTTACCTGGTACAGACGTGCCACCGAAGGACACTGATTCCATAATTTAATTTAAATGGAAGATTCCTCAAACTTTTCTACAGCTATTTTGAGCAGCTCTTTGGCGCCATGCTATCGACGCACTTTGAAAGTCTGGACAGAAATGTAGCAAAAGTTTTTCTTAAATGGTCCACAAATGGTTAACGAGCTCCCGTACCCTGTGACCTCCCCGAGAAAAGGCCTTGCATATTATAGATTTTCTGTTAAAATAATTGGGCGAGCGAAATGTTATTTTTTACATGCCTATGTACTTTCCCTAATGCCTCTTATCTTTTACTTACCTTAATAAAGCGATGCTTACGGCGATGACAGATAAATTCTCGCACAGTTTACTTCGAATAAAGGTTCTCTAGATGTACGACGTCGTCTTTCTTCCAAGATTCCTGAGCACATCCTTTACAGTTCCACATGGTATCTACTGTCCTGTTACAGTCATAGCAGCCCATTTCTGACTTCTGTCTATGGCTGTTATCCTGCTGCCTTGATAATGAGCGCAAAGACATTACCAGTTTTTTAGAATCGGTCGCACTAAAAACTCGTATATGGATTCTTTCCCAAATGCACTCCACTTTCCCAGAACTCTTCCAGCAAATCTATTTCTTCCTTACACCTTCCGTTCAACTAATTTTACGTGATCAAAAAGATAATTTGTATTATATCTAAATATTATACACTGACGGGAAGAACATTGAAACATGAAGAAGGAATTGGTGGCGTAAAAGAAAGATGAGAGGCGTGTTTCAACATCTGAAAGGTGATGTCTACACAAACTTTGCGTAAGAATGGCGCTAGGAGCTCCGTTATGAGGATCCAAAGCAAGTTTGCTTTAAGTACACGCTTTAACGGTCGTAAGAGTTAGTTACCTTTAAGAACTGACGTGGTGTGTTTCTGTCAGTCAAGAATGCCTTTAAGGCGACAAAGACACCCTTAAGAACACATCACGTACTTTTGACGAGGTCGTGTACTAGAGCTACTAGAAGTGGGTGCTGCTTCTGCGATATTGCAGAAGTTTTGGCAGGAATGCAGCCACTGTACACGACTGCTGGTATCGGTGCTCACGAGAATGTAAGGCCTCAAGAAGAAAAATATTGGAAATATCTGGTAATATCTTACGGTACCAAACTGCTGAGTCATTGGTCCCTGAGCCTATACACTACTCAATGTAGCCTAAACTAACTTACGCCAAGGACAACACGCACATCCATGCCCGAGGAAGGACTCGAACCTCCGACGGAGGGAGCCACGCGGACCGCGACAGGACGCCCAAGACCGCGCGGCTACCCCGCGCGGCGGTCTCAACAAGACCGGGCCCTGAACGGCCACGTGACGTTACCGAGAGGGAAGAGCAACGGGTTCGGCGTATGGCTCTTGCGCATTGTACTTCATTTGTAGCAGCAACTTGAGCATCAGTTGGCACCACAGTGACGCAACGAGCTCTTGTAAAGCGTTTACTTCAAAGACAGCTCCGAGCCTGACCCCAAATCATCGCCATTTCGCCGGCCGAGGTGGCCGTGCGGTTCTAGGCGCTACAGTCTGGAACCGCGTGACCGTTACGATCGCAGGTTCCAATCCTGCCTTGGGCATGGATGTGTGTGATGCCCTTAGATTAGTTAGGTTTAAGTGGTTCTAAGTTCTAGGGGACTGATGACCTCAGAAGTTAAGTCCCATAGTGCTCAGAGCCATTTGAACCGTTTTGAACCGCCATTTCTGACTTCAGTGGTGTCGAGCTAGGAATCTGGTAGGGCTTTGTTGTGTTTTCTGATTAAAGTTGGTTCTGATTCGGTGGCAGCGTAAGTAACGCGTAAGTAACGAGCAGCCCTCAGTGGCTCGCTATCATAATTTTTTATCTTAAATATGTCTGTGACCAATGCCCTTTTGGCAATTTATTTTTTTATAAATGACATATAAGTACTGCCACTCTTTCACGATGATTCTGTACTTATACTCTGTATCATATGTTTTTAGTCATAGTTCAGTGACCCTGTTATAGACAATTCTTTGATTTAAATTCTGAGGAAGACACTCCTAGCAGTGTTGAAACCGGGCTAATTAGGTAAAAAGTGTGACCGAGGACTGTTTTCTTTCAATTGTAAATTCCTATATGTCAGTGGCCCTTGAGTTTGGCGACAAAAAATGTCAAGCCAGACAAATGTATTTTATAGTGTCTGGCCACGAACGGCTGTATTGGTGGGTTGACAATCTTTATTCTTAACACTCCCAGGACATCTTTAACTCTTCATGCTGTAATTTTTCGATTTTTTTGAGAAGTTCATCGTACTGCTTCCGGAAATTGATGCATGGGCACTGATCTTCAGATGCTACAAGTATGAAGGAAAGCGAAGCCCCATGTTCGTAAGAAACGATGTTAATGATGAAGATGATGATGCCAACCGGGCAGATTCATTTCTGCAAATTCATCATTGTACAGGCTTCTCAGTCTATATCCATCATTTCTATAGCTGATTAAGATGGTTTATCTTGATGTTCGCAATAAAGGAGTATCTATTTCTGTCTCTCGACCTCTTTCGTGTCATCCTCCCTTCTGGTGCCGCCGTTATTATGCCGTTCCTTCCTATCGAAAGATGTAACGAAGTTGTTTTCTTCCTCCTTTGACCTATGTGACTCAACCTCATTCCAAATTTTATGTGCGTTTCACACATTCCATTCTTCGGCAGATTAACAAATGGTTCAAAAGGCTCTGAGCACTATGGGACATAACAGCGGAGGTCATCAGTCCTTTAGAACATAGAACTACTTAAACCTAACTTTCCTAAGGACCGAGCGAGGTGGCGCAGTGGTTAGACACTGGACTCGCATTCGGGAGGACGACTGTTCAATCCCGCGTCCGGCCATCCTGATTTAGGTTTTCCGTGATTTCCCTAAATCACTCCAGGCAAATGCCGGGATGGTTCCTCTGAAAGGGCACGGCCGACTTCCTTCCCCATCCTTCCCTAATCCGATGAGACCGATGACCACGCTGTCTGGTCTCCTTCCCCAAACAACCAACCAACCAACTAACCTGAGGATATCACACACATCCATGCCCGAGACAGGATTCGAACCTGCTACCGTAGCGGCCGCGCGTTTCCAGACTGAAGCGCCTAGAACCGCTCGGCTACTCCAGCCGGCCGGCAGATTAACATCTCAGAAGCCTGTAAGCAAGTCTCCTCGCTCTACCGCAGCGTCAGTGTCTCGGTACCATACAAGGCAATACTCCACAAATGCACTTCACTAATCTTTTCGTTAATTGTTTGCTTAGTGGACAATATAAAATACACTTCATTCTGTAAATATATTAATTCGGAATTGTTATTCTTTTTTTTTGTTGCTTGATTTCATGTAACGTTACTGATAATTTTGCATTCTATATACCTGACGTCATCAACTTCCTCCAGCAACACACAAAAATTTTCCTTGCTAATAAAAAATAATGCTCTTAGTATACTTTAGGTTTATCTTCATTCTGTATTCCTCTAAGATAAGTTTCATTTCTTTTAACATAATATGAACTGTCTGTTTATTTTCACTCGGTAACAGGATAGCATCAACAGATCTTATATATATCTTATTGTCCTTCCTCCTATTGCCAAACCACATTTTCGTTGGAATATGTTAGAAAACTTAAACATTTAAACAGATATTAAACTTTATTAATTTCTTCTACTTCATTTCTAGTTCTTACTGCGAAATGCGGCCGTTTAGTAACGAGCGCCTCTCATACACCGCACTCTGCATCGATCACTTGTTGATTCACAGGCAGTCAGTCTCGAAGTGCCTCTTTCCGCGAAAGTGATGCTCCTTTCCAAAGCAAACAAGGGCTGGGTTATCTTAACGGTATGCCAAAGCTTTGACCGGAGCCTGCCAATAGGCGTCAGAGTTTGCTTTAATTCCATGGCGCTTTGCAAATCAAAGGCTCTCTCGCCTCGTGACTAGTCGCGAATCTCATTTCATCCTTTGGCAAACAAGATTTCAGACACTTTTTTTTCGTATTTGTTAATGCCGCTTGTGAGCAGGAGCGTTCGGTACATTAGTGAGATCATAAACAGCAGCCAGTATTTCACTTGTATTTATAAGATTGAGAACAATGATAGCATTCCATTTAGGTAAAATTGTGTCCATTTCGCATTGTCTTACACATGTGGACTTCGTGCGTGTTCTCATTTTCAGTTGCTAGAGAACACGTGGTGATCGAAATCTGACTCTATGTTGCGCATTTGAAAATTCAAGTAACTTACAATCAGCTCCTCTCACTCGCGACTATGTTTCCGGTGAATTTGTTTTTGTGATTCTGAGATATGTAGTTTGGAAACAATGTTGCATATTCCTACTCGATGTTTCCTCACAGCCACCACGGATAAACTATATTTCTAGTCTGCTTGTAAATTAAATTGGTCCAGGTAGGTGATGTTCTTTCTTGTACGGTATGGTACCTGTTTTCAGTCGTAGATCACTATCTTCAGACCAGTAACGTATCCATTTGAGATCATGGGAACACCGCTGGTCTGAAGTTGGTCCGTGTACAACTGAAACTAGTTACCACACGTCAAAAAACAGCATTTGTGATCTAGAGTCGTTGTTTTCTGTCACACTACGATACAAAATCGCTAACTTTCTTCTAAATATGGGTTCACAAGCATTTAGACTTGGTGAATTCATCACGTTACGTCTTTTTTCCGGGAACTACCAATACTTTTACATTTCACTTGCCAGCCTGACAACTACTATTTTTTTAAGAAACTTTCAGCAGTCTGGGTAAGTCGACACTGATGCAGATCTCCGAGATATCACACGGCTGCGACCACGTAATTGCAAATCATAGCATTCACTACACAAGCTCATGCGTGTTAGGAAATGTGGATAACAGAACACAGAAACGTTGGTCCTTGCACAGATCAGACATACAAGACGGAATTTGTTATACTTAAAAGGCTGCGTGCTATGTGGTTTACAGTTCACGCGCATGGTCAGTGTTCAGTAGTGTCACTGCTGAATAACTACGCCCACCCCCGCCCCTCCTATTCGTCATGGTTCCCCATATCCTTTTTCTATAGATTGCATTATCAGTGAATAACATTCACTGTGTACATATAAATTTTAGGGGATACATTATGCTCATAATCTTGTATGAACACTATCGTATAGTTTCATAAGGACTGGCGGCTTACACTGTCACTCTTGGTGTAATATTTAAATTGGCTATTTGCCTCCTGTCCTTCTAGTTAATTCCCGTAATGGTAATGTTTAAACCACTGAAAATTATCAAGGGGTTTTCCAATCCAACGGGAGCTTCACAAATCTCCCTATCTTTTTCTAATTAGTAACACCAGCACAAAAACGCTCCTAACAGAGAACAAAACATCTCTGTTGGTCCATCATAGCCAGGGGACTCCGACTGGTTAAGTAATTGTCAATGTCAGTAAAATTCCCCAACAGCCGTTGTAATTTAAGATATTATTTTATTTTATTCTCAAGGCTACCAGTTTCTGTATTTCATTTTGCCATCTTCAGGCCACATACGCATCCAACCAGATAAACGGACTTGTCGTATCGTGAATTCAGTCGTTATGCAATTGCTTCATTCGAAGACGTGACCTACTTCGATAGATGCGCATGGAGCCTGAAAATGGCATAATGAAACGCCGAAACTGGTAACCTTCACAGTAAAATAAAATAATATCTTAAAGCACACGGCTGTTGGTCAATTTTATTGACACTGACAAGAGCAAACATGTCTAACATGCTCCCGTTGTAAAAGACTGACGGAAAGGTGTGGTACCAGATGCCTCCTTCTACCTTTCTCAGCTTCTTTAAAAACTTGTTCGAAACTTTTGTCATGCGAACATAATCGCACTATTTTTAACATGCGTCTCATATCTCAATCCCAAAAGCTTTCCTAATTGTTTCTCGCTCACACCTACTAGTCTGCGCTGTAAGTCGCTCACTGTGAGTCGCTCATACCCATCCACTCCCATCTGCCCATTCTCACTCGTTCATTCAGCCCACTTCAGTGTCATTACATCTTCGTGTCTATCCTGTGTAACAGCCACAATCCCCTTCATTGTGTCCCACTGCTAGTGTGTTCTGTCATTTTCTCTATTTCCCTCTTTCTCTTCCTTATTACTGTTACTTCGCATATTCATTCCGACTGCTGCTGACTCTTCTCACTGTCACTATCTCTCTCCTCCTTGATTTCATTATGATAGACTCTGTATTCCACACACTTCCACCTTCACTTTCTCTTTATTCATTTCCCAGTGGCACTGCTCCTTGACTCTTTTCCTAGTACTGTTTTATTATTATCAATTATGTTACACTGTCACTGTGTTCCTCTCTTTGTCCCACGCTGCCATTGTCATCTTTGCTTTCTCTATATCACAACCGCTGTCTACAATTTTCCAATATTTATTACTTTTATACCTCTTTCCCAAGACCACGGTCTCCTTCATCTCAGAATAGAAAGCTCATTTATGTCCCATTTCAGGAAAATTTTTAGAGGTGTTGAGGAAGGTAGTGCTAGGCAACTGATGCCTCACCTTCAGTCCCATATTTTGAAACGGGAGCATATTAGCCCTGTTTCTGCTCCGAAGCGTTTTTTTTTCCCTCCTGGTTCCCTTCGTTCTCCCGTTCCAGCAAAGCATTTCGATCACATGAAAACAACTTTATGCTCGGTACAATTTTAGCTGTTTATTTACGTGAAATTGAAGTAAAGATAAACTTACTTTACAACTCACAGAAATTCTGCATGCGGGTCAGTACCACAACACCAACGGCCTTGCCTCAGTGATAACACCAGTTCCCGTCAGATCACCAAAGTCAGGCTTGGCTGGCACTTGGTTCGGTCACCGTCCGAGTCTGCCGAGCACTCTTGGCAAGCGGGGTGTACTCAGCCCTTGTGAGGATAGTTGAGGAACTGCTTGACTGAGGAATAGCGGCTCCAGTCACAAAAAGTAACAACGACAGGGAGAGTACTGTGATTATCACATATCTGCGTCCAGTCTCGCATATCAATTGAGAACGACACGGCGGCCGGCCGATACCATTGGGCGTTCCAAAGCCAGTTCGGACGGAGTTCAGTACCACACCATGGGGTTCCCTGAACGCTACTGGTGATAAAAGAAACACTTTGCAGCATATTTTCCCCCGTTAAGTAATATTATTACTTACGATTTCGCCTTACGTCGGACATTACCTGTGTATTATACGTGTACAAGTAGGATAAGTGAACTTTTGCAGCTCGGAAACGGATGAATATAAATTTTCAAGAATTTTCCAGATCGGGGTTTTACGAATATATTGTAAATATTAGTCATATGTTCTGAATAACTGTTTTGGAATACGGAGCTCTATTTTTGTAACCAAAAACCTTGTTTTTTGGGCTTTTTAAGGAACCGCCCATGAACCAAATGGTTCCACCGTAATCCTCTTGAGACTTGCTATACACCATATACACTGAAGCACCATAGGAACTGGTACAGCATGCGTAGTCAAATACAGAGATATATAACAGGTTGTATACGGCGCTGCGGTCGGCAACACCTATATAAGACGAGTGTCTGGCGCAGTTGTTGGATCAGTTACTGCTGGTGCACTGGCAGATTATCAAGATTTAAGTCAGTTTGAACGTGGTGGTATTGTCAGCGCACGAGCGATAGGAGACAACATCTCGGACGTAGCGTTAAAGTGGGGATTTTGCCGTACGACCATTTCACGAGTGTCTCGTGAATGTGAAGAATCCGGTAAAGAAAATTTCCGACATCACTGTGGACGGAAGAAGATAATGCAAGAACGGGACCAACGACGACAGAAAAGAATCGTTCAACGTTACAGAAGTGCAACCCTTCCGCAGATTGCTGCTGATTTCAATGCCGGGCCATCAACAACTGTCAGTTTGTGAACCATTCGATGAAACATCATCGACGTGGGCTTTCGAAGCCGAAGACCCACTGGTTTGATGACTACACGACACGAAGCGTTATGCCTAACCTGGGCCCAGTAACACCGAAATTTCACTGTTGATGACTGGAAACATGTTGCCTGGTCGGACGACCCTCGTTTCTAATTGTATCGAGCCGATGGACGAGTACTGGTATGGAGACAACCTCATGAATTCATGGAACCTGCGTGTCAGCAGAGGACTGTTCAAGCTTGTGGAGGCGAGTGCAGTTGCAGTGATGTGGGATTCCTGATACTTCTAGATACGAGTATTGACAATAGTGTCAGTAGGCACGAGTGTGAGCATCCTGTCTGATCACCTCCATCCATTCATGTGCATTGTGAATTCCGAAGGACTTGGGCAATTCCAGAAGGACAATGCGACACCCAGCACGTCCCAAACTCCCCAGACACGAACATTACTGAGCATATCTTGGATGCCTTGCAATGTGCTGCTCTGGAGACATCTCCATGCCCTTGTACTCTTACGGATTTGAGGAATGCCCTGCAAGATTCAAGATGTCAGAAGCCTCCTGCACTACTTCAGACTTTAGTTGAGTCCATGGCACGTTGTGTTCCGGCAGTTCTGGGTGCTCACCGGGTCCCTACACGGTATTAGTCAGTTCTTTGGCTCTTCAGTGTATAAAACAAAAAGGACCACCTAATTTGCTCTTTTCCAATGACTGGAGGAAGTTTGTAATATTCAAACTTTGGCCCTGTAATGTAGGATAGTTACAGTAACACGATACGTCTGTTGGGTGGGTCAGTGGTTGAAAGCTCAGCTCAAGGGATAGCCAGAACATATAACCGTACTTTTCTATCACCAAATGAACATGACGTATGAGCACTAAAAAAACAAACCTTTCAAGTTGAGATTACGTATGTTCAATATGTCCTCCATCAGCCTCCCGTACTTGGGCAAGCATGTCCATCGTCACTGATGTTATGGCAGTACGGATCTGGTTCTTTAACTGCTCCCGATTCTGTGGGATAGGTGGTTCATAAACGTTCTCTTTAACGAAACCCCACAAGAAGAAGTCAGAGGGTGTCAAATCCGGTAACCGTGGAGCCCAGCCGACACATGCTAAGTCGCCAGCTCCTTGACGACCAATCCAACGGTTCGGTAGAGTTCCATCCTGATATTCACTCACTTGGTAACTCCAGCAGGGGGGGGGGGGGGGCAAGAAGTTGATAAGGGAAGTTGTCTTCGTGCAGCCTCGGAAACAACCAGTTTTGTAAAATAGAGAGATACTGGTGATCGTTAACCGTGTTTCCATCAAAGAAGAATTGGCCATCAACAGATGATCGGGATATCGCAAAAAACACATTGACTTTGGGCGATTCTCATACATGTTCAGTGGCTGCATGTGGGATCTGTACGCCCCAAATTCGAACATTGTGTTTGTTTACCTGACCACTAACATTGATAGTCGCTTCATCACTGAAAACGATTCGCTGTGCGAAAGTGTTATCATTGTCAGTAGCATCAAGAATCTCGTTACAAAATGCCACACGTTTGCGTTTAACTCCCGACTGGCACGACGAGTTGATTTTAAGGGACTACGTTGGAAAGCAGTTTGAATTCGTGCAACATTTTCTTCAGCAATACGAGGGTTGCAGGACTCTTTCCTTTACATTCACATCCTGTATCTAGAAACTGTCGATAACACCTGCGATTGTTCCACCCATTCGGAGGATCAATTTAGTATCTCAACGTGAAACGTCTTTGCACTGTAATCACGGAATTGCACTTCGCAAACTCGAGAACACAAATTGATTTCTACTGCGGAGTAGCCATTTTAAACCTATGACGGTCACCAAGCAAAACAGAAGACAACTAATATCAAGCGGCTACTAATATAAACTAGACTAAGTATTGGAACTTCCTGGCAGATTAAAACTGTGTGACCGACCGAGACTCGAACTCGGGACCTTTGCCTTTCGCGGGCAAGTGCTCTACTACCTGAGCTACCGAAGCACGACTCACGCCCGGTACTCACAGCTTTACTTCTGCCAGTATCTCATCTCCTACCTTCCAAACTTTACTTCGCAGGAGAGCTTCTGTAAAGTCTGGAAGGTAGGAGACGGGATACTGGCAGAAGTAAAGCTGTGAGTACCGTGCGTGAGTCGTGCTTCGGTAGCTCAGATGGTAGAGCACTTGCCCGCGAAAGGCAAAGGTTCCGAGTTCGAGTCTCGGTCGGGCACACAGTTTTAATCTGCCAGGAAGTTTCATATCAGCGCACACTCCGCTGCAGAGCGAAAATCTCATTCTGTAGACTAAGTATTCTTTTCTCCAATAACGGAGCCGAGGTGCAGCGATCGATAGTTTGGACAAAATAATACTTTGTAATACGTATATTAGGCAGCGCCTCCTGTCGCATGCCTGCCGATAAGAGGTTATTCAATAAATATGGCGTGCTTTAACGACGGTAGAGAGGTGGAAACTAGTTTTTCTGATAGCAGAAAAGCGAGTGAAACGTGTGGTGTGACTAGGAGCCATAGCGAGCAGGCACAGGCTCTCTGGTGGCGACGCGACAGCCGTAGGGCGACACGCCGCGCCGCGCCGCCACACCTCGGCCCCGCACAGTGGCTTTCCGGCTGGTTAGGTGGCCGGCCGCTGCAGTGTTGGCCGTCGGCCACATCACACGGCACCGCCCCGGCGTCACCGCACCCACCACCCACTCACCGGCCACCCGCCCTCGCCGCGCCATGATCGCCACACGGTCAGGCCCCCGCTCCAGTCCTGTCGACCATTACCAGCTGACCGTTTGCTGACCACTCCGTCCAGCGTCCCTGCTGCAAACGAGACCGCTTTTATGCCTGTTCACAAGCAATGAATAATAAAACAACTCATTTGTGTAGATCACATTCTTTGCTCTCAAAGTTGTGTCGCCACTCTCTTAGGGCTGCGAAACCATAAGGGAAACTCCTGTCGGAATGGGATACTTAATGTTTCACAATTTTTGTGAACAAGGAGTCGCTATAAAAAACTTCTTAAAGATACAGAAACCACTTTATAGTATAATATAACGTTCCTTACTGGAAACTGTGTATTTTGCATTATTTTCACATTTTCAAATAAATGCTTTCATTTTCCCCGTTCTAACCTACGCACTGAGCAGATTGGCATAAAATACTATCTGTGATACTATAAAAAAACTTTATTAATAATAAGAAAATATTTTGGTATCATTTTGAAAAAAAAAATTCTTTTAGTTTTGAAGCTTAATAGCTACTAGTCTTTTTGCAGTATTGACAAAAAACAATTTGTTCTTCATCGTCACTGTCTACGCCAGCATACGAACTTTGTGCCTAATTGAAACATTACTGACATGCGATCCAGTACAGACAAATGTCTCTGAGCACTATGGGACTTAACTTCTGAGGTAACCAGTCCTCTACAACTTAGAACTACTTAAACCTAACTAACCTAAGGACATCACACACATCCATCCCCGAGGCAGGATTCGAACCTGCGACCATGGTAGTCGCGCGTTTCCGGACTGAAGCGCCTTGTGCCGCTCGGCCATCTTTTTAAGGCCTTCCATCTGCTCTGATTTTTTGTGTACAATTACACTTATAGCTGTAATTTTGTGTAGCAGTTGAAACGTCCCCTTAGAAAAATTATTGAATTACTGTGCTGATAAATCTCTTACATTATTTGATTTTCAAACAGCTGAGAAAAACTGAACGTACTCAGACATTTTGCTCGTTACCTATTATGATCAACACTAAACTGACACATAATATTTTTTTAGCGCAACGCAATCTTTCAATAATCCCTACAAAAGAATGGCCCTGATTAACATTAACTTATACCTTTCAAAAATCACTTACCTCACAAAAATCTTCGTTACTCGAACTACTGCAATACAGCGAGCGCCACTACTGCCAGCTAAATAAAAGATTCAAACTACTGAAGGCACTAACTACTGATAGGCATAGTTAGCAACTGAAAGATTTTGATAGAGAACCAACAATGTATTTATCTTAATAGTGTTCAAAAGTCATAATATATATAGCAGTTTATGACATCCATTCTTACAAATGTACTGTTTCTGATGGACACACGTCCAGATCATCCGCTCTCAAAAATCCGCCATCTCTCTCCCCACATCCACCACTGCTGGTGGCTCACCTCCAACTGCGCAACGCTACGCGCTGTTAACAGCCAACAGCCCAACACTAAAATAGCGAATATTACAACAATTCCACCCAGCCACAGACTGCACACTGCACAGCCAGTGATTCTCATACAGAGCGCTACGTGGCGTTACCAATATAAAAACCTAAACAGCCTACTTACACAGTTTCTTTCTGTTGAATCTTCCGTCCTGCAATTTGCGACATTTTTGCAGCCTCCTTTTTTCTCTTCTGTGTTTGCAACAGAGTCCTGTAGTTCATTCCTAGATTAAGATTTTGTTAATACGGCAGTTTCTATGCGCTCGACACATTTTCAGATTTTCCGTGTGATTGGTCAGTCCTGTAACTAGGATTGATAATAACTTTACGAACATACTTTTCCAACGTTTATTCGCTTGTGTTAAAGTTCCACAGACTTTTAAGAATCTTATCTGAGAAGATACAACGACTGGAAGTTTCTGTCGATTTTTTATGCTTTAGCTCACTATCAGTTTTTGTAATATAAGGTCATTCCGTCTGAAAGAAAAAGTTAAATGAAAAAGAAATATCTAATTCGAATTCTGATTGCATGCAAAAGTGATTGAGTAGAACAGGACATTATCCTATTTTGGCAAGGCCATTTCCGCCCCAAGAGTAGATTGCAGGTTGACAACATTTATGTGACATAATTACTGACGTATTTTATAACTGATGTACAGTGAGTTGCATTCACATTAAGACTACGTATTATTTTAGGGTGTACAATTAACATTTAATAGATTTACTTGAGTTGAAATTCGCCAAAAGGAATAAAAAAGAAACAAGAAACGTGATGGACAGACGTTCACACATAAGCAAAACTGTAAACTATGCTAAAATGGTTGCCCAACTTCCCTCCCATTCAGAAACGTATGCCATTACAACAGGTTGCAACACTCTCCAGTATAGCAAAGTGCACAATCCCGCAGGGCCCCATTTATCCGTGCTGCCCCGAGTTCCCCCATCGCCACATAAGGATTTTGTCAATTAGAGAGTAAAATACTTTTCAGGCTAGGAATGGTTTCCTGCATAATTAATAACTTTAGTTTTAAACGGGATATTGTGTGTACTACTAGGCTGAACGACAGGTACCAACTAGAAGGTAACGATGCCCTCTTATAGAGATACTGTCCTTAATTTCTGCTGGTCGTAATTGCTATAAATGGAGAGGTTAGAAATTTATATACGATGACGTTTTCCAAAGTAAGACATCCATTTCAGTTCTGATCGTCCCTTCTAAAATATGTCGGCATCTTGTTTTAAACACTTCTTCTGTTATTCCTGATTCTTTTTCATATTTGATTTCACATGTTTTGAGCCACTCATTTTGCCCTATACCTTAGACTCATGGAAATTGTTATCGTTTCTCCTAATAGTTGGTTAAAAGTTATTACATCTCAGATTCACTGTGTGCAGTGTCATATGAAGCCTCTGTGAAAGTTTACTTACATCTGGACCAACAAATTAGTTCTAAAAGCAACGGAAATTAATACTGAAACCTTATCACAACGATCTGGAGAACGGCTTTCATTAAATGTTACTTAGTCATTTCTCAAGCTGGACTCCTTGCATCGGTGATTTCAGAGGGGATGCAGGAAGATGGTGGAATGCAAGTGGGGAGAAAAAAAGACTGAATTGTATTCCATGAAACGAACAATTATCTAGCATGAAGATATTCCCTCTCGACTTACTAATATGCTTCTTTAAGAGGGAGGGGAATTTCCTTTAAAAAACACTGTCCCATTAAACATTTACTACAGATATTAGTAAAGTGTTTTTGTTTATCGATGATACGATAGGGATACTCTTCATAATGCAATAAACCCTGAACCTCACAATGTAAAATACTCGTACGAGACAAGAACTGCAGGAGGAGTTTGCAGAGGATTCCCATACCAGCACATACTATCATTGTACGTGGATGTCAAGGGAGAGAAGATGCGAAGTACATCATACAGGCAAACGATCTAATAATTCCAATAAGTGCCGACCTACAAAACGTCATCTGTGGTCTGTGAGTATTCATTATGATTAGGAATCTGTGTAGGATAGGACTCGACAGTCCGATTGTGGGTGGATCTAACTTCAAAGTCAGCCCGTCAAAAATTGATTAAGACTGCTAAACTTCTGCACACATAAATATTGATTTACATCCAGGTATTCTATAAATTCAGCAAAATAGCAGTGATTGAATATTAGGATGATAATTTAATGCAGATTCGTATTCATGACTTGCAAACAGGAAACAATGAGGCTAAGTAAATTTTCAGTTCATACGATCCACAACCATGGCGTCACCAGGGACAACGTCTTCTCTACACCGTGCAGATACCGTCGCTAGCCGCCATCAAGCGATGTATCATTACAGCATTATGGTGAGAGGAAGGGGGCGGGGGGGGGGGGGGGGGAGGAGGATTGCGTAGAACCAGTCACAAGCTACGTTTGAACAAGATTCAAATTCACAAGGATCTATAAAGAGAAGTAAGGAAAACTATCCTTTATCACTACTGGTACATGTGCTTATTCATTTACCCACACATCCATATACTGCAGAGCTTATTTATGGTGGAAATAACATAAAAGGGTGAAACCGGTTCCCAATGTAAAACATTCAAAATATTAATCAACAAAAACGAATCCCTATGAAATCCTTCTCGCACTATAGAAATATGTAAAAAAATAGTAGATGAGCATTCTGCTGGTGTAAGTGAGGGAAATTAGGTATTACAACTGACAGTTAAATGAAATGGCGCTGAAACAGGGCTCTTTCACGTCGTGCATAAATACATCAGAGAGGTACCTGAGAACAACTTGGCGCCAGTAGAGATAGTCAGTGTCTGATAAACCAACTAATTAAGTTGCCTGCCCTAAAGTCTAAGTGCCCACAATAACGATAGCTATGAAAAGTAGACAACTCAGCGTAGTCTACCGGTCCCTTCGAAATACGATGCCTTAAAATACAGCTACAGAAAGAGTTCTGCTCCAATGGGACCCGACTTCTTCCTCCATTAAATCGGATTCCCGTGTCTGCAGACTACAATGGTCCTCCCGTTTAGGGGCCACATTGAAACAGTTCAACTGGGTGCTACAGGCAACAGAAGAATCGATAAAAGGTTTTCGGTTAGTCAGTTAACGATCTTGTTCCTCGCTAGTTGCGATCAGCAGATAATTCGCAATTACGACGGCAACTCATAATTACCATGGCATTAGGGCCACCTCAACTATGGTAATCACACATGTTCCACTGCCGAGTGTCATCACCAGACAGTATCTCTGTCTCTCGCCCTCAGTTACGTGTTTTATTTCTTCATTTTGTATCCTCTGAACGCTTATGTGTGTAGTTCTTCTTGATAAGCCGAGCGTTGTCTACAAGTCCAGTAATAATGAGCTTATATCCAGAAAATTTTCTGTCGGCTGCCATCCGTTGTTAATGTAATTGTGGGTCTTTAACAAAATGTAGATACTTTCCTTACACTATAGTTGTCTCTTATTCGAGCAGAGTTGCCCTACCTCCACGTCTGATAGACTCCACTATGATTGTGCAGACAGGGTAGAATTTTGTCTTTAGTAGGAGATGAATTGTTTGTTTTAGGTAAGATCATACCGGGGTGTAGGGTTTGGGTTCCCATTTCCGATCCACCCAGGTAGGAACACGGATTCAACTTTTCACAAAGTATTCTCCTCTGAAATTTACTCTGGTTCGCCTGTGTGAGGCTCTGCAATTCAAAACGCTAATATAGTTTGCTGTTTTGAGCTCTAGGCCTCACTTATTGCGGTAAGACCTAGTCTCTGTACTTCATGCAAGGAAATGGGAATTTTCGGTACCCAAATTAGAAACAGAACGACGTTGCCGTGGTCCTGATGTAGGCTTGTACTTTTGTTTTGTATGAGGCGTGTTTTTTAAGTAAGTACTGTTGTGAAGTAAAAATGAAACCGGTAGACTTTTCTTAGCTGTTTTATTTTTGCGTGAAGATCCGTACCTTAATTTACTTTTCTACGTAGCACCCCTCAATATTAACGCACTTATCGTAACGTACGACTATCTTTTGAACACCATCGTAGTACAAATATGCTGCATAAGCATAATTTTCGATAGTTTACAAGTTCTGTAAATACTGGATAAAGCACACTTCTTGCCACTTATCAGTGATGGGATGGTAGGGTAAACGGTGAGAGCTTCTAAAGATGTCCATATGAATGTGCATCACAAGGAACGGGTGGGTGACTTTCAGTCAATATTGGCGATCTCGACACAATGTTGCTAAAAAGTGAGAGAGAACAGACGCTTTAGGATTTAAATGTTATGTGACAGTTTCCTCCAGTGTCAAGATCATGCATTTGTTACAGAACGTTTAAATTATCCAATTTTAATGATCAGGTGGCAGATTTCTAGAACGATGGTACACAGAGCTGGTTGTACGACACGATAAGTGCCATAGAATTGGTAGGAATTATGTAGAACAGTAAATTAAAGTACAGGCTTTCACATAAAATTAAAATTCCTGAGGAAAGTCTACATGTTTTATTTTTATTTATAAACAGAACTTAGTTAAATAACTCGTTGCCTAAAATTGTGTGTGTGTGTGTGTGTGTGTGTGTGTGTGTGTGTGTGTGTGTGTAAGTGTGTGGGGTGTGCAATGATCAATATTCAGAAATTAATGAACGACGTAACACTAGCTTCTTTACATTATTATCTTCTGTGCAAAACAAAATTGTACATTAGAAATAAAACAGATGTAGGTTGGAGGCTCCAAAATCTAAGTAACCAAACTGAGTTAGGTTTTATCTAGTTTTCTAAATTCCTTCAGCGGAACGATGGACTGGTTCCTATTATAAGTGCGCGGCTGACTAACTGTCCCATCTTAGTTTAGCTAGATCTGTAAGGAAGTAAATCTCGGTGAGTCACGTAAGATGTAATTCCCCTTTTCTTTCGTTAACGGCTTCACATACGGAAACAAGGTTTTCGGTAAATGACGGTACGCGAAGGGGCACGTACATTGATATCTAATAAAGAAATATAACTCTTGTATCGATAGAGATACTGAAGTAAGTACGAATTTTAGAAATATATGTATACACCTTTTTAACGGCGCCCGAAAACCCTTGGAACATCACTGCTAACTTATTCTGAGGTTGAAACTCGTCGTCCAGAAATACTCTAAAGTTGAAAATCAAGTCGACCGAATTACGCTGCCGCGTTGTAAACACTCACATGCCACACTACGTCTTTGTATCAAGACACTCAACTGTATACTTGTCGGCACTGCAGAACTAGCAGGTACTGTATTGACTATTGGCATACAGCTTCCACTTCAGCACATACAGATGTCCACACCAATGAGGAGAAGTTCGATATACTATCATTAGACGGCAAACGTCAAAAAAATGCTGTCTATACAGTAATGGAAAACAGTCTGACGAAACTGTAGTTACTTTCATGAACTGGAAACGTATGCACGTTTGAAATAGTTTCCCTAAAACCCATCTGGTGCGCCAGAAACTAGCGCAAAACGTAGTTCCATCTTCAAAAATCGTAGCTGCCCCTACATCTATGTCGTATAGAAAAGGCGGTTTTCTCTGAGTAGTACGCCCGTCTTGCTGCATTTAACGACGGAGCCTTGCATGAGAGCTCTGCTTGATGTTGTTTACACCACAATAGCCGACTCTGGCCGCATTGATTCCGAATTTTAGTACAGTTCTCGGACTCTTTTGCAATAGGTTTCATCGTCATTGCTGACAAGCGCTGTATCAATGTAACTGTCTTTCCAAAAGATACTGAATGCAGTTACGAAAAGTGTACGGTTCCATTAAAAAACTGTAACTTGCTTCAACATCTGCAGTGATACCAGAGTTCGGAGTATTATCCATACAAAACGTTACGTGCCCCACAGCATACCATCAATCGCGTACAACATCGTTTTACATGTAGAACCTGTCAGAAAATAAAATGTATATTACGTCTTATGCGGCTCACCGTGTATATTATACACTATAGCGCAAAAGAAACTGATAGAGCCATGCATATTCAAATACAGAGATTGTAAACAGGGTGAGTACGGCGCTGCGGTCGGCAACGCCTATATAAGACAAGTGTCTGGTGCAGTTGTTAGATCGATTACTGCTGCTACAATGGCAGGCTATTAAGTGAGTTTGAACGTGGTGTTATACTCAGTGCACGAGCGATGGGACACAGCATCTCCGTCGTAGCGACGAAGTGGGGGTTTTCCGGTACGAACCTTTCACGCATATACTGTAAATATCAGGAATCCTGTAAAACATCATAAAATATCAAATCTCCGACATCGCTGCACCCAGAGAAAGATCCTGCAAGAACGAGACCAACAACGACTGAAGAGGATCGTTCAACGTGACAGAAGTGCAACCCTTCTCCAAAATGCTGCAGATTTCGATGCCGGGCCATCGACAAGTATTAGCAAGCGAATCATTCAACGAATGTCATCGATATGGGCTTTCGGAGCCGAAGGCCCGCTCGTGTACCCTTGATGTCGGCACAACAAAGAGCTTTACGCCTCACCTGCGCCCGTCAACACCGATATTGGATTGTTGATGACTGGAAACATGTTCCCTGGTCGGACGAGGCTCGTTGCAAGTTGTATCGAGCGGATGGACGTGCACGGATGTGGAGAAAATCTCATGAAACCATGGACCGTGAATGTCAGCAGGAAACTGTTAAATTTGGTTCGAGACGTGTGCAGTTGGAGTGATATGGGACCCCTGATACGTCTAGATACAACTCTGATAGGTGACACGTAAGAACCCTATCTGATCACCTGCATCGATTAATGCCCATTGTGCATTCCAACGGACGTGGGCAATCCCAGCAGGACAATGCCACACCACACACATCCAGAATAGCTACAGAGTGGCCCCAGGAACACTCTTCTGACTTTAAACACTTCCGCTGGCCACCAAACTCCCCCGACATTAACATTATAGAGGGTATCTGGGATACCTTGCATCGTGCTGTTGAAAAGAAATCTCCTCCCACTCGTACTCTTACCAATTTATGCACAGCCCTGCACTATTCATGGTGTCAAATTCCTCCAGCTCTGCTTCAGACATTGGTCGAGTCCGTGCCATGTCGTGGTGCGGCACTTCTGCGTGCTCACAGGGGCAGTACACGAATATTAGGAGGGTGTACCAGTTTCTTGGGCTCTTATGCGTATAAATATTTTATACTATCTACAGAAGAGTAAAACTGCTGCTATTTCTACTATTGCAGCATAGATGGAACAACGTGTGCCACCTACGGAAAAGGCGGCCAGAGTGGCCGTGCGGTTCTAGGCGCTACAGTCTGGAACCGCGAGACCGCTACGGTCGCAGGTTCGAATCCTGCCTCGGGCATGGATGTGTGTGATGTCCTTAGGTTAGTTAGGTTTAAGTAGTCCTAAGTTCTAGGGGACTAATGACCTCAGCAGTTAAGTCCCATAGTGCTCAGAGCCATTTTGAACCTATGAAAATTATAGGTTTATAGTGCAGCTGGAATACGTTGAGTACACTGAAACATTAGGGCTTTCATGTACTGAGTACAATATCCCTCCAGATAGTCTAAGATCACATAACTTCATCAGAATATGTATTCAACAATTCACAGAATAAAGCATAATGCGACTATATCAACAACAAAGTATTGCACGGTGAGCGTTTTTTGTTTAACATGATGAATCAGACAGGAACTGAAGGTTCCTTGCTATTCGAGGGTAGCGCAGCAACAGCAGGCATTTAAATTTTTATTTGTTTTTTGCATTCGTACCTATTTTAATTAAAATCGCAGCCATGTTCGGCAGCTGCGAGCAGAGGAGAATTTTTCCACGAATTCTAAACTGTCATTTGTTTCTAGCTCGTTTTCTGGTATGTCAGTCAAAGATACCGCGTTAGATGTTTCAGGAAGGGAGGTGACTCTCAGCCTGATCTGAGTCTACGACCTCTCGCCGTGTGGGATGACTTAAGGGTTAGGTGAAGCCTTAGCGGAGACGCATGAACAAAGAGCAGCAGAAATAACCTCGTGAAGACGCTTGGGAGAACACGTGAGTCTTAGTCGTTGCTCGTGAGAGAATTTGCCAGCTCTGCTGTCGGAGTATTTTGGGGGAAACATAGCTAGCGCGAGAAAGTAAGAATTGACTTTATATTTACTTTTGTTATTAAATATCTCCTCTCCTCTAAGTTGAATTATTAGAACTAAATTATTTAATCTATGAAATTGATAATTAAAATTTCATGAATGAAGATATTTTATCTTGCAGTGTTTTGTTTATTTCTGTACGTATAACACGCGTGATATGAAAAACTGCTTGTTCTTCAGAGAAACGATTCCACTCCAGACACGTGAGGAGTCTTGTGTGACTTGACCTTGTATAATTGTTAGTAGAAGTGCTTGGTGATTAATTAAAGATTTTAAAACTTTATTGATTACACGAACTAAAGTCTTCTTATGTTCTTTTTCATTTCAGTGCAAAACTGAATCCCTAATTATGACTGAAGTGCCACGTGAGCATCATAAATCTGTAAGTGTACGACAGCTAATAGAACAAGCATACGCTAGACACATAAACTGTGAAGTTTATATCAATGTTTTTAGAAATTATTTGAAAAAAAAAACGAAGACCAAGCAGAAAAATCTCAGTTAAATCCATTTGAATCAACATAATACGACACCCCAGAAAAATTTGGTAGGCAGTAAAAAAAAAGTAATTTATAAATGAAATCTTCCTAATAGCAACGTTGTGCATCAAAAAGTTTGCATATCGCAATACTAATGATATCTTCGTTTTATACTGTCATTAACCACTTACCATGTATTTAACTGGCTTTACCCTTAGTGATATAAAGACGTAGAGCACATGGAATGAAATAACTCTACTGTTGAAGATATATATACTGTTAAATGTTTTAATTCAACTTCACTGAAAGATAAAATATGACGATTGTCCTACAAACGCTTCACAGACTCTCGCAAAAATGACTTTTTCTGTACATAGATGTAAAACTATTCGTGCACTCTCATCTGAAACAACTCTATTCTCTGGACTCATGGAAGGGTAGTAGGTACCCTAGATTTTAGAAAAATGTCAAATACAATGTTAAGAGCTAGGCTTTCTTCTTTAGTTGTCTAGAGATTACAATAACGATCGGTACTATTCATTTATTGCTGAATTTTGTACCAAGACACAATACAAAAACAAATGCATCTTTAACAATGCCCACTTTCACACTTCTTCATTGTTTATGTCATATCGTCCTTAGTCAAGAATAATTTGGATGTGGAGTGAATCTAGATGTAGTTACAAATTCGCAAAATATTAATCCACCGGTATTTTGTTTGCATTTCCCCACAAAGGTGTCCACATTTCCTAAATGTTTCCTGATTTTCATGCTCCATACGTAACATGATGTAATGTAATGGCTTCGGAAACTACTGAACTGTCGCTCTAATTGGTGTTCAATAAATGTTCCAGTGCTTAAATCAACCTCCCCTATTCAGCAGTTTCCACGGTCGGAAGTTATGAGGAAATTGCCCTCCTAAGGCCACGAGTTTTAGATGCTTTGTATTGCCACTTAAAGGCGAGTTTAACGATAAAATGGAAACGAGGGGATACCAGACGACAAGACTTGATTTACCTGGGTAAAGATGAAAGGTTAAAAGTATGAAGAGCAGGGGGAAGAGGCAACCTCTCCACTCTGAAACGTAAGCAGGGGACCGCCGGAAAGTCAATAGCGGAGTTGGTGAGGTGACCATTACCTTAAAAGCCTGTGCCCCTTCCCACCGCACCTCAGCTGTTGGGACAGGAAACCGTGGCGCATGCGCAGAGAGGCCCGACGGCCTTCACCACACTACGTTCAGCAACAAGAAACGCAGATGAAAGGTGTACACTAGTGAGCTGAAAATCGTGAGAGAAACAAGTCAAATACTGCTGTCGTTCGATGTAACTTCATTCTGACGCCAAGCAATACGTAATCAGAATTACTGACATAACTGTGAGTAAATATGAGTGCTCCATCATATTATTTAAGAATTGAAATAAAGAAGCAACTATTCAAAGTGTAAAGAATCAATTAACGAATTCCATAACTGCAACGTACTTACTATCGGTATTATCTCAAAAATGTTACAAGAGTAAAGGGGATTAACTAATTTTATATGTTGATTAGTTAGATTTGATGTTTGGTAGGTTGCCAATTGTAAAAATATTTTGAACGGCCGCCGAATCACAATTATAGAAGCGACTAGCAATGTTGGCATATCAAATAGCTTATCCCATGAACTTTTCTCACATGTTTTGTGTATGAAACGTGTGACAGTAAAATTTGTTCAAAAACGGTGCACTTGAAACAAAATTAGCGGCAAAGGCAAGTTTATAAGGCCACATAAGGTCAACAACGATGGAACACTGCCGAAATGTGTCATCTAGATAAAAAAACATGTGTCTACAGGTATGATGTCAAACCTAAGGCTTACATGTCCTAGTGGATGCATTCTTGATGACTAAGATCGGAAAATGTTCAATACGTCCTTGTGAGGCGTATGTCCATTGTTTTCTTCAGTTTTAACTCTATATACCTCCGTCAGCTCTGGCCACCAGTTCGATCAATAATCGAATTCCATTTTGCGTGGCACAATATGAGAACAAACACTCAGATTTCTAGCGACAGTTCATGGTTTATGCACCAAATAGGGCACCTGGTAACACTTCGTTGCTTGCCCGTGAATTTTTGAAACAATAATGTGAGGATGTCTCAGCCACCATACCCGTTAGATATCACCCAAAATGAATTTATTATGTTCTTAAAAACAGAGAAAACGTTAAAAGAGCTGTCGTTTTACAAGCATAGATGATATCACACATTACCTCTAAAGAATATTTCCGAATAATATAGATCTGAATCAAATGGTGGTAGTGTTTGGCTCAAAGAGGTTACAGATATCAGATTTAGGTACAATATAGTCTATGTCTCCACGTGTATTACATATTTAAACGTTAACACTGCTAAAGCTGAGATTATAAACCAGCTGGATGAAAAAGAAAAGTTCCATGTGACCAGCAGAAGGATTTTCTTTCAGATCTCACGATAGGTGTAATATTACAGCAACACTAAAGGAGAAACCGAAAGTTTTTGACGCGTATTCTCGCCCTCGATTTACCCCTTTTTCTGCAAACATCTGATACTGAAATATTTCATTTCTTTTAGGTTTTCCATTACGTGCTTAGTTTGGTCTTCCTGTTTGTTTGTATCCAAGCACTTTTGCTTCAGTTATACTTTCCAGGAAAGACTATATATCTATACATATTCAGAACACCAGCACTCGATTTTGGTTTCCTTCCATCAAATTCTACTCTCTGTGTTAATGAAGTATTTTTCGTGTTTCACAAGCGATCTTAATATGCAGCATATGTTGCTTCTCAAGGCCTCTAAGATGTTCAGTTCCAGTTTGAACATATGAAAGAATGCATTATGTGAAGATTTTCACTTAATGTCTAAAAAGAAGTAAACTAGTATTGCTTGATGGTAACAGTTCCTCTTTGTCATTCCATTTTACATTCACCATTTCTTTACGTTCTTATTTACCAGAATCTTTGCTTGTTGAGTAAACATAAATCTGATGGGAGACGTATTGAAACAAGAAGTTACTTGAATGGAAAAATTTTGAAACAAGAAATCCTTACATAAATGTTTACAGAGCAAGCGAGGTTCCCTGGAAGCAATGTTCACAAGATCTAAAGATCACTTTCCAGAAATGAAGAATTCTTCAATAGTGCAGAGCGGCAGAATTTGATGGAAGTCTACAAAAAAACAGAGCGCTAGTGCTCTGAATATGTGTACAGACATAAGTTTCATATTCTCATTTCTGAAAATAAATGACTGTACACTATTTCGTCACTGTCATCAGAAGGCTTGCTTTCAGATCTAATGCTTCTGTGAACTTCAAACTTGGGAAGTGTTCCTTCAGCTGTTGAGAAATTTACTATTTCTTCCAAATCAGTATCAGTCAATATCTAATTGCCATGATGTCACAAATAAAATTTAGCAGGAACGAAAATGTTCAAATAATTTTGAAGCGGAAACAATGTCTTGGAAAAACCAGAAACAAGTACGATGTTGAAAATACAAGTTTGGTTGATTATTCAAAGTAAGCTAGAACGACAAATAATTGTTGGTACTATGAAGTATAACAGAAAACAAAAAAATATTTCATACGAGAGTATTAACATTTGTGTCAAGACATTCTCACCAGATCGTTACATATATAACTGTTACGGTCTATGAACAAATTACTAAAAACATTTTAAAATATTTTTATACATGTATTGCTTATTCTTTTTCAGACTAAGTAACCAAATTTTATAAACTTGTTTTGGTGTTAAAGTAATGAGAAAATTAATACATAAACGTTTCGGGCCATGTAGACCTGAACAGAATAGAAGCGTTAAATGTATAAAAACAAAAGACGTCTTCTCAACTTTTGTCACTTTAGCCACATCGAGCCACAGATTTTTCTGCTTGGCACCACCATTGTGCACGCAGACGTTCACGTGCGCTGCTAGGCACTCATTGACAATTGGTCTCGTTCTACATCTACATCTATGTACAGCTACATCTACATTATTACTCTGCGATTCACAATCTAGTGTCTTCATCGAATCTCATTGAAGATTCTTCTGTACCGTTCCACACAAGAGCAGCAGCCAGGAAAAAACAACACTTAAATCATTCTGTGCGAGGTCTGATTTCTCGCTGTGTAGGTGGGCACCAAAAAAACTTTCTCAACAACTGATAATATCTTCCATCTACTTAGTGCAGCTCTGTCTCCATCATTTTTTAAATATTTTTTAAATGGATTTTGTCTATCATACCATACATTCTTCTATTTGTGTACTGTTTAAATCTTTGATAAAAATTTGAAAATGAATCACTGTCAAAAATTTTAAAAATGAAATTACAGTCTTGCACAAACAATACAAGAACTCAGTTTCAAACGCTTCTGTTACATGGTATTGTTTGTTGCGTGGCGCATATGTTTCAAAGTAAAGTATATAGTAAATCGAGAAAGAAAAAGGAGAAAAATTGATTGAAATTGTTTGTCAATACCTTCAACTGACTGCGTAAATACAAAATTGTTCAAAAATAATCAAATGGGTGTGAAATCGTATGGGACTCAACTGCTAAGGTCATCAGTCCCTAAGCTTACACGCTACTTAACCTAAATTATCCTCAGGATGAACACGTACACCCATGCCCGAGGGAGTACTCTAACCTCCGCCGGGACCAGCCGCACAGTCCATGACTGCTGCGCTTTAGACCGCTCGGCTAAAGATGCAAAATTCGCCGACTTTATCAAGCGCACTTTATCAACCTCTAATTTAAATACCAAGACGTGTGGCTCCGTGTTAGCGTACTTGTTGTTGCATAGGGGGTCTTAGTCCGATACCAAGTGAATTCAAAGTTTTAAAGAAAAATGCACGTTCTATGAGCATTTACATGAAACGTAAAATAAAAAGAAAAGGTAGAAATACTTAGCTTGTAGTTTTTTTTTTTTAACTATACGGATTTGATTACCAATCTTCTCCAAGAGATCGATAGCTAAGAATATCTGTTTGAATGGAAAACTGGCATTTTTTTTTGACAGTGCGTAGTTGTATCACCTCGGTTCCGAGAGCTCCGGAACCAGTACAGAAAATTGGAATAGAGATCAACATAAACATCATTTCCGCCCTTTTCATATCTCATGAAAACTACACATTGCATGTAGCACCACCATACAGCGAGTTGGTTGTCCAGATCGCTGTACACACCAGTACCTCTAATGCCCAGTACCACGTCCTCTTATACTGATGCACAAGTGTATTCGTCTTTTCATACTCTCCATAAGTTCATAAAGGCACTGTTGGTCTAGGTTATCCCACTCCTCAACGGCGATTCGTCGTAGATCCCTTAGAGTGGCTGGCGGGTCACGTCGTTCACAAACAGCCCTTTTCAGTCTATCCTACCCATGTAGGATACGGTTCATGTCTGGAGAACACGCTGGAACTCTAGTGGAGCGATGTGGTTATCCTGAAGGAAGTCCTTCACAAGATGTGCACCATGGGAGCGCATATTGTCGTCAATGAATACGAATGCCTCGCCAATATGCTGTCGTTATGGTTGCACTATCGGTCGGAGGATGGCATTCACGTATCGTACAGCCGTTACGGCGCCATCCACGGCCACCAGCGGCGTACGTCGGCCCCACATAATGCGAACCCAAAACAGGAGGGAACCTCCACCTCGCTACACTCGCTGTACAGTGTGTGTAAGGCGTTCAGCCTGACCGAGTTGCCTCCACACACATGTCCGACGATTGTCTGGTTGAAGGCGTATGCGACACTCATCGTTGAAGAGAACGTGATGCCAGTCCTCAGCGGTCCGTTCGGGATGTCGTTGCACCCATCTGTACCACGCTGCGTGGTGTCGTGGTCGCAAAGATGGACCTCACCATGGGCGTCAAGAATGAAGTTGCGCATCGTGCAGCCTATTGCGCACAGTTTGAGTCGTAACACGACGTCCTGTGGCTGCACGAAAAGCATTATTCAACATGGTGGCGTTGTTGTCAGGGTTCCTCCGAGCCATAATCCGTGGGTAGTGGTCATCACTGCAGTAATAGCTTTGGCGGCCTGAGCTATGTATATCATCGACAGTTCCTGTCTCTGTGTATCTCCTCCATGTCCAAACAACATCGCTTTCGTTCACTCCGAGACGCCTGGACACTTCCCTTGTTGAGAGACATCCTGGCACAAAGTAACAATGCGGACGCGATCAAACCGTGGTGTTGACCGTCGAGGCAAGGTTGAACTATCGATAACACGAGCCTTGTAACTCCTTCCTTCATGATTGGAAATGATCGGCTGTCGGACCCCCTCTGTCTAATAGGCGCAGTTCATGCATAGTTGTTTACATCTTTGTGTGGGTTTAGTGGCATCTCTGAACAGTCAAAGGGACTGTGTTTGTGATAAAATGTCCACAGTCAACGTCTATCTTCAGGTGTTCTGGGAACTGGAATGATGCAAAACTTTTTTGATGTATGTAAGAAGGCGCACATTTTTCACAAAGAAAGATATTGGTTACGTTAATCCGTATGCATGCGTCGGCTGCTTACCAATATGTTCCAAAACGCCGTGTATAAAAAACAATTTTCCGGTCTTCATACGTGTTTTTGTCAGCTCTTGGGATAGGGTTCAAAATGGTTCAAATGGCTCTGAGCACTATGGGACGTAAAATCTGTGGTCATCATTCCCCTAGAACTTAGAACTACTTAAACCTAACTAACCTAAGGACTTCACACACATCCATGCCCGAGGCAGGATTCGAACCTGCCACCGTAGCAGTCACGCGGTTCCAGACTAAAGCGCCTAGAACCGCACGGCCACACCGGCCGGCTTTGGGATAGGGAGTATTTGCGTACCCAACACAGGGATTGTCTTAGTGTCACTATCGTACAGTACAGGGCAAAAGTATGAATATTACACACTTCCTCGTACGTAGGAGTAAAGGGATTGGTTCTTTTTACATTATATTCGGTCTATGTTGAGCTTGATCGGAGTTGTGAAGGCACCATTAGTTCATTGGTGGTTCCTCAGAAAACCCATAAAAATTGTTTTTTACTGCACTTTCGCCGCCACCAACGGAACAAAAACCAGCCTAGGATTCCAAGATGGCTATGCCTAAACAAATGGCGTGATTTTTATGATATGTGGCTGACACCCTGATCTCGAACCAACTCGAATATTTTATTGATATTTTTACCTCCCTTCCAAATAAAGAGGTTCAGATTTACCCTACTCCTACATGTAAAGTATGCGGGTGAAATTTAAACAGATTGGTTGATGGCAAGTATACCCATGATAAACCGCTGATGTAATTACACTGAGGGGTATAGCCGTAAATGGATAGTTAATTAATTAATTAATTAATCATGCGCTTGCTAAATTAATGTGCTTCATCTTCACAACGGTTCTTAGAACTCCATGTACTCGTGGTAGTACTGGAACGCCTACAAAATTTTTACGCACCTAAAGTCCGGTCTGCGGTGCAAAATTAGTGTAAAGTTATTTCAATTTCACGTACGTAAGTAATCAAAATTTTCATATGAATGACATTACGTAGTGTGGCGTGGAAAAGAAGGCAGTCAGTGGGAAAATTCCCCTATCGGAGCACAAATGAATAACGTCTCTAACTGAAAACTAGAGTCCCAGCTGCCTCAATCTATCTTCCTCAGCAAATTTAAAAATTTTCCCAAAAATATCGGCGTTCGAACATATTCGCGCTCTTTTTTATGTAAAGAGAGAAGATGTGTCTGTGGGAAAAAGATGGAGAAGTAAAAGACTGGATGTCTAACATAGGATTATACAGCCAACTGGTTGCATATAACATTGACCTAGGTTTGCACGCCAACTAGGGGTGCCTCTATCTAAATCAAATTTTTGTAAATCGTAAAATTACACTGCTAAAAAGCAGTGGTCAGATTTTAGAGAAGCTATGCTCAAGTCGGAAGTGATGTATTTGATCAAAATATCACGTACGTATTAAGCGTGAAACAAAATGCCAACATCAGCAGCTGAAAAATTGTTGAAGAATTTCTCTACCAGTGAATTAATGAAAATATCGGCCAAGAGGCCTGTCAATGGGTTACCCATTGCCAGGCAGTTAGGCTGCTGGTATAATTTGCCATTGAAAGCATAACAGTTTTATTTTTCCACTATTCTCAGCAAACGAATCCGGTCAGTGATATGCTCATCAGAAATATCTATTTTAAAAGTACGTAAGTTTTTTTAACGTTGCCAATGGTTTTTTGAACAGGTACGTTAGTGTATAGGTTCGTAATATCTAATGGAAACAATTCAATATTTGCTAGCACTGCAGATCTTTGATTTTACTGACTTGATTCTGACTGTTGACGACAGAATATTTATTTCTAATAACAAAGGACATCTTTTTATTTTCTCATACTGTTCACAGTCGGACGTATCGGATGGTGACTTCCGTGAACTTTAAACTGGGAACGCAATTTTGGAAGTTTGTGGATTGGTATTAATAAGTTGTCTTTTACGAAACAGTTTCAGCAAATGCATAGCACTGTTAACGGTAAGCCTAATATCTTTCTGTATCATGGTGGTCGGATCCTCAACTAGCATCAAAACATAATTCTCCATAAAAAAAAATTGTAAAATTTTAGACACATTCTGGTTCTGACTAGCGATGATTACAGCATTCCCTTTGTCACACTCCGTTAGAGGGCATTGTTTTCTTTTAGCTTAAGAGTAATATTTTTCATCAATTTCATATCACAATCATATTGAGTTTTTAACTGCATGTTTCTCAAAAATACTACGTACAACATCAGCTAGCCTCGTATGTCAAGTAACGTCTTCTTAGGCGCTATCGAGGCCTATTTTAAGAGCTACAATAATATTTTGTACAACTTTTTATCTGACAGGTTAAGCATTATAGTGTATTTAAGTCCTTTTGCAAACAAGGTAGTGTCTTCTTGTGTAAAATCTATTTCATTCTTACTAAGAATTCTGTTGAAAAATTTGTGCTCAGACCTCTGAAAACTATTAACAATAGGCTTTTTTACAGGTTAAAAGCCCTTAAGGTTAGCCAGTTTCTTCTCGCGTCTTTCAATACAATCCTTTAGCTTATCCAATCAGTCATTAATGAAATCCCAAAATACACATTAATTTGAAATTTAAAGTATAAGTGAAAACTTTTAGTGAGCTCAAGATACAAAATATAGGTCTCTTCGTTTAATCTGTCCTTTTTCTTATATACAGCATTTATTTAGTCGGTAACAATTTATTTAACTAGGTATTCAAAAGTTTTTGAATCCTCCATGCACTGTCTGATGTTAAAATAGGATTTAACGTAACTTGGCAGAAGTCCGTTTTCTCCAGAACGCTTATTAAGATAAATAACCATACATGTGTTTAACAATTTTCTTCTTAGGTCTTTGTAGTTCGACACTGCCTTAGACTACTGGGCCGGTAGAAATCTTACTGTTTTAATCACGATTGTTACTCAGCAGCCGTATACTAGTTACAGCTTAGGGTTATACAGGAAACTGGTTGCACATAACTGGCAAGGTCATTGACATACGTTTCGATACCTGCTACGGGTGCCTTCATCTGAATGAAATTTTGATAAATTGTAAAATTTCATTGCTAAAAAGCAATGGTCAGTATTTAGAGCAGCTATGCACAAGTGTAAGGTAAAATAAAACTTATTAGTCTTTGCCACATATGCCCAGCCGGGAACAACATGAGACTGACGTTGCTCCCAGCTGGGCACACATGGCAGCGTGATAGACAGAGAAGGACGCAGTTGTGGTGGAGCATAGTAGACAAAGGCAATACAGCGTTAGGGCAAGAGTGAAGGAGTCAGCGGCAGTAAGAGAGGAATAAAGGGAAGGAGGAAGTGGAAGTGGGTGAGAAGCAGTCATAATGAGACAAAGAGTCAATGACAATGACAGTGGCAAAGAAAGAGATACTGATAGTGGGAATAGACAACGCAGTGAGAAGTAAACAGTAAGTTGGAGACAGTGACAATGAGAGCAGACAAAAGCAGTTCGTCAGAACATAGGCGACTGTGGCTGTGAGCCAAGAGACGGTAATAGATGGCGAGTCAGAATGAGTTAATGATAATGAGTTGGCCGAATTAGTAGTGGGAATGAGCAATTGAGAGTGGATGAGTATAAGTGACTTACAGCCATGGAATAGTGAATGTGAGCGAATTACAGTTAGTACAGTACATGGGACTGACGAGTGAGTTGCACGTTAAAAAGAACTTGAATATGTTTGCATGACAGTATTCTTGTGAAATTCTTTTAAGCTGGTGATAAAGGTAGGATGAGGCAGCTGGTACCCACCCCCTCCCCCATTTTCAGTCAGAGGATTTTAGTAAAGAGGGGAATATTCTCTTTTTTCTGCTCCTTTCGCAGCATTTTCGCTTGGATTAGCATATACAGGGTGCTACTAAAAGGTACGGCCAAACTTTCAGGAAACATTCCTCACACACAAAGAAAGAAAATATGTTATGTGGACATGTGTCCGGAAACGCTTACTTTCCATGTTAGAGCTCATTTCATTACTTCTCTTCAAATCACATTAATCATGGAATGGAAACACACAGCAACAGAACGTACCAGCGTGACTTCAAACACTTTGTTACAGGAAATGCTCTAAATGTCCTCCGTTAGCGAGGATACATGCATCCACCCTCCGTCGCATGGAATCCCTGATGCGCTGATGCAGCCTTTGAGAATGGCGTATTGTATCACAGCCGTCCACAATACGAGCACGAAGAGTCTCTACATTTGGTACCGAGGTTGCGTAGACAAGAGCTTTCAAATGCTCCCATAAATGAAAGTCAAGAGGGTTGAGGTCAGGAGAGAGTGGAGGCCATGGAATTGGTCCGCCTCTACCAATCCATCGGTCACCGAATCTGTTGTTGAGAAGCGTACGAACACTTCGACTGAAATGTGCAGGAGCTCCATCGTGCACGAACCACATGTTGTGTCGTACTTGTAAAGGCACACGTTCTAGCAGCACAGGTAGAGTATCCCGTATGAAACCATGATAACGTGCTCCATTGAGCGTAGGTGGAAGAACATGGGGCCCAATCAAGACATCACCAACAATGCCTGCCCAAACGTTCACAGAAAATCTGCGTTGATGACGTGATTGCACAATTGCGTGCGGATTCTCGTCAGCCCACACATGTAGATTGTGAAAATTTACAACTTGATCACGTTGGAATGAAGCCTCATCCGTAAAGAGAACATTTTCACTGAATTGAGGATTGACACATTGTTGGATGAACCATTCGCAGAAGTGTACCCGTGGAGGCCAATCAGCTGCTGATAGTGCCTGCACACGCTGTACATAGTGCGGAAACAACTGGTTCTCCCGTAGCACTCTCCATACAGTGAAGTGGTCAACGTCACCTTGCACAGCAGCAACTTCTCTGACGCTGACATTAGGGTTATCGTCAACTGCACGAAGAATTGCGTCGTCCATTGCTGGTGTCGTCATCGTTCTAGGTCTTCCCCAGTCGCGAGTCATAGGCTGGAATGTTACGTGCTCCCTAAGACGCCGATCAATTGCTTCGAACGTCTTCCCGTCGGGACACCTTCGTTCAGGAAATCTGTCTCGATACAAACGTACCGCGCCACGGCTATTGCCCCGTGCTAATCCATACATCAAATGGGCATCTGCTAACTCCGCTTTTGTAAACACTGCACTGACTGCAAAATCACGTTCGTGATTAACACTAACATGTTGATGCTACGTACTGATGTGCTTGATGCTAGTACTGTAGAGCAATGAGTCGCATGTCAACACGAGCACCGAAGTCAACATTACCTTCCTTCAATTGGGCCAACTGGCGCTGAATCGAGGAAGTACAGTACATACTGACGAAACTAAAATGAGCTCCAGCATGGAAATTAAGCGTTTCCGGACACATGTCCACATAACATCTTTTCTTTATTTGTGTGTGAGGAATGTTTCCTGAAAGTTTGGCTGTACCTTTCTGTAACACCCTGTATATTTGATGAAATTTTTATTGAAATGACGCAGATATGCGATATGAATGAAAATTAGAAAGCAAATAACGCCTAATATGAGACTGTACGTAATCGTCTTTTTGCTGCAGCCGCCAGTTCTCTGATTTTCAAGAAGTGATGGATTTGCACCGACCGATTCGCGTTGTACATGGAAAAATTTGTTTGTCTTCACATGCACATCACATCTACGATGATTTGTTCGTAGTGAGTCGGTGTTAGTTGTCTTGGATTCTATTATAAGGTATTACAGAATACTTTGAGGGAAGCAATCAATGGTCGGAAATGAATACTTTATTTCTTATATTCATAATCAGCTTACACCTTAGAACAAAACGTTAAGCTCTTAGCAGCTCTGCGCACCAGTAGTAACGCAAGCATAACAATAGAGCGAAAAGAAAAAGAAAACCCAAAAAAAAACAGCTACCGTATCCGGTTATCCTTTCGCCTCAGTTTCTGGTAACAGCTCACCGCTTCCATTTTCGCAACAAGGGTATCTCTTGCCGCAAGGCGACAGCGCTAAAACATGCGCTGTGTTACGAAGCAAGCAACTGGGCAGCGAACCAAACAGGCGGCCCGGTCGTACATTGTTCTCTGCGGGAAATGAATTTTGGGCGCGCGATCTCGGCTTGGGGCCAGCTGGAACTCTACAACACGGCCGGCAGCGCCTCACTGACTGCGAGACAAAATACCCAAAGTTCAGCTAACATTTCCCGCCACACGTGCACGGGCACGGCTGTAGCCGTATCAGTTAATACACAGATGGAGCATTCCTCTCTAACGCTTCCCTCTGCACACGGACCCAGTTTCGGCATTTATGCAAACATGCAAGCTGTATCTCTCTGGATTTAATATATGAATGGAGCATCCCTATTTCATCGTTTGCTTTGCAAGAGTAGAGTGTTTCGGCATTACCTATGTCCTGCGCTGTAAACAAAGGATTTGCATATAAATATGGTGAGATTTGGAGCTATGTTGACATGTTATTGTAGTATTAATAATTTTATAGCATATTGGGTACCCATCAAACGCAATACAATACCGGGAGCTGCAGATAACAGGCATTTTCATGTAAGAGCTATTACAGGAAATGTTTTCGCAACTGATAATGGGACATTGTTCTTATGGTTAAGCTCTTGATTTGTGACTAGAGAAATGGATTACACAGCGCTTATGGGAAATGTGGATTTTCATTATTTCCCAGAAATTCGATGAAAAAAATAAATGTTTTGGAAGACTGTAACTCGCAACATCAACATCAGCTACATAAAACAGAAAAATGCTCATTCATTGGAGTGAGTTTTATATCTGTCTATACCTATTCTAATAATAATCTGTATAGACGTCAGGTTTATCTGTCTTTGAACGATCTGATCTCCA
This sequence comes from Schistocerca serialis cubense, assembly GCF_023864345.2. Classification (NCBI taxonomy): domain Eukaryota; kingdom Metazoa; phylum Arthropoda; class Insecta; order Orthoptera; family Acrididae; genus Schistocerca; species Schistocerca serialis. The sequence continues at coordinate 232,710,328 of NC_064645.1, forward strand.
AAACTTCAAGTTAAAATTTCACCGGGATTTCGCAAGTAGCATGAGGCACCTTATAGGCTTTACTTAATCAGAATCGGATGGCGGAAACACATACCATGATTCAAAGTTTTACTAAAAATTTCTTTTCTATCTGAATGCGCTTATCTTCAAAACGACTAGACATTTTTATGTCGTTTTCACTGGTAATTCCAGCGTAGCTAGAAGCACTGCATAGACTATATTTCATCAAAATAGTATCATAACAAAAAGATTTTCATACATATTACAAATATTTATGTTTGTATTTAAGTGTATGTAAATTCCACATCTCTTCCGAAACCACTGGACCGATTCCAACCAAAGTTGGTACACACATAACTTACTGTTTGAAAAAAATAGCTGTGCGGCTAAGAAACACATGCCTATCAAAGGGCTGAGGCTGTGGGTGAAAAAGAAGTGCATGCCACGAAGCGCGAATACCTAGATTTCATTCATCCAGAATTTGAGAACGACAGCACTTAGCGATTTGCAACAAACTTCACGAAACTTTTTGTCGCTGACACGCTGCCGCCCTTCTCTCTCTCACACACACAGACACACACACACACACACACACACACACACACACACACATACAGTGATTAAAGGAAGAAAGATCGTTAGCCTACAATATTTTCGTTGATTACGCAGTAGAACTGCCGCGTCTTCCATGACGTTTGGGTTTATTACCACTAACCCTTCAAACAAATGTCGATGAATGTTCGTAAGGGAATGCCGTGAACCCTGGAGAAAGAACATATCCGCCTTGGGGGTATGTAATAGAAGATAGTTACTGACTTGAAGGATATTACGCGAACTGGGGTAAAATATTCGATCTTTGCAAAAGCTTTTTACTCTTTAACTCTAAAGCTTCATCATATTTGTGAAAATGCTTTCCCTCACGTGTGCTACGTGATATGACTGAAAGTAATAAATCGCTTATAAAATCCAGATTTCCACACTAATGTTTCATAATGTACACGTTGTATAATGTGTAGCTACTATATTTACTTTTCGGTATCTGAGAACTGGATCGTGGCTTGCTAAGAAACCTTAAACATAAAGTAAGACCTCCAAGAAAACTTTTCTCGCCTTAAATCCAAACAAAAGACTAAAGTGAATAGATAGCTTACTACAGGGTGGAACAGAAACGTACGTCACAAATTCCACGAAACATACTTCACACGTAGACGAAGACATTATTTTATATGAACATGGGTCTGAAATTCGAATCCCAAGAAAGCAGGTGTTGACAGATGTGAAAATTACCGAACTATCAGTTTAATAAGCCATGTCTACAAAATACTAAAACGAATTATTTACAGACGAATGCAAAAACTGGTAGAAGTCGACCTCGGGGAAGATCAATTTGGATTCCGTAGAAATGTTGCAACACGTGAGGCAATGCTGGCCCTATGACTTATCTTACAAAATAGATTAAGGAAAGGCAAACCTACATTTGTAGCATTTGTAGACTTAGAGAAAGCTTTTGACAATGTTGACTGGAATACTCTGTTTCAAATTCTGAAGGTGGTAGTTGTAAAATACAGGAAGCTAAAGCCTATTTACAATTTGTACATAAATCAGATGACAATTATAAGAGTTGAGGGGCACGAAAGGGAAGCAGTGGTTGGGAAGGGAGTGAGACAGGGTTGTAGCCTATACCCGGTGTTATTCAATCTGTATTTTGAGCAAGCAGTAAAGGAAACAAAAGAAAAATTCGGAGTTGGAATTAAAATCCATGGAGAAGAAATAAAAAATTGAGGTTCGCCGATGACATTGTAATTCTGTCAGAGACAGCAAAGGACCTGGAAGAGCAGTTGAACGGAATTGACCGTGTCTTGAAAGGAGGATATAAGATGAACATCAACAAAAGCAAAACGAGAATAATGGAACCTAGTCAAATGAAATCGGGCAATGCTGCGCGAATTTGATTAGGAAATGAGACGCTTAAAATAGTAAATGAGTTTTGCAATTTGGGGAGGAAAATAACTGATGATGGTCGAAGTAGAGATGATATAAAATGTAGACTGGCAGTGGCAAGGAAAGCATTTCTGAAGAAGAGAAATTTGTTAACATCGAGTAGAGATTTAAGTGTCAGGAAGTCGTTTCTGAAAGAATTTGTATGGAGTATAGCCATGTATGGAAGTGAAACATGGACGAGAAATAGTCTAGACAAGAAGAGAGTAAAAGCTTCCGAAATGCGATGCTACAGAAGAATGCTGAAGATTAGATGGGTTGATCACTTAACTAATGTGGAAGGATTGAATAGAATTGGAGAGAAGAGAAATTTGTGGCACAACTTGACTAGAAGAAGGTATCGGTTGGTAGGGCATATTCTGAGGCATCAAGGGATCACCAGTATTGGAGGGCAGCGTGGAGGGTAAAAATCGTAGAGGGAGACCAAGAGATGAATACACTAAGCAGATTCAGAAGGATGGAGGGTGCAGTAGGTACTGGGAGATGAAGAAGCTTTCACAGGATAGAGTAGCATGGAGAGCTGCATCAAAACCGGTCTCTGGACTGAAGACTACACCAACAATAACAACAACAACATGGGTCTGAAAAACCTTTGTTTTCATGTTATAACTCATTCTCTCCAGTTCTTTAATGACAGAAAACACACTGATAGATGCAACAATCCACTGTCACAGTGAATTTCGAATGCGCTGATGTACCCCTGTAGTACGGTTCGCAGCCTTCCATAATGTGGGCACGGGGACGCTGAACAAGTTATGCTAGGATTCCATACACAAGAACTTTCAAACGCCCCCACAAGTAAAGTTCCAGTGGGTTTAGCTCCGGAGAGCGTGGAGACCAGGCAATGATGCATTCGTCATAGAAACTGTTATTTAGAAGCAGACTGACTGTAGCACTAAAATGAGGTGCTCCATCGTGCGTGAAGTACATGTTCCGTCGCACCGCTAAAGGCACGTCTGCTAACAGATCAGACAGAACGTTCTCTACGAAATTATCATAACTTGCCCATTGAGCCTGCGTGGAAGAAAGTGAGGCCCTGTTTAATAGTCGCCAACAATGCTGGCCGAATCATTGACAGAAAATCCTTGTTGATGACTTGCTTCAGCAGTTGCGTATGGATTGACGTGTGTCCGTACATGTAAACTGTAAAAATTTACAATCTGATATCGTTGAAGCGACACCTCATCTGTGATCAGCACCGTTGCACTAAAATTAGGGTTGAGACTTTGTTATATAGATCATTAGCAATAGCGCCTTTCTTATCAATTATATACAACCGCTCACTTCACGAAAGGTCTGTAATTAAACACTGGAAAGTAGCACAGCTCACAACAATCTTCAAGGAAGGAAATAGGACCCATATCACTAACCTCAATTTGCAGTAGGATTTTGGAGCATATACTGTACTCCGACATTACGAATCACCTTAGAGAAAATGACTTATTGATACGGATTCAGAAAATATCGTTCTTTATTCCCATGAGGTAATGAGTGCTGTGATAATAGATCTCAGATCGATTCCATACTCCTGGATTTCCAAAAGGCTTTTAATACCGTTCGTCACAAGCGACTATTAATCAAATTGCGTGCATATGGAGTATCGTCTCAATAGTTTCACTGGATTCGTGATTTCCTCTCAGAGAGGTCACAGTACGTAGTAATAGACGGTAAATCTTCGAGTAGAGCTGAAGTGGTATCTGGCATTACGCAAGGTAGTGTCACAGGCCCTCTGCTGTTCCTGATTTACATAAATGATTTAGGTAATAACCTGAACAGCCCCCTTAGGTTGTTTGTACATGACGCTGCAATTTAGTAAAATCATCAGACGATCAATTGCAATTACAGAATGATTTAGAGAGAATTTCTGTATGGTGCGAAAAGTGTCAATTTGCACTAAACATAGAAAATTGTTAGGTCATCCACATGGGTACCAAAAGAAATCCGATAAATTTTTGGTATACGATAAATCATCCAAATCTAAGGGCTGTCAGTTCGACTAAATACCTTGGAATTACAATTACGAGCAACTTAAATTGAAAAGACCACATAGATAATATTGTGGGGAGGGCGAAACAAAGACTGCGCTTTGTTGGTAGAACACTAGAAGATGCGACAAACCTACTAAAGATACATCCTACATTACAGTTATCCGTCGTCTGCTGGAATATTGCTGCGCGGTATGAGATCCTTACCAGCTAGGATTGACGGAGGACATCGAGGGAGTGCAAAGAAGGGCAGCTCGTTTCGTTTTATCGCGTAATAGGAGTGAGAGTATCACTGATATGATGCATGGGGTGGCAGTCACTGAAACAAAGGCAGTTTTCTTTGCGGTGAGACCTATTTACGGAATTTAAATCACCAACTTTCTGTTCCGAATGCGAAAATATTTTGTTGACACTCACCTACCTAGGGAGAAGCGATCATCACAATAAAAGAATAGAAATCAGAGCAAGAACGAAAGATTTAGGTGTTCCTTTTTCCGACGCGCCATTAGAAAGTGGAGTGGTAGAGAAGTAGTATGAAAATGGATCAATGTACCCTCTACCAGGCACTTAAGTGTGAATTTCAGAGTAACAACGTAGATGTAGATGCAGAAGTGTACCCGTGCAGGAAAATCAACTGATGATAGTGCCTGCACACGCTTTAAGAGGTTATAATACGGCTGGTTCTCATGTAACACTCGCCAGACCGTCATGTGGTCAACATTCGGTGTTGCAGCTATACGTGTTGTACTGACCCTGGGGTCATTGTCAACTGCATGACAAATTACCGTCTCCCGTTGGGGTGTCGTCCTTCTAGGTCTCTGCCGGCCGCGTCAGGCTTAAATGCCACATGTTCCCAAAGACGACGATCAATGGCTTCAAACACATTCCTGTCGGCCAACTTCGTCCTGGAAATCTCTCCCGGTAGAAACGTTGAGCGCGGACGCCAGTGCAGTCAGCTAATGCAGACATCAATGGGCATTTGCCATCTTTCGATTTGTGTACACCGCCAGCGCACGAGCCAAGTCTGTGATTAACTCTACGTAGTAATCCGGGTGCTTGTAAATGTCGTACTGATTGCTGGCAAGATGATGTAACCCGTAAACAAGCAATAGCATACCTCGGTTGGGAACAGCGCATATAAAACAAAACACTGGTGGTGCACAACGTAACCAGATGTCACCAAGAGTTCATGTTCCCCATGGTTCTGACGTTCTATTCTTGTGTGTTTCCCCATGATAATGAGTTGGATAAAATAAGTTGTAACGTGGAAACAAATCGTTTCCAGACAATTGTTCGTGGAACGTAATTTCTCCGTCTACGAGTGAGTAATGTGTTCTAAAATTTGGGCCGTAAATTTTTCTTACACCCTACATATTTTCACTGCTCATAAAATTATCACATCAGGCACGACATTTTAATTTATCACTTCTTTATTACTTGCTGTATTCATGACACATTTTGCAGACGGTGCTCGCATATACCCCTGAATAAACGTGCAAAATTATGTGCTCGTACGGCGCATGGCTCAAGAGACATGTCGTTATACACACTGAGATACCTGAAAAACGGCCATACCTTGCATGACTTTTGAATTTATTTCTTGTTGGTACTAACGCTATTCGAAACACATTTAGCAGACAGACTCCACATATGCTGCAGGATGTATCCACAAGGTTATATCATTGTACTGCATAGAGAGTGGGGGAACGAGGAGGTGGTCTGGGAGAATGTAGAGGACGACAGGATGAGGGATGGGGGAGGAAGAAGAGTTGGTCATAGAAAGGACAAGAGAAGAAATGGACACAGAAATGTGGAGAAGGACAAAGAGAAGGAGATAGACAGAAAGTGTAGTAGCATATTGATATTGCGAGAGAGAGAGAGAGAGAGAGTGTCAGGAGCAGATGGACAGGTAATGGGAGGTAGAGGAGGTGGACAGAGAGAAGGGAGAGAAGAATATGGACAGATAGGAGGGGCAGAGGAGATTGACTAGTACAGCCGAAATAACCCTGAGTTACAATGTCACTTCCATCAGTGACTTCACTGAACGGTGTTGAAGGAGAGTCAGTGGTGGACTTGTGGAATAATGATGACAAGTGTTGCGAAGATGAATGACTTTTCATTATAATCCTCAGGTGGTAAACTAGTATCACACTGACACTACTGTTTAATTCCATCTCTGTATGTAAACAGAAGGCGGAGAGGGAAAGAAAGGGATTACTACTCTCAGCTGCCTAGGGACATTACAGAGATTCAGCAGCGGCGTCGAGTAAAATGTGTATCGGACTGGGATACGAACCCGCAATCTGCTGCATAGCAGACAGATGTATTGACCACTTCACAATATGGGACACAGAGTCATAAGAACTGCTCCAACTATCTCGGTACGCCTCACGGCTGATCCATACATTTTTACTACGACAGCTGACAGCAGCGATACCCTCCCTTGCCTTCCGTTTCTCCCTCTCTCCACCTTCAATTTGCGTATAGTGTATAACAGCTGCGGATTCTGCGTGGTGTCTGTTCTTTCGGATATGTCCGAAAGAATAGAAACTATGCATTCATATCTTCCATCTCTGTGACGATTCGAGAAACTCCAGTCTTGGTCAGTATCATGAAATCGAGTCTATATATATTTTTTTCAACATTCATAATCATAGTTCTGAAAAAGATATATGTTTCATTACTTTTTGTAGTGGTTTCGACAGCTGTTACAGTTTTTGAAAGTCGAGTTTGTCTTCTTTCATCCTATTTTAATATTTGAGGAGGGGGTCACTTTCCTTGCGCTTCTGTGTCGCAGGTCGTTGCCATTTCTCTAAAAGAGATGTTTCACATGTTTTGTTAGATGTGGGGAAAACGTAGTTCAAACTCACTTCATTCTCGATGGTTATCGTCAGCCTTGCTGCAGAAGCCGGTATTGGGCTCCACTGACGCGTTACAGCTATTTTTAAAACTTTTAGTGTGCGATATAACACCTGAAAAAGTGTACGTTTCATTTGCTCACATTATAGAAATCTCATCATGTCAGTAGCAGACACTTTTCGATATTGCAGCAGACCGTGTGGTAACTATAGTGATAGGACGAAACTACAGAAACACCCTGAACACAACACATTATCATGCCTAATGCAGGATAGGAAACCGTTGGTATTCAAAAGAGCTTCCAGTCGTCTCGCAGTGGATAACAGCAGGTCGTGTACGGTTGCATGGGGGCTTAATTAAATATTAATTGAAAATGTTTTTAGTTTTAGTAGCTGTATATCCGATTACGCAGTGTCTCGTAATCGGTTGGCCCTGACTAGTACTATTACGCTATCTGACTGCAACAAACAATGAAGAAAATTTTCGTAAATACAGTTAATTAATTAAGTCCCCAGCAACTATAAAACCTACAAAACCAATAAGCACAAAAGTAACTGTTCTGTATGTGGGAGTGTGACTCAACGTCCACATCTGGCACGGTTCTTTTCCAACAAGACAAGAATTTTTAAATACCAACTATGCTGACGTGACAAAAGAAATTTAGAAAAACTATAAATACGCAAGAAAACCAGAATTCACTCTAATACAAGAACACAAGCCAGATGCTTTGTTGACTGAACCTGTAGTGACGCATTATTTCAGACACACAATTAATAAAAGAACATTGTAGTTTTTACCTTCATATATATTGACGAAATGCACTCATTACAATAACATCTGCTATCTCTCCATCAAATAAATGCATAAAACATGGAACAACACTCTTTACTACAACATATCGCTCCGACTTCACGACAAGCAGTGCCCACTAGCACATCTCGGCACGACTCTTAACACGCACTGTCATCTACGAGCTCTCTGCTAGCACTGACTGCCATGAACTCCCAACAAGCACTGACTGCTACGATCTCTTAACACGCACTGTCCTCTACGAGCTCTCTGCTAGCACTGACTGCCATGAACTCCCAACAAGCACTGACTGCTACGATCTCTTAACACGCACTGTCCTCTACGAGCTCTCTGCTAGCACTGACTGCCATGAACTCCCAACAAGCACTGACTGCTACGATCTCTTAACACGCACTGTGGAGGCGGCTTAATAGTACTCTTTGGCGCACTCTCTGGCGCAGTGGCACAGTGTAGCCACCTTTCATATGCCCCTCCTCCACAGGCCAGAATTTGATGGTATTTTTGCCAGCATTGGTGGTGAAAATACCACCAAATTCGTTCAGAAAAATACAGACAAAAATAAAAGATAATATTAATACCTAAATATCACATAATTAGTTAAAATTTTTTGGCTTTGCACTGACCTTTCACTAACCTAACATATGAAATACAGTAAGCAATACAACTTCTTTTCATACATGTGACTTTACATAATAGTTTACACAATATACAAAAAATCAGTTTATACAAATGTTCACATAAAATGCTTTCAATGATTAGTTTATACAAAAAAGAACACCAACAGGTAACATCTTTTCAGTAAAAGCAGTCCATCCGTTGCACCCAGTAAAGTTTAGCAGGTACACCCAGCAACAAGTCACATTAGTTCAGTAGAAGCAATCCATCAGATGCACCCAGCAATGTTAAGCAGGTGCAGACGCCAACAAGTGACTTCATTTCAGTAAAAGTAGTTCACCAGTTGCACCCAGCAATGTTGAGAGCAGGTGCAGACACCAACAAGTGATACCATTTCAGTAAAAACAGTCCACCTGTGGCACCCAGCAATGTTGAGTAGGTGCAGACAGCAAAAAGTAACATCATTTCAGTAGAAACAGTTCTAACAGTGGCACTCAGTAAAGTTCAAGAGGTACACACAGCAACAAGTCACATTAGTTCAGTAGAAGCAGTCCATCAGAGGCACCCAGCAATGTTGAGTAGGTGCAGACACCAACAAGTGACATCATTTCAGTAGAAGCAGTCCATCAGAGGCACCCAGCAATGTTGAGTAGGTGCAGACAGCAACAAGTGACTTCATTTCAGTAAAAACAGTTCATCAGTTGCACCCAGCAATGTTGAGCAGGTGCAAACAGCAACAAGTGACTTCATTTCAGTAGAAACAGTTCATCAGTTGCACCCAGCAATGTTGAGTGCAGGTGCAGACACCAACAAGTGACACCATTTCAGTAGGAGTAGTCCATCAGTTGCACCCAGCAATGTTGAGCAGGTGCAGACAGCAACAAGTGACATTATTTCAGTGGAAGCAGTCCATCAGAGGCACCCAGCAATGTTGAGTAGGTGCAGACAGCAACCAGTGACTTCATTTCAGCAGAAGCAGTTCCATCTGTGGCACCCAGTAAAGTTGCAGAGGTACACACAGCAACAAGTCACATTAGTTCAGTAGAAGCAGTCCATCAGTAGCACCCAGCAATGTTGAGCAGGTGCACCCAGCAACAAGTCACATTAGTTCAGTAGAGGCAATCCATCAGAGGTACCCAGCAATGTTGAGTAGGTGCAGACAGCAACAAGTGACTTCATTTCAGTAGGAGTAGTCCATCAGTTGCACCCAGCAATGTTGAGCAGGTGCAGACAGCAACAAGTGACATTATTTCAGTAGAAGCAGTCCATTAGTGGCATCAGCAATGTTGATCAGGTGCACACAGCAACAGGGGACATCTCTTCAGTAGAAGCAGTCCATCAGTGGCACCCAGCAATATTGAGTAGGTGCAAACAGCAAAAAGTCACATCTCTCAGCAGAAGCAGTTCCATCAAATTCACTAGCACTGATCACACTGTTCATCAGAGTTTATGAGCACAAATTAAACATGTCCTAGTGGCACCAATCATGTAGAAAAGGTACAAATAACAGTCCATATTTTTTTTTTTTTTTTACAATCACTGATCACACAGCTCATCAGCAGAAATTAAACATGACTAAATGTCACACATCATGTTGAAAAGTGCAGGTAACAGTTCAGAATATTTATCTTCACTAATCAGACAGTTCAGGCATGAACAATAGTTTGAATGCACATACAAATGCTTTTACAATAACATACAAATCATAACAAACACACAAATGATGTCAAATAATTGTCCTATTAACTATTACAATACACAAACACCAGTAAACCTATAATATTCATGGGTGTCAGTGCAAGCCACTACCAACAAATAAAATAATATTTAGGAGATAGGTGGGTAGGATTAGTAAAGGAAAACACACAAAACACACTCACTCATCTTTCATCCACATTAAGTACTACTGTGTAACTGAATAGTGTTAATTGTGTAAATGAAATTCTGTCTAAATCTGATGTTCATCATGTGTATCAAGTAGTACTGGCAGCAATGTATAATAGTCAATAATAGTTAATCAACGTCATAGTCATCATGTCAAGACCAATGTTTGCCAAGCCAGATCAAAATGTACTGTTGCTGAACAACTGTCAGTGAGCCAAGATATGCAATGACTTCCTCTCTTCAAAAAAAAGTATATACTGCTTAGTGATTTAACAAAGTGTGTGTATAGACTATCTTCCTTCTATTTTAGTGTTCTAGTCTGCTATTTTCATCCTCTTTGTTCCATAAGACCAACCAAAAAAAATATGCTCCTCACTTACTTTACCTCTTATACACCAAAACTCCAATAATCATCAGCATCACATAATCTCAATACGTCACTAATACTTCTTCAATACGTCGATACATATAACTCTTATCATCAACATCATTTACCTTACCTCTCGTCCACAAAACTCCAATAATCATCAACTTCATATACTCTCAATACCTCAATAATACGTCGCTACATATAAACCTCAGCACCAATATCATTTCACTTCCATAACAACTCTTTTCTCTAGTCAGTCTGCTCGAACAAGTACAGATAAAATCCTAATGCAACTTCAATTCAGCATCCCATACAATCCGAAGACACACTGTCAACACACAACCTCTGTGTAATCAATCTGAGCCCAATCTTCTACTCATTATGAATTATAAACAAAAAAATGCATACATGACCTCTAACAGACTTAGTTCGAATAACTCTCAGTAATTAAGTACGATTACGGAGTGTGAATGATCATAATATTTCACAGTGTGTACACCACTTCAAGAATCATAGCAGAAGCAAACATGTGGAGTATTTTTTGTGTCAAGTGTCACTTCCTATTTCAATTACTCACGAAAAATGCAGTGTAATAATTGTTAATGGTCTAAACCTAGTTTTGGTCTGTCATGTCGTTAGCTTCCTTCCTATTAGCATAAATTTATACAGCTTCCATAAAACTTTAGCTCATGTGACTTCAATGACTTTCTTGTACTAATGTCGTTCGTCGAATTATAGCAGTTAATTTTCTTATCTTAAAAATGTAAGGCACTGAGCGTAAGCAAAACAAGCAATAGCGAGTAAATATACCAGTAGAGAACACAATGTCAACAAGTGGATGCAGCTCAAATCCTACAACGAAGCTCTGCCAAGTGAACAATCTATAATTAATACCATAGTGTGACCTAAACTCTATGTTTGTACACCTTATATCAGCATTTCTATATACCAAATTAAAGAGCAGTTATGGCAACAAAACAGAAATGTGTAAATATGTAATCCATACAAAAAGCAGCAAACATATATCTTACGTAATAAACAGGTCATTAGCATCATATCAGCATAAGCAAATAAATGTTCATATGTCATCTTAATAAGTAAACATGAAGGCGCAAGCAGATAAATGACAAAGTATAACCTACATACATAACCACAGTCAGCACAATTAATCATCTTAATAAGTAAACATGAAGGCGCAAGCAGATAAATCACAAAGTATAACTTACATACATAATCACAGTCAGCACAATTAATCAGATGACAATTATAATTTAAATAAATAAGCACAGCAGGCACATAATAGAAAAATATGACATCAGTGAAAAAGCATAGCAGCCAAGCGATGCATAATATATACAAATAACAACCCTGTTCATTAATCAATAATTGTCAAAATCAGTAAATGTACACAAGCACGTCGCTTCACACGTAAATTCATAGAACATGAAATTAGCACAAAGTATGAATCACGTAATCGTGAGCAGCAAATTACGTCTAAAGTACGTACCTAAGTGGAAATATGTTACCTGAAAAATGAACTCAATTAATAGTTACCTTTTTTAGTTAATTAGTTTCTTCTTCGAAATTACATTCTTCCTGAAATTTTCTCGATGGCAAGTCGTCTTAACGTCGGACACGCACAGAATTTACCTGAAGGTCTTAAATACTTTATACAACAGTATCCTGCAAAATACTGAATGTTAATAACACAATTCAACAAGTCCTTATAGCTTTATACTGAATTTAAACGGAGAAATTAAACTGTGTATTTGTTTACGGCTGTCAGTGCATTCGCACTGAGCGCTCGATCAGCTGTAGCCGCGTGACGTAGGAAGCTATTGTTCGCGGTCAACGACTGCCTTGTGCGGCGCGCAGACTTGACTGTTGCTTTGAGTATGTGCCGCCGCCAAAACACAGCGCGGTATCCTTGTACTCTCCGCATGTTTACATGTAGCTGTTAGTTTCTCTAAAGTATGTTATTCCACAAAAATTTTAACGTTAGATATATGATGTATTCCTTTAGAGCGTCGAGATTTAAGAGTTTCTACTTCAACAGTGTTATCATGTATAATTTTGCGGATTCTATATGGACCGTTATAAAGCAGAAAAAATTTGCGACACAAGCCTTTTCCTTTATGAGACAAACGGTGGGACTTAATTAATACCTTTTGACCAACTGAAAAAGTTTTTAAACGACCAGGACGTTTCGCTGATTTCTCTCTTCTAGCAGCCGCAGATGCAATATTTTGTAGAGCCAGGTTGACAACTTCAGAATGTCGCAGTTTCCGTGAAGGCGGAAAAGGAACGATTTCAGAAATGCGATTTGTCGGTGCTTTGTTTTTTAATATCAATAGAGGCGGTAAAGAAGTTGAGTCATTAGGAAGTTCATTCAGAATGTTTTGAAAAATATGAAGATACTGATCCCAAGTTCTGTGATTCTGATAACAATAAAGACGGCACAATTTATTGATTTCCTTCATCCATCTCTCTGAAGCGTTAGATTGAGGGTGAAAAAGTGAAATAAAGATTGGTTTAATTTTACGACGCTGTAGAGTACGAAGCCAAATTTTAGAACGAAACTGTGATCCATTATCTGATATAACCTTATCAACATGACCAACTTCTTTAAGAAAATGTTTGATGAAAGCATTAGATACTGAACGAGCTGTTGCTTTGCGTAAAGGTGTAAAACACACATATTTTGACGTCAACTCCACTGCTACGAAAATGTACGCAAAATCATTAGTAGAACGAACCACTGGACCAAACAAATCGACTGCAGCCATCTCCTTTAATTTCGCTGGAATGATGGGAAACAATGGTGCTCTGTGAGAAATCGTTGGAGGCTTAGCCATTTGACATAATTTGCATTTGGCAAGAACAGATCGAATACGTTTTTCCATATTACTGAAGTAGCAATTTTCTCGTAATTTGTGAAAGAATTTTCGGGGACCAAAGTGTGCATAACTGAGATGCGTATACCAAATCAATTTATTGACCCACTCATCAGGAATACAAACTAACCAAACGAAGCTGTCGACCGATTTTCGTTTAAAAAGAATGTCACTGCGGACTAAATAATGCTGTCTAATCGCTACGCTTTCCTTTCTCCTCCACTTCTCCTTAATGTCCTTCCAGATTGGATCCTTATTTTGCTCCTTAGCGATGTCCTGGAGCGAAGACGAAATAAAGTTCTCAAACGCAACACCTTGAATATACATCAAACAATAATTGTTTTCCTTGCAGTCCTCTTCAGCACTTTGTTTCAAACCCATAGGTGCACGTGATAAAGCATCGGCAACAATATTTGAAGAACCCTGTATGTAAACAATACTAAAATCAAATTCCTGTAGGTACAACGCCCATCGTGACAATCTGCCATGAGTTAATTTTGTTGACATAAGAAATTCCAGAGCCCGATGATCGGTGTAAACCTTAGTATGTCTGCCAAACAAAAATGTCCGAAATTTTGTAAAAGCCCAAACAACAGCCAAAGCTTCAAGTTCCGTAATCGAATAATTCTTTTCTGATTTAGAGAGAACACGACTTCCAAATGCAATAGTTTTCTGTACTACAACGTCGTTTTCTTCTATCTCTTGAAATAAATGTGCACCTAGGCCCTTGTATGATGAGTCCGTCGCCAAACAAAATTCTTTAGATAAATCCGGATGTGAAAGAAGTGGAGCAGCAACTAAAGCATCACGAAGCTGTTCAAATTCTGACTGAGCTTCCTCATCCCAACACCAATTAGATTTCTTTCCAGATAGTTCACATAAACGAGGTGTGGCCAAATCGTCCAATTTAACAAAGCGTCGAAGAAAATTACAGACACCAAGGAAACTACGAACATCACGTTTTGTAGTAGGAACAGCATAATTACGAATAGCATCTAATTTTTCTGGATCAGGAAGAATACCTTCTGTAGAAATAATGTGACCGAGAAATTTCACCTGAGAACGACCAAATTCAGATTTTTCCAAGTTTACTGTAATGCCAACTTTTGCAAAAATACGTAACAATGAATCCAAAATTTTGTTGTGCTCACTCCAAGAACGTTTAGCAATAAGAATATCGTCAACATATGAAGTAATGTTGTCACGAAGATAAACAGGTAAAATTTCGTTTAAACTAGGAATGAATGCTGCTGAAGGTACAGTAAGTCCAAACAGTAATTTTCGAAATCTCTTTTTGGGTAACAATTAGTCATATCCGGTTATTGTCTACTTACTCTCTAGATAGATTGATAGTCGAAGAGTTGTTTTGACAGATGCAAAGAATAGTAAAAGAGTAGGCAGCGGTGCAGAAAACTAAAAGGGAAATAGCACCACTACAGCTCGGGGCCCTATGCTCGCTACGGCACATATTCACCTAGAGTAGTGAATCCCCTGAGGACTTTAATAGCCGCACATAATTTCCAGTTTGTGTCTTAGTGGCAAATTTGGCGGAAGTGCGTACATAATTTGATCTAATCGTGCACATGGATGTATGTCATTCTTAGAATTGCGGAAGATCTTAAATTTCCGGACAGTCAAAAAGTGTTTATAGTCAAAGTTTTCGCCTCGTGGCGACAAAGACCTACCGCGTCTGTCCCAGTCCGAATGTCGATTATTGTAAAGTTCGCGCGCCTGGCGCTCTCTTGTTGCATCCCGTAATTGTAATAAATTATTTTCTTTAAAACCTTCTGCTAAACTAACACTTGTCAATTTATCTGAGATCATCTCAACTCTTTCCGATGAGTCACTTAATTGTTCTTTCTGTTTATTTACGTCTTCTGTAAATGTCGCGACTCGGGTTTCGGTGTTGTCACATTTAGTAGTTAACTGTTCACACTGTTGCGTTAAGTTATTTATTCTATCATTTGGCACGAATTCCTCGATTCTTTCAATTATTTCTTCCTTATCGTTTGCACATTGTAAATTTAACTCTGAAAATTTCTGTACTATCACGCGATCTTTTTCTTCCTGTTCTCTGTCCTGTTCCTCTTGTCTGATTTCTGTTGAAATTAAGCTATTATTGTGAGCCTTCAAAATCGGTTGTACTTCTTCTCTAATTTCTTTATTTGATTCGTCTTTCATGTATTTGAAACATGTCCCTGTTCGTGAGCCTAACTGAGTTTCCATTGTTCCCCTATCACTTTCTAATTCAGATCGTAACTGTGATCCCACTGCTTTCATCTCGGTTTTAGTTGTTCCTATTTCTGTTCCAATTGTTCTTATTTTTGAGCATAACCGTGTTGTCATTGCTTCCATCTCAGTTCCAAATGTTTCTATTTGTGATCCCAAATTTAATATTGCACTCATCAACTGCTCCATAGTAACCGGTTCGCAATTCTTTTCGCGCCTAACATTTCCCGCAAAACCAGTTTCCTTCGTCATAGCTGTAAGGCTATCTGTGTTCGATACTACTTCAGAATCTTCTATCGTTGATCTCGTATTCTGAGAATTTTCTGATTGAGAAAAATTTTGAACTGTTACCGGACTATTTTCCTTGCTTATTAAATTGTTTTCCACTACATTATTCATGACACTGTTTTCCTCTGTTGGCGAGTTCGCCATGTTAACAATTTCGTTATTCTGACTACTCATCATTTTTGCCTGTTTCATTGATCGCGTAATCATTTACAAAATATACGAAAGATTCGTCACTGTACGAAAATTACACACAATGACTCTTTATCTCCAACAATACTATTCACATGAAATGTCTCCCTCAGACACGATCAATCGAACAATTGAAATAATTGCACTAATTTGTCAAACGCGTATACAAGGCAATAATTTAAATTCTGAGAAAAAAATATCATTAGAAGAATGCCAATTACCAAATCTACACATGCAATATAACCTACAATTACTAAACTACAAATTACTACAACAATACTACAGTCTACAATTTTCACAATCAGAAGAATCCAAGGGACGATCCGAAGCAGCGGTCGCCACGTGCATGGGGGCTTAATTAAATATTAATTGAAAATGTTTTTAGTTTTAGTAGCTGTATATCCGATTACGCAGTGTCTCGTAATCGGTTGGCCCTGACTAGTACTATTACGCTATCTGACTGCAACAAACAATGAAGAAAATTTTCGTAAATACAGTTAATTAATTAAGTCCCCAGCAACTATAAAACCTACAAAACCAATAAGCACAAAAGTAACTGTTCTGTATGTGGGAGTGTGACTCAACGTCCACATCTGGCACGGTTCTTTTCCAACAAGACAAGAATTTTTAAATACCAACTATGCTGACGTGACAAAAGAAATTTAGAAAAACTATAATTACGCAAGAAAACCAGAATTCACTCTAATACAAGAACACAAGCCAGATGCTTTGTTGACTGAACCTGTAGTGACGCATTATTTCAGACACACAATTAATAAAAGAACATTGTAGTTTTTACCTTCATATATATTGACGAAATGCACTCATTACAATAACATCTGCTATCTCTCCATCAAATAACTGCATAAAACATGGAACAACACTCTTTACTACAACATATCGCTCCGACTTCACGACAAGCAGTGCCCACTAGCACATCTCGGCACGACTCTTAACACGCACTGTCCTCTTCAAGCTCTCTGCTAGCACTGACTGCCATGAACTCCCAACAAGCACTGACTGCTACGATCTCTTAACACGCACTGTCCTCTACGAGCTCTCTGCTAGCACTGACTGCCATGAACTCCCAACAAGCACTGACTGCTACGATCTCTTAACACGCACTGTCCTCTACGAGCTCTCTCCTAGCACTGACTGCCATGAACTCCCAACAAGCACTGACTGCTACGATCTCTTAACACGCACTGTCCTCTACGAGCTCTCTGCTAGCACTGACTGCCATGAACTCCCAACAAGCACTGACTGCTACGATCTCTTAACACGCACTGTGGAGGCGGCTTAATAGTACTCTTTGGCGCACTCTCTGGCGCAGTGGCACAGTGTAGCCACCTTTCACGGTTTTCAATGGCATCATATTCCAATGTTCCAGCCTGCAAAACAGAGCAAGTTCAGTTAACTTTGATAGAGGCGGGCCGGCCGCGGTGGCCGTGCGGTTCTAGGCGCTGCAGTCCGGAACCGTGGGACTACTACGGTCGCAGGTTCGAATCCTGTCTCGGGCATGGATGTGTGTGATGTCCTTAGGTTAGTTACGTTTAAGTAGTTCTAAGTTCTAGGGGACTGATGACCTCAGATGTTAAGTCCCATAGTGCTCATAGCCATTTGAACCATTTTTTTTTCTAATCCTGCCTCGGGCATGGATGTGTGTGATGTCCTTAGGTTTGTTAGGTTTAAGTAGTTCTAAGTTCTAGGGGCCTGATGACCTCAGATGTTAAGTCCCATAGTGCTCAGAGCCATTTGGTTTGATACAGGCGGATAGTGATCTTGTACTCTTCTCAGCAAAGTAAATCAGCAGGTTCAATAATGTTGACTATATTGGCCAAGGGAGATGCTACAGTCGATCGTCGTGCTCACAATATCAATTCTGAACGACTTGAGCTGTGTGAACAGCAGTCCAGTCGTCTTGGAAAACAGCATCATCACCAGTGGGGAACTAATATTGTACCATGGGACGGATCTGATCGGACAAAATAGTCACGTAATCCTTGGCAGTAATGCGACCTTGCAGAGTAATCATGGTGTTATGGAATAACACGATACGGCTGCCCAAAACGTCACGCAATCCCCATGTATCACTTTTACTACGTAAATTCCGTCTGTCGCTGGAAACAGTGTAAAACGAGATTCATCCGACCAAACGACCTTCTTCCACTACTCCACTATCTGCCCCGAAGCGCGGGGGAAACTGGTATAGCCATGCGATTTCAAACACAGAGATATGTAAACATGCAGTTACGACTCCGCTGTCGGCAACGCCCATATAACACAACAAGCCTCTGGCGCAGTTGTTGGATCGCTCACTGCTGCTGCTATTGCTAGTTATCAAGCTTTGAGTGAGTTTGAACGCGGTGTTACAGTCGGTGCACGAGCGACGTAACACGGAATCTTCGAGGTGGCGATAAAGTGGGGATTTTCGAATAAGATCGTTTCACGAGTGCACCATGAATATCAGAATTCGGTAAAACGTCAAATCTCGGACGTCGCTGCGGCCGGAAAAAGATGTTGAAAGAACGGGAACAACGACGACTGAAGAGATTCGTGCAACGTGACAGAAGTGCAGCCCTTCCGCAATTACTGCAGATTTCAATGCTGGGCCATCAAAAAGTGTCAGCGAGTGAACCATTCAGCGAAACATCATGGATATGGACTTTCAGAGCCGAAGGTCCACTCGTGTACCATTGATGATTGAATGACACAAAGCTTTATGCCACAACCCCGACATTGGATTGCTGATGACAGGAAACATGTTGCCTGGTTGGACGAGTCTCGTTTCAAATTGTTTCGAATGGATGGACGTGTATAGGTACGAAGACAACCTCATGAATCCATGGACCCTCAATGTCACAAGGTGCTGTTCAAGCTGGTGGGGGCTCGGTAATCACTAGGGCGTGAGGAGTGGGAATGATATGGGAACCGTGATACGTGTAGAAATGACTCTGGCAGGTGGCACGTACGTAGGAATCCTGTCTAATCATCTGCTTCCATTCATATCCATTGTGAATTACGACGGACTTCGGCAACTCCAGCAGTACAATACGACATCTCATTCGTCCAGAATTGCTACAGAGCGGCTACAGGAACACCCTTCTTAGTTTTAACGCTTCCACTGGCCTTTGAACTCTCCAGACATGAAAATTATTGAAGATATCTAGGATGAATTGCAACTTGTTTTTCAGAAGAGATATCCGCCCCCTCATGCCTTTATGGATTTATGGACAGCCGTGCAGTAATCATAGTGTCAGTTCTCTCCAGCACTACTTCAGACATTATTCGAATCCATGCCACTTCGAATTGTGCACTTCTGGGTCTTGGATTTATGGAGAGCCGTGCAGTATTCATAGTGTCAGTTCTCTCCAGTACTACTTCAGACATTATTCGAATCCATGCCACTTCGAATTGTGCACTTCTGGGTCCTCGCGGTGGCGCCGCACGATACTAGGCATTTGTACCAGTTTCTTTGGCTCTTCAGTGTAGGTTTTACGGATTCGGCACCACGTTGTCCCGTTGGGGACATTACTTCAGTGATGAGTGGTTTTTGAATTCCACCTTGGACAGCAATTCGCCTCTTCCTCCATTCGCGTTGTTTTGGTGGACCAGGATTCGCGAGTGCGACATTCAGTTCTGTAGTGACTTCCGCAGCTGTCGTTGTCTAATTTTTGTCACAATGTCCCTCAGTGACGGTCCGTCACGATCACTCAACAAACGATGTCTTCCACTTTGTGACTTAGTGAGTACTACTTTCCCCCTTTTCCTGAATGCGGTGTAAATCTTCCGTACAGAGCGTAATGAAACACTTAACAGTTCTGATTCCTTTGTAACGGAAGCACCCATCATATGAGAGCTAACAATTTGCCGACTTTCGAATGCACTTCGCTCAGACACAATGCACTGACAACTACACAGAACACTGTTCTAACTGAAACTTACAACGAACTGAAGATATTGTACACATGGTCAAATGCAACATGTCAACTCACAGGTCTGGTAACCACTTATGTTTCGGTTCAGGCACGTATTTCTCGCGATATTTCGTTATTTTTGCCCAAACGCTGTATTTATTATTTTCCCCCTCTTTTGTGGCGACCACGGATAGTTCTCCATTGTCTTCGGCACTCATTCCTTGCAGCAAACAAAAATTAATACTTGAAATAAAATATTAAATTTATAACTAGCAATGAAACGTTTCTAATGATAAAAAAATCTACATTTTCTAATTTACAATGACAGACTGACGTCATTGGCCTAAACATGAAAAGAAAAATCGCTTTTCTTGCTGGAAAATGACGATGTACTGAGATTTGTAAATTACAGAAAATAATCACTAAGTAGGTTGCAGAATAACAAAAACTTCATACAGAAGGAAAAATGCTTATTGAAAATGTCGTTACTTTGCCTTTATTATTAAATGAAGTTACATAATAAACTTGCCAAAGCATTACAAAATGTGTTATCTGTCATCTTTTATTGTAGTAATGATAAAGCAACAGTACAGGTTCCGCTAAACATTTGTATGAAAGCTATATAACGCAAGTGATTCTTGTTTCAGATCCACTGCCACACGAGTTTCCTACCGTTCATCTGCATTTGCTTGTCTCATCTCTCCATCACCTTTATACTGGACACGTTTGCACTCCAAGCGTTGAGAACTAGCCTGCCGTTACTTCCACCAGGAACGGAAATTTAACAGCTTTCGGATACGTTGGGGTTTCCCTGTCTTGAGCCTGTGAATTTGGTAGCACCCGTAAATACTGGACGTTCGTTTTTCAACTACTAATGGTAGTTTTCGATTGTGGTTCTTGCGGTGGCTGACGCAAATTGTCAGCTTTTTGTTGTTGATGTGCGTTCGTATGGTAAAGAAGGTGATGCTAGAACATCTAGAAAGTAGAAAATGGGACTTCGTTACAAAATGGAACGACGTTCTCTTCCTAACAACAGCTCACAGGTTCCAGAATCTTGCTACGACATGCGGTAGTACGTGATGAAGCTTTTAGGCTGAACAAACATGGCATGAAACCATACTGCGAAATGCAAGTGTTGGAAGATGCAAGAAAACATTCAATTACAATCAGTGGTTTATTTTCTCCATCAAACGTAAAACTACAACTACAAATTTAGTAACTGTTTCTTTTTGCTGTTTACTCAATTTTCTCAGGTTGCAAACTACGCTGTTCCAAACGGAAAAATTATTCCTGCAGCAAGTAAAGGCGGTTTTGCCCTGTCCCAGTGATTCCGCGTGAGAAGACGATTCGAAGATTATTGCAAGAGCAGAATTTACGGTCGCCGTCATTGTTTGAAAAATTAAGGAAACGTACCAGTATTTTACATACCAACATGTTACTACATTTCGATTCCTCGCTACAGCTATCTGTTTCTGAGCTGTCTTCCACGTCGAGTTATACTCGGTCTTGTGGGCACTGGAGTTGATGAGATGTGTCGCTTATAATAAATTACTCTTGTGTTCCGACTCCCTAACCGGATTTCAGTGTCTACAACAAATGTACACAACAAGTAAAATGGCCTACGGTATCCAGGAATATTTTCTCCACTTACTATGGCTGGGAAAGAAGTTGTCTTTCCGTTGAGCGACACGCCACATGGATGTCTAATGGAACGAAACGGCAGATACAGCAGCCAAGGAGGTGTGTCGTGATCGTCAGTTCGTTCAGTGTGCCTTCGATCTGCAAGCTACGAGGCGTATTTGGAAAGTAAGGTCCGATTAGGTGCGAAATGGAAACCACTGTGAAAATCCGATGTAACTTTGCACAGATGTGTTGGACAGTGTCTTAAGTGTGCCTCTCGATCGCTTCACGTCACTCTTTTCAGTTCAGAGCGCAAAATGATCGCGCAGAAACTCTCCGCAAAGTATGTGAATCTGATGAGAGATTTCGCCTGAAGCTATACAGCCCACATGACATAAATGTCATGTGGTTCTTCTCGAAGTCAATTTTCAGCTGCATTTTGCAGAGGCAATGAAGACGCTTCTGCAACCTTTTCGATGGGAAGTGTGTGGTCACACATAACATAGTCCTTAATTGGCTCCCTCTGTTTTCATCTCTACTAACATGAACAGGTGGCTACGAAGACAACGTGATGGCACAAACAAAGAAAGGGAGACCAGCGTAGAGAATTGGTGGAAAGCACAGCCTGCTGCTTTCTGCCCATGAGGGAACTAGAAAATATGTACAACGCCACGAAAAATGTCTGAGTGGCAACTATTTAGAGAGGTATCTGAAAGGTGTGGATAACTGCTACAAATAAAACATTTTTGATTGTCACTGTGGTTTTCATTTCGCAACTGATCGGACCTTACTTTCCGAACAGCCATCGTATTACTTAATTGTAGAGGTACAGAGTCATGGGATAAAGAGCGGCTGGAAGAGTCAGACAATAAACTGCGCCTTGCAAAGTCCGCAACTCAGCCATGCCACATCGCCTTCTACCCACGCA
This sequence comes from Schistocerca serialis cubense, assembly GCF_023864345.2. Taxonomy (NCBI): domain Eukaryota; kingdom Metazoa; phylum Arthropoda; class Insecta; order Orthoptera; family Acrididae; genus Schistocerca; species Schistocerca serialis. The sequence goes on from NC_064645.1 coordinate 232,732,914, forward strand.
GGCGGCAAGAGGTCTTTCTCACTCGTCTTGGTATAAGACATAGTCCTCTTATCCATGTCTTCTAGCTCCTGTGAGCGTTCCTTAAATTCGGGGCGTAAGGATCAAAAAGCGTCACATTTTAGTAAACTGTATCTTGAATTCAGAAAAGGGGGCTACGTCTCATTTGTCTACCGATTTGCCCTGTATTTAAATGGAAATTACGCAAATGTGGTGAGTATTTTCAAGTTCTGTGAAATCGGTTTTTTCCCGTATTTATTGTAAGTGACCTATTTCAGTTTTCCTCTTGTCTCACCTATGTTTTAATTGACAGTTATAGACCATCTGACCATGTTAACGCTATGTTGCAGGATGTGAACTAGAGTGATTGCGCGGAAGTCACAGACTGGGAGAGAGAGAATGGAAGTCGATGTCAGATTGCTTCTTGCTTCTTTTATCTCATTTCCTGCATTCCGCCACATTCGTTTAGACTAATATTCGTACACTCGCTGATGACCACATCGTTGGGCATCCCTAAACCACACATACACACACCTGCACACACGAGATATACAGTGAAGCAGACCTGGTGCTAAAATCTAAAGTTGCATGCTGTAGATTGGTTGTAACTGGACTCACTCGGTCTCTATGTGCTGGATCCCACGTGCTGGACCGGAACTGCCCCCTCTTCTTCTCTCCTCCCTCTCCCTCCCCCACCACCTTGCAGTCTGGAAGCGACGCCTCCGGACAAGAGGCGCTAGTTAGGCCTCGCTCCCGGACGTGAGTACACATCCAGATGGCCTCCAGCTCAACACTGCCAACCGTCTGCAGCAATTTGTGTCCACTTCTGCAGCGGTCGCAGCTGTACTGACCACGTACATAATTTTGAGACTGACAACGAACAACTTCCGTCGCTGTCGAGTTACCAAAATCTGTTTCAGTACATAGTTTCTCTGAATAATAGCAAACGATTTTTACGAAGGAAAATGTAACTCCGTGCTCCTGAAACTTAAATTTTGTGTTTTATTAGATTTTTGCGAGTCAAATTTTAGGTCAGTCCATTGCGTACAAAGTTGCGTCCTAGTGAAGAGATTCCACCTTCGATATTTATTTCCTTGTTCGGCTGCTGTATCCTCTTCGATAATGTGGAAATCTTCAGGGTTTTCCAGTAGCAGCCGTCATAAGTAGGAACATAAGGTAGTTGTTTTCCTGTATGATATCTCAATTAGCCTACTGCCAAAGGGCAGATTTGGGCTAAAAATTTTCCGAAGGGTTTTAATTAATAAAACGTCCCCTATTACCCACCATTTTGGCGTGTTTAAAATACCACGTATTGCCTACACATCCTATTTGTCTCTAAGACAAAAAGTAGTATTGAATGTGGTGTCCATTCTTCGCTATACACCTTTGGTGTTTTCTGCCGAAACTATCAAACCCTCCTGCCCCTACACACACCTGGTTAGGTATGGCTGAGATTTCCTGGCGAATGGCCTCTTTAAGTTCGTAAAGTGTATGTGGCGTATTTACGCTCACCATCGACTTATGGTATCCAAGTAACAACAACAAAAATGACGTATTATAATGATCTTATACAGCTGTCTGTGTATATGACTCCATCTATAACAAATGTTACCACTGTTTCCACAGTGTTCACCTCATTTCTACTTAAACTGCAGTACTTTCTGGAGTCTAGCCTTAGAGCATCGGAGAAGATCGCCAGATTTGCTAGTTACACTGACTTCACTCCAAGTAACTGTCCGATACCAACTTGAAGAGAGGCATTATACTAATGCTCAGGCAGACTATTAGGTAACAGTCGAGGTTTCGCAAGAGCTCCTAATTAGCTTAATCATGGCGTTAACGTTGGTGAAAGGAAGAGAACCACAGTCATCACAACGTCGAGTTTTCACATCGGTAAGCGATCTACAAATCCACACGTAAAATAATCCACCAATGTAATAACCGTACTTTCCATACAGGAATTAACAACGGATAAAACATTTCTAATACGTACTTGATATGATTTGACTGTAGAGTCGTGGCATAAATTACGTCTGTCCTCGCTGCCTGTAAGACTTGAACTCTATCCTGCCAAAACAGAACTTCACTCGCCTCTAGCAACTTTAGAATACTACTCACTGGCAGCGCAGAGTGCTGTTGCGTTCCGTAGTTCACCATTAGACGACGATGCATGAGGTTACTCAACGGGTTCACAGCTTTTGTTATGATTTGAAAGTTATTTTCAGATTATTTTCTTTAGAACTTCCTAATGAACAAATTTGTGACTTCCTTTCAGTTTGAGGCCTTATTTAATAAATAAAATGTAATAAAGTAAATTAAAGACGGATTATCATTTTGCTGCCCCTGCACCGCCGTGGACAAATGTACGAGGGCCGTTCAATTGGTAATGCCCCACATTTTTTTCTCAAATTATATTTATTGTAAAGAGTCAGAGATTGGTAATAAAGTACAACGTCATGTCTTGTCCATTTTGCCACGTAGTCTCCATCGCGTTCTATGGCCGTACGCCAATGTTGTGGAAGAGCGTGTATTCCCTGCTGGTAAAATCTCTTGTCCTGTAGGCGTAGTCTTGTTTTCACTGCATGAATGACATTCTCATCGTCTTCAAAGTGTGTTCCCCGTAGAGAATCTTTAAGCGGAGCTAAGAGACTCAAGTCCGAGGGTGCCAGGACTGGATTGTAGAGTGGACGAGGCAATGATGTCCTAATTTGAGAATGTGGTCCCGGGTTCTCAGACTTGTGTGTGGGCGTGCATTATCGTGCTGGGGCCAGATTTCTACTGGATTCTTGTCCGATTGAACACGTCGGAAACGGCTCTGGAGTTTCTCAGAGTCTTCACATATGCCTCTGAATTAATGGTTGACCCTCTTGGCATCACACCCACGAGAATGACGCCATCACAATCCCAGCAGTCTGTCACCAAGACTTTTGCGGCAAAAGGGTTTGTCTTGAATTTCTTGTGGTGAATGAAGATGATGCCACTCCACGACCTGCCTTTCCGTTTCCGGCGTAAAGTGCATCCAGCTTTCGTCCCCCGTAACCATCCTTGACTGAAAGGCTTCTCCGCCGGGTCTCAAAACGCTCCAACAATTCAGATAAAATGGCTTTTCTTTTAACCTTGTGGTCCGCTGTCAGAATTCTTGGAACCCATAGGGAGCACCTCTTTGAACATCCGAGAGTCTCGAGCCGGCCGCTGTGACCAAGCGGTTCTAGACACTTCAGTCAGAAACCGCGCTGCTGCTACGGACGCAGGTTCGAATCCTGCCTTGGGCATGGATGTGTGTGATGTCCTTAGGTTAGTTAGGTTTAAGCAGTTCTAAGTCTAGCGGAGTGATGACCTTAGATGTTAAGTCCCATAGTGCTCAGAGCCATTTGAACCATTTTTCCGAGAGTCTCGATCATTACAGACGCACTTCCAATGCTCACCAACAACCGAGTACTTTAGACGCCTGTCGAGATTTGTTTACTTGTCATTGTCCTCTGTATCTACAGTTTAAGCCTGCTAGAAACGAAAAAAGTAATTTTGGATGACAAGGGTGCTGGAGTAATGTTCCTCATTAACGACCGGTATACAAGTGAGCGAGAAAATGTTGTCATTTTGCTTGTTGATTTAGGCGTTATAACGAAGGAGACTTGTAACTACAAGTTCTCATTGAGGTGTTATTCAACCATCATAAAGCTTCTATCAAATTCAATTACTTCTCATACACGACCTATGAAGAAAGATTTCTTAAGATAGTCAATGATCACGCAGGTTTCAAACAAATACAAACTATGACAATAATTACATATTGTTTTGTTACCTTTTTTTATTCTACTTAATTTAGTTTCAGTGGAAGAGTCTCACCGTTTGCCTCTAATACCTAAATGTTTATGCTGCCTTGAATATGTCACGATTCTTGTGCTTGGCGATAGTCTTACGTGATAGAGCAAGTCTTCGGTGGTCTCCATGGTTAATACTAATGTATCCTTCTTTCTGTGTTTTTTTTTTCGTTTCATAGTTAAGCAATATTCATTCTATTTTGTTACAGCCACCATCCATAGAGCTGATTTTTGTCTTTTGCACACCAACAGTTTACTCCTTTATCTTATGGCATGGCTGTTAGTTCCTGAGGAAACATTTTCTATTGGTCCTATAGGACGCAACTGATGAGACTTTCTAATTGTATTAACTTTGCCACAATCGATATCTCTGGCTCCCGAGTGCAGTATCTATCGTTTTCTTTTTCTGTACATTCACGTTTTATCCCATGTCATCATTACTATATTATAATCAGCGCTGGTGTTACGTTTGCTTCTACACCTGTAATGTCAAGTTCATTCAGTTGATACGTGTGATACCAAATGCTCAGTTTTTAAACAATTTAGACACGGTGCGGAACATGAGGTAGTCTGCCATTAAAGAATTAAAGAACACCACACCATTCTCGGGCTAGTTTTCCTAACTAATTCACGCATTCTTTCAGTGTGAAACAAAAATTTGTATTTCATATTTCTTTGTCTTGTTCTTATTCTTTCTTCGCAAATGCAGAATTTCTTCTAGTCTGTCTCGCATACTTATTCTCTAAATTTACCTGTCAATGTTTGACGAGAAAGAAGTAGTTTTGGCAACAGTTCGCCCTTGTGAGTACCGATTATTTTTATCAAACAGTGGTAACTACACTAAGAAGAAGGTATTAAAAGATTTTTTTCACGCCCTTTCGACTAGGAGTACATTAGATGCGTTACGGATTTCGAACTCGAATATAAACTGTGGTCAGAGTCCAGACCTGCCCCTGTAAATATCCTTCAGTTTAAAATCTGGTTCCTAAATATCAATCTGATTCCACCTCGTGTCTCATGGTCATTTCCACGTACGCAACCTTCTTTCATGATTCTTAAACTAAGTGTTAGCGATGGTCAAATTATTCTCGGTACAAAATTCTAGCAGGTGACGTCCTCTTTCATTTCTTTCCCCCACAGCATATTCACCTCCTAATATTCGTTCTCTCCGTTTTCCTGATATCAAAGTCCAGTCCCCCATCACAATTATATTTTCGTCTCCATTAATTATTTCAGTGACTTCTTTTATGTCATTGTACATTTCTTCAATGTCTTCGTTGTCTGTGGAGCCGATTATCACATAAACTTGTACTAGTGCGATGGGTGTTACCTTTGTGTCTATCTTGGCAACTATATTGCGTTCACTGCGCTGTTCATGATAGCTCAGCATCATGCCTTTTTTCTCATTGGTTATTAAACCTACTCTTGCATTAGCCCTAGTTTTTGTATTTGCATTTTGTATTTATAACCCTGTATTCACCTGAGGAGAAGTAATGTTCCTCCTGCCACCCAACATCACTAATTCCCACTATATCTAACTTTAACCCATCGATTTCCCATTTTAATTTTCTTACATACCTGCCAGTTGAGGGATCTGACATTCATAGTTACAGAAATTTCTACTGAAATTAAAACAGTTGTCCCTTTCTATTTTTTACCGCCGTTGAAGAAGATATTTTGTTTGACACTCCACGACATACATGAACAGGAAACTTAATCGGCTTATCGGAAGCAATCGTTCACCGTGCGTTAAAAGCTGAGCTACTTAGGTCCGTTTAAAACAATGAGTGCAGCACTTCGTAAGTAGTAGACTTCGTAAGTAGTAGACTAAGCGCACCTGTTATCTCGCTTTCTCCAAACAGAAAATTAATAAATATGATACTTAGTGAAATTATTTCAGGATGACGTGTATTGTATTTATAGTAAGCCATCAGTAGAATCGGAAGACACTTTCATGTGTCTAAAAGCATCTGTCGGACAGAATTGTAAAATTTGTAGCAGTCTTCTTTAGAAAAACCTTCTGTTTGTCAAGACCGCAAGAAAGGACAAATCGATTACAAGTTTAGTGTCGTTAAATGATCATCTTCATTCCATATAATAGAAAGCTGTTGCTTAATAGACTACTGACACACGGTGCTTTGTCAAAATCATGTTTATAAATCCAAACTCAAGATAGTGAGTACAACGTCTAGCCCAATTTCATTCGGCGTTATAGCAGTTATAAGAACTGAAAGTGGACTGATCACCCAAATACAGACGTGAGAGAGGCAAGCTGCTAAGTCACAATCAGTTTGAAGTAAATGTTACGACAGACGACGTTAAAGGTCTTACCGTAGCTAGTTAATAAGATAGGGAAGCTTCAAAGAAAAGCCGTATGCTGTGTTGCCGGGTTTTTAGTGTCGCATCACAGAAATAGAATTGGTAGTCTCTGTGTAATTCGAAAAGCGTTATATTCAAACTTTCGAAGCCTCACAATCAAATATTTTGTCTATGAGCCATTTGACTGGTTTGATGCGGCCGTCCTCACTTAGTTTTTCCTTAGTTTTATTAAATAGCTCCAGGAAAACTACGGAATGGTTCATTTGGCAAGCGCATGGCCGATTTTGTCAACATCTTTAGTAATCCGAAGTTGTGCTCTGTCTGTAATGATCTCACTGTCGACGGGACGTTAGTCTCTAATGTTCTGTTCCTTTTCCCTTTCTCCTCAATACTTCCATCTTTTTTCGGTTTACTCTCAAGTCATACTCTGTACTCACTAGCCTGTTCATTCTACTCTACAGATACTGCATTTCTTCTCCATCCTCACTGAGGATTGCTAGGACATCGGCGAATCCTATCATTTATATCATTTCACCCTGAATTTTAATTCCACTTTGAACCTTTCTCTTATTTCCTTCATTGTTTCTTCAATGTACAGATTGAACTGAAGGGGCCGAAGGCTGCACACCTGTCATAGATCCTTCTTAATCCCATCACTTCGTTCTTGGTCTTCCAGTATTATTGTTCCCTCTTGGTTCCTGCGCATATTGTGTATCGCCGGTATTTTCCTATAGCTTAGTCATACTTTTCTTAGAATTTCGGAAGTCTTGCACCAAAAAATGGTTCAAATGGCTCTGAACACTATGCGACTTAACTTCTGAGGTCATCAGTCGCCTAGAACTTAGAACTAATTAAACCTAACTGACCTAAGGACATCATACACATCCATGCCCGAGGCAGGATTCGAACCTGCGACCGTAGCGGTCACGCGGTTCCAGACTGAAGCGCCTTTAACCGCACGGCCACACCGGCCGGACAAGTCTTGCACCATTTAACATTGACTAACGCTGTCACCACGCCGACAAATCTTATGAAGTGCCATTATTTTTCTCCTGTCTTGCTTGTAATATTAAGTGCACTTTAGGACTACCCTTCTGTTGCCCTTACCTAACCGAAAGTAAAAGTGAACATAATCCATCAGATCCACGATTTCAAATGGTTCAAATGGCTCTAAGCACTATGGAACTTAACATCTGAGGTCATCAGTCCCCTAGAATTAGAACTACTTGAACCTAACTAACCTAAGGACATTACACACATCCAAGCCCGACGCAGGATTCGAACCTACGACCGTAGCAGCAGCGCGGTTCCGGACGAAGCGCCTAGATCCGCTCGGCCACAGCGGCTGGCGATCTGCGATTTTACCTTCAATTTTTCATTCTAGTATTCTTCTTGGAAACTTGGATGCATGAGACGACGAACCGATTGTACGACTGTTCTCGCTCATATAAGCTTCTACCCTTGGTACTTTCTTCATTATGCTATCATTTTTCGAAAAGTTGAAGTCTCCTGAATCATAGTCTCTACACATAAAGTTGTGTAATCGTTTGGTTTCCATATCCGCAATGATTTTGAATTAATGTTATCTATCACTTACGCCTTATTTGGTCACATGTCCTTGCAACCCTCCCATCGCCATCCCCCGTCTCCTCCTGTCACGTTCTTAAGCGCCGGACGGCTGGGAGTTAATGATTCGCTATAGAGTTCGAAAGCCATAGTAAACAGCTCTGCCTCTTGAGCAGACATTTTCAAGCTGTTGGGACTGGTGTTGTAAGCCAGTCCCTACCACAGAAGGCAGTCAACATCATTCCTTCCTGCATGGGCTCTCAGCTAATTAGCAGACACAGGAAAACGGACAAGGGATACAATATTAATTAAACAGACGGTATGAAAAATTTTTCTCAGATTTAATAACAAATGGCCGAGAACGGTCTTCGCTGAACAGGCAGACTCCTGTCAAAAGTACATTAACCAGTAGATGTCACTGTATGCGGATCTGCCGGAATAAAAGGAGGCGCGAAGTATTGTATTGTCATTAGAGAAACACACGCAACAGAGTGGCAGCGGCAGGACAGCTCTGTGATACCGGACATCTCATCTGGGTAAAAAATCCATCAGAGAAATTTCAACATTTGAAGAGCTGCTCAAGTCGACTGCCTGTGATGTGCGTGTGCAGTGGAAACGTGACGTACAATCGTAGATAAGGCAGTTCCAGGCGGACCTCGTGAACTGGTGGACAGTGGCCGTCAAGCACTGCAGAGGTTGGTTCTAAAAACTGGCGTAAAAATCGCGTTACAAAGTGCTCCCAGCAGTCTAGGTAACAAAATTACTGTGTATAGAGAGTTAAGAAAAAGCAGATAGTAAATTATCTGATGTGATTACGGGAACAAGGTTACAGTCACAGAACAACAAACTTACTAATTCAAGTTGATATATATTACAGTACCTGTAACCTCTATAGCAAGCACGCCAGAATCACCTTTCTGCTACTGTTAGTCCGAACAGGACTGGAGAACTCAGGGGGGACGGCGGTGTTTTAAATGTTTATAACAGCTGCGCACTGTTACATTTCAAGCCTCAGAAATAGGACTAGTACCAACTGCTGCGAAAGACTGCACTGACAGAATGCCTGCTCGGACTTACGGAAGCGACACCGTATGTTGTACACAGAGTTTTCCTCTCGTGCCTTGACCTACAACGTCAAAACACAGTCGTTCTGCAACACTACGTCTTCTCTAAGAAGAAGGAAAAGCTTCTTGTTTTTCCCAAATTTACGGATTGCTGCATTGTCGAGCAAATAATCGAATTATCTCAAAATTATCGCATTTGAATTCTTCAGTTTCTAGGTAATCTATCTGTTAAGGTATCTCTTCTCTCTGAATTTTTAACCAGAGGTAAGTTTGCATTCACTGTTTTAAGAACGATTAGATAAAGTTGAAAATGTAATAACAATTTCACCATTGAGTCAGCTGTAAAATGGACCATGTTCTGCAATGACAGTTATAGAGTTTTCATTATTGACAAAATTGGGATCATTCTTTGTTAATGACCTGTCGTGACACACGTGCGCATTCAGGCGCGTGACGATCCTTCCCAAGGCTGTGGAGTTACATCCTCCAAAGTTCTGCTAAGCTCTCACTCCAGCGCTAAACCCTCCATGTCTTCCAGATAAGATTCTCCCTCTTTCTTCTGTCAAGTTATCAGGCACTTCCTCCCGCTCGTCGAGGTCTTCAAGAATCTCTTTCCACCGTTGTGTTTCCACTCTACATTTTGGCAACACGTCTTTTGATTTCACCGACGTTTGTTTCGATTTTTCTGTATGCTGTATCAGTCCTACAGTGGCCCAATTCTGTCTCAGGTCCTTCACATTGCACCCGCAGACACATCACGTTGTTTTCCCGCGCTTGCTACTTATTTCACTCAAGAGTTGCTCATATTTCTGCATTTATGCATATCTCTGAACATTTTTGTACTTTGTTCTTACGTCGAGAAGTTCAAGTGGTTCTTTTGTTGCCCACTGTTTCTCCGTAGTTACGTTCCTTGTACCAGTGTTGGTCTGTCAACGTCGATGATTTCCCAGTTTAGAGACGTTCATTCCTCTTCAATTGGTTATCGGTGTATTCGTTACCGCATCGTCTACAGCTTTAGAGAATTTCAGATGCATGTCACAGTTCCTCAGTCGTTTAGTATCTCCCTTTTTGCTCACTGATTCTTCAGGACGATTTTCTTAAACTTCAGGCTACTCTTCAGGATTATTAAATTGCGATCCGTGGTTATATCTTCTCCTGGGTTTGGCATACGGTCCGATAGGTCATTTGGGAATCCTTGTCTGGTCACGATTCAATCCAGCTGGAATCTTCCTGCATCTCTGGCCCTTTTTTATGTATACCTCCTCCTCTTCTGATTTTTATGGATTAACTATAACTACATGTTAGCCGTGGCGGCTCGGTTTGCTGGCCTAACTACCTCTGGCACCGATATCGATAGTCACCTCCCTTGTGACATCATTGGTTTTCCGGGTTGAGGCGTGGAGGCTCAGCGTGGCGGAGTGAGTTGTGAACCACACGTGACGGAAGGAGGGGGGCTGGAGTAGCAGCGGCTGGTGGCGGGGTTTGGTTGTGAAGATTTGGGATTGACAACGGATGTACCCAACCAGATAGCCGAGCTTGTGGAATATTGGTGCAGCCGCTAAAGAAGGTGACGGACGTCGTGCTCTGGAGTGCTGCTGATGGGGGCCTTCTCCCGCTCTGTGAAGAGGAGTTAGGACAAATCACGCTGGGGAGACATTCTGCATATGGATATTCTGACCCTGTGCTTTTATTGTTAAACGGAAAATTGGCGGAATATTATTGTGTATGTTCAGTGAATATGTATTTCTTTGTTCTGCAGTATGCCTTTTTTTTAGGAGAGATGTATATATTTTACGAGGTGGCAATGTAGACTGACTGGATAAAATATTCCACACATTATACGTCCAGTTTATGTAGGCTACAGCGATACAGTAGCCATAACGTCACACGACAAATTTTTATAGAAAGCCACACGATTAAATTACAAGGTGATTTCATAAATTCACCTTCGCCTTCAGTTTAGAAAGCTTTTGACAGCAACGTTTGCAGCTCTTCTCGATTCAGCTTGGCGTTACTTAATGAGGGCAGAACGTTTCATTATCAATTTGTCCCTTATGTTTACTTTTCCTTGTAGACTTAGTCGTTTGACCACACCACACAGAAAATTCCATATAAATAAGGTCCTGCTGCCATTCTGATCAAGATATGTAACTATTTCTTCCGATACATCTACCGGGAAATGGTATGCTCAGATGATGTGATACCTGACGATGCTGTGTAAGGTGCCCGTGTTAGTGGAAGAACGTACCTATCGTCGTAGCAAAAGGAGCTCTTCCAACAAAGGTGGAAAGACCTTTTCATGAAAATCTATATTACATGGCCCCGTAAGACAAGCCCCAACAACACATTCTTCTACAGTAGGAGTGCCTAGTACATTAAAAATTGTTTTGCACTACCCCGTCCCGAGAGTTCCGGAACTTGTACAGAAAATTGGAATAGAGATCAACATAAACAACATTTCCGTTCTTTTTATTCTCATGAAAACCACACATTGCGATTTGTACCACCATACAGCGAGACCTTGGTCCTGGTCCTGACTCCCGTACACACCAGTACCTTTAATACCCAGTAGCAAGTCCTCTGGCATTGAAGCATGCCTGTATTCGTCGTGGAACACTATCCACAAGTTCATCAAGGCACTGTTGGTCCAGATTGTCCCACTCCACAACGGCGATTCGGCGTAGATCCCTCAGAGTGGTATGTGGGTCATGTCGTCTATAAACAGCCCTCTTTAATTAATCGCAGGCGTGTTTGATAGGGTTCATACCAGGAGAGTATGCTGACCACTCTATTCGAGTGATTTCGTCATCCTGAAGGAAGTAATTCACGAGAAATGCACGATGGGGGAACAAATTGCTTTCCATGAAGACGAATGCCTCGCCATTATACTGCCGATATGGTTGCACTATCAGTCGGAGGATGGCATTCACCTATCGTACAGCCGTTACGGCTCCTACCATGACCACCAGCGGCGTACGTCAGTCCCACATAATGCCAATCCAAAACATCAGGTAACCTCCATCTTGCTGTACTCGCTGGACAGTGTGTCTCAGGCGTTCAGCCTGACGGGGTTGACTCCAAACGACACTCATCGGTGAAGAGAACGTGATGCCAGTCCTGAGCGGTCCATTCGGCATGTTGCTGGCCCCTTCTGTACCGCACTGCTGGTGTCGTGGTTCCAAAATTGCACCTCGACATGGACGTCGGGAGTGAAGTTGTGCATCATTCAGCCTATTGCGCACAATTTGAGTCGTAACACGACGTAATGTGGCTGCACGAGAAGCATTATTCAACATGGTTGCGTTACTGTCAGGGTCCCTGTGAGCCATAATCCGTAGGTAGCGGTCATCCACAGGAGTAATAGCCCTTGGGCGATCTGAGCGAGGCATGTTATCAACTGCTCCTGTCACTCTGTATCTTCTCTGTACCCGAACAGTATCGCTTTGGTTCCCTCCGAGACGCCTGGACACTTCCTTTGCTGAGAGCCCTTTCTGGCACAAAGTAACAATGCGCACGTGGCCGAACTGCGGTATTGACCGTATTAGCATGGTTGAACTACGGACAACAGGAGCCGTGTATCTCCTTCCTGGTGGAATGACTGGAACTGATCGGCTGTCGGACCCCCTCCGTCTCCCGCTGCTCATGAATGGTTGGTTACATTTGTGGGTGGGTCTAGTGGCATCTCTAAACAGTCAAAGGGACTGTGTCTATGATACAATATCTTCAGTCAACATCTATCTTCAGGAGTTCTGGGAACTAGAGTGATGAAAATTTTCTTTTTGATGTGTGTATATCACAATCGAAGCCGCAGTTGGAAAACTCAGTTACGTAAATCGAAGGCCACCTTCGTAAACTGAAATTCGAAAGACAGATGAGAGTCGATAAATGATCCCGTGGGAACTCGAATACTATAAAGCGAAACCAGAACTTTCTTCTGTAACCTCCTGTGTTTACATAACCACAAAAATTTGACAAATGTTATACGAAACGTTTTGTTCAAATTGGTCTATACCATAATCTTCTAAGGTACTTACTACGTGTTCTGAAACATACTAAAAGTGATGCAGTACAAGCTGCACCTCAACTTCTGATTTCATAGGTAATGAACTTCCTCATTACAACCAAAGTGACGACGTTAAGGAGACGATGTTCTACTAACAAGTGAAACAATCAACAACACCTCACATGTTTAACGATTCTCAAATCTTTCTGCATTTTTACTTTACATTTATCTTATTTCTATCTTGCTTTTGAGCTAGGGAACCTTACGAAAGAAACGGCTGTTGCATTTCTATCTCTCTGCCTTGGTCCCTCTTTCCCTCAGTCTCTCTCTTTCTCTGCCACATACACACCCACACACACCCACACACACATACAAGTACCGGGAAATGACGTAGCCGTTTTCGTAAATGGCACTGCTCCACGCGTCAGACGAAAAATGTTACCCGCAGTCATATACGAGGAGGAAATGAAGTACTGGAGTCGCCTGAATCGTATTCCTTGGGGAAGTTGAATGGTGCCTCTCCGCAACTGCTGCAGCCACCGCACGAACCAAGACAGATAGCGGGTGCCGAAGTTGTGACGCCTGGTCTCGTAGTAAATATGGCCCGCCAGAATTGCAGCAAACCTCCGAAGGCGAGGACTTTCGGGAGTCACTGACAAAAGGCACCTATCTACGGTTCAGCTGCTCCGCAAGCACAACCACGTCATCTGTGCCCTACAGACTCAAAGCACCTGCTACGAAACGTAATCATTCATTCGCGATAAAAAGTTCTGAAGAAAGCCGTGACCGGGAAGAAAACCACAGTCGAACGTTCTTATACTCTAACAGTAGCTGCGGAATCAGTAATTAAGATTTTCATAATGCACTTACAGAGGAGCAGAGATTTTAGTAAATAATGTGTTGCAACACGTACGTAAACGAAAACTGTCGATATCGATTAGACGAAAATCTGCTCCTCACACCACTCTCTGTCCAAGTGCCGTTCCCCTTTTGTCTTTTTGCTCCTTCTCTCTCTACCATCTCCTCCTTTCCCCTCGGTCTGTCTCCTCCCACTCCCTGTCCATCTCATACTGTCTCTAAAAAAAAAAAAAATTGTTCAAATGTGTGTCAAATCTTATGGGACTGAACTGCTAAGGACATCAGTCCCTAAGCTTACACACTACTGAACCTAAATTATCCTAAGGACAAACACACACAGACCCATGCCCGAGGGAGGACTCGAACCTCCGCCTGGACAAGCCGCACCGTCCATGACTGCAGCGCCTTGGACCGCTCGGCTAATCCCGCGCGGCTACTGTCCCTCACTGTCTTCCCATGTCATCATCACCTTCCCCCCCCCCCCACCCACCACCCACCTTTCTCTCTAAGTTACCATCTCCATCCAAAAGAGCGAGGTTGCGCAGTGGTTAGCACACTGGACTCGCATTCGGGAGGACGACGGTTCAATCCCGCGTCCGGCCATCCTGATTTAGGTTTTCCATGATTTCCCTAAATCGCTCCAGGTAAATGCCGGGATGGTTCCTTTGAAAGTGCATGGCCGACTTCCTTCCCCGTCCTTCCCTAATCCGATGAGACCGATGACCTCGCTGTTAGGTCTCTTCCCCCAAACAACCCCCCTCCATCCAAAAGGAAGCAGATAGTTTTTGCAGTTTGAGATCTGGTACTAGAGACGGAAGTTGAAAATCAGGTGGACTGATAAGATAACGCCAAAACCCAAGTCAAGAGCTGGTTATTGGTTTCCAAATGAAATAGTTTATGATCCAGGTAAAATAAAAAAATTTCAACCCTGTACAGCGTCTTGTACATCCAACTCAAAAATTGATTATCAGCTCTCAGTAGCACGCAGGGGCTTTGAATTCCGAACCTGATAAACTCAAGGCCGAAATTCGGAACGGCCAAAACAGGTGCGGTAGAAGAAGTTATTTTTAAACCGACGAATGCTGCTTGGGAGTTATATGTCCACTTGAGCTTTCCGCCAGTACACCTCAATTGGTTGACGGGCACAGCAGTTGTGCAAAACTAGGCAGATTACAACTCTGAAGGAGCCTATTATACCGCCGGTAACCAAGCAGGGACATTTCATTAGTAATTGGTGCAAGACTAGTGGCAAAAGAGCCAAAGATTTTACTGCGATAACAACGTCACCCAAATAATAGTACACAAATCTAAACATCAGATCAACTGAATTGGAATTCACCAATCACGACAACATGGCTAACCCCATAAGTAGCCGAAACGGCACATGATTATACCAAAACAGATAACTGTCAGTGCAGAATACAGTGAGAAGCTTAGATTTCTTGGCCACCTGTACTTGTTTATACGGTTGATTAAAATCTGATATGGTGAGATACTGAATTCCCAGAGCGCATGTAAAACAATTATGTAAGTCTGAGAAGTGCACAGATTCTAACACAAACTTTTGATTAAGAGAGCTGTAACGGATAACTAGCCGTTATCCCTCACCATTGGGCTTGCGCCCCAAAAAGTAAAAATATAGGCAAAGTGTATGGGGAGTCTGAGGGCCAAATCACGTAATCTGCCAAAAATGGACAGTCTTTCAGTACTCACTCTTTAGGAGATCGTAAATGGTAACTCCTTCGACACTTCCAGCTACTCCTGCCTGCTGTTGGCTCAAATGTGCCACTTCAAAATGCTTCCTCACCTCCCTCCCCCTCCTCCTTCCCGTCTATTCAATTACACACTCCTTAATGACAGTTATGGTTATACAAGTCATACTTCTTACCAGCCTGAAAGTTAAGCTCTGGTCATCTCGGTACATAAACACGTTACAACAAAAAAATTCATCACTAATGAAAGCCTCCTTATCCCAAAATTAACGCAGATTTGCCCCAAAACAGGCAACAAATCCCTATTAACGGTCTGACATTGCCTGTCTACTTTTTGCAGAGGAGTCAGAGTACAACTCTAAGGAGCCTTTTATACCGCCGATGACAGAGCAGGGACATTTCACTCGTCGGCTCCAGCAACTCTCAAATGGGCTCTTGACTCAAAGTAGTACAAACAAAACGTAAACCACACCTAAACTGCTTTCATTTTACTACAAGCCTTAAAAGCGCTCGTAAGCTCTTGCTGTGGGCTGCCCCTTTATTGTGTGAGCTCTGCTTCCCCCTGTCCCGTGGTAACTGACAGTCTCAGACCAAGTAGCCGACTGATTGCATCACAAATATGTCCTATTATTGGGTTCCCTCACCCTTGTTGTGGTGCGCTTTGATGCGGTGCGTTCCCACTTGCAAGCGCCCCGATCTATACTGACTACCATCGGACTTTTTTTAGCTATAAAGGATTTTTAAATAACCGCCATCAGTTCATGAAGTTCAGTGATTTTTTTAAGATGAAATCTTTTCGTAGGAACAACAAACAGCCAATCGTTTTTCTAAATGGAAGATTTATTAACACCCATTTACCATGGTTTCAACATTCATATAAACTTCTGCTTCAGAAGGAAATTTTGATAATTGAGTTACATGTGTTGACGGAGGTACATTAAAATACAGCCGAAAGGCATAAAATATACAATTTATCCTTGATAATGATTCAGTATCATGACCTTTGCTTTTTATTTTCGACTCGATCATTTCCGGACCAGGTCCCTTACATCAAATTGATACGTTTACTCTTATCCATCCCTGAAAGTTTGTAATATTGGCAAGGAATCATTCTGTATAAGTAGACCTAAACGTCGGAATGTCAATGATTTATGTATTATCCACACCAAACGTCTGGAACTAGTTAATCATGCGTTCACCATATACTTCGCGTTTCTTCATCCAAACCGATCGCCACATAATCCTGTTGCAGGCTATGACACTCTCGTCTACGATTAATTATTTTATCCATTATCTTCCGAACACATTAACTTGACAGACAGGCCGATATTGCTTTGGCGTTTGCAGTGCTTCATCACTCACTTTTTATCATGACAGCGTACGAGCACCACCGCAGCACATTACATATTTCAAACAGCGTACTCAGTGCCGTGTGTAAGCGATTATCGATCGTGTTACCTCCGCTTTTATATCCCATGGACCTGAAGCTCTGTCTTCAGTCATTACGTTGATTATTTCAGGATCCTCTCCGTTACGACTCTGTTGAATGTCTGCAGTGTTGTCTCTAATCACTTTACGTTGTTTTCTCAGTTCTCTGCGACGCGAAATGCTATTATTTCCTTCGTCACCCTCGAGGATAACTTAAAACTTCATCAGAGTGCTTTTCAACTCCTATTATCCGGTACCCTGCCTTCAACTTGGACACAACTGAAGACTATGCCATTTCTCGGTAAAGCCCCAGAGGAACTGGACGCCAAGGGCCAACTTCAGTGTCTATTTGTCATACAGTATCGCCTCTTGCTAGTGATGATTCTATCTAATCTTGCTGTTGTATCCTGCCTACTCATCAAATATAGGGTGCCTACGAAACCTGCTTCTCGGGTCGCTAGACAACAATTCAAGAAAATCGTATTAGTGCATTTTTATTACAGTAAGATAAATGACAAAACTTAACTTTGAGAATTAAGTCGCAAGCAATGCGCGACTAACAAAGTAGGAAATCTCATCAGTATCGATAATGCCTAATACAAGAGAAATTATGCAGTACCTAAGACGCTGCTGTACAGCTCGTAGAATAGCTAGTCTGCAACTGGTGTGCGACCAAGCTGAGCGGCGCTTATGTTCGCCTAGAGGCCGCTGTTGTCTCTATTTCATCCTAGAGAGGGGCTGGTCAGCGTGGTATTGGCTGACGTTTCACAGCCCTCTCTGCTCCACCGTCCTTGACCGGCTTGCCGGCTCTTGACGTTACACCGGGCCACTTACTATCAGGTTTGATTTCATACGGAACTGGAGTGCTTAGCAACTGTGTTTGTTGAAAACTGAGAAAATGTACAGAAATCTATCGCTAATTATCTCTTGTGGATCTATATGTTAACCACTGCGTGACTATCGTCAGTGGGAAAAGATGCAAATCAAATCTTTTCTATCGCATGCCTGTACGAAAAGGCGCCACTAGACTATCCAGGTCAGTATTTCACTTCACATTCAACTGAATTGAAATACTGACATCCAGGACTGAAAAAGAATGAACACCATTTGCTGCCTCGGATCAAGTTGAAATTTCGTTCAATAGTTTCGAAACGTCCCTAGTTGTTCCATCCTGTGCTTCAGAGCGAAAACTGGGGTCGCGCAACATTTCAGAGAAGTGAGATCTCTATAATGATATTATAATTAAATCGACACCCTAGCTGCAAACAGGCGTTAATATACATCATTGGCGACATGTTGAAAATGTGTGCCTCGACCGGGACTCGAACCCGGGATCTGCTGTTTACATGGCAGACATTCTATCCATCTGAGCCACCGAGGGCACACGGGATAGTGCGCCTGTAGGCACTTATCCCTGGCACGCTGCCTGGGAGACCCACATTCCCAACATGTCCACACTACCACATTCGTAGTACGCCTAATACATGTTTGCCCATCACACTCTTTACTCGAGGCAGATTAATCTACCAATTCCTGTACGACTTGGGGCATAACGTGTGAGTTCGCACAAGAAGGTCAATAGCTGGGTAGCCATATTTTAACGATATGTGAAGAAAGAACACATAACATTAATTACTCTGCAGTTTCTCTAGAATGAAATGATAATTAAATCGACACCCTAGCTGCAAACAGGCGTCGATATGCATCATTGGGGACATGTTGAAAATGTGTGCCTCGACCAGGACTCAAACCCGGGATCTCCTGCTTACAAGGCAGATGCTCTATGCGTGTGAGCCACTGACGATCTCACGGGCAGCGTGCATGGTATAAGTTCCTGCTGGGGCACTATCCTCTGTGCCCTCGAAGTTCAGGTGGGTAGAGCGTCTGCCATGTAAACAGGAGATCCCAGGATCGAGTACGGGTCGAGGCACACATTTTCAACATGTCCCCAACGATGCATATCAACGCCTGTTTGCAGCTAGGGCGTCGATTTAATTATCATTTCGGGAACAGATATTACCTTCATATGTAGTTAAAATATGGCTACCCGGCCATTGACCTTCTTGTGCGAACGCACACGATATGCCCCAGTTCGTACAGGGCTTGGTAGATTAATGTGCCACGAGTAATGACTGTGATGGGCAAATATTTATTAGGCGTATTACGAAAGTGGTGATGTGGACATGTTGGGAATGTGGGTCTGACGGGGAGCGTGCCAGGGATAAGTTCCTGTAGGCGCACTGTCATATGTGCCCTGTGTGGCTCAGATGCATACTGCGTCTTCCATATAAGCAGGAGATCCCGGGTTGGAGTCCCGGTCTTTGCACACATTTTGAACATGTTCCCAATGATGTATATCAACGCCTCTTTGCAGCTAGGATGACGATGAAATTAAAATTTGATTCTAGAGAAACTGGACGGTCATCAATGGCATCTGTTCTTTCGGGAACAGATACTCTCTTGATATATGAGATCTCTTCCATTGTATTTGCAGACCCACGTTACTTTTAGAGGGCTTAAGTAATTTGTCGTTTGGGGGGGGGGGGGGGGTTGGGGGCAAGGAGTATCAGCAGCGTCAAAATTGTCAGTAATATCGCACTGCGAATTGTCGTTTTCGATTGTAAAAGGTGTGCTTTATATCGACGCTGGGCATCGCTGTTCTGACCTCCATCGGAGAGGCCTCAGAAAAGCAGGTGAAGTGCGCGTAATAGTTGATGTAACAATCTTCCCATCGTGTGACACATCCATGGTGCCGTTGGGCAGAATTCTGTTGAAATTCGGTGCATATGTGACGATATTAACCAATCTCACACCTCACATGTATTTCTGTGCTGCGGTGGTTTCTTTCGCATGTGTCAACACCTTGATGTTTGAAGCGTTGCCGAATCCGACGGTGACGACACAGGCCGCCATGGTTTTGCACCATTACAGAGGAAAATTGCAGGCGACTTTTAGCCAAATTTCAAACTTCTGTATCGCTTTTGGAGACAGTTATGGGGGTTTCGAGAGGTGGACCTGTAATTGTGTTGCGCAGGGTAGAAGTCTTAGGAGAGGCCAGTGGCAAACCTCTTCACTAGCAAGTTATCAATGAGCATCTTCTCAATAGTTTCTAATACCCAATACAGGAGTGAGGAACTATAGAAGAACCAAGGAAATTACAGAAAACAGATTTAACCCTGCATCACCATTCTGGAATGCCTTTGTGTGCCCAGTGACTGTCAAGCGGTTTAGAAAATGTTCAAGGGTGGACAAATCTTATACAAGCGACGTTTACCGAAATTTATTTAATAGTTCTGTCAGTTGTTTCGAGAAATCGTGTTAATGGTGTTGCCTCTGAAGTGCTATGACTTAAGTGTCGTAGAACTGTTTATCAGCTACCTTTCACCTCAGTGAGGTGTAGTAGTGATTAAAAACTTGAAACGTGGCAAAAACATCATTCGCAATCACTGACTTCAGATTTCTGTTTGTTTCCATATAATGGTAACACAGAGACGGCTTCCTTAACAACATTATGTTAACACCTGTTTGTAGTGTACAGTTACACACATATTTTGATAGGTTCCTGCTGTGAGAAATTGGCTTAATCACAGTATAAGATCACGTTATTTTCATGCATTTTGTCATCGTTCGCCTCAGTTTTCATAAATTTTGTGTCATTTATGCCAAACTAACACTGTAATTAGACATAGCTTTCAAAACTGACAGTCGTTTATGTCAACGATAATTTCGGTGTCGCAGTGTGCTCTTGACAAATATAAATAACGCGCAATTTATTTAGGATGCTCCATGACCATGGTGAAGTGGAATGTCTTAAGTGTCTAGGCAGCATTAGTGAGCGGAAGTTGAACAAATATCGACAGATTTCTGACATGGTTGCAGAAGCGAGTGGTCGGTGTCTTCTTTGTTACGGTGCGTGCTACATGTACTCAGAATGGATTTTACGCACGACAGCTCGTCACAGAGTGTTGCAGACTTCAAATTTTCTTTCACTTTACTGTTGCAGCGAAGAACACCCTCTTAACAAGATTACCATTAAGTTGCAAATGTCGTCTAGTTTCTCGCGGATGTTCCACGCATTACTCGTGTCAAATGCAAAACAATTATGAGCTGAAAGAGGAGCATTCTTTCAAGCACTCAAAAGCTACATCCGCTATTCGTTTCTTGTTGAAGAACGATGAAGCAATTTGGTAGTAGTTGTTTCAGATGAATGTCAGTGATAAACACTTTTTTTAGTGATTAGAATAGTTAAGCAACATATACTACTATGAAAGCCATGCTGAATCATATCTATGATTAGGACTGTGTATTTAGTTGTCTTTAACTTTTTCACGCATAATATCATTATAGTCCTTTAGTGGCTCCTTTGTACGTCATGGTTCAAGATCCATCACTCGTACATATTTAAACGTACACAGGCTTCAACTTCATTTTCTGTCACGTTTAGACTTCGTTGGCTTTCGTATCTTGTGCTAATCTTTTAACATCTCCGTATTTGCTACACGCAATATTTATCGCCATTAATGTGTCACAAAGTCTACTATTGTCACTCATCTCAGTTACTGTCACTTGCCACTTGCCAAAAGTCACACCACTATGCTCTGCTAGTAGTCACGTTCATAGGACCCTTATTTTGCTATTTTTTCAATATTATCTTTTGAATGATGTCATGATTACTGTGGTAAACAACGCTGATACGAACAGTTTGTAATGGCTGCTGATTGAAATAATAATCACACTATAATGACTTTACCATAAACTGCTGTAGAAAGATAGAGGTTAATATTAGCAAAGAGGAGAGGGCAACTTACTAACCACCATAATTGGGGAAAGCACTCTAATAAAGAAATGTAATTCTTCTGTAGTCAAGAATGCAAACTTGACAGCAATATCGTAGAAAGGGAGGTGTCCAAGCTAGATTAGCATGGCCGAGGCAAGCTTTCATCAGCAAACTGGAGTATGGAAAGAGATACAGTATGTATTGAAATGAAACGTTGGCCATACTGTGAGGTTACTGTTGCGTCTCCTGGGATATATATGCGCTCCGAGCCAGGAAATCACCATCGTTCGTTCGTATCTGGTAAATAACAAACGTGCTCTGCAAATTGTGCTCTGCCGTCGTGGACAAAGCATTTTCTTATATTATTCCGATTTGTTTAGGTGATTAACTTAAAACATAATGCTCTTTTTCATAAAGGAACAGTCACGGAGTTCGACAGCATCCACTATTGATAAAATTCACATAATGCATTACTTTCACGAGTATTTCTTAGGGTAAATTGATGTGTTTTGTGAAGATCCATGGGTCATGCTTTGTCTTGAGAGAATGACCGTTATACTTGGAATCTTGTGGTACTCTTCGTGTCGCAAACACGAGCGATATTAGTTGCTATGGGTTTCCTTGTTCTTCCTATCCACGATTTCCATTGTAACTGTTCATTTCGTACAACTTTGTGAAAACCGACTAATTTTCGACCCTCTGCCAAACACTTGCTTTTCATTTCAAAGCCATCCTCCTGTGGTTATTTTTACTGAACGTGTATTTTTCTCATGAACTTAACAAGTACCAAGATGCAAGCACTATTCGGAATTATTTTGCAGTTAATGCAGTTGAGGAAAGGCATTGATTTTTAGCTATCAGCTAACAATGTGTCTTGGTCGTGCATGGCATTGGAGTGCCAACAAAACAGGCACGCCAGCCCATTCTTACAAAAGTAAGATGGTTATGTACATTCGTAAAAAATTTCTGGCAGTTCATGATTTTTTTTTTATTTTTATGCTCTTATTCTGCTAGTCCACCTAGGCATACCTATCTCGTTTTCTAAAGCCCTCTCTATGTTCTACCGCTTATTTATCCAACGAGCTTAGAAAGGTTTAATACCTGAATGCATCCTGTATGAATGATTTATGCATGCACCTCTTCTGGTCCTCCAATCATATAAAGTTCGGCTGTGCTTAATTAAGTTCCACTCTTCTCAATTTACGTTGCCTTGCAGTGATTTCTGTTCATAAAGAGATTATTTTTATAGCACAGTGAATGAGACTGCTTTAATAATGTTATGACTTTGGACTGTTTAATACAGAAACGATTTCAACATGATATCAATACAAATTAAAAAATTGATGTTTATACTTTAGTATGTATGTAAACATGTATGTCCCGCATCTCCTCCTAAACCACTGGAACGATTTCAACAAAACTAGGTACACCTATCGCTTACTGTCAGGAAAGAATAACTGTTAGGGTAGCAACCACCTACCCGAAGAGGTAAGAGGGGGAGTGAAACAGAATGTAGCCCACAGCGCGAAACTACCCACAGTTTGGTCGTCCAGTATTTGAGAATGAGAGCCCTTAGAGACTAGCAATAAAGTTTACATTTAATTTAAAACCCTTACGATACTTCTTCTTGCTGATAAAGCCAGGAAACGATAAAAGAAAAAAGGTTATCGCTTACTACAGTTTCGGTGTTCATGCAGTAAAACTGACACATGGACCATGACGTTTTGTTCTATTACTTCTGTACTACTAACTACGTTCATGAGACTTTTAAAGACAGTACCCACATTCCGTATACCACTGAAGGTAGCACAAAAGTTACATGGTTTAAGATACTTATTTCAGGAGACATGATGTCGTAAACACAGAATTTGTGAAAACGTACTGAATCATCCAAGACGTTTAAAATTATTAGTTCGTTGCCGCTGGCTCTATTTGGAACATTTTTCTCAGGCAGTATCCAAATATTCCGCTGAATGTACCTATAATAAATATATGATTGTACGATACATAGTTCAGGAGGTATGATATCACAAACAATGAGATTTGTGAGAAACTAGTGCATCATACATGACATTCTAATTAATTACTCCTTTGATACTTACTCTATTCAAAATATGTCTTGTAGACAGTAGACACATATACCACTAAATATTGTTAGAAAACTGTAACATTGTACAGAATACTGTTCAGGAGATACGACGTCATAAATACTGAGTTGCATGATAATGAAACCGCGCTCGAAATTCGCTAGACAAAAAGATGGACTGTGTGTTAAATATGCGTGAAATATGTTTCACATGTTCGTATGCGAGCAAAGCCAAGGGTATAAACCTCATGCTAAACCCCTGCAACGATTTCAGTCAAATTTAGTACGCATATTTGTTACAATCTGGAAAGAAATACTACAGGGGTAAGAACCATTAGCCTCCTCCTCCGGTGAATGCGATAACGTGGAGAGAGAGAAGGGAGGAGGAGGAGATGGACATACAGCGAGGGGGAAGGAGGAGATAGGTGCAGACAGGAGGGCGAGGAAGTGGACAGGTAGGGACGGGGAATTGGACACGAGGAGAGAGACTGGGAGGAAGAGTTGATACAAAGAGAAGGAGCAGATGGACAGATGGGGAGGTGCAGATCCGTAGAGAGATTGGGGAGGAGAAGATGGACAGAGAGAGAGGCAGGAGAAGAACAGAGAGTGTGAGGGGAAGGGGGTTGGCAGAGTGATACGGAAGGAGGACAGGGAATAACAGAAGATTGGAGTAAATATAGAGGGTGAAAAGTATTTAAACCGACAAACTCTAGGAAGTCGTAGGGGACATCAAAACAAACATTTCTCACTAATGTAATTTTTTCCTATGAGGAGTATTTCAACCAGTAGACGAAGATTTCCCTGATGGAAAATTAATTAAACCAACAGACACTTTTCCATTTTTTATGACCAAGAGACAACACATTAACACAACCAAATTTCAATTACAGTAGATTTTCAAAAATATCACCATTGACAAGTAAACAAAGTTTACACCGTCATGTTCTGTCTGACATGGGCAAAAACCCCAGGAGTATCCTGAATTGTTCCTGTTGCAGCTACGATCCGGGCAACTTCTGATGCAACAGGAGTTGCGTAAACAAGGTTGCACATCTCTCCCCACAAAGGGTACATATCTGGGGATCGAGCAAGCCATGGTACAGGACCACCTCTGCCATTCCACGTTTCTGGGAACCGTCGGTCCAGGAATTGATGCACACGACGACTGAAATGTGTCGGCGTCCCGTCATGTTGAAACCACATTGGTTGTCTTGTAGGGAGCGGGACGTCTTCCAGCAATTCTGGCAATACTCTGGCGAGAAAATTGTAATAGTGCCTGCCATTTAATGGCCTAGGTAGCAGATACGGCCCAATTAAACAGTTCCCTACAACAGCGACCCACACATTAACGAAGAACCGCACTTGATGAGCGCTAGTAACTGTGGCGTATGGGTTATTCTCACTCCGAACAAGTGAATTCTGCATGTTGAAGACTTCATCAAGCCCGAACGTTGCTTCATCGGTAAACAACACAGAGGATGGAAATGTAGGATGCATTTCACACTGTTCCAGGTACCACTGCGAAAACTGTGCTCTGGGTGGAGAATCAACTGGTTTCAGGTTGTACACAGGCTGTAAGTGAAATGGACGTGTCAATGACTCTCGAAGGACTGTTCTTACATTCGTCTGATTCGTCCCCAAGTTACGTGCAATTGCACGAGTGCTGATTGAAGGATCCCGCTCCACATGCTGCAAGACAGCTTCCTCAAATTGCAGCGTTCTTACCGTGCGACGGTCCAGGTAATCTGCTAAATGACCCTGTCTCACGCAGACGTTGGTACACAGCAGCAAAGGTCGTATGATGCGGGATACGGCGATTAGGATATTGTTGTTGTTAAACCCGCTGTGCAGCTCGTCCGTTGTGGTGCGCTACGTATTACGCACCAACTGTATTAGTGTGCTCACTCCATGTGTATCGCTCCATTTTTAAACAGAGACAATGCACATCTACACTGGTGGACAGCAGATGCCTACAACTGAAGAGCATAATACACCCTCCAACAACTGAATATCGTAATACGGCCTGTAACAACTGAAGAACGTAATACGGCCTCCACCTCATAGGAAAAAATGACATTAGGGAATAATACTTGTTTTGATGTCCCCTACAACCTCCCATAATTTGTCGGTTTAAATACTTTTCACCCTGTATACTCGAGAAATAGTGGGTATAGTCAGCTAGTTAATCAGTTATTCAGTCTTGTGATTTTGGGATTAATATTCACAACACAGCGTTTAACCTCCGTTTCCCTTTCCAGTTACTTTGATGCAGCATAAAAGAATAAAATTTGAATTTTAGCATTTGGAATTTGCAGTATTAAAAGGAAGCTGACCTGGTGAATTTTAATGTCATAGACTGCACTACATGTCATTGTCTCCTACCGCCTGTATGTCCATTGAGTTTTCAACTGATTCCTGTAGTCCTTATGCACTGCACATCGGAAATAAAAATGTTAATAATGACTTTATTGGGCCGCATATGCCTCATATTACGTAACTCTCCCGACTTACATACAGCGTGGAGCAGAATAGAGGCGTGAGCAACACCTGACAAGGAGAGTCAGTCGTAAGGGGTCTAAGGCTAATTTTATGGGTGCAGTTTTCAATGTTATTACTTTGTTACGTCACTGCTCCTGCGATCGTAGACGTGAAGTCGTTTTCTGGAGTCCGCTGCAGACGGCACCATGTGCTGTCGTGGCGTTTCTTGCTCTTAGAACAGATTTTGGTTTTCCGTCCTATCTCTAAATCGCTCAAAAGAAATGTGGACTTCCTTCCCCCCTCCCTCTCTTGTAATTCGAGCTCGTGCTCCGTCTCTAATGACCGCGCTGTCGACGGGGCTTTAATCTTCCTTCCTCCCTCTTCGGGATCCACGCGCCACGCACTGAGCAGGATCTGCCCCGCCACGTGTCGAGCACGTCGCCGTAGTCCCCGCCGTTCTTACGGAGGGCCGGCGGCGTCAGCAAAACAAGCGCCGACACGACGGGCCTGGCTACGTCACGCCGCGGGGTGGACGAGGTGCGCGCCGGGTTGCTGCCCCCGCGGCGGCGCGCTGCCAAGCCCACTGCCGGCGCCGCGACGCCAGATCGATGCTGGGGACTGGCTCTGGCCCGCAGCCGGCGCCGACGCCACCGACGCCGTCGCCCGCCTGGCTGACGCCGCGCCGTCCTCCACCCCCCCCCCCCCCCCTCCCAAAACCCTCTGCTGCCACCTCCGCTGACCCTCTCCAGAGATCGCTGGGCTGCGTAGGCTGGTTAACTCTAAACCCTCCAAGCAAGTCTGAAATGAATGCTCGGGGTTCATTCTAAAACTAAAGAGATTCCACATTTTTTATTCGAGATAATGAAATAAAATTTGTTTGTTTTGCAGCTTATCATGTCTGACCTACATATTCACGTTGGCGCCGTTGAGGTCTAAAATCTATGTCCGCAAGCCACCTAACAGTGTGTGGCGGAGGGTAATCTTGGTACCACTAACTGATACCTCCTTCCCTGTTCAACTTGCGAATGGCACTTGGGAAAAATGATTGTCGGTAAGCCTCAGTGCCAGCTCAAATACCTCCAATTTTATCGTCTTGGTAATTTCATGAGACGTACGAGGTCTGTACAAAATATTACGGAACTTTGTTCACAAAAATGTTCTACTTTTATCTTTTGCTTATTGTGCTATGTCCCCTTCCAATTACTCTCCTCCACAATTGGTGCACAGCTTCCAACGTCTTTTCCACATCCGGAAGCAGTATTGGTAAGCCTCCAGCTGGATTGCGCAAGGCTCCGTTTTGCAATTTTTCTTTTCTCTCTGCTGTCGTTGCAAATGTACGTGCTTTCAACGGGGTTCTCAAATTTGGAAGTAGGCATCAGAGGCCAAGTCTGGAGAGTACGGAGGAACAGGCAGCACAGTTTAAAATAATGGCTCTGAGCACCATGGGACTTATTATCTGTGGTCATCAGTCCCCTAGAACTTAGAACTACTTAAACCTAACTAACCTGAGGACATCACACACATCCATGCCCGAGGCACGATTCGAACCTGCGACCGTAGCGGCCACGCGGTTCCAGACTGAAGCGCCTAGAACCGCACGGCCACACTGGCCGGCCGCAGCACAGTTATTTCGTCGTTTGTGCAGTAGTCACGCACCAACAGGGAGACATGAATTGTCTCGCCACATTTCCAGCCATTCCCATCACACATTTTCTCACAGGCGTCACAACACGTCTACATAGTACCATGGATTAACTGTTTGTCTTTGTGGCACTAATTCATGATGAACTAATACTTCAAACTCAAAGCAAACTATCAACATGGCTTTGACATTTGACGTGGTCTGACGATCCTTCCTTGAGCTCGGAGAACCTTTTCTGACCCATCGTAAAGACTGATACTGATTATATTCCTTGGCCCATGCACGCGGATTCAGTGACCATCCTACTGCTGTTTGTTCAAAGTTAATATATATCGCGAGGTGGGGCGTTTCGCCTGCGTGAGCGAAATATTTGTTCCTTGACTTAGCGTTGCTTCATGACGACCGGAAACCGGAATTTGACGGAACTTTGTTGCGAGACAGGAGAACGGGAGGACGTGTATGAAGTGTCTGCAATGAAACACTCACTGTTAGCCGCCCTGTTGTATAATTTGTGTTACACTAGACAGCGAGAAACTTAACATCAGGGTTGATGGTCACGAAGTAGATGGAGTTAAGGAAGTCTACTACCTAGACTGCAAAATAACCAATGACGGACCGAGCAGCGAGGAAATCAAAGGCAGTCTAGCACTGGCAAGAAAGGAATTCCAGACGGAGAGAAGTCAAGTAGTACCAAACAATGGACTTAGTTTGAGGAAGAATGTACGTCTGGAGCACAGTGTTGAATTGTAATGAAACATGGACTGTGGAAAAACCGGAACGCAAGAGAGTCGAAGCATTTGAGTTATAGTGCAAAAGACGATTGCTGAAAATCAAATGGACTGATAAGGTGCGGGATGAAGAGGTTCTGCGCAGAAACGGTGCCGAAAGGAATATGTGTTCTAACAGCGCAAGCAGAAGGGAAAGGATGATAGGACATCTGTTAAGACATCAGGGAAATGCTACTCTGAGATGAAGAGATTAGCACAGGAAAGGAATTCGTGACGGGCCGCATCAAACCAGTAAAAAAACTTCAGAAATTGTCTTTACATCTGTCGACTATGTTCCGTTCGGAATGACGAGTTGAGATCAACTCCGATCCTCTGTAATGATTGCCTTCTCTAAGCGGCAGTGCGGAACGGTGGCAAATGCCTTTCTCGAGGAACAAAGGGATTTACCTGAGAGCCATTGTCAACAGTGCTATGGATCTCATGGAGAAGTAGAGCTAGCCAAATTCCGCAAGAGCGCTTTTCTGTGGAATTCTTATTCATATTTACAGATTCTCCTTCGCCAAGAAAGTCACAATTCTTGCACATAAAGCACTTCACAAGCTTACCTTTACTTTCTGCGTGCTCAGTTGTCGGCAAGTTGTTGAATCATATTCTTCTGTCCTCTTTAAGTTCGTTGTCGTTCTCATAGTGCTTCTCGCCATAAAAGCCCTTCAATTCGGGAAAAAGATGGTAACTGTTCTGGGCCCTGTCTCGGATTTTATACACATGTTCAAAACTTCCCACTTAAAACTGCAGAAGGAAATCCTTAGCCAATGCAGCTGAATGTCGGTGATTGTTATCGTGAAGCAGCTCAATGCCGCTCGACAGCAATCCACGCCGTTTGCTTTGAACGGTACGGCGTAGTCGGTGCAGTGTCTGGTAGCAGGCCTCTGCATTTAAGATATCTGCTCTTGCCTCCAGTGGATAGGATGCACTTCCGATACGACAAGTCTATGACCATGACCTTGTTGGTGCACAGATTTTTTTTTCTTTTTCCTTTGGAATCGCGAGTAATGCTACCATACTGACTGGAGCTTGATTTCTGCTCTATTATACGTAATACAGATACCGTCACCAGGAACACTGTGGTTCAAAAACTCCACGCCATCATTGTACTATAGAGTAGGGAAGGCGGTGATCCCTGAAACAACAGATTTTCGCTTACATTGGTTATTTTTATCCCCAGTTTAATCGAGCTCAAACGTCAAGGAACAGGAGATCATGATCGATGTAAGGTTGAATCTGCGATAGAAATCGGCCTCACTGTCTTAAGCAAATATTGTAGTTTTGAAGAAGACGGGCACATCGGCAGTGGGAGCGAAAGCACACAAACTGATGACTTCCCCGCATCCCCACTTTTCAATGGTATCAGTTTTTTACGCTGAAGCAATGACTAAATTAAGGGTTCAGTCACCGCCCCAAATATAATCAGCATCAATAAAATTATAGATATATCAATCAAATTTACTTTCTCTTCCTAGGAACACTGTGAATGTTTTCTCTTTGTTTGATTTCACGAGCTTGTGGCGCCCCTCCTCCG
This sequence comes from Schistocerca serialis cubense, assembly GCF_023864345.2. Lineage (NCBI taxonomy): Eukaryota > Metazoa > Arthropoda > Insecta > Orthoptera > Acrididae > Schistocerca > Schistocerca serialis. The sequence continues at coordinate 232,762,972 of NC_064645.1, forward strand.
TATCTAACCTTTTAATGCAAACAGAGCATTGTACATCATTGCTGCCGCGCTTAGTACAGTACTTCCAAAGTAGGGGCGATGCTATTATGCAATAAAGTGATGAAATGAAATGTCGTGTGACGAGGGCCTCCCGTCGGGTAGACCGCTCGCCTGGGGCAAGTCTTTCGATTTGACGCCACTTCGGCGACTTGCGCGTCGATGAAGATGAAATGATGATGATTAGGACAACACAACACCCAGTCCCTGAGCGGAGAAAATCTCCGACCCAGCCGGGAATCGAACCCGGGCCCTTAGGATTGACAGTCTGTCGCGCTGACCACTTTTTTTTTTTTTTTTTTTTTTTTTTTTTTTTTTTTTTTTTTTTTTTTTTTTCGTTATCAATCGCTGTGTTTAGTCGTTGCGGACGTCGCAAGACATCCGGTTCAAGTTCGGTGGTTGATCCTTCCACTCAGTTTTTTATTACAGAGGCCAACTGGCTCTCTGACCGAACACACTGAGCTACCGTGGCGGCACCACTCAGCTACCGGGGGCGGATAATAAAGTGATGTCGAAGGACGACAGCGAGAAACTAACGTACATACCAGGTGTGGGCATGTCTTACACACTGCACGTACTTGCGTAGCATCTAACTGACAAATTCTTATGCCACGTGTTTGTTTCTCGTTACTAACTATCAGCGCTGTTATTAAAAAAGCACTGATTGCTTTTCACATTTTATTTAATAACCTAATATTTCGAAGGAATGGAAATTTTACGAATAGACAGTATTAGCTTCAAAATTATTTAAAAATCAACAATTTTAGCACTGATTCCGTGGCAAATTGATACGACGATATTTTTACCTGTTTATTAGCAGTAAATGAAGAATCCTGTTGCAATTGAGACCAAGGAAATACCTAAAAAACACCTATTACTCAGAACTAAAATAATGATGTTTGTTTTAACTGCCGACCGGAGTGGCCGTGTGGTTCTAGGCGCTACAGTCTGCAACCGCGAGACCGCTACGGTCGCAGGTTCGAATCCTGCCTCGGGCATGGATGTGTGGTATGTCCTTAGGTTAGTTAGGTTTAAGTAGTTCTAAGTTCTAGGGGACTGATGACCTCAGAGGTTGAGTCCCATAGTGCTCAGAGCCATTTGAACCATTTGTTTTAACTGTTAGGTTTTCCCCATCCGTAGTACCAAGTGGCAAAATTCAGTGCAGTTCTCATTCATTAATGTTTTCCATTATCTATCAGAATACACAAGTAACCGTTAACAACTTCGGAACGAATACAGCTTAAAGTATCTGAAGACAAAAGCTCGTTCTAACAATGCTGAAATGTCAGTCCTCTTCAAATTTTTACCAGTCCTCGATTTGAATTCGTCGGTCAAAATCGTATACCGACCTTAGCACTCTTCACCATGAATATGCATTCCGTACCATTGAATATGATGAAGCATTTTAGAGATATCACGTTATATACTATATTTGTATAAATTTCTGATATACTGTATGTCTGTAAATTCCGATGGGTAGATTTTTTTCACATTCAGAAATCCTATTACGCACCGAATGTCACACTTTGGGGACCGTTAATTTCTTTACACATTTTAAAAACGCACAAATAGAAAGTAAACGACCAATTCCGCACGCTGTTAGCATCATAGCGTCATACTGCCGCCAACGATCGGAAGGTCCTTGAAGCGGCGGCAGGGTTGTGGGGAGAAATATGCATTTCGTCTGATAAAAACGTGCTTTACTTCCAGAATCACCCTCGTGTTAACCATCTGGTGTAATAGTTACATGGATGAACATCCAAGTATATAACTCCCAAGCGACAATACTTAACTTCATCGCCAAAAAACCACCATTTTCGCTGGCGAAAGTACACGATTCGTTATCCAGAGATTTACCGCTCCATTTATGTTGTAGCTATTGCACCCAAACTTGACATAACAACTTTTAATTACTAAAGAAATAAAAAAACTCCATATATGTGGAATAAAGTCTGTTTTTTAATGAAATGTGGACCACTAACATTAAAACTTAATCATGCTGTTGGGATCGGTAATTAATTTTTATCGACAAATGTGTAAGAGTTACAAAATATGTTTGTTTTAAAGCTAAAGAGTGTCTTTCTTTTTGCTTTTGACAATGTTGTTGCTTTTGTTGTTATGGTCTCCGGTCCGAAGAATGCTTTTGTGCATCCCTCCACAATGGTTTATCCCATCCAAGACTCACTACGCAATATAGCTACTGCAACCTGCATGCATTTGAACATGCTTGCTGATGTCAGGGTCTGTTCTCAATCAACAACTTTGACCACCCACATGTCCCTTGATTATCGAACTGATAATTTCATGACGCCTCAGTATATGTCCTATACTACCATCGGTACAAATACCAAACTAACAGATTTCTTCGCAATTGAATTTGTTTCGACGTCAACACACACAAGCGCGCGCGCGCGCGCATGCATACACACACACAAACATACATTGCATACACTGAAGAGCCAAATGAAGCGGTACACCTGTCTAACATTGTGTAGGTCACCTGCGAGCACGCAGAAGTGCTGGAGGGAACTGACACCACGAATCCTGCAGGGCTGTTCATAAATCACTAAGAGAACGAGGGTTAGTGATCTCTTCTGAACAGCATCCCAGACATATTCAACAATGTTCATGTTTGGGGAGTTTGGTGGCCAGCAGAAGTGTTTAAATTATTAAGAGTGTTCCTGGAGACTCTCTGTAGCAGTTCAGGACGTGTGGGCTGTCGCATTTTCCTGCTAGTATTGGCCAAGTCCGTCGGAATGCATAATGGACGTGAATGAATGCAGATGATCAGACAGAAAGTTTACGTGCGTGTCACATGCAAGAGTCGTATGTAGCGTATCAGGGACCCTCTATCACTCCAACTGCACATGTCCCACACCATCACAGAGCCTCCACCAGCTTGAACAGTCCCATGCTGACACGCAGGGTCCATGGATTCATGAATTTGAAACGAGACTCGTTCGACCAGACGACATGTTTCCAGTCATCAACATCCAGTGTCGGTATTGACGGTCCCAGGCGAGGTGGTGGGCTTTGCGTCGTACAGTCATCAAGGATACACGGGTGGGCCGTCGGCTCCGAAAACCCATATCAATGATGTGTCGTTGAATGGTTCGCACGCTAACAGTTGTCGATGGCCAAACATTGAAATGTGCTGTAGTTTGCGAAAGGGTTGCTCTTCTGTCACGTTGGATCATTCTCTTCAGTCGTCGTTGGTATAGTTCTTGCAAGATCTTTTTCCGGCCGCACCAATGTCGGAGACTTGTTGTTTTACCGGATTCCAATTCTGGAAAATGCCCGCCTTATCAGTACTTTGGAGATGCTGCGTCCCATCGCTCGTGCGCCGACTATAATACCACGTTCAAACTTACTTAATTCTTGATAACCTGCTATTGTTGCAGAAATAGCCGATCTGACACCGCCACCAGACACTTGATGTACTATATAGGCGTTGCCGGCAGCAGCACCGTATTCTGCCTGTTTACATATCCCTGTATTTGAATAACAAGCCTATACCAGTTTTTTGGCATATATGAGGACTGTTCAGAAAGTAAGGTTTGATAGGTCACGAAATGAAAACCACAGTGAAAAGTGAGAATTATTTATTCGCAACAGTTAGCCACGCCTTCCAGCTAAACAGTCTCTCTAAATAGTCGCATCTTCGACTTAGACATTTTTCGTGGCATTTTCGAAACTTTCCAGCACCTGTGTCACAGAAGGCACCTGCTTATGCTTTCCACCAGTTCTATACATTGGCCTGCCTTTCGTTGTTTGTGCCAAAAAATGCTCATATGGACAGAGATGAACAACGGAGGGAGCCAATTAAGGGCTTTATTGTGGATGATCAAGCACTTCCCATAGGAAAAGCTGAAGGAGTGTCTTCATTGCCTTAGTGGTATGCGGCTGAAAATTGTCTTGAAGAAAGAAACGTATGACATTTATGTTAAGTGGGCTGCATACATTCAGGGAAATCTCTCACCAGATCCACGTCACTCGGCGGGAAATACTGTTGTTTCAGACATTTTTACGTGATCACTTTACGCTCTGAACTGACAAGAGCCACGTAATGCTATCCACAGGCACACTAAAGATGCTGCCCAACGCATCTGTGCAAATTTCCATGCGTTTTTCACAGTAGTTTCCATTTTGCCACTAATCGGACCTTAATTTCCGAATACTCCTCATATATATATATATATATATTTCCTGTTATTGCCAGTCTACATTTTCTCTCAACTCTGTCATCTTCAGTTATTTTGCTGCCCAGTTAACGAAACTCATCAACCAATTTCAGTGTCTCATCACCTAAAGCAATTCTCTGAGTATCGCAATATAATTCGATTATATTACATTAGCCTTACTTACTTTTAATCGTTATTCATTTTATAGCATCTTTACAACATATTATCGAATCCGTGCAACATGTCTTCCTAATATTTTGCGGTATCTGATAGAAGTACAGTGTAATTGACATATCAGTACTACTGTATTGCCCTGCATACTACCACCTAACTCGTAAGGAAGGTTGAAGAGTCGGCCGTGGTGGCCGAGCGGTTCTAGGCGCTTCAGCCTGGAACATCGCGACCGCTACGGTTGCAGGTTCGAGTCCTGCCTCGGACATATATGTGTGTGATGTTCTTAGGTTAGTTAGGTTTAAGTAGTTCTAAGTTCTAGGGGACTGCTGATCTCAGAGGTTACGTTCCATAGTGCTCAGAGCCATTTAACCATCTGAAGGTTGAAGAATAACAACGAATCCTTCTTGTTTCAGTATTTCAGCAGATCCTGCAGTATGACACGAAACCTAATTATAACGATTGGGCGGTACTATTATCGAGTCACGGCAGAAAGTGCTGAAATATTCAAGTTCCTTCTACACACAAAATACGACTATCACACGATGTTTTAGTTTAAGCAAGTTCTCGGCTGGGAAAAAAGTGAAGAAATGGATTTAAAGATCATTAGATATGGAACTTATGTTTGGATACGAGATGAAGGAGGATGGGAAGAGACTCATTTTCCAGGAACCGTTACTAGCACTCGCCTAGTCCGTTCAATGAAACCTGAGAACATCTCAGTCTCTTTGTCCACTTTTCTAAAGTGAGTCCGTTGTCTTAACCATTGTGCCACAGTGTTTGCTCTAAATTGGAATACTGAAAATCAGATAAACTGCGTGTAAGTTGACACCAGTTGCTGAATGAGAAGATGGCATCCTTGGTGTTCAAAGGAAACCTGTGATTCCTATCGGGTGCCTGCTGCAGTGCTGCGCACGTCTTGAGAGCCTGTGTAGTATTAAAGGAAGATTACGCTTTCCACCTTGGCAGTATTATGATCATTCATTTGTTTCACAGAAACAGTTGCCTTCTGCTAAGTGACAATTTCAAGCGTTTACTCATATTCTCGTTATTTTTCAGTGTGACTCTACGTTGGTGCGTATTATATAAGCCTGTCATTGTGACACTGGAATTATATATATATATATATATATATATATATATATATACTGTTCAGCTTGCAAATACGTTGCAAAGCATGTTATCTATGTAAAACAAAACAATCGTGTGGCATTATTGGCTTGAAGGCACCCATGAACATTACAGCCTCGTAGTAGTTAAGGTTGTTTTAGAACTACTTTTGTTACCTCGCTTTCTTGTCTGTTCGGTATTTTTTTTTTTTCAATTGATGCTAAACTAACTTTCCGATGCGCTAGATACTTGAAAATTTCAACATAGCTCAGGACTGCCTGACAATACAATATGAAATAGCTCTCTTGTCCGGTATGTTGCGGAGGGTACTTTGTTTTCCCCTTTCGTTTCCTGATGAGTTAGAGACCTGAAACATGTAAGATAGCTCATAAGTCGATGATAATGCATTATTGACCCGTTTTCGTGGCTGGGGTATAGCGGAGCACATTTTGTGGGCCACTGCTATTTCCTTATTTTCCTGTCCTCAAATCCCTGGTAAAACTGATTACTGGCAAGTCCTCATGTAAGCAAGACTCATTATAATTTTTACATTCCAGGCCTTTTCTTGAGATAATTGTAGGAATAAGCAATGTATTGGTTGACTCTGGTGAAGAGAAACTGAGATAGTACAAAAATTGTGTTGTATTCGCATCAGAATATTTGAAATCGATTGGAAAATTTGAGTTACCTAACACTAAATGCAGAAAACAGTCGTTTAAATAAAACACTTTTCAGTATAACACATTTTTAAAGGGGACCAAAACGTGTAAAATAGTTTTCTTAAGCCCAATACACATTCCTAGCCCCTTACAAATAGTCCTGAACAGCTGTGCTTGTGAATTTTTTATAGCTATGAAGATAATTGTAGGATTTAAAAGGTAAATTGTAGGGCGCATACAATGAGGTAGCAGTACTTCATCTCCTTCTTATTACCGTTCCTATTATCGACTGCATGTGCCTCACGATTTTCGTGTATCAACTACTGGTTTTTCACACTTACTATGAGAAAGTGGAAAGGTAGAGAACTAGTCTGAACGTGGTTGGATGAACCATGTGCAAGGTACGTAATTGTGTTCCATAAAATTTCGCCCGAAATTATGTGGAACAATCTGTACCTCGGGCATGATTTTAATCTCACACTTAAGTGTGCATTGCAGATCAGTCGTCTATATGCAAATGTAGAGGCAGAATCTGGGAACCAGCCTTTCGTTGGCCAAACCAGGCTTGGGAAACCGCCTGTAAACCACACCCAGACTGTATTGTGTACCGGCCCATGGTCCTCACTCCGACGCGCGTTATATCTCGCCGACCACTGGAAAACCTCCGAAAGTACATATTGCTCATTATAAGATTTACACTACTACAGGTTCCAACATCGTACTCATAGATCATGGATGTTTTGAAGAATATCTTAATAAACTTCTTTATTTCTTTTATAAGTACAATGGTATTAACAGATCAATCGCTGCTTCAGTTAGGAAGATGTTAAAGATATCTATTCCAGCAGCAGAGATGTAAGTTGTCTTTAGTTACTGTCCTCCACACTACGAAATGATATAGTGCTTATTTGTCCAAAGTTGCTGCGAAAGACGAACAGATGTTAGGATACGGTTGAAAATTTACATATTTGCCGCACTAAAACAGCTATGGATTTTTGAAAACGACTGCTGTACATCGATGCTGTGGAAACAGGGACATTGCTTGATTATGAGCCCTTTTTAGATAAAAGAAGTATTTAATCAACGTACTGAAGAACACAATATCACAGAGTAAGAGCGTCACCGTCTAACATAGTTACTAGGAAAACTGACACGGGGGAAGGTATGAGGTGGCACAAGCAAAAACTTTCCAGGGTACATGGATCAGCCAACCGTTACTGACTTCTGTATGAGATATTGTGTTCGTTATTACACTTTTCCACACTTAAAAGTAAACTTTACGTTGTAATCCCTATCTCGTAACCATATGTTCCCTGCTGTCTTCCATGTTCACTGAAGAATATTTGCGTTCGTTGCCATGTGTCAGGCTTCGCCATTGCCACGAGTAAGACATGCGCAAAACCAAATGAGTCGACTTCAGATCAGGGAAGTCTCAATTAGTTTTGAGTCTGAGAATAACAAGATACAGTAACTTCCTCTGCGTTAAATCAAGACTGGGGAACACAAACTATAGCGCTCTAAAAGCGCACCATTGGATCGCCATAGCCTCCACGAGACCTCTACCGTTTCTATATTCCAGCAGGTGGCAAGAATATGCCCATACGTCTACTAAACTACTCGTCACAACGTTACTGACTAATTTCGTTTGATATTTGCACAGCCCATGAACACAAAGCTCTCAAAGGAATGCTTTCAGAACTGGTTGAAACATTCGAAGATATTAGATTTAAATTTAATTCACACTGTTCCCCAAGCAAATCCATTTCAAGGCTAAAAACAGGCATGTCTATGAGGAAGAATAGCACACTTAAATGGCTATAGGATGAAGATTCGTTGTAGTGTAGCTATGAATATGAGTAGACCAGGTGCGATTTTATGTAAACAATATATTGTTAAATTACTAGGTTTACGCGGCCAAAGGCAATAGCAGTAACATTGTTATGGATTGAAAAGTCTTGTGTGACGTGGTGAACCAACGTGGCGGCAACTAAATTACATCAGAATACCTAATACGCTACGTCGATGCAGAGTATTAGTGGTAGTCTTACATAACCTGACAGACGAACGTTATTGCAATGGTCGAAACATTGGTCCATCGTTGTAGACGACGACGTGGTGTAACAGGAAGACATTTATGACAAAATTATGAGCACTTTGAGAGATTTTGGGGCATATTGCTTCATTTCTGTTTGCAAGAGGCACAATATTACGGCATACAATCCTTTTGCCAGCATGAGATCATATTCCAGGATGAGATTTTCTCTCTGCAGCGGAGTGTGCGCTGATATGAAACTTCCTGGCAGATTAAAACCGTGAGCCGGACCGAAAGTCGAACTCGAACTCGGCACCTTGGCCTTTCCTGGAAAAGTGCTGTGAGGACGGGGCATGAGTCGTACTTGGGCAGCTCAGTAGGTAGAGCACTTGCCTGCGAAAGGCAAAGGTCCCGATTTCGAGTTCGAGGTTCGGTCCGGCACACAGATGTAATCTTCAGAAAGTTTCATCAGATCATATTAATCTCTCGTCATCAACGACGGGACAAAATGTCTGACCACTGTTGTATGGGATTCAACATGTGAAATAATCTCTTTCAGTATTCCCGGTATAAGCAAAGTCATCATATACTCAGATGCTACGATTTGATACGGACTGCACAGTGGGTGTTATATCTCGAATTGTTTCACGGCCATCTGGTTAGCACATGCTGGAAGGCGTGCGTGCAGGTGGGTAGTTCCCCAAGCGTTTACGGCAGAGGAGGGAAGCAAATTCCGGTATTTGCAGCGCCGCTTGATCGCATTACCGTAATACAGTACACTCGTGGGGGAGTGAAATGAGTTTAACTGCGTCCACCCTCCTGGCTGCAGTAGAGCTAGCTGTCCGTTTCGCTCCACCCTACCCCACGTGGAACGCGGCTGAAACTCGCGATGGATTCTCCAGAACTAGAAACATAGCACGTTCCTCTGGCATAATAATTGTTCAGAGGACCTCTATACTCTTCGACTAAATATCGCCTTTATTCCTTGGAAATGACTCAATGGCAGAAAAGTGCGATATCCATTTCGTATCTTATATATGAACCTCAAAATTTGGTCTTCATGTACTTCCTCATTGATTAACACATCCCACTATTATATCTGATCTTAATAGATGCACAGTAATGGAAACGTTCCTTTCTTCAGACGATTTCCATGAATGTTCAAACAATATTCAATCTTTACCACTTTTTGTAATGTCATAAAACCCTCCTTACTTCAGACTGTATCTTGCCTAATCAGTGCACTTATTCTATTGGTCGTCCGCAAATAATATTCTATTGATTTTGGTATGTTTCATTGCAGTCACAGATCCCTCCAACCACTTCATAGTTTCCAAGGAACAACATTCATTATGATCTGTATTACTGTCAGATTTCTCGTTATCTGTATTAGCTCTGTATTTTGTTAACTTTTCCTCAATTAATTCCTAATATGTTTGTAAAAGTAACTTGTATGGTTAGGTTGTGTGGTGTACCCACTCAGTTTAGAGAAACATTGTTCACACGAAACAAAATCAATGTTATTTGATACTTACTTTAATACATAGTAACATTAAGATATTTACATCAGGAGAAAGTCACTCAAATATCGTTATGAAAGCTCTGAACTCAGCAAAAGGACCCAGAGTCAAAATAGGGAACAGTGTTTGCATTATACGAACCACCTCAATTAAAAAGCTGTGTCATGCACACTCTACACCCTTATTCGATTCCCGTGTTTATTCTAGAGTTCATGACACCTGAAGGAGTTACTTACAGGAATATATCGGAAACCTGTAGAACTTAGTTGCAGCTGTAGATAAAATAAAGTCAGAGAGTTTCTTCTGAGTCTTCAACCGAAACTTGTCTCAGGTGAGAACACCTCTCTTATACCCGTCACAGAAGTGGGAACGTTGATCAGGGATATTTGTAGTTTCTAAAAGAATACTGATTACTTTAGATGTAGCTGATTCCAAACTATTATTGCTTACGAACATATGGGTTAATCTCACGAATGTAAGTAGCTGTAGAAAGTCGTTCATTCTTCAGGCACTTTAGAGGGAGCGATGTTTATGTATTGTATCCTGTTTCAGGAAATAGAATTTGGTTTGCAACGTATTAGTGTCAATAGGTAAGAAATGCTGACCATTGTGTCCCTACAAATAAAATTTGCTAGACGCGTATTACGTTTAGACATCACCTTCAACAGTTTGAGACTTTTAGATACAGTGACTTAGCTAATTTCTTATTAACAAATAATCAAGTGCATGATTCACATAGAGACATTCATCCACCTTCACATTTGTTTTTCAGGTAAATTTATGAAGTTTATTTTCAACACGTATCTTGACAGATTATGTAGTAGTATCATCCGTCTCTACTCAGAGAAGAACGTAAATAACTAAATCACTTACATGGTTTTTAGCATTCTGGTCACTCACCACGGTGTCTATATCTACATCACGTGCATGACGAATGAAATCCTGTCTCTTTGACAAGACAGAGTATCTTTTACGGAGTGTGCTTGTGCGTGTGGGCGTGAATGTGTGTGTGTGTGTGTGTGTGTGTGTGTGTGTGTGTTTGAGAGAGAGAGAGAGAGAGAGAGAGAGAGGGAGCATGAGTGGATGTACAAATTCAATGCAGAGTACCTGTAACATTGGTTATGTACTTCATTGATAAAAATTACCATTTAACAGCCAAAAATTAATGATCCGCCTAGTAAGTAATCGAATTTATTACGAAGCAGGTTGAAAATAAGTTGTATTTATCATTAACAAATTTCGCAGAAATGGTCCTTTCTCGTCTACTGCAGTATTCAACGTGTGCTGGTATGAATAAATAAAATTGTCCTCATGGGCAGCATAATGTTACGGTATCGCTTCTGGAAGAAGATGAGATCGCGTTGCAATGGCCCTTGCAGAAGCTGTAAGAATGGGGGCCATCTGCATACTTATGGCCGGCCGAGTTATTGACGTCACGCTGGGGTCTATCCTTAATGCGCATTTCTGTTGGCACTGCAGCGACGATGCGGTACCAGCTGCCTGGGAACTTTGCCATCGACATGGATCCTGATGGTATGTTCTCAAGAATTGAGAATGAACTCCACTGTGTCCATATTCCATAACGTAAACATTCTGCTGATGGGTTTTGCGGAACCTATTGTCCGACAGAGAAGAATATTTAAGATTAAAGGAACAGTAACAAATCAGTACACAGTAGAAGTACTGGACTTACATGTATTGACGGTAACAATATGATAGTAAACTCGTGCAAGTGGTAACAAATTATTGTTTATCCCTCCAGTTATCACCACTGTAATATGTTTGCTTGTTTGAGTATCACTCACCCTCCTTAATGATCTTTAATTATGCTATTTTTAATCTGTTTCCTTTGCTAAGATATGTCCCTTGGCTGATAACGGCATAGATCGTCACCTATTGTTCCCGTACAAGGGCCTTTTTCCTGATTTTTCTTCTGTTTCTGAGACGTACATTATCAGCACGCTGAACTATATATAGAGGAACAATTGGAAGAGGAGAAACTTTAGCTAAAGTATCGCGCAGAAGAAGAACATAAAAAATGGACAGATAACACGGGTTAGAACAAGCAAGCAACGATGTGATGAACTCTTGTCTTGTTTTCAGCTGAGTCAAGGCGCCGTTCTGCCGCAACGTTTCGACTAATTTCCTACTCGTCACCTTCGGGCGTATAGATAATTCTGAAACGATTAGAAAGGAAATACAGCATTTTTTATTGATGGCGTCAGTTTTATGTAGCTCACAAACGACAAATCGAAACAACATAACGTCAATTAATCAAATCTTTGACCTTAGCGGTAGCAGTTTTGCATGGCCTCACGTGATACAGTATCGTTAGAGCAACCGAGCTCTGCTGTACTCGAAAGAAATACACCGCTCGACGAAGAACATAAAGCATCCGGATACGAAGTTCTCTGATTATACTATAGAGTCAAATTTATAGTGAAATTGACAGTATGATCTCACTTACTCATATGACGTTACACCAACTCTGACCTGGATGTCAGACAGATTTTTTGTTGTCTGTCATGATTGCATTGATTTTTATTTGAAATGGCTTTTTTCGATTCAACGCAACTGTCCTTAGATTTCTAGACGACAGGTAAATAACTAATCAACAAGTACTGTAAGAAATACAAAACGTTATCATAACATTGTGTCATCCAACTCAATCGAAGCAAAACGTAACACACTGTATCGGTTGCAAGAGTAAGTCGTCCCGCTATCAATAAAATTTATGGTATCGAACGTCGGTTTGGTAGAATGTTCCTCATTCTGTAGCACAGAAGACTACAGCTGGCAGATGGCTTGCGGTATATTTCTCATATTTGAATAAAACATCTACATTAATGCTGAATTAATAAAAAGTTTTGTTAGTTTTGTAAGAAGTTGTGATTTGTGGTTTATCAAAGTTAAACGATATTATGAGACATCCCAACAATATCTGTCTTCCTCAAGGCTTCCTTTCTCCATATGGTCACTGTTTTGGTGTTGTGTCGTGAGGCGACCATTCGTCTCCTAATCGTCGCCCTGTGCAGAGGGCTGAGAGGACCGACCCATTTGCGATTTCAGCTGTCCAGCCGCGTATTTCCTCTCAGATGGCGCCTTGGACCAGTATAAGCAACACTCAACACATTAGTCTGAAAATACGTACTGCGACTGAATTCGCTCTGTTCATTCGGAATTAGATTCGGGTCCTGCTTTTTGTGCGTATGGCTTAGAGATCTTCCAACACGCAATGGAATCGTTCCTTTTCAGCCCTACGTAGCATTTTCAAATTTTGATCGATGTTGGTGAGTGAGTGCTCTAAGTTTCTCATGATATCCGAAACGCTGTTTTGATTTGAGAGTACATGAGCTTCCTGAATCTAGTTTCCTCCAGTTTCGCCTTATGCTCTGTTTACTGCAGTCATTGCTTTTGGCCGGACGTTGTGGCCGAACGGTTCTAGACCCTTCAGTCTGGAACCGCGCGACCGCTACGGTCGCAGGTTAGAATCCTGCTTTTGGCATGGATGTGTGTGATCTCCTTAGGTTAGTTAGGTTTAAGTAGTTCTAAGTTCTATGGGACTGATGACCTCAGATGTTAAGTCCCATAGTGCTCAGGGCCATTTTAACCATTTGAACCATTGCTTTTGGTCGTATATACATCCGTATTCTTCAACGTATTTCGGCTATTACAGATATTATAGTGGAGACTGAACTTTAATGTGTGACTTGTACAAAAATCTATTTTATTATTTGCTTCGTAAAACATCTTTCGAATTCGTAGGAAGGTCTTTTACTTTAAGTCATAGCCACGTATGTTTTTGTACCCTTAGCTCCTACATGACTTTCACTGATTTGTTCCTGTTCTCCTTCTTCATCTTATTACACTGTCCAGTTACAACAATTTGACAACCTCTTAAAAGCCTGAATAACCACGTTTTGGAGCACGTACCGCTATGACACGAACAGGAAGAGAGTGAATGTGTAGCTGGAACGTACCGACAGGAATGAGGAGACATGCCCACTCAAGTGCAGTGGCCAGCTGCACAACGTTTCTCTGCTCAGGATCCATGCAGAGAACATAACGATCGAAGTGGTTCCACAGATTCTAGATTGGGCTTAAGTACGGGGAATTTCGTAGTCAGGGCAGTGTGGTGAACTCATCCTGATGCTCTAACAACCAGGAAACGTACATTGCGAGCTGTGTCACACGTTGCACTGTAGATACCATTCTGCCGACGAGAACCGGATTTCAGGTAGGGGTGGCGAGGGAGACTGCACAATACACCGAAACATTTTTTATTTAATGTAATATTTTAGTGTGAGGAGTTTTTAAACAGCGAGGGATACTTTTCGCTGGATCAAAATTAATTAAACTATCAGAGTCTTGAAGTTTTCATGGGGACAACGCAAACACTTTTTCTAATGTGTTTCCCAGTGAGAAGAAAAACTAACACCAGTTTTTCCCTCTCTGTTACCACTGAGCCGTGCCGGCTCGTGTCGATTGATCGATCGGGTCGGCAAGGTGTGATCTTTGGGGCGCGGCCGTTTTCACGTGGCTTTTGGCCGCAACGGGCGTGTGGCGCTAGAGAGAGACATCCGGAGAGCCACGCGGCTCTGGAGAATCGGAGGCTAGCGTGGTTGAGCAGGCCGGGGCACGACGCAGAGGTTGTGGTGTGTTTGACACGTCGGCAAGACCGAACCTGGCTTGTAGTGTGGGAATTGGACTCGGCCACATTACCCGAATGTAGTCGTGCGGCCCTGATTTGGATCTGTAAAGGATTTCATAAAAAATTTGGTGAAAATTGCTTGTCATGTTTTTGGTGTGCATATTATACTAATCCTTGCTTTCCAAGTATCGGCACCGTGACTGGAAACTGTGTTCTTGCCAACCGAAAGGTCCCCTCTATTTAGTGCTGTTTAAGTAAACACGTGTTATTGTGTTTGGTTAAAGGTCAACCTGGATTTTGTGATGTGACACATTCCAAGCAAGCGAGGTGTATTAATTGGTACTATTGCTGTTCGGAGTAACGGACTGCATAACCAGTATGGTGAAACTGTAATATTCTTCCTGGTACAGTGAGCTGTGTGGACGTTGCTATAGTTGGTTCAAAGCACAGGCTTAACATTGAATCTGTACTTTCTGTGTTGTCTAATTGCATTACTTGTTCATTCGTGAACAGTGAAATGGTAGCCTTACTTGACTGTTTATGTTAATGAGTATCCTGTTAAGACGTAATTTCAATGATCTCCCCAGTTTCAGTGAGCTTATGTTAATCCACTAGTGTAGTTCAAATTTCTAAGCTGACGTGGTACTATGCTATTCGCCCTCGTCCTTTAAGGTTACGTCAAGGGCATTAGTAATCGATTCACACTTGACTATTTTATTTCAATGTTCGTGAAAGAGGCTATGATTTTATACATCGTAGTTACTTTACGTTTGAGGAATTAATGTTGCCGTTTTCTCCTCCCCCCTCCCCCCCCCCCCCCCCCCGCTTTCTGTGAAATTGTGTAGTAGCCCGGGCTCTAAGACCTATTTTTCAGTGTCTTATAGTGTACTGTTTGCGGCACCCTGTCCAGCTCGCCCGCTTGCTGTGGGTTCTGGGTCTAGCCCCCTCTGGTCTGGGTCCAGTGGGCCCCCCTTCTGCTACTTTAATTGGCCCGTGCCTATGTGACGTCACCTGTTTTGAAAATGTGTCACGAAGGGGAGTATCTGTTTGTATTTTACTTTGGGTTAAAAAAATTGTGATATCCATTATTGGCTAAAGTTTATCTCATTATTCTAGACTCCTTTTGGGAGCTCCTGTGTACAGAATTTAATTAACTTGCGAGTCACTTAATGCTTGTTTACAGATTAATGTTGTTGTTTGAATAGGGCGGCTGCCCGTGCTTGTAAGGATTTTTTGCTAACTTACCTTATCACAAATTTTTAAAGATAAAATTTTACTTCGCCAAATAAAAGTTTAATAAAATTGTTATTAACTGTGAATGTAGCTTATGTGGCCCGGCCGTACTGCTCAACAGCAACTGGTCGATTAGGGTGAGTTGACCACAACAATCATGAGACAGCAAATGAACACAACACAATTACTTCAATTGCAGTAGAGATTAAAAATGCTTCTATTGACTTCTAAATACAGGTTACACTGGTGGGTCATGTTCTGTCGAACACGATTAAATACTGTAGGAGTGTTAGTAATTCCTATTGGTACTGCTGCTATCCGGGCAACCAAATTCTCTTCTGATTCAACAGGGGTTTTGTAAAGAAGGCTGCTCGTCTTTCCTCACGCAAAGAAATCTAGAGGGTTAAAAATGGTTCAAATGTCTCTAAGCACTATGGGACTTAACATCTGAGGTCATCAGTCCCCTAGACTTAAAACTAATTAAACCAAACTTACCTAAGGACATCACGTACATACATGCCCGAGGCTACATTCGAACCTGCGACCGTAGCAGCTCCGCGGTTCCGGACTAAAGCGCCTAGAAGCGCTCGGCCACAGCCGCCGGCTAGAGGGTTTAGATCAATGGACTGAATAGGCCGCTTTACAGGGCCACCACTGCCAAGCCACTTATCTGGAGACTACTGCTTCAAAAATCGACGAATAAGATGACTGAATTGCATCCGTGCCCTTCATTCTGCAATCGCATGCGCTGTCTTTCAGTCAGTGGCATGTCATTCGCAACTCTGGCAATGCTCTGGCCAGAAAATCGTAACGATGTCTGTCATTTGATGGCCTAGGTAGGGGATGTAATCCAGCTAAGCAGTCACAAGCGGCATCTGCCAATACACTCACTTGCAAACGCAGTTGATGAAAGCGAGTAAATGTGGCATGCGGGCTAGCCTCACTAAAATCATGCGAACTCTGGATGTTCAAAACCCCCCTCACTTCCGAACGTTGCTTCCTCCGTAAAGAGCACAGATGTGGGATGCATTTGATACTATTCTAGATAATACTCTAAAACTGTGTTCTGAGTGAAAAATCATGTGGTACCAGGTTGTGCACACGCTGTAAATGAAATGAACTGACAATTTCTCATGATGGGTGGCTCTTACAAATGTCTGACTCGTCCCCATGTTATGCACAGTTGCAGTAGTGCCTAGACCGGTTACGCCTTCTACCGGTTAAAATAATGGTCACAGGTAATTGAGACGTAATTGAAATATTCTTATTTTGGTGTCATGTAGAACTTTCCAGAGTTTGTCGGTTCAAATAATTTTCACCCAAATATTACTTCGCTTAGAAACCATGGTCGAAGAATTAAGAAATAAAGGGAGATATTGAAACTTCGTTCGAATTGTATGTTGCACCTTCATATTGACTGTGGGTCTGTCGAAGAAGAACTGACTCGAAGCGTTTGGAATGTAGTGCAGTAGAAGGATGCTGGAAAGTGTAGGTCAGTCAAATTAAATATACTGAACCGCCAAAGAAACTGGTATGGGAATGCGTATTCAAATACAGAGACATGTAAACAATCAGAATACGGCGCTGCGGTCGGCAACGCCTGCATATGACAACAAATGTCTGGTGTAGTTGCTAGATGGGTTATTGCTGCGGGAAACAGCACCTCCTAGGTAGCGATGAAGCGAGGACTTTCCCATAAGACGATTTCTCAAGTGTACCGTGAATATCAGGAATCCGGTAAAATATCAAATCTCCGACATTGCTGCGGCCGGGAGAAGATCATGCAAGAACGAGATCAACGACGACTAAAAATAATAGTTCAATTTGACAGAAGTGCAACCCTTCCGCAAACTGCTGCAAATTTTATTGCTGGTCCATCAACAAGAATATACAAACCATTTAACGAAACATCATTGATATGGGCTTTCGGAGCCGAAGGCGCAATCGTGTTCTAAGATGACTGCACTGTACAATGCTTTGCCGGCCAGTGTGGCCGAGCGGTTCTAGGCGCTTCAGTCAGGAACCGCGCGACCGCTACGGTCGCAGGTTCGAATCCTGCCTCGGGCATGGATGTGTGTGAAGTCCTTAGGTTAGTTAGATTTAAGTAGTTCTAAGTTCTAGGGGACTGATGACCTCAGATGTTAAGTCCCATAGTGCTCAGAGCCATTTGAACCATTTTTTTGTACAATGCTTTACGCATCGCCTGGGCCCGTCAACACCGACGCTGGACTGTTGATGACAGGAAACATGTTGCCTCGTCGGACGAGTTTCGTTTCAAATTCTATCGAGCAGATGGACGTGTACTGGTATGGAGACAACCTCATGAATCCACGGGTCCTCCATGTCAGCAATGGTCTGTTCAAGCTGGTGGAGACACTGTAATGGTGATGAACGCGTGCAGTTGGAGTGACGTAGGATCCCTGATAAGTTAGATAAGAGTCTGACAGATGACACTCACATAAGCATCCTGTCTATCACTGGCATCTATTCATGCCCATCGTGCATTCCGACGGACATCGGCTATTCCAGCAGGACAATGCGACGCCCCTCACGTCTAGAGTTCCTATATAATGCTTCCAGGAACACTCTTCCGAGCTTAAACACTGCCGCTGGCCACCCAAGTTCCCAGAAATGAACATTATTCAGCGTATCTGGTATGCCTTCAATATGCTGTGCAGAAGAGATCTCCACCATCTCGTTGCTCTTACGGATTTATGAACAGTCCTCCCGGATTCGTGATCAGTTCCCTCTAGTACTACATCAGACATTAGTCGAGTCAATGTCACGTTGTCTTGCGGCATTTATGAGTGCTCGCGGGAGCAGGTGTACCAATTTCGTTGGATCTTCAGTGTATATTGTGTTTTGAACAATTTTCTGAACCTACATTGCTCTATAACCTCCAGTTTATTTATATCAGTGGAGTGTTCATGCAAGGTAATATTCTTCGTCTCAAGGTACTCCCCTGTATGACTGTGACCCTGAAGATATGGAATACTATATACAAAGGGAAACAATACGTCAGCTTTACTGAATGGAAGTAGCGTATTTTTGTTGAGGTGTTTGTGCTGAAGCAAATTAAGGTAGGCAAGAACACACATATCGCCGACCAGCGGCAGCCTGGGCAAAGTTCCCGGAGCAGTGAACGCTAAGCCGGATTACTGGGCCCACGTACGTCTTCGACCCTCGTCAGGCTTCTTAAGCCGGGAGAAGTGCCGGTTACACCAGACGGAAAAGTTTTACCCGAATTCAACCGAACAGTTTGGGTACCCGCCATACTAATACTGTATCGTCCGAACTGTACTGTTCGTTTTTCATGCACTCTCTTGGAAAGGAAAATTTCGTCGTAAGCACAAAGACAGCCAGGTAATTAGTGGTAAAAATTTGAGGAACATATTCCATTTATTAATAGAAGTAGAAACGTTTATATAAATTTTGTTCAATAGCTTTATTTGTGGATAACAACTCTTATTATTTATGATACCTAAAACTTATAATTTTACACTACAGGCCAATAAAATTGCTACACCACGAAGATGACGAGCTACAGACGCGAAATTCAACCGACAGGAAGAAGACGCTGTGATATGCAAATGATTAGCTTTTCAGAGCATTCACACAAGGTTAGCGCCGGTGGTGACACCTACAACGTGCTGACATGAGGAAAGTTTCCAACCAATTTCTCTTACAAAAAGAACAGTTGACCGGCGTTGTCTGGTGAAACGTTGTTGTCATGCCTCGTGTTAAGAGGGGAAATGCGTACCATCACGTTTCCGACTTTGATAAAGGTCGGGTTGTAGCCTATCGCGATTGCGGTTTATCGTATCACGACATTGCTGCTCGCGTTGGTCGAGATCCAATTACTGTTTGCACAATATGGAATCGGTGGGTTCAGGAGGGTAATACGGAACGCCATGCTGCATCCCAACGGCCTCGTATCAATAGCAGTCGAGATGACAAGCATCTTATCCGCATGGCTGTAACGGGTCGTGCAGCCACGTCTCGATCCCTGAGCCAACAGATGGGGACCTTTGCAAGACAACTGTGTGCACGAACTGTTCGACGACCTTTGCAGCAGCATGGACTATCAGCTCGGAGACCATGGCTGCGGTTACCCTTGACGCTGCATCACAGACAGGAGCGCCTGCGATAGTGTACTCAACGACGAACCTGGGTGCACGAATGGCAAAACGTCATTTTCTCGGATGAATCCAGGTTCTGTTTACAGCATCACGATGGTCGCATCCGTGTTTGGCGACATCGTGGTGAACGCACATAGGAGCTTGCATGCGTCATCGTCATACTGGCGTATCATCCGGCGTGATTGTATGGGGTGCCATTGGTTGCACGCCTCGGTCACCTCTTGTTCGCATTGACGGCACTTTGAACAGTTGATGTTACATTTCAGATGTGTTACGACCCTTGGCTTTACCTTTCATTCGATCCCTGCGAAACCCAACATTTCAGCAGGATAATGCACGACCGCATCTTGCAGGTCCTGTACGGGCCTTTCTGGATACAGAAAAAGTTCGACTGCTGCCCTGGCCAGCTCATTCTCCAGATCTCTCACCAACTGAAAACGTCTGGTCAATGGTGGCCGAGCAACTGGCTCGTCACAATATGCCAGTCACTACTGTTGATGAATTGTGGTATCTTGTTGAAGCTGCATGGGCAGCTGTACCTGTACACGCCTTCCTAGCTCTGTTTTACTCAATGTGCAGGCGTATCAAGGCCGTTATTACGGCCAGAAGTGGTTGTTCTGGGTACTGATTTCTCAGGATCTATGCACCCAAATTGCGAGAAAATGTAATCACATGTCAGTTCTAGTATTATATGTTTGTCCAATGAATACCCTTTTATCATCTGCATTTCTTCTTGGTGCAGCAATTTTAACGGCCAGTAGTGTATTTTACATTCAGAATTTCGACATACGTGTCTCCGATGTATTTCGTCTCATTTCTAGAAACGTCGAAACAATTTTGTATTGACTAACGCCTCCTTATGACCGTCACAGACTAATCACGAATTCTGTTAAACCTGTGAGATTGTTATAAGACAACTACATGAGTCTCGTCTACCATTCACGCTAATCGTTTATGCTATAATGGTGTACTATTCGGCTTTTTCTGCTTAAGGATGGCCCATTTGCAATGGTAAAGGGAGACAGATAATGTTCTACAGCGCACTTAACGTAATTAATTCTCACTGGATCTCCACTCCTTCGAAATCTCTCAGTTAGACCGAAAAACGTGAACACCGTTACATGTAGTTATTTACTATTACTGATATATTCTTTTATTTCTAAATGGGTTGAGACAATGTCTATCTTTCATTTAAAATTATTATCTTGTTGATATCATGGTTCATCTGACACTTGATGTGCCACTGAACGTTCAACAGAAACTTTACGGATCCACAACAGATTGCCATCATCGAGAACATACTCCTAGGAAATGTGTTCCCCTAATGCCACGGAAGGTGAGTCGGGGTAAAAGAAGTTTCATTCATGATCTAAAAGAGCCAAGATAATTACTGAATGTCCTAGATTTTCGTACTCCAGAGTTTCCTCAAATAACTAGGAACCAATGCCGGAACACTTCCTGTCACAAAGACATCGCGAATTTTTACGCAATTCTTGTTTAATATGACTTTGTGCAAGGAGCCGACAAGGTGTTAACCGATAAATTTAATTTTTCTTACTTCTCCGTAGTAAAGACAACAGTTTAAATGGGAATTGAAAAAAGATCCTACTTCAACTCCCTTCTGTTTAACCACATACCTTAATTCTATTCATGCCACAATAAACTTAGTGACGTGGGTGGCCGCTGTATTTCTCTCTGTGTGGCAGTATTTCCTGCAGTCCTAGCTCCATTGTGTTTTATCGCTCAAACCCGTTTTTATCTTCTGTGTGACGAGCTTAGCCTATAAAGCAGTGCAAAAATTAGAATTCAGTTAAAGTATGGTACTGAAGAAAAAAGGAATGACATCATATTTCAAATCGTGTTACTATCATTGCAGTTTATGTCGCGGCGTATCTCACTTGAAGTTTTTCTGTCCAACAGGCAAGCAGTATCTCTGTCACAATGTGATGTGGGTGTGCTTTTCTCATCCGTTTCTGTTTATATCTTCTGTTAAAAATGGCTCTGAGCGCTATGCGACCAAACTTCTATCAGTCGCCTAGAACTTAGATCTAATTAAACCTAACTAACCTAAGGACATCACACACATCCATGCCCGAGGCAGGATTCGAACCTGCGGCCGTAGTGGTCGCTCGGCTCCAGACTATAGCGCCCAGAACCGCACGGCCACTCCGGCCGGCACATCTTCTGTCCTAAACCTCATCTGATAACAATGCTTAATTATTCCTCGCTTTCTCTGACCAAAAAGGATTTTCACGACATTGATTCCTTCTCTACTTTTGTCACAGATTTCTGTTAGGCGTCATTGTTCACATCCGACAGGAACGAGGCAATTACGTAATGGTAACAAAACTGATATTTCTTAAAGTCTTTACATCCATTATTACACATATTTTCATTATTATTGCTCATGTACTGTACAAAATGTAATGTTGAGTGTACTAATGATATCTTGTCTGCATATAAGTGAGAGGGCCTAAAGGCTTTCATCTTGCCATGTGAAATAAAGTGACATCCATCTAAGTAAATGATTAATTTGTGGTCCGCAGCTCGTGGTACCGCGGCAGCGTTCTCGCTTCCGCGCCCGGGTTCCCGGGTTCGATTCCCGGCGGGGTCAGGGATTTTCTATGCCTCGTGATGACTGGGTGTTGTGTGATGTCCTTAGGTTAGTTAGGTTTAAGTGGTTCTAAGTTCTAAGAGACTGATGACCATATATGTTAAGTCCTATAGTGCTCAGAGCCATTTGAACCATTTTTTTTTTTTTTATAAATTTGTACGTGAGTTTCCTCTTCAAAACGTGAGACGTATATTTTACTTGCTGTTTTCATTTATTTTATGTGGGTGATAGGTGTGTGGATTGCGAAAATGTTAGATTCGTTGTGTTTTTCGGATATTACTGTTTTCGCGTGTTGAGCTCCACTGTTTTTCAGCAACTTTGTGGTAAGTGGGAGACGCGAATACGACCTGTTGTACAGGGACACGCCAGTGGGGTATCCTGGATGTCAAGGAACACATTCTGGCATCGTAAGAAGCCCGGCTGCGGCTGACACGAGGCTAGAGAGCAGGCTAGCGTTAACTCGGTCCAGGGCGCTGTTGTCGGGTGAATGGGGCACAAGTTAACAGGTACGCCGGCCGGGCAGCCAACGCCAGACCTTGTCTATCGGCGCCGACAAGGGCCTCTGGCGACGGCCAAAGAGCAGGCGGCGGAGGCGATGGCGCCAGGGCGGGCTCCGCTCTACTGCTGTCGCCACCAGGCGACGGGAGGCGTAATTTGGGTCTCGGCTGCTGGGTGCAGGGTGCTTTACGTGAAGCAAGTACCTAGCTGAAACACAGCCGCTGTTGGTCATGCAGCTAAAAACCACAAAGGGCTTCATGACTTGAGTGAATGAAGTGAGGAAAACCGAACACGACTGCTACACAACCTGTAATGGCCTAACTGCAGTCCTCCCAAGAACAGCAGTAAATGTTGCACACGTGCTTCGGTGTACTTACCGTCAGCAATCAGCCAAAACACCAGCGCTCGAGTCTCACCGTCTGTCACGTCCCTGTACCCTCTTCTTCCTGTCCTGGAAGTACTCCTGCAAAATGAGCCCTTTGCTGCACACTCTTGCCACTAAAGAAGTACTCCAAATTGGTGAAAATGAAGAAGATGTATATGTATATGCATACGCTGACGTCATAGCCGTAGTTTCAACAGATATACAGAAGCTGCAGAAAATCATTGAGAAAATAGACAAATGGTGTAGTGAACACAAACTACACATAAACATAACAAAAACAGAAATGGTGATTTTCAGAAAAGGAGGCCAAACACCCATGAATGCGGAAATCAACAACAGAGGACAAAAAATAAAAATCTCATCAGAATTTAAATACCTAGGGGTGACATTGCAACCAAGAGCCAAATGCTTCACAAAACATACAACAGAACGTGCAGCCCAAGCAATAATAGCAATACAGGATATCAAAAACATCCGCCTACTCAGTCTAGAAACAGCCATAAAATTATTCAATGCAAAAATCTTGCCAATCCTGGCCTATGGATTGGAGGTAATATGGAACCACCTGACAGAAGAAAAATCTAGAAAAACTTAGAAAAGGTGAAATCGACTTATCTAAAAAGAGCACTAGGTCTCTCAAAGACAACAAGATCTAGCCTAGTGTACTTGCTAGCAAGAGAGACATTCCTAATTGAAGACATCAAACTTCGATATATGATGCCACACACCAGGGCTTCCAGAAAGCAACTGAAAATCATGTAGGACAAATGAGAAAAAGTATGGCCGGAGTTCTATAGCACCGAAGCAATGTCGAACCGCTCATGGACAGCACCAAACATCGAGCTGCGACGTTTCGTAACGTTACTTTCTATTCACGGCTTTCATCATCTAATTTGCGAAAACAAAACTTATTACGACCCAACCACAACATGTGTATGTGAACTGTGTAACGAAGCCTTTGAACGATATCACATAGAACTCTGTAGTAAAAGAGTGAAATCCATTAATGAATATGCAGAAATGTAAAATGTAAATGTAAAATGTTAAGCAAAGTAACTTTATATGGCTATTTGGCTGCAATTTTATGAATTAAACTCCTGCAAATGATGTCATTAGGAGTGACAACAGCGAAAGTATTACGTCTGAAAATGGTCGATCATACTCTCTCCCTCCTATCGTAACTTTCTCATTCTCTTCTGAAACCATTGCTACCTCTGCGGTCTGCTCTCGCTTCCGTCCAGTGAGTGCTACACCTGGAATCAAAGGTGAGGGGTAAAAGCCTCATTAGATTTCAGTTTACGATTATGCCATTGCTTACAGCTTTGCGTGCACTATTAATCGAATGGTTCACACAAACATGTGAGCCTGAGTGATGATAAAAGAATGTGATGTTTTAAGAGTACGTTAAAAAGCATGCAATGAGTTGAGGTTTACACAAAAAGCAATACTAATTACACATTCTATTTAGTAATTTTTAAAGTAGTGTCAGTATTCTCAAGTTGTTTTTCCTAAAATATTACCCCGAAATTCCAATATGAAGAACAAGTAAACTGTGGATAAATAAGGGTAATAAAATCTCGTATAAGAGAAGGTGGGACATTTATATTAAGGCCACAGTAAGTCATGATCTGTCATTACTTGCATACTAGAAAAATCACTGTAAATAATGCAGGTAATACGACTACATGTACATGGGGTACTGTCAAACGGGAAAAACGTCAGCCAGGCAGTGAACACGACAATATAACAGTTGAACGAGATGACTGTTGTGAAATGAAACAATGACTAAAATGCAATGTTGCGACTGATAATTGACAAGTTGAAGGTATATTTGAAAATAACTTTCTATGTGTAGTTGCCAAACTAGAGTTAAATTGTTTTATTGAAAAAATATGATTGTATATTAAATATATCATTCTGCAAAACATTAAGGAAATGGAAGCAGCAACAGTGCAATTAAGACGTTTATAAAGTATCTAAAGAAACAAAATTTCATATGTTATGGATGGAATTTTAGACAGAATTCTCAAAAATTACTCCAACTTGATAAGGTCCATACTGAAATATACAAAGCGTCACTGGCACAGGAAGTTTTCCAGACGTGGTAAAATATGTAATTGTCAGACCGATCGGTAAGGAAGGTGGCAAGAGAGATGTAAATAATCATCGACATACTTCCTTATTCACATCTTTTTTTGAAGATATTCGATAACGTAATTGTATTCAACAGTAATCTCGCACTTAAGTGAATACTGTTTAGTTACCTTGTAACAGTTTTAAATCCAGAAGGGTTGTTAGACTGACGATGCTGTTTAAACATTCACTCACCGAACCGTATGAATCTTAGCTAATAAAATTTCACGAGGTGGTATTTTTGTTATCTATCCAAAGAATTTGACTGTTACCCTCAGAAAAACTGAAGTATTCTGGAATTGATGGCTTTACACCCAGCTTTTCTTAACCATATTTAGCAAACAGAATGCAGAAGGTTGTGCTGAATAATTCACACAATGAAGGAAGGGTACAAAATTTTCGTGAGAAATCAGAAAGGGAGTCCGATAGGGCTCAATTTGAGTCGAATCCTATTCCTTAAATATATGTGAACGAGCTTTCACTTAGCATTCACGTAGCAGAAGTGGTACTCTTTCAGACGATACTAATGTTATAGTAAACCCAATTAGAGGCAGAGCAACAGAACAGATGGTTATCAGTAAACTCTTCCGGGCTAAGTTGCCGTGGTCGATCTGTAGAACTTCTTCTCCCTGACGTTTCGTTCTCAACTACGGAGAACACCTCGGAAGATGTTCTCCGTAGTTGAGAACGAAACGTCAGGGAGAAGAAGGCCTACAGATCGACCGCCCGGAAGAGTTTACTGATAAAGACGCCGGCCGTGAAAGCCTACATGGAATGAGAACAGATGGTCTTCGCCGTCTCTAAAATGGTGCTCGATTGCAGATAGGGGAGATGGCCGGTGCATTTGAAACACTCGAATAATGCGCCATTCGAGACTATGCGGTTATCTTGGAATTCCCTTTTATGGTCAATAACGGTTCTCTGAATCGAGTGGTGGGGAGAAGTTTTCGTTAGAATTTAAACACACCAGTGTTTCGCTCTTTTAGGCTGCTTCGTTTGGCCGTCCCCCTCTTTCTCGTGTTCACAGTAACACTCTCTTTCAACAGGTGGGTAGAGGCTTTCGTCAGTATTTAAACACGCCAATGTCTCTCGCGCAAGGCACATCCCTCTCACACTCGAAGTAACTTTGTGTTTCTGGGTGGGGGAATTTTCTTTACCATATGATGTCACCCGTACTGGAGCTTTACTCCTTCTGCCACAGCGATGTGTTAATTCTCTACTAGGTATACAGTCACCCAACTGCAGCTTCACATGGTATAGGGAATAGAGGAACATAAGTGAAATAAAAACTCTTGACCCAATATCCTTCCAGAAGGACTTATGCAGTCTCGCCAAGGTAAAATTAGCGTGTCAGAGTCTACAAGGAGCCACCGACATGATGCAGAGATGACGCATTTAGTCTGTATGAAATTGACGAATAGTCAGCTTTCGTAGGAAGTGTATATAAAGGTACATACAATATTTCTATTATTCTGTTTTATTCACTACATTTTATAAACACGAATTACCTTCAAATCTCACAAAAATATCTGAAGACAAAAGTTACATTGTATCTTTGTGTTTCTTTTAATGTTCTGTAGCTCCGTCAGTAAATATGTAACCCTTCTAGGATCGCTTTGTCGTCAGTCAGTCTTTTGTAGTCATATTTTGGTAAGTACATAAAAATATTTCTTAAATCTTCTGTCTCTACATATACAAACTGAGGTTCCCTGCTCGCTCTGTTTTGTACACCCGGACTAATCTAATGAACTACTGCAGAGATTTTCATACGGCCTATGAATTGCCAGGACCGATATCTTTCAAATATCGATACCGTTAACAGGCAAAAATCTTTGTCATTCTCGACCCTGGTATGGATGAACTATCCATACACTTAATAAATTTTGTACGAAACCCTGATAGTGCGAGGCCTAATCACGGTTTTCCAGTTTTTAGTCGGGAAGAGAGCCTGTTTTGACTGCTCATACTGAGGAATCCATGGCTAGGAGGTGATTGATCATATGACGACATTACTGGTGAAATCACTTTCGTTTATGAGGGCGCATACACACAGCATTTAAATTGATGTGTGCACAGTGTTAATGATAACTACTGAGAGACATTGATTGGTATTGAGTAAACTGTTATCTGTGCTGTGTGCGTTCTTTCATGGACAAACTAGACAGTTTTTGGGTGTGCAAAGGACGCATATCGATGGGTCATTCGTGAAATAATGTATGTACACGATATCACACATGAGCATTTGGAGGATTGTGCTTTGATGTCTATAAGCTTCGAACCGTACCATGCCAGTCAATGAACTGAAGCTGTTACGCTAGTGCCATGGAGTGGGGCGTCATATACCCGAACTTCTTCCGTAAATACGTCAGTACCACGTGTTTCGAGTTATGCACACATTGGAATTTAAATTTCACAACACCAATCTGTGACGGTACAGGAGTCGTATCAGTGTATGCAATAAATACATGTCGGATATAGAGACATTATTTTCAACGCGGAATCGCCGAGTACCAGAAACGTCGACACACTGCCTCGTATGCTATCCTCATCTCCCAGTGAACTTTATTTTATGTCTCTCTGGTCATACAGAACTGAAATATACAGAAACTGTAGGTTTACTGAGTACATTTCATTTTCCATATTTGATGTAAATTTACCCTACGATGTTATAATATAGATTTTTGAAGGCTAGCCTTACGCTCTAATAGCAATGAAAAAGGGTTGTTCCCTGGAGAGCAAATGGTGTATGAAAGATGTGGTTTAGAGGACTTCGTTTTCAGCTTCGTTACGACCAGTACTAAAATTTCAATGCATTAACGAGATCTGTAGGAGTACTGCATTGTAACGTTGCGCGTCATTGTGCAAGATAGTGTAACTTACTGAAATGTGTCAAATGTGGGCCCGTCTACGATAACGATTGTAAAGAAAGCTTTTAGGGATTATTTTAGGGGGTCCTGAACTGTTAAATAAAGCGCGCGCGCGCGTGTGTGTGTGTTTGTGTGTGTGTTCTGTGTGTATGTGTGTGTGTGTGTTTTTGTAATATTTAGGGCACCTCCAACGAATTCCAACTAAATTACAGGAAAACGTGAACGATGACGGATTTATCGAATTCTGCTACACGGCTCTTGTCAATTTGCACGATTTTCTAATGAATGTAACTGCATGTTATGGTAGAACACAATCAAAACCTTCCAGGCAGTGCTCCGTACTGCCACATATGTGCAGACTCCCTACTTCTGTGTAAAGACGCAGCAATCATATAAAGAGATAATTGTTCCATTAACGAACAGTCCTAACGCAATTATTTCTACCTTTTTACTTCTTAGGTATACATTGCTGGTGAACTGAACAAATCTGGAGTTTACAGAAAGGAATTTAGTGACTCTTCCTGATAAAGAACTGACAGAATTTCTTGTCACTCGTTTACGAAAAGACAACAAACTCTCTCAAGAGTTGTTAACTGAATATTAGTTGTTTGATTCAAAGCATTGTAAAGAAAAGAGCATAACATTCTTTAACAGTTTTAGTCAGAAACTATAAAATTATCTTCTGAGGTCAAAGTATTTTCGAAAATACTATTTCCAATAGATTAAAAGTTTGCAGTTCCGCTTCCGATCATTACAAATTATTCTTATTTACAATCCACTTTTGATTATGTTATTGTAATTGATGTGTAGCATGTACAGATACGATACTCTGCAGCCTCTGACTAGGTGAGGTGCAGCCAAAGCAGACATTTTTGAAACAGACTGATAAGTAAAATCATGCTCTCCAGTGTATAAGTTGTGTATTAAGTGTATTCTTTTTCATATAAAATATTGTTCCATTTTTATTCTTTTCTTAAATCAACAGCAATGTCAATAATTTTTGCAACAGTACTATCGTATAAATGTAGTGTTTGTTCCATATCCTTCCCTACATTTTCTCTGTTAATTTGTAAAGAAGTAATCCCACTTTGTCTCACTCCTTCTGTGAAAAATCCGTGTTCCACCGATTCGGATTTCCCGTGTAATAAGTAATTAAAGTTGTGAAGTTCATACATTTGCAAACGACCATTACGTGGCATGTGCACGTATCTATGATTAATAAGCTTTCTTCTGAACGATCGAGAGCCCTAGTAGGCGCTGCATTCTAATCGGGCAACGGCTGTACACTCGCACAGGGCTGGTTTGATGTACACTATGACGCGTGTTGCATGGCTCATAAGCGACAGGGTATTTCCAGATTTCGAGTGTCTGAGTGCTTTTATTCGTGTATGCAAACTTATTATTCAAAAATATTGCTACAGTATGGTTGGGAACTGTATTTAATTTCGTAAAATGATGTTTATTCTTGACTGCTTTTTGTATCCTGAAAAATGTAGATGGCTAGTATATGATGAGTTACAGCCTTAATGGTTTCGAGTTGGAGAGTAAATTGAATTTCATTGCTTTTTCGTCAGAATCCCACACGTGGAATTATACTTTCAAATGTCAAGGGGAGTGTGGGAGTAGAGGGGTTACTTTGCGCTCACATATGGAACATATTGTAATCTAGGCAGTTACTTTATATTTCAAAATTTTCATGACGTTATTTATTGTTTTTAGCGAATTCTTCTATCAGATTGTAAATTTTTTTTTAAATTTTCATTTAAACTTAAGCCTAAAATTTAATTCTAAAAAGTAGTTGTCACTCCAACAGTGACTGTCATATTCAATATTTTAAAGTTCAGGTCCTCAATTACATGTTAGTATCTCTCAAAAAGGTGTAGTATGAGTAAAATTCAGCAACGATTACCGAAATATCAGTTTTTAATTTATTCGTGGTGGTCATACTGTACTGCCAGCTTGGTAGTACACATTACTGAAAATGCAATGATTTTTCTAAGGTTGTTGTAATTTTGGACCCTACTAATATATCATTACTTCTTGAAAAAGTACGTTGGTAATATAAATCAACATCAGAGAACGAATATTTTAACATCTTTTACATTGGGCATAAAGTACCCCATCCCTCAGTAACGTGCGTTACGACAAATGCGTTGGTATTCGTAGCATTAATTGTTTTTGATGATTACTACTAAGTTAATTCGTTGTAACATAATGATATTCGGTCACAACTTTAGAACAGGTCATTTAGAGCATTCATATTTAGGTCAAACCATACCGCTGTGCTATAAAGCCGACAGCTAATTGCCAGCACTAACGAATTAGGGATTTAGTCATTATTAATGGTGATAGATGTTGGAATGTCAGCTTGCAAATATTCAGAACAAAATTTCCTTTTAGGATTCATCAATGAGGATGAGTAAACGTAAGTTTGAACACAAAAACGACAACACAGTTATCAGGAAAATTAAAATGATGTACAGCTCAGGGAACGTCCAATACACCAATGATGACATGCAGTAATAATGTAGAAGAAGAAACAATAACAGAAAATCCGACAGAGGATGCCCAAACTGGTGAAACACGTCCGGGGGTTAAACAGACTAAATATTCTGTTCTTCCGAGACGGAGGACTCTCTTTAATGCAGTATTCAGCATGGGAACTTAAAAAACCATTATGTAGGAGTAGAAATAACATTATGTAACACCTTAACCCGCCGATCAGTAAGCTGTTAAATGAACTGCACCTTTGGTGTCATTTCTATCTCTGAAGAACTCCACCTCAGCTGTGGACGAAACGTTAGGAAGAAAAAAATATTCATGGACCATGCCCATACCACACGAAAGAGTCTCCAACAAATACGAGTAAGAACCTCTCCAAATTGAAAAATCTACGTTAATTCCTAATTTTTCCGTGGTAGTGTGAAGTTAATTGTAATGTTATATTCCCATAAAATGGACAGTTATCATTTTTTAAATGTAACTATTGCAGATTTTCACACCTGAAAGAGACAATTCTAAACTCTCTGTATCTTAAACTATTATAGCTGTACGCATGAAAGTTGGTGAAGTAACGTTATATGCTAAATGTGACGTCATAATTTGTCATATATACATTAAGTCGAAGTGGTTGACAATGTGTATAGTTTTACAATAAGTCATGTCATAATTACCTACATAATGAGTAGAAAAATACTGAAAATGTTTGAACATTATTTTAAGTCTAATGCTTCATTACTGTAATACAAATGCTATTAAAATTTTAAGTCTGTACCTGTTGTACTTTAGGTGAACTCAAAATTTGTATAGTGAACTGTAAATAGTACCATTCGTAGACTCCGAATGAATATGTATAAATTTCAATTTATGGTATTAATTTATGTATAATTACATTAACAAGTAATAATTTTTATGACGCGTTACTGCACAACAGTTAACAGCAAAGATTGACCTAAATTCAGGTGCAGGGTCCAGGAAGAAGCGAAGGGGACGAGAAACCCACACTCTCAGCTTCCTCACAATTTTGACAGCTACGTAGCATGTGGCTGTAACGTTAATGTTTTGCCAAAATTGAATCAATATATTAGATGCCATTTATGAAATGGTTAAATGTACTATTTGTTTTATACATATTCAATATATTATACTTCCAATTTTTTCAAATCAACTACTGCTTACGTGGAATAGTAACACTGTGAAGAATAAGTGTTCTAAACGAACTGCAAGGAGACCACCCGCATGTTTCCAAGGTTCTTTCGACTATGCCGTAGAACTTACCGTGGGAATCCCTCACACATCCTCCATACAGTCTCCATCCCTCCACATTAAATTTATTTATTTTTGGGGGCCTGAAGAAATCATTCGTGGCAACTGATTTCCTTCGAACAAAGAGGTGCTTGCCTGGGTGCAATCACGGTTCCGCAGGCTTCTTGTCAGCGCACCTAATTTACAAGATCAATATTGAGCATCGAATTTCTGATGTTTAGATTCTGTTATTTTTCGGTTTACAGCTTTCCATCCTCCCCTTTCATACAATGCTTTGCTGAAAATGTAGAGCCATGAAAATATTTATTCCTGAAATTCAAGCTGATGTTCGATATAAGTACACTACTTTCACGAGGAATACTGTGTTAACGTGTTGCATCCTGCTCATCTTTACATTTGCATCCACACAGTTGCTCTGAAAGCCATCGTTCGGTGCGTGGTGGAGGGTACCCTGTACCAGTACTACTCGTTTCCCTCCCTATTCTACTCGCAATGGAGCGAGGAAAGAACCACTGTCTGTATGCCTCTGTATGAGCCCTCAATTCTCGTATCTTATCTTCGTCGGTATATATCTTTGCGGCAGTAGAATCGTGTAAAAGGCAGCTTCAAATGCCGGTGCTCTAAATTTTCTCAATAGTGTTTCTCGCGAAGAACGCCGCCTTCAGTCCGAGGATTCCCATCTGAGCTCCCGAAGCATCTCAGTAACACTTACTTGTTATTTGAATGTTCACACCTATCGGTAACTACTCATTCTGGTCGACTGTGAATCACTTCGAAGTCTTCCTTCAGCCCGACCCGATACAGATCCGAAACACTCGAGCTTTACTCAAGAATAGGTCGCATCAGGTTCTCCTTTACAGGTGAACCACTCTTTCCTAAAATTCTCCAAATAAACCGAAGTGGACCATTTGCCTCCCCTACCAAAGTTTTCACATGCTCCCTCCATTTCATATCGCTTTGGAACGTTACGCCTAGATATTTAAGCGACTTTACTGTGTAAAGCAGGACATTAGTAATTCTGTATCCGAATATTACAGGATTGATCTTCCTGCTAGTCCACATTAACTTACAGTTTTATCACGATTAGAGCTAGCTGACATTCATCACACTAAGTGGAAATTTTGTCTACGTCGTTTTGTATCATCCAACAGTCACTCAACTCCGACACCATACCATACGCCACAGCATTACTTGCAAACAGCAGATTGCTGCCCATATTGGCGGCAAATCATTTATTTATATAGAGAACAACAGCGATCCTATCACACTTCCTAGGGGCAATCCTGATTACACTCTTGTCTGTGATGAACACTCGCAGTCGAGGACAACGTACTGGGTTGTATTAATTAAGAAGTCTTCCAGCCACTCACATATCTGTGAACTCATTCCATATACTCGTACCTTCGTTAGCAGTCTGCAATGGGGCACAGTGTCAAATGCTTTCCAGAAATCTATAAATATAAAATTTTTTCGTTGCCTTTCATCCTTAGTTCGCTGTATATCATGTGAGAAAAGGGCAACCTAACTTTCTGACGAGCGATTCTTTCTAACACCGTCCTGGTTCGTGGACATAAGCTTCTCAGTCTCAAGAAGGGTTAATATATTCAGACTGAGATTATGTTCAAGGATTCTGCAGCAAACAGAAATTAGGGATATTGGTCTGTAATTTCGCGGGGCTTTCTGTTACCCTCCTTATATGCTGGAGTCACTTGCGCTTTTTCCTAGTGTTTTGGAACTTTGCGCTGGGCGAGAGGTTCACTATAAATGCAGGCTAGGTGAGAGGCCAATGCCGCGGATCACTTTTTGCTTCGTCCATTATGCCTCTAAGTCGAAGTATTTCATCACTTCGTCTGCTACGTGATCCACAAAACTAATGTTACATTTCTGGCTCATCTCATTTCCACTACACTTAATCTAATTTGTCTTTCTTTGATTTACTCTCAGTCGGTACAATGTGTTCATTAAGTTCATTAGACTTTTTACCTCATTCAACAAATTCTATAATTCTTCCTCACTTCCGGTTTCTATCACAGTGCCATCAGCGAAACTTATCGCTGACAGCCATTCAGTCTGAAAAGTGTATCTCCTTACTAAGAGGCAGCGGAGGAAAAGTGCAGCTCTGTCTTACACATCTCTTTAACCTAGTACTTGTTTTCCATTCTTATTTTTAGCATGGAATATTTACGGGTTATTTATGACACCATAAACCCCGAAAATGCTTAACTTGAACAACATTCAATTGGGTGTACATAAAACCAGACAAATGCCAGAAGGACACGTACTCTGTGAGTTCCGCACAACTGAATTACGCATACAGACAGTGATGATAATAATAATAACAATAATAATAGTAATAACAATAATAATAAATTTTTGAGGCTGAATGGCCTGTTGCAAGTCTTTCTATTGGTCGCCAGTTTGGTGTCTAGCGTGACACTAATCGACCCCAGTTCTGCACACCAAACCACGGTTTGCAGCCACGCATTTGCATGCTAGTTAACCTAGCCCTATTGGAATACAGGTAGTTCATCAACAAGTTTTCAGGAGTGAGCTTGTGTGTATCAAACTACGTGATATGTACGGATGTATCTTTTGATTAAATTGATATAGAAGCATTACTCTGTCCCGTTACATCAACGTGACCACCTGCTAAAACCTTGAGAAACACCTTCTGCAGCGTGGACCGCTGCGAGACTTACAGGAAGAGAGTGGTGTTGGTGGTAAGTACCTTTGGGACCAAACTGCTGTGGTCATCGGTCCCTATTCTTACACACTACTTAATCTAGCTTATACTAACTTATGCTAAAGATAACGCTCACACCCACGCCCGAGGGAGGACACGAACCTCCGGGGGGGGGGGGGGGGGAGTAGCGCGAACCGTAGCAGAGCGCCGCATACCACACAGCTACCCCGTGCAGCTGAAATACTGTCTGTGAGGTTCTGAAAGGTACCGCTTGGGATGCAGAGCCTCATCGATTCCATTCCCGTGGCCAGCTGCACTAGGTTTCTCGTTTAAGGATTCTTGGCCCATACAGACCGTCCCACAAATTCTCGATTGCGTTTATATCCGGGGATTTTGGTGGCCAGGAGAGTACGGTACACTCATCTTCGAACCAAGCGCGTAAACTACGAGCTGTCTGACATGTTGCACAGTCCTGGTGGTAGATGCCATCGTACTGAGGAGAAACAAACTGCATGTGACATCAGACATGATCCCCAAGTTCAGTGGCATTCTTGAGAAGATCCATCATGCCTTTCAGAACGACGAGATCACCCAGGAAATACCACGAAAACATTCTCCAGACGACCACAATGCCTTCTCTGGCCTGGATAAAAAAAATGTTCAAATGTGTGTGAAATCTCATGGGACTTAACTGCTAAGGTTGTAAGATGTCGTGGTCTCCTGACCTTCATTGCTTACATACTTCGCCCTCACAATCATATTCCACACATCAAGGCGGTTCATTCGAACACAAACTCGATAAGGTAAAGCCACTGTTGTATAAATTCATGTAAACGATATGCAATTAACAAGTAAGTGCTTCACGGTTGAAATACTCGAGGCTGGCATACACACGTACATTCCAGACACGACGGTCACAGAAGCTTTTAGTTCGGGAGAGAAACTGCACAACGGGACGCCCAGCCTATGTCGGCCGGTGAACACCCATGTAGCAGACAGCATGGGTCCGAGTGAAAGGGGGGGGACAACCCCGTGTTTGGCTTAAAAGCAAATTCCGCTACATTGTTTGGGAGCGGAGAGCCTAAGCATTCTTTACACATAGCATGCAGTTTCAGAGATTTTCACAGGGAGACAGCAAACGCCAAACGCCAATGCTACAGGTTTCCAGATTGGTCGCCTTAAACGAAACGTCATTCTCCCGATTTAGAAGAGCAATGCTGTTTGGCAGACGATATTTCTGACGCCTTGAGCTGAAGGAATAATGGAAGAGACTGAAAGATATACCCCTTCACGTCTGGCGTGGAGAGGCGCCGTTTGCTCTCGCTCTTGGAGTGAGGAACAAGTCTCTCCTCAGTACTTCACTGGGAGAGCACCCCTGTCGAGAGCGAATCGAAGTGCTACTCTATATTGAGTCCTAGCGATTAAGCATTGTTCACGGTGTTGGCCAACACACTTATTGTGCAGTGTGAATGGACAGAGTTATAGTTAAATGCCCGCATGCGAATTTTGAGTGGCATCACGGTGGACTGGTTTTCTGACTGGTGTACCAAGCTAATAGTTAGATGAGGGGCAAATAGGAATCCTTGACTACATCAAGGCATAGGGAGAGTTTTTTATTGGTGAAGGTCAATTCAGATACAACAAGAGTTATCTTATTTCTCAGCAGTGAGCAGCTCAGACAGCAGTCATTGCAGCTTACAGTATTGTGCGCTACAGCTATTGTGAGCCCCATATTTCCTCCACAACAGGACACTTCACTGCAATTCACACATGACAGCCTCGACTGTACCTAGCAACATTATGAAGGATAATTATTCAAGTTGAGTAGTCGCGCCTCTCAGCCATTCTGCCAAGTCAACAACCATCTTAAACTTTGTATAGAAATTTCATTAGCGAATCCTATCCTTGAGAGGTAACTTCACATTCCGAAAAGAAACAGGATATAACCTGTTCAATTCATAACCAAAAGTGCCATTGTTATTTCTCAGAATTTTTACAAAATAAATAATAACTTTTGTTAGTTTAATGTTTTTCTTACACTAACTAGCACTACTCCAGTGCCCAAGCATCCCACTAGTTACGTAAGAAATTTTGTATATTTTTTTGTCATTTCGTTGCAGTGGACGACTCCAGAAGATATTTATTGCTGAAAGTTTTTCAGGAATTTCTCTATATTACGTTGGGAGCGTCTGTCTGACTTCTGTAGTAGAGTGGGGGTGGAAATTGCATCTTGCAGGAGCCACAGTGTAAAGGGTACATCTCAGATTAACCCGTAGCACAGAATAACAGGATAACAGATCAACCCCACACCTCAGAAGGTCATCAGTCCCTAAGCTTACACACTACATAACCCAAATTATCTGAAGGACAAACACACACACCCATGCTTGAGGGAGGACTCGAATCTCCGCTGGGACCAGCCACACAGTCCATGACTGCAGTTCCTCAGACAGCTTGGCCTGGATCATACCCATGACTGTTTCAGGGTGTTTGGTATCAGATGTTTATCTCTATACAGAATGGCCAGTGTCTTGAAAGGAGGGTATAAGATGAACATCAACAAAAGCAAAACGAGGATAACGGAATGTAGTCGAATTAAATCGGGTGATGCTGAGGGAATTAGATTAGGAAATGAGACACTTCAAGTTGTAAAGGAGTTTTGCTATTTGGGGAGCAAAATATCTGATGATGGTCGAAGTAGAGCGGATATAAAATGCAAACTGGGCAGGGCAAGAAAAGCGTTTCTGAAGAAGAGGAATTTGTTGACATCGAGTATAGATTTATGTGCAGGAAGTCGTTTCTGAAAGGATTTGTATGGAGTGTAGCCATGTATGGAAGTGAAACGTGGACGATAACTAGTTTGGACAAGAAGA
Source organism: Schistocerca serialis cubense (assembly GCF_023864345.2). NCBI lineage: Eukaryota > Metazoa > Arthropoda > Insecta > Orthoptera > Acrididae > Schistocerca > Schistocerca serialis. The sequence goes on from NC_064645.1 coordinate 232,800,522, forward strand.
GAATAGAAGCTTTCGAAATGTGGTGCTACAGGAGAATGCTGAAGATTAGATGAGTAGATCAAATAACCAATGAGGAGGTATTGAATAGAATTGGGGAAAAGAGGAGATTGTGGCACAACTTGAAAAGAAGAAGGGGCCGGTTGGTAGGACATGTTCTGAGGCATCAAGGGATCACAAATTTAGCATTGGAGGGCAGCGTGGAGATTAAAAATCGTGGAGGGAGACCAAGAGATGAATACACTAAAAAGATGCAGAAGGATGTAGGTTGCAGTAAATACTGGGAGATGAAGGTACTTGCACAGGATAGAGTAGCATGGAGAGCTGCATCAAACCAGTCTCAGGACTGAAGACCACAACAACAACAACAGACGGACAACAAATGGGATAACGAATTATTTTTTTATCGTGTATAGTTACAAATTAACGATTTTCTGAAATTTTCTGTTACTTATACTGTGGAAACTTGCTTCTTCCCAAATTTTATCATTCTGTGTCAACAGGAAGTACCGTATAGGTTTTGATGAATGAGCTTCCGAGTATCAAAGTACGTGACGTAAATAGTCACACCTTTTAATTGAATTGACTTTGAAACTTACATTTTTCTCACCTTCGAGACCATAGCCCATAGTATGTGACATATAGCTGATGCCTCTTTCGGTTCAGAGATGAAGGAGTCTTAAATGTCAGATAGACCGGAACACAGACAGACAGAGGGACAACGAATTGATCCTATAACGGTTCTTTTCTACCCATTGAGATACGGGACCCCAAAGGATTTCAACATAAAAGTTATCTTATCAATAGATGAGAGACTATTTTCGACGTAAAATAATTGGATGTAACACGATTTTATAAATTACCACTTACATATTACAATTACGTCAGTCTGCTCCATACCTTAGTGCATAAACAACTGTACTGTAGCTTTTCGTTCAGACACAAAAGCAACTGACTGCTACGTGATGTGTTACAAGCTGCTTCATTTGTGGTATAAAAGCTTTTAGGTGACTTGTCGATACCGCGCTGCACTCTTATCTGTAAACTGTCTGTCACCTGGAGCGGCTGTACGCCCATGACAGCTGTCACGGGACAGCGCCTCTCATTCGATTCGTTCTGCCAAAACGTGACAGTGTCAACGGGCGCCCCGCCTGCACTCCCGAAGCCGCAGATACTGCTGCGAAAAGCCAATTTAAGCTCTCGTGGTGCGCTCCCAACAGCCTTAACAACCTACTCTGTCTCTCTGAATGAATGTGTTGGTACGAGTTTGCCTGCGTGCATGAATACGGTCTCTCTCTCTCTCTCTCTCTCTCTCTCTCTCTCTCTCTCTCTCTCTCTCTCTCCTCTTTCTCCTCTTTCTCTCTCTTTCTGTGTGTGTGGATGTGTGTGTGTGAGTGTGTGTGGATGTGTATACACGTGCGGCCGCGTACATGTTCTTCTAATGCGAAGTAGAAAACCAGCAGTTGGCACTTTTGTATTGTGCGTGAACTAGGAGTTTCTCTCCCACCAAAATCGTTAAAGTTTTGATATAATTCGTTCCATCCTTTTACCACCAAAATAAAAAGTGTGTGTAGGAAACATTATTCTTATTATCTACGACTGAATAGCTCACGCTCAGGTTAAAGAAAAGTTCCTGAGCAAGGATTCAGAACGAGGGGCTCAAATGTCTTTTGTAAAGGCTGAAAGGAAGCTCCCAATAACTCTATTAAGTACATTAGTTTTAGTGCAACTGTTAATGCGATTTGGCGCGAGCAAGTCTGGGAAGACAATGTCTCATGAGTCGTTCCAGGTCTTAGGATATTACAAAATCTGGCGGCAACCATTTGGAGCACATTTATCCATTCGTCTCATAGAGAGATACATTAATTCGTACTCAAATAGATGGTCGCTTGTTATCCGAATGGAACAGAATTATCTGAGTACAAAAAGTAGCATGCGGGATTGTTACAATACTAACCACCACCGGATGAAGCAAATACTTAAGTCACAAACGCACTCGTGCAGTTAATAAATAGTAGGCAACTGTATCGACTACTGGCTGCTACGAGGATTGTGGAGGAATCCCTTAGCAAAGGCATAGGCACATCGACAGTGTCTTATATAATAATAAAAAGTAGACATACGCAAGTAGGGCTCGTCGACTGAGGTTCCTTACGAACTTACTTTTGTATATAGTTTGGTCATCTACAGCTCTGTTTAAGGGGCTCCGGAAAGGCTCAAAATCATGAAAAGTTCGATTTTTACTTTTTTGCGTTTTCTGAATCTGCAGACTATTACCTTTTAATAGATATATAATTTATTCAATTCCGAAGACTACAACTATTTTTAAATGTGTTCTACATGGGCGTGACCCACTGTGGCGCTGTTAAACTGCTGTCAAATGGTGTTATTATTAACGTCCGTGTTCATCAGGTACATTTTAGTGATGTGAGATAAAGTATGTGTTGTGGCTAACCTGTGATGGTTCAATATATATCGCTGGTGTGATTGTCGATTGTTTCATGTTTATTTACTCTGTCGTTATCTCGAAAATATTCGTAATTAATTCTGTTTCTTGAGACTCTGTTTTGTTGAAGTATAATAATGAGTAAAAGTAAAGTTATTAGAAATCCTCTGAAGGCTTTTAAGAAAAGGAGAAATGTTGGAAAGCCAAAGGTATGTGTTATTACTGTAAACAATAAAGACGATAACCAAGTGAGTGAACCTAACCTCTCAAGTACACCTGCTCATAGCAGTCAAAGTGGGAAAGAAAATACTTCACAGAAGAAGCTTGGTTCAATGAGTGAAAACTATGAATGTTTTATGGGCGAATCGGATGTGAATGAAATATTTGATATGTCGGTTCTCAAAGGGATTTTTTCAAACTGTGTAAGATGTATTCATTGTAGTGAAGTTGGTCTGGAACTCTCCATAATAAAGCACGTAGGACTTGCTAGTGAAATACAACTGAAACGTGATAAGTGTTCATACATGACCACCTTTTGGAACAGTGTTGCAGTAACTGCAACTGAAGAAAATGGTAGCAAAATCTACGAACACAACAACGAGCGATGCTTGCTTTAGACAAGGAACGCCTTCGGGCTGCAGACAGGGCTGTAAAGAGTCTAGAAATACAAGCAAGAGTAAACAGGAGGAGGATGAAGAGGAAGCTGGAGGAGGAGTTTGCAGAGGATGAAGATAATCCATCCTATGGACCTGGAATGCACTAAAAAGCTAATCCAATCTTTGTCGCTCGATTCCCTAAACTTTTATTTTCTCATACTAATTACATGTTTTCTAAGGATCTTCCAAACATATTTGTTTCAAATATGTTCCGGAGCCCCTTAATGAATTTGCGAGTGTCAAAATATGTACATAAATGGCCGTATATTTTGATATAATTAACTCAGAAGCTTGAATTTTTTACACCGCTGAGGGATAGTAGACCTTACTATTCTACTTACATTTCGTCTTATTACCTCAGCCCATTCCTGAAAGCAGTTAAACGGTATCGAGGGAAGTGTGGTGGTGACTCCCAGCGGTTTTATAGGTCACAGGGTCTAGTGAACGTGCAGAAGGGGCTTCAGCTTAAAATTTTGCAGTAAGAACTCAGGAAGAGGGTCGACATAGGAACAATCAGTCTCTGTTGATCCATTGGGGAAGTGGGACAGCGGCTGGTTAAATATTTATCAAAGAAATTCGGCAAATAGCTGTTCAGATTGAGAAGTTACTTTATTTTATTTTAGCTAGCAGTTTCGGCGATGCAATACGCTATCTTCAGGCATCACAGTTGCAGTCAAGTCTTCGAAGGATGCCCTAGAGAATTCACGACATCAACAAATAGATGACCCTAGTCAACCAATATCGCAAATTTTGGGGATGTGCGTATGGGGCCTGAAGAGGGCATATTGAATAGCCGAAACTAGGAGTGAGAATAAAATAAAATAACTTCTCGAGTTTCACGGCTCTTTGATGAATTTCTTTGTCAAAAAATCAATAGTGTGTTTGTAAATTGTAGTTGCTGTGTTGTAAAAGAATCAGAGTTCCAAGCACTAATAGAAATCACGAAATGTCAAATCTTTATACGTATGGAAAGCTGACCGGAAATAAATTCAGCCGAACATTTTGCAAAGGATCTAACCGTGTTCAGGTAGGATAGATCAAATGTAGTTGGTGGTTGAGTGTTTATTGCTGTCAGAAGTATTTTATCAAGTAGTGCAATGAATGTAAATAATTCCTGTGAGTTTGTTTGCGTAGAGGTATTCTTGAGATTCGGAATAAATTAATAGCTGTTAATTAATAATTGGTTCCATTTATCGACACCCGACTCGGATGATACAGTTGCTGTACACTCAAAGAAAACTTAGTGCCATTTAAACAGGTACCTCACTCACAAAATTATAGTTAATACCAATAAGCGTAGACCAGAAGTAGTTTAAATTCAGAGAAACAGTATCGACGACAGTTCAAAGATATACACCAAATAAATTAATAAGAGATGGTACTGATTCCCCATGGTACACAAAACACCTCGGAACACTACTGCAGAAGCAACGAAAAAACCATGTCAAATTTAAAAGAACGCAGTATCCTCAAGATTGGCTAAGTTTTACGGATGGTCGAAATCTAGCGCGAACTTCAATGCGAGATGCTTTTGATAGTTTCCACAAGGAAACTATCTCTCGAAATCTGAAAGAAAAGGCATAGAGATTCTTGCCATATGTAAATCATATCCGTGGCAAGACATAATCAGTTCTTCCCTAAACGATAACAATGCTGCTGTTACCGATGACAGCGCCACTAAAACAGAATTACTAAACACGGTTTTCCGAAATTCCTTCACAAAAGAAGACGAAGCAAATCTTCCAGAATTAGAACCAAGAACAACTGCCAACATGAGTAATTTTGAAGCAGGTATCCTTTGTGTAGCGAAGCAGCTTGAAAAGCTTAAGAAAGGCAAGGCTTCCGTTCTAGATTGTACACCTGTGAGATCGTTTTCGGAGTGTGCACTTACAATAGCTCCATGTTTAGCAATCATATACAACCGCTCGCTCGTAGAATGTTCCGTACCCAGAGACTGGAAAGTTGCACAAGTCGCGTCTATACTGGAACGTTGCACAAGTCACGCTAATACCCGAGGAAGGAAATTGGAGTAATCAGCTGAATTACAAGCCCATATCACTAAAGTCGATTTGCAGTAGGAGTTTAGAACATACACTACGCTCGAACCTTGTGGACCACCTCTAAGAAAACGATTTATTGAAAGATGGCCAACGTGGTTTCCGAAACTATCGTTCTCGTGAAACGTAAGTAGCTCTTTATTCTCAAGAAGTAGTGAATGCTATGGACAGGAGATGTCAAACTGATTCCATATTTTTAGATTGACATAGCGCTTTTACACCGTTCCTCGTAAGCGTCTTCTAACCAAACTGCGTGCCTATGGAGTGTCGTCACAGTTGTGTTACTGGATTCGTAATGTGTTGTCACAAAAATCACATTTTGTAATAATTGACGGAAAATCATCGAAAAACCTGAAGTAATATCTGGCGTTCCGAAGGAAGTATTATAGGCCCACTGTTGTTCCTGATCAACATAAACGATTTAGGAGACAAGTTGAGCACCCCTCTTAGACTATTTTCAGATGATGCTGTCATTTACCGTCATTTAATGTCATCAGACGATCAATACGTATGACAGAATGGTGTACACAAGTTATCTGTATGGCGAAGGAAGTGGCACTTGACTCTAAATCATGATAAGTATTAATTCACCCACTGAAATGAATCCGCCCAAATTTCAGTTACCCTAGAAATCACACAAATCTAAAGGCTGTAACCTCAGCTAAATACTAAGGTATTACAATTACGATTAACTTAAAGTGGAACGATCACATAAACAACCTTAAGGGTAAAATAAACCAAAGCTGCGAATTTTTGGCGGAACACTTGGAAAAAGTAACAGGTGTATTGAAGACATTGCTTACAATACGATTGTTCGCCATCTTCTGCAGTACTGGTGTACAGTGTGGTGTCCACATCAGATAGGATGGACGGAGGACATCGTAAACGTTCAGTGAAGGGCAGCTCCTTTTATATTATCGTGAAATATGGGAGAGAATGTCATAGATATGATAAATGAACTGGGGTGGCAGTAAATGAAACTCTTAGAGCACACGAGCATACTCGTAAGAAAACACAGAGCTCGCGCGGAGAGATTTAAGTGTTCGATTTTGCCGAGCGCTGTTCGAGAGTGGAACGGTAGAAAAATAGCTTACATAGGGTACTATGAAACCTCGGCCACGCACTTAATCTTGAATTGCACAGTAACCATACATTTATAGACGAAAATGAGAGAAAGGAGTCTTAATGGACGGACGACATACAGGTGGACAACAAAGTGATCCAATATGTGAACCGATTTATGTATACAATCGTGTAAATGATATCTGAGAAATTATTCGGGCATATGGTAGGTAATCGTTCTACACAGGTTTTAATATTCTGCACAATTCAAGGCACTATATCTCATTAGCCATAAAATCTTGAACTCGTGTGAATGGTCGCAAACATAGCCTGGTGCAACGTTCAAAGAGAAACAATAATAAATGGAGGTCCGAAAACGTACACAAACTTCTGCTTCACTTACACTTGCCAATTAACCAAGAAGTAAACACGGTGTGTGGTGGGTGAAGCATATACTGCATAGACACTACCTTCAACAGAAATCTGCAATAGTCAGAAAAATAATCACCAGTTAATAATCCGAATGGGTACCAGGCAGTTGTTTCACGTCGATTTTAATGTACTACACAATGCAACATAACACTGTTCACTGGCCGTGAAATCATGAATACCTGAAGGTCGGGGCGAGAAAGAACATCATACTGGTGACAAAGAAGCACTAAATTGGAATAAACTTCACCGAATTTCTACACGAGCTATATACAAACAAAATAGTACCATGTTATGAACCTATAATGCTTAAGGCATTGGTATCTTCGGCTTCGCCTTCACACAAAGTGTGCGACATCAGACTGCATTTCTGCAGCAAAATTTAATTAAAGTATTAAAATTAATTTCTCTTTATTAAATGATACCGAAAGAAAAGAATTATGTGATTCTGCGACTAAGTAACGCACTCTCATACCTGTGTTCACAACGTAGTTCAGACAGCCCTACAGAGTCTTGGCTTCTCACGCCGGAGCCAGAGCATCTACCATAACGGACGCTGAAGAACGGCTCCACCTTCCAAAGAGTGGTGGGAGAAAAGACCCCTCGGGCCTCGTCTCGTCAACTATTGCACGTCAAATTTCTAATCTGATATATACAGATCCCCAACCCTTCTTTCTCTGCTAAACTTGTTCACCGAGCGTGGTGGCGCACTGGTTAGCACACTGGACTTGCACTAGGGAGAACGACGGTTCAATCCCGCGTTCGGCGATCCTGATTTAGGTTTTCCGTGATTTCCCTAAATCGCTTCAGGCAAATGTCGGGATGGTTCCTTTGAATGAGCAGGGCTGACTTCCTTCCCCATCCTTCCCTAATCCGATGAGACCGATGACCTCGCAGTCTGGTCTCCTCCTCCACAACAACCTCAACAACCTACACTTGTTCCTTATTCTATTCTATTCTATCCTATTCTATTCATGCCTCTGTGGTTACCCATGTCAGCAGTCAGTCTTAAGATACACACTTATTCATTGTCTCATGAGCTCACTATGGGAACACAACGATCAGAAAGGATCTGTACCAATAAATAGATGAGCAAATGACGCATCCCTTCTGCAGAGACCACCGATCTGCAAAATAATTAAAAATGGCAGAGCAAAATCAGCATGATAAATATGCAAGAATTTAATAGCAATGAAACTATACTTATGGACCAGTTTCAATACTTATAGGGACCTAGTGTTCAGTTTTTAGTGTGTGATTATTAGCATTTACTAGAGATTTTGAGGTTAGGAAACCGACAGCGTACTTTTTAAACGCAGATGAAAGAGATAGATAGCACCTGTGTGTATTACAGTTGTGTTCCTTCTGATTTTAACATCTTTGAGAGTGTGCAATAAATAATTTGAATTTCACCAACAGCGATAGACATAGATATGTACTGACAACGAAATCAAAAATCGTGATTCACTGTTTCGCCTCACATCGCCTTAATTGGTATTTTTATAATGCGAAATTTTAATGTTACCTCTGCGCCACACACCGAAAGACGATACCACATGGAAAGATCATCTGTCTCATGGTCACGAGTGTCAGATTCAAAAAAATCGTGTAATAAAGTAAATAAATAGTTCATGAACTGGCTGTAAAGACGAAGCATTGTTGAACAGTTTTTAATCCGCCATGTTATTACAATAATTAAACCCTAGTTTGAATCATATTTTACCATATAAGACATGAGCACCATACAGTAGAAGCATAATAAACTCTCATAACTATTACCCACCCCGTATGAAGTCTATTTGATGAATATTTTTAGTCATCAGTTTTCTGAATGGTTTCATGTGACGCACAATCAATTCCTCTCGTATGACAATATTTTCCTCTCTGAGTAGCACTTGCAATCTAAGTCCCCAATTATTTTCTGGATGTATACAGATTTCTGTCTTCCTCTACAATTCTGGTCCTCTGGTACCACAGAAATAATTCCCTAATGTCTTAAAGGAAGTTCTATCATCCTCTCTCTTCGACTCGTCAATATATTCCGTATCATCTGCGGAGAACCTCCTCATCCATTACCTTATCAGTTCACCTAATTTTCAACACTCTTCTGTCGCGCAACATCTCAAATGCTTACATTCTCTTCTGTGGTTTTTCCACAGTCCATGTTTCACTATCATACAATGTTGTGCTCGAAACGTACATTCTCAGAAATTACTTCCGCAAAGTTAGGCATATGTTTGATAGCAGTCAACTTCGTTTAGCCAGGAACGTCCTTTTTACCATTGCTAGGTTGTTTTTTATGTCTTCTTGCTCCGTTAATAGGTCATTTTGCTACCTAGGTACCAGAGTTTCTTAGTTTCAACTACTTCGTGATCAACAATTCTGACCTAATGTTTCTTCGTATTCTCATTTCTACCACTTCCTATTACTTTCGTCTTTCTTTGAGTTACTCTCTAACAAAAGTCTGCTGTTGCTCCGCCATTCCTTCCATTTAAGAGATCCTGTAATTCTTCTTCCCTCTCATTGAGGATAGGCATCTCTTCAGCGAATTTTATCGTTGATATTTTTTCACCCTGAATTTTAGCCGCACTCCTGAATCTTTCTTATACACCACAGATTGCTTTTTCGATGTTTAGATTGGATAATGACGAAAGGCTACATACTACTCTTTCACGATTTTTAATATGAGCACTTCGTTCATAGTCTTCCCTCTTGTTTCTTGTTGTTGTTGTTGTTGTGGTCTTCAGTCCAGAGACTGGTTTGATGCAGCTCTCCATGCTACTCTATCCTGTGCAAGGTTCTTCATCTCCCAGTGCCTACTGCAACCTACATCCTTCTCAATCTCTTTAGTATATTCATCTCTTGGTCTCTCTCTGCGATTTTTACCCTCCACGCTGCCCTCCAATACTAAATTGGTAATCCCTTGATGCCCCAGAATAAGCCATACCAACCGATCCCTTCTTCTAGTGACGTTGTGCCACAAATTTCACTTCTCTCCTGTTCTGTTCAATACCTCCTCATTAGTTATGTGATCTACCCATGTTTCTTGTATGTACCATATATTACCCATCTTTTCCAATACCATATCCCTACTTTCGTCAGAATTTCGAACATCTAGCACCATTTCCCAATGTCGAACATGTTTTTCCATTTTGACAGATCCTCTGAACATATTTTGATTCTTCTGAAGTCTTGCTTCATTAACAAACACAACATGTGAAATGTCTCTCTGGTGCCTTTACCTTTTCTAAAGCCAAACCGATCTAACACGTCCTCAGTTTTCTTTGATAAGTTGTAGTACTAGAGTTATCTTGTCATGGAGCCGAGGAGAGACAGAGAGTTGGTCACCCACGCTCCCAGTCACTGACCTCCTCTGTGGCTGGGAGGCAGACGCCGACAGACCAAAAAGAAAACCGCCGCCCTTCGGCAGGAAAAATCGTTCGACAGAATACTGTGGGCAAGAGTAGAAGGCAGGTGGGAGCAAAGCAAAGGAGGAGAAGGTGACAATTGGACATGACACGAGGTACCTATTCGTGCCTGGCGACAAGGAGTTTGCCCAATGAGAGGATTCCTCTCACATTTGGTTGTATGGCCGTGGGAATTTCGGGTATCTCAGAATATTTAACGAGCATGGTAAACAATAATCTGATTGCCTAGAGAAGAATATGAGATAGCCAGTTGAGTACAAGGCCACGCCCAGGGACACAGCTCCGGAGGACGGAAAGTGATCGTCTTGGAGGAACCGTCGACAAGACGGGAAAGAGAAAATATGTTGGCGATACGAGATAGAAGACATCTGCAATCGAGAGGCCCCCGCCGGCCATACACGCCTCCGGAAGATATGGCCAGCCATCTGCAGCACACCTGCCTGCCACCGTCGCGCTGCTACGAGATGCTGCCAGCCGCCCACAGCGCGTCGTAACTCCACGTCGATAGCAGGTAAGATGCACTACAGCTCTCACCCAGTTCCACCTTCCAGTTCCGTTAACCTCGCAGAATCCACAATTTGACCCTTTGATGGATGAGTGTTCGGACTGCTGTTAAGGCACGATGGGGGTGACAGAACCCCCTATGAAATATCTATAAATATCGTTACTTTTCAGGCTTGTTTTATTTACTATAAATACTTCTATAAACAAGTGGCAACAGTCTTGTAACACATATCTTTAGTTAGCATACATTAGGTAAACATTAAAGAAATATTTAAGCATTAATATCGTTGGAATAAGTTTCAATTTAATCTTTACTAATTTCGTTATTTTGGCATGCAATACCTTGTATTTATATTTATATAAACAGGGAACTGAACAATGTTGAGGTACAGCGTAGTTCTATATTCATAAAGTATCAAAATACAAAATAGAGGAAAAGAATATGGCTGAGTTGCACATTACATAGCACAACAAAAATTAAGTTACACAGAACTGTTTCCAAATAAAGATTAAACTGCCTGTGACAATGATCTATACATAAATGGAAACGATCTTCACTAACAAGTAAACTATGTCCACTGCATGCGTATTTACAACAGTTTGTACAATACTTTCCAATTTTCCTTTCGAATGGAGAAAAGCAATCTCCTGCCGGGCATTTTTCTTTGGTGGACGATATCTATACCCTAGCCCCTTTTGACGCCACATCCAGCCAATGCTTGTAGGAAATTTCTTTGCCAATTTGAAGTTACAGCTCTAGGCGCTATATGTGGATGAATAAGTTCTAGGGTCACGTCAGCCCATAAAACAAACGCCATGTCGTTGTCTGTCCTTTTGCATGTGAGAGTACGTACGTTTTTAGTCAAGAGAAGAAATGCGTGAATTTATTTTGTTATCAAATAAAATCATTTCTGATGTCTCCTTTCTGTGAGTTTCATCAACTGTGGCGTCTTCATGCATGCAACTCAGTAACACCACACTCTCACTCTTCTTAGTCTCGAGGCACGACCAAAGGCTAACGAAATTTGTTAATGACGGAACGGGAAACGGAATCGGATTTGAGTCTGGTGTCAGAGAGATAGCATTAGTTTTGTATCAATTGAAAGTTTTGAGAAGTGTGGGAAATAACAGAAAGAAGATAAGAAGTAAAATTGGTGATGGGTTTCAAATTTACGAAAAATACAGTTAAGAAGACACGGATAATTTCAAGAACTGATATTTATTCAGTCATGACAGCTGTCGATACGAGTTATGTTTTTCGTCACTAATTTTGAGTTATATAGAGTTAGATTGTCACGATTTTTTCAAAAGCCAGTTTCACAACCTAATGCACAAGAACAACCTTAAACTTCCCGTAAACTGCCTTTTCAATTCATAAAAGAAAAAAAATCAACTTGTTTTTTTACAAAATACACCGAGTTTAAAACTGAAATACAACTCATCTGTAAACAGAATTTTAAAATTGTAGAACATATTTAAACATTTTATTAACTCGTTGGAACATAGAAGTTTTATGTACAAAATAATTAAAAATATTCTCATTTATGCAGTTAGTCGAATGCAGAACTAAGCCTAATTTATGAAAACGTAAGCTTAGTGTATGGGCATAGAGTTATTTTCTTTTAAAGTATGTTACCGCATTGATGGAACACGTCAACATATGGTGTGCAGATTTCATGTTACCAATGCTTTCATGTTTTTGAGCAGCTTTCCCCACATCCAATGCACTAGTCTTTCTCTTCAAGAAGTTGGTCACTCGACTCTTCCTTGTACGTTCAGACTCTTCTGACGAGTCTGAAATGTTTGAAGTAACTTTTACGTTCCTGATCCGAGCCTTTTTCACTTGTTTTTTTTTTCATGAAGTTTCAATTTTAAGTCTTTAATATTTCCTTTGGCGTCAGGTTTATAGCTATAAGTTTTTTATGCCTACGTGTGTTTGTTTGAGATTCGTGTCTAGCTGGAAAAGGTGAAATATTGTTCAGAATTTTGGTAGGGGTGACTTGGTTCATCTCATTTGAAATTAAGGGAAAATTGCTCTATCGTCTGATCTTGTAGAAGGTCCTTCTAGAGGAGACGCTGCTCTTCTTTCAGGGGATTTTTGGCCACATTTGTGTGCTGAAGTAGAGTCGGTGGATCTAATAATGTATTGCGGCTTGGCTAACAGATCTCTTTCACTAGATTTCTCGATACATGACTCGATAATATCAGCTCTTGTAGAGAAATATGGCAAGACGATGTTTTGTCGTGGAGTGTTTGGCTCGATACGTTGATGTCTTTATTTGTTCTAAGTCTGTCTGAATGACTACTAAAAGCCTAATCTGGAGGTGTATCGGTATTAAACAGGTAGGCTCCTATTGCCTTGAATCCGGAGAAGGCGTTCCCTGGTGTTACACCTTTTCCCCAACAATCGTGTCGTACCTCACTGAATTTCAGTCTTCCTAGTTATCGATGTGGGGGATTTCTTTGCCATTTTTCAACTGTACTGTAAATATCAAGCTTTAGTTTTTGAAGACTGGACGGTTCAGTGGCTGCAGATACTGGATAATATGGCTGGGTAGGCACATTATGATACTACTCGTTTCGGCGATTCCAACATTTGCACCGAGATAGCCTGTGAAAAATGGCCATTAAGATTCAGCTTAACTGTTCCTAGAGGGTTTCGGGGAAAAAAGAGTCCCCTAGCTACTCAAAAAAGGACTCAGAGTTTACGTAGGCAGATTTCTTTGACATGGCAACTATACTTCCCAGTGGCATGATGTCCTCCGAATCTTTTTCTTCTGATTGACTATTTAACTGAAAGGCTGTCTCATCGATGTTAAATACGCTTCCATGTTTACTGAGCATACCATTTTCCCCGGTTATGGTTGAAAGTAAGTTGAACTATTCCTTGACTTCATCATGATTCAATCACTTGACTCGGGCCAAAGTTGTTCCTTCAGATTTTCGCACACTTAGATCTGGACGTCGAGATAAGAACAGCTGTAGCCAATCGTACCTGCTTTTCATTTTCCGTTATGAAACTTATGGTTTAGGCCAAGCGGCAAAGAAGAATCATAGGGTAAACTTCGAACACAGTCTCTCATTAAGGGAAAACCATAGTCCTGCATTTCTTTATGTGGTGGACAAGTCATACCTCATTGGCTGAACCCCAACAAGGACTAGGACCCATTGGAACTTTCCAATCACTGCTGGTCTTCAATTTTGTCTCGTGAGTTTGCCTGGGAATATTAAACTTCGTGGAAGTTTTTCTCATGGAATAACCACCGTTGTTTACTTTACTGATAACATTTTTAAAGTCTTCTTCTTTCCATGATCCCCCAGAAAAGCCAGTCTTCAAGTGTACTTATTTGGCATGTGTAAAAAAATAAGTATTCGATCAAAATTTAATATGTCACACCATGACCAGTTACCCTGATGATGGTATGGCCGACTCTCTCGACCAGCCGAGGAAGACGGCCATAAAGCGTCACTCATCAAACATGGTGGAAGCAAACTAAAAAAAACCGTACGTACTGGCATACAGATAGACCTTGTAAGTAGGCTATTTAGGTTTTTTTTATTAGTAACGCCACCTCTGTATAAAAATCACTGGCTGTGCTGTGTGCAGTCTGTGGCTAGTTTGCATTGTTGTCTGCCATTGTAGTGTTGGGCAGCGGCAGCTGGATGTTAACAGCGCGTAGCGTTGCGCAGTTGGAGGTGAGCCGCCAGCAGTGGTGGATGTGGGGAGAGAGATGGCGGAATTTTGAAATTTGTCATGAACTGCTATATATATTATGACTATTATGGTAAATATATTGTTTGTTCTCTATCAAAATCTTTCATTTGCTGACTATGCCTATCAGTAGTTAGTGCCTTCAGTAGTTTGAATCTTTTATTTAGCTGGCAGTAGTGGCACTCGCTGTATTGCTGTAGCTAGAGTAACGAAGATTTTTGTGAGGTAAGTGATTTGTGAAAGGCATTGGTTAACGTTAGTCAGGGCCATTCTTTTGTAGGGATTTTTGAAAGTCAGATTGCGTTGCGCTAAAAAAATATTGCGTGTCAGTTTAAGGACAGTCGTGTAGAAATTGTTCAAAGGGGACGTTTCAACCTATACAATTTTAAAACTAAAGTTTCCGTCGCCACTCAAACCCTACGTTCTGTTTTAATCGAAAGGTTATGATATACTAAATAGTTTCATGGTATACTAAAAAGTATAATCATGGAAATTACTTATTGTTGGTTGAAATGAGGACTCATCTAGAGTCGAAACAGTCAGTCACGTTACTAAATAATTTCCAATTGACCAGCAGCGCTGTACAGCGGATCGTGGGCGAACTATAGGCGTTGGGCGTCTCACTGGTATGACAATCTATCCTTGGTTTACCCTTCTATGACTGGCTGTGTCAATATTCAATAAGGAAAGGCGTGATAATTTAGAAAGGTAATAATACCTGCACTCTCCTTCCAAATGTCAGTAATATTGTGTACTCGCGACGGTAGCAACAAAATAGATGAAATAATGTTCAGGAATGAGAAACGGCACATAATGTGATATTTTACAGTAGTAACCCACGTGGACCACAGTAGCTGCATATTTTTAAAAGGTGTTGTTGATTATCTGGAGTCCGAAGAACGAAGTTCCATGTCAAAGTTGGTACCGCAAGACGGAACCACAAGTAAGTACAGTCGCTGGTCGATGCAGCAATAAATTAGAGACAGCGGAGTAAACACGCCCAGTGGAAGTTCCAGACGCTGCTGCTGCTTGAAGAGTACTTACGCTAGAGCGCAATGCCGCTCAGCCACACTCTAATCATCTTTTATAACTACAGTATCGTCGTACGTCAGAGCCAGCAGTGCGAGCTGTATACGAACTGTGTATCAATGTTAATAGACAATTGTGGATTAAGAGGTGACTATCATCCTGAAATTTATCAAGTGATATGTTACATAGTACAGCAACATTAACAAATACGCAAATGACTTTCCAGTCGATATGTACAATTTCCTAATTAATTATATCAAATTATTCATCTATTAATAAAGTGATCTACTATTTTATGTATGTTTTATAAACTGCTCCACCATCTCTAGAGGTAAATCTAAGATAGATAAAGCCCTCTACAGTCCCGTCGCGAATGTCTCAAGAGTTTTCTTCCTCTGGCCTTACTAATGGTGAAATAAGTAATGTAAGAGGAACATAGCTTTCTAAGAAACGTGTCATTACATTTATTTAATGAAAGTACGCGATGTATCGAAGTGAAGTATTGGTATGAACGAAGTTTTAAGGGAAAAAACTATAGCTTTTTGACGAACTCACTAAGACGCTGGCAGTTATTCGGGGTATACACTACGCAAGAAGTTAGTAGTGAGAAGGGCTTCAGGTAACAGTGTGTTGGAAGTGACATTGAGGAAAAATTGAGAAGAAAGAGCTGGATGAATCCATGTGTGTGGTGGAAAAGGCCAGAATGTGAAAGAATATACCCTTCCTGAAAAGTATATCGAAGCTGCAACAAACAGAAAATTAATGATGGAACAGATACAAGAATCGTTTCACATGCCGTAATACGAGGAATGCCAAAATGTAGGCTGATGTGAATTTTTATCTAAAGAGATGTTTATAAAATAAAACACAGCATACGCGCTGCATAAAGAAATTTCAAAGGTATTATATTTGGGAATCGGGATATGTGTTGTTCATAAATTTGTATCTGTGATTACAGAGATCGAGAGATGTTAGAATCTGCAACGCAAGAATAAAGAGGGAATATATCGTAGCGTAGCAGTATTTTTGTAGAAAGGAAGTTAATCTCAAGTAGGAACAAGTCAGTGTGTTGAGAACAATTTGTAAGTTCATGGTAGGACTGTTGTACACGTGCCGTAAGAGAGTGAAGAGTGATTATATTTCGTAAGTCGAAGATTTTTGCTTTGAAGGAGAGCAAGGTACCTTCAAAGGTAACTTAAAGTGCAAGTCTTTGTGATAGATAGTTTGAAAAGCAAACGTTTAAGTTGAAAACACAGTACAGAGGACACTGAAGACGAAAGGGACATATTTATACTCTGAAACAGCGAAAGGACTATTACTTCTGCTCACTGTAACACAACTGTCAAATGGATTCTAATGGCTCTGAGCACTATGGGACTCAACGTCTATGGTCATAAGTCCCCTAGAACTTAGAACTACTTAGACCTAACTAACCTAAGGACATCACACAACACCCAGTCATCACGAGGCAGGGAAAATCCCTGACCCCGCTGGGAATCGAACCATGGAACCCGGGCGCGGGAAGCGAGAACACAACTGTCCAACAGACTTCTTTTTTATGGAGTATCGAAGAATCTGATGCACTGCATTTTAAATCACGATCTAAGGATATGGAAAACACAAGCTGTATAATTTACAAGAATTATGAGTAAATAAAAATGTAAATGCCGTGTTACTTAGGCCTCCCGTCGCTTGACCGTTCGCCGGGTGAAAGTCTTCCGATGTTACACTTCGGCCACTTGTGCGTCGATAGGGATGAAATAATGATGATTAGGACAACACAAAACTCAGTCCCTGAGCGGAGAAATTCTCCGACCCAGCCATGAATCCAACTTGGGCCCTTAGGATTGACACTCTGTCGCGCTGACCACTCAGCTACCAAGGGGGGGACTATGAGTAAATATATGTTGTTGAAGCATATACTAGCATAAACTCAACTATTTTACATGAAACACAATTACTGTAGCGTTTCCAGTCTCCTTCAAATGCTTGGCGATTTGTAAAGTTACGAATATTCCGATTCAATATTATAATTATATTTCTTGTTCTCATAGTTACCCATAGAAAATCAAAGAAAAACATTTACCTATAAAATATTAATTAAATGAATTTTATGTACATAATTTTGGTACGGAAAATATCCATATCTTTGTCTCTGACAACAATAGAGTCATTCAGTTATGGAGTGAATTGGCAGTTGCCATATTATGGTCGTGGAAGTTTAATTCGTGCCGATTTGTAAAAAAAACATATGCAGTGAAGAAATAAAGTCCAGTGATGAATAAATTTCCAGAAGTACTGTCCAGGCTGTACTATTCAGATAGATAGTACCTACTACACACAAGCATTGTTATGTTCAGCGAGCCTTAATACTTTGTGAACAACAAATTCACCAAGGAGCAGCAAGAAACAGGTATTGAGTGCCTTTCCCTCTCATGCATTTATTAGCTCCAGGTACTTAGTGATGTAAGCTGAAAAAGTGCACTTGCTTTGAAATTCATTTTTCTGATTAATTATTCGAAATTAGACTGCTTTAAAAGCAAATTTGGACACTGTTCTTCATTTACGTTTTACAGGTCAAGAACGAGGGAATCGACTTGAACTTATATGGAAAGTAACGTAATGACATTTTGGCCAGAGTGTTTTCCTTCTAATAATTAGAAGTGGTCGGCGATTATTACGATGGGCAATAAAGGACCATGCCTGACAAATATGCAGATGAACACTTGAAGTTAAGTAGATATGGTTTTTGCCGTTTTATGTGCGTCTGCGTGTATGTGCGTGTGTGTGTGTGCGTGTGTGTGTGTGTGTGTGTGTGAAGAACATGTAGGAAAAGTGGCAATTTTTAGAAGTAGATAATGTTGCCAAAGAAGAGGACAACATGTTAGAAGTATTAAACATGAGAGTGTCACAAGTGCATAATGCTTTAATAAGGATGGGACGATTTTACGAGATTACTAAGGTCGGAAATAAAGTAACGAAGACTAATTTACAAACAATTGAATAGGCAGTTGAATAACCCCAAGGCATCTTGTAAATTTAGGACATGAGGTAAAAATATCTCAAAGCACAGTGTATAGTCTTTCAAATAACATAAATAACAATATAGAACCAAAAATCTAGGCAGTAGAGTCAAAAATGAAAGAAACAGTATCTAATGCCAATAAAGATTTCAAAGAGGTAAAAGACGATAATAGCAACGTTGGAGAACACAACAAAATAGGTCTCAAAAATCATCATACAGAAGTTCACAACGTTCATCACAACTTATAAAATTGTATTTCTAGTATCGAAACAAATACTAATACAACATTGGCAGCTTTTGAAAGCAATTTTGAATAGAAAGTAAACGTGGCCAGCCAGAAAAGTAAATTCGAATGAAATGGTCGGTAAAACCTTGCTTTCACACTTCCTATACCATTAATGTCCAGAATAAATTCCATTCTGAGATCAGGCACAACTAAACAAGCATGTCTTAAAGTCACTTCTTCAGTAAGGAAAATAATGAAGGGTCTTTTTTTTTTCCTTCCTGTTTTTCCTTTTATTTTTACACGGATTACAGACAATTCAATGCAACCGTTTTCACATTTCTGTTTTTTTACCTAATGTCTCTATGAACTGTAACTATGTGTTGCTATAAGGAACCTATCTTCCCTAAAATCAGTTTGTACGTTGATCCTACGATTTTTATCATAACTAATATTTGAATATAGTAATTCATCTTCAATTTAATTGAAATAATATCCTCCAGATGGACTTTTATCATTACTGTCCTCGTTTGTATGAGAGACATTTGTTTCACTACTACAAATATTTTACTAGTTTCATTAAGGATTCACATAATAGCGTCAAATCGCTACTATATTTGGACTAGTGTTTTTCAATCTTATGTAAAATACAAAATTTACAGAATATTTCCAAATGTGGGAGGTCTTTTAGACAGAGGTACACTGGGTAGATAAAATAGAATTTAAAATACTTGTGGACAATGAGATTTCTGAAACCGGAGGACTTACAGATAGTCAAATCCATGAGCTGAAATCGTTATTGTAGAAATATAGTACTGTTCTAGTGATATTTCAGGGACTGTTAATGAATTTCGGTGTACCTCACAGTTAAAATCCAAACAGCCATTTTCCGTAAAGTCGAATGGTGTATACACAGGAGTTTCTGTGAAGAAGTTACAGGAAGTTGAAATGTGTTGTATTGTTGAGAAAAGTATTACTCCACAGAATAATCCCTTTGCAATTGATCCAGAGATGAATAAGTAAGGCTATTTTTGGTTTGGAAAATAATTTGCATAGAGAAACAGAACATCAGAATGTCATGAAAGTTATTTAATACCAGAATCCAGTAAGTATACTGCTTTTCTTTACATTGTACGAAGTTTTTAACATTGCACAGTACCTTCTCGTTTATAGTGTGTTTAAAATTTGTTGCGACTTTTGACGTTTGGATCACTGGAGGGAACGTGACGCCATTTGCCAGGTAACACCAATGGCAAGCCGTTTTCCCCTACCACCCAGCCAACAGGTTTGCTGGTAAAGCGCACCTGTTGCCACACCACGTGGTGTCACACATCAGATGCATCACCGCTCGTCAGCTGTCGTTGTAAAGTCGTATTTTGTGGCTTGGAAGTGTTCTGTAGTCGCCAGGTATTGTAAAGAAGTGTGTTGTGTCGGAGTTGCATAAATAACAACAATGCAGTACATATGAAAATGAGATTCGGAATAAAAGTGTCGTCCAAGAAACGTTCACCGACTGCTGCATAAGATTCACCGCAGTTCGGCAACAGTAATGGACGAAACACCATGCCACTCTGTTGTGATCCATAAACCTCCAACTGTGCAGTGGAGGAAAGTGCATATTTTGCTCTAGGAACGAATAAATATTCCACGATATAAAGTTCAACCCTAGCGTGTATATGGTGGAGTTAATGGAATCTGTACTGCTGTACAAGCCGAAACCTCACGCTACCAGGTCGACGAACAGGCTAACGGTAAAAGGCATAGTTTAATCATGTTTTCCCCCGCATCATGCCCATTTAAATCTGACTAATAATATATGGACCTCGGTGAAAAGTCATATGGCAAAAAAAAAAAAAAAAAAAAAAAAAAAAAAAAAAAGCAAGAATTTACGCCCACAGAGGCTGGAATGCTGACAAAAGAAATCACTGCAGCTTTTCACGACAGGACTGGTTTTGAAATGCCGGCCATATCAAGAAAATAGTTGTGGAGACACTGATTCATGAAGAACTGTGACGAGTTTTGAGAAATACGTAACTTCTCTTGTTACCATTTTAAAATCTGCTCCTTTTGTAGAAAGACAGCAGAGTTTCGAAATATTAATCGCACTAATATTATAATTCTGTTGAAATTGCGGCGGAATCCTGAAATAGTGCATTATTAAACTAACAGTTGACTACAAGTCAAGTCAGTAGTTTATGAAACAGCACATCCCCAGTATAAAAATAAATGCCTAACTTCCTCACCTACGTTGTTACAAAACCAACAGCTATTCTCGTTTCACCAGCTATCGATGTCCCTCAATAATTACATTGTTTCCTTGAAAAAATCTCTAGTTACTTGAATATCGCGGTAGATATGGACGTTCCACATATTAACCATATGGCAAAACACTCTAGTCATTGCACGCAATCATTTGCCAAGATCTTGTTTCGGACATCTCAGACCATTTATGACATACGAGTAATTTATAAATATGTGATTCAAATTTTTTTTACTGCCTCATGAGTTCCTAACGGAGCGCGTTACATACTTCCCCTTTTCTTGAGGTTGTAAGCAGACAGTCATATCGCTCCAAGTTTAAAGAATAATTCAATATATTACCTTCGTTTGATACGTAATAACATGTAACCTAACAGCACCAAACACAAATTAATAGCGTCACCTATTTTTCAATGCAAACTAAGAATTTGTAGCTGTAGTTACCTATAAATTAAATATTACGATAGGTGTGGCCATATTGTGGTAGGAGTTTCGTCATGAAGCTGACTAATTAAACTAAGATGTGAGAGGATGACAGCTTATTACCTATTGGTTACTTTAAAAGCGTTTGAGAAAGATCACAGACCGGCCGGCTTGGTGTTCACGCAATCGAGCTAGCCTGCCATGCTCCGCGCCTAGTAGGCCAGCACGGTAGCTCAGCGTGTTGGGTCAGAGGGTAGCTGCCATCTGTAATAAAAAAACTGAGTTAATGGATCAACGACGAACTGAAACGGGTGTCTTGCGACGTCCGCCCCGAGCAGATGAAACGAACGAAAACGAACGGAATGAAATTTTAAAAAAAGTAGGCCTGCTATTATACCGTGCTCACCTGCTGACGCGTCCAGCACACGCTGGCAACTACGTTTTCCCCCATTTCCTCCGTCATGAATTGTCAAACGTCTCGACTTATTTTAAACGCACTTTAAATTCATGTATAAGGGAGTTTATTAGAGCATTAGATCACGTAGTTAAATAGTAAATAGCATCAGGTTAACAGTTTATGCAGATGACATTTTGGTTACTACACTGGACTGAAATAAAGAGAGTGAACTTATGTGACAAGTATTTGAGAAGCTTATGCAAGGAGGAATGACACTAAATTTACTAAAATGTGAATTTTCAATCCCTGAATTAAAATCATTAGGACATGTGATTACAAAAGGGGAATTATGTTATACCCATAGGAAACTAAAACTGTTTCAGGATGTCATGCTCCGCATAACGGAAAATATTTAAAACATTTTATGGATTGTGTGGTCTCCACAGAACATTTATTAGTGAACCAGGATAAAGTGCAACCTGAAAACGTAATTTTCTTGGGAAGAACACAGTTTTGAGATGGAATAGAAAATATCAAAAACTTTTGATACGATCTAGAAGAAATTAAATAATCAACATTCATTTCACAGACCTGACTTCAGAGTAGCATTTTGTTTGCATACTGAACGAAGTTATTTCATTTTGGGCACATATATACCCAAAAAAGTTGAATGCACTACACAGTTGCTTTCGTAAGCAAAATGCTTGCAAACGTAACAGTTACCGAAAAGAGGTTATGAGCAGTTCGTTGGGCATGCAAAAATTATAGAAATTAATTAGGGGCCTTCTCGGTTACAAGCTAAGAGCATACTTGGACCATAAGGCCTTAAGCAATCTTCGGAGGTGCTAATGTTACCATAGTAGACCTTCAGATGGATAGCATATTTCATTTTGAGACAAAATATGTATGTTAAGAGTAGTAGCAACGCTGTTGCAGGTGCTTTGTCAAGAATGCCATTAGGAGAAGTTAAGGAAATTTCTAATAACGATGAAGAAACATAATTTAAGATGAGGTTTATCAAAGGTATATATGTGGAAATAATTATTGGGTCTATATTCAATACGATAAGTCAGAATCATGATCCCAAGTCGAGACTGATACAGAGGCGTTTGGATGAAAAGAAATATGGGAACTTAGACAAGTAATAAAATGTATTGAAGGGGACACTATGCAGAAAAACAAATGTAGTATGCAGACAGTAGGAAATTATGTTGATCAGAAGCAGAAGCAGGAAGATGAATTAAACAAATATATGACAGAAATGATCTTTGTCATATTCCACAATGTATGAAAAATTGAAGTAAAATGTTTTCTTTTATAATGAGGCTCAAAGGGAAGACAAGAGCTGCCATCATGTAAAAATGTCACGCAGTTGAGAAAAGTAATAGGATGTGTGAAGGTGAAACGCAATACATGACTCTCGAAAAAAGCTTTAGGTTGAGACGTGGTGAATTGTACATTTTGCAAACAAATGTTTCAAAACGAGTATTTGCAAGTTTCTTGGGAAACATAATTTGAAAAGACGAAAATCCAAAATGTGTTGTAAGCTCTTGAAAACGTTCTCAGAATCACTTATGTCTTCATACTATGTTCAATGTTTATGATTTCCAATTCTTAGACGAAAACTGTGAAATTTTGTCTGATGAAATAACTTTTGGTTTCTCTACATTTTTCAAATAGTCATTTTCTATTTCTTAAATAATTCTATTCGTGAGGCTTTCCTGACAAGTTGTAGCTTTATGAATGTTGGAAAAACGTGTGCTCTGACAAAATCTTGACAAAATCTACCTTTAATTTTTGATAAAATTACAAACAAATTCACGATGCTATATACATTAGCATTTCTAATTATTTACGTAACTGCAAATGGTGAGTACATCTACGAATTTAAATTGAGATTTCACCACGGTCTCTGATTGTTTCACTTTATTTCCAGGGAAACTGAAACACCCAGACAACATGGTCAGATCGCGATGCAGCTTTCTACATGTACACACCATTTGCATGTCTGTAAATAATTAGAGGTGCAAATCAGTGTCAATGTTAGAGTGGACACTGGGGCGTATTGGTGTTCTTCACAGTGATCATGCGCACTCGTCTGAGGCAACATTACCACCGAGATAACGACGAACTCTCATAACCATAAGCTTCTCAGATCTGTCTCCGAGAGAAAGGATGTGAGAACAGCTAGTCATAAAAAATACGTCCCAGTGCATGTCTCCAAGAATTTAACTACCGGTCACAATAGTTTTGGATCAGGTTACCTCAAAAGAGGATACACCTGCTATTTGATACCCTTTCTAAGTCATTGCATGCATCCAGGCAAGAAGGGCAGCCACTTGAGCTGTTACAGCCAAGTTACCCAGCTCTCCAGCAGTCCATTATAATCTACCATACATTAAAATGTTCCAATCGTGCATTGTTGTATACATCTACCTTCAATTAAATCCTATGATTGATACAAGATTAATTCTTTTGAACTGGAATGCCCTTTTTACGTGTGCTGACTTGTTTGTTTTCTCGTTGTTCTGCCTGTCATGTGTCATTTTGCTTCCAAGGTAGCAGAACTCTTTAACTCATCTACTTCTTGGTCTCCAGTTTCGTAGGGATTATCACCAAGCCGGCCCGTGTGGCGGAGCGGTTCTAGACGCTTCAGTCTGGAAACGCGCGACCGCTACGGTCGCAGGTTCGAGTCCTGCCTCGGGCATGGATGTGTGTGGTGTCCTTAGGTTAGTTAGGTTTTAGTAGTTCTAAGTTCTAGAGGACTGATGACCTCAGATGTTAAGTTCCATAGTGCTCAGAGCCATTTGAACCATTTGAACCGTTATCACCAACGTAATTTCTGATAATCTTCAGTTTATTATCAGTCCACAGTATTTGTTCATTAGACTGTTAATTCCCTTCATCAAGAACGAGAACTCTCCCTTCCTTTCACAGAGAATAGGAATGTCATTAGGAAATCTTACCACTTCTTAGATGGTGGTTGAGTTTTTTCGCTTAAACTTGGGAAAAGGTACCTTTCCATCAAGTACTTCCTTCTTAGTTCTTGTTCATATTGCATATTACTTAACGGTTTATATCTATTGGCCTAAAAATTTCGAACATAATGCTCCATTTTACCACGTCAAACGCATTTCACTGCGAAAAATTCTATTAACCTTTTTCTAGTTTTCGTAAGTTTCGCGTCCATAATATAATGCGACCGCTAAACTATCTCTTCGCTGCCTTTACCTTTCCTAAAGCCAAATTGATCCTCATGTCACAGATGTCCAGCCTTTTCTAGGTGTTATTATTGTCATCATTTTGGTTGTATGAGATGGTAACCTAAGTTGTACGATATTTCTAGCACTTAAGATATCTAGCTATCTTCAGACATAAGTGAATGCTATTTTTCTGTCTTTAACTTATCATAGACAATAACATGTTATGAAGTTTTGAACAGTAGGGTGCAGTGTATTTAGAAGACTAAGAAAAAGCCAAAATAATTGCTATTTTATGTTACAGTCTAACTTCTTTTCGTTCCACAGCAGAAACGAGAAAGTAAAGGAAACACAAGAGTAACAGGATGATGAAGCATCAAAGATGGTCTAGTCACTTCCATTTGCAGGCAGGTTACTCTCGGATTTTTCTGGTATCCTAGACTAGACATTCTCTTTGATGGCCCTGCAAATGAGGCAGAATAACTGTCTAATATTACATCCACCTTCTGGATAAAATAGATGGATAGATTCCCAAGAAAGGATCTGAGTTTCAAAACATAGGTGTCATCTTTGATGAGTATGAAGCAAAGCCCACAAAAGTACTCTAACAATGAGACCAGACGATCTAGAAGTCGAAATGTCGCGACCTTAATTCGGTTCGGCTGTTCTGATACCTTGTACCACACACATGTTCACGGACTTGAAAATATTAGTGGCTCTAAATGGTTTGAGTGCAATAGGGAGACTACGGAGGAATAAGATTGTATTCTACTTTCTGGATTGAAATCTACATGCTGAAAAGCAATGGGAAAATTTCTGTGACGGTCGTACAAAGGCGGCCATACGTGCGCTTTTCTTTTATATATCCTGCTGCAAAGTGATAAAGTTAAACCGAAAATCTGAAGAAAATGTATCCTTTTTTTTCTTTTAGTGCTGGAACCGAGGATACAACCTGTTAGACAACTCTAGCACACACTTCTTTAAAAATTCGTTCGTCCTAATAACGTTACGGACGCCATTTGGTATTTCGACAACACATGGGAGTTAGTTTCCACTCATAGAAAGGGTGCAGGGTGACGGCAACATGACTATAGCACTACGGGCAAACAACGTCCAGAAGACATTGTCATTAAAATATTTCATTTCAACTTAGTACATGCCAGTCATTGGACTGTATTCGTTTGGAACGGACATGGGGTTATTTGTTGCGCCTGGCCATATTATTTGACTGCACTTGCTTTTAATGTTGAATGAATTATTTAAAAGAAAACCAGGAAATTCGAGGCGCATAGCATGTATACCACAGGTTTGAGAATATGTGTTACATTTTTGTTCCAAGAGTAAACTTTTATATTATTATAATATTTATGTGATAATTTTAAAGTGTGATGATTAACTGCGTAATTTACAGACATTGCAAAATAATTGTTGACTATACATATTCCTTTATTTTCAACGTTTACTATAAGAAGGATTGTGCGTATTCAGATGAAAATTTTGGACCACAAATACTCTTTTTAAACAATTGTCTGTAGCGCATTTTCGGAGACAGGACATATCTGATCCCTTTCTGATGGACATATCATCCAATCCAAAATTATATTATCAGTCAGGCTCTTAGGAACGGGAGGTGGAGACAGTCATTAATTTCTCAATGTTTCCAGGCTATTGAATACGAGAATCGCATCATTCAGTGGCCATGGAAGCAAATAAAATTGAAAAGCAAATGCTTATTTTGGTTTAGAAGCTTTGTTCTTAGACATTCCGAATTAGATTCGCCGCACCTCATATGAGATGGCTAACAAGACGGGAAAATTGTGCATGCAGTAAGATTCTGTAATGATAAGTTATTTGACGATTGTGTAAAGTTACATTACTTTATTCTTTGAGAAACTGGTAGCCAGTCATTTACTTGTTATTTCGTAATCAATATTATCATATGTGCATGTTTTCCTCAGTGTTAATACTGTGTCAGTTGAATGTTCAGCAACAGCTATTCTGTCGTTTCGAATGAAAGAATCGTGAAGTGTTCGTCTCTTGACTGGATATGTTCTCTTATTATTGCAATCGTCCACATACATCACTGTTCTGAAATGTTATCTGACGAAATAGAAAAAAATGAGTGCGAACTATCAGACGAGTACGGAAACAAAAACAACCGCCTGTGATCATTTATTCCGCTGTTGGATGAGCACGTTATTTGTTTGAGGACCGATGCGAAGCGAACTTTCAAAACAAACAGTCATATTTTTTCTTTTTTTTTCAATTTAGAGTTCTATTTGCTGTTCTGTGGTGCTGAATTAGCGGGCGCAGACCAACACAGTTATCTCGTCACTTAACTCGAGCGTGGGCGATACATACATCCTTCACTTTCCTTTGTGAAATTGCACTGCGGGGTAAATACGAAACCTCAGACCACAGCTACAGCCAAAATTACCACGTGATTTTATCACCATGATGAACGTCCTAATTTAAACGTTTAGCTCCGAGAGCTATCGCTGATAAGCGTCCATTCTTTTACTGTGACAAAAACTCTATGTCGGCAAACCCGTGTGTAATTGTTACGGTATGACATCGTGGGAAAACAGAAAAAGAAGAGACTCGACGGGTTGGAGGTGCGGTATTTCAGATGGAGATTCATTAGTAAATCGACCGATATACGAGAGCTTGCTGAGAAGTAATGCTTTCGAAATTTTTATATGACACAAATACAAACATTATTAATACTATGTATCTTCATTATTAATTCCTACAGATTTGCAGTCCTTTCTAGAGGTCACACAGCGATTATGTGAGTTACGAGCTGTGGCAGGTAAATTGGGCCAGGGCACAATTTAGGGATTCAACAA
Organism: Schistocerca serialis cubense; assembly: GCF_023864345.2. Lineage (NCBI taxonomy): Eukaryota > Metazoa > Arthropoda > Insecta > Orthoptera > Acrididae > Schistocerca > Schistocerca serialis. Next base: position 232,828,218 of record NC_064645.1, read on the forward strand.
ACACACTTTCAGTACATAATATAGCGTCGGAACCGGGGTGGATTGCCGGGATATGACATGGGCTAGAAATTCGAAAAAGATATAGTTGTTTAATGATGCTTGGAAAGCTGCACTTGAAACTTTAGGTGGATTGCTCTTAAGGGAGTCGAATTACTTAAACATTTGAAAGAAATGAAAATGTATTTTGAATAAGTACAGAAAAAAGCATAAAACATATAGAACTAAATATGTAGATGACTACATTATAATGTACAGGAGAGAGAAACAAGAACAGAGAGTACGTAGAGGGGTAGCGATCTACATTCATGGAAAACGATAAGATAAATTACAGCATTATGAATGTTTGAATGAACACATTGTACTTGCAGAAATTAAAGTTCCAAGAGGATTCCTAAGAACAATAGCAACTTCTGCCATACAATGTGGAAGAAGTCCAAGGCTTTTCACAAACGCTTACAAGTGATTCTAAACAGATACAATAAAAATCCTATTTTACTTGTAGGTGATGTCAAAGCTAGAACTGGAAATATACCAATTGCAAAACCAGTAGGCACATTTGGAGATAGCGTATGTAACGAGAACTGAAAAATGCTCAGAGACTTAGACACCTTTAGTGATTTAAAAATTACCACTTCCTTTCTGTAGGAAAAAAACATAGAAATTTATCAGGTTACAAAGAGAATATAGATCTGTTATAGATTATATAATAAAAATGAGGGATGTCTTGGACATGCTAGAGATACCAGGGTTCATCGAGGAGAGGATATTAGGTGAGACCACTTTTTATTCGTGTCAGTAATAAACATCTATGAAAAAGAAAAAAAAACCGACGAAACTAATTAAGTATCAAAAGGAAGAACAAGTTTTTAAAGTTTACCTTTTGGAAGTTATCAGCAAACCAGATGTCTACCAAATTCGGACGGCAAAGATATTACCTAATTCTGAAACAGTAGGTGCCTTGGAAGAAAAATTAAAAACAGAGGTGTCATACATAGCTTATGTGGTACTGGGGAAGGAAAGGAAATATAGAAAATGTAGAGGAGTAAGGATTTGAACGCGAGAGATGAAAGCAGAAATTAAATAAAAACAAGAAGATTTCAAGTCCTACTTAAAAAACCCAAAAATGAGAAGTATAAATGTTTAGAAAAAAAGAACTAATGTGAAATGCGTGATTCCGAAAGTACACCCAGAATCACAGGAAAGTTCTATCAGCAATCTAGAGCATGATTCTCACAAGAGAATGATCATACACATGTTTGTAATATAGGAGAGATCAAATGGCTGGTACATTATAAAAATTATGGTATGACGATACTTTAATTCAGATATTACCTTTACTAAATGAAGCACAGCCCCTGAGTGATATTGATATGAGAGAACTGACGGAAGCTCTAAAAGCTACAAAAAATAGGAAAGCTACTGCTGTAGATATTATTAACTACGGGAATATGGAAGTTTTTTTATTACATCAAAGGCTTCTTCAAACCTTCAATCGATGTTGGAGGAATGAGAAGGTCTCAAACAACTGGCTAAGACCCAAAGTAGTACCTGTATTAAAAGGGGTGGTAAAAGTAAATGTAGTAACCAATGAGGTATAAGCTTCCCGAATTCAGTCTATAAGTTATATGTCAAAATCCTGAATGCAATGTGAAATAACACATAATAACTACTATCTGACGACCAATATGTTTCTAGAAAAGACTATAAATTACTGACAACGTTTTTACATTGGAACGAGGTGTATAAAGAGGAGAGAGCTCAACAGGGAAACGAATCGAAAGAACTGCAAAGAACGAAACTTGTTTAGCTTGAAGGGGAAACCAGATGGCGCTATGGTTGGGCCGCTAGATGGCGCTGCCGATAGGTCAAACGGATATCAAATGCGTTTTTTAAAATAGGAACCCCCATTTATTTATTATATATTTGTGTAGTACATAAAAAAATATGAGTGTTTTAGTTGGAACGCTTTTTTCACTTTGTGACAGATGGCGCTGTAATAGCCACAAACATATGGCTCACAATTTCAGACGAACAGTTAGTAACAGGTAGGTTTTTTTAAATTAAAATAGAGAACGTAGGTACGTTTGAACATTTTATTTTGGTTGTTCCAATGTGACTAATGTACCTTTGTGAACTTATTTCTGAGAACGCATGCTGTTACAGCGTGAATACCTGTAAATACCACATTAATGCAATAAATGCTCAAAATGATGTCCGACAACCTCAGTGCATTTCGAAATACGTGTAAGAACATTCCTACCAACAGCGAGTTGTTCGCCTTCCGTAATGTTCGCACATGCATTGACAATGCGCTGACGTATGTTGTCAGGCGTTGTCAGTAGTGCCATGTCTGTTATGCACTCAGAATATTATGTATTTTGAGACATAATAGTGTATTTGGGAAAAACGTGCATGTCTTTTTTTGTACTGGTAATGTCTACAGGTTTTGATAAATAATTTTATTTTGCTGCAAATATCGACTCTTTTTGGTTCAAAGGTATTATTTCTGAGAAAAAGTCCATGTATTTGCGTGGAATCTTTTCAAACGACTGCCTTCGGCCATGTTACATCACATATTCAGAGCTTTATAAACCAATTTTTGTACCCTACCAAAATTTGTAGTTTCCTGATAAATAAAGAACTCCTCAAATTACCTTCATTCCTTTAATGGTACTTATTCAGTTCGTTTGGCCTTTGGCTATGTTTTGTCTTTAAGTCTTACTTTTGAAGCATAATGATTAGGTAGTACTAATTTAGCAGTTGGTTATGGAAGTACAGTTAAACTTTCAGACAGCCTTGGCACAATTGGTCTGATCGCTAAATGTTACAGTCTTATTTGGAAGTTGGTTCTTGTACTTAACTTCCGGTACGCATGCATCTAATGTAAGAAAAAGCATTGCTAGCCAGTCAGTATCATCGATTACATGTTTCTTGGGAAAATATTTAATCTGGGTGTCCATTGACCCATACCCCAAGCAAGGTATAGAGATCAAACTACGGCCGTTCAGATGTACTGCGTAAGTTCATACAATAAGGTTTAACTTCATGCCACAAACAACGTGTGTGTGTGTGTGTGTGTGTGTGTGTGTGTGTGTGTGTGTTTTTGAGACAGAGAGGCCGGCCGGTGTGGCCGAGCGGTTCTAGGCGCTTCAGTCTGGAACAGCGCGACCGCTATGGTCGCAGGTTCGAACACTGCCTCGGGCATGGATGTGTGTGATGTCCTTAGGTTAGTTATGTTTAAGTAGTTCTTAGTTCTAGGGGACTGATAACCTCAGATTTTAAGTCCCATAGTGCTCAGAACCATTTGAGACAGAGACAAAGAGACTGAGTTTGCGCAATTTAGCTAAATATGCTTACTTCATTTATGAAAATACTGCAACATTGTTAATATTTTTTAAACATAACGCCGTTTTTGCAAGTGAGTTGAGGATTATGTTTTTTTCTTTTGAAACATAACGCTGAACTTACGTGCCAAAACACGGTGGATATATTCTTGTGGTTGTTTCATCACTATTCTTTGAAGTTCCCGTCGATACATGGCAAAATTTATGGATAATATATGTTCATTTAATCGCCATAGATTGTTCGGTGCAGTTTGTCCGACACTGAAGTGACGACATCACGTATGGTCACTGACCATGAACGATTGATGGAACCTTATAATGATATCTTAACCAAGACATAATGAGCGATGCCTTTTCTGTGACGCCACGTTTACGGGAATTTCAAAATAAAGTGATGAAATAGAAAATCAAATCCACTATATTCTGCATGTAAGGCAAGCATCACTTTTTGACAGAAAAAATATTATCTTCACCTCAGTTGCACAAAACGGGGTCATGTTTAAAAATAATATTATCAATTTTACAATATTTCCAAAAATTAAGTAACATTGCGCAGCTGACTCTTTCTCTCTCTCTCTCTCTCTCTCTCTCTCTCTCTCTCTATCTATCTATCTATCACTCTCTCTCTCTCTCTCTCTCTCTCTCACACACACACACACACACACACACACACACACAACACACACACACACATTCATACACACAGCCTCTCTCTCTCTCTCTCTCTCTCTCTCTCTCGCCCTCTCTCTTAAACACACACGCTGTTAAGGCAAATCTCTGTACTTCGTCACAAATCAGTACCCAAGAATCTAATGTCTAGTGTTAAGTAATCGTATTCTTACTTTGCTCTTTAACTTTAATGGTGAAATGACATACTTGTAAATTTTCTTCTGAAGACATTCAGTCCCTCGGGCAGGATATTCTGTTGGAGACTGAACACAAGGATTCTCAATGGAAAGCTCTTGTAGAGGTTTCCCTATTCGGTTTTCGCCTTACAACCAAATTAAACCCTCGAAAATCGTTGGTCGGATCCCAGTGATCAGAGCTAGTACCAAACGATGGGCGTCCATTATGTTTGGTACAGAATTTGAACTGGTATGTTTCTGCGACCTCTGTAATATTTAATTTAATAGTGATGTGCGTGTGACATGTATAGAAATTCTATGTCCATCCTCGCGACTAATGGTCTGCGGGTCTTCCGCCTTTCATTTAAGTAATAAAATGGAACACATGCAGATGTGGTTTTTATGTTATTTTTTATATTGGAACCAGTTTCGGTGACTCAGTGCATCATCCTTACTCCTTAACTGAGGTGAAGAGTTGGTAGTTGATACTCCCACACACAACATCGCTTTTATGGTTTTTACGGAGGCCAATTCGTAGTTGGCTCAAATGGTTCAAAGGAGTCTGAGCAGTATGGGACTTAACATCTGAGGTCATCAGTCCCCTAGAACTGAGAACTACTTAAACTTAACTAACCTAAGGACATCACACAAATCTATGCCCGAGGCAGGATTTGAACCTGCGACCGTAGCGGTCGCGCGGTTCCAGACTGAAGCGCCTAGAACCCCTAGGCAACACCGGCCGGCAATTCGTAGTTGATGTGATCTCTATATGACTGGAGTTCGACCTCTCAGCGTCAGTTAAGGCCTGAATTTGGTGTACTGAATCACCGAAACTGGTTGACATTCAATAAAGTAACATCCAGTGACGGCTGCAGGTGTTTAGTTTTATTGAATATGGATACTTGAGGTTCCTTTTATCGTCTGATCCGAATGTCTGTAGTTGCTTGATGAACTGCATGCAGCTGAGGCGTCAGTAATGGACACGGCACAAAGCAATATTGGAAGCTGAGGTCGGCGAGGGAGGGCACAAGGGCTACGAGGAGGGTCTTGGAGAGCCCTTTAGAGGCGGGAATACCGGTGGGCAGCCTGGAGCGCCGCTGCTGGCGAAGATCGCGTCTGGCCGCCGCAGAGAGCAAACAAGCCTCCCCTGGAGGGCCTCTAAGGGGATCGGCCGACTGCCGCGGACGGGGAAGAGCCGGGGATATTGTGTCAAAGTGGCAAGACATGCAGCGCAAACCCGTGAAAATGGGTTCAGTAACACAACAGGAAACACAAATACTGACTTCTGACTTCGTATCAGACCGTTGACACATCTAAATAAGCAGTATTCTTAAATACAAATATCAGGTACATACAATCCAGTACACAATATTTGTTTTCACACCAATTTGGTGCAGTAAGAGACCGTATGTACACTTTTCCCAGTACAAAGATAAAAAATTAACTCACTTTTACTTAAATACAGTAAGCAAGCGCCACGCACACGTGTTGCCTGTCGGCAAACTAGGCAGACACTGGGAACTAGACTATGCCTACTCCTTCCCGTCTGGCCGCTCTGCTGGATGCTTCCGTGAGTAGTCGGTCTAGTCCGTCAATCACTTCTAACATTACACTAGCTTCTTAACTAATCCCTGAAAGTAAATTTCGAATTGTTGGAATTGTGAGTATATGTATGTCAGTGTGGAAAAGACTTTCAATATAATGTATAAAGATTAATTAAATATAAATACGGAAAGTTATTCGTCTTGACGCCACGTCTACTACGTAGTTCACTGTTCTCTGTAGACGCTTCGACACACCACAACATATCCTGCGCACAATGTTCTGGGACACATCTAACTTGTGGAGTGCTTGCCCGCCAAGTCTCAGAGGTCGCAGACTGCCCGAAATGTGGCACAAACGCTACAGGTCCCATTAACTAATTATTTTCTAACACTCTGTGTTTTTGACAAAAATCTAAAAACTTAGAAAAAGGTCATGCAAACTCCAAACCTACTGACGCTGTGGCGATTCCTCCTGTCTCTCAACGATGTATTGACTGAAAAGGTTTTCCAAAGGGACAACTTCAATTAGCAGTTAACAAGATACGTGATTTTACATAATTCAACAGTCACGACATGGAGGCACCCACATTCATAATGGACAATCTCCTTAAAAAGCTGTACGCAGTGCAATTATCTTATTAGGTTCCATCATCAGAACGATTTCTTTTAATTGGAATTACATAAGGCAAGCGAACTTGCTGCCTGTCGTGATTGTTCGAAAGTGGCAAATGACCTCATCATAGGATACAACGAGCAGTAAGGGAAATGATCGGATGAAATATCTCAGAGAGCTCTGATTTTCTGTTGTAAAGCCGGTAATGACAAAAACGGATAGTATTTGGTCTTCTGTCTCCGGACAATCGGCCACTATCCTCTCCTTCGTTTTCGCTGAAACGCATGTAAAATATACAATATAAATTGATTACATGATGTGAAGAGAGGATGCTAGTTTTTGTGAAATAATGAACTTAATAAACTATCGTGAAATTAATAATTATGACGCCATGAAATTTATACCAAACCTCAACATACATCTGCTACGTACAAGCTGTCTTCAAGAAAACACAAAATGAAAGTTCGAAGACAAATGAAATCTCTTCTACCTTTTCCTCTGAGCGACGTTGCTTAGAGCTACGTTACAGTTTTAGAAGATTCTCCCATTGTAAATATGCACTACAATTACAGAGGTATTCATTGGTTTCTAGATAATGACACATTGTATCAGTTGTATTTAGCGCTTCTTCGCCCATCTTTTAAAACTAGATCACGGAAGACACCAATTATATACTGAGAAGATAATAAGAATAAAAGCAAACACCTTGTTGCCCCCTTGAATGCTTGGTGTCATCTCGCTGATAGGAAGTCAGAAGTCAGCATTTGTATTTCCTCTTTCAACATACACTTCAAGCATTCAACTGCAGCAGTGCCAATCATCTCCCGGCATAACATCATTGTTTCAGCTTTCAAGAAGCCACAGTTTGTGGAATAAGGAATAACAATATGTCTCGACTGTTTTAATAGAGTCTTTACAATTTAGGCACGTCTTTGGAAGATAGATGCCACGTATGCTAATGATGACAAAATTGATAGAAGTTTTTAGAGCTTGATGGGAATGTAATAGCTGAATGCTTTATTTGACTCATTCAGTATATCTTAAGTTCTCTTCCACCCATTCGGACACAGGTCGTAGGAAAATATTGTCAATGAAGAAAACCGGAGCGAGGGTCATTACAACACATCTGATACTGTTGTTGCTTTATAACACTTTAAGTGGTTGAGCTACAGCGACCGGGTTCTACGTTTGTGAGACATAACTGTGTTTAAAACCTTATTTGTGGTAATAGATTTACCGTGTGTTCGGTAACTCGTCTGTATTTGAAAAGTCGTGTATATTGTAACAGTAAGAGCAGTCGTTGTTGTTCGATTAGACGGCTGATGGACCAGTGCTTGGCTGCGTGCGACTGATGTAGAACTCGGCGATGTCAGCCGACGTCGGGTCAATTAGTCCATTGACAGCTGCTGTGCAGAAGCGTAATGAGCAACCGCCATCACGAGGGAGAGTTGGCGAAGGCCCCTGTCCAGTCTGGGTGATGGTCTCTGAACAGTTCCTCAAGGGACTGACGAAATAATTGAACGGCCAGTATCAGCGTTACTTAGTCGTTTGACATGCTATGCTGCCCAGGCATAAAATCGAATTAGTACATTTATTTTACGATACAATTTTGATTTACACATATATTCACTTTTTATGATCCAGATCTGATGGGGACCTCTGGTGCTTACCAATCATAATTTGTTAACACTGTTTGCTGTCTGAAGCACGTAAAATTCTTATACACCAACCGACTTTCTCAGTTCATACCGAAGCATGTAGAATATTAGTGGCCAGAAATGACTGGAGCGTTCATCACAGGCCACTCGTGAGTGTCACAGTAGAGGAAATTCGCGTTATCCTCATTCCATGGCTTTATGCAACAGCTGTGTAACCTGTTACCAGGCGACAACAGCCTCTACAGCGATATTATTGGCAATCACTGTTTTTTTAGCAGCTTCTTCGAGGCTGGAGTATCCACCGGTATTGTATGTGTTTACCAGTGCTTCTACTTGTCACTGTCTGCTGGATTCACGGAAGTCGAGAAGTATCCTTGGATTGATCACTCCATTTCACGTCTCTTCCAGATCAGAAGCGAGTACGCAGGGACTGAGCACTATCAAGTGGTTTTAAACGTCTGTTTGTATCACTTAACCCCATCGCTTACTTGGGCGTCCTGTAAATCTCACTTCAATAATTCGAGTTTGGATAATAGGCATGAGGTCTACTCAATGGTTTGTTCTTGCCTGTCATCATGTAGGAACATATAAAGTCTCTTTCCTTTTCATCCTCGGATCGTAAGACTTCTTTCTTCACATTACAAGGGTTAAATGAAATTTATAATAAGTATATGAATGATAGAAGGTACTGAAACATAACCTTCTGAATAGATTTAGTCGTGATTTGGGGTATTTAACTTAGTGTCCTCATATTTATAACCAACTTACATTTTTTTCTTTTAGAACAATAGAAATACGAATTCCAATGCTCGGAATAAAATTTTTCTGCTCTCGCACATAATGAATCTTCATATCCAGTGCCACAAATTGCTTATGGAAGAAACAAAAAACAGAAAAGGCATCGTAAACACCAATGAGAACAAAAACCCAAAATTAGGATGAAACATTAATTGAACAAACCATAGCTCGAGTACCGTGGCATTATCATTCACATACCAAAAATCAAATACTCACTAAATAGGTATTGATAAGAATTAATTGCTTTCCATACTCCAGGTAAAGTACCATAAGACATACTCCTCATTTAACAGCATGTTAAAAATATTTCTCTCTGATTTCAGAAAGGCTTAAAAGTAACGAGACTGGTTTCTGATCTCCGCTGTGTCACACATTGTTTGAACTTGTAGGATTCTCTGCCTTTAAGTTCCATTGTATAGTCAGACCAGTACACTACTTTTACACTACTCACGTCCGTGGTATGCCTCTGTGTCAACATTTTACATCTGGGATGTCATTGGTGACTTGTTTACAGTCACTCTAGCACACAAGATTAACATCTGCTGTTTCCACTCACATCGATCATGTAGCAAAACCGTTTTAACAGAGGTTGGAAACAAATGTCCTTGTTCAGTTAGCACACAAACAAAAATATTTAAAAGCCATTCGCTTACGATCCGCATTTTGTAAAGCTATAATACGCCTCCACATTTCAAGGTAACAACGTAGGTGTATAGGATCTTCATTACTAATACTTTAAAAATCAGATACCCACTCAAGCTCAATTAAACCCAGATACCGAGAAAATCCTTGCGAAAGTCTGGACAGCGCATCTGCCATCACATTACCTTCGCTTTTCTGTGTAAACTATCGCGTAGTCATATTCCTGTACAAATTGTGTACGGATGAAACAATTTAGAAGCTATGAAGTAACTTAATGCTTTATGGTCACAACAGACTCTTACATGCTTGTCATTTGTGTACAAATTAAACTTTTTGAACTACGGCACATTAGCCAAGGCCTCTCCCACTGTTGTGGAATACGGCCTTTCATATTCATTAAGAACTCTGCTACCAAACTGATTATGTTTACATCGACTTCGCCATCTCATTCTCTTACCTGAAACAAACAAGCATCCTACCACTGCATGAGTCATCTGATGTGACGCGGAAACATTTCTGTATGTCGAGGTGGTGAAAACTTCCCGAAGTGATTAAAACTCGTTTAACTTTGTTAAAGTCTTCCTGGCGTTTCTCTGACCAGAACCAAGTAATATATCTAAACAATATATTTAGCAAGTGTACACTGTGTAATCGTGGATTTGGAGCGACTCTTCTACTATACAACAGGGAGCAGTCCCTATAAATGTTTTCAACTATTTCCTCGTCAATGGAAAACGGATATTTTCAAAATGCTTGATCATCTGAGATTGGACACAGTTCCTGTCTGCGAGACGACTTGTTCCTGAAACAACCTTACCCTTGGTTTAGCTCGGTCTCTCCACGTTATAAGCGACCTCACTAATTGAGAATTTATCAAAGGTTTGTTCTATCACATTATTATGTTTTTGCCAAGCCGCAGCGTCTATTGGCGAGTCACCCACAAGTACTGTCACATTGTCTAATTGTTCCTGGTCAAGGACAGTGTCTAACACAAATAGGAAGACCCCCAAAACTCAGATTTAAGTCAAAAGACACTACCAAATTTGTGTAACCTAACTCCAAAAATAAAGGCGGTTTACTTGCGTGACTCCTCCTTTAGGCTCCGCTAGCAGCAGGATGTCGGATATCTATTGTGGACAGAAATTGTACTCTGTAGAATTTTTGATACATCTCGTCTAGTATGTCTGGTCTAGTCCTCAATGGAAACATAATTCTATTGATGGATGTTGCATCCAACATCCATCATCCAGAATTCGGCATGGCTAGCAATGGGCTGCTTAAAGTTGATAAGAATGTGTCTACACTACCCCATCGCAATATCTTTTGAATTTGTCGTGTTACAGTCTTCCTTCTATCCCTGCAATACGTTGTGTAACAACATGTGTTATGGAGAACCATCTCCGCATCATACTGGTATCACTTAGCGACTCCAGGTCACTAGAAAAAATCGTAAGAATAACACAATAGTAAGCTTGCTGGCTCAAATTTCTATCTCTCCGACAAACATTGGGATTAATCGCTTTTCTGGTATATGTGTGGGCAAGGTCATGAATCACATCTTCACAATTAGGCTAAACAGGTGCATTCCTCGAACAGTCAGGGTGATAGTGCGTGCACAGCACCTGAGATTGAATAAATTTTGCTCTATCTCCTTGACAGAATCAACCATGATGTGCCTTGGTTTTAATTAAATTCGAATCAACTTTTCCACCTATCACTATCAAATGGCACTGGCAAGTTAGAAATAGACTTTCATGTTCCTTTCTCTCAGTAAGACCATGCCCAGAAAGCAATTAACAATTGAGCACATCACGACTACAAACATGCGAGTAATATCTTCATTCTCAAATTAAACATTAATCTGTGCTTTCTTCTCCACGCTCTGGCCTATGGCATCTATAGCACCAAATACAAAACAATTCTGTACTAGCAGAGGGGATGTTTTTACAGTGCCAGTAATTTTCTTAAAGAAATTACCATCAAGGACATTAACACTGGCACCTGTGTCAGGTAAAATGATGGTCGTAAATCTGCCCATAACGACATTAACCACCGTCTGTACAATTTCCAGTCCAGATTCTGTACACAACACACAATCATCACAGATCGCTTACCTGATATTGACACTCTCATTAAAATTCAATGCATTAAGTTCCTCAGTGGAAATGGTGCCGCAATCCCACCCCGTGACTGTCATCAGCGAATGCGAAGAATTAGCGTCTAGTTTGACCCTTCGTTTGTTGATGAGGGGCATTTCTCAACCATCTCAATTCTGTGAATGTTATGGTTATCTGGTGGTGCAAATTCGGTGTAGGTCTCGCGTTGGTCAACGGTCTATTGTCGTGGTTACGACGTTGTGGCGGTGGCACATTTACTGTCTTTGAGCGACAGTGGTTGCTATGATTCAGGTGGCATTGGTTAAGGTGAGGTTCATTTAAGATTGAATGATGCCCCAAGTTAAACCTATTGCTGCTAGTCCTTGGCCCCCTGTAAAACAGCGGTGAGTTGTGCATATTCACGTTACTATTTTGATTTGTCGGTCCAGGCTGTGACTGCGTCATTGCTACGACTTCCATTACCGCTCCTGGCGTGCACATTCGAACTTACAAGCCGCCAGCCACTATTACTGATAGCACATTTAAAATCCTCCTGTACCAAGTCGATCGAATCCAGGACCTACAAGAAATGCTCCAGGTAGTAGTCTCTACTGTAATTACCATTTCGCGAAGGATGAAATGTAATTTAGTCTTCAGAATCCACAGCACGTTTAGTGGGCTACGGAACCGTCCCAGCAGTGAGTTTTGTGAATGTATCACTCGAAGTATTTCTTCAAGCTACCCTGTTTTGGATTGTGTATTTCTGGGTTAAAGGCCTCTTTACTAAGCCGTCCCTGCTCGCATCCTGTTGAGTACTTGGCTGGCAATGTTTCCTCAGATTCATCATACGTCATGCAGTTCTGTGCAGTTTCAGTCGCCCAGATGTTTGCCTCACTCTGTATAAGGGGCTTACTGTAGTGGACTGGATCTTTTGCCTTCCTCTCCAAGACTGGGGCGGTACACCACAAAAAGTATTTATAAAAGTCACTGGTTGTGGGGACTCTTTTCTGATTAAAATCTCAGGAACAGGCGATGCTTCAATAAACTTTCTTTTAAAAGTATCGCCGCCAAGGTGAGTGCCACCCCCACCGATTCAGTAGACTAACTGTCCCTGCCTCATCACAGTAAGTTCGATGGTATGGACTAGTCGCTTCGTACATTTCGTGTGTGCGAGTATGAACTGGTGACCCGTCATGTGGCGGTCCCTTTATGACCGCAATATCGCGATATAGGTGAGGGCCCTCAGTAGAGGCGTTGTACCAACATTCCAGTCTGGCCTGGCAACGGAAGACAGCAAAACGAAAGCTGAAATTTTAAATTTAGCATTTGAGAAATCTTTCACGCAGGAGGATCGCACAAACATACCGCCGTTTGAGTCTCGTACAGATTCCCGCATGGGCGACATAGTGATAGACATCCCTGGGGTTGTGAAGCAGCTGAATGGGTTAAAAGGAAATGAATCGCCATGTCCTGATGGGATTCCAATTCGGTTTTACAGAGAGTGCTCTAGTGCATTGGATCCTTACTTAGCTTGCATGTATCGCGAATCTCTTGCCCAACGTAAAGTCCCGAGTGACTGGAAAAAAGAGCAGGTTACGCCTGTATATAAGAGGGGTAGAAGGACGGATTGTCAAAATTACAGATCAATATCCTTAACATCAGTTTGTTGCAGGATTCTGGAACATATTCTCAGTTCGAATATAATGAATTTCATTGAGACAGAGAAGTTGCTGTCCATGCATCAGCACGGCTTTAGAAAGCATCGCTCCTGCGAAACGCAACACGCCCTTTTTTCACATGGTGTCTTGCGAACCATGGATGAAGGGTATCAGACGGATGCCTTATTCCTTGACTTCCGGAAAGCGTTTGACTCGGTGCCCGACTGCAGACTCCTAATTAAGGTACTGCGGCTGTTTGCTGATGATGCTGTGGTGTACGGTAAGGTGTCGTCGTTGAGTGACTGTAGGATACAAGATGACTTGGACAGCATTTATGATTGGTGTAAAGAATGGCAGCTAACTCTAAATATAGATAAATGTAAATTAATGCAGATGAATAGGAAAAAGAATCCTGTAATGTTTGAATACTCCATTAGTAGTGTAGCGCTCGACACAGTCACGTCGATTAAATATTTGGGCGTAACATTGCAGAGCGATATGAAATGGGACAAGCATGTAATGGCAGTTGTGGGGAAGGCGGATAGTCGCCTTCGGTTCATTGGTAGAATTTTGGGAAGATGTGGTTCATCTGTAAAGGAGACCGCTTATTGAACGCTGGTGCGACCTATTCTTGAGTACTGCTCGAGCGTTTGGGATCCCTATCAGGTCGGATTGAGGGAGGACGTAGATAAGATAAGAGAGATCAGGGCTCGTACAGAGGCATATAGGCAGTCCTTTTTCCGTCGTTCTGTTTGGGAGTGGAACAGGGAGAGAAGATGCTAGTTGTGGTACGAGGTACCCTCCGCCACGCACCGTATGGTGGATTGCGGAGTATGTATGTAGATGTAGATGTAGAGGAATGTTACTGTCTAGCACATGCTTTATGTGTTTTAACTCACTCTGAATGGCTTCACTTAGAGGTACTGATTCTTGTGATTCTTCAGCATGAACTCGCTGGATCGTATCTTTCCACTCAGTATTTAATCAGCTGCGCGGGATTAGCCTAGCGGTCTAAGGAGCTGCAGTCATGGACTGTGAGACTGATCCCGGCGGAGGTTCGAGTCCTCCCTCGGGCATGGGTGTGTGTGTTTGTCCTTAGGATAATTTAGGTTAAGTAATGTGTAAGCTTAGGGACTGATGACCTTAGCAGTTAAGTCCCATAAGATTTCACACACATTTGAACATTTTTAGTATTTAATTATTCATTGATATGTTTGTCCTTTCAGGCGAACCGTTTGGTTAATTCATTCCAAAGTATCTGTCCTTGAGTGTCTAGGCACTCTTGTAACTCTCCTTGGGTTTTAAGAACTACCTATTTAACTCATTGAGGGAGTTGCTGCACTGTAATATCAGTTGTAGTTCTGACCTTTTTGCAATGTTTGAACGTGATTTGGTAATATTTTTACTAATATCCTTATAGTTCTCTCAGTGAGATATCGACTGAAGAGGTTTCTCAGAGGGGCGACTTCAGTTAGTAGTGCGTGATTTCGTATAACTCAGCACTCACAACATGGAGGCAACCCACGATAATGACGGGCAATATCTTTAGAAATCACTATGCAGTGCAACGCATTAAAACTTCTCTTGCTTTAACGTAAACATCACCTTGTACATATTCACCTACAGGATTTCCTCTTGATTTGTATTGCATCAGGCCACTGAGCAGGCTGCCCAGCGTCGTTGTTCGAAAGACGTAACCGATCAGACTCACGGAATTTTCACAATAAAATGTTACGAGCAGCAAGGGAAACTATCGAATAAAACATTTGCGGGGGGGGGGGGGGGGGCGGGGGGTGGAGGAAGGTTGGAGGAGGAGGGAAGGGGGTTCATACTATCCCTTTGTAACGCAGTACATGAAAGAACATAGAATGAGGGAAAACACTCGTAAAATAAAATTTTTTTCCTGAAACACAGATATAAGACACTGCCAGACAGCGGCAACATCTGAAATATTATATACAGCATAAAACAAAGAAGATTTGGGGACGATGAAAACTTGAAAATTCTAAAGAAGAGTCCTAAGGAAAATACTAGGACCTTAAACTAATAGGACTGCTAAACACAATCACAGAGCCTATTTTAAGAAGGAAATGCTAGCTAATGTAACGTGGAATAGTAGACTACAGCTTTAGAGACACATAAGCTAAATTATTAGTAACAGACTAACCAAGGAATCTCCAACGTACTAAACAGCTACAAATCCAATCTCGCATGGTTAACGTCAGTTTACAAATATATAACAAAACATAAGACTCAGAATGATCTTAACAAATAACAGAACACTTTTTAGAGATGAAACACAAAAGGTACGTCTTCAGGGAAGAAAGAGGTCTAAAAAATGGAAGATGAGCCAGGAAGAAAATGAACGAAGTTCCAGCATGGTGATGAAATTTTGGGAGCAAATAAAATTAAATACAAATGAGCAAAGACGTATTTTACACTGCAAAAGGGTTACTCGAATGAATAAATAAATAAATAGGTTGCACTTGTTCGTCTCCAACAACAATATATTCAGAAACCAGCTCTCTGAATGAAGATATCAAGTATAAAATACAAGGTGGGAGAGGTTACTTAGAGCTTAGATAAACACAAAAGCAGTTGCTAGAGTCTAAGGGCATATAAGGGCAGCAGTGGGTTAAAAAGGAAGTTAGAAGTAGTTGTAACGTAGACCCGGTAATACTGAATCTGTACACTGAGCAAGCAGCATAAGAAACCAAAGAAACATTTCTAGAAATAATTAATGTTTCGGGACAATGACTAAATGTGTATGGTTTCCACTGCGACATTGTAATTCTACGGGAGACAGAAAAGTGCTAGGAAGAGCATTGTACGGAATGGACACTGTTTTGAAACGATAATATCAGACGAACATTAACAAAAAACAAAACATAATGGAATGTAATCGAATTAAATTGAACGATGCCGAAAGACGTGGATTAGGAAATGGGACACAAGAAACCGCAGATGGGTTTTTTGAGCAGCAAAATGACTGATAACGACTGAAACAGAGAAAGAAAAATAGATTGTCAATGGCAAGTAAAACGTTTCTGATGAAGAGAAGTTTCTTAAAATCAAGTATGAAATAAACCGTTAGGAATTGTTTTGTCAAGGTTTAAATGTGGAGCGTAGTGTCCTACAGATGTAGAACGTGCGTTATAAAAGCACAGGCATGTAGAGAGTAGACGCTTTTGAAACTTGATACTACAGAAGAATTCTGAAGATCATATGGATAGATTGCGAAGCTAATGAAAAGTTGCTGAATAGAACATGAGAGAAAATAAATCTGCTGCACACGTTGACTAAAAGAAGGGATCTGTTGGCGGATCACATTCTGAGACATCAAGGAATTGTCAGCTTAGGGGTGGAGGGAACAGTGAACAGTAAAAATTGGTGAGAAACACCAAAGCCTTAATGCAGTAATCAGATTGAAATATATGTAGGTTGCACTGATCGTACGGAGATGAAGAAGCTCGGACAAGGTCGAGTGGCTTGAAGAGCCGCATCAAGCCATTCGTCGGACCGGAGATCACAAAAAGAAAGAAAAAAATAGAACAACATAAATAAAAAAAAAACTGAATAGCACGGCATATGACAAATTTCTCACACAAATTCCTCGTCGTCTTGCTCATGAAGTGCGGCTACGAAACAGAATGCTTGTATGATGGTACCAATACAATTGATCTCCACCACATAATGCCTTGTGTGCACACCATGCGTTGCTACGAAGATATCCTGTCAGATGGATCGATGAAGAAAGTGCAGTGGATTGGCCTACTCCGTTACTTGACCTTACGTAACTCCTCTGGAATCTTTTCTTTGGAGATACATAAAATACCCTGGCGACCGTGATATTCCAACATCTCCAGAGAAGATGCAGGAACTTATAGTAATTTCGTGTAATCCTCTTCAGTAGGCAGTACTGGAGGCAGTGACGAATTCTCTCAACCAACCCTTGGAGTAGTGTAACATTGTCCTTGGTCGCCTCATTCAGCACCTGCGTGTGTTCTACCCCTTTTTGTGCCCACGATGTATTACAGCACTACAAAATGGTTCCCAACATTCTAATTTCTGTTTTTAATTAAGTTGAATGTTCTGTTTACGACAAAATGTGATATGCTTCAGAACAGGCCTCGATGAGAAGAAGTATATTACTGAATAAAACTGTGAAGGACTATTTAGAAAAGACTCACTGTTGTTCATACCTTCGTAACGAACGAAGCAGAAGCTAAGTGTTTCACCCAGGCGTATTCATTACCGATATTTCTGTCGATCCCAGTTTTGTAACTGCGCTGCATGAAGTAAACAGATATGCAAAATAAAATAACGCTGCACCTATCAATGCTGATACAATGACCTTGGAGCAAATTCCCGTCTCACTAGATCGACTTCCATCACGTGATCCTTTGCTGTTGGGATTTCCTTGTGAGGGGTAACGGTAGCCCTGATTTCACGGGGGTTGTGAGAAGTTCTGTTTTCCAAGACGACCCTAACGGTCTTTCCACTCTGACGCGTCAAGGTGGTGGCATCTTGGAATGTCAGCTGTGTGTGGCTTTGGAAGTTATAATTCTCCCAAAGAACAAGTCGCCCCACCATTCCCTCCTATTATCTCTGGCACTACTTTAGCAGCCGAGAAATTAAGATTCTCAAGCCGAAATAAATGGAAAACTAGTCATTTACGTTATAGTTAGTCAGAATGCACAATTAAGAGATGGGATTACCATTTGACGATGGACATTTGACTGAAGTTGAGTTTCAGTATACACTCCCTGACAAAAAAATTAAAGTACCCAGAAATATCGCCAGCGAGCTAGGAGCTATGGGGTCGGTAAGGCTATGCTATCAAATAAACATTCACACAACAATAATTTTGTGGAAGTGGAAGCAAACCAGCACAGCGCTCAACAGTAACAATATAGAAAAGGTTGTCCAAAGATACACAGTACAATTATAAATGCCAGTAGATGTACAGTGACTTACTTTTTAAAATCAACCAAATGTGACCAGAACCGGCGCTGGCACCAGTTCACGCGCAGTTCTACAAGATACTGGGCTAACAGCACAGTCACTGGGACTTCTCAGACATATAAGTAGAGAGTATTTTACAAACGCACAGTAAGTCATTCGAAAAACCAGGCGGCTCTACATTGCTCCTAAAATGATGCACTGTATTGCTTTTACCCATAAATATTTAAAATAACTTTTCTCTGCACTAATGAACAGTTTATATCCCAGAAATAAGAATAACTTAGTACAATAGAGTTGATATCTATTAACTCTTAGCTATTCACTCTTGAGCAGTAAACAAACAACAACAATTCTTGGTGTAATGTAACTAGGATGGAACTTGGAAAAAACCAGTGTTGATTAAGGAAGTCTCATCAACTCAGGTTACACAAAAGTACAACATCGACTAGGATGAGTTATGTTATCAAGTGATAAATTTCTCAAAACTCTGTGCACCCCGGTACCCAGACGAAAAAAATGACCAATTTAAACCCAGGTCAAACAACATTTAATCTCAATCTGTGATAACAAGAGGAAATTAAAGGGTGGAAACACTTTAACATCAAATAGTCAATAATCAACGCTTTTCAAGGCTATCAGAACCAATAAGAAACCCAAATTGCCAGCCGGGGAGGCTGAGCGGTTGTAGGCGCTACAGTCTGGAACCGCTCGACCGCTACGGTCGCAGGTTCGAATCCCGCCTCGGGCATGGATGTGTGTGATGTCCTTAGGTTAGTTAGGCTTAAGTACTTCTAAGTTCTACGGGACTGATGAGCTCAGAAGTTGAGTCCCATAGTGCTCAGAGCCATTTGAACCGAACCAAAATTAAGATCATGA
This sequence comes from Schistocerca serialis cubense, assembly GCF_023864345.2. Classification (NCBI taxonomy): domain Eukaryota; kingdom Metazoa; phylum Arthropoda; class Insecta; order Orthoptera; family Acrididae; genus Schistocerca; species Schistocerca serialis. Next base: position 232,847,257 of record NC_064645.1, read on the forward strand.
ACACGGTCTTAATTCATTATGAAGTACGACAATATTCATTATAATTAAACGTAAGTGAAAGTCATTGTGGTACTTGGTATCCGCGTAAGGCCGGAATCATGATAATAATACAAATTAAAGAACTAGTGTACTCAAGTGACGAAACTATCAAACATTATTACATGACTGTGGCCCAGAAATATTAAATGACCTAATTAATAAACCGACTGCAGCCCACTGGTGAGTGATGTTCCGGCAAACAGCTCTAAACAGACTGGGCTGTACATTAAAATCAGTTCTGTGGCACAAGCACACAGCAACATACAGTGTTCTGAAATGCGCTCACCAAGTTCAGTTCTCTTGTACTGAGCAGAGACTGTCACAAGTGGTAACTGTTGGACCAATCTTCCTTTGGCCATGCCCCGTGACCCGTCGATCCGTTCATCTGGTGTACTGCCACCCACTTCGTCGCTTGCCTGCACTCTTGCATAGGTGCTGGTGTCGGGATCGTGTAGTAGGTCACACACTGCTATGAAGGTAACCAGTCAGCTTGTCTGTTCCGAACGTACTCAGCGCTCCTTTTGTCAGCTGAAACCTTCCTTCTTGCCCTCCACAGAAAGAGCCCTCTCTGCAAGCGTATTATGTCCATAAAAGTCTTGGGAGTCGTCATGGACGCCCTCTCGAGCGAAGCTGTTGCGGGGTAACAGTCAAATAGCGTAATCACACGCAGTATCTATAAGAGCTGAGACGGCTCACCCAGAAACATGGCTGGATGTCAAAGCATCTTTGTGCACATACACGCCATTCTCTGATATGTAACTGAGTATATTCTCAGTTCTCTGTGACAACTGAACTGCCACAATGATGCATTTTTGTTGTTTGTGTTTAGTATTGTTACATGGTCTGCTAGTATATATGAGAAGTATTAACACTGTCAGAGGTTGAGTACCAACTGTGAAGGACACGGAGATACTACATGGTTGAATGAGACTGCGTTATCACCACGTGACAGAATTATAAAATATAATCACTGCAGATTTCCGTTTGGTGGGCTTTTCAATTCAGGCGATAACTGGAGTGGCCTAATGTTAAACTGAATGGAAATGGGAGAGCCAGCATATTCATCATCAAGCATACAGTCGACCATGTCTGATCATCAGAATGGAGGATTACTGTACTGTATACCAAGTACATCTGCACCTGCCAGCGGAGTGCAAGTAATGGAGTTTTTGTAAAATTTTGTTTCATCCTCCACCATTGCTCTGAGACAAGTAGCTGTTGGACTAGACAATTGTAGGCTGTTGTTAACACATCACAAACGGATGTATCCGGTGTGGAGCTGCGGAAAGGCAGCACTGTCTTCTGATTAGTAGCATGGTATTGTGCTCAGGATAGCGCCGCGGTTCTGATGTAATCCCAGAGTAGTTGCCGTGTACACCAGTGACCTCTGGAGAGTCCCTAACATCCAGTGTTTTGAAGATATGTAGAACTGTTACTCCTCGTATCATGATCAGGTGAGCCATCGGGTATGACTTCACTGCTTGGTTAGTACTGATCGAGGGAACTCTGACAGCTTAACAGGATATCGTTATGTGTTACCACTTCATGTGATAGCATATTTATGCCATTTACAGCAGGGCAGTTCTGGTCCCAACTTGGCACCAGTCTTTGTGAACTGTGTGCATGATGTTGAGGTACTCTCACTGCTATGTAGATTGTCAAATTGTCAGACCACAGGCATCCACTGGCAGTATCCACACCAGCCAGTATACACGGAAGGTGTCAAACAAATAACTCATCTTACATAGATTTCCTGAAACAATTCCAGTTAACTCGATATGCCATATGACATAGTTATATGAAAATGTACGAATATTATTGATAGGCAAAGTGAATAAGCAAGCTGGCATTTCGTGAATATAAACTACCAACACTCACACTAGTAAATGCATGTAAGTAAATTCCCAAATCGAGCAACGAGACACAGTTCTGAGGAAAGCAGAATTTTGCTATGGCTACGCCCATGTCAAGTTAGGCCGAAACCTGCACAGCGGGATATCCAGTGGACACAACGATACCCTGGAGTCACTTTGCAGGCTGTTGGAAAAATACGTCCTTGTCCCTGTTTTTATCGTCGACACTTGGGAAAGCCTTTCTGCAGGAACACGGATATAGATGTTAGATAAACGTCTGGAGAAATCCAGCTCAAAACACTGGTGACTCACTGTGGCCACCTGCGTAGAAACCGGCATGGAGAGAAGCTGTTCATCTCAGAGGTTGCCCCTCAGTCTGCAAGATCCGGGCAGTCGCAGAGGGTGGGCTTACTGGTAGTTGGGAGCTCCAACGTCAGGCGCGTAATGGGGCCCCTTAGGGAAATGGCAGCAAGAGAGGGGAAGAAAACCAATGTGCACTCCGTGTGCATACCGGGGGGAGTCATTCCAGATGTGGAAAGGGTCCTTCCGGATGCCATGAAGGGTACAGGGTGCACCCATGTGCAGGTGGTCGCTCATGTCGGCACCAATGATGTGTGTCGCTATGGATCGGAGGAAATCCTCTCTGGCTTCCGGCGGCTATCTGATTTCGTGAAGACTGCCAGTCTCGTTAGCGGGATGAAAGCAGAGCTCACCATCTGCAGCATCGTCGACAGGACTGATAGCGGATCTTTGGTACAGAGCCGAGTGGAGGGTCTGAATCAGAGGCTGAGACGGTTCTGCGACTGTGTGGGCTGCAGATTCCTCGACTTGCGCCATAGGGTGATGGGGTTTCGGGTTCCGCTGGATAGGTCAGGAGTCCACTACACGCAGCAAGCGGCTACACGGGTAGCAGGGGTTGTGTGACGTGGACTGGGCGGTTTTTTAGGTTAGATGGCCTCGGGCAAGCACAGAAAGGGCAACAGCCTAGAAGGGTGCGGGGCAAAGTCAGGGCATATGGGGACCAAGCAGCAATCGGTATTGTAATTGTAAACTGTGGAAGCTGCATTGGTAAAGTACCGGAACTTCAAACGCTGGTAGAAAGCACCGAAGCTGATATCGTTATAGGTACGGAAAGCTGTCTGAAGCCGGAGATAAATTCTTTCGAAAGTTTTACAAAGGCACAGACGGTGTTTTGAAAGGCTAGAGTGCATGCAACCGGTGGTGGCGTGTTTGTCGCTGTTAGTAGTATTTTATCCTGTAGTGAAGTAGAAGTGGATAGTTCCTGTGAATTATTATGGGTGGAGGCTACACTCAACAATCAAGCTAGGTTAATGGTTGGCTCCTTTTACCGACCTCCCGACTCAGCAGCATTAAAGGCAGAACAACTGAGAGAAAATTTGGAATACATTTCACATAAATTTTCTCAGCATGTTATAGTCTTAGGTGGAGATTTCAATTTACCAGATATAAACTGAGACACTCAGATGTTTAGGTCTTGTGGTAGGGACAGAGCATCGAGTGACATTATACTGAGTGCACTATCCGAAAATTACCTCGAGCAATTAAACAGAGAACCGACTCGTGGAGATAACATATTGGACCTACTGATAACAAACAGACCCGAACTTTTCGAATCTGTATGTACAGAACAGGGAATCAGTGATCATAAGGCCGTTGCAGCATCCCTGAATATGGAAGTTAATAGGAATATAAAAAAAGGGAGGAAGGTTTATCTGTTTAGCAAGAGTAATAGAAGGCAGATTTCAGACTACCTAACAGATCAAAACGAAAATTTCTGTTCCGACACTGACAATGTTGAGTGTTTATGGAAAAAGTTCAAGGCAATCGTAAAATGCGTTTTAGACAGGTACGTGCCGAGTAAAACTGTGAGGGACGGGAAAAACCCACCGTGGTACAACAACAAAGTTAGGAAACTACTGCGAAAGCAAAGAGAGCTCTACTCCAAGTTTAAACGCAGCCGAAACCTCTCAGACAAACAGAAGCTAAACGATGTCAAAGTTAGCGTAAGGAGGGCTATGCGTGAAGCGTTCATTGAATTCGAAAGTAAAATTCTATGTACCGACTTGACAGAAAATCCTAGGAAGTTCTGGTCTTACGTTAAATCAGTAAGTGGCTCGAAACAGCATATCCAGACACTACGGGATGATGATGGCATTGAAACAGAGGATGACACGCGTAAAGCTGAAATACTAAACACCTTTTTCCAAAGCTGTTTCACAGAGGAAGACCGCACTGCAGTTCCTTCTCTAAATCCTCGCACAAACGAAAAAATGGCTGACATCGAAATAAGTGTCCAAGGAATAGAAAAGCAACTGGAATCACTCAATAGAGGAAAGTCCACTGGACCTGACGGGATACCAATTCGATTCTACACAGAGTACGCGAAAGAACTTGCCCCCCTTCTAACAGCCGTGTACCGCAAGTCTCTAGAGGAACGGAGGGTTCCAAATGATTGGAAAAGAGCACAGATAGTCCCAGTCTTCAAGAAGGGTCGTCGAGCAGAAGCGCAAAACTATAGACCTATATCTCTTACGTCGATCTCTTGTAGAATTTTAGAACATGTTTTTTGCTCGCGTATCATGTCATTTCTGGAAACCCAGAATCTACTATGTAGGAATCAACATGGATTCCGGAAACAGCGATCGTGTGAGACCCAACTCGCCTTATTTGTTCATGAGACCCAGAAAATACTAGATACAGGCTCCCAGGTAGATGCTATTTTTCTTGACTTCCGGAAGGCGTTCGATACAGTTCCGCACTGTCGCCTGATAAACAAAGTAAGAGCCTACGGAATATCAGACCAGCTGTGTGGCTGGATTGAAGAGTTTTTAGCAAACAGAACACAGCATGTTGTTATCAATGGAGAGACGTCTACAGACGTTAAAGTAACCTCTGGCGTGCCACAGGGGTGTGTTATGGGACCATTGCTTTTCACAATATATATAAATGACTTAGTAGATAGTGTCGGAAGTTCCATGCGGCTTTTCGCGGATGATGCTGTGGTATACAGAGAAGTTGCTGCATTAGAAAATTGTAGCGAAATACAGGAAGATCTGCAGCGGATAGGCACTTGGTGCAGGGAGTGGCAACTGACCCTTAACATAGACAAATGTAATGTATTGCGAATACATAGAAAGAAGGATCCTTTATTGTATGATTATATGATAGCGGAACAAACACTGGTAGCAGTTACTTCTGTAAAATATCTGGGAGTATGCGTACGGAACGATTTGAAGTGGAATGATCATATAAAATTAATTGTTGGTAAGGCGGGTACCAGGTTGAGATTCATTGGGAGAGTGCTTAGAAAATGTAGTCCATCAACAAAGGAGGTGGCTTACAAAACACTCGTTCGACCTATACTTGAGTATTGCTCATCAGTGTGGGATCCGTACCAGGTCGGGTTGACGGAGGAGATAGAGAAGATCCAAAGAAGAGCGGCGCGTTTCGTCACTGGGTTATTTGATAACCGTGATAGCGTTACGGAGATGTTTAATAAACTCAAGTGGCAGACTCTGCAAGAGAGGCGCTCTGCATCGCGGTGTAGCTTGCTCGCCAGGTTTCGAGAGGGTGCGTTTCTGGATGAGGTATCGAATATATTGCTTCCCCCTACTTATACTTCCCGAGGAGATCACGAATGTAAAATTAGAGAGATTAGAGCGCGCACGGAGGCTTTCAGACAGTCGTTCTTCCCGCGAACCATACGCGACTGGAACAGGAAAGGGAGGTAATGACAGTGGCACGTAAAGTGCCCTCCGCCACACACCGTTGGGTGGCTTGCGGAGTATAAATGTAGATGTAGATGTAGATGTATTACGTAGCAGAAGTTAAACTCGGCCCTAAGAAAGAAATGACGCCTGTGATAGTCTACAAAAACTTTAGTGGGTGGAGTTAAACAAGTATGAACACTCTGATTGGCCAGAAAGAAAAAGCGTGCTCACCAGCTTTGATACGAAAAAATTGCAGACAGAGAAATTAGCTCTTCTCTTGCAGCAAATCGTCAAGAGTTCGAGCAAGGTGACTCGCGCTGTGCTGAGACGATTGCGAGAATAAGAATGTAAACACTTGCTCGCAGGCTTGTCTTAACTATTAAGGAGTTAAGCAGCAAGGTCTCCTAGTACGGAGAATTGCACCGAGCACTGACAGATAACGCTTGCAAGTGACTTGAGGGCAACGCTGTATGTGGTATTCCAGGCTAATAGCGTGTTCCATGCCAATTAACTTAACTAGGGAAAAATTAGGAGCCTCGGTTTCACCTAAGACGTAGGAAATGTATCAGAATGGTGTTTAACAGTCGAGAGAGATTCGAATAGATTCACGCCAAAAGCAGCCACTGCCGCCGCCGACGGAATTTAAGCACAGGCGCTCTAGCTACGCCAGCAAGTGATATTGAATTGACACGCAGAACTGCGGTCGTCTCTGTCTTTATCTTATCGTACATTCAGCCATGATATGTAGATAAACACATTCGCGACTGTCAGGCTTAACTGAAGCAGAAACGAGAGATATCCAGTTGAAAAGAATTGATCAGCCACTGTAGAGTGCTTTATACTCTGAAGTTACTGAATTGTTTTAATTGTGTACATCTTTCTGATTGTTCCTTACCAGCCCCATCCATGATTGGTTATTTTAATTGTGCATCATAGGTTAATTGATATCTCTGGCCCTAACGGTATTTAATTAGTTTGTATTTTATCGACCCCCATAGATGGTCATCAACCAACTCACTGTTAAAGAACCTTAGAATAGTTAGGAATTTAGCTTCACAGTTGTGCACATCCAATATCAATATTTTACCATCATATACGTATTAAATTATGATTGTTATGTCATAAAGTCATACTTAGAATAAAAAAAAACCCTAATCTAATATTTTCAGTTTTTGCTGACATATAGTTACGGCTCAACCCATACACAAGTTTCTGTTAATGATAATGTTTCCTTTACAGGGAGTGTAGTGGAACCAAAATTGAGATCATTCTCTGATTACATCACTGTCCGTACTGCTGCATAGTGAGCTAGTGTCTTCCTACCTTGCAGGCTGTAGGTTCAATACAAATTCCTACAACGCTCGCAGTTCGTCCTTTAGCAACTGTTGTAGAAAGATTGCTCAGAACCAGTCTCACACATGTTAGATATACATCGGTTGGCATACACATGTTGGTATGTCAACATGTTGGCAAGATAGCCTTTGTGAATCTCCACAGATAACAGACAGATAGCAACAGCACTAGGGGCGCTTACCACGCCGCCGTCGATGGTACAGTTGCAAAACTATTTACTTATGTCCGTGGTATGTCTACTGGAGTATACATCCACCTACTCCGGATTTAAGTGACGGCACAGCACGTGATTGCAGTTCCAGCTAAGACTCCAGATATGGTTGATCAACGCAGTACAAGAACGAACAGCCATGTTGTGTCCGCAGGAAGTCATTGCTAGTCACTACTCGTAGCCTCATCGAACTCTGTTTACTCTGGAACAGTATAAAGCCAAATTGGGTTTGACCTATTTGTAAACACGTAGTCGGCTACACGCAGTGATTTAAGTCGTGCAGGAATTGGACTATCAGTGTTACTCATTCAGTTGATAACTGAACTTTCGTTGTCGATTATGGAACTTTACTCAAGAAGTTCTTACTCTATATATCACTTGTTTCCCCTTTAATTATGATTAATATCTCATTTTGTGTTCAGTGGTATAATAAAGGTTATCATTGATTTGGAATATTAATTCCATGTGTTGTTCTGATTTGATCACAACACAGGCAATCAGTGACCCTGTTACAAAAGTTGGCCTTGGTAGCGGATACGGCTTCATTATGACAAGCTCCCCAACGTCATTAGTACATGCATTAGTACTTGAATCCAGGACAAAGAAAATGCAACGTTATACTGGTAAATTGGGTCATACTGCCAATATCTTTGTAAATTTGACTCGATTGCGTAATAACTAAAATAACGTTACATACGGCGTCAACCAGTGAAGTTGCATTCCGTTTCCTCCTCCCTTCTAGATGCTGCACTTTTTTGTCGGGTAGTGTATTTTTACTTGTCATAAAGGTAAACAAGTACATTGAAGTTGATATAGATTCAATATTTCTTCTAACACATGTGCTTTATCTGGAAATATTGCTGTATTTATAGTTGGAAAATAGATTTTAGGTGATTCTGCTCGCCATACCCATGGCCTTCATTAAGCCACCAATGTCTCTTGGATCATGCCCAATATTGAGTATTTCGGTGATCTCAGGCTTCATAGGCTGGATAACGGTTTTGTGAACCCAGGTTTCCGGAGCTGTGGAATAATGAGCACTGCCAGCCCTCTGCTACAGTTACCTTTGGGTTTACTCTAATGACCACCGTGTGACGTGACGTTGTAGCGTTGTGTGTTAAAAGACTCAGTTTTTAAATGAGCTACGGGGAACTGTGATAGATGGCTGTCGGGGTGCAAACATTTGTAAGGGGGTAGACGCTGCAGGAGCTAACAAACCTTTGTTTTATGAAGCTTAACGGAGAAAGAAGGATTCTTATCGGGTACACCAAAAATTTTTTAATGTCTCGTGGGATTAAAATGGCTCACAGTAATCAAGCCAACATATTACCAGTACAAGCTGGGCCAGCAGAAAGTTTTAGCATACATTCCATAGATACACCTCACGTAAACAGCCCTTCTGAAATACCTATTTCAAAAACCAATAACAGTAATGTGGAATTTCTGAAGATTGAATGTGGTTATAAAAACTGAAAAGGGAAATGCTAACGCTAGTATCGGGTGTCTGTGAAGTGAAATGGTAAGAAGACAAGGATATCTGGTCAGATCAGTACAGGGTAATACCAACAGCAGCACAAAATGGTATAACGGGAGTAGTGTTCGTTATGAACAGGAAAGTAGGGCAGATCGTGAGTTACTGTGAACAGTTCAGTGATAGGACTGTTCTAATCAAAATCGACAGCAGACCAACGCTGAAGAGATAGATAAAATATATGCGGATACTGAACGAGTAATTCAACATATGAAGTGAGGAGAAAATCTAATACATATGGGGGATTGGAAAGTGGCTATAGGGGAAGGTTACAGGAGTTCTGCAATAAATTTCAGCTCGTAATAGCGAATACTCTAGTCAAGAATCACACGAGGAAGATGTAATAGAAAAAGCCGGGAGGTAATGGATGATTTCAGTAAGATTACATCATGGTCAGACAGAGATTCCGAGATCAATTACTGAATTGTAAAGCGTATCCAGGAACAGATATGGACTCAGATCACAATTACATAGCCATGAAGAGTCGGCTGAGGTCCAAGAGAGTACTCAGGAAGAGTAAACTTGCAAAGCATTGCGATACGGAAGTAAAACGGAATGAAGAGATAAGCTTGAATTTCTCTAAGGAAATAGATATTGCGATAATTAATGGCTCAGTAGGCAGTTCAGATGAAGAGAAATGGACAACTTTAAAAAGTGCAGTCACAGATGTTGGAAAAGAAAACATAGGTACAAAGAAGAAAGCTTGGGTAACATGAGAAATACTTACGTTGATCGATGAAAGAAGGAAGAACAAAATTATTCAATAAAACTGAGGAATATATAAATACAAGTCACTTAGGAATGAAATAAATGGGAAGTGCAGGGAAGCTAAAATGAAGTGACTGAATATACACTACTGACCACTAAAATTGCTACACCACGAAGATGACGTACTAGAGACGCGATATTTATCCGACAGGAAGAAGATGCTGTGATATGCAAATGATTAGCATTTCAGAGCATTCACACATGGCTGGCGCCTCTTGTAAGAAGGAGACATGCGTACCATCACGTTTCCGACTATGGTATAGGTCGGAACGTGGCCTTTCGCCATTGCAGTCAATCGTATCGTGACACTGCTGCTCGCGTTGGTCGAGATCCAAAGACTGTTAGCAGAATATGGAATCGGTGGGTTCTGGAGGATAGTATGGAACGCCGTGCTGAATCCCAACGGCCTCGTATCCAGCAGCCCAGATGACAGGCATCTTATCCGCATGGCTGTAACGGATCGTGCAGCCATGTCTCGATCCCTAAGTCAACAGATGGAGACGTTTGCAAGACAACAACCATCTGCACGAACAGTTCGACGACGTTTGCAGCAGCATGGACAATCAGCTTGGAGACCATGGCTGCGGTTACCCTCGACGCTGCATCACAGACAGGAGCGCCTTCGATGGTGAACTCAACGACGAGCCTGGGTGCACGAATGGCAAAACGTCATATTTTCGGATGAATCCAGATTCTGTTTACAGCATCATGATGGTCGCATCCGTGTATGGCGACATCGCCGTGAACGCACATTGGAAGCGTGTATTCGTCATCGCCATGCTGGCGTATCACCCGGCGTGATGGTGTGGTGTGCCATTGGTTATACGTCTCGGTCACCTCTTGTTCGCATTGACGGCACTTTGAACAGTGGACGCTACATTTCAGCTGTTACGAACCGTGGCTCTACCCTTCCTTCGATCCCTGCGAAACCCTACATTTCAGCAGGATAGTGCACGACCGCATGTTGCTGGTCCTGTACGTGCCTTTCTGGATACAGAAAATGTTCGAATGCTGCCCTGCCTGCACATTCTCCAGATCTCTCACCAACTGAAAACGTCTGGTCAATTGTGGCCGAGCAACTGGCTCGTCACAATACGCCAGTCACTACTCTTGATGAACTGTGGTATCGTGTTGAAGCTGCATGGGCAGCTGTACCTGTACACGCCATCCAAGCTCTGTTTGACTCAATGCCCAGGCGTACTAAGGCCGTTATTACGGCCAGAGGTGTTTGTTCTGGGTACTAATTTCTCAGAATCTATGCACCCAAATTGCGTGAAAATGTAATCACATGTCAGTTCTAATATGATATATTTGTCCAAAAAATACTCGTTTATCATCTGCATTTCTTCTTGGTGTAGCAGTTTTAATGGCCAGTAGTGTAGAAGTGAAGATATTGAAAAGATATGATTGTCGGAAGGACTGACTCAGCATGAAGAACAATCGGTGAAATTGAAAGAGATGTTGATAATATTAAGAGTCCAATGGGAATTTCACAATTAAACGTAGAGGAGATAGTGGACAAGTGGAAAGAGTACAATGAAGGCCGCTCTGAGGGGAAAGCCTTGTCTCATACAGTAACAGAAAAAACAACAAGGGTCGAGAATGAAGGGACAGGGACCCTGCGTTAGAATCAGAAACTGAAAGAGTATGGAAGAGGAGGGATACATAACGTTACATCAGCATTCCTAAAATGATTGGGGAAAGTGTCAACAAAACGGCTGTTGACGTTAGTTTGCAGACTAAAAAGAATGGCGATACACCATCTGAGTTTCGGAATAACATTTTCCAAGCAATTTCGAAGTCTGCAGCAGCCGACAAGTGGGAGAATTGACGCCCAAACAACTTAACGGCTCATGCGTTCAGGTTACTGACAAGAATAATATGCAGAAGAATGACGGTCAGTTTGGCTTTAGGAAAGGTCTGGACACCAGAGAGGCAATTCTGACGTTGCGAATGATAATGGAAGCAAGGCTAAAGAAATATCAAGACACATTCATAGGTCTGGGAAAAACGTTCGACAATGTCGAATAGTGCAAGATGTTCCAAATGCTGGGAAAAAGAGGGGTAAGCTTTAGGGAAAGTCTGGTAATATACAATAACTGCAAGAGCCATGTAAGAATGGAAGACCATGAAGGAAGTACTTAGATTAAGAAGGGTGGAAAACGGGGATGTAGTTTTTCACCCCTACCGTCCAGTCTATATATCGAAGAAGTTTTGACGGAAATAAAAGAAACGTTCAAAGGTGGAATTAAAATTCAATGTGAAAGGATATCAATGGTAAGATTCACTGAATACATTGCTGTCCTCCCTGAAAGTTAAGAGGGATTACATGATTTGTTGAATGTAATGAGTACAGAATTTGAATTGAGAGTAAGTGGTAAAAAGACGAAAGCAATTAGAACAGTGAGAAACTTAACACCAGGCTAGGTAATCATGAAATAGATGGAGGTATTTTGTTACCGAGAGAGCAAAATAACTGATGACAGACGGAGCAAGGAAGACATAAAGAGGCTATTACTGGCAAAAAGGGTATTACTGACGAAGAGTAGTCTGCTAGTACGAAATACAGACTTACTTTGAGGAAGAAATGTCCGAGAAAGTACATTTAGAGCACAGCATGTTAGTGAAACATGGTCTACGGGGATACCGGAAGAGAACTGAAGCATCTGAGATATGGTGCAGCACAAGAATGTCGAAAATTAGGTGACCTGATAAGGTGTGGAATGGTGAGGTTCTCCACAGTATCAGAGAAGAAAGGAAAATATGAAAAACGCTGACAAGATGAAGGGACAGGGTGATACGACATGTGTTAAGACATCAAGGAATAACTTCCATGTTATTACAGGGAGCTGTACCGCAGGAAGACAGAGACTGGAATACATCCAGAAAATTACTGAGGACGTAGGTAGCAAGTGCTACTTTCAGATGAAAGAGTTTTGTTCATATTAAGAAGAAGAAGATAGTTTTAAGACAGTCTCCCTAATCTGTATTCAAATGTGTAGAGAGAATTGCTGGAGCCACTAAGTCTATTAGTGTTTGGAGAACGGTGCTATGCCAGTAGAAACAAATTCAGTAAAGCTCATAAACCGTGGCACAGTAGAATACTTCACAAGTAATACCCTATTATCGGAATACGTAATACCAGCACTTAGAGCGAAGTTGAGTGAAGTGGTTACTTTATAGATAAGGATCTCGAAAAGCTGTTGAAAGAACAGCTACTCTGAGATGAAGAGGTTAGCACAGGAAAGGAAGTCGTGGCGGGCCGCATCAAACCAGTCAGTAGACTGGTGACCAAAAAAAAAAGAAAAAAAAAAGGGAGTAAAAGACAGTGGAAATGGACACTTCACATGTGACAGAGATATAGAATAAGGCAAATGAAAGATTGCACAGCCAAAAGTATTGTAGTAAATGCAAATTCACAAGATTAGACAAATTTTGCTTTGAAGGTACCATTTCAATAGCAAAATTATTTCGACTGCAAATTTTCTCCGAGAGTCTGTTATGAAATATTAAAATGCCCCTATTTTCAACAATATAGGATAAGTGATTCTTCAGTTTCTCCCGGCGTATTTGTTGCTCGAACAGTCCGCCGGTATACTGCCGGTTCGCCGTGTCCAACGGGCACAATATTTCGGCGTCAGACATGTCGCCATCGTCAGGTGCGCTGACGATCTGAGCTCCTCACGTGGATCTTCACGGAGATAACTTGTCCTCCGATGTGTGATGGAGTTCAACTGAGTTCCTGAGGGCGGGCGGCCGATTTAAATCCCCATCCCCTCCCCCCCGCGAGCCACTCTTTTCGCCGTCCGAACCAGCGCCCGCGCGCCGGCAGTCGCGAAGACGTGGGCGTCGGAATCTGTCGTAGCGTCGATGTGCTTGCTACGTCCACCCTGGTCGCTAGTTCGTACTTCTTGCTGAGAGTCTTCTTAATTACGTTCAATGCCGGATCCCAAGCCTTGCTGAGATTGTAGCCGCAATCTCGGTTGATAAGATCTTCCCTGGTGTGAATTTCGATAGCCTCCCTTATAACGCTGTCCCAATATTTAGAGGTCTGAGCCAGGATCCTGGTACGCTCATAATCCATCTCGTGTTTCTCGGACAAACAGTGCTCTGCTACCGCCAACTTATTTGGATATTTCAGTTGAGTGTACCTTTGATGTTCTCGGCAACGATCTTGACGGTGCGTACTGTTTGTCCGATATAAGTTTGCTGAGTGCTCTTGCATTCCTAAAGAGATGTCGTACCAAGGAGATTGTGCCGAACTTTGCTAAGGTCACGCAGCACATCGATTCTGCAGCAGCCAAGAGAATTAAGAGACCAGCCAGCCTAGCCTTGGTACGTTAGAGGGTGCACTTTACTCGACGCAGCCTTGAATACGACTCCCGGGAACTATTTAAACTTCATCTTAAACTGGCCACTCAGTTTAATTTCTGGACGTGGGACTGGGTGGATGGTGTTACCTGGATGACAGTCGATTCTGCACATAAAAAGGCCACTGGACGTCAGATTTCAAAATTTTCGCGTCTCTCGGATAAACCATCGCTGGAGGCACCATGCAAGACGATGATCAATCTCACTGACATGCAGCTGTCTCATGAGCCGGTTTCAGATCTGGAGAAGGGACTCAACTTTGCTCCCACCCCCAGGTTCACGCCGGCCGCGGACATCGTTAGTGCAGTGGAACAGGTTGCAACACGATTACCACCTGAAGCAGCAGAAGAAATGCGCCGTGAAACCTGCCGGGCTCTGACCAGAATTAAAACTACGAAGACTTACATTACCAGTAGAGAGACGGCGGCCATTCGTGACCTAAGAGAGTGCTCTCAGATTGTTATCTTACCTGCTGACAAAGGCAATGCCACTTTGTTCTTTCCCGTGAGGACTACATTTAGAAGATGCACTGCCTGCTAGATGACGACTCCTATAGGAAAATCAACGCTGACACCTCGAAGAAAGTGGAGAACAAGACCAGGGCTCTACTCAAGGACGTGGATCTACCAGAGGGGGACGCCAAGAAAGTGTCACCACAAGGACCTGTACCACAAAGACTCTATGGGCTCCCTAAGGTCCACAAAGAGGGGGTACCTATGCGCCCGATTGTCAGCAACACTAGGACACCTACTTACTTGCTGGCAAAATATCTGGCTGAATTACGTAGCCCCTATGTAGGTAAATGCCCTCACTATATCCGTAATTCCGTGGATTTCGTGAAACGTCTCGACAACTTCAGACTGAAAGACACTGATATCCTAGTGAGCTTCGACGTGGTTTCACTATTCACCAGGGTGCCTCTACGAGAGTCAGTCGAGCTTATTGGGCAGAAATTTAACGAGAAGACCACCGAACTCTTTAGGCATGTCTTGACCTCAACATATTTTCTTTTAAATGGGGGATACTGTGAGCAAACGGATGGAGTCGCAATGGGCAGCCCACTCTCGCCGGTGGTCCGGAATTTGTGCATGGAGTACTTTGAGGAGGAAGCCTTGGCGTCATCCAGCTGGAAACCTACTTGTTTCTTCCTTTATGTCGATGACACGTTTGCCGTCTGACCCGATGCTAGGAACAAGCTACTGGATTTCCTTACACACATAAACTCCATGCATCCAAACATCAAATTCACTATGGAGACCGAATCAGAAGGTAGATTACAATTCCTGGACGTCATGGTCAAGAGAAGAGCTGATGATACCCTGAGCCACGGTGTGTACAGGAAGAAAACGCACACTGACGTGCACCCGCATGCAGACAGCTGCCACCACCCTTCTCAGAGGAATGGAGTACTAAAAACACTAGTACACAGGGCGCGCAGCATCTCAGACGCAGAGAATCTGCCCCAGGAATTGGAACACCTCAAAACCGTGTTCCAAAAAAACGGGTACTCGGAATGGCATATTAGATGCGCTCTCCATCCCACCACCACAGCACAACCTGTGGAGACGGATGAAGTCACGGAAGTAGAGGTAGCCACTGCCTTTATTCCGTGCAATGGCACACTGTCGGGGAAAATCGGCCGTATATTAAAGAAACATCGAGTTAAAACCGTCATTCACCCGCCCAATAAAACACGGGCATTACTGGGAAGTGTGAAAGATGACCTCGGTTTGAGGAAGGCCGGCATATACCAAATTCTCTGTAAGTGTGGGAAGACTTATATTGGACAAACAGTACGCACCATCGAAGAGCGTTGCCGAGAACATCAAAGGCACACTGGACTGAAATATCCAAATACGTCGGCGGTAGCAGAGCACTGTTTGTCCGAGAAAGACGAGATGGATTATGAGCGTACCAAGATCCTCGCTCAGACCTCTAAATATTGGGACAGCGTTATAAGGGATGTAACGTAATGTGTGTGAAATCTTATGGGACTTAACTGCTAAGGTCATCAGTCCCTAAGCTTACACACTACTTAACCTAAATTTTCCTAAGGACAAACACACACACCCATGCCCGAGGGAGGACTCGAACCTCCACCGGGACCAGCCGCACAGTCCATGACTGCAGCGCCTAAGACCTCTCGGCGTTATAAGTGAGGCTATCGAAATTCGCACCAGGGAAGATCTTATCAACCGAGATTGCGGCTACAATCTCAGCAAGGCTTGGGTCCCGGCACTGAATGTAATTAAGAAGAATCTCAGCGAGAAGTACGAACTGGCAACCAGGGCGGACGTGGCAAGCACATCGACGCTATGACAGATTCCGACGCCCACGTTTTCGCGACTGCCGGCGCGCGGGCGCGGACTGCGAAGAGAGCGGCCTGCGGGGGGAGGGGATTTAAATCAGCCGCCCGCCCTCAGGAGCTCAGTTCATCAGCGCACCTGACGATGGCGACATGTCTGATCGCCGAAATATTGTGCCCGTTGGACACTATGAACCGGCAGTATACCCGTGGACTGTTCGACCAATATAGGATGTAATTGTTGAATATTACAGTGGAACCACTGTAAAGTTCTTCACACTGGGTGCCAGCGTCTTCAGATGTCAGCCTTTCCGTTTGAACATGAGGGAAATTGAAGTAAATGTGGAGAAATATTGTTAAATGGTTCAAAAATAATGTTTGTACTATGTGTGGCAGAAAGTAAAAGTGCCACATAGTTTGATACTTACTGAGTTAAGGAGTGGGATCAATATTCGAGGAAAACAAACTGGCGTGGGGAGGAATGTGGCTTGCCTGAAAATCTCACGGATGCGAAATTAGCTATTACCACACCTACACAGTAAGGTTAGTCTCACGAAACAACCTGTGAAAAACTTACATAAAAATGAAGAAATGTCAAGTATCTCCACCGGAGAGGTCCTTTATCAGGAGCGATATTGAATGGTATGTTTACTGCACGTAACATTCAAAATATTATGTTCTAATCCACTTTAGAATAGAAACTGACTACAAGTGAAAAGTAACGTGGGTATCATATGAAAAGGAAATTACTGAACTTTTAGGTAACGAAAAGGACCTATGCTATATTTCAGCAGAAGCTAACAATCTGAAAACGCAAGAAGCTGCGTTTATCGACGAGCCTGAATGTTTTGTTCCTGAACAGTCATCGGAGACTAAGCGTAGTAGATGCTTTAAAGAAAATAGACGTTACAATACACTGTTCCTTTGTAAACAACCAGGTACTTTCCTTATGCGTTTCTACTTCAACAAAATTTCTTTTCACCCCAGTTACAGCTATTTTGCTCATTTTCAGATTGTCACAAATTAAACATGGAAAAAAATACTGAAATAAATCTTAGATTCAGTGTCCAAAAAGCACAGGTGTAAGCCATTACCGAGCAAAAAATTATAAAATAACTCGTTTCATTAGTGTATGTCTTCTGTTAATGTATACACCCTAACAAAAAGACAAAACGGTGTAGTTACAGCTGTTATACCTCGTGTGACTTCCTTAAGAAACAAAGCAGCACGTGTAATTTTTCGAAGTCCGCAAACAATGTGTGTGTGATTGCTCTCTGAAGGTGCTATTCTGCTGTTAGTACCAGAAGTTTGTTGAAACTGAGACATATTGTGATGTATGATGCTGTAAAACATACAGTCATGACACACAAGGTACTGTTGATTAACGTAGATAAGAGATAAAAGACGTTAGAGGATTCCAAACTTATAACAGTTGTATTTGTTGTTCATTAATCGGAAATTTAACAATTACTTCCATCAAAGAGAATGAGTCGTCTATTAGACTTTTGTGTCAAACATAGCACAAACTGCAAAAATGTTTAAGAATAACACATAATATTTCGTTAAAATACGGTACACTGTCAGTATTGATCCATCGTGAATACGTTATGACTACAGTATCATATAGTTTCTACAAGTCTTGACGACTATATATATTTATGTATCGAAACGTTGTCAGTCGCGCAGACTTTCGATGGAAATTATGTGGATATAAAAATTTGTATTAACAATTACCCCTATGAATGGGTAAAAGTGATAGTAGTATCGATAGGTACAAGGCTGCAACCTCAATTCTGAAGCAGTATGCGAAATTTATGTTAAGTATCGGGACAGTTAGTGGCTGCCAACGTTTTAATCTCTGCTACATGTTCCGTAGATGTGGATATACACAATATTCGCTTGTATCAAATCTGCACTGGTGCGCAGGGAAGAAAATGGCGATGTAAATCACTGTATCAATATTAATCATTATTTGCGCCCTCTTCTCGCTAACAGCAATTAGAAAATAAACCGCTGAATTTCCGCTTGGTTGACTAATGGATATTTATTTGTAAACTTTAGTATCCTTTAATTCAGAACTTGCCAATTAATCACCTATTGATCCTCTTTTAATTGGGGATTCACGAACTATAGCAAGCAGTGGAGTTATGTTTGTTAGGAAAAGAAAAAATTATAATTATCTCAGTTCTTGGCAAAATGTGATAGATGGCAGATGCTACTGATGGTGTGATCGAAATATTTATTTTCATTCGGAACTGCGGACCATACTACTTCTACTGAGGGACATAAATTTGGAAACATATCGCATTATACTTTCGGATTTACTCCCAAGTAATTGTAGAAACATTATGATTTTCTTTCTATTTTAACATTTGTAATGGAACTAAAAGAAATGCTGCATGTCAAGGGTTCATGCAGTTAAAGCTTAGCCCAGAATCATCAATTGTGGAATGTATTGTCCTTCCTCCAGTGTGGGTAATTATTTGATATTTATTCTTAACAGTAAAATGTTGTCGAGAGAGAGAATACAGCACACTGCAAAAGGAAAATATGTAATCGCAAAACTGGCAAGAAAGTCATTTCTTATGCCGTAAAATGAATTTAGTTTTACGCTAAGCGGTAATAGTTGAACAACAGCGAGCTCTGTGAGGAGCGTCGTGTTGCTGTTAATCATTAACGTAAAAAAGTTTGAATTCGTTTTTCGTACATAGTGAAACGCACAAAATTAAAATTGATTTTTTTTGGGCGTAGACATACCTTCAGTGTCGAAATGTCAGTTTCAATCGGGATGGCAGGTTCGAATAAAATTTCTGTTGTAACTGCTGACCACGCAGTAAGAAATTCAAAGAAACTCGTTAATGTATTTAAAGAGAGGGAATAAGATTAGGATTTAGCATCCTGTAGATGGTGAGGCATTTGGAAGACAGTTAAGAAGTATGGCTGAAGGGCAGCTGACGGATTCCACATTCCTAGATTTACGTGAAGCGTTTGACACGGTGCCACGCCTATTGTTAACGAAGGAACATGCATACGGATTAGGTTCCAAGGTATATGAGTGTCCCGAAGACTTCTTAAGCAACAGAACCCAGTATGCTGTCCTCGACAGTGAGACAGAGACAAAGGTATCGTCAGGAGTTCCTAACTGATGAATGGCAGCTAGCTATAAATGAAGAAAGATGGGAGTTAATGCAGATTAGTAGGAAAAACAAAGCCATAGTGCTCGAATATAGGAGTTTGCTGCTTGACATAGTCAAGTTGATTAATATTTAGGCGTAACGTTGCAACGCAGTATGAAATTGTATGAGCATCCAAGAACTGTAGTACGAAAGGCGAATAGTCGACTTCGTTTTATTGGGAGAATTTTAGGAATGTGTGTTTCATCTGTAACGTAAACCACATATAGGACACTAGTGCGACCCATTGCTGAGTACTGTTGGAGTGTCTGGGCCTCTCATCAGGCCGGATTAAAGGAAACGATTTGTTACCGGTAGGTTCGAACAGCACGCAGGTGTTATGGGGATGTTTCAGGAGCTCAAACGGGAATCACTGAAGGGAAGGCGACATTCTGTTAAAGAAACACTATTGAGTAAATTTAGAGTAACAGAATTTGAGGCTGACTGCAGAGCGATTGTACTGCCGCCATCGTACATTTCGCGTAAGGACAATAAAAATGAGATTAAAGAAATTAGGGCTCGTACGAAAGAAGGCATGTAGACAATTGCTTCTGCCTTGCTCTCTTTGCCAGTGTAACGGATAAGGAAATGGCCAGCAGTGGTACAGGGTACCCTCAGTCATGGTAGCTTGCGGTTATATATATATATATATATATATATATATATATATATATATATATATATATATATATATATATATATATATAGAGAAGGACAGGAAACACGTTAGTTAATGAGTAGTCTATTATTTGAATAACAGTCCTCCCAAATACGCGGTCCCAGTTTTACCCGTGCAAGACTTCAGTGTAAATCTCTTCAAGCTTTCTTTGATTATAAAAATTGTTTTCGTGACAACCTGTTACACCTCTTAAGCCATAACAGTCCATAAAAGGCCACAAAATATTTTATTCATGTGACGAGATGCTAGCTGAAGCTCAACAGAACAGCATGAACGTCATCTTACGCTCTAATCTAGTCAACATTCGATTGTCAGTATGAAAGAAGACATACTTTAGGAGTAGGCTTTTTTAAGACGTAGTGCCCAGACCAATTCGGCTGTGTTTTATCTTGGCTGTTTAACGCATTTTCTAGTGAAGCCGAAATGATATCTAAGGTTCGTCGAAGGGGTGCTATAGTCCCTCGTCTATTCTTCAGCTGTATAGATGTTTTAGAAGCCTATCTGAGCAGCCTTATTAGTTTACGTCTAGAAGCTCAAAACTAATTGCAAGTTCATTTAAACAAGATATCTACATTGTGAAAAAATTAGAAGTTGACCCTAAACAATAAAAAGTGTGTCATCTTCCACATGAACACAAAGGAAAGATCTTTCAAATTTCAGTTACACAATTTTCATTTACTTGTGTCAAAAACATGCTAAAATACAGAAATGGACACATAACAGTCGTAGTTATATGTACGTAGATTACAAGAAAATAAATTAAGAAGACAACATTTCTCCAAGAGTGACACACACATACACACACACACCTAAGGCATTTGTCATTGGCAAACAATAGATCTTTTTATGGGCATGAAAATGTGAAAATGAGTAGGGAGGGTATTTTCCCCTATGGCTCAATGTTTATCCATGGTCACACTCGGACTTACTGTCCTCATATGTGAAGCTCCATAACTTAAGTGATAACTTATCTCTCCCGACACCCGATACCAGTTCTCATTCTGATGAGGCACCTCCAGACATCTCGGTCTTCATTGTAGGCAGCCGGAAGATGTTCTCGTGGCTCCATCGATGCCTGGTACTTGGATTTCCTCAATTTTCCTTGATTCAAGCCAGGGTTGAGATAAATCACACAAATTTATAGGTTGTGGATTCAACAAATATCTAGGGATTAATTTTATGAACAACCTATATATGGACCATAACGTAAGAAATGTTGCGGAAAAGGCAAGCCTAAGACAGTATGTCAATAGCAGAACGGTTGTGCTGAAAACATTTCTTTAGTAGCGTGTTGATCAGCGTTTTACCTTCTGTTATGTAGGCAAGCAACTCTTGAAATGATAAATTCGATTGGAAGATAAATGAAAAACTTCCTGGTTCCCACACTCGGATGTCAAACATTATACAATATACATCTCTATAGAGTGAACCTGTAGTCGATCTACTAACATGTGTAGGATGTTTTCGCATTTTCTTAATCCCTTTCCATTACTTTCCATTTTTAATGGGAATGCAGGGAATAAAACTGTGGTATGCTTTCTCTCGGTCATGAGCATTGACTCAAATTTGTGACGACATTCGACCGGGTCATGAAAGCTCTGGCAGCTATCAGACCCATTACAGGCATCATAAGAGGCACCATGATCGCTCTCGACTAGCAGCGCTCTAAAACAAGCAGTAATCTCTCAGATAGTAACGCAAACACATATATCTTGACGATGATGATTGTAATGTTGCCCCCAAATGAAGTACGTAGGCTACCTCATGATACCAAGAACTGGACGAAATACCCCATTCAGAACTTCGCCATTTTTTCGCTTTGAGGACAGCCCTAGAAATTTGACTTTTATCTTGACGATGATGATTGTAATGTTGCCCCAAATGAAGTACGTAGGCTACCTCATGATACCAAGAACTGGACGAAATACCCCATTCATGACTTCGCCATTTTTTCGCTTTGAGGACAGCCCTTGAAATTTGACTTTTGTCTCATAGATTTTATGTAGTATACAAAATAACGAATCTGACACCCAAACATATTTAATGAAAGTGACATTGTCTACTGTAATCCATGCACTGGAATGAGAAACACTTTTATAGCAAACAATGATTGGAAGAGAAAGCATTTTTACCTTACCACAATATACAACTTTCCAAAGAAAGCTTAGTATCCGAGACGAGTGGCGTGAAAGTCTCTTAAGAAACAACGTAATTCACCGTCACCGTCAAGAGGTGCCAATAAGAATTTCATCATTACGGCGGTAAAAGATTATTAGGCACTATAAAATATTTACAATTGCTTACGAAGCGATATAAAGTCAGTGGCGTCAAACAATATAAATCCACTACTATCTTCCGCCATTAATTTCATATCGCTTCCTAAGCTTTTGTAAATATTTGATGACACTTGATGGTCTACGGACTGAAGCTAGATTTACGTAATCAATAAATTTTTATCAGCAGCACTTTTCGACAAATTACAGCTTTTCTTAAGTACTTCCAAGCTTTGGTACTCAACTTTCTAAAAACTATTTGAAGCTGAACTGATTTTGTTTTACCCCTTACTTTTTAAGGCCAATGGTGTAATATTTCTTTCAAACAAGCTACGGTCGATTTTATCACCAGTCTGATTTGATCGATTCTGCAATAAATAGCTTTCTTCACGCATTGCTCCATGTATTTAATATCTGAACTGCCACCGTAATAATATTGTCCCAGTAACAAACGTCTTTTCGGATCCGAGAGTGTGCCCATCCGTTAAATTGTTGGCCTACCAACCACGACTGTTTTCCCTTCTGCCCCGGGTGTTATGTTCCGTAGAGTGCGACGTATTGGGCGCAGCACTGTCTGTCTGTTCAATGTATGAACTGCCACACTCACCAGGAGTTCACTACACTGTCATAGTTCGAAGACCTAGGTTGTCTTTCAAGCAGTCAAAAATGTCTTACTTCAGCAGTTATCGCAGGATACGTTCCACTGCTTCACTCTTTAGAGCTATGTTCCACTGCTCTGTTATTTAGTGCCCTTTCGAATCTTGCTGGGGCTGCGCCCGCATATGGTAGAAGAGTAAATTCTATGGTCTCGTTTTTTGTTGTTGCTTTTGCGTCTCGATATTCGTACTACCGTCATAACATCTTACTTCTTTTAGCGAAAAGATACATCTCCACTTGTAGCTTGCTCCAATAACATAAAGACTTCGCTTGGTGTATCAATGACGTTGGACGGATGATGGCAGCTCGTCGTTGTCAGATACCGGTCTGTATGAGTGAATTTCCTGTGTACCACAAGTCTCATGATTCCCTCACGTTATTTTGCACATGGGCAGCCGGAAAACCGAATAAATTCTTCTTCTCAATCTCCATGGTGTTCTAATGCTTCCACGCTTGATTTAGGTAAGGAGGTATTTGTTACGACAGTTCCTGACTTGTTAGAGCACCATTAATCTATCTCTACACATCTGTAGAAGTACTCTATGTGATCAAAAGTATCCGTACACCCCTAAAACATACGTTTTTCATATTAGGCGCATTGTGCTGCTACCTACTGCTAGGTACTCCACATCAGCAACCTCAGTAGACATTAGCCATCGTGAAAGGGCAGAATGGGGCCCTCCGCGGAACTCACGGTCTTCGAATGTGATCAGGTGATTGGGTGTCGTTTGTGTCATACGCCTGTACGCGAGATTTCCACACTCCTAGCTCCCCAGTTTCCGATTTGACAGTGAAGTAGAAACGTGAAGGGACACGTACAGATCAAAAAAGTACAGACCGACCTCGTCTGTTGACTGACAGAGACCGCCTACCGTTTAAGAGAGTCGTAATGTGTAATAGGCAGATACCTACCCAGGCCATCACACAGGAATTCCAAACTGCATCAGGATCCACTGCTAGTACTATGACAGTTAGGCAGGAGGTCAGGAAACTAGGCCGCGCGGGACTAGCCGAGCGGTCTGGCGCGCTGCAGTCATGGACTGTGCGGCTCATCCCGGCGGAGGTTCGAGTCCTCCCTCGGGCATGGGTGTGTGTGTTTGTCCTTACGATAATTTAGCTTAAGTAGTGTGTAAGCTTAGGGATGATGACCTTAACGGTTAAGTCCCATAAGATTTCACACACATTTGAACATTTGAACAGGAAACTAGAATTTCATGGTCGAGCAGCTGCTCATAAGCCACACACCACGCCGCTAAATGGCAAACGAGCCTCGCTTGGTGTAAGGAGAGTAAACATCGGACGACGGAACAGTGGTAACACGTTCTGTGGAGTGACGAATCACGCTACACAGTGTGGCGATCCGATGGCAGAGTGTGGGTATGGCGAACTCCCGGTGAACGTCAAACTGCCAGCGCGTGTAGTGCCAACAGTAAAATTGGGATGTGGTGGTTTGATGGTATGGTCCTGTCTTTCATGGAGGGGACTTTCATCCCTTATTTTTTGGGTGCAATTATCACAGCGCTGAACTCCACTGATGCTTTAAGCACCTTCTTGTTTCCCACTGTCGAAGACCAATTCGGGGATGGCGATTGCATCTTTCAGCATGATCGAGCACCTATTCATAGTGCATGGTCTGTGGCGGAGTGGTTACACGGCAATGACATCCCTCAATGCTGTAGAACACATTTGGCATGTGTCAGGCCTCAGCGACCGGCATCGATACCTCTCCTCAGTGCAGCACTACGTGAAGAATGGGCTGCCCTTCCAGCACCTGATTGAAGGTATGCCTGTGAGAGTGGAAGCTGTCAGCAAGGCTAAGGGTGAGCCGACACCATATTGAATTCCAGCATTACCGATGGAGGGCGCCGTGAACTAGTAAGGCATTTTCAACCAGGTGTCCGGATACTTTTGATCACATAGTTTACACTGGTGAATGTGGCGCTATAATTATGGCGACTTGCTCAAATCCCCACTTTTAGACGTTTGTAACAAAGATTGTGGAAGCGAGCCCATTGGAACTCTATCATCTTCCTCATGGTAGTTTCCATCAGTCAGGAACTGCAGCTTTGTTAGCAATGTTGCTGAAAGCTGTCTGTTAGACATGTCTTTCGTGTGAGTGCATCATTACGCGAGTTGCAAGTCATTCGCGTGGTTCAAAGACCGATTGTTCGATGCTCTCGCCAGCTAGAGAAGCCATATTGTTTGGTGAGAAGTAAAAAAGCATGCTCTAAAGCTTTGCTTTGAGCGTGGACCCTCGTCAACCAACCAGGTTACTTGGTAAGTTCAAATACGGCTAAGTAGAGACACTCATACCGTGGTCGCCACGAAGAGCCGTAAACAATGCTGTATCTGCCGAGATTTGATAAGTTCTGACTTTATGCCATGTATTACTGGGACGGGAATTTTTAAGCTGCAGCAGTCTGGAATTATGGTGAGAGAGTTGCTTGTTGCCGTTGCATTGACGTAACTTCATATTGTATTATTTTCGGGTTTGCATATGTGTATTGATGTGAGCGAGGTCAGTCTTTTCTTCAGAAGCGTGTTTGTGTTACTTGAAACGTCCCCTTTGAACAATTCTTACACGACTGTCCTTAAACTGACACACAATATTTTGTTAGCGCAACGCAATCTGACTTTCAAAATTCCCTGCAAAAGAATGGCCCTGACTAACATTGAACTATACCTTTCACAAATCACTTACCTCACAAAAATCTTCGCTGCTCAAGCTACTGCAATACAGCATGCGCCACTACTGCCAGCTAAATAAAAGATTCAAACTATGGAAGGCACTAACTACTGATAGGGATAGTTAGCAAATGAAAGATATTAATAGAGAACAAACAATGTATTTACCTTGATATCATCATATATAAATATAGCAGTTCATGACAAATTTCGAAACTCCGCCATCTCTCTCCCCACATCCACCACTGCTGGCGGCTCACCTCCAACTGCGCAACGCTACGCGCTGTTCACATCCACCTGCCGCTGCCCAACACTGCAATGGCAGACAACAATGTAAACTAGCCAAAGACTGCACACAGCACAGCCAGTGATTTTCATATTGAGCGCTACGTAACGTTGCCAATAAGAAAACATAAACAGCCTACTTACATAGAGAAAACATAAACAGCCTACTTACATAGCCCCCATGCTCCCCACAAAAAATTTTACAAATTGGTTTGGGCAGTGCCCAATACAGATTTGAAAAAAATTTTTCATAATTACAATAACAAAGATATCAAATGCACACACTTATTGATACAACGTTGGTCAAAAGCTCAAATTTTCTCACAGTCCATAAAGACAGTCCTAATCGTACATAACAGTAGAATAGCAGTGTTTTTCTCAAAGTCTGAGCAGTAAAAAAAAAATGCACACGGAAGTAGTGGATTTCCATGCAGTCTTGAAGAAGTAGCGTTGTCCTTCCAACGGAAAGACAGTGCTGACTCTTGACATGCTGACAGATAATGGGCCACAACAGAGCAAACCCACAGCAGAGTCAGTCGTAGTTTGGAAGAATATTGGTAGGTAGGTCATCACAGAGCAGACCCACTGTAGTCCTGGTAGAGAGTATGGTATTGGTGGGCCACCAGAGGTGCAGACCCACTGTAGTCCTTGTAGAGATAATGGTATTGGTGGGTCATCAAAGATGCAGACCCACTGTAGTCCTTGTAGAAATAATGGCGTTGGTGGGTCATCATAGATGCAGACCCACTGTAGTCCTTGTAGAGATAGCCAGCAGCCATCTGTTGTGACTGTGCTGGTGCACAATCACCATTGCAGAGTCTTGCGGATAATATAGCAAGTCCATAAACCACCACTTGTGCACTCACAAAGTTTTCAGAACTGTCCTTAGAACCAGCAATGCTGTTATCCAGTCCCTTGCTGAATTAGTAACACACGTGCAAACACTAACAGTCCCACCTTCTCACATATTGTCCATATACTATGACCAACAGAAACGTGTGCAGTGAAATGGAACTTACAAGTTAATAATATGATGAACTGGTGTCAATTACAATTTTATAACATAAGAATACAATTACAAAGGTACAAAATACATCATTAAAGAACATAACAATTCAGATAACATTTGTAGTAACAAACTTTACAAAAGAATCGAAATAACATATACATCAGTGTTACAGGAATTATGACATAAGTGAATATATAAAATAATGAGAATAGTTTTCGAAACATTAAGTTCACACATGAGCATTAAATCAGAACAGAATAAATAATGTCTAAACATCTTTACAAAGAAAATAACATAGTATTTGAAAAATTCTACAACATAAATCTTATTAGCTAAACACATAAAGACAGGAAACTATAATTACGCGCTAGCAATGAACAGAATCTACACTAATTACACAAACTACAAGAAAAAAATCAGAAGATTCCAGTGAGGTATCCTCGGCTAAGGGTCGACATATGAAACGTCCCCTTTGAACAATTCTTACACGACTGTCCTTAAACTGACACACAATATTTTGTTAGCGCAACGCAATCTGACTTTCAAAATTCCCTGCAAAAGAATGGCCCTGACTAACATTAAACTATACCTTTCACAAATCACTTACCTCACAAAAATCTTCGCTGCTCAAGCTACTGCAATACAGCGAGCGCCACTACTGCCAGCTAAATAAAAGATTCAAACTATGGAAGGCACTAACTACTGATAGGGATAGTTAGCAAATGAAAGATATTAATAGAGAACAAACAATGTATTTACCTTGATATCATCATATATAAATATAGCAGTTCATGACAAATTTCGAAACTCCGCCATCTCTCTCCCCACATCCACCACTGCTGGCGGCTCACCTCCAACTGCGCAACGCTACGCGCTGTTCACATCCACCTGCCGCTGCCCAACACTGCAATGGCAGACAACAATGTAAACTAGCCAAAGACTGCACACAGCACAGCCAGTGATTTTCATATTGAGCGCTACGTAACGTTGCCAATAAGAAAACATAAACAGCCTACTTACATAGAGAAAACGTAAACAGCCTACTTGCATACTTAACAGGGATGTCTATATATTTTCGCTTCACTCCTTTGCATATATCGGCCACTTTTCATTTTTCGTTACCATTCACTAAACAGTGTTACGAATATTTGAATGATGTGTCAGACTTCTTGGAAATATAGATGGCTAGTAATACTGCAGTTACTTAGAGCACTCTGAACAGGTAAGACCTTATCAATCATGACAAAACTCATCTTTGCACGCCGGCTGGGTTGTAGCTATGAAATTGCATACGTGGACTTGCGCTTCAGACAACACGAAATGAACCATGATTAGTAAGTGGTAAGTTGATACAAATTCAGAGTGGCCGTACTGCGGCTTCGCTTTGGTCACTAGGAAACACAGTATTGTAGACACTTACTGACACTGTTCTGACAGCAATGACGCGGAGGCACAGTTCACCGGTGATGAACTCTCTTCACTCTCCGACGAATGACACGGGCTGTGTCACGGAGAGTAGGGAGCACAACGACTTCCCGACAGGAAGATTAGGGAAGTGGGCACGATCCGACCTCTAACAGAACTATCCTCCTAGCTTCTGGCGACGCTATTTCACGGCAGAGGCGCGGTGGTGGCCCCTAGGAACCACAGGAGGCACGGCTTCTTCCTAGCATCCTAGCATCTCATTGGCGCCTCGTATTACGACTTTTCTTTGCAGTATCTCTGCGACAGTCGATACTTCTTGCGCCGCTCTCGATACTCGACGGCACCGCATTAAAAGCGTGTTAGGTTCATTTACTGTTTTTGTGAATATGTTGTACAGTGCAGGTCATGCTGAAAAATAATAGTTCCGAAATTTTATGATAAAACTCTTCCAGATTTCTAAATAAAAGTAACTTTATTAACATTTTACGTCTTCATTTTTCATATCTACATATTTATTTCCCATCATAGTCACCCTGGCGACGAATATATTCTTCTCGTGAGACCATTTTGTGGGAATGCCACAGTAGAGAGTTTCACTTTGTTGACAGAGCCATAACCTTACATCTGCTGGCAATGTCTCGTCACTATCGAAGTGAAATCTTCAAAGGTTTCACTATCTTTTGGTTCAAAATGTTTCAAATGGCTTTGAGCACTATGGGACTTAACTTCTGAGGTGATCAGTCCCCTAGAACTTAGAACTACTTAAACCTACCTAACCTAAGGACATCACACACATCCATGCCCGAGGCAGGATTCGAACCTGCGACCGTAGCGGTCGCGTGGTTCCAGACTGTAGCGCCTAGAACCGCTTGTCCACTTCAGCCGGCCACTATCTTTTGGAAACAGATGAAAATCGCATCAGGCGTCGTCACGATTCAGTGGAGGATGATCGATGATAGAGAACTCATGGTGTTGGACTGCTGGTGATACTGCAACGCTTGCATGTGGTCTGGCATTGCGATGCTGAGGGAGAGGGTGCTCCATGTGTGGAAGAACTCTTCGAACTTGTGATTTCAGTTTGCTGAGGGCTTCTCATCCATCACTACAATTCGGAGCTCTGTAGCGGCAGAGGACTGCAGCTTGTGAAGCGAAATGCAAAGACGACCGAGCCGAGTAATTTGCTTGACAAGTAATACCTCAATTACATGGTCGCTCGTTTAGCATTTATTTTCGATACCAGCTTATACTAGTTCAGCTTCCTTCCTTCCTCCGCATATGAGTCGGTATGGATAGTGGTTACTTCAACTGTTACTCAATTCGTTTATTCTACATTTCCCTCACCATTTTTCACTGTTTCCCTCTTGTTTCATCTGCCCATGTGCCTCCAGTCTTCTTCTTATGTTTTTTACGGGAGTCTTCTGAACTTCTGTAATTCCTTTCTGAGTAGTAGCCTTTGCTCAATACTTTGTGGAATAATTCGGAGTTTGTCCTTGTTCATTAAAACTTCCTTGCACCATGTTTTGCCTATTTTTAATTTATTAAATTAAGTTAACAGTCTTTTTGTCAGTCTGTTGCAATTCATCTTTTGGTTGTACCTTAATTAATGTATTCTCCTTTTACAAATCACGTCTATAAATTTTTCAGTCTGTTTAGATCAGAATGTATGAGTTTGTGTCCATGACTTCCTCCCAAAACCTCGAATCCATTTCAGCTAAATTTGGCACAGAAACAGCAGGCTCTAGGAGTAACATCTCTGTAGGGCTTATTACCTGCTAGCTCCAATAATAGCGGAAACATGGGTATAAATTTGTATCACCTAGCCCGTGGTCTATAGGCTGCCCTGCATGAAATGGTATGATGTCGTGGAGTAGTGTGGGCCTACTTTATCAATCTGCTTTGCTTGGCATCAAGGACAGATAAAGAGTTAGCAAGCCCTTGATGTGCAGTCTCCCCTGCATGACAGGCGTTTATAAGAGTAGTTTTACCATCCTTTATTAAACTGTATTGGAGGTCATACCGTAGGATATAAGCACGCCTGGAAACAGGTGGAGATGGGTAGAAGAAATGCTCGACAGAGTGAGGAGGAGGAAAAAACTGAACACAGAGAAGAGATGAGGATGAGATGAAGTGACAGAGCGAGTGAGGAGGAGGTGGTAGACTGATAGACGTGGGAGGATGGACAGAGAGAGGGAGGAAGAGATGGATACAGAGAGGCAAAGGAGGAGGTTTGTTTAGTGTATGAGTCGAACTGATACTAGCGTGAAGACGCGGGAAAGAGGAAAGTAGGAGTAGAAATTTCACTATTTTGACAGCATCTTTATTTGTTTCCTCTGTAACTGGTTCCAAAATATCCCCTAGTATTTTTCTTTCTGTGACTTCCACAGCTTCCATCACCATCATTTTGCTCAAAGTTAAACATTCTGCTGAATAAAGTGCTTCTGCGATAATGTCTGTAGAATAGTGTTTATGTTTATCATTAACGAGTACTGATTTGTCATTACAAACTTCCTAACTCAAACAGTATGCTGTTTTCATCTCATTAATTCTTGCTTTAATGGCCTCTCTCTTTGAAATCTTGGGTACAGTTACTTCTCCGAGGCACCTGAATTTGTCAGTTTTATCAGTTTTTCCATATTTAGTTTTCATTATTGAGTTGTGCTGCGACTCGCGTTGGTGCTGTCTGTAGGTTTCCTAGACCGAATCCTTTAGTTGGCATGGTTGCGGTTCTTTGTCTTCTTCTCGTGTTGACTGGCGCCACTCGTATCGCAAACTTCGCCTGTCCGCTAGTGGTAGCAGCGATGGTTATCGATAAGTAGTAACTGTTGCCCTATCTTTGGGGCGATGCCTCTGTTTTTCCATGTCATGCGAGTGGGGCAGTTCGGTTGAGGACTGAGGAGGAGCCAGGTCCACGCAGTGCCAGAACACGCCAGGACTGCTGGCGGCGTACATGGACTGCTGGATGGAAGGGCTGTGGTTACGAGGGTGGACGACCTCGTCGTAAACAAGCTCCTGCATACCTTAAGACCAGTGCATTTCAATTCAATTTCAGAAACCTCCACCATTGTGAGATCTCGCTAGTCTCCAGTCACTTGGGTTCGTGTTGCTGCTTGTAGTGTTGCGGAGGTGAAGAGCAGCGAGTGGAGTGCTTGAGGAAAGCGGATCTGATTAGCTTTCCTCGAATTCTTATTACTGTTTACTGCGTTCAGCTTGTTACAATTTGTTATGTTCAACCAGCTGTATTTTTCCTGCAAAAGTCCCAGTTACCTTCCCTAGGAGTCACTGTACTGGTGTGTAACGGCAATGTACGTTACCTCGCCTTGCCGCTGCTGTGCGGTAAGGCGTGTGGGTTTGACAGCTTTCTTGATTGTAGGTCTTTTGTGTTTCTTCTACTCTGGTGGTAGTGTTTCCTTTCTCATTCTGGGCTCTCTAAGCCCAGTATTCTGGGGGCGTAGTGCAGTTTGCACAGTTCTGGCTTTGGCGTGATGTTCTATTCTTGCATTTTATTATATCAGGTAACTTCGGGTACACCTTTTCCGTTAAGTTCGCTTCTGGTAAGAAATTTGGGTTCTGTGAGTGTAATAAAGGTAAGGTGCATTGAGATGCTGGAATGCGGGCTGTTGATGCTACGGTTGGTGAGTTTGATCTCACCCATCTTTCTTCCCAGCAGGCCTCTGAACTAGGAGGTTTCTTGCGAGGTTCTCAGAGCTTCTCTGTGATAGACTCGGGGTTACTAATGTTCTTGACTACCATATTCGTCTGTCTGACTATTTTCCCGTCGGGCAATCCCCATATCGTCTCTCATCGCCTAAGATGAAGACACTAAGGGGAAAGATATCCAAAATGCTTGAGCAGAGAGTTATGAGGCCTTCTACATTCGCTTATGCCTCGACTATATTCCTCGCCCTTAAGGATCAGGGGTGGGACATTCGGCCGTCGCCTATATAAGGTTGTCCTCGAATCGGTTCCTTTACCTGATCTTCATAACTCTTTTATGTGGTTTGCCAGGGCTAACTGGTTTACTGTGCTCGACCTGAATCAAGCCTATTATCAGATCCCCTTAGCCGAAGAACGTAAACACGTTACAGCATATTGTACTGTAGAGTGTTTGACTTTGTTGACGAAGCTACAACCTCACCTCTACTTGCACAGCTTCACCATTACCAATGTGATGTCCTCGAAGGTGTACTGCAAGTTTTGCGAATCGGATGGGGTGAAGTCGGGACTTTACAAAGGAGATCGATGACAGTGAACGCAAGATGTCGGATTGCTGCAGATGTCGCAGCACTCGTGTGTGGTCTAGAATTGTCACGCTGAAGGTGTTGGTGACCATGTATGAACGAACTGTTCGAATTCAAAACTCGATTACAGCACACTGTTTCTGACGCAGCGCCATATTTACATGAGGCATCGCCACGTTACACGCTACACTCCGGAGCTCTGTAGTGGCAGAGGGCTGCAAATATATAGATATGAAGATTAAAGATGTACAGTTTTAATAACGTTGGTTTTATTCAAAGAATTTTAAGTGTTTTATATTAAAAATTCAGAGGACTACTTTTTAGCATGCCATCGTATGAAGTTAGTAGCAGCTTAGTTATTAGCAGCTTTCGATTCAACCATCGTAACAATGTTCAAAACGTTGATTTAGTCAAGAGGGCGTCTCTTGGAGAATGGTTCTAGCGAAATGTAAAAGCACGTAAGAATTATCAGTACGTTTCCTGAATCCAGTTTTATTACTGTTGAGACGTCCAAAAACATATTCAATCTATGTTATGGTGTCTGACGTGACTCGCCCTGTGTGTGGCTCTATGTTTGTCCAGTTCCTACGTGGGTGACACAATGGTACAAACTGTTGGTCTCAGTGGTACACTGTTCCAGCGTATCTTTCGAAGAACATGGATGTGAGTTGGCGCTGGTACCAGTCTATCAAACTCTTTATCATATCTTGCGGTAACCCAGAGTCAAGGTGCGTACACGCCTTTCTTGCGACAATAAATATTCTATCTCTCCTAGTTTTCTTGTAGGCGGAAAGAAAAATGATTGCAGCCATTTTCTCCACGTCAGTTTTCCGGCGAAGCACCGTGACGTTCACCTTGTCAGCAGAAGGAATGCATCCTCGTGCTGACGTAAATTCATAAAAGCTGCCTTCACAGACGCCGAGCCGGAGGCCAAGGAGGACAACGTACCTTCTTGTAACATCGCAGACACACTGCGGACTCACACGGCAAGAGACCGAGAAGATTGTATTGCCTTTACATTCCGCAAGAAGCCTTACTTCCGTATTTGTGCCACTGTATTTACTGAAGTGTATCGAAGTGTTATACGAAACTACAAACATAAAGTATTTAAGACATGACAAAACTTCAAAATAGTACTGCACGTACACTCGTATGTGACAATGTAGGTTTTATCCAGTTGCTCTCTATTTCGGCACAGGAGAATACCATAGTATCACAAGAAACTGAAATGACACGTTCATCCATGACTTTTATGAATGCCTTATTCGTAATAGTCTTATCCACAGTTATAGCGTGCAAGTATTCCTCTTTTTCTAGACCTGAAACTCTACACCCCTAAAATTAACACGACGTAACGTGAAAATATTTTGTTAATACTCTTAATAATAACTGTCAACAACAAAGTATGAGATATGTGAAAAAAGTACATGATTGTAATGGGCAATGATTGGTTCCCATTGTTTTAGTGCTGATCGGAGTCCCGTTACTCATTGACAGTAAGAAAGAAGATTGCTATAGTCGGCAGCCTTCCTTATAAGTTACAGTTCGTTACCTGTTTATTCTTTTGTGAAACATTCATTTGCTGATTCTAGCGAGTGTTTACTTTCTAAACTCCTTTTCAAAGCTCTAAAGGTATAGCCACAGTTGTATTAATACCTTCCGAAATGAAATGTTATCTACTCTAACAACTTAATGCAATACTCGCTTCACTGACTGTAATGCTTCTAGGCCGACTCTTGTGATATTTACCATATAACCGTTAGAACTTGTTTGAAATTAATTCAGGGGCTATTCACTGAACGCTAGGATCACTACAAGGGATTGTCTACAACAGTATTTCGTAAGGTATGTTTTAGAGGTAAAATTAAACGATAATTACTTACGAAACTGATACACAGTATCATCATCTTGTTGGATGATTTGTAAACGTACTTGTTATTTTTGCTAGAAAGTTACATTTAAGTTTCGGATACAGGAAACGCTTTTCAAGTCGAGGGCAACCACTTAAAAATTGTGACTGTGAGGCTTCTTTATTGCCATGTCAGAGGCCACATTTATTGGAGACAAGGGTTCTTGCGTGTGAAGAGCAGGTCTGCAATTCGGATTGGGATCCTGGGTAAGACAATGGCCTCCACTTTGTCCCATCTAGCTGAAATGGTGGCTTCAGTTTTATTCCAATTCACTATTTGGGTGCCCAGTTGCCGCAGTATTGGTGGTAAGTTCAGATTCAGTGACCGTATACAGCACGTCTCAGATAAACGTCCCAAATTTATTCACGCTGTGCCTGAATTTGCCAGTCTTAAGTGAAAACATGGTTTCAGGGCTTTAATAATCATATACTAAGGAGCAGTGTCGTCTATGTCAATGGTTCCAGGCCTCAGGAGTATCAGCACTGTTGGGTTTATTACCTCCAAGTTCCAATAAAATCGAAAATAAGAGTACAAACGTGTCTTGCCCAGACCATTACTTATAGGCTTCTCTGCATGAAATGGTGTGCTGTGGTGGAGTATTATAGGCCTGCTTCATTGACTTGCTTTGTTTGGCGTCAAGGACAGATAAATAATTTTCAAGCCCTTCATGTGTAGTCTGCCCTGCATGACAGGCGTGTATAAGATTAGTTTTGGACTGCTTTATTGAAATGTATTGCTGGCCTACAATTAGCGATACACATGCCTTGGGACAGGTGGACACAGCTGTATGGTGTGTTGGAAGGTGTGAGGGGGAGGAGGAAATGGACACAGAGGTGAGCCGAGGGTGGGTTGAAGAGACAGAGTGAGTGATGAGGAGGTGGTAGCCCGGCAGAGGTGGGAGGATGGACAGACAGAGAGAGAAAGAAGAGGATACAGAGAGGCAGAGGACAAGGTTTGTTAAAATATGTGTCGAACACATACTAGCGTGAAGCCGTGGGGAAATATGTAGTAGGTGTATAAATGTCAGTATTATGACAGCTTCTGTATAGTGTTTGCTCTTTAAATGATTCCAAAATTTACCCTAGTATTTTTGTTTCTATGACTTCCAGAACTTCCATCGCCGTCTTTTTGTTCAGAGTTAGACCTTTTGCTGCATAAAATGCTTTTGGGTTACCAGTATTGGGAAAGGAAATGGCCTCTCCTTTATCGCATGCATCTAACATGGTAACTTACTTTTTAACCCAGTATTTCGGTGCCCGAGTGTCGCAGAAGTGAGGGTAAGTTCAGATTCAGTGGCCATGTACAGCACGTCCCAGACAAACGTCCAAATTTTGTGTCCGCTATGCCTGAATCAGCCATCTTAAGTGGAGATTTGGTTTCATGGCTGTAATGGTCATATATTGAGGGGCAGTAACGTCTTTGTCATTGGTTCACGACCTGGAGGTAATTACTCGCTGAGAGGTAAAATGAAATATTCTAAGGAGTAAAAACAAAAGAATTCAATTGTGCTACGGCTTCGAAACTTAATTATCTCTTTCTAAAGATCATTATTATAATTGTCACTATTTCGTAAGATTTTAATACTGCAAGTTACAGTCCTTATCTTTCTTTCAAAATCGAGCATTAGCTGACGATAGAATTTGGTTGAGGTTGATGGTTCTGAAACGAACGTATGAACATCTTCTGCTCATGTAGTCCACGTTTTACCTACAATCTTTTCAGTTTGTGCTATTCATCTACGTCAGTAAAATTGAGACGTATTCACCACATATGCTTTAATATCTCATCAAAATGACTTCTAATGGTTGCAGGTTGTTCCCACAATGGACTACGAATTGCTTCATTATCTTTTGGCAACAGATAATCCATCCAATTGATGTGACGACGCAACAGTAGCTATATAATGGTTACTAAATTGCTACAGGGCCTCCACAGTGTTATTATTATTATTAGTAGTTATCAGATATAAAGCTTTCGCAGTCTAGCCGACCGCGTGGCCACGCGGTTCTAGGCACTGCAGTCCGGAACCGCGCGACTGCTACGGTCGCAGGTTCGAATCCTGCCTCGGGCATGGATGTGTGTGATGTCCTTAGGTTAGTTAGGTTTAAGTAGTTCTAAGTTCTAGGGGACTGATGACCTCAGATGTTAAGTCCCATAGTGCTCAAAGCCATTTGAACCATTTCGCAGCCTAAGGCAATCCAAATTCTTCCAGTTCAGAAATAAGGAGTCCAGCAATGAAGAAATTTGCAAACAGTAAGTTCTAATTCGTTAACTTTTAAAAAGGTAGTAAAAATGGAAATGAACGTTCTGCGTCACTGGCCGGGAGGCCCCTTACGGAGCAGGACCGGCCGCCTTGGTGCAGGTCTTACTACATTCGACGCCACATTGGGCGACCTGCGCGCAGGATGGGGATGAAACGCTGATAAAGACAACACAACACCCCAGTCGCTGAGCGGAGAAAATCCCCGAGCAAGCCGGGAATCGAACACGGGCCCGTAGGACGGTAATCCGTCACGTTGACCACTTTGTTTTTTGTTTATTTTTGTGCCAGCTGGTCTCGATCTACAGACATTGTAGACAGAAACAATGGATGCTACCGCTTTTTTTGCCTTGATCTCATTTTGTTCTATATAGTTTCTTGCATTTGTTCGGTGCGGATGTCACATTACACGAGTTCAAGTTCAGTTTTGCGCCGTTGACTCTGTTTTTTATTACAGAAGGCAGCTAACCCTCTGACCAAACAAGCTGAGCTGCCGCGCCGGCGTCCACTCAGGTGGGGTTGGGACACTTGTGAGGAGCGACGGTTGTGAGGAGCGACATTTGTGAGGAGACCCGGCCGAACAGATAGCGGGCGGTCTACAGGGATTCCAAACAGGTAGAGCACCGCAGTTCAGTACTGCTCTGGACACCAAGCAGGTAGCGCGTAAACGTAAACGAGAAGTGTAAAGTAAGACTATACACCAGAAACAACTTAGTTTTAGGCGAAGGCGGCCATACACGTAATGAAGTGCGAAAACATGTGGCAAACGCCAAAAGGCGTACAAAAGAAGCGGACACTTCAGTGTCTTCTGTTTACTCTGAAGAACTAGGAGCGCTGTTCAATCAAGGATACGACGTCGTCACAACACTGCCGTCACTCAGGAGTGCAAAGCCATCGCTGCAACGCATCAGGCAAGAAACCATGGGATCTACGCAAGATTCGACCGATGCTGCAAGAATACTTCTGCAAGGACATCATTTGCTAATGAATGACGGGAGCAATGTTTTGCTTGCAGATGGCGGCACAGGTCCACATCATAGGATACTGATGTTCACCAGCGAAAGGGGAAAATCCTATTTAACAGACGGCAATTCGTTATTTGTCGATGGAACGCTCAAAAGCTCTAGCAAGCAGTTTGGACATTTATTTATTCTTCATGCCGATATTTCTAGTTCTGAGGATGAAACAAACACAGTTACAACCGTGTACGTCTTGCTACCCAATAAAAAGCGAGAAACGTATGATCGCTTTTTCTCATCTGTTAAGAGCAACGTACCTGGATGGAATCCTATACCTATCATGATGGATTTTGAAGCTGCAATCATCCAATCAGTAACACATTTGTTTCCTGATGCAAAGATTAATGGCTGCAACTACCATTTCAATCATTGCTTGTGGAGGCAAGTGCCGAATTGCAACCTTGTTGCTGCCCACAAGGAAAACGAAGAAATTCGTTTTCACATAAGATTCTGTTCCGCTTTGGCTCACATTCCCCTGGACATGTTAGATGATGGGTGGCTTAGCATTCAGGAGAGCACGCCAGCTAATGAAAAACTGCAGGATTTTTACTACTATTTTGTTGAACAATGGCTGGATAATGAAGACATACCAAGGGATACATGGAACTGCGCAGGAAGGCGCCACCACACCAACAATGTTTCAGAAGCATGGAATCGGAGGATAAATACATTAATTTGCAAGGTTCATCCAAATTTTTACTCCTTTGTAAAAACTCTCAGAGAGGACGCAGAATATCATGGGCACCAATTTGACCGACTAGTTTTAAGTCTAGGTGGGAAAAGAAGAAAGGAGTCCGCAATTAAGGCAGATGAGATAGATTCTAAGGCCCTTACAAGACTCCGAGTTGATGGCAATATGAAATCATTTCTTACTTGCGTGGCCTATGCACAGAAATTTCAATGAAAAGGAAATGGATGAAGCTACAGCAACACTTGTAAACACTGAAAAGTGGTTCAGTTCAAGCCGATCGCCATACTGTAAAAATTGTAAATAAATAATCATCCTGTAAATATCGTAAATAAAAATAACTGGGGACGAAGAGAGACTAACTCCTCGTGGTGTTCCCTGGAAACGACACAAGTCGGCTAAATGTCTCTTGCAAATTGAAAGAGATTCACTAATGAAGTCTGAAAAGTCATAGCTTTCCTAACAATCACAATCGGCATTTTTGTGTAGAGAATTTTGGAAACGATATCTGTCTGAGTGGACGATGAATACATCTTGTTTCGATACATAAATTGCATTCGTTAACGCGAATTGCTAGCAGGACTCACATTAGACCTCAGTACACTTCCCAGCGTGGTACGGAAAAATTGAGGTTTATTTCGAAATAATTAAAAGAAAAAGTTTCTAAAGAGAATCAAATTCCTTAGTTGGCTCCTCTTAATATATGATAAAAGGTTGCCACTCCTATCATATCAAATTTTGTGTAAGGGGTTGAAAGATGGAAAACATTTTCGGTTTTTATAGTTTCTCTAAAATACGACGTTATGTATAAGGTTGAGCGAAAATTATGCCCTATGTAAGATTAATCAAAACAAAAATTCCAATGAAAAATGTCTTACGCATAATTGTGCTGCAACTAATGATATCGTGGGGGCAAAATCCTCTCTGATTTCTAATTTGACTAAGGCCACTCTTCCTTGCCCAATAAAATTCTGAAATAATGTAACCTGGCTGCACTGGAAGAGTGTGAATGTCCCTCTGTAGCTGCCCGGGCCGGCACAAGCCGAGCACTCAGTCACACCAAGCGGCAGCAGGTGGTGGCCGCGCAGCCAGTGGCGCAGCATTTGCGACACTTCCTATGCCGGACCTCGGCATCCCGGATTTCTCACAAGTGTCGCCACATTCTAGTTTCTCACAAATGTCGCTTCTCACAAGTGCCTACAACTCACTCAGCTATCGGGGCGGACAATAGGGTAGCAAGAGTTGGTGAAATAAGAGCTGCTAGGGAGGGAAGTGGTGCAGAGGGAGCATATTTTGTAGCAAGTGTCTATCCTCAATGTGGATACTTATCTCTCTTTTCTGAAGAGGAGTTATAGATAGCACTCGCGGTGCACTGGTAAGTTTTTCATTGTTCTATCAACAAAGGTTGTTAGAAGAAAGCAAAATCATTGAATCTTTCGTCATTTTAAAGCAAAAGTTTTCAAACAGATTTTTTTTTTCATTCTAAAATTTAGTTAGGCCTGAAAGTTTTGACGTTAGTGGTGATGGGTACTGGTTAATATCTGATTGCGCTCAGGGGTAATCGCCTCAGAAGAGTTAGGAAACACTGGTTTGTGTTTTCATATGCACTTGCAATACAGATTAACGATCTAACACGGAAGTACAAATGCAATAAGTACAAATGAGTACGGGGACTAATTAACATAAAGACCGCCAAAGACCGTATGAAGTATCAAACGATGCTCAAAGCCCGCCCGGTTGGCCGTGCGATATAACGCACGGCTTTCCCGGCGGGAAGGAACGCCTGGTCCCCGGCACGAATCCGTCGACGGACTTGTGTCGAGGTCCGGCGAGCCGGCCAGTCTGTGGATGGCTTTTAGGCGGTATTCCATCTGCCACGGCGAATGCGGGCTGGTTCCCCCTATTCCGCCTCAGCTACACTATGTCGGCGATTGCTGCGCAAACAAGTTCTGCACGTACGCGTACACCATCATTACTTTACCACGCAATCATATGGGTTACACTCGTCTGGTGTGAGACGTCCCCCGGGGGGGGGGGGGGGGGGGGGGGGGGGGAGTCTACCGGGACCGAAACGCACAATAACCGTGGGTTCGGTGTGGGGCGGCGGAGAGGTGAAGTGGACTGCGGTAGTCGTCGTGGGGTTGTGGACCACTGCGGCAGCGCCGGGGCGGAGCCTCTCCGTCCTTTCAAGGCCCCCGGTTAACATAGAATACAATACATACAATCAAACGATGAGTAGTATATTTTGTCAGGATTAAGACCAACAACTGTTACAATAAAGGAAATTGTAAATGAATCAATAAAACTAAAACACTAGAACTTAAATGAACATTAGACGTTACTCGTCCTCATAAAACTAGTCACATCCGACGGATATTGACGTTCTTAGCGAAAGAAATAATAACTGTATGCACTGGCGGGAAACAACGGAACAAGAAGTATGATCAGCCACAGTAATTTTCATCAACAAAAAGCCAACACACCTGATGAAATATGAACTGGAAAATGAATTCTCAAACGATCAGGCAGAGTGCTTTGCGGTTTCGAACGTTTTCGAAAAACTACACACATTGGATGGCTCATGAAGAACGGAAGGAAAACAAACTGACAGCAAAAGAAAATTTACTTCTTTGAGGAATCCAGACTATCACAACAATCTGACTGAAGAAATAATAAATAAGAGAGAAGTGACGAAAAAGAACAAGTGGCTTATAGACTTTACAGCGGTTAGAGCTCACAGGAGTGTGAACGGGAATGAACTTGCAGACCAAATGGAAACGAAGGCATTCAGATCGCAAGAGGGAATTAGCTACATCAAACGTCACAAAATCTTTGTGAAACAGAGGTAATAAATAACAGCTCTGAAAGACTGGGAGAAATAAAGGAAACAGTCTAAAAAAGGAATCACTACAAGAGGATATTTTTCGAACTGTGTACCATAGAGTGGGGATCAGATTACCCATCTCTCCTAATTTCTCAAAACCAAAGTTTCAGAATAACTAGCGAAGCCATATGTCCTTGGACAGGAGGTAGCCAAACTGTGGACCACATGATACAGGAATGTAGCAGCTTGGATGGGCAGAGAGTAATACTGCTGAAAAGTTTAATAATGAAATTGGTCAACTATTAAGCCTGAATATACATTCTTCATGAAACGCTTTTATTAATTTAGTAATCCAGTGCAATTCCCATCGCATGAATTTCAGTCACCAGCTGCAAAGGAAATCCTGTAGTAATTTATGGCAATGATCTTGGTACGAGAAGATATGCAACGCTTAAAACACCTCTTTGTCGTAATTAGGTACACCAGAACATTTAGTATTGCTCTGTAAAATTGAGCATGTTAAAAAAATTAGTAGTAATTATGAAATAGTGGCATTAGTGGAAGGCTTACCCACTGCTCAAGCTTATGTGAGCGGATTAGCGTTAGCTCCAAATCCGAATTAGCACTAACATCTAACAACACTTGGCCTGTTTCTGTTGCTTCAGACGAACGTTGGTATAATAGTTTGTTTGTGTTAGGTTTTAACGACCATGACTCTCCTCCAAGGGATCTAATGCCACCAGAATGACAGTTTTCGTCACATTCAGACAATACACAATTATCCTTCTCTTACGATGTAATGAATGTCAATGGTAAACAACATTCTTGTTGCGTTGCCATTTGCAGTTATTTGTTTCTAATTTAAAGGTGCTGATTTCAATTGTGAGGTCGGTTATTTCAACTGCCAAAAGTCAGTATTTCATGTTTTTATCACCAAAGCATGATACAACTTGATAAAGATTTGATTTAAGTC
The DNA here is from genome assembly GCF_023864345.2 of Schistocerca serialis cubense. NCBI lineage: Eukaryota > Metazoa > Arthropoda > Insecta > Orthoptera > Acrididae > Schistocerca > Schistocerca serialis. The sequence goes on from NC_064645.1 coordinate 232,889,517, forward strand.
TTTTGTACTCAGTTTGACAGTAGAAAGTAAATACAGATAAATCAAAAACACAATCTGGATCTTCAGTGGTACAAATTTAGACACACATAATCTCATGCGAGCAGTCTCAGATTCCTCTCCTATGCCAACCTCTTCATCTTCGGGTAGCTCTTGTAACCTACGTCCTCTATTATTTGATGGATGGTCTCTGTCTTCTTCTAGAGTTTTTATCGTCTGTATCTCCCTCTAATACGATGATGTCTTAACGCATGTTCTATATTCCCGTCCCTTCTTCTTGTCAGTCTTTTCCCCATGCTCTTTTACTCGCTGATTCTGGGCGAACCTCCTCATTCTTCACCTGATCAGTCCACCAAATTTTCAACATTCTTCTATAGCATCACGTCTCTAATGCTTCGGTTCATTTCTCTTCCGCTTCCCTCACTGTCCATGATACACTACCATTCAATGTTGTTCTCGATACGAACAGTCTCAGAAATTTCTTCCTCAAATTGAGGCCTATGTTTGCTCCTAGTACATTTCCCTTGGCCAGGAATGCCCTTTTCGCCAGTGCTAGTCTGCTTTTGATGCCCTCCATTCTCCGTCTTTCATGGGTTCTTTTACTGCCTAGGTAACGGTCTTCCTTAACATCATCTTTCTCGTGAACATCAACATTGATTTTCTCGCTGTTTTCACTTCTACTACTTTCATTACTTTCGTCTTTCTTCGACTTATTCTCAGTCAATATTCTATAATCATTAACCTGTTCGGTCTATTCAACAAATCATGCAATTCTTCTTCAGTTTTATTAAGGACAGAAATCTCATAAGCGAATCTTACCAAAGAAGAAGTGTACAGTTAACGTAGAAGCGATAGAACTGGCACATTCTACTCAGGCACAAATTGTCGTTTCAAGCTCTTTCGTTGGTGGATTGCTTAAGGGAGATCCACACTGCCATCAAATGTTTGCTCCATGTCTCACAGTCTTGAGGTCCTAAAGGAACCATTTGTCTTGCTCGTCACTGACGTCTCTTAGCATATCAGGCAATTACTCAAGATGTCGTTACAGGAAACGGAGTCTCGAATTCGAATTACACTTCAGGACGTGAAATGTGACATCCTCTGAAGTATGTCATATCTGGCAGCTTTTCTTTTACCTGGAAATTTTCCATTGCCGCCACGAATGACACTCATCAGGTCTCTAGCTGATGCTCACTTTGCGACAAATTCTTTATCACAAGTATGTGCCTAACTCTGACGTCCATTTAACTCTCGTGGCTCTTCCTTTGCAAGTGACAAAGCATGAAGACCACTAACCACGTGTTAAAAGCGTCCATTGTCTCCATCTAATTCTTTAAGAAACTCTTTAATCAATCTCACTTTCATATGGCGTGAAGCGGAAATTACTTTTTCCATACTGAAACTGGATCATTGACATTTGGCACACCGGCTTGAAGAGTCTCATGTGTTGACCACTCTTCCTTCTTCTAGTGCCCACCTCGTGCTCGGCTGTCCCACATGCAAATAAAGCAGGAATACTTTGTAAATCCTCTCTGCTTGACTAACAGCAAATTAATCATTTTGAAGTCCTCCTATATCGTGTAGCTGTGTTCCTGGTATTTTAGTTGGTTTAACACCATCTTCATATCATTATGGTCCTGTCGCAAATACACAGAATAAGTAGCTGGAACAAGTGCACCTTCGTTACAGCCATTTTTAAGATTACGTATAGCGTCGCCACCTGTCGGAACTTCATGAATCCATAGGGGCTGAAGCAGGAATGTCCGCGATGTCCCGCAGCAAATTGGCGTAATTTCGATAAATCATGTTTTATGTTACACAGGGCAGGTGGGCGTTTGCGTGTACGGCGTGAAACGTCTGAAGGCAAATACCCTCAAACGATCATGGAAAGTATCCTGACCGGGGAGGGAGCGTTATGGTCTGGGAAATGTTTTCGTGGATTTCCCTGAGCCACTGACAGCTCAGATGGAAGAAAGGGCTACCAACAGTGTCTCTTCAATCACCGTTCAGCGAACGTTGTTGCTATGGATTTCCGCCCCAGGTTCCTGATTCTTGCGCCCATGCCGACTGCTGTTCATCGGCGACCAAAAATAAATGTTGCGTTACTTACCGAACACCTGCAAATTCCAGCTTAATATTGAAACCACTGAGTGACGATAGGTGTCCGTGTTTTTTGCTATACAGAGTGATTCCGTGATGAAGTTACAGACCACCCCTATCTGCAGCTGGTTTTTCCTCGGCACAATGGCATCTATCAGAAACTATATGCAACGTATCGAACAGCTCGTAGTGTACGTGGGTGATTCAAAGAGCACCAGTATCAGTTTACCGAAATCCCCCACCCACCAAACTTCCGGGATTTATGTGGGGCCACCCCGATCGGACTGTTCGAGTTATGGATCTTCAACCGAGAAACCTAGCATAGCTGGGCGAAGAACTGGAGTCGACACGGCTCGACATCCCTGTTGGTACCTTCCAGAATCGCAGTGACTCCTGCACGTCTCTTAACTATTCGGGCCGCAGAGCTGGCTGTGCAGCCTTCTGACAGTTGGTCACGTTAATACGACTGGATAGTGTAGACATACATCAATTTTCACATCATGAAGGTTTGATTACAAACACGTCACTTGATTTGGACGTACACAATATGTGATCGACATGTATGCATTTCCAGAATGACATTTTCACTCTGCAGCGGAGTGTGCTCTGACATGAAACTTCTTGGCAGATTAAAACTGTGTGCCTGACCGAGACTTGAACTCGGGAACTTTGCCTTTCGCGGGTAAGTGCTCTACCAACTTTTTTTTTTTTTGCCTCGCTCTTTACTACTGTGTACCACTCTTGTCGTCCAACTGCAAAAGACTGGGCCACAACAAGTTTCCGCGTCTCCATTGCACTGCGCATACTACGAAACACTCCCCAAACTTGGCACTCACCCATTCCGACGACTTTACCGACCTTACACGACGCTCACGCTAGTGAAAGCCTTATTTAGAGCTTGACGTCGCGCCCAAGCGAATGAGCACATTTCGCCTACGGCTTAGGCCGCCCTCCTACTGTAGCTTCTCGGTGTCTGCAGGCAGCGAGGGGCTGCAAGCTTCCAGTGTTCGCGCCTATGTCACCTCTGCTTGCTTGTCAGAGGCAGACTATCGCAAAACATACAACTTACTCCATGAATTGATTGCTACGGCATCTGTCGTCAGCAGTCACAACTAGCAACACCAGTAGCAGCCGACTGCACGTAAAGAATGGGAATGTGCAGTGGGATTTTTGTGAACTCGGCGAGAGGCAGATCTTTCCGAAATAGGTTTGAGAATCTTATGGAAACACTTGTACTGTTTGTAAATGAAGTGTAGGGGTGGGAGGAGGGTGCTTCCTGCGCATAGTAGCACGCTAGCCAATTGTGGCTGCCAATCGTTCGCTCGTATTTGCCTTGACACATTTGCTGGCGGTGAATTATTCCACTTGCATGGCAGTGTGCGTATGTTCGTGTGCTAAAAATTCTGGAGGCGCTGGGTATCGATCCTAGTACCTCTCGCATGCTAAGCGAGCGCTCTACCTTTTTTTTTGGGGGGGTCTCCTTCCTCCCCTTCAATCCATACTTACACTCGCCAATTTCTGACTTCTCGGCCTGGCTTCTATGCCGTTAAAAGAGCGTTTAATACAAAGAATGCTTCTTCTGCATCAAGAAAAGAAAACAGTGTTGTCACTGCAGTGGAAATTTCAAGGTGCGTTGCTTCTGCAGCAAAGGAAACGTTTCATTCCTGACGATAATTCTTTGCTGTAAAACTTTTATTTTCACCTTGTCTTTTTTGTTTTTTTTTTTACTTTTGCTTTTTTGATATACAAAATGGTGTTTTTCTTAATTGTTTGGTTCTACTATTCTTTGCGTGAGATATCTCGGCTTATTGACGGCACTCAACGCTCGTCTTATCGAGGGGTTGCCTATTATAGTATATCCCAAGCATATGCTAGGTCTCGTTTCATTTTCCCCATTTGTATGTGATCCCCTGTCAGCAGTTGTCTTCTCTTAGCACTGAGTGCCCAATTGCCGGACGCCACACACTGGTTGTGTTGTGGAGTATATGGACGTGAGAAAAAAGAAAGACATAACACACTGCCATCAACGTTATTAACAGTCGGGCGCAGTGCATACATCTACCTCGTCGTTCCTTGTTCGTTTTTTGCACCGTCTTTGTCGTTCATAGTGTCGTTATTCTCAATGCCGGTATACAGTTCGCGAACTTTTGTCTGTATTTGTCATCCTTCGTCAGCAGTTGTGCTTGTGTGGCTAGATAAACTCTGTAGCCCCGGTAAGATGGCGCATCTCCGGCTTGAATTAGGTAATGCAGAGTATGTACTGTCAGCCATGTCCATATATTTTTCTTCGTGATGGGGTAGTAAGTGCCATCAGGTTGCAACACCGATGTGATGGAGATTATCTGTCTAGCTGGCATGCAGCTAGAGGCTAGGTTCATTCTGCACCATTCCCAGACCAATTTATTTTCTCCGCAGACACATCTGTGTTGTAAGCTGTCTATGAGGGCATACTCCCCACATCTGTTAGTTGCCGGCAATCGTATTCTGTGTAATTTTTCTTTCATAGGTATGGTCTCCTTGACTACTTTATACCATGTTGATCTCATATTTGTTCCGAGCACTTTGTTGTGAATATTCTTCCAGATTTGAGCCCAATCCCTTACGGCATATTTCGTTTCCATGCGGTTTACTCTTCCACCAGTATTCATTATCCGGTATAGTTGGGCGGTTGTAAGGTCCTGTAGTGGTGCGCTCAGTTTCGCTCGGAGGTAACTAACTTCCAGCAGAAACATCCGGATGTGGTTAGCTTTGTAGTGGGTTTCCCCCAGGTTAATCGGTATTGCCATATTAGTGGGTGTATACGTCCGTAGGGCCATATGGAGCGCGCTGTCTGGGTAGTCGTGACACAGCTGAATAGTTCTCCGTGTAAGAAAAGCCTTGCATTTAATTTCGACATCTATAAGCCCTAGGCCCCTTTTCTCTGGTGGGAGAGTAATAACATTCATTCTTACTTTGAATATTTCGCCCCTCCAAATATAGAAACCAATTGCCGTCATTATTTGCTTGGAAATGCTCTTGACCACAGGGATGGTCTGCCCTACATACCATATTTTCGATAGTATCATTTTATTGATAAACTGTACTCTTTGTATGAGGTCCTGTTCCCTGCCTTTATTTTGCTGGAGACAACCTCTCGTCATAGCCAGAAGCACCTGCCAGTTGTCCGTAGTAGTTTTCAGAGGGCAGCGACTCATTTGTATTCCAAACAGCTTGATACTCTCGTGTACTACATATGGGCAGTTGTAATCGATTCTAAACCCTCTGCCGATCAGCATTAGATTAGTCTTACTATAGTTGAGCTTTGAGCATGAGGCTCGTTCATACTCCCGTACATTATTAGTGACTTCTTGTAGGTCTCGCTCCGAACGTACGATGACACTTACATCATCCGCGTATGCCATTAACTGAGCACCAAAGCACGATTCACCTCCCATCCTCACAGCTTTACTTCCAAAAGTTCGAGTCTCGGTCCGGCACACCGTTTTAATCTGCCAGGAAAGTTTCATGTATGCATTTATTTGTTTATCCTCTGTTGTCACAGTTGATGGTCTACATTCCCGAATACAGGTCTGAGAACGAAATATTTTTACGTGAAGGTCACGGTTCACAGTGAGATGTTTTTTAAATAATTTTAGTCCAACTGCGGACAGTGATCATGGCAGGTTCTACCTTGAGACCTTGGATGATTGAGAATGACGCTGTGTGGTTGAAACTAATCACAACTTATAATATATATATATATATATATATATATATATATATATATATATATATATATATATATATATATATATATATATAAAATAACTACATTGTAATTTTGGAAAAACAACATCCAGTTTACACAGGCAGGTGTCTGACTTATTTTAAGGCATTATTTTTTATTTTTGACAGTCATTTTTTTATGGTACAATCTCAATCGGTTTAAGGCTATAGGGAACCTTTGATGAACAAATGTTCATGCGTTGTCAGCTACAGCTAAAACGTAACTATATGACTTTGAGGTAAGGAATCCTGGGCCAAAAACGACCGATTCGAAACTCATAAGCGAAAATCATGATAATGCCTCTGACAGTGAAATACAAATACCAGTACTGTATGAAATTCCAACGAGCACTTGTTATTTGTCAACGGACGTGGTTCCTACATGTTGTACCCCCACCACACTTCGGATTGTGGGTCCGTCAACTCTTGAATCCCTGAAAAATGTATAGGCAAAGAAGGTCCTGTTTCGTGGCCAGCTCGTTCACCTGGTCTCACTCCACTTGATATTTTCTTGTGGAGCCCTATGAAAAGTCTTGTGTACGAAACGCCAGTGGAGACTGAAGAGTATCTCCTGGCAAGAAATACCACTTCCTGCGACATTATTCAAACGACACCGACGACGCTCTTACTGCACTGACGCTGGGTCCCTTCATTTTTAACAGCCGTTGTAAATGTATGAGTTTGTGAAACTTGTGCAGGAAAATGTAATTCATGATTTTATTAATCTTATGTGTCCGCAGTAAGTATAGAAAATGTTATGCTGCAGACATCTACACCACTACTGATAGGCTCTATGCCCGAATTCCTGTGAGGAAATTAAATAAAAATTGCATACAGCTTATGGTCTACAGCAAGACGTTTTCAAAAAATTCTTACAAGCTGCGAAGCTTCATGTAAAGATTTTCGCATTGCAGTGTTAACTTCCACATTATATGTAAGTCTTTTTATTACATGTGTATCGTAATGAACATAAAGTACGTAGGCAGTCTGGTTTAATATAAGAGAGGATATGATGGTCCAGTCTTGCGAAAGTAAATAAACTAAGTAGTGCTTCAGTTATTTTTGGTTTCGAACGCCGCAATACTTCATGAGACATGATTTTCTTGTTATCTGGATAGTGCCATTGCGTATGACACGAGCGTAATCTGCTTACCAGACACATTCAACAATCGGAACCATCTGTGGTAAATTTTTGAAACATGAAATGGAACTACTTCCGTTCTCGTTCTGTATTGATATATTTAGCCACTGTCAACAGAGCTCTCTGGTTTACTTGAATAGTTTGTGTGGTAAACCTTATTCATATGAACATATCCTCAGATATCAAACTTCAGCCAAACTGACGAGACATAACCTCACGGCTGGACATCTGCATAAAACTCCTTTTAACATATGTTAACTCGAGTATTTTTAACCCTTCTAAATTGTTCTGCTTTCGTAACAAAGCATCATTTTTTCAACACTTCTCAATTCTTCGTACTTTATTTCCGTTATGCTGCTACTGTGAACACTGGATTGGATTGTTTTGGGGAAGGAGACCAGACAGCAGGATCATCGGTCTCATCGGATTAGGGAAGGATGGGAAAGGAAGTCGGCCGTGCCCTTTTAAAGGAACCATCCCGGCATTTACCTGGAGCGATTTAGGGAAATCACGGAAAACCTAAATCAGGATGGCCGGACGCGGGATTGAACCGTCGTCCTCCCGAATGCGAGTCCAGTGTCTAACCACTGCCCCGCCTCACTCGGTGGAACTCTGGTTAACGGTAAAAGTGGGAAAAGAGGACGGAGGAGACGGCAGAGGTTAAGGGCACGCTTGGGTCCTTGGTGTGGAACACTGCCCCAAGAAAGTAGGAATTATATCCTAATTTTTAAATGTTCTGACTGAGTTTTCTTTCCACTTAGACATTCTAGAAGCTAGTTTCATTATTACTTTTTTCGCAGGCATGTCTAGAGATAACACAGGCCTGCTCACGATATAGATTCACTCTTTCTGCAGAACATAATGCAACAAAAACGATACTTGTAACTCACTGGCAAATCAAAACTGTGTGAGGGACAAGGATTCGAACATGGAACCTTTGTCTTTCATGGACAAACGCTCTTCTCTAGTCAGACGTGGTATGCAGGAGAACTTCAGTGAAGTTGCATTAGTAGAAGAGGTAGAATTTATCAGTGAGTGGTGCATCGTGCTTCGATAGCTCAGTAGATGAGCACATTCCCGTCGAAGGCAAAGGTCTTTACTTCGAACACCCGTACGTGACACAGTTTTACTCTGCCAATGCTCTTCAGTCATCGCACACTACGCTGGAGAGATAAAATTCTTTCTAAATACTTGTCCGAGATCACTTCCCGGTCAACTTGTCGTGGCTTCTGAAGTACGAATGGTGGATGTACATACGGTAATCGAGCAATCCATGGCGGGTCTGCCAAAACCTGAGAGTATATGGGCATTCATCTTCCAACAAAGCTTCACCATTATGTGGCAGCTGGAGTCCAGGGAGACGGTCCCCAGAATGGGGAGAGACGCCAACGCATGGCGACGCGTCGGACTGTGTGTCGGCAATCAATAAGAGGGGCGCCGTGTCGGTCACCCACCAGGGACAGATGCGGCATCCGGTGGCAGCCCAAGGCTGCGTGTGAAGTAATGATCTGTCGTGCCAGACCTCCTGCAGAGAAACTGTAGCGTATATGTGTCATTTTTGTGGAACGAAAATTTTCGAGTCAAAGTTTTCATTTCGAAAATTCTCTTACTCAGATCTACAATGAACCCAATGAACATTCTCGAAGTAACACAGATAAGGCGTGAAAGTGCACAAAACACAATGAAATTGGGAATGTATGGGCACTTAATGCAGAGCGCAACTTGAGTTTTCAAGAATGTATGAATAGTTGAAATTTTTTGACTACTGTGTAAACAATTAATAGCTACAATCAGATTTTAGATTTATTTAAAGACTTAACGATATTCTCACTGGTGTGATGAAATACGCGCAGTGACTTACAAACATGTACAAACCGGTTCGTTTCAAACTTATACTTTATTTCCACAATAATTTGTTGGATATTTTCTGATTTCTGTCTCCCCCTGAAATTCTAATCTTCTGTGGCTCACTGTGTCACAATGTACGTTGCGTCTTCACGTATTAACACACGTCTTGTAACCTCGTCGCTTCTTCTCGCCAGTGTTTTCCAATCGTTTCTTTCTTCACCAGTTCTGTGGAGAATCTCCTCATTCTTTGTGTTAATCCACCTATTATTGAACATCGTCCTATTGCACATCATCTTAAACATTACGATTCTCTTTTTTCTGCGTTTCCCCGTAGTTCATGATTCATTACCGTAAAACAGTGCTCTCCAAACGTACTTTCTTAGTAACGTCTTCCTAGTATTACGAGCTACGTATGTTCTAGTAGACGACTTCTGACCAGGAATGCTCTCTTGGCCTATCCTACTCTTTTTATATCTTCCTTACTTGATCCCTCACGTTTCCTTTGAATTTTTATTATTCCTGGGCAGTGGAATCCCTTAACATCATCTGCTTTGTGGTCATCAGTTTTTCTGTTCAGTTTATGAGAAAACTCATTCCCGATACTTATTAGGCTGTTCATTGTGGTCACCAGTTTTTCTATTCAGTTTATGAGAAAACTCGTTTCCGATACTCATTAGGCTGTTCATTTCATTCAAAACGACGTGAAATTCTTCTTCACTTTCACTGAGAGCAGCAAAGTCATCAACGACTCTCAACACTTACATCCTTTCACCCTAATTTCAGTCACGGTCCTGACCTCTCTTTTATATCTACCACTGTTTCTTCGATGTGCAAATTGAAGACATCTCCGTCTTATGGACTTTGTAATCAAAGCTCTTCGTTCTCTGGGTCCCGTCGTCCCATCTTGGTACTTGTACATACTGTATCCTCCTTTCCCTATCGTTTATTGTTTTGGTTCTCAAGAAGTCTCACATGTTGGGTTATTTTTCATTGCCGAACGCTTATTCTAGATCGACAAATCCTTCAAAGGTACGTTGATTTCTCTTCCTTCCTTTATCAATCAGTCTGTATGAACTGCTTCTCTAGGGCCCTTACTTATCCGACACATAAATTGGTCGTCACCCAACAAATCCTATGTTTTCTTTTCTGTTCTTCTGCATTTTACTATTGTCAGGAATATTGATGCGTGCACTCATAAGCATACTATACGATACTTATCTGCACTTTATATCTCGGGATTTGGTTATTTCTCCAGAAGTCCGACGGAGTGTCCCAAGTCTTGTAGAGTTTACACGCCAGCTAGAATAGTCCTTTTGCTCCTTTTTCTCCTAATGATTTTAGAAATTCTAACGGAATGTTATTTATTCCTTCTACCTGATTTCTAGAGCCTCAAAGGCCTGTTAAGTTGTAATACTCGACAACGTATGTCTTACATATCGACTCCCACTACTTGTTCTATCACGTAGTGAAACAACTCATTTCGCTCGTGGAAGCTTTTAGTGTTGTCTTCCCATCTATTGGCTCTTTCCTTTGAATTTGACAGTGTAATTTCCCTTCCACTTTTAATATTGCAACCCTTGACTGTTCTATACAGTTAATCTCTACTCCGATTACCATTTCTTTTTCGATTTCTTCATGGTTTTCCTGCAGCTATTTCGCCTTGGCATTCCTAAACTTCCTATTTACTTCATTCCTAAATAACTAATAATGGTGATGACATGGCGTAAAAAATGTGTAATTTCTTGTTTCGTCGATAAGCTGAAGTAATTATACTGAACCTAATACTTCTTCGCAGTTATCTCTGTTGCACTCTAGTTTGTCCAGTTTCTGTGTTACCCTTCCTAGACATGTCCTCTGCTCTAGAACTGAACTACCTATTTGTCGTAGTTTCTATAACCTTAGAGAATTACAAACGTGTCCCATCATTCCTTACCTTTCCTTCTTACACGTGTCCACCTATTTTCAACCAAATTGCCTACTGTGAAATTCATTATCGTAGTTTCTGCAACTTAGAGAACTTCAAACGCGACCCATCATTCCTCAGTATGTCAGTACGGCCAGCCTTCAAGTTGACATTTCGGACGATTCTTTTAAACATCACTCTTCCCTTCAATACCAAACTGTGATCCAAATAACACTGACGGAATAAAACCGGTCACTCCGGCCGGAGGTTCGAATCCTCACTCGGGCAAGGATGTGTGTGTTGTTCTTAACATAAAGATTGCTTAAGTTAGTTTCAGTAGTGTCTAAGTCTAGGGATCGCTGACCTAAGCAGTTTGGTCCATTAGGAATTCACACACATTTGAACATTTTGAATAAAACCTGAACACCAAAAAGTAATTCAAGTAGAGAAGTGAAGTTTCGGGAATACAGTTGTCTACGTAACATATTTAAGTGATGAACACTACAAATCACAGGTTAGTGTAAGCGCAAGATACGCTAATGGAAACATGAAAAAATGGTTCAAATGGCTCTGAGCACTATGGGACTCAACTGCTGTGGTCATAAGTCCCCTAGAACTTAGAACTACTTAAACCTAACTAACCTAAGAACATCACACACATCCATGCCCGAGGCAGGATTCGAACCTGCGACCGTAGCTGAATGATTTTCTACGACGGGTTAGCAAACGGAAGTAGCCTACGAACCCGTGCCCTGTATGACAAAAAACATCCACGTCGCAGAGTATTATCCAATAAGCTGTTGCACCGATTTAACGCACTGTTTTTGGAACAAAGGTTCCCTAGCTGGCCACAAGGTGAACAGAAAACGGCCTCGATCAGTTCGCACACCTCAGATGGAGATTCATGTGCTACAGTTACTGGACAGAAGGTCTGGAGCCACTGTGTGGTGTTTGACAGCTGGAAAAGGCATGAAGCACTCTACTGTCTGTGTGGTACTACACGAGCAATACCTGTATCCATACCATCTTAAGTGCGTCCGGGCGCTAAGGCCAGAACCACCTTAACAGTTTTCAATTCTGTCAATGGTTCTCGCAAATGTTCACTACAAATGCAGCGCGTTTGGGCAGATGAAAATCTCTATGCAGTTACAGAAAGAGGGCATCAACATTGTTTCTCCACAAACGTATGGGCAGGCATTGTTGATGATGAATTACTAGGGCCATAGATCCTACCACAAACATTAAATGAAACTCACTGTTATCAGTTACTTGTTAACTTGTTACCTACCTAGTTATCGGATGTGCCATATCAACAATCACGACAGCTATGGTTCATGGACGATAGTTCACCAGCACATTTTCTCTCCAGGCTTCACTTCCGTAGATTTTGAGTCACGGGGACACATGAAGGCATTAGCTCACGCCACCGAAGTCGACGATGTCCAGATGCTACAGGATCACGTTTTCAAGGAATGGCTGCTATTATAACAACATGCGGTTGTATTTGAAAAAGTGCTTGATTCATTACGCCTAAAGCCAGAGGTTTGCGCTGCCCTGGACGGACGTAATGCTGAGCACCTACTATAACGTATGTCGTAAACTGTTACCAAGTTTAACCTCTCTTATGAACAAGTATACGATTCAAGACCCGTGTACAATGGTCTTTTTTTTTTCTTGTTGTGATGTGTACCATCCCCTCTCACAATACTAGGCCCTTATTTTCACCCAAGATGAACAACTGTACTGATATTAGAAACTATGCATTTCGGGACTGTTTTGTCTTGCTCTGGTGGGTACTTCTCAAAACACTGGATACTTTGTTTAACACCAGGCGAATCGTGGCTAGTAATGGAGTACTGATATAAGAAACTATGCATTTCGGGACTGTTTTGTCTTGCTCTGGTGGGTACTTCTCAAAACATTGGATACTTTATTTAACTCCAGGCGAATCGTGGCTAGTAATGGAGTGTCAAACGCGCTTTCTGGCGTAACAAAGCAACGAGCAAAAGCGTTTCTACCATCATGGTATACTCTGACACAAACACACACACACACACACACACACACACACACACACACACATGTTTTGTTACTCACTGATGAAACTTCAAAGAACAAATCTTATTTTTGCACAAAATTAGGTTTTACTGAAAAAATATTTAAAAACTAATTGTCACTTCAGTGTTTCAGGGTGACAAATTAAAATCTCCAGTTGAATGCAGAAACTATTAAGCTGCCTGTGTTTCACGTAGGCGTTTTCTAAATGTTTCACACTACTGGCCATTAACATTCCTACACCCAGAAGAAATGCAGGTGATAAACGAGTATTCATTGGACAAATATATTATAATAGAACTGACATGTGATTACATTTTCACGCAATGTGGGTGCATAGATCCTGAGAAATCAGTACCCAGAACAACCACCTATGGCCGTAATAACGGCCTTGATACGTCTGGCCATTGAGTCAAACAGAGCTTGGATGGCGTGTCCAGGTACAGCTGCCCATGGAGCTTCAATACGATACCACAGTTCATCAAGGGTCGTGACTGGCGTATTGTGACGAGCCAGTTTCTCGGCCACCACTGACCAGACGTTTTCAATTGATGAGAGATATGGAGCACGTGCTGACCAGGGCAGCAGTCGAACATCCTCTGCATCCAGAAAGGCAGGTACAGGATCTACAACTGGCGGTCGTGCATTATCCTGCTGAAATGTAGGGTTTCGCAGGGATCAAATGAAGGGTAGAGCCACGGGTCGTAACACATCTGAAATACAACGTCCACTACATCTACATCTACATTTATACTCCGCAAGCCACACAACACTGTGTGGCGGAGGGCACTTTACGTGCCACTGTCATTACCTCCCTTTCCTGTTCCAGTCGCGTATGGTTCGCGGGAAGAACGATTGTCTGAAAGCCTCCATGTGCGCTCGAATCTCTCTAGTTTTACATTCGTGATCTCCTCGGGAGGTATAAGTAGGGGGAAGCAATATATTCGATACCTCATCCAGAAACGCACCCTCTCGAAACCTGGCGAGCAAACTACACCGCGATGCAGAGTGAGTCTCTTGCAGAGTCTGCCACTTCTGTTTGTTAAACATCTCTGTAACGCTATCACGGTTACCAAATAACCCTGTGACGGAACGCGCCGCTCTTCTTTGGATCTTCTCTATCTCCTCCGTCATTCCGATCTGGTACGGATCCCACACTGATGAGCAATACTCAAGTATAGGTCGAACGAGTGTTTTGTAAGGCACCTCCTTTGTTGATGGACTACATCTTCTAACGACTCTCCCAATGAATCTCAACCTGGTACCCGCCTTACCAACAATTAATTTTATATGATCATTCCACTTCAAATCGTTCCGCACGCATACTCCCAGATATTTTACAGAAGTAACTACTACCAGTGTTTGTTCCGCTATTATATAATCATACAATAAAGGATCTTTCTTTCTATGTATTCGCAATACATTACATTTGTCTATGTTAAGGGTCAGTTGCCACTCCCTGCACCAAGTGCCTATCCGCTGCAGATCTTCCTGCATTTCGCTGCAATTTTCTAATGCTGCAACTTCTCTGTATACTACAGCATCATCCGCGAAAAGCCGCATGGGACTTCCGTCACTATCTACTAGGTCATTTATGTATATTGTGAAAAGCAATGGTCCCATAACACTCCCCTGTGGCACGCCAGAGGTTACTTTAACGTCTGTAGACGTCTCTCCATTGATAACAACATGCTGTGTTCTGTTTGCTAAAAACTCTTCAATCCAGCCACACAGCTGGTCTGATATTCCGTAGGCTCTTACTTTGTTTATCGGGCGACAGTGCGGAACTGTATCGAACGCCTTCCGGAAGTCAAGAAAAATAGCATCTACCTGGGAGCCTGTATCTAATATTTTCTGGGTCTCATGAACAAATAAAGCGAGTTGGGTCTCACACGATTGCTGTTTCCGGAATCCATGTTGATTCCTACATAGTAGATTCTGGGTTTCCAAAAACGACATGATACTCGAGCAAAAAACATGTTCTAAAATTCTACAACAGATCGACGTCAGAGATATAGGTCTATAGTTTTGCGCATCTGCTCGACGACCCTTCTTGAAGACTGGGACTACCTGTGCACTTTTCCAATCATTACTTCCGTTCCTCTAGAGACTTGCGGTACACGGCTGTTAGAAGGGGGGCAAGTTCTTTCGCGTAATCTGTGTAGAATCGAATTGGTATCCCGTCAGGTCCAGTGGCCTTTCCTCTGTTGAGTGATTCCAGTTGCTTTTCTATTCCTTGGACACTTATTTCGATGTCAGCCATTTTTTCGTTCAAAGTGCCGTCAATGCGAAGGAGAGGTAACCGACACGTATAACCAATGGCACCCCATACCATCACGCCAAGTGATACGCCAGTATGGCGATGATGAATACACGCTTCCAATGAGCGTTCACCGTGATGTCGCCAAACACGGATGCGACCATCATGATGCTGTAAACAGAACCTGGATTCATCCGAAAAAATGACGTTTTGCCATTCGTGCACCCAGGTTCGAAGTTGAGTACACGATCGCCGGCGCTCCTGTCTGTGATGCAGCGTCAAGGGTAACCGCAGCCATGGTCTCAGAGCTGCTAGTCCATGCTACTGCAAACGTCGTCGAACTGTACGTGCAGATGGTTGTTGTCTTGCAAACGTCCCCATCTATTGACTCAGGGATCGAAACGTGGCTGCACGATCCGTTACAGCCATGCGGATAAGATGCCTGTCATCTCGACTGCTAGTGATACGAGGCCGTTGGGATCCAGCACGGCGTTCCATATTACCCTCCTGAACCCGCCGATTCCAGATTCTGCTAACAGTCATTGGATCTCGACCAACGCGAGCAGCAATGTCGCGATACGATAAACCGCAACCGCGATAGACTACAATCCGACCTTTATCAAAGTCGGAAACGTGATGGTACGCATTTCTCCTCCTTACACGAGGCATCACAACAACGTTTAACCACTCAGCGCCGGTTAACTGCTGTTTATGTATGAGAAATCGGTAGGAAACTTTCCTCATTTCAGCACCTTGTAGGTGTTGCCACCGGCGCCAACCTTGTGTGAATGCTCTGAAAAGCTAATAATTTGCATATCACAGCATCTTCTTCCTGTCCGTTAAATTTCGCGTCTGTAGTAGGTCATCCTCGTGGTGTAGCAATTTTAATGACCAGTAATGTAGTTTTTTTCCATTTTTCCATTATGTTATTTGTTTGTAGTTCTAGTTTTTTGTTTTCGTTTCTTTATTTTATTCTTTCTTTGGAGCCACTGCCTCTAGCAGGGAGTTTGTCATATTGCTCCGACATAGTTCGTCATTACCGTTGCCTTCCTTCGACTTCTCACCACCTGTGTATCTTTATCGGTATGATAACTGTGATGATTTCTTGTATATTGTTGTGTTTGCTTTGCTTCGCGTGAAATAAATAGCGACAGGGAAACGCGGCATTGGTACAATATCCTAATTTTCTCCAATAACTGCAGTAAAACTGTCGAGCTTAATGTCCACATACGACGGTGGCAGCGATGGCAACAGTGTCACATATCCTCATTTCATGAGACATCACCGGGGTATTTGATATTTAGTCAAGGACGTTGGTACAATGCAACATGACCTGTAACACGACGCCAGACTTTTTCCTTATTCTACTCACGAAAGACGGTCGCTGAAAATTTCTTTCACGTCGCCGAGCTTCGGATTGGTTATCTTAAGAGTTGAGTGCCTCTACACAAAGTGAGTGTGTACTGCTGAATTAAAAGGTGCGCAATTCACCGACTTTCACTGCCACTAGCTGCAGAATTGTATATTGTATATTCGTTCTATAGCCTACTACACTGAAGCTCCAATGAAACTGGTAGAGGCATGCGTATTCAAATACGGATATATGTAAACAGGCACAACACGGCGCTGCGGTCGGAAATGTCTATATAAGACAAGTGTCCAACGCAGTTGTTAGATCGGATACTGCTGCTACAATGGCAAGTTATCAAGATTTAAATGTGTTTGGACGTGGTATTATCATCGGTTCACGAGCGATGAGACACAGCATCACCGAAGTAGAATTGGGTATTTTCGCGTACAATCATTTCACGAGTGTACCCTGAATATCAAGAATGCGGTAAAACACCAAAGCTCCGACATCGCTGCGGCCGGAAGAATATCCAGCAAAGCGTGTCAGAAGTGCAATCCATCTGCAAATTGCTGCAAATTTCAATGATGGGCCATCAACAAGTGTCAGCGTGCGAACCATTCAACGAAACATCACCGATATGGGCTTTCGGAGACAAAGGCCCGCTCTTGCGATTGCACGACACAAAGCTTTAGGCCTCGATTGAGTCGGTCAACACCGACAATGGACTGTTGATAACTTGAAACACACTGCTTGGTCGGACGACTCTCGTTTCAAATTGTATCGAGCGGAGGGAGGTGTAAATGTGTGGAGACAATCTCATGAATCCTTGCCTAGCATCAAGCATGTCAGCAGAGGACAGTTCAAGCTGGTGGAGGCTCTGTAATGGTGTGGGGCGTGTACAGTTGTAGTGATATGGGACCCCTGATACGGCTAGATATGACTCTGACAAGTGACAGGTACGTAACCATCCTGTCCGATCACCTGCATCCAATAATGCCCATTGTGCACTCAGACGGTCTTGGTCAATTACAGCAGGACAATGCGACACCTTACAGTTTACAATTGCTACAAAGTAGCTCAAGGAACAATTTTCCTAGTTTAAACATATCAGCTGGCCATGAACTTTCCCAGACGTTAACATTATTGAGCATATCAGGGATCCTTTTCAACGTGCTGTTCTCCATCCACTCGTACTCTTACGGACTTATGGTTAGCCCTGCAGGATTCATGGTGCCAATTCCCTCCAGCACTACTTCAGACGTTAGTCGAGTCGATGCCACGTCGTGCTGGGGCACTTCTGAGCGCTCGCGGGTGCCCCATACTACAGTAGACAGGTGTACCAGTTTCTTTGGCTTTTCAGTGTATCTTCATTTTAATAGATCGTAAATATATGTAGACAGTTGATCATAGTGTGGAGGATTAAAATATTCTTCATATATAATGCCAGAGGAACATAAAGTTACGGAATGCTCGTATAGAAGTCAAGAACAGTTTCTGAGTCATTAAACTTTGATTTCATATTTATCAGTGAGTGAGTGAGTTTGTCAGGGTATATGTATGTGTGTATGTTTGGCGAGATCCTAACCATTTTTTCTGTTAATGGTCAACAAACAACAATTTTCTATTGTTTTATTCTATTATTTACCTTTTTAATAAACAATATTTTATCCTGTGCCCACTCGTGGTGTTTCCACACTATTAAGAGACTGATTTTACTAATTTCTACTCTCACTCGTCCAAGGAAGATACTTGTAAAGTAAAAGTAAAAGTAAAAGTAATACCATAACCACAATTATAAGCATAAACATAATATCTTAGTTGTTGCTTCTTTTCCTCACAAGAAGGCAACTTGAAAATTGCCTACGACCTTACACTCTTCTGTATATGACTATTCGTCGACTGTAGCATCGATTTTAAAATTTTTTGATAAAGGAACCATTCTTTCAAATATTATACCATAGGATACTGCTGGCTCACCGTTCAACGGATTTTAAAAACCAAATATTACTATAGGAAAAGCTTTAATTTCTTTTATTCCAATATTTTTACAAATGCTGTGCTCCACACAGCATAGTTATGATCCACTTCCAACCTCTGATGGTCTGTTGAATATAAGTGTATAATAAAGAATTTTTTTATCAGCAATCATCACGAAAAACACAACGTTTTTGTATTTGAGTCATCTAAGGAAATAGCTATTTCTTAATCTTTAATTTTATTTAGTTTTGGATCTGAAGTTCATTGTTTATGTTATAAATCAGTAATCACGTATGAATATTTGCAACTGTGACCGCTACAATAAATATTTTTCGAAATATTTAGAACAACTGGCGAAACTCTCGGACAATATGTCTTCCGGCCGGACGCTGTGACCAAGCGGTTCTAGGCGCTTCAGTCTGGAACCACGCGATCGCTACGGTCGCAGGTTCGAATCCTGCCTCTGGCATGGATGTGCGTGATGTCCTTAGGTTAGTTAGGTTTAAGTAGTTGTAAGTCCTAGCTGACTGATGACCTCAGTTATGAAGTCCCATAGTGCTCAGAGACATTTTTTGAATATGTCTTCAATTATTAATTTTTCATACAGTTTCATTTCAGAACTTTTTAATACTTAATCTTTTGGTAAAATAATTTTTAAACATTGAACTTTCGTACGTGTGTTAGTGTGCGAAAATAGTTGAGAATGTGTGTGTGTGTTGAAATGTGCAGGTGCTAAAATTTGTCAGATTCATTCGCACCTTCACTTTGTTTTGATTATTGCTGGGCGACTATATCTAATTTTTACTGCTTTATGTCTTTTACTGAATCTTTCACTAAACAATATTCCATCGTGTGCTCAATATTGCTATTTCTATAAATGGTAGGAAAACGGTTATTCAATCACGAGAATAAATTATAAAATGTGACAGATAACACCGCTATGATGCTAATTAGACAACTGAAGTATTCTTGCATACTGCGATGAATATTTCGAACTTATGCAGTTACCTCTACTGCGCTGGAAATAAGTTCTAGTAGCTTTCCTCAATGGTGCAGGTGCAGAGGCTTATAGCGCATTAGTGCTAATGCTGTTTGCCTCGAAGACGGATCAGTAAGGAAGTTTCCTTCTTTACATAACCTTTCAGGCTTTACGCAATCTTGTTCCGTCCCTGGAAAAGGTAACAGAAACGGTGCAGCCTACACTTTCTTCTCGATCTCTGTATTCCTAAATTCTGTTATCTATCTAATCGACCATCTTGAGTGAAATACTGATTAATCGTTTCGATTCCATAATTTATTTGTTTATGATTTAGATTGGAAGCTATATCATTTAGTTATAAGTTTCTCTTCGTTACATAACTGAGAGATCGGAGCGAGCACGCTGAATTCTACTTTTTCCCCTTCATCAATTTAGTTCCTGGCACGTACATTACCCAATCAATAGCACTCGGGACGCCCACATGTGATGCTGGATTGACAACAGATGTCACGAGAGACACGCCAGACAACATAACAGTAACTGCACGGCAGTCATTGTGGAGTGTCGTTAGAAAAAATCCCATTAAACGAGTGCTAGAAATCATTCGTGAGTTTCAAGGTGCTACCAGCATCCCGACTACCACAACGACGGTGTGTATGTAACACGAAAGTGCGTAGAAATGACGCAGCAGCAACTCAAAAGCCAAACATTTCTGTAGTCTGTGCTTGAGGTGGTGTAAAGGAGGACGCCACGCCACGTTGGATGACAGGAAACGGGTAATCTGGAATGATGAAGCACATTTTACTCTGTATCCATCCGAGAGAAGAGTTTGGGCTTGTTGAATGCCTGGGAACGATACCTGCCTTCATGTGTGATTCCAACATCGAAGTCCAGAGGAGGTGATTAAGGTATGGGGGAGGGGGTTTTTTGTGGCTAATGTGCGGTCCCCTTATTGCGCTTAAGAAAAGAATAAATGTTGAGGAATACGAACACATATTACAGCCTCGTTTACTGCTTACAGTAGAGAGACAGGTAGGAGGCGACGCTTGTCTTTATAAGCATGACAGAGTCCCCTGTCACAGAGCAGTATCTGTGTGGCAGTGGTTTGTGAAATGGAACAGCCTGCCTAAAAGTCCCCATCTCAACCAGGTGGAATACCTTTGCGAGGAGTTAGAAAGTGGACTTCGCTTCAGACTCCTGTGTCACTGTCTTCCCTGTTTTCGGTTATTGAGGAAGAATGGGCTGATATTCCCCCACAGACATTAACACACCTCTTTGAAAGCCGTCGTTAAGACGAAGGATGGACACACTTCATATTAATGCCACTGACAGGTGCTCAGGCACATTTCAACACATAGCGTATGATGACAGTAATATAGTGAAACATCAGCCACACACATTTCTTCACTTTCATTGTATCTCCTTATTGGATGGCCTACATTACATCTTACGTACAATATTAAATACAAAAATATACTTTACTCAATATTCAGTGATTATCTTTGAGTAGTCAGACAAGAAGTCGTGGTGCACTGTACTGCTGAAGTCGATGAACACAATGGGTCTAATCTTCACATTTGACCTCATCTATCAACTTTTGTTTTCATTTGCCCCTATCGCCACCAACCTTCCTGGTTATGATTTTATAATCGTTCATAAGCTTTACCTTCACTTTTCCACGATTTCATCGACAAATGCGTTCAGGTGTCCACCACCTCCATTATTACTGCTTCTTCACAGCCTTCTTCGAAACGCTCTCACCAAGCGTAAACCATTATTGTACTCTAGTCGACCCAGCAAAAAATAATATTTGAAACGTATAAAACTTCATGTAAGTGTCCATGATTTCGTGGCAGTTGTCACTAAAGTTAAACATCTTCTGGGATCTTAGGCCGCGTCATACTTATTTCTAAAATAATCGACGTTTCAGTCCCTCTGATAGGATCTTCTTCGGTATGTTTTGGTCCCTCGGCTGGGATCTTCTTCAGTATGATTCGGTGTCCACTATTGCTACAACACTGTCAGAAACTAGCGTGCGTGCTCTTATACAGGGGAGTTTCCCCACATTTCATCTACATCTACATTTATACTCCGCAAGCCAGTAAACGGTGTGTGGCGGAGGGCACTTTAGTGCCATTGTCATTACCTCCCTATCCTGTTCCAGTCGCGTATGGTTCGCGGGAAGAACGAGTGCCGGAAAGCCTCCGTGTGCGATCGAATTTCTCTAATTTTACATTCGTGAACTCCTCAGGAGGTATAAGTAGGGGGAAGCAATATATTCGATACCACATCCACAAACGCATCCTCCCGAAACCTGGACAGCAAGCTACACCGCGATGCAGAACGCCCCTCTTGCAGAGTCGGCCACTTCAGTTTGCTAAACATCTCCGTAACGCTATCACGCTTACCAAATAACCCTGTGACGAAACGCGCCGCTCTTCTTTGGATCTTCTCTATCTCCTCTGTCAACCCGACATGCTACGGATCCCACACTCACGAGCAATACTCAAGTACAGGTCGAACGAGTGATTTGTAAGCCACCTTCTTTTTTGGTGGACTACATTTTCTAAGGACTCTTCCAATGAATCTCAACGTGGCACCCGCCTTACCAACAACTAATTTCTTATGATCATTCCATTTCAAATCGTTCCGAACGAATACTCCCAGACATTTTACAGAAGTAACTGATACCAGTGTTTGTTCCGCCATCATATAATCATACAATAATGGATCCTTCTTTCTATGTATTCGCAATACATTACATTTGTCTACGTTAAGGGTTAGTCGCCACTCCCTGCACCAAGTGCCTATCTGCTGCAGATTTGCCTGCAATTTTCTAATGCTGCAACTTGTCTGTATGCTACACCATCATCCGCGAAAAGCCGTATGGAACTTCCGACACTATCTACTAGGACATTTATATATATTGTGAAAAGCAATGGTGCCATAACACTCCCCTGTGGCACGCCAGAGGTTACTTTAACGTCTGTAGACGTCTCTCCATTGAGGGCAACATGCTGTGTTCTGTTAGATAAACACTCTCCAATCCAGCCACACAGATGGTCTGATATTCCGTAGGCTCTTACTTTGTTTATCAGGCGACAGTGCGGAAATGCATCGAACGCCTTCCGGAAGTCACGGAAAATGGCATCTGCCTGGGAGCCTGTATCTAATATTTTCTGGGCCTCATGAACAAATAAAGCGAGTTGGGTCTCACACGATCGCTGTTTCCAGAATCCATGTTGATTCCTATAGAGTAGATACTGGGTTTCCAGAAATGACATGATACGCGAGAAAGAAACATGTTGTAAAATTCTACAACAGATCGATGTCAGAGACATAGGCCTACAGTTTTGCGCATTTGCTCGACGACCCTTCTTGAAAGCTGGCACTACGTGTGCTATTTTCAAATTATTTGGAACCTTCCGTTCCTCTAGAGACTGTTAGAAGGGGGGCAAGTTATTTCGCATACTCTATGTAGAATCGAACTGGTATCTCGTCAGGTACAGTGGACTTTCCTCTGTTGAGTGATTTCAGTCGCATTTCTATTCCTTCGACACTTCTTTGGATGTCAGCCATTTTTTCGTTCTTGCGAGGATTTAGAGAAGGAACTGCAGTGTGGTCTTCCGCTGTGAAACAGCTTTTGAAAAAGGTGTTTAGTATTTCAGCTTTACGAGTGTCATCCTCTGCTTCAATGCCATTATCATGAACTTCCTACGATTTTCTGTCCAGTCGGTACATAGAATTTTGCTTTCGAATTCAATGAACGCTTCTCGCATAGCCCTTCTTACGCCAACTCTGACATCGTTTAGCTCCCGTTTGTCTGAGAGGTTTTGGCTGCGTTTAAATTTACAGTGAAGCTCTCTTTGCTTTCGCAGTAGTTTCCTAACTTTGTTGTTGAACCACGGTGGGTTTTTCCCGTCCCTCACAGTTTTACTCGGCACGTACCTGTCTAAAATGTATTTTACGATTGCCTTGAACTTTTTCCATAACCACTCAACATTGTCAGTGTCGGAACAGAAATTTTCGTTTGGATCTGCTAGGTAGTCTGAAATCTGCCTCCTATTACTCTTGCTAAACAGATAAACCTTCCTCCCTTTTTTTATATTCCTATTTCCTATTTACTTCCATATTCAGGGATGCTGCAACGGCCTTATGATCACTGATTCCCTGTTCTGCGCTTACAGAGTGGAAAAGTTCCGGTCTGTTTGTTATCAGTAGGTCCAAGATGTTGTCTCCACGAGTTGTTTCCCTCTTTATTCGCTCGAGGTAATTTTTGGATAGTGCACTCAGCATAATGTCACTCGATGCTCTGTCCCTACCACCCGTCCTAAACATCTGGTAAATTGAAATCTCCACCTAAGACTATAACACGCTGAGGAAATTTATGTGAAATATATCCCAGATTTTCTCTCCGTAGTTCTGCCACAAATGCCGCTGAGTCGTGAGGTCGGTAAAAGGAGCCAATTATTAACCTAGCTCGGTTGTTGCTTATAACCTCCACCCATAATAATTCAGAGGAACTATCCACTTCTACTTCACTACAGGATAAACTACTATTAACAGCGACAAACACGCCACCACCGGATCCATGCAATCTATCCTTTCTAAGCACCGTCTGTGCCTTTGTAAGTGTGCTGGAGAAGTGGGAGTATTGGTTAAAATTTTTCGGACTACCATTGGTAGGCCATCGTCGCAGGCTAAACAGTACCCCACAAGACTTTTGCCAATGTCGCTCCTTCTTCTCCATTAGCGCGGGAATATTAGCCTCCGACGATTGTTCACCGATAGTAGCCCCAAGAATTTAAACTAACACACCCACTTCTCCAGCACTAACTTGGCAAAACTCACCTGTATAAGAGAACACGGCACTGGTCTCTGACAGTGCTCTATCAGTAGTGGAGACCGAAACATCCTGAAGAAGATCCCAGAAGAGGGGTCGAAACGTGGATTACTTTAGAAGGAAATATGACGTGGTCTAACAACTCTGAAAATTACAAAACTTTTGCTCTTTATTCCATTCTTATGCCGAAATTTTAATACTCTATTGTAATTAATTCTTTTGTACATAATAAATAATCACCAGTCCCACCAAAACGTATGTAATCTTTTCGAATGACCTTGCAACAGGCCAAATGCCAAACCTGGTTAACACTTTACTGGTACTTCAGGTACTTTTTAGATCCGATTGACAGCACTAATGATGAGAAATGTTGATAACGACACTACTGCTCGCCGCTAAACTACAAAATTCCTATTATTTAACGATTTTTTTTACGTGGCCTTCCAAAGCAGTAAGCACGACAAGTCCGATAATAAGGAAAACTTACAGCGCATTGTAACCAACTGCACTTACGGAAAGAGAATCGCAACACCAGGAAGGGGTTGTGCGAGATAAACGGAAGTCGTTAGGTGTGTCTACATCGGAACGATGACATCGAATAAGATGTCGCGCCAGTCGCATAAGAATGGCGCTAGTAGTGCCACAATGAGAATGCAGATCAGGTTGGCCTTCAATGAACGTGAGTTCCCTTTGACGTTTGTCAACAATGCCTTTAAGGCAACAAAGACGCCATTATGAACACCTCACGGAATAATAAACCTACGGGAAACACGATTTTCCTTCTGCAATACTGCAGTAAGACGTGGCACTACCGAGAGGGAAGACGATCAAATGGTTCAAATAGCTCTAAACACTATGGGACTTAATATCTGAGGTCATCAGTCCCCTAGACTTAGAACTACTTAAACCTAACTAACCTAAGGACATCACACACATCCATGCCCGAGGCAGGATTCGAACCTGCGACCGTAGAAGCAGCGCGGTTCCGGACTGAAGCGCCTAGAACCTCTCGGCCACAGCAGCCGGCGGAAGACGATCGTGTTAGGCATATTACCCTCCTGCATCGTATTTCATCTGCAGCGGCAACTCATGCAGCAGTTGGCACCACAGTGGCACAACGAAATGTTCACACATCAGTTACTTCAGGGACAGGTCCAAGCGAGTCACCCTGTAGTGCGCATTCCACTAACCCCAAACCACCTTGCCGCGCGAGGAAGCCGTGCGGTCTGGGGGACCTTGTCACAGCCCGAACGGCTGCCCCCGTCGGAGGTTCGACTCCTCCGTCGGGCATGGGTGTGTGTGTTGTCCATAGCGTAAGTTACTTTAACTTATATTAAGTAGTGCGTAGACTTAGGGACCGATGACCTCAGCAGTTTGATCCCATAAGACCTTACCACAAATTTCAAAATTTTTCGAAACCACCGCCTTTTGCGACTGCAGTAGTGTCAAGTGAGAGGTCATTGGTGTGTGTGAGTGTGTGGGGGGGGGGGGGGGGGAAGTGAGGATACAAGTCTGTTCTGTTTTCCGATGAAAGCTGGTTTCGACTCGGTCTCATTGATGGTCAAGAGTTGGTTAGAAAGAAGCCACTTGAGGACCTGCAACCAATGTGTCTGCGCGGTCGGCACACTGGACTTATACCTGGAGCTACAGTCTGGGGTGTGATTTCGTAAGACAGTGTGAGCCCTGTCGTGGTTATCCCATGCACCCTGATTGCAAATTTGTAGGTCATTTGATGTGTTGTTCTGCCATTTATGAACAGCACTCCAAGAGTTGATTTCTAACAGGATAATGCTCGTCCACAAACCGCTGTTGTAACCCGATAGCGGAACAAACACTGATAGCAGTTACTTCTGTAAAACATCTGGGAGTACGCGTGCGGATCGATTTGAAGTGGAATAATCATATAAAATTAATTGTTGGGAAGGCGGGTACCAGGTTGAGATTCACTGGGAGAGTCATTAGAAAATGTAGTCCCTCAACAAAGGAGGTGGCTTACAAAACACTCGTTCGACCTATACTTGAGTATTGCTCATCCGTGCAGTTCTAGGCGCTGCAGTCTGGAACCGCGCGACCGCTACGGTCGCAAGGTTCGAATCCTGCCTCGGGCATGGATGTGTGTGATGTCCTTAGGTTAGTTAGGTTTAAGTGGTTCTAAGTTCTAGGGGACTAAAGAACTCAGCAGTTGAGTCCCATAGTGCTCAGAGCCATTTGAACCATTTATTGCTCATCAGTGTGGGATCCGCACCAGGTCGGGTTGACGGAGGAGATAGAGAAGATCCAAAGAAGAGCGGCGCGTTTCGTCACAGGGTTATTTGGTAAGCGTGATAGCGTTACGGAGATGTTTAGCAAACTCAAGTGGCAGACTCTGCAAGAGAGGCGCTCAGCATCGCGGTGTAGCTTGCTGTCCAGGTTGCGAGAGGGTGCGTTTCTAGATGAGGTATCGACTATATTGTTTCCCCCTACATTGTTAATCACTTATGTATGTTCCGTACACAAATGTATTCTCGAAATAACCCGAGGAGATCACGAATGTAAAATTAGAGAGATTCGAGTGCGCACGGAGGCTTTCCGGCAGTCGTTCTTCCCGCGAACCATACGCGACTGGAACCGGAAAGGGAGGTAATGACAGTGGCACGTAAAGTGCCCTCCGCCACACACGGTTGACTGGCTTGCGGAGTAAAAATGTAGCTGTAGATGTAGATGATATGCTGTACAGTGTGTTGACATGTTGCCTTGGCCTGCTTGATCATCAGAAGTGTATCCAACCGAGCACAAATGAGACATCAGGCGACAACTACAGCGCGATCCACAACCATTATTAACCGTCCCTGTATTGACCAATCATATGCAACAGGCGTGGAATCCCATCCCACAAACTTAAGTCCGGCACCTGTACAACACAATGCATGCATGCTTGCAGTCAACATTCTGGCAGTTATATCGGTTATTAATGTACCACAATTTCACGTTTTCTACTTCTTATCTCACGCTTACATTTACTTGTAACCTTACATTGTTAAGCTTATAGGTATGTTCCGTACACAAATGTACTCTCGAAATATAATTACTCTACATTAAATTTTTTTTGGTGACGCCATTTTTTTCGTGAGTGTAAAACAACACTTTCCTACAAGGAGATTTTATGACATATTTTAGCCATACCCGGAAATACAGAAACATATAGTTGTCCCAAATAGTGGGAAAAAAATATCTGAGAATTTGGGAACTAGAATGAGAGCACGTTTCTAACGTGAAGACTGCGTCCTCATTTGTAACGCGTGCCGTTGCTCTCTCAGGGTAATAAGCGGACCCAGCGAGACACGCAGGGGCTCACATTCCACAGGTGTCAGCATAGTTTAGCCACCCCGAACCTCCACACCCTCCAGCAACCCCTCAGTTCCCGTCCTCTCCCCGTCAGGTGGCCTCGGAGATCAGCTTGCAAGTTTCTTCCGTGGTTTTGCATAACGAAGATAAACTGGCGGAGATGAATGTCATGCAAAGTACTGCCATTTCTGAGAATTAGCTAAGGTAACATTTGCACTGGAAACATGAACAAAATTTAACAGCTCCTAACTCCCCGTATAATGGATATTTAATTACCAAGAGCTTACGTCACTTCCTCTGGGACACAACATTTGCATTTCCTTTCCACTTCCAGAATAAGCATTACAAGCGCTTGACGTGTTTATGGAATAAACTTAGTGAGTACCCAGCGTTGTCAGTGCACGTATTTATTCCAGTCACCTATTAGTCCATCTTCTCCTCCCCCTCTCTCTGTTCATCCTTCTTCCCCTGTCTTTGTTCATACGCTCCTCCTCCTCTTTATCCATCTTCTCCTCTCCCTACTCTCTGTCCATTTCCGCCTCTCTTCTCTCTCTGTCAGTCTCCTCTTCTTCCTTACCTGTGTCAATGTCACCTAAACCATCTCTCTGTCCATCTCCTCCACTCCCCTTTTCCAATCTCCTCCTCCTCTTCCTCCTCATCGTCTCTCTGACCATCTCCTGCACTCTCTTTTCTCTGGCCATCTTTATCTTAGCCTTCTGTGTCTGTTCATTTTCTCCTATTCCCTTCTCTCTCTCAACATTATCATCCCTTCCCCAACAGGAAATTGCACTTCCTAACCAACACAATATTTCTTTTCACATAACAAGTAGTATGTGAACCAGATTTGGTTGAATTCAATCCAACGATTTAGGAAAACCTTTTTACAGTGGTTGTGCCACGTACGCGAGTTTCACACATACTTAACGCATTTAACACGTATTTGGACACATATTTCACCTGAGTCTCCAGCGAATTAAGCCGTGCACTTTCGTTTTCACGCAGCTCAATGTTTATGACGTCATATGCCCTGAACTATGCGTTGTACAATGATATAATGTTATAGGTACATTCAGCGGTATATGCGATTACGGCCTGAGAAATGTGTTGCGAGTAGATTTATCAGCAAAGATGTAATAGAATTTAAGCATCATGGATGTTGAGGCGATTTTTCACGCATCTCGGTGTTTAAGATGGCGTATTCCCGGAACTATGTTCACACAATGGTATAAGTTCACAGGTACTTTCACCAGCACATGTGGATAATGTCTGCGAAATGTATTTACAATATATTCAGCAGAAAAGAAGTAATAAATATAAATATCACGAAAGATGGGGCAATTTTTCATGCATTTCAGTGTTCATGAAGTAATGTCTCGTGAACTACGTGCCGTACAGCTATATAATTTTGCAGCTACATACAGTGGTACATGTGAATATAGTCTGCAAAATTTGTTGCGAATAAAATTAGTAGTAAAGTTGTAATAAATGAAAACGTCATACATGATGAGACAGTTTTGGTTTATGAATTGCGAAAATGTGGGATGTGATAGACGTCTTTCCTCCCATCATTTTCTGAGGATTATCAACAAGAAAATGTCTTGCAAAAGTTTGAAATGGTTTGCAGTTTGTTGGAAGCGAGTAAATATTCTTATTCTCAAGTACTGGATAAATTAAGTCCGTTTTTCCGCGCGTCGTGGGCTACACTACTTTTTCACTCCCCACCCCTTCGATGCGTTCGCGATTCTTTCCCATACCGCAATTCTTTAAATACGAAAGCATCTCTATTATGCCACACAGCAAGTGATGACAGAGACTGGTCCCTGCACGTTCTAAATTGTTCACTCAATTTTTATAACATTCCATTGTCTCCTGGAATGTTCTAACTAGGCTGATCATTGGGTCCTGAGTCTTGACATAGCGCTCTATTTTCCAACATGGAGGCAGGTTATGCCTCAGGGTCACCTACTGCCACCGACTGAGAATTTGTAGTCATTTATATGGTGGATGAGGCATCAATGAGATCCAGTTCCGCCGTGGCATTAGTGGGAACCTTGGGAGAGAGGGCCCCAAGGGACTACTTTCGCACGAGAGGAGCAGAGGAGGCTCTGGCTTCTTCGGAAGGGGTGAGGGGACCGATGTCCCCTGCGTTTGGGGGCCCTTGCTCCCAAAGTAGGTGCAACGGAGGGATGGATGTATTCTGGTGGCCTAGTGGACCCACTCTTCGTGGCACAGAGAGAGGAACCAGTGGCACTTGGGACGGCGATGGTGATGTAGAGGCAGCATATGTCGAAGTCAAACGATTGGTGTGTAATATTTCAAATTTATGTTTAGCCTCTGAGTAAGTCAACCGGTTCAGAGTCTTGGACTCCATGATTTTCCTCTGCTTAAGGAGTACTGGGCGGTCTGGCGTGCAGGGGGAGTAGTGCTCTCCACAGCTGATGCAAGTGGTAGGAGGTGCACATGGTGTATCTGGGTGCAGTGGATGTTTGCAGTTTCGACATGTGGCGCTGGAAGTGCAGCAGGAAGGCAAGTGCTCGAACTTCCAGCACTTACAGCACCGCATATGGGGAGGGATGTATGGTTTAACGTCACAGCAATAAACCATCACCTTCACCTTTTCAGGCAAGTAAATACCCTCAAAGGCAACGATGAAAGCACTGGGAGCGACCCTATGGCCTTTGGATCCGCTGTAAATGCGCCAGATGAAATGAACACCCCGCCGTTCTAAATTGCCGCGGAGCTCCTCGTCAGACTGCAGAGGAAATCGCGATGGAAAATGATCCCCTAGATCATGTAGAGACTTCAGTGGTGAGTGACGGAAACAGGAATATCACCCAGCTGGGCACAGGCGATTAACACTCGGGATTGGGCTGGGGATGCTGTCTGAATCAAGACTGCTCCGTTTCGCATCTTGGACAGCGCTGTCAAATCTCCAGACCTATCCTCAAGGAGTTCAACGAAAAACTGAGGCTTCGTAGATAGAAAGGAGTCCCCATCAGTTCTGCTACAGACTAAAAAACGACGCGAATATGACTCTCTACGTTCTGTAGCCCGACGTTCCTCCCATAGTGTAGCGAGGGAGGGAAACGATTTACGGTCATACCTGTCGGCATTGTGTTCGATCTTGCCCTTCTTAGAGACTGATCGTGCTGTATGGTTACCAGAAATAGATGACTTAGTCCACTTCACTGCGGGTCATATGCCCTGATGCCACCCAATCCGAATAGGGGCTCTCCCCAGAGCGCCGCCCAGCCACTGCAAAGGCCAACTGGCAAGATGGCTCCTTCGTATACATGGAGACTTTATAGCTCAGGTATCAGCAGTGCGATCCCTGTGTACTCAGGTGGCCACCACCATATGTGTACATGATGACCGCACCACATTGGACTGCCCGCCGTGCCGGATATTGGGCGCAGAGAAATCCAATATTGTCATGGGGGCGAAAGAGGACAGGAGAACACAGAAGAAGATGGCATAGCCTAAAAAGTGTTCTCGCCCAAATAGTGGAGATGCAAAATCATGACAAGAGATTCAGGAGATCGAATCTAAGACCGCTATGGATATTCTTGCACCATGCAAGGCGTCCTTCCCCATACGGCCCGCACTTCTGTAGAATTTTCAAAGTGGCAGATCAAACCATAGAATGGGACCTCAACTCATAGGGCCGGAAAGTGTGAGACTCCTCTTAGTCACGACAGGCGGGAATACCTCTGACCTGTTCTAACTCCCGGACACGCAGTGCAGGAGGGGCGGGGGGGGGGGGGGGGAGGTGGAAATTACGTAGTTCAAAATAATTACCTCATAGAAATATGCAAATGTATTGTTACCTTAAGGACAAATTTGAAAACAAATAAAATTTCATAAATACACGAACGTATAATACAACTATTTGGGAAATTAGAATCTCATACTTTATAGCTGAAAACTGGTGTAACAAGTTCTGAAAAAGGGTGGTACTGCAGACTTCGCTTAATCTGGGTATGTCATACCCTCCAAAGAAAACCTTAGTATTTCTTCGCTACTTAAATGGTGTTCTGAGATACAAATGACATCTGTCTCAAGTTCTTTTACCATTTCACATTTATCTTTCATTCATATAATACTGTGATTAAATAAGCTCACTGTGCCTTCTAATCTGCATTATTGATTTACTGAACTAACTAGTAGCCTTCATACACCTGCACGTTACTACCGTAATTTTGCCTTGAGTGAGTCACGATCAACTTTTCCATTCATATTCAGATTCAGGCATGCATTAACAATGGATACTCTAAAATGCACAATAGAAACGTGTGCCTTATCGGCAGTCTTCATCTCCCTTTGAAGTCCCGTATTAACGCACGTCAAAGCTGGGTCAAGTCACGGTTGGTCGTAATGCTGGAATAGCAGTACAAAGTTAACATTAGTGGTCCAATAATGTCATCGCTTACATCACTAGCCCAGACTGCAAACACTGTTTTCTGTCCATTCAACTACTTATCCTCTTTAGTAAAATCGTTACACAAGGCCTGTAACTCTTGTGCCACCATGTTGAGCCCAACACTGGTTGGAAATGTAGCTCACTTGGTACTACATCTACATCTACATTTATACTCCGCAAGCCACCCAACGCTGTGTGGCGGAGTGCACTTAACGTGCCACTGTCATTACCTCCCTTTCCTGTTCCAGTCGCGTATGGTTCGCGGGAAGAACGACTGTCTGAAAGCCTCCGTGCGCGCTCGAATCTCTCTAATTTTACATTCGTGACCTCCTCGATAGGTATAAGTAGGGGGAAGCAATATATTCGATACCTCATCCAGAAACGCACCCTCTCGAAACCTGACGAGCAAGCTACACCGCGATGCAGAGCGCCTCTCTTGCAGAATCTGCCACTTGAGTTTGCTAAACATCTCCGTAACGCTATCACGCTTACCAAATAACCCTGTGACGAAACGCGCCGCTCTTCTTTGGATCTTCTCAACCTCCTCCGTCAACACGATCTGGTACGGATCCCACAGTGATGACCAATACTCAAGTATAGGTCGAACGAGTGTTTTGTAAGCTACCTCCTTTGTTGATGGACTACATTTTCTAAGGACTCTCCCAGTGAATCTCAACCTGGTACCCGCCTTACCAACAATTAATTTTATATGATTATTCCACTTCAATCGTACCGCACGCATACTCCCAGATATTTTAAAGAAGTAACTGCTACCAGGTTTTTGTTCCGCTATCATATAATCATACAATAAAGGATCCTTCTTTCTATGTATTCGCAATACATTACATTTGCCTATGTTAAGGGTCAGCTGCCACTCGCTGCACCAAGTGCCCTCCGCTGCAGATATTCCTGCCTTCACTACGATTTTCTAATGCTGCAACTTCTCTGTGTACTACAGCATCATCCGCGAAAAGCCGCATGGTACTTCCGACACTATCTGCTACGTCATTTATATATATTGTGAAAAGCAATGGTCCCATAACACTCCCCTGTGGCACACCAGAGGTTACTTTAACGTCTGTAGACGTCTCTCCATTGATAACAACATGCTGTGTTCTGTTTGCTAAAAGCTCTTCAATCCAGCCACACAGATGGTCTGATATTCCGTAGGCTCTTACTTTGTTTATCAGGCGACAGTGCGGAACTGTATCGAACGCCATCCGGAAGTCAAGGAAAATAGCATCTACCTGGGAGCCTGTATCTAATATTTTCTGGGTCTCATTAACAAATAAAGCGAGTTGGGTCTAACACGATCGCTGATTCCGGAGTCCATGTTGATTCCTACAGAGTAGATTCTGGGTTTCCAAAAACGACATGATGCGCGAGCAAAAAACATGTTCTAAAATTCTACAACAGTTCGACGTCAGAGATATAGGTCAATAGTTTTGCGCACCTGCTCGACGACCCATCTTGAAGACTGGCACTACCTGTGCTCTTTTCCAATCATTTGGAACCTTCCGTTCCTCTAGAGACTTGCGGTATGCGGCTGATAGAAGAGGGGAAAGTTCTTTCACGCACTCTGTGTAGAATCGATTTAGTGTCCCGCCAGGTCCCGTGGACTTCCCTCTGTTGAGTGATTCCAGTTGCTTTTCTATTCCTTGGACACTTATTTCGATGTCAGCCATTTTTACGTTTGTGCGAGGATTTAGAGAGGGAACTGCAGAGCGGTCATCCTCTGTGAAACAGGTTTGGAAAAAGGTGTTTAGTATTTCAGCTTTACGCCGTGTCATCCTCTGTTTCAATGTCATCATCATCCCGGAGTATCTGGATATGCTGTTTCGAGCCACTTACTGATTTAACGTAAGACCAGAACTTCCTAGGATTTTCTGTCAAGTCGGTACATAGAATTTTACTTTAGAATTCACTGAACGCTTCACACATAGCCCTCCTTACGCTAACTTTTGACATCGTTTCGCTTCTGTTTATCTGAGAGGTTTTGGCTGCGTTTAAATTTGCAGTGAAGCTCTCTTTGCTTTCGCATTAGTTTCCTAGCTTTGTTGTTGGACCACGGTGGGTTTTTCCCGTCACTCACAGTTTTACTCGGCACGTACCTGTCTACAACGCATTTTACGATTGCCTTGATCTTTTCCCATAAACGCTCAACATTGTCAGTGTCGGAACAGAAATTTTCTTTTCGATCTGTTAGGTAGTCTGAACTCCCTTTTTTCATATTCCTATTAACTTCTATATTCACGGATGCTGCAACGGCCTTATGATCACTGATTCCCTGTTGCGAACTTACACAGTCGAAAAGTTCGGGTCTGTTTGTTATCAGTTGGTCCAAGATGTTATCTCCACGAGTCGGTGCTCTGTTTAATTGCTCGAGGTAATTTTCGGACAGTGCACTCAGTATAATGTCACTCGATGCTCTGTCCCTACCACCCGACCTAAACATCTGAGTGTCCCAGTCTATATCTGGTAAATTGAAATCTCCACGTAAGACTATAACATTCTGAGAAAATTTATGTGAAATGTATTCCAAATTTTCTCTCAGTTGTTCTGCCTCTAATGTTGCTGAGTCGGGAGGTCTGTAAAAGGAGACAACTATTAACCTAGCTCGAATGTTGAATGTAACCTCCACCCATAATAATTCACGGGAACTATCCACTTCTACTTCACTACAGGATAAAGTACTACTAACAGCGACAAACACGCCACCACCGGTTGCATGCAATCTATCCTTTCAAAACACCATCTGTGCCTTTGTAAAGCTTTCGGAAGAATTTATCTCCGGCTTCAGCCAGCGTTCTGTACCTATAACGATTTCAGCTTCGGTGCTTTCTATCAGCGCTTGAAGTTCCGGTACTTTACCAATGCAGCTTCCACATTTTACATTTACAATACCGATTGCTGCTTGGACCCCACATGTCCTTACCTTGCCCCGCACACTTTGAGGGTGTTGCCCTTTCAGTGCTTGCCCGAGGCCATCTAACCTAAAAAACCGCCCAGTCCACGTCACACATCCCCTGCTACCCGTGGAGCCGCTTGCTGCGTGTAGTGGACTCCTGACCTATCCAGCGGAACCCGAAACCCCATCACCCTATGCGCAAGTCGAGGAATCTGCAGCCCACACAGTCGCAGAACCGTCTCAGCCTCTGATTCAGACCCTCCACTCGGCTCTGTACCAAAGATCCGCTATCAGTCCTGTCGACGATGCTGCAGATGGTGAGCTCTGCTTTCATCCCGCTAGCGAGACTGGCAGTCTTCACCAAATCAGATAGCCTCCGAAAGCCAGAGAGGATTTCCTCCGATCTATAGCGACACACATCATTGGTGCCGACATGAGCGACCACCGGTAGATAGGTGCACCCTGTACCCTTCATGGCATCCGGTAGGACCCTTTCCACATCTGGAAGACTGTCCCCGGTATGCACACGGAGTGCCATATCCCTAAAGGGCCCCATTACGCGCCTGACGTTGGAGCTCCCAACTACCAGTAAGCCCACCCTCTGCGATCGCCCGGATCTTGCAGACTGAGGGGCTACCTCTGGAACAGGACGAGCAGCCATGTCCGGCTGAAGCTCAGTATCAGCCGGAGACAGAGCGTGAAACTGGTTCGTCAGACAAACTGGAGAGGGCTTCCGTTCAGCCCTCCGGAATGTCTTTCGCCCCCTGCCACACCTCGAGGTGACCTCCCACTCTACCACAGGTGAGGGATCAGCCTCAATGTGGGCAGTATCCCGTGCAGCCACAGTCGTAGTCTGATCGGGGGATGCAGGGGACGAGCTGGACGTCCCCGACAAACCCCCATCCGGACCCCCACAGTGATGCCCTTTGGGAACAGCCTCAAGCTGTCTGACCGAAGCCAACACCGCCTGAAGCAGTTGCAGTCCCTATCCATGCTAAAAAGTGTTGTGCTAAGAACATCTGAACTAATCTACAGAGAGCACAAACAATTCGACACAAAATTTAAACGGTTATTAAAATACAAGATTGCCTAGTAAATGCAGTTGGTTGGTTGTTTTGGGGAAGGAGAACAGACAGCGAGGTCATCGGTCTCATCGAATTAGGGAAGGACGGGGAAGGAAGTCGGCCGTGCCCTTTGAAAGGAACCATCCCGGCATTTGGCTGGAGAGATTTAGGGAAATCACGGAAAACCTAAATCAGGATGGCCGGACGCGGGATTGAACCGTCGTCCTCCCGAATGCGAGTCCAGTGTCTAACCACTGCGCCACCACGCTCGGTAGTAAATGGAGTAATGCTACTACTTGCGCACTGCTGACACATTGCTCGGCGGCGGAAGGAGACTAGGCGATTTTACTCTATTCAGGTACTAAACTCTCAAATACTATAATACGCCCGAAATTTATGAATTAAACAATGAAAATTACCAAAAACACGCATAGAAATTAATAATTAAACTACGTATTGTCTCGAATGAAAAATGATGAAATGAAAATAATGATTCCTTACGCAATTTCTCTTGTAAATTTTGGCCTGTACCGCACCCATGACACTAGTGCAAAGCTCTGTCTTCCTAATTCGTCTAGCTTAAGCTTCCGCACAGTGGTGGAGGTCTGCAGTGTACATGGTGCACTCACATTAATGTCTCCCCCGTCCCTACCTATGTTCGATATCAACATGCAATAGCCACTCATAGAAGGCATGTGGCAGCACTATCAGGGATGTTATATAAAACGTGTCGGGAGAGAGAGAGCTAGGGTGGGGGGGGTGGCGGGGGGAGGGGTGGAGGGGGAACAGAGCAGGCGTTGTCGTAATGTGGACATGGAGCGATTTATGTGGCCTCCGAAAGGGTATATTGATTGGCTTTCGGGCCAACTGTAGAAGCATCTCCGAAAAGATTCAGTTTGCAAATCATTGCCGTGTCGCCGTGGTTAAAGTATAGAATGGCGCTCTACAAAACTGTGGCTCACCGTGGGCCGTTGATCACAGACATGAACGATGGCCGTGCAGATGTGTACGGGCGAACAGACGTGCAACTGCTGAACAATGACCTCCCAAATCAACCAATGGGCTATCAATAGTGACTACTCAATGACAGTCTGTGAAGGTTGCTGGGTATGGACCTCCACAGCGGGATCCGGGTTCAGGCACCTACGCCAACTGCTGTTGATCGGTGCCGAAGGCTGGAATTTGCACGCCAGTCTGGAAGTCCACTGAGTGGCAACAGGTACCCTTTAGAGATGAATCACGTGTTATCCTCCTTCGGACAGATGGGCGTTGGCGCGAACGTATGAAACGTCTGGATGCGAACAACCTGCAGCAATCGCTGGATCCATTATCGTCTGGGTTATGCTTTCGTGACATTATCCGGGCGACCTCGTCATTCTGGGAGGCAGTAGATCAGCACAAGTTTTCATGTATCCTTGGGGACGAGGTCATCCCCTACATGATGTTTGTTTTTCTTGGTGCAATAGCAGGAAAACGCAATGTGTTTCACAGCTCGCAGTGTATGTGCATGTTTCGAAGAATATCAGGATCAGTTTATTGTACTCCTTGGCCACCGACCTCTCCAGATTCAAACCAATACAAGAAAGTGTGTGACCATCTCTGTTCAGGCTGTACTGGCCATGGATAGTCAACCGAGAAACCCAGCGCAGTCGGCCACTATACTGGAGCTGGCTCGGCTCCACATCCCTTTTGGTACCTTCCAGAAACTCATTGACGCTCCCCCTGCACGTCATGCAGCTGCCGGTGCTGCAAGAGTGACCGACCGGTTCTAGGCGCTACAGTCTGGAACCGCGAGACCGATACGGTCGCAAGTTCGATTCCTGCCTCGGGCATTGATGTGCGTGATGTCCTTAGGTTAGTTAGGTACAAGTAATTGTAAGTTCAAGGGGACTGATGACCTCAGACGTTAAATCCTATAGTGCTCAGAGCCATTTGAACCATGTCTTTTTTTTTTTTTTTTTTTTTTTTTTTTTTTTTTTTTTTTTTTTTTTACATTTACCTGCTTCTACAACTACTGGAGGCTCGTTTCGGGTGACTAACAGCTGGATAAACAAATTATTGGCTTCAAGAATGAAACTGTCGAAATGCGTTCTCCTCCAGATGGCCTTATTGAGAATTGCTAGTTTCCATTTCGCCATCTTCTTCCTTTGCCACCTTTCCTATTTCTGTCTAGTATTCTCTTACTGTGCCGGGAGGGCACACATTCTCACTTGCTGCTGAATTGATGTCAAAGTTCACAATCAAATTAAAACATTGACGTGCATGGAGGTTTCCCTCGAGTCTGGGGTGCGCCTTTCTGCTCGCGTACATCGGGCTCAGCCTGGCCGCGGACACGCTGCGTCCTGCCACGCTGCTCGCAAGAGTGTTGTGCGGCCTCAGCAAACATGCCGAGTTGATGCTGACACCACCGCGAGAGTATGTCGTCAAAATTCTTGAAGAATATAGAATTACTGATCACACTGAAGATTGCAGCCCCTCTTTGCTGAACCCGACTTCAGTGGGCTAACGTCCTCAGCTGTCTGGGAGGGTATATTCAAAATTACCTGTCTACATCCGTTTTAAAACTTCTGATTACCGGCAGTCACCTAAAGTGTTAAATGTTTTTGTGAAAATATAGCGCGAGGACGTAAATACTTTGTTGCTGTTATTGTTGTTGTGGTCTTCAGTCCTGAGATTGGTTTGATGCAGCTCTCCATGCTACTCTATCCTGTGCAAGCTTCTTCATCTCCCAGTACTTACTGCAACCTACATCCTTCTGAACCTGCTTAGTGTATTCAACTCTTGGTCTCCCTCTACGATTTTTACCCTCCACGCTGCCCTCCAATGTTAAATTTGTGATCCCTTCATGCCTCAGAACATGTCCTACCAACCGGTCCCTTCTTCTCGTCACGTTGTGCCACAAACTCCTCTTTTCCCCAATCCTATTCAATACTTCCTCATTAGTTATGTGATCTACCCATCTGATCTTCAGCATTCCTCTGTAGCACCACATTTCGAAAGCTTCTATTCTCTTCTTGTCCAAACTATTTATCGTCCATGTTTCACTTCCATACATGGCTACACTTCATACAAATACTTTCAGAAATGACTTCCTGACACTTAAATCTATACTCGATGTTAACAAATTTCTCTTCCTCAAAAATGCTTTCGTTGCCATTGCCAGTCTACATTTTATATCATCTCTACTTCGACCATCATCCGTTATTTTGCTCCCCAAATAGCAAAACTCTTTTACTACTTTAAGAGTCTCATTTCCTAATCTAATTCCCTCAGCCTCACCCGACTTAATTCGACTGCATTACATTATCCTCGTTTTGCTTTTGTTGATGTTCATCTATTATCCTCCTTTCAAGACACTGTTCATTCCGTTCAATTGCTCTTCCAAGTCCTTTACTGTCTCTGACAGAATTACAATGTCATCGGCGAACCTCAAAGTTTTTATATCTTCTCCATGGATTTAAATACCTACTCCGAATTTTCATTTTGTTTCCTTTACTGCTAGCTCAATATAGAGATTGAATAACATTGGGGAGAGGCTACAACCCTGTCTCACTCCCTTCCCAACCGCTGCTTTCCTCTCATGTCCCTCGACGCTTATAACTGCCAACTGGATTCTGTACAAATTGTAAATAGCCTTTCGCTCCCCGTATTTACCCCTGCCACCTTCAGAATTTGGAAGAGAGTATTCCAGTCAACATTGTCAAAAGCTTTCTCTAACTCTAAAAATGCTAGAAACGTAGGTTTGCCTTTCCTTAATTTTTCTTCTAAGGTAAGTCGTAAGGTCAATATTGCCTCACGTGTTCCTATATCTCTACGGAATCCAAACTGATCTTCCCCAAGGTCGGCTTCTACTAGTTTTTCCATTCGTCTGTAAAGAATTCGTGTTAGTATTTTGCAGCTGTGGGTTATTAAACTGATTGTTCAACACCTCCTTTCTTTGGGAGTGGAATTATGATATTCTTCTTGATGTCTGAGGGTATTTCGCCTGTCTCATACATCTTGCTCACCAGATGGTAGAGTTTGGAGAGGACTGGCTCTCCCAAGGCCGTTCTAATGGAATGTGGTCTACTCCCGGGGCCTTGTTTCGACTCGGGTCTTTCAGTGCTCTGTCAAACTCTTCACGCAGTATTGTACCTCCCATTTCGTCTTCATCTACATTCTCTTCCATTCCCAGAATATTGTCCTCAAAAACGTAGCCCTTGTATAGACCCTCTATATACTCCCTTCACCTTTCTGCTGTCCCTTCTTTGCTTAGAACTGGGTTTCCATCTGAGCTCTTGATATTCATACAAGTGGCTCTCTTTTCTCCAGAGGTCTCTTTAATTATCCTATAGGCAGTATCTATCTTACCCCTCGTGAGATAAGCCTCTACATCCTTACATTTGTCCTCTAGCCATCTCTGCTTAGCCATTTTGCATTTCCTGTCGATCTCATTTTTGAGACGTTTGTATTCCTTTTTGCCTGCTTCATTTACTGCATTTTTATATTTTCTCCTTTCATCAATTAAATTCAGTATCTATTCTGTTACCCAAGGATTTCTACTAGTCCTCGTCTTTATGCCTACTTGATCCTGTACTGCCTTCACCACTTCATTCCTCAGAGCTACCCATTCTTCTTCTTCTATATTTCCTTATCCCATTTGTGACAATTGTTCCCTTATGCTCTCCCTGAAACTCTGTACAACCTCTGGTTTAATTAGTTTGTCCAGGTCCCATCTACTTGAATTCCCACATTTTTGCAGTTTCTTCAGTTCTAATCTACAGTTCATAACCAATAGATTGTGGTCAAAGTCCACATCTGCCCCTGGAAATGTATTACAATTTTACAATTTAAAACCTGGTTCTTAAATCTCACTCTTACCATTATGTAATCTATCTGATACCTTCTAGTATTTCCAGAATACTTCCATGTGTAAAACCTTCTTTTATGGTTTTTGAACCAAGTGTTAGCTATGATTAAGTTATGCTCTGTGCAAAATTCTGCCGGATGGCTTCGTCTTTCATTCCTTTCCCTCAATCCATACTCACCTACTATGATTCCTTCTCTCCCTTTTGCTACTCTCGAATTCCCGTCACCCATGACTATTAAATTTTCGTCTCCCTTCACTACCTGAATAACTTCTTTTATCTTATCATACATTTCATCAATTTCTTCATCATCTGCAGAGCTAGTTGGCATATAAACTTGTACTACTGTAGTAGGTGTGGGCTTCGTGTCTATCTTGGCCACAATAATGTGTTCACTATGCTGTTTGTAGTAGCTTACCCGCACTCATATTCTTTTATTCATTATTAAACCTACTCCTGCATTACCCCTGTTTGATTTTGTATTTATAACCCTGTATTCACCTGACCAAAAGTCTTGTTCCTCCTGCCACCGAACTTCACTAATTCCAACTATATCTAACTTTATCCTATCCATTTCCCTTTTTAAGCTTTCTAATCTGCCTGTCCGATTAAGGGATCTGACATTCCACGCCCCGATCCGCAGAACACCAGTTTTCTTTCTCCTGATAACGACGTCCTCTTGAGTAGTCCCCGCCCGGAGATCCGAATGGGGAACTATTTTACCTCCGGAATATTTTACCCAAGAGGACGCCATCATCATTTAACCATACAGTAAAGCTGCATGCCCTCGGGAAAAATTACGGCTGTAGTTTGCCCTTGCTTTCAGCCGTTCACAGTACCAGCACAGCAAGACCGTTTTGGTTAGTATTACAAATCCAGATCAGTCAATCCTCCAGACTGTTGCCCCCGCTACTACTGGAAAGGCTTCTGCCCCTCTTCTGGAACCACAAGTTTGTCTAGCCTCTCAACAGATACCCCTCCGTTGTGGTTGCACTTACGGTAGGGCCATCTGTATCGCTGAGGCACGCAAGGCTCCCCACCAACGGCAAGGTCCATCGTTCATGGGGGGGGGGCTTTGTTGCTAAATAGTTAATTAAAAAGTGTCTTGCTTATTAAATTTTAGCTGATGTAATTTCCAGATTAGGATAGTAATTATTAGTTTCAGTTGTTTGAAACTATTATTTTCATTTATTACGGTCTCAGAATGAGAGAGAGGATGAAGGTATCATTCCTGAGACGTATAAATATAGTAACTTGTTAATAATTATTGATGAAAGAGCACGTGATTCACAGTGTGTAACCATGCGTTCAGTTACAGACGTGGCCTGAAATTCTACTTCTAAATATCAATTTTAGTATTCCATAAATTTTTTCTGGACGGATGAGTTTCAAATTGTATCGAGCGGATGGACGTGTACGGGTACGGAGACAACCTCGTGAATCCATTGACCCTGCATTTGAGCAGCAGGCTCTGTAATAATGTGGGGCGTGTATATGGGTCCCTTGATACGTCTAGATACGATTGTGATAAGTGACACATACGTAAGCATCCTATCGGATCACCTGCATCCATTCATCTCCATTGTGCATTACGGCATCAGGGCACTGCGACTCTCCACAAGTCGAGAATTGCTACGGAGTGGCTCTCGGAACACTCTTGTGAGTTTAAATACTTCTGCTGGCCACCAGACTCCCCAGGCACGAACATTATTGATAAAATCTGGGATGCCATACAGCGTACTGTTCAGAAGAATTCTCCAAACCCTCGTACTCTTACGACAGCCCTGCAGGATTCATGTTGTCATTTCCCTCCAGCACTACTTCAACGTCAGTCGAGTCCAGGCCACGTCGTGGTTTGGTCGCGGTGTCCCTGCACGATATTAGTCAGGTGTACCAGTTTCTCTCTTCAGTGTATATCAGACATATTTAAAAAATTATATCGTAAATCCTTTGGAATGAAAGTTTCCCTCTAATGCATTACGTATTCATTGAGATAGTACAAAAATGTTCAGTCAATGTCTGTCCGAATGTTCGTTAGTCTATTCGTGTGATAATTTGAAATAAACTGGCTCTATACTGTTAGAGGTTTTTGGTAAGGTCCTTGTCTTCATATAGCAGAATATTTTACCCGCCTTTCCCTGTAACATAATATTATTTTTGTCTGAATTTCGAACATCCTGCATCATCTTACAGCGTTTAACTACATTTCTGGGCCAAAAAACCTTTGAACGGGTCTCCATTTTTCTTCAGCTTCCTTCCATTACTAAGGTCATCGTCAGAACAGCCTCTCTGCTCTCTTTATATTTTCTAATGCCAAATTGAGCGACCTCTAACGGATCCTCACATTCACTTTCCATTTTTCTCCATATTACTGTCGTCAACGACTTGACGTGCAAGTATTGTTAAGCTGTTTGTGTATATGCCCTAGCTATATTCGGAAACTTAAGGTTGCTAAATAATAGTGAATTGCATAGTATTGAGCCAACAGCCTAAGCTCATAAGCTTCATGTGAACTGCTTATTTACTAGTTAAATTTGCAGTTCCTTGGACAGCCGGTTATGAGGTCTATAGTCACACTGGCTACTAGAGGGAGATTTTGCTGTATGAATGAACGGAAAAGTACAAAATGTGAGGAAGTATTTTTATCTCATCAACTAAGTACTATGGTCGCCATGGCAGTAGCATGTGTAATGCTTGGGTGAAAATACTGCGCATTTCAACCAAATATTAGCTTTATTAACTTTCTTTAGTTTCAGCCCGACATAATAGAAAAAACTCTCTTTTTACTTATAAAATCCTAAAATTTGGAGCTCCCTGGTGACAAGTTTAACGCAGCCTCTCTTTTCACCAGGTTTTTCCAGGTTAAGTCACATTACACGTCGCTTGGCAGGGCAAGGTAAGATCACTGAGGTAAGCAAGCATCTTCCAGAAAAAACGGACGACTACAGGCGGTTGCGAGAAACTTTTGTCTGGATTAGCAAATGCTATGAATTTTCTCTTCCATTAGAAATGGCAATGTCAGAACTATTTCTCTGGTATATATATTCCTGTGAGTACTATTCTTGTCAGCAATTTTCAAGGAAGAATTGTCAGACTATCGCCCAGTGGGTTACACATCTTCAGTAATATTATGATATCATCTTAGCTTCAGCGCCTAAATGGAGGCCAACAATATAAAGGGGTTCCCTATGCTTTAGGCGTTAGAGTAGCCTCGAGGTTGAATTAGTGTCCAAGTTTCTGAGAAAGTACATTTGTAGCGTAGATGGCACCGAGGATATTACCGAACTGGGTAGTCTTAGAGGGCCCCTTTACAGTTTTGTTCACAAATATATCAGTGTTGCACTTCCTCGTGATTATGTCACAGAGGGGCGGAAAAGATGAAGGGCTGGTAAAGCATAAATACGCTTTGATGCTTCGGATCACTTATTACGTTCAAATTTCGTCGAATGGTTTTGATCAGTGGGTCCATCTTGTACACGAGAGCAAAAATTGTGGTTTTGCTGCATTCTAAAGGTATGTGATCAAATTATATGGGGCAGGAGTCCCACAATGTCCTTAGAGAGGGATTGAAACGTCCAAGGATGTCAGCAGTGTCAAGGTTGTCAAGAAGTTTTCCTGTTTCTCATCACACTGCACATTGTATTTTAAGACCGCCAAACGTGTGGGAATATATGCTCCATACAATGGGATGTTGTCACTGATAAATTTCACCCTAGTGGGCCATCATTTGGGAGCAACTAACAAAAATAAATTTTATTTACCACTCCATACAGTTAAAAAGTTGCATCCGATAATCCGTTTCAGTGATGTAGTGCGAGAGGATAATATCTTTAGAATCGGGAGATTGTTGGATCGAATCTCGCCAGGTGCAGTTATTTTTTTTTAAATCTTTATCGAAATGACTTCGATCATCCCTGTTATTCAGTTAATTGACTTAAATGTATTTTTTTGCTTTAATTCCTTTGTCGCATCAGTTTAATCATAATCCCAACTTCTTCATTTGCTCTCATTTTTCTTCCTATCATTCTACCTCCAGTGAACTCTTTGTTCATGGGTTTTCAGTTAATTTTATGTATTAATTTGGAGTCAAATTCTTTTATCACCCTTCTTTTTCGTCCACATTATTCTGTTCATTATAACTACTTCTCATTTTGATTCAATTTTGTTGGGCTTATA
This sequence comes from Schistocerca serialis cubense, assembly GCF_023864345.2. Classification (NCBI taxonomy): domain Eukaryota; kingdom Metazoa; phylum Arthropoda; class Insecta; order Orthoptera; family Acrididae; genus Schistocerca; species Schistocerca serialis. Next base: position 232,934,475 of record NC_064645.1, read on the forward strand.
AACCCTTCTTTCATTTAAATCTTCATCTGCGTTTCTTTGTGCATAGTTCAATAGGTGTTTAGGTTATGATTTAAATGTTTGTATGGCGATTACGATGAAACAAAACTGCTCATATTGTAACGAAAAACTTTTTTCATTCCACTTCACAGTCAATATAAACAGATTATTTGAACTTTGCTACTTAAATGATATATCGGAATTTTCAAATAAATAACTATTAGAAACATTTAAAAAATTTGGCATCACCCCGGTTCCCAGAACTCCTGAAGATAGACGTTGACTGTGGCTATTGTATGACAGACACAGTCCCTTTGACTGTTAAGCGATGTCATTAATCCCACCCAAAGATGTAAATAACCATGCATGAGCAGCGCCTATTAGACGGAGCGGGACCGACAACCAATCAGTTCCAGTCATTCCACCAGAGAGGAGGTACACGACTTGTGTTGCCTGTAGTCCAACCATGCCTAGACGGTCAATACCGCTGTTCGATCGTGTCCGCATTGTTACGTTGTGCCAGGAAGGGCTCTTAACAAGGGAAGTGAGAAGGCGTCTCGGAGTGAACCAAAGCGATGTTGTTCGACGTGGAGGAGATACAGAGAGACAGGAACTTTTGATGACATGACTCGTTCAGGCCGCTCAAGGGCTACTACTGCAGTGGATGACCGCTACCTGCGGATTATGGCTCGGAGTAACACTCACAGCAACGCCAACAAGTTGAATAGTGCTGTTCGTTCAACCACAGGACGTCGTGCTACGACTCAAACAGCGCAATACGCTGCACGATGCGCAACTTCACTCCTGACGTCCTTGGCGAGGTCCATCTTTGCAACCACGACACTATGCAGCGTGGTACAGACGGCCAAACAACATGCCGAATGGACCGCTCAGGATTGGCATCACTTTCTCTTCACCAGTGAGTGTCGCATATGCGTTCAACCAGACAATCGTAGGAGACGTACTTCGACGCAACCCGGTCAGGCTCAATGCCTTAGACACAAGGTCCAGAGAGTGCTGCAAGGCTGAGGTTACCTGCTGTTTGGGGTTCGCATTATGTGAGGCCGATATACGCCGCTGGTGGTCATGAAAGGCTCCGTAACGGCTGTGCGATACGTGAATGCCATCCTCCGACCGATAGTGCAAACATACCGGCAGTATATTGGTGAGACATTCGTCTTCATGGATGAGAATTCGCGCTTCATCGTGCACGTCTTGTGAATGACTTGCTTCAGGATAACGACATTGTTCGACTAGAGTGGCCAGCATGTTCTCCAGACATGAACCGTATCGCACATGCCTGGGATACATTGAAATGGGCTGCTTATGGACGACGTGACCCACCAACCACTGACGGATTTACGCCGAATCGCCGTTGGGGATTGGGGCAATCTGGACGAACAGTGCCTTGATGAACTTCTGGGTGGAATGCCACGACGAACACAGTTATGCATTAATGCAAGAGGTCGTGCTACTGGGTATTGGAAGTACCGGTGTGTACAGCATTTAGGACCACCACCTCTTAAGGTCTTGCTGTATGATGGTATGTGTGGTTTTCATAAGCAATAAAAGAAGGCGGAAATGATATTTATGTTGAGCTCTATTCCTGTTTTCTGTATAGGTTCCAGAACTGTCTGAACCGAGGTGTTGTGTAATAGATAAGTATACTTAAACTCCGATTGCAAATGGAGTGATATAAAGGCAAAATGAAACAAATGAAATAATTTCGTATGGTAAATAAAATAACGTGTCAGGTTAACACAAATAAAAAATTACATTTAAAACAATGAACTGAGTAACAAGCATGTCCAAAGTCATTTCAACATAGTTTTAAAAATAAAATAAAAAAATAAACACTATACCTGCCGAGATAGTAACCCACAACGTGATGCAAAATACTAACACGAATTCTTTACAGACGAATGGAAAAACTAATAGAAGCCAACCTCGGGGAAGATCAGTTTGGATTCCGTAGAAACACTGGAACACGTGAGGCAATACTGACCTTACGACTTATCTTAGAAGAAAGATTAAGGAAAGGCAAACCTACGTTTCTAGCATTTGTAGACTTAGAGAAAGCTTTTGACAATGTTGACTGGAATACTCTCTTTCAAATTCTAAAGGTGGTAGGGGTAAAATACAGGGAGCGAAAGGCTATTTACAATTTGTACAGAAACCAGATGGCAGTTACAAGAGTCGAGGGACATGAAAGGGAAGCCGTGGTTGGGAAGGGAGTAAGACAGGGCTGTAGCCTCTCCCCGATGTTGTTCAATCTGTATATTGAGCAAGCAGTAAAGGAAACAAAAGAAAAATTCGGAGTAGGTATTAAAATTCATGGAGAAGAAATAAAAACTTTGAGGTTCGCCGATGACATTGTAATTCTGTCAGAGACAACAAAGGACTTGGAAGAGCAATTGAATGGAATGGACAGTGTGTTGAAAGGAGGATATAAGATGAACATCAACAAAAGCAAAACAAGGATAATGGAATGTAGTCTAATTAAGTCGGGTGATTCTGAGGGAATTAGATTAGGAAATGAGACACTTAAAATAGTAAAGGAGTTTTGCTATTTGGGGAGCAAAATAACGGATGATGGTCGAAGTAGAGAGGATATAAAATGTAGACTGGCAATGGCAAGGAAAGCGTTTCTGTAGAAGAGAAATTTATTAACATCGAGTATAGATTTAAGTGTCAGGAAGTCATTTCTGAAAGTATTTGTATGCAGTGTAGCCATGTATGGAAGTGAAACATGGACGATAAATAGTTTGGACAAGAAGAGAATAGAAGCTTTCGAAATGTGGTGCTACAGAAAAATGCTGAAGATTAGATGGGTAGATCACATAACTAATGAGGAAGTATTGAATTGGATTGGGGAGAAGAGAAGTTTGTGGCACAACTTGACCAGAAGAAGGGATCGATTGGTAGGACATGTTCTGAGGTATCAAGGGATCACCAAGTTAGTATTGGAGAGCAGCGTGGAGGGTAAAAATCGTAGAGGGAGACCAAGAGATGAATACACTAAGCAGATTCAGAAGGATGTAGGTTGCAGTAGGTACTGGGAGATGAAGAAGCTTGCACAGGATAGAGTAGCATGGAGAGCTGCATCAAACCAGTCTCAGGACTGAAGACCACAACAACAACAACAACGTGATGCATATGAAGGTAGTATTCTAGCCATTACATGACGAAAACATACCATGTCATTGGACTTTTTCAGCTTTATTATCACGCAAAATTCTGAAAATTGTGTCGCCAATTACTCACAAACAAAGGCCCACCAGGGAGCTGGCTGCAGTGTGTAATACCTGTGATCTTAAGTTACATCACCATATATTAGGTTTGAAAAAGTCGATCCTACCCCTGGGGGTCTCTCCTTGCCGGAGGAACTTCTCACCTTACATCTCAGTTGAGCTTCTATCTTACGGTCTTTTCATCGCACGTGTCGACATGTTCGTGTCTGAAGCGTCGACTTGCCCGTTTGCTGACGTCACAGGGCACGACGCTTTTGCAGCATCACAAAGGAAGGTTGAAGGCTCTTTTGAGCCAAACGTTTGTACTTAAGTGGAGCAATGGGAAGCCATTACGTGGTTTCAAATAAGTGATCCATTAGTTCTGCAGCGCGGGTTAGCTGCTAAGCGTCCACAGCAGAAGTCATATTTCATGCTGTGTGGTGTCACCGTTTAGATCAATCTGCCCTTCTGTTATCATTCTGCGATACAGATAATGCATCTGAGTTACAGGTTTAATATTTTTCCAAGCCATTCACTGTTAAAACGCATTCTGACAAATTCTGTTCGACGGGTTATTCTATACTCACTTGAAGTGCTAGTGTAGGTGATTTTTGTTATTCAGACATTTAAGTGAGCTTGATAGCAGACAACAATATACTGCTGTGTGGCGGAAAGGAGCGATGGAGCCATGGCTAGTTTCCTGTGACACTGTATACTTGCAGGAAAAAAAACAACGGCGTAATCTAACCAGTTGTCTATAGCGTTCACTCCGGACTCGGTGTTGAGATACGCTCGCGAGAACCGGACCTAAGTCCTCACCTCTTGAGAGCCAACAACAAAAACGGCTCTCTGGCGCCACTGTGCAGTTGGCGCGCGACTGCAGCGCCACGGGCGGTAGCAGCGGCGGGGCGCGGAGGCAGCGACCGGCGCGCCCCCGCTGCAGCGACGCCGCCTCTGCAACCCGCTGACGCCGCCGCCGCCGCTGACGCCACCACCGACGCCGCCACCCGCGCCGCGACGCTGCCGGGCCAGTCTGCCCGCCGGTTTGCCAGTGCGCGCGACTACCCGCTCTCCGTCTGTCTCTCTCTCTCCCCCGGCCCGCGTCCGCTGCCCGCTACCCGCCGCCGCGATGAATCTGCGCTGCTGGATCGCCGGACTGCTCTGCCTCCTCGCTACACACGGTGAGCTACTGGAATTCGTCACCTTTTTCTAACACTCCAAAGCACTGTCATACCTAAAAAATCCTATTGTTGTTATTATTTCAAAATCGGACGACACTGCATGATGGCAGGCTAACATTTAAACCAACGGTATTCTGCAAGGAAACAGGAGTAATTAGAAAATTAGAAAAGACAAATTTGTCGTATGTCAACTGAATATTCCTTTTGCCATACCATATGACTGAACGCACCGTAAAAATCGCCCTGAGGATTCGTTTCAGATTTCAGCGTTGTACGTCTTTTCATTCTCTTCTGTTTATAGATATCTCCACCAGATTTAAAATAAGTAAGGATCATGTTGTTCACCTTGCTGGTATTCATAGTAAAAAAATACAAAAAATAAAAGAACAGGAATACTTGTCCTGTGCGAACTGCTGCAGAACGTATATTTACATTTCCCTCAATCTCAGCATCTGCCGTTCTCTCCAGTGTACAGAAAACTACAGTTAGACATAAAAAAGTATTCAATATGCCGGTGAACTCGTTCGTATCCTAATCACAGAGAAATAAACCACCGAAACGGTTGTACAGTGGGAACTGCCAAATAATTGGTTTCAATTAATTTTGTCGTTTACTATTTACCATTTTCCTATTATACATACGTATATTTGATCAGAAATAAAAATTTGGATTGGCGCGGCCCAGAAATATTGAAAATAATATACTAAACGGCTTCTGGTAGCCCCTACTCTGTACTACAGTACAGGGCACGAAAAGGAATGGCACGCCGAGAAAATTGAATGAATATCGTTAGATATATAAGGGTAAATATTATTTCCTGACATGTAACCTGAGGGTTATTTCATGTAATTGAAATCGTGGAAATACTGCAAAACGTTCGTTACTTTGCTTCTCCACCAAATAAGCACAAATGAGTGAAACATCAAAAGAATCAAATTATCAATGTGGTATACAGAAATCAAAAGTCAGTTTCGCTCTACTTATTAACGCATTCCCTCAGGACAAAAAAGACAAAAAAAAGTCTCATCTCTAGCACGATGCGGCCAACAAACTGGTTCGTATTTGACTGTGTTTGGTGCTAGGCGATTACGCTATACGGAAAAATCTTCGCTCGCGGCTAAGAGTTACAGAGATAATTATTTCTATGCCTAAAAATTGGAGAAGTGTTAGCCGTAATACTGCAGACGCTGTGATTTGTAAATGAGTGTGCTACTCTTAATTGGAAACTGATGTCAGATTCTACCGTAGAGTGTTATTGTTGCTGTCATCTGAGAATTCTAGATACTACCGTACAGATATTCTGAGAATAAATCGAGGTTTAGAAGCAAAAATTGGGAGACTGTCCCCCTACTGACCTTGTTTCATCTGCAGCTACTTTTTTTTCATTTCTTTCCACCCAGAGCTGCTATAAATCTGAACATGCCATTGAATACCTTAAGCATCACTTCTCTTCATTCGAAACTTATTTAGCTTCCATTTAACAAATTATAATTGATTATTTACGGAAACAACGAGAGGTTACAACAGTTTCTCATAGGCTCTGTATTTGCGTGAGGTAACATCAGAAAATGACTTAATGTTGTTTAACACGCAGTATTATTCCTAACTGCCACTTGCTTAGAATTTTCTCAAAGCAAATCCTGATATCATTTAATCCATTGGGAGCGGGGCTAAATTTTTTGATAGCTGATTTCGTGTTCGGTGCAGTTTTAGGGAAGTTCAACCACATACATTTTTGTGTTGTTTCATAATACATTTAGTCAAATTCGCAAATTATAATCTTCACTTATTCATCTTCAGATAATTGTATTTGTAACGTTCACCGAAATTCCTTTCCTCTCATTAAGCGTAGTGTTCTTTCAGTCCTCTGTAAGTTCTTTGAAGTTCTAGTTAAATTATACACAAATGTTAATAATTTCTCTTGCAGGATATTAAGTGAATAATTTGCCTAAGCCGACAAATTGAAGAACAATATCCCTAATCTCGGTCTGCTGCAGAATCTTCATATTCTCAGCTAGAATATTATAAATTTTCTTGAGTTCAAGAAGTTTACGTCCACAAATCAGCATAGTTAAAAAAAAAAACCTATCGCACTTGCGAAACTCATCGTGTCTTTTCTCACATGATTTACTGCGAACTATGGATGAAAGGCAATAGGCAGATTCAATATTTCTAGATTTACGGAATGCATTTGACGCAATGCCCCATTTCATGCTTAACGAAGGTACAGGTTCCCAGATATGAGAATGGCTCTAAGACTTTTTAAGTAATTGAACGCATATGTTGTCCTCGATAACGCGTGTTCATCAGAGATAAGGCAATCTCTGGAGTGCCCCGGCAAGTGTGACATTACCGCTACCGTGTACAATATACATAAATGGTCTATCGGACAAGGGGGGAGACAGCAATCTGCGGTTTTTTGCTTTTGATGTTGTGGTGTACTATAAGGCGTCTTCAGTGAGTGACTACGGTCGCAGGTTCGAATTCTGCCTCGGGCATGGGAATGTGTGATGTCCTCATGTTAGTTAGGTTTAAGTAGTTCTAAGTTCTAGGGGACTGATGACCTCAGCAGTTAAGTCCCATAGTGCTCAGAGCCATTTTTGAGGATATAAGAGGACTTAGACAAAACTTCTAGTGGGTTTGATGAATGACAGCTAACTATAAATGTAGGAGAATGTAGGTTAATGCCGATGATAGGAAAAACAAACACTAAATATTCGGATACAGCATTAGTAGTGGTGCTCCTTGACACAGTTACGTCCTTTAATTATCTGGGCGTAACTCTTCAAAGCGATATGAAATGGAACAGGTGTGTGAGAATTGTGGTGAGGAAGGTGAATGGTGACTTCATTCTATTGGGAAAATTTTGGAAAAGCGGGGATTATCTGTTAAGAAGACCGCATATAGGACTATAATGCCTTCTGTTCCAGAGAATTGCCCGAGTGTTTGAAATTCGCACCAGGTAGTATTAAAGGAAGACATCGAAACATTTCAGAGGGAGGCTGCCAGACTGATAAGTTCGAACAACAGTCAAGTGTACCGGGGATACTTCACGAACTCAAATGAGAATCCCTGGAGGGAATCCGAAAATCTTTTCAATGAACATTACAGGGAAAATTTACAGAAGCGTCATTTGAAGGTAGCTGCAGATAGGCTCTACTGCCGCCAACACAGTTTTTGCGTAAGGACCACAAAGATGAGATACGAGAAACTAGGGCTGATATGGATGCATAAAGACAGTCGTTTTTCCTTAGCTCTATTTGCAAGTGGAAGAGATGGCTACTACTGTTGCAGCGTACCCTCCTTCGGTGGTTTACAGAATACGTTCGTAGATGTAGAATTTTATCACTGCAAAACACGCAAGCAGTAAAGATGAATGGCTGGATTTCAAATACTAGTAATGGCTTTAATCTTTTCGTAGTCTCATGGGACTAACTGAAAATTTGAATTTTCCTCTTCTTGAAAGTATTTATTCATATTGAAACACACTGAAGAAATTGTCAAATATCTTAATTCGTTTCGGTGGTAAGAGTTGAAGAGATTCAAGTATAGTTAGACAAAATGTGAGGTAAATGGGAAGGATTTCCATATTCCGTTCTGTAAGCTACGCTATTGTACGTAACGGGAAGTCTACAGGCATAGCAGTAGTAACAGAATCAGCAACTTCGACGACTAAATGAAGAATATGGCACAGTAATCTAGCGCAACCGTACAGAGTAATCTCTGTTTCAGACCCTTTGTGCTCCATTGATGTGCCTTTGCATATCTGTCTGTGATAATTTTTAGCTAATTCTAAATCACCTACGGAAAATTATTTAATATAGTGTTAACGTATACCTACGATGCATGGAAAGATACAACATTACTAGAAGTAAACCCAAATGGATGAGGGCTACTCAATTGAACCAACCGAGGTTCCAGCGAGGTGATTAGAGTGCATTCACATACGGGAGAACTGCGGTTCAAATGGTCTCCAGCTATATAGATCTAGATTATTCGTGGTTTTCCTAGATCATATACGGCAAGTTTTTGATTGTTTCCCTTGTAAACGACACGGTTGATGTTTTTCACATCCTCCCTCAGTTTGCGCTCCCGTTCTTAACATAACGAACACTCTGTCGACAGGGCGTCCCAATTTGTGATCGTCCATTCATCTTGTGATGTGGGACAGCGACTGACAATAAAAATAATGGAAAAGGAACATCACAGCCATATTTCCAAAGTATTTATTATGCAGACGACTAGTTTTAACGTTACATTTGCGTCATTGTAGGACCTGAAGATGACGCAGATGTACCATTGATACCAGTCGTCTGAATAATAAACACCTTTAAAATACGGCTGTAATGTTCCATTACTTTAAGTCTTGCTGTTTCGTCTGTCTTCATTCCTCTTCACTGAGCACCCCATGTGCGGCAACACGTATATTTTTGTACAAGTTCAGAGATTTGCATCAGTTCCGTAGCGAATACGAAGATGTTAATTTAAAAACACTGGAACACATTGTTACTCAAATTGCCACTGCTATTTTTATTGTATGACAGCGCGGAAGTCTATCTTGCTACGCAGCTTCTAATATCTTGGATCGAAGAGGTGAGTCGTTTTCTACATTTTATATCCAGTGGTAACCACATTTTTTGTGATTCATTTTTGTGACATATGCAGGGTTGTTTCGGAAATTTACCTGTGGATGTGACTTGTTCCTCTTACACTGACATAAAAAAACGGTTTGTGTATACGGCGTCACATAATGTATTAAATATTTGCGTAAATAAAGGACATAATATTCTGACAGTGCTCATTATGTTAAAACATCAACGAACCTACGAAAACAAAGCAATGCAGTTGCATTAAGTATATGTATTAGAACAATCCTCCACATGGAAAAAGGGACGTAGCTACACGTTATATAGAGGAAACAAAATAATATATCTGTGATTAATCTGCAGTATAACATATAATAGGATCTGTATTTTAGTACACTCTGCGTATCGTATTATCTGTGGTTGAAACAGCAGATACCCTATGGGACTCGCTAATGAAGCATCGTTAGCAGCCATTTTGGCCAATCAGGAATAGTTCAAATATAATACCGGCTACCCTTGAAACCAGTTATTCTTGCAAGTTAACACTGAGAACTCGTTTCATCAGTCATGGTACATCGTGAGAAAAACTCTCATTCGTTGCTTTCACTGTGCAATTCCTACCACAAATGTCAGCGATTTCTCTTACACCTGTTTCATTCTACAATTCTAATGATTGAAAAGCCAAAATTTTTGTTACCAATACCCTATAGTCGAGGTGACTGTTAGATCACGGTGTTAGACTTATGATTTTTTACCGATCAAAATGATAATCTGGAACAGACACGTTGCCTAAACCTAGAAATGGAGAATGAAAAGATAAAGAAGCGGAAGTTTGATGTGGGTTCAAATGGTTCAAATGGCTCTGAGCACTATGGGACTTAACTTCTGAGGGCATCAGCCCCTATAACGTAGAACTACTTAAACCTAACTAACCTAAGGACATCACAAACATCCATGCCCGAGGCAGGATTCGAACCTGCGACCGTTGCGGTCGCGCGGTTCCAGACTGTAGCCCCTAGAACCGCTCGGCCACAACGGCCGGATTGATTTGGAAAATTTCCGAATTTTATAGCAGTTTCAATCTGTAAAATAAAACACTTCATGTTAAAGTAATGTGTTCGTGGTTTATAAACACTAGAAAACTTTTTCAGTAGAGTTGCTATTGTGATGGAACTGTCAAACTACTGTGACATCGTAATCAAGTTTTATTTTCATTATATTACATCATCTACCAGCAGTGGCAGTTTTATGACAGGTCACTAACGACGTAATATGGTTGTCACATCAGTCTAGACGTGCTTGACAATGACGATAAATGCCGAAACAGTCTGTCGTAAATAAAGATTTGTTATTATAAGCAGATATTTTGGTGCATCTATTTTAGTAAACCTGTTGTTTCCGGTTAATTGTACTACTACCGGTGGGTGCTTCGCTGTATTCGTAGACTAGAATACCTTTTAAATATGTGTAAATTAGAGGTGGTTCTCTTTTCTATCTTTCAGCTGTGGGTATGTAATAAATATGAGAAAGAGAATCACGAAGGAACTGTTTATAAAGTATTTTGCGTATAGCCATGACTCTAAAGTTTCTCCAGCACCGAAACCCTCAGACATGCTGAAGAAATGTTGAGTTCTATTTCACTATATTACAGATGGTATAAATAACGTCAGATACGGAAATAAAGCACTGAATTATAAAATATTTGACAGAATTACGTTAGATTTCAAGAGCTTTCGCATTAAGTACCCGATCTTTTGCACCCCATAAGGAATTTCTTTCTTCTGAAGCTAATTTTTATCAGGTGGAGACTCTTCGTTTAGTGTTAATGTAAACTATCACTGAATAGTATACATGAAGGAACTTTAGAATTTCGTCTTCTACTGAGTGAATCATTATAGTTCAAAGGCGGCGTCATTACACATTCGCATTAATTGAATTAGAATTCATAGTAATCACTACAAGGAACACAACAACAACCACTAAGAAGTTTTTCGATTTTAGTTTTTAGTGTGCACTCAGTTCATTATGTTATTCATTGTTACAATGTATCAAAATAACCAGCGTCGTAAATGTATATTCTTAAGTCCCTGCCATTTACCCACCGGTAAAAGTTAAAATCTCGTTTCCCTCAGATGATTATTCCAGATAAAAAGTTTGTCAATGCTGTATTATTATTATGTTGCAGATCCGATCACTTCGGAAACTTTCATAAAATAAGGAAGATTAATTGCTACCAAAGCAATCAAAGGTATAGAAAAAGTACGAAGAGCGAAATTTCATAAGCGGATGTTTGAAGCTTGTGTGCCGATTATTCCCGGATCGACTGTTTCTGATTTCTGCTGTAACAACAGCATCAAATACCAACCGAGTGCTGTTTTTAATGGAAATTTGCCTGTTCATATTTCACGCGACGCTTTTTTCATTTTTCATTTCAAACAATTAATTGGTACAAAGAGATAACGAAATGACAGTAAACATAAATTCGTTATTGGAATCAGTACGCAATACGTGCTCCTGTTTGACTATCGCAAGTAAGCGAATTTACAAGACACATGAAAAAAAATTGTGAAAGATTTCCAGGAAAGAAGAGACGCAAGTTAACAAACATGCCGTTGCAGAGGTACTTGACGCTTCGATCGATCGCATTGTCTTGTAAGCCTTGCACGTTTGTGGCTTCCCATGACGTTCGCGTCCTATGTTAGACTGCAGTTAGAGGAGAGCCGAGGTAGAACTGTTAGGAGTCACCTCCCGCGAATATGCCAAATCCTTTTTGCATTGGCGTAGGCACCGTCTTTCTAGAACGATGGTTAACAATACCTCCAATAGGAGCAAAGTCGGGAAAGAAAGTAGGCCACGGCCTTCGTTCCAAGAACTATGTCTCTTTTCGCGTTAATCTATTTATGGAACCCTTTTATGTAATTTTATTAGCGTTCCAAGCTTTAAAGATGTGTATATTACTAGTGTTATCGAAAGGAACAGCCGAAGATTTTCGGCATCACATGCTGTTACTCAAGGATGTCCATTTGAATAATTAAAAAAATTATTATCATGTTTCTATTTTTGTTTATTTAGTTTATCATTGCAACAAAAGTTATCACATATTAGTCACAAAATGTCGTTTTACTAATACGTACGATTTTTACTTAATTATTCATGCATGATAATTAAATGTATGTATAATGGCGACACTTGACGAGTTTACGTCGCAAACATGTTTCTGAAGTCGCAACAGTTCATTCTGCTGCGATAAGCAGTCGTTAACAGCAGCTTCGTTCACTTTGTGGTTCTCTCGGAACTGCGGGCTGGCCTGTATTGTGTTATTATACCTATTCGATTACACTAAGCTAGCCTTGTTTCTGTCTTACAGCCGTGCCATTTGGGTTTTATTAGGATAACCTAAGTCTTCTGTTTAAATTTAAGCTCGTGTTTTCAATTCATATGAAATTACTTTTTGTTAACGTGTAATTTATTGTTTAAAAGGCGTATACTATGAAGCAGTTGTATTATGTTTCTCTTTCCCTGACAGATCTTCACATGGCCATTTCGGACCGAAATCGATAATATGACGACATTTGTTGTGTGATAATGGCCTTTAATTAAAGAATGAGTTTTTGAATCAGAAAGGTCGTGTGGGAATTTGGACCTAACTTCTCGGAAACTGAAGAGGAATGTGAGGCAGCCTAACAACCTAGAAGGTTTTATTTTCAATGAGTGTGGCCTGGAAAGTCTACAGATTTACGCACATTATGAATTACTCCCGTTTGTTATCTACTGCACCAGCTTTCCCGTACCCAATACGTTGCTTACATGATGAAATACAAAAAATAACTGAAACAGCTTCCTCGTAATATTACGGAATGAGAAGTGATATTATTTCAATTGATAAAAATACATGTCGTTAATTGACAGGATCATTGCCTGTTTACGTAGCTGAAGTGAAAATACACCTCTGTCTCTTATAGAAAACTGTCTTTATAGGATATGTTCTGATAACGGAATTTCTGAACGCATAATCTTCTGCTACTTGTTTCAATTTGGTCCAAGCCAAAGTACTGAATAGGATCTGTTCTGTGTGGCTGTGTTAAGACCGCGTCGCAATGCTTAAACAAATTGATACAGTATCGCCTACTTAAACATCGGACTTCAGAAGCTACTAATAAATGAAGTAGATTTTTATTTGCAGATACTGGAATTACTACAGGTTGAGAATGCCGACCGATCGTCGACACTCCACACAGAGCGTCAGCTAGTACAACTACAACGGCCAAAACTAGTGGTTACAAATGACTCTGATTTGAAAGGTAACTTTGAGTGATCTGATTACTTGAATAAGGGACAAGATTCTTTTTATGGTGGTATTATTGACATATAGCAGCTCACACTTACAGAATAATTACATTTATCACGGTGAAGCGTCAAGGAGAGAGATAAATCAGTCGTGAACCGTCGTTTTACATAAATTAAACGAAAATCAAACTCGCAACATTAAAGAAAACTTCTTTCGATTTTGGTTACATTTATCTGATAAAAGACAATGTTATGTTATGCGCTTTTCTGCTACTTCGGACAATTGAAAAACTTTTGCTTAACCTGCGTAATTGCAAACAACGGCTTATAATACTGAAATGGAAAAAAGTAGTAAAAGGAGCACCACAAAGCCTACCGGCTAACACAAATTATTAATAATTTCCGTTCTACTGTGTCAACTGAATAGATCACTATATGAAAGAATTCGGACGTCTCTCAGATATATTGAAAACGCATATTAGATACATCCTTATTAAGCAGGGAGAGCAAGTGACAATTACGGCTACTGTATAACAATAATCTATCTCTACTTCTAACGTTACAAAAAACGATATAGTTAATTTTTTCCATGTTTCTATAAATTTACAGGAAAAAACCCATCAAGCTTAGTTAATTATTAAGTGAGCGTTTTATAGGCTTCCATATTAGGAATTAAAACCAACTTATTACTCCATATGGCATTTCTGATGCGAATTATCTGATCAGTAAATTATTTTATTGGCGTGGAAAATGGTTTAGGTTTGAACTATATACTGTTACATTCGTCTGGAATGTTCTTTGTCAACCCAATATTTCTACTCTTCGTTATTACTTTTTCATCTACTCAGTTTTTGTATCTGTGTTGTTCCCCTGCTTCCGTTCACCGTAATTTGGTAATGACGTCTGTAGCAACATAGACAGGTGTTTGTTCAACCAACTCGGTTATTCACTCGGTTATTCTTTTCATATCATGTTCAAATGCTTCCTTTCACTCGTTTTCCTTGCTATCGCCATTAATTAAACAGATGGATAAGAACTGTATTTGCTGTTTCGCTCATATCGTAGGCTCGTGTGTGTGTGTGTGTGTGTGTGTGTGTGTGTGTGTGTGTGTGTGTGTGTGTGTGTGTGCGTGAGTGTACGGTGTGTTTTGTATGATCTCGTTCTTTTTCAGTTAACTGTTTAAGACACACATTTAGTGCAAAAGTACTTTAATTCTTACGTCATTCTATGTCCGCTGAAGGGCAAGTACTTAGTGCAAAAGTAGAAATACGACGTGATTCTGTGTGCACTGAAGGCCAGGAACATTGTGCAAAAGCACTTCATATATGACGTCATCGTGTCAGGAATGTTTTAATTCTGTTCTTTATTTTCTTTGTCTATTAAGAAGTGATTGTATTCCTTGTTTCCCTTTGAAATAACTTAGAATTTAAAGTTTTCTCCACTTTATATTGGGTATAACAATTATATATCTTATTAAAAAATTACCACTTCTTTTCGATGATATTTCACATGCATCCTGAAACAACAGAAGATTCCTTTTTGAGCTCTTCTTTCCTAAGTGTCTTTCCTCAAGGTCTATTTTTTTCAAATTTAAGAACTTTTTACACACGGTGATTCGGCTGACCCTAAGGATGCCTTTTTATGTAACCCGCAGCGTTATATTTGGACTTCAAAAACAACGTGCATGATTTTTTCATTCTGTCGCTCACTTTGCGAAAACTCTTTGTCATACAGATAGCTGAAGAAGGCCTTTTTGAAAGAAATGTAATGTAATTAATTTCTGTACTGGGATACGTTTTCGCTGGAGACTATGGTTTTCAAGTTATTCTAGAAAAACATACGAAAGTGGCATTCAAATACATCTCCACCATCAGACTCATCCCTCACCAGTCAGAATTTCTAGTACGTCGTTCGTGACACTCCCTCTATCATCGCAGTAAAAATTTTAAATTACACGAAATCTTCTCCCCATTCGACCTCTTTGGTCTCTACTGAAGGTGCTATTACGCCACCAGCATAGTTCTCTATATGATTAACACAAATAATTATAGCGGACTCTGTAAACGTTATGGTAAAACTAAATGCGTTGACAATTCTATCCAAACTTAACATTTATAAGCACAACCGATTCGTAGCCAGACAGCCTGACGAATACAACAATTTAATTGTTTACATTCATGCTGTTAAAATCCACATAGCTGTTAGATAAAATTTACACAAACGTGTTTCACAATTTTTATGGGGTGTTTAAGCCGGTGGCATAACAAGGCCAATCAATGAACACCAAAATAGAATGCGGGGAAATAATTCAAGCAGTAACTAATTTTTGTAGGGTGTTGCAGTGGGGTGAACACCATACTAGAAATCATGCCCGGTGGGTGCTGAGTGGGGGAACTGGGGGTGCGCTTGAATGACACTTCTGTAAGGTCACTTTTGTGCGTTTTTCTTTAATAGTTTGAAAACTACTGCCTCTAGTGAAAACGTATACTAGTACAAAATTTAGACACATTAATTTTCCTACAAAAAGTTCCTGTTTATTTTCTCTGTGAAACTAAACGTTTGCGCGACGCCACCCAGGGAATAAAAAAATCTTACGCATGGTTTTTGAAGGCCAGTCATAACATTACGGTTTGCATAAAACGACGTCAGTAGAGGCAGCTGAATTACTTTGTTTATTTTGAATGGTTAAAAATTTGTATAATTATTGTGTAACTGATTTACAGACGGTTATTAGATTAGTTCTTCCAACTATTGGCGAGAATCTCATTTTCATAACCTTCCACATATGAACAGAAATAATTCAGACGTGGCGTTTTGGAAGATACAGTCTCAGAGTGACAACGATTTGCTTTTTCTCCGCTATTTTGTGTTTCCTTTTCTTCTCAAGGTGTATATTAAATCGTTGCTCAACGATATAATCCTTTTTTGAAATTTTCAGGACCCTGCTTCACGATGTTTAGTAGTGAATAAAATTCTATTATGGTCAAGAAATTTTATTTAAATACTTACAGCTTATCTAGTGAAACGTCTTACATACTTACTTATGGTAGTAAACTAAATATTGTTTTCTGTTATGTGAACGCATCTCTAAATGGTCACCACGCAGTCATATTTAAGTAACATTTATGTAAACATTCTGCAATATAACTCGTTGTATGCCATCACTCTGAATCCAGAAAAGTGGGCCATGGAACATTAAACTCCTAGTGAACAAAACTCAACATAAATCATCCGTCTTTGTCTTTACTTCGTGGATAAATTGAGGATTGTGTTTCTCATATATATTTTCTCCAAGGTGATCCTTCGAATAAAGATATGTACAGATCTTTCTCAGACAACCGGTAATCTTTGTCTTTGTTGCCATTTCGCTTGCGCTTGCTATTAGAACGTAATACGATGTTTTACTTGTTATAATTGCAGTCCTAGCTTAAATGCCTTGTGACTCAATCGATAAACTAACCGTCTGTCTCACATGCAATACTTATTGATGAGGGAACCTTTCAGTGCGCATTAGTAATAAAACAAGGAGCAAAATGATTTTCCTCTGCGAATGGATTTGGATACGGGAAATTTATCTCTGAAGGGCTATTATCGTCTTTTAATTCCAGAGTAAATTAATAAATGCGATATATGAGTGAAAAGTAGAATAGCATTGCGTGTTGTACAACTTTCTGCTGCGTTCTTCGAAATCGTCGAAGTTAATTCTGACCGTTCCTTGAATTCACCTGAGGTAATTCTGTTGAGTGGAAGACTCAATTATTAGATAAACCGCAGCTATGACAATTGGTCTCTGGACTTTGGTAGCAGATGACGAATTAACTTCGCAATGCATGTTGACTGCACAGTACTTCGAAAATATCTCACTCCGCGGCGTTGAGTTCATTATCGTTAAATTATTCACAGACATAATTCGAGGAATGGATTTGTTAGCACCATTTACGTCAAACTGATAAATTTGTGGAATATTTCATCTTATTAATCGGTTGTTCGGCAGAAGCTGCTTTGTGGAAATATTACATTTCACCGACTAGGTCAGGACTTTGCACGTTTCTCCATATTTCTTATGATAGGCTACACATAGTGCGCGTTATATTATTTTATGTAGATGTGAGTTTTTAATTCATTACAATTCGACTTGCCGTATATGTGACGTTCTGTAGAGTATCTCAGTGACAATATTTCATCATTTTCGTGTAATAATACAATTATGGGCGATATATACATATACGAGGTGTACATGAAGTCCGGGAACACTTTCAATTATTTATTGCACAAGAACTAAACTTTGTACAGATGTCATACATATTGCATTTTAAAGAGAAACTCAATTTTTTTTTATATACATTCGATATGTCAACCAAAAGTGACTCATCTGACGTCATTATGGTAATCGAATTCATGCCGTACCCGTCCCAGCAAGGCATCGTCGACCGTACGAGTCGCTTCCCGTATTCCCTATCGAAGCTCTGCTACATCATGTGGTTGAGGCGGTACATACAACAGATCTTTAATGTGTCTCCCAGAAAAAAGTCATACGGAGTGAGATCTGGTGATCGGGGAAGCCATATCATGAAACAGCTGTCCTCTTCTGTAGCACGAGCGATCCATCAATGAAGCAGCTCCGTGTTCAGGCACCCACGAAATTCACGATGAAAAGCAGATGGAGCCGCATCCTACTGAAAGATGAACGGAGAGTCCGCTTGCATTTGAGGCATCAGCCATTGCTGCAACATGTCCAAGTAGGAATATCCAGTGACAGTGCTCTCGGCGCAGAAGAATGGCCCGTGCAACTTTCAAAGTGACAAGGCACAAAAACATTTACCTTTGGGGAATCACGCTGAAATCCAATGCATTCGTGTGGATGCTTTGTACCCCCGATTCGACAATTATGTCTTTTGACTTTCCCATGTGAAAAGTGACTTCGTTGCTAAAAATTAAGCGATCAACAATGCCATCCCAATTCTTATTCTATTGTTGCAACTGCGAACAAAACTCAAAATGCTTGTCTTGTCGATATTGAGATTCTGTACCGGCTCCAATTTGAGTGGTTTCATAGATTCTGTCACAGGACGTTCAACACTGTCGTTGGAGGCATGTCGAGTTCATGGGATGCACGACGCACCAGTTTCTTAGGACTCCTTATGAATGTCTCTGTTACGCGCTCCACATTTAATTCACTCACGCTGGACGTCCGCTTCTCCTTGCCAGGCACATGCAACCCGTCGAAATGAATTTATTGTGCCAGTGGTAAATGGCCTTCCTTGTTGGTGGCTTCTTACCGTACTTGGTTCTAAACATCCATTGAACAGCTGTAGCACACATGTTTTTGTCGAACTCCAACACATAAAAAGCTCGCTCCTCACCTGAACTCGCCATGTTTGCGACTAGCGCTGACTATCGGCAAATTACCAAACTACTCTGTGGCGGTATACATGAAAATAAAAACTTCAGGGTTTCTCTTCGAAATGATATATATATGATATCTGTACAATGTTTGGTTCTTGCGCAAAAAATAATTGAAAGTGTTCCCGGACTAGACGTACACCGTGTATGTAAGCACCATAAGGAATTTTTTTTACGAAATATGTGCAACTGTCTTTGGTAATTGCTATACATGGACAGATTACCTTCTGTATACATCATAAAGTATATAACACTACTTCTAATTAGTATTTTTTCGTTTAACAGAACAAAGCAATTTATTTTTATTGAATTTTACTAACTATAGAATACCCTGTATTAGACAAGTAGAATGAATTACAGTGCATTGATGATTCACATGTACATAAAATAGTACGCTACACACTGTAAGTAGCTTATGATAAGAAATGTGTGTCTCTAATGTAGTATAATATGGACACCGCTGATGAGGAGCACTGCCCGAAACTAGTCTGATGAAGAAAAATGCTACCACAAAGCGGTTCTTGTAATACCATTAATTAATAAGACGTCATATTTACAATTCCTACAAGGTGCACAAACAACAAACCTACAAAGCGGTATCGGAATACACTTTTGACTTTACACCCAATATCTGTTAGTCAATTGTCCCTTCGTTCGGAAATTTCCATTACTACGCAACATATTTTTATCGCAATAATGCCATTCAACACGACACATTTAATGTGTATGAATAAATGTATGTCAATCGTTCTACTGAAATAGAAGTTATAAGGCAGGGTCGCTGCTCAGTCATCTAAGCATTTCGTTTCCTTTTTTATTTTTTTTATGTAATTACTAACCTGTTTTCGGTTTAGTGCTACGTCTTTAAATGCAATGGATACTCGCAGAATAAAGTATGGTAAAAGATTCTAGCTTCAGCAGTCGTCTAATGACATCTTGCCAGTCGGCTTCTCTGGTTTAAGGACCTAATATTGAAAAATATCTCGTAAGTGTAAAGTTAATGAAGCACTGGATGAGACATCAGCTTTAAAACATGTAATCTTTTTATCGGCTGTTACAATAAATTTAGTGGCAACATATCATTAATCGGTCTTTTCAAACTGAATGAATGTAATGACATGTTAAGTTTTGATGGCAAAATAACGAAGATGCTCTCAGTACTGTTTTGAATTATGAACTATATATGATTTTATTTTGAATCGTGTGGCAGCACAACATGCTTACTTCGGTGGTATGACGTAGCATTGCTGCGTAGTAAATGACAGGTTAATGGTTTCAGTCTATCTTCAAACATACGTACAACCAGTGGGAGAATGCTCCTTTCAGAGCACTTTCACAGCAAAGTGGGGAACCAGCTGGCTCAATCCTCGTTCAGCCTTCCTCACCAAAACTTTTGGTATGTGAACTGTTCGCGTTCTCTTAAAGGCGGTCATTCTAAATCCTTTTACACATTCTCTCTTTGCAGTTAAGCCTTGGTATTCAGTCACCCTTTCACTGTCTACTTACGTCGTTCTCCCACAGGCTTCTATTTCTCCTGATGATTTAATCTTCCATTGTCTCCTCTGTCATTTACATTGTCTCGAGTTTCTTTCCCAATACTACTATCTGTATCATAACATGAGAGCAAAAAAATTCTGGGGGTTCAACTTATTCTTCTCTATATCAACGTGTTTAAAACTTCGTTGCGTAATGCGGTATCCCCTACGTGTTTAAGTTCGCCGTTCTTGAAGACTCCAGAGTCCCCAAGCCTACGTATTATCTCCACTCACCCCTGTTTTTCATTTCCATCGTACCTCTTATTTTTACTCCAACTGCTTCACTTCCTGTCCATCTCTTTCTTTTACTGCCTCTGTCTCTCACTGGCCATCGACACCTCTTTTATCGTTGGCGCCGGCTGCTATTGACTTCACCCATCTCTCTACTTCCCTGCGAATTTCTCTCTCCTGCCATCATTTTCTCCTGTCCCTTTCTCGACCAGTTGCACTGTATCCTCTGTCTTCCGCAGTTAGGTCCTCTGTCCGCTAATCTGTTTCAGCACAATAAACCGCGAATATGTTCGCATGCCCAACTTTATGGTGAAGAAGGCATAATGAGAACTGAGACTACTGGTTCCCACTTTTCCGTTACACCATTAAGAAGGAACATATTGCCTTCTTTGTGCTCTAACAAGATCATTTTTTCTCTGGTTCCCTTCTTTCCCTGCTACAGCAGGCTGTGCTGTTTGTATATAACGCACTCTGTGGGGCAGTAAAGCTTTAACAATTTAGTTATATACCGCGTTACATTTATATTCATTCAGACATAACGACATCAAATAAGTACACATAATACAAGATTAACACAATATCTGAACATTCTTCTGTATGCTTTGTTCATCGATTACAAATAGAAAACGCCCAGCTTATGATTTGTATATTAAAAGAGTAAAACTGTCATTAGAAATATATTGCTGCCTTTGCAGTCTTCACAGATTTCTGTATTTTTTGACCATCATTTTAAGTTATTTTCAGGCATGTTAATGTCATTTTCTGCCCATTTTTTGTCACTGCAGTGCCATTTCGATCCTATCAGTAAAGGCGTGAAGTGCTCATTATACTGTGAGAGCGCGCCATAAAGTTTTATTGGTGATAAAATACTGACTAGAAACGTAGTTTGCTGACCTCATATATCTTACGATTACCCTAGAATCCTTGCCATATGTGCAATACGTCAGTTAAAATTACATTTATTATTTATCTCTTATCGAAACTGTGTTTCACATGTATAGTACCTTTTATTAAACGTCAGACCGTATATTAAGTACATTTTTACGTGCATAGGTACTGTAGATTTGAAGCTCGATATTTCAATAACAGATAATGATATCGAAAAGTGTTTGAAGGTTCATGGGAACGTTATGAACGCATGGTATAAATTACGATGATTTACCATGAACAAAAGTTGTAGAAGTGGCAATCTCCACTACTAGAACTTCTGGCACTAGAAGATCATGGATTCTCAGATGCATCTTGATGACGGATACAGATTTGCGAAAACGGGAGTAAGGTGCTTCTAGATGAATGTCTAAAAGACTGTACAGCTATAATTTGGACCATTTTGGATGGTTAGTTATGTACATCATTTTGGCCCACGGTGCAAACACCGGCTAAAGGCTGGTTTGTGCTGTTTGCTGCATACGTATAGTATTTTTGAACTTGGAAATCTCGGTAATAGATAATGATATAGAAGAAAATTTCGAAAAATCCCGAGAATATTGTCTGAAGAAAGTGTAGTTAAATTTTCGGCGATCTGTCATAAATATAAATCATGGAAGCGGCTATGCAATCAATTTTTACTTTTCGTACCCAAAAATCATCAAGATATGCTGCTGTTATAAGCCTCTTAAGGCCCACCATTCACCACTACTAACGCAGACAAAAAAGCAACCGATTTTCTCAGTTTGCCTGGGCTGGAGGTTTTATAACGATTAAACTTTAACCCTGTCGTGCACGAACTGAAGTTATTTCTTCTTCTTCAACAGCTGCACTGAAAAATAGGAACGAAAAGAAAACTCAGTTTCATTTGATGGACATAGTTGAAAATGTTATGAAATTTATTGAAACGAGTTAGGCATGAGAAGTAAATCTTAGATTTGAGTTCACAACTGATAATATGATGACTATATAGTCTAGTAGACAAATGGTGCCGCGCGAACTGGCCACACGGTTCGAGTCCTCCCTCGCGCGTTGGTGTGTGTGTTCTTCTTAGCGCAAGTTAGTTTAAGTAGTGTGTCTAAGGACCGATGACCTCAGCAGTTTGGTCCCTTAGGAAATCACACACATTTGAATTTTTTTGAGACAAATGGTAATGAAACAGCAAATTATGTAATGAGACACAGTATATTCACAATTAATAACACACATTTTTGTGGTTGTGGCCTTCAGTCGGACGACTGCTTTGGCGTAACTTTCCACGCTAATCTAACCAGTGCAACCTATTCAATCTCTGAATAGCTACTGCAGCCATTTGAAACTGCTTATAATATTCATACCTAGTACTACCCCTGCAAATATTACCCCTCCAGTCCCCTTCACCACCCAAATACTTCCGTCCATTGCTTCTTCCCTTTCTCCTTGATGCCCCAGGATGTATCCTATCAAAGGTAACGTTTCTAAATCTGAACATCTATTATTTGTTGTGAATTAAACCTGAATTGGTTCCCTATATTAAACACCTTCTATCTTTGTTCTCCTGACTAATGCAAGAGGTGTAATTACGAAAACTGCTAAAATAAATCACCATACTCTCTTGAAGTGTATAACCGTAAACCTATACCGCAAATAATTTCTACCAAAGTAATTAGAAAGCCAATTGTAAACTAAATTTTCTATCCTTTGAAACACTGTATTGAACAGTTCGCAATACATGACGTCATAATCCGTGCCTTCCACTTTTAATCCACAAGGTTAGCAGCGTAAAAATGTTGCTTAAAGCTGCAAATCGAATTTTGAAAGAATAAACGACTCAAAATATGAGTGCAAAAATTCCCTGTGTTCTTACGAACGGAAACTGGCTAAAAGAATCTCCAAAAACTGCTTGATACAGATCTAAATCCAACAGTGAACTATGAGAATAAAAGTATCCGCGTAATAAATAAGATCTGCACACATTTCACGTAATCTGAACTTGATAATAATTTTGAAATGCAATGTTAACTTTGAAATGATCTTGCTATGTTCTGAGTGTGATGTAACTGGCTCTATCAAATTTTTTTATGGCTTACATGTGACAATAGAAACTCGGTATTGCATAAAAAATGCAGCGCAGCAACAAACTAGCTAACAGGAAAGGAAGTCTTGTACAGTGCAATGAAAGTGCATGCTACTACTCTAAGTAGATTATGCTTTATTTTTAGCAACTGCGCTCCACTCAGTGCAATGCGGCAACATATAATCAAAACACAAGCTTTCGTGACGAGACGGTGGTATAATTTAAACTTATGAAATGACTGAAAAGAGACTAAAATTGTCTTTAAAAAAGTATATTGTGAATAATCAAACACACTTTCAGACTATTACAATGATGCTTACAAATGTTATTTGTTATTAAAAATATGTCTCTGCATGACATTTAATATTGAAATCGTAAGGGAGTGCAAAATCTGTAACT
This sequence comes from Schistocerca serialis cubense, assembly GCF_023864345.2. NCBI lineage: Eukaryota > Metazoa > Arthropoda > Insecta > Orthoptera > Acrididae > Schistocerca > Schistocerca serialis. Next base: position 232,958,307 of record NC_064645.1, read on the forward strand.
CTTGAGTGTAAACGGTGTGAATATTAATTATAATTATTTAATTATATCTTAATAATGAACTATCCTATCAAAACCAATAAATAAAAATCTTACTGAAACTTTCCGTTACCCAAACGTATGATAAACTGTGCGCAAGCAAGCAATGCAACAATAACACTTCCTGAAAATTTTCACTTCTCAAATTAATCTTTACCAAATCACATTCCCAAAACACATCATCCTCTGTATCTTTATCTCTGTGCTCTCAAGCTATCTGCAAATTGGACAGAAGCGTGACCGACACCTGATTCACTCAGTAGCTTCTCGTAGAATGCTTCTGCAGTGGCGATGCTACTGGCAAACAAAGATCAAATTGCTTGTACTCATAAGCTCTGTCGGGTAACATATCGACCACTGCTAACTACTGTTTAAAAAAATGTCGAGTGTGTAAAGATGAATTATGACACATTGAATGAAAACAGAGCGTACATAACTTTCCTTGAATACCAAAAGTAAGCTAGAAACCTTATAATGGTGATCACTTGTACCATAGATTTCTTTTCTCCCCAGTTCTATTCATTCATTAGCTTTTCTATATACCCATCTAATCTTCAGCACTCTTTTACAGCACCATATATAAGAAGTTTCTGTCCTCCAGTTGTCTGAAACGCTGAACAACACATGCCTTGAGAAATTCAGAACCTATTCCATTTATGGATACTTGACTGATATCATCATTCTGCCTCGTCAAAAACAACTACTTAGATTCATCTAGCAAAGTTGTTGTATAATTATAAGATAAATAAACTGATTGTGGAAGAAATTAAAAGGAGATGCGAAGAAATCCAAACAAGCTGTGAATGAAGTGGGGAGACTTATAAAACCGGCGCAAGACAAAGTTAACTGCAAGAGTGGTGTGAATATGTCCAAGACGAGACCAGTAGTTCAAAGGAAGATTTATAACAAGGACCTCCCCAGTGAAAGAGTGAACAGGGGAATACGAGAAAAAGATGTTTGCGTAAAGGTAATGGAAGTTACTTCGACTACGCTCAAGATCAGCTACCATGCACAAAACGAGTTTTAAAAGACATCAGAAAGGGATAATCCCTAGGTAAACAGTGTCCAACAGTGAACTACAACAGCAGAGAAAACCGTTGTTGTCCTACGTAACCACATGAAAAACGGATGTCAAAAGGTATGGAAATGGAATATAATGGCTAAAGAAAGAATTAGGTAAGGAATTAACGAGACTGTGGCAGTTCAGAACAACTATGTGTATATGCACGTACCCACGTGCGTTGTTCATACAGCTGAACTCACAAATTGAAACTGTAAGAAAATAAGTATCTTTTTGACCTGGAGCTTACTGGGCCAAAGGTGAAATTACATAGAGGAAAGATGACAACAAAGAATTAAGTAATAGAAAATGTAGAATTTGCAACAGGAAGAGACACTTACAGTCGGACATTGGGAACATTTTGAGGTGTACAACTTGGGCACGTCTGGCGTTAGGAAGACACGTAAAATTTGCTCACGCAAGTATTATTTCCTTTACAGTTCCTTTTTTACCACTATTTTAATTTTAACTCACCTCTGAGCTACAATAATATATATAGTTCATTCCTCCAAGGTGTAGTGTGGCATTCAGGGTAGCGGTCTGCACAACATATAGAACTAGCACCACTCCGTATTTAACAGAAGAAGGAAGATTACCTTTCTCATGAGCCGCCGATTGGGTATTCATTGGGGACGTAAACGTAGCTCGTATTGACGACAGATGGGGAATAGCTTACTAGAGACCATGTTTTCGTTTACAAAACTAGTAGGTCTTCTGGTAAGAGAAAATCAGCAGCCATTGGATCGATACGTCCTGATACCTATCAACGTGCTAGGAGGTTGTATTGGGTCTGGATCTATTCAGTTCTTCCAGGAGGCGAATAAGTTCATCAAAGCGCTACAGATCTTTTTCCTTTGATCTTTAGTTGCAGACCAGTCAGCAAATAAAGTTCAAAGGAAAACATTGGAATCTATCAATGCCTCTTCCTTCCCTGCGATATGAAGAGAGTATGCAATGAGTACTTTGATACTATATTTAATAAGGCTTTAAACCAGTACTGAGGTTGGTCGTAATCATATGAACAGGCAGATTGCTTTAATGAAGTACTACAGAGCCCGCGTTTTACATCGTTTTCCAGTCACATTTGCTACTTGGATGTAAGAACTTCTGCTGTGCCCAATGAGAAAAGCAATAACACTTATTCTTTATAGATATAACCCTATTTGTGAAACAACAAATACTGCTTTGGCTGACACCAAGACAAACATTTCACTTCGAGTCAAAGCATTACATTGCTTCTGTTCATTACTTTCACTTTGGTTATGGATATATTGCTCTAACAGTACCATTTGTTACGCTTTTGGTGCTCTAACGTGTGCGAATAGAAATGGTAAGGCAATACATATGTTCGCTATCTACTGGTGCTACAAGCCCATAAACGACATGAAGATAGACGTTTGTGATGAAAAATCTCTTATATTTGTTTACATAAACATCAAAATTTGTAAATATTCAGAGTGCTATTGTTATCGATTTTCAGTACGAAAATGGACGTATTTCATGTAAAATTTCCAGCTCTTCAGTTATTACGCTTCTGTAACACTTTCCTAAATTTATCGCACATAATTACAAGAATGTTAATTATACGTATTTAGAATTATTCCACCGTTTAAAACTTGGAGACCGTCTCACATGGTACAAATACTAAGCGTAAAATTAAAAAAAAACACACAGTATTATACAAATACCGCAACTAAAACCTCAAATGTAAGTTATTTTACTTGCTATCTGATTTCAGCTATTTCTTCTTCTTCTTCTTCTTCTTCTTCTTCCTCTTCTACTCTTCAGGTAGCAGGCGAAATTGCTTGTTACGGTGTCCGTCGTTGTCAGGGTTTTCGTCTCTCTCGCCTTCCTTGGAACTTATAATTTCTAGCCCTCTAGATGTTCGTTCCATTTCCTCCTTTACTCCAGATTTTATTATTTAGAGCAAAACTGTTTATCAAGTTGCTTTCCATTACCAATGAGGGTGCACTCAACGACTGTGAAATGACTTTTAAATGATACAGCGCTGCAATCATTCGTCCTTTTCTTTCTGGTTTTATTAGGAGAAATCTAGAGTTCGACTAATGCCTAGCCATTATCAATGCGCTATTTCTTGGTATCAATGCATGTCCTGGTACGTTAGGCCAGGTCTTCTGTCACAATTCGTTCGAGATTACTAGTACAAAGAATGATACCATGAAATAGTGCATAGTCTGTCTTCTATTGTACAACATTTAACTCTTCCAAGGAATTTCATTTCTTGTGCCTGAATTTGGCTTTCTTGCTTCTTCCTAATGATTCAGATCTCGCATCCATAGAGGGGTGTGGGGACTGTAACTGGTTTTGAGGAATTTAATCTGAAACTCCTTCCTAGTTTTGTTTTTAAGGTTTTGTTAATTGTCGCACATCCCAGCTAAATTTACTTAGGTTAATTTTTGTATCTTTGCTGTGGCCATATGTCACCTCATATCCTAGGTATTTGAAGTGTTTTACTTGCTATAGAACATTGCAATCTGCCTCTATTTTCGTACTAATGTGTTATTTCCCCATGAAGGCCATTGTCTCACATTCTTTCCGTTGAGATCTACATGCGATAATTTGCACTTACGTGTTTCAGTAGGTAAACTCCTTTCTCACGGTCCTCTTCTTTACCTGCTAGGATCACTGCATCGACAGCATACTGTACATTATTTAAAAGCGTCCCCTGTCTAGGTATATGTTATATCCTAGCCAGTAATGCCACCCGAGCCCGCTGCCAAAAGGTTGGCAGCATCAAAGTCCGGACGCCGTCCGCATAAGCAGCGCCAGCGAGACAGCAAATCGCCGCAAGTCTGCGCGCGCCACCGCTGGCTTCTGGCTTCTAAAGCGCTGGAGTCGCGAGCGCTAGGACAGTTCTGTATTCGCCGCTCAGTTGTATACTCGCCACCGAATTGTGTACTTGCTAGTCAGTTGTGTGTTCATCGCAGCAGAGTTGTTGTTTGTCGTCAGCCGACGCTGACCTAGCCGCTCCGACTCGAACTAGACAGATTTCTGTAGACACGGAGTTCACTACTGTGTTTCTGTATCTTCGTTAATAAAGATAAGTACCGACTTTTATTTAATCAGAGTGTTTGGGTTTTCATCTTTCTGTTCACTGTTCCAGCGGACCGGTCGGCCCGCTATTAAAAGTGTGGCGGTGACTTCGTAAGCCGTTTCTACAGCGAATTGCTTGTCGCTACGAACACCGCCACAAAAGTATATATCTCTTCGAATGTCTTTTCCGTTTATGAATTATGTCATATATGTAAATGTTAAATTTTGGAGGTTCAGGAGCCTTGTCGTACTGCTTTGTTAGTTGGTATTTCATCAGTCAGTTTTCCGTTCGGATCTGGAGTGATAGTCGTGTTCTGATGCAAACTTTTTATCGCATATATTAGATGTTACTGATATCTGCGATTCGTCATTATCTTCCAAAGTATCTATCTATTGACTTGTCTGCGTTTCTGCATTATCTGTTGCAAAATAAAAACTGCATCCATCGTAGAGAGTCCTTTCTTAAAACCCATTTGCTCCTCACGCAGGATTATATCCGCTGTGTTTTTAAGTCCCGCGTTTAAAACCTTAGCACATATATTGTATGCTGATTCTCGTGAACTTATTCCGTTATAGTTACTGCATAGGGGTTTGTATCCTTTTAAAAAAGAATTATATCTCTCTAGCAATCTTCCAGTCTTTTGGGATATTCTTGCTCTTCCAACATTCGTTTAAGAGATTAGCCGTCGTGGATGCAACATCATTCATCCATATTCTAGCAATTCAGCATTAATATCATGTCTTCCTGTCGCTTTTCTGTTCTTATGTGATATTAAGGCAGAGATTAGCGTGTGGTACACGAAACTCTTCTGTTTCTAGCGTTTCGTCCAGAACTGCGCTAGACATCTTCAGAGGGGTTGCTCCTGCATCGAATGCGCTCGAAGGCAGCTTGATATGACGAAGCTACCACGAAGGAGAGAGTAACAATAGCATACAGGTATTCTGTTTCCCAGGAGCCCGTGCATAGGTAATGGTACGCCACCACGCTGCAGTCAATTTCACAGATGTGCACGTTGCTAAACGCCCTTTCCAATAAGCACAAACCACTTTTCAATATAACTTTCAAAATATCCGTATCACACTGTATGGTCACACTTGTTGCAGCTTCATACAACCATGAAAGAGAGCATCAGACCAAACACATGATTTGTGTTATGTGCTGAGAAAAAGTTACTTGAGAAGAATCATAAGAACTTTTTTCTGTAACTTGAGATTTCCACTGCCATTATACACTCCTGGAAATGGAAAAAAGAACACATTGACACCGGTGTGTCAGACCCACCATACTTGCTCCGGACACTGCGAGAGGGCTGTACAAGCAATGATCACACGCACGGCACAGCGGACACACCAGGAACCGCGGTGTTGACCGTCGAATGGCGCTAGCTGCGCAGCATTTGTGCACCGCCGCCGTCAGTGTCAGCCAGTTTGCCGTGGCATACGGAGCCCCATCGCAGTCTTTAACACTGGTAGCATGCCGCGACAGCGTGGACGTGAACCGTATGTGCAGTTGACGGACTTTGAGCGAGGGCGTATAGTGGGCATGCAGGAGGCCGGGTGGACGTACCGCAAATTGCTCAACACGTGGGGCGTGAGGTCTCCACAGTACATCGATGTTGTCGCCAGTGGTCGGCGGAAGGTGCACGTGCCCGTCGACCTGGGACCGGACCGCAGCGACGCACGGATGCACGCCAAGACCGTAGGATCTTACGCAGTGCCGTAGGGGACCGCACCGCCACTTCCCAGCAAATTAGGGACACTGTTGCTCCTGGGGTATCGGCGAGGACCATTCGCAACCGTCTCCATGAAGCTGGGCTACGGTACCGCACACCGTTAGGCCGTCTTCCGCTCACGCCCCAACATCGTGCAGCCCGCCTCCAGTGGTGTCGCGACAGGCGTGAATGGAGGGACGAATGGAGACGTGTCGCCTTCAGCGATGAGAGTCGCTTCTGCCTTGGTGACAATGATGGTCGTATGCATGTTTGGCGCCGTGCAGGTGAGCGCCACAATCAGGACTGCATACGACCGAGGCACACAGGGCCAACACCCGGCATCATGGTGTGGGGAGCGATCTCCTACACTGGCCGTACACCACTGGTGATCGTCGAGGGGACACTGAATAGTGCACGGTACATCCAAACCGTCATCGAACCCATCGTTCTACCATTTCTAGACCGGCAAGGGAACTTGCTGTTCCAACAGGACAATGCACGTCCGCATGTATCCCGTGCCACCCAACGTGCTCTATACGGTGTAAGTCAACTACCCTGGCCAGCAAGATCTCCGGATCTGTCCCCCATTGAGCATCTTTGGGACTGGATGAAGCGTCGTCTCACGCGGTCTGCACGTCCAGCACGAACGCTGGTCCAACTGAGGCGCCAGGTGGAAATGGCATGGCGAGCCGTTCCACAGGACTACATCCAGCATCTCTACGATCGTCTCCATGGGAGAATAGCAGCCTGCATTGCTGCGAAAGGTGGATATACACTGTACTAGTGCCGACATTGTGCATGCTCTGTTGCCTGTGTCTATGTGCCTGTGGTTCTGTCAGTGTGATCATGTGATGTATCTGACCCCAGGAATGTGTCAATAAAGTTTCCCCTTCCTGGGACAATGAATTCACGGTGTTCTTATTTCAAATACCAGGAGTGTATGTGCCAACTATCTATTAAAATTTCATTTACCGCGAACAAACACTTTTCAAGCTATATAGTTTTATAGCATTATGATTCTAGATGATATGGTCAAAACTGGATAAACTTTACTACACTCTGAAATTAAAAAGTAAACTAACCAAAAGTATCCGGACACACCAAAAAACGTACGTTTTACGTATTAGATGCATTATGCTGCCACCTATTGCGAGGTACTCCATATCAGCGATCTCAGTAGTCATTAGACATCGTGAGAGAGTAGACTTCGAACGTCGCCAGGTGATTGGGTCTCACTTGTGTCATACGTCTGTACGCGAGATTTCCACACTCCTAAAAATCCCATCGTGATAGTGAAGTGGAAACGTGAAAGGACAGGTACAGCACAAAAGCGTACAGGCCGACCTCGTCTGTTGACTGATAGAGACCGCGGCAGTTGATGAGGGTCGTGATGTGTAATAGGTAGATATCTATCCACACCGTCAAATAGGAATTCCTGGCTGCGTCAGCATCCTCTGCAAGTACTACGACAGTTAAGCGGGAGGTGAGAAAACTTGGATATCATTGTCGAGCGACTGCTGATAAGCTACACATCACGGTGGTAATTGTCAAACGACACATCGCTTGGTGTAAGGAGAGTGAACATTGGACTATTGAACGGTGGAAAAACATTGCGTGGAGTGACGAATCACGGTACACAATGCGGCGATCCGATGGCAGGGTGTGGGTATGGCGGATGCCCGGTGAACGTCATCTGCCAACGTGTGTAATATCAACAATAAAATTCGGAGGCAGTGGTGTTATAGTGTGGTCGTGTTTTTCATGGATGGGCTTGATCCCGTTGTTGTTTTGCCTGGCACTATCACAGCACAGATCTACAGTGATGTTTTAAGCAGCTCTTTGCTTCCGCCTGTGAAGAGCAATTCGGGGATGGCGATTGCATCTTTCAACACGATCGAGCACCTGTTCATAGCGCACGGCCTGTAGCGGAATGGTTACACGACAATAACATCCCTGTATGAACTGGCCAGCATAGAGTGCTGACCTGAATCCTATAGAACACTTTTGTGATGTTTTGTAACGCAGTTAACGACATATTCCTTTCCTTCATATGAAAGGCGAAAGTTCGAACCTGTGTTGTTCGAAGTTCAGAATCTCCGTTCATTTGCATTGATATAAGATCTCATTTGCAAAATTATTTTTCGGAACGATACGGCTATCGCGCCGAAGTAGATGGACAACCTTGGTATTTACGTTTGTGCTCCGTAAACCAGCAAGCTGGGGCAAAGGGTACATGGGGTACCAGTATCACTTCTCCCTTTTTCGTTCCATTCTTAAACACTGCTAGAGGAAGCCACTTTCGTAAGACCTTCTTATGTGCACAGTTTCTCTGGTTTGAGCGTTGTAGCGAGATATCCCCGCGAGGAACAACATCAAAGCAAATCTACTAAACAGACGAATTATGTAAAACCCTGCGTCAGCGTATATTTTAGTATTGGCTAGCCTGCTGATCACCCTCTGCACTCAAACTTAACCTTTGTTTACAAAGAATCCATATTCACATAACCGGAGATCGAGATCACTAGCGCATAGTGTGACGGCGCTGTGTCGCAACGTAGACTATTTAAGTTGAAGTGGGTTCCTGAGCGTTAAAGAGGAAGAACATGTTTGTCACTTTGTCTAAACGGCGAGTTGCATTTAAACCAGTTAGAGGGAAGACCGATTTCTACCTCACAAGCAGGAAAGAATGAACGTCATATCGCTTGAATCATTATGAAGCTGCTGTACGGTATATGGTGGTCTCTTATTGTAACTTACATGAACCAGAAATTTGTTTCTTGAAGGCATCGGCTCACAGCATTCCTATCTAAAATGCGTCGTTGCTGTTACATTTTGTTACAATAAATTTCAGTAATTTGACACATTGCTTCACCTTTAAACGCAAAATCACGGATGTAAAAGAAATCCTTCGGCACACCTGTGCTGGCCGCTTTAAGCCTTTGTTCCGCTTACTGCAGTGTACTTTGATTTTGTTTCCTTCATGTTATTAACAATTGAGTGGCAAAGGTGGTGTATTGTAATCTTCGTGGTATATATTTCATTATATGGATTAAGGGAAATTCCGTGGTGGTCACAGAGTGACGTTTGTTTTGTTCATATTTCCTGGAACTTAATGGGAGTTGAAAGAGAAATTTTTTTTACGTTTTCGGATTTTCATCTCATTATAAAATTTGCAATCTTCTGAGTAAATATATATATATATATATATATATATATATATATATATATATATATATATATATCACTTATACACTCACATGAGGAGTATTTTATTTTTTAAATATACTCTACACCAATTGAAAATGTTGAAATTTTTAAGTGCATTACATCAAGATCTCATAAAATAGGTAAATGTTTGTAGAGAAGGCTGTGGATTGCTGTGTTATAAAGGTTAAATTACATATTTGAATTGTTAGCACTGTCAAAAACAGTATCGTATCGTTTCATGTGAAAAATATGTGTTGTATGTCGAAATGCTAACATTTTTCCGAGGAAAAGTGACGAATAGATTGATAAATCTCTTAAAAAGTAAAGTATTATGCCAAAACCAAGTGTTTTTAAGAAACATGGGTTTCATGGTAATGGAAAAAGGGAAACACTGTGTTCAATAAGTGGCGTGTGAAGTTACAGACAATGAAACACAGGCAAACTCGTCAGTATCTAGAGAAACACCCATTAGTGCTTGGAAGATTAAAATAAAACGTTGTGATGCAGAGTTTTCCCAAATGGCATGTTAGGTTATATTCTGATAGATTTACACATCCTAACAACCGTGTTATGTGAATGTGTGTGTTGTAAAATATATGGAGAGCCAGTTAGTTTACATGAAGACAGTGAGGTATCAAATGGACCAGACAGGAAACTTATCATTAATTGTGCCAGTTGTAATATGCTCATTCATTTAGGAATCCTGATAAGTGTAAAGATATATATTTTGCAGTAAATATTAGGGGGTTTTATGGACTGAGAAATATTGGCAAAGGACACACTGCAGCCGAAACAATGTGTGCTGTGATGAATATGCCACGCCCACCTTGTAAAATCGACAAGTATGCAGGATTTATTGGAGCTGAAATGATGGTATGACTGACGTACCAGAAGCTTTTGAAGGCCCTTGGCAGAAGCGCGGTTACAGCTCCAGGAATTCCATTGCTATGGTGACCAGTGTGGCTACTGAATAGGTAACAGATTTCCTGATTTTAATATAACATTGATATAGGGGTAAATCAGGGAATGAAGAAGGGCATGTCTGTGACAGAAATTATGAAGGAACAAGTGGTGGTAGGAAGCCTCTGCATCTATTGAAATTTTTAGTGAACGAAAGGGGAGTGTGTTACACTAAGTTCTTAGGTGATGGAGACTCAAAAGCATCTAACAGAGTAATAGCCGCTCAGCCTTATGGAGAGAAGATTATCACAAAACAGGAATTTGTTGGCCATGTCCAGAAGAGGATGGGCACCAGGTTGAGGACGTTGAAACATAGTTTAAGGGACAAGAAACTTTCTGGTACCTTCTTCCACAGATTGTCAACTGATGAAAAACCAATACACCATCTTTGTCCTCTTGTACTTGATTCATGGTGCAATTACCGCAATGCCTAGTACTCAGACAGTTAATTAAACATTCCATGCCAGCAGCAGATATGGATATCATAAAACCTATTAACAGAAACCTGGCACTGGCAAGTCCTGAATTAATGAAGAAGTGTCTGCATGGTCAGACTCAAAGTCCCAGTGAGTTGTTCATTAATTTTGAATGAAGTCGCTCACCAAAAAATGATTTTGTAGGAATGAAAACACTAAAGCGCGCGCGGGGTGGTGGTGGGGGGGGGGGGGGGAAGGGGTGAGGGTTTCGTGATGCTATTATTGCTTTCAATGATATGGTGAAAGTGCTGCAGCATCTGGGAATTAATCCTGGAGTAAACTGCATCTGAGAACTGGAATAGATGGACAAGGTTTGCATTGTAAAAGCCGAGTTGGCCACTAAGGGAACCAGAAAAAAAAAACTTGAAAAAGATCATGAGGCTGATACACAGTATGGTGCAGGGTGCTTCTGAGTGGTTAAAAAGCGTAGAAAATTACAGCGCCTTCGTGAAGGACACTTGCATCAGTTGTAAACTGAATAAATTTCACTACATCACGACAGTTGTATAACCAGAACTATCTAACTCATCAACAGCGTTACTTTGTCAGTAAAATATAGGCCAAGGGGTCAAAATAAATGTCCACACTTAAGAAAAACTGAAGGAAAACTATGTACAAGGTGCTCACAAACGGCGATGTACAAACGTCCTTTTATAATTCCTGCAGCATACTGCACTGTAATCAAGATTTAACTCTGGCAAGTAATAGCCCTCCTAGGCAGTCCCCCACCTCTTCTTATTACTAACTGCGAACATGATCCGTGACATAGCTGTTGTGGAAATTATTCTAAACCTTCATAATATTTGCAACGGCGTTTTAATACATTTGTAGATATAAAGATTTGGTTCAAATGTGTCATGCACAGGTGTCTGTAAATCGTAGAATGTCTTCTATCGTACTAGTCTATCAATATCTAACAAAGATCTCTGTATTCCCTGATATCTTTGACCTACATATTCCTACCCATATTCAACGACTTAATATGCTTGAAAACGTGTGCTGTCAAGTAATGTCCCCTACACGATCTAGCTCATTTGCCCTTCTGTTTATAATACGTACGGTCTCCTGTGTAACAGAGTGTGAATGTATGCTCTGCTCTTTGACACACACCTCCACCAAGATGCGTGTATGTAAATTTTCGCAACGATAATCCATAAATTTTGTATTTATCTTCCGTTGTGTCCCCATGGTATTGACATTCCTTGTATGAAGGTGCTACGATTTCAGTTGATGTGAACATGACAAAATTAAGAGTAGTCACAGCAAAAGTATTACTGGCGCGCAACTGTTACCGACATTGCACGAAATTTGTATTACATCCGCATTAGTCTTATAGTTATGGCGTTGCATCTTACGTGTTACTTTACGTCGCAAAAATATCGACGTATATTTCTCATGATATTAAGTACTACTCCTCTTCAAAACGCGAATCAGAACTGTAGTGGATATTAAAAAAAATTATGTTGACAAAAGTTTGCAGAAACAGTGGGCGTCACTCTTTTAACTTCCAGTTTACTGGGTGGAAGAAAGCTACGTAAACAGATTTGTCATGAGATGAGAAACGAGGTTCTTTCCAGGGTTTAAAATGCGGCCTGCCCAGATATCTTACCAACCTTCTCCTCCCTGTACTGCGGCGAAGAAAGGCTACTCTCTATTTTAAGTAAGTACAATAACCAGTCTCGAGCTTCCGACGCAGACCTTAGAGTCAGATTGGAGGAGATAAAAACACAAACTTTTGTTATGAAAAAGAAATATCATATTGGCAACGTTAACCCGCAACAGATCCTTGAGTGGTTCATAATGAATTTCCCTTAAACGTAAATAACAACCAGTTCTATCACAAATAATGGCTGCAGCTTCAGGAAAATTGGCAACCAGCTCTATGGAGTACAGGTCTGGGATTTTTCTCCGCTCGGGAACTGGGTGTTTGTGTTGTTCGCATCATTTCATACTCATTCGCGAAATGGTGAGTATGATCTATGAAAAGATTGGGAATTAGTACGGGGGTATCTATCGTTGCCTGCTGCACCAAACTTTATCTCCCGCCACAGAAAGAAATCCACAGGAATGAGGCGGGGAAAACGGTATTCACCCAATCCAACAGTCGGGGAAGTCATTTCTAAATATGGTCTGACATCAGCGGAAAATTGTGGCGGGATCCCGTCGTGCTGGAGCAATAATCGTTGCCTGACTGCTGGCATGGCACTTTCCAGTATTTCCTGTAGTTCTGCATAGAGAAAGATACGGCAATTTCTTCCACCGGGTGTGCTAGGCAGAAGATACTGTCGCTATGTGTGGTTGTCAATGATACCATCGCACACATTTATGATAAAACTCCGTTGATGGTGGAACAAACGAGCTGCCTCCGGATTTTCCAACCACAGACAGCGTTGCTGCCTCTGTTGAAAGCACACATAAGCCAGTAGTGCATTAATGTAAACTGACGAAATTATCAACAACATCTCTACGACAATTTCATCACACGTCAGTGTGGACACTATCTGAACGTATCTAACGCCAAATATTTCACAGACTCCTGCATGGAAACGATAAACCAACGATAGTTTTTTCATATTTTTGGTATACAATCATGTGATAATGTTCGATTGATATTTCCGTCATTTGACTGAACAACTTCTTTATTTTATATTAGTATCATGTTTTTGGCCTTAAGCCGCTATCAAGTACAACAATGACGGGTACTATTAGACTTCGTTAAGCGATGTCATCATCAAAGTCTACTGAAGTGGGTGTTTCAGCATATATATTAGTACTAAATCAACTAAATGTTTGGCTTACAGGTAGCAAACGTGTTTTCCAGCTGTAAAACGGATGAGCCACAGAATCAGCACCAATATAGTACAAACACTCTTGTTGGAGGAACATCCGCAACTGAGCATTATGGCAGAGGTTGAAAACATCTCTTCAGTTGTAAGGTTCTTTTTATTTAGAACACGACCGGTTTCGGGCTCTTAGATGCCCGTCATCAGGTATTATGACTTTGTACTGTGTCCCTGAGCGCCGCAGTGTGCGAGTACAGGGCGCTGTCTATTACCAGCGAAGGCAGATTACCTGATAATAGGCATATAAGAGCCCAAAACCGGTTCATGTTCTAAATAAAAAGAACCTTACAACTGCTGCGGTATTTTCAGCCACAACCAATACAGTAATTACATGTGCATTGAACAGGTACTGTAAATGTAACTACTGTATCGGTGTTCAGTCTGTAATTCAACTGTTTTATTGCTGCAAAACATGTTTGATACCTCTTTGCCATATGCTTCGTTGATTTTGTGTTTACGTACATGCTGAGACGCCCAGTTCGATAGATCTTTACGATGACGTCACTCAACAAAATCTAATTGTCTTCCATAGTGCTGTATTCGATAATGGCTTAAGTCCGAAATCATGATAGTAATATAAATTAAAATATTTTACAGTCAAATAGCGTAAATATTCAAACACACCTGTGACACTTTCGACACATAAAAAATGTTTCCCTTTATTTCCTCTAAATACAAAAATATTTGTGTATGTAGTTTTATTACATCCTGTATACTTAACAAAACAATTGCGCAAGGGAAAAGCCAGCTAAAAAGCGGATAGGTTACAGATTTTATAAATGCATTCCTGATTTTTGACCCGACTTTCATATCCGCTACATCGCAGAAGTTGTTATTCACTGTTACGCCCGTAATACGCTACTCAAAATGCGTGTGCGTGGGACAGAGTTATACGAATTTACATTAATGAAAGTTCGTTCACGTAATTAGCGACTTTAATTACTTTATTTAATAGACTGGACCGGCCTATTCGCGCGGCAGCAGTAAATTTTTCGGCGCCATTCTGTCGGCACGGCTGGCTAACGGCCAGTATTTTCGGTGGACCGCCTTTGGCGCATCACGGCTGCCCCACACGGCTAGCGCCGCACGTGGCGACGCCTGTTGGATATACCAGCCCGCTATACCAATAACCGTTAGCTGCCCAATTTAGAGGCGGCGCCTCGTTGTGGAAAAATGATAATGCCCAGCGCCGCGTCGTAAAAGCCGACGCCGGGCGTCCGTGATTATGCAAAACCACTTCCCTCCTTTTTTTCTCCGGAGGTGGACGCAACGTGCTGCGCGATCGGTAACTTGTGCTTCACTGTGGACATATGTACATATGTTACCTGTTATTATCCTACCCTGTCTCCTGTGTCTGACTCTCTCTCTCCCTCTCTCTCTCTCTCTCTCTCGCTCTCCCTCTCTCTCTCATATATATACAAGAGCCATCAAAAATTAATTAATGTAGATTAATGATATTCCGGGAATACATTTGTCTAGACACCATATTTAAGTGATTAACACTACAACGTCATAGTTTAATGTAACCGCGAGATAAGGTGTTGTAAATGTGAAATGCTGATACGCTAATAAGCGGTACAACCACCAGTGTATTGAATGCAAACATGCAGACGTGCATGCAAGGTGTTATTCATGTGTCAGATGTCATTTTGTGGAATGGAATTCAGTGCCTGTTGCACTTGGTCGGTCGATACAAAGACGGTTAAAGCTGTTTGTGGATCACGCTGAAATTGTTGCCAGATGAAGTCCCATATCTGCTCTATTTTCAACAGATCTACTTCTACATCTACATCCATACTCCGCAAGCCATCTGACGGTGTGTGGCGGAGGGTACTTTGAGTACCTTTATCGGTTCTCCCTTCTATTCCAGTCTCGTATTGTTCGTGGAAAGGATTGTCGGTATGCTTCTCTGTGGGCTCTAATGTCTCTGATTTTATCGTCATGGTCTCTTCGCGAGATATACGTAGGAGGGAGCAATATACTGCTTGACTCTTCGGTGAAGGTATGTTCTCGAAACTTTAACAAATGCCCGTACCGAGCTACTGAGCGTCTCTCCTGCAGAGTCTTCCACTGGAGTTTATCTGTCATTTCCGTAACGCTTTCACGATTACTAAATGATCCTGTAACGAAGCGCCCTGCCCTCCGTTGGATCTTTTCTCTTCTATCAACCCTATCTGGTACGTATCCCACACCGACTTCCTTTGTTTTCGGATTGGATTTCCTTAGGATTCTTCCAATGAATCTCAGTCTTGCATCTGCTTTACCGACGATCAACTTTATATGATCATTCCATTTTAAATCACTCCTAATGCGTTCTCCCAGATAATTTATGGCATTAACTTCTTCCAGTTGCTGACCTGCTATTTTGTAGCTATCTTTCTATGTATTCGCAGCACATTACACTTGTCTACATTGAGATTCAATTACCATTCCCTGCACCATGCGTCAATTCGCTGCTGATCCTCCTGCATTTCAGTACAATTTTCCAATGTTACAACCTCTCGATACACCACATCATCATCTGCAAAAAGCCTCAGTGAACTTCCGATGTCATCCATAAGGTCATTTATGTATATTGTGAATAGCAACGGTCCTATGACACTCCCCTGCGGCACACCTGAAATCACTCTTACTTCGGAAGACTTCTCTCCATTGAGAATGACATGCTGCGTTCTGTTGTCTAGGAACTCTTCAATCCAATCACACAATTGGTCTGATAGTCCATATGCTCTTACTTTGTTCATTAAACGACTGTGGGGAACTGTATCGAACGCCTTGCGGGAGTCAAGAAACACAGCATCTATCTGTGAACCCGTGTCTATGGCCCTCTGAGTTTTGTGGACGAATAGCGCGAGTTGGGTTTCACACGACCGTTTTTTTCGAAACCCATGCTGATTCCTACAGAGTAGATTTCTAGTCTCCAGAAAAGTCATTATACTCGAACATAATACGTGTTCCAAAATTCTACAACTGATCGACGTTAGAGACATAGGTCTATAGTTCTGCACATCTGTTCGACGTCCCTTCTTGAAAACGGGGATGACCTGTGCCCTTTTCCAATCTTTTGGATCGCTACGATCTTCTAGATACCTACGGTACACCACTGCAATAAGGGGGACAAGTTCCTTCGCGTACTCTGTGTAAAATAGAACTGGTATCCGATCAGGGCCAGCGGCCTTTTCTCTTTTGAGCTATTTTAATTGTTTCTCTATCCCTCTGTCGTCTATTTCGATATCTACCATTCTGTCATCTGTGCGACAATCTAGAGAAGGAACTACAGTGCAGTCTTCCTCTGTAAAACAGCTTTGCAAAAAGACATTTAGTATTTCGGCCTTTAGTCTGTCATCCTTTGTTTCAGTACCATTTTGGTTACAGAGTGTCTGGTTATAGAGGAGCCAAGGCAACGTGTGGACCCTCTTTAGAGTACTTTGAATTGCAACAGAGATATGTGGGCGAGCATTATCCTGTTGTAAAACATCCCGGGAGTGCTGCTCATGAATGGCAACACAACAGGTCGAATGACCAAATTGACGTAAGAGTGCTCCTGCTGTCATACGAAATCGCACCCCAGACCATAGCTCCAAGTGTTTGTACACTCTATCACGCAGACAGGTTCGTTACTGGCAGTCAACTAGCCTCATTGTGATCAACATACGACCATCACTGGCAGCGACGCAGAAACAGTTTTCAGTAGAAAGCACAGCAACCCTCCAATCAGGACTCAAATGAGCTCTCGCTTGACACAGTATAATGCACGTGAAAGGACGTCTGGCTCGGAGCTGACCCTGAAGTAACCGATTTATAACAGTTCATTACGTTACTGCGATGCCAACTTATAACGCTACCGCAGAATGTCAAATGGCAAATATGACCTTAACCTGAAGTAAACGTTACCCTCTGGGAGGAATTTAGAAAAGTTTGACATTGCATTAACCTAACGGATAGACGGTATCGAACGTGAAATTCGTATTGTGTTAATTAGTAGAAAGCAGAAAGACTATAATTTAGAAAACAAAAAAAGTAGTGGAAATTTACGTATATGAAGCAAAATACGGTCGCCAGCCTGATTAGGAATAATAAGGTGAAAAAATTACTATCAACGGATAGGCCTATATATTTTCTCATGAGGGACTTTCATAAATACCTTCTTAGTAAAATGCAATGGACACACACAACAACCACCAGACGAACTGCACAACGGGTAACAGTAGTTATCAGTTGCACCGATAATCAGTTGCAGCAATGTAAATGAGACTTTCCCATTACTAATAACAGTTATTAACTCAACCTTCCAATAATTCAGCACAAAATGTTCTCAGAGACCTCATGAGACTAATTGGTACAAGGCAAGAGTTCAAGTTCGACTAACACATATACATCACAAATGCAACAAAATAACACTGTACTATCACATTTCATATTCATTTCACTGTAGTAATGTTTCAGATTTCAATAGCAAAAAGTGAACTGAAATGAACCTTTTCCTACTAACAAAGATTAAAGTGGGGTCCCTTAAACTGTCCTTTCCTTTATAGGCAACTATGCACACATTTCAGAAGCAATTTGCATCACATAAATGCTGAACTACAATGCCACTTAGGATTATTTAGTTCTCAAACAATTTACCCCATCAATGTTCTTATGTAGCTTCAGAAATTCAAGTTAAGTTTTCAGTAGGTTCAAGATTGTGTGCCCCTTTTACTACTTGTGAAGCAAGTAGTTTTAAGCAACATTTATGCTCATTAACACTAAACCTTGGCAAAACCGAAGTAGTAGTAGTTCAAAGTAGACTGGGACACTCAGATGTTTAGGACGGGTGGTAGGGACAGAGCATCGAGTGACATTATACTGAGTGCACTATCCGAAAATTACCTCGAGCAATTAAACAGAGAACCGACTCGTATAGATAACATCTTGGACCTACTGATAACAAACAGACCCGAACTTTTCGAATCTGTATGTACAGAACAGGGAATCAGTGATCATAAGGCCGTTGCAGCATCCCTGAATATGGAAGTTAATAGGAATATAAAAAAAGGGAGGAAGGTTTATCTGTTTAGCAAGAGTAATAGAAGGCAGATTTCAGACTACCTAATAGATCAAAACGAAAATTTCTGTTCCGACACTGACAATGTTGAGTGTTTATGGAAAAAGTTCAAGGCAATCGTAAAATGCGTTTTAGACAGGTACGTGCCGAGTAAAACTGTGAGGGACGGGAAAAACCCACCGTGGTACAACAACAAAGTTAGGAAACTACTGCGAAAGCAAAGAGAGCTCCACTCCAAGTTTAAACGCAGCCAAAACCTCTCAGACAAACTGAAGCTAAACGATGTCAAAGTTAGCGTAAGGAGGGCTATGCGTGAAGCGTTCATTGAATTCGAAAGTAAAATTCTATGTACCGACTTGACAGAAAATCCTAGGAAGTTCTGGTCTTACGTTAAATCAGTAAGTGGCTCGAAACAGCATATCCAGACACTACGGGATGATGATGGCATTGAAACAGAGGATGACACGCGTAAAGCTGAAATACTAAACACCTTTTTCCAAAGCTGTTTCACAGAGGAAGACCGCACTGCAGTTCCTTCTCTAAATCCTCGCACAAACGAAAAAATGGCTGACATCGAAATAAGTGTCCAAGGAATAGAAAAGCAACTGGAATCACTCAATAGAGGAAAGTCCACTGGACCTGACGGGATACCAATTCGATTCTACACAGAGTACGCGAAAGAACTTGCCCCCCTTCTAACAGCCGTGTACCGCAAGTCTCTAGAGGAACGGAGGGTTCCAAATGATTGGAAAAGAGCACAGATAGTCCCAGTCTTCAAGAAGGGTCGTCGAGCAGATGCGCAAAACTATAGACCTATATCTCTTACGTCGATCTCTTGTAGAATTTTAGAACATGTTTTTTGCTCGCGTATCATGTCATTTCTGGAAACCCAGAATCTACTATGTAGGAATCAACATGGATTCCGGAAACAGCGATCGTGTGAGACCCAACTCGCCTTATTTGTTCATGAGACCCAGAAAATATTAGATACAGGCTCCCAGGTAGATGCTATTTTTCTTGACTGCCGGAAGGCGTTCGATACAGTTCCGCACTGTCGCCTGATAAACAAAGTAAGAGCCTACGGAATATCAGACCAGCTGTGTGGCTGGATTGAAGAGTTTTTAGCAAACAGAACACAGCATGTTGTTATCAATGGAGAGACGTCTACAGACGTTAAAGTAACCTCTGGCGTGCCACAGGGGAGTGTTATGGGACCATTGCTTTTCACAATATATATAAATGACTTAGTAGATAGTGTCGGAAGTTCCATGCGGCTTTTCGCGGATGATGCTGTAGTATACAGAGAAGTTGCTGCATTAGAAAATTGTAGCGAAATACAGGAAGATCTGCAGCGGATAGGCACTTGGTGCAGGGAGTGGCAACTGACCCTTAACATAGACAAATGTAATGTATTGCGAATACATAGAAAGAAGGATCCTTTATTGTATGATTATATGATAGCGGAACAAACACTGGAAGCAGTTACTTCTGTAAAATATCTGGGAGTATGCGTGCGGAACGATTTGAAGTGGAATGATCATATAAAACTAATTGTTGGTAAGGCGGGTACCAGGTTGAGATTCATTGGGAGAGTGCTTAGAAAATGTAGTCCATCAACAAAGGAGGTGGCTTACAAAACACTCGTTCGACCTATACTTGAGTATTGCTCATCAGTGTGGGATCCGTACCAGGTCGGGTTGACGGAGGAGATAGAGAAGATCCAAAGAAGAGCGGCGCGTTTCGTCACTGGGTTATTTGGTAATCGTGATAGCGTTACGGAGATGTTTAATAAACTCAAGTGGCAGACTCTGCAAGAGAGGCGCTCTGCATCGCGGTGTAGCTTGCTCGCCAGGTTTCGAGAGGGTGCGTTTCTGGATGAGGTCTCGAATATATTGCTTCCCCCTACTTATACTTCCCGAGGAGATCACGAATGTAAAATTAGAGAGATTAGAGCGCGCACGGAGGCTTTCAGACAGTCGTTCTTCCCGCGAACCATACGCGACTGGAACAGGAAAGGGAGGTAATGACAGTGGCACGTAAAGTGCCCTCCGCCACACACCGTTGGGTGGCTTGCGGAGTATCAATGTAGATGTAGATGTAGATGTAAAATAAAGCTTTTTATCAAGTTTAACATAATGTGCCTCTCTATCTGTGAAACAAATCATTTAACTAGCAACTTTTATATAATTTAAAACTGAAACTTATGCACATTTAAATTGAAACAAATTAGCATTTATTCATAATCAAGATACTTGGTCTTCAGCACTTTTCTAATAGGACCATGCTTAGGATCATGAAGAGTACAGTTCAAAGCTGTAACACAAATTTTGCATCACTTGAATTGTTATTGCGAAAGCACACACAAGCAAACTGGTTGATACTGGCACGCATATTTCTCTTCCAAATTAGGTGAAGCAGTGGCGCAATAGTGGTGGGAAGCACGTGGTGGCTATCAGGCGTTTTTAAGCTCTAATTAATTCTTCTTGGCGACGTATTCATCATCTTTAGAGCCTTTCGAATTGCGAGAGCACCATTTTACAGCCGGAACCACATCCGAGGCCATTCCATCACAGATTTGGTTTCAGATTGCCTCAGTTGGAACCTACGGCGTTGACTATGCGACTGCTGGCCACTGGCTGCCTAACGTGCTCTCTCTCTTGCCGCCCTAAAGTTACATCATAAATTCCCCCTTCCCTCCAACAACTCAAAGACCTTAACTCGTACGGAATAAACACTTCATAATAAAATTACACTCTACCAATTACTCACAATCGATAATGGTGTTACAAATTGCTGCTGAAATTGCTGATGTAAGTGCAGTACGATGCAGTAGAGCCATAAGCAAAACATGATAGTCCTTCCCCACTGTAGTGACAGCCACATGGCCATCTGCAGTCCAGCTTTCTCGTGACCGTACACTGTCGTGACCACCCCTGCCAGCAATCGTGTGCGGTGGCTACATTCCTGCCAAGTCTTACTGCAGTATCGCAGAAGGAAAATCGTCTTTGTCGTAGACCTATTACTCAGTGAGGTGTTGATAATGACGTCTTTGTCACTGACGTTGCTTACCACAACCAATCACAAAGTTAATTAAACCTCACAACCCTTACAGAGTGCATTTAAAACAAACATGATTTGCATGGGTGCTATTAGCGCCACTCTTATGTGACTGCTACGAAAACAGATGTCATCTTTCTGATGTAGAAATACGCCTCACAACTTTCGCTTTGTCGCACATCTCTGCCATTGTTTTGTGATTTCTTTTTCTGTCAGAGTATATATAGGCTTCATGCAATCCGCATCACAACTGGTTACATCGTACAAGATTTTCGTATTCTCTTGCTCCCTACTGAAGAAAGACCAGGACCATTTTGTACCAAATTTAATGTAGTTAAATTTTAAAATTTTGTTCTACAATACCTGTTTGCTAGAGGCCGTAGTTTTGGAGCATTGAACAAAAAGGTATAAGCCTTCAAACGTGTTTTTCGTAATTAACTCCAAAACCGTGGCTTACAACGAAACCGTATTTCAGTACCAAATCGCCCTGTATACAGTATAAAGGATGAGCTTTTATCTTGAGGCAACGAAATAGCTGAGAAATTACGTATCGAATTACAAAACGGAAAAATGCGCGTTCTATACTTTTGAAATGCCATACGTCAATGCGAATGTTGAGTCCCCGCTGTACCATTACCCAGTAATTGACGTGGAGGTCAATTTTGGTCTCATAAATAGAAATATCCATTGTTAGGATAGAACTGAATGCTATAGGAAGAAATACTTAACGTTCGTAACAAACACTTTAGTCGTTGCATGGCAGATGGCTCTGCAATCGGCAAATAACACAGTTGGGTTCCAAACTGTATTACTTGGAGTAAATGCATTGGACCAAAACGTAAAACCTAACGTCTGTGGCAAACGATTGAGTATTTTGCAGTTTTCTCAGTTTACATGTTTTGAAATATTCATTCATTCAATGTTTGACTTGATCATATTGAGAGTACGTGTTTCCTTGTTTCTTAAATTTCCTCCTTCATAACTTCACTATTAGAATGAAGAGGAAAATGGCATATTTTACATTTGTTGAAAAAATGATAGGAATGTCTATAATGCTGTAACCGTTTATGCTCAACCTATTCCAAACAGGCTGTGCTCCACCGAGGAAATGTATAATCACGAAAAAGTAATCTTCGACGAACAGTTGCAGGAGAGTATAATGGCATTGCGACATTAGCTGCACTGAATCATAAAACTTGCAATTTTGAAACTTGCAAACTATGATCCGTTCATACTTTCCTCAACCAGGGACCTCATGGCAATGATTGTCAGCACTAAGAAACATTTTCCCTGTGGTCGCTTCAGCAAATGCAGAGACACCGTAGTTTCTCTGCTGGAGTACCGTTCTCAGAAGCTTCGACCATCACGAACCACGGTGTGATTAATCGATACAACATGCATTATCGGAATGAGAAAAATTCAAATTAGTTACTTCAAGTTTAACGCCAGTATGTCTATAATGTGAATGTCTGATGCAGAATAATTGGTGACAAATTGTTTGTTCCATCTTTATCGATGATGCCTTAAATGGTGACAAATATCGAACATTCTCGGAGAACTATCTTCCAGTATTGCTTGCAGACTTTCCACTTAGCTTACAGCAAACAATATGGTTCCAACACGATGGCTGTCCAGCACACTGTTCTGTAGCCACATGGTTTCCAGATCGTACTTAACTCGACTTTTGTTTGTGAAGATACTCGAAGAGTGACAAGAGTGAAATTTATAATGAAGTACCAGAATCGAGCGCTATGACCAATACGTGTCAGAAGATTACATCAGAAACACTTCCCAGCTGTGTCGAATCATTGCATGTGGTGATAAATAAGAGTATCCCAGTGACTGGCGACAGTTTTGAGCACTTGCTGTGAAATAATTCTATCAGAGGTCAGTGTGGAGAGGACACACCTCAATCGATCACATCATTGTTGAGAGATGAAAGGAGACACCTCAAACAAGCCTTCTTCGCAGTTTCTGAACAGGCAGGTTTTCTTTTTTCATTCAATGCACTTTTCTCGAGATAGTACCGTTTTTTAACTCAGTTTTGTGTTTTGTTGATTACGGTACAGCACAACCAAAAACATGTTATATACAAACGTTACGCATTTTTTCCTGTACATCCCAATCTACATTTAAAAGCGTATTTTCCCATTTAAAACTACAAAGTTGGTCCTTTTCCCACTCCTGTTGTGGGGCAGGCTGTGTCAACGTTATCATCGAACTGCCTGTTTAAAAATATTGAAGACGTATTTTTCCATTTTTTTAGCTCGATACGTAGTTTGAGATTTTTTGCTGTCACACGGTCAAAATCTCTGAATATATATATATATATATATATATATATATATATATATATATATATATATATATATATATATATGTGTGTGTGTGTGTATGTGTGGGTGGGTGTGGGTGTGTGGGTGTACATATGCATGTACACCTATGTATATGTGTATTTGTGTGTATATGTACGCTCCACATATACTTCTAACCCACTGGATCGATTTCAACGATACTTAATACGAATATCACTTACTGTCGGGAAAGAATCGCTCTAGGGGTAAGGACCACATATCTGTCAAAGGGGTGGAGTGGGGTGAGAAAACGTGTTGCCCAGGACACGCGAATACCCAGACTTCATTCACACTGTATTTGAGAATAAGAGTACATACTGACTTGCAACGAACTTTACACACTTTCCGAAGATTCTTGCGCCCGCAAACCCAAAAAAAATGATGAAAGATAATGAATGATAATCGCTTACAAAATTTTTGCTATTCATGCTGCATCAGGCTTCTTCATTTACTACGTCTTTACTACTAACTGTATTCGTGACACATTTTGCACACGGTACTCATACATACCAGTGTTGTACCTGCAAAATTATATCATTATACGACACACAGATCAGGAAACATGACGTCATAAACACAGATGCGTGGGAAACTGTGCATATATATATAGACGCTTAACTACATTATTTCTTTGTTTCTCATACTATCTGCATCTACATATGCCGTTGAATGTACCTACAAAATTACATCATCTTACGACACACCTGTCAGGAGATATGACGTCATAAACAGTGAGACGCGTGTAAAGGAAATTGCAGGGCGAAATTTGAGAGAGATACGGGTGAACTATGTATACAATGCAACGGGTAAAGAGCTTATCCTAGTCCCTTGATCCACTGCACCCAGAATTGCTACATATACAGTTACTATCCGGTAAGAAATACTGTAGACTTAAGAACCAGTTGCCTCTTAATGGGGGTAGAGATTATAAAGTGGAAAGAGAAGATTCTTCAATAAAAAAGGACAAAGAAGTAACGATTAATAACTGTTATAATGAGAGACTAAAAACAAAGGAGATGAAGTATAATAAAAACACGATACATGTCTCATTCTGCTGCTCTGCAACAAGTTGAAACTTCTGACAGTAATATGGGTCATACTATCGTGCATACATCAGCCAGATATATCAGAAAGCAAAGCAATTCTAGAGGTACCGTAGTCGATGCATTCATAACGTACATATAATTATAAAAAAGTAATTAAAAAGGTTAATTTAATCATTTTAGAAATTATTTCAGTGATCAGCTTTTACTTTCGAATGTTTTGATAAATTTCGACTAGCTTTAAATTGTTGAAAGAGTAACAGATTTGTCAGACTGTTAAACATAAAAGAAAAATGCGTATTAAATATGACTGAGAATACTTTAAAGAACAATGCTTTTAACTGAATATCCTTCTGATTACTTTATATAATTATCTGTACGTTATACATGCATTATCGACTTCTAGGATAGCTTTGCATCCTATAAGTATGCCTGGTTCATGTACACATGGCAGCTTAGACTCTTATTATTGTAACATAGTTATGACTTGTTGCAGAGTACTAGCATAAGAGGTATATCAGTTTTAGATTACATTTCATTCGTTTTGTTTTTAAACACTTCTTTATTTTTCTTGTAGATTCTGAAGATGTCAGTTGTACATCTGAAACGGGTAAATCCATTAAAGGGAATTAGATAAAACAACTACGATTGTTATGACTGATCAGTTTAGAATACAGACAGTGGCAGCACGGGACGTGCCGAAAGTGACAACTGATGGAGAGACAGGGCACATTCAGGATGTCGTGAACCTAAGAAATTTACACAAGAATTAAGAAGAGGGGAGCTACTTAAGAGGGAACAGAAAAACTGTGGCAGAAATAGGAAATGAGCGGTTGCCTTGCTGTTAATTAAGAATGTCCACTGTGTTTTTAGCACGTTACATGGACGACAAAAGGATATGCTAATGATTATTCTTTGCTAGGTATTTAGTATTGTGTGAAGTGCAAGTTAGTTTGTTCCAAAGTTGGAGTTACACAATGGCGAAAGGAATGTAAATGGTCTGAAGATGTGTAGGAACGGGATACAAGGTATGTTTTAATGTTCAATTGCACTAATTATTTGTAATGCAAGCGCAGAATTAAAGCCCGGGGTACGGACAAGAGGAAATGATAAGACAGACACTATAAAGCACGTTAGTTTGACCCATTGTGGGAACATTGTTCGTTAGGGTTTGGACCCTACAGAGACAAGGGATAGTCTTAACGTTTCGCCCATAGTAATTCCGGTAGAGCCCAGACCATGCGGTAAATTTGCGTCAACAATTTATCCACTATCAGGGAATGAGACTTGATGTGTAGCTCAACATGCCAGGGCTGACCACAAAGTTCCAACGTCTCCGCAATGAAGCTATGTGGTGCAGTTGATGGCGGGTCCGTCTCTAGGATGTGAGTTCAAGTTGCGGCCACCTTGACCATAATCGAAGGTAATAGGTTCACATTCTTTCTTATAATCATAAGAATTTTACACTTACTCCTATTATCTACACTGTTCAGCCACATTAAGGTCACCTCCTCTCAAAAGCTTAAATATACACATTTTTGACGTGTAAACGTGCAGAAATAGAATCAATGAGGGTCTGGAAGGGATGTGGAGCCATTTCGACTCCAGTGCCGTGGCCACTTGCGATGAGTATCTCGGCTGAGCATCGTGGATCGAGGTGGTCCCAAAGATTCTTTGTCGGTCAAGGAAGTATGGTAAACTCATCCTGTCGCTCTTAGAACCAAGCACGTACACTGCGAGCTGTGTGTCCCGTTGCATTGTCCTCCAGGTAGAGCCGGCTGGAGTGGCCGAGCGGTTCTAGGCGCTACAGTCTGGAACCGCGAGACCGCTATGGTCGCAGGTTCGAATCCTGCCTCGGGCATGGATGTGTGTGGTGTCCTTAGGTTAGTTAGGTTTAAGTAGTTCTAAGTTCTAGGGGGCTGATGACCTCAGAAGTTAAGTCCCTTAGTGCTCAGAGCCATTTGAACCATTTTTTTTTCCTCCTGGTACATGTCAGCATGCCAAGGAAAAAATAAACTGCATGTAGGGGTCGAAAAGGTCCCCAAGACGCTTACTTGTGTTGATGCTACGCACCTGCCGCAAGACAAGATCACCCTGGGGAGGCTAAAAAAACATTTCCCTGCCAATACGGCTCCGTCCTCCGACCTGAACCCTTCCGACGGTGGTTGCAGGGCCGAAACCTTCAACGGCCGTCTGTCCGATGGAGCGTAAAACACGATTCATCTGAAAAGGCAACATGTTGCCACTCAGTGGACGTCCAATGGCGGTATTGGCCTTTGTCATCGATGAACAGCAGTCAGCTTAGGAGCATGAACCAGGCGCCTGGTGTGGAGGTCCACGAGCCTCAACTCCCGCTGAACGCTGACCGTGGAGACGATATCGGTAGCCCCTTCGTTGACCTAAGCGGTCCGTTACTTAATAGCTGCACGTCTATTCCTCCGTAAACATCTCCGCATCCATTATTTCCTTTGCACCACAAATATGGTTCAAATGGCTCTGAGTACTATGGGACTTAACATCTGTGGTCATGAGGCCCCTAAAACTTAGAAATACTTAAACCTAACTAACCTACGGACAACACACACATCCATGCCCGAGACAGGATTCGAACCTGCGACCGTAGCGGTCTCACGGTTCCAGAAGCTCCTAGAACCGCTCGGCCGCAGCGGCCGGCGGTGCACCATAGGTGACTCGGCGTCAGTAGGTAGCGCCACAGACGGTGCACTTTGATCACTAGGACACCTGAACAGTTTACAAAATTAGCCGTTTCGGAAATGCTTCCATCCTTGGCCCAAAAGCCAATGATCATGCTCTTTCGGACGTCTGATAAATATTCCCGTTTCCTCATTATGACAACGACTACACTCTTTGCTGCGTCTCACTGCTAGTGCTGCGTCACCCCCTGCCACCTCGCCCTGTCCGGCCACTCCGTTTCTCGTCATGCAACACACACCCTCCATTACTCGTTGTTTCACGTGCCTTCTGTGACCGGTTATTGCCGTTAACGCCAAACATATGCGGTGCTCACATTAATGCATCTGGACTGGATATACAGAACAGTCTTGAAGACATCGTAATTACAAATCGCAAATTAAATGTTCATAATGTACCAAAATAATGTGAAGCTTATCGCTTAACAATTTTATACATCATATATTTCTTTGGGAAAAGTTTTCCTCGTACGTCCTTTCTCGCTCCTTCCACTTGTCTTATTTCTCTATCATGTTCACTTAATTTCTTTACTTTCGCTTATTCTAACCGGAAATAAGTTTCCTCAGTATCACTGTAAAGCAATACTGTCATTCAGAGTACTATTATTCACAGCTTGCAGTATTTTATGAATGAAGTCATATTTCAATCAGTCAATTAAATTCCTCAGTTCTGAGTATTCAGAAATCGTGATGAGTTAAAACCTTTTAAATAAATTTTTTATTTCAGGAGACAGCTATTAAATCATAGTCTACCGGACCAACATCAAACTTCGTCACTCTTATTTGAGCAGTGAAGGATCGAATCTAGTCCTAATCTACGTTAGAAGTAAATGGGAGCGTGGAAGTGAATATTTATATAAGATGTGTTACGAATACTGTGTATAGTAAGTCATACTCTTGACCTACAAGAAACCAGTTCAGATTTGTCTCCAACGTTAGTTTCTTCGGTCATAGAGTTCTTTAAAGACATGTTGCTCAAGAAAGTTATTTTTCCAGGTACACTATATGATCAAAAGTATCCTGACACCTGGCTGAAAACCGAGCGAGGAGGCGCAGTAATTAGCACACTGGACTCGCATTCGGAAGGACGACGGTTCAATCCCGCGTCCGGCCATCCTGATTTAGGTTTTACGTGATTTCCCTAAATCGCTCCAGGCCAATGGCGGGATGGTTCCTTTGAAAGGGCACGGCCGACTTCCTTCCCCATCCTTCCCTACTCCTATGAGACCGATAACCTCGCTGTTTGGTCTCTTCCACCAAACAACCAACCAACCAGGCTGAAAATGACTTACAAGTTCTTGGCGCCCTCCATCGGTAATGCTAGAATTCAATATGGTGTTGGCCCACCCTTAGCCTTGATGACAGCTTCCACTATCGCAGGCATGCGTTCGGTCAGGTGTTGGAAAGGTTTCTTGGGGAATGGCAGCCCATTCTCCACGGAGTGCAGCTCTGAGGAGAGGTATTGATGTCGGTCGGTGAGGCCTGGCACGAAGTCGGCGTTCCAAAACATCCCAAAGGTTCTCTATAGGATGTAGATCAGGACTCTGTACAGGCCAGTCCATTACAGGGATGTTACTGCTGTGTAGCCACTCCGCCACAGGCCGTTCATTATGAACAGGTGCGCGATCGTGTTGAAAGATGCAATCGCCATCACCAAATTGCTCTCCAACATTGATGTAGGCCTGTGCTGTGATAGTACTATGCAAAACAACAAGGGGTGCAAGCACCCTCCATGATAAACTCGACCACACCATAACACCACCGCCTTCGAATTTTACTGTTGGCACTACACACGCTGGTAGGTGAAGTTCACCGGGCATTCGCCATACCCACATTTTCAATAGTTATGTATAATGTCCTACATTAATTAAATTTTCGATTGCTATTGCTTTATCGAATCGACTTTTTCTTTTACCACCCGCGACCACACATACACATGCACACACACACACACACACACACACACACACACACACACACACACACACACACAACACACAGAGAGAGAGAGAGAGAGAGAGACAGACAGACAGACAGACAGACAGATTAACAGAGGGCAGCGGGGGGAGGGGGTGGGGAGCCGAAGTTTGCAATAAGATTATGCATTCACAAGTTTGGCATAACTTTCAACCTACACAAAAAAAACAAGTCAACTCGCGGAACACTATTCTGTGAGAGGAACTTAACTAACTACAATAATATTTCCGAATGCAGGTTTACGGAAATGAAGTGCAAAACAACTCAGATTTAGCAAAATAAAATGCTGGACCGCAAGAGGTGAATTAACATGACGTGCATATGTACCCAGGTTTTTCTCACTTCATCCTCCACTAGCAGCGGAGAAAGCCCTCAACTTAAGAGTATGAAGAGGAATAAACACCGTATGTAAACTGTACTTCCAGTTTGTATAGGGAAACTGTTTTTAATCCATAAATTTTAATCCCCATAAATCTACATATCACTGGATATATGAACTCAATCGTTACAAAATGGCTTCATTCGAAGACATGACTGCAACTGTCACGTCTTCGAATCAAGCAGTTGTATAACGATTGAATTCACGATATACAATGATATGTGGCGCTATACAACAAGTTCGTTCATTTGGATAGAAGCGTATGGCGCCTGAAGATCGTATAATGCAATGCCGAAACTGGTTGCCTTCAGAATAAAATTTGAAGTATATGCATGATGGTTAATTTTATTTACATTGACGGTTATTAAAATACAGATGCTGTCGTTACGGCGCAATAATGTTTTTAATTAAACTATAGCTTCATAGCGAAACGTTTCATTTCAAGCAGCCGCTCTGAACTAATCTGCTATTTCGATATTAGAGGTAAGATTAAATTTCAGAAAATCAACTTTAGCTCTGTATCTCAGTTATCTATAAAATACATTTTCGATTACTTTTTAATTAAACATAACTGATATCTCTTCCTTAATCTTTTGCGAGCATCGGTCATGTTAAGTTGTGTCTTTCCTGTAGCTTGTATTTTATGTTGAATTACTTACTCTTTATTTTCGGAGCATAGTATGAATGACTTCCTTCTCGTTCTAGTGAAATTGGTTATCAATCATTTCTGGTTTGTAAATTAGTTCGAATGGACAGTTCGGTGACACGACGATCGTGCACTGTGAGGGTGCTGGAGTCGTCCTGTTTCAACACTTGTAAGTCGAAACTGATGGCTATGGTTTTAACGAAGCACTACTCTCATTACAATTACAGTGTAAAACTAGCTTTTTGAGTTGACGATTTTGTTGCTATTTCCCGCAGTGACGAAGAAATGTGGTCTACCCCTTCTGCCTTATTTGATCTTAAGTCCTCCAAAGATCTCTTAAATTCTTATTCTAATATTGGATCCCCTGTCTCTTCTATATTGACACCTGTCTCTTTTTATATTACATTAGACAAATCTTTCCCTTCATAGAGACCTTCAATGTATTCTTTCGACTTATCAGTTCTCTCCTCTGCTTTTAACTGTGGCATTACTTTCGAACTCTTCATGCTACCACCCTTACTTTTAATGTTACCGAATTTTGTTTTGACTTTCCAAAATGCAGAATCATTTCTTTTTTGATTTCTTCACATTTTTCATGCAGCCATTTCGTCTTAGCTTCCCTGCACTTCACATTCATTTCATTCCTCAGCGACTTGTATTTCGGTATTCCTGAGTTTCACTGAACATTTCTGTACTTCCTTCTTTCATTCATCTACTGATATATTTCTTCTATTACCCGTGGTTTTTCGCAGTTACCTCCTTAGTACCTTGGTTTTTCATTCCAGTTTCCGTGAGTGTCCTTTTTAGAGATGTCCATTCCTCTTCATCTGTACTGCCTTCTGAGGCATTCCTCATTGCTGTATCTATAACCTTAGAGAACTTCAAGCATGTCTCGTCATCCCTTAGCTCTTCCGTATCTCATTTCTATGCGTTTTGCTTGTTCCTGGCTAATCTCTTGGACTTCAGCCAACTCGCCATCACTACTATATTGTGACCTGAGTCTATCTCTGCTCCTGGGTACGCCTTACAATCCAGTATCTGACTTCGGAATCTCAGTCTGCCCATGATGTGATCTAACTGTAGTCTTCCCGTATCTCCCGGTCTTTTCCAAGTATACCTCATCCTCTCGTGATTCTTGAACAGAGTATTCGCTACTACTAGTAGAAATTTATTACAGAACTCAAATGGTCTTTCCCCCTCTCATTCTTTGTCCCATGCCCCAGTTCTCCTGTAACCTTTCCTTCTACTCCTTCCCCAACAACTGCATTCCAGTCCCACATGGCTATTAGATTTTCATCTCCATTTATGTACTCTATTACAATTTCAGTACCCTCATATTCTTTCTCTATCTGTTCATCTTCATGTTGCGATGTCAGCATGTATACCTGAATTATCGTTGTCAGTGTTGGTTTGCTGCTGATTCTGATAAGAATTACCCTATCACTGAACTGCTCACTGTAACACACTTTATTCACTAGCTTTCTACGAATCACATTCCCTTTACCATTTTCTGCTGCCGTGATATTACTCTATACTCATCTCACCACAAATCCTTGTCTTCTATCCATTTCACTTCACAGGCCCCTACTATATCTAAATGGAGCCTTTGCATTTCCCTTTTCAGATTTTCTATCTTCCCTGCCACATTCAAGCTGCTGACATTGCACGCTCCGACTCGTAGAACGATATCCTTTCGTTGATTATTAAATCTTTTTCTAATGGTCACCTGCCCCTTGACAGTCCCTTCCCGGAGATTTGAAAGGGTTACTATTGCGGACTCTTTTGCCTATCGACAGATCATCGTGACACTTTCTCAATTACAGGCCATATTTCCTGCTGATACACGATATGTGTCTTCAATGCAGTAGTTTCCACTGCCTTTTGCATCCTCATGCCGTTGATCACTGCTGATTTCTTTGCCTTTGGGGGCAGGTTCCCACCCGAAGGGGGGTCGTTGACAGAATGAGGTTGGTTTTTTATACGGGAAGTCTTCGGCGACCAAATACTGATTATTAATCAAAATTTAAGCAGTGGCGGGTTTATAACCCTGGACCGAGTACGTTTCGTTTATTAACGCAAGATGCTACTCCATACCACGGGTACGAATGCACATTCCCTCAAAAAAGATGTTTAAGAAGTCCATCGTAGCTGTTGTGGTCCTGTTCTGAGCTCATTCGTGTGGTCCCTTACTACAGCACATGCATGTATAATACGAGCGAGGAATTCCTCCACTGTATATCACCTGCTCTTGTGGACTCCGCTCTTAAGACAACCCCGAAAGCAATAATGTAATAGATTAAGATTGAGTGACCTCGGTGGCCAAGAAATGACTCCACAGGGTAAGTTTCAGTGGGTTACTGCGTCAGTGGTGGTACGTAATGTGCGGGAGCGCCATCATTCATATGACATCATATTGCCAAAGAAGTGTCCTCCAAGATGTCTGTAACACATCTTGAAGGAAACAGAGATACCGTAGTCCATTAAGACGGTTATCTAAAACAAGGGGATGATCAGTTCTACACTTGATTGTAACTTTAACCTCACTGAACACGCCCACCAACTTACCTTCTCAGCTTGGTTGCTTTCGCATGTGAGTCATGGTGAAGAAGGACATGCGACTGATGCCCACGATTTTCAAACAGCTGTATTGCGGTTGCGGTTAAGAAAAGAGCATATGTTCGTTTGAAACTTTTTGTTCTGAATCACCAATGCGAGTTTGATAAACACGAAAGGTAGAGTACGCGTGGGGAAATTGGAATCATAAGAATGTGTAATAAAGAACGGACTTAAGCAGGGAGAGGCCCTGTCTCTGCTACTTTTTAATGTAGTCCTAGAATATATTGTACGAATTCAGAGGGTGTGGAGTTAAATGGAAATATTAAGATGTTAGGGTATGCAGATGATCTAAACATCTGTAACAACAAATGCGAATGCGTTAATCAAGGCTAGTGAAGATGTAGGTCTAAGGATAAGTGAAGACAAAATAAATACCTGGTTACTACTAGAATGCCAACAGCAGTAGATCAGGAAATGTTAAGAGTTGGAGACATGCAGTTTGAAAAAGTGAACACATTTAAGTATCTAGGCATGGACATCACTTCTAGAAATGAGATTGAATCCGAACTGAAGAAGAGATTATGGGTGGGAAATGCGTGCTACTTCTCACTGAATAGATAACTTTCATCACGAATATTGTCTCGGAATTTAAAGATTATAATATACAAAACTATTATTATACCAGTTATGCTGTATGGGTGTGAAACTTGGGTCTCTCACTGCGCAAAATGAGAAGCCGTTTCGAGTATTTGAAAAACAAAACCAGTATTATTAAATCACGTAGGCTGCGATGGGCTCGTCACGTAGCTCGAATGGATGAAGACAGGGCAGCGCGCAGAGTACAGGTAGGGCACTTAAAGAAAAACGTCCTGTGGGGATACCGAGGCGTAGATGGGAGGACAATGTGAAGGCGGATTTGAGGAGCCTAGGTATTGAAGGTGAATGGAAGGAAATAGCCCAAGACAGGGACAGATGGCGAAAATACGTTGCTCCGGTAATAGACTCTCGACTCCGGTATGACCACTGAGTGTGAGTGTGAATCACCAATACCATCACACTTTAAAAAGTGTACCCTTTCCTCCTAGCTCCATATTGAAGATAAAATGACACCGAAGATAAGATTGTCAATCGGTTGTTAATGAAGCCAATTCGATGTTAAATTTCCCTAGGTTAGTAAAGATTTTACAAAAAATCAACATTCGTTGAAATAACGGATTGGTGTCCCTATAGTCGTAGTTTCAGGTAACTAGAATTTTGTCCAGCATTTTCTTTGTGTTGGCAAACTAAATTCACAAAACTTATTTATTCAAGCGATTGAATAGTTAAATTACAGCCTTAGTCATGGTTTTTATTGCTGACACTTGTACAGTGCCGTATCTGGAAACCACTAAGAGTACAGTACAGACGATGTTTGCGTTTCAGATTGCTTAGTACTACTACATTGCAATTCCTTATGAAACACCCCTTACAATACTGGGCTACTGTTTTTACAGCAGCCTGTAATCAACTGGGCCAAAAAACTGTAAGAGACGTAGCTCCAATAAATTCCTTACTGCTCCGGTCTACGGAGGAGATAATCGCACACTCCAGTGGGGATTCGCGACGTCGCAGCTCTTCGGCAGAGCTAAAGTTCGCCTCCCTCGGGCCTTGTTGTTAGATTTTCCTACCGCGTTTCAGGAGGTGCTCCTTCCGCGAGGAGCAGTAGCTCTAGATCATTGTTCGCCGCACAGGAGTCCAACACTCTGCTCTTATATTTTATTCAGTGACACAACTTAAAGACTTTTTCGCGTCTGTGGACTTTTCTGGCGAACGCGCCATGAATAAAGAAGCATTGCCGGCCCGCCCTCCACCTTCTTTGGCGGCATCTCTTAACGGCGTGCCAGCCTGCCGTGGTCTCGTATGTATGCATTGCGTCACCTCCCTCCCCGAGTCTCGCCTGCCAAGCCTCACGGCACACTCGTTAGTTACTCTTCTCCAAGATGGTGGTTTACGTTATTTACGCAACTGAAAAAATTAAAAGTACATTCCATGGTTTGCGAAGAATACCGAACTGCAGTAACCAGTAACTGTCATGGTATAAGATCTTTTACTTACTTCAGAAAGATAGAAACAACGGTGATCTATTTATTATATCCGTTCATAATATTAAGTAAGAAGGCTATGCATTTTTATTACAAAACCTTTGCTGATCATCCTGAGCAACAATATATTTATGGCGTAATGTGACATGTTAGCATTCTGGTAAATAATAATTGAATATACATAAATCAGTTTTTTCTACTTACATATTCATATTATACACGTATGAACACACGTTGAAGTATTCCATTTAAATTTTTGTAAATTCACAGAAATTCACGAAGCAGGTGAAGTTGAAGAATTCTGTTATCTAGGTAGCAAAATAACCAATGACGGACGCAGCAAGGAGTACATGAAAAGCAGACTATCATTGGAAAAAAGGGCATTCCTGGCAAAGAGAAGTCTACTAGTATCAGTCATAGGCCTTAATTTGAGGAAGTAATTTCTGAGAACGTACGTATGGAGCACAGCATTGTGTGGTAGTGAAAGATGGACTGTGGGAAAACCGGAATAGAAGAGAATCGAAGCATTTGAGACGTCGTGCTACAGGCGAATGTTGAAAATTATGTGGACTGATAAGGTAAGGAATGAGGAGGTTCTGCAGAATCGGAGACGAAACGAGTATGTGGGAAACACTGGCCAGGAGAAGGGAGAGGATGACAAGACATCTGTTAAGACGTCAGGGAATGACTTCCATGATACTAGAAGGAACTGTAGAGGGCAAAACTGTAGAGGACGACAGAAATTGGAATACAAGCAGCAAATAATTGAGGACGTAGGTTGCAAGTGCTACTCTGAGATGAAGAGGTTGACACAGGAGAGGAATTCGTGGCGGGTTGCATCAAACCAGTCAGAAGACTGTGACCTCAAAGAACAGGACACATATTCATACGACGTCCTTTGTTCAGAATCACTAATACTGCTACCCATCAAACTATATAGCTTTCTTCCTGAGCCACCCTGTGTTCTCGTTAGAACATAGCCCGAAACGATGGAAACTAGTTATCTATTTTCCTATATGCGATCTTGGTCAAGAATGATTTCAAAAAAATCATCATTAACTGGCTGTAATAAATAAAAGATAGTTAGTTGCTGCGTTTTGTTGGTAATCATCATTCAAAGACGCTATCTTGAAAATGTGTCCATTCTGCAATTCGTGCAAGTGGGTGCTACATTAATAGCAGAACGATGGTATGCACGTTCTTACTTAATAAAGGCAAGAGCATCAAGCACTCCAACAAGTAATTCTAAATTTAATTTCTCTTTAATACTGTAGTATTCTGTCTTTAATCAGGGCATCAAATAGACGCAGGAGCTTCCAACCTGCATCTAGGACTTATGTTTAGGCGATGTTTTGCTTCATGGTATTTCAAAATATCACGTCTCTCCCTAACTTCACATACTCTTGAAATGCCATTTATAGCTACATATGACCAACACATCACGTGGAAAATCTTTTCGTCTTATGACAAAAAAAAATTAGTCACAAAGTTTGCAATAAAATATCGAATGTGAAATGGCAAACACAGTACTTACGTGAGGGACCTGAATGGCTAACGGCCAAATTACGGCAGCGACTCCACTTAAGAAAGAACTGCCACTACCTACGAGATCCCAAACACATCAGTCAGTTCATGCCAGCTGTAAATTACCTGTTTGATTGTTAGTTAACTGGACATGATGCGTATGCAACTACCGAAGTGTTTTATAACGTTCATGACATGCAGCTGTCTGTATGTCCTGTATTATTACTGCTGATTTCGGATAGTAACTATCATCAGAGTTTACAAGTTCTTGTACTATTTACGTGTCATGTCATGTCACATAAATATGGCAATGCTATTCACAGAATAGCTGCGCATCAAGGGAATAAACAGGTCTTTAGCGAGGACTCGTTGAGTTGCAGATGTGATTTCACATTTGACAATCTACCTCTTTGTTACAGATACCTGTGTGTTCTTTTGATCTGCAGCAGTTCTGATTGGGCTGTGTTAATAACATTACTACTGATGTAACATGGTTCAAATGGCTCTGAGCACTATGGGACTCAACATCTGAGGTCATCAATCCCCTAGAACTTAGAACTACTTAAACCTAACTAACCTAAATACATCACACACAACCATGCCCGAGGCAGGATTCGAACCTGCGACCGTAGCAGTCGCGGGGTTCCGGACTGAAGAGTCTAGAACCGCACGGCCACAGCGGCCGGCGATGTAACATGATCTACTGCCTGAAAAAAGAGTGAAGTCCGCAGAAGACGAATAATTTAACTTCGTGCACATAGACGCCTCTGGGAGGTATTTAAATGATTAAGACTGCAATTCTCTATGACAGGTAGAACACCAACCGAGGTGCATTAGTGTTGTTCGTGTTTAGTCTTGTGACCGAGCCCAGTAGGGTACATACAGCGTATGATGGGGAACGATCTCACGTGAAACAGCGATATCAGCATCTTCCACGGTTTAGAGGGAGCCTCAATTTGGGTCTCCATTTAGCTGCCGACTCGAATATAGCAGTATTCAGATATGAGAGGCATTCGGATGTGACAGTGGTCCGGTGGCCACGTGGCATGACAACGTGAGGGGACACATATTCGGTAAGGTTCCGGTCGATCACATGTGACCCGCACAGTGGGCATCAAGCGTATTTTAACCCCCTCTCATTTGCGCTTGTCATTACAGAACGTGTAATGGACTCCCTACAGCATCCTGTTCCATCCCACACCATTGGTAAGACAGTCTCATCAGCAGTTAGATGTACTTCAAGAACCTATATTCATGTATCAAAACTCAAACTAACCTACATTTCTACACATTCTACATTAACAATCTAACATTTTTCATGACGTCTCAATTTACATGAGTAAGATACGTAGTAAACCATGCTGAGAATAGACTTGCATATAATTTATCATGATTACAATTTTAGTGTACTTGGTATGTTCCACTACGCACAATGTTGGTCATATTATGTCTGCACACTTTAACTCGAAGTCCTGTTTCAACACTCTAATGTTAAAAGTGTTGTTGGCAGTATGGTCTATGCTGCGTAAAGCCACAGTAAATAAATAAATAAAAAAATATTCGTGACCTTTCTACTGAAGCACAATTTGTTTATCAAATCTCTAAAAACCAAGGCAAATACGACTTTTGACAACATTAGCCAACAGAAATTAGAAACGAACAGTGTAAGGTATACCAGTTTTTTTAAAAGATATTTTAAAAGATATTTTCTAATGATGAGAGCAAGAGAGGAGTTATACAAAACTAAAAGCACACGTTGGTCGTTACGTGAATGCCTCTCATTCTCTCTATCTTCTCGTATTTATGTGACAGTAACAATCAAATGGCATCACTCGTTATGCATGACCAAGTGTAAGGGTATGACAATCATTTTTAACGTCGTGTCACAACATGGCTACGATATAGTTCGTGTAGTTCACATTAGTACAACAAAACATCATATGAATGGCAATTATTGGCTATTCCTCGCGTTATAAAGCTCCGCAATACATATACATTAAAAACAACGACTATTATGGCTTTCCTGGTGAAATAGCCCAATTTACAGCCTCACCAGCTGCAGAGAACGAGGGTTTAGATCGTCAACAAAAGAATCCTAGCGCAACTGTTGCTACTGCGGTGGTTATCAAAATACTCGCTACACACTAGTTGCGCCGCGTTTTGCGGGCACCGAGCCGATATGTAATGGGTTTCGCTATAGCAGCGACAACTCGCAGCGGCGGTGGGCGAGCGACGTACGCACTCTGCTTATTAAAATTTACCGCAGTTATTACTGCAAATTAACCGTGCGGGCTGCTCCTTGGCGCTCGGCGGGCAGTTAATCGCCAATATGTCGCGCGACTGCGCGCCGGATCGCATCGCCGCGCCGGGCTAATGCACCCACTAAAGGCGCGCTCGCCGTGGCCGAATTCAATTTTCTGCCGCGCTGGACACTCGGTCGAGTGATGCACGGAGCCAGGAGCTTCCGGCTGACGTGCCAGCAAGCGCGATATATCCGCCTCTTGTCGGGCCGTTCCGTGGCTACATCTTACAGCGAGCAGCAATTAGCGGGCAAATATACCATTCTGGGTGCTCCTCTCTTTCACTCCGTTGTGCCCTGTTATTAATAAATTAAGTCGGCTTGTGCCGTGGCTCATAGGCGGGTTAAAATGTACACTACTCGCCATTAAAATTGCTACACCGCGAAGAAATGCAGATGATAAACGGGTATTCATTGGACAAATATATTATACTAGAACTAACATGTGATTACATTTTCACGCAATTTGGGTGCATAGACCCTGAGAAATCATTACCCATAACAACCACCTCTGGCCGTAATAACAGCCTGGGCACTGAGTCAAACAGAGCTTTGATGGCGTGTACAGGTACAGCTGCCCATGCAGCTTCAACACGTAGTGACCGGCATATTGTGACGAGCCAGTTGCTCGGCCACCATTGACCAGACGTTTTCAGTTGGTGAGAGATCTCGAGAATGTGCTACCCAGGGCAGCAGTCGAACATTTTCTGTATCCAGAAAGGCCCGTACAGGATCTGCAACATGCGGTCGCGCATTATCCTGCTGAAATGAAGGGTATCGCAGGGATCCAATGAAGTGTAGAGCCACGGGTCGTAACACATCTGAAATGTAACGTCCACTGTTCAAAGTGCCATCAATTCGAACAAGAGGTGACCGTGACGTGTAACCATTGGCACCCTCTACCATCACGCCAGGTGATACGCCAGTATGGCGATGACGAATACACGCTTCCAATGTGCGTTCACCGCGACGTAGCCAAACAGGGATGCGACCATCATGACGCCGTAAACAGAACCAGGATTCATCCGAAAAAATGATGTTTTGCCATTCGTACACCCAGGTTCGTCGTTGAGTACACCATCGCTGGCGCTCCTGTCTGCGATGCAACGTCAAGGGTAACCGCTGACATGGTCTCCGAGCTGATAGTCCATGCTGCTGCAAACG
Source organism: Schistocerca serialis cubense (assembly GCF_023864345.2). NCBI lineage: Eukaryota > Metazoa > Arthropoda > Insecta > Orthoptera > Acrididae > Schistocerca > Schistocerca serialis. The sequence continues at coordinate 232,998,493 of NC_064645.1, forward strand.
TCGTTGAAATGTTCGTGCAGATGGTTGTTGTCTTGCATACAACCCCATCTGTTGACTCAGGGATCGAGGCGTGGCTGCACGATCCGTTACAGCCATGCGGATAAGATGCATGTCATCTCGACTGTTAGTGCTACGAGGCTGTTGGGATCCAGCACCGCGTTCCGTATTACCCTCCTGAACCCAACGATTCCATATTCTGCTAACAGTTATTGGATCTCGACCAACGCGAGCAGCAATGTCGCGATACGATAAACCGCAATCGAGATAGGCTACAATCCGACATTTATCAAAGTCGGAAACGTGATGGTACGCATTTCTCCTCCTTACACGAGGCATCACAACAACTTTTCATCAGGCAACGCCGGTCAACTGCTGTTTGTGTAGGAAAAATCGGTTGGAAACTTTCCTCATGTCAGCACGTTGTAGGTGTCGCCACCGGCGCCCACCTTGTGTGAATGCTCTGAAAAGCTATCCATTTGCATATCACAGCATCTTCTTCCTGTCGGTTAAATTTCGCGTCTGTAGCACGTCATCTTCGTGGTGTAGTAATTTTAATGGCCAGTAGCGTATTTTGCAGTAATGTACTACAAAATATACCACACTGTGAAAGACTTCGAACATTCTCCAACACATTTAGATAATTTTTTTCGGAAATCTTGGGGTCGTGTTACGTTTACGAAAGAGGTAATACACTCCGGGAAATGGAAAAAAGAACACATTGACACCGGTGTGTCAGACCCACCATACTTGCTCCGGACACTGCGAGAGGGCTGTACAAGCAATGATCACACGCACGGCACAGCGGACACACCAGGAACCGCGGCGTTGGCCGTCGAATGGCGCTAGCTGCGCAGCATTTGTGCACCGCCGCCGTCAGTGTCAGCCAGTTTGCCGTGGCATACGGAGCTCCATCGCAGTCTTTAACACTGGTAGCATGCCGCGACGCCGTGGACGTGAACCGTATGTGCAGTTGACGGACTTTGAGCGAGGGCGTATAGTGGGCATGCGGGAGGCCGGGTGGACGTACCGCTGAATTGCTCAACACGTGGGGCGTGAGGTCTCCACAGTACATCGATGTTGTCGCCAGTGGTCGGCGGAAGGTGCACGTGCCCGTCGACCTGGGACCGGACCGCAGCGACGCACGGATGCACGCCAAGACCGTAGGATCCTACGCAGTGCCGTAGGGGACCGCACCGCCACTTCCCAGCAAATTAGGGACACTGTTGCTCCTGGGGTATCGGCGAGGACCATTCGCAACCGTCTCCATGAAGCTGGGCTACGGTCCCGCACACCGTTAGGCCGTCTTCCGCTCACGCCCCAACATCGTGCAGCCCGCCTCCATTGGTGTCGCGACAGGCGTGAATGGAGGGACGAATGGAGACGCGTCGTCTTCAGCGATGAGAGTCGCTTCTGCCTTGGTGCCAATGATGGTCGTATGCGTGTTTGGCGCCGTGCAGGTGAGCGCCACAATCAGGACTGCATACGACGGAGGCACACAGGACCAACACCCGGCATCATGGTGTGGGGAGCGATCTCCTACACTGGCCGTACACCACTGGTGATCGTCGAGGGGACACTGAATAGTGCACGGTACATCCAAACCGTCATCGAACCCATCGTTCCACCATTCCTAGACCGGCAAGGGAACTTGCTGTTCCAACAGGACAATGCACATCCGCATGTATCCCGTGCCACCCAACGTGCTCTAGAAGGTGTACGTCAACTACCCTGGCCAGCGAGATCTCCGGATCTGTCCCCCATTGAGCATGTTTGGGACTGGATGAAGCGTCGTCTCACGCGGTCTGCACGTCCAGCACGAACGCTGGTCCAACTGAGGCGCCAGGTGGAAATGGCATGGCAAGCCGTTCCACAGGACTACATCCAGCATCTCTACGATCGTCTCCATGGGAGAATAGCAGCCTGCATTGCTGCGAAAGGTGGATATACACTGTACTAGTGCCGACATTGTGCATGCTCTGTTGCCTGTGTCTATGTGCCTGTGGTTCTGTCAGTGTAATCATGTGATGTATCTGACCCCAGGAATGTGTCAATAAAGTTTCCCCTTCCTGGGACAATGAATTCACGGTGTTCTTATTTCAATTTCCAGGAGTGTAGTTATAATGAATATTCTCTTACCAGCGGCGAAGGCGCCCTCTGAGTGGCACCTGCCCACATTTGTTGGGTATTTTAAATATATGACCTCACAGAGAGAACATACGAAGCTGCTCCAGGCCCGTGCAAGTAGGCAGTCACTTGATACCCCTCTGACGCCAGTTGCCTTCCTGTAGACGACTAAGACTATTTCATAGCTTATCACTGTAAATGCACATTTTTTTAAGTTTTCTATAAATGTTGGCAGGTTCCACCGAGGGTATTGCTGAACTTGGGGTTCTTACAGCGACCATTTCACATTGTATTAATGCATGTGTCAATGTCACACCCAGCCGTGATCACGCCACAGGAGGGTGTGAAGCTGGAGGGTTGGAGAGGCATAAACACCATTTGTCGACACCGTACTGTTTGAAACAATGTCGAGACTGAGGGCGACTTCGCAGGGCACCATGCTTTGGGATCGATATAGGCGAAGGCTGCAGGCACCTTCGAGCCAGATTTTAAACTTCTACATCGCAATGGAAGATAACTACAAGATTTCGAAGAAAGTAATCGTTTGATTCTGCTGTGCAGTGTAGATGCATTTCGACGGTTTCCAGAACGTGGAAAGGAACTGAAATATGGGTAGGACTCTCCATCATTTTACAACTTGACTACATTAATAGCACGTCGATAAGTCTCTCATATAGGGTATTCATGAGCTGCACATTGTCGAATCAACAAATGATACTGACGCTTGCTCTTGCCACCAGATACTTATCAAATGAAGTGACATTATCCAAAGTTGGCTGTATAGTTATCGTTCATTTTTGTGTGACAAGCAAATTTCGACTTTAAGTAACTTTCCAGGACATGTTCATAAGAAATGTGCTATATGCCCTGCGTGTTGTGACATACAAGCGAGAAAAATATTCCATATGCTTTCCATACGTGGAATAATGCGTCGGCATTGCAATCTGAGATCAAAAACATCGTACTACAATCAAATAACCAATTCATCTCACATGTAAACCACAAGTTTTTAAATATTATATAGTTAACTTGTTTAAAAGTATGACGTTACTGTGTTCTTTATCACAAGTAATGTCGCCAAGCTGCTCTTTATACATAATGTGATACCTCCAACTGACAAATTTCTAAAATCTGGTTTCTATAAAATACATTTTAGTATAAGAGCCGTATAATTGACAGACAGGGAGGGCATTTATGTCCCACTTTCAGGAACACTTGCTCAACAAAGATTGAGAGAATTCTTGTAAGTCAATTTTTTCAGAACATTTCAAAATCGAGAAACACTCTCTTCCTCCTCCATCCTTGCTTAACATGAAAATTTTACATGTAGCTGACAACTACGAAATGAACCCTTTAGAAAAATTTTAAATACCTAAACATTCCCACCCAAATTCATAAGATTTGATGATTGATGAGCTTGCATTACAAATAGCCACTATTTTGATTGCGTAGCATCTCTTATAAAATATGACACTTAACCAACTACCTGTATATATTTGATCAGTGTGCCAAGTTTTTATATTGTGTTCTATGTGAATAAACAGTTTAATGAGCACACATCACGGATTTAGAGTAAACCGAATAAAGATAAAATGTAACTATGAGCAGAAATGAATTTAGGGATGAACTTAACATTAAAACTGGTGAGCACAACGTTGACGAGGTTAAGAAATTCTCCTTCCTTGGAAATAACGTTATGTATGGTGGATGTAGCGAGTGGACATAAAAAGCAGACTAGTGCGAACCAAGTGGGAATTCTGAGTGATGGAAGTCTACTGGCCCGGCTGGTCTCGACGGAGTTTCGAGTCCTCCCTCGGGCATGGGTGTGTGTGTTTGCCCTTAGGATAATATAGGTTACGTTGTGTGTAAGCTTAGGAACTGATGACCGTAGCAGTTAAGTCCCATAAGATTTGACACACATTTGAACAATTTTTTGAAAACTTTGGCCTTAATTTGAGGAAGAAATTTCTGAGACTACTCGCATAAAGCATAATGGTTCAAATGAATCTAAGCACTATGGGACTTAAAATCTGAGGTCATCAGTCCCCTAGACTTAGAACTAAATAAACCTAACTACCCTAAGGAAAACACACATCCAAGCCGGAGGCAGGTTTCGAACCTGCGACCGTAGCAGAATCGCGGTTACGGACTGAAGCTCCTAGAACCGCTCGGTCACACCGGTCGGCTTTACCAAAATACTCTATTGAAGTAAATGTTAGACTGTGGGGAAATGGGATAGAATAGTACCGATACGTTTTAAAAATATTGAATTTTTCTGTACGAGGAATAAGAAAATTGTGTGCAGTGGAGGTTTCCCACAGATTCAAATGGTTCAAATGGCTCTGAGCACTATGGGACTTAACATCTTTGGTCATCAGTCCCCTAGAACTCAGAACTACTGAAACCTAACTTAAGGACATCACACACATCCATGCCCGAGGCGGGATTCGAACCTGCGACCGTAGCAGTCGCGCGGTTCCGGACTGAGCGCCTAGAACCGCTAGACCACCGCTGCCGCTGCTTGTGGAAAACCTCGGCAAAGATACGGAATAAAATGAAAGAATACGTGTGATGACAACAAGGAGTAACTCCTATGGCGTAACACTGAGTAAATATTACTGAGGTGAAACTCATTCATAGGCTTCCGAAAATACGACCTTGGTTCGCTACCAATCCATTTGGAACACTGCAGATTTATCAGTTCGTCATCTCGCTTTCTTATTGGTTGATTTTAAGTCTTCCATATTTGTTTTCGTTTCGTAGTTATTAGAAGTTGCTTTCTTGTGTATAATGCAGTCTTTACATTATAAATATGTTGCTCATATTCTGATTGCGTTCTGCTCGCACCCGTAATATCGGATAGGGTAAATGATTCCCTATTTCTTTTTGTTCCATATGAAACGAAAGCTGGTTTCATTGCATGGTATTCCTTAGACTCACGTCTGTATCTTACTGCTTACGGATCCATGCGTGATCTGCTCGATTTAAATGCATTGTGAGTGCATTACTTTTACTCTACTTTATTTTCGTTGCAAAAAATGGTCAAATGGCTCTGATCACTATGGGACTTAACTTCTGAGGTCATCATTCCCCTAGAACTTAGAACTACTTAAACCTAACCAACCTAAGCACATCACACACATCCATGCCCGAGGCAGGATTCGAACCTGCGACCGTAGCGGTCGCACGGTTCCAGACTGTAGCTCCTACAAACGCTCGGCCACTCCGGCCGGCTTTTCGTTGCAATTAATTTCCGTCCTTTTTCGAATTTAATGGAGAGCTCCATTTTAGCATTGGTATTCAGCTTTATGACATTTTGCCGGGGAGTGAGTATGTAATTCTGTTTTTAATGGTGTTACTTCTTACCACTGAGTTATATGCATTTCATACTGGCTTGCAGAGTGTGGGTGTAGATGTATAGCTGGCCAGTGTGGCCGAGCGGTTCTAGGCGCTTCAGTCTGGAACCGTACTGCTGCTACGGTCGCAGGTTCGAATCCTGCCTCGGGCATGGACGTGTGTGATGTCCTTAGGTTAGTTAGGTTTAAGTAGTTCTAAGTTCTAGGGGACTGATGACTTCAGCTGTTAAGTCCCATAGTGCTCAGAGCTATTTTCTTTATAGATGTAAAGGGTATATTCTGTAGTCTTGGTGACTAGAGCATCCTTCCTTGCCAATGCTAAAAGTGCGACTGAAGTTACGCAAATGTTTTCACACGTTATTAACAGGTACCACAAACAGTATATTTTAGCGTACGTCAATGAAAATTTCGGTGGACTCAGTTAATTGCGAGAGTACGAAATACGGATGTTCACAAAAGTTATATAGAATTCGAGCAACATATTACAATGCATTTACATCGAGAAATTGACACACAGATTTGTAAGCAGTAAGAGACATGAGTCCACAGAATATCATGTTCGTACGAAACAAAAACAAATAAAACATCATTTACCCCAATAAGTATTACCGATACGAACAAAAAGTAAGCGGAACACATGTAACATAGTTACAGTGCGTCAGCCTCCATAGCTGAGTGGTCAGCGCGGCAGAAAACCTTGTGAGGGGCCTGGGTTCGATTCCCGGCTGGGTCGGAGATTTTCTCCGCTCCGGTAGTGGGTGTTGTGTTGTCTTCATCATAATATCATCTTCGTGGATACCCAAGTCGCTGAAGTGGCGTCCACCAAAAAGGACTTGCACCAATCGACCAGTCTAACCAACGGGAGGCCCTGGTCACACTACATTTCATTTGGCATACAGTGCAATTCAAAGAGTGCAATGCACAAAAGCAAAACGTAATCGGCGACATGATTTCAGCTTGATAACAGCCAGAAGGTCGAATCTGCAATAGTGGGCTTCACAAATTTTACCAGCAGACTACTAGACTCACCCATGAGGTACAAATGAAAAATGTTATTATCTAGCATACGTATTTCTAAAACCAAGAATAGAGATTACGGCGTCATAATTTCCCGAAGTTCACTACCGGCCCACTCGAAGCGCTACTGTCGGTCCCTGTTTCCGTATTATAACGTGAGCCATGCACTTCCATTGCTCTTCTGATATTTTGGTGTTTTGATGAGAATGGTTCAAAAATGGCTCTGAGCGCTATGCGACTTAACTTCTGAGGTCATCAGTCGACTAGAACTTAGAACTAATTAAACCTAACTAAGGACATCACACACATCCATGTCCGAGGCAGGATTCGAACCTGCGACCGTAGCGGTCGCTTTGTTCTAGACGTCATATGCAAGCGATACTAGGAAATTTGAGAGTGACACATCTGAGGAATTCGTGGCGAGGTACGTCAAATCAGTCAGAAAGCTAATGGCAATAAAAATAGGTCAGTTCTAGACGTGATGGGGGTGACATTTTGCCCAATGTGCCTCTGTACCGGCAATGTGCGCTTTAGGTGAAAATTGAGACTCAGCAGCGAGTGTGTGACTCTGGTAAGGACAGCAGTAATGGGAGACGACAGGGCGTTAGTTGGCCCGGCTGAACACCGGCAGGGCTAACTCCGTTCCGGACGTCGAGAAATCCGGCGGGTCTGCACCAGAGTGTGGGGCTGTGAGCGAGGGAGAGGGGGTGGAGCAGGATTCAGCGAGGAAGGCGGGCGGACACGGCCTGCTCCGGCACCGAATTACTGTCAGACGGGGGCGGAATATCGAGCAGCAGTGGCAGCGGCCGGGAACACACGGCCCCTCCGATCACTGGGGGCGTTCGTTAACGGGGGCCGGCAGCCCGCGATCTGCCTGCTCCGCACTGCACGTAATGAAGCCCCGGCTCCCAGATATTACGGGCAATCGCTAATGAACAACTCAGGGGCTTCCACGGCAGAAGGAAAGCCTTTTTCTGCTTCTTCTTCCAACCCGCGTACTATTTCTCATTTTCCTCATTGGGGGGTTGTTCGAGGAAAAAATACTCATTAATCATGATATGGAATTGTTCGTGTAACTACGCTAATTACGTCTAACGTAGCTCGTGACACGATGAAAAAGGCAAGTTGTATTTTACACTATACAGGCACTCATCTTTAGCCAATGCCGTATACACTGTTTATAAAAATTCGTTTCAGACGCCATGCAACCTCCGTTCTCAAAGCTGTATTTAATTTACTAAAAGAATTTCGACGTCAGTCAATATTAAGTCTCTCTCTTCCTATTTTCACAAATATTTTCTTCAACTGCAAAAATGCAAAAATTCTTCGATACTTATGGGACTAAATGACTGACTTTTTCTTTCCTTCTCGAAGTGTCAACAAATCGCGTTTCAGTCTACTTTCAGAACTGATATGTTACGTTGTCTATCCGCTGCTGAAGTTGATGTACACTGTGCAGGTGTGTGTGTGTGTGTGTGTGTGTGTGTGTGTGTGTTTATGAATGAAATGAGTTTACTGCCCAGAAAACAAAATATATAGAAATGACGTAAGCAATGGCAATAGTGTAAATATAAACGCAAGGAAGACAAATACATTTGTAAAAATTACACTCACAGAATTTTTTCAGGGTATACAAATAATTTCGAATAAATAGGCTCCCCAAATATTTCAACATCTCACTCTTACCTGAATGTCGTAGTTTACTAAATAATGTAACAGAAGTAGTTTGAACGTATTTATAGTTTTAATATAGACACAGAAATAAACATCGTATAAAATACAACTAGAGTAAAACTAGACAAGTTCTTCTACAAGGTAAAAAGAAATATGTTTATACATGATAATGTCCTAATACTAAAGTTAATAAACAGATCTCACCTATTGGTCCTCAGTATGACTTTGTAGATCCATCTGACACTTTTCTATAAATATAACAGTTTTCCCTACACAAGAGTGTACCCATACGTTATATGAGAATGAGTATAAACGTTGCTTCAAACTTTCTAATCATAAAAATTCCCTTCCAAATCTTCGTTATTACGTAATTTGCATGTGCCTGTTAGCCTATTATTTTGAAAAATATAGCCAATGTAAAGAGATTAGATTTCTTTTCTCCCCCAGAAAACTATGATTAATAACCACCTGTATAGTGCAGGATATTCGGAGGCTGTAAACTAAATGATTCACATTCAACATCTGATTGATATACACTTGAGACAGATGTAACAGCCCTCTGTGATGCTTATTATGGATGAAATCTGTCATACAGACAATTATCTTCTTGTCAACGCACGGTCAACAGTTGCTGCGATAGCGGATACAAATTTGAAAAAGTCAATATTCTGCTCGCGACAGGCAAACAAAGAGTGATAAAAAGATGATAAAGTTCGTTCAGACAAAGAGTGACGTACTGAAATCTAATTACAGCAGCCTACATTACATACACTAAGTCCGCGTTTGGTGACAAGCACTGCGGCACATGGAGTTAGGCGACAAGGAAGGTACATTCACATAACCAAAGTCAATATTTTCTAGAATGTCTCGCTGAAAAATGAATTTGGAAAATTCTGTAGGCATGTGCATAACTTGATATTTATAGTTGTGCATAAAATAATGCCTGTTTTACAATAGTTCCGCCATGGATGTGTTTAAAAATTAATTAACTTTTTGTACGCCCGCCATGGATGTTTTTAAAAGTTAGTTATTTTAACTCTTTGTACGCACAGCGTTGTGTTTTGTGTCAGCGAACAGACGATTACAACTGGAATGAGTATTTGTAGGCGGTTCCACATCCCTTTTCCCCTAGGCATTCATGATGCAACACATTGACACTGAAACTAACTACTCAGTAAGGGAAAGAAAATAGGAGTACATCGAAGAAGTTCGAAGAATGGCAGCACGTTTTGTACTATCGCGAAAATATGGGGGAGAGTGTCACAGAAATGATACAGGATTTGGGCTGGAAATCATTAAAAGAAAGGCGTTTTCCGTTGCGACGGAATCTTCTCACGAAATTCCAATCACAAACTTTCTCCTCTGAAAGCGAAAATATTTTGTTGACACCGGCCTGCATAGGACGGAACGATCACCATGATAAAATAAGGGAAATCAGAGCTCGTTCGGAAAGATATATGTGTTCATTCTTTCCGCGCGCTGTAAGAGATACGAATAATAGAGAATTGTGAAGGTTTTTCTATGAACCCTTTGCAAGGGACTTAAATGTGATTTTCAGTGTATACATGTAAATGTAGATGTGGATTACGAAGCCTGAGATCTCAGTTCTTCTCAATGATGTTCCGTATCTATTGCCTTCCGGATATATTCCACTGAGCCCTCCACACTTTACCCCTCACCAGAATGATTACATATTACTTTCAGGTTTCTTTTATGTAAGTCACATGTTTCCATGTTCTCACTTATTCAGTGCAGGTCTGCTTAAATGTAGTAGTGTGCATGTAGCCCAACGCTCTGCTTGTACACCGTTCGGTGCGATGATATCTCACCCTTGGTGGTTGCATCAAATGCCGACCATTTCACTTGGGTCGCTATCGTATTCTTAGACTGATTAACAAAAAAATACTGGTTATAGGCACTCATCATACACCAAGACTGAAAGTTATTGATGCCGAGCGCCTGGTCGTTACAATCAATCCTTGATAGTTTTAGTTACACGGATAGTGATCTAATGCTTCTGTGAATGACGTATCTTCAACAGAAATTAAGGTCGTTAGTGCTAAAGAAGCAAACAGCTCAAACTCTTACTTAATATAAGCTCCGTAACACTCTTCGGCACTACTCCGCCATCATAGGGACCCGGAGTATGACGTGACGACACAACCATTGCAGTTTTTGAGCTGTCTTTATAGCCTCCGATGACAGCATTAGGAAACGAAACGTCAGGAACAGATACAGGCATCAGACCGCTGCTTAAAGCCCGTAAGAGCGAATTCACCTAGGATATATACACACTGGCCTAAAAGCCCCAATTACACGATCAATTGTTAGCACGCTTCGTGATAACGAAATTGCAGACAAAATATCATCTAACTATCCCTATAGGAAGTTGGATATTGTCTGTTCGTTCACTATATGTCCACCTCACAACGTTCCGTACATGATCCTAAATATCAGTCTGTCTTTCCGAACAGTGGAACCTTCTATAGCTCAGTTATTCGTACTGTTGAAGTTGTTCTTGTCATGAACGATAAGGATGGTATGAGTAAATTTTGCATTCCTGTAACTTGCCAGATGTCCTCTTCGTTCAATACGCTGCGTCCTGTCTTTTAACTTTCATTATTATTCATTTCATTTGTTTCACATTCCACGGTCTAAACTCTCATGGCAAGCTGTTTGGCATCTTTCCCACTACAGAACTGAGTTATTTTCTGTCAAACAACGGGAGTTTCAGTTGCGAGTATCAGGTGGATGATTACCAGTATATGTTACAACCAATGGAAACCTCCCAGAAGCAACGCTCGGAGCCGTAGAACAGGAACTTTTCTCATTTTATTTCCAGGATAATAAGTCTCAGCAAGAAATATTATGACCTTACGTTCCCGAAACTCTTTATGTGAATAACCGTGTAGATTCGATCACTTGCTCGCCTTGTTCTGTGTACCTATTCTGCATCTTACATAATCAATTTTCAGTCTTAAACATTCACATGTGAGCCTGAAACTGTGACTGTAATATCCCGCTGTGCGCTCAGCTGCAGTAATGGGCAACGATTTATGTGTTACAGCATTCTGAAACGTGATACCTCTTTAGTTCATTTATATCCCTTTTATCTGTGCCCCCATCCCTGTTTCAAGAAGTTTATTGGTCTGGATGGTAACAGCAATTCCTTTCTAGAAACACCGTTTTCCTTCGTGAAGTCTTTCGTAATATGTATTTCTTCCATCTTGCTCGGGATTCTACTATCGAGATGGCAAAATTCAAGAGTCTGAATTCCAAATTCATAAATTGATCTCCGTTTACAGAGGATGTGTATCGGCTCCGATCACCGTTACCATACTTTTCTTTTTGTTTACATACGCTTCTCATTTTTATTAAGTACTCGACTCAGTTCCCTTGGACCAATAGCAGGCACTTCCATTTTATTAAGCACTCAACTAAACTTCTTTTCACTTTGCCAGACGATTGCTAAGACATACTTATCCAATTGCAATACTATTCGCAGATAATAATTCAATAAAACAAGAAAGTATATAGCAATGCATCGACTAAACTGTCTGTGGAGTACAGAAGAGTAATTAACAACAAAGAAATCGAGCAAGTTGTGCTGTGGCACTACTTATGATTATGATAATGATAGGGACTAAAAGCTCAAAAATCTCAACTAATCTGTGTAACATTAAGCTGAACAGTTAACCACAAAGCCGAAAACAATGTGAAAACTGAATTTTATAAAACAATGCCGATACTACTACTCTTGTATGAAAGAGAATGGTGAGTAAACCCGAAGAAAGATAACAGCATTAGATACAGTAAAGGGCTGCACGATAAGAGATTTAAAAAAGAATGAAGATATTCGAAATGAGCTGAATGTACGTGCTATTAATGATGAAATAATTGAATACAGAGGAAGGTGGAAACATTTGAATACACTAATTGCTGACAGATTATCCAAGCAAACCATGAATTACAACCCGAAAGAAAGGAAAGATACAAGTCAACCAAAGAAAGATGGCCATATAGTTTGTGATGATGTAACAGGCATATGCTAAATCCTTGTTCGTAAGACGACGACGTCGCGTACGACGACGCATATCTTCCACATCTAGTAAGCCATTTATTAGTCTCATTGCGTCTTCTGTATGCAAATGTAATGGGAGTGGTGACAGTAAGCAAGAGAACTGTCATTCTATGTTTGTAGTTGATATCACACTGCCCCAGAATCCATTTTATTTCATTCCATGCTATCAAAAGCTTCCTACTAGTCTTTGCATTGAATATACGGCCCCATGGATTTTCCTCAATATATCCTATATTTAGCCGTAGTGCCCCATTTTTTTCTCAGGTGCTCCAACATCTAAACCAAACCGGAGCTTCCCTGAAGTACCATTAAATATTTCTTCCACGCTTCAGTAAAGTGCTCTCGTGAGTACTTGTGGCACTTTTAATACTATACTGATATCGAGAACTTCCATTATTTTCTTCGGGAGTTTCTTTCCAAAACCTGAGAGAGCTTCTCCAGTCTGATAAATTTCATTCAAGAGATTGCATAATTCTTTCTTTACCCTTCGGCCTCATTCCTGTAAGAGGTCAGATGGTGTATCTAAAATACCTGGATATTACTTCCAAGTTCGTGGAGAGTGTTTTGATATTAAGATAATAAGGAGAGAATCTCCACTATGACCTTTTCCACTCAGTTTTCATTTAAAGTTCGGCTTATTTCTTCTGAATATACTCGTATTTTCGAAGTATTGTTCCCATCCTTAAGCCTTCCTTTACGCTTCCGTTAACCAGTAACTTTTTCCATTCCAAAACACCGGTATCCACGTTTTGTGCTTCGTAAGGTGACTGTTTATTTGTGTACAGCATCTTCGTTACTCTGAAGCACTTGTCAGTATAAAAAGCCGAACACGAACTCCTTCACCGCCCGATACGACACGTTTGGGGGTACGACGGTAGCAATATATGTATAAGCAATATCGTACTGAATATCCGAGTCAGTTGCTCTACGTTTTCCTCGGTAATTCAGTTTGCGATAATCCGCCAATATTCAAAATCCATTACGCAAATATGCGTTGGCAGCCTTCCACTATATTTTGTATAAGGTTTTATATTAATTACAAGTAATGTCTGTCCACCAACACTTTATTTTTAGTGGCTATCATTACAGATAAACTATCTTAAGCATTCCACCTCTGAAAGCCTTTCCTCGTAGTTCATAATCGTCCGAACCACCAAACCAGAACAATAAAATTCGTTGTGGCATCACTTATTTCCAACAAAAAAAAAAAAAAAAAATACTTCAGTGGCCACCTATAACGATTCAATACATGCTCCACGAGAGACTCGAACTAGTGATTTTGCTAAACAGAAGAGACTTGCGAATAAAACCCACGACCATCATTTTATCGCAGATCGTCATATGGAGAGTTCTTGGACTGAAAATGTTTGTGTTGCTTCATGGTCTTATGAATATCTCCAGATTCTTGAAGAACGTATACCACACCTCCGTTATCCGTATCTCGAAGTACCTGATAAATATCCTAAACCCTCTTAATTTCACAATTCTTCACGGCCCGTCGTATATCTACACTACATACACTATATCTTTTGTATGCTGTTCTGATGCTACTTCACATCTTCCTAACATACGAAGAAATTCAGACCATTAAATTACGTCTTAGAATTACCTCAGCTTACGAAACATAACCTGGCTATCTGTCCCCATTCCAGATAGATGTTGCAATACTGTTTCCCAACTCTACACTCGGTCCATTGCCTTGCGATCCCATACACCAGCTCATTCCTATACCTGCATCCCAAATCATTTTCCACGTTATATCGTCTTCCATCCCCATTAAAGTCCATATCCATTACCTGCAAAAGAATACCAGGTAGCCTCACAGTCGCTTTAGGACAGATAATTACTCATACAGCTTGCATCCTATCATATGTTTCATCATTGTTTACCATAATCAAATGCAGCTGGTTGCCGGCCGGAGTGGCCGTGTGGTTCTAGGCGCTACAGTCTGGAGCCGAGCGACAGCTACGGTCGCAGGTTCGAATCCTGCCTCGGGCATGGATGTGTGTGATGCCCTTAGGTTAGTTAGGTTTAATTAGTTCTAGGTTCTAGGCGACTGATGACCTCAGAAGTTAAGTCGCATAGTGCTCAGAGCCATTTGAACCATTTGCAGCTGGTTTGTTTTCGTATCATATTGGTTTCCTGGCCGCTGCCACCCTACACTGAGAAACCAGAACTTTGATCACGGAATTAGGAAAGGAAACCCCATGATAAAGACCTGAAGATTAGACGATAGTCGATCGACTGCCGTGTCATCCTGTGTCAATCATCATTGGATGCGGTATCGGTGCGCATGCGCCCACTACACCACACTCCCGGACGTTGTTCTCGTTTGGACGTTGGAGCCGCTATTTCTCAATAAGGCAGCTTCTCGGTTATGGAGGTGGACACATTGACCAAGAATCAATAAAAAAAAGTGTAAGGGAATTACTGATCCATAATTCTGTGGGAAGTATCTGTAACTAAACTTTTCCTATTGGTAATACTACGACTGTAAGTTGTTCAGACTATTCAGAGTGGTCCGGGAAACCACATGGTTGAGCACTACCGTTTCACCATAGGTCTTTACGGTTTTTTTTCCAACGATACCTACGTATTCCTCCTCAGAAGAGGCGAGAGAGGCGCTAGGCACTTCCCGGAATGTTGGGTGCAGTCTAAATCATTAAAAACTACTTAACATTTTCTATAAATAAATGTCTCCAATTCTACTAAACCCAAAATTTAGCATTGCCGAGTGCGACTATCTGACCAAAAGTATCTGGGCAACTATTAGAGGACCTTAGAATGGTGCAAGTCCGCTCTTGGCTTTTATGAAGGCTTTAACTGTACTGGGGACAATTTCAGTTAGGTGTCTCAATGTTTGTGGCGAAATGGTAGCACATTCTTCTTCAACCAGGGAAGGTAGTGATTTTATATGCTGTGGTATGAAGCGACCTCGATGTTCTGACTGACCCCAAATGTGTTCCATTAGTTTCAGATTTGGGCTCTGGGCATGTTAGTCTATTTCACGAATCAATAACTTATCTTGGAACTATTCCATTTGGTTCGTGTTTGCATGGAAAAATAACAATATCAGCAACTGAATCCGCCTTCATGCAAAACACCTTGTCATTTGTTTACATGTGTACATAGGACAAACAAGCAGAAACTTCCGAACGAGGTACGCTGAGCACATCATAGCTCTGAAGAGTAACAGCACACTTTCAACTTGTGCAGAACATCTAATGAACAAAAACCATAACCCCACTAATATCAAAAAAGATCTACACATTCTGAAAAACAGAAACAATAGATAGCGATAACTAACAGTAGAAGATAATTACCACATACAAAAGGCTATAGTGGAAGGGAAAATGTAATAAATGAAAACAGAACACTTTGCAACAACACACACTTTGAGGCTCTGAGAGAACTGACCATGGACACAGAACAGAAAGCACACACAAGCAAAAGAACCACTTCCACATCACACACGGAGACGTAAATGAGGAACAGAAATCGTCGTAATACCCGCTAAGTTCTCATAGCCTTCTCGCAACATGCGACACACCTCTCGAGACACACGCGAACAGCAAGATGGCGTAATGTGCTTGATCATAAATAAAGTGCGAAAGTTTTGTTCTTCTGCATACAGAACCCGCTATATGCCTTGCAACAAAAGTGAGTACACGAATAACTAACAACCCAGAACACACCAAAAATTGGATTCCACAACACTACTGCCACTCCAAGTGTATATTGCTGACATACTAAGTTCAGGTTTTAGTATTTTGTTCACTAACAGTGCTCACACAGTTGTAGGTGACATGAAGTTCGCAGAGAAAAAACGGCAACAGAAAATACGTCGCAAACACCGACGATAATTCTCAAAGTCATGCCATAACACACAATAAATGAGGTAGTATAAACGTATCCATAGAAAAATATATTTCAAAAACCGAACAGTAAACATGTAACAATCTGTTACTATGTTTGTATAACTATGCTATTATCTGCATGATTTGGATTTAAAAACTTCCACTGACGATGGTGATATTCGTCGTCGAAACTAGTTTAGGAAATAAAGAATTTTTTTTTTGTCATTAGTCTACTGACTGGTTTGACGCGGCCCGCTACAAATTCCTTTCCTGTGCTAACCTCTTCATCTCACAGTAGCACTTGCAATCTACGTGTTCAATTATTTGCTTGACGTATTCCAATCTCTGTCTTCCTCTACAGTTTTTGCCCTCTACAGCTCCCTCTAGTACCATGGAAGTCATTCCCTTATGTCTTAGCAGATGTCCTATCCACTTGTCCCTTCTCCTTATCAGTGTTTTCCACATATTCCTTTCCTCTCCGATTCTGCGTAGAACCTCCTCATTCCTTACCTTATCAGTCAACATAATTTTCAACATTCGTCGATAGCACCACATCTCAAATGCTTCGATTCTCTTCTGTTCCGTTTTCCTCACAGTCCATGTTTCACTACCATACAATGCTGTACTCCAGACGTACACCCTCAGAAATTTCTTCCTCAAATTAAGGCCGGTATTTGTTATTAGTAGACTTCTCTTGGCCAGAAATGCCTTTTTTGCTATAGCGAGTCTGCTTTTGATGTCCTCCTTGCTCCGTCCGTCATTGGTTATTTTACTGCCTAGGTAGCACAATTCTTTAACTTCATTGACTTCGTGATCATCAATCCTGATGTTAAGTTTCTCGCTGTTCTCATTTCTACTACTTCTCATTACCTTCGTCTTTCTCTGATTTACTCTCAAACCATACTGTGTACTCATTAGACTGTTCATTCCGTTCAGCAGATCATTTAATTCTTCTTCACTTTCACTCAGGGTAGCAATGTCATCAGCGAATCGTATCATTGATATCCTTTCACCTTGTATTTTAATTCCACTCCTGAACCTTTCTTTTATTTCCATCATTGCTTCCTCGATGTACAAATTGAAGAGTAGGGGCGAAAGGCTACAGCCTTGTCTTACACCCTTCCTAATACGAGCACTTCGTTCTTGATCGTCCACTCATATTATTCCCTCTTGGTTGTTGTACATATTGTATATGACCCGTCTCTCCCTTTAGCTTACCCCTGCTTTTTTCAGAATCTAGAACAGCTTGCACCATTTTATATTGTCGAACGCTTTTACCAGGTCGACAAATCCTATGAAGGTGTCTTGATTTTTCTCTAGCCTTGCTTCCATTATTAGCCGTAACGTCAGAATTGTCTCTCTCGTCCCTTTACTTTTCATAAAGCCAAACTGATCGTCACCTAGCGCTTTCTTAATTTTCTTTTCCATTCTTCTGTATATTATTCTTGTAAGCAGCTTCGATGCATGACCTGTTAAGCTGTTTGTGCGATAATTCTCGCACTTGCCAGCTGTTGCCGTCTTCGGAATTGTGTGGATGATGCTTTTCCGAAAGTCAGATGGTATATCGCCAGACTCATATATTCTACACACCAACGTGAATAGTCGTTTTGTTGCCACTTCCGCCAATGATTTTAGAAATTCTGATGGAATGTTATCTATCCCTTCTGCCTTATTTGACCGTAAGTCCTCCAAAGCTCTTTTAAATTCCGATTCTAATACTGGATCCCCTATCTCGTCTAAATCGACTCCTGTTTCTTCTTCTATTACATCAGACATATCTTCACCCTCATAGAGGCTTTCAATGTATTCTTTCCACCTATCTGCTCTCCCCTCTGCATTTAACAGTGGAATTCCCGTTTCACTCTTAATGTTACCACCGTTGCTTTTAATGTTACCAAAGGCTGTTTTCACTTTCCTGTATGCTGAGTCTGTCCTTCCGACAATCATATATTTTTCGATGTCTTCACATTTTTCCTGCAGCCATTTCGTCTTAGCTTCCCTACACTTCCTATTTATGTCATTCCTCAGCGACTTGTATTTCTGTATTCCTGATTTTCCCGGAACATGTTTGCACTTCGTCCTTTCATCAATCAACTAAAGTATTTCTTCTGTTACCCATGGTTTCTTCGCAGCTACCTTCTTTGTCCCTAGGTTTTCCTTCCTAACTTCTGTGATGGCCCTTTTTAGAGATGTCCATTCCTCTTTAACTGTACTGCCTACTGCGCTATTCCGTATTGCTGTATCTACTGCGTTAGAGAACTTCAAACGTATCTCGTTATTCCTTAGTACTTCCGTATCCCACATATTTGCGGATTGATTCTTCCTGACTAATGTCTTGAACTTCAGCCTACTCTTCATCACTACTATATTGTGATCTGAGTCTATATCTGCTCCTGGGTACGCCTTACAATCCAGTATCTGATTTCGGAATCTCTGTCTGACCATGATGTAATCTAATTGAAATCTTCCCGTATCTCCCGGCCTTTTCCAAGTATACCTCCTCCTCTTGTGATTCTTGAACAGGGTATTCGCTATTACTAGCTGAAACTTGTTACGGAACTCAATTAGTCTTCCTCCTCTTTCATTCCTTGTCCCAAGCCCACATTCTCCTGTAACCTTTTCTTGTACTCCTTCCCCTACAACTGCATTCCAGTCGCCCATGATTATTAGATTTTTCTCCCCCTTTACATACTGCATTACCCTTTCAATATCCTCATACACTTTCTCTATCTGTTCATCTTTAGCTTGCGACGCGGCATGTATACCTGAACTATCGTTGTCGGTGTTGGTCTGCTGTCGATTCTGATTAGAACAACCCGGTCACTGAACTGTTCACTGTAACACACCCTCTGCCCTACCTTCTTATTCATAACGAATCCTACACCTGTTATACCATTTTCTGCTGCTGTTGATATTACCCGATACTCATCTGACCAGAAATTCTTGTCTTCTTTCCACTTCACTTCACTGACCCCTACTATATCTAGATTGAGCCTTTGCATTTCCCTTTTCAGATTTTCTAGTTTCCCTACCACGTTTAAGCTTCTGACATTCCACACCCCAACTCGTAGAATGTTATCCTTTCGTAGATTATTCAATCTTTTTCTCATGGTAACCTCCCCCTTGGCAGTCCCCTCCCAGAGATCAGAGTGGGGGACTATTCCGGAATCTTTTGCCAATGGAGAGATCATCATGACACTTCTTCAATTACAAGCCACATGTCCTGTGGATACACGTTACGTGTCTTTAATGCAGTGGTTTCCATTGCCTTCTGCATCCTCATGTCGTTGATCATTGCTGATTCTTCCGCCTTTAGGGGCATTTTCCCACCCCTAGGACAAGAGAGTGCCCTGAACCTCTATCCGCTCCTCCGCCCACTTTGACAAGGCCGTTGGCAGAATGAGGCTGACTTCTTATGCCGGAAGTCTTCGGCCGCCAATGCTGATTATTTATCAAAATTTAGGCAGTGGCGGGGATCGAACCCGGAATAGTAGACGTTTTGATTATGAATCAAAGACGCTACCCCTAGACCAATTAGCGTTTTATTAAACGTAATAAGGGGACCATACCCA
Organism: Schistocerca serialis cubense; assembly: GCF_023864345.2. Taxonomy (NCBI): domain Eukaryota; kingdom Metazoa; phylum Arthropoda; class Insecta; order Orthoptera; family Acrididae; genus Schistocerca; species Schistocerca serialis. The sequence goes on from NC_064645.1 coordinate 233,018,174, forward strand.
AACAGCGAAATGCTTCCCCATACCCTAACGCCACCTCCTCTGTACTTCGCTGTTGGCACTATGAGTATACAAGATGGCAGGTGACGTTCGTCAGGCATTCGTCAAATCTAAAACGTTCCATCGTATTTCCACAGGTTAACACTATGTAACACCCCAAATCACCTCGTTTTCAGCCATATAATGTCCAGTGGTGTCGCTCTTTACAGGACCTCAAGTGTCGCTTACAATTAACTACAGAAATTCGTGATTTACGAGGAGGTACTCAAATATTTACCTCACAACTTTTATGTCTTTGGACTGTTGGTTTCGAACTGACGAGTGGTGCCTTCCGCTGATTTCACTCAATTTCTTACAACTGCCCCTACTAATGCCCAGCGTCGTCTGCCTGGTGATAGTTTTGCTGTGGTGATTGTATTGCTGTGGTGATTTTTCACGTTTCTCGTCAGAGTCACATAACCAACAGATGATATGAACAACTTTAGGAGGGTTGAGATATCATCAGATAAATTTGTTACTCATTTGACGTCCTGTTCCAACTCCACGTTTGAAATCCTCTGCACCTCTTTTTAAACTGTCGGGTGCGCCTCTCGTGACACCCAGCTATTTACTTTGCATTACGTAAGGATGTCAGGACATTTGCTCGAATAGTGTACATGTTGTAGAGGACAAGGGGTTATTTTTAGGAAATATGGTGCGAAAGAGTTATTTAGTGTGTTTCAGTGCGCGATGCACCAGCCCCATGGCAGATGGTGGATGAAGGCTTGCTGGCGCGTTATACAGGTGACACAGTTATGCAATGAGTGTCAGTATGTGCGTATGTGCGCGGAAGTCATCAACAGCCAGAATGCAGCAATACCAGAATTACACAGGCGCTAGCTGTTTGTGGCGCGATTGCATTAGCCAACTCATTGAGAACATTCTAATGAACACGGCGCCTCGTAACCGGCGGATTCAGCAGCGGTCTGCACTACTTAAGGGCATCAGTGGTGGGTGTCGGCATCGGTTCGACCTATTGTGCATTCGGTCGCTGTGACATTGTGGTCATCAGTGACGCTGTCCACGAGGACCGGCTGGCAGAGGTCGTTGCCCGCTGCTGCACCGGCAACTCCCGGCGTCGTCACGAGCTGCAGCATCTGCAGAAGGTGAGCTAAGCCGGGCCTTGTGCTGCTAACCTCCTACCGCCTGCACAGCCACTGACCGAGCGCGGCGTCGCGTTCACCGGGCTGCTCGCATCAGCACATCTCCACCACGACATGAGCGGTGGGGCAGAGCTACCAGAAAATGTATTGGAAGAACCAACAATAAAGAGGAAGATTGCTAAAAACTGCCACCTTCTTCTACTGAGCCACAACCTCCAACCCCGATCACGTCACCCGCTCCAGACATCCTATTACAATGTCTTTAGATTACTTACTTTTCAAGCTGTTCATAAAGAAGTGAGCTGTTTCCTTGGCTGGACATCACTTTCGACACAGTTTAGCATGATCGTCTGATGAGATCCTTCAGAGACCAACATCGTGTTCTCCACCTTTCTCTGTGACATGTTTGTATAGCCATTATCTACACTCCTGGAAATTGAAATAAGAACACCGTGAATTCATTGTCCCAGGAAGGGGAAACTTTATTGACTCATTCCTGGGGTCAGATACATCACATGATCACACTGACAGAACCACAGGCACATAGACACAGGCAACAGAGCATGCACAATGTCGGCACTAGTACAGTGTATATCCACCTTTCGCAGCAATGCAGGCTGCTATTCTCCCATGGAGATAATCGTAGAGATGCTGGATGTAGTCCTGTGGAACGGCTTGCCATGCCATTTCCACCTGGCGCCTCAGTTGGACCAGCGTTCGTGCTGGACGTGCAGACCGCGTGAGACGACGCTTCATCCAGTCCCAAACATGCTCAGTGGGGGACAGATCCGGAGATCTTGCTGGCCAGGGTAGTTGGGTAGTTGACTTACACCTTCTAGAGCACGTTGGGTGGCACGGGATACATGCGGACGTGCATTGTCCTGTTGGAAGAGCAAGTTCCCTTGCCGGTGTAGGAATGGTAGAACGATGGGTTCGATGACGGTTTGGATGTACCGTGCACTATTCAGTGTCCCCTCGACGATCACCAGTGGTGTACGGCCAGTGTAGGAGATCGCTCCCCACACCATGATGCCGGGTGTTGGCCCCGTGTGCCTCGGTCGTATGCAGTCCTGATTGTGGCGCTCACCTGCACGGCGCCAAACACGCATACGACCATCATTGGCACCAAGGCAGAAGCGACTCTCATCGCTGAAGACGACACGTCTCCATTCGTCCCTCCATTCACGCCTGTCGCGACACCACTGGAGGCGGGCTGCACGATGTTGGGGCGTGAGCGGAAGACGGCCTAACGGTGTGCGGAACCGTAGCCCAGCTTCATGAAGACGGTTGCGAATGGTCCTCGCCGATACCCCAGGAGCAACAGTGTCCCTAATATGCTGGGAAGTGGCGGTGCGGTCCCCTACGGCACTGCGTAGGATCCTACGGTCTTGGCGTGCATCCGTGCGTCGCTGCGGTCCGGTCCCAGGTCGACGGGCACGTGCACCTTCCGCTGACCACTGGCGACAACATCGATGTACTGTGGAGACCTCACGCCCCACGTGTTGAGCAATTCGGCGGTACGTCCACCCGGCCTCCTGCATGCCCACTATACGCCCTCGCTCAAAGTCCGTCAACTGCACATACGGTTCACGTCCACGCTGTCGCGGCATGCTACCAGTGTTAAAGACTGCGATGGAGCTCCGTATGCCACGGCAAAGTGGCTGACACTGACGGCGGCGGTGCACAAATGCTGCGCAGCTAGCGCCATTCGACGGCCAACACCGCGGTTCCTGGTGTGTCCGCTGTGCCGTGCGTGTGATCATTGCTTGTACAGCCCTCTCGCAGTGTCCGGAGCAAGTATGGTGGGTCTGACACACCGGTGTCAATGTGTTCTTTTTTCCATTTCCAGGAGTGTAACTGCTGAACAGGATCGTTCCCACATCCTGGTGTGTGAAGTCCCTCGGAAAATTTGGAAATTTGTTCCTGTGTAACCAGACTGCTGAGGTCCTCGGTCCCTAGGCTTACACACTACTTAATCCAACTTAAAGTAGCTTACGTTAAGGACAACACACACCCACACCCATAGCTGAGGGAGGAACGGAACCTCTTATGGGGGTGGAGCTGTGCGAAATGTGGCAAGACACCCTAGACTCCGTGACTACCCCGCACAGCGAGTCTGACGGAAATTACCGGGACATGTGCATCCTCTCTCACACGTTCAGCATTAATTCATCTGTAATGTACCTGGCCAACATCAGTCTGCAAGTCCCACGACCGTTCCCATTGTACTGCTTCACAAATTAAGACCAACAGTACTTTACCCTCTCTCCGTGCGCAAAAAAACGCCTGTAGTGTTTTAGTGACACTATATCCAATTTCATATTATCTTGTACATGCCACCAAAATTATAAAAGAGTCTTTAGAATCTATTACATGTTTCTGCACTTCTAAGAGCGTTTTTTTGGTAGCATTTATTACTGGCTGTTCTTATATACACCCCACAATATTTTCTCAGCGTCGAGACTGCTTTATTTAAAATTCTTTATTTTCAACGTAACCTCGGTACATGAATTGAAATGTACATTGTGAACATTTTCTAGCTTTGTTACGCTAACTCGGTGGAAATGTTTGATAAAAAATGTCATTTCTGGTAATTAATGAAAAAAGAAATTGTTGACATTCTTAAAGGCCGTATTTTATATTTATTAAAATTCACCTGCTGCATTATTAACCTTTACATGAGTTCGTTAGTATTATGACATCAGTATAATTGTCCTGAAATATTATCTTTATATACAGGCATTTGACCCATGAATAAGTAGCAAAGCAATCTGATTTCCGCTTATGAAATATTAATTCATAAAGCACTAAATCCGTTTATTGCAAAATTATAAACTAGATGTTCAATCATTATAGTCTTTAAGCGTTTTCTGTTGCAGAGTAAACGAGTGCTAAGCATACTGAACGCCGGAAAATTCGAAAAATGCGATACTTGTGAAAAATAGACTGATGTACTATAAGACTTCAATTAAATTTGAAGCGAGTAGTTTTGGCAGTAAACTCCATTATAGACTGAAGCGCCACAGAAACTTGTATAGGCATGCGTGTTAAAATATGTAGACAAGCAGAATACGGCGCTGCAGCTGACCGGCAACGCCTATATAAAACCACAAGTGTCTGGCGCAGTTGTTAGATCGGTTACTGATGCTGGAATCCAAGTTATCGAAGTGTAACTGACTTTGAACGTGGTATTATAATCGGTGCAAGAGCGATGGGACACTCCATCTTCGAGGTAGGTATAAAGTGGGACTTTTCCGTACGACCATTTCACTAGTGTACCGTGAATATCAGGAATCAGATAGAACATCAAATTCCGATATCGCTGCTGCCGGAGAAAGGTCCTGCAAGAACGGGACCAACGACGACTAAAGAGAATCTTTCAACATGACAGAAGTGCACCCCTTCCGCAAATTATTACAGTTTTCAATGCTGGACAATCAACAGGTGTCAGCTTGCGAACCATTCAACGAAACATCATCGATACAAGGTTTCAGAGCCGAAGGCCCCCTCGTGTACCCTTCATGGCTGCACGACACAAGCTTTAGGCCTCGCCTGGGCCGTTCAGGACCGACATTGGATTGTAGATGATTGGAAGCATGTTGCCTGGTCGGATGGGTTTGGTATCAAATTGTATCGAGCGGAAGGACGAGTACGACGGGTACGGAGACGGAGACAACCTCATGAAGCCATGGACCCTGCATTTCAATAGGGGACTATTCAAGCCGTGTGCAGTTGGTGTGATATGGGACCCCTGATACGTCTAGATACGGCTTTGACAAGTGAAACGTACGTAAGCATCCTACCTTATCACTTGCATCCATTCATGTAGATTGTGCATTCCGACGGACTCGGGCAGTTTCAGCTGAACAGTGCGACATTCCACACATCTATAATTGCTACAGTGTGGCTCTAGGAACACTCTTCTGGGTATAAACAGTTCCACTGGCCACGAAATTCCCCAGACATGAACATTATTGAGCATATCTGAGATGCCTTGCAACGTGTTGTTCAGAAGTGATCTCCACGCCCTCGTACTCTTGTAGACTTATGCACAGCCTTGCGGTATTCACGGTGTCAATGCCCTCCAGCACTACTTCAGATATTAGTCGAGTCCATGCCACGTCGTATTGGAGCACGTCTCCTTTCATTCCAATAGGTGAAGTTTTGAAAAAAGCGATAGTCACTGATTAAAACTCAGCAATGTAATTGGAACATATGAACGAATGGGACGAGAGAAAATACAGAGCACCAGAAAGATGGAGGAGGGAGGATACCAAGTATAGAGTACATAGTACCTCGGCTATAGCCGCTCCGATACCCAACACTGTGACCGCCATTGACGAACACAGACTTCTACGGAGGCGACACATTCGCGGATGTGTAACTATCCGATAAACTTTTAACAAAAATAAGCATATTGATCAAAATAGCAAATGTTGAGTGAGTAACTCATAAACATAGGGATAAAAGCTTAGAACCGATTGTGAGCCATTTACAAAAATAGCATTTGGAATTTAAAATTCTTAATAATTCCTATAATTTTAGAGAAAAAATTAAGAAAAGAAAAAATTTGAAAAAGATGTTCCAAAAAGGAGAATAGCCCTAGTAGAGGCACCAAGGAATAGGAAGTAAGGGGGGAGAGGGTGAATGAACCAGGCTATTTAAGCATATATTCCTTAATTCAGTTTGAGAATTGTTTGGTCTGCAGATTTTATTAATGTACGATAGATCTCCAGCTCTCAGAAGATATAAAGAAAGCTACCCTCGCGTTCTGTATGCAGAATTGTGAGAACAGATGTAATAGTGAAACTAAGTGACCCGTTTCGCATAAAATTTTACTCAAGAGAGAATTGGAATGCGAACAAGAAATGTATTCCTTAAACACATCTCTTCAATAGACCTTCCATTTTGGCCCATGTACTGTAACTATAAATCATCACAGGTGATGTAAACACCTGACGATATCTGTGGCTCCTGTTTTGTCCTCTTCCTGAGTTTAAACCTCAGCCATTATTTCTAGGAAGAAAATATGCCTGGACATCTTTTATAGCCAAGTTTACAACCATTTTATTTGAAACCGTTCCACAGCACGGAATCCTTTAATAAGAAACGATCCTAGGGCGATTCGATTGCACGGAACTTATATGAAGTATCCCGTTGCCCTTGAGCTGGAGCGGTCCTTCTGCTCTTCTCCTTAATCTTTTTTGAAACGCTCTTGTTGATACATGGAGCATAATAGCGTGGTATTCATTTGAAAATGCTATTAAATGGATGGCCCTGTAATCGCGTTCATATGATACTTTAGATAATGTGGTGTTACGTAATCTATAAAGCACTGACGCGCAAGCTGCGGTTTTGTACTGGAGATAGTGGAATGATGAGTTGAGAATAACCATATCGGTAAGATATATGAAAAACTCTTCCACTCACAACTTTTCATGTTTTATTAAGTACACAATGCATTTCGGGCCATGAGAATCCATCATCAGGTGTAATTTTTTCTTAGTGGCTCAAAAATGGCTCTGAGCACTATGGGACTTAACATCGGAGGTCATCAGTCCCCTAGAACTTAGAATTACTTAAACCTAACTAACTTAAGGACATCACACACATCCATGCACGAGGCAGGATTCGAACCTGCCACCGTAGCGGTCGCGCGGTTCCAGACTGAAGCGCCTAGAACCGCTCGGCCACACCGGCCGACTAATTTGTCTTAATACATGCTTTATTTTTTCTCCTGAATGAGGTGAAATGCATGTTCCTGTCACGAAAAGCTTAAATGTTAGGTTATGAACTTCGTTGGCCAAACGGGGAAAATACTGTATGTGCGAAATAGCGGAAAATATGAACAATGTGCACTTGCCACACAATCCAAGAAAAGCGTTTTCAACGTTTTAGCACCAGTATCTCTATCGTTTTCGTACATATCACTTCATTCAAGAGCCATATTCGCATACACATGTTTGTAAACACTTCACAGATATTTTTGTACATGGCGTGGTCAAAGATGAATTTATTTGCAGTTTTAAAGATATAGTTATTAAACAATTGACATAAGCAGGAAACAATTGACATACGCAGGATATAGCTTTAGAGTAGGTCTTTCAAAATATGGAAATAGCTGTGGCTTGCGAAATCTGTTTGTTCATTTAACATTGGTTTTGTGGAGGTATATCTCCAGTTGTTCTAACAGAATTAGCATCTTATCATTTGCTTGATCATGTTGTACTATCAAATTGTTTTCTGGATTGTTGATGACGTGTTTCGTTTCCAACGTATGTTGTGCTACGGGTGATTTTTCGAAGTGGTTGAGCCTGAGAGAATCTACGTGCTCTTGAAAACGAGTTTTCAAATTTTGCCTGTTTTCTCTACATAGTAGGCAGGACAGCTGCGGCATGATACTTTGTACACTCGGCTGTAGTTCTATCTTTCCGTGTTAGATCTTATGTTATGAACGAGTAAGCTTCCTAACTTATTATTAGTTAAGAATAAAACTCTCACACTTTTTTAAAAATATAGCAATTTTTTGTGATGGACCCAGGTATGAGACACTGGCGAATATTTTCTCTTCTTTCACAGTGTGGCCATTCGTTGTCTTGCTATTGTGTATTTGTCTGTCTAAACTGTCAATTTTTTTGGCTGTGTAGACGTTGCTTATGGCAATGCTCTTTACTGTACACACATCAAAAAACGTTTTGCATCTCCTCGGTTCCTAGAGTTACGGTACCTGTACAAAAAATTGGAATAGAGATCAACACAAACATCATTTCCGCCTTTTTTATTGCTCATGAAAACCACACATTGCATGTCGTACCTCCATACAGCGAGACCTTCAGAGATGGTGATCCAGACTGCTGTACACACCGTTACCTGTAATACCCAGTGGCACGTCCTCTTCCATTGATACATGCCTGTATTCGTCGTGGCATACTATCCACAAGTTATTCAAGACACTGTTGGGCCAGATTGTCCATTTCCTCAACGGCGATTCGGTGTAGATCCCTCAAAGTGGTTGGTGGGTCACGTCGTCCATAAACAACCCTTTTCAATCTATCCCTGGCATGTTCGATAGGGTTCATGTCTGAAGAACATGCTGGCCACTCTAGTCGAGCGATTTCGTTATCCTGAAGGAAGTCATTCACAAGATGTGCACGATGGTGGCGCGAATTGTCGCTCAAGAAGACGAATGCCTCACCAACATGCTGCCAGCATGGTTGCACTATCGGTTGGAGGATGGCATTTACGTATTTTACAGCTGTCACGGCGCCTTACATGGCCACCAGCGGCGTACGTCGGCTCCAGATAATGCCACTCCAAAACAGCAGGGAACCTGCACCTTGCTGCATTGGCTGCACAGTTTGTTTAAGGCGTTCTGCCTGATCGGGTTGCCTCCAAACACGTCTCCGACAATTGTCTGGTTGAGGGCACATGCGACACTGATCGGTGAAAAGAACGTGATGCCAATCCTGAGCGGTCTTTTCGCCATGTTGTTGGGCCCATCTGTGCCGCGCTTCATGGTGTCGTGGTTGCAAAGATGGACCTCGCCATGGACGTCGGAAGTGGCGCTTCATGCAGCCTACTGCACACAGTTTCAGTCGTTGCCCGAAGTCCTGTGGCTGCACGAAAAGCATTATTGAACATGGTGGCGTCGCTGTCAGGGTTGCTTCGAGTCATAATCTGTAGGTAGCGGTCATTCACTGCAGTAGTAGACCTTGGGCGGCCTGAGCGAGGCATGTCATCGGAAGTTCCTGTCTCTCTGTATCTCCTCCATGTCCGAACAACATCGCTTTGTTTCACTCCGAGAAGCCTGGACACTTCCCTTTTTGAGAGAACTTCTTGGCACAAAGCAACAATACGAACGCCATCGAACCGCGGTATTGACCGTCTAGGCATGATTTAAATACAGACAGTATGAGCAGTGTACCTCCGTCCTGGTGCTATGACTGGAACTGATCGGCTGTCGGACCCTCTCCGTCTAATAGGCGCTGCTAATGCATGTTTGTGTGTGTGTGAAATCATATGGGACTTAACTGCTAAGGTCATCAGTCCCTAAGCATACACGCTACTTAACCTAAATTATCCTAAGGACAAACACACACATCCATGCCCGAGGGAGGACTCGAACCTCCGCCGGGACCAGCCGCACAGTCCATGACTGCAACGCCTCAGACCGCTCGGCCAATCCCGCATGTTTGTTTACATCTTATGGGTGGGTTTAGTGACATCTCAGAATAGTCAAACGGACTGTGTCTGAGACACAACATCCGCAGTCAACGTCTATCTTCAGGAGTTCTGGGAACCGGGGAGATGCCTAACCTTTTTTGATGTGTGTATATCATTCAGAAGGGTGTTTTCTTCTAAATCAAGAGAGTGTACTCAGTGTAGCGTGGACCAAAACGCAGCATGTTTGTGTGTGGTGGAATGGCATGATGAGTTGTCCTGTGTTATGCTTGTGTATGTGTGTTTTCTGTGTATGCTGAACTTATGTTTTTGTTGATGGTTGGTGATTTTTATATCCAGGAAATCAATGCTTTTGTTTTTCTCATGTTCTAAAGTGAATTTTATGTTTTTGTGGAAGAATTTGAATACTGCTAGTAGTTCTACGATCTCATCTTATGTTCCATCAAACAGCAGCAAGGTATCATCAACATATCTCCAGTAATATATTATTTTACTTTTACGTCTATAGTTTTCTTACCTTAACAAATAGAACCGTAATGCCTACAGGAAGCGTCCAAGCAAAGAAACATCGTGCTGTCAAACCCTTGACTAGCGGAACAGTACATTTGCGTTCATTCGAATTTTCAAGCCAACTCAAACTTTTAATGCATCCTGTTACCCGACTGATCAGCAGGGCTTCGCCTTAAAGTACACCGTGCGCAAATGCTTTTCATAAACAGCAGAAAATGTAACTTCCTTCCCATAGAGGGTCTTTGCAACAAGTTCGTATAGTGATGTACGATACTAAAACTGTTTCTAACAGATATCTTTCAGTACTAATGAAATATACTTATCATCCAAGTATAAAAATTATTTACCTTCCAAAATTGTATATAACTAAGTAATGCTGTGGTCTACCCGAAGATTGATTTGACCACCACAGTGTTTTACCGGTCGTGATTCTGATAGAGGTGTTATTCTATAGCCTATCTCCGACCTCTGCACCAACCTAAGAGTCAGTGACAGAGGGACACACAGTTTAGCACAGGTCCATAACGACGGTGCAACTTGGCATTTTTCACGTCAACAAACACTGCCAGTGGTAAAAAAATGAACAGTGAGAGATATAGTGCGAAAACTGTCCGGCAATCGAACTCCCAACCTTTACTATCTTTTTGTATTACTGAACTATTAATCGGCTCAGATCAATAAGTTTACTGTATCGTTTGTTAAATTTAGTCCTTGGGACACGATACGTCTACAGATTCATCAAATCAGTTGTGCAACATCTGAAAATATTCCAGTTGAGAACCTTCTCTCGTATAATTATGCGTTCACGTATGGAGCCGAAGTACTCATAGCATACAAAGTTTGTTTACGGCTGAACTGTCCCAATTTTAAGGCTAAAGCATTATGTCACGAGAAGTTTTGTCCGTTAGTGGAAACTAATTTGTTTACAATATTTTCGGTTGTATTTCTCGCGTTGGAGCACGGGACTAAAAGCCACTTTGCTCATCACGGACATGGTCCCCGAAAACTGCCAGGAGCAGTGCTGTCGTGACCCAGTTGCGAGTGCTTTCGCAGAGCCGCGCGCCGCTGCAGTTGGCTGCACTGTAGCCACAGTGGTGTGTTACTCCGCGTCTTGCGCCGTCCGGCGCGGCATTATCTCTGGCGGCTTCCTGTATGCTAATGCGGGGATGTTGGCCGTAATGAGCGGCCGCCCCCGCCACCCGCTGCTACCCTCTGTGACTGTGACGTCACAACAGTGCCCGCCGCTGAAACAGAGCGCTCGCTAACACGGAGGGCGCTGCGAACCGGCTTTCGTTCCATTAACCGCCGCGGCGGCTGGGGCGGTCGTGTTTGTTCCTGCCACATAACACCGACATAGATAACTCCACTCCCTTATGTGGAACAGGCAGCATCTAGATATATCACGTCAACTAAAGATATTGGCTTATGTTTCACTACAGAGGGGCGAGGTTCCAAGCTCTACTAAGTGAACCCGCAGCTCGTGGTCTTGTGGTAGCGTTCCCGCTACCCGCTCCCGGTTTCGATTCCCGGCGGGGTTAGGGATTTTCTCTGCCTCGTGATGACTGGGTGTTGTGTGATGTCCTTAGGTTAGTTTGGTTTAAGTAGTTCTCAGTTCTAGTTGGACTGATGAGGCATTTGAATTTTTGTACTAAGTGATTTAACTGCCTCGATGATGTGTATTCGTTACGAACGCATATTTTTCACATAAAAGACGGCCCCAGACCCAAAAGATGAATATTTCACAAGATGAAAAAAAAGATGTGTACAGTAATAGTACCGCCGGCCGGTGTGGCAGGTTCGAATCCTGCCTCGGGCATGGATGTGTGTGACGTCCTTAGGTTAGTTAGGCTTAACTAGTTCAAAGTCAAGTTGACTGATGACCTCAGATGTGACGTCCCATAGTGCTTAGAGCCATTTGAACAATTTGAAGTAATAGTACCCTTTATTTCAAATGGTTCTTCACACAAATTTAAAAAAAATTTTCTCCTTTACTAAATGGCTTTTATTTCATTCCTTACAGCGTGTGGTGTGCGTACTGTAAGACCTTCGGTACAAGCACCATCAGATTATTTGAGCTTTCGCTCTTACGAAGTAGGCGAGTGTCAGCAATATGTCTCGTGGTTTTATCATGACGTGCTTATCTTCTGCCATTTGGTCAGACGATAGAAATGCCACTTGCACGCTTAGAGTAGCAGGTCGACAGTGACCAGCTTTACCAGAACTTGATTAATTTTCACACATTTATTAAAATAATAACATTCATAAACCTTAATTTGATTCTGGATGCTATTTACAATTGATAGTCTGAAGTTCCTTTGGTCTTGGTATGTTAATCTTATTCTCACATATCTCTGATACTTGACAAAGTGTCTATACATTTCTCTTCATGGCTATGTACAGGAATATGGTAATCTTACTAGGTGCAGACTGAAACATGACTATAGACTGGTACAGACTAATGCAAACTGGTACAGACTGGTACAAACAAATGCAGACTAATGCAGACTGAGTAGTCGGAGGTCTGTACACTCGTTACAATACCTCGCGCGTTCAGGTATCACTGCGCGAGTGTGATCCGCGAGGAGAAAAGGTTCTACGTTAGCAGCAATCTCATTGGCTGCGTGATATGTTAATACACGGATCGGCGGAGGCAGAATTTGGTTCATCTCTAAGTCAGCGCCATCTCGTAGTGCGGAGACGGACGAGCGCTGCGCCTGCGCTGTTGTGTAAAGCAGGGCGCGCTCTATTGGGAAAGTTGTCTACGCGATGACTACGCGGAACTATGTACCCAACACAGCGGTAAGATTTTATATCTTGAAGATACAAATTTGCAACAGATCGTAAAACGTTTCCTACAGGTCATGGCTCGTATATAGCAACTCACAAATTTTCGGGACTCCACAATAAATTGATAACAGCTCACAATGAATTTTTAGGAACTGTATGTACCTCTTTGCACCCTTGCATTATCAAGAGGAGTAGCAGCTTTATTTCACTTGCTGAATTTGTGCAGTGCTTTGTGACGGCAATGGTGTAACCCATTAGTTCATTTTTCTCGTCTACCTTTCTTCTGAACATCTACATTGTAAATGTGTCTAGTCTGATCTTTTGGGCATACCTGAAAGTACAGACACTATTCTTGAACAACAGCCACTATGAACTAAGACACAAAGGGAATACATGCATTGGATGTAGGTGTGTATTCATTGAAATCAGTGGGGAGAGTTGAAAATTTGTGACAGACTGGGTTTCAAACCCAGGTCTCCAGCATACAAGATAGCTCCGCAGATCATTGCGCCATCCGGGAACAGCGGAGATAATACCCGCACGGACTATCCTAGCTTGCCTCCCGTCAACCCAAATTCTTAACCTTTCCTCACACTAATGATGTAGTGGCGTTCCGGCTATCCTCATTACTCGTTGCATTTCGCCGATTCCCATAAGAGTTCGTGCGTGGTGTGCATCCGCTAGAGGTGATCATTATTCATCATCGCCTAGCTATACAGGTGGTATCTGTTCTTGAGGAATTCGTTTTGAAACATTAATAACTGTCTTAAAGCAAGATAGAAAATCGTGTTTTCATACAATAGCTTGCTGAAGGCTACATATTATACCACAATGTGCCAGAGTTACCCAGTAGAACAATTAAGTAGCCGCACAAACTTCAAAACAAAAAAGTGAAGTAGCAGAGGTTAATGTTTTGGTTTTTCGTTGTTCGTGTGCCAAAACTGAAGATGGCCTAATTCATCTCGATCAGATCCTAAAAGGTAAATAAACCTAATACTAACTGGTTTTTTATTAAATAATAAAAATGATTACTAACCTCTCTTGTAACTAAGTGTCACCTTTCTCTTATTTTACGTCTACTCACATTGAAAGACAGCTGCAGCTCATTACACTTATTGGAAATGTTATAAAAGACTTGACGTGCGGTGTCACAGCCAGACACCACACTTGCTAGGTGGTGGCCTTTAAATCGCCCGCGGTCCGTTAGTATACGTCGGACCCGCGTGTCGTCACTATCAGTGATTGCAGACCGAGCGCCGCAAAACGGCAGGTCTAGTCTAGAGAGACTCCCTAGCACTCCCCCCAGTTGAACAGCCGACTTTGCTAGCGATGGTTCACTGACTACAGACGCTCTCATTTGCAGAGACGACAGTTTAGCATAGCCTTCAGCTACGTCATTTGCTACGACCTAGCAAGGCGCCATATTCAGTTGCTATATCTTCTGAACAGATAATATTATGACTCGTGTACCGTCAAGAGCGACGTTCATCATTAATGGATTAAAGTGAAGTATCAAACTACTTACGTCCGCTTTCTGAATTCTAATTCCTTGTCATGTTCCAGACCTCACGTCAGTATAGTTCTTCCCTCCTCACGCCAGCCTGTGTGAGCTAAAACGCGTGCATTTCGCCCTCCTCTAGTAACACAACATGAAGCGTTTCCTTTGAGATCGTCCAACATCGATACTTTCGTACGGACAACAGAGGCGCCAGCGAAGAACCGTAGTTTAAATGGTTCAAATGGCTCTAAGCACTATGGGACTTAACATCTGAGGTCATCAGTCCCCTAGAACTTAGAACTACTTGAACCTAACTAACCTAATGGCATTACACACATCCATGCCCGAAGCAGGATTCGAAGCTGCGACCGTAACGGTAGCGCGGTTCCAGACTGAAACGCCTAGAACCGCTAGGTCACAACGGCTGGCTGAATAATCGGAGTGCTGGACTACTCTGCGTAATCAATCGTTATCGAAAAGTTACTTAACAGACTGCAGAAATTATTTTGTTTATCAAAGAAAGACGTTGCATCACGGCGAAGAAGTCCATCACTGGCTTATTTTCTTGCCGAAAGAATCCAGATATGAACTCCCTTCCTCATATCTCTCAGATTTGTATGCGCTATATGTTTTCTTACCAAACAGGGCGTAGAGTCAGTTCTGAAATCAGTAGACAGGAAAATCACGTTTTATTCTCACGTATGAGACTAGTGAGTAGAGTGTACAATGCGCAGGGCATGGTCCAGTCTCTTAGCAGCTCCGTCGAAACCTTTCTGTGCCGTGAGGGAGCGATATTTCAGAACGGTCTCAGATAAAGGGTTTATGAGCCGCGGTACGCCCTGTAACTCAACTCGCGAGAAAAACGACCCTCTCTGGATCCGACTGGCTGCCCCATTCGTTGCTATTACGGCTTCCGAAAGAATGTTTTAACGAGTACCCGCCAAGAAACTTGGAGGAGGATAAGATTCTCTGTCTCGAATGCCACACAGAGTAATGGCCGTGGAACTCGCATTGCCCATTACATGAGCGATAAAAGTGGGATATAGAACAGTCTTTCCTATTTACTTTCGAGTCATTCGGTTACCAACAGTTTGCTCTGCACAAAAGCTAAATAAGCGAATTTTTCGAGTGTCTTAATACATCACATAAATACAAAGTTGTGATATAAATACCAGCACTACATTTATGTCACTACTTCTGCAATGTTTCAACGCTGCTACTACCACCGATGAATGTTGTTGCTTATTTCGCAAGACCAAATTTCGTTAACTTTTTTTTCGTGCAACGGCAGTCATTTCTGCAACATTACAGAGAAACCGCAGGGAAATGATAGAGAATAATTACTCGAAAGTATTTAATTAGAAAAGTAAGGACGATACAACTTTTCGTTGTTCATTCGACATCCACTACCACATACAGGGTGTTTCAAAAATGACCGGTATATTTGAAACTCCAATAAAAACTAAACGAGCAGCGATAGAAATACACCGTTTGTTGCAATGTGCTTGGGACAACAGTACATTTTCAGGCAGACAAACTTTCGAAATTACAGTAGTTACAATTTTCAATAACAGATGGCGCTGCGGTCTGGGAAACTCTATAGTACGATATTTTCCACATATCCACCATGCGTAGCAATAATATGGCGTAGTCTCTGAATGAAATTACCCGAAACCTTTGACAACGTGTCTGGCGGAATGGCTTCACATGCAGATGAGATGTACTGCTTCAGCTGTTCAATTGTTTCTGGATTCTGGCGGTACACCTGGTCTTTCAAGTGTCCCCACAGAAAGAAGTCACAGGGGTTCATGTCTGGCGAATAGGGAGGCCAATCCACGCCGCCTCCTGTATGTTTCGGATAGCCCAAAGCAATCACACGATCATCGAAATATTCATTCAGGAAATTAAAGACGTCGGCCGTGCGATGTGGCCGGGCACCATCTTGCATAAACCACGAGGTGTTCGCAGTGTCGTCTAAGGCAGTTTGTACCGCCACAAATTCACGAAGAATGTCCACATAGCGTGATGTAGTAATCGTTTCGGATCTGAAAAATGGGCCAATGATTCCTTTGGAAGAAATGGCGGCCCAGACCAGTACTTCTTGAGGATGCAGGGACGATGGGACTGCAACATGGGGCTTTTCGGTTCCCCATATGCGCCAGTTCTGTTTATTGACGAAGCCGTCCAGGTAAAAATAAGCTTCGTCAGTAAACCAAATGCTGCCCACATGCATATCGCCGTCATCAATCCTGTGCACTATATCGTTAGCGAATGTCTCTCGTGCAGCAATGGTAGCGGCGCTGAGGGGTTGCCGCGTTTGAATTTTGTATGGATAGAGGTGTAAACTCTGGCGCATGAGACGATACGTGGACGTTGGCGTCATTTGGACCGCAGCTGCAACACGGCGAACGGAAACCCGAGGCCGCTGTTGGATCACCTGCTGCACTAGCTGCGCGTTGCCCTCTGTGGTTGCCGTACGCAGTCGCCCTACCTTTCCAGCACGTTCATCCGTCACGTTCCCAGTCCGTTGAAATTTTTCAAACAGATCCTTTATTGTATCGCTTTTCGGTCCTTTGGTTACATTAAACCTCCGTTGAAAACTTCGTCTTGTTGCAACAACACTGTGTTCTAGGCGGTGGAATTCCAACACCAGAAAAATCCTCTGTTCTAAGGAATAAACCATGTTGTCTACAGCACACTTGCACGTTGTGAACAGCACATGCTTACAGCAGAAAGACGACGTACAGAATGGCGCACCCACAGACTGTGTTGTCTTCCATATCTTTCACATCACTTGCAGCGCCATCTGTTGTTGAAAATTGTAACTACTGTAATTTCGAAAGTTTGTCCGCCTGAAAATGTACTGTTGTCCCAAGCATATTGCAACAAACGGTGTATTTCTATCGCTGCTCGTTTAGTTTTTATTGCCGTTTCAAATATACCGGTCATTTTTGAAACACCCTGTAAATACCTTTCTGAACTGCTAAGCGCTATTTTGGTCCTGAATGAAGTTTAGAGTATTCGCGCTCATCAGGTTGTACAACGGACAAGCTGCATACTTTCTTTTACAGCCAGGCGGTGCTTAAATACGTCCTTAGCTGTATCGGCTACCCTTGGATCCTCATTTTAAATAGCCCATGTCAACTACGGGCATGACCCTCGCATGTTTTATGACACCCGATATATCAAGACACAGATTTACGAAAATATTCAACGTCGTGGTATAGCGAAACTAACTTCAGTCCAATGAGTTACAGACGAAGATGTATTTCCGTAAAAGTTGACAGGTATCATGTCTACTTTTTAATGTCATCAATAATTCGTTCAAGCCGTCACTTCCGAAGTTTCTTATACCGCAGACTCCAGAAAAAATTTTCCGGCCGCTGTGGTCGAGCGGTTCTAGACGCTTCAGTCCGGAACCACGCGGCTGCTGCGGTCGCAGGTTCGAATCCTGCCTCGGGTATGGCTGAGTCTGATGTCCTTGGGTTAGTTAGGTTTACGTAGTTCTACGTCTAGGGGACTGATGACCTCAGTCCCATAGTGCTTAGAACCATCTGAACCATTTGCACGAGAAGTTTTCTCAGTCAATCTGGCATACATTCGCTTGCCAACATCCAAATCGCTTGTGACAGCTGAAACTCATGGGACGTCTCTTCAGCAATCGACACTGATTCGCAAGTAGATTAAATTGAGTCATTTCGCATGTCTTGTAATATAATAGGCTTATGTAAATCTTATGAATTCGAATAGAGCGACGCCACTATACTACTTACTGATAAGCAGTATTTTTTTCTGAATTATGACCTACCTGTAAAGCTGACAGACTCTGCATCACGACTATGAAACTTACTTATTACAATTCTAAAGTGCTTCTTTTTATACCTAGGGAGGCTGTCAAAAGTTCACAAAAAATTCTGAAATATTAGTACACAAATTTTAAGTTTGATACCGCTCAATTACATTACATTCTCTATACTGCATACAAAATTTTTTTCTTTAAGTATGTAAAGTACGCAGCATATCCTGGAAATGCTAGAAAATAATGCATGAAAAGTGTATGAACAGGGCGGAAGGTAAAGGCCAGCGCAGGGGCTATGGTGTGGAAGGTGAACCCAACGGTAACGCTACAGCAACACCGTTTGAAGTTCAACATTTTTAATAGAAAATTTATTTACGTGTTGGCAAAGTTAATTTGATGTATCAGCTTTAATTAGTTGCATGCATTATGATAATGAGGGACTTTTTTTCAGATCTCACTCAGCTTGAACAATCACAGATTAAAATAATAATTGTAAAATAGGTACAAATAATGACCTCCTCAAAGATGATAAGAATTTTAAAAGAACTGCATCACAAATAGCTTCACTAAATCCCACAAAGATCAGAAAAATTTGTTTTTAAGTAAGATATTTGCTTTACATATTGAGCAGTTATTAAGGCAATCACCGTCTTGATCTACTAGCAACTCCCTGAATTTGTGCCAAAACTAACAAATAGGCCAACAAACACTGACGTTAAGAAAATTAATGTTTAAATTTATGACATCAAGAATATCAAAGCGAATAATGTAGTGTCGGCAGACTTGCCAACACTACGCACACTAATTGAAAGAGGCGGCCAAGATGCACGCGCTAACTCACGCAGGCGGGCATTAGGTCTGAAACAGGATACGTAATGAATACTATAAAGAAAAGTACGTAGCTGCTGGAATACTTAACTTTAATCCATCATTTGTATACAGCGTTCTTGATGATACAAGTGAGACTCTCTCTAGATAAATGCAATATAATGCTAATGGCGCCTTGCTAGGTCGTAGCCATGGACTTAGCTGAAGGCTATTCTAACTATCTCTCGGCAGATGAGAGAAAGGCTTCGTCAGTGTAGTCGCTAGCAAAGACGTCCGTACAACTGGGGCGAGTGCTAGTAAGTCTCTCGAGACCTGCCGTGTGGTGGCGCTCGGTCTGCGATCACTGACAGTGGCGACACGCCAGTCCGACATGTACTAATGGACCGCGGCCGATTTAAAGCTACCACCTAGCAAGTGTGGTGTCTGGCGGTGACACCACAAATAACACTGTTAGTCACTTCATTTCAGAACAATTAATTATCAAGAGACACAACAGGCTAAAATCGTAAAACCAACATTCAATAACTGGCTAGTAATGATTTTCAGAGATTAAAATATGATTAAAGGAATTTCGTGCCCTCACACAGAGTATAAGATAATACTGCTAGCCAAATACTTAAATGCAATTCAGTTGCCAAGAGGCACGTCAATTAAGCAAAGCATTTTAATAGAAACCTTTAAACATAATGCCTTTAGCACAACTGTTTTGTACGTGGCTTAGTCGATAAACCAAGGCCAGAGTGCCAATCCGTTCTCCTCTGTCAAAGCAATATTACAAATACGATTACTGCATTGGGCAACATACTTCCTCCGTGAAATAATCGGCCCATACCATTTGGACCGCCACAAACACCTTGAATTGATTACCGAAAAACACAAACACCTTGAATTGTTTACCGAAAAACATGGTGAGGAAGGTGATCAATTACACGAACAGAGGCGTAGTGCGCTAAAACAGACTACGTTCATAACATTAATAAGGAGCAATAGCTGGCCGCACCGAAAGCTTATATTGCTTAAAGGGGCCGTTGACACATGAACATTGACATAAGCTTAAATTCCATTATCTGACGGGAATGGAACCTGAATGTACCAAGGTACTGCCAGTCTGGACTAATAAGGTTCAATTTATGTAATTAGAGCAAGAACTACACGGCAAGGGAGCGTTTACAGTTATGAACCTTAACTGACTAGCCCAAGTAATTCAGATGACCAAGCTATACCACAATGTCACATATAAAAGTATGCTTGAGACCACAACACTTGTGACACCCTTAATCATCGTAAGCAATTCCAAGCATTAAGCTCGATTCGTCCGAAGGGCAGCAAGACTTACCGTTTTCAGGCACCACAATCGGTCCCATCAGGCAGTGTAAACAGTGGCAGCAATAGAAAGAAGGCAGCCACTTCACAGCTCCACGGACCACGTGAGCGAAAGACAATGGCAGCCGACCAACGTAGCAGCAGCCTACTGAATACAACCCCAAGTCCTCGCGGCTAGTTTCTCTACTCGCCCTCTCGAAATTCTCGCAGATATCTTCTTCCAGAATGAAAGCGGCCGCTCGCACTGAGCGCCATGTCTCAATGCGTATCGAATAATGAGAAACAAGGTGTTAAAAAACTATTCCTTATTCTGAGAGGTGATAGTATGGACCAACACAAGGCAAAGGTGAGTAGTAATCTTTGGGTCTAAAATAGACATATTAAGATCTATGATGTATGAGTTTGTGCGATACTGTGAAACACATCTCTTATTTGGAAAGCTGTTATTACGAACGACTTCAAGAATACAGTAAACAAATGAAGACATATTCCTCTGTTATGGATAAGGAATGCAGTAAGCATCTGTCATTGTTGTTACCCTGAACTCGCAGTTCCGTAAGTGCAGCCCATGCATTAGATCTTATGAAGTCAGTCTCCGAAATAATTTTAGACTTTAGCTTTGTCTTTGCACGTAGCAGCATAATGGAAGTCCATTGTTACGCACGGGAAATGGGTCTCGCAAATAGAAGCAACCACCCAGTATACCGACAGATATCCAGAACGCAGGGTACCATCTCCAATGCTATTTAGCCGTCTTTTCCGGCGTCTGTCAGAACCTGGCTGCGTAGCTTCAACAACGGCGGACTGCGATGGAATTCCATTTATACTGGATGTAATTACAAAACCGAAAATTTTTGTGGAGGAATGAGTACTATAACAAGTGGAAGAAGATCCTGGAACTAGGGTACGTAGAACTTCATTATCCGTCGGAGATGGTCATTCTGTAGCCTGGACGGTCCTGCGTGACTGTTTTCTGTAATGAAATCATGTAAGCGTCCCTTCGGTCACAAGACTAGCGTGCCAGAATGCTGTTCTGCCGATGGCTACTGCAAAGGTGTAATGGATTCAATTTTTCAAAACAATGATAATGTTCACAGACTAGGCTGGTTTCGCGTGAGATGGGTTGTCAACTTGCTTGACCAACATTTCTGGACCGGTACTGTTCCAGACGCAGTTGAAGAAGCAAGACATCAGAGTCGATATTCATTTAATCTAAGGCCAGGAAGTGTCGCTGATGGACTAATAGTACCTTACATACTCCCAAACTGCTGCAAGGTTCGTCCGTTCCCATCAAACAATTTGCTTGTTCTGCTACAGGAGGTACTATTCCAGTAATTACTGGAGATGTAGTTCCTTCATGACAAAGTACCAGACTCGATTCTCCAAAATGTCCGAGAACACTTAAAACGGACACTTAATGGACCATGAATTGGTCGGAGTAGTGAAGTACGGTGGCTAGTTCATCTCATCTTGTTCCCTTCTTATGGATCTTTACTTGTGGGAACACAAGTCCCACTAATATACAAATACTAGAGGAACGCTTCATGAATGCCTGCCAGTGCATCCGTGTCCAGCCTTGAGATACTGAAAGAGTACTTGATTTCCCACGACGTTGGGTGGAAGCATACCTCACTATACACTCCTGGAAATTGAAATAAGAACACCGTGAATTCATTGTCCCAGGAAGGGGAAACTTTATTGACACATTCCTGGGGTCAGATACATCACATGATCACACTGACAGAACCACAGGCACATAGACACAGGCAACAGAGCATGCACAATGTCGGCACTAGTACAGTGTATATCCACCTTTCGCAGCAATGCAGGCCGCTATTCTCCCATGGAGACGATCGTAGAGATGCTGGATGTAGTCCTGTGGAACGGCTTGCCATGCCATTTTCACCTGGCGCCTCAGTTGGACCAGCGTTCGTGCTGGACGTGCAGACCGCGTGAGACGACGCTTCATCCAGTCCCAAACATGCTCAATGGGGGACAGATCCGGAGATCTTGCTGGCCAGGGTAGTTGACTTACACCTTCTAGAGCACGTTGGATGGCACGGGATACATGCGGACGTGCATTGTCCTGTTGGAACAGCAAGTTCCCTTGCCGGTCTAGGAATGATAGAACGATGGGTTCGATGACGGTTTGGATGTACCGTGCACTATTCAGTGTCCCCTCGACGATCACCAGTGGTGTACGGCCAGTGTAGGAGATCGCTCCCCACAACATGATGCCGGGTGTTGGCCCTGTGTGCCTCGGTCGTATGCAGTCCTGATTGTGGCGCTCACCTGCACGCCGCCAAACACGCATACGACCATCATTGGCACCAAGGCAGAAGCGACTCTCATCGCTGAAGACGAGACGTCTCCATTCGTCCCTCCATTCACGCCTGTCGCGACACCACTGGAGGCGGGCTGCACGATGTTGGGGCGTGAGCGGAAGACGGCCTAACGGTGTGCGGGACCGTAGCCCAGCTTCATGGAGACGGTTGCGAATGGTGCTCGCCGATACCCCAGGAGCAACAGTGTCCCTAATTTGCTGGGAAGTGGCGGTGCGGTCCCCTACGGCACTGCGTAGGATCCTACGGTCTTGGCGTGCATCCGTGCGTCGCTGCGGTCCGGTCCCAGGTCGACGGGCACGTGCACCTTCCGCCGACCACTGGCGACAACATCGATGTACTGTGGAGACCTCACGCCCCACGTATGGAGCAATTCGGCGGTACGTCCACCCGGCCTCCCGCATGCCCACTATACGCCCTCGCTCAAAGTCCGTCAACTGCACATACGGTTCACGTCCACGCTGTCGCGGCATGCTACCAGTGTTAAAGACTGCGATGGAGCTCCGTATGCCACGGCAAACTGGCTGACACTGACGGCGGCGGTGCACAAATGCTGCGCAGCTAGCGCCATTCGACGGCCAACACCGCGGTTCCTGGTGTGTCCGCTGTGCCGTGCGTGTGATCATTGCTTGTACAGCCCTCTCGCAGTGTCCGGAGCAAGTATGGTGGGTCTGACACACCGGTGTCAATGTGTTCTTTTTTCCATTTCCAGGAGTGTACTATGAATGGACACATATGTGCAGGTAGTACGTAATAGCAAGCAGATTAAATTACAAGCTCTGCTGTTTCACAGTAACATAACTGTGCGTTCTTATTTGTTTAATCATTTGTCTATTGAATTCTCTGTGCCCTTTCTAATAACAAACAGCTTGCAGTAGAAGTGATGAGTTTCACATTAGCGAACGTGAATTTCTCATAGCTATTAAGGTAGGATAAGCCCATTTTATTTTTTATTACTTTATACCGAATCACCATGTTTCAAAATATGAAATATCACTGTGTTTAATATAATAATGGCTGCCAAATTCGTTTATTTTGAACTTCTGTTTTGAATAAACAAATAAAAGCAAAATGCAAAACTTCCCATCTGTATTCCCTAAATTTTGAATCGCTAAAAGTATGTCGAAATTGATAATGTTGGCCTGACTACCTGTCCAAATATTAGAAAATTCAGTACTTCCAAACTTTACTGATTGCTCTATGAGATAATGGCAACGAAATAAGTTGTGTCACACACAATGTGAAAGGTCCCCTCAGCTCGTGTTCTAGTGTGGCAACGTGTGCTTGGCCAGGGATCTGGTACTCCACTGAAAAAAAAGAAAACAGAATGAAGATTTCATCAACAGGAATTGAAAGAGGTCACACAACATCCGCAAAGAACCACTGACGACATAACAACGAAGGAAACGTCGAAACAAATAAGATAAAAAAGTGGTTAACGTCGTTGCCACTAGATCATATGTGTCTGAGTTCGATTTTTGACCAGGCGGGAGATTTTATCCGCTCGGGGACTGGATGTTGTGTTGTCCTCATCATCATTTCATTATTTATGCGCAACTCGCCAAGTTGCGTCAAATAAAAACATTTACGGTTGAACAACCAGGTGGGGTCTCGCGGCCAAATATGCCATACGATAATTTCATGTTTTTGTAATAGAGGATTGCACATTTCCTCAGGTTTGGTTTCGATACGCGTGTGTAAAGACGTACAGTGCGGGGAAAGCCCTATGCAATTCGGTGTGTGTGTGTGGGGGGGGGGGGGGCGGGGGGGGGCAATGCTCCTGCGGTGACGTCACATGTGCAATAACAATTGGGTACATGTACTTCGAAATTGTGTGTACAGTTACTTCGTAAAAAATTTTCTTCCCATTCTGATACTCATAGTGAAACATAGACGTACAGTATATGTCCGAAAAATGGAAAACTGAATGTTTTCAGACGTACATGAAGTGGAGGTACACCTAGAAAAATAATATAGCAATCTTGAGATGATCACAGATAGTATTATCAACGAATATTTCTGCAGTGGACGGTAGCTGGTACGAATGGCTGCATTACATGTAGCGCAAGACTCTGAATTTTCAAGATGTTCAGCAGCAGTAGCAAGTTTTAGCCATGAGACGGGCATTACGGAACACTGTTCAAAAGCTTCCGTCAAGTGGCTGCCTCTCTTGTTCTTCATTCTGTGAGACACTGACTCCGTATTAGGCCTATGTTAAACAATGACGGTACCAGATATATTGAAACTACAGATTTCTTATTCCCCTCGCCAGCAGGGATCCTCCACTATATTACTGACCATAAATCACTCTTGTCACTGGGAAGACGATGGAAGGAAAGGAGGAGGCACTGCCAGCAACATAATTAATCATTTTCCTTCTGCGAATGGAACACGTAAAATGTAGCTTCGGATTCGCTGTAAGGTTTGTTTTAGCGGACGAGCACAGATGTGTCTACACTGTCAGAAAGTAATAAATACGCCATTTCAGCTGCTACAGTATCATTTTTCGATTTTCTAACTCTTGCGAAAGTTTTCGTGATGATCTGTTGCTTGCAGACACGAATCAGTGTGGGACTACCATCTTGCATTTTGCAAAAGACTTATGGTTGATTTTCCCTACAGTTCTAAGACATAAAACGATTTGAATTTAACATCTTGTCTGCATCAGGGTCGTTAGAGACGTAGAATAAAAGTTTCGACAGGGAAGTGTTGTGGAATCGAAGTTACACTTAAACATCGTAGCAGAACCAAAATCTCTTTTTAGAGACTGTTGAATTCCAATGAACTGCCATAACTCAAGTGACCATCAAACCACTGTTTAACTGTACATCAAGTTTACGGAATGCTTCTTGCCGTCAAATATATAATTGTTTTTTGATTGTACTACCTGTCACATTCGCGTACATTGATCTCTGGTTTTTTTCCAGCAGTCATCAAGTGCCAAAACTGTGTAATGCAGTGTTAAATAAACTGCCACGGTAAAGTCGTGACATCAGTAATTATACATTTGACATCAAGAAGCTTTTCTCAAACTTGTCGTGGTATTATTTCGTGCCTTTGATTGGGCGTTTGGCTAAAACTACTTGTCTGGCAATAAATATTAACTAAAACGTGTTCTTGTGCTTTCACGATGTCATTTTTTCAATACATTGAAGCTATGTGACGCTGTCTATCCAAATTACTTCAAATTTCCACTGTATGATCAGTCATTGAAGGTGAAAATTTTCATTTAGTAGGACTTGGGGTCTCCTTAGAAAGTTAGAAAATCTTGTGCAGAAAATTAATTCAGCTACAATTACGAGTATGAACTTCTTTTTCTCTAATAGTGAAAGTATGTTTCGTTAATTTTAATACTGCATCTCCATTATATCTAGCAGTCTGTGGATTCACAAACAATGTTCTCAGCTCAGTATATGGCAGTTCGAACGATCTGCGCTGTCATTTTGCCAACTTCATACACGCTGTTGTTCCCGTTCCTTTCTGTTTTTACGTAGGCGGCGTAGCACAAACGCTGTTATGTAGAAGAATGAGCCACGAATTACACAACAAAAGTTAGTGCACTTGCCTACTAATTAAATGTAAATGTACAACACAGAACCATGTCAGCTAAAGGTATTGTTGTTTTACACAGAGAAGAAGCGCGTTCAAGAGCACCGTAAAAACGTTGTATTGACGAATACACACCGTCCAGTAAGGTTAACGGGACCATCGCGAATGCTCGTCATCAAGTGTAATTATCACTCACGTACGGCAGGTGATATAAATAGCTTTCGGCGAGATGCGGGAAAGAGTGCAGCTGTTGTTGTAATGGGGCAATGGAGAGATTTATCTAACGTCCAAATGTTGATGTCCATTGGCTGTCTGGACAATGGTGGAAGCATTTACAAAACAGTTATTTGCAAAGTGTTTGCGAGGGTCGTGGATAAACCGTACTGCCAAAGGAAAATGGCGATGTCCAAATCCGGCGCCGAAGAAACTGTGGTGCACAAAGGGCCATAGATGACATGGGTTAACGATGGCTGCGAAGATTTGCCTGCGAATAAAAGGGTGGTTTAGGGGTAGCGTCTTTGGTTCATAATCAAAACGTCTTCGGTCCCGGGTTCGATCCCCGACACTGCCTAAATCTTGATAAATAATCATCATTGGCGGAAGAAGACTTCCGGCATAAGAAGTCAGCCTCATTCTGCCAACGGCCTTGTCAAAGAGGGCGGAGGAGCGGATACAGGCTCAAGGCACTCTCTTGTCCTAGGGGTGGGAAATTGTCCCTAAAGGCGGAATAATCAGCAATGGTCAACGACATGAGGATGCAGAAGGCAATGGAAACCACTCTATTAAAGGCACGTAACGTGTATCCACAGGACATGCGGCCTGTAATTGAAGAAGTGTCATGATGATCTCTCAATTGGCAAAAAATTCCGGAATAGTCCCCCTTTCGGATCTCCGGGTGGGGACGGCCAAGGAGGAGGTTACCATGAGAAAAAGATTGAATAATCAACGACAGGATAATTTTCTACGACTCGGGGCGTGGAATGTCAGAAGCTTGAACGTGGTAGGGAAACTAGAAAATCTGAAAAGGGAAATGCAAAGGCTCAATCTAGATATAGAAGGGGTCAGTGAAGTGAAGTGGAAGGAAGACAAGGATATCTGGTTAGATGTGTATCGGGTAATATCAACAGCAGCAGAAAATGGTATAACAAGTGTAGGATTCGTTATGAATAGGAAGGTAGGGCAGATGGTGTGTTACTGTGAACAGTTCAGTGACCGGGTTGTTCTAATCAGAATCGACAGCAGACCAACACCGACAACGATAGTTCAGGTATACATGCCGACGTCGCAAGCTGAAGATGAACAGATAGAGAAAATGTATGAGGATATTGGAAGGGTAATGCAGTACGTAAAGGGGGACGAAAATCTAATAGTCATGGGCGACTGGAATGCAGTTGTAGGGGAAGGAGTAGAAGAAAAGGTTACAGGAGAATATGGGCTTGGGACAAGGAATGAAAGAGGAGAAAGACTAATTGAGTTCTGTAACAAGTTTCAGCTAGTAATAGCGAATACACTGTTCAAGAATCACAAGAGGAGGACGTATACTTGTGAAAGGCCGGGAGATACGGGAAGATTTCAATTAGATTACATCATGGTCAGACAGAGATTCCGAAATCAGATACTGGATTGTAAGGCGTACCCAGGAGCAGATATAGACTCAGATCACAATATAGTAGTGATGAAGAGTAGGCTAAAGTTCAAGACATTAATCAGGAAGAATCAATCCGCAAAGAAGTGGGATACGGAAGTACTAAGGAGTGACGAGATACGTTTGGAGTTCTCTAACGCTATAGATACAGCAATACGGAATAGCGTAGTAGGCAGTACAGTTCAAGAGGAATGGACATTTCCAAAATGGGCCATCACAGAAGTTGGGAAGGAAAACATAGATACAAAGAAGGTAGCTGCGAAGAAACCATGGGTAACAGAAGAAATACTTCAGTTAATTGAGGGAAAGGAGGAAGTACAAACATGTTCCGGGAAAATCGGGAATACAGAAATACAAGTCGCTTAGGAATGAAATAAATAGGAAGTGCGGGGAAGCTAAGACGAAATGGCTGCAGGAAAAATGTGAAGACATCGAAAAAGATATGATTGTCAGAAGGACAGACTCAGCCTACAGGAAAGTCATAACAACCTTTGGTGACATTAAATGCAACGGTGGTAACATTAAGAGTGCTACGGTAGTTCCACTGTTAAGTGCAGAGGAGAGAGCAGATAGGTGGAAAGAATACATTGAAAGCCTCTATGAGGGTGAAGTTTTGTCTGATGTGATAGAAGAAGAAACAGGTGTCGATTTAGAAGAAATAGGGGATCCAGTATCAGAATCGCAATTTAAAAGCGCTTTGGAGGACTTACGGTCAAATAAAGCAGAAGGGATAGATAGCATTTCATCAGAATTTCTAAAATCGTTGGGGGAAGTGGCAACAAAACGACTATTCACGTTGGTGTGTAGAATATATGAGTCTGGCGATATACCATCTGACTTTCGGAAAAGCATCATCCACACAATTCCGAAGACGGCAAGAGCTGACAAGCGCGAGAATTATCGCACAATCAGCTTAACAGCTCATGCATCGAAGCTGCTTACAAGAATAATTTACAGAAGAATGGAAAAGAAAATTGAGAATGCGCTAGGTGACGAACAGTTTGGCTATAGGAAAAGCAAAGGGACGAGAGAGGCAATTCTGACGTTACGGCTAATAATGGAAGCAAGGCTAAAGAAAAATCAAAACACTTTCTTAGGATTTGTCGAACTGGAAAAAGCGTTCGACAATATAAAATGGTGCAAGCTGTTCGAGATTCTGAAAAAAGTGGGGGTAAGCTATAGGGAGAGACGGGTCGTATACAATATGTACAACAACCAAGAGGGAATAATAAGAGTCGACGATCAAGTACGAAGTGCTCGTATTAAGAAGGGTGTAAGACAAGGCTGTAGCCTTTTGCCCCTACTCTTCAATCTGTACATCGAGCAAGCAATGATGGAGATTAAAGAAATGTTCAGGAGTGGAATTAAAATACAAGGTAAAAGGATATCAATGATACGATTCGCTGATGACATTGCTATCCTGAGTGAAAGTGAAGAAGAATTAAATGATCTGCTGAACGGAATGAAGAGTGTAATGAGTACACAGTATGGTTTGAGAGTAAATCGGAGAAAGACGAAGGTAATGAGAAGTAGCAGAAAGGAGAACAGGGAGAAACTTAACATTAGGATTGATGGTCACGAAGTCAATGAAGTTAAGGAATTCTGCTACCCAGGCAGTAAAATAACCAATGACGGACGGAGCAAAGAGGACATCAAAAGCAGACTCGCTATGGAAAAAGGCATTTCTGGCCAAGAGAAGTCTACTAATATTAAATACCGGCCTTAATTTGAGGAAGAAATTTCTGAGGATGTACGTCTGGAGTACAGCATTGTATGGTAGTGAAACATGGACTGTGGAAAAACCGGAGTAGAAGAGAATTGAAGCATTTGAGATGTGGTGCTATAGACGAATGTTGAAAATTAGGTGGACTGATAAGGTAAGGAATGAGGAGGT
Organism: Schistocerca serialis cubense; assembly: GCF_023864345.2. Lineage (NCBI taxonomy): Eukaryota > Metazoa > Arthropoda > Insecta > Orthoptera > Acrididae > Schistocerca > Schistocerca serialis. Next base: position 233,047,669 of record NC_064645.1, read on the forward strand.
TCTACGCAGAATCGGAGAGGAAAGGAATATGTGGAAAACACTGATAAGGAGAAGGGACAGGATGATAGGACATCTGCTAAGACTTGAGGGAATGACTTCCATGGTACTAGAGGGAGCTGTAGAGGGCAAAAAATGTAGAGGAAGACAGAGATTGGATTACGTCAAGCAAATAATTGAGGACGTAGGTTGCAAGTGCTACTCTGAGATGAAGAGGTTAGCATAGGAAAGGAATTCGTGGCGGGCCGCATCAAACCAGTCAGTAGACTGATGACCAAAAAGAAAAAATAAAGGGCAACCGTTGAGGAACTAAAGGCCCAGGTGGACCATGGGGCTAAAGTGTCTCCTCAAAGACCGTTCAGCAAATGTTCGTGCTTATATCCGTCCTCCAAAATTCTCCTGTTTTCGTACCCATGCCGACTGCTGTTCATTGAGAGCTTGGATTTGCACGGCAGTACGGCAACTAGATGTCCACTGAGTGCAACAGGTGGCCTTTTCATATGAATCGCGTTTCAAGCTCCATAGAACAGATGGCTGTTGGGGTGTACGGTGAGAAACGTCTGAAAGCAAACACTTGGCGATCAGGAGGAAGCATTATTTACTGGGGAAAGTTTTCGTGGCATCCCCTCGGTGATCTCGCGATTCCGCTAAACACAGTGGATCAACACAGCATACAGCTATTCTTGGTGACCATGTCCACCCCTACACGCAGTGTGTATCCCTCGACAGGTTGGCACCTACCCGTGGAACACTGTAAGGTGTCACACAACTCGCATTGCACGTGCTTGGACAAAGAGCACCCTGGTCACAAAATTTTCCGGAATAAAACCCAACAGCGAATCTGCGTGGACAACCTCGATCGCGGTATAACCGAGTGAGGTGGCGCAGTGGCTAGCACACTGGACTCGCATTCGGGAGGACGACGGTTCAGTCCCGCGTCCGTCGGTCCTGATTTAGGTTTTCCGTGATTTCCCTAAATCGCTCCAGGCAAATATCGGGATGGTTCCTGTGAAATGGCACGGCCGACTTCCTTCCCCGTCCTTTCCCAACCCGATGAGACCGATGACCCCGCTGTCTGGTCTCCTCCCCCAAAGAACCCAACTCGATCGCGGTGTTCGCGCTATGAATACCCAACTGAGAAAATTAGAGCAACTGGCGCTGCTAGAGTTGATTACTCAGACTTTTGACACTTGCGTCACTTTTGCGTGACTGGACATGTAATGTATTACGTCAGTTGACGATAGGTGAAACCCTAAATACGTCTTGGCATAAAACGCTGCCGGACAAAAATGGCTGGTTGCTTTATTTTGTCAAGTACTTTCTTTCACTCCAAAAGCGAACGGAACGGTAAGCCACTCTAAAGTGTTCAGTAGAAAGCACCTCTGCCATGAACTACGCAGTGCTTTGTGGATGTAGATTATGAGATCTTACTTTGTATGGAGCAATTGCGGTTGGCTTGGAGTGTTTAAAAGTCGAGAAAAGTCCTCCTTAGATAAAATTTAAGCAGTGGTAGTAGAGGAATTGACCTCATAGAAAGTTTTAAACAAATGCCAACGCACAGCCTGCCTGTAGATAATAAAATACCTTATGATCTTCTTTATTGTAGTGCACCAGAGTTAGCTGCCCTGTCTGGACCGTCTTGATGTTCCAGTATCAAAAGACTTAGCGAAGAGTGGGACAGTTTGGATAAGATGGCCGAGAACGCGAACAAATTATAGCTCTTGTGGACGAGTCTCTCGATGGTATCAAGGGAACAGCACGACTGTAGAACGAGAGAGAGAGAGAGATATAGCGAGGGGGCAGTATAGCCGCCGAGAATGCTAATGAATGGCGTTCATTCGCTAAAGTGGATTTTGTACGTGTTGTTCCGTCTCTCGCGGGCAGTTCGGCTAAACGAAAACTGGAGATGCAAGCCAATATTTTCAAGCACCGAGCGCTCCACGGCCTCGGCAAACGGCTCTTTGTCTGCCGGCGTTGTTCTTAGGGCGCAGTCGAGCGAGAGCCGTTAAGCGGAACGACGCGCCGCGCATGCGCAGATGGGTTCTTGCGCAGTGTTGCGACTGTCCCTCCCCCGCAGATAGCTGGCGCCGCGAGGCTAATGACGCGGCAGAGGGCGCCTGCGACACGGCGGAAAGGGCGTGCGAACCCCGGTGCGGCGCGGCGCGGCGCGGCGCGGCGGGCAAGGCATTCGAGCCTGTCACGTTGGCGACAGGTGCCGGCCTTCAGCTGCGGGGCTTCCTTAAGGGGGAGCTGCCGGCGGCCTTGTAGGGCAAACATTGGCCGAAGCCGTAAAGGAAACACTCCGTACATTTCCAGCCGCGGTGGTACCGGAACAGATACTGCGTGGTTATAATTAAAGTGCCGTAAGTCACGCACGGCCTGTGTAGGCTATAATTATCGTATGGCAGAGAAACTTGGTAGATACGCTAATGCGTGAATGCGGAACTGACGTACCCTGGGAAAAACATTAGTTCCAATTGTGGCCACCAGGTGCAAATCTCGGGTTGTACACTATATGGCAGTAGGGCATCCAAGACAAAAATGTGAGTGAACATTATAGCTGTCGATAAGAGATATTGTGTGCTGTTAGCGAAACTGGTTTATGTCGACGACATTGAGAGAATGTTGCCGACTGAAAGCTATGGGGAGAAGCACGATGACTTAAATGGTTTAAAGAAGATTAAAATGAAATTCGAAAGCATGGACGAGCTTGGTGTGATACCTGGAAGAGGAAGACGTATTATTCCGGTGAAACTTATTGACGAAGCTGCTGTTGCTGTAACTGACCATGCAGCAGGCGTACGGAGTAATGCTAATGCTCTTGCAATGCCCCAAGGTCATTCGTACCGAAAGGTCTGCAGTCGTTTTTCACGTGTATCCTACAAGATCCAGACGGTGCAGCAGCTGATGCTTCACGATCCCCAGCAGTGTTCTAATTCAGCACACCATTTTCCGGCGCGAATCGAAGACGATGGCATGTGGCTGGGTAATAATCTATTGGCTGACGAAGCACATTTAGCACTACAGGGTGCAATAAATACACAGAACTGCCGAATATGGGAAACGATTAAACCACTTGTTATGCACGGAGAGCCTTTGACCTGTCATAGGTGACTGTGTGGCCTGAATCACAAGTACCTTTCTTTTCCGTTCTTCTTGGAAGAGAGTACACCCAGAATGCTTGTCAGGTTTACCATGATATCTGCACGTTGCCAAGCCTCCTTGTACAGCTTGTCATTCCTCCTTTGGAAGTGCGCAACTGTATGGAAACCTTTGGTTTCGTACGCGATGGGGCAACACCTTATCTAGCAAGCCCAGCGAAAGATGTACTTAGTGCAACGTTCCATGAACTTGTTAAACTTTTCATATACCTGGTCTGCAAGATCACCTGATCTTAATGCATGTGACTTTTGGCTGTGGAGATATCAGGAGGAATGCGTTTACCGGGAACATTTTAGCTCTCTACATGATCTGCAGCCAATATACAGGAAACCTTTGCTGAGATTCCATCGGAAGTGCTACGAGCAACCGTTGATAACATCGTTTTATGGATGCAGCATCTCGTCAATGCCTCCGGGGTTCATACTGAACAAATAGTGGAATCAGAGGTTAATAATAAAATCAGCAGTATCCCTTAGACAGTTGTTTGACCCTTCCTGCCCACGTCTCGTTCCACGTGGAGACATTTCTACACATTTTTCTTGAATTAACAGCGTCTTGTTTGGACCCGATGCCGAAAATTATTTTTCCTCCTTGAATCGGTTCCAGATATACACGTTAGAATGTCTACCAAATTTCGCTGCTTTAGTATAATGACACCCAAGACGGGACCTCTGTGAGTAGCGGGTACATAAATGCAAAATGCCGGCAAGAGTGGCCGAGCGGTTCTAGGCGCTACAGTCTGGAACCGCGCGACCGCTACGGTCGCAGGTTCGAATCCTGCCTCGGGCATGGCTGTGAGTAACGTCCTCCGGTCAGTTAGGTTTAAGTGGTTCTAAGTTCTAGGGGACTGATGACCTCAGAAGTTAAGTCCCATAGTGCTCAGAGCCATTTGAACCAATAAATGCAAAGTGCGGTAGCATCAAAATGCATGTAGATGACTTCATAAATGTAGAGACTACACGGTCCAGTCACATTAATGTGACCACCGCCTGTGTTCGACATCAACGTGCAATAACCAATCGCAAACGGCAGCTGGCAAAAGTGGCAGCGCAGGGTATATTAGGCGTGTCGCGGGGACGCGTACAACAGTGCAATCGTTCCGGAAACGGAGTGATATATCTAACCAAAAGGCACGACCATTGGATTTTGGGCCTAGGATGGAAGCATTTACAAAATGGATACGCTTTTGAACAGTTGAAATATAGCATGGAAAAATGGCGCTCTCAGGTGCCTTTACCGTGGAAACTGCGGGGCATAAGGAGCCATATTTGACAGGGGTGAATGACGGTTTGGAGATATATATCGGCGAACAAACGTGCAACTGAAACTTCCTGGCACATTAAAACTGTGTTCTCGATCGAGACTCCAACTCGTGACCTCCGCCTTTCGCGGGCAAGTGCTCTACCGTCTGTGCTACCCAAGCACGTCTCCCGCCACGTCCTCACAGCTTTAGTTCTACCGGTATCTCGTCTCCTACCTTTCAAACTTCACAGAAGCTCTCCTGCGAACCTAGCAGAACTAGCACTCCTCGAAAAAGGATATTGCGGAGACATGGCTTTGCCACAGCCTGGTGGATGTTACCAGAATGAAGATACAGGCAGAACTAAAGCTGTGAGGGTGGGGCGTGAGTCCTGCTTGGGTAGCAGGATTTTGGAACATACATCGTGTTCGAACTTTATGAATTACATCGAAGAGAACGGTCTGATGACAGACAGTCAACATGGATTTAGAGAACATCGTTCTTGTGAAACACAACTACCTCTTCACTCACATGAAGTGTTGAGTGATACTGACAAGGGATTTCAACCTGATTCTGTATTTCTGGAAGGCTTTTAAGACTGCACCACACAAGCGGCTTGTAGTGAAATTGTGTGCTGAAGGAATATCGTCTGTGTTATGTGACTGGATTCGTGATTTCCTGTCAGAGAGGTCACAGTTCGTTGTAATTGACGGAAAGTCTTCGAGTAAGACAGTAGTGATTTCAAGCGCTCCCCAAGGTAGTGTTACAGGGCCTTTGCTATTCCTCATCTATATAAACGCTTTGGGAGAGATTCGGAGCAGCCGTCTTAGGTTGTTTGCAGATGATGCTGTCGTTTATCTACCAGTAAAGTCATGAGAAGATCAAAACAAATTGCAAAACGTTTTAGAAAAGATATCTGGAGGGTGCGAAAATTGGCAACAGACCCTAATAACGGAAATGTGAGATCGTCCACATGAATGCTAAATGGAAACCATTACGCTCCTGTTACACGATAAATCAGGCAAACCTAAAGGCGTAAATTCAACAAAATACCTAGCAATTACAATTACAAACAACCTAAATTGGAAGGAAGGCGTAGAAAATGTTGTGGGGAAGGCTAATCAGAGTCTGCGTTTTATTGACAGGACGCTTAGGAAATGTAACTGGTGTACTAAGGAGACCTATTAAACAGACTGCCTACAGTAAGCTGTCCGCCCTCTTTTAGAATACTGCTGCGCGTTGTGGGATCCTTACCAGAATGGATTGACGGAGTAAAACGAAAAAGTTCAAAGAAGGGCAGCACGTTTTGTATTATTGCGAAATAGGGGAGAGAGTGGCACTGAGACGATACAGGATTTGGGATTGACATAATTAAAACAATGACGTTTTTCGCTGCGCAGCAATCTTCTCACGAAATTCCAGTCACCAGTTGTCTCCTCCGAATCCGAAATTTTTTTTGACGCCGATCTACACAGGGAGAAACGATCACCATGATAAAATACGGGAAATCGGAGCTCATACGGGTCCCGGCGGAGGTTCGAGTCCTCCCTCGGGCACGTGTGTGTGTGTTTATCCTTAGGATAATTTAGTTTAAGTAATGTGTAAGCTTAGGGACTGATTAATAGAGAATTACGAAGGTGGTTCGATGAACCCTCTGCCAGACACTTAAATGTGATTTGCAGAGTATCCATGTAGATGTAGATAATTTATTCCCTGGGGGACTCCGTCTTTCTCGAAGGCAAAGTGAACCAGTACATGTATGTGTCTATCCTTGGGGTTAAGGTCCATCCCTGGACGCAGTTTGTTTTTCCTCGGCACGATGGCATCCGCCGGTAGGACAAAGCAACATATCACACAACTCGCAGTGTACTTGCATAGATCGAAGAACCATTATGGGTTTCCCATAATCATCTGGCCACCAAACTGGAGAATAAGTGGGAGCAGCTCGACCGGGCCTCAAACGAGGAATCAAGCACAGCTAGCCCTGCCCTGTCAGCACCGTGCAGAAGGTGACTGACTCCCTTACAGGCGTATCGCAGCGGTCGGTTCAGCAAATAATAGTTTTCCACGCTTCTGATAGGCGGTCGCATAAATATGATTGAACGGTATACATTAATACAGCAGTCCCTCCAAACCAGTATTTGGAGTTTAAGAGAGCTACAGAGGACTTGATGACAAATAATTACCCAAATCATTGGGGGAAGAGACATCCTAATGACTGCTCAAGTTGTGCAGAATGTGTAAGACTGGAGACTTACGGGAAGGTGCGGTAAAGTGGCCAGTCTATGGGAAATTGAATTTCCACCTAAATATGGTTATCGATAGAAGCTTTCCGTCCACACTTTTTCAAAGTACATATTGCAAGGTATCACGTCAAATATTTGTAAGTGAAACGAAAATAATGTATAGGAGCTGTATGCGTTTCCCTAAAGGCTTACGAAGTGGCCACATTTTCCTACCTACTGGGGTAAAGTAGTCAGTTCCACTGCAATAGCATCCCATGATTACTGTTCTGACTTTCGGACATGCTTTCTAGGCATCTTGATGTCCTAGTGTCTCAAATAATACTAAGCGCTTTGACAAGATCGTTTCCAATCAGATTCTTGTATTAAGACACATATAATAGAATGGAGACTTTAAAATAATGTAAATTAATTCAGGGAGACAGAATGACTGGCGACAGCTTTTTTTATAAAAGTGGATGGTACTAAATCTGACCCGAAGTACTATATGTGATATTTGGAAGTACTTATCCCTTATCAGCGTAAGGGCAACAACTTGGGTACTTCTCCCAAGAATAATGTGGCCACTGTTCCCTATCGGTCACAGATGAAACTATCCAACAGAAACAAACAACAGGGAACTACATTTGTAGTTCAAGAGACTTCGTTGAAACATTGATACGTTAAAAAATTATTACTCGATACATTGGTGAGGTATCAAGACTAGTATAACTTACTTACATTGCATCACCCGACTGAAGATCAGAAAAGTTTACACTCAAATATAGCTCAACAAACTTCCTGTGTCAAACTCATTGACAACAGTCATGGTGTAAATCAGAACTTGTCTGATCACGTTTCGGTAGTCAGCAGCAATATTCAGGGCAGTTTTAGCGTCCTGGCCACATCACTCCACTTCCCCAACTATCAGAAAAATATCATCCAGAGTCTCCTGGAGAAAGTAAGGATAGAACGCGGTGAAAATTATTGCACAACCAGCATAGCATCTCGTCCAAACATCTGGTAAGAATAATATACAGATCTGTGGAAATAAATATCTAGCAGCTGTTCGATGATAATCAGGTTTACTTTAGGAAACTTCTTTTTCTATGACTAACCGTCTTCTGAATAGACTGAAGCGGCCTGTAACGAATTTATCTCTTGTACCAACAACTTCATCTCAGAGTAACACAACCTACATCTTCAATTAGTTGCTGTATGTATCTCACTCTCTACGTTCCCCTACAGTTACTACACTCTACGGGTCCCTCTAGAACGTCGGAGGATATTCTCTGAAGTCTTCTTCTTGTCAGTGTTTTCTACATCTTACTTTCTTCGCCGATTCTGAGGATACGTCCTGATTTCTTAGCTTACTCCTAATTCATTCTGAAGCACCACATCCCAAATGCATTGATTCTTGTCTGCTCACGTTTTCCCACCGTCCATGATCTACTACCATACATTGCTGTGCTCCAAATGTATATTCTCAGAAATTTCATCCTCAAATCAAGGTCTATGTTAGATACTAATAGACTTCTCTTGACCAAGAATGCCCTTATTGCCTGTGCTTTTCTGCATTATATACCCTCCTTGGTTCGTTCGGCACGATGAGATAATCTGCATCCAATGTAGCACACTTCCTTAACTTTGTCGAATTTGCGAGTAACAATTTTGATGTTAAGTTTTCTCTGTTCTTATCTCTGTTACCTTTCAATACTTCCGTCTTTCCTCGGTTTACTCTCAATCCGTATTCTCTACTCAATGGTGTGTTCATTACATTCAACAAATTTGTATCATTCTTCTTCACTGACGATAGTAATGTCACCAGCATATCTTATCATTGATATGTTTTCATGAATTTTAATCCCCCTCTCAAACCTTCCTTTTAATTCCATTCCTCCTTGTCGTAGCATAGGTGAAACAGGGGAAACGAGAGACTGCATCCCTACCATACACCATTTTCAATACGAGCACTTCGTTCCTGGTCTTGCAATCTTATTTTTCTTGTCGGTTCCTGCACGTGTTGTGCATTGTTCGTCTTTATTTATAGGAATAGTAAAAGTTAAAAGCTCCAAAGAAGCAATTCAGACGTTGCAATTCACAATGAAAGCCAAATTAAGAACAATAAAATCACATTGATTGGATATGCTCACCTAGAAAATCGTTCAAAACGTAAAATGTAGCTCGTAATTGGGAGGAAGCGGTAATGAAAAACGGGCTATTCACACTATGTGAAAGAACCAAAAGAGAACAGTAAGACTGGAGCACCAAGAATGGAGTGCTCGGCTTAAAAATGGTGTAGATAGGGATCTGTTGATTCATCCCTACTAATCTAACTATACATTGAAGAAGCAATTACAGAAATAAAAGAAAGAAACAAAGGAAATACAGACGTTGGTTGCGAGTGGTCATTTGCTTAAAATAATGGGTGCACAATGGTCACCGCAACTGCATGGAATATCCTTGCATGCCTCGTGCTCGACTCATATGTAAGCTTATCCATACACTACGAACGCAGTGAACCTTAACCATTATTCTCATTACTCGCTACGTTTCCCCGATTCCCGCAAGAATTCGAGTGTGATGCGCATATCCACTGAGAAGATCATTAGATGTCATCGCATGAATTATAGCATACATATGCGGTGTCTGTTCTTTCATACATGTCACTTATTAACTTTATTTTATTTGGATTCTTAATTTAATTTAAATTGTTAGACAGACACGGTGTTAAGAGTTAAATTTTTATTTTTTTCCCTGGTTTGTTCCCTTTATATTTATTCACTGTTTCACTTAAACGTATTAGTTGCATTACTACTGCAATGTCAAAGGCGATATTTATTCCAGGTCCGTGCAACACTCTTTACGTTTCAAATCTTTTCCAGCGTTGTACTAGATTAATGTACCCTCTTCGACGACAATAGTCAGTAAAATTCTAATTATGGCCTTGGGACTCGAAAACGATGGACTGCATAAATTAATACTGTAAAATACACAAATATTATAACAGACGATGACATACAAAAGTGGGCTCAGAATGAAATTTTCACTCTGCAGCAGAGTGTGCGCTGATATGAAACTTCCTGGCCGATTAAAACTGTGTGCCGGACAGAAACTGGAACTCGGGACCTTTGACTGAGTTCAAATCTCGGTCCGGCACACATATTTAATCTGCCAGAAAGTTTCATATCAGTCCACACTCCGCTGCAGAGTGAAAATTTCATTCTGGAAACATCCCCCAGGCTGTGACAAAGCCATGTCTCCGCAATAACCTTTCTTCCAGGAGTGCTAGTTCAGCAGGATCGCAGGAGAGCTTCCGTGAATTTTGTGAGGTAGGAGACGAGGTACTGGCGAAAGTATAGCTGTGAGGGCGGGGTATGAGTCGTGCTTGCGTAGCTCAGATGGTAGATCACTTGCCCGCGACAGTCAAAGTTCCGGAATTCGAGCCTCGGTCCATCATACAATTTTAATCTGCTAGGAAATTTCAAAAATGGGCTCGTTGATTTCTTATATTTCTTCTACATTGCAGTTTGCTCACTTAAATATTATAAGAATTGAATCTGATGTGAAATTCTAGCACGTAAAAGATCATTTTGTTACATTTTTAATGGAAATTTAAAAGGTTACAGACATAATACTAAAGAAGGTTGTTGCACACCTTAGAACAAAATTTCCGCTTCGGGAGAGGCTAGATACAAATAAGCATGAATTCCTAGTAAAGTTATTACTTTTAATATCTGAATAGGATAGGCGTGAATCTGAATGTTAATTTTAATTTCAGTGAAACACTTGTCATCCACGTAGAAAAGTCTGTTCAGCTCTCTATGGACAGAGTTCTCGTGGTCCCCCTCACTAGCAATTTTGGCTTTGAATCCAGTCTTCTTGGAAATGTTTCACTTATCATACAATACTGTTCCCTATTCATCAACTAGTGTTCGCTGAGAAAGAAGTCGTTGTTTCCTAAAACAGATTTCGTGGCGGCCTCTTCGTTTTCCGGTAAAGCTATAGGTCGCTCACATACCGTACTTGTTGGAACTGCATATATTTGCCTCGCATTCCTGACTGTCATTTGAAGAAGTACATCTATTTATTCATATTATTTTCACCGCATCGACGTCGTTACTTCTCTGTATTTGCCAGATAAAGTAAAAATCGTAAAAAATTAAGATTTTTTTTTTTGTACTTCATTTGTTTGGAAAAACCCTGAATTGCTTTGTCCGATACAAAATGAAACCTTTTCAGTGATACTTTAACAATTCCATTGTCATTAGTTGGGCTAGACATTGCGTATAAGATGATAAATGTGCAGTACTGCTTACTTGCGAACAAACCGTAACACTCCAAAGCTCAGCTCGTTCACCGTCCAACTCACTGCGAGCAAATAATACCTTGTCGCTCCGAAAGGCACCGTCCTTTGAATTCAATGACAAGAGCCCTCTTGTTCGTCCATAGTTCAGACTTTAGTGATGCGTCAGGTGAATCTACAAGCGCTAGAGTTGGGAAACAGTTTCTGTCCGAAGCTACTCCATCCCCCCAGCTATAGAGAACGCTTGACGAAACAGTTACAGGAAATATATTCGCAGTAGCGAATATGGACAGCCAACAGCTAATGGTGGAATGACAATAATGGAAATTTGTCCGTACCCGGAACTTGAACTTAGTTATCCCGTTAGTCGATAGCGGTCGCCTTAACATTAGGCTACACTGCCAGTGAGAAATCTGGGTTCGAATCCCAGTTCAGCTCAAATTTTAATTGTCGTCATTCCATATTCAGTGGTCGTCGACATCCGTAATTGCGAATACATTTATTGTATTTCATAACGGCTGCAGTCGCCGCAGTGTCTATTGTTTTAGACATGTATGCATCTCCAAAGGAACATTGCACCGCAGTTCTGAACAACTCAGCCACTGAAGTGTGACATAATAGTTACAGGTTTATGAAAAATTTGACGTAAAGTAGGAAAATGTCGAGTGATAGAATCAAGAGAGAGATTAATTATTATGGCCACATTTGTGAACCGTGACAGTGTCAGATAATAATTTATTTTTATTTTCTGCTATCAGTCACTTATTTTATTTTATGTTTAATGTTACATCATACAACACGTTTCGAACATGTTCTGTTCATCTTCTGGCGTTTATACATGCACACATTGTGCATGTTATTTAAGAATAAACAGTCTTAAACTAGATTAATCTAGAACTGTTTGCCCAGTGTTTGTCACTGGTAGCGGCTGGTGTGACGTTTGTGGGTTCAAATGGTTCAAATGGCTCTGAGCACTATGGGACTCAACTGCTGTGGTCATCAGTCCCCTAGAACTTATAACTATTTAAACCTAACTAACCTAAGGACATCACACACATCCATGCCCGAGGCAGGATTCGAACCGGCGACCGTAGCAGTCACACGGTCCCGGACTGCGCGGCTAGACGTTTGTAGGGGGGGGGGGGCGGAAGGAAGGGGGCAGTGGATGGATAGAAATCGACATCATTGATGTCTTCGCCGGCCGGGGTGGCCGAGCGGTTCTAGGCTCTACAGTCTGGAACCACACGACCGCTACGGTCGCAGGTTCGAATCCTGCCTCGGGTATGGGTGTGTGTGATGTCCTTAGGTTAGTTGGGTTTAAGTAGTTCTATGTTCTGGGGGACTGATGACCTCAGAAGTTAAGTCCCATAGTGCTCAGAGCCATTTGAACCATTTTTTCCCTAGGGTAGTGCATCCCTGACCTACCGAGGGGAGTCCTAAAAATCCCCATCCAATAACGCAAGGCTAGGAATCCGTAGCCAAGTCTGTCACGTAGTCGACGAAGCCTTTGGCAGAGACAATCCACTCGGCTCCAAATCAAACAGCCTCGATCAACTCTGCCAAAAATGCTGGAAATTGCGAGCTCTGCAGGTTTTATTCCCTGCGGCCGACTATATATGATATCACAGCTTGTCATATAAAACCTATTCACACTATTTTCGTAACACATAAGAGACGCAAATCGTTCTGTATCCTATACATGCTGAGATATCATAGCCGCCTGTCTCAGGCGCCACGTCACGGACTGAGCGGCCCCTCCCGCCGGAGGTTCGAGTCCTACCTCGGGCATGGGTGTATGTGTCGTTCGTAGCATGCGTTAGTTTAAGTTAATTTAAGTAGTGTCTAAGCCTAGGGGCCGACAACCTTAGCAGTTTGGTCCCTTTGGAATCCACACACATTTGAACATTTGTGATATCATACACAGTCAATCACAGTTAAGGAAGCCAGCAGAAGAGATCACTGATGTCGATTTCTAACCATCCAATGCCTCCCCCTCCCTCCACCACAAATGCCACACCAACCGCTACAGTAACAAACAATGGACAAACAGTTCTTGATTAATCTAGTTTAAGACTGTTTATTGTTAAGTAACATTTCTCCGAATGTATGCATGTACAAACACCTGAAGATGAACAGAACATGTTCGAAACGCGTTGTACTATGTCGGATTAAACATAAAATAAAAAAGTGGATGGTAGGAGAAATCAGAAATACCGGGTGATCAAAAAGTCAGTATAAATTTGAAAACTGAATAAATCGCGGAATAATGTAGATAGAGAGGTACAAATTGACACACATGCTTGGAATGAAACGGGGTTTTATTAGAAAAAAAAACACAAAAGTTCCAAAATTGTCCGACAGATGGCGCTTCATCTGATCAGAACAGCAATAATTAGAATAACAAAATAAGACAAAGCAAAGATGATATTCTTTGCAGGAAATGCTCAATATGTCCGCCATCATTCCTCAACAATAGCTGTAGTCGAGGAATAATGTTGTGAACAGCACTGCAAAGCATGTCCGGAGTTATGGTGAAGCATTGGGGTCGGATGTAGTCTTTCAGCATCCCTAGATAGTCGGTCTATCACGATACACTTGCGACTTCAGGTAACTCCAAAGCCAATTATCACACGGACTGATGTCTAGGGACCAGGGAGGCCAAGCACACGATCATCACCAAACGATGCGCGCAAGATATCTTTCACGCGTCTAGCAATATGGAGTGGAGCGCCATCCCGCATAAACATCGTACGTCCGGCAGGTGTTTATCAGCCAGGCTGGGGATGATGCGATTCTGTAACATATCGGCGTACCTCTCACCCGTCACGGTAGCTTTCCAGCGCGATCTGTCGGACATTTTGTGAACGTTGATTTCTTTTTTCGTTCTAATAAAATCCCATTTCATTCCAAGCATGTGTGTCAATTTTTACCTCTCTGTCTACATCATTCCGTGGTTTATTAAGTTTTCAAATTTATACTGACTTTTTGATCACCCGGTACATAACAAGAGAGGGATGGTTTGAAAATACACATGGGCGAATGCTTAAAAAGTTGGGAAGCAACAATGCTCCCGAAGGAACTCGACTAATCTGCAAAGAGCAGGAGCCGCTGAAACATTTGTCGCGAAGAGAGTGACCCGCAGCCAGCCCCGCGGTGCTTCGCTTAAGCCAGGGCATCCATCTGCGAGTCAGGGACAGACGATTGCGCGGTGGTCGAACGCCAGGTCCCTGGGGGCGGCCAGCGCGGCGAGGCGCGGCGGGGGCAGCGCAGGCCCTAACCCTTGCCGTAGCCCTAACCCTAACCCTGCTGCTGCCGCCGCCGAGATTTGTTGTTAACGCCCGCGGACCAGACCGCTGGCCGTTTGTCCACGATTTGTGGCCGGCGTCGCCCACGGGGCCAGTCCAGTCTCTGCCGTGGGCAACAGTCCCACCTAGCCTCAGTGCGGAAGCGGCGCGGATGTCGTCGCGAGATACGCTGCCCTCTGAACCCTGCAGAACCAGCTGAGCTGTACATACGAGTAGAAACTCTTAAATCTCAGAGTTTCCTTTTGGTTTACATGTTCAGAATAAGCTGAGGGAACAACACGATGACGGAGGTGGTGGTAACAGGCAAGGATACGGCTGATCTTGTTTCTTTTTACAAACAATCCTGTTGACAGAACATCCGCAACTGAGATTTATAGCAGAGGTTGAAAATACCGCTTCAGTTGTAAATTACTTTATTTTCACACGACCGGTTTCGGACCATTATAAGCCCATCTCTAATGTCTATCAGTTGTAGAATTTTGGAACACGTATTATGTTCGAGTATAATAACTTTTCTGGAGACTAGAAATCTACTCTGTAGAAATCAGCATGGGTTTCGATAAAGACGATCGTGTGAAACCCAGATCGCGCTATTCGTCCACGAGACTCAGAGGACCATAGACACGGGTTCACATGTAGATGCCGTGTTTCTTGACTTCCGCAAGGCGTTCGATACAGTTCCCCACAGTCGTTTAATGAACAAAGTAAGAGCATATGGACTATCAGACCAATTGTGTCATTGACGAATTCCTAGATAACAGAACGCAGCATGTCATTCTCAGTGGAGAGAAGTCTTCCGAAGTAAGAGTGATTCCATGTGTGCCGCAGGGGAGTGTCGTTGGACCGTTGCTATTCACAATATACATAAATGACCTTGTGGATGACATCGGAAGTTCACTGAGCCTTTCTGCGGATGATGCTGTGGTATATCGAGAGGTTGTAACAATGGAAAATTGTGCAGAAATGCAGGAGGATCTGCAGCGAATTGACGCATGGTGCAGGGAATGGCAATTGAATCTCAATGTAGACAAGTGTAATGTGCTGCGAATACATAATTAGAAAGATCCCTTATCATTTAGCTACAATATAGCAGGTCAGCAACTGGAAGCAGTTAATTCCATAAATTATCTGGGAGTGCGCATTAGGAGTGATTTAAAATGGAATGATCGAATAAAGTTGATCGTCGGCAAAGCAGATGCCTGACTTAGATTCATTGGTAGAATCCTAAGGAAATGCAATCCGAAAACAAAGGAAGTAGGTTACAGTACGCTTGATCGCCCACTGCTTCAATACTGCTCCGCTCACTGCTTCAATACTGCTCAGCAGTGTGGGATCCGTTCCAGATAGGATTGATAGAAGAGATAGAAAAGAGCCAACGGAGAGCAGCGCGCTTCGTTACAGAATCATTTAGTAATCGCGAAAGCGTTACGGAGATGATAGATAAAACTCCAGTGGAAGACTGCCGGAGAGACGCTCGGTAGCTCGGCACGGGCTCTTGTTGAAGTTTCGAGAACATACCTTCACCGAGGAGTCAAGCAGTATATTGCTCCCTCCTACGTATATCTCGCGAAGAGACCATGAGGATAAGATCAGAGAGATTACAGTCCACACAGAGGCATACCGACAATCCATCTTCCCACGAACAATACGAGACTGGAATAGAAGGTAGAACCGATAGAGGTACTCAGTGTACCCTCCGCCACACACCGTCAGGTGGCTTGCGGAGTATGGATGTAGATGTAGATGTAGATGTCGTACTGGAAAGAGCCAAAGACGGGAGATAAGTTTGACACGCCGCAACACATATAAAAGGAAAATTTCATTGCGCTTTACGATTTACATAATAATTTTATATCGCACCTTCCACTCAGTTTTACCAAATTTCTGGACCGACCTGTTCAGTATGCTCCGTTACTATGCATAATGCACTTTCAACTTATATCGTGTATTTTTTGTGTGGTGTCACCGCCAGACACCACACTTGCTAGGTGGTAGCCTTTAAATCGGCCGCGGTCCGGTAGTATACGTCGGACCCGGGTGTCACTACTATCAGTGATTGCAGACCGAGCGCCGCCACACGGCAGATCTAGAGAGACGTCCTAGCACTCGCCCCAGTTGTACAGCCGACTTTGCTAGCGATGGTTCACTGACAAATTACGCTCTCATTTGCCGAGACGATAGTTAGCATAGCCTTCAGCTACGTCATTTGCTACGACCTAGCAAGGCGCCATTATCGTTTGCTATTTATCTTGTGATACATGTACCGTCAGACTGATGTTCACCAACTATGAATTAAAGTTAAGTATTCCAGTAGTTACTTACGTTCTTTGCTACTATAAATTCCCTTACCTGTTCCAGACCTCACGCCAGCCTGCGTGAGCTTAAATGCGTGCCTTTCGGCTACCTACTAGTGGCTTGGCTGTCTTGCCAAGTCACAACATTTTGTGTAATTTTCTTATTTTCTTCATTTTAAATGCAAACCACTAAATTCAAATTGTGAACGGCCAGGCTGGTGACCCCGTTTTCTTCTCTCCGTCAATAGGTGGCACCGCTTTTGCCACTCTGCTTTACCAATTTGCCTTCTTGTTCGCATCCGCTACTCCCTGTTCTGCTCTCATAGGCAGCACACCGCACATGGTATACACGGCGCTCGGGGACCACAGCACAGCGAAAGTGTCGTGATATCATTTGTATATATTCCCTACACCGGCAGTCGTCCGTAGTACTGTGTAGCGCCACTTGCGCATTGACTCAGGTTTCATAACACCTAACCCGACAGACGGTTTTGAAATGTTTCTTTACAAGTTTTTAAAACATTTTAGAAAAAGTTAGTTTTTTTATGTGCGTTGTGGCGTGTGAAAATTATCTCCTGTGTTTTGCTATTTCCGGTACGACACCTGAGGATGGGCTTATAACGGTCCGAAACCGGTCGTGTGAAAATAAAGTAATTTACAACTGAAGCGGTATTTTCACCATCTGCTTCTTATTTTTTGCTATCAAGCATCTGACTGGTTTGATGTGACCAGCCACAAACTCCTCTCGCATTCCTAGTTCAACTCAGATTACCGCCAACATCCTCAATTACTTCTTACATATATTCCAACTTTTATCTTCCCCTACAGTTTTCACACTCTACAACCCCCTTCCAATTCTTTATTGTACTATACAAGTCTTGTTATCCTGACCCTCCATATTATCAATGTTTTCCACTCGTTCGAATCTTCACTGATTCTGCGGTGAACTTCCTGACTTCTTACCACATCAGTCCACCAAGTTTTCAGCATTCTCTTGCAGCATATCTCAACCTCACAGATTCTATTACCATACGGTTTTCCTATCACAACACAGAAAACACCGTACCGCAAATGAACATTTTTCATTATTTACTACCTCATGTTAAAGGGCAATGCTAGATTCTGGGCACCTTGTTTCAGCCAAGAACGCTCTCTTCACCAACGATAGTCTGATGTTTACATCCTCTTTGCTTTGTCTGTCACTTTACCTTCCAGTATTATGAAATTATTCAACTTGTTTACTATGTGGTACAGAATTTTGGTGCTAAGTTCTGCACTAATCTCATTTCCGTACTTCTCATTACTTTTACCTTTCTTCACTCTCAATCCATAGTGTGCGCTCATTGGGCTCTTCACTCCATTCAGGAGGTTGTCCAATTCTGCCGCTCTCTTAATGAGGATAGTAATATCATCACCGAATCTTATCGCTGTTATGCCTTCACACTGAATTGTAATCCTACTTCTGAATCTTTCTTTCCGTCATATCTTCTTCGATGTGTAGTTTGAACAACAGGGAGGAGTCTTGAGCCCTGTCTTACAGCCTTTCTAATTTGAGCACTTCTTTCTTTGTATCCTCCCATCCTTTTCGTTCTTTCTACGTACTAACTGTATACGCTGCAAACCATGACATTCTGTGTTCACAGCAAACGGTATCCAACCGGTAAAAGACTTTTTTTTTTCAGTCATCAGTCTTCTGACAAGTCTGATGCGGCAAGCCACAAATTCCTCTCCTCTTTCAACCCCTTAACTTCAGTGTAGCTATTGTAATCTATATCCTCAATTATTCCGATCTCCGTCTTACTCTACAGTTTTTACCCTCTGCAGCTCCCTCTAGTATCATGGATGGTATTCCCTGACGTCTTAATACATGTCCTATCTTTCTGTTCTTTCTTCTTGTCAATGTTTTCGCATGTTCCTTTCTTCACCGGTTTTGCGGAGAACCTGCTCATTTCTTACCTTACCAGTCCACCTAATTTTCAATATTTGTCCGTAGCACCACGTCTCAAATGCTGCTGTTCTCTTCTGTTACGGTTTTTCCACAGTCTGTGTCTCACAACCATACAACCATACAACCATACATATTGTCAGAAATTTCTTCCTCACATTAAGACTTATGTTAGCTATTAGCAGAATTCTTTTGGCCTGGAATGCCTTTTTGTCAGTAATGTCTCCTTTCTATGACTTCCTTGCTCCGTCCGTCGTGGATTATTTTGCTGCCTAGGCAGCAGAATTCCGTTACTTCGTCTACTTCGTGATCACCAATTCAAATGTGAAGTTTCTTGGTGTTCACATTTTTGCTATTTCTCATTACTTTCGTCTTTCTTCGATTTACTCTAGAACCATAGTCTATACTAGTAAGACTGCTCATTCCATTCAACAAATCTTGTAATTCTTCTTCACTTTCACTGAAGATAGCAATGTCATCGGCGAATCTATCATTAATATCATTTCATCATGAATTTTAGTCCCACTCTTGAACTTTCTTTTATTTCCGTAGTTGCTTCTTAGATGTAAGGATTGAATAGTGGCGTGAAGGAGTACATCACTGTCTTATACCATTTTTCATCCGAGCACTCACAACTCCGTATAGCAAACGCAATATCATGCAATTCACTCGTCATTGCCATTACCATATAGTGACTTTCGGACAGAATGTTTTCCCTTTTCTGCACATTATAATTAACAATTTAAATTTCCAGAAATTCCCGGTACGCCCAAAACGGCACACCTCTTTTTTTGTCGTCATGATCAATACAAATATTTCGTAACGACAGTGTTGTTGCGTATCATCATTGGGAAAGTATCTTGAAACGGCGTGTTGAAAATCTACCCGTACCTGTTAAATGATAACCACGCAACGCGACACTTTCTCCGAATTAAGTGAAGTACCCCTTCTCGGTGTTCGACTGAAGCGGACGGCGTCGGTATAATGAATGAACTTCTGAAGTTCTTAGCCGGAAAGAAGCAAACTAAAATTGGCAATTAACTTTCAGCAAACGGGACAATGAATGGTTATTACGAAAGGCTTCATATCGAAGTCATTCAAGAGTCAAACACCAAAGAAAGGAACAAAATGTCACGAGAAATATTGAAATATTGATAATTAACTGCTCTTTGCTATTAAGGCTAACTTTAACGAGTTCATTTTTCAGTAATAAACTGTACGTCTGCTGCTTGGGCAGCCAGCAACTGCTTTAATGTTTGCCATCGACTCTCGTGTCCCTCACTAACAGACGCTCAGGACGGAGCAACAGGCTGCCTCTACCACTCCAATTACAGAAGTCAGATCCCCTAAATTATTCCTCACTGCCATTGATACGTCCCTTGCCTCAGCACTGCTGCTAACCACCCCTCATTCACATTAGTAGCGCACGGGTGAATCGGATAGCTCCGGTAACAGACAGCCCCGTCGCCTCATTGAATCAATTAGCAATCTGCCACATGCAGCTTTCTGAAAAATTGGTTTATATTCTTAAAGGGGCATTGAGCATTAAGAACTTGTTTTCTGATGGCAGGTGGCTTCGCAGTGGATTGTCTATAACATATTACCCACAGTCGAATAAGTTGACAAAGCTGCAATATTCAAAAACACTATATTCAGTTTCTTAATGTTTCGACCTCAGTTGCACTATCTTTAGAGAACTCTATTGTTTCATTAGCGGGAAATTTTCGTCGGGATGTCTGTGATATGAGAAAAATCGAATTCCTTGAGAACAAAAATACAATTAATTTAATATTTAATTACCAATGATAATATCAGCGAGACCCAGTTTACTAGTATCCTGCTCAAACCTATTTTTGGCAGACTCTATGATATGAACATGCGGTCATTGAGTTTCAAGCTCGTAGCAGAAATTTGGAACAAGAAAACAACTGAGACAATTAAAAGTTCATGGATACTTTTTCTTGGAAAACTACTGTCTTCCAAGCTTCTGTGCAGAAATTTATTGCCTTTATCATGCACTTCCACGCGATCACTTGAGAAACTTTTACCAGGTAGTATGCAACACTTTTACATATTGCCAGTAAAGTATCCGAGCAGAAGGGGTAAGAGCGTTAGTCAGGATGTTTTAATTACTACCTCGGAAAAATCTACATTTAGCAAACATAGTTAAAGAGCCTTTTTTTTGAAACCCCTTGAAGCTTCAAAAGCGTGTTGGCCTCCAACGTCACCCGTAGGGCTTGGCCATAATTCAAACATCATTGCGTCATCGGAAAAAAAGCCAAAGAACAGTCAGGTAACATGGGTTAATGATGTCACATTGGCACCAGATTTCAACACAGTTCTCCCAAACATCACCGTGGAGGCGTCACACATGGGGCAAAATCATCATACCCCCTCTTACCCACATTTCATCTCTTCTTTTGATGCTTCAACGATGGATGTCAAGACCGTGACATTGATTCCTAGGTGCAGGTGTGGCAGCCAACCATTTCGACCACCCTCAGCTGACTGACGCTACGTTGCTGAACTGGCGCTTGCTAGCTGCATGCATTGTTTCCGCCTCGGTTCGCTGGGCGTTCTGTGATTGTGAGCTTTCGCCATACCCACTGCGTGGGGACCATTTTCATTTCATAATCTAGTGCGAGATGTTGAAGAAAAGCCTATGACAGATTTCCATTTATTCCCCTGTCGTTCCATTGTCGCCTAGACTGTGATACCCTGGTTTTAGAATACCAGTATCTTCAATTCTCTTTTGATACCCTGTTCATGAGATAGAGAGAGAGAGAAAGAGAGAGAGAGAGAGAGAGAGAGAGAGAGAGATGATGTGCCACATTCTTCCTCGTCAGACTTGTTTCATCACATTGGGAGCACCTGCGCCAGCTAACCACTAGGTAATACTAAGGTGCGTTGTTACCCTATACTTAAAACAACCTACGTGGTGTCACTATTGACTGACGTTACGTAATTTTTTGCTCCCCAGTGACTGCTATCAATGGGTTATCCAATGCAGTGCTGTAGAGCCGAGCTTCATGTATTTCGTATCGAACACACATGAGGCCTCATTCACCTGTGATAGTGTTTTAAACATCCGCAGCAGCCATGTCTGGAGTGAGGAAAATCCCTTCGCCACCCACATCAATAGGTGTGAGAAACAATTCTCTGTCAACGTATGGGTGGGCATTGTCCAAGATCACTTAATAGGACCTTATTTGCTGTCTCCCACTTTGACTGGTCCACGGTGTCTGGTATTACTGTGAGATGCACTGCCACCGTGCTTGGAAACTGTACCTGTGTTGTAGGCGGAAGGATGTACAGGGCTATTACAAATGACTGAAGCGATTTCATAAATTCACTGTAGCTCCATTCATTGACATATGGTCACGACACAGTACAGCTACGTAGAAAAACTCATAAAGTTTTGTTCGGCTGAAGCCGCACTTCAGGTTTCTGCCCCCAGAGCGCTCGAGAGCGCAGTGAGACAAAATGGCGACAGGAGCCGAGGAAGTGTATGTCGTGCTTGAAATGCACTCACATCAGTCAGTCATAATAGTGCAACGACACTTCAGGACGAAGTTCAACAAAGATCCACCAACTGCTAACTCCATTCGGCGATGGTATGCGCAATTTAAAGTTTCTGGATGCCTCTGTAAGGGGAAATCAACTGGTCGGCCTGCAGTGAGCGAAAAAACGGTTGAACGCGTGCGGGCAAGTTTCACGCGTAGCCCGCGGAAGTCGACGAATAAAACAAGCAGGGAGCTAAACGTACCACAGCCGACGGTTTGGAAAATCTTACGGAAAAGGCTAAAACAGAAGCCTTACCGTTTACAATTGCTACAAGCCCTGACACCCGATGACAAAGTCAAACGCTTTGAATTTTCGGCGCGGTTGCAACAGCTCATGGAAGAGGATGCGTTCAGTGCGAAACTTGTTTTCAGTGATGAAGCAACAATTTTTCTTAATGGTGAAGTGAACAGACACAACGTGCGAATCTGGGCGGTAGAGAATCCTCACGGGTTCGTGCAGCAAATTCGCAATTCACCAAAAGTTAACGTGTTTTGTGCAATCTCACGGTTTAAAGTTTACGGCCCCTTTTTCTTCTGCGAAAAAAACGTTACAGGACACGTGTATCTGGACATGCTGGAAAATTGGCTCATGCCACAACTGGAGACTGACAGCGCCGACTTCATCTTTCAACAGGATGGTGCTCCACCGCACTTCCATCATGATGTTCGGCATTTCTTAAACAGGAGATTGGAAAACCGATGGATCGGTCGTGGTGGAGATCATGATCAGCAATTCATGTCATGGCCTCCACGCTCTCCCGACTTAACCCCATGCGATTTCTTTCTGTGGGGTTATGTGAAAGATTCAGTGTTTAAACCTCCTCTACCAAGAAACGTGCCAGAACTGCGAGCTCGCATCAACGATGCTTTCGAACTCATTGATGGGGACATGCTGCGCCGAGTGTGGGAGGAACTTGATTATCAGCTTGATGTCTGCCGAATCACTAAAGGGGCACATATCGAACATTTTTGAATGCCTAAAAAAACTTTTTGAGTTTTTGTATGTGTGTGCAAGGCATTGTGAAAATATCTCAAATAATAAAGTTATTCTAGAGCTGTGAAATCGCTTCAATCATTTGTAATAACCCTGTAGTTACAACATAATGACGCCCTAGTCCACTTTGATTTTAATGCCAGCAAGCACCTGAACAACGTCTACCCACATCGTTGGACTAGAAGGGGATGAGCTGTCTCATGGCCTGCGTGATTATCGGATCTCATGCCTCTGAACTTCTTCCTCTGTTGTTACCTCAATACGTTGGTGCATGAAACACCATAGAAACAGATAAAGACCAGCTTGTTAGTGTCCAAGCTGCCTGTCCCCTGGTGCAACAGGCAGCAGGGACCTCTGAGGGAGCACAACAGAACTTCATATGCCGTTACTGTGCGTGCATTGAGTCTGGCGGTTCGCTTTGAACAATTGTTGCTAAGCAGTTACACTATTTATGTTCATTGCACAATAATCACATACATGCGTTTGGAACTATTGTTCCCGATCTCAGTGTAATCAGTTGTGGACCCTCTGTTTCAATTTGGCCTAAAAAGCTTGAGACATCCTTTGTAGTAAGCAAGAAACCAGATATACATGTCAGGAGATAAACAACATTAACAGGTTTTACACAGTTTATGTGTCTACTGTAAAAGTAGGAAATTTGGATATGTTGTCTCTCTGCAGTAAGCCATTCTTACAGGTTGAAGAGGGTTCGATAATCTACCTTCATCTTGGGGTGAGGGTTTGATAGATTATCTCCATCTTGGGGTGACTATTCACCTCCAGGGTCTTCCAGTGAATCTTTCATCTGCCTTCAGTATAATTTGTTTTATGTGATCATTAAACTTCAAAAAAATCAATACATCTAATGAAAATTATTTAATGAATTATTAAGCCTCCCTTTACTGTTCGGTAACAGTGTGATGAAACAGTAGCTGATATTTCCGGCTTTCCATGCGCAAAATATTAAATTTCTTCTTCTTGAGGATTGATGCTCTGCAGGGCTTCTTGCATTGTTGTAAAATTTTATTCCACAGGAAATACTTTGTATGCAATAGCATTTTCTAAGAGACATGTAGACAGGAAACTATACTGACCAGTACTGTCCACTTAGTGTTGTAGATAGGACCATGCACAAAGCATGAAATCGTAAGGTTTGTCACATGTTTTTGGAAGACTGTCTAATGCAGAGAAAAGGCAACAAACACATTGTTGAGTGTACATATTAAGGTACAACATATACAAAATTGCACTTGTACACACACTCTATGTGCTGGGTGTCCCTTCTAAGAATCGCCAGGCGCTAGTTCTCTGATGTTTCGTCGGATATTTGGAACTTGCTTTCAGCAATGTGTAGATGAAGTCAGCCCAAACAAATATTGCTCACCATATCTTTCATGCAGGACACAGGTTTGTTTCCGGTTGAAACCAACAAATTTTTAAAGTCGAATTTTACGAGTCCTTTCAACGGAAGGGTTCCCTAATTAGTGTGTTATTTGTTTTATCAGCACTTATTAACTTGGACAGCAATATACGCGGTATAACCAGCCAGTACTCCAGCAGCGTCTAAGCAGCGCGTTTGCATGATGACGATTGACAACGTGGGCTAGGACCATGCCAAATCAGTCCCTCTGACAACAATTTCTGATTCGATTTCTTCACATTTCACGTGCAGCCATTTTAGAATACTGGGGTGATAGATACCTATAACTGTATGCATTTGTTCGATTACACTTCTTGAGAATAGGAACGATGTGCGCATTTCCAAAATCAATTGAGTCCCTTCATACCTCAGATTACTGCTACCACGAGATAGCTTTCACATACTCTATGTATCAAGATGTATATACCCAAACACGCGTATTTGTGCTGTCGTAGCAAAGCCTCTCAAATTGAATCGCGCGCAGAGTTACTCAGTAGAGCTCTTCAGCGGAAAAAGGCACAGCTGTTGTCCTTAATCCCCTGGACACTGGTGGACGCCCGAGCGCGGCTGGAGGAGCGCTGCTAAAAAGGTTTGGGGTGTAGCACCCGGTCCGGCGAGCTCGTTTGTCACTGTCTGCCAGCCACGCGACATCTGGGGTGGTACCCACACACATACACACATGCGCCCGCTCGCCCACACACACACACATAAACACACACACACACACACACACACACACACACACAAACGAAAGCGCATACAAAAGGGGAAGAGAGACCATCACATTCGGATGGGCGACGTCTGCTGTGCTACTGTGTGCTGAAGTTTTCCCTTTAATTTTCTTTTCTTAAGCTTTATCATCAGGAGGCCAACAGTGGCACAGATAATCAAGCAAGCTGTATGTTTATGACGCATATGTCGTGTGCTGTCAGCCGTCTCTAACTTTCTTTGCCATTTACTCACTATTTGTTAGCGGAAGAGTAAACTATCAGAGCTGAGGACAGACAGGCAGTGACAGTTATGGACAATGACTCTGATACTGTTAGGTCGTCTGATGGTTGTACACTACCGGCTATTGAAATTGCTACACCACGAGGACGACGTGCTACAGACGCGAAATTTAACCGACAGGAATAAGATGCTGTGATATGCACATGATTAGCTTTTCAGAGCATTCACACAAGGTTGGCGCCGGTGGCGACACCTACAACGTGCTGACATGAGGAAAGTTTCCAACCGATTTCTCACACACAAAAAGCAGTTGACTGGCGTTGCCTGGTGAAACGTTGTTGTGAAGCCTCGTGTAAGGAGGAGAAATGCGTACCATCAGATTTACGACTTTGATAAAGGTCGGATTGTAGCCTATCGTGGTTGAGGTTTATCGTATCGCAACATTGCTGCTCGCGTTGGTCGACATCCAATGACTGTTAGCAGAATAAGGAATCGGTGGGTTCAGGAGGGTAATACGGAACGCCGTGCTGGATCCCAACGGCCTCGTGTCACTAGCCGTCGAGATGGCAGGCATCTTATCCGTATGCCTGTAACGGATCCTGTAGCCACGTATCGATCCCTGAGGCAACAGATGGGGACGTTTGCAAGACCACAACCATATGCACGAACAGTTCGACGACGTTTGCAGCAGCATGGACTATCAGCTCGGAGACCATGGCTGCGGTTACCCTTGACGCTGCATCACACACAGGAGCGCCTGCGATGGTGTACTCAACGACAAACCCGGGTGCACGAATGACAAAACGTCATTTTTTCGGATGAATCCATGTTCTGTTTACATTATCATGATGGTCTCATCCGTGTTTGGCAACATCGCGGTGAACGCAGATAGGCAGCGTTTATTCGTCATCGCCACACTGGCGTATCACCTGGCGGAATGGTATGGGGTGCCATTGGTTACACGTCTCGGTCACCTCTTGTTCGCATTGAAGGCACTTTGAAGAGTGGACGTTACATTTCAGATGTGTTACTACCCGTGGCTCTACCATTCATTCGATCCCTGCGAAACCCTACATTTGAGCAGGATAATGCACGACCGCATGTTGCTGGTCCTTTACGGGCCTTTCTGGATTCAGAAAATGTTCGCCTGCTGACCTGGCCAGCACATTCTCCAGATCTCTCACCAACTGAAAACGTCTTGTCAATGGTGGCCGAGCAACTGGCTCATCACAACACGCCAGTCACTACTCGTGATGAACTGTGGTATCGCGTTGAAGCTGCATGGGCAGCTGTACCTGTACACGCCATACGAGCTCTGTTTGACTCAATGCCCAGGCGTATCAAGGCCGTTATTACAGCCAGAGGTGGTTGTTCTGGGTACTGATTTCTCAGGATCTATGCATCCAAATTGCGTGAAAATGTAATCACTTGTCAGTTCTATGATATATTTGTCCAATTAATACCCGTTTATCATCTGCATTTCTTCTTGGTGTAGTAGTTTTAATGGGCAGTAGTGTAGTAGGTAAGATAGTGTCCTGATATGAAACACTAGGCCATACTATATGAGGTGCTTCGATGTCTTCTGTGAAGTATTACTTGAATTTGCCTCTACATACATGATGACTGACATCTAAAGCCACTATTGTTACACGCAAAGTACACTAAGCTGCGACCTCCATACATGCTCATGAGATATGGTGTCAATTTGTGTTTCGCACTACATGTATCACATCATCTCATCGCTACAAACTGCCACATTATCACAGACACTGCATCATTGACATGAAAGTGACCCTCTCAATGTTCTGTTTGTCTGGAAGTGACCTTGGGAACCATATCAACATGTGGATGTACACTTTCCACGTGCCGTATGCACACTTAACTGCTATCTGCATGCTTGATTCCAGTAATGCTGTCTACATGTCTGTGTTGTGGTATCATAAGTATTACGTCAGCTCATCTTAATAATGTGTGTGCTAATGTCTTACATAATACATTGGATTGAAATTGCTCACTACAGAAACACACATGCACACACATCATACAAGGTGTTCCAAAATTGCCGTGGCAAACTTCTAAAACTTGCAAAATAGATTGAGTACATAATATTTTGACTAGGAATCCATGTCCAGGAATGTACGATTTCTGTTCTATGGGAGTTTCTGATCAGATGTTTAAATACTCCTCCACTTCTGCTTGAGGAACTGAATTAGATGTGAAGCAGTACAATTATCAGGTAAAAATTCCAAATGAAACCTAACATATATATCTCACTTAAGCACATTTGTTTGTATTAACACTCAATCATCACGTCTTTACGTTATTCCAAAACAAAAAATAACCCGTCATACTGTACGTGCAGAACAGTACTGATGTATTACAACAGCGTCTCGATGTGATGGACCCCGACGTTGTTACAGACATTGTGCTTACGAAGAATGTCCTGATACACACTCTATATCCCACTTGATGTCTCTGTGTTCCCTGTGCAGCAGGCAGAAATCGTGATGGAAGATCTTCCTATTTTCTACAGGGATCTCGTAAATTAAACTTTGCATACGACCCCACAGGAAGCAGCACACATCGTCTTGCCTACCCTATTGCGTACCAGGACAGGCATCTCTGAGATTTTCCCTTTCCCTCAGCAGACGTGGGAGCGTTACATATGTGGACTGAAACCGTCGTAGAACGGAAACGATACGTTTCCGGTTGTGGGTTCCTATTCAAAACATTTTGTACTCACTCCCCTCTACAAATCATAGAAGTTTCTAACGGTAGTTTCACAACACCTTGTATTTATTAAGTGTCCGTAGTCAAAATTCCAGTTTCAAAACACCGTAGAAAAAGACCGTCTGCTCAGAATACTGTCAAATTTAAACAGTACTTTATTAGTGAAACGATATGCGCCAAAAAACATTTAACAAAAATTTTACTAATAGATGTAGCTGTATGCGCCTTAACAAAGAAAACTGTCAGCTACCAATGAATCGCTACCAATGAATCGCAATACGATAGTTGTGGTTTGAGTTGCCCATTACACTATCCGTACTGTACAATGTGTATGACTGCACAAATTCGTCAGTGAACAGCTGTGATAACTTCGCATCACATCGCAAGGGGATGTCTTGAGGCCAAAAACTTAACAAAAAGCAAAATGACATCGGTTTGTATTTTTCCTGATGCCAAAGACCGTATAAAAACAAAACGACATCTGTTTCTAATCTTCCTGGCCCAAAAAAGTATGAAACGAAAAATGACATTGGTTTTTATTTTTTCTGGCGCCAAAAACCTCATTATAACACAAAATGATATCGGTTTCTAATCCTCGTTGGACTGACGCAAGATATGCTCGACAAGCTCTCGACCGTTTTGTGCCACAGCTCTTGTGGGGCTCCACAACCAGAAGTCACAATCATTAGTATCAGATGATCTGCACGACCAGGCTCTAGGGAAATGACGGCTGATAATTCTAGCATTTCTGAAATTCCTCCACTGTGGCTGTGCAACTTGTGGAGGAGCGCCATATTTCTTAAAAGTGATTCCAGCCACACAGCGATACTGTTGAAGGTTTGGAATGACTTTGGTGCTCAAAAGACTATCATAACTTTTATCAGCGGTGTTAAAGATATCAGGATCTAAAGTACTCCTCGATAAAATACAGCCCTACGATAAAGGCTGCCATCATCCCGCACTACACAGACACCTTTTGAGAACGAAGTGAAAGCAATTGATGCTGGTGCGGCTTTTCCATTGCCCATATTCTGCAGTTCTGCTTATTGTCATGTCCTTGGAAGCGGACTTCAACGTCTGTCCACAGAATGCTCCACGGTCATTCATTATCCGTTTCCGTCCGCGGAAGTAATCCCAGAATGAACGTTTGTCTTTCTGGCAGGTCAGGGTGATTTTCTATTGATAGCAATGCAGGATGTTTCGTAGGATTTTGTACACCGTGCTCGCAGTCACATCGAATGTTCGGGCAATTCCTCGTGCCAAGCTGCATGTACTGTAGAATAGTGTCTCACCTTAGCAATAGTTGTATCCTTAGCAAATCACAGTTCGGGTTTCAGAAGTTTTGCTCTACTGAATGTTCACTCACCAAATTTTACAAGATTTAAGTAATAAAATGGCACTGATTGGTGTTTTCTGCGAACTCTATAAAGCATTTTATTGGGTGACTTACAGTATTCTCCTAGATAAATTAACATTTTATGGGAGTGACTGTATAGCCAACCAATGGATAATGACTTATCTAACCAAATCAACACAGGAAGTTGCACTTAGCAATTCAAGCAGTATAGTCCTGAGACATATTTGTGACTGGGGAGGAAGCACGATGGGCTTCCCCAAGGTTCAACCTTATGTCCATTACCGTTATTCACGTATGTAAACAATCTTCCGGCTAGTATACAACTAGCAGAATTGGTTCTTTTTGCAAATGATACTAGTATTGTAATCAATCCAAACATACATACAGAAACAGAAGAGATCGTTAAAAAAGTTCTTAAAAGTATTATTGACTGGTTTTTAAGAAGACCGAACATATTCATTTCGCCACATCTTGAGGCACTACACCAATGATAAAGGTAACACATGATGAGGAAGTAATAAATAGGGTGGAAACTTTAAAATTCGTAGTGGTCCACATTGATGAGCATTTAAATTGTAAAAAACACATTGTGGAAGTCCTAAAACATCTTAGTTCGCCATATATGCGCTTAGAATCATTACAAACCTTGGGAAGAAACAAATCAGTAAGTTGACGTATTTCCCACATTTTCATTCAATAATGGTACATGGAACAATGACCTGGGCTATCTCATCTTTAAGAAAGAAAGTCTTTATTTGGCTAAAACGTACTCTGAGAATAATATGTGGTGCTCATCCACAATCATCTTGTAGACATCTGGTTAAGGAGTTGAGTATTCTGACTACTGCTTGACAATATTCATTCCCTCGTGAAATTTTTTAAAATAATCCACTGCAGTGGAAGAGAATCAACGAGGTACACAATGACAATAACAGAAGGAAAAAGACATTTATTATTCCACATTAAGGTTGTCCTTAGCAGAATGCTGCAACGAAAGTTTTTTATCATTTACACAGTGTCTGACAGACAGCAAAATTGAATTTTATAACAAACTGAGAAAGTTTCTTCTTGAACAACTCCTATTCCGTAGAAAGATTTTTGTTCATGTGTAAAATGTGGTGGTTAAGAATTACTGTCTCAAATCTGTATAACTTTTGTATTCCTTAACAATACAAATAGAAATGTTCAACATGTAACCGTACGTACAAATTAATTTGTGTTGTGGATGTATAATGACTTATTCCACTTCATTACGATCTATCATGCAAAATGATCAATGGACCTTGTCAGTAATTTAATAACTTACTAACTCTCGTAACGTTGTTTGTTATTCAGTGACGTCGTTTGGTTCAAATGGTTCAGATGGCTCTGAGCACTATGGGACATAACTGCTGAGGTCATAAGTCCCCTAGAACTTAGAACTACTTAAACCTAACTAACCTAAGGACATAACACACACACAAGCCCGAGGCAGGAATCGAACCTCCTACCGTAGCGGTCGTGCGGTTCCAGACTGTAGTGCCTAGAACCGCTCGGCCACTCCGGCCGGCAGTGACGTCGCTTGATTGCCACAATCGGCGGTGTAGAAGATGGATGCTGCATTCTCGGAAGTATAGCATCAGCCTGGTTTTCAATTGTTCGTATGAGGTACAGTTCAACCTAATACCAACTAACGACGGTCCACTGTACTGTATTATCATCATCTAACTTCGTTGTATAAAACCACTGAAATACTTCTAGTGCCAGTAGAGAGGTTTCGCAGCCTTTCAGTCTACATTCCAGAATACACGTCCGCTAAGGCCGCAGTGTGAGATGCCGATACTCAAGTTTCCCACTTTTCAGAAGCTGAAGCGTCTCCGCAAAGAAGTGGGATTCTTTCTCTTCCCTGTAAGGAGTGGCGAAAAGCCTTAAAGGTAGGCTCTTGGCAGAAGAGCCGCAGAGAAAGAGAGAGTGCGTTTTGTGAGGGAACTCGGCTCCGTGGGCAGCGGAAGGTCGTGCGCAGCCACGGCAGGGTATAAATAGCGCTCCCAGATACAGATAGGGGCAGTGCCATCTCGGCGTCTCCCTGTCACGGTCGATAGGAAGCCAACCGAGCCAGGTTAAGCTTTCCCCGATGTGGGTCAGGCAGCGAACGGCCGAGTTATGGAATGTCTGCGCGGCGCACAATCGCCCCTGCTGCCCATTAAAAGCATCGGCGGGACTGGCGCTATTGATCTGGGCTGAGCGCTCTTTGCGGTCGCTGTGGAAATGGCCAGCAGACCAGCAGCCATCTGCGGATGCTGCGCCGCAGGCGGTGGTGCCTGTGGCGCAGTGCTTTCAGCGATACGCCACTCCGTCAGCCCACTTGTGTAAACACTCAAATTTCCAAGTATGCGATATCTGCTTTCTACTTGGCCGAGGGGATGGAGGATGGGGGCGGGGTGGGGGATCTGGGAGGAGGCTCATATGCGTCACGACTCTCCGTCCAAAAGAAAAGTGTACTAAAAGCTTCGTATTTTTACATAGAGGAGTAGGTGGGGTGAAAAGGCCAGAATGAGAAAGTGGACACTGCATATATCTTGCCCTAAACAGCACAGCGACTTTCCGATAACTGGTCAGACACGCCATCAATGTTGTTAATATTCAAAAAAATGTTCAAATGTGTGTAAAATCTTATGGGACTTAACTTTTAAGGTCATCACTCCCTAAGCTTACACACTACATAACCTAAATTATCCTATGGACAAAAACACACACCCATGTCCGAGGGAGGACTCGAACCTCCGCCGGGACCAGCCGCACAGTCCATGACTGCAGCGCCATAGACCGCTCGGCTAATCCCGCGCGGCAGTTGTTAATGAGTTGGGCAGCGGAAGCTTGTTCCTTTACTTTTTTGTAAACCTTTTTTAGTTTTCAGTTGTCTAATGTTACCTCACTTGTGAGTAGAGAAATAGTCTTTGGTCATATAAATGTCCGAACAATGTCTTTTGGCCTACAAATGTAGCTACTTGTTGTTTGCTTCGGATTGATAATTTCCTCTATGAAACACTAATGCCGAAGTGTTTGGTAGGGAAAAGTTGGCACACTACTCGTTTGGAAAAGTGGCGAAGGTATATACCACAGTAAGAGTTAGTGTCTTTTATATCTCATACGCAGTATCACAGACCAGATCTACTTCTAAACCCCTTTTTATACACAAAGCTTTCATCTGTCTTTTACCTCTCTGGGAAAATTTTTGTATTAATGAATTCATACCATTTAAGACTTTCTCTGTTATATTTGACTTCATACAAAAATCCGATCAAGTGGCCTGCACCACCCGATACTAAGGCTTCATTATGCCTAAAAAATCTGTCCGAAGGTTAGAACAACGCAAATCGATTGCCGTTGCTATGCCACTGACCAAGTAGGCAGCAAAAGAGGCCATTATATGAACCTTCTGAGAAATGCATGTTGTTCATACATATTATTTTCGATTCACTTAAAAATATTTCATGTGATATCAAATAATATGTAGATTTAAAATATGCGGCAGGCCTCTATCGACTAAAATTCAATTTTCCGTAGAGTGGCGACTTTACTCCACCTTCCCACACCATCTTCAAAATTTCTCAGTCCCGTTTCGGAGAAAATAGGAGCGGAAAGATTAAGAGTTGGGAAGATATTTATCCAGTATAGAAATACATGTAAATCGCAACAATCTACTACATAAAAAATTATGAAATAGCTAAACAAAGAAGAAATGGGTGTGGCAATTTAGATCTGCTGAATAGAGAAGACTGGGTGAAGTACTGTAGAAATCTGTGGTCGGAAGAAGACGAGAAACATAAAGCAGGAGAAATAACCATATGTTGTTCGGGAACTGATAAAATGGAATATAAGTAACTTCAAGCGTCCTTAAAGGGCTATAAAAAGCGTCTGTAGAACTCTTTAAATGAATACACGAAGAAATTACGTATAGGCTTGACCTTCGGGACACAAAAATTTCTTTAGTATATAAAACATTTGTGCAAGGATAGTAGTGAAAGAATGAGAAACATGGTAAGCTGATTATTACTCGATGAACAAACACATTTTCGGAAAGGAGGTCCTGCACCGATAACATTTTCTCACTAAACCAAATAATACAAGAAAAGAGGAGAACACAATTTAGAAGCCTGAATAGTCTTTATAGGCTATACTATTGTTCAGAGAGGAAAAATATGAAATATTACTGAAAAATGAGGAATTCCACGACATCTAATGGAAGTTGTCCCAAATATACATAGAAGAACACAGATAAATGTAAGCTGAAATTTCAAAACGTTGTGGCAGTCCCTTGTGGACTACATGGAGGTGAGATGTGGATGACGAATTTTAGTAGAGATAGATAGTAGGCTGCAAGTAGCCGAAGTGAGATTTTTGATCGGAGTCCATCCGAAGACCGTAGGAATTTACCACTTAAATGATAGAATTAAGGAGTAC
Organism: Schistocerca serialis cubense; assembly: GCF_023864345.2. Lineage (NCBI taxonomy): Eukaryota > Metazoa > Arthropoda > Insecta > Orthoptera > Acrididae > Schistocerca > Schistocerca serialis. The sequence continues at coordinate 233,081,598 of NC_064645.1, forward strand.
AGAAAAGAATATAAAAAACAATTAGAGTGAATCACCGCCCAACATAGTCCAAAACAGTTGCTACTGTGTGTCCCTAAAGGAAGAAGGAACGTTGGTACACCCAAGGAAATGTGTATGGATCAAGAAGCAAGAAGTGGCAACGTAACGACTCGTCTAACACTTTGGCGAGAAGTAAGTAAATTACAAGGATGTTAGACAACTACTAGTCAACAGTTGCTTGCTACCTGACGGGCAGCAGAGAACATTCCAGCGGGATAAAGGCGCCTCATCCTCAGAGCCAACGTACTTTCTGCAGCAAACCCGCCAATGTTCGTGAGTCCAGAATGACAATCGGTAGACCACAGGCAGTTGAGAACGTATAGACTTTCGCAAATGTGGTCGCAAACGACTGAAAGAAATAATTTCTCAACATATAGCCGCTCCCAAAGCTACAGTCAGCAGATTTATGTTCACAATTCTAGTGATGACTAAAACACTTAATTGTTAATTCCGACTCAGTTATAACTTTGTGAAAGTAACGGACTTCTGTTGACAGATCTTTAATGAACGTCGTTCACATTTTAGATTTCTCATAAGCTATTTTAACGGGGTAGCCCACTTTAAGTTTGAGAAAAATAGGTGATTTTCCTGATTTTTTAAGTAAAATTATATTACAGCTAAATTTGATGAAATAGCTTTATTGCTTAAGCCTTTGTTTTGAAGAAATCGTTTTTATGTTCACATCGCACGCGACCAGTAATCGCTGCAGACGGAACATGGTCATCGGCGAGAATTCTCGAAGGCCTCTTATTGGTCCTGAAAGATAATAATTTTGTGTAACTAATTTTCAGTATATTTGCTTTCAACACACATAGGATAATTGATAAAAATTAAGTTCTATCGGAATGGTGACCTGCTGGAACAAATGTCATTTCCTTCGCCCACACAATCGAAATGACAGCGTGCACCGAAAACAGACTTTCTAAGACCTCGCAAAATGCCTACGTCCGCTGACAGGGACCTCAGAGAATGCCGGCATCAAATTCCGATCAAAATCTGGCTTTGCCTTCTGATGTTATGTTTCCCTAATCTGAAAAACAGCGTTTAAAGTTTTCGATCACATTTTTTTTCTTTATAATTTGAGTGCATCGTAGTTCTAGTCAGCAGCCCAGTGACTATACAGCAAACCTTCCATATCCAAAAAGAGCTCCTCCTCCATCTTCTTCCTGGCAATTGTGATCCTGGGGATCTCTTTGGCGCCGGCCGGAGTGGCTGAGCGGTTCTAGGCGCTACAGTCCGGAACCGCACGACCGCTACGGTCGCAGGTTCGAATCCTGCCCTGGGCATACATGTGTGTGATATCTTTAGGTTAGTTACGTTTAAGTAGTTCTAAGTTCTAGGGGACTGATGACCTCGGAAGTTAAGTTCCATAGTGCTCAGAGCCATTTGAACCATTTTGTGATCTCTTTGACTCCTTCCGTCGTCCGCTGCTCTGCTCGCTCTAGACGCTATTAGTCCGTTTTTCTAGAGAAGTTGTTCCGGAGTGGTCAGTTAAAAATTTCCATAATGTCAACTATATTTGTTCCAGTTCTGAATGGTTTTCGGAGACACTTTTTTACAAACTGCTTTGCAACTTCATTACGCAGTTCCAGGCGAATATCCGAAGGACACTGCAATAAAACAAACACCAAAGAGAAAATTAAACAAAAAAGAAAAATGCATATTTTAAAATATTCAAAAAGCACTTCGATATACTTAACGCTGATCTAAGGTAAACTATTAATAGTATTGTATAAAAAATTACGTACATTTTAGGTAATTATTGTTAAAATATTAGGCATTCGTGTTATATTAAAAGCGAGAGTTAAAGCAAGCTATATCTGGACTGCGGGTGAGCAAGAAACAAATTGTGACCCTCTACGACGCCCCCCCACCCCTCTCTCCACGGCCACCGAACGAACTGGATCGGTACCTGGTTGTTGATAACAACAATTTTTTTTTAAATAATGAATATTATTTTTCGCTATAAGATTTTTCGCCTTACAGGAAACTGGATGCGTGTGTATGTGTGTGCATGCGTGTATGTGTTTGAACTTTCGGGCGTAAACGTAGATGCTATCAGCGCCCGAACAGGAAACTACCGTTGCCGAGAAATCGTAAGGAACTGCAGAAAGACATCGATAACATTTCCGCTTTGAATAGCAGTTTCATGATATGAAGAAATAAATCTAAAACTAAACAAAAAAATGTTCAAATGTGTGTGAAATCTTATGGGACTTAACTGCTATGGTCATCAGTCCCTAAGCTTACACACTACTTAACCTAAATTATCCTAAGGACAAACACACACACCCATGCCCGAGGGAGGACTCGAACCTCCGCCGGGACCAGCCACACAGTCCATGACTGCAGCCCCCGAGACCGCTCGGCTAATCCCGCGCGGCCTAAAACTAAACGATGAATGTGCATTTCCCACTTGAGTACTTGGAAATGGGTCATAGCACTACGTTCAGACTATTTTTCTACCTTTTGCACTCTCAAACAGCACATGATTAAAATGAACACCTCAACATTTCCGTGTGAACTCTGATTTTTCTTTTACTGCTCCACGATGTAGCTGGGAGTCAACAGTTTACTTTTGCGTGTAAAGGAGAAAGCTGGTAATTCTCGGAAAACATTACAAATAAAAATGCCTTTCTTTTCATTGTTACGATCCAAACTCGCTTATCATATCTGCTATACTCTTTCCTCCATTTCGTGATAATATTTGTACGAAAGGAGATGACGTTCTTTGAACTTTTTTGGTGTCTTCCCTCAATCCCATCTCGTAGAGATGCCACACCGCCCAGCGATATCATATCATAGGACTGACGAACAGCTCTGCCAATGAAACACAGTGTTTTATTCACCTTCCACCACAAAATTTTCACGTAACGTTTCCAAATCAGATTGTTCAAATTTGTACACACTAGGTATTTTTTTAAGCCGATTAACTTCAGATTTGTGTGTTTTATCGTCTTACCGTAAAATAGCGACTTTTATTTGTTTTCGTACGCAACTAGAGGATCCAACACTTTTTTTTCGTTTTCTGTCAACTGACACTTTTCGCAACCTGGAGATGCTTTGTCTTAATCCCCTTCTAATTCGTTTTGACATTCTCATGACTTCATTAGACAGTAAAGAACAACCTTACACGTGATCAGACTAAAATAATGCCTATAACAAAAGAACTTTTTTTGAGTCATAAGTTTTCTGACTTCTTTTATGCTGACCTACACGATTTCCTCCCCTGTGTCAACCACTTCATCTCAAAATAGCACTTGCAACCTACGTCCTCAATTATTTGCTGGATATCTTCCAATCTCTGTCTACCTTTAGAGCTTTTACGCTCTGCAGCTCCCTCTAGTATCATGGAAGTCATTCCCTGACATCTTAACAGTGCCCTATCACCCTATCCCTTCTTCTTGCCGGGTTCTTTCCATGCATTCCTTTCCTTGCCGATTCTGTGGAGAACTTGCTCATTGCAAATCTTATCAGCCCACTTGATGTTCAACATTCTTGTGTAACACCACACTTCAAATGCTTCGATTCTCTTCTGTTACGGTTTTCCCTCAGTCCATGGATGTTCACTAGCGTACAATGCTGTGCTGCAAACGAACATTCTCAGAAATGCCTTCCTCAGGTTAAGGCCTATGTGTGACATTAGTAGACTTATCTTAGACAGGCCCCTTTTGTCAGTGCTTGTTTGCTTTTGAAGTTCTTCTTGCTCCGTCAGTTATGGATTAACTTGCCGCCTAAGTGGCAGAATTCCTTTACTTCATCTACTTCGCGATCACCATTTACGATATTAAGTGACTCGCTGTTGTCATTTCTGCCATTTCTCAGTACTTCCCACTTTCTTAGATTCACTTTCAATCCACATTCTGCATTCATTAAACTGTTCATTCCATTAAGTAGATCTTGCCATTCTTCTTAACTTTCACTGAGGATAGCAGTGTTACCAGTGGATCTTGATATCCTTTCACCTTAGATTTTAAATACAATCTTGAACATTTCTTTTATTTCCGTCATTGCTTCCTAGATGTACATATTGAACAGTAAGCGTGAAAGGCTGTATCCCCGTCCACACCAGTTTTAACTCGAGTGAGCCGTGCGTGGCTCGTGTTCGCGCCATCTCTTATTTAACACCCTGTTTTTACCGTACTACCGCCGGCCGGTGTGGTCAAGCGGTTCTAGGCATTTCAGTCTGGAATCGCGCCACCGCTACGATCACAGGTTCGAATCCTGCCTCGGGCATGGATGTGTGTGATGTCCATAGGGTAGTTACGTTTAAGTAGTTCTAAGTTCTAGGGGACTGATGACCTCAGATGCTAAGAGCCATTTAAAATTTTTTTTACCATACTACCGCCTCGTTATGCTAATTTTCAATTACTGGTGTCACTGAGTTGCTGCCTTGCCTGCACGTGAGCGACATCAGCAGCGCTTATCGATATATGCACTGCCGTATTATCTTTGCTGGACTGCTATTACGTCCTGGTCGTCGTGTGTCGTCCAGTTAGTTCGGACATGGCACTACACACCGGAAACAGCTACTAGGGTAGCAGAGTACGTGTGGCGTGCACACGGGGTTTTTTAGGTTAGAGGGACCCCCCCCCTTGGGCGAAACGATAAAATACCTGACGGCTTATCAGAGAGGACATTATCATCGTTGATAAAGAACGTCCGTCCTCAGAGACCAAAAACAGGAAAAGTTAACGTAATATTGGTAAACTGCAGGAGTATCCAGGGCAAGGTTCCTGAATTAGTATCTCTTATTGAAGGAAATAGTGCGCATATAGTATTAGGAACGGAAAGTTGGTTAAAACCGGAAGTGAACAGTAACGAAATCCTAGACACAGAATGGAATATATACCGCAAGGATAGGATAAACGCCAATGGTGGAGGAGTATTTATAGCAGTAAAGAATTCAATAATATCCAGTGAAGTTATTAGCAAATGCGAATGTGAAATAATCTGGGTTAAGTTAAGTATCAAAGGTGGGTCAGATATGATAGTCGGATGCTTCTATAGACCACCTGCATCAGCAACCGTAGTAGTTGAGCGCCTCAGAGAGAACCTGCAGAACGTCGTGAAGAAGTTTCGTGATCATACTATTGTAATAGGGGGAGACTTCAATCTACCAGGTATAGAATGGGATAGTCACACAATCAGAACTGGAGCCAGGGACAGAGACTCTTGTGACATTATCCTGACTGCCTTGTCCGAGAATTACTTCGAGCAGATAGTTAGAGAACCAACTCGTGAAGCTAACGTTTTAGACCTCATAGCAACAAATAGACCGGAACTTTTCGACTCCGTGAATGTAGAAGAGGGTATCAGTGATCATAAGTCAGTGGTTGCATCAATGACTACAAGTGTAATAAGAAATGCCAAGAAAGGAAGGAAAATATATTTGCTTAACAAGAGTGATAGGGCACAAATCGCAGAATATCTGAGTGACCACCATCAAACGTTCATTTCTGAGGAAGAGGATGTGGAACAAAAATGGAAAAAATTCAGAAACATCGTCCAGTACGCCTTAGATAAGTTCGTACCGACTAAGGTCCAAAGCGAGGGGAAAGATCCACCGTGGTATAACAATCATGTACGAAAGATACTACGGAAACAAAGAAAGCTTCATCATAGGTTTAAGAGTAGTCGAATCATAACTGATAAGGAAAAGCTGAACGAAGCGAAAAAGAGCGTAAAGAGAGCAATGAGAGAAGCATTCAACGAATTCGAACATAAAACATTGGCAAACAATCTAAACAAGAACCATAAAAAGTTTTGGTCATATGTAAAATCGGTAAGCGGATCTAAATCCCCTATTCAGTCACTCGTTGACCATGATGGCACCGAAACAGAGGACGACCGAAGAAAGGCAGAAATACTGAATTCAGTGTTCCGAAACTGTTTCACTGCGGAAAATCGTAACACGGTCCGTGACTTCAGCCGTCGCACGGACGCCAAAATGGAAAATATTGAAATAAACGATATCGGAATTGAAAAACAACTGCTATCACTTAGTAGCGGAAAAGCATCCGGACCAGACGAGATACCCTTAAGATTCTACAGTGATTATGCTAAAGAACTTGCCCCCTTTCTATCAGCAATTTATCGTAGATCGCTGGAAGAACGTAAAGTACCTAGCGACTGGAAGAAAGCGCAGGTCGTTCCCATTTTCAAGAAGGGTCATAAATCAGATGCGAATAATTATAGGCCTATTTCGCTTACGTCAATCTGTTGTAGAATAATGGAACATGTTTTGTGTTCTCGTATTATGACGTTCTTAGATAATACAAATCTCCTTCATCATAACCAACATGGATTCCGCAAACAGAGATCATGTGAAACTCAGCTCGCCCTATTTGCCCAAGAAATTCACAGTGCCGTAGACACTGGCGAGCAGATTGATGCCGTATTTCTGGACTTCAGGAAGGCATTTGATACGGTTCCGCACTTACGTTTAGTGAAAAAAATACGAGCTTACGGAATATCGGACCAGGTTTGTGATTGGATTCAGGATTTCCTAGAAGAAAGAACACAACATGTCATTCTTAACGGTTCAAAATCTGCAGATGTAGAGGTAATTTCGGGAGTACCGCAGGGAAGCGTGATAGGACCTTTTTTGTTTACAATATACATAAATGACTTAGTTGACAACATCGGTAGCTCCGTGAGGCTATTTGCAGATGACACGGTTGTCTACAAGAAAGTAGCAACATCAGAAGACTCGTACGTACTCCAGGAGGACCTGCAGAGGATTAATGCATGGTGCGACAGCTGGCAGCTTTCCCTAAACGTAGATAAATGTAATATAATGCGCATACATAGGGGCAGAAATCCATTCCAGTACGATTATGCCATAGGTGGTAAATCATTGGAAGCGGTAACGACCGTAAAATACTTAGGAGTTACTATCCGGAGCGATCTGAAGTGGAATGATCACATAAAACAAATAGTGGGAAAAGCAGGCGCCAGGTTGAGATTCATAGGAAGAATTCTAAGAAAATGTGACTTATCGACGAAAGAAGTAGCTTACAAAACGCTTGTTCGTCCGATTCTTGAGTATTGCTCATCAGTATGGGACCCTTACCAGGTTGGATTAATAGAAGAGATAGACATGATCCAGCGAAAAGCAGCGCGATTCGTCATGGGGACATTTAGTCAGCGCGAGAGCGTTACGGAGATGCTGAACAAGCTCCAGTGGCGGACACTTCAAGAAAGGCGTTACGCAATACGGAGAGGTTTATTATCGAAATTACGAGAGAGCACATTCCGGGAAGAGATGGGCAACATATTACTACCGCCCACATATATCTCGCGTAATGATCACAACGAAAAGATCCGAGAAATTAGAGCAAATACGGAGACTTACAAGCAGTCGTTCTTCCCACGCACAATTCGTGAATGGAACAGGGAAGGGGGGATCAGATAGTGGTACAATAAGTACCCTCCGCCACACACCGTAAGGCGGCTCGCGGAGTATAGATGTAGATGTAGATGTGTCTGACTTTGCACGTGGCACAAGTTCAGCCGAGGCGTGGCAGCAGTGAGGACCGGACCGCCATGCTTCGCCCGACGGTTGCCGACACACATGATTGGAGTAGGGACGACTTTGGTTGGTCGTCTTGCCGGACGACGTATATTTGGCCGGCGATCGCTTATGGGTTGGCTGTGTGTGCCTACTCGTGATTCATCCCTGTTATTGTACAGTCACTGCCGTTCGCATTGTCTAGTTCTTCGTGCAGGTGTTCGTGAAACTTTGTGTAATTTGTGTGATTTTGACTGACAAGTTATTTTAAATGTGGTCGGCGTACTGGCCCTGTGGAGTCGGTCGGTTGGCGTGGAGCAATGAGGAATTTATTGGCGGGGTGTAGTTTGGCCGGGGCCCGCTGGCGGTCTCTATGTGGTGTCGGAGAGTGTGGCGCTGTTGCCATTGCCACGACGTCCGTGGCTCACCGACTCTCGACACGTTAAGTTGAATTTTGATTTAACCTACTAGCAAGTCAAGACTGTTCACATTGTGTCTTTGGAATTCGTTGTCGGCTGTCGGGGTATTCCCACGAGAAACAACTAAGTTTTCAAGTTCGAAAAATCCAGCCACCTTCCGGTGGAGTTTCACCGTATTTGGTTACTTGAATTGAAGTGCACCAGCGGAATCTTCTGCCTTGTGGCCGATAACGTTCTGCTCTGGGCGTTGACGTAAATTTCAGGCAGTGTAGTTTTCTCATCGTGTTGTCGCTGTCCAGCACGGTGTGTAGTTTGACAGCTCCGTGTATGATTGGTTGTGGGCGCAAATATCAAAATGCGTTGTTCCCTTGAACTCCCTGTTGTGACCTGGTCGGGTGAAGTGGAAGTTTATCTTGTCAGTGTGACCGCTGACTGTCGGTCGGTTGGGCTGTCGTCAGATCGCGAATGGTTGTCCCGACTACCCGTCTCACCTAAGTGAGCGTTAGTGTTTGATTTACAGGCCGACACTCGAACATCTGGGCGCCCTTGTGTGTATTGCCTTATATTTTTTTTAAATTTATTCTTGTTGTTGGCACTGGTATGGGTTCTAGCCAGTTTTGCGTTTTAAATTAGTTGTTTTACTCTTAAGGCCTTCATCCTAGTTTAAAGTACGGTTCCACGTAAGCCCTTTGGCATTATTTTTATTTTTAATTTCAAGTCATTGGCCTTCAGCCGATTTCAATTTTACCTCTTTACTTCAGCCTAACAAACGAACTGTTTTAAGATAAGGCTTGCCTTTTAAATTTCTGATTAGGCTTGCGTTTTAAGTTATTGGCCTTCAGCCGTTTTTAAATTAAAAAGGCTTTCAGCCGATAACTAAGTCCCAAAGATTAAAGTTGTGTGTTAAAAAAACTTTTTTGGGCTCTTGTAATATTTGATCAAATAACAAAGTTGTACTTTCGACTGTAACTGACAGCCCCTTGTTTTGGCCACTTTCCACATTTTATTCTACCTGTTCTGTCCTGCGGGTTAAGCAGGACATTTCACCGAGTACTTCGTTCTTGACAGAGTAAAGGCTTAAGAAGCTTGAACTTTTCCATACGAATCGTAATGACAACTGAGGAAAAATACTGTTCACTGCTGGAAAATTTGTTTAACAGAATAGCAGCAATAGCAGCGCTGCAGTACCGGTATATCGCGATAGAAACAGCAGCAAAGTGACCCATATCAATAAATGGGCTAGAGGGTATGATCAAGATTAATGAATTAAGCGGTGCAGCAGGGGTCGGGAGGTGGCCCATTCCCGCGGCAGTTGATGAAGTTACTGTAGCTACAACCGACCAAGCAGCACATGCCTCAAATTCAGCAACCGGTGCGGTATCACGGGAATTGTCTCTCCCTAGTGAATAGTTCAAAAGATTTTGCGGCACATTTTACACTGGCAGGTGTACAGTGACATCGGAACGTTACAAGGACCTTCTTGTGCAACATGCGATTCCAGCTTTCCAGCACTGCATCTGTGTCCGTACCACTATTTTCGTGGGAGACACCACGTGTCAATTGGCAGGAGAAAGATTTGCTTTGAGAAATGTTCGGTAACGACATCATCTTCAGGTGTGTATCTGGACTCTTCCTGAGCTGAAGGACCGCATGCGACGACATAACGCTCGGATTACACCGGATATAATGTGAACAACTGTCGACTATGCCACCCTCCATATAGAGCATATTGCCAAGTTGGGTGACCATACTGAGCACATGTTGGAATTTGTGACCATATACTAATAAACGAGCGAGAGCCACCGTTACCACGTGTTTATTCGTCCCTCCACTTTTCCTGCTCCTACAACACATTACTACATTACGTTTACAGCGCCGTACTTTCCCCTGGAAGTAGAGAGTTGAACTATTATCTTTTTTAGCATACTTTGTCAGCGAACCAACTAATGAACATTACCTACGAAGTTTCAGTGTTCTCCCACATATACAACCCACAGTGCTGATCTCTTAGCACCATCAGTTGAACTGTAAACTGTAACCACGCTCCAAGTATTTGTGGGAAATATTAAGAACCGATATAAAATGGCAACGATCTAGAATCAGTACTGGGAAATCTGTTTGGAAGACTTGGGTTCGCCTGGAGGGTTCTTGGATAACGCACTTCTTATGGACAGGAAATGACGTGTATCACTACAGTGCGACCAATTCTAAAGTATTCTTCAGCTGTATGGCATCACTATGACGTAGGCATGAAAAAAATATCTGAAGAATTCGGACATCTCCTGTTAGGATAGTAAAAGGTCGACGAACACATACGAAAATCTAACAGAAACGATTGGACACCTTATATTAATTTAATTTGAAGAAATAAGACGTAATTCCGGATTTGTGTTGGATAAATTTAGAGAACCTGTACTATATGAATGACTATTATGCTGCCACCATCGTTTACCTCACATCAGGCCCATGAGATAACTATACGAGAGATTATGGGGCGTACGGAGACTCATAGTCATTTTGAACTAGTTCACATCGCGAAGGGAACAGCGAAGACATCGATAATACCCTCCACGATGCACTCTAAGAAAGTATATACGCGCATGTATAAAGTAGGTCACTTAACGGTGAGACACGTTCTTCGTCATTTTGCAATGAATGCCTCTCTGACTTTCAATCAAGTCCTTTGAACAAATATTTACGAGTTTTATTCTGTTACATTTTACTATAAAATGGCTACAAGATAATCAAGGAACCGTACGAAACTGATGAAGGTCTTAACGTGGGCAGTTCCCGCAGAAGCTGACTCGTTGAGATATACGCCAGCAACTGTCTTCCTTCAGTGTTCCTCTTAAGATTCCACGGCTCCGCTCGCCTTCCTGAATTACAGCTATTAAGCTCTCGCGCGGTGAAATGTTGCCATTACTCATTGTGCCTAGCGTGAGAAGCATTCTCCACTCTGCTACCAGCCACTCATATGCATTCGCCGTCTGCACGTTCTAATGCCTTCCTGTCATTTACTTCTCCAGCTACTCTGTGTCGCACAACGAGTGGAAAAACGCTTGCATAAGGAAAGAGCTAGAACACAGCTCCTGCTATTCCAAGATTGAGAACAGGTCTCCTTGGTGACAGCTTTCAAGCCGTCCCCTAGTACATACCTCAAACCTTGACAAAATGATATTAACAAATTCCTGAAAGGCACATTCGCTTATAATTTAACATTAATGTGTATATTATTCTAAAGTTATTCTCCAGCCCTACGCACGCAGACTTAAAACTACACCTGTAGAGTAGAAGGAAATGTTCAGAAAAAATCATTTTAGATTAGATGCAAAATTTCCGTCACTACTGTCAGACATTTTATGTTATTTGTCAAGTGACCGAAAATTTTTCTTGCTGTCTACTGAACTCATTTTTGAGCCTGGTTCTTATCTTCAAATCCCGTTACGTGATTCATATTGCACTAGACTACTGTGTCATCACTGTGGAACGTATAACTATGTTTTTAGAACTGAGCAGGCAAGACTAAATAGCAAAATTATCGTACAAGTGACATTCATTAGGACTCCTCTTAAAATGTATCGATAACCAGCCATATTACAAATATGATACTCTGAGCGCCGTAGAACATTAGTTGAGGCAAACAAAACCGACATCTCCTACATTAACAATCCGTCCGTCCACAGTGCTACTAAATAAATAGAATCGCCGTCCGACTCTTAGTGATATCGCAGTTCCACGAAACAACAAGTGAACACTTAAATAATAGCAGCAAAATAATGACGATGAATTAATGGAGAAGTAGTGAGAGTGTGCCAAGCTGTATGTGTTTCTACCACACTAATAATCGTTTGAAGGGAATGATTCCTCAAACGCTATATGAAGGTGTAAGGGAACTGGACTTGTCTACAGAACTTTAGGGATCACTACAGTAGTTTCCGAACCTGTAACAAGGAAAGTAAAGAAAACTGCAGAAAACTAGGCTAAACCTCACGCTACATTACCTTAGATTCTCTGTAATTCGTGCAATACTTTCCATTGTAAAATAAATCATTATATATGAAATAACAGTAAAGGATATAATACCATTAATGATGGTAACAATAATGCTAGCCCCTTTGTTTCTAATCTTTAACGTGTACACAAATATTGATGAACAATTGGGAATACGAGAAGATACCTATGAGCTCAACTTAATATTACCTCTACAAGCCTATAGAGTATTCAGGAAAAGTGTGAAAGCCAAATGGGGATCCTCTAGATATATCATTTATGTACTCATTAAAAAATAGCAGTAAATATATTTCAGTCACAACAGGCTAATTAAAATCGATTCTACAGTAGAATAATATAAAAGTGTTCTACATTGTGTTTGGACTTAAAATAATTTCTGTTTACCACAGCATTCAAGTTTTTCGGTGTCTTGTTGAAAACATATCTTTAGGTGAAATTTCCGTATTACTATTGAGTACTTGTCTTAGGTCCATTGTTTATGGGAAGATTTTTACACACTGTTTTGTAACTGTACCAACCAAAACTGTTGCAGTGAATATGGAACCCCAAAAAAATTCACTTCAAGAAATTAGTGGTCTTGTATACGTCTCAGACAAATAAGTATTCGTAAATTGTTAAGAATAAGTTCCTCATATGGTGATCATGACGGCTCTCTGGTTCGAGAGTGGACATTGCTTAAATTCTGAATAAATATAGTCAGCTATTACGGCCGAAGACTTCTGGCATAAGAAGTAACACCTGTTCAGTCACTGGCCTTATGAAGGAGGTGGAGGTGTGCCCTTGGGGTGACAAATTGCCCATAAACGGTGAAAGAATCTGCATGAGGATGGAAACCACTGCATGAAAGAAAAATTGTGTGTACACACAGGACATGCGGCCAGTAATTCAAAAAGTGTCGTGACGACCTCTGCCACTGCAAAACATTCCGGATTAGTCGCCCCTTTCGGATTTCTGTAAGGGGACTGCCAAGGGGGAAGTGATCATGAGAGAAATATGGGTCAACAAACGACAGGATAACGTTCTACTTGTCGGAGTATGTAATGACAGAAGTTTAAACGTAGTAGGAAAGTCAGAAAATCTGAAAAGTGAAACGCAAAGGTCCCAAGAATAACATGCGGAGGATGTATACCTGGAAAAGACCCGAAGATACGGGAAGGTTTCAGGTGAATGACGTTATGGTCAGGCAGAGTTTCGAAAATTATGCATTTTGAAGCCTGCCCAGATGCAGTTACAGACATACATCAGAATTTAGTAGCGATGAAGACTAGAGTGAAATAGAAGAGAATTGAATGTAAGATTCAGTGTGGAAGGAAAGGAATATGGATAAACTGAGGAATGGTGAAATGCGTTTGAAATTCACTACTGATGTGTATACTCCAGTACGAAATGCCACTGGAGGCAGTTCGTTTGAATAGTAGGGGACAACATCGTATAGTTATGTTTGACAGACAAAATTACGTACAATGAAGGTAACTGCGAAGGAACCTTAGATAACAGAAGAAACTCAAAAATTGTCGACGAAAGAAAGAAGTACAAATACGTTCATCAAAAGACAGCAATACACCAGTATAAATCTCCTAGGAATTAAATAAACAGGAAGTGAAGGCAGCCAAGGCGAAATGGCTGCAGTAAAGATGTGAAGAAAGCGAAACAGAGATTGTCAGGAGAACTGACTCAGCATACAGAAAAGTCAAATCAGCTTCAATGAAATGAAAAGATGGTAACATTAAAAGCGCAATAGAAGATCCACTGTTAATAGCAGAAGGGGAAGCGAATAAGTGGAAAGAGTATGTTAAAAGCCTTTATTTGGGAGGACTTGCCTCATGACGCGATGGAAGAAGAAACTGGAGTTATTATGGAACACACAGAGGATCAAATATTAGTATCGGAATTTAAAAGAGCTTAGCAAGACTTGAGTTCAAATAGGGCACAAGAGTTAGATTACATTCCATTATAATTTCTAAAGTCATTGTGGGAAGTGGCACCCTAATGGCTATTCGAGTTGATGTCTAGAAGCCATGTTACAGGCAACGCACAATCAGTATTTCGGAAAAATATCGTACACAGAAATCCGAAGAGAGGAAGGGCAGTTAAGTGTGAGAACTATCACACAACCAACTGTCAGCTCATGAATCGAGCAGCTGATAAAAATAATAAACAGAAGAATGAGAAAGAAAACTGAGGCTCTTTTAGAGGACAATCAATTTGAAATTAGGGAAGATAAAGGCATTAGAGAAGCCGTTCTGACTTTGCTCGTGACATTGCAAGCAACGCTGAAGGAAAACCTAGACACGAAAATAGGATTTGCGGGTATAATAATGTGTATGACAGTGTGAAATGGTCCAAGACATTCGAAATTCTTAGAGGAATTGACGTAAGCTACTAGAAAAGACGAAGGGAGAAGACCAAGAACAAAATGCTGGAATTAGAAATGCCCCCTACTGTTCGATGTATACATCCAAGAAGGAATGACACAAGTGAAAGAAATGTTCAACAGTGGGATTAAAATTCAGGGTGAAAGGATTTCAATGACAATTTGACGTGCCTATTCACAGCGAAAGTGTTGAAACATTACAGTATCTGTTGGATGGAATCAACAGTTTAATGAGTAAAGAACATGGATTGAGAGTAAACCAGAAGAAGGCTAAGATTATGAGGAGGTGCAGAAGTAAGAACAACGAGAAACCTAACATGAAAACTGCTGATGACCAAGTATACCTAGTTAAGGAATTTTGCTACCTTGAAAGGGATATAATCTATGACTGACTAAGCAAGAATAACGTAGAGAGCAGATGAGCACAGGTAAAGAGAGAATTCCTGGCCAAGAGAATTCTGCTGGTATTAAATACAGGTCTTAATTTGAGGAGAAAATTTGTAAGAATGTACTTCTGAATTACATTGGATTACATAAGTGTGTGGTGGTGAACCATGAACAGTGGGAAAACCGGAACAGAAGAGAATCGATGTCTTAGAGAAATGGTATTGCAGTCGAATCGAGAGAGCTGGATGGACCGATAAGATAATGACTGAGGAGATTCCCCGTGGAATTGGCGAAGAAAGAAATACTTGGAGAACACTGACAGGAAGAAGGGACAGGATGATAAGATATTTTTTATACCTTCGAGAATTAACGTCCATGATTTGAGAGGAAGCTGTAAGTGTGAAAACGGAACGGGAGGACTGAGACTGAAGTACATACAACAAATAATAGAAGACATAGGTTGCAAGTGCTACTCGGAGACGGAGAGATTAGCAGGTTAGGAAAGTAGAGGAATTTGTGGCGCTTCCAGTCTAACTCGTCCAGAAGACTAACGAGTCAAAAAAAAATTATCAAAATAATAATAATAATGTAATAATATAATAATAATAATAATAATAATAATCACCCGTTTCGCATCCATCGGTGGACACAGACCCCCCCGTCTAGCCTATTCTATGCATTGTGACTTGCAGACATACGTATCCATGCTGTACGTGCATGCTTTTTAATATCGTTTCTTTATGTTCTGCTTCCGACTTTTTTAGTTTACCTAAGGGACTGTTGCTCATGTTCAGTTTGTTTTTTATTTCCTGTAATTGACACCCAGGCCTCGTCTTCAGCTAACTTAAACACAAAAATTCATCAA
Organism: Schistocerca serialis cubense; assembly: GCF_023864345.2. Taxonomy (NCBI): domain Eukaryota; kingdom Metazoa; phylum Arthropoda; class Insecta; order Orthoptera; family Acrididae; genus Schistocerca; species Schistocerca serialis. Next base: position 233,097,206 of record NC_064645.1, read on the forward strand.
TTGTTTGTATCGCTTCGTCGATTATTTGTACTAATTTCTTCCCCATTTTCGAACTTTATCCATTTGATTGCCACATTGGTTGTTTAGTGTATGTAAATATACGAAATAGAGTTTATGGTTCTTAATTGTAGGTCATGTTGTAAATGGACTACGGTTGGGGCCTGCCGGTGTGGCCGAGCGGTTCTAGGCGCCTCAGTCTCGAACCTTGCGACCGCTACGGTCGCAGGTTCGAATTCTGCCTCGGGCATGGATGTGTGTTATGTCCTTAGGTTAGTTAAGATTAAGTAGTTCTAAGTTCAAGGGGACTGCTGACCTTAGATCTTAAGTACCATAGTGATCAGAGCTATTTTTTTGAACTATGCACCTGAAGAAAGTTTTAACTCCCCAAGTGTGCTACATCATTTAAGATCGGTGAAGATGATCGAAATTAATCCTTTATCTGAGGTAATTTTGTGCATGTCTTATGACTTCCCTAGGGTTTCAAAAATGGCTCTGAGCACTATGGGACTCAACATCTGAGGTCATCAGTCCCCTAGAACTTAGAAGTACTTAAACCTAACTAACCTAAGGACATCACACACATCCATGCCCGAGGAAGGATTCGAATCTGCGACCGTAGCAGTCACGCGGTTCCGGACTGAAGTGCCTAGAACCGCACGGCCACCGCGGCCGGCCCAAGGCGCTCACTCTCACTTGTGCATGTTCAATATAGTAAGGAATTCTCCCAAATACGGCCTCAATTTGAAACCATTTCCTGTTTCTTCTTTCACAGTTCTTATAGATTTGTAGTTCTGATAGATTGTAGATGAATACAACAAACGACGGTTTGGTCTGCCCATCTTCATATGAAAATACGTATACCGAATGTTCGTCAAATGCACTTGGAATGTCTCTTTTCTGCGGTATTGTTACTAAATTGACAGGTCATTATCATAAACTTTTTTCTGCAAAAGTTCCTTTATGAAAAATTCGTTTTGTAACAAAATGTGCTATTAAGGAGACTGGTGTTAAAGTACTTCACTGAGTTCGTTGAAGTAATTTTGCGTGTTGACCTAGAGACTACAACAAAATTATTCTCGAACGTCCTCAGGAAATGAATCTCAGCACTTTGCCCCCTGAGTTGCAAGCAACTGTGTGCTACTTACTGGCAGGAACATCGCTCTGTTGTGCTTCATCAAAAGACGACGATCAACAAGACCACTATCTCAAGGAGAGAAGTCCCACATCTGCTATAGATTAAATTTCAGGTCCTCTTTCTAACAACATAGATCGACACTCTGATTTCTAACAACATTTTCGCATAGCTGCAGGAAACCTGTGTCTTTTATTAAATGTAATGTTTTATGATTGTTGAAATTCTTTCACTTTTGTCACAATTGCAAAATTCTCACATTTAACCAAAAGCTTCTAGGCACAGATCACTCCAAATTCTTTCTACGCAAGTGTAATGCTCAAAAGAGTGTCAGGCTGACAGTATGATTGTCATTCACCTGAATTTTGTCTATATCTAACAATGTTCATACTCTCTAAATCATTTACATATTTTTTGCAGATATCACCATATTGTACCAACATTAGGGACTTCATCATATTTTTTTCGTCTACATACGGAAGGAATGGTGATTGTCAACTTGCCTGTGTACTTTTTCCAGTGCCTCGTACTTTACTCTCATTACGTAAGGTATGCAGCAGAATTGTCACACACTTTTCAGGTAGTTAACAACTACTATTATCCAACGGTGTCTCGCAGATATAATGTGCCCTACTTCCTGCAATCCATATACGAAGTTTGTAACTTTAATAATGGCAACTATTTATGTACGGCTCGTACAAAATAGATACGTGTTTCAAAGTTACTGACCTTCAATGTAGTCACCAGCATTGTGTAAAACCCGTTGCCAGCGATGTGGAAGTCGTAGGATACTCTTAGCAGTGCCAGTTGTGTGGACAGTTCGGTCTATCACCCGACGAATTTGTAGCAGTTCTGAAGCGAACGCCGTGAAGTGTTTCCTTCAGTTTATAAATCAAGTTGAACTCACGAGGGTTTACGTCAGGGGAGTGCAGTAGGTGGTATAGCACTTAGCAGACCCATAAGTCAAACAAATCAGTAACAGCTGCCACTATACGTACTTGAGCATTGTCCTGCAAAATGATGTTCAGGTCCTGCAGAAAGTGTCATCACTTCTGTCTCTAAGTCGGTCGTAGGTTATGTTGCAAAAATGAACAGCCGGGAAAACATACGAACAAAAAGACTCAATATTGTTTTAAAAAATAGCTATTTTCGTTTCACACTGCAGTTTGTATAGTAGAATTACATTTTCTGCTGGTCTATGGCACGTACATAACTTTGGTCTTGTGACAAATGCTTAATGTAGTATGACTACGACCATAAGAATTTAGTATGCTTGCGCTGAAACGAATGTAATAGTAAATGTTTCTGTTCTTTTGCTCTTAATGCTACGTTTTATTTGCGGTTATGCTGCTATCTTGTGGGTAAATCGACGTTAAAAAGAGGTTTATGCCCTTCTAAATTATGTTTCTACGAAAATAGTTTTACATAACCTCTTTGCTCTCTTTTTTATATGTTTTTGTGTGCATCATTTCGCATATGACAACTTTATACGATTTTTGTGTCTTGTGTAATTACACACTCATTTGATAATGGGGTGACGGGATGAGAAGTGGCAAGGTGCCAGGAATAATTTTAATCAATATATTAGCACAAAGTATGTATTGACTTATGACAAACATAATTTTTCTGCAAACACTATCACTATAAAAGAACATTTACCGAATATAATAGTAAAAAGAAACATGCCTGAAACTAATTATAAGTATAGCCTTCAGTTTGCTTGAGTGTCTAACACTATACTTTAGACTTCAGATAAAGGTAGCAAAAACCTGCAACTGTCAATATTAATTGATCACTCTTGTTTCAAAACAGCGAAGGAAGTGTACTTCTGCACGGAATTACAAACAGGATTTAGGCCGCTGAGAACATCCGTATGAACACAATTCAAAAGTGGCCACTAACAACACAAGTTTTGATGCACAAACGTACTTCACCAACACTTTAAAATGTTTATAATTACAGCGAAATAAAAAAAAAAACTACGTTCTTCTTGGGCACTCCGGAAATCAGCATGGCTTAAGAAGAGCTAAAAATAATTGAACTACAGCGATTCCACAGCTGAAGTAATAATAATTAACAGAGACAGCATTCAGTCGTTGTCATGCTGTTCATAGGAATATCAGTAAGTGTTATCACTCAGAGCAAATGACACTGGAGAACAGAAACAAAAAAAATGGCTCTGAGCACTATGGGACTTAACTTCTAAGGTCATCAGTCCCCTAGAACTTAGAACTATTTAAACCTAACTAACCTAAGGACATCACACACATCCATGCCCGAGGCAGGATTCGTACCTGCGACCGTAGCGGTCACGCGGTTCCAGACTGTAGCGCGTAGAACCGCTCGGCCACCCCAGCCGACACATAAATAAAAAAGGCCCAGCATGGCCGCCAGCAATAAAGTTCAATGCCAATCCACGCAACAGGGAGCGACATGACCAAGTAGTATATCTGCCCCTTGAGTGGATACACTCTCTGTACTCTCCACAGCACACGTTTGCCTCAGCGAGCAGTATCACTGCGCTTTTGTCGGCTTACACCTGTAGCTCCCAGTCACACACACGATCGGTCACGCATACTCTCACAGGTCATTATGGAAGTCAAAACCACAGTTAGACCAGATATAAACTTTATCAGTGAATAATCAACTATTCTGGACGAGACATAGAATCAAGTGTGCCTCATTTCATGGCAATAATGAAATTTCTGACACAAAACTGAGGCATTAACTTAAGGTATGTTATTTTGGAATAGGCCTACCTTAACAGGGTCTTTGTTTTGGTATGCTAATTGCATCTTAAGGCTAATTTCGATAGAAACTACATTATTATATAGCGTAATACTTTTTACGTTGTTTGCGGGTTTCCCGCAAGAATACGCCCAGCAAGTAATTGATAGCGACTTCTCAAAGCCCTGAATTGGATTTCAGTAATCGCAATTAATCGGACGAGGCGACAGATCACTCACTGAACAATGATATATCAGACCTTTCTCTCTCTTTCTCTCTCCCGCTATCTGTCTGTCTCTGCGAGATTTCTGTAGCATGGGGCGTCTCTCGCATCGAAGTTTCTATCTTCTTTCTGGCCTATCCTATTCTTGCATGGACCTATTCTGCATCGCACTCCCCAATTAGTCGTTCCAATTTAGTACGTTTCTTCTTCTTTTTCTGTGTCGTGGAGATTTCTAGTGCCACATTTTAGATGTCATCTTTCCTCTGGCATTCTTCTAAGATGTCCATCCCATTTTAGCCGTTTATTTTCAAATGGTTCAAATGGCTCTGAGCACTATGGGACTCAACTGCTGTGGTCATAAGTCCCCTAGAACTTAGAACTACTTAAACCTAACTAACCTAAGGACAGCACACAACACCCAGCCATCACGAGGCACAGAAAATCCCTGACCCCGCCGGGAATCGAACCCGGGAACCCGGGCGTGGGAAGCGAGAACGCTACCGCACGACCACGAGATGCGGGTATTTATTTTCAATTATGTCAACAATATCCTTGGTTAACTCTCATCTGTTTTTGTATCACTTCATTTCTCATTTTCTCTCTTCTTGTTACTTCACAACTTCGGGTCCAAAATATAATTCCCATTGCCTCTAATTTCTTCTCATTGACGCTGAAGACCTCCTGCATTTCAGCACTATACAGAGGAATACCCCCACTATCGTTTCGTCTACTCTCCTTTTCTAATTTCTTAACGGAGGTCTATTCCAAATAATGGAGTGCAACTGCTTGATTGCCACATTCTCCTTTTCCTTGTTGCTTCCACCTTCATGCGAAATAACTCTCCCTAAATCTTTATACGATCGACTACATATCCTACAAATCCTTAATTGTTATGTCTAGGAATTCTACATACTCGGTGCGCTAGACAAGCAAGCAAACAACTCATATTAATGAGTTTTACTACAAGAAGATAGTTACAATACTTAACTTTGATAGATGTGTATCAAGGAAAGGGCGACATAGAAAATAATCAGTCTTTTTCAGAACAGACAGGCACAAGTCTGTGCTACGTAGAGAGAGCTAGTGATAGAGGTAAGGATGCCTCGGATAACGAAGTGGCTAACGCTGAAGCTGTTATCTAGGTGGGACGCCACCTGTCGGGCGCGGCGGTTATGTCCTCTTCACCTAGGGGCCGCCGCTGTCGCGTTGTTGTCCTGGAGTTAGATCTGTCAGCGTGCGATTGGCTGACCTTTCCCCACATCTTTCTCTTCTCTGTCGTTCCTGAATGACGTACCGGCGGTGAGTTTACGCCGTAGCATTAATCAATAAGAAGATCCCGTTTATACCTCTGACAACCAAGTATTCCGTCTCGTAAAGTTAATTTTCGTGCCCCAATGCTCAGACTGTTCTTGAAGCCTTATTTCTTAGCAAAAATGACTGATCGTACGCGAAATTTAGGAAGAGTCTACTCTAATTTCCTGTATTTCGACGTAAAATATAGGAAATTAGAGTAGGTTCTCCACAAATTTCATCGTCGATAGGGTCATTTTTGCCGAGGAAGAAGAGGATGTGATGTTGAGAAAGCTTCAAGAACAATCATAGCGTACGCAGCTCGTGGTCGTGCCGTAGCGGTCTCGCTTCCCGCGCCCGGGTTCCCGGGTTCGATTCCCGGCGGGGTTAGGGATTTTCTCTGCCTCGTGATGACTGGGTGTTGTGTGATGTCCTTAGGTTAGTTAGGTTTAAGTAGTTCTAAGTTCTAGGGGACTGATGACCATAGATGTTAAGTCCCATAGTGCTCAGAGCGATTTGAACCATTTCGAACAATCTGAGCAGTGGGACATGACAATTAACTTTACGAAGACGGAATACTTGGTTGTCAACGGTATAAAAGGGATATTGTTACTCATTAAAGACTTGTAGTAAATGTAGTCGATCGTATAAATACTTTAGGAGAGTCATTTCGCGTAAGGTGGAAGCAACGAGAAAATAAGGCACAGAACGGAGAAGGAAAAGGTGGCAATTAAGCAGTTACAATCCATCTTTCAAAAGTATTTTAAAGAGGCTAGGCGCTAAGCATTATCTTTGCCTCAGACCTATCATTACGTTTCTGTGATAGCAACTTCCCAACTTTCAAAAAGATGATGCAGCTGAAATTAGCTTTCTAACGGCTTGAACATTACATTTATGAATGTTGGTCATTTATGCTTCCCACATCATAGAAAATGGTAAATTGTCATAGGCCTTCTGCAGGTCTAAAAAGACGATGTGTGTCTACACGTTATGTGCCATTCTCTTGTCACTCGCCTGTCTAATGCAGCAGATATTAGCGATACAAGACCTTCCTGTCAGGAAGCCACAGTGTTCTTCCACTTGCTAAATCTCTCTTTCAGTTCCAGTTTAAGAATCTTATCATAAAATCTCGATATGGAATTGAAAACTGCGATGCCCTGATAAATTGTGCAGTCTTACTTGCTTCCCGTCTAAAATATGTTGCATCTAAACCTTCTTTACACTAGAGACAGATTTCCTTTCCACTAGGACATAGAGATTAAATAGCTTCGCGAGATGTTGAACTCCAGCTCTGAACAAAAAATAATGGCTCTGAACACTATGGGACTTAACATCTGAGGTCATCAGCCCCCTACAACAGAACTAATGAAACCTAACTAACCTAAGGACATCGTACACATCCATGCCCGAGGCAGGATTCGTACCTGCGACCGTAGCGGTCGCGCGGTTCCAGCCTGAAGTGCCTGGAACCCCTCAGCCACAACGGCGACAGCTCCGATTTTAAAACGGATTAAAAATTCCGTAACATCCTGTTTCAGTTGCTGATGAATTCCAGAACCTTCTATTTCAAAACATGGTCTCATCGCGTATCCTTGCAGTCGTGTAGTTGTATATGTAGTAGATGCATTGCGTTTGGTTGGCGTGGTGTGCTTCATCCATGCCACTCCTTTCCCTAATCTAGGTGTTGGGAGGAACTTCACTTATTCATCCCAAAACCGCTCCTCTATCAGAATGAAAAGTTTGCCGGTTTTACTTATGCTAGACGGATCGATTGCTCGACAAAAAACTATTAACATCTGCCGATACATTGGCAGTTAATCTACTTGATTTTCTTTAACAATGCCGCATTAGCTGTAAGAGGACTTGAATCAAATAGAAATTGTGGAATTGAGCGCCGACCAGGCGCAGAGCCCCGTCTCTTATCGGAGCGCACCTGCGGCCTCAGGCGACGGACCCAGTAATTAGGCATTCGGTAGGCGGTCGCGCCGCTCGATACGGCGATCCCATCGTCAATTAGCACGGCCAGCCCCTGCCTGCAGGATATCTCTGGATAATGGCCACGCCGGGGAAGTGGCTGCGGCAGGCAGGTGTTTATTAAAGCGCACCAACTCCACCCCTCTCTCTCTCTCTCTCTCTCTCTTTCTCCCCATCTCTCTCTCTCTCTCTCTCTCTCTCTCTCTCTCTGTCTCCACTCAATAAAGGAAATGATAGTGGAAGAAAGCTCAGCAATAAAGCGACGCACTTCCCCCCTGAAACCAACGGCGCGTATCGCTAACCATGGTAGTGGTCCCGGAAACATCTTTAGGTATTATTTCTGTATACCAGATGGATTCTTTATACCTGCATAGCAACGAATATTTTTTTCGGGTAGGGGGTGGAGAGGGGGAAGGAAATGCTACCTTATAAAATTATTTACTTAAGTGGGGTTGGTTCACTGACCACCCTCACGACAGAAAAGCTACACGGTCCAGTCACCATACACACACGGCAGAGAAGAGCACCAGCAGTGGAGTGTATATCAAGTGTGTCAGAGGAGCGAGCAAAACAGTGCAGTCGTTGTCGTAATGCGGAACCGGCGTGATTTATGTGACTTCTGAAAGTTTTAGTTTTAGTTTAGTTTTAGTTATATCATGTTCCCTAGATAATTTTCCCGATTATTTTATGGATATGATTTGGAACAAGTCAGATTGCAAGATATATATACACACATGAATAGTACTAATATTTATATTACAGGAACTTTTAATTCTACACATGCAACTACATTTAGAGGTAATTTTTTTTTTTTACCATTTCTGAAACAGAAACTCGTCATGGAGTAGAAGGAGTTGCCCAAAAGAAATGATTTTAAGCTGGATTTAAAATTTGATCTGCTACCTGCCAGACACTTTATGTTGTGCAAATGATGAAAGATTTTTGTTGCTGAATAATGTGAGAAACTGGCAGCTTCAATAACGGATAGGAAAGGTCGTCTTTCCCTCTAGTGTTCTACGTATTAACATCACTGTTCTTCGCGAATTGAGGTGGATTATTTCTAACGAATTTCATTAGCGAATATATGTACTCTGATGGCGCAGTTAAAATACATAACTCCTTGAAAAGTTCAAGTTGTCATCAACGTGAACACCCAAAAATTTGGAGAAATCTGTCCTGTTAACTGAGCCCTGTTGGTATGCTACATCAACTGCCGGTATGATTCTATTCGATGTACAGAACTGGATATAGTGAGATTTTTCAAAATTAAGGGAGGGTCCATTTTTTGAGAACCACTTAATAATTCATTGAAAGACATCCTTAACAACAGCTTCAGCTGCTTTTTCTGGAATGGGATTTATTATAACACTCATGTTATCTGTAAAAAGTACTAGTTCCACTTCCTGGACGTTACGTAGGAGGTCATTCAAATGTATAAGGAACAGCAGAGGACCTAAAACAGAACCTTGAGGGACTCCCTTTGCGATAACTCCCCATTCGCTAGAATTTACCACACATTCAGCACAACTTTTTGCTTTCTGTTCACCAAGTATGATTCAAGCCAGCTGTGTGTATAGCCTTCAATTCCATAAAACCTAAGTTTTTGTAAGTGTGTGACATGATCCACACAGTCAAATGCCTTGGAGACATCACAAAAAATACCAACTGGCCACAATTTGTTATTTAGGGCTGTACAATTTGATGGGTAAATGTGTACATAGCATTCTCAATCGAGTAACCCTTCCTGAATCAGAACTGTAACATGCTGAGTAAATTATTTTAACTTACATCTGAGACTACTCTTGAGTACATAACTTTTTAGAATAATTTAGAAAATTAAGTGAGCAATGAGATTGGTCTATAATTATTTAAGTCCCTCTTGTCTCCCTTTCTTATGAAGAGGTTTGTCATTTGTGTGTTTCAATCTGTCTGGAAATATTCCCAGTGCCAGCGAAGCATTACATCTATCGCTAGGGACTCCACTTATTAAATTAGAAACACACTTCAAAATTATGTTAGAGACTCTATCAACACCACATGAGCTCTTGTTTTTCCGTATATTTATAATTCCTTTAATTTCAATGGGGGATGTTGGTGCTATTTCTTAAGTCCTATAGTCCTTGGGAATGATTTTTTTTTCTTTTCTTTTTCAACTGAACCCTGTAACGCTATTTTCGCGTGGCGTGATGATTGCCTCTCGCGACAAAGGTGGAATCATTCACGAAACTACTAAGGTTGTAAACTACGCGTGCTGCCGTGGTTAACAGTACAGCTTACATGCCAAAATGACGGTATCCAAAACAGGTGGTAAGAGAACGGTGCTGCACCACGGACAGTAGATAACAAGGGTGAACGACGGCTGAAGAGATGTGTACGGTTGAACAGTCATGCAACTGTCGAGCAACTGACCGCCTAGATGAACCAAGGGGCTACCAGTATTTTCTCGTCAACTACCATTTAGAGACTGTTTCAGCGTATGGGCCACCGCTGCAAGCGCCAGGTTCTTGCTCCCATGCTAAATGCTGTTTATCACAACGATGCCTGCAATTAGCACACCAGTACCGAAACTGGACGTCTACTGAGTGGCGTATGTGGTCTCGTTAAATGGATAACGTTTTATGTTCCGTATGTTCCATCGGACACAAAATCGTTGGCTTTTATGGCTCTGCAACAATCGCCGGAAGAGTCCAGGCCGGAGAAAGGAGTGTTATGGCCTAGAGAATATTTTTCTGGCACACTATGGGTGTTTTCGTCATTGTGGAAGGCAGAATGGATGAACAAAACTGTGCATCTATCCCTGATGACTGTGTCCACCCCTATGTGCAGTTTGTTTTGTCCGAGGCACGGTGTCCTCTACGAGCAGAACAACGCAACCTGTCACACAGCTATAAGTAGACGTGGTTGGCGTGAAGAGCACCAGATTGAGTTCACAGTACTCCCCTATTGCTACTTTTCACGAATTTAAACCCAGCAGAGTATCTGTAGGACCATTTACATCGGGCTGCCGGCCGCGGTGGTCTAGTGGTTCAGGGCGCGCAGTCCGGAACCACGGGACTGCTACGGTCGCTGGTTCGAATCCTGCCTCGGGCATGGATGTGTGTGATGTCCTTAGGTTAGTTAGGTTTAAGTAGTTCAAAGTTCTAGGGGACTGATGACCACAGAAGTTAAGCCCCACAGTGCTCAGAGCCATTTGAACCAGCCAGATCGGGCTGTTTACACCACTGACCATCAACAGACAAGCATAGCGCAACTGACCACGGCATTGGAATCAGCAGGGCTCCAAACCGTCAATGACTTCCTTCCCACATGTCCGCGCTGCAAAAGGTGGTTATGCATGCTTCTGGCTTGTGTCCACGTTAATGTGGCTGGACCATTCATAGACAAAATATGGAAAAATTTATAATTTATCTCCTACTGGAAACCAAAGTTAATATTTTTTTTTCAGTCTTGACTGTGACCGTGTCTTCTTTCGTATATAAAGATATGTACGACACATGAAGTTGCCATTGTAAATTGTGTTCTATCCTGATGATGGATAGTGACCAAAACCGGACACAACTAATAATTTTATACACGGCAGCAGTGTGACGTGCAGTTTGCCAAGTATATGCATACATATTTACATGTTTAAATGTTTGTGAATTGCTAAGGGACCAAACTGCTGAGGTCATCGGTTCCTAGATTTACCCACTACTTAAACTAACTTAACCTAACTTACGCCAAGAACAACACACACACCCATGCCCTAGGGAGGACTCGAACCTCCGGCGGGAGGGGCCGCGTGGCATTGCGCCTCAAACCGGGTGGCCACTTCGCGCGGCTGCATACATGTTGTCAACGGTCGCAATAAAAAAAAAAAAAAATATTTTTATTTTAAATGTTGTGATCTCTAACAATCCCAGTCATGGCAAAAGCGTATGCAGTTTGGAGGTAGGTCAGTAGACGCTATACACTCTTCCAAATCAAGAATAGGTGGACAGACAGATGTTTAATGTCAAATACTACGCGGAGCGAGAGGACAATGTGTGTGGCAGTGTTACCAACAAAGTGGCTATTTTGCGAGCCACTGTCTTGGATCCAACCTGTAATTTTCAATTAGAAAGATGTCACGTAATGTATAGAACGTAGTGAGAGAGAGAAAGAACTACACCAGAACTGCAATGGTGTCCTCTATTCAAGCACAACTTTTTTTTCATTTTCAAGTCTCACTTCATTCAGAACAAATCAGATGCTGGTGGTAACGCTTATAGACTACAAGATGAGCTTGAAGCGTCAACCAGCACACTGTAAGGTGGTTTTCATGCTACGTTCTAAAGAAGGGCGCCAATGATTTTCACGTATAATTGTCTATGTAATATGTCACATGATGCTCCTTCCCGTTTCGAGATTACAAGCTGCACACGAAAAGGCGTCTTTCAAAATGGTTGACATGTTGATAACGTATCCTCTCTTATCTCATACTACTTGATTTTAAATATTTGTTTATCTACAGGTGTTTTTCCTTTTGAAGGATGATGTCATATGTATTGACCACGCTGTACAACCGTCCCACGTAGTCTCAGGAATTCATTACAAACCTAAACACTGTTTTTATTAAGGTGTTTGTTTAGCATCAAACTCTGTTAGCTAACCTTTATCAGTTAATGCTATTGATCGCCACGCACAACCTGATCAAGAACATAGAATTTGTTTCTAAAGAATGACAGTGCTCTACCTCCTTGAAAACATTCTGGAAACAAAAGTCACTCGTGGCGAGACAGCGATGTACGGCTACTTTCTGTTCCTTTACTATTGTTGCTTGTATTTAGTGTTACAATAACGGGAATAGAACCTCTGTCATTATTTTGCTCGTACTTACAAGAAGTTAAATCGTGTGAGTCGGCAAGAAACTCCTCTTGTTCCACTACCCTCAAAATATCATCGGAACTCTGATTTGCTGTTCTATTGACTGTGCCTTAAAGTATATTTTATGTTACAAAATTACTTTGCCTGTTGAGCTCAAAACCGCAAGCTCCGCTGTAAGTCGCATTAGACTTCGTGATTGTCGACCGCCCTCTGCGTCATTCCCCGCCACGAGACTTAACGCGGATGCTGTGTGGAAGGGCATGGGCTTCTGCACACCAAATTCTCCCTGCCGTTATCGACTTTTCAGATCTTAGAGCCACTACTTCTCATATAAACATCTCCTCAGTTGGCATCACGACGCTGAATAGATCCATGCCACCAAGGATAAATCCCTGGCAGTACCGAGAATTGAATCTTGGTCCCCTATACGACAGAATCGTTGATTATTCAGCTATGGAGGCGCACCTCAAAACCACAACGAAACGCATTATTTCCGCTAACGAAACTTTATTTTCCGCTTACTTTTCCCATAACTTTTTCGGCATGCATATTATAAGTCTTTTGAAACGTTGAAACTTGTCTCTGGCCAGCCAATTGTGTCTTCCTTGCTTGTGTATGTCTTACAGGTCTTTGTTCTGTGTTCTATGAGACCAAAGCCCAAAGCTGCTTTGGAGCCCAAGCAACACAAGCCACCACTTGGGGCATCAGGCTGGGATTTGTATACTGTGTGTGTGTGTGTGTGTGTGTGTGTATCACCATTAGTAGAGAAAGCTAACACAGTTGAAGGTGTGCAAGGGAAAAAGGGGGAGTGAGGAGGATGTCAAATGATAACTCAGTTGTTGGAAAATGGTTCTCGACGAAACCACCCACCTTGAATCAATTTTCTGTACTGTTACAGAAGAATACTCCATCACATTTTAAAAAGACTTCTTATTCAGTCATTTGATGTCCATAAAAAGTACACAATATGTGCTGACGTAGACTGTCACGAGCACACTAGGCGGGAAAGATGTTACCATAAGATCGATAGCAGACGCAAGCAACGCGCATATCAGAAGAGAGGCCAAAAACAGACTCGCAGGCAACGCGCCGCCAGTGGCCTCTCGACCGCCAGTACTTAGATCGCCGGCGCGGGCCAGAGGGCACAGACAGTCATCCAGTGAGTCACTAAATCGAGACTTCAGCCACAGTCCAGCCACTTGCAGTGGTAGACGGTCGCAGAGTCTCAATCTCAGGCAGCACTTAGTCACCACAACAGTTGAATAGTGGAACGTGAACTTCACCAGCAGTGAGGCTAACGTGGACTTTTGCAGATGAGCTTGTACCACATGGACTAGCTTAAGATAAGTAACTTCTTGGTCCGGTTAATAAAGAACCATGTTAATACATGCGTGCAGTTGTGTGGCAGAAAGAGGATACTGGCCACCAAACAAAATTCTCTCCTTGCTTCCCATGGTACAAGCCTACAGTGACAACAAAATGACATAAAACAATAACTTCTGTAGAAAACGGCAGCACACGCTACTAGCTGACTGTCTGCAACTGATTTGGTAATATGCAGTGGAACAAATGTATGCTGATCACAGTTTGTATACATAGTTTTTGCTGCAGGTCATATATTTTTATTGATTTTTATACAGTGCAGAGAAAGCTGATTTTGCACAGATGTTACACTATCAAATTGACAGTGACTTCTGTCTTCTTGGATACAGAATCTTTATGAAGGTACGTGTGCTGATGTCTATATTAATAGTTAAGAAGCCGCAGTGAGGACGCCTGGAGACTTCTGAAAAGACGTAAATTCTTATTTTCAGTTATAATATGCATACTGTGAGTAAGAAATACGAATAACAGGGACGTGGACCCAATTTTTCGATGCTGATGGAGCGTAAGGCCTGATTTATCTAATAAGGGTCATACATCACCACTGAGTGGTCGTTTAGTTACGGTAGCAGCTTGCAGATTCTAGCCTTAATTGCCGGTGGACAGTATGAGCTGCTGCGGAGGCGCCTATGCAGCAACGTACGTTGAAAGGTCGTTGAGAGGACGCTATTGGTAGCCCATTAATTTATTTGGGCGGTCGGTTGCTCAACAGCAGTACGTCTATTCACCTGTACACATCTCCTCAGCTGTCGTTCACCCGTCTTACCTACGGCCCGTGGTGCGCTGCAATTGCCTCGGCGCCGGTGTTGAATAGTCCCATTTTTCCATGCACGGTATACGTCAGCTACGGCGGGAGGCCCAAAATTTTCAGTCTTAGTCGTTTCGAAAATGCTTACACCCTTGACTCGAAAACCAATCCTCATGCTCTTTTGGACGTTAGATAAATCACCTCTTTTCCACATCACGGCAGAGACTGCAATGTTTTGCTCGTCGCCCCGACACGCTTTCGTACCTTCCTCTGTTAGGGCTAAATCTGCCATAAGTAGGTGATTATTGCACGTTGACGTCGCACTTAGGCGACGGTCACATCAATGTGATTGGACCATCTAACTGCAGTCCATGTTCTGTACAAGTTATATAAAACGTCTCGTTCATCGTACTTTATCCCGGCTACCTGCAGAATCCGAAGAATGTATTCCAGCCAACACTCACGAAAAGTTTTACCTTGATGATGCGCCTACGGAACGGTTATTTGTATCGCTGAGGCATGCAAGCCGCACCACTTAGCAAGTTCCACGGTTCAGGGAAATGGAGACAGAAATAATGCGAAGAACTAGTCGCTTAGTCATGGCCGTGTTTTTCTCAACGCACAGAAATTCTAAAGGAACACGTATGGATGGCTCTGTCGTTGTGCTTCAATGAAAGCCAAAAACTCTCCAATACCAGTCACAATTTATTACTCTCACCTGAGCACCACGAGCTAAATAATTACTCAAAATCAAATATGTGTGAATTCCTAAGGGACCAAACTACTGAAGTCATCGGTCCCTAGACTTATACACTACTTAAACTAACTTAATCTAACTTATGCTAAGAACAACACACACACGCACCCATGCCCGAGGGAGGACTCGAACCTCCGGCGGGAGGGGCCACGCAATTAGTGACACGGTGCCTCTAACCACGCGGCCACTCCGCGTGGCAAATAATTACTGATATTCTTTTGAATACAGACGGATGCCGACAGTCATTCCTCCCTCTTAGCTTCTGCGAATGAAACATGACCGACGGGAGTGGTCCCACATCATGCAGCAGTATTCTAAAAGAGCGTAGCGTAGGCAGTCTCTTTAGTAGCTCTTTAGTTAGCCTTCCCCATAACATTTTCTGTGTGGTTTGTCCAATTTAAGTTGTTCGTAACTGCAATTCCTAGGTATTTGGTTGAATTCAAGTCCTTTAGACTTGACTGATTTATCGTGTAACCGGCCGGAGTGGCCGAGCGGTTAAAGGCGCTACAGTCTGGAACCGCACGACCGCTACGGTCGCAGGTTCGAATCCTGCCTCGGGCATGGATGTGTGTGATGTCCTTAGGTAAGTTAGGTTTAAGTAGTTCTAAGTTCTAGGGGACTTATGACCACAGCAGTTGAGTCCCATAGTGCTCAGAGCCATTTATCGTGTAACCGAAGTTTAACGAATTCCTTTTAGCACTCATGTGGATGACCTCACACTTCTCGTTACTTAGGGTCAATTGCCAATTTTCCTCCGATATACAGATATCTTTTCTAAATCGTTTTGCAATTTGTTTTGATCTTCTGATGACTTTACTAGTCGGCAAATGACAGCACGATCTGCAATCAAGATGGCTGCTCCGATTGTCTCCCAAATTGTTTATATAGATAAGAAATAGCAAAGAGTCTATACCACTACCTTGGGAAACGGCAGAAGTCGCTTCTATTTTACTCGATGTCTTTCAGTCAATCACTACGAACTGTGACTTCCCTGAAAGGAACTCACGAATCCAGCAAAATAACTAAGACTATATTCAATAAGCCCGCAAATAAAAATATCATTAAACTCTTTGTCTAAATCCTATGAACCCTTGCGCTGAAGAGATTTTAAAACCTCTGTGTGCTCAATACAAAAAACAGGACGCTATAATTTCGTGGATTAACATGTAAAATGGATATAACAAACAACAAATGATTCTATTTGCTTCTTCTATCTTCAGTAAGGGGGAAAATTTCCATAGCTAGTCGTTGCCATGGTATATGGACATGTACTACGGATTTCGCGGGTTATAAAGGTGACTGGAGAAAAAGAAATGGAAGAACAGGTAGAAACTGTTAAATTTTATACCGGTTGCTGTGGGGCTCGGCAATACCAAATACGCACATGTCTTGGATAGATAGATGATGGTAGGAAAATACGAAGACTCAGTCTAGATATAGTGGGAGTCAGTAAAGTGAAATGGAAAGGAGACATGACTATATTGGGTAATATGAGCAGCAGCAGAAAACGGTGTAACGGGAGTAGGATTCGTTATGAATAGGAAGGTAGGACAGAGTGCGTGTTACTGTGAATAGTTCAGTGATAAGGGATGTTCTCACCAGAATAGACAGCAAACCAAAATCGATTATGATGGTTCAGGTATACATGCCGACGTCACAGGCTGTAGATGAAGAGGTGGAAAAAATATTCAATACGCAAACGGATAAGAAAATGTAAGTAATGGGAGACTGGAATGAGGTTGTAGGGGAAGGAGTAGAGGAAAGAGTTACGGGAGAATATGGGCGTAATACTAAAAGTGAAAGAGGATAAAGAGTAATTGAGTTCTGCAATACATTTTAGCTAGTAATAACGAATATTCTGTTCGAGAATCACAAGAGGAGGTATACTTGGAAACGGACGGAGATACGACAAGATATCAGGTAAACATTACATGATGGTAAGACATATATGCAGGAGCATATTTAGACTCAGATCACAATTTAGTAGTGATTAAGAGTTGGCTGAAGTGTAAGAGACTAATCAGGATAAAATGGGACACCGAAGTACTAAGGATGAACTGATACGCTTGAAGTTCTCTAAGGAATAATAGCAATAAGGAATATCTCAGTAAGCAATACAGTTGAAGAGGAATGAGCATCTCTAAAAAGGGTAGTCACAGAAGACGGAAAGAAAAACATAGGTACAAAGAAGGTAACTACGGAGAAACCATGGGTAACAAATGAAATACTTCAGTTGATCTTTGAAAGAAGGAAGTACATAAATATTCAGGGATACTCAGAAACACAGAAACACAAGTCGCCGAGTAATGAAATAAATAGGAAATTTAGGGAAACTAAGACGAAATGGCTGCAATAAAAATGTGAAGAAATCGAAAAGGAAATTATTGTCGGAAGGACTGACTCAGCATATAGAAAAGTCAAAACAACCTTCGATGAAATTAAAAGTAAGGTCGTAATATTAAGAGTGCTGCCGGTATTCCACTGTTAATTCAGAGGAGAGAGCCAATAGGTGGAAAGAGTACAATGAAGGTGTCTATGAAGGGGAAGATTTACCAGATGTGACAGAAGAAGAGACAAGAGTAGATTTAGAGGAGGTAGGGGATCCAGTATTTGAATGTGATTTTAAACATCTTTGGAAAGTTTAAGCTCAAATGTGGCGTGAGGGATAGATAGCCTACAATCATAATTTCTAAAATAAATTGGAAGTGGCAACAAATGACTATTCGAAGTTGATGCATATAATGTATGAGTGGCGATATATCATCCGACTTTTGGAAGAATACCATTCTCACAGCTCCGAAGACTGCAAGAACTGACCACTACGAGAGTTACTGCAAAATTTCCTTAACAGCTCATGCGTCAAAGTTGCTGACAAGAATTATATACAGATGAATGGAAAAGAAGTAGAAGATCTGTTAGATGACGATCAGTTTGGCTTTAGCAAGGGTAAAGGCTTGGAGAAGTAGTTCTGAAGTTGCGTTTGATAATGGAAGCAAGACTAAAGAAGTATCAAGACTTGTCCTTCGGATCTGCTAACCTGGAAAATGCGCTCAACAATGTCAAATAGCGCAACGTGTTCGAAATTCAGAGAAAAATAGCGGTATGCTATAGGGAGAGATATGCAGTATACAAAAGGTACAAGAGCTAAGAGACAGCAATCAGAGTGGGATACCACGAACAAAGTGCTCGGATTAAAAAGGGTGTAAGTCAATGATGTAATCATTCGCCCCTACTGTTCCGTCTACACATCGAAGAAACACTGACGGAAATAAATATTCAAAAGTGGAATTAAAATTCAAGGTGAAAGGATATCAATGCCAAGAATCGTTGTTGACATTTCTGTTCTCAGTTCAAAATGGTTCAAATAGCTCTGAGCACTATGGGACTTAACTTCTGAGGTCATCAGTCCCCTAGAACTTAGAACTGCTTAAACCTAACTAACCTAAGGACATCACACACATACATGCCCGAGGCAGGATTCGAACCTGCGACCGTAGCGGTCGCGTGGTTCCAGACTGTAGCGCCTAGAACCGCTCGGCCACTTCGGCCAGCTCTGTTCTCAGTGAATGTGAAGAAGAATTACAGGATTCCTGAATGGAATGAACAGTCTAATGAGTACAGGATATGGATTGGGAGTAAATCGAAGGAAGACTCCATTCACGAATATCATGCGTTCGTTGTCATCTACGATTTGAGGGCGTGGCAGTTTTGTAGCTTTCATTCTTCATTTTGCCTCAGTAGCTTTTTTGCAGCTTCGTCAGCCGGCCGGTGTGGCCGTGCGGTTAAAGGCGCTTCAGTCTGGAACCGCGTGACCGCTCCGGTCGCAGGTTCAAATCCTGCCTCGGGCATGGATGTGTGTGATATCCTTAGGTTAGTTAGGTTTAAGTAGTTCTAAGTTCTAGGGGACTGATGACCACAGATATTAAGTCCCATAGTGCTCAGAGCCATTTGAACCATTTTGCAGCTTCGTCACTATGGAGCATTGATGTAATTACATAGTTATGTTGTTTATCCTTTTTACGATACACAGCCCGATTTCACTTGTAACTCACTCATATCGACTGCAACTCTTATGTTTTTCTCATTATTTCCTACAGCTACTGTTTATAGAATGAAATGGAAGTAATGCCTCGCACGTGCGGTGCTAGCAGAGCTCGCAATTTCCAGCATTTTTGGCAGAGTTGATCGAGGCTGTTTGATTTGGAGCCGAATGGATCGTCTCTGCCAAAGGCTTCGTCGACTACGTGACAGACTTGGCTGCGGATTCCTAGTCTTGCGTTTTTGGATGGGGATTTTTAGGACTCCCCATGGTAGGTCAGGGATGCACTACGCTAGGGAAAAAGTAGTTCAAATGGCTCTGAGGACTATGGGACTTAACTTCTGAGGTCATCAGTCGCCTATAACTTAGAACTACTTAAACCTAACTAACCTAAGGACATCACACACATCCATGCCCGAGGCAGGATTCGAACCTGCGACCGTAGCGGCGCGCCGTTCCAGACTGTAGCGCCTAGAGCCGTTCGGCCACTCCGGCCGGCTGCGCTAGGGAAGCAGGTACTCGGGTAGCAGGGCATATGTGGTTTTTTTTAGGCCAGAAGGTACTCTACTGAACATTGGTCAATCTATACGCAGAAGAGCTCCTCAGACCGCTTTCAGAGTATAGACACTTCCACTGTAAAAATTTTATCAGTACATTGTCGAAGTATTCGTAAACGTTCCTGAATTTGCTGCCCTCCAGGCAAATTCTCGAGCTCAAATTAGCCATGCGTGTATGAAACCTTATGGAACTTAACTGCTAAGGTCATCACTCCCTAAGTTTACACACTACTGAACCTAAATTATCCTACGGACAAACACACAGACACCCATGCCCGATGGAGGACTCGAACCTCCGCCTGGATCAGCCGCACAGCAAGTTAGCCTTGAGAGCTTGGTGAAACTCGAAGAAATCCGAAGTAGAAAGCTATGAGGTATTTAGCAATTCATGGGATGTTTATCAGAAGGAAATATTAGAGCCCACAGGAGCGGAAGTTGTCATTGCAGCTGACAAAAGTATTGCCTCCATTGTGCTCGAAGTTCAGTGTGTTGCCTCGTGTTGACTGGGTGTTGTGTGATGTACTTAGGTTAGTTGGGTTTAAGTAGTTCTAAGTTTTAGGGGACTGATGACCATAGATGTTGAGTCCCATAGAGCTCCGAGCCATTTGAACCATTTTTTCAGTGTGTTAGTAAAGTTATCTTGGTGCATATAACAAGTCTAGGTGAAACGGACGAGTTGTGGCGCCCTCGAAATATTCTTCGTTCCGAGTTGGGGCAGTCGCACAGGACGCTCGTCAAAGCCGTGGCCCGGTAGGCCGACCACGTGGTCCCAGACGTTAGCTTAGCAACCGCGTGATGCCGCTCAACGGCCGGTCCAGCCGCGTGGCTGGAAATTCCTTGGTGACGCTGCACGCCGGGAGTGCCAAAGACGGCGGACTTCGTGAAACCTAAATGGCAGACATTTCACAGTTCGTATAGAAAATAATAGTAACCAGATGAATCATGATACCTCAAACAGAAAGATGTACAATACTATTATTTGCACGACGATTCTGATGGTGAAATCAGATTTTCAATATCTTTATTAGTTTAAAGTTTAATACTTGACAGTAAATCAAACAAGTAACACCCAGAAAGCAATTTCCAAACATTTAAACGCGTCATCCCATTTCGTGGATCGACGTGTCGTTAGCAAGCTATTAGTGTAAACCAGAATTGGTATGAATTACAGGCATGTAACTTGAATAGTACGTGAGTTATTGGAGGTCAAAGTGGCCGATTACTATCGATCAAAAAAATGGTTCAAATGGCTCTGAGCACTATGGGACTTAACATCTTAGGTCATCAGTCCCCTAGAACTTAGAACTACTTAAACCTAACTAACCTAAGGACATCACACACATCCATGCCCGAGGCAGGATTCGAACCTGCGACCGTAGCAGTCCCGCGGTTCCAGATTGCAGCGCCTAGAACCGAACGGCCACCGCAGCCGGCTTACTATCGATCGTGTCAGGTCATAAGTACTCCACAGTTACACGAAAGAAACGGCAGCATCATGCTTGTAAATATATTTATTCATCTATGTCTTTGTTTATATGAGATATATGCAATTCATGAAGAAATTGGTCAATTATTTATTGTGTTTAGAAAGCACAGAGACGTTAGGCCACTGTCCTGCTTTTGCATGCCAGTCCTTTGATATATGTCTATTTAATTTGTTTACGTATTTACTAATGTGTGTTAGACCGTGTTTATGGTCCAGCCGTAGGAATATATATTTAATTATAAGTTACTTAAATGTAAATCGAGTATTTAGATTGTGTTTAATTAGGATTGTGAAGGTGTGTTGGCTTGAAGACATGGAGGGAGAGCCGGCCGGAGTGGCCGTGCGGTTCTAGGCGCTACAATCTGGAACCGCGTGACCGCTACGTTCGCAGGTTCGAATTCTACCTCGGGCATGGATGTGTGTGATGTCCTTAGGTTGGTTAGGTTTAAGTAGTTCTAAGTTCTAGGGGACTGATGACCTTAGATGTTAAGTCCCATAGTGCTCAGAGCCACTTGAACCATGGAGGGAGAGCTATCGCCAGTCACAGCGCTAGTTACTAGGAGAGGCGACTAGCGAAATGAATGGAGGGGGAGCTCTGGCGGTGCGGCAGTTCTGGACAATCGCACGGGATACGGAAAGCGCTGGACGAAACGACGCGACAGACGCGAAGTCACGGAGAGACTGGAGAGTGTGGAGCGGTTTGGGCATGGTCGCGACAGATAGAAATACTTCGGAGTGCCAACTTGTGCACTTGTGAGATTTCCGTGGCTTCTGCAGTGAAGTGTGCGTTTAGAAGTGAATATCTCGCGAGCTGTGTTGTGGTTTATAACTAATTACTTGCTGTAGGAATCTATGTTTCCCTGTTATTCAACTTATATTTTATTTAACTGCTCGACCATCAACACCAGTAAGTGTTTTGCAGAAATATACCGAATTCTCAAAAGTACTTCTACTATCGTACTCATGATTTAAAGTCGTTAAGATAGTACCTGCATATTTTATTTAATTGCAATCTTTCATTTATAAATTTGTATGTTAATATCGTAATTCGCATTTGCCGAATGATAGAAACTTTTGACCATTCGATTCATGTGTGTATTCTTATCGTATACTGTAGACTCAGCAGTATTTGGCCTGTAAAGCGGCATCTACGTATCCCAGCCCCTAGACAACGAAACCATCGAAAACTTTTAATATTGCCACTCTGAGTCTGTGGGTGCGTAGTTTATTTTGAAAGCCCGCAGAGTTAATTGTTGCATGGTTTTACGGACGCCCGATACCCCTTTGACAGTTTCGGAGACGTTTAAGAAAAATACGCGGTCAGTAGAGCATAGGTTCCCAGATCATGCAATACTAGTTAGAGGTGATTTTAACCTGCCGAGTAAGGACTTTGTCTTGTTACTCATTGCAGTGGGTACAGACAGCATTGTGAAATACTTTTGAATACGTTGTGTGAAAACTGCATTGAGCAACTAATTCGGCAGCCCACACGCAATAGAAATATCCTAGAACTTATAGTTACAAACCGGCTGGACATCATCGACAGCGTTTGTATAGAGATGGAGATCAGCGATCATGAAGTCATTATAGTAACTATGGTTACAAAACTAATAAATCAGTCAAGAAGGCTATGAGAGAGTTCTGGTAGAAAAAGCGGATAAGCAATGGTTAGCATTCCACTTAGACGGCGAATTAACATCACTTAGTTGCAGTAAGATGGACAAAGAGGAATTATGGACAGTACTTAAACAGATTGTAAGCCGTGATCTGGAGCAGAATGAGCCTAGTAAGTGGATTAAAGACTTACCATTATTTAATTGCGAAATTCTGATATGCTGAGGCTCTTATATTTTCGGTTCAAAGCAGAGCTCGTAAATGTCGACAGGAAAAGCCTAGTAGAAATTTGTGTGGCTGTGATAGGGTCCATGCGCGAACCATTGGACAACTACCACCGTCATATCTCAACATAAGATACCTCCGAGAACCCGAGAAAATTGTGGTAGTATGTGAAATCCCTAAGCGGTTTTAAGGTTTCCATCCACCCAGTCTTTGAACAGTCTGGTGTCGTACTTAAAGACAGCAAAATGAGAGCCCATGTTTCAAATTTCGCGTTCCAGAAATCGTTCACGGAGGGCAATCGTTCAATCATACCTGCGTTTGACCTTCGCATGCACTGAGTCCCGCATGGACTACGTAGTGATTAAATATCCCTGGTGTTGAGAAACAGCGCAAAGAGTTTAAAACAAATAAGTCACTAGATCCGTATGTAACCTCAATTCAGGTTTACAAAGAGATATCTACTGCTCTGGCCCCTAATGTGGCTTGCATTTATCACAAATCTGTCATTCTGCGCAAAGTCCGAAATCCCGCATATAAGAAGCGTAAAAGACCGGACTCGAAAAATTACAGACCAATATCTTTAACATAGGTTTGCCGAAGAATTGTACAAACATTCGTATTTTGAATATAATAAATTTCGACAGACGGTAAAGCTTATGTCCATGAAATAGCACGGTTTTAGAAAGGAGCACTCGTACGGAATTCAGCTTTCCCATTTCACACATGATATACTGCAAACTATGGATTAAGGCCAACAGGGTGATTCCACATTTTCAGATTTCCGAAAAATTTGTCATGATGCCCCATTCAGGCTGTTCACGAAGGTACGAGTATAAGTAAAAGGTTCCCAGATATGTGAGTGGTTTGAAGTGTTCTCAAGTAATAGAAACCAGCTTCTGGTCCTCGACGGCGAGCGTCCTACAGAGACTAGGGTATCGTCAGCAGTGACCCAGACAAGTGTGAAAGGACGCTATTATTTTCTACATATATAAATGATGTGAATGACTGGGTGGGTAACAGTGTGCGTTATTTGCTGATAATGCTGTGTCGTACGGTAAGGTGTCATCGTTGCGTGACTGTAGGAGGATACAAGGTGACTCAAACAAAATTGCTAGTTGCTGTGATTAATAGCAGCTGGCTCTAAATGTAGAAAACTGTAAGTTGATGCGGATGAGTAGGAACAATAAACCCGTAATGTGCGGATATAACATTAGTAGCGTCCTGATTGACACAATCACATCATTTCAGTGTCTGGGCGTAAAGTTGCAAAACGATATGAAATGGAACGAGCGTGTTAGGATTGTGGTAGGGAATGCGAGTGGTCGACTACGGTTTTGTGGGAGGATTTTAGGAATGTGCCTTATCTGTAAAGGAGACTGCATATTGGACGCTACTGCGACCTGTTCTCGAGTACTGCGCGAGTGACTGAGTTCCGCACCAGGTAGTATTAAAGGGAGATATCGAACGATTCAGAGGGGGACTGATAGATTTGTTGCCGGTAGGTTAGAGCAACAGGAAAGTATTATGGAGATGCTTTGTGGACTCAAGTGGGAATTCCTGAAGGGGAGGCGACGTTCTTTTCGAGGAACAGTATTGAGAAACTTCAGAGAACTAGCCTTTGAAGCTGACTGCAGAAAAATCCTTCTGCCACCAACATACTTTCCGCTTAAGGCTTTCGAAGATAAGACACTAGAAAGTAGGTCTGATACAGAGGCTCAGACATTCGTTTTCCTATCACTCTATTTGCGAATGTAACATGGAACATGAAAGGAAATGGCTAGTAGTAGTAGTACAGTGTTCCCTCCGCCACTCACCATACGGTGGCTTGCTGAGCATGTATGCCATTTTCTAGTATTTGATTTTATGTCTTTAACATATATTGTAGGACATTTAACACGTTGTCAAGCTCGAAGTTGGCCATAAATTAAGAAAACTAATGGCTCCCCATGAAATGCCGGATTTAAAATCTCCGTCTTGTAACAGATCAGTAAATAATCGTTGGAGCATATCATATTTATTAAACACAGGCTTACGTTGGTAAATAAAAGACGTGTTCATGTCCTTAAAACGTAACGATAGTGAAATCAAAGCTATCATTGCGTTTTAAGTACATGAGATCATCTTTTATTTACCAATGTAAGCCTGTTATACTAAGTATGACGTGCTCCCATGATTATTTACTGAACTGTTACAAGATGGAGATTTTACATCTGGCATTTCGTGGAGAAGCAATTTTTTCTTAATTTATGACCGACTTTGAGCTTCAGAACACATTCAGTATCCTGCAATACATGTTAAAGACATAAAATCAAATACTTGAAGTGGCGTAAAAGGACGAAAAATGGATGTACTTAAACAATTAAACAGTCAAATGGCGGTGCTTTTCTTTAAAGAACCTATTAATTTTCAGAGTCGTGTATCGAAATAATTACAATATTTTACGGCCCTTGAACGATGAATACAGACTATATTTACTTTATGAATTTTGTAAAGACCCTAAGTATACATTGATGAAAAGAATTTCAAACACCAAAAACGGGCGACATAAACGAAAGTTGGTAGGTGTGTTGCTACACCCGAAATACGATGCCTATGTAAATTTAACACTTGTCACATAAAAGTGGCGTTAGCAACATTACTATGAGGATGCAAATCAGGTTTGCTGTAAATAGACGCTCTAAAGGTCGTGACCGTTGGTTACCTTTGAGATCGGGGGCGGCGGGTTGATGATAGTCAAGCGTGCCTTTGAAGGCGACAAAGAAGCCATTACCAAAAACTCACAGAGTTTGAATGAGGTCGCTCTTAGGGCTACGAGAAGTTGGATGTTCTTCCTGCTATACTGCAGAACGACTAGGCATGAATGTAGCACACTGTACATGATTGCTGGCAGCTGTAGTCGCGAAAATGCATGGTCGCAAGGTGATCAGGCTCCGGACAGCCACATGGTGGTACTAAGAGGGAGGACTATCGTGTTCGGCGTATCGCTCTGGCACATCGTAACTGCATCTATAGCAGCAATTTGTGCAGGAGTTGGCACCACAGTGACACAATGAACTGTTACAAATCAATTATTTCAAGGACATCTCCGAACCAGACACCAAGCGTGCATTCGATAGGCCCCAAACCATCGCCATTAACGACTGCAGTGGTGTCAAGCGACAGTTCATTGGAGGGCACTGTAAATACTGTAGTGGTTTATGGTGAAAGATGGTTCTGACTCGTTGACAGTGATGGCAGTATGTTGGTTAGAACGAGGCCAGTTAGGTGCCTGTCTGTGTGTTAGACACACTGGACATTCACCAGGAAGTATGGTCTGTGGTGCAATTTCATATGGCAGCAGCAGCACACTCATGCTTATCCCACGGACACTTGCCTGCAAATTTCTGCGTCTGTCTGGTGATGCAAGCTGTTTTTTTGCCATTCATGAACATAATTCAAATGGTTCAAATGGCTCTGAGCACTATGGGACTTAACATCTGTGGTCATCAGTCCCCTAGAACTTAGAACTACTTAAACCTAACTAACCTAAGGACATCACACACATCCATGCCCGAGGCAGGATTCGAACCTGCGACCGTAGCAGTCACGCGGTTCCAGACTGAAGCGCTTAGAACCGCACGGCCACACCGGCCGGCATGAACATAATTCCACGCGGTGTTTTCCAACAAGATAATGTTCTCCACATGCCGCTGATGTAATCAAACATGCTCTACTGAGTTCCCCTGGCCAAAGAAAACCATTTTCTTACGCTGTCATAAGATAAAAAACACTGCAGAAAATCGTTTTGCGCAGCACAATTTCTCACTTAATGGAAGTAGTAAACAGAACATTCCTTCATACTGAATCTGTCAGCGCTTCTAAATTAAGTGGAACCGATTGTTCCACCAAACTTAAAATCTAAGAGAAATAGCAATGCAATCGTTACAACACTTCTTGCGAAAGATTGCGTAGTTTGACGTTCTCAACACTTGCACTTTTCCTGTGTTCTTTTTCCCCGGTCACCATTTCTTAACGCTTGCCTCGTTTCAGTACCTCCTCTATACGCTCAAATATGCCCATATTTGTATTCATTCGGTTGTTCTAATTTAGGCACATTAGTCTTATACAGTATCCTTCGTTTTATCAATCTGAGAGACTGACATGAGGAGACAGAGAAACAAAAGTAGAAACGGGGATGTGCACGAGTTACATTGAGGCTGGTATCGTGCTCGGATCGTTCGACGGGAATGAAAGGTGAATATGGACGGCATTTGCTTCATTTCCTGGAAACCGAGTCGCCGTGTCCCTGTGTCGCAGCACAACCCATTTCCATACAGGACCGGTGTTCACCTCTGCTCCATTTGTTTATTCCATAGGGACACCGAGCTCTGGAAACATCCGCAGTGGCCAGTCCGGCCGACAGAGCAAATATTGGTTATTGGCTACGCCAGCAATACGCGCTTCACCTTCGAGTTCCACCTACGCGATTCGAACAATGTGGCCTGGGAATAAAGCTTCGCGACCTTTCCATATTACCGATAAAATATAAACGGAATAAAACAGACAATCCGTATTCTAATCCTACACCCACACGCGCACCACTTCGCAAGCAGTTAAATTACTGGCATCCTCTCTCCAGAGTATAAAGATCGCGAATTTGGATAGCCTGGATGAAATATCATGGATGATTTTCTGCGTCTTACTAGAACCAAATTTTTCAGGTACAATACAGCACATGCAGTGACATCTTGTTATACACAACTACACAACTTTATTTCGCAAAAAATCTAGTTATCGGAAACCGGTAAGCAAGAGACAACCAACGTATTTTTTTTTTTTTTCTTTTTGAGTTGTCAGCATTCACATCAATCTTCTACATGGTTTGATGCGGTCCGTCACGAATTCCTCACCGAGCAAAACTCTTCGTCTCAAAGTAGCAATTCCAACGTATGATCTATATTATTTGCTGGCTGTATTCCAACCTCTGATTTCCTCTACTGTTTTTGTCCTCTACAGCCGCTCCAGTACCGTGGAAGTTATTTCCTATCATCCCGTCCCTTCTTCTCATCAGTGTTTTCCACATATTCCTTCCTTCTCTGATTCTACAAAGTATCTCCTCGTTCCTTACCTTATCAGCTCACCTAATTTTCATCAGTCGTCCATATCATCACATTTCAAATGCTTCTGTACTTTTCTGTTCCGGTATTTCCACTGTCCATGTCTCACTACCGTATAATAGTATGCTCCAAGCGTACATTCTCAGACATTTCTTCCTCAAAATAACGAGAATTTGTGATGCTAGTAAACTTCCCTTGACCAGGAACATCCTTTTTGCCAGTGCTAATCTGTTTTTGATGTCCTCCTTGCTCCCTCTGTCATGGGTTGCTTTCCTGCCTAGGAAGTAGAATTTGTAAACCTGCAATCTTTTTGATAACTTCACATGTGGCAAATTCTTTTTGGTGTGTGTGTTTGTATGTGTGTGTGTGTGTGTGTGTGTGTGTGTGTGTGTGTGTGTGTGTGTGTCTGTGTGTCTGTGGTGCTTTGCACAATATGGTGATGTACAAATTACATAAGTGATGGATATATTTCGAAATATTTGAAAAATACAATCCAGCGACATCGCAACAAAATCGCGTGGAATTTTTGAGTTAAGTACCATAACCACTTAACCTCACATATTTATTTACTCTCTGTTTCATCGTTTGGAGGTTAGGTATGCTCATATAGGGCGCTTCTAACACTGTTTTCTATCGTAGGGCAACAACACACCAAGAATATTTCGCCACAGTGGAAGAATAAAAATCGAAAACTGACGACTATGTAAATTGTATCTTGCAAATCATGTGAACAGTCGTCTGATGATGAACTTGCCAGTTCGAAACCGGTTACGGCGCTATTTACCTAAATAAATAGTAGTATTAATAGTGGCTGGTTGATGTCTTCAGCGAAGCTCTTTACTGAAACCCTTTCACCTTAAATTTTAATTCCACTCTTGTAACTTTCCTTTATTTCCATTATCGCATCTTCGATGTATAGAATGAACAGTAGCGCCAAAAGGCTGCATCCCTGTCTTACACCCTTCAGAAACCGAGCCCTAAGTTTTTCGTCTTCGGCTTTTATTACTTCCTCGTGGTTCTCGTGCATTTTCTCTGTTACCCGTCTCTCCCTATAGCTTACTCACTTCTTTCTTTGAATTTTGAACATCTTCCACCGTTTGACACGGTCGAACGCTTATTCCAGGTCAACAAATTCTGTGAACGCGTCACGATTTTTTAGTCTTGCGTCGATTATCAACCGCAACGTCGGAATTGCTTTTTCTGGTGCGTTTACTTTACGTAAATCGTGACTGATCGTTATGTAATACATCCTCAGTTTTCATTTTCATTGTTCCGTAAATTATTCTTGTCAGCGACTTGAATTCACGTGCTGTGAAGCAGATTGTTTTATATATCTCGCACTTTGCAGATCTTGCAATCTTTGGCATTGTGTGGATGATATTTCCGAAAGTCAGATGCTATATCGTCAGACACTTACATTCTACACGACAACGAGAATAGACTTTTTGTTGTCACTTCCCACAACAATTTTAGAGATTCTCATGGGACTTTATCTATCCCTTCTTCCTTATTTGATCTTAAGTCGTCCAAAGCTCCTTTGAATTCTGATTCTAGTACTAGATCCCCTATCTCTAGTATATCGACTCCTGTTTCCTCCTCTAACACATAATCAGACAACTTCATTTTACTCGTTCTCAATCTGCTCTCTTCTCCTCAATTAACAGTTGAATATCCGTTCCACTTTTAACGTTATTACCCTTGCTTTTAATGTCGTCGATGGTTGTTTTGGCTTTTCTATATGCTGGATCAGTCCTTCCGACAATCTTTGGCTTTTCGATTCCTCCACATTTTAATACAGTCATTTCGTCTTAGCTTCCCTGGACTTCCTGTTTATTTCATTCTTCATTGACTTGTGTTTGTGTATTTATGTATATCTCTGAACATTTTCATACTTCTTTCATTGATCAACTGAAGTATTTCTTTTTTATCTATGGTTTCTTTACAGTGACGTTTTCTTCATCCATGTTTTTCTATCCTGCTTCTGTGACTATCCTTTTTAAAAATATTCATTTCTCTTGAACTGTGTTACCTGCTGAACTATTTCTTATTGCAGTATCTATATCCTTGGAGAACTTCAAGCGTTTCTCTCCATAATCCAACTTCTTTGCTTTTTATGTTTCCTGATTAGTCTCTTATACTTCAGCCTACTTTTTATCACTACTAAATTGTGATCGTAGGATGTTAGTCTATATCCTCTTCTCGGTACGCCTTACAATCCATTATCTGTTTCGGAACCTCTGTCTTACCATGATGTAATCTAGTAACTGGAACCTTCCCAAATCTCTTGGCCTTCTCCAAGTATACTTTCTCCTCTTGTGATTCTTAAACAGAGCATTAACCATTACTAGCTAAAATTAAATGCAGAATTAATTACTTTTTCTCGTCTCTCATTCTTAACACCAAGCCCACATTCTTCCATAACTCCTTCCTCTACTCCTTCCCGCACAACCACATTCCAGTCCCCCATGACTGTTATATGTTCAAACCCGTTTGCGTACTGGATTACCGTTCAAAATCTTCATCTACTTTTTCTGTCTCTTCATCTTCAACTTGAGACGTCGGCATGTATACCTGAACCATCGTAGTCGATGTTGGTTTTCAGTCGATTCTGATGAGGATTGCTCTAACACTGAACTATTCACAGTATCGTATTCCCTGTCTTACCTTCCTATTCGTAACGAATCCTACTCCAGTTTACCATTTCCTCTGCTGTCGATAATACTCTATTCTCAACTGACTAGAATTCCTGGTCTTCTTTCCTATTCACTTCAACCACTCCCACAATACGTAGATTGAGCCTTTGTATTTCCCTCCTCAGATTTTTAGCTTCCTCTGTCCTTTTGTTAGTTATTTAGTTATTTTCTTATGGTCACCTCCTCTTTAGGGGTCCCCACCAGGAGAATCGAACGGGAAAATAGTCCAGAAATTTTTGCCAATGGAACAATCTTCTTGATATTTTTTCAATGACAAGACACGTGTCCTTTGGATACACGGTATATGTCTTTACGCATTGCCTTCTGCATCTTGGTGTCCAGAAATTTTTGCCAATGGAAAAATCTTCTTGATATTTTTTCAATTACAAGACACGTGTCTTGTGGATACACGGTATATGTCATTAACGCATTGCCTTCTGCATCTTGGTGTTGTTGATCATTTCTAATTCTTCCGCCTTTAGGGGCAGTTGCCCACGCATGGGCAAGAGAGTGCCCTGAATCTCTTTCCGCTCCTCCGCCCTGTTTGACAAGGCCGTTGACAGAATGAGGATGATTTCTGAGGCTGGAAGTTCTCGACCACCAATGATAATGTCTTTTATTCAAAATTTAAGCTGTGGTAGGGCTCGAATCCGGGACTGAGAACGTTTTGATTACTAATTAAATCCGCTAACCCTAGACCACTGGTGTTGCGAACAGTCACCTCTAAAAACGCGATTTAAGTGCGGCTCATACCTCATTTTCTGTTGGTGAGACATAGTGTCAAGTGTTTCCGTTAGTGTTTGGGCTAGAGATCATTTTTATACCCATCACAAGAGTTGTCTTGCTGTAACCAGCCTGCAGCACAAAGTTTGAATTTTTCATTTTGCGTTGTGTGTTCTCTGTAGAGCGCATTCACAGGCTTATGTAGGCAATGCTTAGTTCATAGGTGGTTACTGAGAATACCCAAAAAACAAGTTTGTTAGGTACCAAAACCGAGCCGCGGATTCCAAGACGGCTACAAAAACGTAATATACAGTGTGAGACAAAAACATAGTTTATAAAGCTAATTTATCACTTAGAAAAATGCTGTAAATTTCTCTATTAACATGGTAAGAGTTCTGGGAACCGCATTTTGTACTACTGAAGCACATGCTAAATTTTGTTGCACGTAAAATCCAACCTGCGATGTAAAATTAGCGTAGCGCTATTTCTACTTCACAGAAGTAAACTATCAAAGTTTTACTGACCAATAAAGTTCTGGAGCAAGAAAGAGAAGGAAACCAGCAGAAAGATGCTCCTATCAGAGCACAAAGACGCCTAATACACTCCCTTTCAAACGACTCTGACTGAAAAGTAGGATACCAGCTGCCTCTTTCCCCCCCCTGTCAGCACCGTTAAAATAGTTCCCAACAACGTTGGCATGTGAACATATTCGCACTTTCTTATACTGAGATGATAGGAGACAGTGGCAATTTGAAACAGACAGAAAATCAAAAATACTGGAAGATAGGAGACAGTGGTTGTAGTACAGAAGAAGTGAAGGAGACGATGGAAGTTTGAGAGAAAGAGAGTGACACAGTAGCAGAAGAACATAGTTGAGTAAAACAACAGTGTTAGGAAAAGGCTGAAGGAGAAGTCCTTAACTTTAAGCTTTCAAAAATTACTGTACCATGCTCTAGTCATAAAACATAAATTTATGCAAACCGTCGAAGTAGCGAATGTAAATTACTGAATATGCCCAGAACACGGAGGTGGCTAGATTTCGCATGCCCTATTAAGTGATCACGTAGAGAGGCGTAGATTGAAATGTAGTCTCACCAAGTGTTTTCTTAATGGTGAAATATTTATGCAGGCTTTCCTTTTAAGAAACATCTAATATCAATGTTTACTTCTCACTTGTCCAATTTCTATCCTTCGTAGCGGAAAAGGGGTGGCCACCCAAATGAAAGTGCTGTTTTGGAAGATTATGGACCAACTAGCCTTTCTGTATTGTTGTGAGAACAAAGTGCACAGAACAAAGTCTTCTGCACTACCACACACGTTTCCCGTCCAGTCATACAATTAAACAAAGCTCATCTCCACTATCATGAAAACCTGAACAACGTAATTCCATGTAAATGGAGAAAGATCGACACGAAACGCATAACAGAAATACGAATAAATTATTAAACTTTATTGTAATAACTTAACTATAACCTAATAAAGCCACACGTACACGTCGTTAGTAACAACCTCTATGGGTGTAATAAACTTAACAGAGATCGAAGGTAAGAAGAAGACTCCATCTGAACTACGGAGTGAGACTTGAGCTCTGGGTCCGGTTATGTGCGTTGGCTCATGACCAGAGGAACTGTCCTGTGACCTTTCATAAAAGTGCACCTCGCAGCGCAGTAAAAGATTGTGTAGCATGTTGAAGTGCTGTGTGCCAAGAAAGATTCAATTACGACTTTTCTCTATTTGCATGAAAATTAGAGCTGTCTGTACCAGTGATAATTAATACCGGATTTTTTTCCTTCGTCACTAGACACAATTCAACAGGTCTCGTTGTTCTCAATGCGTTCCATGAAACGAAGATTACAGTTTACTGTCCCGTCGGCAGGGCAGTCGTTAGAGGAGGACAATCTTGGATTACGAAAGGATGGGACGGAAACCGGCCATATTCTTTCCATTGGAACCAACCCGGTTCCTCCCTATAGCGATTTACGGACATTACTGCAAACCTTTATTCTGATGGTTGGGCGTTGTTCTCCCAAATCCCATGAAACCTGCATAACCCAAATACTTCATTAACGATTCATGATAAGGGCAAAAGTATTTGCTTAAAACGGTTGCACCTATAGATGAGATTACTGTGGTGAACAATTGTACAAGGGGCGTTCAGTAAGTGCTGCAACGTATTTTGTTTACAGCCAATATCGGTTCAAAAATGCAAAATTTGCTGTGGGACATCGTGGAATATTCCCGCTTAAGCCCCTGTAGTTTCATTAAGTATCTAGCCCGGATTGACGTGTGTATTAAGACGTCGCTTCCGAGAGGGGAAGGCGCGCCAGACACGGATCGAATCCCCCTCCGGCGCACTAACCAAAATGGGCAGTGTGCCGGGTAAACTGGATGTAGTTTTTAGGCGGTTTCCAATATACATCAAGATGAATGCAGGACTGGTTCCCAAGCCCCTCTCAATTACACGACTGCAAAAATTTAGGAGTGAAATGAAGGGCATCCGATCACCCCATAAATTACCCACACCTAGTCCGTTAATACCCATACCAACGCCGTGTAGATACGCGATACAATCACAAGAAAAGGAAGCAGAGTCAAATCTCATTTAAGGAAATTGATTGGTCTACGGATGAAATAATTGTTACTGAAAGTTCTCAGTAATAAGTACACTTGCATGTTTCTATCAGACAAATACTACTCCCCCGTTGTGTAACGTTGCTGGTTAGTACCTTGATTTACTATTCTGTTCCAGTCACGAAAGGAGTGTTTGCTCACTGTAAATGATTTGCTTCGCTGTACAGTTAAGTCTTTTAGGAACACTTCCCTGGCATCTCTGCTTGTTTATCGTAGGCCACATTACCTTCTTCGAGTCTGCGACCTTTAGTGTTATCTTTTCTATTCAGATTTAGTGTATAAGGGGGCAGAGCAAAAATACGGAAACACTCCAAGAAATGAATACTTAAAAATAAATGCAGATCCTAGCCAAACCTGAAGGGTGTGCTGTTTTATTTCACCACGAACAGAACCTGTGCAGTGTCCTTTATACGTCGCATGCGTCAGTCGTGCTCAGAACACTTTTGTGTGTAGTTTTGAGTGCTATACATTGGAGGTACTACTAAGTGAATTCGAACGTGGGCAAATTGTTGGTATTCAAACGGTGGACGCTGCCGACAAGACAGCCGAAGTGTTATGTGTTTCTTCAAGAGGCTCCACATCCAAGATATGTGCTGCACACAGGGAAACCTGAAAAACGTCGTCAACGCGGGCGAAAGCGTGTGTTGAGTGATGATGACGGACAGCCCATGTCGAAATATAGCAAGACCACAGCTACAAATGCCACTGCATAATTGAATATCGCATTCGCTAACACTGTCAACACCACAACCAAAACAATACGAAGGGAGCTCCATAAGCAGGGAATAGCAGGGCAAGCTGGAATTTCAAAACGACTCATCGGCAGGGAAGAGTTGTGCTGAAGCCATATAATCTGGACAATGGAGGACAATAGAGGAAACTCATTTGGACAGATTAGTTTGTTTCACACTATTTCCACTTCTGGCTGCGTTTACGTGATGAATTGGGCAACCATATCGTGGTATTCCATGGGTTGGTATTCCATGGGCCTTAAGGTGACACTGCAAGGTCTCGTTACTGCCAAGAATTATATGACCATTTTGGCTGATCTGGTCCAAAACTAGGTATAATACCTGTTCCTCACTGATCACGCTGTGGTCAAAGACGACGAGGACCCTGTTGACATAGTTGCCGTCGGCCAGAACTTGTGTGGCGAGCCAGAGGATGAACAGTCGCATTATCCGAAGATCTCAAAATAATTCAGCCATTGTGGTTCAGATCGGAGGGAAGGCTGCTTGATCGCTAGCCATCTCCATCATCGTTACCTCAACTTCGCTTGAAAAACACACAAGGCCTGTATTTACCAATTTCGAGACGCGGCATTAGGGATAGTAATGTGTTAGGTTTTTGATGTTTCCCTCTTTTTATCTACCTCCTTCAGTGAGGTACTGCTAGTAGTATATTATTGCGAAATGTAAGGAAACTTGTAAATATTCCATTCGTGTCGCAAAACAACTGGTCATGAACCTAATCACTTGAAACGTAATTCTCGTAAACAAGTTCTCAGACGCTGTAGGTGATGACAATACCAACGGTGATCAGCAGCTGGAAAGAGTCATTAACGTGAAAAACCACATGTATCAGTCCGGAGGGATGTGAGTTGACCGACCTCAAACTCGAGTTATTAGTTTGAAGAATCCTGAGCACGTGTAGCTCATTCAGAAAAGAGGCCATTCTAAAATAATCGTCCATCTTGTTCTGATCGTTACGTAGCTTTACAAGCGGAAAAAAGCGAAAATTGGAAGAAGACAAGCAGCGTGCATGAAGAGATTTTTTGATCAGGGTGAGTGGTTCTCCGAAATTTTGAACGAATTCCTGCAGGAGAGCATATAGCAAAAGCATCTGTACAATATGAGAGAATTGCTTTTAAAATTACTTGTACTTATTTATAATAATGATTGAGGGAAACGTATTGTTTCCAGGCGGACATACATCGCGTGGTAAAGAAAATGTATTTTGTTAATTTTAAAGGAATATGTTCATCCATGGAAGCGTAACAACAATATTTTGCACCATGCCGCTTACTAATAGCTGCAAAAGATAACTATAAGAAAGTAACTTTGGACGTACTTTGAAGGTACGTTACGGGACTATTGCAGTTTTTAATATACATAAATGACATACTGGATGACCTAAGAAGTTCCCTCAACCTAATCGGGGATTGTGTTGTATACAAAGAAGTCACTAAGCTAGAAAATTGCATCGAAATGCTGAAAAACTTATAGAGGATCGCCTTTTGGTGCTGTGATTGGCAATTGACCCTCGGCGTGAATAAATGTAACGTACAGAGAACAGGTAAGGGAAATACTCATTTTTGTATGATTGCACTGGGAGAAGTCGTGTCCATTAAGTAGCTCAGAATCTGCGTACAGAACGGTTGAAAGTGAAACAACCACACAAATTTACTGTAAGAAACGTAGATTCCTTGGCAGCATCTTTAGGAGATATAGTGCTCCCACGAAGGAGCTTGTGAAACCTCTGACTGACAATATTATTCGTCAGTGCTAAGCTCATACCAGGCAGTACTGATAGAGGAAATAGAGATCCATAGAAGACGCGTTTGCTCACAGGTTAGTTTACTAAGAATGACAGTGTCACGGAATCGCTCGTACAACTCCATTGATAGACTCTACAAGAGAGTCGTACTGCCGCACGATGTGGTTCACCATTAAAATGCCGACAGCGTATGCACCTAGGCCAGCCGACCAGCATATAGCTTTCTCCTACGTGTATCTCGTTAAAAGACCGTGAATGCACAATTTGAGATCCGATCTTACACGGAGTGCTACCAACGGTTATTCTTTCGACACACTTCTCAACGCTGGAATAGGTAAGGGGGAAATTACAGCGGTATTTGAAGTAACCATAGCCAAACACCGTAAAGTAGCATGTTGAGCCTACAACACCTCATGGCTCGACACACTTTCTCTCCACCAGACGATAGCTTGATTTCGTAACAGATATTCCCAATAATATCTTTTCCGCCAGCCTGATAATACAATATGCCGCGTACTGGAACCTCTGCGGTGTTTCGTAAGCAAGAGAGAGCTGGAAGAAGCGGGGTTGCTATGACAAGTGGCCAGACCAGTTACCGCGAGGGGCAACTGGGGCACTGTCAAGGGAAAGGTAGTAGGTCAAAACAAACCATTTTAAAGATATTTTATCGAAAAGGTAGTAAGAGATGTCGGCAGTGGTATAGAAGTAGCAGAATGTCAAAGCTCTGAACGGATGCGTTCCTGTTAACAATGCAAGATGGCTCTTTTAGTAACGTCACGTGAGCTGGCATGGACAGGGGAGTAAGTCAACAAGCGGCAGAGTCACCAGCTTTTACTCTGTGACCAGCCGTTCATTACTCTGTTATTGATTCCGTAGCTAACATAACCAGAAAACCTGTTCCATACAAACTGGTAACTCAAATTTTCCGTTTACACTAAAATGGACTTGATTACATTCAGGGGTAGTGCCTTGGCTTGTGTTTTATTATGACCTAACCGATCTGTACACTTATTCGGCGCAGGCTACATCTATATCCACATGGTTACTCTGCAATTCACACTTAAGTGCCTGGCCGAAGGTTCATCGAACCGTTTTCATACTACTTCTGTACCGTTCCACTCTCGAATGGCGCGTGTGCAAAAGGAACTCCTAAATCTATCCGTTCGAACTCTGATTTCTCGTATTTTATTATGATGATGATTTCTCCCTACGTTGGTGGGTGTCAATAAAATATTTTCGCATTCGGAAGAGAAAGCTGGTGATTGAAATTTCGTAATTAGATCTCGCTGCGAAGAAAACCGCCTTTGTTTCAGTGACTGCCACCCCAACTCGCGTATTATATCAGTGAAACTCTCACCTCTATTGCGCGATAACAGGAGCTGCCCTTCTTTGCACTTTTTCGATGTCCTCCGTCAATCCTATCTGGTAAGGATCCCATGCCGCGCAGCAATATTCCAGCAGAGGACGGACAAGTGTAATGTAGGCTGTCTCTTTAGTGGGTTCCTCGTATTTTCTAAGTGTTCTGCCAACAAAGCGCAGTCTTTGTTTCGCCTTCCCCACAATATTATTTATGTGGTCTTTCCAATTTAAGTTGCTCGGAATTGTAATTCCCAGGTATTTAGTCTAATTGACACCCCTTAGACTTGTGCGAATTAGCGTATACCTAAAATTTATCGGATTTCTTCTAGTACCCATGTGGATGACCTCGCACTTTTCTTTGTTTAGTGCCAATTGCCACTTTTCGCACCATCCAGAAATTCTCTCTAGATCATTTTGTATTAGGAATTGATCGTCTGATGATTTTACTAGACGGTAAATTACAACGTCATCTGCAAACAATCTAAGGGCGCTGCTCAGATTATCACCTAGATCATTTATGTAAATCAGGAACAGCAGAGGGCCTATGACATTACCTTGCGGAACCCCAGATATCACTTCTGTTCTACTCAATGATTTACCGCTTATCACTAGGAACTGTGACCTCTCTGATACGAAATCACGAATCCAGTCACACAACTGAGACGATACTCCATATGCACGCAATTTGATTAACAGTCGCTTATGGAAATCAAGGAATATGGAATCGATATGAGATCCATTGTCGACAGCACTCACTGCTTCATAGGGATAAAGAGCTAGCTGCGTTGTACAAGTACGATATTTCCTGAAACCATGTTGGTTAAGTATCAATAAGTCATTTTCTTCGAGGTGATTCATAATGTTAGAGTACAGTATACGTTACAAAATCCTACTGCAAATTGAGGTCAGTGATATGGGTCTGTAATTCACTGGGTTACTCTTATTTCCTTTCTTGAATATTGGTGTGACCTGTGCTACTTTCCAGTCTGCTCGTAAATGTAAATATATGTGTCATAGTTTTGAAGAGAGTGACGCACGCATGTTGCACTCAGGGCTTTGGAACCAAAATTGGAGAAGCCAAGGTAGTATTCTCTTTGGTTTAATCAACATAGTGCAGGTAAAACAAAGAAGGCTGCCTAATATCAACGATATTGCCTTCAGCATAAGACAGATACATGTTATTGACTCTGATTCTGGCTATGTGATGTTGCAACACAGCTTTAAGCTACGCAGTAGTAAACAGTATGATCGATAGAGTCATTTTGAAATTTGTAGTGTTGGGGTTTTCTTACATGCGTTCTGACAGAGATTTCGGCATAATAGAGAATAGAAAGAAGGTTTTACAGCCGATAACTCCTGACGAAATAACTAATATGATTAGAGAAGCAAAGAATGTACAACCATTCAATGAAGATGACGGAGGAAGATTTCTAATATTTCGGCTTGGTACACGATGCATTACTGCATACAGCACCAGTTAAGATCAGTTCTGCTTCTTGGATTAGAATTGTGAAGAGTAAGCTGCCCACCATAGAAATAAAGAGTTCATTGAATGAAATGGAACCTTGGAGAGGGCACAACGCTTCGAAAAAGGGTAATTCTGTCAAGGGCGTCTCTACCACCACCGGGACGAAAGCCCATCATTAGTGATGCTAAAGCAATCTTTGTACACTATAATTACATTTCTTATACAAATGTGACAGCTTGCTGTAAGTAGATTTGTAACGTTAATTTGGAGTTTCTGTTCCCATTTTGTAAATAAAACTACATATTTTTAGTGTCAAATCCGTTTCCTTCTTCTCCTGTCAAACTTGCTTTCCATGACTTACTCCCTTCCCTATGTCAACGCCTCAATTGTCCAGATTTGAACCTAGACCCGTTACACGGTATTAATATACCATGAAGTGTCATATCCCTTGTTACAGCAGCATTAGTGGAATATCCTCGACAGACGTTCAATTCAAAGATTTTCCGTGTGCATTCTATATTACAGTATTTTAAGTAGAAAACATTTACTTCTAATGTTATCATATATTCATCAAAGTACTTCGTTTCATTATTGACACTGCAATTAAAATAATACCAAATTTACGGTAGTCAAGTGAGTCTTCGTTGATTGTGCTCGTCAGTCTGCAGACCGGTTTGACGTAGCTCTCCATGCCTATTGTGAGCAACCATCTCTGTACAACTACTGCGACCTACATCCATTAGAACTTGCGTTGGTCTCCCTCTGTCGCTTTCAACTTCCACATTCCCGTCCATTATCAAATCAGGCCAAATCAAGTCTACTGGTAGTATATAAAGAGCTCAGTTTGAGGCAGAAATACCTGATGGAGCAGAAATACGGTATTGAATCACGGGCTGTGGGGAAAAAAGGAAATGAAGAGAGATATGGCGCTATAGAGGGTTGCTGAGAATTAGATGGACTGGCAAAATAAGTACGGCGAGTAAAGAAATATGTGGAAAATGGTGAAAAGAGGACGGGACAGGACATGGGTTAAGGAATTGAAGAGACTCTACGGGAGTGTCTTTATCGTTTTGTTCAACATTTAACTTAATGTACCCACCTCTGGCACCTCAGTTCTGATCCCAAACTGTTAACGACATAAAAAAATTCTGAGCAGCTCAGTGTGCCTACGGCAGCCACAAGGTATATTACCCTTACTTCACTTCACATTTTAGTAAGATTATTGGTAACAATCGGAGCCCCACACGTATATTCAATACATCTATGTGCAGTATGTCAGTATATACATCCTTTCCTCCTCTCACCTGTTGAATGGAAAGAATGAAATAGCAGTACCTACTTCTGTGGGAGTAAAAGTAGTCTGCTAATGTGGCAAGGTAGCAAATAGGTTTGTGTTCGTCTTGGACGAAATCCCTTGTACAGGTTGGCACCACACAATATGAAGCTCTCTGTGCGCTTCCGGAGGAACGGGATGTGTGAGTTCCAAAAGTGTTCCGGGAGACGCGAGACGGGTGACACCGACAAGTGTGAATGCGCCTCTTCATAGATAATCCATTATCTTATTTTTGAAGATTTCAGCTCAAGTCAAAATTAAAGTCTTGTACTCATCGCTCATTGCTCGTTAAGCGGTATGCCGAATTTTTCTAGTGAATTTCGGAACGTCATAACCAGTTGCAGTTGGCCACGCATGCAAGCCATTGTTCTGCTCTACCTCTGTTCAAACATGAGGACTCGTGATGTATCATCTCAGTTCATCTGATTTAGTTCGTTGATGATCTCACTAGTATAATTGAACAGATATTTGAAACATCGCTAATTTCGAATTTAGTTCGGACTACATGTCTTTGTTGTCTGAGCACGTGTTAAGTAATGGATCTCAGGGCCTTACTTTCGCAGATGGTGAGTCACGGTAATGTATCCTGTCTGATTTGGTTAGCTATTATGAATTTTACCACTTATTGTATGCAGAATTTATGGTTCTGACGACCACGTGTTCGCGGATTGTGAGAATCTTTACATATCGTAGTTACTGATCCTTGGGGTAAAACTTCCAAATTAGTTTCAGAATTTCTTCTAATAGTTTATTTTTATCATTGAACTCTTGTTCACTTATTTCGTGCACTCAAGCAAATGAAACGACCGTTTGCTAACCACGTGCACACTCGTGAAGTTTTTCTTTGTTCTTATGTTCGTCCTGAAAATCTATTGTATGTGTATATGTGCGTGAATGTCGGCATTGAAAGATTCCTCTGATCCTTCCATAACTAATAATGGTAAATCCTGTTGGGGTCTCCAAGACGCAGTTCTAAATGTAATTTTGTAACTCAGCCGAGACTGTTACGAAGAACAGCAACTATCACCCATTTAATAGTTGTTTTGCTTTTAGGTTGTTCGGCTGTTCTTGAATAAACATGACAATTTTACCAGAGCACATGCATACGTATTCCCTCGCAAACTTCCATTTTACGTCCTATTACTATCCGTTGTGCAACAGATAAATAAGGTCAAGTTATTTATTTCATATTTATTCAAATGTGCAAATTCGGCAACTCTATTCATTTAAACATCAAAGGTTTTTCTTTCATGTATATCCAGATACCGTCTTCTCACCTTCCATTTTAACAGATACCCGATAACAGGTAACCGATCCCCAACCAGATCCTTCACTGACAGATACCCTTCAGCTCACTGAATGACTTCCATGCTATTTGAGGAATCTGTACAGGATAAAAACTGTAAAGGTAGACAGAGGAGGGAAAACATCCAACAAATACTTTAGTACGTAGGTTACTAGTGCTACTCCGCGATGAAGAGGTTGGCACACGAGAGGAATTCGTGGCAGGCCACATCAAACTAGTCAGAAGATTGATGACTCAAAAAAAAGAAAGAAAGAAAGAAATGTTTTGCCTCCTGGACACTGTCGATCGGCAGTACTGTTCGGTCAACAAATACGCTGGGCGAAACTGAAGGGTCATAAATAAAGCCGATGATATCGCTCATGGTTCCACAGACAAACCACCAACCACATCTAACGAACCCATCAATGCCATCCATTGCAGTCCACTACAAAGAAACTTCTAGGAGTAACAGAAAGTGTGACAGATATATAAGCTTAAACGTCGTGGCCACGTCTTGTCATAATTCTTCACA
Organism: Schistocerca serialis cubense; assembly: GCF_023864345.2. Lineage (NCBI taxonomy): Eukaryota > Metazoa > Arthropoda > Insecta > Orthoptera > Acrididae > Schistocerca > Schistocerca serialis. The sequence goes on from NC_064645.1 coordinate 233,139,822, forward strand.
GTTAATTACGTATTTATCTAATGTGATCAAAAAAGAGGCAGCCAGACTAAACTGGACGTTTATTTAGTCGGTGATCAATGTCTGCCAAGTAAAATATCCGACAAAACAGTGGCAAACAAAGTGTGTACATATGCGTATGATTCCAACTAACGTTCGTTAACCTGTCAAACAATGGTTGGTTTGAGAACACCAGTCACCAGCTAAATAAACAACCATTTTAGTTGCAACTCTGGCTGTCTCTTTGTCCATCACAATTAAAATGTGAGTTGCTACCCCACTACGCCTGACTCGCTGGATTTATGCATTTATCGTGTAGTTTTGCCAGTACACAAAACTGTCTACAATCAAATGGCAATGTGTAAATATGACAACCATGCAAGAGCACTTCAAATAACTTGATGTAAAGTTCTCAGATCACCGTCAAATGCTCGAACTGGTTACTCCCTGACAATGTGATCTATTGTCTGCTCCTACGCCCCGCAATCACAGTCAGCAGATGGCTCGAAATTCCACTTCACGATGTAACCAAATCCTTCTTGGCCAATCCTAATGCGATTCTGCCTCGTCCAGACATGGTGTGGTACTTCGAATCCCTCGATCTTCTTTGTTGGTTCTTGAACCAAGTCAGGGCTGCTGGGTGGTTGTTCGTTCCAGAGTTGTCGCCAGTTTGAGGTCACGTAAACAGAACCGACAACCCAGGATGGTTTGCGTGATTTCAGGCGGTTTGTAGATGATCTTGTAGGGCATCATACAAGGGAGAGTTCTTATGAGAATCAGCCTCTTTGAGCATGTTTATCTTAGCTGCTTTCCTCCTTAGACCTTGCGGGGAAATATTAGTGGCACATCAGCCTTTGTTGCGTAAGCATTGTTTTCCTACACAGGAGCGCAATCTTCTCCAGCCTCATACATAAGAGCGAGTGCAACAGATCGTAGAGTATTTGTGGCGTCACCGCCAGACACCACACTTGCTGGGTGGTAGTTTTAAATCGGCCGCGGTCCATTAGTACATCGGACCCGCGTGTCGCCACTGTGTGATCGCAGACCGAGCGCCACCACAAGGCAGGTCTCGAGATACGGACTAGCACTCGCCCCAGTTGTATGGACGACGGAGCTAGCGACTATACTGACGAAGCTACGCTCCTTTGCCGAGCCGATAGTTAGAATAGCCTTCAGCTAAGTCAATGGCTACGACCTAGCAAGGCGCCATTAGTAACATTGCATGTGTCTAAAGAGTCTCACTTGTATCGCCACAATCTCCAGATGTACCAAAAGGATGGATTAAAGTTAAGTATTCCAGAAGCTACGTACTTTTCTTTATAGCATTCATTACGTATCCTGTTTCAGACCTCACGCCCATCTGCGTGAGCGTAGCGCGTGCCTTTCGGCTTCCTCTCATTGTGTCTAGGCTGTCTTGTCTAGACACAACAGTATTGGCGTCTGCATCCCAGGTGCTCACTGCAATCTTGCAAAGTAGACTTACTCTAAGAGCCAAGATTTCAGATAGATTGATATACTGTTGCTTGAATGTCAAGAATTTACAATTTTTGGATTCATGATCCTCAGTCTTAAACTTAATTTAAAATTAATTTCTTTAAAAAGAAAGAAACCCAAGCAATGACTCGAGATGTCCTTTCATGTAATGTATTCATGTTTTAAATGATATCATATTCACCATTGACTACAGAGAATATTTATTTGAAAATTGCAATTTCGGTATTGTGTCTTATGACCATTATCAAATGGTATTGTAAAATATTTTCCTTCAGCACAAGGAAAACTTTAAAATCCTTTGTTACATACCATCAGAAGCAAGTATTTACTCAGTAAGTATGCAACATACAGTGAAAAGGCTCAGTTCTGACGATTCTGAAGTCTGACATCTATTGAATCAAAATATTTTCTAGTGTTGCTTGGTAATGGCCATAAGTCCGAAATTGCAATTATGAAAGAAATAATTATTTGCCCTGCTAAAAAACTTTTTTTTTTTTTGAAAGATTATGTTCTTAGTTGTACTTTCAGCCCTGGAATTCAAACTTGTTTGTTTTTCTCGGTCGTGGATTGTTTATGAGCAATAGCAATTTTATTTTTTCTTTATGTTTCCGATATAGTGAATGTACATTAGATGAAATTCACCAAAATATTAGCTTTCTTAGAATGTTATTGGCTTCATCACATTAAGGGGGACTGAGATCTAACATATAACAAAGTACTCTTGGTGTATTCGCTTCGTAGCATTTATTTCACTTGAGCAATTACAGAAAACTGACAAAAAATAAGCAACATTTAGTGATGCACTTCACTTTTTTTTCTTGTATTGAGATTCGTTCTTCCGTCCAATAATATTCCAGCAATAATCTGCCAACATACAAGGTATTCACTTCCGTTCATAACGCATTTCTATAGTAGAAATGTCTTTATGGAATCTTTCGCAATGTTCATTCGATACTTCTCTACAACTGTATGAAGTAATCCAGATGAGAGTCCAGTCCTCAGAGACGTATTTCAACCCAATTCTTGATATGCTTTGATCATATTATTCACCATTGCTTTGTAATTGGTAGCTCTTCTCCTTACAATGAAGTTTTCTTATACCATTTCATGGCTTTTGTGAACTGTTTCCTTAGGCTAAGTCTAATGTGAAGGGGTGGAAGTAGTATACCTTCAGGAGATACCAGACTTTCACGTTGCACATTCTTTCCACCCACTCTCCAATTCTGCTTAGGTCATTTATTTTTCACGTAGCGAGACACTCTGTCATGACTATCCCACTTGCCAAGGAAACATGCGTATTTAGTGTAGCCTTATTGCATTCCCATTATGATAGCAATTGCTTTGAAATCTCAATATATTTTCCATTTGTTTTCATTGTTTTGTAATAAATTTGGCATTTAATCAAGCTGATGTAAGGAACTGGAACAGAGGGTGTTTTATTTCCACTGTGGAGAGAAACACCGTTGAGACTGGTTTTCCAGGAGTCTACGAAAAGTCTTCACTCCTATGAGCTGTAGATCAACTTCAGTACCTTCCTTAGGCCAACAAAGTCATTGCAAAACGCCAATGCTTCGTTATTTCCAAAATAAGGAATAAAGTCATGTTCTCTGTGCCTTAACTCACTAATTTTAGTGGTTTGGTTGTGTAGATTATACTCGTTTAATCTAGAACCAAGGGGTTGTGCCTTTTGTTTTAGTCAGTCCTAGCATTTAAATTTGTTTGTCTTAGTATGATGACTCACTTGTGCAGTGGTGTAGAGCATTATTCGTTGCAGTAATGTGATTTCTTCGACACTATTTACTACACAGTCACTCTGGAGTTGATCTGCAGCTGTAGAAGGTAGGCCGAGAGGTTCTAGGCGCTTCAGTCTGGAACCGCGAGACCGCCACGGTCGTACGTTCGAATCCTGCCTCGGGCGTGGATGTGTGTGATGTCCTTAGGTTAGTTAGGTTTAAGTAGTTCAAGTTTTAGGGGACTGATGACCTCAGATGTTTAGTCCCATAGCGCTCAGAGCCATTTGAACCAGTTTTTTGTTGAAGGTAGGACGGCTATCAGAATGCCGCACTACCATTCTCGCTGATGATAGATCGGTATAAACAATGTGCCTCCTTAATTTTTTGTTTGTGAAACCCTGAAATTTTTAGACAGAAATAACGGTCAGTAACGAGGCACTGTTCCTCCATCCTTACCATGGGCACAGCGAACAACGTCACGTTCACTTTACCTCTGCAACATTGAATTAGTTTGCAGTAACATATCGCACAATGGAAGTGTGGTACCAATTCCTTATCTTGGTGTCCTACATCAGTTATAAAGTAATCTTTGTGTGCTTTCCTTACGACTGCTGACATTTTATTCCTATTTCTGGCATAGGAGAAGTTCCTACTAATGTAACAGAAGTCATCCGGCTTATATCGACGTCTACAGCGACGAACCATTTTCTGAAAATTAATAAATACCTCTTTAATATTACATTCACTACATTAGTACTAGAAAACTAGAGACACAATGATGTGTAAGAACATACACATAATATACCTTCAGAACCAAGCTACATCAGTTTAAACAGAGGATGTTGTAAGTTCAGCTGTGCTCTGAAATATGGTGGAGACCGTGATTTGTGAGCCAAAACATACAGCTGCTAAGACGGACAGTAATTACGGTTAACACCGCTGGCTTTGCGACGCCTGAAGTATTACTGCCGAATCAGCGACCGGCTGACGCCCTTCGAGGTAATGACCGATTGCAGGTCGTCTTAACTAGAGATGTGTAGCGGGAAATAACCCACAGATGTCTGCCTCGCTTCCCACTTGTCCTTCAACAAGTAATTGCCACGTTCGATCGTTACCGGATGCGGCAACGTACACATATGTCTCCAATAACGCCCCTGTGTTTACCATGAACTGTCAATATGTACACATATACACACATTACACAAAAAGTATCACAGATAACGAAATTCTGTTTCCGTACTTCAATTTCCTGTAATAAATTGGTTTAGAATCATAAATTTTAAAATCTGAAATAGAACCCTTCTCAAACAGTGTAATTCTACGGTCAATAGCGAATATGATATTTTAATAAACATTTTTGGAACAGCGATCAAAGAATTAAAAAAAATTTCATTTTAAACTTCAGTCTTTGATCGCACCACGTATGCTACAAGAACATAGGTGACCGATTTCGGTCATATCACATGACCATCACCAAACCCATGGCGTCCTTGGTAGGTGAAGTACTCTTCTCAGCTGCTGTGATGCCAACTGGTCAACCAGTTTTTTTTAAGAATATGGTATCCTTTAACAATTCCTACATGGCAGTGTTGTTGCTATAGAGCATCTGTCTCTTAAGATTCGTCTGTCACCTTTTCTCTCAGTTTTATCAGACACTTCCAATTTCGTTTTTTCCGATGTGCATGCGCAGTCGGTCCACCAAATGTTGCACATGTTTCATGAGACGCTTAGTGTCAACGGAAAGCGTCAGTTCGCTCCCAGTTTACCAGCATGTATTAAGAGGACAATAAAATACCAAGAATAACCAGGACTCCAGCAGCGAGTGACCAGCGCTGCTGCATGGCAGTAGAAGCCAGTGCAGAACAAGGTGAGATACGAGTCGCTGCTCGTGTTTTACTGTCCGTGGTAGTATACATCGTCAAAACAACTTTCGCACTGGACTACTTTGGGACCACTCTACCGAATGAGCACGTAAAATTCCTATTTAAAAATTATTTTGTCAGTAACCAACGCTTTCTAGACGTCGCATTAAAGACGCGATGAGCAGGATTTGTTTGGGCTCACTGCATCTATACACTGCAAAAAAAAAAAAAAAAAAAAAAAATAAAATATATATATATATATATATATATATATATATATATATATATATATATAAAGATTTCAAATATCTGTAAAATCACAAGAAACGAGACTAACGACTTAGGAAAGACGTCTTCTATACATACCGTCTGTAGATTGATGTATCTGACCTAACTAAATTGATGAAATCCGACAGCGTAATCTACTTTTGATGCTTTTATTAAAACTGACCACCAAACCTCAGAGAACAAATTTCGGTGGCCGCGGTGGCGTTGACCCCTCTTTCTGTTAAGTCCCAGCCGAGGCGGCGTTTGAGGAAGAGGAGGTCGATTTTCCGCCAGGCCAGCTGGCCCCGCTCATTAGCGCCGTTGGTGTTAATTAAAACCCAACCCGCCATCCGGCGTCTGGACCGCCCCAGGAGAGAACACTTGCCACACCCTCCCTCCCCCCCTCCTTTCCCTCACGCCTGACACCTCCCACCCACCCTACTCGCACCGCCGAGCTGGTGGAACAACGGAGGGAATGAGTTACCAGATTTCACCAGTTATAAAGAGACATGTTTGCGAAGCCGAATAGTACTAAATGGTAGCATGACGAAGTGGTCTATTTAAAAAACATTGTCGTGTTTGAGTGTTGAGGTGTAGGATTTTTATCTGAAATTGATTCATGAAGGATCACTTTATATTAGTTGGCTACCCATAAATCACAGAACATGTAGAATTAAAAAAAAAAAAAAGAAAAGAAAAATTTACAACCAGTTGCAGATTAAGGCCAGTGGTTCGTGAAAAGCTACATTACTTCGGCTTCTTTTCGCCAAACCAGTGAGCAGGCACAAGTTTTAAACCCTGACACAAATGAAAATGGAATAAAGGGTAGGCGAGTAACACAGAATGTCAACAAAAACGTATGAACGAAATAAAAATGAAAGAGAAAGTTGGGTCCATTTAACACAAGGAACAAATACAGCTCAGTAGTACTCTGGTTTCTGTCGAAGAAGCAGCGAAGGATCAGAAAAAGAAAAATTATACTAGAGAAGAGAAAATTGCTGGTGGAACAGATACCGTGTTCTGGTACATATGACGAAGAAATGGAACTTGTCACCTATAATTAAGGATAAAGGAAGCTAAGACGAAAATAATAGTGTCGGGAATAGCATCAGAAGTAGAACACGCACACAAACGGAAGTAGTGGCCGAATTCTCCTATGCCGGGAACACGGTCTTTATGTTCCATGGAAGTAAGGTCCTGGAAGCAGATTAACTCAGACGAAGAAAGCTTTATCGAACAAAGTAGCACTGACGGTATTAAATAATGAAATGAAATAGAGGAAGAGGATGCAAGCATGGAGTTCGGCATCGTATAGACATTTACCGTTCATCGTTAAACTAGGTAGGAAGAAAAAAAATTTAAAGTGTTGATTTATTTTGTACACCTCGATGATGACGGTGTACCAGTTTCCGGGTAAGTAAAATCATGAATATAGAGAATTTTCTACCGTTATACCAGCTGTTGTATTTACTCTTTTCTTAGAGAATAGCTGTTTCGAAATACACTCCTGGAAATTGAAATAAGAACACCGTGAATTCATTGTCCCAGGAAGGGGAAACTTTATTGACACATTCCTGGGGTCAGATACATCACATGATCACACTGACAGAACCACAGGCACATAGACACAGGCAACAGAGCATGCACAATGTCGGCACTAGTACAGTGTATATCCACCTTTCGCAGCAATGCAGGCTGCTATTCTCCCATGGAGACGATCGTAGAGATGCTGGATGTAGTCCTGTGGAACGGCTTGCCATGCCATTTCCACCTGGCGCCTCAGTTGGACCAGCGTTCGTGCTGGACGTGCAGACCGCGTGAGACGACGCTTCATCCAGTTCCAAACATGCTCAATGGGGGACAGATCCGGAGATCTTGCTGGCCAGGGTAGTTGACTTACACCTTCTAGAGCACGTTGGGTGGCACGGGATACATGCGGACGTGCATTGTCCTGTTGGAACAGCAAGTTCCCTTGCCGGTCTAGGAATGGTAGAACGATGGGTTCGATGACGGTTTGGATGTACCGTGCACTATTCAGTGTCCCCTCGACGATCACCAGTGGTGTACGGCCAGTGTAGGAGATCGCTCCCCACACCATGATGCCGGGTGTTGGCCCTGTGTGCCTCGGTCGTATGCAGTCCTGATTGTGGCGCTCACCTGCACGGCGCCAAACACGCATACGACCATCATTGGCACCAAGGCAGAAGCGACTCATCGCTGAAGACGACACGTCTCCATTCGTCCCTCCATTCACGCCTGTCGCGACACCACTGGAGGCGGGCTGCACGATGTTGGGGCGTGAGCGGAAGACGGCCTAACGCTGTGCGGGACCATAGCCCAGCTTCATGGAGACGGTTGCGAATGGTCCTCGCCGATACCCCAGGAGCAACAGTGTCCCTAATTTGCTGGGAAGTGGCGGTGCGGTCCCCTACGGCACTGCGTAGGATCCTACGGTCTTGGCGTGCATCCGTGCGTCGCTGCGGTCCGGTCCCAGGTCGACGGGCACGTGCACCTTCCGCCGACCACTGGCGACAACATCGATGTACTGTGGAGACCTCACGCCCCACGTGTTGAGCAATTCGGCGGTACGTCCACCCGGCCTCCCGCATGCCCACTATACGCCCTCGCTCAAAGTCCGTCAACTGCACATACGGTTCACGTCCACGCTGTCGCGGCATGCTACCAGTGTTAAAGACTGCGATGGAGCTCCGTATGCCACGGCAAACTGGCTGACACTGACGGCGGCGGTGCACAAATGCTGCGCAGCTAGCGCCATTCGACGGCCAACACCGCGGTTCCTGGTGTGTCCGCTGTGCCGTGCGTGTGATCATTGCTTGTACAGCCCTCTCGCAGTGTCCGGAGCAAGTATGGTGGGTCTGACACACCGGTATCAATGTGTTCTTTTTTCCATTTCCAGGAGTGTATATAATTTCATTTCCTAGTAAACATAGTTCCATATTAATAATGACCAAAGGACTTCGTCACGTTTTCGTCACAGGATTACCAGAACCTGTATTGCAATCCAGTAGAAATTGTAATGACTTTTGGCATGTTTATACGAGGTTGGTTTTAAAAGTTCTCGGAATCACCACGAGAGGTCAGCGCTAGCGCAACAATTAGTTCACGTGATATTCATTGGACTGTTATCTGTAAACACGTGTCTCGTCAGTGCTCTTGAGAAGGGCTGTGGCGATGATGTGGCTCTGTAGTTCCCGCGTAGTGATTAGCGAAGATGGAAAAAATCGAGATTCGATCAGTGATTAAGCACTTCGTAAAGAAAGGTATGAAACCAAAGGACATTCATGCGATTTCCAGGATACGCTGGGGGACTCTGCTCCTTCACATTCACCTATTGCCATGTGGACAAATGAATTTAAGTTTGGTCAGGAGAGCTTAGATGACGGTCCGCGCAGTGATCGGCCAAGATGTGTCACTGCTCCAAAAATCATTGCAAAAGTGCACAAAATGGTCATGGAGGATCGCCGAATGAGAGTGCATGAAATTGCTTATGCTTACCAGATGCCGTCCGTAATGAAATATCACATTTTAACTGAAGAATTAGAAATAAAAAATTATTTGCAAAATGGGTGCCTTGACTCTTGACGCTGGATCAAATACGCATGAGAGTAGACATATCGAAACAATGTTTGGCCCGTTTTAGGGGAAACGAACAAGATTTTTTCCGCCGGTTTGTAACCACAGATGAAACGTATATGCACTATATACCCCAGAGGCAAAACAACAGTCAAAGCAGTGCAAACATGCTGATTCTCCGCCGCCAAAGAAAGCGAAGACAATTCCGTCGGCGGGAAAGGTCATGGCATCAGTGTTCTGCGAAGCGAACGGAATTCTGTTTGTAGATTATCTCCCCACTAGGCAAAAAATTACTGAAGAATGCTATGCTAGTCTCCTGGACAAATTGCAACAAAAGAAACCCGGAAAAAGTCCATGTTTAGCAAGGAAGAAAGTCATCTTCCATCAAGACAATGAGCGCCCGCACACATGTTCCGTCGCCATGGTAAAATTACATGAATTTACGTATGAATTGTGGCCACACCCTCCTTATTCATCTCATTTGACTACATCAGACTTCTATCTCTTCCCAAAACTGAAAATTTTTCTTGCTGGACGAAGATTTAATTAAAACGAGGAACCAATAGCCGGGTTGACAACTATTCTGTAGGCCTGGGGGAAACTCATTTTAGAGATGAGACCAAGGCACTGGAACATCGTTGGACGAAGTGCGTTAGTCTACAAGGAGACTACATTCAAAAATAAAAACTGTTTCTGTGATGCAAGTACTTTTTTTCTATTCCGTTCCGAGAACTTTTCAAACCACACTCGTATGTTAGATGTTCATAACACCTAGCATGTACATAAGTAGTGTCAAAGCAAAGGCTATAGTTCATTTTCACACATTGCCATGTGTAAGTAACATTCGAGATGCAAGTGGTTCAGCAGTGATGCCAACCATATTGCCAATAACATGCCGACTACTCAATGGAGCGTCCAGTTTTCACAACAGTTTCTTAAATGTAAAATTTGTTCAAAATGGTTCAGATGGCTCTGAGCACTATGGGACTTAACATCTGAGGTCATCAGTCCCCTAAGGACATCACATACATCCATGCCCGAGGCAGGATTCGAACATGCGACCGCAGCGGTCGCGCGGTTCCGGACGGAAGCGCCTAGAACCGCTCGGCCACAGCGGCCGGCTTATAATTTGTTGTAAGTTCCTATGAGACCAAACTGCTGAGGTCATCGGCCCCTAGATTTACACACTTCTTAAATTAACTTACTCTAAGGACAATGCACACACAGTGCCTGCGGGAGGACTCAACCTACGAAGCGGGGGGAGGCGCCTCAGGCCGTTTCTTAGTTCAGATACTGACACGGAGTATGAAAATCATTACGTCTCCCTTAAAGCATCATGAAAAGATGAAAATATGTCACAAAGTGGATAACTGTAAGCTCGCATCTTCTCATTGGAATTACTTGATTTTACGCTCGGATGTAAATTTCCTATGGACTTCCTATCTACAAGATATTTACCATCTTCCCTGGAGTGTGGCTAGTGAAAATAACGGATATTTATACATATGAAATTCCATCGGATACTTAAAAATGCCAAATAAAACAAAATACCAACGCTACTGAAGTAACACCTACATTCTTCGTTTCAGTCGATTTGTTCAACGGTTTGTGTAAATACTCAGATCGATGGAAAAGTCTGCGTACCGAACTCGACTCCCTGTAAGGAGAAATTAAAACATATAGTTACCCACAGAAAAATGGATCTGTTATCATTATCTATAAACGAAGCTCAGTCCGCATGTCATAGTAATCTCTATTATTGAGAACCATCGATATTTTTGACCCGAGTGTTTCTGAACAGCAAACAGGGAGCGTTCACAATCCTCTCATCCTACATTTACACACACTCCTCGTATTCACATACACACGGATATAAATATGTGTGATTCATAGTCTCGTTTACGTAGCTGTGTGTAAATTGGTGACAATAATAAGTAATATGCGTTCCCACCTACTTTGCTTTTGTATGCAGTGTCGAGTCAATGTGATTTCCAAGAACAGTGCTATACTGGTGGAGAGTGTGGACATAAAACGACAGCTTAGTTAGGATAAAATTAGAATTTATTGCATTTTAACAGTTTATATTTACAACATACATTGTAAATTGGAGTCTCTCGTTAGCATATTAGAGACTCAGAATTTATATAAAATCAATTTAACTGATCCTTCGCCGTGCAAATTTTAGGTCAACCCAAACGTGATGAGAACCCTGTTTGTTTCAGTAATCGTAAGCACCAGGTAATAAAATGCTGTATGTAGGAACATTAGTCTAATATCTAACATGTGCTAAATTTTTGCTTTCCTGTTGTTTCAGGTAAGGCACCATACACCACCAGCGTAAGAAACTACGGTCCCAGTGCGGGGTAATTGAATTACTTGACACATCCGGCAAAAGCCGTAATAGGTTCATTTACGTACATTTTAATTATTTGTCTGGAATATTTAGTTATAATTATGAATACAACATGTATGTTCGTAGTGTATCACTGAATTGAAATATGAATACCTCGCTAACTTATAGATTACAGTGACCTAAAAATTGGTGATCATTGTTCGCATGATAAACGTATTTAAACGTGAACTTTGAGGTAAACCCACAGATAATAATTGCTATAACGCAAGTTACGATGAAGTTATGTATCCCAAAATTTTGTGCTATGTTTTCTATTTGATATATTTACAAACTTTAAGCTGCTGACAGTATAAAACTACATGAAATGTTCTAAAACTTTATGAGTTCTATGAACTGTTATCCTTCAGTAAATTCTTCACAAAATATCGTTGATAACTTTCTTTGTTATGATCGACAATAAGAATTTAACAGCAATACTTCTGTTATTTAAATATATACTTAAATTAACTAAATTGGAATCCATTATTTCTCTGTGTGCGCAGTGACTGTTGGGAATTTTAACATTAAGCAAAGAACAGCACTCAGTCGCAAACGTTGGAGGAGATGTATATTTCGACTATTACATAGTCACCATCAGTGTAAAAAGATACAAATATGGGTCTAATCACCAACAGATACAGAATACATCAAATACCACATTCACGGGAATCCGTAACTACATAGCAATAACTTAGTAGTTGCCAGCAGGTGACATACCTCTTAATGTGCCGGAATATCAATACTAATCAGTGGCATGGGTGACTGACAGAGAACTGAGGCCTTTGCTTACATCATCACAAGTGGCTTAAACATACTCATTAAGAGCTGTCGTGCTTTCTATTGGACTACACATCAAAAACTTTTTTTTTCTATTTCAATACTTTTGAAGACTGGAGAAAAGGTCTTTTGTTATGAAATCATAACTGACGAATGGATCTAATAAAAGAGTATGTCTATGGCATACAAATTCATAGAAAATATTTGATCCATAAAAACAAACAACCACTTTACACGTTAGTAAAGACATAAGGACATGCAGCATCCTCTACAGATATACCGGTACGAAAAATACGTTGTGCATTCAGTATTGGTGCTAATGGATTAGAATCCATTAACAAAAAATCATAAAATAACAGATTTTAAACATGTGAATATGCTTAAAACACATTTTAAACCCAGGAACATATACAGTGCGATGAAATATGTAAAGCTGTTCCATATGGAATTTGAGGCGTTCTCTCTTCCCTTGCAATGCAGTTTGATGTTAGTCAAAGAAGCACTGTGTTAAAAATCAAATAGTGGGTGCTTAATTTACAAAGACTTCTTAATAAATGTATTTAACTTAAATGTAACAGAAGGTATCAGCAATGGCAGTGACTAAAACCTGAGGTATGTAAAATGGTAAGGTGCAATAGGAACCTCGAGCCGCCCTCTGTAGGCATAGCTGTGAATAAAGTGATATTCTTAAGATCGCATTACACCGTTAAATTTTGGAACAAATATAAATTATGCGTTTTCATATTTCATGCGTCTAATGTAAGGGGCACACTGTGACAAAAAATTGTCTAAAAGTAATGTATTAAACGAAGAATATTGTAATATGTCATTGACATCATTGACGTAGGTTAGATTTACAATAACCAAATCTCCCTTACACCTGTGACACAATCTCAGGTCATCTATCAGTGTCTGAAACGACGACCATGTGATGAAACACAAAAACAGTTGCAGTGTGAATGGGTCAGTTGATTGAAGACAGTGTAAAATACGGAGGAACAGTCATTTGCAAGACAAGTATAGTAATCCTCCAGTCTACAATATAAAGGATGTGTAACAGATCCTTTGGACATATGACTCAAAGATGCTTCCTTCTAACAAGGTACACCTCGGAGAGCTCCTGGAAGTGGTATTTCTACTACGATCTACCTAACGAGCAGGTGGACGTGAGAGTATTTATGGCGGTGAAACTGCTCAAGTTATCCAAAGAAGTCTATGAAACACATCTTACCACCTAGATGCAGGCATCTGTGACGAGACAGATGGTACCAACCTAGTGGGCGGCAAGATTTGATTTGGCACCCGATCTCGAGAACGGCGTACTCACAAAAGCCAGCATCTGTCCACCTCTCTCCCAAGTAACCTGCATTACAATCGTGGCACAAAATTTAATACACGCCACACTCATGTAATATATTTCTTTCTCAGCACAAAAATCAGCCCCAAGTTATTATTTGTCAAAAAGGAAATGCTAATTTCAAGCTTTCGAAAAATCACTGCAATCTTAGTGCTAAAAATTCCTCAGCTTTGCGAAGAAATGTACTTCTTATTACCGCTTCCTTCTTTCAGTGTCAAGTTCCTACTTGATAGTGTATAATTACTATAATTCTAGCAATTGTGTTATAAATATTAGTTGCATATTTTAATGACTAGTTACTCATTTTGGCAATATAGGTCATTGTAATGTTTTCTGTTTCCCGTTCCTTTTGACACAGTGAAAGTTTAAATTAACGGTTGAAGGCAAAATATACATAAAAAATTTCCATGCTGATGTGGATGATTTCATTCGTATTTAACCATACTATCTGTGTATGCTTTCTTTCGAAAAACGCCGAAACAGAGTTCAGCATCTAAATTAATGATCTTTGGATCAGAAAGGTTAATGGACCTATTATTTTCCGCCTCACATATGTAGTGTATATTGTCATGTAATTCGTTAAATTTATTCACCACATCCATAACTTCATCACCATTCCATTTTATTGGCAAAAGTGTGTCGTCCACGTACCCAAAGTAAAACAATTTTTTCAGCTACGTCAGTCACATACATGTCCATGTTATGTATTAATGCCTATACTCCAACACATTGGGTTCTATGCTACGTGCTGCCAGCTGGTATGTTACTGCTAAGCACTTATGGACTCCTGTATCTTTAGTACTTGATATATTATACATCTGCGGTTGATTCTACCTGTTTTCGTAATTTTCACACTGATGATGACTCAATAATAGTCGACGTCTAAATCTGTTTCAATAAACATAGCATTTCGTGACTGATTTCTATCCTTTTCTTATTACTGAAGTATTTAAATATTGTCTTCTGTTTGAAATAACATAGGAAAATCTTGAAACAAGCTTCAGTTGAATTAGAGCAATGTGAATTATCCTAACTAATTTGCCACAATAAATTTTTTGCAGTTCTCTTCAGAACATACAAACGATACAATCTATTTTCTTTTTTTCTTCAGCTTTCTGTCTGGTTTGATGCTGCCCGCCCCGAATTCCTCTCTGAGCCAACATCTTCATCTCAGAGTAGCACATCTAGCCTACGTCCTCTATTAATTGCTGGATGTACTCGAGTCCCTGTTTTCCCCTACCTTCTACTGCTCCAACTAGTACCATGCAACTTATTCCCTGATGTCTTAACAGATACCCTACCATTCCGTCCCTTCTACTCCACGGTGTTTTCCATATGTACCTTATGTCGCGAAGAACCTCCTCATTCCTTAGATTATCTGCCCATCTAACTTCCAAAGTTCTCATGAAGCACCACATCTCAAATGTTTCGATTTTCTTCTTTTCTGGTTTTTTCGCAGACCATGTTTCAGTACCATACGATTCTGTACTCCAAAGTACATTCCCAGAAACTTTCTCCTTACATTAAGACATATATTTGATACTAGTAGACCTCTCTTGGCCCTCCTTCCCAATACGAGTTTCTTTTCTATAACCTCCGTGCTCGGCCTGTCACAAATTATTTTGCTTCCTAGGTAGCAAAATACCTATCTTTATTTACTTCGTGATCACCAATCGTGATGTCAAGTTTCTCTCAGCTCTCATTTATGCTATTTCTCATTAATTTCGTTTCTCTTCGCTTTATTCTCAATCCATATTCTGAACTCTTTACACTGTTAATTTCCCTCAGAGAATCTTGTAATTTTTCTTCACTTTCACCGTGGATAGCAATGTCATCAGCGAATCTTTTCATTAATATCCTTCCACCTTGAATTTAAAGTCCACTCTTGAATCTTTCTCTTATTTCCGTCATTGCTTCTTCGATGTGCAGACTGAACAGTAGGTGAAAGGCTGTATTCCCGTCTTACACCCTCTACATTTCTAAGCAGATAAAACCTTACCGATTACAAGTTGCCTGTCTAATAGTTTCCTTTGGGAACATTATTTCACTTCATTTTTCATAAAATTCCAAAGTCTTTAATGTTACCGTAATCTATTCATTAGGCGGTGTAATCTTACATTAAAGGGTTAAAACAAGCATTAGGGTAGAAAAAATTTTATATGTGTAAGTTATGGCGAGAAAATTATCCGGTATCCAGTACTCCAGTATTTACAGCACAGCAGTACTTCGCCGTTGTTCTACGCCCCTTTTTACGCCCCTCTTTATTGCTCTTCATAGCAAGTAATCCTTTGCTTAAATTTCAGCAAGGTAATGCCCGCCCGCATACGGCGAGAGTTTCTACAGCTTGTCTTTGTTCTAGCGAAGCCCTGCCTTGGCCAACAAGGTAGCCGAATCTTTAACCAATTGAAAACTTGGGAATGTTATGAGCAGGGCCCTCGTACAATCTTGGGGTTTTCACGCTCTAACGCACCAGTTGGACAGAATTTGCCACGATATGCCCTTAGGCACCCAACAACTCGATCAATCAATGCCCAGCCTAAGTGGACCAACGATTTATTGAGGTGCTCAATTTGTGAATTATTTTCTCTTGGGTAAAACATCGTATTTGGTTTGTTGGTTGGTTTGGGTTATAAAGGGACCAAACTCCAGGGTCATCAGTCCCTTTATCCTGATGCAAACGAGGCTCAAAGTAAAACAACTCGCAAATTTAATTTCTGGAGGTAAAAGGGGTAAAAGGAATGGGGAACCACACTGACAGAGAAAACGAAAGAAAGAAACAAAAGAAGTGGAGAAACGTACACCACATGGAATAGTAGTGGAAGGTATTAGAACCATGGAGAAGATAGTCTGGGCTGGCTGACCACAAAAATAAAAGTGGATGAACCAGCCACACTCAGACGCAGCCGGTCTGTCCAGCAAACCGACAAGGCGAAATGAACACACATAGGGAAAAGACGAACAACAAAATGCACAGAAATGATGACACTGAGTGAAATCGGAGGGAGGGTGAAGGTCTCGGAGAGAAGGACAGACACCCACCCTTAGATGGTACGAAAAAATCTGCCTCACGAATAAAACATGAAACTAAATCTGCTGTTGAGGCGTTGTCACCCAACACCGTAGGCAGGGTGCTGGGAAGGTTAGAGGTCCGCCGCAGAGCGGCTGAAATTGGGCAATCCAACAACATGTGGGCGACAGACGTTGGGGAGCCACATGACACTGAGGTGGGTCCTCGAGACATAGCACATGTGATAGCCACGTATGGCCGATGCGAAGCCGGCAAAGGACAACAGATTACCTGCAAGTGGCTCACATGGATGACCGCCATAAATTTGTTGGTTTACTGGTAGCCTGTTTGGCCAGGTGGTCAGCAAGTTCATTGCCTGGTATCCCGACATGTCCTGCGTCCAGATAAAGGTCACTGAAAGTCCACTGTTCTCGAGGGCATCACCAAAGAATGACGAGGGAAGCACTGGTAGAGATCTTCTAGGCTGCTTAAGGAGTAACTACAGATGACGAAAGACTTACTGGCGCAGGAGCTGATATGCTCAGGGGCGCGATAAATGTCTACCGACTCTACAGTGAAAACATGGCAGCCATCCGGAAAGTAGAACTCTTCAGTACGTCCAACGTGAGTGTAAGCGAAGCCAACAAGACTTTCGACCATTGATCCATAGGTGTAGACTATTTGTGAGTCCAGGAAATCGCTGAGAAGAGCTATAAATTGCCAACGGAAAACCTCAGGTGGAACGGAGTCTTTTGGGCCTCGTCATAGGTCCAGGCGAAGCCGTGGTCGCGCTATGGACCATGAAGGTGTACGGAAGTGGACCCGCAGGAAAGGTGGTAGGGGGAAAGCGTCAGGTTAAGTAAGAAGCGACCGGACATGGTCGGCGAGGGCATTCCCAGTGCTGGCCCGTCCTTGCGGGAGATGGATCGCCGAGTTAGGAAAAAGCGAACGGTAATAAGTATGGCGAGGTGAACTGTGAATGTGGGCGGTATAGTTTGCAAGTAATAGTTGCCGCCGGATCCGTAGTGGAGGAATGCCAGCTTCCACAAGGAGGCTGCTCACGGGGCTCGTTCAGAAGGCTCCCATCGCGAGCCAAACTCCACAGTGGTGGATAGGGTCCAGCAGACGCAGTGCCGATGCTGAACCATACACCTCGCTTCCTTAGTCAATACAGGATTTACAAGGGCTTTGTACAGCTGCAGCAGTGTACGACGATCAGCACCCCAGTCGGTATGGCTCAGGCATCGAATAATATCAAGGTACCGCCAGCACTTGTCCTTAAGCTGTCGAAAGTGGGGAAGCCAAGTTAAATGGGCGTCGAATACCAGTCCCAAATGCGGCAAGTCTCCACTGTATCTAGTAATTGGTCACTGAGGTAAATTTCTGTATGGGGATGGACAGTATGACGACGACAGAAGTGCATGAGCGAGTTTTGACAGCCGAAAACTGAAAGCCATGAGAGAGGACCCACGGCTGCACCTTCTGTATAGCTCCCTGCAGCCGGCGTTCAGCCACAGCAATAGAAGAGGAGCAGAAGGAAATACAAAAATCGTCAGCATATAGGAGGGTAGAGACTGACGATCCTACTGCTCATGCGGGACTATTGATAGCAATTAAAAAGCTTAAGACACTCATGACAGAGCCATGAGGTACCCCACTCTCTTTTATATGGGGTGCACTGTGGGATACACCAACACGGACTCTGAAAGTGCCGAGGGACAAAAAGTTCTGTATAAAGATTGGGAGCGGGCCCAGAGACACCACTCATGCAGAGTAGAAAGGATGTGGTAGGGTCAAGTGGTATCATAGGCCTTCGTCAGGTCTAAAAAAAAAAAAAGGCAGTAATGTGTTATCGCCGGGAAAAAGCCGATAGAATGGCAGATTCTAGGTACACCAAGTTTTCGATGGTGGAGCGTCCTAGGCGAAAACCACCCTGGGATGGAACCAGAATGCCCCGAGACTCAAAAAGTCAACACAACTGCCGGCTCATCATACATTCGAGTAACTTGCACGGAACGTTGTAATATTAATACACAATTATTTTACCTAAGTCACTCCCATACATAGGGCGATCAACATCTAGTGGGTTCTCACCAGGCCTTAGCACTGGGACGATTATACTTTCCCGCCATTGCGGCGGGAATTCGCCATCGCTCCAGATGCGGTGGAAGACGGCAAGGAGGTGGATCTGGGAATCCGCTGACAAATGTTTCAGGATTTGCGAATAGTTGTAGTCTGGGCCAGGGGATGTGTTAGGAAAGTCGGCAAGAGCACTGAGAAATTTCCACGCACTGAAGAGAGCATTATATGGCTCAGGGTGGCGTGGAGCAAAAGAGAGGTGTTGACGATCCACTCTCTGTTTGAGGAGACGAAAGGTGGGGTGATAACTGTCAGATGCAGAGATGCGAGCATAATACTCAGCTAGCCGCTACACTATAACGTCTCGATCGGCAGATACAACTCCTTTTGTGGAAATTCCATGGTCACCTACAGGGGTCTGATAGCCATCCAATTGGCAGAGCTTTGTCCAAACCTGGGAAGGGGAGGTTCATGTTCCTATAGTGGTGACTAGCGTTCCCAACGCTCCTGCTTCCTTCATTTGATGAGTAGGTGAACCTGGGCACGGAGCCATTTGAAGGCAATGTGGTTCTCCAGGGATGGGTTTCGCTTATGTCATTGGACAGCCCGCTTATGGTCTCCAATGACTGCAGTGATTTCACCAAGGCACTGACTTTCGCTGGAACCAACTGGAGGGACAAGAGATTGCTGATTCAGCTGCGGAAATAATGGTATTAGCAATGATGTGAATCACCTGATCGATGGTGGCATGCAACAGAGATTGAACGGTGGTAATGGATGTGAAAGTGTCCCCTTCAGCCTTGGAAAGAGCCAACCTGGGCAAATGGAGAGATGAGGGACGCTGTGGTAGGGACAGGAAGAGAGAAAAGTGGTCACTACCACACAAGTCGACATGTGCTCTCTAGTGCATAGACAGGAGAAGGCCAGTACTGTAAACGAAGAGATCAGTGGCCAAATATGTGCAACGTGCCACAATGAAATGTGTAGGGGCACCTGTATTTATGACGCAAAGGTCGAGTTATCAGGTCCTCAACATCTTTGCCATGGCCAGTAACCTTGTTTCCTCCCCACAAAGGGGTATGGGCATTAAAAGCACCCACAATAAGAAAAGGTGAGGAGAGTTGCAAAATAAGTACAGCCAATACGTGGAGCAGTGAGTCACTATTTGAAGGAAGGTAGATGTTATGTATGGTATTTTCCTGCGTTGTCCTCACCCCGTCATCCACAGCTTCTAAAAGGATTTGAAGCGGCACAGGTTCGCTACGGACAGAGGTAAGGACAAAGATGAAGTCTCCACCTGACGCTCTATCACAGACAGGACGAGTGTGGGGTCTGCATTGCGGGAAACCAGTTTTCCTGAAGGGCAATGCAAAAAGCACGTGTAACACTCAAAAGTTGACATAAGTCAGCCAGGTAGGAGAAAAAACCGGCGCAGTTCCACTGGAGGATGACGCTGTCTGGAATTGGGGAACACATGTAGTGACCAAGGAGGCAGGTTATGTCATAGCATCACTTGCCGCCACTAGTTGAGTATTTGTATCCGTCACCATTGCGGATGATGCGTCGGTGAGAGCCAGGTCCTCGGGGGATGCTAAAATCTCCACCTCTTTCTCAGATGCAGAACTGGTAGCTAGTGTGCCCGCATCTCGTGGTCGTGCGGTAGCGTTCTCGCTTCCCACGCCCGGGTTCCCGGGTTCGATTCCCGGCGGGGTCGGGGATTTTCTCTGCCTCGTTATGGCTGGGTGTTGTGTGCTGTCCTTAGGTTAGTTAGGTTTAAGTAGTTCTAAGTTCTAGGGGACTTATGACCACAGCAGTTGAGTCCCATAGTGCTCAGAGCCATTTTTTTCTGGTAGCTAGTGTTGGTGGTGGGGCCACTGGAGGGTCCTGTTTCTTAGTAGACTACTTCTTCATTTGCTTGTTCTCTTGCTTCGCTGGCCAGGAGAAACCACTCTACGCGGCAGGGAGTGTGAAACTAAAGGCACATGAGAGGGTAGTGTCGTCATTGCTGCTGCATATGTGGATGTCAATCGAATGGGGTGTAATCGTTCAAATTCATGTTCAGCCACTTCGTAAGTCAGCCGGCCAATGTCTTGTACTCCATAATTTTCCGCTCTTCTTGGAGTATTGCGCAATCTGGCGAGCAGGGGGAGTGGTGCTCTCCACAGCTGACACAAGTCGGAAGTGGCACACAAGGAGTATTTGGATGCATTGTACGTCTGCAGTCTCTACATGTGGCGCTGGAATTGCAGCGGGAAGACATCATATTCTTCGGAAATTGTAAGAATTTGTTCGTCTGTACTTGCACAGTTCCATCTACCGATTTCCACCCACTGGGATAATCCCTTTGTGGTGCATCGTTTTTAATTTGTCTGAGAGTGTATTATAACTGAGCAGACTTGAACTGCAGTACACTCCATGTATACGCGAATTCTTTAAGCAGCTGCAACAAACTGACATGAACGAACTCCTGATAACATTTCTCCGTTTCAATATTTTTCATTAACTTAATCAATAAAAAAATAGGTCACAAATACTGCAGCCTTTTCCAAATCCTAATTCCTGTTGGCTAACTAACCCATTTTTTAAAAATGAATATACAAGAGACTTCATCATTGCGCTAATGAAGTTAAAAATATGCATACTATACACGTAAACGTGAAAATTAATGTGAGAGTTACAGAATAAAAGTCAAATCAGCGCACAAAATCAAGCCGAAAGAACGTGTTATTCACTAAGATAACGTATTACGACGTTCGAGGATTGGCAAAAACCGGAAACTCGTCTGGGAATAAAGATATACAAAAAATGAGTGGTTGGTGCATTCCCTCTGCTAATAAGAAGATAAGAGCCACATGAGGTTCTAAGCAGTGTTTTGGCCGTTATTGTCCGCTATGTAACGTGCTGCCTCTCCTTTGAGTGATATCTTTTTGCTATTATAAAGACATAGCCGCGCAGGCTTAGCCGAGCGGTCTGGGCGTTGCAGTCATGGCCTGGTCCCGGCGGAGGCTCGAGTCCATCCTCGGGCATGGGTTTGTGTGTTTGTCATTAGGATGATTAAGTTAAGTAATGTGTAAGCTTAGGGACTGATGACCTTATCAGTTAAGTCCCGTAAGATTTCACACACATTTTTTTATAACGACATAACTTGTGGCAGAAATAATTAGTGACACTTGTAACTGTATTTATTTTACCTGGCTCAATTTTGCAATTAGTCCTTCATATAAAAATATAAAAAATCGACACATTGCGCTACTATCAATACATTACTTCTTCACGTGCAAATATATAATGCGCAAAAGATGACTGCTAAATACTATATGAATGCGAAAACCACATTTACTTTCTAAGAACGTTCCTACAATTAAAGAGATGAATCCGAAACCGATCAACATAGTAATGATACAATGTCGTTAAGTCTCATGGGGGTTTTTAAGGCATTTGTTGAAATACCATCGCCCATGCAGCCTATTGTGTTTCAGTAGAAATGGTTAAAGCTGGAGGAAAAATAACGAACTACAAGGTGCCTGTGAAAAAAATTAATTTCCCAAAACTAGAACACGACTGAGATTGTTCCATTTACAAAATCACGTAAAGAAGGCATGACAAATTGCAGGGATGGCCGCGGTGGCCGAGCGGTTCGAGGCGCTTCAGTCTGGAACCGTGAGACTGTTACGGTCGCAGGTTCGAATCCTGCCTCGGGCATGGATGTGTGTTATGTCCTTAGGTTAATTAGGTGTAAGTAGTTCTAGGTTCTAGAGGACTGAGGACCTCAGATCTTAAGTCCCATAGTGCTCAGAGCCATTTGAACCATTTATGAACAAATTGCAGACCTCAAATCGTTCTTTATTTAATTTTTAAGATATGCTTAAATCGTGACTGCGCCTGATTCTTCATATTTCGCGGAAGAACCATCGTGAAAATGCTGTGCTTGTATACAAGCTGTCGGAAGAGGAACATTAAATATTTAGGAGGTAGTACATCTATATCTACATAATACTCCGCATTCTAGGATGCATGGCGGAGAGCATCTTCTATCACTACTAGTCATTCCCTTCCTGTTTCTGTCTACATGGCTCCGTACAAGCCTTAATTCTTTAATCTTTCCTTCATGGTTCAAATGGCTCTGAGCACTATGGGACTTAACAGCTATGGTCATCGGTCCCCTAGAACTTAGAACTACTTAAACCTAACCAACCTAAGGACATCACACAACACCCAGTGATCACGAGGCAGAGAAAATCCCTGACCCCGCCGGAAATCGAACCCGGGCGTGGGAAGCGAGACCGCTACCGCACGACCACGAGCTGCGGACCTTTCCTTCATGGTTCTTACGAGAATAGTACGTTGTGTTAGAATCATTCTGCCGTTCTCTAAATTTTCTTAATAGTGTTTCTCGAAGAGAACGTCGTCTTCCGTACAGGGACCGTCATTTGAGTCCACTGAACATTTCCAGAATACTTTCATGTTGATCGAACCCATAGCTAACAAATCTAGCGGTACATTTCTGTATTGCTTCCGTGTCTTCCTTTAAACTGACCTGTTGGGGATCCTAAACACTCAGAATGTGCTCAAGGATTGATCGCACTAGTATTGTATACGTGATCTGCTTTATGGCGGTGCCACGATTTCTAGAATTCTCCCAATAAATCGGAATCGATCATATATATTCCCTGCTACCGACATGACTCAGTCGTTGCATTTCGTAGCGCTTAGCAACGTTACGCCTGAATATTTAATTATTGTGACTCTATCGAGCCCGATTGGCAGGAAGCAGGTGGGGGCGGGGTTAGCTAATAAACGCATGAAGCTTTAAAGCACATTTTGTACAGATAAAATTTCCCAGAGAGTAAACAGGATCTTAATTACAACTTTAACCGAGCACGTCAGCAGTAAACTTAAAAATGCAAACACTACAGAAGGAAACTCAATCACAACTTTTCGTTTGAACGTCGAAACTTTCAATTAACTTTAAACTCCAGAAAATTACTGCGGCGAACTCAAACGGTTCATACAGTGACAAAATTTAATAGTGATCAATGTAAAACTCCAAGACACTAACAGATTTAAGAACCAGTTAAAACCTTACACAGGATTCTAAAATCATTACCTTCTGATCCACTTAAAGTTTACACATCGTTAAGACTGCACGATGTCTCAATGATTACAGCAGTAGCAGACTTAGGCGTTACGCACAGTACCAACCGGCATACCTGCGAACATGAGGTAACTGAATGCTTACACGTAGTAGTAACAAAAGACCACTGAGCTATCATATGATTAACGTTTGTCAGTCATTAGTACAAGCTCTACGATTTACAGGTACAGTTATAAGACTATCTGGAACACTAAAACATAAGCACAGGCTCAGAAAAATTAACATACACGTTTTAAACGAAACCCGTTCAGATTTACATAAATTAACAGAATCTTACTACTTGGACTCCAACAACTATCGTGCTGGTTAAGGGAGGTACTACATGTAAGCATTTAAAGGCATCAACGGCTACGAACAGTGTGTTCCACAATTTGGTAATCATTTAACCTCTGTGACAATTTGAGTCACAAATCTTGCCAGCACTCTGTACACTTTAATTACTTCACTTGGATCATGACAAATTTTATCGCAGCACGCATAACTGCACTCATTCTTTCCCGGGCTCTCTTTCATTTTTTGTTTCTACAACACCACTACGGTAAACAATGAGGGTGCAAAAAGGCTGGTAGGTTTTCCTGTAAGAATTACAATTTCCCAAAGAAATTTATAAGAGCTGTACATTAAACAGTCTCTGCAACAAGTGGACAAGTCGAGTCGGATCCACATGATAGACACGGTCCAAGTGAGAAGCCACCGGGCCACTGCCGTGGAACAACAGCCCTGGCTCCACCCAAACAGTAGTAGTTTCCGTGTCGCAGTGCCCTAGGCCAGCGAACCCTCTCGCCGCCATGAGCTTGAAAACAGCACGGCAATACGGCAGTGCTCCATCCGGTCGCCTCTTGACTCCGTAGCGAGTGCACAACCGCCACCAGAGATTACGTCGTCTCAACGAATACCATAGGACGTTTTCCTGGCGGCCACTCATCAAGTGAACTCTATTGAGCATCCGCTCCCCTTCTCGTCATAGCTCAACAGTTGACCAGTATCGGTATATGAGTCAAAGAGGATATTCGCCCACAGAAATATCGAACTGGCGCGCCACGGCTCAGATACTAAACACGAACATTATAGGATTGATTTTCCTACTCATCTACATTAACTTTCACTTCTATACCTTGAGAGCAAGCTGTCATTCATCACCAAAACATACATTCTGTCAAAGTCATTCTGTATCCTTCTACAGTCGCTCATCGGCGACACTTTCCCTTAGACTGCAGGGTCGTCAGGCAATAGCTGCAGATTGCCGCTTACCCTATCCGTCAGATTATTGAAGTAAACAAAGAACAATTATTGTCCTATCACACATCCATGTGGCACTCCTTCCGATGGGATGAACCAATTCTTATGAAAATTCCATATGGTGTCTTGGATTTCTGTTGAGAACAAAGCTACACCAGTTAGAGCGTAACACAAACAAATACTAACAGGAGGTGTTGAGCAAAGGGAAATTACTAGGTTCAAAATGGATATTCATAAATTCCACTTCCAGCTTCAACGCAGTTTCAAACTCTCTTCACAATATCACGTATCATTTCCACTGTTTATTTCACCTTTCAGTCCACCCCATCTGTAAAAATTATAGGGACAAGGTGAGGGATCTTTCAGGCCATTTCTGTCGATCTGACTTCGAGGAAACTTTTAGATGATTGGTCACCTGGCGATTAGAGCGTGCAGAAGTCTCGTCGTACTTCAAGAACATACCCACCCTTTTAAGTGAAAGAACGACTTCCAATACTGTTGGATGTTTGTTTTCGAGATAGTGAAGATCAGGCTTGCTCACGAATCTGCTCGTGCAAACTGGCACTCAGGCATCACCTGTGAGCAACTGGTCACCTCACGTCGAGCGTGGAAACGGAAGAGGGTGTTGGGGAGGGGGAGGGGGGGGCCAAATCAGAAAGAGGTACTCAGCACGAGAAACTGTTGTAAATGAATCTTTTCTGCGCCGCTAATTGCTCTACTGAAATGTATCACTTCATGGTAGTTAATTAATGCCTTTCACTGCAAATTTATTTCCTATAACAGTTTCATTAATAATAAATAACAATAAAATGAAACTTATATTACATTTAATTGACGAGGTAAATTACAAGGGGAAGCAAAGTACGAAACATGATATTTGTTGTGACTGATGCAGCCTTATGAAGAATATATTTCCGGGACGACGTTTACACTGATATCAACATGTATTATTGCATTATATTCTCGCTTTAAAAATTGAAACACTGCATGTCAATAAGTACTACATATTTTACTTTCCTGTAAGCATCACTTTCTGGTACTCCTTCCTAAGTACTGCGAATGTGAAGATAAGCGTTTAAGTTGAAACCTGTCAGTGAGCTTCAGTGGGTGCATTTCTTTCTCTTCATGGCAAAAAAAAAGTTTCTTGCGCAAACATGTAGCCGGCGGCTGTGGCCGAGCGATTCTAGGCGCTTCAGTCCGGAACTGCGCTGCTGCTACGATCGCAGGTTCGAATCCTGCCTCGGGCATGGAAGTGTGTGACGTCCTTAGATTAGTAAGATTTAAGTAGTTCTAAGTCTGGGGGACTGATGACCTCAGATGTTAAGTCCCATAGTGCTTAGAGCCATTTAAAGCATTAGCAAACATGCAAGTACTGTCATTGACATAATATGTGCTGAAAATTTGGAAAGTTGTGGAAATTTATGTTGAAGTGAAATTTAATACAACTATACAAGATATATTCTATTGTAAAACTTATCACCCAACTGTCGGTCACACTGCAGGTCTGTAAGTTTTAACTGTAGCTGGGGATCACATCTTACATCTACATCTACATCTACATACATACTCCGCAATCCACCATACGGTGCGTGGCGGAGAGTACCTCGTCCCAAAACTAGCATCTTCTCTCCCTGTTCCACTCCCAAACACAACGAGGGAAAAATGACTGCCTATATGCCTCTGTACGAGACCTAATCTCTCTTATCTTTGTGGTCTTTCCGCGAAATGTAAGTTGGCAGCAGTAAAATTGTACTGCAGTCAGCCTCAAATGCTGGTTCTCTAAATTTCCTCAGTAGCGATTCACGGAAAGAACGCCTTCTTTCCTCCAGAGACTCCCACCCGAGTTCCTGAAGCATTTCCGTAACACTCGCGTGATGATCAAACCTACCAGTAACAAATCTAGCAGCCCGCCTCTGAATTGCTTCTATGTCCTCCCTCAGTCCGACCTGATTGGGATCCCAAACACTCGATCAGCACTCAAGAGTAGGTCGTATTTGTGTTTTATAAGCGGTCTCCTTCACAGATGAACCACATCTTACCAAAACTCTACCAATGAACCGAAGACGACTATCCGCCTTCCCCACAACTGCCATTACATGGTTGTCCCACTTCATATCACTCTGCTGTGCTACGCCCAAATATTTAATCGACGTGACTGTGTTAAGCGCTACACTACTAATGGAGTATTCAAACATTACAGGATTCATTTTCCTATTCATCTGCATTAATTTACATTTATCTATATTTAGAGTTAGCTGCCATTGGTTCAAATGGCTCTGAGCACTACGGGACTCAACTGCTGTGGTCATTAGTCACTTAGAACTACTGAAACCTAACTAACCTAAGGACATCATACACACCCACGCCCGAGGCAGGATTCGAACCTGCGACCGTAGCAGCAGCGCGGCTCCGGACTGGAGCGCCTAGAACCGCACGGCCACCGCGGCCGGCTTAGCTGCCATTCTTTACACCAGTCACAAATCCTGTCCAAGTCATCTTGTATCCTCCTACAGTCACTCAACGACGACATCTTCCCGTACACCACAGCATCATCAACAAACAGCCGCACATTGCTATCCACCCTATCCAAAAGATCATTTATGTGTATAGAAAACAACAGCGGACCTACCACACTTCCCTGGGGGCACTCCAGATGATACCCTCATCTCCGATGAACACTCACCATCGAGGTCAACCCTGATGTTGTACAAAGTGGTACTGGTGTGTCTGACTAACCAAGCTGACAGATTTAACAAACATTCATTCCTCTGAAGCTAGCCCAAAGTATCCACTTCCTCTGCGCTACATTCTACCGCGAGAGCTCACTACCCAGGTGGTGAGTGAGCGTGGGTGCTCGTGCTCGTGTAGCCACCTGATCAGATCTGGGCCACATGGCGGTCTGTCACATCTTAGCAGAGAGGCGTTAGTGAACATGTGTCTCCACTAAGGCACGCGGATCTCGTTGGACCACCGATGTGAACTGTATTATTCATAACGCCGCGACTGAAAGGAGCTTCATCAGAACTGATGGGATTACTCGGTGGTCAGTTAGCAGTCTACAAAATACCAAAGGTCGACCTTCATCACCTTTTCGAAGCTTCTGAATCCGCTGTAAATGATAAGTGTAGAGGCTGGGCATACATCCACTGATGTAATGGAAGTCATGGGATACATCATAATATTGCACCTAATCTCTTTTTGATAGGCGTAGTGCTGCAATTCGACTTGGCATGCACTCAACAAATCGTTGGAAATTCACTGCAGAAGTACTGAGCCACGCTGCCTGCATAGCCGTACATAATATTGCGATATATTGGCCTATGCAGGATTCTGTGCACGAACTAACCTCTCGATTATGTCGCATAAATGTATGTGTTGTTGTTGTGGTCTTCAGTCCTGAGACTGGTTTGATGCAGCTCTCCATGCTACTCTATCCTGTGCAAGCTTCTTCATCCCCCAGTACCTACTGCAACCTACATCCCTCTGAATCTGCTTAGTGTATTGATCTCTTGGTCTCCCTCTACGATTTGTACCCCCCACGCTGCCCTCCAATGCTAAATTTGTGATCCCTTGATGCCTCAAAACATGTCCTACTAACCGATCCCTTCTTCTAGTCAGGTTGTGCCACAAACTTCTCTTCTCCCCAATCCTATTCAATACCTCCTCATTAGTTACGTGATCTACCCACCTTATCTTCAGCATTCTTCTGTAGCACCACATTTCAAAAGCTTCTATTCTCTTCTTGTCCAAACAGGTTATCGTCCATGTTTCACATCCATACATGGCTACACTCCATACAAATACTTTCAGAAACGACTTCTTGACACTTAAATCTATACTCGATGTTAACAAATTTCTCTTCTTCAGAAACGATTTCCTTGCCATTGCCAGTCTACATTTTATATCCTCTCTACTTCGACCATCATCAGTTATTTTGCTCCCCAGATAGGAAAACTCCTTTACAACTTTAAGTGTCTCATTTCCTAATCTGATGCGCTCAGCATCACCCGATTTAATTTGACTACATTCCATTATCCTCGTTTTGCTTTTGTTGATGTTCATCTTATATCATCCTTTCAAGACACTGTCCATTCCGTTCAACTGCTCTTCCAAGTCCTTTGCTGTCTCTGACAGAATTACAATGTCATCGGCGAATCTCAAAGTTTTTACTTCTTCTCCATGGATTTTAATACCTACTCCGAATATTTCTTTTGTTTCCTTTACTGCTTGCTCAATATACAGATTGAATAACATCGGGGAGAGGCTACAACCCTGTCTCACTCCTTTCCCAAGCACTGCTTCCCTTTCATGCCCCTCGATTCTTATAACTGCCATCTGGTTTCTGTACAAATTGTAAATAGCCTTTCGCTCCCTGTATTTTACTCTTGCCACCTTCAGAATTTGAAAGAGAGTATTCCAGTTAACGTTGTCAAAAGCTTTCTCTAAGTCTACAAATGCTAGAAACGTAGGTTTGCCTTTTCTTAATATTTCTTCTAAGATAAGTCTTAAGATTAGTATTGCCTCACGTGTTCCAACATTTCTACGGAATCTAAACTGATCTTCCCCGAGTTCCGCTTCTACCAGGTTTTCCATTCGTCTGTAAAGAATTCGGGTTAGTATTTTGCAGCTGTGACTTATTAAACTGATAGTTCGGTAATTTTCACATCTGTCAACACCTGCTTTCTTTGGGATTGGAATTATTACATTTTTATTGAAGTCTGTGGGTATTTCGCCTGTCTCATACATCTTGCTCACCAAATGGTAGAGTTTTGTCATGACTGGCTCTCCCAAGGCCGTCAGTAGTTCTAATGGAATGTTGTCTACTCCCGAGGCCTTGTTTCGAATCAGGTCTTTCAGTGCTCTGTCAAACTCTTCATGCAGTATCTTATCCCCCATTTCATCTTCATCTACATCCTCTTCCATTTCCATAATATTGTCCTCAAGTACATCGCCCTTGCATAAACCCTCTATATACTCCTTCCACCTTTCTGCATTCCGTTCTTTGCTTAGAACTGGGTTGCCATCTGAGCTCCTGATATTCATACAAGTGGTTCTCTTCTCTCCAAAGGTCTCATTAATTTTCCTGTAGGCAGTATCTGTCTTACCCCTAGTGAGACAAGCCTCTACATCCTTACATTTGTCCTCTACCCATCCCTGCTTAGCCATTTTGCACTTCCTGTCGATCTCATTTTTGAGACGTTTGTATTCCATTTTGCCTGCTTCATTTTCTGCATTTTTATATTTTCTCCTATCATCAATTAAATTCAATATTTCTTCTGTTACCCAAGGATTTCTATTAGCCCTCGTCTTTTTACCTACTTGATACTCTGCTGCCTTCACTACTTCATCCCTCAGAGCTACCCATTCTTCTTCTACTGTATTTCTTTCCCCCATTCCTGTCAATTGTTCCCTTATTCTCTCCCTGAAACTCTGTACAACCTCTGGTTCTTTCAGTTTATCCAGGTCCCATCTCCTTAAATTCCCGCCTTTTTGCAGTTTCTTCAGTTTCAATCTGCAGTTCATAACCAATAGATTGTGGTCAGAATCCACATCTGCCCCTGGAAATGTCTTACAATTTAAAACCTGGTTCCTAAATCTCTGTCTTACCATTATGTAATCTATCTGATACCTTTTAGTATCTCCAGGATTCTTCCAGGTATACAACCTTCTTTCATTATTCTTGAACCAAGTGTTAGCTATGATTAAGTTATGCTCTGTGCAGAATTCTACAAGGCGGCTTCCTCTTTCATTTCTTCCCCCCAATCCATATTCACCTACTATGTTTCCTTCTCTCCCTTTTCCTACCGACGAATTCCAGTCACCCATGACTATTAAATTTTCGTCTCCCTTCACTACCTGAATAATTTCTTTTATCTCGTCATACATTTCATCAATTTCTTCATCATCTGCAGAGCTAGTTGGCATATAAACTTGTACTACTGTAGTAGGCATGGGCTTTGTGTCTATCTTGGCCACAATAATGCGTTCGCTATGCTGTTTGTAGTAGCTGACCCGCACTCCTATTTTTTTATTCATTATTAAACCTACTCCTGCATTACCCCTATTTGATTTTGTATTTATAACCCTGTAATCACCTGACCAGAAGTCTTGTTCCTCCTGCCACCGAACTTCACTAATTCCCACTATATCTAACTTTAACCTATCCATTTCCCTTTTTAAATTTTCTGACCTACCTGTTCGATTAAGGGATCTGACATTCCACGCTCCGATCCGTAGAACGCCAGTTTTCTTTCTCCTGATAACGACGTCCTCTTGAGTAGTCCCCGCCCGGAGATCCGAATGGAGGACTATTTTACCTCCGGAATATTTTACCCAAGAGGACGCCATCATCATTTAATCATACAGTAAAGCTGCATGTCCTCGGGAAAAATTACGCTGTAGTTTCCCCTTGCTTTCAGCCGTTGGCAGTACCAGCACAGCAAGGCCGTTTTGGTTAATGTTACAAGGCCAGATCAATCAATCATCCAGACTGTCGCCCCTGCAACTACTGAAAAGGCTGCTGCCCCTCTTCAGGAACCACATGTTTGTCTGGCCTCTCAACAGATACCCCTCCGTTGTGGTTGCACCTACGGTACGGCCATCTGTATCGCTGAGGCACGCAAGCCTCCCCACCAACGGCAAGGTCCATGGTTCATGGGGGGGGGGGGGGGGGCATAAATGTATGAGGGGATTAATATCTGGCGATCTGGATGGCCAAACCATTCGCTGAAATTGTCTTGGATATTCTTCACAACAGTCACGAACACTTTTGGTCCGGTGACATGGCACATTGTCACCCATAGGTATTCCATCATTGTTTGGCAACGTGAATCCCATGAATGGTTTTAAATGGTCTTCATGTAGCCGAACATCCAGAGAACCCACTCCATTTGGTGTATGCGCAGCCCACGCCATTCTCTAGACGACACCAGCTTGCACAGTGACTTGCCAACAACTTGGGGCCATGGATTCGTGTTGTTTGCACTCCAATCCTACCATCAGCTCTTACAAACTGAAAAACAGGAGTCATCTGACCAGGCCACGGATTTACAGTCCTCTATGGTCCAACCAATATGGTCATGAGCCCACTAGGGGTGCACTGCAAGCGATGTAGTGCTGTTGGCAACGACACTCGCTTCCGTCGTCTGTTGCCATAGGCCAATGACGCCAAATTTCGCCCTACTTCGCCGTATGTCCCACTTTGGTTTTGGCGGTTATTTCACTCAAAGTTGCTTATCTGTTAGCGCTCACAGCTGTACTCAACCTCCGCTTCTCATGGTTGTTAAGTGAAGGCCGTCGGCCACTGCGTCGGTGGTGTGAGAGGTAAAGCCTGAAATTTGCTAGTCTCGGCATACTTTTGGTACTGTGGATCTTGTAACACTGAATTCCCTAACGATCCCGAAATGGATTGTGCCATGCGTCTAGCTCAAAGTACAGAGCTGCGCGCTCTGTCTGTTAATATTAGTCGTGCGGCCACCATTACGCCGGAAACCTTTTCAGACGAATCACCTGAATACAAATGATAGCTCCGCCAATGCCTCGTCGACGGCACGGCCCAAAACCTTACTTGTGACTGTTTGCTTCAACGTCACACTTCACACCAACAAAAGTAATGTAATCAACTAACCGACGCTGGAGCATAAATATAGCTTTAGACATTAACAGTATCGTAACGGTGGCATGAATGCGCATGTACATACATCGTATCGGGAAAAACATTTATTTTCGGACACATTTTATTAGTATTATTCGCTTGTTTACCTCTTTCGTTTGTACTTATGATAGATACATAGCCTGCATACTATGGTAGTTCTCAGGCTCGAATGCAAACCTGGCGCTACAGTCTGGAACCACGCGACCGCTACAGTCGCAGGCTCGAATCCTGCCTCGAGCATGGATGTGTGTGTTGCCCTTAGGTTAGGTTTAAGTA
The DNA here is from genome assembly GCF_023864345.2 of Schistocerca serialis cubense. Taxonomy (NCBI): domain Eukaryota; kingdom Metazoa; phylum Arthropoda; class Insecta; order Orthoptera; family Acrididae; genus Schistocerca; species Schistocerca serialis. The sequence goes on from NC_064645.1 coordinate 233,172,705, forward strand.
GTTCTAAGTTCTAGGTGACTGATGACCTCAGCGGTTAAGTCCCATAGTGCTCAGAGCCATTTGAACCATTCGAACCAAACGACTGGCTCTTGTGAACAGCCTGAAATGAAAGACACTAACTTTCTTTCGCTCAAAGTCCTCAAGGTTTTGAGAAAACCCGTACTCAAACTCACGACGCATAATCGACTCGGAGTTGACGGGATCGACAGATAACTGAAAACGGAACATTTTTCATCGTCATGTATGAGGTCCGCAAGCTAGTATTATCCTAGACATCGAGGAAGGAAACGTTAAAACTGCCTCTTAGCTACCCATAAGGTAACCGCTGTTCAGCGAAAGTACTACTACGCAGCCACCAGGATCTGGAGAGAAGAAAACCTGTGTTCGATTTACATATGCCTTCTCCTTTATTCTCGTTTGTATTTCTTGCCGTATCGAAATTGATAGGAATAAGAGGGCTAATGATACGGTAGATAAGCAAATTTTTCGAACGACTTGCATTAGCAAAATATTAAAATTATAATCATGGTCACCTTAAATGGATAATTCATTCACTCTGCTGCATGTCTTGACTTTTCTTCGAATGGTGGTACTTGTCATGTAAGCTTTAGAACCACAAACAGGATTCAGCTCGCCCTAGCAATGGGTTTTATGTAACCAGCAACGTCCTCAAATAAATTTCCATACCCTCTCGCTCACTTCCTGCAAACCATTAGTACTACAGGAATAATGAACAGGTTATTTTTGTAGGGAGTTTAATATACCTAATTTTTTTGGGATACATTGTTGCTAGAGGCCTTAGTTTTCCTATTATTCATGAAAAGCGTGGCCTGAAGGAAAAACGTATGTCAGTACAAAATTTAACTACTTTAAATTTCCTACAAAGAAATCATATACGAGAATATGAAAACGTCGTGTGTGGCTTTTGAAGGCACTGGAGCTACCACAAATCCAATAAATAGATGTAACGGAGTTTTCCTGTATACTTGCTCCACCAACAACGTCTAATGAATGCAAGATTCGTGCATATACCTCGTTGCTTTCGCAGGTTTCTCGGAAAACAGACTTGCTTGACGCATCAAAATATTTCTTTTTCTGAAATTAATTTAAATGCGTTCCACGCATATGATAATATCACCTGAAAAGTCGGAACTGAAAGTTTGTTGAATCCGCGCGGTTGTACGATTTCCGCCAAGTTTACGGAAGCACACAGCAATTTTAAAACCTTCACATAAAGTTCTGTACTGTGCCTCGCTGTGCACAAGCATCGCCCAGTCTGCGGTCAGCAGTCTCTCGTGAGGAATTCGCAGCAGTATTAGACGGAACTGTTATCGTAGAATGAGCCTTACAATTTTAATTTATTACTAATTCAAGTAGTTTGTAAAACTTACTTGCCTAGCAACTTACTATCCCTTACTCTTTACATTGTCAGCCCTCCTCTTCTTACTATTTTCAACGTGGTAAAGAAAGTGAAAGAAAAAGAACAAAGCATTTGGTAACAGAACACAAGCTCTCTTCTCCCCATCTAGATATCTTGGTCGCTACACCAGCGATACTTTCGTATACCAGCGTTTACCTTATGGGTCACAGTTTCTTTCATCGACTTCTAGAAAAATACGCGTTTACGAACTGGCAATTTTTAGTTTGCCACTGAAAAATGCGAGCAGCGTTCAATAAGTAATGCAAAACTTTTTTCTAAACAGCTCCGATACACCATATTAGATCCTACTCTTTTGACTAGAAGACCCTATTTTTCAACATAATCTCTGTTCAGTGCTACTACGTTGGGCCACCTTACCGGTAGGACCTGTGTGCCCACATAGGTCCTTTGGTCGACATTGGAGCCAACGTCTTGCTGCATTAGTAACCTCTGCACCATTATCACTGTCGGCCTCGTAATGCGCAAGCAAATGCGCACAGATCGTCCTTCGTTGCTGTTTATGGTTATCTGTTAAGCGGCGACGGTCCCCTTGGGCACTTGCGGTTGAGTACCGTAACTGAAGGACGAATGTGTCATCACTACCAACAGAGACGTCCAGTTAAGGAGCGAGATGTTTGATTGTAATTCGTCGATCACGTCGAAAGGGAGTGTCCAGGTGTTCCAACAATGCAAGAGTCACAACTGTTTGCTGCCAGCAGGCACACGGGAGATCGGACAGGATTGCGCGACCTTGTTATGGTGAAGACAGACAGATCATCGCCTTACGACTCACCGTGCTTTTGTTCACTGCCTGGTCTCCGTAGAGATTCTTCAAGCGCCTACGAATACCTGTGATTCTCTAGTTTTCCACTAAAAGAAACTCAATGACAGCCTCTCCATTACAGACGCCATTTTAAAAGCTATGTACAGCTCTGCCACCTATAGGAACTTCATAAAACTTTAGGGTTTGAGACGGGAATATTCCACGACGTCGCAAAACAAATTTCTCATTTTTCCAACAGAAATTGGCCGAAAAAAGTGTTGCCTTACTTATTGGTCTCTCATACGTGTGAAGTGCCTCACGATAAATGAAAAATATAATTGAATTTATAACCAGCAATAGTTACCTGAAATTTAAAGGAAGCTTATAGTATTTGAGTATGCGTTTTATAGAATTAATTCTGTTTATCGAATTTTCTCATGTATTGTATTTTTGAGTTGTGTCATTGCTCTTGCCGGGGTGACGTTGATAAAAAATGCTCTGTTGTTAATTAGCTATCGATCTTGTCCGATTTGAATCGTTTAAGCGTCGTGAACTTTAGGGGCCGTTTTCTCAAAAAACGGGGGTGAATGGGAGCGGGAGGAGGTGCGTTTAGCCTTTCATGTTAGGTTGTACACAACTGACCTGTTAAATATGAACTCAATCGGGCGGTTAGGCCACAGGCTTGTCTCATGTAAACGATTTGCTGCACTTCTCTTCGCATTCTTCGGGTTTGCATTTTCCCAGTATTTCCTTTCCAGTACTCTGCATCCCTCTGTTGTGCAGGACAGGCACAATTGCTTGTAGTAGCCTACTGGTATCACTCACTCCCTCGGTAGGGATTTTGACATCTGCGGCACTCCCAGCGCGATGGTATATGCAAAGGCGCAGAGATGTTTATTTCCAACAGGCACTGAATGAAACATCGGATTGCAGGGCGTGACGTCTGCTGCCGCCGTGTCGCCGGTGCCGCCTGGGAGTGAAAGCGTTTATGAATATTCATCCCGACAGACGCCGGCGCCTCCACAGAGTCGGCCGAACCGGCCGTGAATTACAGGACGTCGGCTCTGTTAATTATAACTGGGTGCAGACAGAATGAGTAATAGCGCGTCCCCGGCTGTGTCGGGGGATTCGAACCGGGGACCGCGGACGATGGATTGCGTATGTCCCGCGAGGAAAGCTCGCCCGAGTGGCCCCGGGTGCTGATGCTGTAGTTGCGGAACTTGCCGAGGATTAGCGTAATCTCGTAATGCACCAAACCGAGGTCCGTTCCCTCTTTGGCTCTCTCGCTCTGGCGGCCCTTTTAATGCCGGTACGAAGCTCCTTCTTAGTTCTTTCCACTGTTCTTTCCTCTTTTTTCCCCTTTTTTTTGTCCCTTGTGGAGCTCCCGCGGCGTAATCCACTGCACGAGCGAACCTGGAGATGTAGAGTTCATTTATTAGGGAACTGCGAAAGAGAACAAGGCAGATGAAGAAGATTACCACATCTCTTTTTCACTTTCCCAGCCGTGTTCCACTGCCGCTGCTCCACCGACTACGAATTTCACGGTAATGCACGACTGCAAGTGCACGAAGTACCTCTTCAGGCACCTTCAAGTATTTCTAACCACCTGCTTCCTGCTTAACATACACGGACAAAGCTTTTATGCGCTCCTACATAAACTAGCTCGACTTTCTCAACTCTGCGTATTACATTGATACACGCTTTAAAACGAGGAAAATTGATAATGACATTCTTACTGTAGATACTATAAATGTGGTTATCTGTATGTGGATGTGCTCGCTAGCGCCTTTGTATGTGTATGTGCGTGTGTTCCACATCTCCTCTTGAACTAATGGACAGATTTCAACCAAACTTTTTTTTTCTTTATTGTGATTTTAAAACCTGGAGAACAGGTAGGCTGGCTGCTCTTCAGTCAAAGATAGCACAATGATATAAACAAAGAAGGTACATGACTTGCAAAACGGCGGGAAAAAACAGTAGACACATGAACATAAAAAACATGAAACCGTTCACACACGATGACAATCCACACGACAAACCGTTGACACGAAGCACAAACACTGAAGATGACGATGGTACTGGTGAACGATGGAGTGTGACGGTGAACACGGAACACTAAACACGACGGCACACACGAGACACTGATGGCGATGATCTCCAGCGCGCGAATGTCCACTTAGCGTGTGCGAGTCCGGGGACCTGCCAAGAGGGGAATAAGGGCGAGGTGGGGGAGAGGGGAGAACAAGGATGCCAATGGCTGAGGAGGTGGGGAGAGGAGGAGACGGACAGGGGAGAGGAAGCCCGGGGGAGGAGTGGGGAGAAAAGGAGGAGGGAGGGAAGAGGGAGAGAAGGGAGGGAGGGTGCCCAGAGGAGCAAACACAGGAGGAGGGTGGGAGGATCAAAGTTGGTAGGAGGGGTAGATGGAGGGGAGGAGGGCATCATCAGGGAGAGGGAGCTGGCGGAATCCACCTTGGGAGAGGGTAAGGAGGGTGGAGAGATGGAGACCGGGTGGGACATGGGAATATAGGCGAGGCAGTGGACGGGGATGAGAGAGAATCGGGGAGACTAGCGGGTGAGGAGGATCGAGTTTACGGGAGGGAGGTGGGGGAAGGGGATGAGATCATACAGGATCCGAGTGGGGGAGGGGAGACGGATGCGATAGGCAAGGCAGAGAGCATGGCGTTCAAGGATTTGGAGGGATTTATAAAAGGTAGGGGGGGGGGGGGGTGGAGATCCAAGCCAGACGGGCATAACAAAGGATAGGGCGGATGGGGGATTTATAGGTGTGGAGGATGGTGGAAGGGTCCAGACCCCACGTACGGCCGGAGAGGAGCTTGAGGAGACGGAGCCAGGAGCGTGCCTTGGCTTGGATTGTCCGGAGATGGGGAGTCCAGGAGAGGCGACGGTCGAGGGTGACGCCAAGGTACTTAAGGGTGGGAGTGAGGGCGATAGGACGGCCATAGATGGTGAGATAGAAATCAAGGAGGCGGAAGGAAGGGGTGGTTTTGCCTACAATGATCGCCTGGGTTTTGGAGGGATTGACCTTGAGCAACCACTGGTTGCACCAAGCGGTGAACCGGTCAAGAAGGGATTGGAGAAGGTGTTGGGAGCGCTGCAGGGTGGGGGCAAGGGCAAGGAAGGCGGTGTCATCGGCAAACTGGAGGAGGTGGACGGGGGGTGACGGTGGCGGCATGTCCGCCGTGTACTAAAGGTACAGAAGGGGGGAGAGGGCGGAGCCTTGGGGCACACCGGCGGAGGGGAAAAAGGTGTAGGAATCCGTGTTATGGATGGTGACGTAGGAAGGACGGTGGGAGAGAAAGGAACCGATCAGACGGACGTAGTTAATGGGAAGGGCGAAGGTTTGGAGCTTGAGGACGGAATGCCATACGCGGTCATAAGCACGTTCGAGGTCCAGGGAGAGGAAGATTGCGGAGCGACGGGAATTAAGTTGTTCGGAAAGAAGATGAGTGAGGTGAAGGAGAAGGTCGTCGGAAGAGAAGGACGGCCGAAAGCCACACTGGGTAACGGCAAGGAGGCGGCGCTGGCGGAGATGCTGGTGGATGCGTCGGGTGATTCAACCAAACTCAGTATGCACATCTTTTACTGTGAGCAACAACTGCTGTTGGGGCAAGAACCATCGACCCTACAGATCAGGAGACATTACGTGATAAAAACTGAGATACGTAAAAAGCTCACGCAACACGTTTAAATTTATTAGTTGTTTGCTACTAACTCTATTCGCAACGTATTTAGCAATATATCATTATACAACACAAGGCTGAAGACGAGGCCGACGAGAAAGACAGGCCGCGGCGCTTTCGTCACAAGTGTAGGCTTTAGCTCGGTCGCTCGCCAAGCACAGCAGACCGTTTCTAGGCCTGCTAACTCGTCACTCCGTTACGTACTAACGAGAATTCCATCTTCTACTGCAATCCGCCATTATCGGCTCTTATTGATTTGCTAGTAATACAGCGAAACACGACTTTGCAGTAGGCTGTAATTTAATATCTACGCTCGAGATAAATGGTATCACGGTCTACAGCATTCAGTCTCTTCTGCTTAACAGTCCCTATTTCATACAAGATGTAGTGCATCATGCCACAGACAACCGTTTTGGTACGATTTTAATTACATTGTACCTAGCACAGCGATAGCAAATTAGTGAGAGGGCTGCCCAGAAAGTAACGCACCGCAATTTTTTTTTTGTAAGCAGAAAACAATGCTAAGAAAGTGAAACGATACGTCTGTAATATTTGATGTCTGAATAAGCGCGCCTAGTTTCCGTCACTTCCGACAGATAGCGTAGCTGCAGGACAGTTTCAAAATGCCCTGCAGGCAGGGTTGTGCGTTACAAGCAACGTGCCTTCATTTAATTTCTCACTGCAGAGAAAGGAACAGTGGTTAGTATTCACAAACACTTGTGCAAAGTCTGTGGAGCATCTGCTGCCGACAGAAGCACAGTTAGTCGCTGGGCACGGAGGGTGAGGTCATCAGAATGCCGTTCGGTGGAGCTCCACGATTTGCAGCGGTCGGGGAGACCATCCACGTATGTAACACCTGTCATCAGCGAGTACAGGCGCACTATGACTCGGCAGATGGCGCTACGTCTGTCAGTCAGCAAAGAAAATTCACAGCGAAGCACTGCCTCCACCATCAGCACGAGCGTTGGTACCGACAGAGCATATACGCCCTTGTTTCGCGCTGGAGGAAGGCCACAGAACGGGATGGAGAGCGCATGGAAAAATAGTGTGTAGATAAAAGACCATTCTTTCCTGTGTGTAATTCTCACTATGTTTAATAATGAATTTTAGTAGAAAAAAATGTGGAGCATTACTTTCTGGGCAACAATCGTAATAGGACTATGAACATACGGTCGTTTTAGTTCCGGTAGTCCGTAAGACACCACAATAGCGGATTCCAGAATCAGATACAATTTTTGTTAGTACATGAATATCCAACTACGAGTTAACAGGTGTAGAAACGCAGCTCGTCTGCTGCGCTGAGCGAGCGAGGGAGCGAGCGAACTCAGGCCTACCCTCGTGACGTGCGCCCTGTGGTCGGTTTTTCCCATCCGCCTGGAACTGAGGAAATATGGCTACATAAATAATGAGATGCGTGAAAAACTGCTGCATCATGCATGATGTTTTAATGCATTTATTTTTTACTACCAAGACTTATCAGCACTCCGGTTAGCTTAAGGAAATCCCTGACACCTGACAGTGCTTTTGACAGCCTCCAATTGCGGAGCGCAAACCGTTGTACGTGAAAGCAATAGTCATCTACTTAGCTATGAATTGGTGTTGCCATAGAGACTTTTAAGAAAACGTATTGTAGACACACAAAACAGCTGCGCCTAGCGTACTAGAAATACACTCCTGGAAATGGAAAAAAGAAACATTGACACCGGTGTGTCAAACCCACCATACTTGCTCCGGACACTGCGAGAGGGCTGTACAAGCAATGATCACACGCACGGCACAGCGGACACACCAGGAACCGCGGTGTTGGCCGTCGAATGGCGCTAGCTGCGCAGCATTTGTGCACCGCCGCCGTCAGTGTCAGCCAGTTTGCCGTGGCATACGGAGCTCCATCGCAGTCTTTAACACTGGTAGTATGTCGCGACAGCGTGGACGTGAACCGTATGTGCAGTTGACGGACTTTGAGCGAGGGCGTATAGTGGGCATGCGGGAGGCCGGGTGGACGTACCGCCGAATTGCTCAACACGTGGGGCGTGAGGTCTCCACAGTACATCGATGTTGTCGCCAGTGGTCGGCAGAAGGTGCACGTGCCCGTCGACCTGGGACCGGACCGCAGCGACGCACGGATGCACGCCAAGACCGTAGGATCCTACGCAGTGCCGTAGGGGACCGCACCACCACTTCCCAGCAAATTAGGGACACTGTTGCTCCTGGGGTATCGGCGAGGACCATTCGCAACCGTCTCCATGAAGCTGGGCTACGGTCCTGCACACCGTTAGGCCGTCTTCCGCTCACGCCCCAACATCGTGCAGCCCGCCTCCAGTGGTGTCGCGACAGGCGTGAATGGAGGGACGAATGGAGACGTGTCGTCTTCAGCGATGAGAGTCGCTTCTGCCTTGGTGCCAATGATGGTCGAATGCGTGTTTGGCGCCGTGCAGGTGAGCGCCACAATCAGGACTGCATACGACCGAGGCACACAGGGCCAACACCCGGCATCATGGTGTGGGGAGCGATCTCCTACACTGGCCGTACACCACTGGTGATCGCCGAGGGGACACTGAATAGTGCACGGTACATCCAAACCGTCATCAAACCCATCGTTCTACCATTCCTAGACCGGCGAGGGAACTTGCTGTTCCAACAGGACAATGCACGTCCGCATGTATCCCGTGCCACCCAACGTGTTCTAGAAGGTGTAAGTCAACTACCCTGGCCAGCAAGATCTCCGGATCTGTCCCCCATTGAGCATGTTTGGGACTGGATGAAGCGTCGTCTCACGCGGTCTGCACGTCCAGCACGAACGCTGGTCCAACTGAGGCGCCAGGTGGAAATGGCATGGCAAGCCGTTCCACAGGACTACATCCAGCATCTCTACGATCGTCTCCATGGGAGAATAGCAGCCTGCATTGCTGCGAAAGGTGGATATACACTGTACTAGTGCCGACATTGTGCATGCTCTGTTGCCTGTGTCTATGTGCCTGTGGTTCTGTCAGTGTGATCATGTGATGTATCTGACCCCAGGAATGTGTCAATAAAGTTTCCCCTTCCTGGGATAATGAATTCACGGTGTTCTTATTTCAATTTCCAGGAGTGTATGGTTTGAAATCAAATTCTAGTTAGATAAACATTACAGATAATTTGTATTATGTGCACTGTGTTTCGTAATTTGGGTAGCGCGCTTACACATATGTACATTACCCTTATTTCTTTGTAGGACTGTTTCATAATTTTAAAGCTGTTTTCACGATTACATGAAAATGAAATTTTTTTTTATATTACTCTAGAAACAATATTATCTAACTTAAAATTGGCAAAACGAATATTTGGCCAATGTCAAGTTTGCTAGCTAGTAAAAAACAAACAAATAACGCAATGCAATCAGTCACTAAGCATCTGCGTATTTACCTAGTCAGTCCAAGAAGTTTTGAGTTTGGTTTGATAACAAACGGAGATATTTTGGGATTATGATTTTGTAGCTTCGGGTATTCTACATAGTCCCCACCCACTTAGGTAGACTGCTTAGAACTAACACCTTCTGATAGAAAGTTTACACAACCATGTGAAGCTGTCAGAAAAGTCGTTTTTGGGATGTTGTTCAACTCGCGCTTCACATTGGAATGAAAATCTGTTATGTCGTCAAAACGATGACCCTTCAGGTGAAGTTATGCACTTCGTTGTTTTGTTGTAGATTTGCGATGATAACGCCAAGCCTCTACCCGTGATGATTTTTTCCAGAAAATAACTAACCGCGGTTTCTTTTAAACCAAGTCGCCTTAGGAGTCCACTCGTCGGTGCGTTTTTAACGGGGTACAGGCGCACGGGGCAAATTTTGCACACACTTTTCTCTACTTCAGACATTCTGGAGATTGTCTTCAACACTTGATTGAGACATATTGGTCCATAGTAACTTGTGACCGTGACACACTACGGCCACAGCCGGCCGGAGTGGTCGAGCGGTTCTAGGCGCTACAGTCTGGAATCGCGCGACCGCTACGGTCACAGGTTCGAATCCTGCCTCGGGCATGGATGTGTGTGATGTCCTAAGGTTAGTTAGGTTTAAGTAGTTCTAAGCTCTAGGGGACTGATGACCACAGCAGTTAAGTCCCATAGTGCTCAGAGCCATTTCAACCATTTGAACCACTACGGCCTCATGGCCATTACTTAACACCACTTGCCCATAAGCAAATGTTGTTAGTTCCAGCTGCTTCTGTAGGCACTGCGCTGACATCGCTACACGCCAGGATTAAAGTTTTTCTAGTACTTATTTGGACGGACTGCGTTTTCATCCCTGCATATTATGTTTTTATTTCAGTATCAAGAAAATTAACTGATAGTGTCATTAAAATATAAATGAGTAACACAACGTAATCAGTCACTAAAGTTTACGTTTTTATGCCAGGCGTTTCGGAGTCTTCGTTCCGTTATCAATTGGCACGTCACACGTCATCAGTTTAACTCAGAATGAATGCTAATGGGTCACCAGTAACAACAAAATATCTAGAATTTCTAAAGTTTGGCGTTTTGAAGAACGCTTTTCATGAATAAGTAATAACAATTTCTTGCTGTTTTTGGCCACATACCTTTCATATCGATACTTCATAGTTAGTGCCGCTTATCGTTTGGGTCGCCTAATAATTTCGTGTGCTTCGGTGGCCGGGTTCGAGGCTTTCGACTGGAGACCACTTCGGCGACTTTCTTGTTCGGAATGTACCGCAGATATCCAACAAGGGAAAACGAACCTACAACTGAACACGGAATCAGAGCCACGTTTCGATCGTTGCGATTCCTCACATCGTTGAAAAGTGTCGTCTAGAAGGCAGACTGAATATTTGCGTAGTCCCACCGGCATTCGATCCTGCGACCTCTTCGTTTCCAGGCATATTCGTGTACATCTGACACGCTACGTGTGATCGTGATGATGTTCTCGGTAAATTCTCATGTGAAAGCGGTCGGTAGACTTATGTGGTTTGACTGTGAGAGTGATTTATACTTAGCGATAGCGTGTGAGTTGAGCGACCGTGAGAAAGATCGTATACTCAGGAGGAAATTGACTTTTCCAAAACTGTGTTCCCTTAACTGGCATTATAGTATTCATTCTCTCCACCTCGCTTTTATATTCTGTTGATATGTTGCAGCATGTCTACAAATAATAGTGGAAAGAGCAACCCATTTTTGAAGCTTCAGCTAGGAAGTATAGGCCATAGGTGTACAAAAACTGTCACCTACTGAAGCGCAGTAGAGAACAGTATTATTCCAGCCGGGCTGCTTACAAACCGATGTGGCAAACTTGCAGTACATCTTCGTTCTCAAACTCGTTAGCGCACTGCATCTGAGCTTTAAGGTTATATTATTTACACAGTTTACCGCAGTTGTTTCGATTTTTTAGTATCTTAGGGATAACAGCTTGACGTATTGAAAGAATTAGGAGCCGAATAAATTTTGAACCAGCAGGTTTAATTTCGATTTAATATATTCTCAGTGTTGGTTAGAGATTTGTTGTATGGATACGGTTGCTCTTAAAATTCTCACTATTTTGTGCGATGTTGTTTACGGGCAGCTAAGTGACTACAACTTCCTGTGATGCGTTCTAAGCTTTTGTATGCCAATGTGTTGATTACTGTCACCTGTTCAGGTAGCTACCACTAGTTTTTTAGCTTTGGCTTTATATTCAGGTCCTTGCTTGTATTCCACATCCATTTACTGTTTTCTTTCCCCGACTCAACACCCGTCCTTCCCCCTCCCCCCACCGCTGTTGTTAGAGGTAAGTTAGAAGGATGCAGGCACTCTTTAATTATCACATGTTGAGTGATGTTGCTTGTTAGCTGCCTAAGTGAATATAATTATGTTGCACTCTAAGCTTCTGTGAGGCATTGCTCCGATGACTTTCACTCATTCGAGTGCCTGGCAGAACTTTCACAACCTCGGCTTTAAAGTTGGGTTTCTTTTCAGTCCCCGCGATCTTCCCCCCTCCCCCTTCTTCCACCTCTTTTCCCCTCCCTCCGCATCCATCTTCTGTATATTTCAGCATGGAGTATATTATGACAAATTGGGTTATCGTTGCATTATACACTATTATCTCTCAGTGGGTTCCTTAACGTAATACGTACCTATTCCTGCGTCCCATTAACATCGTTGGTAAATTTAGCTGTCCATATCAGGCATGACAAATAGTAAATTCAGTTTTTTCTGCATCTAGGTAATTAATATTAAAGGAATTTAGTTTTATGATCTTTGACGTCTCATTTCATACCCATGAAGTTATTTTTTCAAGTTCTGTCAGAAACACGCAGTTACATTTTTATCATAATGATTTAGTACTAATATCTGTTCCACACTCATTTTTGAGAGGTAAACAATGGAGTTCCAGAATGGACAAAAAATGTACGTTTACGCTAGATAATTTACAACGTGTGTGAATACATACTCTTTGCTGTGAGTACTGAGCTTTATTACCATGAGCCCAAAGGCAGATGTGCCTCTAATATTTATTCGTCACCTCCAATTTACATCCGATTGTATGTAATCCTTTTACACCTGACTGCGTGATTTTGCCTCTATTTTGTCTGGTTTTCATGTAACTGTTTTATATCTGTCTGTGTAATTTAGTCATACCGAACTTACTTATCTTGCCATGTTCTACTTAGATGCATTTTATTTACGGCTGTATATAATGTTTTATATCTGACGACGTGGTTTACCTCTGTTTTGTGTCTGACTTTATGTAATCGTTTTATACCTGAATGTGTCGTTTCAGTGCTGTTGGAGTTCCTTTTCTTACCATATCGTTCTAAATTGATTGTAAGAATTTGTCTGTAGATCTATTTGTTGTTGTTCCTGGAACTTTTTTTGTATTATTAGCGTTATCGAGGCGTTCGAAAGTTTTTTTCATCGCCGTGCCTAGTATGTCTTGAGAAGCTGTCTAAAGAGGCTGGACAAAAGGTGGCGAAAGAAGTGGAACCGTTCAAAAAAGTATTTTTATTAGTGACAAGACGATCTTGATCGACGGGAGGGGCCAACTTTGAAAAGTTTGCAGCTACGGTTTCTAATAATCTTATAGAATGAAAGAAAGATATTTTGGTGAGATGTGAACAGCTCAACAATTTTGGGAATTTTTTCAGGACGAATAAAGGTGCAGTGTCCACCCAGCGCGAGGACTCTACCACATTAAAGTACAAAGCAAGACATTGTAGAGATCTGTTAGAGGTACGTTGCCACACAAGACAGAAAGGGGAATCAGGTCCTATAGATTCCCACGCACAGGCTTTACTGCTAGACCACCAGGCCTGAATTAAGATCCACTGATAAAGTGGTGGTACCCTGGCTAGCTCGTCGAATCCTGGAGCGCGACGTGAAGTAAAGAAGCATATTTGAGTGGTTAAAGGCAATTACTGAGTAGAGTGCCTACGTGTGAAGAGCACAATAGTGTCAACAATAATTTCGGCGCTTGACGTTAGCCACTTACTTTGCGTTATAAAAATGGTTCCAATGGTTCTGAGCACTATGGGACTTAACATCTACGGGTCATCTGTCCCCTAGACTTGGAACTAATTAAACCTAACTAACCTGAGGACAGCATACACATCCATGCCCGAGGCAGGATTCGAACCTGCGACCGTAGCAGAAGCGCGGTTCCGGACTGAAGTTCCTAGAACCGCTCGGCCGCAACAGCCGGCACTTTGCGTTATAAATTTACATCCGTGTACATCTGACAAGCCTCGGTTACTGAATCAGGAAGATCATCATAATGCTCACGGTAAATGTTCACGAGAAAGCGATCAGTAGACTTACGTGATAAGATTGTGACAGACTGCGAATAGCTTGTGGACTAACTACGATAGATATCAGATTTCCAAAACGGAGTTGATATTTCGAAAAGAGTGTTGCCTTCGGTGAGGTAATAGCGTCCGTTTCTTCCGCGTCCAACTTGTATATTCTGTTGAAAGAGTTCAGCATCTCTGTGAACGTCAGTAGAAGGAGCAGCCGGTTTGAAGCTTCAGCTAGGAAGTGTAGGCCATAGGTGAAAACAAACTGTCACCTACCCAGGCGTACAAGGAAGCTACTGTATTCCAGGAGGGCCACTTACAAACTGATGTGGCAAACCTGCAGTATAGTACTATTTGCGTACTTTGTCAGAGCTCTGCATCTGAGCTTTACATGTTCACAATTTACGAACCTTACCAGAGATATTACGAGTATCTAGTGTCCTCTCCTGTCGTCGATCAGTTGACGTACTTCCTGGGTCCGGTTGGCAACGAGATTGTACCCCTCGCGACTACAGCCCTTCCAGCCGGCAGTGCATGCATGCCGCCAGTGGTCCCGACGTGTTCTCGCGCTGCACGGGCCCTAACCAGACTCCGTACTTCTTCGTAATTATTGTCTTCCTTATATCAGTGTACATCCAACTTCAGCTGCTGCCATTTTTTGGAAATATCAGTTCGTCCTCAACTGAGCTGCCTACTGCGATATTCATCATCGTCATTTTTGTATGGTGGTGCCGGCCGGTGTTGCCGAGCGGTTTTGGGCGCTCCAGTCTGGAAACTCGGCCCAGCTACGGTCGCAGGTTCGAATCCTGCCTCGAGTATGGACGTGTGTGATATCCTTAGGTTGGTTAGATTTAAGTAGTTCCGACTTTAGGGGACTGATGACCTCAGATGTATAGTCCCATAGTGCTCACAGCCATTTTGTATGGTGGTCATAAATTGCAAACCATTGGTTTTACCACGCTATTCTCCAGATCTAGAACGTGTGCCACCACTGCGATGGAACTGGCTATATCCTGCCCGAGCACCACCTTACCAGCGAGAATTATTGATTTTCGTCCTCAGAGAAGTTTTAAATAACAGCAAGAGTTGTTAATTAATTATGCATGGTAAATCATAATTAAATGCGAGAACTGAAGGGGACTGCAAGTAAACATCAGTGCTTAGAAAAGTAAAATGTGAAAAAACTCACGGGATATCTCTTAATGCCGTGTCGGGGCTACTTTTGTCTAGCATGGTGCAGGAACTCGACGTGGCATGAACTCAACAAGTCGTTGGAAGCCCCTGCCGAAATATTCAGCCATGCTGCCTCACTAGCCACCCACAACTGCGAAATAGTTGATGGTGGAGGACTTTGTGCATGAACTGCGTTCTCGATTATGTCCCACAAACATTTGATGGGATTCATGTTGGGCAATCTGAGTGGCTAAATCATTCTCTCGAACTTCAAACCAATCGCGAACAACTGTCCCGGCGACATGACGTTGTTGATTGCTAACATGTAATCCATGGATGGTTGCAAATGGTCTCCAAGCATCCGAACAGAACCATTTCCAGCCAATAATCGGTTCAATTTGACAAGAGGACCCAGTACATTCCACGTAAACACAGCCTACATCATTGTGGAGCCACCATCAGCATGGATAGTGCCTTGTTGACAAGTTCGATCTGTGGTTTCTTGGGTTCTGCGTCGCACTCGAACCCCACCATCAGCTCTTACCAAAAGAATCGGAAGTCATCTAACTACGCCAACGTTTTCCAGACGTCTAGGGTCCAACGGATATGTTCATGAGTCCAGGACAGGCGATGCAGACCATGTCATGCTGTTAGCAAGGCACTCGCATCGCTCGTCTGCTGCCGTACTCACTAACGTCATTTTTGGCGCACTGTTCCACACTACTTTCTGCGGTTATTTCACGCAGTGTTACCCTTCAGTTTCACTGACAAATCTATCCAAATAGCGATGCTCTCCGTCGTCACGAGTGATAGGTAATGCATGAAATTCGATATTCTCGGCACACTCTTGACATCGTGGATCTCAGACTGTTGAATTCCCTTACGATTTCCAAAATGAAATTCCCCATGCCACTAGCTCCACCTACCATTCCGCCTTCAAAGTCTATTAATTTCCTTCGTGACGGTCAAGTCGGAAACTTTTTCACACGCATCACCTGAGTACAAATGACAACTCCGCCAATGCACTGCCCTTTTATACGCTGTGTACGCGATACTACCGCCATCTTTATAAGTGCTTATTGCTATACTATGATTTTTGCCACATCAGTGTAATAGTAGTGGAAGAACTTGAAAAGTAATTTCGTATTTTGATCGTCATACGGGAGCGATGCAGTATATTACCACTGTCGCGTAATTTCTGCACTGAAGGCTGAAATACGGAAAATTAAGGGAATAAAAATGCGGAAGATAACAATGTTGAGTTTGGTAGACATTATAGATCTTTTGTTAGAAAATACGAAAAACTTTAAACCTCATATATGTAAGAGATGTCGCAGTAACTTTTTTTTTTCAATGTACTGTTTCGAATGCTGTGATAGCTAACCCCGCAGACAAGCGAGTATCACCATGAGGAAGAAAGATCCAATCTAGGAAGCAAGATTACATAGGACGGTAAAAGTAAGTAACAATTGAAATGTCGGTTAGAGCAATCTAGGGAAGATTCTCCTAAGAAAAGCACTGTATTGTTATAAAAATTTCTGTAAAGGTACCCTTGGAACACATCGCATTGGCGTGGAATATGGACCATAAGATATCCGCAGAACGAATGGGATGTACAATAAATATTTTAGTGAAGAATAGCATCAAAAGTTTAGTTTGGAATCGAAATGAACAGCGAGTGTGCGAGGACAGAAGTCCATAGAAAAGCTTTTGCCGAAGGAATTCAGGAATATAATTTGTCTCTGTGGAATTCAGTAGCTAAAGCGAAATATTGTAGTGGTAGGCCACACCAGAATAATCAAAGAAAGAAGAATGCATCATACAGGAGTTACGAAAACAAGATAAGACTATTGGAAATGGAAAATTTTAGGTGTCTACATGAAACTATTCTAAACAGTCATGCACTGCTGGAAATAAGTTAATACATCTGGTAAGAAGATGCCAGTTTGGATCCGCTGACGGCGTGTGCAATCTGGCGAATAGTACATTTGCTGATAATTGTTTTAGCGTTGTCTACCGACAGATAGCGTAGAGGCATAGCGACCAGAGCGCCATCTGTGTTATTATTTACTAGGAAATGTCACAGCCAGAAGAATCAGTGGGGTGCAAACGTTTGAAGTAAGCGGGCAGAAATGCCACGGCGACGCACTTGTGTTTTTACAGCCACCTTTGCGAGATTGGAACGGGACAAGTTGTGACGTTCTGAGTGACAGGAGAGTCCTTTCAGAGAATTGCCACGCAAGTTCTATATGCTACATCAGCCGTTGTGGTGATTCTTTTTACGTATATGTATTGGTTCTATATGTTATGCATAAGTTGGAGTTAGTATTATTCTGCCTGCTTCACAACTGAGAAATTATTTAAGTTATTGACTGTAATGGTATTTCTTGCAATTATTTTGCTCGACAAGCTGTTTTTATACTAAAAGACACCACCAACTCTCAGTATTCCAAGTGTATAGCTGCTTATTACCGTTTGTTAAATTGCAATTCTGGGGAGATTCTTGCAATGTGCTTTTAACGGAGATCAAAGAAATTTACTGAAATCATGTTGAATAAATATGGTTTAACATCAGAGAAGCTGACTCCTATCATTGTTTCAAAAGAAGAACCGCTAATCGGGAGAAATATCCTAAATTTATATTAACTTTTATTATTTATCAAAATTAGTAAATATGAAAATATTTATTACGACTCTGGGCCGTCATCATTTAGAACAACGACGGGGACCTCTCCACCAAAGTTCCCCTATCAAATTTGCAAAACTTAATCAAGTAACTCACTTCATGAATATAGGAGCTGTTACAGTAAAACATTAGCGACACTTTTAAGTAATATTTGATTATATTTAGTCTAAATAATAATGAAACTTACACGTTTTCGTGCCTCGTCACAAAACGGCTTCATACTCTACGTAACACCCCAAGAAACCCAAATAAGAATGTCATGATAATTGAAAGTAGGGAACAATGTTATCCTCACAGGTACGACAACTTTTGACAATAATATAACACCTTAAAGTTTTGATGAACACAAATTTCAATAATTACTGAGTATGTCATGATAAAAAGATAGAAATAAAGAAAGGATATTTTTAATTACCTATCAAACACCTTAGTAATAACTGCAAATCAGTACAACGAAAGTTAAGTCCAAAGTAATATGTCGGTCAGAGATAACATTTATTGTGAAAGAGAGTTGTAAACGGGGCGAAAAGGAAATTCAATGCGTCTACAATGCTCGATCATGGAAAAGTTAGTCGCTTGCTAGCTTGCTTGCTATCAAGTCGAGAGAGAGCGCCGTTGGTTATAGTACTACAAACGGAACCCTACGGTATTGTTTCTATTCAAAAAAAAAGTAATATTTTGTGATAGAGATGCGCGGACTTTGTACTCAGTTATTTTGATTTGAGAACTTGAACTGAAGTGATATTCTGATAGTGTACGACGAGTTAATGAACTTTAATTATTGTAGATATTGTCGGTGGACTCAACCTTCATCAAAGTGAACTGTTAAAACGAAGAATGGACACAGTATCGAAGGCTGCAATACTTGATTAGCCTGGAGTAGGAAACATTACCCTAATACGACCACACGGAGATAATACAAATACGCCGATTGTAAAAGTTGTCGTAATTGTCAAGATTACCGAAATGTAAAGAATCGTAATTGATCTGATCCATCGGTGTGCGTGTGGTGTGATGGTCATAAACTAATTGCTACGAGGGAACAATAAAATTGTTCGTCAGTAATGGAAATCTCACGTGTTGGCTCCATCATTAATTGAACTGTGTGATAGTTGATGATCAAAATTAATTAACTGTGAACATTTTAATTGAAAGAGTGACTTGATGGACATTGAGCATTGAAAGGAGTGCCTTGCCGAAATAATATCACGACGCACGAAAGCAAGATAGCATTATAGATTATTTCTGGATTTGCGTCGTGCTGTAATGAACAATTCTGCCTAGCATCGTAACAACAACTACTGATACTGAACCGCAAATGAATTTTTCCTCGCTTCAGTGGTGTGGAACGACGACGGTTATGAATGATTCACTCAATACTGCAATAACTAACTAACCGGGCATAGCAAATCATCACAAAACAATAACAGACAATTAGAATCAGCAGTTCGCATCGCTGAGAAGACAGTGCGGACTCGCAAACGGACTTTCATACATTACGCGACAAACAATTTTCTTTAGAGATTTTCAGGCGCTGTTCCACGTTACCCGACGGGGACAACCATCACTATGCGTCGCGTCTCCATTCCACCGACCGAGCAGTAGCAGTAGCGGCTCAACATCAACTGCGAAAACTAAAAGGGGAAAAGGGGACGTCACTACCACCAAGAAACAAAAGGGAAATGTGTGCGATCCTTTATAAAGAGGAAAATAGATTACAATAACAGTCACAGATCATATTAGTTGATCACATGATCTTTTCGATTTTTCTGCGATTATATATATTTCATTACCATGTCAGTTTTGTTATCTTTGCGAAATTCTTCGGTATTATTTTTTCACGTTATGTGGCGTACCGCCACACTTTCTAACGCTGCTGGTATCATTTGTCACGTAAACGTAACACAGACGCCCGCCAGGTTCGACGTATTATAACGGCAGCAGTGGCAGATAGTACAGGTGCCACAGCACAGATAGATGGGCTTATGAGCCCAGAGGTGTCAACACGAAGTGTTGTGAACCGATTATTAGAAATGGGACTATGAGCATGCACACCTATAGCCCATGGTCCATTCGCGCCCCGGAATCGTTATGCACGGTTCGACTGGTGCCGTCAGAGCGAAACCTTGAGGATGGAATGGCGTGTGGTACTTCTGCGTGACGAAACCAGAGTCGGCCTGAAGAGAAGTGATGGTCATTTACACGGACTGCAGACTCGAGTGCTGTCTCGTAGAGTGAATTCGTCCAAGACACACTTGTAACACCCCAGGCCATATGGTCTGGGGTGGAATAAGCTACAAGTCTCGCTCACCTTTGGTGTTTCTGGATGAGAGTCGGTACATCCGGAATGTTGGTGGTCTATTTCTATTGCCGTTCTTGCAACAGGAAAGTGATGTGTGCTCGACCACAATGCCCGGGAAACTCAACGTGTTCTGCAAGACTTGCAGCAACTTCTCTGGCCAGCATGGTCTGCAGACTTGTCTCCAAACGAGGACGTGCAGGGCACGATAGGATGAGAAGTGACTCTTGTGACTCGTCAGCCAACGACTTAAACTACGTAAGCTGGTCAATCAGACCTGGCATAATGGCTCCCAGGACAATATTCGCCATCAGTACGATCGACTACATTCAAGTCTATGGAGGCTAGGTGTTTTAGTGTGGATCGGCACCTGGCACCTCAGAACCGCTTCAGATATTGACCTGTAACTGTATTCATTTCAGGCCGGACGAGGTGGCCGAGCGGTTCTAGGCGCTACAGTCTGGAACCGCACGACCGCTGCGGTCACAGGTTCGAATCCTGCCTCGGGCATGGACGTGTGTGATGTCCTTAGGTTAGTTAGGTTTAAGTAGTTCTAAGTTCTAGGGGACTGATGACCTCAGACGTTAAGTCCCATAGTGCTCAGAGCAATTTATTATTCATTTCATGCTCTCCATAAGCACTGTTTCTACAATAAATCTTGAGTGAATTGAAAATCTGCAAAAGGGTGCACATTTTTTTCCTTTTTTTCTCTTTTTTGGCAGTGCATAATTATGCTCTGTGGGAATCAGCAATAGAGCAAACCATCGTAGTCGTAGGCAGGGTCACAATAATCAAAGAAAGAAGAATGCATTGCACAGGAGTTACAAAAAGAGCGTAAGACTAGTAGGAAACAGGAAGTGTTAGAAGTATACGTGAAACCATTCTAGGCATGCATACAAAGTGAAAAGGATAACTTTGTTCACGTCTGATATTACTCTCATGATTTTAAAACAGTCTTACTGAATCGTATTTGAGAGTTTTTACTGGCGCTGTCGGCGCGGACATCTTGCGCTGTGGGAGAGCGGCCGTGATCCAGTTTGCAGGCGTGCTTTAGAGAATCGCATCAGGATTTGCAGGGCGGCGCGCGCTCCGCGAGGACACGGCACCGTGCGGCAACCCATCTCGGCCTTGTGAAAGGCCCGTCCCTCAACGTCTCAGACAATCAAGGTGCTCCCCCGATGTGTATACACCAAGCACTCCGCTGGAAGTGCTCCAAGAAAATCCCCCCGTCTCCGTCTCCGTCTCCAGAAGCAGAAACACCGGCATTCGCGAGCAAACATCACACGCAGAATGCTGCTGCTACTCCAACATAGACGGCACTCCATGACCGTCCCTTCAGTTATGTTAGAAAACAATACTTCAGATTTTATCTCTTTTGAGAGAGTTAAAATGTTTGTTCCATCTAATATTGTTAAACTTTGGCAATATCTCCCAGTGCCCAAATGAATTGTGAAAAAGTCCTCGCTAACCGAAATATAGTGCCTTTTCATGGCTACTTTCATTACAGAGGTATTGGTATCAAACTTGGATTTTTTCAAATGTATATGTATTAGTTTCTGCTTCTACTGTCACAGTACTAAAGGAGACAAATTCACCGGGCTTTCGCTCTTCACAACTCGAGTTACTAGTTGCGGAGTAGTTACATAAAATATTAGAGCAGCCGCAAGTCGTATACAACTTCCCTTTATTCTTACACCACATATCGCTCGTAGCCGGTGGCTACACATTAAATGCAGCTGGCTGTGAACGGAAAGTCTCACGTAAATGAATTTGTAACTGGGCTGCTTCTGTGCTGGCAGGGCTGTGTAGCGCTTTGCATTGGATCTCTGACTGCGCTTTCTTTGTAAGAGACTCTGTGGCTGGTTGGACTCGTTGTTGGAAGTTAATCGTCAGTAGTGTTGGGCAGTTGGAAGTTAGTCGCCAACAGTGATGGAAGTGCTGTTGGGCAGTTGGAGGTGAACGGCAAACAGTGATGGATGTTAGATGTGAGAAGTTAATATTGATGGAGGGCAGAGGTCTGAAGTGTTAACATAGGCCAACATTCTGTACATATCCGACTTGGAGACTGAAAATTATTCATGATTATATACCTTTGTACTAGATGTCAAAGAAGATTTATGTTTGTGTCTGAACTGGATGTCACATTATGAAGGTAAATTAATACATTATTTGGTTTTCAACTAAGTCTTTCCTTTGTTAACCACATGCCTATTAGTAGTTATTGGCTTTAGTAGTTAGAATGTTTTATTTAGCTGGCAGTATTGACGCTCGCTGTATTGCAGTAGTTCGTATAATGAAGATTTTTGTGAGGTAAGTGCTTAATGAAATGTATAGATTATTGTCAGGATTGCTTCTTAGTCAGAACTATTCTTCTGAATTAATCATTTGAAGTCAGGTTGTCCTTTTTTGAGCAGTCAGATTGCTCTGCGCTTGGATATTGTGGGTCTCAGTCATTCAGCAATTTATGTGCAGACTCACACAATTAAATAAAGAAGTTTCATTGTGTGTAGCCAGAAACATTTAACTTGTGGCCGTTGCCCTCTACCTGAGATAGGGACGTCACATTTAGTCCGTTTCCTACCGACACTTTTACGGATTATTTTAAAGATTTACTTAAGGAAAGCGTATCACAAAGCAAATGTCACTGTTTTAGATATGTGAGTGATATACTCTATTTCTAGATAGGTACGAAATAATATTTCATCACATTCTTTGAACACCATGGCACTACACAATCAGTTTATTTTCGATTTTCATCTTGGCGTTATATTTCCCTGATAACATATATCTGATCTTTTTTTTTCTCTTTGAGAAATTGTGGATCTATAAAGTTTTAGTCGAAATCTGTGATCAATAATTAAAACAAAAGTTCAATCAAAACAAGCGTGCATTATGAACAACTCACAATGGGCATCGTAAACAAATCTATAAATGTTCTACTGCACATCACACCGACTAGTTTCAAAATTTTCAGAACAATTGCTACAGTAAACTCTGAAATGCCTACTTGTTCATTTGTTTAAAGTGACCACAACCAGTTTTATTCATATGGAAAAAAAATGGAAAACGGAATCTGAAAATGTTGGAACCTCTTCGATTCAATAAAATCATGGCGCACAGTCGTGATATGCTTTTATAATGCATACTACATCACACGCAATGAACTCAGCGTTACTGATGTTACTAAGTTAATTAGGTTCCTGCTGACTGGCAGTGTTAAGATACCGCTACGTTCCAGCGAGTGTCGTACTCATAGGCCATAGAAGCCTACACTCACACATCATTTACTTTATTCTACATTTCTAAACAGTAAGCTCTGTAACCATGTGTTCATCTTCTTTGTATACATTCATCTTCTCTGTACACATTTGATTATGTAAATTTTTCACTTTAAGGCATAGCAGTCGATCGTTATTCGGCATTAAATTCAATTTGTTTGCTGCACGTCTTAAGTTCTGGACGTGTTTTTTGCCCACACACCATTCGAAAAGCGCCGGCCGAAGTGGCCGTGCGGTTAAAGGCGCTGCAGTCTGGAACCGCAAGACCGCTACGGTCGCAGGTTCGAATCCTGCCTCGGGCATGGATGTTTGTGATGTCCTTAGGTTAGTTAGGTTTAACTAGTTCTAAGTTCTAGGGGACTAATGACCTCAGCAGTTGAGTCCCATAGTGCTCAGAGCCATTTGAACTATTCGAAAACATTTTCTTTTCGAACATTGTTACATTGTTCAACAGCATTCTATTGACTTCGACGGAGAAGACGGTAAGGGCTTTTTTGCGCTTTCAGTTTTCTGACTGGTTTCCTATCTACATGTCGTGTAATTTTACCTAGTTTTTACAGAGAATAGCAATGCAGTCGACGAATCTAAGCATTTTGTCCTTTAGTTCTGATTTCATTTCCAGCTATAAAAAGTCTTTAGAGTCTTACTTGTTTGTTCACTATAAAGAATGAAAAAAATTGCATACTCTAATTTCACAGTTTCATTCCTTGCCCGCCAACAATACAAAAATATTTGAAACAAAATGTCGTCCTAAGTACATTTTCGTTTCATCCTTGACGTCAGACAATACCAATCTGCCTTCACTGCCATCACATGTATAACAAGAACCTTCATGTAATGTAGTGTAACTGGAAGCTGCAGTCAGTCGAATATATGGATTCAGTTTTGTTACACTGCACTACACGCTAGTAGAGTACGTATACTCAGAAAATGCAGAGTGACACGAGAACATCTCGGCTGGTTCACATCATGGTCCGACAGAGATTTTGAAAGCCAAGTATTGGATTGGAAGGCGTAATAATGGAAAGTAGACTGACTTTAAAGAGAATCGTCCTGCAGAATCAGTGTAGAAAGAAATGAAACACTGACGAACTTAGCAATGATGTGGTACGTTCGTGGTTATCCAAGGCAGTAGAACTGCGATAGTAAGTACCACAGGAGACAGTTCAATGGACAGGAAATGACCGTTTTTAAAAAGGCCAATCACAGAAGTTGAACAGACAAACGCAGGGACAATGACGGCAACAGCAACAAATGAAATACATCATCCAATCAGCGAAACTTCTAGGTAGTCACTTGGGAATGAAATATACGGGAAATTCACGGAAGTCACTGCGAATTGCCCGGAGGAAGAAGACGCAGCATCCAGAAAGATATAATTGTCGGCCCTTGGAAAACTCAAACCAACCTATGGTGAGACTGAAAGCAAAGGCAACATTAACGAGCGTAACAAGAATTCTACGGTTAAACGCAGAGAAGAGAGTGGTTAGGTGGAAAAAATATGTTGAAGATCTCTTTGAGGGGGAGAAATTGTCTGATGGCGTGTAGAAGAAATGAGAGTCGACATGGAAGACATAGAGGATACATTGTTTGTTAGAGTTTCACACAGCTATGGAAGACTTGAGATGGAATAAAAACAAGAAGTAGATAACATTGCTTTGGAATTTCTGGAATCAGTATGTAACCAAACGTCTATTCAAGTTGGTGTGTACTAACAGACCTTGAAAAATACTGGTGTTATCCAAATAATTTCAAAGTTAGTTGGAGGAAATAAATGAGATACCTGTTGCTCGAAAACCTTAATGTCTCATGTAAACAAGTTGCAGACAAAAATAATTTCCAGAAAACTGGCTAGAGGACAGCTAATGACACATGAGAGGCTGTTCCGACTTTGCTCTTGATAATGGAAAGAAACTTTAACTGAATTTAACGACCTAGAAAAACCGTTCGACAACGTAAACTCGTGCAAAATGTTCGAAATTCTGTGAAAAATAAGAGTAAGGTATAGGAAAAGGTAGGTAATGTACAGTAAGTTCAAAAATGAAGAGGGTATAATGTGAATGGAAGACCGAGAAAGAGATATCCATATTAAAAATAGTGTACGACAGAGATGTAGTCTCCGGCCGCTGTGGCCGAGCGGTTCTAGGCGCTTTGTCCGGAACCGCGCTGCTGCTACGATCGCAGGTTCGAATCCTGCCTCGGGCATGGATGTGTGTGACGTCCTTAGTTTAGTTAGGTTTAAGTAGTTCTAAGTCTCAGATGTTAAGTCCCATAGTGGTCATAGCCATTTGAGCCACATATGTATTCTTACGACCCCACTGTTCAATCTGTACACCGAACAAGCAATGACGGAAATAAAAATAAGATACAAGAGTACATTAAAGATAAGATTCATCAGTGACATTGCTTTCCTTAGTGAAATTGAAGAAACATTGCAGGAGCTGTTGCATGTAGCTTGTTGTGTGAGGACTGAAGTATACAGACTGGGGCAAACAAAGAAACACGAAAATAATGACTTGTAGCAGAAACGAGATGAGCCTTAAATCTGATATCAAAATTTGGAACCACGACAAAGACGAGGTTGAGAAATTCTGCTGTATTGGAAGCAAAGTAACAGACGACATACGAAATAAAAATCTGGCAAAGAGATCTTTTGAAGAAGAAATTTCTGATACTGTACGTTTGGAGCACAGCACTGTATGGTAGTGAATCTTGGGGTGGAAACCGAGAAGCAACAGAATAGAAGCATTTGAGATGTGGTGGTACGGAAGGATGTTATCAATAGGTGGAATGATAAAGAATGCAAAGATTCTCCACATAATCAGCGATGAAAGGTACGTATGGAACCAATGACACAAAGGCGGGATTGGATGATAAAAGATGTGTAAGACATCAGGTAATAATTTCCATCAGACGATGAAGTCAGTAGACGAAACCTTTTAATAAATGGAAATTAGTTAGTATATCTATACGTCACTGTTGGTAGAAGGTCATAACGAATGCAGAATCATTCACGTAATTTCTTGCCTTTATTACTAACTTGTTGTTGTGTTGCTTGACATGAATTGTTTTTCCGTTATCTGTAATGACGGAGGTGGTTGCCGTCCAGTATTCTTTAATTCTAGGTGCCTGAGTGAGCAGAGCAATTTTCTCTTGTGTAGGTCGCAGAAACTGTACCCTTTCAGATATCTGTTCGCTTGTGCTATTTAACAATAACCTCTGTGATGAGTAGCACTAATGCTGTTGTGCTAATTAATGCTGTGCTACCAAACTTCAGGCTAATTACTTCGACGCCACCTGAAGGTGGTAGCAACATTCATAATCAGTACCCAAGCATAACATTTCGCTGTTGCCACAGTGAGGATCAGCTTCCCGCACCGATGCTGTCGTAATCCTCTGGGAGACTGAGCTCCTTGCCTTTCTCGTCACTTGAAGGGCAGCAGAGGCTCCCGATAAGCGCTGCTGGGACTAAGCCACGGCCCCCAAGGGTGTACTCGGTCCGTGACTCAATTGCAGGGCCTCCGGCAAAGCGTGTACCGGCTAGAAACTTCGCCAGTCTCGGCCTACGGTAACCGACCTCCTTACGTTTTAGCACCCAGCCAGAAATTCTGTAAACATAATGCGATGCAATGGTGATAGCTAAGGGCTACAGTGTCGATATTAATTCGCACTGGACCCTACAGAATATTTGTAAAAGTTCATGATTATCTTTTGGATAACAGATTGCAACTTTTAGCGTTTATGTTAACAACATGGATGTGCTTCCAACAGACTGTTACAGCTGAATAGCTTTTCTAACACCACTTTCCTCCACACTGATTCTTTGATTTCCAATCCCGTTCTATAGAGGCATTTAGTAGGAGCCCAAAATAACTTTCACTTTAACTCCACAAGCAATGACATCTTATCCAATTAAGTTAATCTCATAATTACTTAAGTCATTGTCTTTTTTATTATTTTATCCAAACCCTGAAGATCGGTGTCGTGGCCACGGCAATCCTACCCAGCCTACCGAAAACGCAATGTAAGTAATAATTACGTTATACTGACGGAAGAAATCGCAACGACAAAACATAATGTAGAGTAATGAAAGTTTAATTAATTAACATTGCAAGACCACGTTTTAATTTAAGCGCAATTCTGTGAAAAGTAAGAGGAAGGTATAGGAAAAGTTAGCTAATGTACAGTAAGTTCAAAATTGAAGAGAGGATAATATGAATGGAAGACGGAGAAAGAGATGTCCATATTAAAAACAGAGGAGTTGGTGTGTATTGACAACACTGAAAAATACTCGTGTTATTACGATTTTAGTTAGGGCAAATATATGAGAGACTTGTTGCTCAAGAACCTTAATTCATGCAGCCAAGCTGCTGACAAAAATAATTTATATAGAAACTGGCTAGAGGACAGCTAATGACACCTGAGAGGCTGTTCCGACGTTGCTCTTGTAATGAAAAGAACTTTAATTGATTTTAACGACCTAGAAAAAGCGTTCGACAATCTAAAGTCATGCAAAATGTTCGAAGTTCTGTGAAAAATAATAGGAAGGTATAGGAAAAGGAAGATAATGTGCAATAGAAAAAGCGTTCGACAATGTAAAGTCATGCAAAATGTCGAAGTAACCGATCCGCAACAGTTCATTGTGTCACTGTAGCACCACCTGCTGCCTCTGATAATGTGAAATGCTGGTACTTTAATAACTGGAGTAACGGCCAGAATGTTAACTGCAAGCATGCATTGTGTCGTACAAGTGCCGGATATCAGCTTATGGGACAGAGTTCAAGGCAGGATATTTAATGCTGTTTGTGTATGGCGTGCTGTTGTCTCCGGTGATGTCCCATATATTCCCCATTGGAGACAAATCTGGTGATCGAGCAAGTCACCACAACATGTCGTCGAGACTGTGTAATGTTGCGTTACAACATAGGTATGAGGCGAGCGTTAACCTCCCCCCCCCCCCCCCCCCCGAGTGATGTTCATGAACGGCAGCACAGCAAGTCGAATCGCCATTCTGACGTACAGATTTGTAGTCATGGTGCGTGGGATGACCACGAAAAAGCTCCTGCTGTCATACTAAATCACATCCCAGACATTAACTCCTGGTGTAGGACCAGGAGCCGGCCGCGGTGGCCGAGCGGTTCTAGGCGCTCAGTCCGGAACCGCGTGACTGCTACGGTCGCAGGTTCGACTCCTTCCTCGGGCATGGATGTGTGTGATGTCCCTAGGATAGTTAGGTATAAGTAGTTCTAAGTTCTAGGGGACTGATGACCTCAGATGTTAAGTCCTATAGAGCTCAGAGCCATTTGAACCATTTTGAACCAGGATGTCTAGCATATAGCCAACTTGGGTGCAGGCACTCAGCTGGCTTCCTTCTAACCAACAGACGGGCATTACTGGCACCACCTTTCATCAGTAAACAATACAGACCTACACTGCCCTCCAACGAGCATCTCGTTCTGCATCACTAAGGTTACTATGGCGGTAGTTTGTGATCAGTGGAGTGCACGCTGCAGGGCGTCTGACCCGAAGCTGTCGAAGTAATCGATCCGCAGCAGTTCGTTGTGTCACTGTAGCACCAACTGCTGCTAAAATTGCTGCTGCAGATGCAGTACGATGCACCAGAGCCATACGCCGAACACAGTTCATATGGCTCTGAGCACTATGGGACTTAACATCTGGGGTCATCAGTCCCCTAGAATAATAAATAACTAATGATAAGATAACTATCAAACAGGTGACCAGTTCGGAAAATAGCAAATGAGAAGTAATGCGGACGTGATGTAATCAGCTGGCCAGATGCCTTACTAAAATAAATAACGTATCCACAGATATGTTACAAAACCGTTTTGGTGAATGTTACCAGATCGACGGAAGCATACAATGAGGTCCCTGATAAATAATGCATTAAATTTTGCTGATCTGTACTATAACGTATGTATACAGGCAGAATTAAATACTAATCTAGCTTCATATGAAAGCAAAGAATAGGATAAGTTTGACTAGCACTGAATTCCTTAAACAGTATTGTAATAAAATATAATAAATCATTGAACACAGCCAGCTGGGTAAGCACTTAAGTACTAAATACTGTTTCAATGAAATGCCGAAATTATCCACGAGCTAAAGGATAAGGAGCTTTAAAAGCTATTTTCATACGCAATTGGACAGTAGGTAATATGCGAGGCACCTACTGAAATATCGAAAACATCGTTTAGTTAAAGGCTGACTAGGTTTAAACATTATATTCATATAACACAAAACAGTAGATAATATGTGAGACAGGTAGTTTGCTGGTAATCTTAACAGAAAGTACCTTGAACAACAATAAAGTACACGATGAGCTAATGAAGGCAGAAAAGCATGACATGAAAAGAAGCAGAGCAGGTAACCTACAGAATGATATACCAGAAAGCGCATCCTGTACACACAGGGCTAGCCAGACAAGTTGTCAGCAACATAGTAAATGGGAAACAATAACTGAAATTTAATACGCGTTCGCCACAAATCGCAAATGCGTGTCCCGAAAATTGGTCACACGTAGCTAAGTATCAAAACACCGACGTCGACTTTTGGCTCACAACTGCCCACCGGAGGAAAGACACAGATATCGGATATCCTTGAAAGAAACCTGGATGCAATAGTTTACACATAGATTGAAAACAAACTGGCCGACTGTAAAAACGCATCACCTTATAGTAAACAGTATTCGCAACAGTTCCCCGAACAAACTCGCTTCATTCATTGAGCGATTAGCTGACAATTAACTCCAGCGGTCATGAAGGCACCAGTAATACTCCACAGATCAGGCCGTCACCTACCGGCTACGTTCGATCCAACAGCGCTTGAACGTCCTCCGCACAGCTGCTAACAAGTAATTTTGCCGTAAATAGCCGAGCATAGCAAAATTTCAGGGTCAACCATTGCTTACTGCATCCTCTTTCGGCCAGCAACGGGTCAGAGACGAATGTAGGGCAGATACAATCGTTATAAGAGCTCAAAAGAAGTCGCAGGCAGATGATACAGTTACACTGAAGTCGAATTCCGCCACAGTTCCACCCATCACCACTGTGGACGTGTTATAAGATGGGAATGTCGTCACACTCCCTCTTACCCACATTTCGCCCGCTCTTTTCGAACCTCTGTGATGGAGGTCGGTACTACGACAAAGTAAAAAGTACAGTAGTGCTGAAGTCCGAAGGGTTGCGTTCATATTCAATGTGGTGGCAATCCCAAGTTATCCTTAGAGAGGTGTTCAATCGTCCAGGGCGGGGAGGAAAGAGGAGGGCAGTGGGGGGCTTGTCAGCTGAGGCAAAAGTTGTCAAGAACAAGGTCTGTCGCTCATCGAAATGTGAACTGTAGTTTCAGATCATGTGCGAATCCGCGCCCGAAGAGAAGGATTATTTTCATCGAGGTCCTGTATGCTGTCTACTGATGGTTTTTCGTGTCGATACTGATAGGTAGTTGGTGTGAAAAGTTTTCCTTGGCCTTCCACAAGAAAATCACGTGATTTCACATGTATGACCCCCATGGCACAGGCTTCAAAAGAACGCGTTGGAATGTGCTTAAGAGAGGGCATTGGGAAGAATTGTATTGAAATTTGGTGCCGATGTGCTATCACTGACGCACTTTATAACTCACGTGAACGCCTGAGCTCTCGTCTTTACTTCCCATATGTCAACACCTTGGTGTTGTGGTAGAGAGCGATGGTTAGGTCGAAGGGGCTTTTGTACCATAACAGAGGAAGCACGTAGGCACATTCCAGCCAAATTTCAAACTTTAGTGTCACAGTGAAACACAGCTACGGCGTTTGGAAGAAGCGTAGATAGTTGGTATAAAAATCAGTCAGAAACCATACAGAATGCCAGCTAGTTGGTAGTCGACATGATATTACCAATATTTAAGGTCAACAAGGATATACACTTAGCTCAAAAGTTGTTCGTTGCTATGGGGATACATATACTTACATCAGTCTCTCCGATATTGATTTTGAAAGTTGCTGAACAGATACGAAGGAAGGCATCAAAAATTAGATTAAATCACGCCGATGGCTAGGTAGCAGCCTGTCGTGGATTTGACCAGGAGGAGAGAGGCACTCTACTGTTAATCGGAGGACGATCATTGGTGGAGGGTGGGTTGGACACATGTCGGTGTAACGTCCTCCACCTAAGCTGAAGACACAGCTGGCTACAGATTCTGTTCTCTGTCTTGGGAGGATGAATCGAAAGAAATCAACCCCAAAACTGTAATGGAGAGAAATACTGATGCACCAGTTACAATTTTTTGAGAATAAATTAATTCGCTGCAGAAGGTCCTCATGGAAATTTTTGCCAGAGAGACAAAAGGTCCAAAGAGGCATTAATTGAACAAAGAATAATCCAACTGCTTGCAAATACAGTAAGATTTGTGTAAAGCAGTGCCAGTCGCCATTTTAAGTGTATCCTACAGCGCGTCCAGAGGCGCCTCACACGGGCAAATCAGACAACATTACTGAAGTTGTTGGCCGTATGGCTAGTAGACGTAGCAAGCGGAGATAGAGACGCTCAGCAAGGGAGAATGTAAATGGTTGAAGAGAAAATATGCACGAGAACGAAATTGAACGTGTTCATCGATAAAGAGTAGAAAATGAGAAAAAACTTTGGACAGAGCAGAAACAGGATCATAATGTGGCCACTCCCGCCATAACGTGGAGGAAAGGTGAATAACGTTTTAGTTTTCGCTGGCCAAGGAAGCGATACACCAACTGACTGGACGCAATCCCATCATAGCATTTACTAAAAATACAGAAACTGTGGTTGTGGTAAAATTGCCTTTCTTTCCAGCATTATTATTCTTATTATTCTTTGATATATTTGTCTTATGACAGCTTAGCTACTGGACGCTCTCCACTCTCCTGTCTCTTTGCTCTCTTCCTACTAGACGAAAAGACATCGCCGTATCCGATCAAGTCATCTGGGAGATTGCAAATAGGCGTTACACACCATACCTGGAACTACTTTGGTAGTTAATCAATGTATACCGTAATATTGAATGAGGAGTACAAGCTGAAAATGGTGGCAGACAAAACACTTAATTACGTCCTACAAGCCTACCTTTTCGAGAGTTGTAAGGGAAGAACCCCTACACCCTGGAACGAGACTCACTCCAAAGTTTATTTTGCTTAATTCAACTTGCCATGACAGTTTGTCATGTGCAAGTATCCTCAACTCTTCAGTACTACAGCAACCTACACTAATTTGAATTTACTTTTTCAGTTCTCGTCATGTTATCAAACTAAAATTCCCTCCCTTCCTGTATCCCTCTGCATGTCACATCTTCCCACCATTATAAAATGTACTACAAACTGTACCTCGGAATGAGCCTTATCAACCTATCCTTTCTTTTAATCAAGGTGTGCCATAAACCTCTTTACGTCTCGATTCGATTCAGTACTACTTCAACAATTATTTGTTCAACATATGTGGTCTTCATTGGTGATGTTAAAAGTTGTGGCAACAACAGGAATTCCAGTGTCAAATGAAAAGGAGAGAGCGAATAGGTCCTTTTTTTTTTTTTTTGCTTTTTGTTCGTTATTATTCGTTGTAATAGGTCGTAGCGGACGTCACATGACATCCGTTAAAGTTCATCGTTGATCCCTTCACTCAGTTTTTTTATTATTTTTTGCTGCAAAGACCAGCCAGCCCTCCCACCGGACACGCTGAGCTACCGTGCCGGCTATGGGTGGGAAGAATACATTGAAGGCCTCTATAGGGGAGGAACTAATGACATGATAGTGGAGTAAATTGCAGTGGATCTATTATTTGAATCTGAGCTTAACACAGATTTGGAATAAGGCGGAAAGCATAGATAAAATTTCGTCACAGTTTCTGAAATGGTTGGGAAATAAGGGAGCCAAACAACTATTGGCAGGCGAACAACTCTTTACCTATGTAGAATCAATGTCTGGAGCAAAGCAGCAGGCTTTAGGAAAACTATCCTAACAATGACGAATATACGTTTAGCAAGGCGACATAAGCACAGGCACTATCGCACAGTCAGTCTAGCAGCTTATGAACCCTCGTTTCTGACAATAATAGCAGTTAGAAGGGTGCAACAAGAAAGGTGATTCTGTAATACGACGATCAGTTAAGAGTCTAGGAAAGCCGAAGTAACGAGACAGGCAGTTATGACGTTGCGTTTAGCAATGGAAGCAAAACTTGAGAGCAGTAATTTTATTAATTTATTTTTGTAAGCTGATCGGATTAGGGCCCTCTGGTCCTCTCCTACGTCGAAACTAATTTCACACATACAATATCTTTTTTACGTCATAGTTACTTAAGAAATAACGATTTTAATAAGACAAATGATATGAAAATGACTTGATGGTCTTGAGTGGCAAGGTGAGCAAACAACACTAATAACGCTAATACTGGAAATACTTGTATTCTCGCAGCTGGTGCCACTACTAGTAGTAATATTAATAATAATAATGGCAGTGATAACAATAATGGTAGTGGCAGATATAAAAAGAATTTGAAACTTCCTGGCAGATTAAAACTGCGTGCCCGTCCGAGACTCGAAATCTGGACCTTTGCCTTTCGCGGGCAAGTACTCTACCAACTGAGCTACCGTAGCACGACTCACGTCCGGTCCTCACAGCTTTACTTCTGCCAGTATCTCGTCTCCTACCTTCCAAACTTTACAGAAGCTCTCCTGCGATCCTTGCAGAACTAGCACTCCTGAAAGAAAGGATACTACGGAGACATGGCTTAGCGACAGCCTGGGGGATGTTTCCAGAATGAGATTTTCACTCTGCAGCGGAGTGTGCGCTGATATGAAACTTCCTGGCGGATTAAAACTGTGTGCCCGACCGAGACAAAATAGAAGCTTCCTGACGTAGCTAATTCTGGGAAAGGAAATTTAAGGACACTGCATCACCTATGAATACTGAGAAATGCTGCTTGGACCCCGGTACCATTTTGTAACTCATGAATGATTTCTCCCGCTGATTTCGTACAATATTTCACAACCACGATACCTGTCCGTCAATACACGAAGTCTGTCCGGTATTAACAGCACTGGAAATATCTCTAAAAGACTGGTCGTTAGGGCGTCGTTATTGTTGGCGTTTCAGCTTTTCGGATAAGAATCGGTCCATGAAATGCGTACGTAGTGAAGGGCAACGAGACCATTACTGTAGCTTTAGTCACATGCACCTTCAACGTTAGTACATTGTCAACAACTTTAAATGTTCTCATAGCCACAAATCCAGTGGTTTCATGTCTGATGAACTAGGAGACAGTGCTACCAGCCTCCATCACTCATGAAAGGTTTTTGTGAGATACTGTCGCACGATCATTCCAAAATAGTATGAAACCCCGTTGTCTCAGTATCACAGATGTTGTATTTCTACAAGGACGATGTTTTCCAATAGCGCTGGAAAATTATCCAGAAAAAATCTGTGAAACACATCACCTGTTAATCTCTTTGGTAAAGTTTCTAACTAATCGCCACCATAGCCGAGAACAGCGTAGACGGCTGCTATGTAAAGGGTCCGAGTTCAGTTCCTGGTACTGCGGAAGATTTTTCCTCAGCAGGACGATTGGAATGGAGTGCATTCAGCCTCGTGCTGCCAACAGGGACCTACTTGAGTGTTCCGTTCCGGCGCCAAGGTCTGCAATGTCGGAATCATGTCCGGAAGAGTGGTGTGCTGACCATCCACATCACGCGGTATGGCAGAGGATGACACGGCAGCTGGTAGACATCCCTTGGATCTTCACGGCCAGGAGGAGTCCGTTACAAAGTGTACGATGCTATGGGTCTGTCACCGACAATTTCTACCCATGAATTGATAAATAGATGATCGTACTGCCTCATTTTCATGACTGCTCTAAGATTTCCAACTGCCTAATCGTGTGTTTTGCAATAATTTACTGTGCCATTTCTTGATAATCCTGATCATATGTAAATAACAAGCCGGCTGTTGGATATCCCATGACATAGCATCACGTCTCTCATCTGCCTCGAGGAACATTAGGCTACCAAAGCACTGATTACAGTGCAGTTTATTCAAAACGCTAGAAATCACTAATCTTGTTCTGCTAACGTAGAGTATGGGCTGCACGCCCTCGGGTGAGTCATACAGCAGATTATTTCACTACTATAACTGATTAACAGTATCTTCTAAATTATAATAATTCAGGTTGAAAGCAACAGAAAGACGGCCTACATCACCCAGTACTACACGTAACAAGTGACAAGTAAATGGCTCCTATTGCACAGGCATTGATTTACGAACATAATGTTACCAGAGGAAAAATTCTTCAGTCGGAGCACAAAAAATCCAACACTGTTTTATTTTAAAAGACACTAACTGAAAAATCTTGTACCAGCTGGCCCATTCTACCTTCCTCAACCTTTAAAATATTCCTTTTCCCTTCTCTTTATTCCTGTCCGACTGGCAATGACTCCTTCGATCTTTTCCTATAACGATTCTGTCACTGTTAACAATGTTCTACTGCCACTGTGCCCGTCTCTCTCTCACACACTGCATTGCTTCCTTCGCTCTTTCTATGCGAAAATATTTGCACCCATCCCAACATGTAACTCATATCTCATTCCCACAAGCTCCCCTAAATTCAACTCGCTTCCACGCACTAGTCCGTCACTGTAAGTTGCTCCTATCCATCTACTCCCACATGCCTGTTCTCACTCATTACTTATCTGTTTGTGCCTTTCTAACTGTCTCGCTTCCCACAACCACGGCCCCTTTGTTTTGTCCTACTACTACCGTCTCCTTCCACTGTCACTGTCTCCTTCTCGCTCTGTCTTACTGCTACTATCTCATTCATTGGTTCTCACTGCTGCGGTCTCTTCTCTCTCTCTCCTCCTCGTTGTCATTGTCGTAGACAATCTGCTTCTCACCCACATCCACTTTCCCCTTCTCCTTCTTCCTCTCTCACTGGCACTGACTCCTTAAATCTTTTCCTAGAACTGTTCTGTCACTGTTACCTATATCCCACTGCCACTGTACCCATCTCTTTCTCTCACACTGCATTGTTCCCATTGCTCTTTTTATACCACAATAACTGTCGACTACATTCCATCTCTTTCCCACTAACATTCTCTGCATAAAAAAGACTATTCGCATGCTAGAATTTGTGGGGAAATTTTAAATGTCCTAATAAGTAGAATGAGATTGCTGTTATCACGCTTTTCAGTCAGAGTCTTTTAAAAAGTGCATATTCGCATTACTTCTGCTCATATAGGAGGATCTTTCCGCTGGTTTCTTTTCTCTGCAACAGCAGGACTTGTCACTCATACGAAAATAACTTTACAGGTCCGTAAATTTTGCTATTTTACTTATGTGAAATTGAGATTATAAAAAATTGGTTTCACACCTCACACTGAACTTAACGGGCAATAAATTTCGCACGTACTTCAGCACTACAAAATGTGTTTCCCAGAACATTTCTGATGATAACCGAGACACTTTGCAACACATTTCAAACAATTTGCTCCTTTTGCCTAAGCAGGCGGAAGTGTGTAACATTCATACTTTGAGCCAACACTAGAGGACAGTGATACTATGACCATCCTTCTGTGCCGGCCGGAGTGGCCGTGCGGTTCTAGGCGCTACAGTCTGGAGCCGCGTGACCGCTACGGTCGCAGGTTCGAATCCTGCCTCGGGCATGGGTGTGTGTGATGTGCTTAGGTTAGTTAGGTTTAAGAAGTTCTAAGTTCTAGGGGACTGATGACTACAGCAGTTAAGTCCCTTAGTGCTCAGAGCCATTTGAACCATTTGAACCATCCTTCTGTTGGGTATGCAAATGCTCCCTACCCCAGAGCTATCAAAAAAACTTTTCTATCATTGATAGAAGCCGAGGTAAGCCACTGAGAAATATTGCTCTTATGCGCCGCTGTTTGAGACATGTTACGTAGCGAATGCGGCCGTCTGCGTGCCTATAAGTATTGGGACTTTTCTTCTAGTTTATTGACACTGACTGTTGTTGGCTCCATCGTAATATATGCGTCACTTTGGACACAGCATTTTTGATCACCTTGTATACCGTGGACGCTACCGGCCGTACACTACCCGTCCTACACCCAGTACAACTTTCGCTTCTTACTTTGGCTGTTACGAACGATTTAAAAGGTGCTTGCCAGTCACACCCATATGTTCCCGATTCCTCGTACTAATGCACTGGCTATCCCAGGGTGGAGAGTCACTTCATTACGAGACGATAGCGACCAGCAGCTAAAGCTGGGAGCTGACCTCTACTGCATGGCGCGCCTGCCGCAGCGGAATCTCCACGATCGGTCCCAGAATCAACCCGCAGTCTGCGTGCCTGCAGAAGGTCGCGCGCCGCGCTGAATGACAAACGCCGTCGTCTGTATTCGGCGCGACGCGCTGCCCGAACCCAATATCATATCGTCGGCATACATACTGATCGCCGGCGGCAGTCGCTAGGCCCCAATAAATACGGGGCTCTCCCCGAATCGGACCGACGCTGCGCTGCGCGGCGCGGCGCCGTTTATTGGACTGGAAGTAAAGGCAATTACTGCCATCCCAGTGGTGCGCTGTTTACACAGTATTGGCTTACGTAATGAGCGAACGGCTCTCTCCCTCCTCACTTCGCTGTTTCCACGGAAAAGGTTGCCGGCCGCTAGACGCTGGGGTGGGCGCCGACAATTATCAGCACAAAACCAATTACATTAAGACTCCTTTCCATAAAACATGCTCTACGAAACGTTTCCCGCACTCCGGCTGAAACCCCTAGCGTAAATTAACTGGGAAATTTGTATACGTTACCCTAAATCGCCAGTCGAGTACCTGTGTTCGTTGGAAAACAGACCCACGTAACGTGCTTGAGTAGAGTTTGCACTAAGGGCATTCATAAAGTAGTCTGTCGTTGGCGTTACTGCGAAAGAGAAACTAGTTAGAGACCAGCAGCTACATATATCTTTAGTTCCGACCGTAGCAAGTTCTGTTCTGAGAGACTGCTGCGTTTAGGATTGTTTTAAATACTTCGAATCACCTCGAGCACGTTACAAGTTGTATAGTTGCCGCACTTCTGCAGAACTAATGTAAATAAACGAGTGAATGCTGCTATTCGAGAAGCATCAGCATTGGAAAATGCAAAGTTGTGTCGTTACTATGCTTTCTAAGTAAACTGAAGTCTGTGACGGTATTCATACCAATGCTTACGCAGCTTAAATGCTGTTGTAAAGATGTTTCTTATGTCTACGAAACTTTATTTAGCTATCGTTTAGCCACCTGCATTATGGGACGTGTGTTTTGCTCAAAAAAGCCGTTACTAGCTTAATTTACTGTGATAAATTTATGGTGTCCACGCTCAAGACAACATTTCAGACTTCCGAAAATCCGTTAACTTGAACTATGGAAACATAGCAGTCGATTCAGTTGTATCACTTTATCTCTCGGATTTAACACTGTAACTGTCCTGAAAGTCTCATTTCTGATGTTTATTATCATCCTGTCAAGAGATTTGTCTCCCTATCACTAACGAAGACATTTATTTATTCAACCTGATCTGATCTTACATCGGATCGTGATTTCACACTCGGCTTACCTTCTTTACATCATAGTTACCTAAGAAATAGAAATTTTAATACCACAGATATTATTAACGTAATTTGAGTCTCTATTGACACTGTGAGTAAGCAATGACAACTGTGAACTATTAACGATAATATTGGCTGAATTTATACTACTAGTGTTCCTGCTGTCAGTAATAGTGATAATAGTCATAATGTTAATAAAAATGACAATAATAATGACAATATTGAATTAATGATACTGGCAGTTATAAAAAACTTTCATAGGTTGGAAAACAGATTTTTTTTTATAATACAGCGAGTTCTGGGGAAAGGAAATTTATGGAGACTGCACCAGCTGACGACAGCTGAAATGAGAAAGATCAGGATGGAAGAAAGGATGTACAAAAGAAAGGCGTGCGTACAGTGATAGTGGCAATCATTATTGTTGGTTCAGTAGATTTGTCATAACTGTCTTTGAAGGTGAATATTTCGTGCTGTTTTCTGGTGAAATGCGGGAGCTTATTCCAGAGTTTGGTTCCTGTTACTGAGAAAAGCTTCGAGAAAGTGGCTCAATGATGGGACAGACAGCATTTTGCTCAGATGGGAACGAGTGGTTGTGCCATGTTGTTCAGAGAGGAGCGTTATGGTCGAGAAGAGATCTGGTGGACACTGCACGATGATAAGACACAATAGCTGTGCATATGATGGTGAAATATGCTGAAAGAGTCAAACATTACTGATATAATGAAAACAGGTATTCGTAATCAATTCCAGACTCCATGAGCTTTCCTGGGAAAGGCCTTGGAGGATAACATAGCTGTGAGCATCTGAATTATAGATCTTTATTTTGTGTCTATTACGACATTCCCTGAGTTGACTGCATTTCTGCGCCTCAGCCAAGTCAGCAATAAATACGATTACAGACGTTTTAAAACTCACCTGTTTGAATTATTTACCAGTGCAAGAATTTCCTCACTGACCACTACTAACCTCTCAAGAAGACTTTAGTTCAATCTGGAAAATAAGAACTCATGAGTTTTTAGTTGGTAGAGTATGTAAGAACCTGCCGCTCACAAGACACATTAAGAACAGCGTCTGCGCCAGACTTTATTCCAGTATAGCTCAGTGTTTTATGATAGAAACTGTATGTAGTGAAAGACGCGTCGAAGTACTTTGACATGCGATAATTCCCGTTTCAGGACGTCATAGATATGAATAACGACGGCGTAACACAAGAGACGGTGCAGACGTACCACGGTTCTACAGGACGTGACTGACAACATTCGAGACGGAATGTTCCTATGCGTAGACGAGAGTATTGCGTTTGATAAACACTTTTCAGTAACTATCTGCACTCTCAGCAAGAAGACACAGACATCACATAATGTAGTTTACTCGGCATGAGAACGTACCGGAGATAATCAACAAACATCGCCTGCAGACGCTAGAGGAGAAGTAATGTATATCATAGTTGGGTTTACTACTGAAAATTCAAGAACGTACGTTCAAAAAAGACCCGACCATTATATTACTTCCCAAAAGCGTCTCGTGCGACGACCACGACCAGAAAATTAGAGAAATTAGAGCTGACACGGAGCTTTAGCGACAATGTATGTCTGAAATGAGTTGCTAATCCCCTCAGGCAGTCCTGGGCATTCAGTAAATGCTGGAAGGCTGCTTCAATCCGCAAGCGAAATTTCTCAAGAGAGTTGGCCACGGTAGCGTAATCCAAGCTTTTGACATGACCCAACACACAGACATCCACGGGACTTAAATCCATATACCTTGGAGGCCATGGCACAGCCCTACGCCCCCCCCCCCTCCCCCCCAAATCCGTTGTTGACCATACGTCCGAGTTAGAAGCCGGCGCACAGTGAAAATGTGCTGGAGCACGGTCATGCATGAAACACACGTTAGGGCGTTGGTTCAGCGGGACATCATCATGTACAACTGGAAGTAAATTCCGCAAAAACCGCATGTACAGCTGTCCGGTTAGGCTCCGTGGTAGGAAGTGTGGTCCAGTTACGCGGGCTCCGAGCAGTCATGCCCAGACGTTCAAAGAATAACGCAGCTGGCGTCGTGATACGTGTGTTGCATTAGGATTGACATGGGCTCAAATGTGACAGTTATACGAGGGCAGTTCAATAAGTAATGCAACACATTTTTTTTTCTGAAACAGGGGTTGTTTTATTCAGCATTGAAATACACCAGGTTATTCCCCAATCTTTTAGCTACACAACACTATTTTTCAACGTAATCTCCATTCAATGCTACGCCTTACGCCACCTTGAAATGAGGGGCTGTATGCCTGCATGGTACCATTCCACTGGTCGATGTCGGAGCCAACGTCGTACTGCATCAATAACTTCTTCATCATCCGCGTAGTGCCTCCCACGGATTGCGTCCTTCATTGGGCCAAACATATGGAAATCCGACGGTGCGAGATCGGGGCTGTAGGGTGCATGACGAAGAACAGTCCACTGAAGTTTTGTGAGCTCCTCTCGGGTGCGAAGACTTGTGTGAGGTCTTGCGTTGTCATGAAGAAGGAGAAGTTCGTTCAGATTTTTGTGCCTACGAACACGCTGAAGTCGTTTCTTCAATTTCTGAAGAGTAGCACAATACACTTCAGAGTTGATCGTTTGACCATGGGGAAGGACATCGAACAGAATAACCCCTTCAGCGTCCCAGAAGACTGTAACCATGACTTTACCGGCTGAGGGTATGGCTTTAAACTTTTTCTTGGTAGGGAAGTGGGTGTGGCGCCACTCCATTGATTGCCGTTTTGTTTCAGGTTCGAAGTGATGAACCCATGTTTCATCGCCTGTAACAATCTTTGACAAGAAATTGTCACCCTCAGCCACATGACGAGCAAGCAATTCCGCACAGATGGTTCTCCTTTGCTCTTTATGGTGTTCGGTTAGACAACGAGGGACCCAGCGGGAACAAACCTTTGAATATCCCAACTGGTGAACAATTGTGACAGCACTACCAACAGAGCTGTCAAGTTGAGCACTGAGTTGTTTGATGGTGATCCGTCGATCATCTCGAGGGAGTGTGTTCGCACGCTCCGCCATTGCAGGAGTCACAGCTGTGCACGGCCGGCCCGCACGCGGGAGATCAGACAGTCTTGCTTGACCTTGCGGCGATGATGACACATGCTTTGCCCAACGACTCACCGTGCTTTTGTCCACTGCCAGATCGCCGTAGACATTCTGCAAGCGCCCATGAATATCTGAGATGCCCTGGTTTTCCGCCAAAAGAAACTCGATCACTGCCCGTTGTTTGCAACGCACATCCGTTACAGACGCCATTTTAACAGCTCCGTACAGCGCTGCCACCTGTCGGAAGTCAATGAAACTATACGAGACTAAGCGGGAATGTTTGAAAATATTCCACAAGAAATTTTCGGTTTTTTCAACCAAAATTGGCCGAGAAAAAAAAAGTGTTGCATTACTTATTGAACTGCCCTTGTAGATGTTGAAAATACTGTTACGCGTAAATCCAGCCTCACCCGTGAAGAAATACTGTTTACAGACAGGGGATTCAGGTTACATTTTTGTTGCACCTAGTGGCATAAATCCTCTCCGGGAGGCATGTCTGTACTGTTGATGGTTCGCACTTGCAGGAGTTGATACGGATAGAGTACTTGCCGATGTTAAATTGACCACACACTTCTACGACACAGGCCGCGCTCTTGGGTAGCATCTTCCTTTTTGAAGTACTCGAACGTTCATGTACAATGTGTAACACTCTTTCCTCAACATCGGATGTTATGGATCTGGTTTGACCTTCTCGTACATGGCGTGCGAAACTCCTGGTTTCTCTAATGCGTTGACGTAACCGGCTGAATGTACGCCAGTCGGGCTGCCTGCGGAGACGAAAAGCTTCTTCATCCCACCGTGCAGCCTCAAGGGTACTGCCATTTGCTCTGCCATATTTGAAGTGAGTGCTAGCGTACTCTTCGTTGGTGTAACCTCTATTCATGGTGCCTTCACGTTCGTAACTTATTGTGAGGCCGGTACGACGCAGTGCAAGGAGGGGGAAAGGGATGTAGCTGCGCATGCATAAACAGATAGTTGATCCGAGGCCTTGAGATACCAATGTAAATACCACAGTATCCAGGGGCGGTTCCCAACTCGAATTAAGGCGATACCTCGACAACGCTTGATTTGCGGACCTATGTTTAGTGGAGTTCTTTTAGCTACATTTGGCCTGTAGGTCCCATGTGAGTTGCGAACCAACATTAAACCCCCATGTGATTCCACCGTATTTACATTGGTTCTCAAGGTTAGGGATCGACTGTTTGTCTGTTTACGCATGCGCCACTACATCCCTATCCCATTCCGTGCACTCTGCCGTACAGGCCTCATAGTAAGTTACGAACGTGAAGGCATCAAGGACAGATGTTACTCCAGCGAAGAGTACTCTGACATGCACTAAAACGTGTTACAGACTTTGGCTGCGAGTAGACATTGACTTTTAATCAGTGGGAAAGTTGAAACTTTTGCTGACCGCGATTCGGATCCGGGTTTACCGCCTACTAAGCCATCAAGACACCGTGGACACCGCAACTGCAGGGACTACCCCATGGATACAACACTACATTAGCAGTGTGTGGAAAACAGCGAATTTGGGTCCGACGGGAGGCGTGCTAGCGTAGTCCGTGCAGCTGTAATGACATCTCTGCCTGATGACTTAGTGGTCGGAGCGTCTGCGTAGTAGGCAGGAGACGAAGCTTGAAAGACCGGTCCGGCACATATTTTCAACTTTTCCACCGATTTATATCAATGCCCACTAGTAACCAATGTCTGTAATTCCTTTATGTCGTAATTCATATTGGCTGCTGGATCAGAATGGTGTCGCTGAATCCTGCCATTTCTTCTGGGGCACCCTGTATGCGAGACGCTGTAGGTCGCGACTTATCGAGTGTAACTAAACAATCATTTTCTGTTAAGTGCTTCGCGAACATATCACATCAGCCACATTTGATTCATTTTGTTTTTCCAGCTTCTACGCTTACACCCAACGTTAGCCTCCTGTTAGTGTATTTTGCGTTCGAACGCCTTCTTACGCCAACTGACAAGACCCAGTTTCTTTAACTTCAGTAGTATTTTTCAGTTTCCATCTAGATCAGATATTTTTCCACAGGTGAATATTTTTGTAAATTGAATTTACTACCGTTTTCGTTGCGGTTCTGTCTCACCAAATGTGACAGGTCAATCCTTTTCATTCATATGACTTACTGAATCGATATTTTTTGCCACAAACTATTTTATTCCATCTTTCACGAAGTTCATAGTTGCTGTAACGGGAGCACAACCGTGGCAAAATTCTGAAAACTAACTGCAAACGAAGCGACTCGAGACATTGTCGTTGGGGTAGACATACAATGAAATGGTAAAAAAAAAGAACCTAAGCCCTTGAAATGAAATTATCCTTTTTTATCAGCACTGTTTCTGCAGACGCACAGTGTGATCGAAGTAAACAGTCAGTTTAAGAGTTACCATTGTTTTAACATGATAAATAACGTAGTTTAAATCAACACTAACATCAAATCTCAAGAGAACAACCATGAAATGGCTTAATATCTTTCTCTACATCTTAACGGTTTTAAATCAATACTATCATTATGCAGCGTGTCACCTTTGGGTTCACTGTGCATTGGCTCTATTCATTAATTGCTGAAACACAGAAAACTTCACCGCGCGGGGTAGCCACGCGGTCTAGGGCACCTTGTAACGGCCCGTGCGGCTCCCTCCGTCGGAGGTTCGAGTCCTCCCTCGGGCATGGGTGTGTGAGTTGTCGTTAGCGTAAGTTAGTTTAAGTTAGATTAACTATGTGCGTAAGCTTAGGGACCGATGACCTCAGCACTTTGGTCCCATAAGACCTTACCACAAAGTTCCCAGTTTTTACAGAAATCCCCTGTTACTATCAGATGAAAATCGTTACTACAGTTTTTCGCATTGCAGTATTCTAAACTATTAACCCAGTACGAAGTGTTCAACAGGAAGTTAAGAAGTACTTGTGAAATACACCAATCCGATGATACAAAACATTTAAGGGTACAGATATCAA
The DNA here is from genome assembly GCF_023864345.2 of Schistocerca serialis cubense. Classification (NCBI taxonomy): domain Eukaryota; kingdom Metazoa; phylum Arthropoda; class Insecta; order Orthoptera; family Acrididae; genus Schistocerca; species Schistocerca serialis. Next base: position 233,217,397 of record NC_064645.1, read on the forward strand.
ACCAGTACTTGTCGGATCGAATCAACCATTACGTTTCTCTGCAACAGCGCATCGGCATCGCTGACGGAAATGTCACAAGCCAGGAGCGACAAAATGGAACCTGGAGATCGTCTGGCTCGAAAGAATGTCTCTGTCATGGCAGAGCCATCACCCTAATATACTGGATTTGTGTTTGAGATAAACGATCTTGGTAAAAATAGCAGTTTCGAAGCTCAGAATTAATTTGGAATTGATGGAGTTGTTATATAGTCAAAAGGTGATGTTATGGTAAGAAAACGGTGATAGTAAATCCATAAAAGATCGTGATAGACGAGTGATTGTAGTTGTAGTGCGAATGCGATCAGAATAAGTAGGTATGTGATACTTGAACTTAGAGTGAAGTAAATAAGCTGTGTCGTAAAAATGTTCACGTATTACAATCTCTTTATTGTTGTTAGAATTTCTGGAAGAGAGTTAGTTACAGAACAGTGTGGTGAGAGTAGGCTAAGCACCTCTCGCAGTAAGCAGGAAATCTGGGTTCGAGTCCCTATCTGGCACAAGGCTCCTGGTCAGAACTTCAGTTACCGGCGCATGTACCTAGGCAGTACGTTTGCAGTCAACAACTGGCTATCGATTAATGTCCAGTGACTAATTGTACAACCAATCAATAGACAGTACGGAGTGGCGGCTTACAGATCTGATGAACAAACGCAATACAATAAGGCCAACGCCTCTCTGAAACAAGGAAGCGAGTGCTGCCAGTGAAATAAAAATCGCTGCTTCGCTCTGGCAGATCTGAATTCTGTCCGGCGCCGTGGGAGAGAAACACCGATAAATCCAAACGACACGTGGCCCGAACATCCGCGAGAACAGTTGGCAAACTCGTCCGCGACCCCTCTCTGCCCACCGACTTTGTTTGCTTTCACCAACCTCTTCCGGCGGAACAGACACAGGTTTCACAGTTCGAACATAAATTTCATCTCCAATAATGCAGAAATTTCTGACATTCGCTTACGAGTTGTAGCCACGACGTTTCGCTTATCCAAACGCGTTCCACGGATCTATTTTCGTTTCCTTCTTTCTTGTATACTGCAATACTCTAACCTGCGAGGAGGTAACACGCCACGAAAAACATAACACTTCACCCAGAAAAAATTCAAATTTACTTAAGAAGTTGTAAAATGTAAATCTCCACTGAAGGCAAGAAAATGGGCAATAAATAATTCATATTTGAAATTCTAGTAATTTTCAGCATTCGTAGATCTTCATGTCTCAAAAATTATTTCATTAAAGCAGAGTATGAATTCAGGCAAACCTAAAAAGCGCACAAAACATTTCATTTAACGCATGTTCCAAAAAACAGAAGTAAGAAACCATTATTAAACATTTATTTAAACTATGAGTTAAAACCTACGAGCCCTGCCGATCAGATCAATAAATGAACAGCTACTGAATAATTTAGGACATACCCCTTAAGTGAAGCAGAGAAATGTTATCGGAACCGTTTTAGTAGAGTACAAATAACTCAGGCTAGTTCCATAAATCCGTGTATAAATAAAACTTTAACGGCAACGCCCATTTGGCTTCAACGAAACCAGCAGGTGAGAAACTGTAAGTATATTAACTCTGAGTACAAAATAAAATGCAGGAAACCGGCACAAATACTACTGATACATCACCAACATATCTCAGACCCTACAAACAATGTTAGCAAATACAGTTAACTTAATGGGAACCGGTAAACTCTTTCAATAAAATGGGCCTCAACTCAGACCTAAACACATAGTGTAAGGAACCCAACAGCACGGGGCGCAGCTATGAATAACTGTTTATAAAGCGCCCACATTAAGGTGCTGACCGTCAAGTCCAACAAACGCCGACGACTACGACTCAGTAATTCCAAACTGCACGTGAATACTGTAGACGTCAATTTGCAGACCAAGTTCCCAGACAGTGTTCCACCAAATCCTAGCCACGTTGTTTTCGGGTGTGTAAACTGGTAGAAACAGGACACACATACGCCCGCTCGAGGTGATATTCGGTTCAAAATAATGGTTCAAATGGCTCTGAGCACTATGCGACTTAACTTCTGAGGTCATCATTCGTCTAGAACTTATAACTAATTAAACCTAACTAACCTAAAGACATCACACACACCCATGTCCGAGGCAGGATTCGAACCTGCAACCGTAGCGGTCGCTCGGCTCCAGACTGTAGCGCCTAGAACCGCACGGCCACTCCGGCCGGCTGTAATATTCGGCTCATAGCGTCTATGTCCGACAGAACTGGCAGTTCTTGTCCTTGGATGGTTATCCTGCAGTTACCGATGTACGAATAGGTAACCCCCCCACCACCAAAAAAAAAGAAGAGAAATAACATTGCCGTGGACGGAACTTTTGTAGTATGCATTTCTGCCGCTAGGCGTGTATAGCGCCACTCATTACCTGTTCAGTGCCGCCTGTAAAGTCGACCTAGCCTGTTCTGTTCATCTACTGTGACTGTTTTTGCTAGCACTGTTTTGTTCTTGTGCAAGCTTAAGTGAAGAATGTGCAGCAGTGAAATTTTGTTTTCTAGTCGGTAAAAATGCTGCTGAACTGCTTTAATGTTGGAAACAGTTCATGAAGATGACGCTACGGGAAAAACTGAAGTATACCATTGATCTGCCCAATTTAAAAAAGATGTCATGTCGATTGATGACAAACCCCGTTCTCGACGTCCGTCAACTGCCCTAATCGACGAAAATACTGAAAACATTTCAGAGCTTGTGCTCACAGACCGTCGACAGACAATTGATCAACTATCGGAGATTAGCGTGTTATTTTTGAGCTCGGCTCAGACCCGATTTGTGGCAGACAGGAGACAGTTTCTTCCGACAGGACAACCCACCTGCACACACAGCCTTCTGTGTTAGACATTTTTGGCTAAAAATGGTGTGGTTCCGCTGCCCCACGCACCTTACTCTCCTGACCTGTTTACGTGCGACATTTTCCTATTTCCATCATGAAGAGAGACATGAGAGGACACCGATTTGACAATATTTAAGAAGTCGAGAAAAAGAAGATGGAGGGCCTGTCACCCACTTTTAAAGACGACTACAAAAAATAAGAACCGGTGTGACAAATCTAATAGCAGTAATGAAGATATTTTGGGGGGAATAAAGTTATTTTTTATACAGTTCGAAAATATGTATAGCTTTTAAAAAATAATTCCGGTTTATTTTTGGGTACCTCCTCGTAAACGACTCAAAGTCGGCTCACGCGAAGCGCCGTTACGTCTACGTGGCAGAGAGCGCACACACCCCCTGGTGGGCCGCGAATGAAGCGGCTGCTTACTACACGAGACTACACTGCACTTTCGATTCCATATCGATGCGCGCATGGGGCAGCTACTAAGAGGAAGTCACAAACCGAAGACCTCCACGATACGTATACAGTGGCAGATACGGTATATCCGCGTAAGTCCGGGGCGACGAAGCAATTACTCTCAAATACTGATGAAGAGAGATAATATTTTGCAAGTCAAGAACCCCACTCTTACACAAAGAATAAAGTGGACAAGAAAGAACGTTATGTCACTGGGAAACACATGAGGCACTTACTCCACGCCAAAATAACAGAAATCCCATTAACTTTCTGCACTAGCTGTCGTAATTTGTAGTAAAACATTCTTTACTTTTTTATGTATATATTTTACAGTTTCACTTTTGTAGCTCATTTCAGTTGTGTGAAATACGTACTAGATGCAACATCGCTAAAATACAAAAATAAAACTACGATTAGTTTTAATCTACAGATAAAAATTAAACTAGAAGCGAACTTACATGTTGTATCCTTCCAAACCCACATATTTGGGCGACGCTCAGAACCTATGTCCGTCATTGCTAAAATGCCGTTGAGCGTCCGTAAGCAGTAAGAAAACATACACACACACACACACACACACACACACACACACATGCAGTTGTGTGGCCTTCTATTCAAGTAAGACAGTCTCTGCAAGCTGCATCGACGGGTGAGCGACACCAGGGTGGTCAAGCCCAGAAGTTATTTTTACACCACCACAAGCGCTACTTCACTTACGGCTGCTCTGCCCAGTCTGCGAACATCAGTTAAGGGGTGGTTTACTATATTTTGATTAAAAAAAATCGATTTTTTTAAATTGCATTGTTGGATCCATAAAAGTGTTTAGAATCCACCGCTGAAACGGTTTTTCCGAATACGCAACGGAAATGTTTGTTATTCGCAGTTGAACAAAAAAATGCACCTGGCTGAAATCGGGCTTTTTCACGCACCAGTTTTTTTCTTTCGGAGGACGAGTTATTGTAGCGGTGCTTGGAAGGAAACACAAAAAATACAAAAGAAAGTTTGAACGCGTGTGTTTGGAAGTTAGCCCCCAAGTATTTGCATTCTGGTGCGAAGACTGTGGAGATTGCGACTTTCCTGGCAGTGAGCAGCTTCAACGAAGGGTATTCAGCAATTCTGAAGACTATGACAACGATGGACGTCACCCTGGGATTCTATTCGGCGCAGTTCGCCAAACATTCGGACGACCACCGGATTCAAGCAGCCGAAAGCCGCTTGCAACCGGTCGTACGAGCGCTTTGGAGCAGCGCAGGATGGCCCAGATCAAGCAGAAAGCCCTCTATGAGGAATGGGAAGGACTAGTTTATAGACCCGGAATAGCAGATTGAACGTACATTGCATAATGTTGCATTTAAATGTAGTCAAAACTTCAAAGGCTTTTTTCTCGAAATGATGTTTTTTTTTATCGCTCTGTATGGTAACTTCAAATCTACTGAACCGATTGGCATGATTCTTTGTTTCCGACGAAGCTAACTAAATTTTCTAGTAATTGTACCACTTTTATTCCGATCCATCAACTATAAATATTTTACTTGATCGACGAAGTCGAAAAATCGATGAAAAAACCTATTTTTTCAAATGGCCGCCATTTTGTTTCCTATGTTCCAAATAGCTTAAACGAGATACAACTCCTAAAAAATCTTATATACTCCGCTGACATTAACTCAAATTTGATTTCAAACTAGCTAGCTGACCTGAAACATATGGCGTGTGGAGATCTTCATCGAAATTTTATTTCATTCCAGGGGCACTTCCTCCTTTAAAATTCGACATTTCCGGTCGAAAAAATTCCATTTTGTAGACAAAATGTGAATAAACATTTTCACCAAATTTGACATTGATATCTATAACATATCACGAGAAAAAATTCGCAAAGTAAATGCTTTTCCGGGCCAAAGATAATAAACCTCCCCTTAAGAATACACCATCGTCTTGTAGTAAGCCAGCTGTGAGCTCAGTGTGTACGGCAGAACTCTACGTGAAAATAATTGACAAATTTACAATTAAAGAGAGACTTGTACTTCCACTATATCAAGCGATACGGTAATGTTAGAAATTTGTAAATATTCGTGACATTCCTGTTCAAATGGCTCTGAGCACTATGGGACATAACATCTGTGGTCATCCGTCCCCTAGAACTTAGAACTACTTAAACCTAACTAACCTAAGGACATCACACACATCCATGCCCGAGGCAGGATTCGAACCTGCGACCGACGCGGTCACGCAGTTCCAGACTGAAGCGCCTAGAACCGCACGGCCCCACCGGCCGGCGACATTCCTGTGGAACGCGTTGTACACAATTAACTAATGGTTCTTATTATTTAACATTTCATAGTATACACTTGGGCTCCTCCCGGAGCAAAGTCCAAAAACCCACCATTGTACTGGTACAACATAACGTGTTCAGATTGTCAATTTATAATTATACCATGTAAACCTTCACTTTAATTAACTTTAATTCCGTCGACTAAACAGCCAATAGTTATTTCACACTATGTCATCACAATTGTCCAGATGTTCTTATACAGGGTGGTCCATTAATCGTGACCGGGCCAAATATCTCACGAAATAAGCGTCAAACGAAGAAACTACAAAGTCCGAAACTTGTCTAGCTTAAAGGGGGAAACGAGATGGCGCTATGGTTGACCCGCTAGATGGCGCTGCCATAGGTCAAACGGATATCAACTGCGTTATTTTAAATAGGAACGCCCATTTTTATTACATCCTCGTGTTGTACGTAAAAAAATATAAATGTTTTAGTTGGACCACTTTTTTCGCTTTGTGATAGATGCCGCTGTAATAGTCACAAACATATGGCTCGCAATTTTTGACGAACAGTTGGTTACAGGTAGGTTTTTTTAAATTAAAATACACAACGTAGGTACGTTTGAACATTTTATTTCGGTTGTTCCAATGGGATTCATATACTTTTATGAACTAATCATTTCTGAGAAAGCAGGCTGTTACGCGTGATTACCTGTAAATACCACATTTATGCAATAAATGCTCACAATGACGTCCATCAACTTCAATGCATTTGGCAATACGTGTAACGACATTCCTCTCAATAGCGAGTAGTTTGCCTTCCGTAATGTTCGCACATGCATTGACAATGCGCTGACGCTTGTTGTCAGGCGTTGTCGGTGGATCACGATGCAAAATATCCTTCAAATTTCCCCACAGAAAGAAATCCGAGGACGTCAGATCCGGTGAGCGTGCGGGCCATGGTATGGTGCTTCGACGATCAATCCACCTGTTATGAAATATGCTATTCAATACCGCTTCAACCGCAGGCGAGCTATGTGCCGGACACCCATCATGTTGGAAGTACATCGCCATTCTGTCATGCAGTAAAACATCTTGTAGTAACATCGGTAGAACATTACGCAGGGAATCAGCATACATTGCATCATTTAGATTGCCATCGATAAAATGGGGGCCAATTATCCTTCCTCCCATAATGCCGCACCTTACGTTAACCCGGAAAGGTCGCTGATGTTGCACTCGTCGCAGCCATCGTGGATTTTCCGTTGACCAATAGTGCATATTAACCCGGTTTACGTTACGGCTGTTGGTGAATGACGCTTCGTCGTTAAATAGAACGCGTGCAAATAATCTGTCAGCTTCCCGTAATTTCTCTTGTGCCGAGTGGCAGAACTGTACACAAAGTTCAAAGTCGTCGCCATGCAATTCCTGGTGCATGGTACGGGTGCAATCGATGTTGATGTACCATTCTCAACACCGACGTTTCTGAAAATCCCGATTCTCGCTCAATTTGTCTGCTACTGATGTGCGAATTAGTCGCGACAGCAGCTAAAACACCTACTTGGGCATCATCATTTGTTGCAGGTCGTGGTTGACGTTTCACATGTGGCTGAACACTTCCTGTTTCCTTAAATAACGTAACTATCCGGCGAACGGTCTGGACACTTGGATGATGTCGTCCAGGATACCGAGCAGCATACATAGCACACGCCCTTTGGGCATTTTGGTCACAATAGCCCTACATCAACATGATATCGACCTTTTCCTCAGTTGGTAAACGGTCCATTTTAACACGGGTAATGTATCACGAAGCAAATACCGTCCACACTGGCGGAATGTTACGTGATATCTCGTACCTATACCTTTGTGACTATTACAGCGCCTTCTATCACAAAGTGAAAAAAGTGGTCCAACTAAAACAGGAAATACCAGGCACAGTTGTACAAAGACCAGGCAGACGTCATGTAGTGACAGAAAGGGATCATGGGCGTTGCGGATAGTGGTTGTAAGAAATCTCATTCAATCACCGGAAGAAAGCACTCTTAAGTTCATGGATGCTAGCAGCAGTTCAGGTAGCACAATGGCTGTGCGTAGAAGGTTAATAAAATGGGATACGGTGGTGAGCAGTTCTTCATGAACAAGAAATTTCTGTTTTGAAGGCTAAGCGTCGCTGAAGAGCGACGCCACATTACGATGGATGATTGGAAACGAGCGATCTGATATGTCGAATTACGCTATAAGTTGTGACATCTGACGGAGCTGTTTGGGTTTGACGAGTGCCTGAAAACCGTTATCTGTCATCATTTTTGTCCGAACAATAAAGTACGTAGGAGATGGTATTACGGTAATGGGGTGTTATTAGTGGCAATTGTGTGTCTCCTTATTGTGCTTGAGAAAACGCTAAATGTAAAAGGTTCCGACCATATTTTAGAGTTTTCGGAGACGATGATTGTATCATCTGTGTGACAATGGTATGTGGTCAGTAAGAACCCTACAATGGACTGCTGTACCCGGAGTCCCCACCTTAACCCAATGGAACACACTTGGAAATTCTTTACTGTATGGCCAACACTCGTACTATTGCTTTAACTTTCACACTGTCAAATTAGATAAGAAACTATGATCGTTTTTGATGCAGTTCGCTAATTCGTACAACGCCTCATTGTACACAGAGAAGATTATGTATAAAAAGCCGATGTCGTCCTTTCACCTGCCGGGTTTATAATTACGTAATGTGAACAGTGCCAGTAGATGTCAAGTAGACCTCTGCTTACAACTCGCTTTTTCCCACATGACATGTTTATTTAGTCTCGTGACAAGATTACAGTATTTCCGTATAAGAAAGCTCCAGAAGACTCTCCAGGTCTTGCATTGTAAAGCAGAAGGCGATTTCTTTTTCTGAAATTCCTTAAAGTGCGGGTAAACTTTCTCGACGTTAATGGCTTCTTTGTGGCCAGGTCTCGTTAAACGCTACAAGAAGAGAAAATCCTTTAGCTCGTTCTATTATGAGCGACATTTCTCGGGGTGGGTATAAAATATGACGGTATCCATAATTCAGCAGCAAGAATTTCGCGGACCATGAAGCACATTGTGCAGACCGGCGTTCGTCGTTCCGTACCCTGCTCCGTCCCTCCGGCAAGTTTGTTTCTCATTACACACAACCCATTAAAAACCTGATTTCCTTTCGCATAGTCATAATTCTGTCTCTTTAACAAACGTAACGGTAACATTGGGCATCATAGCTGAATGGCGACTGTAGTGAAAGGCTGGATGGCAATTCGTATCAGCTCTTCCGTCAGAACTCGGTTATTTTTCTGAGTGAAAAACATGAAACGCTCCCTTAGAAAAATTAGTGAGTGGCTGTGCTGGTAAACTTCTACTTTATTTGATACTCAAAAAGCTGAGCAAAACTGAACGTACTCAGACATTTCTCTCTTTACTTATTCTGATCATCACTATACTGACACACAATATTTTTAGCCCAACGCAATCGGACTTTCAATAATCCCTACAAAAGAATGGCCTTGACTAACAATAACCTATACCTTTCATGAATTACTTACCTCACAAAAATCTTCGTTACTCGAATTATCAATTCATGATATCTATCTTTACAAATTTACTTTTTCTGGCGAACACGCGTCCAGATCGTCCGTTCTCAAAATTCTGGCATCTCTCTCTCCACATCCACTACTGCTGGCGGCTCACTTCCAACTGCTCAACGCTACGCGCTGTTCACATCCAACCGCCCAACACTACAATAGCAAATATTCCAACAATGCAAACGAGCCACAAACTGCACACAGCACAGTCAGTGATTTTCATACAGAGCGCTACGTGGCGTTACTAATATAAACAGCCTAGTTACAACCTGTTTTGTCCTAGTCTTAGGCCATCTTGAGCCGACGGTGCCGTCTGAAGGTCACCTTAGGCCGAAACCGATCATTGGTAGTTAATGAAATAACCTTCGCGATCAAGACTATTTTTTCACTGATTTTATGTAAAATTTTGAGTCTGTCCTGACAGGGTTGCAGAAACCATCAGGTAGTAATTATGTGATGTGTCTGGGAAACTCTTAAACCCAGAGAAACAGCTACCAAGACACTGACATGTTCACGTTTTAAGGTACCACATATAAAAGTGGTACTTAACACGCAGTACACCCAGTATTAGTAAGTTTATAATCTTCCATCTACTGCATCTACGGTACTCAACTTATTTGCACCGAATCTGCAAACCGTTACTGGATTCTAACTGTCGGTAATGACTGTAAGGATCCTGACACTGTACTGACCTTGTGTCATCACTCCAAATAGCTGTCCCATCCCAGTGAAAGGCGAGACGTTGGATCTTCGTGAAGTACTATTGGCTGAAATAGACTGCTCCTCTATGTTAGACATAATACTCAGTGACGTAATCGAGATTTCAAAACGAATTCCAGTCATTTTAGCCAGGAAAAGAGAAAACCAAAGACATTTCAGAGACGTGTGCTCTCATCGATAGGCAGTTTGCACATTCACATGCAAAATAATTCACAAATGTAATACGTATGCATTTTGTAAATGAATTAACAATAGATAAAAATTTCTAGAATGTAACAGTCCTGTATTGATCGCAGACGTACGGCACGAAATGCATTTCTACACGCCTCCGACCAACTGTCAGACTTAAGTGCCCAGCCCATCATTACTGCTCCTTTACTGGATGCCGAGAAGCCTTGAACTCTATACACTGTCAGCAGGGATCACTCCCATAGGGTGTCATTCGTAACAACAGGGCTATGAACGAACTGATTTGGGTTGCTCATGACTTTTCTTATGTTCAAATGTTACCCTTACATTATTTTCCTTAACACTTCCTGATGGCTTCGTTGATGAGAGACCGATTACACTATTCTCCGTTTTTAGTTAATAAATAATACGTAATGAAGTTACAAGTTCGGTGTGCACGCAGCAAGACTAGCAGACTATCAGAGCAATCACTGCTGTGACGTCAGCTAGATGAAGTTGCCCACCAAGCTGCGGTGCCATGTGCAAACGACAGCTTCACGGTCGCAGACACTGATCAGTACATTCTAACGACGTCAGCTACCAGCTACAGAACAGACGTTGATTTAGTTGACAGCAAGAGCCAGAAGTTTTACAAGAGATGGAATAGATATAAAACGAAATACCTAGGGTCGATAGGGTATTTTTCCGCGTATGTCCGATCTTAACCACTACACAAAACGCCGTAGCAATGTTGTTTCCCGTGTACTACCTGCCTGCGTGAACGATGGCAGCCTCGTTTTCACTACAATCTCCTCCTCTCGAAACAGTGTATAAGTTGGGCAGCGATCGTCTTCTTATATTCCCATCATCCCTTGCCGAGGACCAAGTTAAATTGCCGCTAAAATAGTCAGCTTCTTGCACTGTAAGAATCGACAGTTGTTTGATTCACTCCTAATGGAGCTTACTTAGAAATAAAAATGATTCGTAAGAGACGAGTTTTCTGAACGTCTCATACCAATTAAATGAAAACGTTACACCTCATTAATCTTCTTCTAATAGTCTCAACTCTTTGCATGCACCAGTATCCAGCTTACAATCCACTGTGCAAATAGCTTAGTGCACAGAGGTTCCAAATATTGCCTCAGCTTACATTAATTCCGATAAAAGATATTATTTCTCGGATCGTTTGGTATTGTTTGAGTATACTAAAGTGTAGACTTTCACGGCCGGAAATATCATGTACATTATAATTATCCGGGCTGTTATGCCGTGGTCGGTTGATGAATTCTATGTCAATTGCCAACGCTACAGTCAGTAGCGAGCCAGTGGGTGTGTTGGAACCTCCATCGAGCTACAGACCCCCTTGAAGATGTCTCCCGTAGTCGGAGACGAAACGTTGGGAATTGACACAGAATTCATCAACCGACCACGGCATAACAACCCGGATAATTATAATTGACATTGTTTGAGTATGCCAAGTCTACGTTTTACACCTCTAAAGTGGGGGAGACAAACTTTAGTAGATCAAAAACTCGAAATTTTCGGACATATTCCAGTTTTACGCTTGTAACTCGAAAACTGCTCATATTTTGAAAATAATCTATCTACAGTAAAATAAAGAGGGCAAAATCTTGGCTTGATTAAAAGAAAAGAATATTTATCCAGTAGTTCGATTTTTGTGGGGTTTCAACAAACAGTAAATTTTTCCAACGTTTTAAAAAACTATGTTTTACCAATTTTAAATGTTCTGTAACTTTTCAACATCAACTTTTACGAACACACACTGCCTAAAATTTGTAGAACATCAATCCATGAGTTCCAAAAGCATTACGTTTTCGAAATTCGGCCAGGTTTGAATTTTTTTTGCTCACAAACCTAAATTGAGGGAGGTTTTAAATTTACACTATCGAGTTTTCCCACTTTTTTGCTACCTACAAGTCTGACCTAATTCTGAGGCCATATCATGCCATCTGAACGTATTTGAAAATGGTTTTAAGGAATTTCATGAAAATTTTTATATCTGATATTTTCCTAATTTTCACCTAGTACTGCTGATTTCTTCCTCGCAATGTGTATTCTAATAATTGAAGAGCTATATAAGGCTTAAACGCATATTTTCCATGTACCTACTTGTACATCCACTTAAATGCGTACGAAAAAATTCGATTTTGTTACTAACTAAGTAATGTTGATCACACAGAATACATTCTACCTGAAGAAAATCCCACGACTTATACCTTCAGTGAATGGGTAAGTATACGTGCACAGCAAAGAAGGGCGGTTAATTAGCTGCTTTGCAACGTTAAGATAATGGGGGTGTGGGACGGACAGCTAGATCGTAGAAATGGGAGAACAGATAGCTGGTTCCCCTCGGGTGAGCCTTAACGGGACAGAAGGGAATGGGGGAGGGGGGGGGTGCCCTACTCCCCCACCTACATTTTCCCATCAAGCTCTTCAGTTCAAATCTTTTCGCCAAAGTGAGTGGATACCAATGCGTTGTATGACAGTTGTAATTTTGTTTCGACACGAATGGAAACGTTTATTTCGTCTGTCAGGTCTGTGTTGATGTAGATGAATAACCGATAGATGTCAAAGAAAACGGAGTGACAACACTGTTGCAGAGCAGTAGATAATGGAAGAGTGCTTACCATACCCACTTGCGGGAGAGAGTTCGAGAGGTAACTGTTCATATCCCATGTCGAAAACATTACAGTAACCCCATATTGATTGACGCTAACGTTCGCCGTGAGTATAAATAAGCTGCACAATCAAATGTAGCAGAACGAGTTTGTGGTAAAAGCCATACTTTCAATTTTGCAGAACACTGTCTTTTATTTGGAGAGAGACTCACAGAAGAATTTAAACAGCGTCATGAACAGAGACCAAATGACAAGAAATACAAAATTCACAAGTTCACGAAACTTGAAGTCACACAGAGCACGATGATCCCAACTATTGCTCGTGGGAATGAAGACATATACCGTCAGAATTATGGGCAATTTGACTTGGTTGCGGTTGATGCATGGTATCCACTCTGTACGAAAGAAAAAACTTTACTGGAAGCGTTCATCAGAGTGTAAGCAGAAAGCAAGATGTTAACCTTCGGCAAAAATTCATAGGTAAATGTATAAATAATCTCGTACCTTGAAAAACACTCAGCTGAATGCCAATCTGCTGTTAACGAATTAATGAATGAGGTGGAAGAGGAAAATCGTTCAGATATAAGGACACTGAAAGCACGTCTCTTCAAACAGTTCAGTGATGTATGTTTAACGAGCACGAAAGTCACCCGTCTTTTGTTTCCGGAATATTGGGCACAAAATCCTCACTGTCACCTTCTACGGAAACAAAAACCAAAACATTGAATAGAAACGATACCGAATTGTGAAAGGAGCAGCAGAAATAGTACTGGAAGACATCCGCTCAGCTGCATATGAGTTAGAGCAATATCCAGCCCCTGGCAACAACTTCGTGTCCAATGTCGAACACAAGAAATGCGAGTTGGAAAGTGGAGACGATTTCTGCGCTATATCACGTAGTGATAGCAGCGGGCAGACACAGTTCGTTTTTATCTCCATTCTTGATTGGAACAAGTGTTTATATGCACAAAGAATTTGGCTCCAGGCTCCTCATAGATTTGTTGTCATTTATGGTATTTTCTGCATCCTACTGGGAAGCAATTCGTTCGATCTTGCGTGCTCAATTCTCAGACAAATTTAGTGCTGCCGCCCTCTTATTGTCAGTTCGTCTTTGACAATGCCGATTGTAACGACAACACCCTTGAAAGACTGAATACATTCCATTCACTTCGAGGCATAAAGTGATCACTCCTCATCCTGCAGTGTCTCCTGTTGAAACAATGACGAGACTGCCCATTTGTTCCTCTGCAGAGATTATTAAAGGTTCAAACACCGTTCAACTCCAGTCGTGTAGAATGAAGGACTGTTTCAAAAATATCACTGCTTCTGACATAAATATTGCTGACGACATCTTACCATAGTTTACTGACATTATGTGGCTGTATGGAATTGGGAGAACTTTCGAGAACATTCTGGATCCAATGTATTGTTGAAGGAAGCAACGGAAAACACAGAATACGTCAGCTTAGCCCTTACGTATCTCCCATTCATTAGTGCACCACCTACCGACGTCAACACTGTCTACACTTCCCATCGGGAAGCGACCAAAAAGAGTTATGAAATTGGCCAAATAGTTATGCAATACCTTCAACCAACCAACTATGAATATAGTTCACAATGGAGATCCTGGTTTTAAAAATGTGATTTTGAGTCTCGGAGGCCTCCATCTTATTATGTCTTTTATGGGATGTTTTGGAACGATTATGGCAGGGAGTGGGTTGAAGGAGCTGCGGTCACTCATCTATGCTACAAAAAGTATTGACAAAATGCTAACTGACCGTGGCTACAAGCGAGCTGTCGGAGCATATATCCTCGTCCACACTGGATTGGCATTACCGACATGGGACATGATTAAGTTGAGCGAGGAGAAGAGAGTTGAAATAGGAAGTCTGTTGACAGGAGATCAATCTTGGATCATTGATGAGCAAGATGCGGCGCTGTCAGTCAGTGATAAATTTCGAAGGCCATTGGAATCTCTTCAGCATAGGAGGCCTACTTCAACATTGTTGGTTATGTACTTCAAGATGGTCACCCTTGTGAAACAGTTCATAAAGGCACAACGAATGGGTAACTGGAATCAGCACCTGGCCACTACTAAAAAAACGTTGTCCTTCTTTCACATAGCTGGGCACTCGCCATATGCGAAAAGTGCTCATTTTTGCATACAATATATGGTGACCTTGGAAGAAACTGTGGACTCCACTGAGTTCGACCATTTTACCAGAGGACGGTATTTCACAATAAGCGAAGTGAAAAACTTTGGTGCGGTATTTGCTTGGACACGACGATAGAGCAGACATCGATAGGTCCAGAAAGCTAAGGGTAGCCTCACTGGTGGTAGGGCTTCAGTTAAAGTGTTTTCGCCAAGGGGACATAAGGGAATAGCAACCTGCAATATGTGCGTGACGTTATGGAAACCTACTGCCAAGTGGCTGTCGTTTCATCTAAGTAGCACATTGATAGAAGTCTCACCAAAGTGGCTGGAGACAATGTTGACTCTCGCAAATTGAAGGCATGGTTTCACCAGCATCCTCCATTCCCAGAGAGTGACGTGTCAATATGCATTGGAGTAGCTGGTGGGGAGCAAGTGAATTGCCGTTCAGCTAAGTATTAGCAAGGCATGTATGATAAAGATGATTGGCCACAACTGCCACAGCCTTAATTTTTAACGCATCGATAAAGTTATTATACCCTCACAGGTCACACAAACCTTGAAAGCTGGCTTCAAAATTCTGACTGCTGTTAATCCTACGACGCTGTTTCAACAAATCTGCATAGCGAAACAATCTGACGAAGATCTGAAGCACTTTTTCACCCATGAACTGTCACCGAGTCCGTTATCGTTGTTCAACGAAGATCGCATACGAAAGGGAACCAAATTCGTGTTGTACTAGGCTTTCAAGCCAGCAGCTGTTCCCACAAGATTAAAATATGATTGCTGTGAATGGGTAATTACTTCTTCACAAAGTTGTGTGCGCCAGCTTTGTGAGCTGGCACTAAGGATCAACAGTGATTGTTGTGTTCGGTTTGTACCCAAGTCAGGCGAATCAGCGACGCACAAATAGCTCAGAAATAGCTCCACGTTCGAAAAGGAAAACTTCAGCCAATGTAAGGTTTGATGAGAGTTGTTTCCCAGGAGAAGTTCTTCGGAAATGAAAGGAATAAGAGCCACCTCACTGAAATGTTGCGAAAACATCTGGAAGAACCTTCCATTACAGTACTGGAGGCAGCAAATAACGCTGGCAACAGCTTGTTCTCAGTCACCCATATTAGATACTGAGCTTGTGGACAGTGAGAATATTGAGGTTTCAGACATCCTATGTGAGGCTCCCAGCAATGCCAATTACAATGTCATCTGCCTACTGAAGCGAGGAAAGAAGGGCCAAGCTGACGCGTACTACTCCACCTCATCGTACTAGTTCGAGCAGAAACACCTTCTCCTCTTTCATGCCGTTTCTGGAGGCGACACAACCTCCACACCATTCGGGCATGGGAAAATCAAACAGCGTAGTCTTCTCGACACTATCCCAGCACTGAGGGAAGCTGACGTCAGCAGAGCTGGGGAGAACATCCTGACGGTAATGTATGGGACTGGAAGAAAAATCACCTGCAACTTCAATCAGCTATTACCTCATTGTGAAAATTTCAAGAAAGGTGAAGTTCATCTTGCCCCAATATCCTCCAACACTCCACGCACAGTTACAAAGAACTCCTCCAGTTTCAGTCGTGGATAGGAAACACGATAGACACATTTGAATGCGATTGGAGATTGGGCAGCCTCGAGACTCACTACCAATCCTATAATGAGAGAACCTGCTCCCCAAGAGCTTCTGAAACTTGTGTTCTGAAGCTGCAAAAAGGGATTCACAAACTCTACATACATCGAACTCGACGTAGACTTAGATGGCGACCTTGCTGAGGAGGAAGATGAGGATGAGCCTGATGATGAACTCTGAGGTAAAGAAGTTGAGGAGGAAGAGACTGGCGACGACCAACCCGAGGCAGAAAACAACGCCAATCAGCCTGAGGAAGAAGAGCTGAAATTTGGATCTTCAAAACGACCAGATTTGTAAATATTTTCATTATCTATGTAATTTTTATACGCATTCCTAACCTTTTATGTAACGTTGAAATTAAAAACAGGTACAGAAGTAATCTTTCTGCACTTTGAGCTGTGAATAAATTGATTTTATAAGTACTTACGTAACTATCTCTTTCCCGATAACTTTTGTGCAATATGCACATACAAATATAAAAAATACCTAATGCATTTAGAATTAGGTCTTCAGGCATTAAATATACATATGTAGATAACAAGAAACTAGCTGTACTTGTGAAACTCATGAAAAATGTAGACTGTAAATTTTAGGAACAGATGAAAGTCAAGAAAAATTTAGATTTTAAAATACTGACAAAAATCCTTAAAACCGATTTGAAAAGCATTCAGATGACATGACATAGCCTAAGAATGAAGTTAGAATTGATTCCCGTACTCGTGGACTAAAAAGACTTGCGAAAACCCAACAGTGTGGGTTTAAGGTTTTCCTCGATTTTGGTTTATGAGCGTAAAAAGTTTGAAAATTTGCCCAATTTCGAAAATATGGTGTTTTCTAATTCACGGATTGATTCTCTACAACTCTTAACAAGGGGATTATGGACAAAATTTGATGCTGGGAAGTTACAGCTCATTAGAAATGGGTAAAACACAGTTTTTGGCGAAGTTGTAAAAAATTTGCAGTTTTCTGGATCCCGCATCAATTTTCAGTCTTTTTCTTTTAATCCAATCTGAATTTTGTCCACTTTATTTTACTATGGAACGGTTATTTCAAAAATATGAACCGTTTTCGAGCTATGAGGGAAAAACTGTAAATGTTCGAAAATTTCGATTTTTTTTCTTGTCAGCTAAAGTTGTACCCTCCATTTTAGACATCGAAAACTTGGATTTGGCATACCCACTCCATACGAAACCATCCTAGAAAACAAAGTCTTTTACGTCCATTAATTTAAGTTGGAACCCCCTTATATACTGGGCTAAAATGTTATGGTAAAAAATTCTTTCTCCCACTGTACGATCACTACTCATAAACTATAAACAAGTCACACGCTGTTAGGAGCAACTTCCTGATGTACTCTCTAGAAGATGCGGGACACAGCCTACATAGAAACGGGAAATTTGCGGTAAATTCTTATGGGACCAAACTGCTGAGTTCATCAGTTCATAGGCTTACACACTACTTAATCTAACTCGTACTAAATTCCTCTAAGGTCAACATGAACACCCATGTTCGAGGGAGGACTCGAACCTCCGACGGGGAGAGCCGCGCGAACTGTGCCAAGGCGCCCCAGGCCGCGAGGGGTCTACGTAGAAGAGCGGCGAACTGCCTACTAATCCGGAGTGGCTCTACTCAGCAGGCAGAACCCCAAAAATCATTAGACTATCATCAGGCAGTATCAGGTCAGAGTCTCATCTAGTGTCTCGGAACTCATCCGCAGCTGTAAAACCAGACGTAATGTTACTCATAGTTCATTGCATTTACGACTACATCAGTGTTTAAGGATATATCAGTCGATAAATCAGTCCAAGTGAACTCTGAACTAAACAGTCCGTTGATGTGACCACAGCCTAAGCTGGACGTCAACGTGCAATAATTATATAATGCTAGTTGAGGGATTAGGAGAGCAGTACTGTCGTCGTAATGCGGAAATGGAGTGATTTCTCTAAATCCCAGATGGGTCTGATATTTCCTTTCGGGCCAGGGGCAGAAGCATTTCGGAAACGAATAAGTTTGTAAATTGATCGCGTGCCGCTGTACTTAAAGTATGCGGTGAACGGGAAAATAGCGCTATCGAAAACTGGTGCCGAGGCAACTGCTGTGTATGAATCTCATCTACATCGTACTCCCCGCTTTTAACTTTTATCACTAATCGTATTTCTGGCAATACTCAGTGCCTTCGTCTTTCTTCAGTTTGCTTTCCACTCCTAGTGGGTACTCATAAAATGTTCATTCCATTCAACACTCCGGTAACTCCACTTTCACTACAGATAACAATGTCATTAGCGAATCTTATTATTGATATACTTTCACCTTGAATCTTAACCGCACCTTAGAACTTTTAATTTCGTCATTACTAGTTTTATGTATATCTTGAACTGTTAGAGTGAAAAGCTATACTTCCTTCTCGCACCATTTTTTAATCCGAGCACTTCGTTCTTGGTCACCCATACCTATCGTTTCTTCTTGGTTCTTGTAGATATTGTCCGCTACCTGTCTTTTTAATAACTTACCCAAATTTTTCTCAGATTCTCGGGCATTTTCAATCATTTTACATTGTCGAATGCTTTTTCAGATCAACAAATCCTACTGATCCTGCTTCCATTACCAGGCCAATGTCAAAACTGTTTCGGTGCTACTCTTACCTTTCCGAAATCCGGAGTGATCGTCATTTATCAGATATTGCGGGCATAACGAAAGAAAGCAATTGTAGGCATTACCTGACCTAGTCGTAGGGCAAACTAACTTGGTTTTGTGCCTGTACCCAGTCATGTTTCTAAATAGCTCGCCTTTTTACCCAACAATGTAAGCATCGAGGGTGATGGCTGGAATGTCGTCGAGGGCAAGTACGATGGTTTTCTGTGAAAATAATTCAATTCTTGATTGAAAAAATGATTAATGGTTAACAGAGATGGCGACATATATTAGCTATTAATCTGCAAATGTTATCAATATTGGTATAATGTTATTCAGTACACCATCCTCGGTCAATAATAGAAATATCAGCACTTACACCCATTACACCTATAGCAGTGGAATTATTAATTGCATTATCGTCTATAATCAAAAACGTTTGTAATAACCGTTGAGTGTCTTAGGTAAACTGGCTTGATTTCCCTCTGTTTGTACAGGAAGTAATTATACACAACAATCTGTACGAATTTTATTTTATTCTCTGGTTTTCTTTCTATAAAATAAGTCGGATTGAATTCTGTATATCATCTAATTTTTCTTTTCAACAATAACTGTTAATCTCGGAGGAAACGCTGACTATAAATTTTACGGCACAGCAATAATAGTTTCTATTGTTTGTACATTCAGAGTTACTCATATGTTGCCATTTAATACATGTTTGGACCTCCACATGCCTTAATTACCGCTTGGCACTGTTTAGGCGTTGAGAGAATTAGCTTTTTCACGTATTCCACACTCAGTTCATGAAATTACACACCCACTACAGTCACCAACAGTTCCTGTCTATTACGTGGCTTCTTTTTGCTACACCATTTCCTGTGACCTTCCAACAGTTCTCAACAGGATTGTGGACGGTGTTATTTCGAAGGCGCTCTAGCATTTTACCTCTATTTTGTCTAAGAAACATTTTTACCTGAAATTAAGATCGAACATCATCTTCTCCAAGCTTCATAGAAACATTTATCACAGAACTTACCTTCAAAGCTTTTTGGGAAGGAGTGTAATCATCCTGATAAAGTCAAGTGTAAGCATCTGCGAACTGATCTGTTATTGTGGTCTTAATCTTCTTTTTAAGGATGCTAATATATATGTTTGCGTTGACTATGCCATTTATGATGACCAGACGACCAACGTTGTGGCTAAAAGTCGATTTCCAGGCCATCTGTCTTGCTGGATTTTTGACTATTTGTGTTACACATGAAGGCAAATATATTTCACGCACTCTGTTGCCTGAACACTTTTCCATGCAGATTATATCTAAAATCATTTGAACGGATTACTCTGTTCCACATTTCCGGCGTCAATGTCACATGTGGTTTTGACCATTTTAGCCCCCGTTGTCGCATTGTTTTTCTCAATAAAGCATTCATTCTAGGTCGACTGGCAGTGAGTCCGGTTTCCAGCTGTCTTAGACAGTGCTACTGGTTACTGACACATCTCGCTTTAGTTAAGTCGATGACCGGCTAAAAGCTACGAGAAAAAGTTCTTTCAGTATCCCATCGTGTCTGGCAGCAGATGTCCTTCCTACCTCTTACTTCTCACATCAGCATTCCCTTTCTCCCTGTATTTCTTCAGTAACCGTGATAGTTTAGACCACTTAAAACGTGTATCACATGATATCTCTCTTGTGCTGAGACCGACTGAGGTATAGCAATTATAACAGCTTTCTTCTTTGGCGTTAATTCCACTGACCTGCCCATCATTGCACTTCAACGTGTCAACACAGATCGACTATATCAACCTGCTTCATTGTAGATGACAACAAAAGTGGACATTGTTGGAGAAATGTAGTGAAATAATAAAGGCAACAATATACAACCGACAATGTTACAACAATGTACTAGTATACCCTGAGGCAAACAGCTGCTGAAAACCAATTGTGAAGTAATAATTGGTGTTGTAGTAATTCCACCACTGTACATACTACGTGCATGTGCTGCAGGCTGTCAGCCGGAGGACCTCTGCGACGTTAGCGGAGTTGTGGTGAGTCACTGTGGCTAACTATGGTAGGGAGAGCTAGTGAGTACGTCTGCTGGTGTGGCCGCTGTGCAACCCGACACCGGCACGCGGCGTGCGTCCTTCCCTGTCCCTGGCTGTCTCTCGTCCCTCGTGCCCGTCCTGTCACTTACGGCTTCCGGCTAGCTCGCCGCAGGGAGGCACTTGTCCGCTCCGCCCTGCGTCAGCGTTCACAGTCACAATGGCATGCCACGCACAGGCTGGGGTGCGTAGAAGAGGGCTAACGCGCAGCCAGCCACGCCCAAACACGACATGTTTGTGTAGCCCACTCCATGATGGCCACTGTGCCTCTCTCTCTCTCTCTCTCTCTCTCGATCTCTCTCTCTCTCCCTCTCTCTCTCTCTCTCTCTCTCTCTCTCACACACACACACACACACACACACATATTCGCAGACACAAAGCGTAGCTGCATATTTAGTCATTAACCCTAAGGTGGCTGACTGAAGCGTTCGATACCGCTTCTTCGGACTCACAGTCAAACTGTCAGCTTCCAGCCTTATATGGCATGGGACTACGCAATGTATGAGTATGTTATCACATCTAAGATTCACGTAGCTACCTACGCCAATTCTCCATATTCTCCACTGGCGATTGTGGCAAACAGTCCCAATCACTGAATAACAAACAATAGTGTGAGGTATTCCATCTATGGACAGTCAGCGTACAGTGTCACAATTGTAGCCGAAGGGGTGGCCTAGTAACAGGCGCCTAGGAACTTCGATGCTCTGTATCGTCGATGGACGACTTTTCTAAAGGGAACTGTACACAACTCTAATGTGTTAGTGGGTATATATAACATTCCATCCGAATTCGTAAAATAATTGGTGGAAGTGGCAGCAAAAATATCCTTCACATTGGTGTGTAGGATGTATGGGACTGGCGACATACCATGAGACTTTCAGAAAAACTTCATCCACACAATTCTGAAGATAGAAAGAGACGAAGATTGCAATATCTAATAACAAAATCAGCTTAACAGTACATGCATCCACGTTTCTGACGCAAATGATTTACAGAAAATTGTAAAAGACAACTGAATATTTGTTACATGACGCTCAGTTTGGCTTTAGGAAGGGTAAAAGCACCTCACGTGCAGTTCTGAAATTGCGGTTGATAATGGGAGCAAAACTGATGAAAAAATCAAGAAACGTTCATAGAATTTGTCGACCTGGAAAAGCGTTCGACATTGTAATATGGTGGAGCAACATGTTTGAAATTCTGAGGAAAACAGGAGCAAGGTATAGGGAAATGTACATTTTACACAACAACCAAGAGGGTGTAAGACAGGGATGCATTGTACCACTCTCGTTGTTCAATCTACATAACGAAGAAGCAGACACGGTAATAAAAGAAAATTTCAAGAGATGAATTGAAATTGAGACTGAAAGAATATGAACTATAAGAGCCGCTAATGGTGTTGCTGGCCGCAGTGAAACTGGGTGTGGATTACAGTATCTGTTGAAAGGAATGAACAGTTAAATTAGTACAGAATATGGATTCAGAGTAAATTGAACAATCGATTTATTGTGAAGCAGCAGAAATGAGAACAGCAAGAAACTTATGAATAGAATATGATATCACGAACTTAAGGAATTCTGCTACCTAGGCAGTAAAATAACCCATGATGGATGGAGCGAGAAGGACATAGAAAGCAGACTAGGACTGGTAAGAAGGACATTCCTGGACAAGATAAGTCTCCTAGTATCAAAGACACGCCTTAATTTGAGGATGAAATTCGGAGCACAGTATTTTATGATAGTGGGATATAGACTGCGGGATAACCGTAACAGAAGATAATCCAAGCATTTCAGATGTGGCGCTACAGGCGAATGTTGAGGAGTAAGTGGACTGATAAGTAAGGAATGATGAAGTTTTACACAAAACGGGCAAGGAAAGGAATATGTGGAAAAAAACTGACAAGATGAAGGGACAGAATGGCTGGGCATCTGTTAAGACATCAGGGTATAGAAGTTTTACGGTGCTATAGAG
This sequence comes from Schistocerca serialis cubense, assembly GCF_023864345.2. NCBI lineage: Eukaryota > Metazoa > Arthropoda > Insecta > Orthoptera > Acrididae > Schistocerca > Schistocerca serialis. The sequence goes on from NC_064645.1 coordinate 233,240,607, forward strand.
AACTGTAGATGAAAATTGTAGAGGGTGACAGTGACTGGAATACATCCAGCAAATAACTGCGGATGTAGGTTGCAATTGCTACTCTGAGACGGAAAAGTTGGCACAGGAGAAGAATTCCTGACGGCCGCACCAAACCGGTCAAAAGTTAATGACTGAAAAGAAATAAATAAAAAAATGTATTTACTCGCTAGTAGAAATATATTGTACCAAACATAGCCATAATATAAGGGGACCGTATCATTTAATTTTGAAGATCCGGTGCACAGAAATGAATGACAGTGAACCATTTAGAGTTGTACAACAGAAGATAGAGAGAGAGAGAGAGAGAGAGAGAGAAAACATGTAGTGTTAGAGAAGGATAACGAAAATTGAATGACCTCATAAGACGAAAATATTCTCCGAACCATCGGCGAGAAAAGGAATCAACTAAATGAATTACTTCATGGGATAGGATGGTGGTAAATGGGTTTAGGCATCAGTGTATACCTTCCATCGTATTAGAAGAATCTGAAGAAGCGCAAAAATGTTGGGGAAGATAGAGATTGGCACATTCCTGTGACGAAGAGGCTGGCATTGGCGAGGATGTAGTAGTGCGCTGCATTGAAATACCGATAAGATGCATATATCTAGAAAATAAATAAACAAATAAAATAAAAATAAAATAAAAGAGAAAGGCGGATTGAGGGGGAAGTTTAATACAAACGAAAATTAGGAAGTACAAACGCCGGCCGGGGTAGCCGAGCAGTTATAGGGACTACCGTCTGGGACCGCGCGATCGCTACGGTCGCAGGTTCGAATCCTGCCTCGGGCATGGATGTGTGTGATGTCCTTAGGTTAGATAGGTTTAAGTAGTTCTACGTTCTAGGGGAATGATGACCTCAGAAGTTAAGACCCGTAGTGCTCAGGGCCATTTCAATCATTCTTTAAGTACAAACTCTCAAATCATTACTATGTACACAGAGTGGCCTGTAGCCATTACCAACAAAAAATTTTGAACCCATTGGCAACAAGCTCTCTGTCCTGTACTTAAAATCACTTTAATTTGCCAGTTATGCAATAACTACAAACGACCTCAATACATTTTGTTGTTTATGAACCTTCCACATACGTGAAAGACGACCAGAGATGAAAACCGAAAAAAGACGTAGATGTAGATTAATTAATCAAGTAATTTCCATTGACTTGTTACAATTATTTGTGTAGTTTCTTACTGCGGATCAAGAATATTCTTATATTTTAAAAACGAATATATTCTTCCAGCTGTATTTAAGGTGTCGATTTTATTTTGGCAACGTTCCAACGTCATCTTCAGGCCCATACACATGTCGACGTCAACTGCGCCAACCTAATACTAGAAGTCAGTGCTGAGATACCACCTTCTACACGGAGCACGTCAGTATCTCACCACTGACTTCTAGTATCAGTCGCACGCAGTTGCCGTCAACAAGTGTATGGGCCTGAACATGACGTTGTTACAACGTTGAAACTAGTTGCCAAAAAAAAATCGACACCTTAAATACAGGTGGAGGAATTTCTTCATTTTTAAAATAAATTTATACCAGCTGACGTCCCACTGTCCTCCATATCAACTATCGATGTACGAAGAACAAGAATATTATTGTAATCCAGAAATTGTACCTAACAGAATACAACTAAAAACTCCTGACATTTGATTTGTCAACGAGAAGGGAAAACCTGGTAGTTTCTATTTGCATTTAGCACACAAGCGAACATGTAAATGTAAAAACAGCCAGCGAAGTGCCTATAAAGGGAGCTTTCACCACGTCGTTGTCAGTGAGAATGAACTAACAGCAAACACGATGAAATCAGCACCACTGCTATTCGAATCGTGGTATCTGCAAAGCGGAAAGCGTCCGACAAAATTACGTTACTGCTTGTGGAAGTGGACTTTACACTGGGCGATGGTAGGAAGCTAATTGATTTAGGCGGCGTTGTGCAACCATTTCGTGACACGGGTGGCATGTTTTGACAACGAAATATCTGTCAGCGCCAGAGCTGTGGCTTTTCGGTTAACATCGCTCCAGGGCAGCGCTCGACCGATAGCGTTTGCGCATCCGTATTTATTCTTCCTGCTTCATCGAATATACAGGCCAGTACATGTAAGCGATAGCTCCGGTGTTGTAATTAAATCGTATTCATCCTTTACCTCCTCTGCGCAATGCCCACCACCGCGTGACTTTCTTCCATCTGCATTATTCCTGTATCATACTTTCGAAATTACCTTCAAACTCACCAGTGTACCTTTCTGCTCTAGCAAGGGAGTAGTGTTGCACCTACCAGGTGTACCGTTATGAAATGAGCGTTAAGATACAAATGTGTCGATAGGGAACATTTATTGTGAACGAGCCTTAATTTGTGGTTTGTTTCGTAGGTATGACATGTGTCAAAGATATTTAGTATACATCAAGTCATGGAACAAACAACATCATATGTTTTCATCGTGTTAAAAATGTTGAATTTTGTACCAGAAAGTGATGATTTGCGAAAAGCTTAATTTTTTGTTTTCATTTGAAAAAAAGTGCTTCAGAGTCGAATCGAATGCTTGTCGAGGTATATGGTGATCATGCTCTATCAGAAGCAACATGCAAAAGACGGTTTCAACGGTTCAGAAATAATGATTTTGATGTAAGAAATGAAGAATGTGGAAGACCACCAAAAAAGTTCGAAGACGCCGAATTGCAAGCAATATTGGATGAAGATGGTACTTTGAGTCAAAAGCAAATGGCAGCAATGCTAAATGTTGCACAAGAAACAATTTCTGACCGTTTGAAAGCTATGGAAAATGGGTGCCACATGAATTGAATGAAAGACAGATGGAAAACCGAAAAACCATTTGTCAAATTTTGCTTCAAAGACATGAAAGAAAATCAATTTTGCATCGAATTGTTACTAGCGATGAGAAATGGATTTATTTTAAGAATCCTAAACGGGATAAATCATGGGTTAATCCGGGACAACCATCAACATCGACTGCAAATCCAGATCGATTCGTCAAGAAGACATTGCTCTGTGTTTGGTGGGATCAGAAAGGTGTGGTGTATCATGAGCTTCTAAAACCCAGTGAAACTGTGAATACTAATGGCTACAGACAACAAATGATCAATTTGGTACCAAATTTCACCACAATTCTGCCCAAAGCCACGGTCACGTGTCATACGATATTTCTGGAGGTCGTTGCACCCCCTTCCTACCCACATTTCACACCTTGTTTTGGCGCGCCTGCGATGGAGATCAGAACTGCGGCGCTCACCTTAGAAACAACGCCGTTCTCTTATGAGTGGCCGAGGGAAACATTCCAGACACACTATCGCTCAGAATTGAAACCAAAAGGCGTCGGATGTAGGCGTCAATGGACCCACCCTTTCCCTAGGGCCGTTGATCCCCGCACATTTCGCTATCAAAATTGGCAGTTTGCAGGGCGTTGAGCAACAGGACGGCATTCTTGATAAAGTTCGACGCTGCCGCCACCTCCTGAGCGTTTCAACCCTATTATAAAGACGCCGGGGAGCTGTAAGTCCGCTGAACGTCACCTAACCACTCTGTAGTGTAGTATGACCACAGTTTTTGTTCTGGTGTACAGTTTGGAATCACTAGGAACCGTTCTACACCATTCGACGGAATTTGAACGTGATCCGAGGCTTCACAGGGGTTTTATGTTTTTCCGGCGAGTCTATTCCGCACCCTCCACTGGCTGGGCCAGGGAATACGCTTCACCATCACGTGCGTGGAAAAACGACAAAGAATCCCTTTAAGACCCCTTCCTCCAGTCCAGCAATACCTTCGGTCCCAACGATTCACCATTCATTAAAAGTGTGCCTGTACCTCTACACAAATTTTGCTTATGGCTGCTCTAACACGTTCAGGAGCTTGACAGCTGCGACATTAAACCGATCCAACAGAACAGACACCACACACACACACACACACACACACACACACACACCTATATAGAGGATGGAGGAAAATTGTGTCACAAAATTTTAACCCTGGATAGCTGATGCCAGTAGGAACCAAAATTACTAGTGTTGTGTATATCGACAACGCACCGTTTTTAAACTACAGAAACTTGGCGCCACGTGCTTCGATTGGCCGTTGTGACGCCCCTTCCTTCCTTCTTCACTCGCTGGGAGAAGATGCGACTCGTAACGATGTTCGTCCCCGTCGGTGTGCCGTGGAGCAACACCTGTAGCTCTCGTAAGAACATTACTCCTCGCGTGGTTTAGAAATATCCTGTAATCTGTCCGCAACAGTCTTCTTGGTTTGTGCGAACTGGTAAACTGCAATCGTTTATTTTTTATGCCCAGTTAGTTTCGTGATGAAATAAAATCTTGAGTCTTGATTTCATCATTACGGTCGTTTTTCACATCATACATAGCGAGGATGAAAATTTGGCTGTGTGGTATTCCGTTGCTATGCCGTTGCTACGTCCAGTTATTATATACACATATTAATACGCCGTAATACTGGTTTCAACTAATCACTCTTCACTGTCCATTATTGATGTACTCAATTAGTCACTTAAAATGTTTAAAGATTTAGGCGACACATAGATTTACCTTTTAACACTGATTTTTTTTCTGTAATTAATTGTTTGTGCCTACAATACACGCACACCGATATGTCATTCAAGATTAACTTCTGTTCAGTTCAGTAATCGTGACGCTGACGACAACTTTTGACTAGTCGGGGTACTTGTCTTTTTCTTGTCATCGTTTTATAGTGTCCTACTCAAGACTACCAATTGTTTTTTTGTCGTTGATCCATTGCTCTCAAAGTTTGTAACTGTTCATCAGTACGAAGGCTAAGACCGATAAACCAATATCACTCAATCGAAGTCTAACACTCGTCTTACTATACCGTCGCGTTGAGAACGTTAAAGATTAACTTTCATCAGTCGAATGACTGAGCATTACCTCAGTCTTTACCTCACAAATTATTAAACTGCCAAAACTGAAACAATTTAATAGCGTTTGCGTCCAGACAACTATCGCAAAAGTACTCAAGACACGTTCATAGGATATGTCGATGAGGGAAAAGCGTTTGACAATATAAAATGGTGCAAGACGTTCGAAATCCTGTGATAAAAAGGGGTAAGATGTTGGGAGAGACAGGTAATATGCAATATGTACAAGAGCCAAAAGGGAATAATAAGAGTGGATGACGAAGAACGAAGTACTCGTATTAAAAAGAGTGTGAGGCAGGGATGTAGTCTTACCCCCCTACTGTTCAATCTGTACATCGAATAAACAATGATGGAAATAAAAGAAAGATTCAGGAGTGGAATTAAAATTAAAGGAGAAGGATCATCAGTGATACGATTCGCTGCTGACATTGCTATCCTCAGTGAAAGTGCAGAAGAATTACATAATCTAACTAATGCGCACAGAATATGAACTGAGAGTAAATAGAAGAAAGACGAAAGTAATGAGAGGTAGCAGAAATGAGAATAGTGAGCAACCAAACATGAGCAACTAACTAACTAACTAAACATTTCCATATCCGAGTTGCATTTCAGTCGCATTGAATTTCGTTTTCGATGCGGCTACAACTCTCTTCCATGCTAAATGTTATCTTTGCCTGATTTACTTTCTTGGGTTTAATCTTCGTTCATATGATTTTTAATTTCTTCTATAGATGTTTGATAAAGAATCTATGATAATCCTTTTATCTCCCCTTTTTGTATGCTATTCTCAGTATTTGAATAATATAAGTGTTAATCAAAATATTACCATTGTAGATTTTATCGTCAATAGTTGCCGTCACTGTCAAGATGACTCACTTCTCTGCTTTAAGTTTCCTCAAAGTTTGTTAATTGGGGTTTTCTGTCATTGGGCCATTACACCGTGGAATTTCCCTGTTGCCGTTCGCCTGTTGATGGACAGCGCTATGGTTGTCGATTCACACATACAAACGTCCCTCGCCCCGTCGCTGCCCCAACGTGATACGCACAAGTGCCGCTGTTTGTCTCCACCGCCAATTGGAGCTCGTGGTGCCAAGTTTATATATGCATGACTTCTTTGGTAACTTCAATGTGGTTGCACAACAGAGTCCGAGCCTCTTGCGGGAGCACAGGTATCGCCGTGTGCAAGTACGTAACGGACAGTAAACGCAGCTAGCCTATGACAAGTTGAGTATTTGGATCAGACAGGAATCCTGTTCAGATGTCGGAGGCGGCATTTCGCCTCCACCGGTGGAACAACTCGGACACTTGTTTACGTCCACGCCGCAGAGCACTGTGAACGCGACGTTGTTTACCACTTGTGCTTCTGACGAGTCACAAAGTTTCTTTTTTTCCTAAGTCGTCATTCTTCTGACTGGTTTGATGCGACTCGCAATGAGTTCCTCTGCTTTGCAACCTACATCTTCAAATATTTTCTGGATGTATCCCAATCTCATTCTTCCTCTACAGTTTTTGCCCTCAGTACCATGGAAGTCATTCGCTGAGGTCTTAAAAGATTTCCTATCATCCGTCCCTTCTGCCTGTAAGTGTTTTCCACATATTCGTTTCATCTCTGATTCTACGCAGAACTTTCTCATTCCTTACGTTGTCAGTCCACCTTATTTTCAACATTCGTCTGCAGCACCACATCTCAGATGCTTAGATTCTCTTCTGTTCCGGTTTCCTCATAGTCGACCCTTCACTACAATGCACTGCTGCTCTCCAAACGTACATTCTCAGAAGTTTCTTCCTCTATTAAGGCCAATGTTTGACACTAGTAGACTTCTCTTAGCAAGGAATGTCTATTTTGTCACTGCTAGACTCCATTTGATATCCTTCTTGCTGCGTCCGTCAACGGTTATTTTGCTGCTTTAACTTCACCTGATTCATTCCTCATGTTTGGTTGCTCACTATTCTCATTTCTGCTACCTCTCATTACTTTCGTCTTTCTTCTATTTACTCTCGGTTCATATTCTGTGCGTATTAGCTAGATTATGTAATTCTTCTTTACTTTCACTGAGGATAGCAATCTCAGCAGCGAATCGTATCACTGATGATCCTTCTCCTTGAATTTTAATTCAAGTTTGAACCTTTCTTTTATTTCCATCATTGTTTATTCGATGTACAGATTGAACAATAGGGAGGTAAGACTACATCCCTGCCTCACACTCTTTTCAAATACGAGTTCTTCGTTCTTCGTCATCCACTCTTATTATTCCCTTTTGGCTCTTGTACATATTGCATATTACCTGTCTCTCCCTACATCTTACCCCTTTTATCTCAGGATTTCGAACGTCTTGCACCAATTTATATTGTCGAACGCTTTTTCCACACCGACATATCCTATGAACGTGTCTTGATTTTTCTATAGACTTGCTTTCATTATCAACTGCAACGTCAGAATAGCCTCTCTAGTGCCTTTACCTTTGCAAAACCAAACTTATCGTCATTCAACATATTCTCAATTTTCTTATCCATTCTTCTGTATATTATTCCTGTCCACAACTTGCATACATGAGCTGTTCAGCCGATTGTGTGATATTTACCGCACTTGACGTGTCTTGCTGTCTTCGGAATTCTGTGGATGATATTTTTCCGAAAGTCAGACGTTATGTCGCCAGACAGACACATTCTACGCCCCAACGTGAGTAGTCGTTTTGTTGCCATGTTCCCCAATGATTTTGGAAATTCTGATGGCATGTTATCTATCCTTCCTTCCTTATCTGAACGCAAGCTCAAAGCTCTGTTAAATTCTTATTTTAATACCGGATCCCCTATCTGTTTTATATCGTCTCCTGTTTCCTCTTCTATCACATCGGACACATCTTACCCGTTATAGAGGTCGCTAGAGCTGATTATTAATCAAAATGAAAGCGTTGGCGGGTTTCGAACGTGGGACCGAGGACGATTTGATTACTAATCAAAGACGCTACCCCTAAGCTACAGACACAAAATAACTCACTTCTATAGAACATCAACCATCATGATCAGATTCAATACTGGATTCTCGCGACCCAAAGGCCTCGAAATCGGACTATTCAGAATAGATTCACAGGACCTGATATGCTTCCAATTGTCTATTATGAGTCGTGTGGTTTATCTTAAACTGAACACGACGCAGTATGTAAGAATGAGCTGAAATTCCAAGATTGTGACGGTAATGTGAGGACAGTGCCAATCGGTCAGACGGCACTTTGACTCCGCAGTATTAGGGCTTTTGAACTTCCCTCGGAGGTTCCGGAAGACTTCGTGGTCAACGGTTTACAACCATACCGACACGTACTCAGCCATGTCGTCGGAAATTGGACCACTTTCCGATACACCCCGTTATTAACGGAGTTGAGGCAAGTTCGAATCGAGCTTACAATGGATGTCCCGTCTTTTCCTCCTATTGGTGGCTGTAGAACGATAGTTATAAACGACGGGCTGCCCAATACCTTCTCGTGTTATGGCAGAGTGGGCCAAGTATGCTCAGAGTGCGTCCAACGGAGAATAACTCAAGTACCGACGGGCCAAGATGTACCCCCACCCATGACAGCATACATGCCTCTTGTACATTACCGCTTTCCGAAAAGTCCGCTTTCCACGTTCCACAGTACCAAATGACGAACGACCCCGTGGAACAGATTACACAAGTGGACGACAGTGCACCGCGATGTTAAGCGACGAACGCCCAGCTGAGCAGCTGCAAGAGATGTCGGTGTCGCTTGTATGGAGACGAGTATGGAAATCGGCCGGCCGGTGATACCGACATCGTCCTTGTTCCCGACTTCCAAGACGACAGGGTTTCCAGCGTTCGAATATGGCGATGGATGTACAACAACAAAAACAGCGAAAGAAAAGAAGTAGCACACTATCGGATTATTGCCTTCTCCGTAAAAGGGAGAAGATCAATGAGAACAGATATACGACGACGACGGCACAGTAGAGAGTGCTGGGGTTTCCGGGGACGGCCGGCGTTACACCATCGAATGGGAAGTTATTCTGTCTACCGTCATGGCCGTGGTCCACGGATCTCTTGTATCTCTTCTATTCCTGACGTTTCGTCCATAACTGCGTTGGACATCTTCGGAGGGACTCTTGCTTATACTGAGTCTTACCTACTTTGGACGAAACGTCAGGGATAGAAGAGTTCCAAGGACCACGGCCATATAACCCGGAAAAATTCTCAGCAGCTGAAACATACTGTCGTGAAAGCATTGTATGAGATCCTTAGGGAGTGCCATAACTCAGCACAGTAGGGAAAGTCAGGCGCATTTACCGGGTCCCCTGCAGTGCTGTCAACCCGCAACGCAGCACCGGTATCCGGGTCGCTCCAGCTCCACAGGCGCACCGGCCGAAGTCAGCGGACTTGACCTGGCCTGCAGGAAGCAGGCTAGTACATAGGGCGCGCCCAAGAGCAGCAGAGACCGCTACGTGTACGGATCTTTTGGTGCATCCGCCGCGCCGTTTCCCTCAGCCACTCCAATCTGATAGTCATCCTCCAGGCTGTTATAACTGCCCTCGCCTTGTGAGCTGGGGGTAGCTCCATCTTCGCCAGCAGATCGCCAGTATCACACTGCCGCCCGGATTCGACGTCGCCCTTGCCACCCAGGACAACCGCGCGTGGCGACCCACTGTTCTGGCTGTGGAATCTGAGGCTCGAGCTCCTTATACTGCTCAGTTGTCTGAGTACTGTTGATGTCTAAGAAGATATCGCTATCATTTGTAAGAGAACTTTTCAAGGATAGTCTCACGCGAAGATTTATTTATGTTGTTCTCCAAGAACTTTAAATTTTCACTGAAGTTATGGACTTGTCTTATATGGATTGAACTGGTAACGGATCACAGATAATATATTTGTGAAGAAAAAGAGATTGTGTCAATAAATAGATTTGTGAGTGTACTCACTGACTGTAAAACTGCCCCAAGCTGGGACACTTCAGTAACAGCAGAGGCTGAGCAGATCCGTCCGCGGAAGTCGTCTTGGCACATCTGGGCCGATGACAGCGGACATCCAGCCGCCTGCAACCGTGGCTATTACGTTTGAGGCATCGCCCACCACAGAGCCGCTCGATGCCGACTCCCTCACGCCACCGAAGTATAGCGCATTGACAATACAATGCGTGGTTGGTAACTACAATCGCGCACAGGCAGGGTGACGATTCCAGCGAGCGACCAAATGGTGTAAATTGCCTGAAGATGACCCCCATCGCGGGTTGAGATCGGTTGGCGGCAAAATCAATAAATCGATTGTGACTGTCATTTTAAATAAGTGACTAATTTTACCACTCTGGTGACAGCGCGGCTTACAAGAATACGGCATCGCGTGGTGTCACTTTACCAAATATTCCCCAGACGGCGAATACCGCCAAAGCATGTCGACTTGACCTCGACCTAGCCTTTGACAGAGGCAGCCATACCTACATTACGAAAGTGTTGACACGAAGTTCCTGCAGCGCCACATCGCTTCGATGATGCGGTTACTACAAGGAGCTATCTCTAAAGTGCTTACTAATCGGCGACTGTTTTAAGGTTGTTCCTTATCCACGATCAGATTAACTTCCCCTAGAACCACTTTCTAGCGACCTTAGCCAACGCTTGACGGGGCTTACGAAACGGTGACACACTTTTCAGTGCAAGGCTTATGCAGAGAACCTATTAGAAGTAGTGCTGACTGGCAACAATACAAATGCGGCGTTGATTAATAGATATGACGCTCCTATAGGTAGCGTTATGAACGTGGACAAATCGCTCACCGTGAATTTTTGTATTGATCTGGTAACTGCGTTGCACCCTTACAGATATTGGACCATTAAAGTGTCTGGGTATCGTCTTTAGAAATGACGTGAGACGCATGGCTGCTATCACCTTCAAGAGGTTGCTCCAAGCCGTCTGGAATGGTGTCTGAGTGAACGGGTTGCGCGCCTTAGACATGATTCAACGGGTAGCCTACACCAATGCCTGCTTGACGTCACGTATCCCCCACTACGCCGAAGAGTAGATATGGATATTTCGTCAGCGGGAAACTATTTTTCAACATCCGATATAATGTCCTGACCCTGCCCAATGGTAGAGGAGGCCTCTGGGTCGTACACTTTCATTATCGGGCGGCGCCCTTTATCTCAGCGCGACATCGAAAATGTGTGTTACACAGCAGCCAAGTCTGTCGGGACTCGCGATGGACGAACTGGAACGATCCCACATCCTCGACATCAGTATACTGATCTTCCCGTTAAGTCAATCGTGTCACGTTACAAACGAGGGCGCCCACCGTCTCACGTACGGCCCCTCTGCTAATCTGCGGCACCTAGTGACGAAGATGATCGGCTTCCTCCTCTGTGTAGGACAACAAGCCATTGATCCTACGATATCCAAGCGTTGCATTATTTGTTTCGAGACGGCCCGATGAAAGTGCTGGACTTCTGGAACCACCAACATGAGCGACATACGGCTATTGTGTGCAACCCGAAACACCTACAATATTTTTCTAATTTCCTGAGGAATGCGTACCGAGAGGGATCCTTTGCCCTTTTATTCACGGGTAGATCACACCATATAAGGACGAGAAAGAATATGAATATAAACGGATAACTATTCTATCCTGTCACGGATCAAGTTAAGATTTTGTCGAGTGGTTTTGAACAGTCCATAGGGATTCCACAATGTACACCAGAACACAAATTGCGGTCGTGCTGCGCTTAAAAGGGGTTAGCACACCTTTAACCGGGGTGCAGCTCCACAGTCTCCTTAGAGAAGGATGGGAACGTCCGATGGTATCATCAGTGCCAAAATTTATCAAGAACGCTTTCTTGCTGCTCATAGCACTACGAATGGTCGTTTCCGATAGCGGGATGTGTGGAAATCAACGCTCCAGAAGAAGGGGTAGTTGAGTAGATGCCTTTTGCCATCCTCTAAGGCCTTTTCATGCTGATTCTGGACGGCGCTGTGTCTGCAATATTTTGCTCGGCCGCTCATAAGAAAACCGCATGATTTCAAAAATGAGCGTCGAGTTTCAAACCTCCATCGCAGAGACGTCAAAAGGTAGGATATGAAGTTTGGTGCCAATGCGACACCATTAACCCACCTTACACGTCGCAGGGCGCCACGCTGTAGTACCATTAGACACAATGATTGTACGCACCTTTGAAACTTGCAGTGGGTGCGAACAGCAGGTTTTGGAAAAAGTGATTCTATAATTTTGCTGCGCAGCGTATTAAAACTATTTGTAATATATCGTTATTTCTTCGGTTACAGAACTTAACTTTTTATGCTCTGCGCGTTTTAAAACCAGTTATACATGTTACGATTACATTAAAGTGATCATCGCTAATATTCGACGTCAACGAGCAATAAACATACACAGACTGCAGGGGGGAGTACTAGGGATGGAGAGTACAGAAGGCATGTCGGACGAATGCGGAAACTAGTGCTGTCGTTGTCATAATGTAGAAAAGGAGCGATTTAGAGGTATTATCTGTGGTATCGATAGTTCCGATGCCACAGCGTAGGTGCACGCTCGCTGGTTGGCACTACGAGAGCGGACCAACTACGCCGACCACAGCGCCCTCTAGCCGACGCTGTGGAGCTCACGAGCACCGCTCTACTTTCACCCCAGTTGATCAAGAGCAGACGGCCTGGAAGCTTGCTACTGAACCTGTGTATTTGCGTAGACCTGGACTTTGGCTGCACACCTACGTGCTCATCAGTCAAAAGTTGCGTAATACGTTTGTATATGTTTATACACCAGCAAAGGTGCTTCAACTTTACTTGCAGTACCGAAGTGCTTTACCTCACCAGCTCCTACTCGCTTCCTTCATTCGGCCTATTTTACAGATCTCAGGAGTAGACCCACGCGCCACCTTCCAGATGGGATACAAAATTATCGTTGACTTTCGGGACAACGGTGGAAGCATATCTGGAACCGTTAAATTTGTAAACTGCTCATGTCTCGCCGAGGTTAAAGTGTACCACGCCTGGCGAAATGGCGCTATCCAAAAAAGACGGCAGGGCAACTGCGGTGCATTATGTGTCGTAAATGACAGGGGTAGACGACGGCTGCGGTGGCCTGTACGGGGGAATTGACTAACTGTTGAGTAACTAACAGCCCAGATGAACCAAGGGGCTACTAAAAATTCCGTCTCATCTACCGTTCAGCGAATGTGGCTCTATATGGGCCTCCCTAGTATGCGCCCGTTTCATGTACCCACACTGACTGCTCTTCAGCGAAGACGAAGACTGAAATTTGCACGCCAATACCTCAACTGAACCTCAGTGATTGGCGACAGGTGGCCTTTCAGATGAATTGCATTGTATGTTCGAACAGGCAGTTGGCCGACACCTTGAAACACTAGTCGAAAGGTTTCATCACGGAAGAGGCAGCGTTATAGTCCGCGAAACGTTTTTGAGGCATTCTGTGGGTGATTTCAGCATTCTGGAAAGATAAACACAAGCAAGCATCTAGGTGACCATGTCCCCATCTACATTCAGTTTGTTTTTTCTCGGCACGATGGCATCTGCCAGCAGGATAATGCAACATGTCTCTCTCTCTCTCTCTCTCTCTCTCTCTCTCTCTCTCTCTCTCTCTCTCTCTCTCACACACACACACACACACACACATATATATATATATATATATATATATATATATATATATATATATATATATATAAAAGACTTGCTGTTGATTGACTTTCTGGAAGATGGAGTCACAACTAACGCACAGCGGTACGTGGGCACTTTCCAAAAACTGAAGCGCGTTATCAGTCTTGGAATTTTAATGGACGTCATCATTCTGATGTAGGATAACGTGTCCCCTTAGTTGCCAAGATTCTTTCGACTGCGCTGCAGACGTTTCGCTGGGAATCCGTTGCACGTCCTCCATACAATGGTTATCTCTGCACATGCGATTTACACATTTATAGAGTGCAAAAGAAAGACTCTTGTAGCATTCGATTTACTTCGGACAAAGAGGTGCACCCTGGGTTCAATCATTTTTCCCCATACAAACGCAAATACTGTTCTGTTAAGTCGTTGGCCTTCTTTTCTCACAGCAAGATGAATGTATTAACAATTACCAAGATTATTTTTGAAATAATGAAAATAGAAATAACATTTTCCCCCATCTGTCCCGTTTTCATTTTACTGCCCCTCAGGATTCACGGGTTGCATTACTAAAGACGTTGTGGGAAGCCTACATCGCAGGCGTTTCCAGTCATGATTACAGTCGACGCTTCATACGTAACACTGATACTACGAATCTCATTCCTTCATTAAACGCGCATCTGTGTCATCATTGATGACTTGAGGTAATTTTTTAACGGTATTCTTCGTGGCTGTATTTCTGAAACTTGTAGTTCGTTGAACGAATTCCTGACGTTTAAAATTTTCGTACGTTGCTAAGAATCCTTTGTGATTCAGAGACAAAGCAGTTCTTAGAATTCATAGATTTTGTTGTCTGCAGAAGATGTCTACATTATGTGGTGCAACCCACATTAGCGAAATATTCCACACACAATTGGTTTTAGCAGATTCGGATAATCTGTTACAGAATCAAGGACCATCTACACTTTTATGGCTATTACGACTTTGTCAGAGTACGGTATTATCTTGGGATATTTTTACATCCCCTCCCATGAACCATGGACCTTGTCGTTGGTGGGGAGGCTTGGTGCCTCAACGATACATATAGTCGTACCGTAGGTGGAACCACAATGGAGGGGTATCTATTGAGAGGCCAGACAAACGTGTGTTTCCTGAAGAGGGGTAGCAGCCTTTTCAATAGCTGCAGGAGCAACAGTCTGGACGATTGACTGATCTGGCCTTGTAACGCTAACCAAAACGGCCTTGCTGTTGTGGTACTGCGAACGGCTGAAAGCAAGGGGAAACTACAGCCGTAATTTTTCCCGAGGGCATGCAGCTTTACTGTATGGTTAAATGATGGTGGCGTCCTCTTGGGTAAAATATTCCGGAGGTAAAATAGTCCCCCATTCGGATCTCCGGGCAGGGACTACTCAGGAGGACGTCGTTATCAGGAGAAAGAAAACTGGTGTTCTACGGATCGGAGTGTGGAATGTCAGATTCCTTAATCAGGCAGGTAGGTTAGAAAAATTAAAAAAGTAAATGGATAGGTTAAAGATAGATATAGTGGGAATTAGTGAAATTCGGTGGCAGGAGGAACAAGACTTTTGGTCACGTGAATACAGGGTTATATATACAAAATCATATAGGAGTAATGAACGAGTAGGTTTAATAATGAATAAAAAAGTAGGAGTGCGGGTTAACTAATACAAAACAGCATAGTGAACGCATTATTGTGGCCAAAATAGATCCGAAGCCCACGACTACTACAGTAGTACAAGTTTATATGCCAGCTAGCTCTGCAGATGATGAAGAGATTGATAAAATGTATGATGAGATAAAAGAAATTACTCAGATAGTGAAGCGAGACGGAAATTTAATAGTCAAGGGTACCTTGACTTCAGCAGTAGGAAAAGGAAGAAAAGGAAACGTAGTAGGGGAATATGGATTAGGGCTAAGAAACGAAAGAGGAAGCCGCCTGGTAGAATTTTGCACAGAGCATAATTTAATCATAGCTAATACTTGGTTCAAGAACCATGAAAGAAGGTTGTATACATGCAAGAACCCTGGAGATACTAGAAGGTTTCAGATAGATTATATAATGGTAAGACAGAGATGTACGAACCAGGTTTCAAATTGTAAGACATTTCCAGGGGCAGATGTGGACTGTGACCACAATCTATTGGTTATGAACTGTAGATTAAAACTGAAGAAACTGCAAAAAGGTGGGAATTTAAGGAGATGGGCCCTGGATAACCTGAAAGAACCAGAGGTTGTACAGAGTTTCACGAAGAGCATAAGGGAACAGTTGACAGGAATGGGGGAAAGAAATACAGTAGAAAAAGAATGGGTGCTTGTGAGGGATGAAATAGTGAAGGAAGCAGAGGATCAAGTAGGTAAAAGGCGAGGGCTAGTATAAATCCTTGGGTAACAGAAGAGATACTGCATTTAATTGATGAAAGAAGAAAATAGAAAAATGCAGTAAATGAAGCAGGCAAAAAAGAATACAAACGTCTCACAAATGAGATCGACAGGAACTGCAAAATGGCTAAGCAGGGATGGCTAGAGGACCAATGTAAGGATGTTGAGGCTTATTTCACAAGGGGTAAGATAGATACTGCCTACAGGAAAATTAAAGAGACCTCTGGAGTAAAGACAACCACTTGTATGAATATCAAGAGCTCAGATGAAAACCCAGTTCTAAGCAAAGAAGGGAAAGCAGAAAGGTGGAAGGAGTATATAGAGGGTCTATACAAGGGCGATGTTCTTAAGGACAATATTATGGACATAATATACAATGTAAATGAAGATGAATTGGGAGATATGATACTGCGTGAAGAGTTTGACAGAGCACTGAAAGACCTAATTCGAAACAAGGCCCCGGGAGTAGACAACATTCCATTAGAATTACTGACAGCCTTGGGAAACCCAGTCCTGACAAAACTCTACCATCTGGTGAGCAAGATGTACGAGACAGGCGAAATTACCACAGACTTCAAGAAGAATATAATAATTGCAATCCCAAAGAAGGCAGGTGTTGACAGATGCGAAAATTACCGAACTATCAGTTTAATAAGTCTCAGCTGCAAAATACCAACGTGAATTCTTTACAGACGAATTGAAAAACTGGTAGAACCTCGGGGAAAATCAGTTTGGATTCTGTAGAAATGTGGGAAAACGTGAGGCAATACTGACCCTACGACTTATCTTAGAAGAAAGATTCAGGAAAGGCAAACCTACGTTTCTAGCATTTGTAGACTTAGCGAAAGCTTTTTACAATGTTGACTGTAATACTCTCTTTAAAATTCTGAAGGTGGCAGGGGTAAAATACAGGAAGCGAAAGGCTATTCAGAATTTGGACAGAAACCCGATGGCAGTTATAAGAGTCGAGGGACATGAAAGGGAAGCAGTGGTTGGGAAGGGAGTAAGACAGGGTTGTAGCGTCTCCCAGTTGCTATTCAATCTGTATGTTGAGCAAGCAGTAAATGAAACAAAAGAAAAGTTCGGAGTAGGCATTAAAATCCATGGAGAAGAAATAAAATCTTTGAGGTTCACCGATGACATTCTAATTGTGTCAGAGACAGCAAAGGACTTGGAAGAGCAGTTGAACCGAATGGACACTGTCTTGAAAGGAGGGTATAAAATGTAGACTGGCAATGGCAAGGAAAGCGCTTCGGAAGAAGAAAATTTGTTAACATCGAGTATAGATTTAAATGTCAGGAAGTCGTTTCTGAAAGTATTTGTATGGAGTGTAGCCATGTATGGAAGTGAAAAGTGGACGATAAATAGTTTAGACAGGAAGAGAATAGAAGATTTCGAAATGTGGTGCTACAGAAGAATGCTGAAGATTAGATGGGTAGATCACATAACTAATGAGGAGTTATTGAACAGAATTGGGGGAAGAGGAGATTGTGGCACAACTTGACGAGAAGAAGGGATCGGTTGGTAGGACATGTTCTGAGGCATCAAGTGATCACCAATTTAGTAATGGAGGGCAGCGTGGATGGTAAAAATCGTAGAGGGGACCCAAGAGATGCATACACCAAGCAGATTCAGAAGGGTGTAGGTTGCAGTAGGTACTGGGAGATGAAGAAGCTTGCACAGGATAGAGTAGCATGGAGAGCTGCATCAAACCAGTCTCAGGACTGAAAACAACAACAACATTTTTGCATTGTTTGATTGAAGTGTTAAATCTTAGGTGCCTGATAATCACATCTCGTGAAGCCAGAAAGTTGTGTTACAAGTTGTTTCATGGGATTACATTTCTGTTGTTTGAAGCTATCAGAAAGTAATAATTGCTTTAAAAGATATAAAGCGTAACCACGGAGCTTGTCTTTAGGTTTAAAGTTGCACATCGCACAGTTGCACGTCGCATAGTCACACCTGAAGAGCAACTGTCTCGTTGAAGAATTTTTCAGTTTCCGCAATATCATTGGGATCTAGTGATCGAGAACCTTTCAAGCTAGATTACTAATGCCCTCTACTTAACGCCTTGTCCTGTCTCTGTTACTATACTTAATTTTAGATCCTTAGTCAGTCATGTTCTCTGTAAGGAATATTGGTGGAAGTGAAATGAGATTAGGACGACGCTGCGACAACAAGGCCATTACAGACGGAACACAAGCAAATACTGGGAAACGACAGAATAGGAAACAGGATGTTGTGTTTCAAACAAACTATCACGTCATTATCCTTAAGTGATTTGTATTTAACACAGAAAACCTAGATATGGACGCACAGACGGGGATCTGAACCTCCTTTCAGGAGAAAGCGAATCCAGCGTCTTAGCAAGTGCACTATGCTGATCGGTAGTTGGTGGTGTAGTATCCTATGCGTAAGAACCAGTGGCCGGCAGCCAGTTGCTAGCATCAGATCACAGGTTCCTTCCGTGAATGCGTCGGCGTTTGCGATAGACGAGGAATAATTAAACCTCTTCAGAGAACGACGTGGAAATTAGCTGTAAGCTTCCGAAGCTATTACACCAGTGGCGTGCTAAAAACTGGCACTTTTTAAAACACTTGCTCAAGTACTGTTACAGGATGCCGTTCTAGTTTTTTATAAGCGACATATAAGAATGAATTAACTCATTTCAAGTCCGAGTAGTGGTGGTGAGAGGCGTTACCGAATCCTTTTTTATTTATTTTCTTTTTTTTCATGTAAGTCAGCTGGTCTTCGATTAGTCGGTCAACTTACACTTTGGCAATTTACAAGTGTGCTCTTTGTTTAGCTTAGTTTATGGAACAACGTAACTCAGACATCAACTGTCTGACTTTTTCGTTAGTATCTATTCCATGGTTTGTTCGTTCGCTACAGGAATAGTTTGGTACGCCCTCACCTGAAGATGCTTAAAATTGGAAGAGGCCTAAAATTGTTGTGGTACCTTCGGCACTAGTGAATTTTCAGTACAAACGAAGAGAGAAAATTAAATAAGTTTGCAACGGGAGGCCATTCTCACACTTGAGAACCGACTGGTATGGTGATAAGAGCTGAGTGTAGGATCTGTTTGTGGCTAATCTGTAGAGTGATTGACTAAACGTCATTCGACATTATTACTATTTCTACCACATGTCTTCGAAACGGGTCAGGAGCATTTATCTGGAGTTTCGGCAGATATTTGCAATTTAGCTTTCGCAATGTGTAGCTGGAATGAGTTCAAACAAGTACTGGTCATCACGCAGTTCATGAAACGTCCAATTTCGAAGGAAAACGTCGGCTAATTTCCCGTTGATTTCGCACCTTACCAGCACTCATCCACATACTTTGCCGTGATCTACAACCACATTAGGTATTATTTGATAGGTAGTACATCGTATATATGAATATATAAAGGGGACTGACATTGCGTACTTGCATGAAAGGTGATGGAGTGTCTTTATTATAGAAACGACGTAATGAATGATTGCCTATACTAGTAGAGGTTGGAACGCCAGTGGAGATGAAACGGCAGGCAGAACTCAATCTCTAGGTGGAAGATCCGCACAGGTGTTGGTCCTGCTTAAACACAGGAAGTAGCTAGACGGACGTTATGGCACCTGAGCTCTGGAGCACAACAGGGTGAAGGCCGGCAGCTATTGTAGTAGGGGCCGGAAGGATAACCGGATTATACTTCCGAACGCTGAAAATCTTGGACGCAGGTGAGAGGAACGAAGAAGCAGCACCTCGCAAACCACGCACGCAAGGTTATTTCCACGGATTTTTACTCAGAAGCTTACCATTGTACGAGTATAGGGCTTTCCTTGCAAACTTTCCGCGCTGGACGACAAAATACTAAAATATAGTTGGTCGGCATTCGGAAGAATCTGTAGAGAGGGAGAATATTCCGTGGTTTCGGGAATATGATTAGTTTTCACGGTTATGATGGTCGGGAGCCAAACCTTGCTGGGAAGCCAGCGCTGGAGAGACGAGTTCTTCAAAAGTGAGCGTCCGTGTATGACGGTCGCTCGATATCAGTTTTTGTTGGTACAGCCGGACTTGCTGTCTTTCCTCTCAGAAGAGTTTATAGTTAGAACAGATAGGCACTATAATTTTGCGTTCCTATAGGATTCTTGAGTTCACCTCCGGATTGGAAGTCGTCGTTGAGTACGCAGCGTTCAGTAATTGAGGGCACTTTCTCTGCCTATACTTACGTTGTCAGAGGACCGCCTTCTGCCGTCCTAGTGTTTGAAAGAGTTTATTTGTGGTTGGAGTTCATTCACCGTCGCAGACGAGTACGAGAACATCACTTCAACGCACCGGACGCAGTACATACGGTGATATTTCAAATTGCTACGGCTTATTAGAGCTATAAAAGCTTAACAGCAGCAATCACGTTAGTTTTTTTCCATTGAGGTTCCACACCACTGTAGATCACCTTTGAAAGTAGTGTCTTCTAGAGTTTGGTACGTAGATGCTGTCAGTAATTCCACGTTATTGATATTAGACAGCGCGCACATAATAAGGGGCAGTTTGGGCAAGTGATTAGTAATTTTACTTAGGAAATGTAAACTTTGTAATATAACGGTTTTTTTAAATCTACTATAAATATATATACAGCAACAACGTTTACCATTTAATATGATTAGTTGCCTTCATCATTCATTTATGTTTAGATTGTAATTTATAGTCTTGTGACTTGGCAAGACAGCCAAGTCACTATGAGAGGAAGCCGAAAGGCACGCGTTTAAGCTCACGCAGGCTGGCGTGAGGTCTGGAACAGGTCAGGGATATGAGACAAGCAAAAATAGTACGTTGGAATACTTAACTTTAATCCATAATCGGTGAACATCGGTCTGACGGTACATGCATCACAAGATTAATAGCAAATGATAATGGCGCCTTGCTAGGTCGTAGCAAATGACGTAGCTGAAGGCTATGCTAACTATCGTCTCGGCAAATGAGAGCGTAATTTGTCAGTGAACCATCGCTAGCAAAGTCGGCTGTACAACTGGGGCGAGTGCTAGGAAGATTCTCTAGACCTGCCGTGTGGCGGCGCTCGGTCTGCAATCACTGATAGTGGCGACACGCGGGTCCGACGTATACTAACGGACCGCGGCCGATTTAAAGGCTACCACCTAGCAAGTGTGGTGTCTGGCGGTGACACCACATATAGAATAAGAGATCCTAAGTTCTGCTTCAGCGGGTAGTGAGGCAGGGCCAAATCTTCATTTTAGCGTGTATTATTCTCCGTTGCGCACATTCATTTTACACCCGCCTGGAGTAGTATCTTGGAACAAATATGATTTTAAAAGCGGAAGTTGCCCTTTCTATAGAATGGTGCAAAATTAGACTAGTGCGGTATTAGTTTTATCGATGTGTATTAACAGCGACTGTTAAACACGTGCAATTGTCAGTACTCCAGCAACGAATCGAGTGCAGCCTTGCCTGCGCTACCACCATGCAGCAGCATGTCTTTTTATGCCAACTGCTGCTACACACTGCAAAAACCAAATCGCAAACACCTGCCGAAACTCCAGAGAGAAGACTTCTAACGCCTTTGCAAAATTCAAATGGCTCTGAGTACTATGGGACTTAACATCTGTGGTCATCAGTCCCCTAGAACTTAGAACTACTTAAACCTAACTAACCTAAGGACATCACAAACATCCATGCCCGAGGCAGGATTCGAACCTGCGACCGTAGCAGTCCCGCGGTTAACGCCTTTGCAAATTTACTTCACGTTAGGTAACATCATGACTGAAATGTGGATAACGTTCTTTCGTAATGAACTATACTTAGTCAAGTTCATCCCGATAAGGCACGGACGTGTGCTCTCTTCAAAAAAGAACTAACCACACAACCGCGTATGATGAGTTCGATGGTATTTCGTGCACAACACCGGAGTTAACAGTGCACCAAAATTGGCATTTCTGTGGATTCACTGCACCTTGTACAGTAAAATGTGTCTTATCACTCCATAGAATACTGCCCGGTCGCACGTCATCAGATTCTCTCCATGCCAGAAACCGAAGAGCAAACTCAGAATGCTGCTGCCGGTAATGAGTTTTTAGTTGTTGCTGCACGTCTTTCAGGTGCCACAGGAAGCTCTCTCGTGTTTTCCAATTTCATTTTCGTATTTTTAAACAATTTAATGACATCGGACATCGCGTTAGACTTTTCAGTCCGCGATACTCTCTCAATGCAACACTTTCATTACTACCGTTCACATAAAACAATTTTAGTAATTAGCATTCTACAAACTACATATATAGATCTACTAACAGTGCACGGTCTCTCTCCTCTATAGTCATGCTGTTCAGTCATGTTATAGCTTGTCAAATGACAGCGTGGATGTCATACTTTCATACAAACCGCGTAAAGGGTCAGGTATGCTCCTGATGGCCAAACCTGGAACTAATTTTTTTCCAGCATAAATGAGTTTCACATTAACGCATTTGCATACCTAGAATAATTACAGCCCACACTGAACCTCCGTCAGCAGCTACACTTTAATTATAACCACCCTGTACTTGCGTGATGGACGGATAGGCACCAACGAATACAGTTACAAAGTACAATTCGAAGTTCAGTACAGTTACATAGCTCTCGGCAGAGAGAATTTATTCGACTATTCGGAAGAAATGTTTGACTATGTTTAAGTGCAACCTTTCTGGGGAATAGGATCGGTCATGGATGTTCTGTTAAATGACCTGCGTGTTCACCTGACGTGCATTCTATACATTTCTCAATCTGGGGAATCTCTCGATCTCCACATTAATAAATTTTGTAATTTCTGTTCTGTCTGTTTGCTTATGCCATTGTGCAGCAGTTTTACGAGGTTCGGCATTGTTAAAATCGGATTTGGCTTAGTTAGGTAAGGGAATGGCTGGATGCCCTTCCTGCCGCCACCCCATACCCTCCGGGACGGAATCAGTTTACCCCAGCTGTCTGCTTCTAGTGTAAACCATGAAATAGTGCGAAGGTGTTTCAAATGTCTGCAAGTCATGTAACTGAGGCGAGATGGGGCGACCAGCCAGATATTCACCTAGTGGGATGTGGAAAACCGTCTGAAAACCACATCCAGTCTGGCCTGCACACCAGGCCACATAGTTAACCCGCTAGGCAGGTGCGCCTATCCAAGTCGCATTAGCGCTCTTGGCTAACCTTCATTTTGCTACATTTATCCGTCCTGTAGATTGTTCTTGAAATTGTTTTGGTGCTTTTTGCTTCACTGGTGAATATATACTAATTATATTTGTGTCCAAATACTTCAGAAAAAATCACTATTACATTCACTTGTCTGAACAATGTTACTAGGGAGATGAATACATTTTAGATAAACGAGTATCTAACTGATCAAAAGAAGTTAAACGTACATAGGAACAGAATTTACATTAAATTCGGGGTTACCGAGCTGTGTAGCACAGTGGTTACCGTACTGGACTCGCATTCGGGAGGACAAGGGTTCCAACCCGCGTCCGGCCATCCTGATTCAGGTTTTCCGTGATTTCCCTCAATCGTTTCAGGCAAATGCCGGGATAGTTCCTACGAAAGGGCGCAGCCGTTTTCCTTCCCCATCCTTCCCTAATCCGAGCCTGCACTCCGTCTCTAATGACCTTGTTGTCAAGTCCAGTGTTGGAGATAAAACTGTGGGGACAGGTTATTGTGATATTACTTCGTAATCAATTATTGACTATTAAAGCAATTTCATTTGGTGAGGAATGGTGCGAAATGTAAACAATGCGATGTTGTAGACTGCCTGAAAGTAACTGAACAGCTAACTACTAGGAAGGAATTTAGGACCTATCACATGCAGCATCACTGTTAAAGATTTGAATCGTCATTGTAGGACTAATACATAGGTTTTCTCATTAGCGTGAAATGCTTTGTTTTTAATCTAGTTATCCCTGAATTTTCGTTTATCGAATTTCTTGACGGGTTGCAGTATTAGTTTTTAGTGCATACTAGCCAACACCTAGAATCGCAAACATCTGTAGCACTTAAGCAAAGAACTTTCTGTAGGACGTAAGCATCTACAGATGCTAGAAACCAGCAGTGTTGCTAACATACACAATATATCCAACACACAGTATCAGTGGAAGCATAAATTTTGCTGTTGTTTTTCGAAATACTTACAGTTTCCCGTAATATGTAAACGGGAACGTGCAGCGTAAACGATCGTGACTTAAAAATTTGTGATATAGAGATAGAGGTCATTGTTCATCGTAAACTCAATAAAGTAAACGTCTATGTAGTCAACAAAAAGTGTGGAATTCAAGAAAGTAAAAGAAACAAGTTTGATTTTTCCCTCATTCGAAAGTATCCTGTGTCTTTAAATCGATATCGCCCCTGCATCCTTTCTCATTAGTCCCACATTATCAAGAAAAAGCTCGTGCAGCATTCGGAAATTTCGTAAATCACGTATTTTAGCTACATTGCGATCAGGCAACCATATGCATTCCTGCCGTACATTCTCATACAATTCTGTCAATGCATACATGGCCTCTCTGCTCGCGAATTTGCACGCAGAAATGGCAGGGCCGTGTCGGCAGCGGAACACGCCCACCAGCTGAACGCTCGCTAGGCCAGCGGCGTGGAGTAATTTGCAGGTGTGGCATTAATTTAAACGGGAATCCTGTCGCCGACGGTTGCTTACGTAGACGGCGCCCGTTTACTTTCCCGCTTCCCTCTCGGCAGGAAACGGGATTAAACCTGGCGTGACCCCCTAAGATTAATCATTGAAACGCTCGAAAACACGATGGCGAGAGCAATGAAAACCTTGGCTGTGTTTGTTTTAGAGGTGTACGGCTGAGGCAACTGCCCCGGTAAGCGCTGACTGCCTTAATGAAGGCGTTACAGGGCGTGCAACGACGCTTTCTCCGTAACCAGCGCGAGAAATGTCTCATTACTCGCCTGTCAGCGCCGTATGTTTCCCCGTATTGTCTAAATATGCTATTCCTTTCACTATTAATGGCGCAGTCCCAAGCTTCCTTTAGCTACTGCTGCAATTTTCTGTTAGTTTAGAATATAATGATCATCATGTCAAAGAAATCCTCACCTTACATCTCTTTCAGTAACAAATCACGACTAGCCATTATACGGCGAATTAATTATTAAATTATTTGGATTTTGTGCTTTTGGATGCAGATTTTGGGAATTCTATGTTTTAAATGCTTATCTTTCAGTTTCACTGTTCACAACATGTCGTTCTTTACGATTGGACTTTTCTACTATTTGATGCAGATTTTGACAATTTTACGTATATAGCACTTGATTTATACTGTTATTTATGTGAACGTCCCATGTCACGTCTGTGTTGCTTTGTAGCACGTATTCTGTTATTAGTCATGAAACTTTTGCTTATTTGCTTGTTAGGGCGGACTAATTAACTGCCATCACTTTTGGTTATTGGCTTTATTTCCTCTCCAGCTTTCCGGCATTGGCACGTGCTTGTTCCTTAGATCCTCTCCATGCTGTGTTATGTGCCCGTTGACGGTGTTTACGATGAATAAGGACCATAACGTTACTGCTCAGTCCGCTTTCCATAGCCTCACGGGGCACACAGCCGCGTTGTATGAGCATTCAGTAGGTGCTGGTCTCGAATGTAGAAATTTCCTTGTGCTTCGCTATATCAGATTGTAGGTTGATTTGCACTTTCTGAAACGCAGGGTCCTTACTTACTTTAGTATTGACCTGAGGCGTTACATCCACTGTTGTGTCTAGACAAGACAGCCTAGACACAATGAGAGGAAGCCGAAAGGCACGCGCTAAGCCAAAACAGGGTGTGTGAGGTCTGAAATAGGATACGTTATGAATGCTATAAAGAAAAGTACGTAGCTTCTGGAATACTTAACTTTAATCCATCCTTTTGGTTCATCTGGAGATTGTGGCGATACAGGTGAGACACTTTAGATACATGCAATGTTACTAATGGCGCCTTGCTAGGTCGTAACCATGGACTTAGCTGAAGGCTATTCAAACTATCTGCTCGGCAAAGGAGCGAGGCTTCGTCAGTGTAGTCGCTAGCTACGTCGTCCGTACAACTGGGGCGGGTGCTATTCCGTATCTAGAGACCTGCCTTGTGGTGGCGCTCGGTCTGCGATCACACAGTGGTGACACGCGAGTCCGACATGTACTAATGGACCGCGGCAGATTTAAAACTACCACCTAGCAAGTGTGGTGTCTGGCGGTGACACCACATCCACCTTATTTCCTATGTTGGTTTTCTTTTTTATAGACTGCATGCATTTCCGGTGGCAATTTCTGCACAAGAGTAGTTTTCCCAACACGCGATTGAAAGTCGTGGTTCTTTTCAGCCACAATTTTGGATGTTATGTGACGGTATACCAACGATAAATGTTTGCTTACTAGTTGTTTGGGCATGGACATGACGTTCTGCTATTGAAAAGAAAGCTACTTTTTAATAATTCATCTGATTCTTCTGTTTCTAAATGTTATTCTTTTATTCTAAAAAGTGTCTTAATTGTTTAATGGAGTAAGTTACAATTGTTGTTTTACTTCAGATTTCAAATACACGTGATGGTTGGGCATAGACGCTGAAACCGTGGTGGTGCATACGGACTTCCGTCGTGCAAGATTTTACAACTGAGGTGGATTTGTGTGACATGAATATGAATTTAATAATGTAAGGACAAAAATGTACTTCAAAGTATATTACCCTACAGAATAACATTTACAATTAAACAAATGTCAAACATTATGTCATCACTTACTGCTTCACCCATGCTCGATCCAAACTCACTTTATGTTTGCTTACAAATTTTGGTATCGGGGATGAAGATTTTACTGTCACTAATTCGACACAAAATAGTCACTGCCAATGTTTTGATTCTCCAAGCATGTGATTGTTAATGTAAAGATTTCTGTGTCTCAAAATCGTAGCAAAATAAAGTGATTCACAAAAATATACTCGAAATACTGGTATTATCCTTTTAATTTGGACGATGACGCCATCAGATTTTTGAATGTAAGCCATTCATCGAAACACAGAATCCGTAAAATACCTGTTCTGTTGTGATACATAACGTCACACAACAAAATGATGTTACATCACAGACCACAGGCGGCTTCAGGTATCGGTAGATTCAACACATGCAATTGAACTTACCAACTGGCGGAGTTTTCTGCACAAGAGCTCCATGCTGAATCTGCTTGAATTTGGAGTTGGTAGATATAAAAAAACACATTGCAGACAAAATTGTGGTCTGTGGATGCGTAAGCACTTGATGTACTTGACACCGTAGTACAAGAACCGCTCATTGTAGTTGAATGAGTCGGTGGTCTTATATTTAGTAGCTCTGGTGGCATTTTATGTATCTTCCAAAAGCAGAGAGGAGAGACGCCAACATAAAACGCGTGTTCTCATCTTTTCCAGAGAAGGGGCCTACAAAGAATCAGTGCAAAGTGAACCGGTATAATGTCAGTCCCTGTATCTTACCATGTCAGTAAAGAGATTTGCAGAAGAGTAAAAAATTCAACAATAGTACAATCAATATAAAATTCGTGATACAACCGAAGTACAAGAATGTTAACTTGTCTGAAATGCCCGAAGACGGCCAATCATCACGAGTTCTGGCACAATGATTCTCTTTGGCCACTGGACACATATCTCTTCTCAGTTTATGCGTCGTCCGTTTCAGCATGTTTATCTATATGCTCTGCGACTCGAAGGACGCATTCCTCCCAAGGAAAGGCACGGCGCGACTCATCTCTTGATCTCAACGAAGCACTTATACCTTACTTTTTCTATTATTTCTTGGATATATATCCCAAGTCTTTTCCTACAGTTCCTACCCTCTACTGCTCCCTGTAACTGCTTGGCACCGTGAATAATGAACCTGGCGTCCAAGAGACGTGGAGGTAGGTTTCAGATTCATTATGTAAAGGTCAAACAGAGATTTTGGAACAAGATTTGAAACTTTAAGACGTTTCCCGCAGCACACGTGGACTCTGAATATAATTTACTGGTTATAAACTGTAGATTAAGATTAAATAAACAGTAAAACGATAGGACGTTAAGCAGATGGGACCTGGATAAACTGAAAGAATCAGAGGTTGCTGAGAGTTTTAGAGGGCGCATTAAAGAACTGGGAAAAGAATGCAGTAGAAGACGAATGGATAGCTTTGAAATCCGAAATAGTGAAGAGGATAAAATAGATAAAAGTACAAGGCCTAATAGAAATACTAGGGTAATACAACAGATACTGAATTTAATTGATGAAAATACAGTAAATGAAGCAGACGAATTGAAGTACGTCTAAAAATGAGAATGAGAGTAAGTGCAAAATGGCTAAGCAGGAATAGCCAGCGGACAAATTTTGTAGGCTGTTTCACTAGGGGAATGATACTGTCCACTGGAAAATTAAAGAGGCCTTTTGGGCGAAGGGATCCAGCCGTATTAATATCAACAGCTCAGATGGAAAACAAGTTCTAAGCGCAGAAGGCAAAGCTGAAAGGTGGAAGGAGTTTGTAGAGGGTCTACACAAGGAAGAAGTACTTGAGGGCAATATTATAGAGCTGCAAAAGGACGTAGTTGAAGATGAGATAGAAGACATGATATTGCAAGAAGAATTTGACAGAGCTCTGAAAGACCTAAGTCGAAACAAGGCGCCGGGAGAAGACGATACTCCGTCAGAACCACTGATAGCCTTTGGAGAGCCAGCCATAACAAAACTTTTCCATCCAACCCGGAAAATGTATGAGACAGGCGAAATACCCCACGACTTCAAG
Source organism: Schistocerca serialis cubense (assembly GCF_023864345.2). Lineage (NCBI taxonomy): Eukaryota > Metazoa > Arthropoda > Insecta > Orthoptera > Acrididae > Schistocerca > Schistocerca serialis. The sequence continues at coordinate 233,269,291 of NC_064645.1, forward strand.
AAGAATACAATAATTCCACTTCCAAAGAAAGCAGGCGCTGGCAGGTGTAAATATCACCGTACTATCAGTGTAATATGTCATGTTTGCAACATACTAACCCGAATTCTTTACAGAAAAACTGGAAAACTGGAGAAGACGATATCGTGGAAGATCCGTTTGGATTCCGGAGAAATGTAGGAACACGCGAGGCAATATTGACCCTACTACTCCTCTTGTAAGATAGGGTAAGAAAATTGAACCTAAGTTTATAGCCTTTGTAGACATAGAGAAAGCTTTTGCTAGTGTTGACTGGAACACTCTTATTGAAATTATGAAGGTAACAGAGGCAAAATATAGGGAGTGAAAGACTACTTACAATTTGTACACAAACCACGTGGCAGTTACAAAGAGTCGAGGAACATGAAAAGGAAGCAGTGATTGAGAAGGGAGCAAGACAAGGCTGTAGTCTATCTCCGATGTTATTCAATTTGTGTACAGAGCAAGCAGTGAAGGAAACCAAAGAACAGGAGTTAAAGAACTTTAACGTGAGTTAAAGTTCAGGGAGAAGAAACAAAAACTTTGATCCCAGAATGAGATTTTCACTCTGCATCGGAATGTGCGCTGTATGAAACTTCATGGCATATTAAAACTGTGTGCCGGACCGGGACTCGAACTCGGACCGAGTTCGAGTCTCGGTCCGGCACACAGTTTTAATCTACCAGGAAGTTTCAAAAACTTTGATGTTTGCCGATTGACACTGAATTCGGTCAGAGACAGCAAAGGACTTGGTTCAAAATGGGTCAAATGGCTCTGGGGACTTAACAGCTGTGGTCATCAGTCCCCTAGAACTTAGAACTACTTAAACCTAACTAACCTAAGGACATCACACATATCCATGCCCGAGGCAGGATTCGAACCTGCGACCGTAGCAGTCGCGCGGTCCCGGACTGCGCGCCTAGAACCGCGAGACCACCACGGCCGGCAATGGACTTGGAAGAGCAGTTGAATGGAATAGGCAGTGTCTTGGAAGGTGGATACAAAATGAAGGTCAACAAAAGCAAAACGAGAATAACGGAATTTTGTCGAATTAGGTAATGCTGAGGGTATTAGGTTAGAAAATGAAATACTTAAAGTAGTAAATGATTTTTGTTATTTGGGAAGCAAAATAGTTGATGATGACAGAGGTAGAGAGTATATAAAATATGGACTGGCAATGGCAACAAAAGCGTTTCTTAAAAAGAGAAATTTGTTAACATCAGTGTAGATTTAAGTATTGGGACGAGTTATTTGAAGGTATTATATGGTGCGTACTCTGTATGGATGTGAAACGTGGACGATAAACAGTTTAGAATAGGAGAGAACAGAAGATTTTGAAATGTGGCGCTACAGAAGACCACTGAAGATTAGATGAGTATACCACACAACTACTGAGGAAGTACAGAATGAAACTGGGGGAAAAAAATTGCGGCTTAACCTTACTAGACGAAGGGATCGGTTGATACATTTTGAGACGTCAAGGGATCACTAGTTTTCCCCTAGGCAGCAGGTCAGGTGTGTAAGTGTGGACACACGGACGCATAACAGTTAGTCTATATTGATAGTTGTAGTCCACTGAGTAGTACAGTTACGACTTTGCTTAAGTGGGTACATATTAAGGAACCAATCATCATATCTGCTGTTGTCCGCCCCTGGTAGCTGAGTGGTCAGCGCGGCGGAAAGTCATACCTAACGGCCCGGGTTCGATTCCCGGATGGGTCGGAGATTTTCTCCGCTCAGGGACTGGGTGTTGTCCTTATCATCATCATTTCATCCCCATCGTCACGCAAGCCGCTGAACTGGCGTCAGCTCGAAAGACGTGCACCAGGTGAAGCTTATACCCGACGGGAGGCCCTAGCCACACGGCACTTATTATCTGCTGTTATACCATGTAAACCCTGAATTAATAGATACAGATTTCCATGGATACCACATGAGCACCGTCAGGGCTACAACTGTCTGCCTACATCATGATAGTCTACTATGGAATTAACCAAGGGCCTTCCAATATACGTATAAGGAAACATAGTGATAAGCTAAAATATTACAACAGCGTGCTTAAAAGTTTTCGTTCTCCTTCGGAAAGCAGTACACTAAGGGTTTTGTGTAGCAAGGGATTGAAAAGTGCTTGACAGGTTTCCAGAGGCATGCGGTGCCAGATGCCTATTCCCAGGCCACGCAGTTCTCGTAAAAAAAAAAAAAAAAAAAAAAAAAAAAAAGAGCCGGTTGGTCGTGCGCGTTGGCTGGCTCCTGATCGCATACCACATGTGTTCTAAAGAGTTCAGATCAGGTTAATATGGTGCCCAAAACGTCAACGTGTATTCCATGCTCCTCAAGCCAATTAAACTCTAGTTTGTCGTCGTGATAGGACCGTAGATCCTGCTCGAAGATGCTATCGGCGTAGGAAAATAATATATCGTGAAGGAATGCAGGTGATCCGGAATAATGTTCATGTAATCCTTATCTGTCATGGAGTCTTCTGCTTCTACCACAAGTCGCGTGGAAGCCAATTTAAATAGTCCCTATATCGTAATACTGTGCCCACCGTGATGCATGCTTCGAACAGGAGTTCGTCTTGATGACTCTTGCCTGCATCACCTTCCACAGATGCTCACGACAGCGGCATGCGAACAATCGACCTGCTTCACCTGTTTCGAAGTGTACGTTCCTAGGCGTCCGGCCATTTCAAGCTGTCCTCTGTCAGAGACACTTTTGACAGTGAATTTCCCCTTCTACCACCCACATCGTCGATAGAATGATTCCAGTTTGTCTCTGGTCTACTCATATACTTTCTTTACCGCATCCGTAGTGAAACTCCATAAGGTGGCATTTATCTTCGGTGATCGTAATGTTTTTTTTATTCTCTATTACACAGATATCTGCTATTGATTAATAAAAGCTGTGATTGAAAGTTTTGGGCTATTCCTGCGGACAGGATTAGAGTCGCCATTCTCAATCTAGAATCATGCATGTATAGTATAAGTTATTCCTGCTACATAAACTTACTTACTTACTTTCTCCTGGGCTCTACAGTTCTTGAAGGGTGTTGGCCTGCGTCACTTCCTGTCATTCTATCCGGTCGGTAGCCTTCCGTCTCCATCCTCTGACACCCACCTTTATCATTCTTCTTAAATTCCGTCCACCCATCCGTTTCCGATACTTCCCTTCCGTCGTCTGCCTTCAGTCTTTGCTCACTTCGACATTGATTACCAGGCTTAGTTCCCTTGTACCTCTCTCCAGTTGTTGATAAGCATCGGCCACCACAGCAGTGTTTCTTGAGAGTACTGCCACATCGTCTGCGTAAGTTAGATAATGCAGTAAACGATTAAAACTGGCTCCTCCTCTATTTAATTCTATCTGACTTACGACTTTTTTAGGCAGAGGCTCGATAGTAGTGAGGAGATGATGTCATCCTGTCTCAGTCCCTTCTTCACTTCCACTTCTCTGGAGATTTCGCACTGCATTTTTACTTTGAACTTGGCTTCACTGAGCGGCATTATAGCAAGTTTAACGAACTTCTTAGGTACTCCTGAGGCAGCAGTTACATTCCGAAACACAACTCTTAAGAGGCTGTCATAGACTTGCTTAAAATCGATATAAAGCTAGTGTGTGTTTATTTGATTTCCATAACATTTTTCACGTAATATGCGCAATGTGAATATCCGGTCGGTTGTTGACCTATTACTTCTAAAGTTTATCTCCTTTTTTATGCAAGAGCCACGTTACAGCCATTTTCCACTTTATTGGCAAGTTTTACACAGTGTTTCCCCACCATATTTCAGAAGTTCCGCCTGGATCTGATCTTCTCCAGGTGCCTTATTGTCTATTATGATCTTAAGCCTGTATCACTTCCTCCAGAGTGGTTTCTGGTGTTAAGAGCTCTAGCCCATTATATGTTATTTCCACCAATTCTTCTGGTCCTAATCCTTCTCCTTCTGGGTTCAGTAACTTTTGGAAGTATTCTGCCTATTCAAGTATTTTACTGCTCTCCCCTACCAAATCCCCTTCTGACTAAAATATATGTATGACATCTAATATCTCTTTCTCGTCGTGACAACTTCACTAGATATGCACTATCCAATCAAAAGTCTCCGGATACCTCTTAGTGGACGTTATTATAAGGTGTGTCCACCGTTCGCATTTGTGACGTCTTGAACTCTGCGGAGGACACGTTCAACGGAGATTCTGAATGTCTGTTGACGAAAGGCAGAGCGTTTTTCCTCACGAGCCAAAACCAGTGTTGTTGGATGCTGGGTATTCTGGAGCGAAGTCGACATTCTAACTCATGTCATATATGTTCCTTTGAGTTCAGGCCGTGACTCTGTTCACACCATACCATTGCAGAAAAGTTATTGTAACAAAACATTGCCTCATACGCGCTACTTTACGATAGGAAGCAATTTCATGTTGACACAACAATCATCATCTCCGAACGTTTCCTCCGCTGCAAAATTCATGTGTAATCTGCAAATTGCTCAATAGGTGCTAAGGAAAGAGTCACTGACTGGACGTAGAATGACTTTATCAATCCAGCACTACGCGTTTGCCATCATCAGGTACCTGTTAATATAAATCACTTAACTACACATTATATAAAAATAGGTAACAAAATCATAACAAACATGCTAAAAAATCACTACAACCGTAGGAAGACACATACCTTGGAACTTTAATCAAGAAGTGGACGAAGTAGTTTGATGCACCAGTGGAGACAACAGCTACATGTTATAAAGGTAGCAGACTTGAGCAGACTGATACAGGAATAATGATTATCATGAGAGGATACATATTCTGAACAGATGGCGTTACAAGAGTGGGTGCAGTACTCTACAGTGCCATCATATGAAATTACATATGACTTACAAACAGCACTAAAGCAAGAGACAAACAACGAAATACACAAAGTAGTTAAAGTTTGCTAAAATCAAGTGTATTCTTATGGAAATTACATAGTAAAATATACAACATTTACGTTGTGATTATTGACGGTGGTATAAATGGTCAACGCTAGCTAGCGTTCACATGTAAGTCTGACGTTACATTTAGATATAGCTATAAATGGTGATATATGCAAGCATAGTTCGTAGACAACTGACAACGGTCAAAATAAAAACAACCTTGGTTGTAGCTGTCGATTGCAAAACATGTAACCCGAACAACATCTTCCCCTCCCTGTTTCAAGTAGCGTCCGTAAGTGTTAAGTCAGCTGTATGTGCTGTATGGCATAAATAGATACAAGGAATTACACACTTAATGCCGACGTGTAAGTACAATGAAACAATATAAGTCTCTGTCAGTGGTGAGTGTTAAGTTCAGAATGTAAGCGCTAAAATAGTTACATGTTCTGCAAACCGTAAATAGTTACAAGGAAATGCCAACGTACTGGTATAACAAAACAGTATCCAGCAGAGAACAGCGTAAATAGAAACACAGTATTATATATTTGGAGCCGAGATATTAGGACAATGAAGTATTGCATTCTCTGTCTGTTACGAATTACAAGTTTCGTATATAAGCGCTACAATAGCTACGTGCACTGTTGGCGTCAGTAGCTACAAGGAATACACATTAAGTGCCGTCATACTGACACAACAAAACAGGTGTAGTTCTCTGCCAGCCCAAAGTGAAAAGTAGCTTAAATAAGCGAAAGCATCTAGATGCACTGAAAGGCATAAAAATTTACAAAGAAATATGTATTTAGTGTCGACAGGCAAAAAAAAAAAAAAAAGACATATTTCTGAGAATCGACAATGCAATATCCAGAATAATTATCAAAACAGTTTTACGTAGCATTTCGTTTATACCAGACGAAACAATGTTATAACAGCCAGAGGCTCCTGGTCAAGATTAAACACGAACGCCAAAAACATACTAGTAAGCTGAACATACAAGTTAGTGTAGGTAATACGATAAGATGGAGCTCTTCGCCATCGTGGGTCAGCAAATTGCTACCAGACGGTTCGGAACTACGCAGATAGCAAGGTGGAACGTCTGCTCTTGGGCTGTTAAGTACGCTCGGAATCTGTTTCTGTAAAACAAAAATGATTGGCAACCGGCTAATCATCTCATTTGGCTAACACTGCAAAGAGGCTTTTCAGGAATATCTATCACCACTACAACGAAAAAATCTCGCAAATGTGAATAAAGCAAGTGCAAATGCAAGATTCTAGTTACTTCTAGAACACATCTCGTATACTTAACTAACGAGATTTTCTGAATTCGAAACCCTGTCCTATAAACAGTTTAACTGACCATTTCAATTCACAAGCCGACAGAGAGTAAGACCATTTCCGTTCTACCTGACAGTTTGTAGTTGAAGAAACCGACAGTGTCGACACAAAATCCCTTTAAAAAGTTGCGTAGCAGCGTTTTGCGAGCTATCTGCCATCTGAAATGCAGACGCAGGATGAGAAAACTCGGCGAAACGTGGAGTGTTGGGCGCGCGATCTCGTATTTCGCAACACATCTCAAGCTTAAATGGGACCGAGGTTAGCCGTGCACTTCATTAGAAGAATATTTCAGTCCAATTACACTGCCACAAACAGTTGGGAAATTTAATTACGAAGCTTAAACGAATTAAGACTGATGTAATTTTATTACTTTGCTGTTGCATAAAGGGAGCTCAGACTGCATAAAAGCTTTACGCGTATCTCTCTGACGCAATTCACGCAAATCGCCTTTTCACGTTAACGAGGTAGATAATTTCAGCTGGCTAAGGAGCATTTCCAGTTCTCCTAATGTCCGTTTCCATATGAATTCGGAAAAATAAAAGAAGAAGAGTTTCTTACTCTTTGCTACATTTCGCTGAACTGAAATTTAAACTTTAACACTGAATTAAAACCGTCGATTGATGAGTTAGAACTGCATACATGTTACGGAATACATCCGTGTCATCCAGTAGCAGTGCCCTGTTTATTTTACACTTTTGATGTCATCACTGTTCAGCATCATTTCATGCTGCCTCCATCTTATTTTGTACTAAAATTATCATCACTATGAGCTTATCAGTACCTGATAAAAACATATGCAGTGTCTGAATGTTTATGGAGCAATGACTTTGCATTCTTTCTCAAGAACGAAAGCAGAAAACTAGTGATCTTGAATACTGGAGTCTGAGGCTACGTCAGTGCTGTGACTCCATTGGGTTCAGGCGGGAATCTAGGCAGACCAGTCCGTTTGAGGAATTTTATTGTCCACAAACCGTTGTTGATTCATGGTTGCTGGTTTATGACACGGTGCCTTATCGTGCAGATGCAAGCAGTCACCATTTCTAAACTGCACCTCTACTGCACGTAGCACACAGCGCTATGTGTTCATATCCTTCCGTATTTAGCGTTTTAAGTGCAATAAGGGGACCACATCCTAATTACGAAAGTTATTTTCTTACCGCAAAACTATCACCTCCGTACTTCACTGTAAACACTACAAACAACGTCAGGGAACTTTCTCCAGGTATTTATCAGTCGGATTGCCAGTGTATAACGTTATTCGTCACTCGAAACCACCCGTTTTCAGTTAGCCGATGTCCTATGGTATCTCACCGTACACGACCACAAACGTCTCTTAGCGTTGATTACAGAAACGTCTGGCTTATGATAGGCTCCTCGATGATTATACTCTATTCTTTTTAATTTCCCTACGCAGTCATTGTGCTAGGTGGATTGCTAGCAGAACCTGAAAACTCACGAACAATTCCTCCTTCTGATATCATGCGATTTTTACAATCACTTTCCACAGTGCTACCGGTTACTTTCCGTCAGTACGTGAGATCTGCTCGGTTCTGGTTTATCAGTGGTTGTTCCTTCTCATTTCCATTTCACAATCACATCACCAACAGCCGATCTGGGGAGCTGTAGAAGCGTTGATGGACTTGCGTGACATCTAATGGCTAGTTCACGGTCGATGTCACTGAACTCTCCTGAACGAACGATTCACTACTGTTGCTCCCCTATCGACGATTTTCTATTTCGTCCCCCCCACCCCCGCCCTTTCTTTTTGGCTCCACATTACTAGAGCGTCCGTGGTCAGTTTCACCGTTCGTAGGGGCGGCCGGTTTCCTTTGCAAACAGGTTATTAGTGACCTTTCTCAGACATTTGATCTTTGCCTGCTCCTGTAGACTGGTCTCTATGCTACTTATTTCATAGCCAAGTTCAGTATTCTAGGTTGCCGTAACTCATGTCCCGCTAATACATCCATTCTTCTAGTAAAAGGTATCTGTATACTGATTAATTCGTGTACAATAAAAGTTTATTTTCGTTGCCTAATTCTCCTGTTCAGTTAATTTTGAACATCGTATCTGTAATACAAGTGTCCTGACCATTTCTGTTTCTGTGTTCTTAGGTAAATACGGCCATCATGTGTCACTCACAGTGCTATGTTACAAAAATGCAGTTTCAGCAATTTCTCCCATAATTCAACGTCTACATTTAATATACTTCACATCTTTGCGCGAAGGAAGCTTTCTTAATACTCGTGTATCTACATAAATGATGACTCCGTTCATACCACCATCTTATGTAACATACTTTGTTGACGGCAGAGTTCTCTCAATTCTTTTTTGATAGTTAATACCGCAGTATTCAAATAGAAACATTGCTACTTTTACCTCTATTAGAATGCAGTACTTTCCTTTTTTCATTTATTTCACAGAATGTTGATGGCATGCGGCAGCAAACAGCAACTATTTCGTTTGTGTTTTATCTGTTAAAAACCGCCACTACCGGTTGGTATTTATACTTTAATCTTCAGACAACTTTCAAGCTTTTTGTAAAAAAACATCTGGGAATTTGTTTCTAAATGGGTTTTCTGGGATAAACAACAAGTTCGAATTTCAAAAGTGTAACAACGATGGCTCTGCTACAAGCTCATGATGAAAGGCAGCTTCCTTGAAATGGTCACTGGGGGCTATTGATTGTATTGTCTTTCTCGAATGAAATCGTTTGTATTTTGTTCGGCATGTTTACTCACACAATATCTGCGGCCTTCATTACTACTCTAGTTCAATGAGCTGCTTCACTGGACGACACGTAACACGTTTTTACTCACTTACATTAGAGGAGTAGAAATAGAAATTAGTTACAAGGTACATAGTCGTCAAAGATATACGATACACTGAAACAGCACGAAAATAAAGGATTTCAGGAGAAAGGAGACATATGATAAAGATACATTAAACTGAGACAAGTAATTTAGATTAAGCTTAGACACTGTACAGAGAAGAAAGTAATGGTTAGAGATTTACAAGTTTCCTAAATTACTGTACGGAAAAAGCTAAGAAAAATTTAAGATTAAGAAGTTTGTAAAACGACATGAGCCATTTGAATAGTCCACTCAACAATACATTACGAACGTGTGATATATTTAGCACTAAAAACAGAGTTAACAGATCTGTTTTATTTATAAGCCATGTTTTTTTGTAAATGGTAATTGATTTGGGTTTCCTTTGCTTAATATTTGTAAAGGATGATTTTCCCCCGTGTACAAACTCCAGGGACTGACCGTTGAGAGAATACGGAAAAAGAAAGGTCTAATGTGCTTAGGTTCGGAAACGAATGATTTACATGTTACGGACTACGTATTCAATCATTGTTACAGGGACTGCGGTCTAATATGCACTGTATCACGTAGCCACAGTTCCAGTACGCACGGTTTCCTCCTAGAGGGTGCTTCTGTTCCTCGTATGTCATGCCCTAGCACCCTCTCCTGCCATAGTAATTGGTAATGTTGTGTCCGATTCACTTCTTTTGCTGACTCACATTGTAGTGGATGTGATACAGCGTTGAACACAGTTACCGTCTATTCGAATCGAGAGCTTGCCGACATGGTATTTACTTACGGACAGGCAAATGGCAACAGGCGGCGGTCAGCAAGGTTGCATAAAGAGACCTACCCCCCGACAACAACCACAGCATTCAATTCTTGCAACGGGTTACGCCACTTGTCTGAGGCAGGGTCGTTTCACAAAGCAGGAAATCATGAAAGATACACTCGAAATGCTCGGGCATCAGACTTGGAGGAAAATGTATTTAACACTGTGGAAGGTGACCACTGTGTCAATACTAGGCAGTTGCCCTGCCAGTAGAGGGTAAGCCAGACGACCTTGTGTAACATTCTCAATGACAGTTGTTGTACCCTTATCGCCTACACCCAAAATCGAATGGAGAAGTGGAGTGCTTCGTGCGGACTCTCAAATAGCATATAGACAAGTTACGCAGCCAACAACACACTACGCAACCAACATACATGGGGAAAGGCTTTGCCGCTCTTCCTCTCGTCTTACGTAAACGGTCCTTCACTACCGGAGTTGCTCCACGGATGGTGCCCCAGCACACTGCCTCACCTGCTGCACTCACCACGGCGGCCAGCGCCTACTCCATCCACTCAGGCGATGTATAAAGCAAATCAACAAATTATTTTTGCTGCGGGAGCACTTTTGTCACTGGTTTTTTCACCAGGCAATAACGATTCCGGTATTTTTCATCCATCCTATCCACTTATACGCGGAGTAATATCTTTAACTTTCACACCATTCATCTGTGGGACAATAAGCAGACCCCCCGTCAGCATCGGTGCACACGGAATGTGTGGACCGGAATAATTCGGGACCGTATTTTGGAACCAGTCTTCCTTCCAAGTCACCTGACAGGTCAGTACGATCGGCGTTTCTTGTCGGTGATTTTGCCTCCCTTGATGGAAGAAGAACCATTGATGATTCGAAGGGTTGTGTAGCTGCTACATGATTGTGCTCCACCCCTCTTCGCCGTTTACGTCCGAACGCATCTCAATCGTGTGGGTCGGACGAGAGAGTCCAGTTGCATGGCCTGCTCGTTCACCGGATCTCAACCAATACGATTTCTGGTTATGTTGCCTTCTCAAAAGTACCGCGTATGCAGAGCCCATTACAGATGTGGAGACACTGGAGCGGCGTATTCATGCTGTTTTTGACACAGGTCGGATGCAGCCTTGGCGACGTGAAGGTGTGAGACACAATATGTTACGGCGCTTACACGCATGCGTTGTGGCAGGTAGAAACCATTTTCAGTATATAGTGTTACTGTGGCTGCGTGGTACAGCACATATTAGACCGCAATCTCTGTAACAATGTATGACTCAATTAATGGTCTCTAGCATGGAACCCATGCATTTCCGTACAAAAGTACTTTAGAAATTTTTCGTCCCGTATCCTCTCATCGATGTATCCTTACACATTCTACACAGTGGAAAAAGTCACCCCATACATACACTCCTGGAAATGGAAAAAAGAACACATTGACACCGGTGTGTCAGACCCACCATACTTGCTCCGGACACTGCGAGAGGGCTGTACAAGCAATGATCACACGCACGGCATAGCGGACACACCAGGAACCGCGGTGTTGGCCGTCGAATGGCGCTAGCTGCGCAGCATTTGTGCACCGCCGCCGTCAGTGTCAGCCAGTTTGCCGTGGCATACGGAGCTCCATCGCAGTCTTTAACACTGGTAGCATGCCGCGACAGCGTGGACGTGAACCGTATGTGCAGTTGACGGACTTTGAGCGAGGGCATATAGTGGGCATGCGGGAGGCCGGGTGGACGTACCGCCGAATTGCTCAACACGTGGGGCGTGAGGTCTCCACAGTACATCGATGTTGTCGCCAGTGGTCGGCGGAAGGTGCACGTGCCCGTCGACCTGGGACCGGACCGCAGCGACGCACGGATGCACGCCAAGACCGTAGGATCCTACGCAGTGCCGTAGGGGACCGCACCGCCACTTCCCAGCAAATTAGGGACACTGTTGCTCCTGGGGTATCGGCGAGGACCATTCGCAACCGTCTCCATGAAGCTGGGCTACGGTCCCGCACACCGTTAGGCCGTCTTCCGCTCACGCGATGAGAGTCGCTTCTGCCTTGGTGCCAATGATGGTCGTATGCGTGTTTGGCGCCGTGCAGGTGAGCGCCACAATCATGACTGCATACGACCGAGGCACACAGGGCCAACACCCGGCATCATGGTGTGGGGAGCGATCTCCTACACTGGCTGTACACCACTGGTGATCGTCGAGGGGACACTGAATAGTGCACGGTACATCCAAACCGTCATCGAACCCATCGTTCTACCATTCCTAGACCGGCAAGGGAACTTGCTGTTCCAACAGGACAATGCACGTCCGCATGTATCCCGTGCCACCCAACATGCTCTAGAAGGTGTAAGTCAACTACCCTGGCCAGCAAGATCTCCGGATCTGTACCCCATTGAGCATGTTTGGGACTGGATGAAGCGTCGTCTCACGCGGTCTGCACGTCCAGCACGAACGCTGGTCCAACTGAGGCGCCAGGTGGAAATGGCATGGCAAGCCGTTCCACAGGACTACATCCAGCATCTCTACGGTCGTCTCCATGGGAGAATAGCAGCCTGCATTGCTGCGAAAGGTGGATATACACTGTACTAGTGCCGACATTGTGCATGCTCTTTTGCCTGTGTCTATGTGCCTGTGGTTCTGTCAGTGTGATCATGTGATGTATCTGACCCCAGGAATGTGTCAATAAAGTTTCCCCTTCCTGGGACAATGAATTCACGGTGTTCTTATTTCAATTTCCAGGAGTGTATTTCCATTGTAGTACAACTGATGTACTGATATTTTTCTGTCTTTCACAAAAGGCGTTATTTATTTCTTAACTTGTGGTGTTCTGCCTATAATATAAACATAACTTATGTTGTCGTTGTTCTGTACATTGACAACTAGTGATACCTAATGTAGTGCAGAAGGTGATGTATTAGTGCTTGTCATCACCATACCGATTAGCTGTAACAGTACCAGTAGTTTCGATATTGTCACTCACTACAGTTTCTTATGTGCTGTATTCCGCGAAGCACTCCACAGCTGCTCGGTCCACAGGCTCGCCCCACGCGTTCTTTGGACACCGCAGAGGCAATTGTGATGGAATCTGCTTCTGGTGATATCTCCTGGCTGCACTGTTGCAGAGAACGTCTTCACTCATCCTAGGGGTCATTATTCACCCATGAAGGGCACCGCCGCATGCTGACCCATGTCATCGCTGTCCTGGCTCCTTGGATGGCGATAACGGACCAAAGGCTGCACTCCCGTTCTGATGTTGAAGTTATGTTCGCCGACGTTCATTGTTAACTGTCTGTCTGTCTGTCGCAGTTATTGACGGTTACACTATACTGTATCTCAGTCTTCTTTAGGTAAGTTGACAGGAGTTGATTGATAAGATGCCTAACTACATGAGTCTTACTGAAATAGTGTCGGTGGTGAAACCTAGGATGAGCAAGTCTGTCTTATAGCAAACGACGTCCTTCTTATCAGAACATCCATTACTCCTCAGCTGCCAGCCTGCATCAACCACCTCTCCATATACCAAACATTTCCAGTGTGTCACGGACTGTCTTCTTTCTGACAGGCACATTTGGAGGTTTCTTCAATTCGTCCAATTCGTTTCTAGTAGAAAGCATAAGGATCATGACCAGGATGTTGACAGTAACTTATCATACGACTTTGTTTCCATGGTTTGGACGACGGAAATTTTAAATTTGTTTATCAGTCTTTATGATGGATTCTCAACATGATGACACATTTCTCACATCACATCTCTTTTGTATATATACATCTTTGAACATGTATTACTAGCAACACAAGCAGCCCTGCAATTGAGGAACTATTCCATTTTGCACAATGTGCTGGAGCCTGAGCTACCCAACATTTGGATAACATCACTGTACCACAATCATGACTAAATCATATAAGATCTATCTGCTTGTGAATTTTATAGCTTCAGCAGATGGTAATGGGAAGATAGACGAGATCTGAGACTACACCTCAAGGGTGCCATTAGGCTCTAACTCCAGCCCCTAAATTCATCCTCAGACTCCAGCTTCTTATTGCTGCCTCAGGCTCCAGCCTCCAGCTCGATCATCCAACTGAAGCCCCTAAATGTAGCCCCTAACTCAAAACCCAGTTGCAGTCCCTGCTCCAGTCTTCAACTGCCGTCCCCAGCTGTGGTCTCCAACTCCAGTCCCCAATTCCAGCCCCAATTACGCCCACCCCCTCCCGCCCACTCTAGTCCTAAAATCCAGCCCGCAAACGCAGAACACAGCTCTAGTTCCCAACCCTAGTTCCCAACTGTAGTCCCAACTCTACTTCCCAGCTCTAGTTTCCAGCTCTAGTTCCGAACTACAGTCCCCTCTTGCAGCCCTCAATTCTAGTCCCCAAACCAGCTTCCAACTCCAGCTTCCAGCCACAGCCCCCCAGTACAGACCTACAAGCACCTACATTGTGACCAACGCGTTCCATCGGCAGTTTTCTTTTTCGCCGATCCCTTCAAGCCGCTTGCACTAGTCGACGGTTTGTGGTGCATTATAGTAATAAACTGTAGTATTGCAGATTCAAAAACTGCTAATGTACTCACCTGCATATGGACTCTGCATCAGATGGAACTGCTCTTTAGCTTTGTGATTCTTCACTGGTGTGGGGTTATTATCCACAAACATAATAGTTCATGTTGTGCAGTTGGTCCCATTTTATTCGAGTTCATTTTCACTAACAGAGCTTCTACGTTCGATTTAGACAACAGATTTGGTACAGCTCTAAAGTGAACGTTGTTAGTTTACAGTGACTCTGGATACTTCACACTAGTCACTTAGTACTTACCCTTAAATCTCGGACTAATTATTTAGTTTTCCTTTGAGTCTTGATGTTTACATACAAAATGACCCTGTAAGCAACTTCTCTTACTTTAAGCAGGTTGGGTCAGTCATTCCAGATTTCCTAAAGAACATCGGTAGTACTACCACAGTCATTCGTCCGAGAAGAGTTTCATAAAGAGTTTCATACTGGTGTTAATAAAATCAAGGTTAAGATTGTCGCAAAATCAATTCAATGAATTCACGGATATTGCAAGTTTTCATTGTGAACAGTCAGTTTAGTGATGTAAACTTTCAACAAGGTATGATGTCGTAGGAAATTCAGTTTTGGCCCATTACCAGCTACGGCGTAATATGTGTCCAGTTTGTTGATGTCGTGACTGTTACTTGTATATACTTTCTCACAGTATTTCTTCCCAGATTCTCAGATCTATAGCGATCAAGGATGAAAAATGTAATTGTTAAAAAATGTACTTTCTGTGGACATAACAATCGGTTTCAGTCGCTATCGTTGTAATAAATCCTCTGAAACGGACGGAGGAGTGAGTTCTATAATGTGTGCTAACTTATGATAATATTGTTCCACATAGTGGTTTCACATAGGCATGAGATAGTCGCTTCACAATTTCTGTCAGTTAATATAACCTAACAGACCAAGCAACTACAAAAATTAACAGCATTATTCGTATATTTCATGTCCCTTACAGCTTATTTCAGTCTGTGTTGTTATATTTTTTCTTTATATTGTTTTGCCCTGGAAATTTTTTTCTAACAAACCAAGGAACGAAAATTACTACGAGTTTCACATTTCTGTTATTTGACTAAGTAAGAGGTATTTGTTTTTTCTTTAAGTAATAAAGGTCTGAAGAAATAAGAAACCTTCAACATTACGCAGAATTTCAGTTAATATTAACTTCAGAAATTACGTCATTCGTTGCCTCTCAACGCTTAATTCATTAAAGCAACGTATTAAGTAATTCATTTCAAACCTCCCAATAATCATTTCTGTGCTCACATCTTTCCCCTTCACCATTTTCCCACTACACTAGTCACTTAGTAGTTACCCTTAAATCTCGGACTAATTATTTAGTTTACGTACAAAATAGACCTTTTTCCCCAAACAAAAAATAAATAGCCTCATTAAACATACAAATTCATATTATTACTTCGAATAGCTCAGGCACAGTAAAAGCTTTGTTTTGTTGAATAACTGAACATCTAACTTTCTCCAAGAAATACCCTCACAGCTGCTGCGTTACCTGAATTCCTTTATTGTCCAAGGCAAATTTTTTCCAGCCATTGCACCACTTCTCTGAAGTTATCAACCAGTTTTGAAATTTTTCAGTATTTCTCTACCATATTCGTGATAATCCTTCCCCTCTCAACAATTACGCCCCAGTAACGCGCTTGTCCGCTATTTACATTTGAGCGTAGTTGCACCTGCTGTGAATGTTAACACAGGAATGATCAGTCTCTGATTTTTAAGCGTAAACATTCTTATATAAGGCGTTCTCGAAATTTGAGCCTCCCCAAGTCCACTGAAATCGTAGAGCTTTATGTGGCTCCCAATGCCAGCAGGAAACTGAAGTCTGCGTAATTCATTGTCCTCCGTTTACACTCTAAGGTCAAAAGGTTCTAGCAGTTCTCCTCAAAGTGGCGAGTTTGGCGGAACTGTTCCATCTTCAAGGATTATGACAGAATTTAGCGTAGACCTGTTGAGAAAACAATCGAGCATAACGCAAAGGAAATCGAACTTATGGAATGTCGAGGAACTTGTTTCGGAGTGTCGGATGGTAGGGTCTAGGTTTTCCAAACACTCTATTGTCTCATTTACACTTACAAAGGCTGAAGAAAAGTACGGAAACACTTGCGAGAAACGCATGTTTGAACATAAATGCAGATGCTAGCTAAGCCTGCAGTTTACACTGTTTCATTTGACCACGAACGGCACATGTGCAATGATCTCATTACGTAGCAAGAGTCAGTCGTGATGAGAACATTTCTCGCAGTATATTCAATGTGACTGGAGAGTTTTTGGCCCACCTGAAGAAACACATAAAACCACTTCCCTTTTCAAAAGAGATCTCTCATGCCTATAAACACATAAGCACGCATATTAAGTGCAGTTATCCTATTACAGAAGACGCATCCTGCGCATCCGATCATTAACAGCAGAAATGGTGTTGTCTAGAAAACAGAAAAGTTGTTAGCCAATTATATTAATAAGCATTATGTTTCTCGTTAAGCAGCTATAAACTTGCAGTTTCCATTCTAAACGACTTGAACATTCCCACTGATGAAATTGCATCGTAAGATATTAAAAATATTTATACCAATGTACCTACGGAACAAATTCAGAACATTATTGCAGAAAATCTGCACACCCGTAGCAATCGTGCATTTGACGAAATTAATGAAAGGCTGAAGTTCTTAGGAATTGCTCTCAATTATAATTACTTCAAGTTTCATGACTCTTTCTTCATTCAAAAGCAGGGAATAGCAATGGGTTCTCCATTGTCTTACTGTCTGGCAATAATTTTTCCTTCTAAGTTCGAGCACGATCTTGTGCAACGAGTCCCATCTTACGGTGTGAAAATCGTTGGTTGGTTTCTTTATGCTGATGATGATCTATTACTGTATGAAGATCCCACTGAGGTTTGTGGTTCCCTACCAGACCACTTGAATTAGCAGCACCTATATTTAATTTACAATCGAACACTCTGCCTTACCATGACATTTTAATCACTTCCAGAAACAGTACTTTTGTGTTTTATATTTACTGGTAACTCTCAACCACTGGCACCGTGTTTCATCGTACTTCATATCATCCCATGAAGTATAAAAATTCTGCCTTCCATTCACTTCTCCACCACCTCCATCAAGTCCCCCTAACCTCCAAGGCTTTCGAGTAGGTGTACCAGGTTAAACCAAGTATTGCACATGCCAGTGGTTACGATAAAAATTTTGTTCATAATACTGATAAAGAAGAACTGACCAAGAAAATTTCTTCCACTAACCACTCCACGATTTCTACCACCTGATCGCCTATCAGGCATAACAACAACAAGAACCACCAACCCAGTCCTTACTACACCCTCTTTTCATAAACAATCGGCAAACATTTATAAAAAAAATAACTACTTGGTTAGCTAATTAACATTGCTTTATGTTAATGTCCAAGTTTACTCCCACTGCCGTCCACATGTAGATCATCTGATCCGTTCAGTGTATGCAATGTTTTAATGGTAGTCAAATAAGTAGCAAGTTTTATATATTCGCCTTAGTAACAATATTATATTAGTAATAACCGGGTTCAGTTTCATGTAACACAGAGAGCCGAGTCTAATAATTCGCGTAGTGACCACAGTTCCTAAACAGAGCGCTAGCAGCGCACTTCTGTCTTCCGTGTTGTCCGATTATTTGATTTCCTTGACAGTCTCAGAAGTCTACCCGGACGGCAGCCACCACACACGCTCCGACAACACACAGGACGCTTCGTAGCTTGTGGTGTCAGCTACTATGGTGATTATTATTATTATACTGGTGACAAACACACATAAGCGTCTAGGCTTCTGGTAAAGTTGGCCGCCGGCATACGATTGGTGGACTCAAAAACATTTCGAAATAATTTTTCTGTTTATTTCAGTATATTAATTTTATTATTCGATCACTCCAGGACCCAAAACTTTCCTGCAAAACTTTTGCGATTGTCGTTTTAATCAGTAAAGTACTGACAGTTCATGATTTTAACACAGATCAGTCCCATTTCTGGCAGGTGTTGGGCGATACATGGGGACTGTCCCAATCCATTTTTCATTTTAGTTACTGCTTCACTATTTTCCTTTTATTTTTATTTAAGTCAAGTAGCAGTTTCTGATACCTAATTCTTTTTCTTCGTATTTTACACTGACGTTCGTCATTGGTGGTGGTTTTTATCAATTTAGGAGGGATGAGACCTCTGCGTAGCCACGCCAACTGTTGGTCTGCGACATTCTGTTACTCCCTACATCATAAGACATAGCATCTGTAAATAAAGGTATAGGCCTGTTCTTTGTGGGACGTGTGAGATTCACACATAGTCACCCAACTAGATGTTTAAGTCCATTCACGTAGTACTTCAAGATATCTCACATAACTTAATTTCCTCATTATCAGAGCATTAATTTGTAAGATTTTCTCAGAAGTTTAAAATACCTAACTTCATTTCCCATTATCAAAACATTAATATGATAAAATTTTCTGTACGGATGTACACTATAAGATGCAACTCAAAAGTTCTATGCGCCTCTAATCTCCTTAAATACGGACAGCTACTGCAAACTATTAGACTTTTCATTCAGTAATATATCTTAATAGTTCTAACACCTGTTCTGTGAATTGTCAGTCAATTACGTATAACTATTTTAGCTGTGGCTGACCCAGTTTTAAAATTTTCTGCAACACAGGTAAAGATGATGTCGTAGTCACATTGTAAGTACACAAAAATTGCCAGAACACAGTTTCAAATTCATACAAATCTCATTAAACGGAAAACACAATTTACTACATTTGTACGATACAAATATCTGAGAGTGTACAGTATACACTCTAATAACTCCTGCGACTCTTATCTATGGCGTTATACCACATCAGTGTGTACACCGTTCTAATTAAAATAGGACTACATCTAAATCAGTACTGATTATCTGTGCCTCTTTCCTATTTGAAAATTACCTGCAGAAAAGATAACTATCAAGCACTAAGACAGAAATGGTTTCGACACAAACATCACTAGGTATTATAAAACTGCTGTAATATTTATTTTTTATATACAGCAGTTTCAAACATGATAACACTGAAGAGAGAGATAAAATATATATGATGCCAAATAGCGCTAAATGGGTTGTAATTTGTGTTATTAAATTTAATTGGTTTGATACTGACATTGCACAAAATATCGAAGGAGGATGCTGGTGAATTTCGGAAGAAATATCATTCACTTTTTTCCTAAAATCAAACTCAAATTAAACATAATTAAAGTTACAGGTATTTGCATTTATGGTCACTATGTGTAGACGTGTGTGACAGTAAATAAAATATTTTCACTGATTGATTACATAAACAATTATTTGCAGTGTATGTTACTCTAAAAGCATTGCTTTTTTCTTTACAGGTGGGTTCGTACACATTCATCTCATTTGATATTTTGCACATCTTATCAGAGTGGTAAGTCCAAACTATTTTCCTCATTTCCAGCTGTGTGAAAAGTCTTAAGCGGTTAACAGTAATAGAACCAAAGATACGTGAAATATGTTAAGTGACAAACAATATGCAAACTACAGTAACTTGAACTTATTGGTCACCGATAAAGATGGAAGCAACATTTTCAAGCTGTAATAGAGTACAACTAATTACTATGGAGAGCGAAATGTAACGAAGATGAGCTCTACTCTTTAAAATTTTCCTGTTTTTAGGAAAGATAATATTTTATAGAGAGCAGACCCAAAGAGATTTTAAAAGGGGCTGGATTGGCGATGAAAAATTGTCACTGCTAACATGATTAGTTGCGGCACTATGGAAATTACTATGTGGATTGTATCAGTTACCAGTGTCTTATCGGTGTGACGGCGAAGTGCTGGGCAAATTGAAAGCGGCCCGCACGAACGACAAAGAGAGACTCGCTGGCTGACGGTACGGAAGCTATCCATGTGGACAGTGTGACGTCATATACTCATACTAGGAGCGCTGGGTCCCTACCTTTACAAGCGAGAATAATACAGAATTTTATTACGTACTAATACGTAGTCGTAGAAACAAACAAATAAGTTTCAGTTGTAATTGATAATTCAATGTGAACTATGCATTTTCGTTTTTACTTCTAAAAACTTCTACTTCTTCTAATATATTCAAAGTATTGCGTTCTTCTTTTTTTGGAAGTATGTTTTAATTCTCCGAAGGGCTTGCGATGCTGTGCTCCTCTTCGCATAAGTCTGCTGTTAATGCAGAAACAACCAACTGGTTTGCCCTATATATTTCTTAGGGTAATCATTACATGTGATGCAATACACACCGCTTAATTACATTTATTTAACACAGCTTTCTCCATGTGCCAGAGTTTTCTGCCTGGATCCGAAAATGTAAAACACTCAGTAATGGTGATTTTAGACCTCATATATCTGCAGTTTTTTCCGGTACCGCAACCAGATATGGTATGCAAAACAAAAAAAAAAAGATCGTTCCTTTATTTTGTCAGGCGGTCCAAGCGTTATTCAGTCAGTTCCACGAGGTATTGTACGCCAAAATATTAAACGTAACGTCCACTTCGACATCACTGGTAGTGCTCTCAAATCTGTACTGAATACGCTTTTGCACAGGGTATAGATAAACAGTGTGAGAGTTGAATGTTTTGTCTTGTCGGTTGCAGTGGAAAATGTGTTCAAAAATTAGGAGTGCTGAAAAAATGTGCAATATTTATTAAAAATTTCTTCTGAGGTCCGTTAAGAAGCTATTTGATTCGAACGAGGCAAACTGGGTGCTTCAAGAGGATTGATCTGAAACATCGCAGCCGTGTCTGTACAGCGTGGAAACGAAACAATGGGGTGTCCACGAACGATTGGCCCGCAATGTCTCCAGATGCAAATCCGATCGTAATATTTGATCGAATTTAAGACGAAGCTTAAAGGACAACCAACATATACTGTGAAGCAGCTGTCATATAAAGTCAGGGCGATATGGAGATCGTTACCGAGAGAGCATGCAGAAAATCTCATGAAAATCTTGCCAAAACGATAATCTATACTTGCGACAATTGTATACACTATCAGGTAGTTTTGTAATTAGTAATAACATTAATTTTCATGTAAACGTATATTCATAACAGCGTCTTTCATTTATTACAAATAACGGCGTACACTGTCTTGTGGAACTAACTGTAAAATCTGCCTCTGATCCCCTATCGTAAGGAAGATTTTTCTTCTTCAATATACTGTTAATTGAATTAACAAATTCTGGATCTAAATCGATTTGATCGCTTTATACGGAATACCGAAAGCCAACCACGACAGATCTTGTTACACACAGGCAGTCATGTCACCCAGTGAAAGATAAATCCACGGCATTCCGAACTATGTTAAATGGTATGTACGATGTCCCCTTACTAGTGAAGCTCAAGTGGCTGAATACGTAGTTATTCAGTTTATAACGTATCAAAACGGTTACGACCCAGATTTAGGTAACACAGTTTATTGGAGTATACTGAAACAGAAAAATCTTCGTTCCCATAGCATCCAAGTTATAGTCTGTCAGGATGTTTTTCTGTGCTGCTCAAAAGAGTGGAAGGCTCACAGATTCAAACACGTTGTGAAACTGAAGACGCTTGCCGTGCTCCGGAAGAGGGTAATTTTGTTCTGGAAAGTCTCTTTAGCGTCTGAATGTGTTTCCCTGCCGGGGGAAGTGTGGGAACGTAAGCAGAGAAGGAGAAGCAGGTGACAAACAGAATGAACACAGGAAGTGAGTTCTTGATTGGCGACATGGAGCTTGCAAAGTGAAGGAATTCCACCCAAAAAAAGTATGCGTGCAGTCTTCCTTTCTTACTGTGAGAATTTTAGGGTTATGGGCGGTACAGATATCTTTCACAATAACACAGCATAATAATTGTATTAGGCACAAGAAGAACATGAGTCAGCAAATCGCGTGTTTGGCTACTCCCACGGGTATAACTGCGGAGAACGCAAAGCGATCGTCTTGAAACGGGCTTGTAATCGAGACGGCAGCAGAACAGCAGAATACGCCCTGGTGGGAGCCGGACTTGCAGCGTCGGTAGCAGACAAAGACACGCACTGTCCGCCGCAAACGCGCCGTCAGGCCACGAGAGATGGGCCAGCCGCCTCCAATACACCACCCACTGCCACGAAATACACCTAGACGACCCCAGCGCGCCATCAGTTTCGCCGGTTACAACTCGATTAACGCCAGTACAACGCATTATTGCTCTTTCTCACTTAAATCAGCTTCCCAGTTCCGTCTGTCTCATGGCAATTATTTTTCAAGAAACCTCGTAACAACTCCGAGAATTTTTCGTTCAAAATGGACACATTTGCTTCCTTTTTCGCGATTAAAACCAATTTGTAAATTGCGTTTGAATGACCGTGGTGCAGGGGTCACGCTGTTTCTAAAAAGTTAATATTTGTGAATAATTTCATAATTTCTTGCGGCTGGTGTTTTCAATCCATTTACATGATTTTCACGCGTCGCACACAAGAGTAATTAGAAATGCAGTGATTTTATTTTATTTAATGCGCAAAATCCACACTCAAAATTTATGATATTATGTTTCCTTTCATTTAATTCGCAAATGAAGCACTCAAGCCGGTCTGGGTGGCCGAGCGGTTCTAGGCGCTTCAGTCAGGAACCGAGCGACCGCTACGGTCGCAGGTTCGAATCCTGCCTCGGGCAGATGTCCAGATAACATCTTTTGTTTATTTGTGTGTGAGGAATGTTTCCTGAAAGTTTGGCGGTACCTTTTTGTAATACCCTGTATAATGATCACACACCTGACGTATTAGAAGACAATGCAGTCGACTTATGCGTTGAGCGCGGGCTAGGCTGACTGGTCCTGCGCTAGGCCATAAGTACAAGTTCTGATGTGGTGGCGTAGCGACAGGTCTATGAGCGTGGCTACGCCAGTGTGCCCATCCGTCGATGCGGCTTGCAGCAATTATTTTCTCTTCAGGTTGCGTTGTGAGGTACCAACCTAGCTTTGGCTCCTCGCTCTTTGGACGACACTACAAAAAATTGCGAAAAGGTCTAACATTAGGTGTAAAGTTTGTAGGAAGTTGCTGAGAGACCTCACTGCCAATTACTAGATGAAAGTAAGTCTGGGTGTTAGTGCGCCATAAGTTACTGTACCTCAAGACAACCACAGTGTCTAACTGTAACACTTGTCGTATTGTATTAAACCTCTGTATTAAGATTATACCTCTTAATGAGCAGACTATGTCTGCATTCTACATTTTTGTATTCGTTAAATAACACGAAAATGTTCGAAAATTAAATTTTTGTGAACCCTGCAATCCGTTTGATAGACAAACACTGAAATGGTACTTGGTCCCAGGGGTAGTCGCTTAGTAAGAGGGCTACTTTTTTTCAACATCCAATTGACCATGAAATTAAAACTACAGCGTGAAATCAATGAAAGCTTCGTATAGATGTGTTGCGGCGTCGATCGTGTAACCCCTCACTTTTCAGTTCTGAGGACACAGTGAGCATGTGAAGATGCCTAGAACATAACTAAATTGTCATGCTCGACAGCGAAATCCGACAGTTGTCTGGGACGCACAGATGTTGATGATGCAAGGGGTCAAGGAAGGAAGCGAGTGTCAGCTGATGAACTTGTTGAGCGAGTGACCGGGTGATTCGAAAAAATCGCCTACGAAGGGCAAATCAGAGCAAGTGAAAAGAAATGTTTCCCTCAGGCTTTGTTCTTCGTCATGACTATACTGGCTGCACACTGCAGTTGAACCAAAGCACGTCCTTGCAGTGTTTCCGATGGGAGGAGTTTCATCACCCCTCATGTATCCCGGACCTGGTTCCCTCTGATTTTTATCTCTTTACATGAACAACTGACTACCGTGGACAGCATTTTGGAACAGGCAACGAGATGCAGCTCAGCGCAGAAAATTGATGGAAAGCACAGGTGTTGCCTTCTATGGCGAGGGTATGAAAAGTTAGTACCACGCTACAACAAATATGTAAGTCGGAGCAGCGAGTGTCTAGAGAAGTAGCTAGAATGTAGCCAAGTGTTGGAAAAAGAAATTGACGCCCTCATAATATACATAGTCCAACGTATATTACTTTACTTGTAAGTAGTGAAGTAGGTAATTATATACAAAATATGTCTGACTTAACCGGTAATTATTGTATGGTTTCTGCAAGGGTGTATTTTAAGGAGTCACGTGGCACATTTGATGGTTAGGTTCGTTGAGATGGAACTAGAGAAACCGTTGACGTTTTTGAAGGGTGGGGTAGAAGACCACAACCATTCTGCAATTGGAGAAACTAGGCAAGAAACGATAGGCAACGTATGACAGTGATTTATACAATTTACATCATCAGACAGTTGCTGGTATTATGGTCACAATTAGGTGGTTAATGATAATAAAGGAAGGACTGATGTTGGGCAATTGGGTGTAAGGTAGATCCAGTCAGCAACATACCTACTAACGGGAAAGCATACAAGAATCCTTAAGAGTGATAGGATTTTTCACAGAGAAAGGACACAAAGATTAGAAGATAGATTAGAAGGGACGATGGGTGAACTACAAGGTATTATCGGTGTTAGGAGAATTGGTACAGTAGTCACGTACTCATTTGGAAAAGGATGATTCCGTGCTTGTTGTTTTCGGTTATGTTTGAAAAGTTCAGAAGAGGACAGGATGTGAAAAATAATATGCGGTTGTGGTACTCCCTCCTCTGTGACAGTCGCACAGGGCTACATGACCTATTGACTCAGACGAACTGTCGTTTTATCACAAACTATGAATTTAATCCGAAGAAACTGCATATTCTCAAAATGCAGCAGAAATGAGGTTAGTGAAAAGCTTAACATGAATGTTGGGGAAACAGAATGATACATGACAGACGACGCTAGGAGGACTAGGAGAAGCAAACAGAGCATTCGCCATTAAATTTGTTCTATCAGTATCTAATGCAGGCTAGGTCTGATTTCCGTAGGCCTGTGTTGGAGTCAGTCATGGACTATGAGTGAAACGGAGAAGTTGAGAATGGAATCGGTTGAAATGTTGAGTCACAGAAATAACGTGAAAATTAAGTGCAGTCATAAGAAATGAGAATGTTGTTTGCACGATCAAGAAGGTATGGAAGAATAGACATGTTGATAGGACATGTTCTAGGGCGTAAGGGAATTGTTTCCATTATTGTAGAGGGAACCGTAGAGTACTAAAGTTGTGAAAACACAGTGATGGGAATATATAGAGAGTGGGTGTTGGTGTCACTCTAAATGAAATGACTGGGACAACAGGAAATTGTGGTGGTCTGCATAAAATCTTGTGGACAACAGACGATCCGACATATCTGACATGCTGCGACAACATTGCCCCAAATTCTTTGAAACTATAGTTCGATTCTTTTATCTTGGCGGTTCGCGCATGCCCGCCCAGACGCGGGAGATTGCTGCGTTGCCAGTTGTACGCGCCAAGAGAAGCAGCGCCATAGTATAGTTCGCAAACTTACGTTTAGGGGGAAGCGCGCAGTTTATGAAGTAAAGCCACCACGGCCGCATTAACCCTTTCGCTGCTACAGAGACGTGCTCCCCGCATTCCGCGATGTGCGCGATTTTGTCATCATTGCACTGCTCGCCTGTGCAGACACATAGTGTTTCGACTGTTCTGTCAAACTTTATCATTCGATTTCACAAAAACTATTTGGCCCGAATTTCGATTTTTACACATCTTCTTGACTGATACCTTCCCCCCATAAATGACTTAATTTTGTTTCGAAGTTCAACGCAGTTATTGTGCAGCATTAGATGTAGTAAACCATTGCACGAAATTTTGAAGAGTTTGCAGAGGTAAAAGTCCATATTTTCCATATGGTCGATTTTAATTGCCACTAGAAATTTCATGAAAATTACATTCAAACGAATAAAATTCATGAAGTAAGACGCTTCGATATTGTCTTTAAATAAAGAAAATATTAAGCACCAGACAAGGTTTGAATTCACAACCTTTCGCTTAGCAGCCATACACGATAACCATTACACTAATGCAGCTCGTCATTTAATATGCCTCCTGGAAGAGTTTATAATATCATGCAAAATACCGAAAAAACACTGTTGGTATGACTATGAATTACTCACGTTTCGTCGAAGTACAATAGGAAATAAACAATTACCACTGTTCTTTATTGCGGAAAAGCGGTTAGTGAGAATGATACAAACTCCTTTCCTTGCTATCGCCTGAATTAAGAGGCTTATTGCTTGTTTGGTTTAATTAATTAACAGAATATGAAGGAATTGGTATAAAGAATGCTTTTTCCAAACTTTCTATAAAAGAAAGTCTGCTATCAAGACACTGCTTTTGTTCAATTACTTTATTTATGACTGAACGTTTCCAAAACTGAAGACACTCGTCCGTGCTCTGCACTGCAGTCGAGCTATGGCAACGTCGTTCTCTGTTCATTGGCTGACTGTGTTTTCTGACGACAGATGCGCAGAACGAACCTGAACTCGGCCACCGTCATAAATGACGCGCACTTTAGTGAAGTAGCACTGACGACTTGGTAGAAGAACGTGATACCGAGGAGGAAGGGCGCCACCGTACATTTCTTTCGTGTATCCGCATTTTCATTCATTCATTAAACAAACACTTCACAGTCATATCCCTTGTCGTCAGGATGAACATTCCCGCTAAAGAGAAAAGGGCAAAGAGAATTACAAAAGGAAAACGCCCTCGGTGTGGTGCCATTGCCAGAACGGCCCGTCGCCATCCGCTGCCGAAATAGCGTAGGGCCGCGCCACGCCGACGCCGTCGGCGCCTGGCGGTGGTCGGTGTAACTACGCCATGCCGTCCTCGACGCCGGCGCGGCGGCCATTAACATAATGGCGGCAATTTCCGCCCCCCGGCCTGACGGTGGCCGCGTTGAGGACCTCCCCTGCTGCGACCGTGCTGCGTCCACCGTCGCTACGCTAGATAAGACTTTTGGGCCTGTCCGTCAGACGGCCGGACACTGTCGCTTTGTAACGATCACCCGTGGTGAGGCGCTCCGTAAACAACATGCGCTCATACTGGGCCACCAACAGGAGTTGTGGACATTCAACATGTACGCGTTTAATTTCAGCGTTTGTTCCTCTTATCTGTTTAAGGCCGAGGTAGCGTGCTGGCTCTGCGTGCTTCACTCAGCACTGTGTCACCCACTCTGCGACCGGGTGCGAGAAGTGCCAACAGTGCGAATATAAGCCAGGATTCTGGCAGATATGTACATACTACTACCGGAAGAAACGCCTGCCCCTGAGCAGGTGGAATGCGGTGGAATCGCCCTGGCTGCGGACCGCAACCCTCTAACGCAGACATTCGGCTGCTACTGTCGATACAGCTCATCCGTCGCACTACTCCGTCCTGCGATGCAGACTTAAACACGTGAGCTGATCTGGAGGAAATGGCTGCCCAAACTGGTGACAATTGTCCGCTAGCCAATAACGTTGTGGAGACTTGCTTGACACCAGTATTGAAGAGGGTTCGACCAGGCCACGTCGCTGTGCTAGAATCAAACAGAATTTCTAGTGGATAGAGCCACGGTTGTTCTACCAATACGTTGCCCCCCTACACGTATAAACCAACACCATCGTGACCCACTGGAGCAGAAACTCCCCTCTGTCCGACCCGTAGTTGCACTGCTTTTCTACGACGTCACCAATATTTCGCGGCTCGTCCTGGCCGCCTGGTGCTTTGTAGAGTTTCCATTATGAAATAAAATACACACGCTTGCCTGTTCACTTCGCATGCTGCTACAATGTAAATGCTTTTCTCACAATATGAACAAAATTCATTCTACTTGCACTCACGAGCGCTTCGTGATCTGTAGTGACTAAGCAGCCATCAGGCCGTAGGTGAACGCTAATCTTCGAATCCTTTGCTTTCCACCACACACCATCTTCTCCCTAGGAGAAATTGAGATGAAAATACTGGAGATAAGGATACTGGGACGTGGCTTGCAGTCGACACTACGTCTTGAGATTGCGAAGAGCTGGCACATCTAATGACTCACCGAGAAGACTACTAAGAAGCTAGATACCATAGAGAGGAAGCATGGTGATCTTTGCTTCAACCTTCAAAGTGTGTCAGTCCTTTTCCGATTCCACTAAGAAGACGAAAATGATGGGACACCTCCTAATATCGTGTCGGGCATCCTTTCTCCAGTCGTTAGGCTCCCACATCGGCTCTAATCTAATGTTCACTGAAAGCAGCTGCAGAGATGTTGAACCATGCTGCCTCTATTGCTGCTCATAATGGCGAACGAGTTATCAGCGCAGAATGTTGTGCATGAACTGATCTTTCGATTATGTCCCATAAATTTTCAATTGGATTCATGTCAGGTCACATGGGTGGCCAAACCATTCGCTCCAACTGTTCAGAATGTTCTATGAAGCAGTCCCAAACAATTGTGATGCGGACACATGACATCGTTGTTTGCTAAAATGAAGTCCATCAATGGTTGCAAATGGTCTCCAAGTAGCCAAAAATAACCATTTCCAGTAAGTCATCGGTTCAGTTTGACGAGAGGACCCAGTCCATTCCATGTAAACACATCTGACGACTTTATGGAGCCACCTCTAACTTGGACAGTACCTTGTTGAAAACTTAGGTCCGAGTCTTCGTGGGGTTTTTCCCACACTCGAAGCCTAACGTCAGATCTTACTAGCTGAAATTGTCATTTATCTGACCAGGCCATGGTTTTCGATATGTTTTGGATATAACGAGTATGGTCGCGAGCCCAGGAGACGTTGCAGACGATGTCGTACTGTTAGCAAAAGCACTACCGTCTGTCGTCTACTGTCAAAGCCTATCAACGGCAAATTTTGCAGTATTGTCCCAACGGATATGGTCTGTGCTCTTTTCAATCAGTGTTGCTTGTTTGTTAGCACTGAAAATTCTACGCAAATGTAAGATATAATGCCTGAAATCTGACACTCTCGGCACACTCTTGACAGTGTGGATTCGGAATATTGAATTCCCTAATAATTGACGAAACGAAATGTCCCTTGTGTCTAGCTCGAACTACGTTGAAAGTCGGCTAACTCCTGTCGTCCGGCCATAACCACGTCGGAAACCTTTCACACGAGACTAGAAATGAAAGCTCCGCCAATCCAAGCGTAACTGGAATTTCCTTTTATTCGAGAGAGTGGTTTATGTACACTGATTTAACCTTGGTGTCACCGCCTGTTTACCCCGAAAAGCCAACCAGTATTCTACAGTGATTGGGTAAATGCCGGACGGGTGGAGAAGCTGACCTTCCACCTCGGGACTGTCCCCACTAATCCTTATCAGCTTGAGAATTAAGCCTGTATACCTTAGTGCTGGTCTGGAGTGGAATTACCTCCCACCGCGTACTCGTACTAGACCTGGGGGCTCCTGTATGTTTCAGACCTGCAGACCTCTCCTATATAATTTCAGTTTCCTAACTTACGACCTGTTCTTTATTTCCCTGCGCTTGTTATCTGGCTCTCTACCACAGATGATACAGCAGAGGACAAAATGGTTCTCGGTATTCTTCTTCTCCTTAAAAACATATATAACATAAACTTTCAAGACTAGCGTTCTTGTTATATATATTACGTTCTTAAATTGTGGACGAGTTGGTAGACAACAGCATTTATTTTACGAAAGGCGTTCAATAAGTGAAGCAACACATTTTTTCCTCGTAGCGAACATCGGCTGAAAAAAATGCGGAATTTTTTGCCGGGCATCGTGGGATGTTCCCGATTCAGATCCTATTCTTCCGTGGCGACGCTATACCTAGCTTTCGAAACTGCGTCTATTGTGGAACAGCGTTCCAGCAGGAGATCTAACATTGAGTTACTTTTGGCGGAAAAGCAGACCATCGCAGATATTCATAGGCGCTTGCAGAGTGTCTACCGAGACCTGGCAGTGAACAAAACCACGGGGAGTCGCTGAGCGAGACGTCTGTCATCATAGCAAAAAGGTCGCGCAGACCTGTCCGATCTCCAGCGTGCCATCCAGTTGCACACAGCTGTGACTCCTACAATACTGAAACATGTGGACATTTTCACTCGTTGCTGCTCAACTAGACGTCTCTGATGGTACCGCTGACACACTCGTCCACCAGTTGGGGTACTCAAAGGAGTGTGTCCGCCGGGTACCTCGCCCCTAACAGAAACACATAAAGATCAACGAAGGATCATCTGTGCAGAGATGCTTGCGAGGTACGAGGTTGATCGTGACCATTTTTTTTTATCAAACATCGCCACAAGCGACTAAACATGAGCTCGTCACTTTGAACTGGAAAGAAGATCACGAAACTTCATTGGACTGTTCTGATCCATTATACAGATTATAAGAAAATGAAACTTCTACAGCCGTCCTTGTGATCTTATTTATTGTGTAGTTACCAGTTTCGGCGTTTCAATGCACCGTCTTCAGGCCTTAGTTGATGCTGAAGGTGTTATCATTATCCATATATGCGCAGAGGCAGTGGCCAACATAACAGGTTTAAGCAAACTCTCTGTAGCAGTGATGTATGAACTCCAACCATCAACTGACGTCTAGTCAAAAGAATGGACAAACAGAAAGAAGATTATGTTGAAAAACAGAGTTTT
The DNA here is from genome assembly GCF_023864345.2 of Schistocerca serialis cubense. Classification (NCBI taxonomy): domain Eukaryota; kingdom Metazoa; phylum Arthropoda; class Insecta; order Orthoptera; family Acrididae; genus Schistocerca; species Schistocerca serialis. The sequence continues at coordinate 233,300,277 of NC_064645.1, forward strand.
TGCCAAAAGAGCGGTGAATAATATGGTATATTGGCATCTTGAATAAAACCAACCTACTTCAAGAAAAAAATGTTGCCTTACAAATTGAACGCCCTTCTCGCTATATAGATTTAATGATATTCTCGCACTAGTTTTTATACAACGTTACTTTACTTTACTATGCTTGTTTTGATAATGTTTCTCATATAATAATGGTATTGACGGCTGCAACCGGACCTTGCAAAAGTGCTACTGGTACTGTTATTTCGTTCCAAGTATTAGCTACAGTTACAGACGCTGAACTATCATTTTCTACATACTGGACAAGGAATTAAAATTGTGGTGTGCGTACTGTAAGGCCTTCGGTACACACACCATCAGATTATTTGACTTGTCACTCTAACGAAATAGGCGAGTGTCAGCAATATGTCTCGTGGTCTTACTGTGGCGAGTTTATCTTCTGCCATTAGGTCAGACGATAGAAATGCCACTTCCACGCTTAGAGTAGCAGATTGACGGTGACCAGCATTAAACAGAACTTGATTAATTTTCACACACATTTATTAAAATAATAAAAATCATAGACATTACATAACTTGATTCTGGATGCTGTTTACAATTGACAATCTGAAGTTCCTTTGGTCTTGGTACATTAATCTTATTCTCACATATCTCTGATACTTGACAAAGTGTCTATACATTTCTCTTCATGGCTATGTATAGGAATATGATAATTTTATTAGGTGCAGACTGAAACTTGACTACAGACTAATGCAGACTGACTAATCGGAGGTCTGTACACTCGTTATAATACCTCCCGCGTTCAGGTATCACAGCGCGAGTGTGATCCGCGAGGAGAAAAGGTTCTACGTTAGCAGCAATCTCATTGGCTGCGTTACATATTAATAAGCGGATCGGCGGAAGCAGAATTGGTCCGTGTCTAAGACAGCGCCATCTCGTGGTGCGGAGACGGACGAGCGCTGCGCCTGCACTGTTGTGCGTAGCAGGGCGCGCTCTAGTGGGAAAGTTGTGTACGCACTGACTATGCGAAACTATGTACACAACAAAAAGGAAGTAATATATTGGTTGACTGTGCTGGTAAAGTACGCTCTCTAAATTGTAACAGTAATCTACACCATGACGCACATCGTCTCTCTGCATCCTGACGACCATAACAGAAGGTATGAATTCTGCGTTTCAGCTCTCCAGGTTATGGAAGAGGACACTTTTTTTAGAATGAGTTATCTTTTCAGACTAATCGACGTTTCACCTATCGGGTAAAGTAGACCGACAAAATGTAAGAATTTGAGGATTATAAAATACTGGCTTCATCGACGAATATGAAAGGGATTCACCGAACCTGAATGTTGTGTGCCGTTTCTGTTCACAAAGTTTATGGACCTTCCTTTCTTACGGAGGATTTGTGACAGGAATATATTTCCTGGAATGCTGCAAAATGTGCTATATCCTCTGTTTAAGGAAGTTTCCAATGATTGAGGTGTGGCGCTATCTAAACAACGCTATCCCATGACGTTGGACTGGATGAAGTGGACAATAAGATCCTGTTCATTGCTTTTGGCCTACCAGGTCACTAGATTTCACAACTTGCGATTTGTTTCTGTGGGACTATATAAAGGACAGAGTCGTTCTCCCACCTATTGCAGCTACTCTTCAAGAGCTACGAAGTCGAACTGTTGAAGCTGTCGTTTCAGTAAACAGGGACCTGTTCATTCATGTGTGGAATGAAATAGACTACTGTTTCGGTATTTCGCGAGCAACGCATGGTGTTAATGTTGAGTGTATGGTGTAGTGTCTGTGCGAACATACAACTTTGAACCTTCCTCTGCCCAGTGACATTCTCAATATGTTTCTATCTTTCTTAGTTTATCTGTAATAAATAACTGAAATCTGTTCTCTTTCTTTAAATCACATATGTCTCTACGTGGCTGTTGTTCCCAGCAAGCATTCTGGAATCGAGCAGTTGTATGTTAACGGGCCTTTCATGTTATCGACGGACAATAGGTTATATATATATATATATATATATATATATATATATATATATATATATATATATATTTACATTGAGGTTCAACGACCACTCCTAGACGAAGCGCCAATTGATGGTCTATCTGCATTTCGCTATAATTATCTAGCGTTGCGACTTAAAAAATGGTTCAAATTGCTCTGAGCACTGTGGGACTTAACATCTGAGGTCATCAATCCACGAGAACTTAGAACTACTTAAACCTAACTAACCTAAGGACATCACACACATCCATGCCCGAGGAAGGATTCGAACCTGCGACCATGGCGGTCGCGCGGTTCCAGGCTAAAGCGTCAACAACAGTTGGGCCACAACGGCCGGATTGCGACTGCACTGTCTACAGTAGTATTGTCTGTAAACAAACTCACTGAAAAAAAATGGTTCAAATGGCTCTGAGCACTATGGGACTTAACATCTATGGTCATCAGTCCCCTAGAACTTAGGAGTACTTAAACCTACCTAACCTAAGGACAGCACACAACACCCAGTCTTCACGAGGCAGAGAAAATCCCTGACCCCACCGGGAATCGAACCCGGGAACCCGGGCGTGGGAAGCGAGAACGCTACCGCACGACCACGAGATGCGAACAAAAAACTCACTGAACTTCCAATGTTATTCACTATGATATTCCGTATATAACACATCAGTTTTCTAGCGATGTTTGTCACTTCCTTGTTATCAGCAACTCGCAACCGTAGACAGAAGGCCCGGAGCTCGGGAGGGACAAAAGAGTACCTGCCCCGGGCGGCAGTTTCAGGAGGCGCCAAATTCATATTCTTGGATAAAAAATTCTTGTTCACAAATCCCTACCATTCTGAGAACTTTGGTCTATCGGTTATTCATATGGTTTTGAAACGAGTCCCTGTTGCTTTATGAACATTTTAACACATTCTAAGTTGATTTCTGAACGAATCATAAGTTGATTGTTGAATTCGTGCGTAGTGCACGTGGTCTCTCTACCCTGTCGAATCAAGAAACAAAAAACTTTCCTGCAAGGGGACGTAGCTAAGCTCAGTAAACCCAAGCGGGTGAATGCCAATCGCTCTATGTTTATATGGTTTATTGTGTGTGCGAATGATATTTATTGTTATAACTGTTCACGAAATACGTAAGTTCAGGCTACCAGACTGGTAATAAACGACTAACAGGAATAACAAGAAAGAAAGATTGCTCATTATCTATTCGGTGTATCCTAGAAAAATGAAATTTTGGCAGAAAATTTTTGCCAGATCGATATATTACTATGGTCAAGCTGTAGTCCCCGGTTAGCAGCCGATTAAGATCTATTCTTGGAACAGCGCGGAAAACGCGTTGTACGAACACGTAATAACGCCTAACTGCAGAATAAATGCGGGATAACTATACCGGTGATTCTAGAAGGGTTAGTGAAGTTAACTGGAGAATAAGTTACAGAATTAGTGATGACAAGATTGTTTGTTAGAAGGAGGTAGGAGAAGAAAGGGGGAGATCACACAAATTATATGGAAGAAGATGACGATGCCAAATTTAAATGAAAATTTCGTGCTACTACTTTTCGAACTCATGCTTGAGAAACTGGAGCATACGAATGAAATGTGGAACAGTTTCCTGTGAAACTATTTCCTACATAAAACTTTTTGCTTCTATTAGGCCTAATAGGCATTTGGTATTGGTATTTCGTGAATTATTTTCTGTCGTGCTACTTACGTAAATGAGGCAGATAAAAATGACAATTTGTACCAAAACAATCTCGCTTATTAGGCGTGTGTCACACTTGCTGCAGTATTAGAAAAGTCTAATTCGTTTTACCTAGCAGATAATGCTAAAATAGACGTAATCAAATCGAGAAACTACATCAGTCTTGGTACTATTCGTATTCTTACCTTTTTCAGTATTAGACCACGACATTTTGATTCTTCATGTGGAAAGACGTTTGACGAACTTTGATGGGGTAATAGATTCTTTCGCAGAAAGGGAAGCACGCCGTCTAGAATTGTAGAAGATTCACGAGAAAAAGAAATGTGTACTATCTTGCTTGTCACTTGTCTTTAGTGTTTTTATGTTTCCTATATTTAATTTTATGTCACACAAAAGAGAAAGTTATTAGCTAACACGCAATAAAGATATGAAAATTTTCTGAAGAGTTCTTATTCTCCCGGTCACAAATAATCTCACTCAATGTTTCGATGTTTCTTTAAAAGGGGGTTGTATGCCAAACCGGCCGACTGGGAGCAGGAGAGGCATCACACAGTCCTGAATATAGGTCTGATGGCTTCCATCACAAAATACAAGCGTTTGAGATCCACACAGGGCGAAGTACACTGACATGCAATAGAAGAACGTTGTGTGAAGAGTTGTGGTATTGCACTGTGGCACGCTTAAGAACAGATAACATGTCTTACGTTTCCTTGAATATATATGTATTAGATATCAAACTCTTCGAAAGATCTTGGAAAAATCGATTTTTTGAATTCATATCGCATACCCTCGAGGTGGGGGGGGGGGGGGTCCCCGGTTCGGAAATATCGCAGATCCAGATCTGAGACAGTAAAATTACTGTCTGTCTGTCCTTGTAGATGTTATAATGGAGGGTATTTTAGGTGATAAAAGTTGTAGAAAAAGATCAACACTCGAATACAGGAAGCAGTTTAAAATTTATATAGGTTACAGTTGTTACGCAGAAATGACCAGACTTGCACATTACAGAGCAGCGTAAAGAGTTGCTTGAAACCAGTCTTCCAAATGAAGATCAAATCAACATTTAAATCAACTCAAGCGATGTAAATGAAAATTTGTACAAGACTATATCGACTGTACTTCAATATTCGCGTTCTCATTAAAAATGCAAGAAATTCACCAACTTTATGGTGTAGTGAAGTGCTTGTGTAACTAGTGACTTTCCCCGCCAGCGGTGGGGTCACCTTATGTCTGTTTCATTGCCCTCGGAAATTTCCATTTAGTTAGCATTTTGGGTCACGAAGCACCGGAAGCGCCACTAATTGCACTCTAATTTGGTAATTATATGCGAATTACGTGGGGCTCCTTCCGCTGCAGCATGGCGAAAGACTTCCCCTTTCAGCAATTCCACGGCCCCTTTCTCACTTCCTCATTCCTCGATTGAGCAATCTAGAGTAGCTCTGAAAGACCATTTTCGAATTCTGTAAAACCCTCTTGATAAGTTTTGCGAATCCATTGTGTTAACATATCCCAAGAAGCTTTACACACTCTTGTTAACAGATGTTGTTTACTTGTTTGCCTCTTTTTATTGTAACCAAGTTATCTGTTGATATCAGATAATGAATGAGAAACACTTTGTCATATCTGTAGTTACAACAAGGAAACTATCGAATATAAAATTTGGTTTATAAGATTTGCCACAGCTTTTTGAATGTATGAGAGTCCAGAATCATTACTGTATATTCTAAGTTGAGTGTTATGTCCCACTTCTCGTCATATAATGGTCTTTCTACCTTAAAAAAAAGAGACATCAATTGCAAATTAAATTGTGAGATGCTGACAGAAAATTACAGGATAATTAAGTAGATCTAATATGGTGAAACATGGCGCTACAGTTGTTAAATTGATCTGCTTCTCGAGTCTTCCTTTAAAACCCATTCTACCGTCAAATACAACATTGATTCTCTACCTCCAGTGCGACCGCTGAAAGAGACCGGTTTGAGGAATTTGGAATGATATTTCGTTGATCTAGTTGCGAGAACGTTTGCAGCAGCAATTTTTAACCACTGCGTGGGAATCATGTATGCCAGAATTTGTGCGAAAATATATGATGTAGTGAATGTTGATGGAACCATAGGGAACCGCGTTTTAAATAACAACTACGAGGAAAAATGACTTTTCACAGCACGCAAATAAGCAATGACATTTTTCGCCTAGTATTGAACGATTCGTTGATCATTGATTGTTGATATTCGGCTGTTTTCTTCGCTTCTGTTCACGATGACGACTAACTGGTAAATTTCCCACATTTGTCGATAGCGTGGTAAGATCCTATTAAGTGCTTACAGCTTATACACAAATTTAGTCCGTAACAGGTACCAGCATTATTGATTTCTTTTTACTGGCCTTATTTCGTACTTCTCTTTCTGGTGCAGGTAATCAAAATAGTTCGAGGCCCTTTCACAGTCTTTCTCGCTTGTAACACAATACAGACATTGACAGTTCTGTGCAAGGAGTAATTTAGTCCCAATAAACTGTCATGTGACTTCTCTACTAAGACGTTGCACCATTAGTTTCGTTGTGTTAACATATAGCACATGTTACAATGATGTTAATATTGTTACATGGACCAGATACTTCAAAATTACGCAGATCTTAAACTGTCTTGCTCTTCACAGGGTATGCCCATCTTTTCAAGGAACTGATTTCCTCCGATATCCTCTCGTGGCGTCGTATGTTCTCATCCCGGAAACACCGCCGAAGCAAAGAGAGACTCTAAAATTGAATATGAGACGAAGCGGCTATCGGGAATCCAGCAGTCTCATCTCAGAATCAATCAGGCTCCCGCTGGTCGAAGGAATAAGTGATTTCCCCAGAGTTTTCTCCTCAAACAACGCAAAACTTGTTACATTGTGTCAACATCCCGCCTTGCAGCTGCCGGTCTTCTCACTGGCAGAGCTGCCAGGGACGGTCACACACTTTGTAGCTTAATGGATGACGATCGGATGTTTGGCACCTAGAAACGGCACGAATACTTGCAACATGAGCAGAAGAATATAGGGAACCATTGCCCTGCAGTACACTGAAAATATTTTGTATGATACAACAACTGAACGCTTTAGATACTTTAACTTATAGTAATTCAGAATCTTAACTGCTGTTAAAGTAATATTTCATTTTCTATACGGGTAACCGAGCGAGGTGGTGCAGTCGTTAGCACACTGGACTCGCATTCGGAAAGACGACGGTTCAATCCCACGTCCGACCATCCTCTTTAGGTTTTCCGTGATTTCCCTAAATCGCTCCAGGCAAATGCCGGGACGGTTCCTTTAAAAGGGCTCGGCCGAATTCCTTCCCCGTTCTTCCCTAATCCGATGAGACTGTAGTTTGGTCTCCTCCCCCAAAACAACGCAACCAACCTACCGGTAACGTTCACTGAATCTCTTCAGTGCCAGGTATTGACTTCTTTCTCCATACGTACACGAAAATTAAGCGTTACTTATCAACTGGTTGTTTAAAGGCATGTTATGTAGCTGGCTCGTGTCGAATTGGCTCTTTCTCATGTTCCTAATGTGACACATGTAGTTGCTAGTGTTCTTAGCAACATGTCGCCATGATTGATATAAATCACCTGTAAGTGTCTGCCTATCTCAACAATGATACAATGATGGTTTCGTTATCTACGTCTACATCCATACTCCGCAAGCCAACTGACGGTGTGTGCGGAGGGTACTTTGAGTACTGGCGGGGGGTACTTTGAGTACCTCTATCGGTTCTCTCTTCTATTCCAGTCTCGTATTGTTCATGGAAAGAAAGATTGTCGGTATGCCTCTGTGTGGGCTCTAATTTCTCTGATTTTATCCTCATGGTCTCTTTGCGAGATATACGTAGGAGGGAGCAATATACTACTTGACTCCTTGGTGAAGGTATGTTCTCGAAACTTCAACAAAAGCCTGTACCGAGCTACTGAACGTCTCTCCTGCAAAGTCTTCCACTGGAGTTTATCTATCATCTCCGTAACGCTTTCGCGATTACTAAATGATCCTGTAACGAAGCGCACTGCTCTCCGTTGGATCTTCTCTATCTCTTCTAACAACCCCTTGTGGTACGGATCCCACATTGGTGAGCAATATTCGAGCAGTGGCCGAAGAAGTGTACTGTAACCTACTTCCTTTGTTTTCGGATTGAATTTTCCTAGGATTCTTCCAATGAATCTCAGTCTGGCATCTGCCTTACCAACGATCAACTTTAAATAATAATTCCATTTTAAACTGAGAGGTGGCATAAGCCCCCTCTCATATGTCTATCTTACTCTGAGTAATTCGATTTTCCTCTCTAATTGCATGCGGTGAAAATTTGCTATTCCTTCACACGCGGACATATCACGCAGCGTCTCTCGTCACCCAGGTGGTCTGGTGACAGGCGAGTTCCGCTGAGCTCGAGAGGGTTAAGCCAACGGGTGTGAGACGCCGAAATTGTCGTACGAGCGGCGGAGACACGCCCAGACGGGCCAGAAGGGGCCGCTGGGCTAGAGATTCCGTTACTTCGCAGAAACTTAGTGAAAACCGTTTCTGGCGGGCTACCAGTGAGACGTGGGAAATACTTGTGTTCCCAGGCAGTCTTGGCAGGCAAATTCCCGCGTTTTCTGCAAAATCATAACTGTGATTGGCTTGCTCAGGGAATAGCTCCGTGACGTAGCAAAATCGGCGCAGTAATTGGCGCCATTAATCTCCATTGGTGGAATGGTAGTGCTTCGGCAATAGAGTGGTATTTTTCGCCGGTTTTCGAGTTGCTGCTTGGAACGTTTTAACCACGGCCACTGTCGTGGGGGCGGGAATGTTCTGTGTTCGGTTTGTACGGGTGCTCTTGAGAGAGTCGACTCTCGCCTTTCGGTCGGTGTAGGTTACAAGACTGAGCTCTCGCTGCTCTGGACAGCCTGCCTTCCGTTGGATGTCTAATATATTTTTATTTGATTGTAACTGTTTGACGAAGTTGCTGAAGTTTCGATTTCAACGTAACTTTCCGAGTACAGTTGGCAATTGAGCGTTCTGCGTACAAGCGGCCTATGTTGTCTGTCTTGAGCAGTTTTGGCTAAAGGTGACTGTATCTGAGTTACTGTGTGACTTCGCTTGTTAAATTCAGTCACTGTACCGTCAGTGATTGTGTGACGCGCCTTCTCCGTCGCCCTCAGAGGCGCATTTGTATTGATAGGAAGTCTTTAGTCTGGGACAACCAGACCAGGATAATTTGTTTCGGGCTATACTCGCGACATTATCATCACCACGACGGAACGTCGAAGCAACCAGCCATCGCTTCCAGTACGCCAGATCATGTCCTTGCAGTTAAGAAGACAGCTTGGTAATGTACGTCCGCAGATCCGGCAGATTAGGGAATTTGCTCTGTGATAATCAGAGCTCAGCAGAGAGCGCCTGTTCCCGTCTTTTCTTACATGGTTCTGTCTTGGATGTTCATTGCCTGAGTTCTCACTACTTTAGCAGCAATTAATGTTGGGTTGGCTGGGTGTTTCTCTTAAGATTTGAGTTGCAAGGAATTGGCTCCACATACCACTTGGTCATAAATGTCACAATCTAGTTTATGGACAACCTCACCTTCACAGCATTTATTTGAGTATCCAGTTTCATGTATTGTAAATGTTTCATGTGTTTTGTTTACTATTTTGAGTTTAGTCATAATAAATCAAATTTTTATTTTGGACAGAACTTTCATTCTGTTAATCGATAGAGCAACCCTTTCATTTCTCACTACGTTAATGAAACTTTCCTTAATTTCTGTCCAATTAAATTATTGCAGGTGCCAAACTCTTTTCTACTCCACTTGCAGGGTCGATTACAGTCAGTTCGCGTTTCTTCTTAATCCATGTGCAACAGCAAAAGTCGGAGTTATAAAAGGGGGGCTTAGAGCATCATTTCCATATGAAGATTGGAGAAGAATTTAGTGTTAAATACACTGCTAGTCCCGGAACCTCGCAAAATCACTCCTAATGTCTACTCCCAGATAATTTATGGAATTAACTGCTTCCAGTTGCTGGCCTGCTATATTGTAGCTAAATGATGAAGGATCTTTCTTTCTATGTATTCGCAGCACATTACACTTGTCTACATTGAGATACAGTTGCCATTCCCTGCACCTTGCAGATATTCCTGCATTTCAGTACAATTTTCCATTGTTACAATCTCTCGGTATACCACAGAATCATCCGGAAAAAGGCTCAGTGAACTTCCGATGTTATCCACAAGGCCATTTATGTATATTGTCAATAGCAACGGTCCTACGATCCTCCCCTGCGGCACACCTGATATCACACTTACTTCGGAAGACTTCTCTCCATTGAGAATGACATGCAGCGTTCTGTTATCTAGGAACTCTTCAAAGTACTGAAGTATATGAATGGTTAGAGAAAAGAAATACGGTGAGCATTTATCACATTTAAGTTTCTATTTTTGTTTCATTGTACCATTTTATGATATAATGGAAAATTTTGTGTGAACAGCGACAGTAGTGGGTAACGGCGGGGCAGATTAGTGTCCCTGTGCCACGAGGAAGACCTGGTAAGTAATTCAAAGTAACGGCGCGACCAGCCTTTGTCGCTTGAAGCCACGTTGCGAATATTGTAAGTAATTTAATTAAAGCCAGGATCGGAAAATTCCTCCGCCCCCCCCCCCCCCAGAGACCACAGTCCTCTCGTTACTCAAGCCGACGGTGATCCCTAAATGCTGAGGAAAATTAGTTTGATACCATTTAATTAACGATTAATTTCATCGACTTTATTATTTGGAGAGTCCGATGGCATATACCACATGATTCGTAAATTAACGTACAATGTGAATCTATAATCGAACATACAAATTATATTTTGTTGGGAGATTCTCACATTGTCAGGGAGGCTGGGTAGAGTGGCAGTCTTTCCTGCTGCAGGCCTTATGGTAGATCAGAGAATAGTCCTTGCCTTACAAGCGAAATGAACTGGAAGTAAGACGAGGATTTATTGTCAGACTAATTTAGGTTGAGTTCAACATCATTAGGATACGTAAAGGAAGTAGAATTTCTTATGAACAGCAAGGTAATGCACAGACTGTCCAGAACTAAATACTGGAGTGTAAGCTGATTTGCAATTTTCTGGCAGAAGAAAACTGTGTTCCGTACCTACAGTTGAACCTGTTTTTGGGGTGCAAGTGTTCTATTGACTGGACAGTCCAAGCCACCTTCATTCTGGAAACAATCCACCATGTTGTGCCTACGTCATGTCAACTGTTACGCGACCGTTTTTCCCGAACTATTCCGTGATCGATATAAGACCGAAATAAAAAGACGGATCAAACCGATATAATTAATCCCTAATGATGAATGAATTATTCATCAAAACTATGCTAGCGCTTAACTAACGTGGATTACAGTTTCCTATATTCGATTGGCTGTAGATTTAAATAAGAAACATCTGTAAAAACAAAACGTCCTTCGCTGTGAGCAAAGGGGAGCACCATGGGCAGAATTTATGGAAGGCAGCCATACACCTGGAAGAGAGAACTGCAGGCAGTCTGGCTGGTTGCTCTGTGTGGCCAGCTGGACATTCTAAAGTACATGTAAATGTCGTGTGACTAGGGCCTCGAGTCGAGTAGACCGTTCGCCGTGTGCAAGTCTTTCGATTTCACGCCACTTCGGTGACTCGTGCGTCGAATTCTGAAGTCAGAATACAGATTGTCTCTCTAGTATGTGTCGGGACAACGGAGTCCGTTCTTGATGAGCAGTTTGTGGCAGGGGTGCACATGCCAATTTTGACGCTTCGCGGCGTAGCCGCACGGTCTTGGGCGCCGTGCCACAGTTTACGCGGCTACCTCCCCGCTGGAAGTTCGAGTCCTCCCTCGGGCATGCGCGTGTGTGTTGTCCTTATTGTAAGTTAGTCTAAGTTGGATTAAGTAGCACAGGGACCGATGACCTCAGCAGTTTGTTCCCGTAGGAACTTACCACAAATTTCCCGATTTCCATTTTTGGCAGCATCCAGGAAAACCCTTATTATGGACAGAACGGAGAAGTCCGAATTTGTGGAAACACACAGCCCGAGAAAGATAACACTCTGAGTGGAATGGAGATCAGAAAGTTTAGGTTGCATTTGAAGGTTGTGGGACACCGCCACTGAGGGCAGGACAAAAAGTATAATGAAATGTGCAAACAGCTACTATTGGGGAACCTAAATAATTTAGAAGTGAGAGAGAGAAATGACAAAAACATCTGTATTTACAGATCCCCAACATCATTGGCTGAAAAGAGAACTTGGAAAGATTGAGGGGCTGACAGTGAGAGAGAGTTTCACAGTGCTATGTGTTACGAATTGTGGAAGAGAAGTAGACTAGTGTCATTCAAGACAGCTTCTTTTTGGTTGATGCTCGGAGTATCTGTCGTTCAGCCAATCTAAGCTACGTGACGCCAGGAAATGTAGAGACCCACGTCTTCCTTTCAGTTAACCTTCAGCAGGAACCGCCTTGGACTAGTATGATGTGCAGGCGACTTCCCTGACAGACTTCACTTATGCTCTGATTTGGCAGTCTGGACTGATTTTGCAGCCACTACTGCTTCCAGCAGATTAACACAGTGAGATCTAGCCGCAACAGCAAAGCGAACCTTAGGGAACGTCGAGTCATTTTCAGAAACTTTAATCTTCCTTATGAAGACATCCTCGCAGTTAAAGGTTCAACATGTTTTCATCTCCGGCCATACATACAAACGCATACCCTCTTTTAGTGCTTTCTATGTTTAAACACAACCCTTATGTGATCACGTTATAGCTTACATTAATATAATTAGTTGCCCAGATGCACGTTCATTCAATCATGTTCCATATTATTGTTATTCATGACATTAGCTTGTCATTGTCAGTGATTATCAAACCACTTTTCTCGCACTTTCTTATATTGTCAATGATTATCGAACCACTTCTCTTGCACTTTCTTATAATAAACTGAATTAATTGTGATCCTTGTTCAATATCATAGCCAACGAATTCCTTGATCATCATTATGTAAGATGTACTGGGACATTTTTACATATCCAATTAACAGCATAACCATTAACAAATACCTCCACCCATGAGCTATTAAACTCCACAGTATTCCTTCTTCCAGGAATGCTTGTTGCACGAGCTATGCAGGAGAACTTTTGTGAACTATTCAAAGTAGGATATGAGGTACTAGCGGAAGTAGGGCTGTGAGGGCGGCGGATCGTGGTTCGTGCTTGGATAGCTCAGTCTGTAGAGCACTTACTCATGAAAGATACAGCCTCCATGTCAGATACCTCGTCCAGCACACAGTTATTGTTTACCAGGAAGTTACAAGTCACAGAATTAATTATGTAGTGCTCGGTGATGAGATTAGAACTCAAAGCAAAATATTGTCAGCAATAACAGTTGCTAACGCGAACTTCACATTCAGAAGACGATGAGACTGGCAATTTACATGAGGACGTTCATAAGTAGTTCAGTATTTAAAGGTACATATTGGAAACATCTAACAACTACGTGGTATTCAAACGCTGTAGTAGTTACGTAAGTGAACACGTTATTGTAAATGCAACAATATGAACGTTATATAAATTTAACATAAAGTAAGAAAGCAAAATCGAAGAGTGTAAACACACAACAGAAACAGATCATGCATGTTACGCAAATATAGAAAATTAATAGGTCCACTACTCAAAAATGTCTAGTTTTATTCTACAAAAATGTGTTTACAAGATTAAAAATAGGTTAATAGTGGTTTGTTATGTATCCTACAGCTATGTAGGAACAGTGTACATCTTAATTAGGTTACATTGAAGCAGGGTGTTGTTCCAAAGCAATGCAGAATTTGCTTACTGACTAACCTAGTGGTAGTGATTGTTACGAAACCTAACAAACAATTGACACAGCCCTTTAAGAAACAACACCGACAAAGCTTGCGTTCTCATGAACTGAACAAATCGAGTTTTCCGAAAGAGGGATGTTCATGTGGATAATACTAAAATGGGTAGCATCACATGTGGACGCTGACTTGAAGTTCGATATCAAGTCCACTTACCCAGGTGGTGTTGGTGAATGGATATCTATGTCTACTCTTTACTGTCTTCTTTATTCTCTTCATAAATCATGCCAAAAATTTATAATTTCCTACATCTACATCTACATCTATACTCCGCGAGCCACCTTACGGTGTGTGGCGGAGGGTACTTATTGTACCACTATCTGATCCCCCCTTCCCTGTTCCATTCACGAATTGTGCGTGGAAAGAACGACTGCTTGTAAGTCTCCGTATTTGCTCTAATTTCTCGGATCTTTTCGTTGTGATCATTACGCGAGATATATGTGGGCGGTAGTAATATGTTGCCCATCTCTTCCCGGAATGTGCTCTCTCGTAATTTCGATAATAAACCTCTCCGTATTGCGTGACGCCTTTCTTGAAGTGTCCGCCACTGGAGCTTGTTCAGCATCTCCGTAACGCTCTCGCGCTGACTAAATGTCCCCATGACGAATCGCGCTGCTTTTCGCTGGATCATGTCTATCTCTTCTATTAATCCAACCTGGTAAGGGTCCCATACTGATGAGCAATACTCAAGAATCGGACGAACAAGCGTTTTGTAAGCTACTTCTTTCGTCGATGAGTCACATTTTCTTAGAATTCTTCCTATGAATCTCAACCTGGCGCCTGCTTTTCCCACTATTTGTTTTATGTGATCATTCCACTTCAGATCGCTCCGGATAGTAACTCCTAAGTATTTTACGGTCGTTACCGCTTCCAATGATTTACCACCTATGGCATAATCGTACTGGAATGGATTTCTGCCCCTATGTATGCGCATTATATTACATTTATCTACGTTTAGGGAAAGCTGCCAGCTGTCGCACCATGCATTAATCCTCTGCAGGTCCTCCTGGAGTACGTACGAGTCTTCTGATGTTGCTACTTTCTTGTAGACAACCGTGTCATCTGCAAATAGCCTCACGGAGCTACCGATGTTGTCAACTAAGTCATTTATGTATATTGTAAACAATAAAGGTCCTATCACGCTTCCCTGCGGTACTCCCGAAATTACCTCCACATCTGCAGATTTTGAACCGTTAAGAATGACATGTTGTGTTCTTTCTTCTAGGAAATCCTGAATCCAATCACAAACCTGGTCCGATATTCCGTAAGCTCGTATTTTTTTCACTAAACGTAAGTGCGGAACCGTATCAAATGCCTTCCTGAAGTCCAGGAATACGGCATCAATCTGCTCGCCAGTGTCTACGGCACTGTGAATTTCTTGGGCAAATAGGGCGAGCTGAGTTTCACATGATCTCTGTTTGCGGAATCCATGTTGGTTATGATGAAGGAGATTTGTATTATCTAAGAACGTCATAATACGAGAACACAAAACATGTTCCATTATTCTACAACAGATTGACGTAAGCGAAATAGGCCTATAATTATTCGCATCCGATTTATGACCCTTCTTGAAAATGGGAACGACCTGCTCTTTCTTCCAGTCGCTAGGTACTTTACGTTCTTCCAGCGATCTACGATAAATTGCTGATAGAAAGGGGGCAAGTTCTTTAGCATAATCACTGTAGAATCTTAAGGGTATCTCGTCTGGTCCGGATGCTTTTCCGCTACTAAGTGATAGCAGTTGTTTTTCAATTCCGATATCGTTTATTTCAATATTTTCCATTTTGGCGTCCGTGCGACGGCTGAAGTCAGGGACCGTGTTACGATTTTCCGCAGTGAAACAGTTTCGGAACACTGAATTCAGTATTTCTGCCTTTCTTCGGTCGTCCTCTGTTTCGGTGCCATCGTGGTCAACGAGTGACTGAATAGGGGATTTAGATCCGCTTACCGATTTTACATATGACCAAAACTTTTTAGGGTTCTTGTTTCGATTGTTTGCCAATGTTTTATGTTCGAATTCGTTGAATGCTTCTCTCATTGCTCTCTTTACGCTCTTTTTCGCTTCGTTCAGCTTTTCCTTATCAGCTATGATTCGACTACTCTTAAACCTATGATGAAGCTTTCTTTGTTTCCGTAGTACCTTTCGTACATGATTGTTATACCACGGTGGATCTTTCCCCTCGCTTTGGACCTTAGTCGGTACGAACTTATCTAAGGCGTACTGGACGATGTTTCTGAATTTTTTCCATTTTTGTTCCACATCCTCTTCCTCAGAAATGAACGTTTGATGGTGGTCACTCAGATATTCTGCGATTTGTGCCCTATCACTCTTGTTAAGCAAATATATTTTCCTTCCTTTCTTGGCATTTCTTATTACACTTGTAGTCATTGATGCAACCACTGACTTATGATCACTGATACCCTCTTCTACATTCACGGAGTCGAAAAGTTCCGGTCTATTTGTTGCTATGAGGTCTAAAACGTTAGCTTCACGAGTTGGTTCTCTAACTATCTGCTCGAAGTAATTCTCGGACAAGGCAGTCAGGATAATGTCACAAGAGTCTCCTACTTCCAAATTTCTGTATTTTCTTTAAAAAATAAATGTAATTACTCTAAATAAAGAAAGGATAACACCAAAGTGAAGACAAAAGAACTCCACGCAGCCCCATCTACACGTAGTGCTGCATGGGCAACAGTTCCCGTTTCCTCACCTACGTAGCACAGTTTTGTTGTGCGGTTTTGGCCATAGATACTGGCTAAGAGATCTGTGTGGAGCACTGTGGCCTGCATGAAGTAATAACATGACAGGTTCTAGTCATAATGCAGCTTTAAAAAACAGCTAGTAGTAGTAGGAGGAGGAGGAACAGAAGACAGAGTTACGAGAGAATACGGGATCAGCAATATGCGTAAGAGAGGTAAAAGGTAAACCACGTTCCACAATGTATTTCAGTTGCTAATAACGAGAAAACTCTTCATAATTCATAGAAGCAATAGGTACACATGGAAAAGGCCTGGTGACATGGGAACAATCACTGTGATGGCATGATGCTCAGACAGAGATTCCAAAAACAGATATTGGATTGTAAACCATACTCAACAGTAGATACATTCTCAGATCACAATTTAGTGATGATGAACAGTAGATTATCAACGTGTAAAAAACTGGGATATTGGACCACCATGGAGTTAGTTCGTGCGTTTAAGGTTCTCTAAGCTTGTAGATCACGGATGTGGTCTGCAAGCCGCTTCCAGCAAACCGCTGGTTTGAACCCGGCCCGGGAAGAAATTCCGAGTGAACATACAATGTGTGTACTCTCAAAAACAGGTGTTTTTATGCCTAATTCGTTGGAGTGGTGTGTAGTGAAAGGGGTACCATTCATGTTGGTCCCTTACCCCGTAAACATTAAAGTCACGGACCGTATAAAAAAATTAAATGATTGTGTGCCATTGATGGCCGGGAGGCCCCATCTGGGGAAGTTCAGCCAGCGGGTTGGAAGTTTCGTTTCAGGTGACGTCACATAGGCCGAGTTGCGTGTCGTTGATAACAGAAGGATGGTGAGGACAGCACAATATCCTGTCCACGAGCAAGAAAAATCTCCCACCCGGTCGGGAATTAAACGTGCGCCCTTTGCATAGAGAAACACTCAGCTGACAGGCGAACACGGAAGCTATAGTGTTGACTTCCTGCGGTACGAGCTTTGCTGTCACGTCTTGTCAAGGCGGTCCGTGAGCTTTTCAAAGTATGTGAATCCGGCCCTAAGGTCCAGAAGAGTGCCCATGGCTGCTGTAGACATTGTGATAACGAATACCACAGTAAGCTCTTCAGCTGAAGAGGAACGGGCAACAGTAAAGGTAACAGTTGCAGGCGTAGGACGGCACTACAAGGAAGGTAGCAGCAAATCCATCTTGGGTAAACATAGAAATAATTCAGTTCACGGACGAAAGAAAGAAGTAGAAAAATGTTGCGCAGAAGCACAGAAGTATAGCAATATAAGTGACTTAAGAAGGAAATAAACAAAGGGTGCATGGAAGCTAAAGCGAATTGGTTGCAGGTAAAGTACGAGAGAAACGGGAAAGGAATGGTCGTCGGAACGACATATACAGGGTGTTCAAGGAGGGGTAGCTTCACCGTGACCAGGCGTGGCTGTAGTGCTCCAAGGAGATGCCGCACACCCGAATTGGAAAAAGCCGTACTGCATAACGTTGAAGAGAACCCGCCAACGAGTCCACCAGCAGTTTCTTTCGCTATTAATGAGTGCAGTTGTAAAATATGTATTGAGTCACTCATGATCAATTACTTGTAAACGTGGTCGCGTTAAAAAGATCTACCCACTCCCCCCTACAAGCCTCAGAAGTTTGTAACGGGAATTTGTGAATACACCGTATAGAGGAGCCAAAACAACAAATGAAAAGCAAAGGCGTCAAAATTCAGAGTGAAAGAGGAATTCCTTTGTAAAACGCACAAGAAAGAGCGGAAAAATGGAGTGTATTGCAGTCCTCGACGATGAGTGTGAAAATGTGCATTATGATTGACAAAGAAATGAGAGTTAATTTGGAAAATATATTGTAACCAGTTTGAAAATCTCAGCTTAAAACAGTTTTGGAACACTTAAGAGGAAATCAAATTTTTATTCTGATAGTGTGTGGAATGTATGAGAGTGGGGACATTTCATCAGATTTTCGGAATAATTTCATCCAAATCGTCACGAAGATAGGATAGGTGAGAAAGCTTTTGTACAATTAGCTTCACAGCTCATGCATCAATTTGCTGGCAGGAATAGTACACGAAGCATGGGGAAAAAAGTGAAGAAAGTTTAGATGATGATCAGTTTCGTTTTATCAGAGGGAGAAGCATCAGTGAGATAACTTTCACATTGCGCTATATTATGGAGGTAAAATTTTAAAAAAATGAAGACTTGGTCATACAGTTTATCGACTTAGCGAAAGCGTTAGACAAGGTAAAGTAGTGCATGACTGTCAGGAAAAGATATTCAAGTTTTAGGAGGGAGTCGGGTTACATACAATTTGCATAAGAAGCATAAGTGATCAATAGGAACCGAAGGCCATTTACGAAGTAATTATATTAAAATGGATGTAAGAAGGAATGAAGTCTTTTGCACTTACTGTTCATTCTAGACATAGAAGAAACAATGACGGAAACAGGAAAAACACTGAAATACTGTGGTGTCATCGCCAGACACCACACTTGCTAGGTGGTAGCCTTTAAATCGGCCGCGGTCCGGTAGTATACGTCGGACCCGCGTGTCGCCACTATCAGTGATTGCAGACCGAGCGCCGCCACACGGCAGGTCTAGAGAGATTTCCTAGCACTCGCCCCAGTTGTACATCCGACGTTGCTAGCGACAAATTACGCTCTCATTTGCCGAGACGATAGTTAGCATAGCCTTCAGCTACGTCATTTGCTACGACCTAGCAAGGCGCCATTATCAACTGCTATTTATCTTGTGATGCATGTACAGTCAGACCGATGTTCACCAATTATGGATTAAAGTTAAGTATTCCAGCAGCTACGTACTTTTATTGCTAGTATAACTCCTTTAACTGTTCCAGACCTCACGTCAGCCTGCGTGAGCTTAAACGCGTGCCTTTCGGCTACCCGTCACTGTGGACTGGCTGTCTTGCCAGTCCACAACAAATACAATGTAAAAAGATATAAGAGATGTTTGACTTAATTCGGCGAAGAAATTTCAGAGAATGTTCGTATGAAGCACGACACTGTATAGAGGAGAATCACGAAGTGTGGGAAAATTGGCAATGAAATAAAAATTGAAACGTTTGAAATGTGCTGTAGAATGGCGGTTAAAATTAAATAAACTGAGAAGATACGTAATGAGGGGTTCTCTGTAGAAGCGAACAGGAGACGAACATGTTAAAAACATGACAAGAAGAAAGGGAGGGACGGTAGGACAACAACAATAAGTCTTATGGTACTTGAGGATTCTGTAGAGGCTATAAACTTTAGGGGAAGACAAAGACTGGAATGTATCCAACAAATACTTGATGACGTTCGCTGCATATGCAACTCTGAGATGAAGAGTTTGGCATAGGAGAGGCTTTCTTGACGGGCTCCATCAAAACAGGCAGAAGAATGATGACCCTAACGAAAAGAAGCGAAGGAAATGTAGAACACTTGCTGTAATGAATAGCATCTAACTTAAGCGGGACAGAGCTAACACAATATACATAACGAATAGAAAGAAGACGACAGTACCAGATTACAAGGTAATTAGTGACTGTTTTGAGCACATCATATTTTTAAATATTTCGATGTAAGGCTAAGATGCGATCCAGATACAAAATCAGTATTAGTGAAGACGAAAGACAAGCAAAGGAAAGTAGAAATGCCCTGTTAAGGTGCAATTGTGGAAAGTAAATCAGATACCCGCTAGTGCTACCACATACGCACGAGATCAGATATTGAAATCAGTAACTCAGCTGACAGGCGAACACGGAAGCTATAGTGTTGACTTCCTGCGGTACGAGCTTTGCTGTCACGTCTTGTCAAGGCGGTCCGTGAGCTTTTCAAAGTATGTGAATCCGGTCCTAAGGTCCAGAAGAGTGCCCATGGCTGCTGTAGACATTGTGATAACGAATACCACAGTAATGAAAGTGTAACAGAAGTCCTAGAGGAATTTAAATGGGAGTCCAGGGAAGAAAGACGAGGTAATAACAGCAATTATCTGTTTCGTAAATTTTGAGAAACTGTTTTCAAAAAACACTGTGTGGCTACTTTGCTGCCCCCAAATAGGCTCATTGAGACAAAATATTATTACCACTGCCCACCGCGATATTGAACATGGTGATGGGCCTCATTTGAAAAAAATCTACTTTGACAAAGGGTAGTGAGCCACGCGTGGCTAGTGTTCCTGCCATATCTCATTTGACATCCTGTTTTCACTGTACTACCACCTCGTTATCTTAATTTCAATTACGGGTGTCACTGAGTTGCCGCCTTGCCTGCCAGTGAGCGGCAGCAGCGGCACTTATCGATATAAGCCCTGGCGTATTGTCTTTGTTGACTGCTATTGCTTCCCGGTTGTCGTGTGTTCGGAGTGACTTCGGATCTGCTAGTGAGTTGGGAGGCGCTGGAAGTGCAGTTCGGAGCTGGCAGTGTTTGAGTTGGCACGCGGCACAAATTCAGTGGGGGCGCGGCAGCAGTGAGGTCCTGACAGCCATGACTCCCCCGACGGTTGCCGACACACATGATTGGGGTGGGGACGTCTTTGGTCTTGCCGGACGACTTGTATTTGGCCGGCGATCGCTTATGGATTGGCCGTGTGGGGAGACTCGTGATTCGTCCCTGTTATTGTACAGTCACTGCCGTTAGAATTGTCTAGTTCTTCGTGCAAGTGTTCGTGATACTGTCTGTAGTTGGTGTGATTTTGACTGACAAGTTATTTCAAGTGTTTTCGGTGTACTGGCTCTGAGCAGTCGGTCGGTTGGCGTGGAGGAGAGTGGAATTCCCGGCGGGGCGTAATTTCGCCGGGACCCTGCTGGCGGTCTCTACGCGGTGTCCGCGTGTGTGGCACTGTTCCCATTGCCACGACGTCCGTGGTTCATAGACCCTGGACACGAAAGTTGAGTTTTGATTCAATCTACCAGTAAGTCAAGACTGTTCCCGTTGGGTCGTTTGGAGTTCGTTGTCGACTGTTGGGATATTCCCGCGAGCAACAACGTGGTTTTCAAGTTGGAAAATTCTATTTTCGCTGTATTTGGTTATTCCGGTTACCTGCCCTGGCCGTTGACGTAAATTTCAGGTAGTGCAGTTTCCTCATCGTGTTGTTGCTGTCCTGCACGGTGTGTAGTTTGATAGCTCCGTGTATGATTGGTTGTGGACCCCAATATCTTCTACGTTGTTTCGTTGAAAATGGTTCAAATGGCTCTGAGCACTATGGGACTCAACTGCTGAGGTCATTAGTCCCCTAGAACTTAGAACTAGTTAAACCTAACTAACCTAAGGACATCACACACATCCATGCCGAGGCAGGATTCGAACTTGCGACCGTAGCGGTCACGCGGTTCCAGACTGCAGCGCCTAGAACCGCACGGCCACTGCGGCCGGCGTTGTCTCGTTGAACTCCCCGTTGTGCCCTGGTCGGGTGAAGTGGAAGTTATCTTGCCGGTGGGTCCGTTAACTGTCGGTCGGTTTGGTTGTCGTCGGATAGTGAATGGTTAGCCGACTGCCTGTCTCACCTAAGCGAGCGTGTTCGAATTACAGCCGACCCGCGAACATCTGGGCTCCCTCGTGTGTATTGCCTTTTTTTAATTGGTTCCTATTGTTGGTACTTCTATGGCTTCTAGCCGGTTTTGTGTTTTAAATTAGAGTTGTTTCACTCTTAAGGCCTTCAGTCTAGTTTAAGGTAGCATTTTATAAAGTTTTTGAATTTTTAATTCTTCGGCCTTCAGCCGATTTGAATTTAACTTGTTTACTTTAGCCTAACTAAAGAATTGTTTTAAGGTAAGGCTTGCCTTTTAAATTTCTAATTATGCTTGCGTTTTAAGTTATTGACCTTCAGCCGTTTTTAAATTAAAGTGGTTTTCAGCCAGTAATTAAGTCCCAAAGATTATACCTTCATGTTTAAGAAATTTTTTGGGCTCTTGTAATGTTTGATCAAATAATAAAGTTGAATGTTCGAGTTTAGCTGACAGCCCCTTATTTTGGCCCCTTTCCGCAATTTATATTATCTGTCGTGTCCTGCGGGATGAGCAGGGCGCATCAGGTAGGTTTTTGTAGTTCGATGATTAGGAACGAGGATCTCGGCAAGAGCGATGGTTGGTCATCTGCTCGCGTTCAACTGTCTGAGCAACCCTGTAAATTGTTTGATGGAAGGTGAAATCACAAGCAGGCAACAAAGCACTGAGAGTCCATGGCGTATCACAGAACGCGGAAGTCGCAGGTTTGGCCGCTCGGTAAAATAGAATAGGCGGGGGTTTGTTGCAAATCTGCAATGACGGTACAGGCATAAGTGTTTCGAAGCACATCGTTCCGCGCACATTGCTGAATAAGTGGTTCTGTCGCAGACAAAACCTACGTCTTCTCATGTTGATCCCAACTGCATCGTCAATTACCATTGCGTTGGGCACGGGATCATCGATGTTTTACAATGCGTCAATGAATACGTGTTGTGGTCGAATGGTCGTCTCTATTGACCTCAATGCTGACGGAACATTAGGCCTTATCTTCCTTTTCATTCGGATGAATCGCGTCTCTTGTTACACCATGACAAGATTCATGTCTGGATATGCCAACATTCAGGGGAACGATTGTTCTAAAAAATGCACCGTCCTAGGGATACACACCGCCAGTGGCAATATTATAATACGGGTGACATTCACCTGGACTACCGCACAACCTGTCATAGCTGTAGACTATATAAACATCAAATACGGACCTCCAAGCCTGCTGTCTTCTCCGGCAGTCATGGAATGTTCAGCAGGATAACTGCTCGTATTACAGGGCCAGAAGAATGCTAAACTGCTTTGAGCAGCACGATAGTGAATTAATATTGATGGCCACTGAATCCACCTAATCTGAAAAAATATGTGGGGTTCCAGAGCATCAGTTCAGTGCCCATTAATTCACATGAATTTATTGACCTATGCGTAGCCATCTGGAGTCATACACTTCCAGAAACCCACCAAAGACTAGTCGAATGCATGCCAATCAGAATCGCTCACGTACTGTGGACCAACATACTATTAAACACATGGTCGTAATGTTGCGGCTCGTCAGTGTATACAGGATGTTTCACAGCTCCTATTTCTAGCTTCAGAGGGTTTTAGAGAGAAATTTGTATGTATTGTTTTGATAAGAAAGCCACGTCCAGAAATGTTGGTTAGAAAATACGTTTGAAGATCGGGTCACTTCCAAGTCTCTCACTTCACGGGACGCACCCTTAGGAGATATTGAGCTCTGACCTGTGTGCTGTGCATGAGGCCATAGCATGGACAGTAATGTGAATACTAAATATCGGGTTGTCTTTTACGTAACGGAGGACATCTTCTTCAAATTCGAGAGTTTTCTTCATCCGTGAAACTCCACCGTCAACACTCATAGTTGCGAATGTACCAGTTTCTTATAGCATTTGTTGTAGATGGACGAAAGTGGTAGGTGATGTCATAATTACAACGAGTACTGAAGACGGCGCCATCTTCCCAGCTCGTGTGAGTTCCATGAGACGGGTATTTGAAACAGATCCCATCTTCAACCCACCTTTATATTCGAATGGTATGTTTCCGGACATGGGTTTCTTATCTGTACCTTACTAAGCCTCCTCTACAACTCGCAGACAGCTATAACAGGCAACGTGAAACAGTCTGTATATCTCCTAGGGATAGTCACAATAACAGCGATTGGGCACATACAACGGCATACAAACATTTGTACCCTCGATCATTTCGCACACTGATTACGGCAGAATAATTATTTCAGCAATTTTTTTTAATTAACGCTGTTTTTACTCGGACAAAAAGTATAAAACGATTTCCACTAGCCCCATACAGATTCATAGCCACTTGCAGATCCGAAAAATAGTTACTGTAGATTTTTAATAGCTCTGAAAATTCTTGGAAGATTTATAACGCAAAACAAGAGGCGTATGCAATGTAAGAACTCACGAATAGTTGAGCTGCTATTATCTACAGCATATGCTCGACGTTCTTTGTTGCAAATCTTACACGTATTTTCATAGCTATTAAAAATTCAGAGCAACTTATTTTCACAACTATCTCCATTGGGTTATGAATCTGTATGGGGCTAGGCGAAATTACTTTTTTACTTTTCCGTCTGACTTGAAAAACATGTAATATTAAAACGCATTTTATTTAAATCATTACTTTTTCACATGTGTGAAATTAAACATGTGAAAAATTAAACATTTTGATGAGAGTGCACTTTTTATTTACATAACCATACATAAACTTTTTACCCACATTTTCTTCTGTGTAGGCAGTATGTCACATACCAGTTATCTCTCCTAAAAGTCGTCAGGTGCGTTTTCTCGGTGTTTCGGCAGATACTTGCAAGTTCGCCTTTGCACTTTGTGGCTACAGTCAGCCCAAACATAACTACTCGTCAGAGCTTCCACGCGAAGCCCAGTGACAATAGAAATCGTCTGTTTATTACCCATTACAAATAAAATTATTTTTAGATCGGAATTTTACGTGACCACACGATAGAAAGCTCCAACGTTTAGTACGTCACTCGTTTTATCGATATGTATTAACAGGGACAGTAAAACCAACAGTCCGGCAGTAATACAGTAGCGTCAGGTTCTCTGCCGGCCTGGTAGTTCTGTCCCAGGGGGAGTACGGTTATTCTTTGTGTTTTACTGTCCCTGTTAATACACATCGATAAAACGGACATCGGCCGACACCAATCTGGGACCTCTCTATCAAATGCGCACGTAAAATTCCGCTTTAAAAATCATGTTGTTTCCAACGGATAACGAACCGACGCTTTCTGTCGACACCTGACGTCGCATGAAAGAAATGATGAGCACTGTATTTTGGACTGAACCCAGCTACACAATGCAATAAAGGAAATTGCAAATGTTTACCGAAACACTCTAAAGATACACACTGTCTATTGCACGCATTCCCTCCCGTCCCCCACAGACCATGTCGCCCCCCCCCCCCCCTCTCTGCCCAGCTATGCCCCTCTGCTCACAAAGTACCTCGAGTGTGTACTGATACTACCCACACAACACGTCGGTCCTGCAGGTCAATCGATATGTCAGGTGCTACCGAACCTTTTACCCCAAACACAGAGACCAATAATAAAGTGAATTAATCTTGCACGATAAATAGTTGTGAGTTATGTGTAAAATTACAAGTCTATAGCTCATTGTATAGTTAGTTTAAATGAATGGCAAAATTTGATCTGAACGGAGACCAGAAAGCGAACTAGCAAAAACGTGATAAAATCGACAGTACATTGATGGAAAAAGTCATAAGACCGAAAAATAATTAATGTAGAGTAGTGAAATGTCGAAAATAGATTTGCCTAAGTAATATATTTAAGTGATTCACATTGTAAGATCAGAGTTTAGTGTAAGTATGAGATAAGCTATTGCAAATGTGAAATAATGGTACATTAATAACTGGTCTAACCGCCTTAATGTTGAATTCAAGCATAAACATGTCCATGCATTGTTCTTGACAGGTGCTGTACGTGAAATTGTGTGAATTCTATGCCTGTAGCACTTGGTCTGTCAGCACAGGGATGTTTACTGCTGGTTGTGGATAACGCTATAGCTATCGTCCGATAATATTCCATTTGAGTTAGACTGGGGACACATTTAATAATCAAGCAGGACAAGGCAACATGTCAACACTGAGTAGAGCACCTTGGGTTACAACAGCGGTATGTGGGAGAGCTATATCATGTTGGAAATGTTGTTAATGAATGACAGCACAATAGTTCGAATCAGCAGACTGATGTAGGAATTGCAGTCACAGTACGTGGTATAACCACGAACTACTCCTGATGTCATACGAAATCGCGACCCGGACCACAACTCTAACTGTAGGTCCAGTGAACAGGTTGGAGGCAGGTCCTCAACTGGTCTCCTTCAAACCAACACATGTCCATCATCAGAAAGCACATCAGACCTCCACCCTGCACTCCAGTGAATTGCAGGCCGACATTGGACCTTCTTGCAACCAACACATGGGCATCACCTGCACGGAGACACAATCAGTTTCCATCCGAAAATTAATCCACCCTGCCCTCCAATAACTTCTCACTTGACATCGCTGAAGTCGCGCATGTTGGTGGTTTGGGGACAGTGGAAGGCCGGATACAGAGTGACTGGCTTTGAACTCTCCTTGAAGTAACAGGTTTGTGCTTCGTGTTTCTTGACTTCCGCAACGCGTTCGATACAGTTCCCCACAGTCGTTTAAAAGTAAGAGCATATGGACTATCAGACCAATTGTGTGATTTGGTTGAAGAGTTCTTAGATAACAAAACGCAGCATGTCATTCTCAATGGACAGAAGTCTTCCGAAGTAAGAGTGATTTCAGGTGTGCCGCAGGGGAGTGTCGTAGGACCATTGCTATTCACAATTTACATAAATGACCTTGTGGATGACATCGGAAGTTCACTGAGGCTTTTTGCGGAGTGAAGTAGAAGTGGATAGTTCCTGTGAATTATTATGGGTGGAGGTTACACTCAACAACCGAGCTAGGGTAATAATTGGCTCCTTTTACCGATCTCCCGACTCAGCAGTATTAGTGGCAGAACAACTGAGAGAAAATTTGGAATACATTTCACACACATTTTCTCAGCATATTATAGTCTTAGGTGGAGATTTCAATTTACCAGATATAGACTGGGACACTCAGATGTTTAGGACGGGTGGTAGGGACAGAGCATCGAGTGACATTATACTGAGTGCACTATCCGAAAATTACCTCGAGCAATTAAACAGAGAACCGACTCGTGGAGATAACATCTTGGACCTACTGATAACAAACAGACCCGAACTTTTCGACTCTTTAAGTGCAGAACAGGGAATCAGTGATCATAAGGCCGTTGCAGCACCCCTGAATATGGAAGTTAATAGCAATATAAAAAAAGGGAGGAAGGTTTATCTGTTTAGCAAGAGTAATAGAAGGCAGATTTCAGACTACCTAATAGATCAAAACGAAAATTTCTGTTCCGACACTGACAATGTTGAGTGTTTATGGAAAAAGTTCAAGGCAATCGTAAAATGCGTTTTAGACAGGTACGTGCCGAGTAAAACTGTGAGGGACGGGAAAAACTCACCGTGGTACAAAGTTAGGAAACTACTGCGAAAGCAAAGAGAGCTTCACTCCAAGTTTAAACGCAGCCAAAACTCAGACAAACAGAAGCTAAACGATGTCAAAGTTAGCGTAAGGAGGGCTATGCGTGAAGCGTTCAGTGAATTCGAAAGTAAAATTCTATGTACCGACTTGACATAAAATCCGAGGAGTTCTGGTCTTACGTTAAATCAGTAAGTGGCTCGAAACAGCATATCCAGACACTCCGGGATGATGATGGCATTGAAACAGAGGATGACACGCGTAAAGCTGAAATATTGAACACCATTTTCCAAAGCTGTTTCACAGAGGACGACCGCACTGCAGTTCCTTCTCTAAATCCTCGCACAAACGAAAAAATGGCTGACATCGAAATAAGTGTCCAAGGAATAGAAAAGCAACTGGAATCACTCAATAGAGGAAAGTCCACTGGACCTGACGGGATATCAATTCGATTCTACACAGAGTACGCGAAAGAACTTGCCCGCCTTCTAACAGCCGTGTACCGCAAGTCTCTAGAGGAACGGAGGGTTCCAAATGATTGGAAAAGAGCACAGGTACACCCAGTCTTCAAGAAGGGTCGTCGAGCAGATGCGCAAAACTATAGATCTATATCTCTGACGTCGATCTGTTGTAGAATTTTAGAACATGTTTTTTGCTCGAGTATCATGTCGTCTTTGGAAACCCAGAATCTACTATGTAGGAATCAACATGGATTCCGGAAACAGCGATCGTGTGAGACCCAACTCGCTTTATTTGCTGATGAGACCCAGAAAATATTAGATACAGGCTCCCAGGTAGATGCTATTTTTCTTCACTTCCGGAAGGCGTTCGATACAGTTCGGCACTGTCGCCTGATAAACAAAGTAAGAGCCTACGGAATATCAGACCAGCTGTGTGGCTGGATTGAAGAGTTTTTAGCAAACAGAACACAGCATGTTGTTATCAATGGAGAGACGTCTACAGACGTTACAGTAACCTCTGGCGTGCCACAGGGGAGTGTTATGGGACCATTGCTTTTCACAATATATATAAATGACCTAGTAGATAGTTTCGGAAGTTCCATGCGGCTTTTCGCGGATGATGCTGTAGTATACAGAGAAGTTGCAGCATTAGAAAATTGTAGCGAAATGCAGGAATATCTGCAGCGGATAGGCACTTGGTGCAGGGAGTGGCAACTGTCCCATAACATAGACAAATGTAATGTATTGCGAATACATAGAAAGAAGGATCCTTTATTGTATGATTATATGATAGCGGAACAAACACTGGTAGCAGTTACTTCTGTATAATATCTGGGAGTATGCGTGCGGAACGATTTGAAGTGGAATGATCATATAAAATTAATTGTTGGTAAGGCGGGTACCAGGTTGAGATTCATTGGGAGAGTGCTTAGAAAATGTAGTCCATCAACAAAGGAGGTGGCTTACAAAACACTCGTTCGACCTATACTTGAGTATTGCTCATCAGTGTGGGATCCGTACCAGATCGGGTTGACGGAGGAGATAGAGAAGATCCAAAGAAGAGCGGCGCGTTTCGTCACAGGGTTATTTGGTAACCGTGATAGCGTTACGGAGATGTTTAATAAACTCAAGTGGCAGACTCTGCAAGAGAGGCGCTCTGCATCGCGGTGTAGCTTGCTCGCCAGGTTTCGAGAGGGTGCGTTTCTGGATGAGGTATCGAATATATTGCTTCCCCCTACTTATACCTCCCGAGGTGATCACGAATGTAAAATTAGAGAGATTAGAGAGCGCACGGAGGCTTTCAGACAGTCGTTCTTCCCGCGATCCATACGCGACTGGAACAGGAAAGGGAGGTAATGACAGTGGCACGTAAAGTGCCCTCCGCCACACACCGTTGGGTGGCTTGCGGAGTATAAATGTAGATGTAGATGATGCTCTGGTATATCGAGAGCTTGTAACAATGGAAAATTGTACTGAAATGCAGGAGGATCTGCAGCGAATTGACGCATGGTGCAGGGAATGGCAATTGAATCTCAATGTAGACAGGTGTAATGTGCTGCGATTACATAGGAAGAAAGATTCCTTATCATTTAGCTACAATATAGCAGGTGAGCAACTGGAAGCAGTTAATTCCATAAATTATCTGGGAGTACGCATTAGGAGTGATTTAAAATGGAATGATCATATAAAGTTGATCGTCGGTAAAGCAGCTGCCAGACTGAGATTCATTGGAAGAATCCTAAGGAAATGCAATCCGAAAAGGAAATAGGTTACAGTACGCTTGTTCGCCCACTGCTTGAATACTGATCAGCGGTGTGGGATCAGTACCAGATAGGGTTGAAAGAAGAGATAGAGAAGATCCAACGGTGAGCAGTGCGCTTCGTTACAGGATCACTTAGTAATCGCGAGAGCGTTACGGAGATGATGGATAAACTCCAGTGGAGGACTCTGCAGGAGAGACGCTCAGTAGCTCGGTACGGGCTTTTGTTGAAGTTTCGAGAACATAGCTTCACCGAAGAGTCAAGCAGTATATTGCTCCCTCCTACGTATATCTCGCGAAGAGACCATGAGGATAAAATCAGAGAGATTAGAGCCCACACAGAGGCATACCGACAATCCTTCTTTCAGCGAACAATACGAGACTGGAATAGAAGGGAGAACCGATAGATGTACTCAAGGTACCCTCCGCCACACACCGTCAGGTGGCTTTCGGAGTATGGATGTAGATGTAGAGTAGATGTAACAGTTCGTTGGGTCACCGTGGTGCCAACAACTGCTCAAATTGCTGTTGCAGGTACAGTACGACACGCCAGAGACATACGCGGAACACGATGGTTGTCTCTTTCGGTTGTGCCACGTGGCCGTTTGGAGCTCAGTATTCTTGTGATTGGATATTCTCGTGACCACCGCTACCAGCTATGATATTAGTTGCTGCAAAATGGTTTAAATGAATCTAAGCACTATGCGACTTAATATCTGAGGACATCAGTCCCCTAGACTTAGAAGCACTTAAACTTAATAACCTAAAGATATCACACACACCCATGCCCGAGGCAGGATTCGAACCTGCGACGGTAGCAGCAGCGCGGTGCCGGACTCAAGCGCCTAGAACCGAGCGGCAACAGCGGCCGGCTATAGTGACTGCATTCTTGATTAATATCAATTAATCACGTAGTCTGAAACGTAGGTAACACTCACTACCGTTTACAGCGTGTATTTAAAGCAAACTTGATTTGATGCTCATAGTGTCACTACTAACGCTGCTCATATGTGAGTAACGTGAAATTCGAATAGATCATCTTTCATATGTGGCCGGCCGCTGTGGCCGAGCGGTTCTAGGCGCTTCGGTCTGAAGCCGCACTGCTGCTACGGTCGCAGGTTCGAATCCTGCTTCGGAGATGGATGTGTGTGATGTTCTTAGGTTAGTTAGGTTTAAGTAGTTCTAAGTCTAGGGGACTGATGATCTCAGATGTTAAGTCCCATAGTGTTCAGAGCCATTTGACCCATCTTTCATATGTAGAAACACGCCTACCAACTCTCTCTTGGCAGTAAGATTTTCCGTCAGCGTAGTAGTTGGATACATAGATGCAGATATATAGGTCTCTGGGCATTGTCTGCAGAGAACACGTCATCAGAGACGAAGACAAATTGTAGGAGAAACTCTAGGGAGGCCCTCCACCGACAGCCCCTGGCGTGGTCGTTGGACGCAGACTGGGTAGTACGGCGATCAGAGAGCCAGGCCTCTTGCCTTGTACGTCAGATCATGGAGGCGAACGGGCGGTACACAGTGTGAGGCGGCAGCTGGTGCTGGCAGCTCGCCCGCTGGCAAGCGCCGCCCGCCCACGCCAGCCCAGACTGAGTTATCGGCCGTCGAGCAGTCTGCGCTATGCTAACGTACGAGCCGGCGCCGTATCGCCGCGAAACCAGGTCACTGGCGCCGCAAGGCGCTGGCCCCGGCTAGACTGGCGTGTCCAGCGCTGCGGAAACTGCATTTCCTGCAGAGAACGTGGCGGCCACGGCAGGGGGGCGGGTAGCGTGCAGCGTCTCGTCGACGTGGACGTCTTCAGAGACCTGGACGGATTCACAGTTCTGATCTGACATATCTAGCTGAATCGAATGCGTGTTGCATCGTATCATTGTAAAACCCTAGAAGTGTCCATACGAAGTTTCGACCATTTCCGCGCGGCGACTAAACAGCTTTATCCTGAGGATGATATTCCATGGAATCCCATGTTCATATATCTCCATCTTCTTCTACGTGATTACTCTGCTATTCACAATAAAGT
Source organism: Schistocerca serialis cubense (assembly GCF_023864345.2). Taxonomy (NCBI): domain Eukaryota; kingdom Metazoa; phylum Arthropoda; class Insecta; order Orthoptera; family Acrididae; genus Schistocerca; species Schistocerca serialis. The sequence continues at coordinate 233,331,923 of NC_064645.1, forward strand.
GCTTGGCAAAGTTTTCAATGAACCACCGTCAAGCTGTCTCTCTACAGTTCCACTCTCGAACGGAAAACGGGAAAAACGAGCTCTTAAATTTTTCTGTGCGAACCCTGATTTCTCTTATTTTATCGTGATGATCATTTATCCCTGTGTAGGTGGGTGCCAACAGAATATTTTCGCAATCTGAGGAGAAAACGGGTGATAGAAATTTTATGAGAAGATCCCGTCGCAACGAAAAACGCCTGTGTTTTAATGATTGCCATTCCAGTTCACGTATAATGTCTGTGGGACTGTCTCCCCTATTTCGCGATAATACAAAACGAGCCGCCCTTCTTTTTACTTTTTCGATGTCATCCGTCAGTCCCACCTGATGCGTATCCCACAGCGCACAGCGATACACCATAATAGGACGGACAAGTGCGGTGTACGCAGCCTCTTTAGTAGATCTGTTGTACCTTCTAAGTGTTCTGCCCATGAATCGAAGGGTTTGATTTGCTCTGCCCACAACATTATCTATGTTATCGTTCCAATGTAGGTTATTTTTTTTGTAATCCCTAAATATGTAATTGAATTTGCAGCCTCCAGAGTTGTGTGACATCGCCTAATCGAAATATATCGCTTTTCTTTCAGTACTTACAGGGTGGCGCACGAAATTTGTTACCAATTGTTTCTTTCACAGTTTACGACGCACATTAGATATCCCGCTGGGATCTCTACAGCAGTACCTGCAGAGCTTGGAAAAACAATGAGTTACGAAATGACGTGTAATTCACGACACTGCCGCTAGTAGAGTAGTAAGCAGCAATGGCTGACAATGTAATACTGACGACACAGCAACGATCGGCAATTGTGTTACTTTTTCATGAAACGAAAAGCCTTGTTGTGACTCAGAGGCGTTTTCGACAAACACACGATGGGCCCCTTGCAAGAAGACAATCCACAGATTGTAAGATAAATTTTTATAGGAAGGAACAGTATTGGAAGCGAAGCGACCTCGGCCTAAGCCTGTTTGTTCGCCGAAGAATATTGAAGCGGTACGAGTTGCTGTACAGGTAAGTCACGGAAAATCGTGTAGAAAGGCAGCAGTGCAGCTGGGAATATCCAGACGCTCCGTTCAACGCATTCTTAAAAGTGACCTCCATATGTACCCATACAAGGTGACCTGTGCACAGAAGCTCACTCGAGAACACAAGCTACCGTTTGCTCAGTGGGCGGAGGGTAGAGAAGAAATTCTCAACAACGTTTGGTTTTCAGACGAGGCGCATTTTCATTTAGAGGGTGTGGTTAACAAACCAAAGTACGCTTTTGGGGCACTGAAAACCTACACTGAAAAACAAAAGCTATTGTTTGCTTAGTGGGCGGAGGATAGGGAAGAAACTCTCAACAATGTTTGGTTTTCAGACGAGGCGCATTTTCATTTAGACGGTGTGGTTAACAAACAAAATGTACGCATTTGGGCCACCGAAAACCCACAAGTGCTTCATGAACGACAACATTATGCTCCAAGGATTACAGCGTGGGCAGCAATTCCCAGTCACGGACTTATCGGATCCTTTTTCTTTGAAGAAACTGTGAACAGCGAGCGTTATTTGAGCATACTTCGCAATAGCTTCATTCCACAGCTTCTTAGTACCGCTTTGCCCTTCAACATGCACTGGTTCATGCAAGATGGAGCAAGGCCACATACTGCAAACACTGTGTTGGAGTTTTTACACGAGCATTTCGACATGTGGATCATTTCACTCAGGTTTCCAGGTCGCTTCAATGACGGACAAAATTGCCCCCCCCCCCCCCCCCAATAGTCCAGACCTCAATCCATGTGACTTTTTTCTTTGGGGGTACCTCAACGAAAAAAATTCCCGAAATGTCCACGTGATTTAATGGCGCTCAGAGGACTTATTCTTCAAGCTTCCAGTGAAATTACAGAAGACATGTGCCGTAGGGTAATCACTAAATTCAGTGTTCGTTTGATGGAAGTTAGGAAACGAAATGGTGGACATATTGCGGATGTGCTGAGTTAGAACAAATCTCCATGGACGGCTCTTCAATGTAGTATATATTCCTTTCAGATTGCGTTGACAATAAAGTTTATATTCAAAAACAAAATGGCAACACATTTCGTGCGCCACCCTGTATGTGAATAACTTGACACTTTTCTTTATTCACGATTAATTGCCACTTTTCGCACCACACAGATATCTCATTTAAATCATGTTGCAATTCGTTTTCGTCATCTGATGACTGTACAAGACGGTAAATGACAGCATCATCTGCAAATGATCTAAGAGGACTACTCCGATTGTCTCGTACGTCGTTAATATAGACCAGGAACTAAAAGGGACTATAACACTTCCAAGGGGAACTCCGAATATTACTTCTGTTTTAGTGGATGACTTTCCGTCTATTACTACGAACTGTCATCTTTCTGACAGGCCGCGCGGAGTGGTTTCGTAGTTTGAGGCGTCATGTCACGGACTGCGTGGCCCCTCCCGCCGGGGGTTCGAGTCCTCCCACGGGCATGGGTGTGTGTGTGTTGTTCTTAACATAAGTTAGCTTAAGAACTGTGTAAGTCTAGAGACCGATGACCTAAGCAGTTTTGTCCCTCAGGAATTTACACACATTTGAACATGTCTGACAGGAAATCACGAATCCAGTCGCACAACTGAAGCGATATTCCACAGGCACGCAGTTTGATTAGAAGACGTTTGTGAGGAATGGTGTTCTGTAAATCTGAAAATATGGAATCAATTTGACATTCCCTGTCGATAGCACTAATTACTTCATGATTATAAAGAGCTATTTGTGTTTCACAAGGATGATGTCTTCTGAATCCGTACTGACTATTTGTCAATAAATCGTTTTCTTCGAGGTAATTCATAATGTTCGAACACAGTCAATGTTCCAAAACTCTACTGCAAATCTGCGTTAGTGATACGGGCCTGTAATTCTACGGATTACTCCTATTTCCCCTTTTAGGTATTCGTGTGACCTGACCATATTCCCAATCTTTAGGTCGGATCTTTCTGTGAGCGAGCGGTATTGTATCACAATTAATGGCGTAAAGGCATGCAGTTGAAAGTACACGCTACTAGAGGCTAAAAAGTCTCAGTAAACATAGAGTCGAAAATGCATACTTTAAGAGCTACGAGCAATTTTTGATCTTCGATACTGTAAAACAAATCTCTCCTTCTGCAAGTTTTTTGCTTTCCATATTTGTGGAAGTGGTAGTATGGACCCAAATAAGAAAAAATGTCCAGCAAACGAGTGCTCTCAAACGCATTCCTTAAAAGTTGATCATTAGAAGAGTTGTGTTTAAAAGTAGCAAAAATGAACAAATGCTCTTAGCTCTTAGGAAATGCATTTTACAGCACATGTTTACTGGACATTTTTCCTTGTTTTGGTCCATACTACCACTTCCCAAAATATGGAAAGCAAAGAACTTGCAGGAGAAGAGATTTGTTTCACAGTATCGAAGATGAAAAATTTTTGTAGCTCTTAACGTAAGCATGTTTACTGAGACTTTTTTGCTTCTAGTATCGTGTACTTTCAATTGTATGCGTTTACACCTTTGATTATGTACACTCTCTCTCTCTCTCTCTCTCTCTCTCTCTCTCTCTCTCTATATATATATATATATATATATATATATATATATATGTGTGTGTGTGTGTGTGTGTGTGTGTGTGTGTGTGTGTGTGTGTGTGTCCAACGTCTCTTCCTAAGCCACTGAACCGATTTCAACCAAACTTCGTACATATATCACTTACTGTCTTGCAAAAATCGCTATGCTACCTAACAAAGGGCGAAACTGCAGTGTAGCCGGCAACGCTCGAATACCCATACTTAATTCATCCATGAGAGCGCTTAGGGCTTTTCAGTGAACTTCACGCATAACTTCAAACTTTTACGAATACTTTTCTCAGCGGTAACACCTGCAAACTAATGAAAGGGAAAAAGTATACCGTTTACTACAATTTCACTGTTCATATAGTAGGACTTCCGCTTGAAGCACGACGCTTTAAGTTATTACTTCTTTACTGCTAAATGTATTTTCAATACATTTTGCTGACAGTATTCATAAAATATACTACCAAATTTACCAGCAACATGATATTATTGTACGAGAAATATTCCATATGATATGACTTAATAAACACTGAGAAGTGAGAATAACTGCCGCATCATGAACGGCGGTTCAATTTATTACTTCTTTACTACAAACTCCATTTACAACGCGTTTTGAATCATTACGCACATATACCACTGAATGTGTCTGTGAAATACTCCAGTAGACGTGACGTCATAAACACTGAACTGCGTGTAAATTTGCTAAAGATATAGGTGAAATATGGCTAAAAATACGAGTAAAATATGTAAAATACATTTAAAATATATCCGTGTAAGCGGGTAAAAAGCACGCGTAGAAAGCTCATCCAAAACCCCTCGAACGGTTTGAACCAAATTTATTACACCTATTACTTCCGATGTGGATAGTACTATTGTGAGCGTAAGAACCACTAGCCTTTTGTTAGGATGGGGGTAATAGGGTGGAGAGAGAGACAGACAGAGAGAGAGAGAGAGAGAGAAGAGAAGGAGGAGATGGACAGAGAGGTGGGAAGGAGGAGCAGACTAATAGAAGATTTGAATAAGTACACGCCCTGGCATTTTTTTTTAAAATCATACGTGGTTAACAGCGAGGTACGGAGCTAGTTATTTGAACCAACTCATCATCATGACGTGGGACGATAGCTGCAGGTTAATAATGGCCTGGTTGCCTGCGATACCCGCCACCAAGCAACTACACATGACCCGCGTTCAACAGTACAAACAAGCTGCAGCAAGAGAACTTGTGGTGACACCTCGCCTGCTCACTGCTTTCGTGAACAACGGTCCGCCCAAAGAAGATGATGCCACGCCGTGAGGGTTTGGCACTATCCGATTCGATCCTACTAGCAGGTTTGTATCAAGCAGTCGCTTTGAACTTCAATTAATCGAAGCTTACACTACGTCATCAGTAGTATCCAGACACCTGATTGAAAATTACTTACAAGTGCCATCGGTAATGCTGGAATTAAATATGCAGTTGGCATTCCTTAGCTTTTATAACATCTTCCACTCCCGCAGGCATACGTTCAATCAGGTACTGGACGGTTTGTTGGGGAATGGAAGCCCACTCTTCACGGAGTGCTGCAGTGAGGAGAGGTATCGATGTGTCGGTCGGTGTGGCCTGGCACTAAGTCTGCTTTCCAAAACATCCCAAAGGTGTTCTACAAGACTCGGGTCTAGGACTCTGTGCAGGCCAGTCCATTACAGGGATGATGTTGTCATGTAACCACTCCGACACAGGCTGTGCATTATGAAGAGCTGCTCGATCGTGTAGAAAGATGCAATCGCCATCCCCGAATTGCTCTTCAACAGTGGGAAGCAAGAAGGTTCTTAAAACATCAGTGTAGGCCTGTGCTGTGATAGTGCCACGCAAAACAACAAGGGGTGTAAGCCCCCTCCACGAAAAACGTGATCACACCGTAACACCACGGCCTCCGAATTTTACTGTTCCAACTACACAAGCTGGCAGATGACGCTCACAGGATATTCGCCATACCCACACCCTGCTATCGGACCGCCACATTGTTTACCGTGATTCGTCACTCCACTCAACGTTTTTCCGCTGTTCAGTGGTCCAATGTTTACGCTCCTTACACCAAGCGAGGCGTCGTTAGGCATTTACCGGCGGGCGTAATGTGTGGCTTATGAGCAGCCGCTCGATTATGAAATCCAAGTTTTCTCCCTCCCGCCTAACTGTCATAGTACTTACAGCGGTTCCTGACGCAGTTTGGAATTCCTTTGTGATGGACTGAATAGACGTCTGCCTATTACACATTACGACACACTTCAACTGTCGGCGTTCTCTGTCAGTCAACAGACGACTTCAGCCTGTACGCTTTTGTGCTGTACGTGTCTCTTCATGTTTCCACGTCACTATCAAATCGGAAACTGTGGATCTAGGGATATTTAGGAGTGTGGAAATCTCGCGTGCAGACATACGACACAAGTGAGACCCTATCACCTGACTACACTCGAAGTCCGTGAGTTCCTGCGAGCGCCCCATTCTTCTCTCTCACGATGTCTAAAGACTATTGAGGTCGCTTATATGGGGCACCTGTCAGTAGGTGGCAGCACAGTGTACTTAATATGAAAAACGTATGTGTTTGGGAGTGTCCGGATACTTTTGATCACATTGTGTATCTTAGTCATGTAGGTGAACCAGAAGGGCAGTACTACAATCATAAAAATGGGAAGAGCCCATATTCAGTTCCTTAATTACGATACCGTTCTGCAGTATAGAAATCGTAAAAGAACTGCATCCCAACAACGAAACTGCAAACCATCAGAGGAGACATTGTTTTCTGTTTACTAATAAAGGAAATGAATTTTCTATATGAGTCTGCAATCATTGTGGGAAAATATTTTAATGTAACAATCACATTGTTTTTAACCTTACAGTCTGTTTTACAAGTCAACACATACTAGCATATTAACATTGTAGGAAAAGGTAGATTTCTACTTACCTTAAAGATAACACGCTAAGTTGAAAACAGACACAATTAAATGAGTTAGTTTGTTAGCTAGTTACGTTTACCATTGATCGATCTCACGGTAACCGTTTCGATTACACGTAAGCTTTCGACCACAGTGCCTTCGTCGGAAGAAGAGGAACACACACCATTCATTCACACAAGCAGGCATACCTCACGCACACATGACGCCAACTCCGGTAGCTTTGGCCAGAACGAAAATGATATAAATACTGGAAGAAAAGAATAAATCTAATACAATTTCGCAAGTTTCGAATGCCGGTGTCGGTTTGCATAAAATAATTTTCAGTACTAGGCTATGTCGTAATAAAACGATTGTGCAGCGGATATGTCGACCATCTACGTAGTGGTTCTTTCCAAGGGCCCTAAATTGTTGGATTTTAGGGATGGCCTTCGTTGTATATACTGTCTTTCTTCAGTTAATATGTTGACTAGTGACGTCACATTCTGGTATGTCGAGGGAGTCCCAAGTACGGTTACGTACTGCTTGTGCTACTCCTGTTGGTGATTGGCAGGCAGCAGCAAATAGGTATCTTGTAACCAGCGTAGCACTTTCTGTAGGTAATTCGGCGGTTCGCGATACTATATACATTTTCATAGGGAGGCAAGCTATAAATTAAAACAAAGAAAACCCTTCATACCAATTTTCTGTCTATCCTGTAGACGAGAGATGAGCTGTAATTACTTAACACTATTCCCTCTGTGCAGGAGTAATTTTAGGCCAGTTCAATTCTAATGCAATTGCTTTGAAACGTTAATTATTCTTATCATCAAACATCCGGTATCCTTTATCGAAACGCCTTCATTTAGGGACTCCAGTACCGTAGTGATACATTTCTGGAAGGCAGCTGGGGGCTACGACACGCCTGGTAACTTCAATCTAACATATCTCGAGAGATCCTTCATAACTCACTGGTAAAATGAGTAACTTTTTGCAGGAATGACAAATTACGGAGGCGATAGAAAATAGTTTTGGGAATGAAATTCTATATAAGGGGCAAACAAAAATGTGCAGTCTGAGAGCGATGCTGCAGTGTGTATGCAACCCAGCGCAACGAGGAGGCGGCTATATGGGCACTGGCATGTAAGCAAGGTGTTAGGGTGTCCTTCGACTAAAAACTTTTTCATCGCCCTTAAAGAACTTTCAATTTTTTTTAATCACGCCATTTCTGTTCCTGTCATCATTATACGCATATTTACAATTAATATTAAAGGACCATCATCCTTACAAGGATTAAAAATTAATAATTAAAAATAGTTATAAAAGTTACCCAACAAAAATCTTAGAATTTGTAACGCAAGATTCATTGTGAGATTTAAAACACCTGGAGCTACTCGAAGCGTAAATTAAACAAAGCCGTGGGTTCGCCAGCCAAAGTACTAGCCTCCAGCCAGCACTAGTGTTTGGGTCATGCGTTCCTATTCTACAAGTTTTATTTTTCTTTCTTCTTTCCTCCACTACGCACATATAAAACGACAGATGCTCTTTGAATTATATGCAACCAAAGACAAATAGTGAATAAAATATTATTCAAACGAGTATAGAAGCATACTCACAAAACTAGCATTTTCAGACTCGGCAAGCGATCCATTTTGAGAGTGAGTATTCATTGAACATGCTGCGCAGTAACATCTACATGGTGGTGACCGGTGCCGGTGACCGGGACAAATATCTCACGAAATAAGCGTCAAACGAAAAAACTACAAAGAACGGAACTTGTCTAGCTTGAAGGGGGAAACCAGATGGCGCTATGATTGGTCCGCTAGATGGCGCTGCCATAGGTCAAACGGATATCAGCTGCGTTTTTTCAAATAGGAACACCCATTTTTTATTACATATTCGTGTAGTGCGTAAAGAAATATGAATGTCTTAGTAGGACCACTTTTTTAGATTTGTGATAGATGGCGCTGTAATAGTTAGAAACATATGGCTCATAATTTTAGACGAACAGTGGGGTAACAGGCAGGTTTTTAAAATTAAAATACAGAACGTAGGTACATTTGAACATTTTATTTCGGTTGTTCCAATGTGATACAAGTACCTTTGTGAACTTATCATTTCTGAGAACGCATACTGTTACAGCGTAATTACCTGTAAATACCACATCAATGCAATAAATACTCAAAATAATGTCCGTCAACCTCAATGTATTTGGCAATACGTGTAACGACATTCATCTCAACAGCGAGTAGTTCGCCTTCCGTAATGTTCGCAGATGCATTGAAAATGCGCTGACGCATCTTTTCAGGCATTGTCGGTGGATCACGATAGCAAATATCTTTCAACTTTCCCTACAGAAAGAAATCCTGGGACGTCAGATCCGGTGAACGTGCGGGCCATGGTACTGTGCATCGAGGACCAATCCACCTGTCATGAAATACACTATTCAAGACCGCTTCAACCGCATGCTAGGTATGTGCCGGACATCCATCATGTTGGAAGTACATCGCTATTCTTGTCATGCAGTGAAACAGATTGTAGTAACATCGGTAGAACATTACGTAGGAAATCAGCATACATTGAACCATTTAGATTGCCATCGATAAAATGAGGGCCAATTATCCTTCCTAAATAATCCGCTGCTTGTGGTCGTGCGGTAGCGTTCTCGCTTCCCGCGCCCGCGTTCCCGGGTTCGATTCCCGGCGAGGTCAGGGATTTTCTCTGCCTCGTGATGACTGGGTGTTGTGTGTTGTCCTTAGGTTAGATAGGTTTAAGTAGTTCTAAGTTCTAGGGGACTGATGACCATAAATGTTAAGTCCCATAGTGCTCAGAGCCATATCCTTCCTCCCATAATGCCGCACCATACATTAACCCGCCAAGGTCGCTGATGTTCCACTTGTCGCAGCCATCGCGGATTTTCCGTTGCCCAATAGTGTGTATTATGCCGGTTTACGTTACCGCTGTTGGTAAATGACGCTTCGTCGCTAAATAGAACGCGTGCAAAGAATCTGTCATCGTCCCGTAATTTCTCTTGTGCCCAGTGGCATAACTGTGCACGATGTTCAAAGTCGTCGCCATGCAATTCCTGGTGCATGGAAATATGGTACGGGTGCAATCGATGTTGATATAGCACTTTCTAAACCAACGTTTTTGAGATTCCCGATTCTCGCGCAATTTGTATGCTACTGATGTGCGGATTAGCCGCGACAGCAGCTGAAACACCTACTTGGGCATCATCATTTGTTGCAGGTCGTGGTTGACGTTTCATATGTGGCTGAACACTTCCTGTTTCCTTAAATAACGTAATTATCCAGCGAACGGTCAGGACACTTAGATGATGACGTCCAGGATACCGAGTAGCATACATAACACACGCCCGTTTGGCATTTTGATGACAATAGCCATAAATCAACACGATATCGACCTTTTCCGCAATTGGTAAACGGTCCATTTTAACACGGTTAATGTTTCACGAAGCAAATACCGTCCGCATTAGCGGAATGTTACGTGATACCCGTACTTATACGTTTGTGACTATTACAGCGCCATCCATCACAAAGCTAAAAACGTGGTCCAACTAAAACATTCATATTTCTTTACGTAGTACACGAATATGTAATAAAAATGGGGGTTCCCATCTAAAAAAAAACGCAGTTGATATCCGTTTGATCTATGGCAGCGCCATCTAGCGGGCCAACCGTAGCGTTATCTGGTTTCCCCCTTCAAGCTAGACGAGTTGCGTTCTTTGTAGTTTTTTCGTTTGATGCTTATGTCGTGAGATATTTGTCCCGGTCACTACCAATGGACCACCCTGTATACATCTCACACAGTAACAAGCAAAAAATAGAATTTTCAAATTGCGATAACAGACACTGGTGTTTTTGTTTGTCTTTGCAGAATACCGAGGGAAAGAGCGCTATGAATGTAAGAACTAGAGGCACCAGTGGTATAAATCTCAGATGGTACTTGCCGTAGCATCTGTGAAAGCAAAGGAGGCTTATGTGAAAGGTGCTACAAGAACATTCGAAGTGTCTTGTACCACTTTACAGTGATATCTTAAGCTTGATAAAATACGTGAGGAAGCGGTTCAAGAGACAAAGCTTGCAAGGAAACCGATTTTAAAGGCAGACTTCGAGAAACAGACAGTTTCTTATCTCCCTGAGATGGAGCAAAAATTCTTTGGGTGCACTTTGGCGGATCTGAGAAGAATGGCATTTTTACTTGCCCAGAGAAATAGTTTGACAACCCCTCTCAAAGGAGAAGAAGCAGGACTTTTTTCTTGAGAGACACATAGACCAGCTGTCAATTCGGAAACTTTGTGGAACTTCATATGCCAGAGCCTTAGGCTTAAGTAGTGAGAATGTGATGGTCTTCTTTGATTTATTGGCAAACGCTTTCAACAAAGACTCATATCCAAGAGACTGAGTATATAACGCGGACGAGACAAGCCTGTTCATTGTCCGAAGCAATATTCCAGAAGTGATAGGGATTAAAGGGAAGAAACAAATTGCATCTCTAACGTCTGCAGAAAGAGGGGCTACAATCAGAGTCATCGCATGTATGAGCGGTTTGGGACATTATGTCTCGCCAATTATAATTTTCCCTAGAACCAACATAACCCAAGCTCTAGTGAAAGGCTGCACCCCTGGTGCAATTGGTAGAGCTCATCCTTCAGGCTGGATTCAAAACAATTTTTTCACGGAATGGTTCGTTCACTTCTCTGAGAAAACATGTCCGACTGAACAAAGGCCTGTTCTCCCCATCTTGGATGGTAATTATAGCCACGTTCGAAATCCAGATGTGATTAACTGGCCGAAAGAACACCACGCGACCATCGTCTCACTTGCTCCACATCGCACCCACAAATTGCAGCCTCTACATAAGACGTTCATGGGGTCTCTAAAAATGCACTACAGCGAGGTAGTGAGAGTATGGTTGCATCACAGTGGGCGTCCTCTCATACCTTTCTACGTTATGGAGGTTTTTTGGCCAAGCCTACCTTCGTGAACCGCTGATTTCATAGCTGCTGATTTGGTTGCAGGAAAAACTTGTTCCACAGTGGAACGTAGATCTAAGGTTTGTGAATCACATACTCCTCTTCTTGCTATCTCTGGGCCATCGACATCATCTCCTTCTTCGAGGTATCCTGATGTACAGTCACATCAAGCTCTAGCTATGCCAGCTGATGCAGCCACTGAAACACCGGTAAGTTCTCCAGGGACTTCAACAAATGCAGTTTCACCATTCGACATATCTGCTGTCCTCAACGTTAAGAAGAGAACCACAATGCGGAAATGAAAAGCAGCAGCCGCCTGCCACATCACTGGAACGCCATACAAAAATCAGTTGCATAGTCACTTGACAACAGTTCTGTAAAGAAGAGGTCTTTGAGTTTCTCTGGTGTTAGAGGCCACCCTGCGGTCAGAGATGCAAAATCCTAAGGCCTTCAAAAAATGAAAATTTGTTCCACAAAACTATCTGCTTCATCATTGGACTCTTCAGGCTCCTGAAGCCCTCATCTCGTGGACAGCGATAATGGCCTTGATGTGCAGGCTCAAGCGATGCAAGTTGCATCTCTTGTGATGAAAAGTTCTCTCAAGACAGGAGAGGAGACATGTGGATTAAATGTGTTATGTGCCAAATGTGGTCACATTTAGATTGATTTATATTGTGCTGGCGCTGAAGGAGCTACTTACGTTTGCCATTACTGTAAATAATTTCAGATTTCATGCATAAATGTAAGGAAGTTGCTTTTTATAGACTAGTCTAGCATTTATTATTGTTTTAACCCATTATATTAAAATATTCCGAAAGCATTGTTTCACATTTTTGTAGATGACCGTATTTGCACCCCATTTTTTTAAGTTCCATTTTACAAGCTTTTTGTTAATCTTTGTTTTAGAATAGAATTAATGGATACTAATCATTGTTTCGCCTCTCTTCATTTCTTAAACTTGTTATAGTTGTTTATCAAGGTATAAAATCTAGAACTTTTACAGGAGAAGATATCTTTAAATCAAAAACAAAAGAGGGTGTCCATATTTACACCTTTTCCTCTACAGTGTCACAATGACGTGGAGCGATGAATGTACCGCGTTCAAAGATTTCCTTCAGCGCAACAGTACTGGGAGCGGACTAACGAAAAGAGGGATCGCCTGCCCTTCTCTGATGACAACAGATCTACAGCTTAATCTACATCTACATAACACTCCGTAAGCCACAGTACGGTGCCTGTTGGAGGGAATCCTTTAGCACAACTACACTCCTGGAAATGGAAAAAAGAACACATTGACACCGGTGTGTCATACCCACCATACTTGCTCCAGACACTGCGAGAGGGCTGTACAAGCAATGATCACACGCACGGCACAGCGGACACACCAGGAACCGCGGTGTTGGCCGTCGAATGACGCTAGCTGCGCAGCATTTGTGCACCGCCGCCGGTAGTGTCAGCCAGTTTGCCGTGGCATACGGAGCTCCATCGCAGTCTTTAACACTGGTAGCATGCCGCGACAGCGTGGACGTTAACCGTATGTGCAGTTGACAGACTTTGAGCGAGGGCGTATAGTGGGCATGCGGGAGGCCGGGTGGACGTACCGCCGAATTGCTCAACACGTGGGGCGTGAGGTCTCCACAGTACATCGATGTTGTCGCCAGTGGTCGGCGGAAGGTGCACGTGCCCGTCGACCTGGGACCGGACCGCAGCGACGCACGGATGCACGCCAAGACCGTAGGATCCTACGCAGTGCCGTAGGGGACCGCACCGCCACTTCCCAGCAAATTAGGGACACTGTTGCTACTGGGGTATCGGCGAGGACCATTCGCAACCGTCTCCATGAAGCTGGGCTACGGTCCCGCACACCGTTAGGCCGTCTTCCGCTCACGCCCCAACATCGTGCAGCCCGCCTCCAGTGGTGTCGCGACAGGCGTGAATGGAGGGACGAATCGAGACGTGTCGTCTTCAGCGATGAGAGTCGCTTCTGCCTTGGTGCCAATGATGGTCGTATGTGTGTTTGACGCCGTGCAGGTGAGCGCCACAATCAGGACTGCATACGACCGAGGCACACAGGGCCAACACCCGGCATCATGGTGTGGAGAGCGATCTCCTACACTGGCCGTACACCACTGGTGATCGTCGAGGGGACACTGAATAGTGCACGGTACATCCAAACCGTCATCGAACCCATCGTTCTACCATTTCTAGACCGGCAAGGGAACTTGCTGTTCCAACAGGACAATGCACGTCCGCATGTATCCCGTGCCACCCAACGTGCTCTAGAAGGTGTAAGTCAACTACCCTGGCCAGCAAGATCTCCGGATGTGTCCCCCATTGAGCATGTTTGGGACAGGATGAAGCGTCGCCTCACGCGGTCTGCACGTCCAGCACGAACGCTGGTCCAACTGAGGCGCCAGGTGGAAATGGCATGGCAAGCCGTTCCACAGGACTACATCCAGCATCTCTACGATCGTCTCCATGGGAGAATAGCAGCCTGCATTTCTAAGAAAGGTGGATATACACTGTACTAGTGCCGACATTGTGCATGCTCTGTTGCCTGTGTCTATGTGCCTGTGGTTCTGTCAGTGTGATCATGTGATGTATTTGACCCCAGGAATGTGACAATAAAGTTTCCCCTTCCTGGGACAATGAATTCACGGTGTTCTTATTTCAATTTCCAGGAGTGTAGTTGTCTCCTTTCCTATCCACTCGCAGACAGAGCGAGGGAAAATGATTGTGTATATGCCTCCGTATGTTCTCTATTTTATCTTTGTTGACATTATTGTATATTGGTAACAGAGGGGTCGCTCTGCAGATGCCGGTTCTCTGAATTGTCACAATAATGTTTCACGAAAAAAGCGTCACCTTCACTGCAGAGATTCCCATTTGGGTTCCCAAAGTATGTCTGTAACACTTGCGTTTTGTTCATACCTAACATTAAAAATCTAGCAGCCCACCTCTGTATTGCTTCGATGTCTTCCTTTAATCCGACGATGTGCGGATCCTAAACATTCCAACACTACTGAAGAAGAGGTCGCACTAGCGTTCTTTATGCTATGTCCCTTATAGATGAACCACACTTTCCTGTAATGCTCCCAATAAATCAAAGTCAACAATTCGCGTAGCCTGTCACAATCCACACGTGCTCGTTCCATCTCATACCGTTTTGCAGCGTGATTCTGAAAGTACCCTGATTTGGCGACAGGTGACAGCATGCAGTGCATATAGGAACATTGTCAAACACGGTCGTTTTGATGATCCAGCAGTTATGGTGTGAGGGGCATAATGTTACATGGGCGTACTGATCTCCAAATCTTTGAACAATGTACACTCGGCGGTCAACGTTATTGTGACACACTACTCCTTCCCCAAGTGCGTCTTTCGAGAGGTGCATTCGGCCGTGTCTTCATTTTAATGTATGACAATGCTCTTCTGATCGAACTGCAGGGGTGGAGGACCTCTTGGAACGAGAGGATATTCTGCAAGTGGACTGGCCTCTCCGTAAGTTCATAATTTAACTTTTTCGGTAACGTCATAATTTACGCAACGTAAAATCGAAATGTACAATCATTGGCACGTCACATTGGAGAATACACATTTGTAAGCCGGCCGTGGTGGCCGTGCGGTTCTAGGCGTTTCAGTCCGAAACCGCGCGACTGCTACAGTCGCAGGTTCGAATCCTGCCTCGGGCATGCATGTGCGAGATGTCCTCAGGTTAGTTAGGCTTAAGCAGTTCTGCCGGCCGGTGTGGCCATGCGGTTAAAGGCGCTTCAGTCTGGAACCGCGTGACCGCTACGGTCGCAGGTTCGAATCCTGCCTCGTGCATGGATGTGTGTGATGTCCTTAGGTTAGTTAGGTTTAATTAGTTCTAAGTTCTAGGCGACTGATGACCTCAGAAGTTAAGTCGCATAGTGCTCAGAGCCATTTGAACCATTTTGAACCACATTTGTAAATTATGAGGAGGAAGATTAGAGTTTGACGTCCCGTCGACAACGAAATAATTAGCTATGCCTAATACGCGTGTGTAAAAATATCGGGGATGTATTCCCCTATAGCCGGCCGAAGTGGCCGCGCGGTTCTGGCGCTGCAGTCTGGAACCGCGAGACTGCTACGGTCGCAGGTTCGAATCCTGCCTCGGGCATGGATGTGTGTGCTGTCCTTAGGTTAGTTAGGTTTAAGTAGTTCTAAGTTCTAGGGGACTGATGACCTCAGCAGTTAAGTCCCATAGTGCTCAGAGCCATGCGAACCATTTTTGTATTCCCCTATATTGTTGTAGTGGTTCGTTTAAAATAAAATGTCCTCTATTAGACAACTCGTCTTGCAGTCCATGAATGATAAGTTATCTCTTGTGGATATGCTTTACACGAGTGTGAAATTGAATTAAAAAACTCCAATGTGGAGTGTTGGTTGATCAAGGGCGTGAGGAGTATCAGGCAGGGTACGCGGGTAATAACGAGAAGCAGAGAGAAAGGAAAGACTTGCAATAACATTTCTCACGGCGTTCTGGCGGAACGAAAGATCGAGTTTTGGCGTATAAACACACGTTTCCGGGGAGAAGAGTGCCGGGCAGAGTTGGGAACAAGTCGGCTAGCTCTCACACAGCCCGCCCAAGTTGCCGGCGTTACTTCGGCGCAACTTCGGGGATATGTTTTTGTTCCTCTTCCGCCGCCGTTTGAATAATACAGCAGCGGCGGATGTAAAGAGATGAAGAGCGACCACGCTTGCCTAAGCCGAACACGGGAGCGTGCGGTGCGAACTAGCGACATGTCTATCCCTCTCACCGAGAGTAACAGCTTCTCTTCTGCCACTCCCGTAACTATACTTGAGTACTGCTCATCAGAAATAAAAACAGGTTGACAGAGGAGACAGAGAAGATCCAAAGAAGGGTGGCGCGTTTCGTCACAGGGTTTTTTGGTAATCGTGATAGCGGTACGGAGATGTTTAGCAAACTCAAGTGGCAGACTCTGCAACAGAGGCGCTCTGCATCGCGGTGTAACTTGCTGTCCAGGTTTCGAAAGGGTGCGTTTCTAGATGAGGTATCGAATATATTGCTTCGCCCTATTTATACCTCCAGAGGAGATCACGAATGTAAGATTAGAGAGATTCGAGGGCGCACGGAGCCTTTCCGGCAGGGCACTCGTTCTTCCCGCGAACCACACAAGACTGGAACAGGAAAGGGACGCAATGACAGTGGCACGTAAAGTGCCCTCCGCCACACACTGTTGGTGGCTTGCGGGGTATAAATGTAGATGTAGATGTAGATACCATGACAAGTAGCAACTTCCACGATAGCCTCCGCGAGGTACTGTTTCTTCATTTTCGTGCCTTGCGTGACAGCTGTAATGATCCGAACATCTGACAACGAGCAATGACATACTCATAGGAAGTACTGAGCTGGAGCACCACCACATCGCGCCAGTTAGTAATATGACGGAAACTAATGTGGAATAAACAGAGGCTGCAAAGTATTCCAAAACAACAGTAATTATAGAACTGATAACAACTTTCTAGAACAATGTTACAGGGGTACAAAGAAAAATATCCAATACGTCAAGGGATGATTCTACGCATCAAAACAAGAAAAAAAGTCTTATAACTGTGGGTCCTACAAAGTATACGCCCTGACATATGACCAATTTTTCAGAGGAGGTGCTCAGCATGATGTCCATTCATCACAGTGCATGCCTCTACCCTTCATTGTAAGAACTCATGCACTCTTTCAAATCACCCTGGTTCGTTCTGAATGTGCGATTGTGCAGTGCCTGCACATCGTTTATTTATGACGCTTCAATAAACGATATGCAGACACTACCAACCAATTCCTTTATGTGTCCTCTTAACCAGAAGTATAGTGGATTTATCCAAGGAGCAAGCAGGCCAAACTAGGGGTTTTCAAATTTCCCCGTCAGGTGCCGACGCACAACACAGAGAAAATGTGCTATTGAGCCATCATGCTTAAAGCACATCTGTAGCCTACCCTGACATGACACATTCTCCAGCAAGACAGGCAGTACGTTCTTCAGAAAGAGGTGATAACGAACCCCTGTTAATATGTGTGGTAGCCTACCAGTACATTGATTGGGAGTCTATATTGATACCTTATTTCTTCAACCGCATGGGGATTTTCATGAGCCCACACATACTGATTACTGACATTTACAATGCCATCTCGTGCAAACCGTGCCTCATCAGTAAACAAAGTCTTGGAGACCATTAGTGGTCTGCACCACACTGCCGCAAAAACCACTGGCTGGTAAAGCTGAACTCTGGCAGGTTTGTCCTGTGCTCCGAAGGCCTGGACGCGCTGAATATAGTACAGTTACAACAGCTGCTCATGAAGTACCGCTCAGACGAGAGAATGACTAACACCTTCAGCTGCTGTTC
Source organism: Schistocerca serialis cubense (assembly GCF_023864345.2). Classification (NCBI taxonomy): domain Eukaryota; kingdom Metazoa; phylum Arthropoda; class Insecta; order Orthoptera; family Acrididae; genus Schistocerca; species Schistocerca serialis. Next base: position 233,349,834 of record NC_064645.1, read on the forward strand.
TTCGTCGCACAATAATTCCTGGATTGTCGTTCACTGCACTTAGAAGACGTTCCTCCATTTCAGGCGTTCGAATTGGACGAGGCCTTCCACTGTCTACTTCACTGGGTGCTACTGAACTTGTTTCCCCAGAAGATGGAACAATCGTTTGACCAGTATAACAGATGGTACCATGGATGCTGGGAATCATTCATTATGCACATTATGGACCCTCAGTTAACTCCATCTCGTATACAAAAGCAGTAAATCATGTCTACCATTTCCCTTTGTCAAACAAAAGGCCTGCATTGCTGTCTGCAAGAGAGAAAACATGTTGTAGCACTCCAAAAACGTCATAATAAAATGTACCTGCAACGTGACCTGTAGGTAGGCTAAACGTCACGGTAGTCAACCAGAGTTATTAGAAATGTACGCTAGAGTAAACAGTTGTAACAAGACTACAATACGATGACACAGCTTAGATGGAACAGCTCACTACAGACAACTAAACCAACTAATGTTTCCATCGACGCTGCAAGGCTGTATCCCACCACGCTGCTGACCCTGCTATGACACGGAGCGCCAATGCAACAACGGTGATCATATACGAAACCACATGTTAGTGATGCCTTCCTACCTCCCAATTTCCATGCCAGCGGTTTTAATTAATTATCGGGTAGCCGCCTGTAGTAGGACACGTAACGCATTGCCATGGATAACATCACAAGAGTACCTCCTATGAACACGTGTCCATACGTCAAATATCAGAACCTATGTTTTGGAGGACCCACGTCATAAGACATTTCTGTCTTGTTTTGATGCATACTATCATGCCCTGAAATACTGGATATTCTTTAACCTCCTGTACAACGAGTATCTAGCACAGGATAAGATACCTGAAACTCCTTAGACAAACTGAATGGTGAAGATAGTTGTAGAGATTATTATAATTTAGCAACATACTTCATATAAAGGGCAACCACAGCTGTGAGAATGCAGTCGCGTTAACCAAAACAGTAGCAGGTGCTATATAATACTTTATTAGTTCAACCGGTTTCGCGACTTAGAGTCGCATCATCAGGTGCACATTCAAATCATTTACAGAGAGGCGCAGAAATTACTGGACGTGCCTGTCACCCTCAGTGAAGTTGTATTTCGCCACTCTTATTTTGACTACCGTTCCATTTAGGGACATCCTAATGCAACTTGACTGAGAGTGATGGGGCCGTCGCATAATTTCCATATTTTGCTGGGCATCATTTGAACATGCACCTGATAATGCAACTTGAGGATCCGAAAACGGTTTTATTAATCAAGGCAAAGGGCAGAGCTTCGAGTCTCGGTCCGGTAGCACAATTTTAATCTGCCAGAAAGTTTCCTGTCATCGCACATTTCGCTAGAAAGTGAAAATATCATTCTGTAAAGCTTAAATTTTTTCTCCTAATTTCTGATGATTATTATCTCTATATATTGTACCTTACCTACAACAAATAAAGCCTATGTTCGTCTGTGAAAATGGACTCCATAAGGAACCTGTGCTGTCAGTAATCGGAATCTGAACTGCATAACACTGTGTGCGCGTTGTGTGTCAGTTTCACTGTAATTTAAGCCCTCAACGGATCGTTACATGAAAAACTTAAAACTAACATTTGGATAAGCTGTCTGACTGCATATTGAAATAAGAATTTACAAGTGATACAGAATCTGGCTTGTGCAACGAAATTTGCTGTACTAGAGTAGAAGACATGTGGTGTATCAGTGCCTCCGTTTTGGCCCTAAGTTTTGCACTCGCCTCTTTACATGACTGCCTCTTTTCAAGTTGTTTGTAGCAATTCGCAGGACACGCAGCAGGAGCGTCTAAAGCTTATTGTTACTGAGAATGAATTTAATGAAAACGATTTTGCTATGGTCTTGTTAACTACTAAATAGCTTGTAAGAAGGCCTTATATAAATTACGTCTATTTAAAAACTTCTGAAATCGTGATACCAACAATAGTTTGACAAGTATTAATAATGGCGAAATGCCTGAAAATGACTTTATAAGTGCCAGATTAACAAATTATTTCAATTTCAAATGTACATCAACATCTAATAACCACAGCACATTCATTAATTAGATGTGGAGAATAACTATTATTATTTGGTGGCTGAAGAGGCTTCTTTAACTGACAAGCAAAACATGGGATTATTGCAAACTCGGACTAACAATGACGAGCCAAACCCTGTAATTGCACTTTACGCTAAGCTTGCGAATTTTACCTTGAATTCCATTTTCAATCGTAGTTAAGCCATCTAAATCTCTCTTGGCCATATAAATGAAAACAGGCCTTGAATGTAATAAGATCTGCCATCACCGACGTGAGGGCAGCGTGGCACGTCTTCTGCCTCCGAACTCTCGACCAACACTACTGAATTTTTTACTCTCGCAGACAGACCTCGTCTCACAACAAGGCTTAGAATTACGCTCCCATGTTTCGTCGTCAGATTTTTACTATCGATATGTGAGTGCTTGTTTATTTCCAATCTTACATAATACAAAGAATAGCCTTAAGTTCACTGTGTTGTTTTCGATGCTCAATGTAATATTTAATCATTGTATTGGAGAATTATGACACACCCCTTACAATATAAAAAGCAAAGTCCTTAGTGACTGACTCATCGTTGACCAGCCCAAACCGCTAAGGATAGAAACTTGAGATTTGGAGATTTGGATCATATATTGTAGATGCCATATAGGTAGAGACTTTCCGAAATTTCAATCCTAAAGAGGTGAAATAGAGATGAAAATTTTTTTCTGAAAAATGTCGCTAGTAAGACAATTTTGAAGCTTGACCTACAGAAATTGGCATTTGCTTTCTTGTTCAGAAACAAAAAATATATGTTTCAACATTTTTGTAAATTTAACCCTATGGAGTGAAATAGTGGGTGAAAGCTATTTTATGACCATTGGTTCCAAATAAATAAATAAATACGTATTTCAAAATTTTTTGAAATTAAACCCATAAGGGGGTGAAACAGGGGGCGAGATCTCTTATGAAAATATTTTATTATCAAAGCACTTTTAAAGCTAAATCCACGTTAATTTGTATTTGACTTCTCTGTAAGAACTCAGATAAAAGTGTCACTATTTTTGGGAATTATAGCCCTAAGGGTGAAATAGAAGATAAAATATTTTATGGAAATATTTCATTAGTTTGCAGTTTTAACGCTCAATCTTTAAAAATTGGTGATTAACTTCTTGGTTAGAGATAAAAAAATACGTGTTTCACTGTTTTTGAAAGCTGAACGCCTAATGCGTTGAAATAGAGTCAGAATGATTCACTACTCATTCGCGCAGCGCAAACCGCGAAGGAAACAAACTTGAAGACCTGGATATTATACTTTAGGCACCGTTCGAGAAGAGATTGTCGGTAGTTTCACTCCGAAGCGGGTGAATTAGGAGATGAAAGGCTTTTTAGAAATATGTCGTTTTTATGGAAATTTGAAGGTAGAACTACGAAAACTGAGGTTTGGCTTCTCAGTTAGAAAATAAAAAATTTTGGTTTCAGCATTTTTGAAAATTCAACCACTAACGGAGTAAAATAGTGGGTGAAAGTTCTTTTGAAAATACATAATTACTAAAGACCTGCTAAAGGATTTTAAGGATACGTGTACGACAACTGATATCTCACATCTCGGTTAGAAATAAAAAAATTCATCCTCTACGGGAGTGCAATAAGGGATGAAAATTTTAGAGAGAATAGTTCGTTAATTTTAAAGCTGAATTATTGAAAACTTGTTCTTCACTTCTCGGTTAGATATAGAGAAGTAGTTGTTAGGGGACGAAAGTTGCTATGGAAATATCATCACAAGACAAAAACTTTGGACTTTAGCTAACAGAATCGCATTAGATCGGAAGTACATTCGAAAAAGGCCTTTCTTATGGTCATCATTAGCGTGAAAGGCTTAGAAGGTGTTAGAGAACTTGTGAACAATATAAAAGTTCGATTATATAGAAACAAAAAAAAAATATATCTCAGCAGGCCATATAGCCTACACGAGCGAAGCAGCAGAAGTTTATGTAGCAAGACTTGTTTATCTTGGTGGTTTACTGGTGGCGGAACCAACGGTGCCTGGTTTGATCCCTGGTGAAATATAAGACTTTCATGTGTCACTTATCACTTCTCTCACCTCTGACACTGCTTGTCAATGTGAAAAATGCGGAGTTGTAACGTTTCTCGGAATCCTCCGTACAACTGGTGTTGTTATTGTAAGCTTCGAGTAGGACAGAATTGGTCGTGTCTTTTCAGAGGAACCATCACTATAGTTGACCTGATAAGTTTAGGGAATCCAAGGAAAATCTGAACCTGCAAGGCCGGACGGGTACTTGAACCGCCGGTCTCCTGGATATCAGTCCAGTGAGCCAATCATTATCCTACGTCGATTGGTCAAAATCAGTGAAGGTCAGCTTGGTCCCGATGGACCGCTAGTGAGTGTTCTAGTTTTCATAGTGGGCGGTAGGTGGTAAAGGGTTTTAAAAACAGTTTCATTATGTTTTCAGAAGAATTGATATCAAGTATTGTGTAAGTAATTATGATTGTATGCTTTAGCTTGCTGTAACTTTGTTTCATAAATTCTGTAAAGTAAAGTTATTCCCTTCCCCACCATAATTATGGAACCTACGTGCTGTTAGAAAATTTTAATACTGACAGATAAAAAGTCGACAGTAAGTAAAAAGGATGACTACCCCTTGTCTAGAGGGTATGACGTGTGCGAGAGAAGTAATGAGACTGGTAATACACCCAGCGATCTGCCAACCTGTGTTGCTCTGCTCGTGTAGACGGGTGAGTTCATCCCTTGCAGATGCTCAGTCCAAGTTTCAGTTCTGTACAAACATTACATGATTTTTGTTAACGCCATCAGTGAAGTTGTGTTTTTGTTGTGTGTTACGAACAGCGTAATGTACTCAAATTTTGTGTTAAGCTTGGGAAACTTGCGAGTATGATCCTTACAAAGTTGAAACAGGCCTATGGGGAAGAATCCTTAACAAGAGCACAATTTTTTTCGCTGGCACAAATCTTTTTTGGAAGGCTGAGACCAAGTTGCAGATGAACCTCGCTCAGAAGGAGCTTCAACATCAAAAACTGACGAAAACGTCGAACGTGTCCGTGCTCTTGTGAGATTGTTCCTCCAGAACGAAGGGTCAACCAAGTGTTTTACAATGATGTCCTTTAAAGGCACAGAAAATGACTGAATCGAGTTGACCGGACTTGGCAGACGTGAGGATGTTGCAACATGACAACATCCAATGTCAGACGACAATTTTCATCACCGAAGTTTTGACCTCAAAAGCCTTTCCTATTGTTCCACAGCCCCCTTCTCATCTGATCTGAGTCCCTGTAACTTATTGCTTTCTCCAAAACTTAAAGATGTCGTCATTTTGGGACTCTAGAGAACATTCAGAAAGATGTGATCCACATACTGAAGGCCGTACCAGCTGAAGAATTTCAGCGCCTCTACCAAGCTGGGAACACCGATTCTGTAGGTGTGCAGCTACTGGAGAAATCTAATTTGAAAGGTGCAGTACATTTATTTGAAATTAATTAAAACTTTTGTAAATAAAAAACCAGTCTCATTACTTTTATCACATTATTTTTCTCACATACCCTAGTATTATGTATAGAGATCCACGTCTAGAGCTTCACATTTGTTAACAGACTACTTTAGAACTGAAGTATCTGTTCCATCTTTTGCTACTTCCACGGTATTGCAGTCTCCCTATTCGTATGTTCGTACCTCCATTTATGTCTCGTCTCGCAGATGCACGCGCCAAGTGCACGACTCGTTCATTCTCAATGACTTCCCCTTTCCTAACAACAGCGCCTAACCCCCCTTGCTAGAATTTGCCCTTTGTAAACAGCGGCATTCCCACTAACAATGCTGCTTTATTTTGTAGAAACATTACAGCATCGGATCGCAGTGGAAACAGACCTGCTTTTCCATGCCCGCTTTGAGGTTCTCAGCCCTCGTTACGTGTGGCACGATCCCAATGCACTCATGGTAATGAGCGACGCGTTATACGTGCAACGTGCATCATCCGCACATTGTGCTGTTTCTGTAAACATGGAGCCCCTCTGCCTGAGCACACCTCCAACCCCTAAGTAGGTACACTGCTCCGCGTTGATGTTCCCTGCCGATCCCAACGATCGCCACCAATCACGCAAATAATATTTCTCATATCTGCTTAGTTACCTGCCTTTCTGCATGTTTGAATAGAGTCTTTTGTTAGCACTTGCTGCCCCAATTCCGTATCAGTGAGAAAGGTATGGTTAAAAACTTAACAGAAAGCATACGTTATGGTGGATCTATGAAACTTGCAGAATTACAACTTGCAGAATTACTAAACAGTTTGTTAAATGAAGACAGCATTTTCCACCGTGATTGTTATTTGACGAGGAGTTCTTGTCGGTTACTTCATAGACACAGGGGTTTCGCTTTATACACCCATTTCAAAATGTAAGTCTATATCAAAAACAATATGGTCAATAACCCCTTACGACGTACTATGTCCGCTGCTCAGAACCACAAAAATGTGTCTGAGGGTTCATAGACTCTTGTGCTTCGTTACCAAAGAGAAAAAAATCTTCCTTCACGGTCCAGCTGACTTATAACCAACATACACCAGAAACGTGTACAAAAATATCCCGTTCTTCATAACGTAGAGATCGAAAATATAACGGGTGTTTCAGAAGAGAATGCAATTATCGCCCTGTTTAAGAGAAAATGTCTGAGGAAGTTCTCGAAAGCGAAAGACAGTTCACAACGACTTACGAAATAAATAATATTATGGTACACCAGTTTCGTGTATTTTAGTTTTTACTTTGTGTATGTTCTTCCCAGTACCGACAAAACCTCATGTAAATGTTAACTGCTTTGCTTTTAATTTCCCCAGGCCGCATATTTTCAATTTTTTCACATTTGACCAGCAACCCTTCCGCTATAGCTTCCCTGCATTTCCTATTTACTTAATTCCTAAGTGATTTATATTTCTGTGTTCCTGTCTATTCCTTATAATTTTTGTATATCCTTCGTTGATCTGTTCTCTGCGATTTCTTCGCAGTTAGCTTGCTCGTACTTGTATTGATCCAACTTCTGTGACTGCCCTTTTCGGATACGTCCATTCCTCTTCACCTATACTGCCCACTGTGATATTCATTATCGATGTATCTACATCATCAGAGAACTTAAAACGCACATAATTACTGCCCATTAGTTCGGGATCCCATTTCTTTCCTCATCGATACCCTCTGCCGATTCTCTTACACATAACTCTACTCTGATTTGGTGGGGTGTTATTCATACTTTCCTAGAAGTCTGAGGCTCAGTCACTTAATGAATACACACATGAAAAAAAAAGTTTTGCATCACCCCGCTTCCCAGAATTCCTGAAGGTAGACCTGTACTGTGGATATTGTATCGCAGACACAGTTCCTTTGACTGTTCAGAGATGTCACTAAACCCGCCCAAAGATGTAAACAACCATGCATGAGCAGCGCCTATTAGACGGAGGGGCCCGACAGCCGATCAGTTCCATCCTGCGCATCTTGTGAATTACCTCCTTCAGGATAACGACGTCGCTCGACTAGAGTGGCCAGCATGTTCTTCAGACAAGAACCCTATGGAACACGCCTGGGATGGGTTGAAAAGGGCTGTTTATGAATGACGTGACACGCCAACCATTCTGAGGGATCTACGCCGAATCGCCGTTGAGGAGTGGGACAATCTGGACCAACAATGCCTTGATGAACTGCCGGCCAGTGTGGCCGTGCGGTTCTAGGCGCTTCAGTCTGGAACCGCGTGACCGCTACGGTCGCAGGTTCGAATCCTGCCTCGGGCATGAATGTGTGTGATGTCCTTAGGTTAGTTAGGTTTAAGTAGTTCTAAGTTCTAGAGAACTGATGACCACAGATGTTAAGTCCCATAGTGCTCAGAGCCATTTGAACCATTTTGAACCTTGATAAACTTCTGAATAGTATGACACGACGAATGCAGGCATGCATCACTGCAAGAGGACGTGCTACTGGGTATTCGAGGTACCGGTGTGTACAGCAATCCGGATCACCACCTCAGAAGATCTCGCTGTATGGGGGTACAACAGGAAATGTGTAGTTCATGAACAATGAAAAGGGCGGAAATGATGTTTATGTTGAGCTGTATTCCAAATTTCTGTACAGGTTGCGGAACTCTCGGAACAGGGGTGATGCAAAACATTTTTTAATGTGTGTACATTGTCTGTCGGAATTCACTATAGGAAGTCTTCTCAATAATGAAGCAGTGGCAGCAGAGTACTCAGTAAATTTGAACGTTGAGAAATCTTTGGATGTCAACTGAGTAACAAACTTACTAAGATCTAGTAGACGTCGAGTACTGACGGACAGTGCCCGCGGATGGTGAACAAGAAAATCGCATGAATAGAAAGGAATCATTAGTGAGATCCAAAGTGCTACCACTAGTCCTGTTAGCACGATGACTGTGCGAAGGGGCATCAATGGAATATGGTACAATGGTCGAGCAGCAACCGCATAAGCGTCATTGACGTGGAGTATAGAACGACGTCAAAGGACAATCTCTGTAGGTCCATCTTTTTAGAGATGGTTGTGAGACTTGGCTGTTCGATACAGGATATCAAATTAAACACCTTTCAGCCGTCTAGTTTCCAAACTACACGCTTGAAATGTGTTTAATTGGATATCACAGGACAGTGGATTACTGGAAACGAGCGATTCGGAGCGATGCATCATGTTACAACCTGTGGCAATACTAGGGAAGGATTGCGATTTAGTGAATGCACGGAGAACGTCGCCTTCCATCACGTCTGTCAAGAGCGGAGAAGATGGCGTTACGGTACGGGGGTGTTTCACGTTGTGCCTTTATTGCATTTCAGAAAACTCTAAACGTGGAAAGATTTGAGAAATTTTATAGTTTTGTGTACCGCATACAGCAGAGCAACGCAGCTAGCTCTTTATTCGCACAAAGTAATGGCCGCTATTGACAGGGGATCTCAAGTTGATTCCGTATTTCTAGATTTCGGGAAAGCTTTTGACACCGTTCCTCACAAGCGACTTCTAATCAAGCTGCGGGCCTATGGGGTATCGGCTCAGTTGTGCAACTGGATTCGTGATTTCCTGTCAGGAACGTCGCAGTTCGTAGTAATAGACGGCAAATCAAAATTGAAGTGATATGTGGTGTTCCTCAGGGAAGCGTCCTGGGACCTCTGCTGTTCCTGATCTATATAAAAGACCTGGGTGACAATCTGAGCAGTTTTTCTTAGGTTGCTCACAGATGATGCTGCAATTTACCGTATAGTAAGGTCATCCGAAGACCAATATCAGTTGCAAAGCGATTTAGAAAAGATTGCTGTATGTCGTGGCAGGTGGCAGTTGACGCTAAATAGCGAAAAGTGTGAGGTGATCCACATGAGTTACAAAAGAAATCCGTTGGAATTCGATTACTCGATAAATAGTACAATTCTCAAGGCTGTCAATTCAGCTAAGTACCTGGGTGTTAAAATTACGAACAACTTCAGTTGGAAAGACCACATAGATAATATTGTGGGGAAAGCGAGCTAAAGGTTGCGTTTCATTGGCACGACACTTAGAAGATGCAACAAGTCCATTAAAGGAGACAGCTTACACTACACTCGTTCGTCCTCTGTTAGAATATTGCTGCGCGGTGTGGAATTGACGGAGGACATCGAAAGGGTGCAAAAAAGGGCAGCTCGTTTTGTATTATCACGTAATAGGGGGGAGAGCGTGGCAGATATGATACGCGAGTTGGGATGGAAGTCATTAAAGCAAAGACGTTTTTACTCGCAGCGAGATCTATTTACGAAATTTCAGTCATCAACATTCTGTTCCGAATGCGAAAATATTTTGTTGAGCCCAACCTACATAGGTAGGAATGATCATCAAAATAAAATAAGATAAATCAGAGCTCGAACAGAAAGGTTTAGGTGTTCGTTTTTCCCTCGCGCTGTTCGGGAGTGGAATGGTAGAGAGATAGTATGATTGTGGTTCGATGAACCCTCTGCCAAGCACTTAAATGTGAATTGCAGAATAATCATGTAGATGTAGATGTAGGAACATTTCTTGGGCAATGGCAGGGTACCCTGTTATTGAAAGGGAATGGCCTGTCTAGTTCCCATCTGAACTCAATTGGACACCGTTGGGATGGGTTAGAAACTCGACTTCGCTTCAGACGCCAGCGTCCAACATCCCCATACGTTCTCTGGTTTTGGCTCTTGAGGAAGAGTGGGCTGCAATTCCTCCACCGACTGGAAAGCGTCCCCAGCCGATCTGAAGCCAGCATAAAGACGAAGTATGGGCGCACTCCATATAATGTTCACTAATAGTTGTCCAGATACTTCTGATCAGTTCGTGAATTTTCGTACTAAACATAATTTCTCATTCCTCATATTTTCGTAGCCGCGAAGGTACACCATCGTCTTTGGCTAACTTGTTTGAGCCCTGAGAACGTGCAGCTGTCAGTGTTAAGTCTGCCGTTGCAGTAAGGTGACAGAGGTCGCAGCGTGACCTGGCGTCTTTGTTCGCGGTCAGGCAGCCGCGTTTCCCGCGTGCAGCGTTGAGGAATCGATGCCGGGCCGTATCGGTTACCGCGGTCCCCGGCGTCGGCCCGCTGAGCCGCAACTTCGGCGCCCATCTTGGCACCTTGTACGTGACGTGTCGCCGCCCACGCCGCCAACTTATAATGGATCGTCGGAGCTCGCCCACTGGCGATACACACAATTAAAAGTTCCCGGGAACAGCCGGTGGACAGCCGTTGAGACTCAGACGTCTTAGTTGGCCGCTAACTCCCAGGACAAGTCAGTCACGTAGCTCGCCGGCTAACGCAGGATCGTGATCCGGTAACAGCTTCTTTTTTCTGATTTGGTAGAAATAGTGTGGGTCAAGTTAATCTTTCATCACCTTCTCTTCGACCTCCTCAGATATTTTATTCCAGAAGCCGGCCTCTGTGGCCGAGCGGTTCTAGGTGCTTCAGTCCGGAACCGCGCTGCTGCTCCGATCGCAGGTTCGATTCCTGCCTCGGGCATGGATGTGTGTGATGTCCTTAGGTTAGTTAGGTTTAAGTAGTTCTAAGTCTAGGGGACTGATGACCTCGGATGTTAAGTCCCATAGTGCTTAGAACCATTTTCCTCCAGAAGCATTTAACTTGCGCAGTATCAAGAGATAAAGGGGTATGTAACGGCCATAGTTTGAAAAAATTATAATCTCATCAGTAACTATACATTTTAAAATTTTGGAAACAAACCAAATGGTTCAAATGGCTCTGAGCACTATGGGACTTAACGTCTAAGGTCATCAGTCCCCTAGAACTTAGAACTACTTAAACCTGACTAACCTAAGGACATCACACACATCCATGCCCGAGGCAGGATTCGAACTTATGACCGTAGTGGTCTCACTGTAGCGCCGAGAACCGCTCGGCCATCCAGGCCGGCCTTTGGAAACAACTTTTGTTGTTTTTCATGAATCCTTTTACACTGAAGAGGCGAAGAAACTAGTAGATCTGCCTAAGATCGTGTAGGGCCCCGGCGAGCATGCAACACGACGTGGCATGGACTCGACTAATGTCTGAAGTAGTGCTGGAGGGAACTGAGAGCATGAATCCTGCAGGGCTGTCCATAAATCCGTAATAGTACGAGGGGAGTTTGGTGGCCATCGGAAACGCTTACAGTCAGAAGAGTGTTCCTGGAGCTACTTTGTAGCAATTCTGTACGCGTGGGGTGACGTGGTCTCCTGCTGGAGGTGCCCAAGTCCTCGGAATGCACAACGGACGTAAATGGATGCAGGTAATCAGACAGGATGCTCGCGCACGTGTCTCTTGTCAGAGTCGTATCTAGACGTCCCAAATCACCCCAACCTCAAACGTCCAACACCATTACACAGCCTTCACCAACTTGAACACCCCTGGCTCACAAGGTTGTCCATGGATTCATGAGGTTGTCTCCATACAAGTTCGATACAATCGGAAACGAGACTCGTCCGACTAGGCAACATGTTTCAAGTCAACAACAGTCCAAAGTCGGCGTTGATAGGCCCAGTCGTAAAGCTTTGTGTCGTGCTGTCACCAAGGGTACACGAGCAGGCATTCGGCTCCGAAAGCCCATGTCGATGATGTGTCGTTGAATGGTTCGCACGCTGACACTTGGTGATGGCCCAGCATCGAGATCTGCAGCAATGTGCGGAAAGCTCAAATGGCTCTGAGCACTATGCGACTTAACTTCTGAGGTTATCAGTCGCCTAGAACTTAGAACTAATTAAACCTAACTAACCTAAGGACATCACACACATCCATGCCCGAGGCAGGATTCGGACCTGCGACCGTAGCGGTCGCTCGGTTCCAGACTGTAGCGCCCAGAACCGCACGGCCACTCCGGCCGGCAATGTGCGGAAAGGTGTCACTTCTGTCACGTTGAACGATTCAGTCGTCTTCGATTCTATTCTTGTAGCATCTTTTCCGGCCGCAGAGATGTCGTAAATTTGATGTTTTGCAGGAGTCCTGATATTCACAGTACACTCGTGACAGGCCGTACGTGAAAATTCCCACGTCATCGCTACCTCAGAGATTCTATCACTAGTGCGGCGACTATAACACCACTTTGAAATGCACTTAAATCTTGATAACCTGACATTGTAGCATCAATAAACGAACTAACAACTGCGGCAGACACTTTATATCTTATATAGGCGTTGCTGACCGCAGCACCGTATTCTGCCTGTTTATGTACCTCTGTATTGGAATACGCGCGCCTTTACCAGTTTGGTGCTTCAGTGTATATTGCTCAGATATAATTAGTACAAAATTTAAGTCTATGTAGCAGTTGTCACTTTCCAGAATGACAGACGTTTTTAATATTTCGAGGGTCCGGGTCTTCCTTACACATCAGTGTGCCTTTAACAATATATGCTTTTTTCCTAAAAGGAATATTTAGGTTCTAAATCTTACTTACACATTAGCATCTCTTTAAAAAGTACATTGCTGTATAATTCAATAACAGTTAACGAATTTTGTTCAATTTTTTTCAAATGTGCTAAAGGACCCCTCCTCCCTTCCCCTTAGTAGAGCCCATTACGGAAAATGCCTTGGAGTTCTTAGGGTTATTGCATAATTTTCAGTCTTATCCATATATCTGGCAATTTCAAAACGCATTCTTCTCATTTCATTTCTAGTGTATAATTTTTCGTTTCATTAGTTACAGAGTTGGTTTTCACCTTAAGCAGACATCCTTATATCTACTTTTTCTGACTAACTGTCCTACATTGTTTTTAACATTTGCGGTAATGAAGAATTTCATACTTACTTCCATTTAGAAAAATCCTGGAATGGTCGCTTGTAACCTTAGGTACTAGCTTTGGTGGATGGGGCGGTTCGGTTGTCAAGGGCATGTGCTGGATCTTTTATGTATTGGTATTGGCATGAAAAGTTTTTGTTATTCTGGCTGCTTCACAACTGGAAAATAATTTACGTCAGTGATTCAGTTTTGCTGCTTCTCGCACTTAGTTTGCCCGATATAATCTTTTTATATTAAAAACCTCCTCTAACTCTGTAAACTCCCGACATGTGATTGTATTTTTATTATTGGGATTGGATTTTGATAATTATTCTTTTACGAAATTGCAAGGTTAAGGATATCCTTGCAATTCCCGTCAATCGGGGATCAATAAAATTTAGTGTACTGACATATGGCTCAATATTGTAAAAACAGATTACTTTTACAATATCAAAGGAAGAACCGTTAATCAAGAGAATTCTCCTACATTTATATTTATCTTTGTTTGTCCAAATTAGCAAGTAATAAGATATTTATTGCAACTGTGAGTCGTTATCATTTAGATCAATGGCGCTGAACTCTGCACCAAAGATCCCCTATAAAATTTTCATAAATTTTTGAAATCCATCAATTCATAAATGTACGAGCTGTTACAGAAAAACAATAGCGACACTTCTAAGTATTATTTGATTATATTTAGGTTAAATATTACATGAAAGTTACACGTTTTTGTGCCACGTCACAAAATGGCTTCTTACACTACGAAGAAACAAAAGGGAAGAGAGAGCGACCTTTTTGCAAAAGAACAGAGATTGCAATTACATTTGCAGATCATATTCATTGATTACAGAGTCTACTATTTTTATGCGTACCACCACGGGCATTAACCATGCCATATCTGAAATTGGTGTTGTAAGCGGCAATTTTATCTATGAAGTTTGGAGGCAATGGATATACAGGGTGAACCAGAACTCGAACAACAAACCTTACAGTTTGTCCAGGCATATCTTCTGGGTATTTTTGTACGAAAGAAACCACGGTCTCTGCCGTATTTCTCCTTCTTACACGAGGCATCCCAGCAATGTTTCGTCACGCAACGCCGGTCCACTGCTGTTTGTGTATGAGAAATCGGTTGGAAACTTTCCTCATGTCAGCACTTGTAGGTGTCGCCACCGGCGCCAACATTGTGTGAATGCTCTGAAAAGCTAATCTTCTGCATATCAGAGCATCTTCATCCTGTCGGTTAAATGTCGCGTCTGTAGCACATCATCTTCGTGGTGTAGCAATTTTAATGGCCAGTAGTCTATTATTCACTACGACATTTATGTACTGTTCCGAAACTACCAAACCGTAACTTTGGAAGAGCAAAACTCTAGCTGTGTGTCTTGTTTCCGTCTACTCACACTATCAGCTGTAATTTCCTCTTTAACTCGTAGCCCTCTAGTCTGCATTCAGTATTGCTCGATTCTGTCTAGGCATTTGTCTTCCGGCGGTGTTAGTTGTGTGTTAACAGCGATACAGACCAGTACTATGGTGAGATTTACTGATGAAGAGTTATTCGGTATGCTCGTCGTGTATGGAATGGAAAAGCTGAGCTGAGCTGTTCCCGTAGCGATGGCAGCCACGTCACAGTACGTTAGCTTCTGATGGTTACTGCGTTAGCCTGTCTTGTATGTTGTACGTTTTCTCGCCGTTGTGAAGGTATTTTCAGAGACTGAGTTAACGCACCGAATAAATCACAATTATATTATTACTTTATAACGAGTCGCCGGAGACCGTGTGTCCCATATACCAAAACACTCCCAACAGCTTCACCCCAACTACTTCCGAAGCTGGAACTCGAGATCTTTACCGTTCTCGGGCAAGTGCTCTACGGACTGAGCTACCCAAGCAAGACTCACGAGTAATGCTTCGGTAGCTCAGCTGGTAGACCGATTGCCCGTGAAAGGCAAAGGTCCCGAGTTCGAGTCTCGGTCCGGCACGCAGTTTTAATCTTCCAGGAAGTTTCATATCAACATACGAAGGCCTGTCCGTGGAACTGTGTTTCGCCCAAAAGATATGCTGGATGAAACCCTAATAGGTCGATGCAACCAAACAACTAGAGATAAATAAATGTCGTGTGACTAGGGCGTCCCATCGGGTAGACCGTTCGCCGGGAGCTAGTATTTCGATTTGACACCACTTCGGCGACTTGCGCTTCGATGGGATGAAATGATGATGATGAGAACAACACAACATCCAGTCCCTGAGCGGAGAAAATCTCCGACCGACCCGGACCCTTAGAATTGACAGTCTGTCGTGCTGACCACTTAGCTACCGCGGGCGGACCACAACTAGAGATTAAAGTAACGAACTGCTTCTATTGGGACCGTCGAGTAGAATAGGTAATGCATAAGATGAACCAAACAATCCGTTATTCTGCTAGAACACTTAGGGAATCAAACGTATCTTTTAAGGAGACTGCCCACATTACGCCTCTCCGTCCTCTTCTAGATTACTGCCGCGGGATGTGTGACCGTTCCCAGATACCATTGTCGGAGGATATCGAGAAAGTTCAAATAATGTCATCTTGTTTTATATTACTGCAAACTAGGGAGAAAGTGTCACGGATAAGATGGGCGATTTGCGGTGACACTTGTTTAAACAAGTCAAAAAACAGCAATTTTTGTTTCTCACTGAAAAACAGGTTTTGAGTCACCAAACGTGCACGAAGAATGCAACGAATTTTACTGTCAACATCACTAACTTGAAACTGAAAGAAAGTTTACACTATTTCATCGTAAGTTTCATACAATTTATTTTGTAAGTCGAGTTTCCTGAAGTATTGCATTTTTAAATGTGTCACTGCTCTTGTAGGGATGCAATATGTTGATAATATTCTTCTCGGGTGTGCAGCCGGATCATAACGTTGACACGATATTTCAGCGGTACAACTGGCCGCCATCTTCAGTTAAGAGTGCTGGTACGTTATGATCCGGCTGCACACCCGAGAAGAATATTATCAATTATTACGCCGGGAAAGCCTTCGTACTCGATGCAATATGTTGTTTAATTCCAGCTACACAGGGAAGAAGGACTGTTGTGATAAAACAAGGTAAATGAGAGCTCGAATTGTAAGACTTTTTCCCATGAACTACACGAGGTTTAAAATGTACCGTAATAATATTACAAACCCTTAGGTACAAATTGCAGAGTAATCTTGTAGATATGGATGTAGATGGAAATGCGAGTGCAGGGGAAAATTAGGCATTTCTTGCAAACCAAGTTTAATCACATTTATAAATTGCAGTAAAAAAACAAAATTACGTACTTGCAGGTGGTCTACCTCTAAAGTTACAACTTAGAACCGGGCAATCGGAAACAAAATAAATATTTTGATCCACCGGGCAGTTCGACGTTTCTGAGTTTGTGCCTAAACATGTGTCTGGTATGGGGAAGAATAATGGAAGTTGGAAAATGCGCTCGAAGATAATAAAAAAATAAATAAAAATAAAGAAATGAACAACGTACCATAAAGGTATTATCAGCATTGCAAAGAAAGATTTAGATATTATGTACACGTACAGACAAACAAAAGGTTAGACTTTCGCCAAAATTGGTTGATTTATTCAAAACAAAGAGCTTTACAAATCGAACAGGTCAATAACGCATTGGTCCACCTCTGGCCATTACGCAAGACGTTATTCGTCTTGGCATTGACTGAGTTATTGGATATCCTCCTGTGGCATTTCACGGAAATTTATTTCCAATTGGAGCATTACATCGTCCAAATCTCGAGACGGTTGGAGGGCCATCCCTATTACGTTCGAAACGTTGTCAATTGGCGAGACAAACCATAGAAACTCTGCGTATGGGTATTATCTTGCTGAAATGTAATCCCAAGTGGGTTTCCATAAAGGACAACAGAACTGGATGTAAACCGGGCAGCAGTGGGATACGAAACTGACTGTCTCCCGGCAAACGAACCGACAGCTAGGAGTGAAGGTCTGGAGTGACATATGTTTACCTAGCGAGACCCCCTTGGCTATCAGCATCATCCTTACAGCACAGCAGTACGTCTGTGATATTCTACGCCCCGTTATGTTGCCCCCCCCCCCACCCCCCCCATGGTAATCCATGCAGGGCTTGTAGTTCAGCAAAGTAATGCCCACCCGCGTACAGCGAGAGGCTCTACCGCTTGTCTTCGTGCCTGCCAAATCCTGCCTTCGCCAGGAAGATCACCGGATCTCTCCTCAGTTGAGAATGTCTGGAACATTATGGGCAGGGGTCCTCCAAACATTTCGCGATTTCAACGATTCAAAGCGCCATTTGGACGCAATTTTACAAGACATCCCATAGGAGGACCTCCAACAACTCAGTCAATCAATATCAAGCCAAGTAATTGCTTCCACAAAGGCAAGGACTGTTGATGACTGGAAACATGTTGACTGGTCGGACGAGTGTTGTCTCAAATTCTATCGAGCGGATGGACGTGAACTGGTACGGAGACCAACGCGTTATTGTTTGCTCAGTTCGTGAAGATTTCTGCATTGCCGCGCGGGATTAGCCGAACGGTCTTGGGCGCTGCAGTCATGGACTGTGCGCCTTGCCCCGGCGGAGGTTCGAGTCCTCCCTCAGCCATGGGTGTGTGTGTTGGTCCATAGGATAATTTAGGTTACGTAGCTTAGGGACTGGTGACCTTAGAAGTTAAGTCCCATAAGATTTCACAAACATTTGAACATTTTTTGAACATTTCTGCATTGAATAATCCATGCAGTTTTTTTTGAAATTTTAATCATTTGTTTGTATACATCAGACTTACCGATTTTTATTATTTCGTTTTTATAGAGTGTATTTACTCTATTTCACACCGAGAATCGGCTCACAGCATTTGTACCAGTTGTTCAGGACCAGAATTTACCTCAAAATCGCATATTGTCGTTCTATAGGTATATTTCCATTCATAGTTGGCTATCATGGGTTAAGACCTAAGCAATAAGTGTTGTAAACCACATCAACTCCAACATGTGTTTCGTGGGGCACGGTGAACTACAGGAAATGGAGGACCGGCAGTGGGAAGTCGACTCGGCGTAATCTGACACAACATTACTGTGTAGAAAGATAGTAAGACAAATATTTTTCAGAGTCTTTTGAACGTTAGACGCAGTCCGAAGTTCTGACAAGGTACTTGGCTCTCTAAGAAGGAACACCAGATTTTTCCACCCTCTTGGGTGTAGCGTTTCTGAGACAGTACCCACCGTATGATCTCTGCTTTCTTGTCACGTTTCGCTTGATGGAGGATAAATAGCGCCTTTCGTCAGAACAATCGAGTGGAACGAGATCGATATGGGTGGGTAGCGCCAGGCAAAGTGCTAGGAGGTACGTGACGCGTCGTACCGTCATCCGCGAACAACGAGAAACGTGAGTTCGGCGAGTTGAATTCTTAAAGAAACGCAGTAGATGGGGATCTCTCTGAAGGAGGCACATGTGTTAGGAGAGTCGCGTAGCAGGGGCCCCACTGACACGTCTTCAGCCAGTATACGTAAACACGTTTCTTAATAAGTGAGCAAGCTAATATTTTTGTAAGGAGCAAACACAAAGCTAGTAGTGCACGTGCAAGACACATTTCATCGATGTCCAGAAATTAGCTTGGATCACATTGTGTTAAACACTAGGATCAAGGATGTTAATTTGGAATACTGCTGCAAATGTATAAAACGAAGGAACGAGATATGCAACGAGGAATTAGTAAGGATTTGTTAAGTTGCAAACGAGGTAAAACTAAGTCTCCTCCAGAAGCTAATGTGATATTATAAAATAAGTAAATCTCAACATGATAGTTGCAATGAATAATATCTAATAGCAATTGTAAGATACATGGACAATCACATGCTTCACACCAAGGTATGAAGCGCATTAACAAGGCTGAAAAACACACAGTACCTGAAACGGCGCAGCTGTAAAATTACAAAGAGTACTTAGTAATACTGAGCAAGTAAAAGACCATACTCTAACCACAACTGACTAAGTTACATCAGCAGAGCCTGCAACAGTGGAGGAGACAGAACTAGTACTCAAAATAATCAAGGGTAGGAAAGACAGATAGAAACTTCAGTATAGTACTTATGTGAGAACTTAGTACATGTAGTCAACGTGCTTTATCAACTTTCGGAAGATGATGCACATCGAAAACCATTATACAATGAAAACAGAAGAAAATGAATTTGTTATATGCTGGCTTACATTAAGATTTTAAGAATTGTGGTGACGGTATCTCAATTGTTACGAAATAAAACCAATTTTAAGAAAAAGTAGGCTCGATAATAACATTCATTTCGTTAGTAAAAAATTGAAAAACATTACGTTCAAAAACATTATGCCCAGACATTCAGCATTTAGTAACGAATTTCAAGTATCTGCTATCTTCAAGAAAGTATTTTTGAATAATTTTTTTAGTGTGAAAAACATTTTATTTGCCTTTACTGCAATTTATAGAATATAATCACGGGTCAATTTTGTAACATAAATTGCGGTCTTGGCAGCAAAAATTTATTCGACCTAAAAACATTTTGTTCTATAAATTACCGCTGTCTCTTCCTGACAACGTTAGGCTTCACTGTTAAGAAATTCTAATCAACCTTCTTACAACTAAGCAACTAAGTGTGGAACAAGATAATGTGGAGAATATCGATTAAATAAAGTTGCATATTTCGTTCGATACAACAATAACCAGGTGATCCTCGAAGATTTGAGCTATGTCAGAATACCTAAAATGCATGAAAATACGTATTACCTATGGAATTTCGTTCCAGAGTCTTCCACTCAAGTATACCTAATGATTTTGCCTGACGAGTTGCTGGCGTGTTCGAAGATTTATCCTCCGTTGCTAGTGACGGACTCAATCATGCTGCAACGGACGACCGTTGCAGGTAACGAGGGCAATGGTAACGGTAATCAGCAAGGAATGGCGCTCAGACGTATGCGCGGCAAGTACAATACGGTCCTGCCACGTTAATAGCACTACACTGAAGAGGTGACGAAGTCGTGTACTGCATAAAACTCACGTTACATAAATTAATACTTCAGAGTCTGCAACATGATAGACATTATAACTACAGATTAATAGAAGATTTCGAGTCCAGCCTTACGATCTCAAGTAGACATAGGTCTTGACACTTAATCTGTTTATGTCATACAATATTATTCCTAAAAGCAACAGTAAATAATTTAGGAAGTATTGGCTTATTATTCCCCGGGGCCTCTCCAAAGCTTGCGTCTTGTTCTCAAGTTTCAGTCCTTCGAGTCCAGATGCCGTGACGTTCCTACCTTATAGGTAAACAGTGTGTGACCGCAATGGAGGCGTATAGCGGAGTGAAACGTGTAAAGAACTGGATGTATTACTACAAAACGCAGTCCCAATATTGTTGTAAGAGCCGCTTCAGCACGGAGTATTACAAAGCTCCGCAAGAGGCACAGTCTATGATCTATTTGCAGAAACAAGTTGAGTGAAACATCAACAAAATGTTCAGGGTCGCCCATAGGCATAGTCTCACGTGTCTGGGAAGAAATTTATTAAAGGTAAGATACCTTCCGTATGACAAGAAGAAGTCACGTGGAAGTTTGTAGAAAGAAACTTTATGTCCTGTCAATTTCACAACTGAGAATGAAATATATAAGTAAATCTACTGCGTTATTTAATGTTAGTTTTGGGTAACTACTTTAGAGTAAATCCTTTATTTAAGCAAATTAAATTGTTTGTCACAACATAAGGACCATATTAAAGAAATACCCTGAAGCGCCAAGGAAACTAATATAGTCATGGTTATTAAATGGTTCAAATGGCTCTGAGCACTATGGGACTTAACTTCTGAGGTCATCAGTCCCCTAGAACTTAGAAGCACTTAAACCTAACTAACCTAAGGACATCACACACATCCATGCCCGAGGCAGGATTCGAACCTGCGACCGTAGCGGTCGCGCGGTTCCAGACTGTAGCGCCTAGGACCGCTCGGCCACCCCGGCCGGCCATGGTTATTAAAATACGGAGATACGTAAACAGGCAGAATACGGCGCTGCGGTCGGCAACGTCTATATAAGACAACAAGTGTCTGTAGCAGTTGTTAGGTCGGTTACTGCTGCTACAGTGGTTGGTTATCAAACTTTAAGTGAGTTTGAACGTGGTTTTATAGTCCGCGCACAAGCGATGGGATACAGCATCTCCGAGGTAGCGACGCAGTGGGGATTTTCTCATACGACCATATCACGAGTACACCGTGAATATCAGTAATTCGGTAAAACATCAAATCTCCGACACTGCTGCCGTCGGATAAAGATTCTTCAAGAACGGGAACAATGACAACTAAAGAGAATCGTTCAACATGACAGAAGTGCAACCCTTCTGCAAATTGCTGCAGATTTCTGTGCTGGGCCATTGTCAAGTCTCAGCGTGCGGAACCATTCAATGAAAAATCACCAATATAGGCTTTCGGAGCCGAAGGCCCATTCGTGTAACCTTGATGACTGCACGACACAAAGCTGTACACCTCATCTGCCCCCGTCTACAACGACAGTGGGCTGTTGATGACTGGAAACATGTTGACTGGTCAGATGAATGTTGTTTCAAATTGTATCGAGCAGATGTACGGGTATGGAGACAACCTCATGAATCCATGGACCCTGCATATCAGCAGGGGACTGTTCAAGATGGAGGATGCTCTGTAATGGTGTGGAGCATCTGTATTTGGAGTGATGCGGGACCCTGATACGTCAGGATCGATTCTGACAAGTAGGTAAGCATCCTGTGTGATCACCAGCATCCATTCATATTCATTGGGCTTTCAGACGCACTTGTTCAATTCCATCAGGACAATACGGCACGGCACCCTACGCGTCCAGAATTGGACGTGGCTCCAGGAACACTCTCATGAGTTTAAACACTTCCGCTGGCCACCAGACATAAACATTATTGTGCATATCTGGGATGCCTTGCAACGTGATGTTCAGAAGAAATCTCCGCCCTCTCTTACTCTTACGGATTTATGGACAACCGTGCGGCAACCAGGTGTCAGTTCCCTCCAGCACTACATCAGACATTAGTCGAGTCCATGCCACGTCGTATTGCGGCACTTCTGCGTGTTCGCGGGAGCCTTACACAATGTTAGGCAGGTGTACCAGTTTTTTGGCTCTTTAGTGTACAATACCAGTTGAAACACATTTTACTGATTAACGAAGATTGTCATCAGTGTATGCTTGTCATCAAATTTTTACGTATGCAGCTATTAAGAAAATATATTTTATTAAATTATCAAAGGGCACATTACTTGCAGCCAGGTCTCTGAGTGTAAAAAACAGGAAATTGCCATTTTAATATCAACACTAAACCATATGACGAAAGTTACTAATTGAGCAACTTTGTTACATTTTAAATTAAATTACACTTAGCAAATTTATATCACATTATATCAATATCTACTTCTCGTCAAATCTATTCCTAATATAAAGTATACAGATCTGATCTGTGCAAAGTGCACCGTAACTTTTGGATTCAGAAACATATTTAATTCACGAAACTATGTACATCAAAATTTATTTCACAATTTGTAATTTTTGATGCTGAACATAAATCGTACGTAGGGTATTCTTGAGAAATACAAGACTTCTAAATACTGCGTTGACGAACAGACTGAAAAATACAAGCCCTAGTCACAATAAGCATACCATTCTCAACACAACATAGAAATTAATATCCTCATCAATGAGAGACTGTAAGTTTTATTCACTACCTGTATAGATCGCATTGTACTATTTTTGTAACGTTATTCAGTTGTTACAAAAATCATGTAAACAAAAGTTACAATAATAATCCTAGCCCAACACAGAGATTTCGCAAGGTTTTTGACTGCACAAGGTAAACGAGGCATTTCCTTATCATGCGTGCTAGGAAGCAGGCGTAGTTTAAGATACCTCCGTGAATTATTACATAACGATTATATGTGAACATTTTTGTATGAACATTTTTGTCAGTTCTGAAATTATATCTGAATCTGGCTTTACATCCTCTGGAAGAATTGCGTCACGGCCAAGACTGTTTATTTAAAGAGAGCATCCAACAAAACCTGCTACCAGAATCTATTTTTACAAGCCTGCACCAGAAGAAGCAACCTGGAACATTATCACCAAAATTTCCACTTGATCGAGTTTAGTACATTCAGTCCATATACTTCTTCCTCACTGTGTTCATATTTAGATACTTAAGGGTGGACGCAAATTTCCACTGTTTTTATCAGACCCTAATGTGTTTAGGCTGGTGAACGAAGTGCAATTAGAAGCACAGTCAGAATTATGTAAATAATTTTATGACATCCGAAGACGATCGGTACATGGAAGCAGGTGGTGAATAAAGGTTCATCCATCATCATCTATTGGTGGTTCTGAAATACGACTCTTTTCGTATTTTCGCCTTGTGTCATGCGATGTACCAGACATACACATGGCAGGCGACGGCTCATGAACATCTTGTCTGCTGTTCGGTTGTTGCCCGACACCAATATTTCGGGTAATTTTACGCCCGTCTCTCCGCTGTCGCAATATGAGGTATTCTACGGCCATCACGTCTTGCATTGTTGGTTTTTCATGAATCTAGGTGCCCATGACTCACATTTGACGTAATGGCACGCACCGAGCACCCACAATCTGGACGTGATATAATGCACTGACGTCAACTGCCACGCCAATGACCACTGCAAGCTGTTGACGTCTCTGCTATGTGGCACACTGAAGTAGATTTGCCGTACCAAAAGCAATCTGCCCCATAGAAACAGTCACCTCTAACCCAAATGTTCATGATTTTAGTGATGTAGTAACTTGTTGCTACAGAAGAAAGCAAAGCTCCTAGAAGTTATCCTCTGGGAGGAATATTTCGGGTTCGGGAGAAATGTGGGAACACATGTGACCATACTGACCCTGCGACTGAAACTAGTCCACCATTGACAACTTTAATTTTACGTGTTCATACGTGTATCAATAAGCATTTGTACGTCTCAAACGAACTTCGTCATATAACAGTCTGCTAAATTAATTGATTATGGTCGAAACTGCAGGGAATGTCTTAAACAAGCAGATTAAACCACGATGTGAGTAGCCAACACTGTTGCTTGACATGGAGAATGAGTTAGCAAGGGCCGCATGGTCAGTAGGAAAAAGAGCTACACACTGCTCTTCCGCCTACAGTTGTACTGACGTGCCGATTTGTTTACTATATTGTCTTGTGATAAAGAATTTGGCACTTCGAAGCTACATTGTACAGGATTATGATGAGATGGTTGCATCGTTGTGCTGCCTTTGAAATGTTCAAATTTGTGTGAAATCTTATGGGACTTTTACACACTACTTAACCTATATTATCCTAAGGACAAACATACACAACCATGCCCGAGGGAGGACTCGAACCTCCGCCGGGACCAGCCGTGTGCTGCCTTTGCTTAATATTATATACTACTTGGAATTTTTTTTTCAGTTTTCTTTATACGAGATAACTTGGAGTTGTATTTCTGTGCTATAACGTTGTTCGAGTTCATGTTATCGTTAGAACAAGTGGATATCAATATACTATTTCTATTCAATCATCAGGGTCTGAACATAAACTAGTTTGTTTCTGACAAGGCCTCGGACGGCACAACGGTGCCGACAGAGAGCAGTTTCTTGCTCAGCCGATAGGTATCATTGAGTGTGGATATGGTGGAGCGTACGGTCAGCACACTGCTCGCCCAGCCATTGTTAACTTTTGCGACTGGAGTCGCTACTTCCGAATCATGTAGATCCTCAGTTGGTCTCACATGGACTGAGTGCACTCCGCTTCCCAACAGTACTTGGCGGATCCGAACGGTCACCCATCCATATGATAGCCAAGTAAATTAGCACTTCACTGATAGGACAGGAATCGGAATTAACACTGTGCTAAGACCATTGGTTGGGTCTTCTAGTTGCTTATCTCACTATTTATCCATACATTAAATTAAATTATGGGCCTTGATACGAATGTTGGGTTCTTTTTCTTTGTCCTTATTAACTTTATACCCATATAAAGTTATTTGGTTTATTGAGAGACTTGTATTTAAGATATGAGATTTTCTATTTACTTTCCAGAGTTACAGACTCTCCAGTTGATGAAATACATCTTTAAAATAAGTTTAAACATATTCAAACCATATCGTCGGAGTTTCTGAAATCATTGGTGGAAGTAGGAACCAGCTCGTAAAATATGTAAGGAGGTACACCACCACACACTCGGAAAAATATCGTCCACACAATTACAAAGGTAGCAAGGTCACATAAGAGTGACAACTCTCGAACAATCACTTTAACTAGTGTCCAAGTTGCTAACAAGAATGATAAACAGAAGCATGAAGAGGGAAATTTAAGCTCTGTTAGATGACAATCCGTTCGGCTTTAGGAAGGTGAAGACACCAGAGAGACTGTTCTGACGTAGTGCTTGGTAATGGGAAAACGCTATGGGATTTGTAATCCAGAAAAAGCGTTAGACAACATAAAATGTAGCATGCAGTTCGAAATCCTCTCTCAAATACGTGCTAGCTATAGGCAAAGATAAGTAATATACAATATGAACAAGAATCAAGAGGGAAAAATAAGAGCAAGAACGAAGTGCTCGGATTAGAAAGGGTGTATGGCAGGGATGCAGCCTGTCACCTTTACTGTCAAATCAGAACATCCAAGATGCAAAGATAAAAATAAAATAAAGATCTAGGAATAGAATTAAAATTCATGGCGAAAAGATATAAAGATAAGATTTACACACGCAGTTACTACACTCACTGAACGTGGGGAAGAATTACAAGATTGTTGAATGAATTGGAGAGTCTAATACATAGGTACTATGGATTTAGAGTAAACTGAAGAAAGACGAAAGTAGTGAGGCGTAGCAGAAATCGCCGGCCGCGGTGGTCTCGCGGTTCTAGGCGCGCAGTCCGGAACAGTGCGACTGCTACGGTCGCAGGTTCGAATCCTGCCTCGGGCATGGATGTGTGTGATGTCCTTAGGTTAGTTAGGTTTAAGTAGTTCTAAGTTCTAGGGGACTGATGACCACAGCAGTTGAGTCCCATAGTGCTCAGAGCCATTTGAGCCGTAGCAGAAATCAAATTGGCGATAAACAAAGGCAAAGAAGTAGATGAAATGAATTTTCTACCCTGAAATCAAAGAAATTCATGACGGGAGAAGCAAGAAGAACATAAAAACAGAGCTGATTATACATAAAAACAGAGCTGATTATACTAGTATCAAAGATCGGCCATAATTTCAGGAAGAGGATTCAGACAAGTTACATTTGGAGAAGAAGAGAATCGATAAATTTGACATGTGGCATTACGGAAGGACGAGGGCTGACAAGAAATGAGAAGTTTCTACGCAGAATCGGTGAGCATAGAAACATACGGAAAACCTTGACAACAAGAAGGACAGGATGATGGGACATGTGTTAAGACGTCAAGGAGTAAGTTTCCAGATGTTTGAGAGAGATACTGAAGTGAAAACCGTAAGGGATGAAAGGGATTGAAATATATCCATCGAATGCTATAGGATATCGGATCAAACGTTACTGTGAGGTGTAAAGGTTGGCACAGGAGAGGAATTCTTGGTGATCCGCGTCAAACGAATCAGAAGATAAAAAAAGCATAAAGTGGCTTCAAGAGCCAGAGTCCAGTCCAATAAAATAATTGTGTGTGTTTGAACAGACCTTACGAGATAAAAATACCAACAGTCGGCTGCTAATGCAGCTAGACGTCATCAAGATGGCTCATAAAAAAGTAGTGGTTCAAATGGCTCTGAGCACTATGGGATTTAACATTTGAGGTTATCAGTCCCGTAGACTTAGAACTACATTAACTTAACTAACCTAAGGACATCACATACATCCATACCCGCGTCAGGATTCGAACCAGCGACCGTAGCAGCAGCGCGGTTCCGGACTGAAGCACCTAGAGGCGCTCGGCCACAGCGACCGTCTTGACTCAAATTTGACACGGTCACACACAAAGTGGATGTTCATTGAAATATTCAGATTAGTCTTGTTGTTCACGTAATCGAATTGAAATGTAGACTAGGTTAAAGCTGGCTTCATAGGCGAGGCTGGGAACTGATCTTTCTCAATGGTTACTTGTTCCACCACTGACTTCCACCCGTCCAGTAATTCCAGTGTTGTATGAAACAATTGCTTGCGGCCTTGACGCCGTTTCAGCTGACCTGCCTGTTAACCCGTGGTTTCCCATCTGATGGCCTCACTAACGGCGCTTGTGCAGAACGGTATCCGGGATACGATCAGTTCCCACGCGTTGAAAATAGCAGCACATTACAGTAGCTTCAGCAGCCCATATATTCATGGCAATCTGCGCTGATGCCGTTCACAGTAGCGTTTCGAATAGCACTGATGGAGACACTGTCAGTCATACTAGGCACCTATCCAATAGATATTACTGTCATTATGTTTTCTTTACTTTCTTCGAGAAAGGAACCTTCCTAATCTCAGAGAAATTACTCACCAGTTAAGTGCGTGAGGGCCGAACACATTGGGTCAGTATAGCAACAGGTCACGCAATATATGACAAATTCCCGAACATCAAGGAGAGGATGCCTATGAGCCACATAAATCCATCTAGATACTAGATTTGAAAAAAGACGCAAGTCTCACTCCGTATTTTCTTATTTACCTGTTTCCCTCTTCAAATCAACTTGGGAATTATCAGGATATAAACTGTAAAAGATACAGACTGAGATAATACGAAAAACTTACATTGACGATATACAGTATATCTACTGAAAAATTTTCTGTGATCCACATAGCATTGCCTTTGAAAATGATGGAAAGTCGAAACGCACAGTGCGATTTTGGTAAGAATAAAATGTCTGCTCAAGACATCTGAAAGTTATAAAAGTGTATACAAATGGCCGCTTCGTCTCGCAGCGTTTCTGTGAAAACTGCAGCCAATATTGTATAGCTTAACTTATCTGCTGACGTGTTGATGCAACATTGGTCCGATTTAATGCACATATTAAGTAAAATTGTTCTAAGTAAATATTGTCGTCAATATTATTGAAATTAAGTGTATAATGACAAAGGCACCAGAAAATGAACTATATCAGTAAAAGTCTATGCAGATACCAGTAACGTTCATCTGTTCTCCCAAGTGACTGAGTTTAATAGAGTTCCGGGTAAATATAGTACTAGTTAAGTCATAACTGTAATAGATGCGACGGTGCTGCAATGACATCTCGGATATAGCTCAGCAAAACGTAGCCATCACCTCGTGTGCACCTAAATGTAAGCACATGATCCCATTTCTTTGGTGTAACTGTAATTCAGGCTGGGTACTTATTACTCAGCTCCGCCTCTGTAGCTGAATGTTCAACGTTTCTGACTGTCATGCGAATGATCCAGGTTAAGTTCCCAGTACTGTCATGGATTTTTCTTGTTGCATGGAGTGTAAAGGGGTGCACTTGGTTTCATGACGATAGCTGAGGGTTCCTTGACCGAGTAGTAGCGGTTGTAGTTCACGAAAACTGGCAAGGGCCGAGAGAGCGGTGTGTTGACCCCACACCCTTCCATACTGTCGTCTCGTACTTTTGATACAAACACAGATGATTTTACTCGTCGCCACTCTCAACTATTTATAGTGCGCTGATAGAAACGCAATATGAGGGGAATGAGGAGAACACTGAAATACTAACAATGGTTAGTGTCAAGAACACACATTTATTGACGAATGCTCAACTCTGTGCAGTTGACTCAGGCAGAAGATCCTGATGTACAGTCAGTATTCCAGAAACTAAGGCTTTGTAGTAAACAGTTCTTGTCTCAGTAGAATGTTCACTGAGGACGGGCTAATGTGGACTCGCTAGATTGAAGATGATGCGGCGCGAAGTACTCAAGAACAAGGCGGTCGTCTCGGTACTAGAGCTGACTTGGAACTGGCCGCTCTGCTGCGGCGCTGGTGCTTATCATTTCTCTTGCGGCGTCATCGCTGCGACTTGCTGGTGCGGCAATCGCTGGTCTATATGCCATCTCTGGAGTGGATTGTAGACCTGTCGACGCCTGTGGTGCTACCTGTCGGTGTGTGCTGCGCTTACGACACCATATGCAATGACGCTATTGGCGGAGAATGATACGATGGAACCATATAAGCTCGTGAAAGGAGTTAACTTTATTTCAGCAGATCAGACGGGTAACCCTCTACATCCATCACAGCTTTATTTTTCCACGACAGTTCATTATACTTGCCTAAACTTTCGTAGGTTACTGTCGAAGCCTGTTGCGGCAGACTTATATTTGGCATATGACAGTGTGGACAATCCCCGATGTAGCCATACTCGCAAATGGTAGAGATTTAAAAATTTGAACGTGTTGGCCCATATTTCATTTTACAATGTTACTCAGAAGCATATTAGAAGTTTCATTATACAATGCCACTATTTACCTAAATTATATGTAATACAAAATCTGACATCAGTTATGGCAACGTCATTATATTCTAGAACAACAAAGCAGTAGGCCTTATGACATAATGAAAGCATCTAGAAAACGCAGCGAATTTCATTTTTGATATTCTTTCGCTCGGAATTTTAATCCCATTCTTGAACCTTTCTTTTATTTCCATTATTGATTCTTCAACGTACAGATTGAACTGTAAGGATGAAAGACTCACCTCATTCTTAGTCTTCCAGTCTTATTATTTCCAAATAGTTCTTTTACATTTTGTGTTTCACCCGTCTTTCCCTGTGCGTTATTCCTATTTTCCTCAGATTTCGAACATCTTACACAAATTTACACTGTCCAAAGCTTTTTCAAGATCAGCCATTTCTATGAGCGTATGTTGATTTTTCTTCATTCTTGTTTCCAGTATCAAATGTTAAGCCAGAACATCCTCTCTGGTACCTTTGCTTTCGTAAAGCCACGCTGATCATCATGTAATGGATCCTCAGTTTTCTTTTCCCTTGTTCTGTACATTATTGTTGTCAGCAATTTGGATGCATGAGATGTTAAGCAGATTATGCGATAGTTTTCGTACCTGTCTGTCATTGTCTTCAGAATAGCGTATTTGACTGTTTCTGGAAATCGTCCAAAACAGTTAATTGTGTTATCTTGTGCTCATTACACGCTTTCTTCCTTGCTTTCTTTATCGTGAATTTCAATATTTAAGCGAAAATGAAATGAAATTCAAATAATTTTAAAACCTAGAGAGCTCCGTTTGAATCGAGTGGTGTCTATGAAAACACTGGCTAGCACTCTGCTCATACCGTGATAAAGCTCATTGACAGTGAAATCTTGTTTTTAAATTTATGTTCCCGAAAATAGGTTGCAAACCGTGTCTCATACTACATTGTAAAAATATATCTATAGAAACTGCTGAAAAACAGTTTTTAAGTTTTCCGAAGAATGATAAGATGCATAAATTGTAGTTGTAACTCGCTGGTAGAGGTCCAAATGGGGTAGTTTATTTCCGTGAGGATCATATTAGTATAAGTAAACACATCTTGCAAACATGTTGTCGCTTGTAGGGTAATATGTAGCATGCTGGACTTTTGGAGCAATGTTCGGAACATTGATTCCCATTTAGAGCATTCTTTTAAAAAATACTACTATCTTCTTAATACAGTTATCTCCTTAGATAACTAAATTCTGTATAATATTATATTTTAACTTCTAGTTTCATTTATTAGCTTCGTTTTACAACTGATAAGTTTGAGAGGAAGCACAAGGATGGTGTTACGAAACTGTATCTCATGCCTGATGTAGCTCTTGCTCTGAAGAATATGAAAAACCATTTAATCCTTTCCGATTTCCCAAACAAGTCTTTGAAGACAATTTTCACTTCCAAAAATGGCTCTGTGCACTATGGGACTCAACTGCTGAGGTCATTAGTCCCCTAGAACTTAGAACTAGTTAAACCTAACTAACCTAAGGACATCACAAACATCCATGCCCGAGGCAGGATTCGAACCTGCGACCGTAGCGGTCTTGCGGTTCCAGACTGCATCGCCTTTAACCGCACGGCCACTTCGGCCGGCTTGCCACTTCCAACTGACTCTGTTAATCTTGTTGTAAAATTGTGCGATTTCAACAAAGGAAAAATTGAGCACTGCTTGTGAACTATGAGGAAATGTAATAAGGCCATGTCATTACGGAAAAATGAAAATTGGTCCTACTTAAGCACATTTCGATCATAGTTTTTAGGAGCAGTTAAGTATGCAGCAGAACAACAGATACTTTTACGTTCTGCTGCGTCAACTATGTAGTTTCCGGTGGTTTAAACTAATGACCAGTGGGAACAGAACGTTTGCAATGCGTAAACCTGTTGAACGTAAAAACGGTGACGCCCTGCAATTGCCCACAAGTGTTATTACTGAGCATTAAAATTTAAAAAGTGAGAAAACAGGTACTTAGAAAACAGTAGTAGTTCTCACAACAGTAATTAACCATCAGAATTATTCTATGAATTTACCGCTGTGTTTTATTGTGCAGACTTTCACAAGCGGCCCTGGGAAACGTTTCCAACACGTCCGTGCAGATAGACCAGTCCCAAATTCCCTCAGCCTGAAGACAGTTCTGCGACTTATTGCTGTTTCACGGTACTTTCATTCCAGTCGTCATGCAGTGCAGTTTTTACTTTTCTTATTTTCGAAATATAAAAGTTCAGATTGTTTTTGGAAAACGAAGAAACCATAAGCACATCAACTTTCGTAAGGTTTCCACTATCACCCAATGTAAAATTTCTTTTCATTGTCACTGAGTAAATGTCAATGAGTTTTCCATCACTAAATAACAAAATATCTCGCAGAAAAAGCACGGAATATGAATAAAATCTTCGGCCAACACTCCTATAGCTTCGTCTTACTCCCAGCCATTGATATCACCGGAACTTCAGCCAGCGACACAGCTTTTTTGATCACCTGGCCAAAACTTGAATCTTAACTATTTTTAAGTTTTAATTAGATGGAAACAAGAAATTTGTGTGAGAATATTGACGGAAAATGCTATCTGCATTTTATAATCATTCACAATAACAACAATCCCAACTATAATTTTAACATAGACAAACAGCTTGTTCGGTGGATGAAATTTTCCGAAAGTTCGATGATATATTGCCAGTCTCATAGATTCTACAGACCAACTTGTATAATCATTGCTTCCAGTTCCTACAATGATTTTAGAGTTTCCTATTCAGTTTTGCCTCTCCCTTCTGCTTTATTTGATCTCAAGACTTCCAGAACTGTTTTAAATTCTGACTCTAATACTGGATCCCCTATGTCTTCCTTATCGGCTCCAGTTTATTCCGTCATGAGACAGCCTTCCATTCAGGGACCTCGTGTGTACTCTCTCCACTCATCCAGTCCTTCCTCTGCGCTGAAGAGTAGAATTTGTATTGCCCTCTGAATGCTGCAGCCCTTGCTTTTAATTTCAACGAACGTTGTTTTGACTTTTCTGTCTGCTGAACCAGTCCTTCAGATCATCATTCCGTTTCGCGTTTCTTTACATTTTTGCGTGCAGCCATTTCGTCTTAGTTGCCGTGCACTTATTTTATACCGAAGTGATTGATGTTCCTGTGTTTCTGTTGTTCCCTGAAAGTTTCTGCATTGCCTCCTTAGCCTATGAATTGCAGTATTTCTGTGAGACAAAAAATCAGTAAATGGTACGGTAGGTCCAATAAGATACGTATTTCATTACAGAGGGAAGCCAAAAGCAACCTCTAGAACTTAAATTAAAAGAGACATGAATATTTTCGTACTTACGTAGCTTCCTATTTATTTCAATTTTTTAAACCAAGGGCACATAATAAATTTCCAAAAAATACATAAGAAAACAGTTTCATTCAGTTTTCAATGACAAAACTGTGGCAGCGAAACCTCCACAGCCCTGAGTAACAGTGACTTACTTGGCCAAATTTTTTAAGCACTTATTACTCTGCAAAACTCACGGACTTGGAACGTGGTTAGGTGATTGGGTGTCACTTGTGTCATACGTCTGTACGTGGTACTTCCACACCAATAAATATCCCTAGGTCCAGTGGTTCCGATGTGATAGTGAAGTGGAAACGTGAGGGGACACGTACGGCACAAAAGCGTACTGGCCGACCTCGTCTGTTGACTGACAGAGACCGCCGACAATTGAAAAGGGTCGTAATGTGTAATAGGCAGACATCTATCCACACCATCACACAGGAATTTCTAACTGCATCAGGGTCCACTGTAAGTACTGTGAAAGTTAGGCAGGAGGTGAAAAAACTTGGATTTCATGATCAAGCGGCTGCTCATAAGCCACACATCACGCCGGTAAATGCCAAATGACGCCTCGCTTGGTGTAAGGAGTGAAAACATTGGACGATTGGACAGTGGACAAACGTTGTGTGGAGTGATGAATCACGGTACACAATGTGGTGATCCGATGGCAGGGTGTGGGTATGGCGAAAGCCCGGTGAACGTCATCTGCCAACGTGTGTAGTGCCAACAGTGCTGTTACTGTGTGGTCGTGTTTTTCGTGGAGGGGCTTGCATCCCATGTTGTTTTGCGTGGCACTATAACAGCACAGGCCTACAATGATGTTTTAAGCACCTTCTTGCTTCTCAATGTTGAAGAGCAATTCGGGAACGGCGATTGCATCTTTCAACACGATCGAGCACCTGTTCATAATGCACCGCCTGTGTCAGAGTGGTTACACGACAATAACATCCCTGTAGTAGACTGGCCCGCACAAAGTCATGACTTGGATCCTATATAGAACACCTTTGGGGTGTTTCGGAACGATTCTTCTCCTCAGTGCAGCACTCCGTGACGAATGGGTTGCCATTCCCCAAGAAACCTTCCAGCACGTGATTGAACGTATGCCTGCGAGAGTGGAAGCTGTCATCAAGGCCAAGGGTGGGCCAACACCATGTTGAATTCCAGCATTACCGATGGAGGACGAAACGAACTTGTAAGTCATTTTCAGCCACGTATCCGCATACTTTTCATCACATAGTGTATATCATGCAAATTGTAATTATTCGCCGAATACGGCGTATCCATCTGACATGTAAACACCATTCAATGGTTTCGCAATAATAATTGACAATGAATGATCTATTCCTTTGAAGAACAAGTCGAAATGCTTCTCATTTACGGAAAATGTCATCGAAATTCAGTGAGTGCTAGAGACTTACACGCTGATAGATATCCTCAACGTACTCACCTTACACGTCCTGCATTCATATATATGTGTACGATAAATTGGGAACAACTGGATCTTCAACGCATCGGAAACATATGCGGCAAAGGAAAGTTACTAACGAGGAAACGGAAATTGGTACTCTTGCCACTCTGGTTCGAGATCCTTGTGTTTCGCTCATGCCAGATTCCCTTGTGATTTGACGTGAACGTGTTGTTAGTGTTGTGCATCGCCATAAATATCATCCTTACCATACCAGTCTTAATCAAGAATTAACTGGTACGGATTGTATGCGTAGCACTGAATTCTGCCCGTAGGCTCAACTTCAGATTCAAGGGATGACACATTTATTAATTTGATTTTATGTACTGACAAGACTACATTCACGAACCATGGAAATGTTCGGCTGCTTAACATGCATTATTGGGCAGCTGAAAATCCATGTTGGCTGCGGCAAGTGGCACACCAAAACCTGTGATCGGTGAATGTATGGTGTGGGATTCTGGAGAATTATAAGCCCCTGTTTCATCGTAGGAAATCTTAATGGTACGAAGTACAAGACATTCCTGCAAGAAATCTGTTATTGGAAGAAATACGTTTAGGGACACATTGGTGACCGGCACATTTTTCGCTGATGGCTAGAAATGAGTTACAGAGACAATTCCCAAATGGTTGGATTGGACGCGGAGGAGGTGTGTCATGGTCAGCTCGTTTGCCAGACTTGACGTCTCTGGATTTTTTCTTGTGGGGATTCGTACAAGAAATTGTTTATAAAGACGTTCCAAGTACACTTTAAGATACGCGAGAGAGAACTGTCAGAGCATGTGCTTCGATAAGTGCCTATGTTATAGGGACTTCCACTCAATCCAGGATAAGAAGATTGCAGCACTGCTCTGATACCAATGGTCATCACATCGAACACCTTCTGTAAATGACGTCAATGCCACCTTTGTGGCCTTAGTTGACCTTCAAAGACATTACTGTTACACATCATTCGATTCGTCTCGATAGCCGCAACGAGAAAATAAGTACCAAACTATAGCATTTCTTTAAAAAAAAAAACAAAGTTGACCTTCTTATCTCTGAAGCGATCGCACCTAGCAAGAAAAAACTAAAGTCATATTATGACCCCCGTTGTCCCACGAAACTTTTGTCCCTCAATCTTTTCAGCGTCTATCACACTTTCGGAGTTATTCTTGGTGGCAATAGTTAGTGACTCATCCTGTAGAGTGTTTGAGGAGTTGTCTGTCATGTCAGTTTCTTCTGTTTGTCGAGATTTTTTCAAGAGACTACCATTCCAATTTACTGAGAAATTCGATTTATTAAGGTTCGCGTTATCTGGAATCGACTGTAAACCCAGTTATAGGTTGAGCTTTACGGTAGTTCCATAACATATTCATGGTGTAATAGTTCTTGTCCTTCATCAGAACAATATTTACAAGCAATAACCTCTCATTTACTTAACGAAGGAACAGTATCTATTGCAACATAAACTGGGATGTTAATTAACACTATCTCAGTTTCCGTGCTAAGCTGGTATTGAAATCTTTATTTCGAAAAATGCACATTTCTGTTGGTAAACAATCTGCATTTCGGGAAGATGAAGTCTGTCCATGATTGTCAATTATTAATACTTTGCTTACAGTGGCCTCTTTGTGTAAATTTCTCTTATTTATTTTAATGTCTTCTTTGCAATGCTCCTACATGTCAGTACATCAGTTAGGTCAAGCACCTTCCATTTCCAGTTTAAAGATTTCTTCCCAAAACACATCGAGCACCTTGCTGCAGATATACCGTCGCTCAGTGAATTGTACTAGTGTGCCACTAAATGTAGTTTCTAAGCCTACAAAGGGCCGGGTAAATGTGCAATGATTGAAACAGCGGTTCTAAACAAAGGTTCAAAAGTATACCATGACGTACAAGATTTTTGTGACAAACGGTATACCAACACATAAAACACCTGACCAAAAATATCCCGACACACCTACGTGATGCGGAATTGGCCAATAGATGTCACGAGAATCGGATAGGCAAATACAAAAGGAAGCGGAGACTACTGCATAGTCGTAGCTGGCAGAATCACCGTGCATAGGAGTTTAAAGAAAAGGTACAATGTTCCAATATCTCCTTGTAAGCGACACAGTTCTTTAACCTATGTTACCCGACGCTTTAGGTGGTGTAGAGCGATGTTTCTGGATATTGGAGGACAGTAAAGAGTGATTTGTAGTGATGAGTCCCGCTATATCCTATCCGACGGAAGTGTTTGGGTGTAGCGAATTTCTGGAGAACGTTACCTGCCATCATGTGAAGAGCCACGAAAGTGTGGGGCGTTTTTCTTCGTTAGGGTGTGATCCTCTTATTGAGCTTCGCTTAATGTGGAGGGCTAGGAACAAATTTTACAGCTCTGTGTACTGCGTGCAGTAGAAGAACAATTCGGAGACGATGATTGTTTTCGTTTCATGATGGCATTGCATCCCCGTCACCAAGCTACAATGGCTTGCAGGAAACTAAATCCCTGGAATGCACTAGATTGCTCAGAGTGCTAAGCTGCACCCAATGGCTCGCCTTTGGGATGACTTAAAACATCGACTTCAAACAGCTATTAAGAAAACTCACTGAAAGTGTCCCTAGCAGGGTTCAATCAATCATAGAGGCGAAGGGAAGACATACCTCACAGTAATACCCATTAATAGGCGTACAGATACTTACGACCAGATAGTGTACACCCCATTTCGAATTAGTTTATAGAACTCACGAGAGTTCGTGCGCACGTCACGTAAAAGTACCTTGTGGGCAAGGTAGGCGACGCGCGTAGCGCATCGTCATTGATTCTAAAAACGTGACTGGAGATTGCAAACTTCTAAGTGTTGCCAGTTCTGAGTTCACATGCGAAGGGCTGGCACACGTTCTGTCCAGTTAACTTCGTGTAACCTATCCAGCAGACACTCCCTAGAGATCCAAGGAACGCTTAATGTGGGGCGTAGGAAACAGTCTTTTCTATTCCACTTTCCTTCGCACCTCTGTCCAGTATGACTGTACTGATGTTTGGTTGGATTTATCTTGGCTATGTGCCAACTATATCACCAGTGGCATGGGTACACTCTTTCAGGTGTGTGTCACGCTAGTAATCTTTGTCGGCGGACTACCTTTCGACGCTGGATGGGTAAGAGCGGTGCTGGGCCATTTTGAGGGGCCCGAATGTGGTCAAAACGCCCGAGATACAGAGCTGCTGAGTACCATGGAGTTGCAAGTATTGCGCGTACTTCTGATCTACTTCGTTCATTTGGTGGTTTCCTATCCGACATAATTCATTAATTTCTTTAAAATTCTGAACCTGGTGGCATCCGTAGTGTACTCTTCATGTAGGGAAAGGTGAAAAAAAAAAAAAAAACAGCTAAATCGGTTACAATAGTACGACGTTTAATCCAAATCACTTGACCTACGTTTCGAGACCTTCAGAAACGTCTTCTTTAGAAGGATCAGTAATTAACTTCCAGATGGTTAATATTATATTCATAATAAAGTGTAGATAAAAGCAAAAGTGAAAATAAATCACTGACTTGCAAAGAATTTTTACACTTACCGATTACGTGATGTTGTCGAGATACGGTGGATATGTAGCTATAAGCCGCAAATGAAAATAAAACTCATCTCCAACATAATAAAACCACAAAATATAATGCTGACTGTCATTAGAAGGTGGTTTACAAACGCAACTAGTGAAGTGAAGTCGTACCGATGTCTTTTGAGTTGACGAAAATTTAGGACGCGAGAAGGCAGCACGCGTGTGTCCAGAATAATTGCGCAAAAATCCGAGAAAGAACAACACCGAAATAGAAAACGCTTACATTACTGAAGTACTGATATAGGAAAGAGGGACTTAGTATGCGCACGGTAGTACAAAAGTCAATCATATGGCGTTTTATTTGGTTATCACACAAACAGTACTTTCCAATTTTTTATAGAAAGCAATGAACACAGTTACATATAAAACAGCTTAAAGTACATCATTTTTAAGTGAAAAAAAAGGGAGGAGGTTACAGCAACAGTAATTGAAATGTTGGGAAAGGATGTAAGGTTAGGGTGGGAAGAGGTAGGAATTTAATTAGGCACAGTCTGTCGCCATATATTCGCAGCAAAATTTTTTTTGAGCTTTATTTTTATTCTCAAGTTCTTCATAGCAGGCAAAGAGGAATTAGCTTGGGAATAATCGAGACTACAAGGACATAGGAAGAACTTGGTGTGCATCTATGTTTCTGGGGCTTATTTCAGGTGTGCCATTCAACCTGTTTTATTTTGCACTCCCGGCGCAGCACGATTAATTTCAATTCGTAAAGTTAGAGGCTATCGCCAAAGAAGAAGGAGGACAAATATTTATACTACCCCCCGTCTATTCCTTTATTTCCCTCATTACGATAATGAGACGACTCGAGAATTTAGTTCCCTTTCAGAAAGAAACAGACGCTTTTTGCAGCGAGCTCCCCCTTAAATGATATCGTCCATTATATGAGTCGTAATTAGTATTAAACAATGTGGCATAATTATCCTGTAATAATTTCACGAAGAAGTTTATTATAGAGTCCATACTTGGAGCAAAAATTTTATGCTCGAACCCGAATGAATACGAAAACGATAAATGGAAACTGCTTTACTGTGTTCAGTGTTTTATTAATCGGAAGCGTTTTTCTGTTTCCAGATTCCTGTCCACAAATGGCAAAGCAAAAGGAAATTTTATAACATTCCTTCGTCTATTGAAAAGGCGAAGCAATCAGTTGCTAAAATCTGTAATATGGGACTCAAGCAAAGGTATAAATTGTAAGTAGGCTGTTTAGGTTTTTTTATTGGAAACGCCACCTTTGTATGAAAATCACTGGCTGTGCTGTGCGCAGTCTGTGGCTAGTTTGCATTGTTGTCTGCCATTGTAGAGGGGCAGCTGGATGTTAACAGCGCGTAGCGTTGCGCAGTTGGAGGTGAGCCGCCAGCAGTGGTGGATGTGGGGAGAGAGATGGCGGAGATTTGTAATTTGTCATGAACTGCTATATTGATATATGATGATATCAAGGTAAATACATTGTTTGTTCTCTATTAATATCTTTCATTTGCTAACTACCCCTATCAGTAGTTAGTGCCTTCAGTAGTTTGAATCTTTTATTTAGCTGGCAGTAGTGGCGCTCGCTGTATTGCAGTAGCTTGAGCAGCGAAGATTTTTGTGAGGTAAGTGATTTGTGAAAGGTATAGTTTAATGTTAGTCAGGGCCATTCTTTTGTAGGGAATTTTGAAAGTCAGATTGCGTTGCGCTAACAAAAATATTTTATGTCAGTTTAAGCACAGTCGTGTATAATTGTTCAAAGGGGACGTTTCATATGTCGACCCTTAGCCGAGGATACCTCACTGGAATCTTCTGATTTTTTCTTCTTGTAGTTTGTGTAATTAGTGTAGCTTTTGTTTATTGCTAGCGCGTAATTGTAGAGAGAATCTCCTTTGTAGTTGCAGTCTTTCATTGTTGTACTGTAAAACAGTTGTGGCATGCATGTAGATTTGCACCAAATATTTCGCAGCTGCGCTGGCAATTAAGTAGACATTATTTCCATTGCTATGTTATTTTATTTTGCTCTTCAAATTGCGCTTTTCTGTGTTATCGTCTGAAATACTGTGACAATAATGGCGTGTGAAAAACGTAATACTAGGCTCCAAAGTAAACTGAGAAATGACAGTGAAGACGAAAGCAGTGTGTTAGCGCCGCAGAGTAATGAATTAACTAATGTTCAAAGTAGTAATTTGGCAATTGTGCATAGGGAAATGGAGCGGACGGCAAACAATGGTGTAGACAGTGAAACAATTAGAGAACAGGGAAGCATTATCGATCGATCGGTCGGCAACAGCTCGCCTCAGGAATCTGAAATGACAGGAAACAATCTCGCAAATACTGTAGATTCAGGTTTTGGATCCTCACCGTTTTCTCAAATAAGTCAAGACACATTTTCTGCTTGTCAAAATGTGAATGTTTCCGGTGCAAATTCACTGCCGAAAAGCACTGAGGAACATGTTCCAGACACCAGTGCATTGTTATTACAATTAATACAGCAAATGGGACAAACACAGCAAAAGCTTCAAAAGTTAGACACAATGGAACAAAATCTTCGAAAGTTAGATACAGTCGAATAAAATCTTAAAAAGTTAGACACAATGGACCAAAATCTTCAAAAGTTAGACACCACACTTGAACGAACACGTGAAGATTTAACTACTGAGTTACATAACATGGAATCGAAATGTCAAAAAGTCTGTAATGACGTAAAAACACAAATTTGTGAGCATTTTCAACCTATTTTTTCGTGGCATGAAAATGCATTACAGAATCACGAAGCAGCCATAAAAGAACTGCAAACCATTGTTCATGAAAATCATGAGACCTTGTGGGCTAAAATTGACTCAGTTGCATCTACCGATTCGGTTACGCAACTTGCATAAACTCAGGAAAACTTAAAGGACACAGTAGATTCGATTTCAACACAAATGGACACTCTGAAACTTGGTTCAGAAAAACACACTAAGAAAATGTGTTCACTATCGGAAAAAGTAGCCGAACTTTCGGATCAGGTTACTAACTTATCTACAAAGGTAGATGATGATCTGAATGACACAAGACCTGTAGCCTTCACTGACACAGAAGAGTATGAACAAATTAGAAAATTCAAACAGAATCAAAATCAAATCAATACACAGTACAAAAGAGAAATCCGGGAAGTACAAGATCAGCTGACACAGGTAATACAAGAATTACGTATTTCAGAGGATACTCGCGCCCCAATACGAGAAGAGGGACATAGAAATACGGAAAAGCCACAATATAATAACACAGGGCATTTCGGAAGTTATGAAAGAAATTGGCAATGTGCACCGAATTTTGATTTGGAACGGCCGACACGACCTAACAATGACCGATATGCGACTCGCCGACATGATGATTTTGACTATAAGCTGTTCATTACTACACGTAAATTCAAAACATTTAAGAATTCTGGCAACGACATTCATCCACAAGCATGGCTCCATCAATTCTCTCATTGTTTTCCTCCCAACTGGTCGTTAGAACACAGATTAGAATTCATGTGTGGCTATTTAGAGAGTGAACCAGCTGTAAGAATGCGATTGGTCATTCACGATTGTCACAGTGAAGGAGATTTTTATCATGCCTTCCTCTCTGCATATT
The DNA here is from genome assembly GCF_023864345.2 of Schistocerca serialis cubense. Classification (NCBI taxonomy): domain Eukaryota; kingdom Metazoa; phylum Arthropoda; class Insecta; order Orthoptera; family Acrididae; genus Schistocerca; species Schistocerca serialis. The sequence goes on from NC_064645.1 coordinate 233,391,537, forward strand.
GGTCTCAAACTACACAAGAACGAGTAAAACATAGCATCATAATGATGAAACGTTTCGAACAATCTGAATTTTCGAGTCTTATGAAATATTTTGAAGACATGTTGCATAAGAATCAGTATCTTTCAAACCCATACAGCCCCTCAGAACTCATCCGCATTTGCTTAATCAAACTACCTGAACATTTACGACATATTATTTTGGCAGGACGTTGCAAAGACGACATTGAAGCTTTTCAGGGACTGTTACAAGAACTGGAAAGTGACACTGACAATCGCGGAACGCAGGAGCACAACAATTACAGATCACATCAGTCGCAATTCCGCGATGAAAGAAATAATAGCTGGACGGCGCCAAGGCTATTCTCACAACACAAATCGTGACCGAAACAGACACCACCCGTATTACAACCGATGGCAGAGTAGTAATAATTACAGGGAAAGATCACCTCTCCGCGGTAGTGACTATCACAGTGACAATCTGAGAAACAGACAATTTGGGAACCAAAATAATTATTATCAAGGGAGACAGAATAACTCTAGACGCAACGGTCCAGCGCGCAGTTACGATTCAAGGAGAAATTCTCCACCACTTGACCGACAAGAAAGAAACTACAGGAACTACCGACATGACGACAGACGATGTGATCGTAACGACAGACCTGAATTGCATCAGAACTGGCGGGATTTAAACAGGGCAGGGCCCTCTCGTCACGGTGAATTTGTAGAAGTTAGGTCTCCAAATCCCAATAACGACGCTCGGCAACAAAGAGACAATAGGCAATGACTCACACCGCTGGCAGCCACAAAACGTTCTTATGACACTAACGACGCAGCTGCCGTAGCTAGTAATTACGTAAAAATGGAAGACATTAGGGACATCTTACTCCAGGAACACGACATAAAACATGACAATATTGCATATCCTGTGATTCACATTACAGTAAATGATGTAAAATTTACGGCAGTACTTGACTCTGGCAGTCCCATTTCAGTAATTAGTGAAACAGCCTTTAGCAAATGCAACAAATCGAACGGTTGTCCCACACTTCCGTTATGTAAGATTAAATTACAAGGTGCAATCTTTGGAAAAAGTGTAGATGTACGCCAACAAACCAACTTAGAATTCTGTTGTCAAAGCCACAGCTTCTCTATGAGCTTTCTCATTGTTCCATTATTGTCGACGGAAATTATATTGGGAGTAGACTTTTTGAATGAATTCAAAGCAATCATAAACTTTCATGATGCTGAAATAAGTTTAGAGAAAGAAGGTAAGTCAATAGCTTTGAAATTTGAAGACTGGCTCTCAAACCATGATGAGGAAATTAATCGGCTTTATGTTCTGTTAGACAACAGTTCGGAATTTTCTACGGAACTAGACACTAACAATCACTCTGCAAGTACTGACAGGGATGACATCGACGGCATATTTGAAATTAATGAGTTAATTCAGAATAAAATTCAAACAATTGAGAATTGTAATGACACTGATAGGCAGGACCTTTTTGAGGTTTTACAAGCACATTACACAGTTTTTACTCATAAAACAGGAACAATCAAGGGATTTCAATACCAATTTCGTGTTCGTGAGCATACTAAATTTTGTGTTAGACCATATGTAATTCCGGCGCATTATAGGGACCGTGTTAGAACAGAAATGACGAATGCATTGTTATAGTGAACAGACGTCACAGTGTTATTGTGTGTGTACATTCTTGCTTGTTAGTTGCACGATTATGGAACGACTATAAGGCTTACATACTTAGAACATTTACCAGTATTGCTAATGAGATTTTAATGCAACATTTTGGTTTACTTGAGGGGATATTCTGGATTTGAAGTACTTTCAGTGAGATACCAGATGGCACAGTGGTTAGTTTATGTGACAGCTACACGATTTTATCACGACGCTACTAATGAGTGACAGTTTACAATGTTGCTTTTGCAGTGTTTCTGTTTTGTATCTGCACAGTTTTCTGTTTTGTTCTGGAAAGTGAAACAGGTTTTGGTGGTGACTTTTGTGGTGTGGCTACGGTGAGACTGCCTTTTCCATAGCGCAACGGTGCGTTGCAGCGCAGTGCTTTCCTCATCATGGCAATAAGCGTAATAACTAAGATATCTATACGCAAAGCATTTCACTTTTGTTTATCATGAGGTGGGTACATTGGCTTCTGCAGAGCTTGGCTTTTGGAGGACGACGGCTACGACACTTCCACAGAGATTGTCTTACAACAAGACGCACAGTTTAGCGCTACAGTACATGTATTTGAGTGATTAATTTTATACTTAAAACATTTATTTTTAAAGATTTTTGAATTACAAAGAAAGTTTTCCGTGATACATTTCATTCCATTGCTGTAATCTGTAACACCTGAGGGTATAATTACATTAATCCTCAGGGGGTACACGCCTACTTTGTGTACCATGCGTGTGGCAACCACAAGGAACCCTAGCTAATATGGTATTTGCTTATACAACTTTACACATCGGTACCATATTTCTCTAACACACAAATTACACAGCTATCTGATCATTTAACTGAGAGAGACAAACATTTATTTTACTACATCAGTGACACATGTTTATGCAATTACACAGTTGGATAACTTCACACTTATGAAACTGTATTTTGTCTGTACTTTGTAAACTGTTCATATTTTTTCGGAATCATTGTGATACTATGAGAGCTTTGAATGATGTATTTGGTATGGGTTCATGATTTTTAAAGTAAGTTTGAGGCAGATGACACTTTTGACGTGAGCAAAGAATTTTTTTTACGTTTTGAAATTATTGGAGGAAGTTACGACGATTTTGAGATTTGACTGAAGTGTTATGATGTTATTATTACGACGACGATGTGTATTATGTTGTTGAGGAATGTTTATTATGCTACGTATTTCTCATGATGAAATATTGAAGAAGTGTCGACGAATATGTATATGTATAATGAGGTAAGGAATAATGAGTAGTGTTTAGGGACTCTGATTTATGAAAAGGATGTTGGAAACCAAGAAACGTACTTTAAGAGTTATGAAATGTGTGTGTATATTCGTGAATGTATTACAATGCAGACGAAAATTTTTTTGGACACTGTTATATCAATAGCATTTTGTTTCTACAGATTTGTAACGCAAATTCTTGACCTGTGAAATATTTTTATATGCGACTGTCACTGTAGCGGAAACTGCTGTCGTAAATATTTCCGTAAGAAAGTTAACGGACAACCTACACATAATGCGTCGTGGGCACCCAGCTGTGTCAGACGCCTGGAGAAAAAGCCATAAGCGTGTGCCTTTCAGAGCACAGGAAGAAAAAAAAAAGGGACGCCATTATCCTCGCTTCTGACATTCCTTTGTAGAAAGCATCGCAAAAACGACACGGTCGAACTTGAAAACATATGCTTTTTGTAATGCGTTGTGGGCACACAGCTGTGTCAAATACCTGGAGAACAAGCCATTAGGGTGTGCCTTTCATCGCTAATGCGACACCCTCGTTACTTGAAAACATATGATTACTCGCACTTTGTGCTAATTACTGAAATGCTTATGAATTGATGGGAAATATTTTTACATCTGCACACCTGATTATGACAAGTGTCTTTCTATGAGAGTTGAGAGCTACTGACTTACGAAATGCCACATGACTATTGAATGATGTTTTTATGCTTTGGTTTGCGTAATTGCTTATTTCATTTGACATCTGTTTTCCAGCTGTGTTGCAGCATTGCTTTTATAAAATGAAATGCATATGCTAATGTGAACACTTTCTGTCAACAGATCTATTAAATAATTATTTTATGATCCACATTCTTTAAAAAAGGATCACTTGGAAAGGAAAGAACAATAAGAAGGAACTAGTAACAGTAACACATAATTTTCTTTTCATGTACATGGTAATATTTTTTTTACAATAAGTTGTTTTGGTGCACCACTTTAATTACATAGACATTAAGATGTGAATATACATTTCCCTTATCTGCATTGTTATCTTTAGTGTATTATTTTTTCTGCTTTAGCTATGTCATGTTTAGGTAGAAGTTATTTAATTTTCTGCTGCTGTTTGCCAGGCATAGTGCTACTGAACTTTAATTTGTGTTACTCTGCTAAGCCAATTTTACTACTCATTGATTTTTCATGTTGCTGCACATTGGCTCATATTAGTTGTAATTTTGCATTTTATCTGTTAATTTAGATTTACTGTAGCTTGCTTTGCAATTTTCCAATTTTTTGATCATTGCTGTTTGTGTTACTTATTTTGTGCTGCTGCATTGCCTCGTCCCTTAGTTTAGCATCTGAGCTCAGTAGATTTAAGTTAGCTTAAGAGGGGGTAGACTATATAAGAAACGAACTATGTAGAATAGGGGAAGAATGCTTTGAAAGTTACATGAAAACGGTTTGGGCCTAAATGAGTATTGTACAATGAGCCATATTTATTTTGAAAGAAATATGAATAGAATACAGAAAGCAGGTATAGATAGGAATTTTTGGGAATAATGACGAATGAAGGGAGATCTCCGAGAAATAATGCAAAATACTGCAGTACAACAAACCCTGTCCTTTCTTTTTGTGTTATCCCACTATATATTTGTGTACCCTTGTGTATTTGTTTTCTTCCTGTCTCTGTGTACTGTTTCATAGAATTTTTTTTCTTCTTTTAATATTAAGCTACATTCACTATGATGAGGAATACTGTTATCCTCGAATATAATTGGCATTAATAATATGTTATTTACTTTGTAAAGATGTTAGACATTATTAATTCTGTTCTGTTTCATGCTCATGTGTGAAATTGATGTTTCAAAAGTTATTCTGATCTTTTATGTATTTACTAATGTCATAATTCCTGTAACACTGATGTATATGTTATTTCGATTCTTTTGTAAAGCCCATATTACTACAAATGTTATCTGTATTGTTATGTTTTTAATGATGTATTTTGTACCTTTTGTAATTATATTTTCGTGTTATAATATTGTAATTGACACCAGTTAATCAAATTAAGTAACTTGTAAGTTACATTTCACTGCACACGTTTCTGTTGGTCATAGTATATGGACAATATGTGAGAAGTAGGGACTGTTAGTGTTTGCACGTGTGTTAATGATTCAGCAAGGGACTGGATAACAGCATTGCTCGTTCTAAGGACAATTCCAAAAAACTTTGTGAGTGCACAAGTGGTGGTTTATGAACTTGCTATATTCTCCGCAAGACTCTTCGATGGTGAATGTGCACCTGCACAATCGCAACAGATGGCTGCTGGCCATCTCTACAAGGACTACAGTGGGTCTGCACCTCTGGTGGCCCACCAATACCATTATCTCTGCGAGGACTACAGTGGGTCTACATCTTTGATGATCCATCAATACCATTATTTCTACAAGGACTGCAGTGGGTCTGCACCTCTGGTGGCCCACCAATATCGTAATCTCTACCAGGACTACGGTGGGTCTGCTCTGTGATGACCTACCTACCAATATTCTTCAGAACTTCGAATGACTCTGCTGTGGGTTTGCTCTGTTGTGGACCATTACCTGTATGCATGTCAAGAGTCAGCACTGTCTTTCCGTTGGAAGGACAACACTACTTCTTCAAGACTGCATGGAAATCCACTACTTCCGTGTGCATTTTCTTCTACTGCTCAGACTTTGAGAAAAACACTATATTTTACCGTAATGAATGATCAGGACTGTCTTTATGGACTGTGACAAAATTTTAGCTTTTGACCAACGTTGTATCAATAAGTGTGTGCATTTGATTTCTTTGTTATTGTAATTATGAAAAATTTTATCAAATCATTATTGGCCACTGCCCACAAAAAAAATTTGTAAAATTTTTTGTGGGGAGCATGGGGGCTATGTAAGTAGGCTGTTTATGTTTTCTCTATGTAAGTAGGCTGTTTAGGTTTTTTTATTGGTAACGCCACCTCTGTATGAAAATCACTGGCTGTGCTGTGTGCAGTCTGTGGCTAGTTTGCATTGTTGTCTGCCATTGTAGAGGGGCAGCTGGATGTTAACAGCGCGTAGCGTTGCGCAGTTGGAGGTGAGCCGCCAGCAGTGGTGGATGTGGGGAGAGAGATGGCAGAGATTTGTAATTTGTCATGAACTGCTATATTGATATATGATGATATCAAGGTAAATACATTGTTTGTTCTCTATTAATATCTTTCATTTGCTAACTACCCCTATCAGTAATTAGTGCCTTCAGTAGTTTGAATCTTTTATTTAGCTGGCAGTAGTGGCGCTCGCTGTATTGCAGTAGCTTGAGCAGCGAAGATTTTTGTGAGGTAAGTGATTTGTGAAAGGTATAGTTTAATGTTAGTCAGGGCCATTCTTTTGTAGGGAATTTTGAAAGTCAGATTGCGTTGCGCTAACAAAAATATTTTATGTCAGTTTAAGCACAGTCGTGTAAAATTGTTGAAAGGGGACGTTTCAAAATAATAAATAAAACGCTGAAACAAATTTCCATCAAGGAGAAGACGCCACATAACGTTGTACCGTTTCTGGCTCTTGCAACCATGTTTACTTTATAATCATTCAAACCTTTCTACATGCTTTATTAGGGTGTTGACGTAGTAAAAAAGTATTAGTATATATTGTGTAGTATTTGGCCAAGGAAGGCAACACTTATTATTTGCACACGGTACCATAGGTCGGTGGGCTCCATTTCGCTGCCGTGGAGCCGACACACGCTTGCAATGGCTATAGGGGTGCTGCATGTGCGCCAGTACCTATAACATCATAATATGATTATTATCTGTTAAATAAAGTGTCAAACAGAGTGTTGCCTAAGCTTTACATACTAATTGGAAATACCAGTGATATTAATGTGACAATAAAATTTTAAAAATCAGAAATGTTACGAACAGCCCGAATCACTTTGTACATTTAATGGTTTTACTTTGTTGTGCGGCCACTGTCATATAAATCTTTTTGAAAGGTATAACCGCTATCTGACTGACTGTATAACATGTTGTATTACATAATCTAGATTTCAGCCTTAGGCCATTTTCAAGTGTTACAAGTATTAAAAATCACTAGAAGTTTGTGTCAGTGGCTGCTTAGACACAGTGTAGCGAAGTTTAACCCTGTGATTTGATCACCTGTTTTACCCCACAACCATATCAGGTGAATAAATCATGGTAATTTCCAGTAAATTTGCCTATTACGCGGATGTTCTGTCATTTAGTTTTTACAAAATTTGTTCATGTAATCTAAGATACATATGTTGACGATGACTTGCGTTCTGTTGAAGTCTAATGATTTTGAATGCTTGTAACACTTGAAAACGGCATAAGGCTGATATTTAGACTGTGAAATAAAATCTGTTGTACTCCCAAGTGGCGGTAATATCTAAAAAAAAAACTTGGTGTATTGGCACCTTGTCACGAACGACGTGCCATGACAGTGGCATGTGCAGACTATGAGAAGAGTTCCAGTCTTCCCAGCGGCCGTTGAGTTGTTTATTGGTGGGATACACAATAAGAGTTCAGGTCTTGTTGGAAAATAACAAAGTTCGCACACAGAGTCTGTGACCAATAAATATGTTTATTTGAGCATGAACATTAATTAAATGTGAGGATTATTTTAGCGAGTGAATATGTAGATCGCCTGCGAACTTTAGCACACGACTTTGTGGTGACTATCTTGTAATTTTAACCGACGCTCAAGTCGCGAATAAAGTAACTGGTATTCCTTTTAAATATCGGCTGCGTCATTTAATATCGAAGTCACGTATAGTAACATTCTATATCAGGCAACAATACCTGATCAAAGTCAATCGCCTCTCTTTTCACTGCTCTGGGACAGGTACTAGGAGGAATGACGCCAGGTCGGGAGAAGTTAAAGAAATTTGCGATCACTCCCTACGGGCTATAAGATCCAAGATTGGACTGCAGTTTCATTACAGATGAGCCCAGTACCGTGGACACGGTGGTAACTTTCTAAGGGATAGACTGTAAACCAAATCATTAATGAATACCGCCACAATTTAAAATAGTTTTCGTTTTACTTGATATTTCAGCTCAAAAGAACACATGCACAGACTCTCAGTTTCATTTTCTTAAGAGATATTATTCACACAGGTGGTAATCTAATACTCTGATGCAGATCTGTGCTACACGTAATTTTCATGATATTCCTTTTATGTGTTGCAATCACTAAAGTAAATGTGTATTAGCTTGTCTGGTTTGCAGGCACTTCGCATGCCTCACATAATCTCCAGCTACCTACTATTTATCTTTTTACACACACATTCAATTGCCCATGTGAGTAGGAATCACAAGAAAAGCCTTAAGTAGATAGTGTAGTACATACAATGACCGCAAGACAGCACTACATACAGACAGATACGGTGGTGTGCTTTCAGAGTCACTCTTTGCATCCAGGCGTATGCAAGAGCAGCACCTTAGACGTGTTTTACGCCAGAACGAGACAGTTCGGCATGATTTTAAGGGCACAGAACTTCTGGATATCTGTGACCAATTTTATTGGAATTACATACGCTTCATGCTGAAATGGACCTTTTGAGGATGTACTAAACTATATCTTCACTTTGATAGCGCTGTGAAAGTAACACACCACTAGCCAGTTCAGAACTGGATATCTTGCGTCAGTATGATAATGTTCCTCGTCAGCAAATAATCATTTGGAGTTACTCAGCTGTTCAAGTCGTACGTGTCTGCTGAAAGAGTTCATTCACAGCCCACTGAAAACATGCGGTGAACCAGATCATTCCTTCGATCCCACTCGCATCTATATGAACTAGGCAACATTAGTAGAATTTCATTCGTATGACTGCCTCATAAGGTAGTGTAAATTTTTTCGTGCTAATAAGCGCAGCTGGACTGCGTTATTATAGTGTATGCTTTATCCATTTTCATTTTTGAATCATTACTCAGCCCTGCTCATCAAAACCCATTTATACAAACGTACTGTAATAAGGAATTTTATAAATTTTCCACTGTTCTTCTCTCCAATTTTCTTCCCAAGGCGCCATCTGCTGTGAGCGGCACACAATGGCTATACATCTCTAGACTAATAACCAGTCTTATTTGGGCAGCCTGAACAGGTACAATGCCGATTCTTACAGGTCTACATTTTTTTATGCATTACTGTAGTCCTAATCCCGTTTTTCATGTCTTTGGACTGCGCCACATACTCCGCAAGGTAATGTACTGCCTCCTTATTTTGCAGCACGTAGCTTAGAAGCATAATCAGATTACTCGACTTGGCTGCCACTTTGGCCATATTTTGATTCATTTCATTTTAAGATTCTTAAAACTCAACAAGCGTAACAATATACTCAGGTGTTTTACGTATTTTAAACGCGACTTCCTGCATACTCAACACTGTTTTCTTAAAAAGCAATTGTTGTGTGTATTGGTGTCTTTGATGGACTAGATCAATTACTGGATTCTGAATAAATTCTGATATTATATCCCATTTGTTTTTATTTTAAAGGGGCACGAGTCAATGTTCTCAAAATATTAACAACGGTGTTTGCCCCCTAAAAGACACTTGCATGTACGGCAGCCTATATGTTTAACAATTGTTGTGCCAGTAAGTTGGTTTTAATAGTTTTACTAAATCACCGTCATGTCTTTTTAAGAAAAGTTCGTATTTTCTTTGCAGGCCAATCTGAAGATGCCTTAAACAAGGCTAAACGCGCACCCTATCCACTGCCAGGATAGTAAGAAGCACGGAGAGCTGAAGACTCTTTCTCTGCAAGATAAATTTGAGTGAGCAATCGGATCTCGCCAAGCGACAACACCACTACACGATGACGTTTAAAACCAGACGAAAAATCAGTCGAGTCTTGCCGTAAAACAATCATAAAACATCAATAAGTTTCTGTCCTCAGATAATATAACGTATGAAAACAAGCACAGTGGGTAAGAAGCAAACAATCACCGTTAGCGTCTCTCCATGCAGCCAGTTAGTACTTAAAGTTAGCAGACATTAGTAGCCGCCATTGTAACTACTCCCAAGCCACTAAAACTAGGGCGCGCACAATTAGGTGATCTTGCTGAGAAAGACGTTGTTTGTAACTATACCAGTAGATTTATATGGTGAATTATGAGTCGCTGACAGACACTAGCCGTAACTTACACTAGGTCCTCTGTTTCCGGCGGATACCTAACCATTTTATAGCCAACGAGCACTAGTCTGACCAACAGTTCGTCGCCTTAGGCCATCAATACAGAATGAGGACGCTTCTCGCTGTTCTCCCGTACGTAAATATGGACACGTACGTAAAATATGCCACACGGACAAATATAGAACAAGTTCTCTCAGTCACGCACAAGGAGCTCTGTTCTAAGACCATCTCAAAATGCACAACGGCAGTTCAAAAGAGATACTCTAATCAATAGGCAAATAATACCGAAACCATAATGGGAACACTGAAGACGAATACAGAGGAACGCAAGGCGGCGACAATTAAACATACCCGCACACGTCCCACGAACAACATGAAGATAACAAATTAATAAAACACGTAATACTTCCGGCTCGTCCTCCCGTATGACATGCTAAACTTATTTCATCAATAAACGTTACACTTATCGTACCAATGACATATGATATCAAGCAAATTTCAAACAGAAGGTAGGTGGTCTCAACACAACTGCTAACACAAGACACCTGACACACGACAAAATGAGCCACTGGTCTTTCACGTAGCCTGATTGGCAAAACATACTCCACACATGTGCCTAATCAGAGATCACCGTCACAGTGGGGCTGTAACCGAATCCCGAACAATGACAGAACAGGAACACACACGCCAAGCGGCCGACAGCAGCTTGTCGGTTTCCTGCCGCAGGAAACAAATCCGATCCTCTTGCAGTTGAAACATAACCGATGCTAGCGAGTACTTCCACACTTTGTAAGCCAATAGCCAACAACTATGACAGCGAAGAATATAATTCAGAGGCATACCATCTAATTCTGTGCGGTTCGTCTTTGCGAGTGACAGAACGCACTAAACTAAGGAAGCAGTCATGTTAAAGAAACCTAACACAGGTTATCAATCAGACTGCAAAAGCCAGCTCTCAATGTACAGCTGCCAATACCATGCATCGGAAATAAACCATCAAGGACTGAACCTCGGACATTTTGCACAGTTTAAAATCGTGAATATCTCATTACGAACGGAAACTTCGCAAACAGATTAAACGGAATTCACAAGCCATATTCCCTAAACACGCAGGCAACAAACATGTTCACTGATGGAGAATATGAGACCGACGAAGGTGAATGACTGCCCCTACTCGTCTCTCATACGGAAGACATACAACGCGTATTACTGATGACTAACCGCCCCCGTTTGCTGCAGCGCGGGGTAGCCGCGTAGTCCGATGCGCCTTGCCACGGTTCGAGCGACTCCCATCGTCGTAGGTTCGGGTCCTCCCTCGGGCATCCGCACGCTCGCGCGCGCGCGCGCGCGCGCGTTTGTGTGTGTGTGTGTGTGTGTGTGTGTGTGTGTGTGTGTGTGTGTGTGTGTCGGTGTGTGTGTGTGTGTGTGTGTGTGTGTTTGTTGTCCTTAGCGTAAGTTACATGAAGTAGTGTGTAAGCCTAGGGACATATGACCTCAGCAGTTTGGCCCATAGGAACTTTTCAAATATTTTAAAAGTAGTTCTAAACTGTTCACAATGGAGTCACTGCACTTTACACTGTGATTCATGGTTCATGAGGAACACAAGGGCACAGTGCACTGATCGCAAGACATTACCTTGCTGGTCCCTAAACATAAACTATCACAACAGTGAAACTTCCAATATTAGGGAAAACGTGTAACCACGACTGAATGCCCGAGCAAACTAGTTAAAACGCTTGAGCTACTTATAGGAACACTAAACAGAACATAAATTTTCTATATTACCCATAACGGCGCGACAGAAAGCCTGTCACATCAACAAGTAAATACCATACACCACTGCAGGCCTCGGCGATATAACGAGGAAAAATTCACTGCACCTGCAAGGGGTTGCCAACACTGCTCGCTATTTTCGCTCTATAACACATCCCAAGAAAGAATAATTATCCTTCCTGAAGAATTACCCTTCCTGGCTGCTGCATACACCACCTCACGAAAACAACCGCCCGGGAGCTTCACACACATAGAGAGCGCCGCACACTGGAGGTGGCGGGAGTTTTAAAATTGCGCGGTGGGCAGGTCCGCACAGAACAATTTAAATACACAGAAAAAGAAGTAGAATATGTTGTGTTGGGCACTTCTAGCGTGGTGAGTAATCAGTTGAAATTCCAAAGAATAACAGGTGGGTACGTCCAGTATTTGTCGTAAAGTCACCTCACTTACGAAGTCAGCAATCAACTTTGCAAATACGGTTATTGTGAATTTCTCGTGACCGATGTTCCATCGAAGCTTTTTGCCTGACGTTGAGTTACACGGTGACGTGATCGCCAGCGTTGTTGGCTGATATTTGGACTAGCCAGTTATTTAAAAGGCATCTAAAAATATACTTCAAACTAATGCACACTGCACAGTCAAAAAATACTTGGAGGACTCACAGTAGATGTTAGTAGGTAAAGGGGTCAACTACAACATGTTGTCGCATTACGATACATAATCGCAGTGTAATACTCTTATAAGAAAATGTGCTAAGATCTATGGTACATAATAGTAAAGTGTTATCATCCTCCTGAGCTCAACATCATCTTGCTGAGAGGGTGGGGGGAATGTTTACTCGGGTTACCAGACGGACTGAAGACGGAGACGCGCATTTTCGTGATCATGGAGTCACCAGCGGGCGTCAAAAATAAAACACATCTGTATACTTTACGTGAATGTATATTGGAGCTATTTACTTTCATTGTATTCTGATGTTAATTTCTATATCATTGTGACAGGATTTCTTAATGAATAAACAAATAAATGAAGTTCAGCTTCTATACCTGAACTTAGGTTGCACGACGTTGCTGGGTGAGGTAAGTACGCCGCTCCGATCAAAGAATGATATGTTTAAGTCTCGATGTGTTAATAACATAGTAATAGCAACTGCTAAAACAGGAAGTGAGAGAAGAAGAAGACGCGCTGTATTGGCAACAAATCAAACAAATTAGGTGTTTGGTCTAGGGTTAATCTTTCTGATCCTATATTAATGGTGACGACAGATAAAATCTGTAACGACAGAATATATTTATTGTGATCATAACGAAGAAGTACCTAATAATACCAAGGAATGTCATGATAAAAAGGCATATATATCGCATGACGACAAATTTCTGGATGGGTGGTAAATATGGCTGAAATGCGTGCCCTGCACATTCCCAGTTAGTTATACAGTGAAGAAGTCGGTTATAGGAGCACCTGTCTATAGATTATTCAAGTAATATTGTTAAAAGGTTAAATATAAGGAAAACACTGTATCCAATCGTTCCTTGTCGAGTAAATTCTTAAGTTTAGGAGCTATAAACGTATTTTTGCTACTGAAAGTAAACGAATGAAATATTCACAACTTTCTATAGGAAAAGTCGAGAAATTAGTTAAAAATGAACATGAAGCGTCACAACCGCAATAAAGTTCTTTTTTTGTATGAGGATACCGGTTTCAGTCTGTTGTAGACCATCTTCAGACCTCGCAACATGACGATAGATGGTGACTGTGAGCGGAGACGGCGCTACGATTCCACCGTCTCCACGAACGCTTACTACCATCATGGTTTGAGTCTTGAGATAGTCTAAAAAGCTCGAAACCGGTAACCTCATATAATAAAGGAAGTTTATTGCAGCTGTGATTCTTCATGTTCATTTTAAGTAATAAAAAAACAGGGACATCCAAGACACGTCCTCAAAAATTACGGAGAAATTAGTGTTCATCGTCCCATTATCAAGGACTCGCATTGGAAAAATAAAGTTAATGAAAATATTAGCGTTTATTTTTAAAGAAATAGCCACGGTAATCAACTCAGTCGATACAGAGGAGCCATGAAACCCCAAATATTTATGTGCCAACGATGATTAAACTACACTCATCCCTTGTCTGTATTCCACTTTTATAAAAACCTAGTCATTATATCTCACAGGATAAATTTGAGATACACAGAAACTGATAAGCAAAAGTGAAAAATAAATTACACGACAAAAGCAAAGATGTATGTACCACAGTGATCAAGACACTACTCGTTTTCCAGGATACCGAAAGTCATATACATGTGTCCCCATCGACATGAAAGTTTTCAGTCGTATCCTCGACGCTTTAAAAGGAATGATTCCTCAAACGGTGCCATGGACTATAATCAACCCCTCCAACGGTCGTCGAGCTGAATACTGAGTCATTAAGGATTCCAATACGGAGAAGACTTTAAATTCTGCGGCATCTCTCTCTCTCTCTCTCTCTGTCAAAATACTGAGCAACCTCCAGGCGAGAGACTCAGAACCATGTAACTGTAGCTCTTTCCGTGTACTACTTTTAAGGAGGTACTCGAATATTAACACCATAGTGTTCGTGGACTAAAGTTAATACATTACAACTCGGACATTCCGTCTCAGTGGCTGCAAAGATCCTAGTGACCAGAAACATGCAAGTGTCGAATGGTATAGCTAGGTGCCACACGGAACTCCAAAAGACGAAGTAATTTGATGTGGCTGTTGATCGCGATAACGATGACCCTGTGCTACATGATATTTCTTCGTTGTACCACGTCAAAGTAGTTGTAATACAGCGCGTATAGTTTCCCTTAATTTCACATCGTATTAATATGCAGAATGTCAACGATTTGTAGCACGTTACATGACGTTTAAGGAGAAAATATCCAAGCAGTGTTCTTGTAGACAAGTAGACTCAATCGTATAGTAACACAAATACTAGGATTAAAGTTATCGTACAATACATAGTTATGGTACAATACATAAAAATATCTGAATGATTGTTAAAGAAGCTGGTGATTTAATAGCAAGCACAAAATCGATTTCTACAAACTAAAACGTTCTGGACTTTTCTAAAAATAAATTTGCATTTATTAAAATTTTTCAGTGCTGTAGGTTGTTAAGATTACATTCGTTACGTGTTATAACTAAGTAAATGTTGGAGTAATACATAGATAATGCTTAAACCCTTAACTCACGGGGTGTGGTCTCTCAGACCGCGCGAAAATTTTCGAACTCGCCCTCCAAAGCCAGTTTTGGTGGAATGCTTCTATACTCTCCCTACCCTCCTTAAATTGCAAAGCCTACGATGTTTTGTTTTCGGTTGCATTATCGCCTTCCCTCTTTATTGTTGACACGTGTTACTGATAGGTGTTGGAGTCTCCCAGACCGCGCCTCTTGAATTACGTACCTGTTTTCTTCAATACAGTACTGCATAGCTCAAAGTGTGTTTGCACGAATGTGCCATTTTTAACTTTCCCGAGATTGACGAAATTGTTAGTCGGTCTATGGAGGAAGGTGTCATGATATATATCAAGAATTAAATGAAACAAACGACGATTTTACATTAGCCAGTGATCACGGTTCTGCTATCGAACAAAAGTATCCTTCAGAGGAAGAACTTTAGGAAAGTTGTGATGGGGATCTGTCTCTTTCTTCAATGAAATACTTAAAGTGTCTGTTAAAATCGAATGTGTTCGGAGTGGTGAGAAAAATGTAGTTCCCAGCAATGAATGTCAATTTGACAGACTTCCTTTTTGTACCTATCGGGTGGAATTTATATGTGCAAATTTAAAACCTGGAATTTAGTTTTATTTGGAAATTTATTTGCTAAAGATATTGTATAATTTTTCAGAATGTAAAATTCAGTATTCTAACAGTCTATCTATGTGTACTATTTAAAAGAACCACACAAAATTATGTGCTTTTCTGTCATAAATAGTAAAATGTTGCAGGCTTTGTTTAATGCAGTAGAATAAACTAGAAGCACTTAAAAACACTTAAATAATTGTAAAAATAAATGTTACATAGCATAAATTAAAAATTTCTAATGATTTTTGCCTTAAATCTCGGTTTGAACATGGGGTTCCTAGAGACCCCATCTCGTGGTATACGTTACAGAAAAGTCACCTCGCGAATTAAGGGTTAAGATAATATGCAGGCAGGAATACTAATTGTGATATTAACACAACATACACATTTCGTGTTAACACATATGAACCTACTCGATGATGGCGGTTTAAATTTTTCAGATACGTTGCGGATGTAAATATACAGTGATTGATAACTATAGACTTACTGTTTCATTAGATGTCTTCGATATCAGTATCAGTCACAGTGAAGCCTAATCCAAAATGTTCGGATTTATATACCGGTGGAATCAATAAGAAAGTGTAACAGTAACTCCCGCTGGACATAAATAGGAATCCTTGTTTTGTGTAGACAAACTGTATTGGCAGAAGACTGTCCTGTTGCCTGTCTCATATAGGAATCCTGAGATTACGGAGGCATTAACGTGAATGCTAGAGGAAAGAGACTGATAAGATTGGTACGATATACTGTTCGTCATACACTATATAGTGACGTGCAGTTATTAAGCTCTATGGAAAGTTACAGATACTGATTAATAAATCGAACGGCAGGTGTTGCAGAAACATCTTGAGTGAATTTTTTACTATAATAGACTTTACTTCTTAAAGCATAGGTCCATCAAAGATAAATTAAAACATCATAAATGGTCGCATTGTGACTAAATACCGAAGTCCTCCCTCAGCTATCTTATCTTTGTGTCTGACTTATGGGACTATAGTATACAAAATGGAGACAGTGACGACGCTAACGATAAATTAAACGGTTCTCTGTTGGGTAAAAGCGCACTGGGACTTGAAGCTTTCGCTGGTGACAGTCGGAGAGTAATATGTCTCCGTGGCTCGTCTGCGAGACAACGGGTCGCTATCAGTCATCTCTACGACGCCGTAATAGTAAATTTGCCGTCGCCTTGCGAGATGAATCCTTCGTAATGCTGGTCCGCGCGGGGAAATATAAATCAAATGAGCACTATCAGCATAAAGAGACGACCGCGCCACCTCGCCCGCCCAGCAATAAACGAAGATAAATGGAAACTGGAAGTAGGGATGTAATGAATTGTCTGGCGCTATTACCAAAAACAAGGCCGCGGCAAGAATGTGTATTGTTCGCGGAGATTATTTCCGTACATAATGGGGGAGGGGGGAGTGTCGGTGGCGGGGGTAGGGGCGGGGGCAGGAAACGTGACAGCAGGCAAAGGTACTTGCTATATCAATTTCCTTAAGTTACAGGTTGACCGGTAATAGCTAATGTACACTATCTAAGAGCTTGAAAACAAAGTAACTGCAAATTGTAGGAGAATTTCAGTAGAGCTTATTTCTACCAGCTCAGAATGTAAATACAGTACCACCACGTGGAAGCATTTATATTGCTCAGAAAAAGCGAGAAGGTGACAAGGCGTGAACCTCCGTGGTGGTAGAGGGAGTTTTAGAGGTTAAAAACTTTAGGGAAACACAGAGATTCGAATACATCAAACACATAGTGAAGAACGAAGATTGCGAGAGCAATTCATGGTGGATTCCACCACAGCAGTCAGAAGACGAATGAATCAAACATAAACTTATCATTCTACTCAATTTCCAACACCCTTCTACGGCACAAAGGCTGAAATGTTTCGATTGTTTTCTTTTCCGTTTTTCCCACAGTCTTCGATCACTTCCGTATAATGGTGAGTGCCAGACATACTTTCTCAAAAATTTATTTATCAAATTAGGGCCTATATTGATGCTAGTGGACTTCTATTCGTAAAGATTGATATTTGGTTCTCATTTCCTATGTATTCGTTGCTTCGTCTTTGGTGTGCTATTCTCCTTCAAAGGAAGAAGCATTTATTAATTTCATCTACATCGTAATCACCAGTTTGTTGTCAATCTCATCTCTGCTACTCCTCACTGCTTTTGTCTTTCTACAATTTAATCTCAATGCATAGTGTGTGCTCATTTGACAGCTCATTCCACATAACATGTCCTGCAATTATTCCTCACTTTCACTTAGGATGGCAATGTCTTCCAAGAATATCCAGTCCATTGCAATTTTATTCCTCTCATGAACGTTTTTTTCTATTTTTCGTCATTTCTTCTCTGGTGTGTGTATTGGACAGTAGTGGTGAAAGTCTGATTTCATGTGTAATACCCCTTTTAATACGAGGGCTAGATTATTGATCCTCCATTCATATTTTTCCGCTTGGTTCTTGTACATATTATGTATTACCCACTTTCTTTGAGGATTACTCTTATTCTGACCATCTTTTTGGAAATTTCGTACCGTTTCACATTGTAGAACGCATTTCACAGATCGACCACTCTTATAAACATATCTTGATTTTGCTTTTGCATGAATTATCGAGGTCAAAGTCAGAAGTTCCTCTCGGTTGCCTTTAATTTACCGGAAGCCAGACTGATAGTCACCTGGCAGATCTTCAAATTTCTTTTCTACTCTTCCCCATGTCATTCGCCCCAGAAACTTTAATGCCTGTGATCTTAAACTGACTGTGCGACAGTTTTCACTTTATCTGTCCTTGTTATCTTCGGAATTCCGTGAATGATATCTTTCTGAAAGTCATGTATGATACATCGAGTCTACATCAACTTGAATAGCTTTTTTACTCACGTGAATTTGCTTTCGCATTGCTCACGCCCAGCACCAAACGCATATTATAGGCCAATTTATGTTTTTCGAATGGCAAGGAACTGTTCTGAACCTTTATTCTGCCTCTTTCCTGCGTTGTACATATAGCAACAGTACTGATACAGTAATCATTATATCATTTTTGTTTAAATTAGTGTCCTAATATACCTGTTTGAGTCAACAACTACTATAAGCATTATACATAAACAGTGAGACATCTTGGATGAAAATAATAGATATTTACGCAAGCGATATAGATGCTAAATTTGGTGGTGTCATTGATGCGTTTCCTTAACCTTAGCGTCATGTAGGCGGATCTTTGCTTGTGATAAAAAAGTGAAAACCAGTGGTTTTTAAAGCATGAATAAAAAGGAGGTACCGAACAGTTAGTCATCGAACTCATTGTGCAGTTAATTATATTCCTATGTTGCCGTCATTGTTGATAACTTTAGTAGTAATTATGCTGATTTATTGAGTTCTGAAAGTCTCTACTTAAAAATGGTAACGCTGTCCTCCAAAAACTGAGAGAACTGAAAGAAACGATAAACGACTGAAAAAAAAGTCTTGGAAACGGCTGCAGAACGAATCCCACAGTCTTGGTTTGGAAGACCACCATTTACTCGCTGAACCAGTGCGCAACACAAAAGCAATGGTGCTAAGTGATGAAACTGAACTGTACCCGTCGTGCAGTTCGGAAGATATCAAAACAGTCATTACCATTATCTTATTGTAACAACTCACACAACAAAGACTGGGTCTCCATCGATAGACATTTGATGTGCTAGTGGGTACGAACAGTTATTTTCTGCTCGAAAACTTTTATAGAAAGTCAATAAAATACGGCAATTTTTCTTGAGGACTTTGTTCTGCATCAATCACCACAAACGCATGTTGACTTGACTAGGCAGACGCTATCAGTAACGACAGTTACGATAAACAAATATTTTTATATTTCTCATCACTACGGAAAACCTACTGTTTGAATGTAAGTCTTCGCTTTTACGAGGGGCCTTCAAAAAGAAGCGCATGTCGTCCCTCGTTAAGACCGTGGCACAATAATAGTAGCCCACTGTCAAAAGAGAAAGTACACTTTCCGGCTTCCCTGCAGACACAGTTCTGTTGCTTTACGGATAGCAGTTACGTTATAGTGCGGGAATGAAATTGTGCGACAACTGGAAAAGCACTCTAAAATAGGAGTTTGTAGCATAGTACGGAGATCATATGGGTAGAATATTCCAATGATGATGTTTACACAGCGGTTCTCGGATGACTCCGTGACGAAGAAGCAGATTTCTGTCGTCGAGGAATTGAACGACTGGTAGATTTTCCGCCCGTCGTTAACAGACACATCGTGACTGTTTTGGAAAACTGCGTAATGAATCTTTGTAGTGTAGTGCACCATTCAATAAAAGTTACTTATATAAGTTATTTTTTGAAATCCCCTCTTACAAACCTATACGAGTCTTGTCCGTACTGAGCAAAGTTATTCGATTCATTTCCCGTCACACGATCCCGTCATTGCTTCATTCAATATGGTATCTATAGAGGTAGTCAGTTATTTAGTTGCCGCAAATGAAAGTTATCAAACATGAAGAAAAAGACTAGGAGAGTATTTTTCATATGTACCATACGTAATTCCTAATTGGATTAATGTTACGAAACAAACCTATCGACCAGTGGCGGTCACAAATGTCAGAGGTGACTCATTATCACAGAACTGCAGGGAACGTTCAGCTTTATATACTGGTGAGTTCAGTATCAATTATTACATGGGCACGCTCTGAAGCGGTATGTCGCTTGTCAAACAACACATTTAAATTTTGCATCTATTGCAGTCCTCTGTTAAGAAGCTTCGTCAATTTTGACTCTGCATAACATAGAACTCATAAACGGAGCCGCTACTTAACGCACGTAATATCGTCGCTGATATGCATTAGCGATCGTCTCTATGTACATCGCTCCTCTATATGAGGCGGATATTTGTGTTTGTGGTTTGCATCATATGCTGTAGCATCCATTGTTTATCTTTACGTAGCTAACTCTGTGTGCTTTATTCACTTCCTGCTACCGCTGCAATCGTCTGAGCGCGTTCTGCTGCTCTGCAAGAGAATTTCAGACACGCTTTGCACCGGTGGTGCATATAGCAAGCCATAATGCAAATTGTTTTCTCGAACACATATCGTCACTATATGTGAATTACTTTAATGTAAGTGAGTTACGTATTTCCATAATTCTTATTGATTCAGAGCGGAAAGCAGAGAAAGTAAAATTGATGCTAAAATTCTGCGTTCCTACACAACAGAAAGTAGCGTTTACATTTACATTTATCTGTACTGATGGTCCACCACCTAACTAAGAAAATGGATTGTTCTTCGAATTATGCTTTTTACAGTTATACAAAAGATATTTTTATTGTATCCTAGAATATACTTATGGTCATAACACATAAATAAAACCTTAAGGAAATAAGATTAGACTGAGAAATTAGAACAATTTAACTCAAAATTATTTGATAAGGAACAAAAAAGGGAAGGACAGAATGTGTAATATCCCATCGTTACTGCCAATCGCTAGACATCGAGCCACTCACCTCTGCGTCGTATACTGATATCTAATCATAGTGGTTGATCAGCAGTAGGGAAGTATCCCAGAATGAATGCCTTTCTACCCTATTCTATTGTAACTTCCGTTCTATTCCAGTAGTATCTGAAATCTTTATATCGTCCTACGTGTGTGGTTGGTATATTCAGTTTGAATCCCATCTAGTGATAGTATGGATCTACGTCCGGGGTATAACTATTACAGATTTAATGTCCATATTGAGGCAATAGTCTGACTCGACTATAGCTAGTTGTAGTCTATAGGTGTTGTTTCTTTGTGTCCCCTGATTTTGGAGCTGTTGACGGTCACTCTGTCATTAATTAATGTTGTATGCTCCATTTTGCTTCTAATACGTAGCTCATAAATTATAAATTGCCAACGGTTGATTCAGTGTTGCTTCGTCCTGCAGCGGATACTTTCCATTGGTAATGTTCATGTCGAGTAATTGCCCGTCTAGTTCATCTGCACTCTTTTGTTTCTATGTATTCGGCAACATAGTACATGTAATAGTCAACGACTCTGCTGAGGTCTCTCCATTTATCTAAGTCTTATCCATACGCACATGTTATCACCCATGAAATTTGTTTGTCGGGTCCGCATCTGTAGTGTGCAACGTACATGCTCAGGAGTTCCTGATTACCTTCATTATCACTATATTCGTTGACCGAGATGCATTGGATGAAGGTGCTTTGGATAGGGGTCGCGTCCTATTAAAAAGTGCTCCTAGACCTGACTGGGTTCTGTTTGACGCATTTTCAACCGCTCCTGGACGTCCGGAAAATAGAAGTAAACTCTACGATCTTTAAAGTTATTTCTCCACTCACGCTGCCACGCATTCACACGCCACGCGTGTTAGTTGGCTCTTGTGCCTTAAATCTTCCCCATCATTCCCATTACTTTGTCTGGACTCTGAACAGTCACACTTCTGTTTGTTTATTTTTAGTTACTTATTTAACCTGATAAAATTAGGGCCTTCAGGCTCTATCGTACTTCGGACCAAGTTTTCACGGACACAGTAGCTATTTTACATCATAATGTCCTAACAAAAATCCATAATTTTAACGTGACAAATAGCACTAAAATCATTTGAGAGTCTGTGGAAACAATCTGAATAAATAGAACTGACTAAGAACTAACAAATACTGCCAGTGCTTCTGCTACTGCTACCTCCTGTAATAATGATTAATAATACTAATAACAATAAAATAATAACATAATAATAATAAAGACAGTGGCAGATATGAAAGTTTTGTACGTTTGCAGAATAGGAAATTTAAGCTGACTGCACCAGTTTGGAACGCTGGAAAAGGAGGAAGATCTGGTTGCAAAGAAGGATGTAAAGAGGTGAGTGCGTATCGAACTATGGAAATTGTTATTGTTGCATCAGCAGGTATGTCATTAAGAATCTTTGGAAACTAGAGATGTTATTCAGTCCACTAACAGAATGAGGGACGCTATTCCAGAGTCGGGTTTCTGCTAGTAAATAAGGCTTCGACAATGTGGCTGAGTGATGAAGTGAGACAGAAACAGTTTTGCTCTGATGGGAAGGGATGTTTCTGTCATTATATTCAGACAAGAGCGTCAGGACCAAGAAGAGACAGGAAGGACAATGTACGTTGATAAGACAATAGAATAGACAGAATGTACTGAAATCTCTTTGCTTGTTTACACGCATCTACGATACTTGTGCATATGATGGTGAGATTTGATGAAAGAGTCAAAACGTCATAAATGTATCGACACTAGCGTTCGCAAACTGTTCCTGGTGCCGTGAGCTTTCCTGAGAATGTACTTGCAGGATAATATCGCTGTAATCAATAGCTGGGAGAACAAGTATTCATGCACAAATTTCTTTCTCAGACGATGATGGAAGAGCTTGCAGTTACGTGTCCAGTCCAATTTAAATTTTCGTCTATTATTATTGTTAGACTCTCTGCTGAGAGAGAGAGAAGTTGATATTTCTACCACTTAGGGTTAAAGATAGTACGAATTCTCGATATTTCGGGCTAATGAGCGTAGAATGGCCAATCAGGCAGTTTGGGTTCTGGACAGGTTCAGTTTAAACCAATATTTTGTGCTCATTTTGGTACTGCACTCAACTTAGAATTGAAATTCTCGTTTGTTGCCTTCAACGTTTATTCGTTTTGCACTTAGACACAACTGGAGATCATCAGCATAAATATGATGTTTGCAAAAGGACAAAACTGATGCACATCATTAACACACAATTGAAAGAGTATAGGACCTAATACTTAACCCTGAGGGACGACTGATATCACCGGCCTCCATTGTGACTTTCTAGTGCCGGACACGAAACATTGCTGAAAAGTCGTCAGGTATGAGTGAGACCATTGCGCTGCACTTGGCGAGAAACATAGACTGCTAATCTTGGTGACAGTGTCAAAGGCTTTGCTGAAGTCTAAGCAGCAGATGATAGTCGCCTCTCGTCAATCCATGGCAAGCTTGAGGTCATCCTGTTATCTTTATTAAGGCAGATGTTGTGTTGTGACGGAAAACTGAGTGGTTTTCGTCTTGTAGGTAATTTTTAGTTCAGTAGTTTGTTAGCTGGCCGTGGACTACATTTTCTAAGGCGTCGGACAGTGCGGGCAGAATGTAGATGTACTGCGGAGCATTCTTTATAGGCAGTTGCTTAGTCAGTACCTGTTTCCAAGCCCCAGAGGAAACGCTTGTGGTTAAGTATATCTGCTATAGTAGGCAGCAATGAGTCAACAGGAAGCTTCATCAGTTGGTCTGTGATGCCATCGTGGCCAATAGCAGCTGGTGTGATACACTTGGTGGCTTGGTCGGTACTGCAAGTAACATGCTTCAGACAGATTTTTTCGTGGCTACAGACTTCTATCCCCTTGAGGTAACCAGTGAGTCTCTGTTTCGCTAGTGGTTCAGTTGTGGTTTTAAATAACATGAAGCTCCGGTGCTGATGGCCAAAACACTTCTAAGAACTAAATCGTCAAAAACTGAGAAACACATTAACACTAGAACAGAAAATGAATGACATTATAGAATAACAATGTTGGAAAAATCAGTAGCACACCTCTATAAGAAAAGATTAAATAGATATTTGATAGGAAATGGAAGAATGAATGGCAGGGGATCAATAACTGTATGAAAAGAGCAGCAGATGAAGTACTGAGCAAACAAACCACCTGGAAACGAAAGAAAGGTTCGAGAATGTGAGACGACAAAAATTCCCTGAAGGATACGGATATAGCTAATGAACCTTATATATAGCTAAGAAGAGGCCAAGGTAGAGTGGGTGAAGATAGACGACATTAAAGAGCTGCTAGAAATACTGTAAAATCTGCTACAAAAAGGAGCATACGGAGACAACTTGGAAAATTTCATGATTGATGTGGAACATATGGGAGGCAAAACTTCGCATACAGGTTATTAAGGAATTTAAATAAACCAGAAAGAGACAACACATGAATAGATGTGCTAACGAATAGATGTGCTAAAGAATGCTGAATGGATTATTATAAAAACATTTTGCTTCATCCTGAGGCAGGCACGTCTACTAGTCCTGAATATATGATAAGAGAGCTAGTAAAAAATATTGATTTGCTTACTTTAAGAGAGGTAGGGGCAGTAATAAAACAAAACAAGAGAATAAAAATATTTTGGGACCAGACGATATAAATGCAGAACACACAAAGAATGGATAGATTTGGCTCAAACTCCTCCTTCTTCAGCTATTAAACAACTACTGTCTTTCAATGAAGATTCCTGCTAGATGCTTAATGGTCACTGTCTCTTCTATGTTTAAGAGGGATGAAGGAAACCTACGGATTACATAAGTACAAATATATTAAATGCAGCATATTAAGTATACGCTGCTAGTTTAAATAAATTATTAAAGCCCATAGTAGAGTCACTCTTGCAAGAAAAACAGAATGGTTTCTGCAAAGGGAGAACTTTTATTAACAAGTTATTCGTTATGAAATAGCTAACCGAGAAAGAAGGGAATTCAATCTGTCCTACTGTATGACATATGTAGATGTAGAGGAGGCCTTCGATAAGATAGATAGGCACGAATTATGGAATATAATGGTTAAATGGGGCTACCGTCATACGTAATAAGGTGTATAAGGAGTTTAGTTGATAGACTCTGCTTCAGTCTCAATTTACCCTATTACAATTGGGAAAATATAGTTATTAATGAGGCAGTACGACAAGGTTGTGTATTATACAGATGGAATGATCATGAACCAGCTAGAATTATTTTAGGAAGGATCTCATTTAAACATGCCAACATATGCTAATGACATAGTGATTATACAAGACAATGAAGATTATCTTCCAAGCTTTAAATTTAAACATTCCCCCTCCCTCCCCTCACATATTTCATGGCTTTGATTAGTTCTTAAAAATAGGATCACATTTCCAAAGTAGTCACTAATCCTTGTTTCATTTTTTCTTATAATAGCTGCTACTAATCGCTACCGCAAAGGTATCCACACATAAAATACTACTATGAGTAATGGAGATCCATCACAATGTCTATACTCACGTTGAAACTGTACATTTCCCGTTCAGATCGTAGTAAAGATAGCTTAGAACCCATATTGCTTCCGCATTATCTCGTTTATGCATGGAGAATGGGATAAAAACACCTGTCTATGAGCCAGTATCTACCCAAATATATCTATTCTTATTGTATTCCATAGGTAAAACGCACGATAAAGACGAAAGAATAATTGCACCCATCATTGTAGAATGCAGGTCCTCGAAACTAACGAGTAAGACTTCCCTCAAATGTTTTTGATTTCAGTTTCACGAATATATCAGCTCAGTTTTGAACCCGTGGCCGACCACGCACGACGTCTTCAAATTTAGTCGATGTTGATGTAAAGCCTATATTACAAGAACTGGAGATTCCAGAGAAAATGAATTAGTCGCACTAGTGTCTCGTACGGAATCTCCTTTATACAGTCGCTGTACTTCCCAGAACCATATTGGTTTTTATTTCTACGCTTAGCTGCGGGAAAAAGATACGACACACTCCAGACGGATATCATGAAGCTTGGAAGTGAATACCATCATTTCTTTCTCTAGTTACTAGTAAGTATGCTTCATTTACCAGTATTTTAAAACATCTATAATTCAGTACGTAAATTGAAAAATGTAAAAAAAAAATCGTTGTCGATGGCAACAAAAGCTACCGATCTCATCTGATAACTCGTTTACGTCTAACGTAAGCAATAGTGGTCTTATTACGTTCCCTTAGGCTACAACCATTATTACATTTTGTTGAAGAAATGGATTAATTAACGAAATAAATAGTGGTCCTATTACGTTCCCATAGGATACAACCATTATTACATTTTGTTAAAAAAATGGATTAATTTATGACGTACTGAATTTGATCAGTTAAAAATTCTTCTAGTCTGCCATATATCTGAGAATGTACTTTGCATGATAGCATGCAGGTTGTCAGTCGTCACTTAGTTTATAACATGAAGCGTGTGAGAAAGATGGTTACTTGTCACACGAGTGATGTTTACAGAACTTAAGCTTAATCTTTGAAATCAGTTTCTATCTTAGATTTATGAGGCTTTCCCAAGAGATATGCTACGTCTCTTGGGTCTGTGTCGGACCACATCTACATCTCAGTCTGCATGACTACTCTGTTTTGAGGCTAAATTTCCTGGCAGAGGGATCTTCGAACCAGATTCAGGCTATTTCTGTACAGTTCCACTCTCTAACAGCGCTTGGGAGACCTTAACGCTTGAATGTTTTTGTGTGAACTATGACTTCGCTTATTTTATTATGATAATCATTTCTTCCAGTGTAATATGCTGACAGTAAAATATTTTAAAACTCAGGGCTGAATGTTGGATTGAAACTTCGTGAAAAGATCTTGCCACGACTAGAAATGACTTTAGTTTAACGACTGCCATCGAAACTCGCTTATCGTATCCGTGACAGTCTTTCCCCTCTTTCGTGATAATGCCCTTGGATGAACTTTTTCGATGTCCTCCGTCAGTCCTACCAAATAAAGATCCCATACCGCTAAGCAGTACTCTACCAGAGGTAGAATAAGCGTAGTGCAGGCAATCTCCTCAGTAGCCCATATCATCTTCTGAGTGTTGTGCCAATAAAATGTAGTCTTTGGTTTGCCATTCTCATAACATTATGTGTATGATCTTTCCAATTGTTCGTAATCGTAATACCCAGGTATTTAACCGAATTGACAGCCCTTAAATTTGTGTGATTTATTATATATTTAATGGCTTTCTTTTCGCACTACTTTGGATCTCCTCACAGTTTTCCTTACGAAGAAACCACTTCCACTTTTGGCACCATTCAGGTATCGCGTGTAAATCATTTTGCAGTTAGTTTTCATCTTCTTATGACTTCGTAGATGGTAAATGACAGCATCATCTGCAAATGATCTAAGTGGGCTGCTCAAATTAAAAAAATGGCTCTGAGCACTATGGGACTCAACATCTTAGGTCATAAGTCCCCTAGAACTTAGAACTACTTAAACCGAACTAACCTAAGGACATCACACACACCCATGCCCGAGGCAGGATTCGAACCTGCGACCGTAGCAGCCTCGCGGTTCCGGACTGCAGCGCCAGAACCGCACGGCCACCGCGGCCGGCTGCTCAAATTATCTCCTAAGTCCTTTATGTAGACATAAATATCAGAGAGCCTTCCTTGTGGAACACCGGATATCATTTCTGTTTTGCTCGATGATTTTCCGTCGATTACTACGTGCTGTGACCTTCCTCAGAGGAAATCAAGACTCCAAAACTGAAGCGATAGTCCACAGACACTAAATTTGATTAGAAACCAAATTGTTGGGGATGGTGTCAGAAGCCTTCGGGAAATCTGGAAATTGCGCAAAATCTTTTCGAGGCTACCGATTGACAGGTGCCTGTTGTTACATCTATGTCTACATTTACATTCATACTTAGGAAGTCGCAATACAAACCAAGTCGAAAGGCGCTTTCTACAAATGACTATCGTTTTATTTCCTTTCTTGTTCCTATCACAAACGGAGCAAGGGACGCTTCCGTACGAGGCCTGAACCGTCTTATCTACGCTATCCTTACACGAGATGTACATTGGTGGCAGTAGAATCATTTCGCAGTCCGTCCCGACGGCCGGTTCTCTAGACATTTTCAACAATGTTTCGCAAAAATAACATCTCCTTTCCTTCAGATATTTCCATTTGAGTTCAAGGAGCATTTTTGTAATAGTCACATGTTGATCGAAACTACCGATGACAAATCTGGTAGCACGCCCCTGAAATTCTTCATGATCTTCCTTTAACCCGACCTGGTTGCGATCCCACAAACTCGAGTAGTATTCAACGATAGATCGCACTATCGTAGGAATGTTTTGTCACAGTCTTCTTTGTACTCGAGGTACACTTTCCTAGAATTTTCACAATAAACTGAAGTCACCCATTTGCCTTACTTACAAACGATCTTACATGGTCGTTACTTTTCGTGTCGCTTTGCAATGTTACGCCTAAATATTGAATCGACATGACAGTATCAAGCAGCACACCACATTAGATTACAGTATTGCTTACATTACCCATCTGTGTTGATTTACACTCTCCATATTTAGAGCAACCTGCCTACCATCCCACCAAGTAGAAATTCAGTCCTAGTCATCCTAGATCTCCTACAGTCGCTCAGTGACACTAACTGGTGCGCTACGGCGTCATCAGCATACAGTGGCAAATAATGGTGCTCAACCTATCCGTCAGATCGTTGAATTATACACACTTCATTTCACACTTTCCTTGAGCTTTCCTAGCGATACCTTTATCAATGATGTAAGACGTTTTGGTTTCTGTTACTTAAAAAGTGTTCGAGCCAATCACGTATTTGAAACGTTCTGGAAGAGCTCTTACCTTCGTTAACAGTGTCGATTGCCGCACTCTGTCAAACGTTTTGCGGAAATATAGGAGTATCGGATCTGCAGCCACTACTACGTAACAAGTAGCAACCACCTGACAATGTTACCACAAGAAATGATATGGCTTTTGCACATAATGATCCGGCAGCAGGCCAAAGATCCATACAGTCAAATTTGCTTGACATGTTATTTGGTAGATGTATTCTATGTTATTATATTTCAGATTCTTAATTTCAATTCTTCTTTTTGTGACATGTAACGGAAATTTATTTTCAGTGGCACTCGATTCTTAAATTTTTGTGTTGTTCAGCGGCCGGCCGTTGTGGTCGAGCGGTTCTAGACGCTTCAGTCCGGAATCGCGCTGCTGCTACGGTCGCAGGTTCGAATCCTGCCTCGAGCATGGATGTGTGTGTTGTCCTTAGGTAAGTTAGGCTTCAGTAGTCCTACGTCTAAGGGACTGATGTCCTCAGATGTTAAGTCACAAGTGCTCAGAGATATTTAAACAATTTTTTGTTGTTCAGTGGCATACTACAGTAATCAAATTCCTCACCAAGATGATAAGCACAAAGTAGCTGTGCATTATAACAATACACACAATATGCTATGTTGTCTTAACCGTACGGTGAATCGATGCGAGCGATCTCTCTTAACTTGTTGTAGTTGCCTCTGCGAAACTAAGTTAGAATTTCCTTTCACTGTCTGGTTGAATAAGCCGTACTTCTCCCAATATGAAATATGGCTACCGACGTCCAATTAGTCGCAGTTTATACTTAACTTGTGCACTTATTTACCATCACGTGATGTGTCATAGCGTTCGTGTACATTTCACATGACTTGAAGTTCCGTGTAACATTCATTGCATTTAAAGCTGAATCAATATTGCTGACAGCATGGCAGAAGTAATTCTCTGTTAGATTCCTCCTATACTTGTAACGTCCGTCACATTTCACGAAGCTCCAAAACAATTCCACTAGCTTCTATTTGTTGCGGTAGCTGAGATATAACCGAGGAGAGCCCTCACTAAATTCACGGATAACTTTCACAAGTTCTCTGATCATATTTTAAGGGAGAATTCACTGACATGAGAATCTAGCAAACTCGTTATAGTAGTCGATTCTCTTTAATTTCATGACACGGAAGGAAAACTGGTTAAATTTCAATGTGCCGTTGAGAGCGCAGTCCTTTGTAAACTTACGGAGAGGCAATGCCTTGGCTTCACTCAAGAAATATCGTAGCATTCGCTTAAGCACGGAAGAATTAAATCAAGTTTACTGGGTGAAATTGCTCTAACAATTTGTTTCACAATACTAGGTGTGGAAATAATTAGGGGGCTTTTTGTTTTTTCATTTGTAGTGGTTCAAATGGTTCAAATGGCTCTGAGCACTATGGGACTTAACATATATGGTCTCAGTCCCCTAGAACTTAGAACTACTTAAACCTAACTAACCTAAGGACAGCACACAACACCCAGCCCCCACGAGGCAGAGAAAATCCCCGACCCCGCCGGGAATCGAACCCGGGAACGCTACCGCACGACCACGAGATGCGGGCATTTGTAGTGATCTGCTGGATTTGAAGAGCGTGTGAAATTCTTTTTTTGGTGTTCTTGGCTAGGCCTACTGATTACCCCGCCACAGTAAGTGTATCGTTTTGCTTATCGACGTGCACGCTGATGGGCTGTGCGTCCTGTGTACGTACCGTCGGCAGTGTCCGTACTACTCAACCACGATATTACTGTAGTAGAACTCCAGTGGCTGTTATCGCAACATGTGGTACAGTAAACATGACAGTGCACAGTGGTGATTAAGGTAAACGCATCGCACTGTGAATGCTTCCGGGACACTCGTGTGTGCATAGTATCGAGTGGTTCAGTGTGTCATCGTGAAATATCGCTATAAAAACTCACGATGAGCCACTCCCAGGTGCCACAATATTATGTCGACTAATATTTTTCCCTCCTTCTTGTGGTTGTTGTGTTGGAAAGGCCACTGGATGGCTCCCGGTTAGTCATGCTGTGGACAAGACCTGCGGGTATGCTGGAGGGGACCAGTGTTGCCTGACATAGTAGCGCGGCGGGGCAGTCAGCGGCACTGTAATACTGCTTTCGTCATAAGAATAAAACTAATGTAAACCAACACATAAGAGCTGATTGGTCAGTGCCGTAAGACATGTACGCTGGTGTGGCTATGCTATTGCGTATTAGATATCTTATTACCATGTTACTGTAGATTAGACTTTAGGCCACTCAAATGTATTAAGAGCAATCAATATTTTTCTTAAGCATACTTCAGCTATATAGCTTTTATTTCAAAAATCGATCCGCAATATGTGTAAACACTAGTTGTGCTCTGATTGTCAGTTTATTAAAACGTTATGCTCCGCAGTGAAACATGCGCGTTGAACAGCAATAGCGAGAAGCAGGTTCTTAGTAATGTTTTTCTCAAATTTACAGAAAACATCAGCTTTGAAGAGTCCGAGAAACTTTAGTTAATAACGTGGAGTCTGTCTTTTGATTTTTAAGAAATGAAAAGAAAAGTAAAGAAATGAAAAACAATGTGTTTAGCTTTATTGGTAGCACTGGAGAATGGTAACTGAGTATCCTGTGGATCGCTTGTTAGAATATTGCTGTGGCCTTTTTCTGATGTTTTTGTTCGCTCAGTTCGAACACCTTCATCGTTTAAATTTAAAATTCATGAAATATGTGTTAATTAAGATATATGTAACTACCCTTCATTCATGATAAATCACGTCTTCTTGTTTCTAAATACATATAACATACAAAATTCCAGTTTTCATTATAAAAAGTGCAACTTCTTAACTATCGACATTTTATAAAATATTTTAATTACATAGTTTAAATTAAGAAAACATTACAGATTAATGTTTGGGACAAAAATCAAAAATTCAAACATTCTTTATTCCGGCTAAGTCTATTGCTTTTTATCCCCTATGTAATGTCACAAGAGCCAATGTTATAAGCGTAGTAGAAACATGGAAAACAATAATTTTCACACCATCGAACACACAGTAGACATGCTGCATTTGACGGCTGTTACCGTACCATTGAAACCTGAATGCAGAAGAACTGATGTACAGCCTGATTAAGCAATTTGTTGGGAGAAATAACAAAACATTTAAGCTGCCACAAGTACTAAAAGTAGTGCGCGACACTTTTGTTACACATCACTGGCGAACAGATGTGAAGCAGAACAGCCTGCCGTAGAAGAAGAGGAGAAAAATGTGGCTTCGTGGATTCTGTTGTTGATCCCCGTTATCAACATAGCGGATGACAGTTCTAGTACATATATACATTCCTAGTGTTCCAGAATGTGAGGCGTTCAGACGTTGTCAAACGACTAATAGTACACAATACCTTCACTGACTTCTGTATTTACACTCAAGTTCCAAAGAAACTGATATAGACATTCAAATGCAGAGATATGTAAAGAGGCAGAATATGGCGCTGTGGTCGGCAACGTCTATATAAGACGACAAGTGTGTGGCGCAGTTGTCAGATTGGTTGCTGATGCTACAATGGCAGATTATCAACATTTAGGTGAGTTTGAACGTTTTGCTATAGTCGGCGCACTAGCTGTATGGGACACGACTATTTCACAAGTGTACCGTAAATGTCAGGAATCCGGTGAACCATCAAATCTCCGACAGCGCTGAGTCCGGAAAAAGATCCTGCAAGATGGTTGCCAACGACGACTGAAGAGAAACGTTCAACGTGACAGAAGTGTAGCCATTCCGCAAATTGCTGCAAATTTCAGTGTTGGACCATCAACAAGTGTTAGCGTGCGAAGGCTTTCGGAGCCGAAGGCACACCCGCGTACCCTTAATGACTACACGACACAAACCTTCACGCCTCGCCTGAACCCGTCATTACCGACATTGCACTGTTGATGATTGGAAACATTTCGCCTCGTCGGATGAGTCTCGTTTCAAGTTGTATCGAGCGTATGGACGTGTAGGGGTAGGAAGACAACCTCATGAATCATTGGACCCTGCTTGTCTGCAGGGAATTTTTGAAGCTGGTGGAGGCTCTGTAATGGTGTGGGGCGTGTGTAGTTGGAGTGATATGATATGGGACCCTTTATACGTCTAGATATGACTCTGACAGGTGACACGCACGTAAGCATCCTGTCTGTTCACCTGCGTCCATTCATATCCTTTGTGCATTCCGACGCAATTCCTGCAGGGCAATGCGACACCACACGCGTCCATAACTGCTACGTGGTTCCAGAGATACGCTCCTTAGTTTAAACACTGCCGCTAGTGACCAAACTCCCCAGACACGAACATTAATGAGCATATCTGGGATGCCTTGTAACATGCTGTTCAGAAGAGATCCCCACCCCTCGTATTATAACGGATTTATGGACAGCCAGCCCTGCAGTATTAATTGTGTCAGTTCCCTCCAGCACTACTTCACTCGTTAGTCGAGTCCGTGCCACGTGGTGTCTGACTTTTCTGCATGCTCGTAGGGATCCTACACGATATTAGGCAGGTGTATCAGTTTCTTTGGTTCTGCAGTGTAAATATAAAGTGAAAGCCCTGTAATACTCTTTTACGGCACACATAGCTCACGTAGAAAAATTACCCTGCGTGTAAGGCAGGCATTATTATCATAATTGTTTTTAATTACAATACTGTGTTATCTAAGAACGGGAGCAAGTTGTGTTTTTCATCTGGTGTCCTCAGCAGCATATGTCCATAGTTTTTCAGTGTATTATTTCTTTCGGATTAAAAAGTAAACGACATTCGAAGCTTCATTATTTCTTTACTCGTCTCTTTTTAAGTCTTAACTGCTGCTGTTGAGATCCCTGCAATTTACTTGGGCCAGCTAGCTGGCCAGTGTTGGCCGAGTTGAATGCACCGCTAACGCTATTTTTCCTGGTTATCGGTGAGTGGTCGTGAGCCTAACACAGAGGAGAAAACTAATTCATATTTGCATACTTGCTTGTACTCCAGACAGCTTGGCTTGCGCATTAGGTGAAACGAAATCCAATGAGAGTCCAACAAACGCTGAAGAATAAACACCGTTTGCATCAAGTTTACTAACGATGAACGCAGTTTGTGAATAGATGAAACGTTGTAGGGTCTGATCGGCTGTACTGCCTTCATGCTTCTTGATGACTAATGTCACGTAAGCCATTCCATGCTTAATTTTTTTGTGTTAAGTACTCAGAGCATGTGTTATCCTTGGAACTGTGAGCACTGACAGTGTACACGCCAAAGAAGTTCTAGTTTAGGTCATTCGTTAATATTCTGCGCAGGAAAGCACTGGTTTCATTTCGTACGGCTACGGCGTTGTCAGCCACCATACCTATAAAATAAACAGTTCTAACACTGCAGCACTGGGGAGTCGTAAGATACTAGAAGCTGTATGCTGTGTATTTAAGCATAGCGTGGTCTTTGCTGTGGTCTGAATGCAACTGCCCACATGGACCGGGGCCTCCTGTGAGCACCACCCTCCGTGGTCCCTTTATAATATCGCCTTACTGATACCGCCGGTATCTCCTCTTCTGACAGGGATGTGTACACATTGTGAATTATCCCTTGTGCTGTTGTTTGGTACATAATTGCAAAAGCTACCAAGTTGTTTAGAGAGATTACTTCACTCTTAATAAGTGAGTTTGCGCTTACAGTTTATACCGTCTCAACTTTAACTTTATTTCTTCCAGACAATAAAGTGCTCAGTATACGGTTTTGTATGTTATTGCCGTCTGTCTCTTCGTTGAGTGCCATCGGACGTTGGCTGTGAATATTTTGCCTTTGTGCTCTACGAATATTGCAAACACTCCACTATCATGCAACTGATATACACTCTAAGATTTTACCAAAAAAAAAAAAAAAAAAAGGAGGCCTACCACGAAGGGGTTTCCTAAATCGGTGGATGTGTACGGACAAAAAATGATTATAATTTCAGTTACTCAAGAGAAAGAGCTTCACAATTTGGGCAACTCAAAACAGACTGGTCCACCTCTGTCCCTTATTCCGTCCGACATTGACTGAGTTTTTGGACGTCCTCCTGAGGGATATATGGCCAAATTCTGTCCTACTGGCGCCTTAGATTGCCAAAATCCAGAGATTATCAAAGAGCCCTGCAGCTAATACTCTAAACGTTTTCAGCTGGCCAAGGTTGGATTGCTACATCAAGTCAGCACAAACGCCGTCATCAACGCGAACGGTGGTTGGTAATGTGCACTGGGCCAAGAACACAGGATGGTGGGAGTAGTATTATGCTATAGGAGACATTCTGCTGCTCTCGCATGGGATCTGTGGTAGTAATCGAAGACGCGCTGACAGTTGTGGACCACCTACACCCCTTCATGCTTTATGTATTCCTCGCCGGCCATGTCATCTTCCAGCAGGATAAATGTCCATCTCTCAAAGCCAGAATCGTGCTACAGTGGTTTGAAGAGCACGGTAATGCACTCATGTTGGTGTCATGGCCGCGAAATTCGCTTGGTGTGAATCCAATGGAAGCCATTTGGGTCACTATCAGGTGCCATCACCGCTGTTTGAGGAAATTATACGACATATATGTGGACATCTGGTGCGGCGTACCACAACAGAGCTACCAACAAACTGTCGAATCCGTGGGACGTATTGCGTTCCAAAGATGGAAAAACAAGTTATTAAGCAAGTGGTCATAATGTTTGGGCTAGTCTGTGTATGCCTGGGCGAGCGCAAAAGTGCATTTTCAGCACTTACTGTAATGTAAAAGACAGGATCAATTCAATAAATATGGACCTTTGCATTATCTTATTTTTCATTTCTTTTTTATCTGGTTATTACATGTTTATCTGTGTGTTATTGTATCTGTTCCTAGTGGGCAATCAATTGTGCGTAATTGGCGAGCTGTCTGTACTCGGAGCCGGTTTGCCGAGCGCCACCCATACAAGGGAAAGAAGTTGTTAACATCGTTGCCAAACATCTGAATTTTTCAAACAATAAACTATAGGCTTTATATTAAAACCGACTGCGAGGAAGAAAATGCTGCGCTCCGTAATGCTGTGGGAATATGCGGTTTAATTTTCTTTCTCATAGTCCGTTGTAACTTCCACAACCGGAAATTTAAACCAATAGACAAAGTGTTTCGCACCTTCATATGTTTTCTCCTTTTATGTAATTTGACACAAGAATTGTGTACTTAACTGTGTACTGGTTTGCTTTCTCGAAGTCGGTTTTAACAGGAAGTTTTTACTCCAAAGTTGAACTTATGCCGTTTCAGCTTATGATTACATTACTACTATGGAATCTGAATCGTTGTAAACTTTGTAATAACACCTGTTCGCAAATTAAAAGTGCGAAATACTGTCATTGAAGCTGTTACTCTCCTTCTCTTGCCACAAATACCAATCGTCTCAATGGGTTTACCCAGTCATGTTAAGTAAAGTCATTTTCCAATCAAGGTTCCGTTTGCAAAGACAATAAACTAGGCTTAAGATCAGATAGAGGGGCAGGAGAGATGTACGGTGAGGGGGGAAGAGTTGGAGAGTGAGTGGAAGAAATGTACATAGAGAGGGGGTGAATAGGAATTGGAGAGAGAGAGAGAGAGAGGAAGGGAGCAGATGGACATAGAGAGACGACAGGAGGTGGCAGAGAGGAAGAGATGGACAGAGGGTTGGGGGGGGGGGGGGGTAGAAGAAGACTAGGACATATACCCAGTTCTCACACATATTCAACAGTTGGTATCTTATAAATATAAATAATATACGACATATAGAAGTGTATCTTTTCGCATATGACACTAGTAATCAGTTCAAAGATGCACGTTAGCATGAACCCGCCTAAGACGAACTCGCAGTTGACGCGAAAATATATTGACTCCGGCAGGAATCCATTAGTTCTTATGAAAGTTTTTTCTGTCCCTAGCGTAACTAAATTTCTTCGTAAACCAAACTTCCAAGTATCATCTCAAATACCAGAATGTGAGGTACATTTAAATAAATTCAGTAATTTGTGCATCAACATTTAGAAACGTATTCGAAGCAAATGGTGCTTTTAGTCGTAGTCAAATCGAGTTAGAATACTGAACAAAAACCTACAAACGGTAGCAAGCGGGACATGGCAAAGACGAAACAGACAGCTCTAAATGTACAGGTAAAGCTTAGCATTGTAGATGAAAGGGACCGTGGTTCAAAGAAAGAACGACTGCAGAGCAGTTTGGAATTTCCAAATCTACTTTACGATAGTTAAGAATCGAGAAAAAATCGTTTAATGTTGCTGCATCAGGTTAAGGAAAAAAATCTAAACGACTTCGCAGCGATAAATATGAAGACATCGTGACGTTACTGCTAGAATGATTCAGTTGTATGCGTGTATCTAACGTACCCTTAAGCTGCCCTATGATTCGGTCAAAAGCAAATGAGACTTCCAAAAATATAGGCATCAAAGACTTCAGTTATTCTGCTGGTTGGCCGTATCGGTTCCTAATGAGATATTCCATCTCTACAAAGTTGTGGTGAAGCAAATAAAATAAATGAAGAAAGAGCGAACAGCTGGTTGTATGAATTCGACCGACTGAGGGAAAAGTAGGCCTCTTGTGATGTGTTCATTATGGATGAAATCGGACTTTTCCACAAACTTTTTCCGAATAAAAGATGATAAGTGCCACGGTGGAGCACTCAGCAAACAATGTCTAACTTTTGCCCTTGTATGTAATGCGTACGACGAGAGAAGTTTAGTCCCTGGGTTATGGGTAAGTCTGAGAAGCCGCGTTGTTTCAAAACCCTAGACATGGACACTTTAAAGGTAAAGTGTACATATCTAAGGTTTTGAAATATACTCTCATCATAATAAAGGTGTATCAACGGCACATCATTCGTTTCAACAGTCGAATGGTTGCTCAAAACAGTTACGTGCTTCTTACATTGGAGGGATATACTGCCCATAACGTACGGGATCTGAAATGAGCAACATACACAGCTTTTTCCAACAAACGCGACTAGCTGCTTTCAGCCCTTGGACGAAGACATTATTTCTCTCTGGAAGAAAGCTTATCGCAAGCGACTTCAAAGAGCTGCAATTCATGCTCATGAAAATAATACTGGAATCCCAAATTGGTTCTGCTTGACGTAATAAAAGCCATCGCAGCAGCCTCGAACTCTGTGTCGCCACATCACATGTAGCAGTGCTTTAACAGAACCTGGGGGCAAGAAACGCTGAAGTTGTACTCGAGTTAGGCGATACCACATCACCTGATGAATGGACAGTTCTGCAAGACATTGCAAACCCTGGGATTAATTTCGCGGAATTCATTAGTGCAGACGCCGATGTTGTCGAAAGTGAGGAGGAGAAGAATGCCAATACCATTCCAGCTACCCGTCAGGAGACGGTTACAGACTTGCACGGTTTAGAACGATTTGCGTCAACATCCGATGCCGCTGCTGGGTTTATGGACACTATAGTTACAATTGGTCGTGAAATTACAAGACAGTTTCGTTCCCGCGAACGTCAGCGAACCACGTTTCAATTTTTTCCAGGAACAAAGTCCATCTTAAAATGATTGATACTGTCGTGTATTACGCATTTCTGTATTACTGTACATGTAAACGTATTAAAATCTGCATTTTTCACTCAACACAATTTTATTTTGAGATGAACTCTTGATTTTTCGGCTCCGTCGCATTTGTGTTAACGATATTATACATACTACTACAGAATGAATAATAGGTAATGCTTTTAAAAATATTAGCGATTTCCTACTAATATTCTCACTTTCAACTTGACATTCAGTTCTGCAGATATAGAGGGACTACAACAATGATAATTGATGAGGAAATATCAACAATGGTGGAAACTTCAAACATTTTAGGCCCCCGTATTCATGAGAATATAAACTGGAAGAAACACATATTTGAACTTCTAAAGCAATTCGGTCTAAGTACATAAGTACTTCGAATCGCTGCAA
The DNA here is from genome assembly GCF_023864345.2 of Schistocerca serialis cubense. Classification (NCBI taxonomy): domain Eukaryota; kingdom Metazoa; phylum Arthropoda; class Insecta; order Orthoptera; family Acrididae; genus Schistocerca; species Schistocerca serialis. The sequence continues at coordinate 233,430,550 of NC_064645.1, forward strand.
ATCTGGTAGAGAGACAAATCGGTAACCTTACTTAGTTTGCGTAGTTTCATTCAGTAATGTCGTATGGAATAATGTTCTGAGGTAGACCACATTTAGAAACGAGAGTTTTCGTTCCCCAAAAACTTAAAGTAATAATAATATGTGATACTCACCCATCACCTCGGAGATATATTTTTAATGATATAGGCACTTTGACTATTGCTTCACAGTATATTTATTCCCTCACAAAGTTTGTTTTAAATAACACGCTACAGTTGAAAAGGAATAATGATGTACATAATTATAAAACCAGAAGAAAGACTGACATTCATTATTCCACATTAAGGTAGTCTTTCGCACAAAAAGAGTATATAATACTATCACCAATTTTCTTATCGCTTCCACAATGACAGACAACAATATTAATTTTGACACCAAATTGAAAAAGGTTCTGCTTGACAAATTCTTCTGTTCATGTGTTATGCAAATTACGGTGGGTCGAAATTACTGATTCATATCTGCATTTGAAATAAAAAACTTTTAAATCGTCAGTATGTAGGCATATTTACGTATGAATGTGTAACGTGAATGCATAATGACTTTGATAATCGTCTAAATGATCAATTGAAAATAAAATTGACTATGTAACATGAATGATTACCAATGAGATATGTTCTGCGTAGTTGATGGGTGATCAAGAGAAATTCGAAATTAAATTTCACAATATTTTCTTGTACCATGTTCCAGAATATCTTGTGAGCTGATACTGCTCTTGGCGAGTGTTCAATCATTTTATGATGGGGAGCAAACATCAGTCAAATGGTGGATGGAGACAGATGTTATCTTACGTAACAACGTGAAGTGAGTTTAACCAGCCAGAGAGTTTCTTCTGGGATTGGACAGAATGTTCCAAATCGATTACCTTAGAAAGGGTAAACTTTTAAGTGGCGAATAATAAATAATTGTTATGGAACAAATAACATGAGATGAAGTATTGGTTGTAGAAGCATAAACATCGGAAAAACGTAATTTGTTTGTATTATTCGGAAACAGGGAAGCTGTGGCATTTGTTTTACGAATTAAATGTGTGCATTTTTCACCATAGTTACGGATTCTAACTACCAATCGTTCCCAATGTGTAAATAAGCACTTTGAGAGTAATGAACGTGTGACTACATAAGAGAAAAGTGAATTACGTTTAAAACAACACTTTAGGATAAAAAAACTTAATTTTTCTGTCCCTTGACGTAGTTTATTCCAAATAAGGGGTATCATACACTGGAGAGCCAAAGAAATGGGTCACCTGCCTACTATCGTGTAGAGCCCCTGCGAGCACGCAGAAGTGCCGCAACACGACTTGGCATGGACTCTCGATTAATGTCGGAAGTAGTGCTGGAGGGAACTGAGGCCAGTAACCCTGGAGAGCTGTCCATGAATCCATAAGAATGCGGGAGGGGTGGGGGTTGGACGGGGGAAGGAGGTGAAGGTATCTCCTGAACCACACGTTCCAAGGTATCCCAGGTATGCTCGATAATGTTCATGTGTGGGAGTTTGCTGGCCAGCGGGAGTGTTTAAACTCATAAACTGAAAAGAATGTTCCTGGAGTCATTCTGTAGAAATTCTGGACGTGTGTGTGTGTGGGGGGGTCGCGTTGTCCTCCTGTAACTGTCCAAGTCCGGTGGACATGACTGTATGCAGGTGAACACACATAGGATGATTACCTACGTGTCACCTGTAAGAGTCGTATCTAGACGTATCAGGGGTCCCATATCACTCAAACTGCACACGCCACACCATTACAGAGCCTCCACAAACAGTTCCCTGCTGACATGCAACGTCCATGGATTCATACCTGCACACGTCCATCCGCTCGATACAATTTAAAACGAGACCCTCTGAGCGGGCAACATTTTTCCAGTCATCAACAGTCCAATGCCGGTAACGACGGGTTCAGGCGAGGGGTGAAGCTTTCTTTCGTGCAGTCCTCAAGCGCACACGAGTGGGCCTTCGGTTCCGAAAGCCCATATCGATGTTTCGTTGAATGCTTCGCAAGCTGAAGTTGATGCCCCAGCACTGAAATCTGCTGGGGATTGCACTTCTCTCACGTCGTCGTTGGCACTGTTCTTGTAGAATCTTTTTCCGCCCGCAGTGATGGAGATTTGATGTTTCATCGGATTCCTGATATACAAGGTTCACTGTGGTCGCACCGGAAAATCTCCACTTCATCGCTACCTCGGAGATGCTGTGTCCCGTCGCTCGTACGCCGGCTATAACACCACGTTCAAACACACTTAAATCTGTATAACCTGCCATTCTTGCAGAGGTAACCGATGTAACAACTGCACCAGACACTTGTTGTCTTATATAGGCGTTGCCGACCACAGCGCCGGATTCTGCCTGTTTACATATCTCGGTATTTGGGTACGTATCCCTATACCAGTTTCTTTGCCTCTTCAGGCGAATTTACAGTTTGGTAAATTGCAGAACGCCTTCCGGAAATGAGGGAATACGGTATCTGTCGCGTTCGACCATTTCCATAATTTGCGAGATTTTGCGTGTGAAGAGGGCCAGCTGCTATTCACGATAGAGACGCTTCTTAGTACTTGCTAATTTGGTGACAGAAGCGTTGCATCCTGAACGAGCAGCATTCAAGTAACATTGAAAACAAAGATTCATGTATGGAGCCCAGAAAAAAGATACTTTGAATACTGGAATATTGAGACTGCTACCTATTTACATTCCAAAGAAATCTCCAGTATTGGATAATCGCCTTCAGAAGCTGCGCTGACAAAAGAAACGTTAGCCCAGATTTGTGAAACGAGGTCTGAGATTTCATATTTCCAGCAGTTAATATAAAACACAAAACGAGAAAAACTTCCTTCGCTCAAAATGAAAGCTTCAGTTCTCCTCTGAAAGATAACGACCTTAATCCGGCAGAATATTACTGAATCACTACCTAATTATAATGTATCGCTGCAATATAATGTACAGTCAGTAATAACTACAGCCAGGAATTTATTAGAGAAAATCGATACTGAATCGCCGTACTGGACGCTGCCCGGCAAAAACACCGCACACAAAGGCTGTTTGATATCACCGGCATTTGATATCTGTGCAGACACGTTATTAGATGGCGGAAATGATAAACGGTATGAACACTGATGGTCGCTAAAAGCAGTATTTTTCCACGATGGTGAAATCAGTTTCATATCTTTGCAAACAGGATAACTTACTCGCTTCTAACTACAGCACGTAGGTCTGTTCGAATGAGTCTTCATTCGCTACTATAAGAATAAAATACTTTCAAGTAAATTTCTTGCAATGAAAAAGTATTATTGAGAATAAGGTTATGTCATACATGGAACCAAATGGTTCAAATGGCTCTAAGCATTATGCGACTTAACATTTGGGGTCATCAGTGCCCTAGACTTAGAACTACTTAAACCTAACTAACCTAAACACGTGACACAGAGCCATGCCCGAGGCAGGATTCGAACCTGCGACTGTAGCGGTCGCGCGGTTCCAGATTGAAGCGCCTAGAACTGCACGTCCACAGCGGCCGGCTATACATGGAACCATTCATGGGTGGTGTATGGTAAAAATCATCTCACCTTTCGTGCTGTGGGTACATACTGAAGTGGAGGAAGATATTCCAGGCATACCGGCTGAGACTAAGCCCCACAGACAAAATTAGGGAGTTTTTTCAGGGACATTTTCTGAGTGTTTGGTATAGGGAATCCACAGCCTCTGGTTTCTCATTACGGGTCGTAGAATTTCGTTTGAGCCCTTATCCACATCCATATGTTTATTTGTTATATATATGCAGACTTAAGCGATGAAGGAAAATTTATAACAAGACTGGGATTCGAACCTGGGTGTGCTGCTCAGCAGGCAGATGCGCTAACCACCATGCCATCCTGGCACAGGGGCTTCGCCCAACTGTGTGGACTACTTTCATACACCTCCCTCCCCAATCCAAATTCCCATTCACGCCTCAACCCCCTTGGTATTCCCTCTAAACTCGAGCAGCATTGCACAGGTTCTCCAGCTACACTGGAATAGCACCTCAGTATAGAACGAAACGGGACACCTTGCCTGAAATCCAGGCGCAGGTGTTTTAAACAAATAAAACTTTATGGTTCCAAAGACCTTGGGTCTAAATCATCTATGATGTATATTTGCTGGCTGAAGCGACGAATGAAAATATGTACCAAGGCCAGAATTGCATCCTAGGTCTCCTGCTCATTAGACAGACACAATTTCATTCGTCGTTTCAGTCAGCATATGTACATCATAGATATCTGGGAATTGAAAAGATCTCTGGAACTATATAGCCCATTTGATTGTTATTTGTGCTGCACTAAAACTAGCGCAGCAACATCTTCAAACTTCCTCCAGGCTGGTGAAATTACTAACATTCTTACTTGAACACTTTAGTATCTTTATCGCTAGAGACCATATTTGAGGGTAACAAGGAGCAATTTATGTGATCACTTGAAAAATTGTAAAATGTACTATCTGTTTCTAAAACAATAGGCAGCAGCTTTTAATCTTACCCTCCCCTACACACATCACTTTGCACAAATTTTGAAAGCTTCGAGAGGCGTAAGATATACAAAGGAATAACTTTTTACTTATCTCCATCACCTCGTTGTTGTTGTCGATGGCTCAAAGTCTTGTCTACTGCTACATTATAGCAGCTGAAATTTCGATTCTGTAGGTTCTTGATGACTAAATAACCGATGAAGATTCCCCTGTATTATTCTTGAATTTTATTCTTTGTCACACTTTTCAACATCACACATCAAAACCAGCATTAATTACAATCCATCAGAGGCAACCACAGCACTACTTACATGCTGCGGCACTCACATTGATCCAAAGATTTTGCAAAACAAGAGAGACTACAAACTTTCTTTACCAAAGAAGAATCTTCACCAAATTATATCATTACTTTATAAATAAATCCAGAAATAAATTTAATGATTAGAGTTAGATTGTACACTTAATAATATAAATTTTAAGTATGCCAGAAATTTCGTAGTTTTTAAAAGAAGAGATGTTTTAACTGTTAATACATAATGATTGTATCACGTTAACTAAGTATTAATTTTAGCTTGAAATATAATAAATTGCATAAAAAATCATATTAATTCTTTTAATGAAACATCTGAGATAATTTTAACCTATGCAAGAATCGATAGTATACATGGTATCGGTTACCTGTATAAAAAAGAAAGTAATGTTAGAGGAGGGTGACTCATTATAAGCTCTCTAAATAAGTAATAAATGAAATGGAAAAAAAGGCGCCAATGTTAACATTGTGCTCTGTGAGTCTTGTTTTGTAACATCCATGTTTCATTCAGTCACGGTATGTACTGCGGGCAAATGTAATGAACAATTTACTTATCAGCCACAGACTGCATTGAGCAGTGCTCGGTTCGGTCTCTGCTTTGGTACTTCCGACAATGTTAGTTGGTTGTGATACACACAAGGACTCATAGGTTTAGTGATGAAGACTTGGCCCATATGCATCTGGTGTATGGGTTCACTGAATGCAACGGAGGGGCAACACAACGATATTAGTGTATCATGAGTTGTTCCCACAACCTTGGGACGGCAATCACATCACAGTACTTTTGCACTGTGCATGAGTGCGTGTCATCCAACTGCATAATACAAGCTTTGTCAGTTGTGAAGGTAATTATATCATTATTCTGTAATGGACCACTGCAAATCAACGCTCCCTTACACCATAATACTAAGGAAATGATCCTGAGAAACCTCTGGAATATCGAGTTCACCCTGTATATAATCATGTATTTACTACATTGCTGTACAGATGTTAAACGTCACACCTATGAACTGAGTTCTAGCTAAAGCAAATGACATTTCCGCTGTGTCTCAAGAGATATGCATGAAAAGGAAGTGGAGTCTCGAAAGATGGAACATTGTTGAGGCAGATGCATACATGTTACATCCACTGACTTCTTTTTATAAAAACACAAAATGTACAAGCAATATGTAATGATATTATAGTTATATCCCTGGAGTGAGTAATTTCTTGTTGAATGTTCTTCCGTTTGTGTGTATATAACCACTTTCACCAAAATCTCCTACATGGAAACACCGAAGAACTGTGAGAATTCGAAGTTGTGACGTCAGCGAGGAGTGGGAAAGTCCATAGCTGTCTTGTATTGTATCAACCAATTATTAGGTACAAAAAAACTCTTTTTGCTATGTGATCGTTACAAGATTGTCAGTACACACAAATTGTAATGCGTGTTACTAAGTTATGCCTGTGTCAACATTACATATGTTCATGCAGTTTTATCATCATTACGGATATAAATTGTTGCGTTACAGAAAGTAATGAAAATTATATAGCAAGAACCAAGTTTCCTAAATATGATGGAATTGGTGTTTATTAATTACTCAGTGATAAATTTCGATTCGAACGTAATTTAGTGATGCATGTTTTAGATTACGGTGTATTACTGTTTTCCAGATCAATTGGTTTGAATATATTGCTATTAATGTACTTCAGTACTCACTTTCAAAGCTAGCGACATGATCTGGGAAGTATTTGCCACAAACGGCGAACCACAGCTGCTCTATTTTCAAAAGCACGATTTGATTCAAGTGCCGTGCCAGGCATGTTTCCAGTGTGTCCAGCCTATCTATCTTCAGCTGCGGGACCATCCTGAGAGGGACTGGAAGAAAAAGTACGTTAGAGATGGCAGTGGTGCAGAAAAGCATGAAGATTAGTGTAACAGCCTTCAGGAACTGGAAGATGATATAATATCTTTACAGAAGAATTAGGAGAAAATAGTGAAAGAAAGGTGTATTATTTTTATGTGGTTCGATGAACGTATAAATTCCCATGAAGTAGTGTATATTGTGACTAATAATCGTTTGAAAATGGATGCCTATTCGAATGAAGTTCCATTAAACAAAATTATATTGACTGAATTTGTTCTTGAAGTTGTACTGGTCATAGAAAACAGTGTGAATACAAGCGACTGTGATGTGCATGTCTCTGTGTTATAGTATACAAATATTGTTTGGATGTGTGTGAATGTTTTACTAAACAACTACTGTAAATTTTAAGTGTCCCAGATGTTGATACACACGTAAATAACACATTTTTTTCTAAGACGTCACTAGTTTTGTCCTCAAATCTGCTTGTCATGTTTTATATGCTTTGCACGAAATTAATCGAAGGTACATATTCTTCATTGTTTTTGCCTGAATTCCACACAGAGAACTATATTTTTTTCTCTGTTAACTAACATTATTCAAGAGTCATCTCAAATATCGATCATTCTGAGAGCTACACAATTCTTTTGTGCTGGCTGCCGTATTTTACCATCGCCGCTTGGCTACGTCACGATACGTTGTTTGGCCTCGCCTCTCGGAAGTGTTGCTTTCACGCGCTATTTGAGGCAATATGACAGCGTATGCATCAGAAGCGTTACGAGACACTTTAGGCTTCAACACTTTCAATCTTCTCCTTTTCACATTGCGTTTTTCGCTTTTCTTAATCTTAAACATATGATTTTAATTGTTTATAGATCTGAAAATAACTATAGTTTACATCCGTTACTAGTCATGGCTAAAAGCTACGATTCTAGCTTGGATAATAAGGAAGAATGCTTACGTCAATCATGCCCTTGTCCGAAATGACATTTGTTTTTTTTTTTCTTTCATTCAGCGTATTACTACTGCGATTCTTTTTGATTTAAAAAGATCTGAATTGATTACAAAATCTGTTAACGCCACGAAATAAATTGAATTAAATGTTATTTTGCTACCAGGACAGATATGTTTGTGGGGTGGAGATACACAAAACTACGCCATAAAAACATTTGCAACAGCCTCCGCGACAGCAAATGAAACCTCTCATTCAAAGCGAGTCATATCGCGCTCTTCTGTAGGCGTGTGTCGAGACTACTTTCTGAGGAACATGTTAGGCAAGCTACTAGTGCAACCAACTTCTATACTTTTCGTGGGGACAGACAGCTAATTCCGGGAAGCGATATCCCTAAGCCATCATACAGCGGATGTTTTGCCAGGGGAAAGTATCCGGGCCGGCGTGTGGAAGTGGCTGAATGCCTTGATAGTGAGTGTTTACTCAGAGTCGCGTTGTGTAATAAAGTGGAAATACTGGGCAGCAGATTTCCTGTCCCCTTCTAACTCGCTGCAGTACAACTGATTGCTGGAAATGGGTGCTGTGTGGAGTCCTGGTTTAGCGATTCGATCAACCGTTTTAATACAGCAATAAGCCAATGCCGATAGTGTAATGTTTTTCGGTTTTGTTTTGCCTTACTAATGTTCTCACACGTTTACTTCCGTGGCAAAAGTGCATTCAAAATAAACAAGCATTCAAACATACAATATCGGTACCTGTAGAATTTTCACAATTTTAAAATACAGTTTACGTCCAGCACATTATTAATAAGTGTATTGTTGGCTACACTAAATTTTGTACACTACATATAACTGGAATAAGTATAGAAGCAGCTTTTGTCGACAATACATAGTCATAGCTGTTTATACAAATGAGCTACTGAAATAAGCAAAAATGACAAACGTTAAACTACTTTCGTCTGTAATAATATTTCTAAAATTTGAAAAATGTCATGATTAGCGTTTTGAGCTGCTAATAAAATTTTTAATTTCATTAAATACAAGAGGGACATCTTTAACCTGTAAACTGGTTTCGTATATAAATTCGTCTTATACGTCGAACGCACACATGAATCAGTTCGCCATTAGTTTGCTTCTTCTGTTCTTTCTATGTCGTCATGGTAACGAGAAAAGAATAAGACGTCTTTACACTCGCAGCATTTCCAATACTCAAGTAAACCTAATGGCACGTGATTGCCATATTCCATTTACCACACACTGGTGAGCTGTGAAGTATTTTGTGTTGTGGGTAATTCTGTATCGAGTAGAGTCTTAGACAACTGTGGGAATATAAGAGGTCGGAGCAAAAAGTGCAAACTGGATTATATGGTGAAAACACGTGCCACAAGGAAAACTGTAATCTGCTATTGCAAAAAGAACTAGCCATTTCTGATTAGCAAATAAGGCTTACAAATTACTTGACATCAAAATATATGAAAATACCTGCATACCACTAATGAATACAAGATATCAGCATTCATTGTAAATACCCGGTAAAGCGTCCATACGTTGAAGTACTTGCAGAAAATGATAAATTCAAGGACATTTACTAAATTAGAGGATATTCGAAAGCTCTGTTTATAAATCTCAATTCGCATTTGGATGTGCCTGAAAAGGACGGTTATATTATATCTTAAGTGGCCATTTTTCAATTTTACACAGAGTACGCGAAGGAACTTGCCCCCCTTCTTGCAGCAGTGTACCGTAGGTCTCTAGAAGAGCTTAGCGTTCCAAAGGATTGGAAAAGGGCACAGGTCATCCCCGTTTTCAAGAAGGGACGTCGAGCAGATGTGCAGAACTATAGACCTATATCTCTAACGTCGATCAGTTGTAGAATTTTGGAACACGTATTGTGTACGAGTATAATGACTTTTCTGGAGACAAGAAATCTACTCTGTAGGAATCAGCATGGATTTCGAAAAAGACGGTCATGTGAAACCCAGCTCGCGCTATTCGTCCACGAGACTCAGAGGGCCATAGACACGGGTTCACAGGTAGATGCCGTGTTTCTTGACTTCCGCAAGGCGTTCGATACAGTTCCCCACAGTCGTTTAATGAACAAAGTAAGAGCATATGGACTATCAGACCAATTATGTGATTGGATTGAGGAGTTCCTAGATAACAGGACGCAGCATGTCATTCTCAATGGAGAGAAGTCTTCCGAAGTAAGAGTGATTTCAGGTGTGCCGCAGGGGAGTGTCATAGGACCGTTGCTATTCACAATATACATAAATGACCTTGTGGATGACATCGGAAGTTCACTGAGGCTTTTTGCGGATGATGCCGTGGTGTATCGAGAGGTTGTAACAATGGAAAATTGTACTGAAATGCAGGAGGATCTGCAGCGAATTGACGCATGGTGCAGGGAATGGCAATTGAATCTCAATGTAGACAAGTGTAATGTGCTGCGAATACACAGAAATATAGATCCTTTATCATTTAGCTAAAAAATAGCAGGTCAGCAACTGGAAGCAGTTAATACCATAAATTATCTGGGAGTACGCATTAGGAGTGATTTAAAATGGAATGATCATATAATGTTGATCCTAAGGAAATGCAATCCGAAAACAAAGGAAGTAGGTTACAGTACGCTTCTTTGCCCACTGCTTGAATACTGCTCAGCAGTGTGGGATCCGTACCAGATAGGGTTGATAGAAGACATAGAGAAGATCCAACGGAGAGCAGCGCGTTTCGTTACAGGATCATTTAGTAATCGCGAAAGCGTTACGGAGATGATAGATAAACTCCAGTGGAAGACTCTGCAGGAGAGACGCTCAGTAGCTCGGTACGGGCTTTTGTCAAAGTATCGGGAACATACCTTCACCGAAGAATCAAGCAGTATATTGCTCCCTCCTACGTATATCTCGCGAAGAGACCATGAGGATAAAATCAGAGAGATTAGAGCCCACACAGAAGCATACCGACAATCCTTCTTTCCACGAACAATACGAGACTGGAATAGAAGGGAGAACCGATAGAGGTACTCAAGGTACCCTCCGCCACACACCGTCAGGTGGCTTGCGGAGTATGGATGTAGATGTAGATGTAGATCTCGACCTCGTGCATCTAGCAACGAATGGTAATTTGCAGAGTTTAAACCTATTGCGCTAACTGCATTTAATGATCATTATTTGTGCTAAAGTGGTAAACGAATGTTCTGTACGTAAATTCCAAATTCTGCTAGAATCTGGAGAAGATCTGGCAACGTAAATCCAAGAAGACGTGGAAGTCTTAACAATGTTATTATATAAGAGGTGAATACAGTATGTTTCATTTACGATGCAAATAGTTTCTAGCATTAAGAGGTTGCCAGAACCATAGAAAACGTTTATCATGCCACATGCGCTGATCCCTGATCAACGGATTCTGGACGTGATCGTTTACGTGGTACACGCAAGTGCTGTGTGGAGAGGCAGACTCTGAACATCGCATTACGCTGTGCCCGGATCAGTGGACTCTGGTACTGTAGGTGGTGTACCTGTTTTATCCAAACTAAGAAGGTCTTTTTACAAGTAGTACATACAATTTAGATATGAAAATAACAAGGTGGCATTTAATTTGAGGTACAGTTGTACATTGCAGCAACTGAGCACACAGATCATACCTCAGCAGCACAGCAGAGTTTTGGCGACAGTACCGAGCGAGGTGGCGCAGTGGTTAGCACACTGGACTCGCATTCGGGAGGACGACGGTTCAATCCCGTCTCCGGCCATCCTGATTTAGGTTTTCCGTGATTTCCCTAAATCGTTTCAGGCAAATGTCGGGATGGTTCCTTTGAAAGGGCACGGCCGATTTCCTTCCCAATCCTTCCCTAACCCGAGCTTGCGCTCCGTCTCTAATGACCTCGTTGTCGACGGGACGTTAAACACTAACCACCACCACCACTTTTGGCGACAAGTGTACCTAAACCTGTAAATTACGACAGTAATCCCAGTAAGTGCCCTATGTGTTTTTGTCTTGTTATAGAACGATCTTTCCATATTTCGGCCAATAATACAGAAAACTTTCGGTGTGTGTGTGTGTGTGTGTGTGTGTGTGTGTGTGTGTGTGAGTGTGAGCGCGCTCGTGAAAGTATCACCCCCCATCCAGTCCCCACCGCTCCCCTTGCCTGCACCTGACATGTATGTAGGCAAACGTTGTGTGTGATGTCATTAGGACAGTGCAAAGGACAGTGTTGCACTAAGCTTACACACTTTAGGGCAGGTGCGAAGCCCTCATAGTATTCTTACTAACGTTTGCTCGTTATTAGCCGTTTCTTTATTATTTCATTTCGAAACTGCGTTGCGACAACAGTGTGTGTTTACATTCAAGAGCTAAGGGAAAGACATCTTCACGTAGGTAGAGCACAGGGATAGGAGAACTAAAGTATAACTTGCAGGTAATTCCTAATTGCAGGTAATCTTTCTATATTGTTTTTGGCCTTTTAGTAACCCTCGCCCCATTCTGTGCCTGCACCCTTGATGAATGCTTATCTCACACACCCCTTCGATACGACTCTGACCTTGAATGACGTATGCAATCAATTTCATACTTGATAACTGGTAGACTCGTTATATGACATGGTAATAAATGAACAGATTACTGAATAGTACAAATAAGTTTAGCTGGATCATGATCTGTATGGACATACTAAAACATTTTATGGAAAAACGATCCTTTATGAAACTAGGACAAAGTTGCTCACTTTCTTATTCTGGTAACAAGTAAAATTTCCCATTATAGCTAATCAGAAGATAAATTAAGAGCATCTATACGGCAGTTTGTACAAGGTTTGTAGACATTCAATAGAAAGACTTTACTTCCTCTACATTTTCCGTCTGATACAAACTGATGCAAATATTATGTTCACATTCGAGTAGCAATAGTCGGCGAACACCTCGGACGTTGTGTGCGCTTACCTTCTCGGAATGTTATTGTCAACGTTATTGATATCGCAAACCGTTTTTACTCTATCATTATACTACAAAGTATTAGGTGTACTTCATGAGAAATTTCACATTATCAAAAAAGTTTAATATGCAGTTTTCAAGAAAGTTAATTGCATATCAACATTTGTATGAAATTTTTTTTTTATATACCATCGTTTAGAAAATTATCTCTTAGCCTTATATGTCGTATTACCTTTTGTGGTGGGCTTCACCCCTAAAAAGTGAAAATGGGCACGAACAACAACAAAAAAAAATACGTGTTGTGTTGTTTTGTCCACATCATACGTCCACCAAGCTTCATCAACATCGTTTATCGACACTTTGGTGTGTTCCCTTCTCAGTGGCTTAGGATGAACCGTTCACGAGATACGTGGTCACGAGGTTATTAACGCAGAAATACATTTAGGCCTGAAAGGAAATTAATGCAGAGAACTGTAGACTAAAACTGGCAATAGTTCGACCACTAATTGACCACACACAGCTCGCCACTTAAAATTCCAACATCAGGAAGCATAGGAAACACAGCGCGGCTGACTGCCCTCCGGCGCACCTGGGTTCGATTTCCGGTATTGCCATGGATTTTTCCTGAGTGGGAGTACAGGTTTTACTCAGCCGCAAGACGGCTTAGTAGCAGATCTAAGGCCAAGGAGTCCGACAACTACAGGAAGATAGCGTGCTGACCACATGCCACTCTTAATCACGCCGAGTGACGCCATAGTCAGAGGATGATACGGTGGTTGCTTTAGCCCGATTAGCCCGCATAGGACCAGAAAAGTAAACAACTTTTAGAAGATGTACAGGACGTGAAAATAAGTGTGTTACCGTCCAGAGTTCGCATAGCCACATCAAAGTCGGCAACGCAAAGCGATACCACAGATTATATGATAGCGGAACAAACACTGGTAGCAGTTACTTCTGTAAAATATCTGGGAGTATGCGTGCGGAACGATTTGAAGTGGAATGATCATATAAAATTAAATGTTGGTAAGGTGGGTACCAGGTTGAGATTCATTGGGAGAGTCCTTAGAAAATATAGTCCATCAACAAAGGAGGTGGTTTACAAAACACTCGTTCGACCTATACTTGAATATTGCTCATCAGTGTGGGATCCGTACCAGATCGGGTTGACGGAGGAGATAGAGAAGATCCAAAGAAGAGCGGCGCGTTTCGTCACAGGGTTATTTGGTAACCTTGATAGCGTTACGGAGATGTTTAACAAACTCAAGTGGCAGACTCTGCAAGAGAGGCGCTCTGCATCGCGGTGTAGCTTGCTCGCCAGGTTTCGAGAGGGTGCGTTTCTGGATGAGGTATCGAATATATTGCTCCCCCTACTTATACCTCCCGAGGAGATCACGAATGTAAAATTAGAGAGATTAGAGCGCGCATGGAGGCTTTCAGACAGTCGTTCTTCCCGCGAACCATACGCGACTGGAACAGAAAAGGGAGGTAATGACAGTGGCACGTAAAGTGCCCTCCGCCACACACCGTTGGGTGGCTTGCGGAGTATAAATGTAGATGTAGATGTAGACATTAGCCAGGGCTTGCTGCAGTCCACACTAACCAATGGGAAACACTCCAGGGGACACCCTCCCTCTCAAAACAGCAGTGCCCTCACACTGAGGTCAATATAGCGTCAAGCATGCAAAACCTCAACCCCAGTTTGAGACCTCAGCTACAGCAGTCAGCATCATCGGGTAGGACAGTGATGGTTATAGTCTCTGATGAAATGTACTTTCATAAATGTTACATTTGATAATTGGCCCATCGAATGACGCTGGTGTAAATTATTAAGCAATCCTGTGACAAAGAAGTGTGTCAAAGTTGAGTAGATCTTATTCATTTATGTGTAAAAGCAAACTAATATTTCACGTGTCCTAGTTTGATGAAACTTCTCCCAGAGCACTCAAAGTACCCACTATTATGGCTGGATGTAAGTAGTTGAGTCTGGTTACAGCAGTAATACAAAAAGCTGCATTCTACTGCAGCAAAAATGGCTCCAATCCTGCAGGTCAAACTGATGTCAGTACATCAGACAATGCTGCATCAAGTTCGAGCCAGATTTAATAAAATTTGATAGCTTGCGTGAAGCAGTCTACCAGTCTCTTGACTTCCTGTGAGCGGAAGTTTTCAGTGGGTTATACGTGTGGACAACGAGGAGGTCAAGCTATCGAAGTGGGTCAAGACAACAGGGGCTGCACGCAGTCCTGATCTAACTTGCTGAAAGATAACGTCATGGAGACCTCAAAGTAACCGGCTATCCAAATTACTCGCTTTTTAAGCAAGAGGAGACCTGGTTGTGTACTCATTGGCAGCCCATACCATCTAAGATGATAGATGTTAGACCCATATGACGAATACAGTCTGGCACATTCGTTCTGCTCAGAGCCCTCACATTCGTGCATCACAATGCAATACCTCCGTAATAGTTCTGCATTCCATAATACTGCTGTATTCCTCTGAAAGGCAACGTAGTGCCACTACTGTTCCCCGTGTTGCTGTGTGCAGCATTGTCGGTGCTCCTCCCTACAGCTATATCGAAAGAGCCACAAGATTGATCGCCGAGTAGACCATCCGTGGTGCTACAGACGTTGTCGCACTGTTCATGTGGATACTTGTCTTGCTGTAAAGAAGCACATTTCCTGACTCCAGGTAAGTGACTTGGCTGTGAGACACTGGAAATCGAAGCGAGTAATATGTTCTTCATCACTGGAGTGGGTGATGAGGGGACCATCCGAGTCGTGCACGTCTTTAAGTACCAGGTGGCTGTAGTTAAAGTGCAGCTTCTCACAGAGGTCCGCTGTGGAAGCGAAACATTGTAGATATTCTAATGCGCTTATGTGGAACCCACTAGTTCCACGGCCAAGGAGATGGGAAAGGTCGAGAGGCAGCACGGCTATATAGGTCGCGCAGGATACGGTTGTCGATGCGCACTGACCAGTTTTCGTCCAAGGCGCTGGTCGAGTTCATTCGTTAGTTCAGAAGGGCATGCCGACAAGCGTTTCCCACCTTTCTACGCTCACGCCCTTTAATCTTTCTCTAAGGATTTTACAAACGGTATTCGGTAAAAAAAAATTCATTTTTGCTTTACTTGCAGCTTTATGTGTCAGGTGAAAGGTGGCTGCACTGAGCCACTGCGCCAGAGATTGCGCCAAAGAGTATTATTAAGCCGCCTCCACAGTGCTTGGGGAGAGCTCGTGGTAGTCAGTGCCTGTCGAGGACTCGGGGTAGTCTGTGCTGAGATGTTGTAGTGAGGAGTGTTTGTTGAGATGTGCTAGTAGGCAGTGCTTGCTGAGATGTGATATTGGAGAGTTCTGGTTGAGATGTGGTAGTAGCGAGTCGGTGTGGAGAGATTGTAATGTCTAGAGTGCTTTTCATCAATATAAATTAAGGTAACAAACTAAAAAAAAGAAAAAAAAACGTGCATGGGGGCTTAATTAAATAAAATGAAAATATTTTTAGTAGCTGTATGTCCGCTTACGCAGTATCTCGTAAACGGTTGGCCCTGACTAGTATTATTACGCAATCTGACTGCATAGAACAACAACAAAGAATGAAATGAAAATTTTCGTTAACACAATTAATTAATTAAGTCCCCAGCAACTATAAAACCAACGCAACAACAGCACAAGAGTAACTGTTCTGTGTGAGGAAGTGTGATTCAACGTACACATCTGGCACGGTTCTTCTTCAATAAGACAAGAAATTTTAAATATCATTTATACTGACGTGAAAAAAAAAATTAGAAATACTATAATTGCGCAAGAAATCCAGAATTACACTCTAATACAAGAACACAAGCCAGATGCTTTGTTGACTGAACCTGTAATGACGCATTATTCAGGACATTGAAATAATGAGAAAAAAAAGAAAAGTAGTTTGTTACCTTAATTTATATTGATGAAAAGCACTCTAGACATTACAATCTCTCCACACCGACTCGCTACTACCACATCTCAACCAGAACTCTCCAATATCACATCTCAGCAAGCACTGCCTACTAGCACATCTCAACAAACACCCCTCACTACAACATCTCAGCACAGACTACCCCGAGTCCTCGACAGGCACTGACTACCACGAGCTCTCCCCAAGCACTGTGGAGGCGGCTGAATAATACTCTTAGGCGCAATCTCTGGCGCAGTGGCTCAGTGTAGCCACCTTTCACAGGTTTATTATGATGTGCCCATTATTTCGTTAATGGTCATAGTTATTGTGATATTTACGTGGAAGTAAAACAAGGCGGAAATTAGAAAAAGTTTGAAATGAAAAATAGGGGTTGCTATGATTTTGCGCCTGGTGCATATAACATAATATGTTGCTGCGTATGAAATTTAGCTAACATATTGAATTTTTATTTAGGCTTGGTTGGAGATCTCTATCTGTCACCAATCTCGAGAAAACTAATCTCACGTAGTGCACTCATTTGGGATCGCATTGCGCCAGCGTTAAGCTAAAGTGAAATATGCACCACTTTCCTCATATTTCACAAACGGTTTGAGATATCTAAATGAGATCCTGGCAAATGATAGCATACAAGGAGGAAAGTATTTTGCTGTATGGTTATTATACGAACCATCATTATCTACCTGTGTTATTCCAATAACTACAGACTTTTCTGATGAAATAACGGAATTTTTGAGGGCCATCGATAGCTGATGAAACGAGAAATTCTGTAGGTTTTGGAACAACATATGTGAGGTCATTACATTTTTATTTTGTACTGAGGCTATGCTTCTTTATAGGATGTCCATCTTACTTTTCCTCACTTAATAAACGTAATATAGCACTGTTCCAGAATTCTCTCGCAACTGCGTCTACACAACATGTTAGTGATGTGACACTGTGTAAACTCCGTTGAGTTTCGGCAAAAGAAGCAAATGTTAACATGGCAACAAGAGAAACGTGTAGCATTTACTCAATGTTCCCCGATCATGACTCTCCTCTGAAACTTACAGATGGTTAACAAATCAGGTGAAAATAAATCGCTGCGTTTTTGGCGGAATTAAGTGTGAGCATGGGGAGACTCCGCTTAATATTTATCAAAAACGTGAGTGTAGGCTTCGGTTCAGGACGGCATTTCCCCTACAGCGCTGTGAGCGTCCCCATCACTGCCATTCTCCCCTTCCCCACCTGACTGCGTATCTAGCGGACACAGCATTTCGCGCGCTATACCAAAACAAGTACGGTCAGAGACATCAAACACGTCACACAAAATTTCAATCAATTTTTCAGGAGTTTGTGTGGTCGTGGGTCCTTTCAGGCAGACATATGTGCTTGGAGGTGGGGGGCTGCACGTACACTAGATCTGGACGAACGAGTTCTGCCTCTCGACCCTTTCCATCTGTTTGGCCGTACACAAACACCATCCCGGCTTGTTCCCAACAGAAATACCGGATCATTCTGCTTCTTACATTATGCTGCGTCCGTCACACAGCTTGTAACATATAAGGAACACACAGCACGTGATCAGAAGACTTTCATTCGTCGGCGGCATCTAACGTGGCAACGATGCATTTCCGGACACATGTTCATAGGACCTTTCTTCCTCTACTTCCAATCAGGAATCAGTCCGTGCAATTTGTTCGCCATGTATTTGAAATGTGTATGGCATCACTCCCACGTAATCTAAGCAGCTGTACTGAAGTGTTAATGATTTGCGTAACCAAGCAATTTGAACACCTCGTGCTAATTCGACGTTTGTCTCATGTAGTATTCACAGTATTCCAGTTTTAACGCCCAACAGTCCTGGAAGTGCACGAAGTTCTCGCTTCAGTCTTCGTTTCGTCTCCTACCTCGATCACGTCATATTCCAGACAAGCACAAGAACACGTCTGCATTAAACTGCTCCTTTGCCCTGTGTAAATTGCCTGTGACTACTTTTGTGATAGCGTAAGGACACAGTTCATTATCGGGATAACACAGCGAAACCCAACGACAGCTAATTACTGATTAAAGCACTCAAACATATTTATTTTTCGTTATACGTACGGTTACTTTTGGGAGATTATTGTTGTGATTTTCAGTTCGAAGATTGCTTTAGTGCAGCTTTAAATGGCAGTCTATGCAGTAACGTCACCTTTATCTCTGCATCACTATTGCAACCTACATTCATTTCAACCTGCCTATAGTATTAAACCTTGGCCTCCCACCACAGATTTTAATCCGCTGCTTTGCCCTCCATTACCAAAATAAGGCTTTTTTGATGACTCAGGATGTTTCTATGAATCGAGTCGTTGTTTCGAGCGAGTTCCCATCCCCACTTCGATTCACAACTTCCTCATTAGTTACTAGACCTAACCATGAAAAACTGAGCAACCTCCTATAGCACAACATTTCAAGATCTGCTACTATATTCTTGTCTGAATTGTTTACCGCGCACATTTCACTTCTGCACAGTGCTGCAATCGTGATAGGTAGCTCCAGAAAACCTGTTTTGATTTTACTAGTTTCGAATACAACTTTTTCTTTGGCCATCGTCATTTCTTTTGCTTCTCAATAGCAGAAGTTATCTATTGCTTTTAATATATCATTTCTTCATCTAATTACTCCAGCATCACCTTATTTAATTTGATTGGATTCCATTACCCCTCTTTTACTTTTGTTGGTAATGGTGCTTTTAAGACACTATCCATGCCCTTAAACTGATCTTCTAGGTAGTTGGAAATTTGTAACAGTTACACGATGTCATCGACCAATCTCAGTTTTTATCTCTTCCTGAATTTAATTCCATTTCCAAACTTTTCCTTTGTTTCTCTTACTGATCGCTCAGTGTTCATATTAAGTATCATCGGGATAGGCAACAACCCTGTTACTCTCCCTTGTCAGGTACTGGTAACTTTTTATGTCCATCGATACTTATAACTCCACTTTGATCTCTGCGCAAGTGTCGCTTCTCTGTATTTTATCTCTGACACCTACATGATTTCAGGAGTGTCTCCAGTCAATATCGTAAAACACTTTCGCTAAATATTGGTCAATATCCTGCTATCGTTATATTTCCATTTTTTTTTTTTTTTTTTTGCTATATGTTGTGTCCAGCATATATAGCAATTGTCATTGCTCTACTGACGCTCAATATGTTTACATGCGACAAAACTTCTGCAAGACAAAAACCGTATTTCAGAAAGCATTATTTACATGTAAAACCGTGAAGCGGTACAGCTAGATCAGTCAGCTACTGGTTTTTCAATCGTCCTGTTTTTACTGGACTTTAGCTGTTCCGGTTTGTGATTTAGTCAACATAGTGGCTATTTCTCTCCAGTTAAATGTTGGAGGTAGATAATTTCATGCTATCTACTTCTCTTGATACACAGAAAATTACTCCATGCTGATGTGTGGATAGTTAAAAAAAAAGAGAGAATACATACTCTCGAAACCTAACAACTTAAGCACGTTTCAGAAACGGTTCCACATGGGAGCGAAAACCGATCGTGTAAGTGGAAATCCGGCAGCTAAGACCGGGTTTCCAGAATCAATATTGTAATTTTTGGAGGACGAACCAGGAACCAGAAGTGGTGTAGAGAAATGGTTTTACAAAATTGGGGTTTGGAAGCCTCATGCAAACACAGTGACTTTCTAACCTTCATACTAGGTGACTTGGACTGCGTCTTGCAAGGGTACTGTATGAACTTCCGCTCACCTTTATGATTCACATTGACTGGGTGTGTAGCCACGATTAGGACTTCAACATAAGTAAAAAGGAAGACGCAAGTCTCAACCATTTTCAGGAAAATCGAGCTCGAAAGTCTTAGGCGAGCATATACGATCGTACTTTTGTATGGTTGCAGGTATTCAAGGAGTTCGCTGCCTAGCAAGTAACTGCTTAATTTCTTATGTGTGAGGTCTGTAAATCGAATTTGGCTATCAGCACTCATCTTGTTTCTCTTCAGTCCCATGTAATTCTAGCAACAGATATTCGTAGTACGAGTTGAAATTATGAGACGACGAGAACCGTTTATGAATGTAAAGCATGTTTGTTCTGCAATAGACATACTGAAGAAACCGCGCACATGTAAAAATTCGGCTTTCATCACAAGTTTCGTATGTCGCAATAATTATTTTTTCCATGTTTCTACTATCAGCATCATCCTGAGTCTTCCAGTGCTTCATAGGTTACACATTATGCTTATGCTATTGACTCAATAATATAAATCACCTGACTATACTGTTTTGATTGAAAGTTCTTGGGTATCCTGATTCCATTCCCAGTCTCCTTACGAAAGGTTTTGTCTCCTTTTTTTTTCAGGATAATGAATGAGTCACTAAACAGCGAAAAGCTTCGCAACTGTCATAAATCTGCTATTAGAATTACGTGCAAATAAAGAAAAATAAAAATCAAGTACAAAGATTCCATCAAAAAACAATCGCGCTTTTGGAACTAGGCCCTTACTCCATCAGCGGCGGACTCCTTGCAAAATAGTTACCGTACAGAGTATATAAGTACGCCTAAGACTTTCATCCTCGATTTTTCTATTTACATATTGTAAGCCGTGTATATTTCTATTGTCTATTGCCAAACCACAATTTATGAAAGATGTTTATATTTTATTAATAGGATTAAGTAGGAATAATTAATATTTGTTATGGTGGAAATAATTGTGGTAGCAGGGAATGTCTGCACCAAAGTATTGTTGGCAGGAGAGACCGCACATTGATGTAATTTTAAAAAGGGCGGGAGAGACCGCGTATGGATACATTTTAAGAAAAGAGCGGGAAAGACCGCGCATTGATACATTTTGTAATGGTAGCAGAGATTGTCTGCACCAGAAAGCATAGTTGGCGGGAGAGACCGCACTTTTTTTGAGCGTTCGTAGGAAGTCAGTAGTAAGCGAAATGTGAAGCGAGTCGGTAGCAGGTCTGAAGCGAGAGCTTGAGAGGAGCAGTGTGCCTGCCAGCCACCAGCTATGATTTACAAGAGACTATAAACGGATGTACAGGGACATCAGCTAACTAATTGTCATAAGAGGAACTAATATTATTAAATTTTTTTTTTGAGAAACTCAAGGTATGTTTGTGCAATGCTAGTTGTAAGATTATTGTAAAAAGTAAGTCTCATTCTAACGTTTGTAAAATCATTTCATTCAGAATATAATTAATTTTTGCCAGCAATATTGCATTACTGATTATAATCCATCCCAAAAACAATCAACGCAAGACTTTGACAAATTTTATTGTTGTCAAGAAAAAGTTTAACCATGAATTGCGTAACTTCAGTCAAATTAATTAAAGAATAACGTCATCTTTGCTATTAAAGAAGAACGTCAGCTCTGGTAATAAATAGAGCCATTTATTATGACAGCCCACCAGCAGCTAACAGATTATAGTAAAACAGAGTAAGTATATTCATGTCGCAGTTCGATGTAGCAGTCAGATGGCGCTCCAGTAACAGTAAAAAAGGTAAGGAACAGTTTTGGGTTATTGCAGGTAACGACTGAGGGCCACGACGACGACACATTCTATGTTTCGTCGAAATAATCTGAAAATCACTTTTAATAAGAAGCATTTAAATTTGTATGCGAATATTGAGAAAGAGAATTAATTTCAAAGGGAAGATTTCCTTCGTTATTATTAAGCAAGAGATAGAAATCCTAAGGGAAGGTCTCATAGGTTATTGTAGAAGGGAAGATTGCGTAACAAACGAGATATAAAGGAGACGGGAAGGTTTCAATATGTTGCAGTCCTAATCATTCCCAACACACGCTGTCAGTATGGATCAAACCGCTAAGAGAAATTCGAACGGCCTCCTTATTAGCTGGATAGGAAATAGGTACCACACACAAACACACAGACAAACACACACGCGCGCGCGCACGCTTACACAGAGAGAGGGACAGGCAGAAAGAGAGAGAGAGAGAGAGAGAGAGAGAGAGAGAGAGAACCTACATTCCGCGAGTGCTAGTAAGCGCGGCAGAAGCGGCCTGCGATAACGAGCGACTGTCTTCCGCCGAATTCCAGCGCGGCCGCTCGGTGTGTCGTCGTAACGTGAGCAGCGGCGCAGTGGGCGGTGTGTAGTACCCTCTGTGAGGAGAGGGGTGGGGGGACATGCGGGCGCTGGTGGGAGGGGACGGACGCCACTGACGTGACGCCGCAGGCTACGCGCTACGTACGGGCCGCGGCTCTGCCAGTGCCCCGAGGACTTAAGCGCGTTGCGTTCGGTTGGCAGTGCGTCGTGGTATCTATAGCAGGTGATGTGTGCTACGAGCCGGTGCGTCGTAATGGCGAGGATACTGCTGCTCTCCACCGTCGTCTTCGTTCTAGGTGAGTCTGCTGTCGCGTTACATTCACGCCTACAAATACCAGGGTGTATCGTGGTTCGAGTTTGTTGTTTTTGTTGTTATTTTTTTTTCAATTTATTGGCTTTCTGGAGGTATCCATTCAGCCAGCTCAGTAGCGGAAAATTGTAACGATACGAATGTAAGGAGAACACAGTGTCCAGTCCCTGAGCAGAGATAATCTCCGGCTAGGAATCGAACTCGGTCCCGTCGCTTGGCAATCCGCTGCGTTTACCGCGCAGCTACCGAGGCGGAAGTATCGACGTTAACAGGGAAAACCTATCACGGAGTGAAATATTATCATAGTAGAAACGTATCTATAATGTAAAATTTTTTATTAATATTAACGGAGAACCAAGTTTATCAATGACCTGCCTTAAGAGGAAATGCAATTCTGCTTCAGCACGTTAAATGTTGCCATTACTACACATTTTTGTCAGTTGAAAGAGTTGTGCCGCCTGCCGTCATCGTATTTTGATGCAGTGAGATACGAAGTAAACACCTGGATGTAGCGCCGGCCGGTGTGGCCGAGCGGTTCTAGGCGCTTCAGTCCGGAACCGCGCTGCTGCTACGGTCGCAGGTTCGAATCCTGTCTCGGGAATGGATGCGTGTGATGTCCTTAGGTTAGTTAGGTTTAAGTGGTTCTAAGTTCTAGGGGACTGATGGCCTCAGATGTTAAGTCCCACAGTGCTCAGAGCCATTTTTTGACCTGTGTACAGCAACGTGGAAGCCTATCTCCAATTCTTGTCAACAGTGTTCTTGAAAAACATTAACAATCTTGAACGAGAAATTGAATGAAAATAAAATTTCATCTGGAAGACAGGGAAAAGGGAACAAAACTATTTGAGTAAAGTGTCTCTCATTGTCAGATTTTGCTGCACTATCTGAAAATGTTACACCTGCTGTAATGCAACTTAATTTTTTTAGAAGAAATTTCTGCAGGATATGGAACAAATTTTAACAAGCACAGTACATTCTGAAAACAGATACTGGTGAAACAGAGAATGTTAGAAAATTAATTATCTCTGGAAGATAATCTGAGAAAATACATTGGCGAAATCTGCTATAGAGGAAAGGATACATAAAATGGGAAACGCTCATGGTATAAGACACGTACGATAAAAAAGGCGTGTCTAAAAATGCAAAAATCAGGCGGTACGCTGCTAACGCCACAACGCCTATGTGCAAGCGAATGTCTAGCATTAAAACAAAATTTAAGTTAATTATTATTACGACAATGGAGAATTAGTAGGCCCACGAAAATCTATGGAAGCTCACAAATTACGAGGTAACGGTGAAATTTGCAGAAAAATGGAAAGCATATCATAAGTAATGAGAAAAAGAAGACTCGCATTTTTGACCAGTTACATCCATTCCACGATACTAGGTTAATCGAAAAGATCTTCAGATATATGTGGGATAAGAAGTCAGCAACAAGTCAAATCCATGATGAACAAATGATTTATAAAAGAATAATAGAAAAATTAATGAAAGAGCCGATAGTGAAACGTTTAGGAAACAAGTGTTGTATATGGAAGGATTCATAGGCAGGGGAGAGAGAAAAAATGCTGTGAAGTGGGCAGAATACAAGAAGAAAAAGAATAAGAAGTGAACAAACGAAAAAGAACTGAAAAAACAACGAATAGAGAATTGACACTGGCATATCGCCCTTAGTTGGCCCATACCAGATAAAAACTACATAATAATTTCGAGTGGATCAACAGCTTGGTGCAAGTCTTTCAATTGGAAGTCACTTCTGCGATTTGCATTCATCGTCTTGTAAATCTTGACAAGACTGTCCAATTAGCTGCTTCACTTCTCCAAACACTTCAACCCGAGTGCTGTACATTTCATTTTTGAAAGTGCTGTACATTTCATTTTTGAAAATAATTCTAGGCAGAGATAGCTGGAGGAGTATGGTCTGGTGATATTGAAGACCAAGTTACAGGTGTCTGAAATCATGGTAAAGGTGACTTATCTAACTTGGGACGCTACTGGTACCTTTGGCGTCGAAAGCGAAATTTGTCGGTGCCCCGTCTTACAACAACTACATTTTAACCATGTGTGTAATTTGAGCCCAGGTAGATTAGTTAGACAGTTAATTTGTTTCATGTTCAATGGATCACTTCCACGGTAAATCCTAATGACAAGGAAGGACTCGTTTTTTCATTCCCATCGCACGCTAATTTGTAAATATGTCTACATGCTGAGTATTTATGAGGTTGTTACTTCTTTTCCTCTTTGTTTAATAACCGGATGTGAGTTATTAATTCATTCCCACAATTTTGTCCACATGACAATAATAGATATTCTTCTACAGAATAAAATGTGTTGTCAAGGAAAATTTTCCTTTTTTTTCAAATTTTAAATTGCTGTCTGACATACATGTTATATCACATGATACGTGGTCAAAAATACTAGTTGCAACATTGAGCACTCACTTTTTGTGATACAGACAATCTTAATGTGGAGTAATTAACATCATTTTTTTCTTCTGGTATTGTAATTATGTACATCATTGTTCCTTTTGAATTGTAGTGGTTTATTTGCAAGAAACTTCATGAGGGTAGAGGAAGTTTTCTGTCTGCAGCACAGCCTCGTCCAACAGGAATCGTCTGCCTAACAAGACCTTTCTTAAGCCATCAAAAGCATGGGGAGAAATGGAGAAATGAAGACTATAGGGAGAGTGCTCGAGTGGCTCCCACCTGGCGTAACTTCTGACCTCCCAAATCCAGTGGCGTCTTGTGCCGAATCGCGACCAAAAAGGAATTTGACGCACTTACACGACCTCGGTGGTTTCCGACACACGTACTGCCCTTTGCACATGCTTTGTTCTCTGGTGGATGTTTATCGGTATTAGTCCTTCGGCTGTCTAGAAACGAGTAACAGCACTTGGTCCTGTATGGTCGCATTTGGTAATAACGTTCCCCTACTTCCAGTGCAGGATTAACCATGTAGCAAGAGTTAGCAAATGGCTACGGGCCGAATGCATTAGGGGACCCGGGCCTGGGTGTAATAAAATCCATCAAGTTAGATATAAATGGGATTTTACCTACCGTCCAATGGCGACGGAGCTATCCAAATTCTCAATGAGTAGCAACAATTTTAGCTAATTTGTAGATGTGTTTGCTGGCCACACCATACATTGGGGTAGCAAGTGTGACACTACCACAGAACTTACAAGAGATTCCCTAACATTGTCAGAGCTGGTAATAACCCAATCAATTAGAACAGTCTGTATTGATTTGCCAGTATGAAAGTAATTAATGGATATAATATTTACTTTTATAAGTTTACTATTACAGTCATTCATTTCTTCTACAGTGTATTTACTTACGGTACTAATTGATACGAGCCGCCTATTGTGAAGGTAGTTTCCTTGTTGGTGGACTATCGTTGTATAAAGTGTTGCAGTTTCGCGGTTCCTCCATTTCTCTTGTGTCATTGTTTCTCAGCCAGGTACTGTAAGCTAATAGGATGCAATACTATTGTTCAACGACAGTAGAAGATATTAAGGTAGTGAAATAATTTTATCTACTGATTGCGAAATTTGGTGACAGGTAAACGAAAAGCAATGAAAAATAGTGTTTGTATAGAAGCTACCAACTTAAGAAAGAAACAAGTAGGTTTTATGGGCACTGTACAAAACAATGTAAGTATCAATTTTCGGTGTTTGATCTGATAGTAAACTGTTATCGTTATAGTTCAGTCACTTCCAAATACAGTAGAGATCTGTTTACCACTGACACACCAGGAACGGGAATGACTTCTCGAAACCACCCGTTCGGCGGTGCAGGTTTGGGTGCAAGGTTTCACATCTTGTAGCTAGTCATCTTGATGGAACCTCGTTTGTGAAAATGTGACGAAAATAATTTCTCATAGCCACTAACCTATGAAAAATAACCCGAGCTTATTTGGTAGCTCCGCAGTATAATTACTAGGGCTGTAGGCTTAGAAACTGAGGGTCGCATTTTCAGTACCTACAGAAAATGTAATTTTCTAAATCATTATCAAAATAACTGTAGTGTTTATTCTTATTCTTTTAATCTAGATTTAAATATAATTCTTTTCTTAAATTGTGATCCTTGAGTGTTTCAAACCAATCGTTGTAATAACGTTATTATTTTGCACAAATTTAACGAAGAGTATTTATATTTAAGAAATTGTCATTGCAGTTTCTATTTTCTTACGGCGCGAAAAGAATTTATGTATTAAATTCTTGTATGACGTTAACCATCCAATAAAATGTACACATTGTTTTGGGGCCAACACGTGGAAAATATGCACTCTGTAAAAATTTAGTAAACCTAGCAACATTAGTTTCATTTGGTAGATGTAGGAAGAATTCGACAAACGTCCTGTCTGTACTCGCTATTGCCAGTCTTTGCGTAAATGATGTGCAGACATATTGAATTTATTTTAATATTCAATTCAACAAATAAGTACTCCATATGAAAGCGAGCGTCTTCATAAAAGGTTTTCACGAAATTTCATGAGACTTTTCCACCAAAGCAGATGATCGTCACGAAACATATGTTGTCACCACGACACTACTTTGTCTCAGAGGCGGGCATCACCCCACGGAAGTTTATTTACTTTCTTTCGTCTCCCCACAATCACTACCGGTCAAGCCTCACTAAAGCTTACTGTAAGTAGAATGTTTTGTCTGCTATGTTTAATTGATATATTGATAATTTTTAAAAATTTAAATATTATGATAGGTTAATGAAAATGTAACTATAACGACATAAGCAAATATTTCAAACGATAAAAGAATAAAGCAAGAAAGTTAGAGCAAATTGAAAAGTCCCATACAATGATTAAAATGACTTGAGCAACGGTTCTAAATAAAGTAAAAAAGTAATTATATTTAAGTTAAAACTATACAGATAAAAATAAAGACCCTAGTCATTCCGATTAAGATTTTTAAAACAATTAAAACGCCTACTGAACTGAACCTACGACCTGCAGTTTACGATAGTAGGACATCTGTCACTTTTTGCAACGAAAATTCGTTATAATAGTGTTTCCCAAATCGAGAGACAGTGTAATACATTTTGGCTCTACTTCTGTTCGATGATAGCCAACTGCAGTGCAGAACGTTCTTTTTCTATATTAAAGCACATTAAAAGAACTGTGTGTGACTAGAAGGTCCGAACGACCCCACCTTACGGAATATAGAATGTTATTTATTTTGAGATATAAATTGATTTGACTAGTGTTATCTCTAAATTTGTCCAAATTATGTAGAGAGAACCTTTTCTTTTTTTGTAAAATGCTGGTTTATTTTATGTCCTAAACTATGAGGACTAAAGCAAACCAAGGTCCTCTTCGTAGCCTTTGTTATGGGCCCAGCGCTAGCTTGATTCGGCTCTGCATAGCTCACGTACACGCACTTTTACCTCATTAAGTCGGAAAGACACGAATGCCACACTAATACCGTACCCACATGTCGGCGCTTATGTACTCGTATTGGAGTCGCGCTACGTTGCCTATTTGCTGTGCCTTAAAACGGAAACGTTTTCATCGCCCAACATATTACTCCTAAGGAGCATGTCTTGCAAGGGGTGTGCCGGAAGGTGACATCCATTTCCCGGCAGCTGTCGTAAACATGCGCATTTGTCACTCTGATAAAGCAGAAACACAACAGCATACTTATATCGCGGCAAATATAGAAACAGAGTGGTATTATTACGTCCGTAATTTCGTATAATTGGCTCATTTAAACAGTCATCTGGGAATACATAACCATCTGCTATCTAGCCGCCACCGCAATTGTGGCACTCGTACTAACGTCACCAAATGAGGCTTTAGTCCAATGATCACTCAGCATTTGCCAGGCCCATCTCCACGTATTGAGAACAATGTATATCTTTGTGTGCATCGGAATCCCTGATAGGAGCATATGAGTATGGAATTCTGAAAGTCTTTAACCTTGCAATGACTCTCTTTAATCCACCTTTTCTTCGGTTAGCCACTGACCTTTCTTTCTCCTGCAATAGACCTACACCTGCTTCCTCAATCTGTTTCTATACTATATGACCTGTTAATATCTTCATCCAAACACCAGAAGTCAACGCACTCCCAGATGTCCACCATTCCCACCTCTCTTGGGATATTCACCTCAACAACCTACTTTCTGCAGTCTAGACTCTTCTGTAATTCTCATATTCACCACATCCAACTGGGAACGTAAATAAGTCCAGTGTGTCACAACGTTCAGGACGCTACCTTGGGAGATGTAAGTCACGCTAGTCGAATCATCGACTCGCGTTAAGGAGAGACCCGGGCCCCTATTTCGCCCATGTTAATTCACCAATGTTAATGACCCATTATCTCAGAGGCTGTTGTAGATACGGATTTGAAATTTCTGTCATATATTAACTACTGACTCTTTATACTACTAATCTACGATGGAAGGTTTTGCATCAAAACAAAAGATTTTACAATTTTTTTACTCAATGACTGTATTTTTGCAAAAAATTTGTTAACATTATTATACATAAATATAGCTGAGCTGAAAGTATATTCTTGGTTGTAGATCCGTGGCTTACTGGATAGTTGTGCAGGACCCTGTAAAAGTTTCAGTGCAATAGGATGAATAGTTTCTGAAAAAACAGAGCATTTGTAGTGAAAAATGTATAAACTGAGAAAAGGACGTTTAAAATTTTCATATGAAATTCCTTACCTTTATTGTTACATAAAGTTATTAAAAACACCCTGCTCCATATTCTAGGTCATCTTCACCACTTCTATCAAGTAACAGCTGCATTTCCTTTTCCTTGCCTCTTTGGTCACATCTTTTGCTAAAACCTCAGCTTTTTTCACTCTTCCGATGTCCACTTTGTGAAGACCTTCCACTGTATGCTTTCCCAAAATCACTCCCAGCTTCTCAAGTACTCTCAGTCTGCCACTACATCCATTATTAAATGTGATTGCAGTGTCATACGTTCCTAACTGTAGGATCTTCATCCCAACAAATACACTTTTTCGTATGCGAGTCCGGAGAAGATTATTGAAAGATTCGTTGACGTTTTGTGTTTTCCCACGCAAACACCTTTTCAACAGATCTGGATGGGGCAGATCTCTAAATACAGGCTTCAGAGGCTCCATTACTGCTTGAGGCACACTGTTTTTATGCTTAAAATCTCCTGCGACCTTCTGTAAAGTTTGGAAAGTAGGAGACGAGGTATAGGGAGAAGTAAAGCTGTGAGGACAGGGCGTGAGTGGAACATGGGTAGCTCAATTGGTAGAGCACTTTCCCGCGAAAGGCAAAGGTCCTGATTTCGACTCTATGTCCGGCACACAGTTTTAATCTGCCAGGAAGTTTCATAATTAAAATGTAGTTTTTACACAGCCACTGTCTCACTATGTCAATAAACAATTAAGACATTTACTACACTGCGACTTAAGGAATCTGTCGCAGTGATCGTTTAGCAACGTTTTAGTGCTCAATCTTTCCTACGTTTCTTGTAACTTTTTTGTGTGGGATCTTCGCTCATAGATTCGAATATTGCAAGCTTTAACCACCTTTTTCTCATTTCACAAGCGTAAACATCAACCATGAAATTTTGCAATGAGTATCTAGTTCAGTGGTACAGATTACGAGGTTCATGCTGATAATGACCCTGTCACCGACAATAATTTAAATATAAGTGAAGAGGGATCACTGAGCCCACTAATTATCTTGTAAGATAGGTTTAAAGATGGGAAAACTATTTATAGCATTTCTACATTTGCAAAGAGCTTTTGGCAAGGCTAAGAGGAGTGAACTCGTTGAAATTCTGAAATTAACATATATTACATGCAATGACCGAAACATTACTTGTAACTTGTTCAGAAGACCTCAGTTACAAGGGTCGAGGGTCAAGGAAGAAAGACAGGTGGTTGTGATGCATCTGTTTGCAGAGGAATTCGAAAACAGGAATTAAACTTTACGGAATAGAGTTAGAAAATTTGAAGGATACCAATGACGTTGTAGTTCTGTCAGAGTCAGAAAAGAACTTGAAAGATAAGTTGAATGATATTCATGTTGTTGTTGTGGTCTTCAGTCCTGAGACTGGTTTGATGCAGCTCTCCATACTACTCTATCCTGTGCAAGCTTTTTCA
Source organism: Schistocerca serialis cubense (assembly GCF_023864345.2). NCBI lineage: Eukaryota > Metazoa > Arthropoda > Insecta > Orthoptera > Acrididae > Schistocerca > Schistocerca serialis. The sequence goes on from NC_064645.1 coordinate 233,461,526, forward strand.
TCTCCCAGTACCTACTGCAACCTACATCCTTCTGAATCTGCTTAGTGTATTCATCTCTTGGTCTCCCTCTACGATTTTTACCCTCCACACTGCCCTCCAATACTAAATTGGTGATCCCTTGATGCCTCAGAACATGTCCTACCAACCGATCCCTTCTTCTGGTCAAGTTGTGCCACAAACTTCTCTTCTCCCCAATCCTATTCAATACTTCCTCATTAGTTATGTGATCTACCCATCTAATCTTCTGCATTCTTCTGTAGCATCGCATTTCGAAAGCTTCTATTCTCTTCTTGTCCAAACTATTTATCGTCCATGTTTCACTTCCATACATGGCTACACTCCATACGAATACTTTCAGAAATGACTTCCTGACACTTAAATCTATACTGGATGTTAACAAATTTCTCTTCTTCAGAAACGCTTTCCTTGCCATTGCCATCCTACATTTTATATCCTCTCTACTTCGACCATCATCAGTTATTTTGCTCCCCAAATAGCAAAACTCCTTTACTACTTTAAGTGCCTCATTTCCTAATCTAATTCCCTCAGCATCACCCGACTTAACTCGACTACATTCCATTATCCTTGTTTTGCTTTTGTTGATGTTCATCTTATATCCTCCTTTCAAGACACTGTCCATTCCATTCAACTGCTCTTCCAAGTCCTTTGCTGTCTCTGACAGAATTACAATGTCATCGGCGAACCTCAAAGTTTTTATTTCTTCTCCATGAATTTTAATACCTACTCCGAATTTTTCTTTTGTTTCCTTTACTGCTTGCTCAATATACAGATTGAACAACATCGGGGAGAGGCTACAACCCTGTCTTACTCCCTTCCCAACCACTGCTTCCCTTTCATGTCCCTCGACTCTTATAACTGCCATCTGGTTTCTGTACAAATTGTAAATAGCCTTTCGCTCCCTGTATTTTACCCCTGCCACCTTTAGAATTTGAAAGAGAGTATTCCAGTCAACATTGTCAAAGGCTTTCTCTAAGTCTACAAATGCTAGAAACGTAGGTTTGCCTTTCCTTAATCTTTCTTCTAAGATAAGTCGTAAGGTCAGTATTGCCTCACGTGTTCCAGTGTTTCTACGGAATCCAAACTGATCTTCCCCGAGGTTGGCTTCTACTAGTTTTTCCATTCGTCTGTAAAGAATTCGTGTTAGTATTTTGCAGCTGTGACTTATTAAGCTGATAGTTCGGTAATTTTCACATATGTCAACACCTGCTTTCTTTGGGATTGGAATTATTATATTCTTCTTGAAGTCTGAGGGTATTTCGCCTGTTTCATACATCTTGCTCACCAGATGGTAGAGTTTTGTCAGGACTGGCTCTCCCACGGCCGTCAGTAGTTCCAATGGAATATTGTCTACTCCAGGGGCCTTATTTCGACTCAGGTCTTTCAGTGCTCTCTCAAACTCTTCACGCAGTATCATATCTCCCATTTCATCTTCATCTACATCCTCTTCCATTTCCATAATATTGTCCTCAAGTACATCGCCCTTGTATAGACCCTCTATATACTCCTTCCACCTTTCTGCTTTCCCTTCTTTGCTTAGAACTGGGTTTCCATCTGAGCTCTTGATATTCATACAAGTCGTTCTCTTATCTCCAAAGGTCTCTTTAATTTTCCTGTAGGCGGTATCTATCTTACCCCTAGTGAGATAGGCCTCTACATCCTTACATTTGTCCTCTAGCCATCCCTGCTTAGCCATTTTGCACTTCCTGTCGATCTCATTTTTGAGACGTTTGTATTCCTTTTTGCCTGTTTCACTTACTGCATTTTTATATTTTCTCCTTTCATCAATTAAATTCAATATTTCTTCTGTTACCCAAGGATTTCTACTAGCCCTCGTCTTTTTACCTACTTGATCCTCTGCTGCCTTCGCTACTTCATCCCTCAAAGCTACCCATTCTTCTTCTACTGTATTTATTTCCCCCATTCCTGTCAATTGCTCCCTTATGCTCTCCCTGAATCTCTGTACAACCTCTGGTTCTTTTAGTTTATCCAGGTCCCATCTCCTTAAATTCCCACCTTTTTGCAGTTTCTTCAGTTTTAATCTACAGGTCATAACCAATAGATTGTGGTCAGAGTCCACATCTGCCCCTGGAAATGTCTTACAATTTAAAACCTGGTTCCTAAATCTCTGTCTTACCATTATATAATCTGTCTGATACCTTTTAGTATCTCCAGGGTTCTTCCATGTATACAACCTTCTTTCATGATTCTTAAACCAAGTGTTAGTTATGATTATGTTGTGCTCTGTGCAAAATTCGACCAGGCGGCTTCCTCTTTCATTTCTGTCCCCCAATCCATATTCACCTACTATGTTTCCTTCTCTCCCTTTTCCTACACTCGAATTCCAGTCACCCATGACTATTAAATTTTCGTCTCCCTTCACTATCTGAATAATTTCTTTTATTTCATCATACATTTCTTCAATTTCTTCGTCATCTGCAGAGCTAGTTGGCATATAAACTTGTACTACTGTAGTAGGTGTGGGCTTCGTATCTATCTTGGCCACAATAATGCGTTCACTATGCTGTTTCTAGTAGCTTACCCGCATTCCTATTTTCCTATTCATTATTAAACCTACTCCTGCATTACCCCTATTTGATTTTGTATTTATAACCCTGTAGTCACCTGACCAGAAGTCTTGTTCCTCCTGCCACCGAACTTCACTAATTCCCACTATATCTAACTTCAACCTATCCATTTCCCTTTTTAAATTTTCTAACCTACCTGCCCGATTAAGGGATCTGACATTCCACGCTCCGATCCGTAGAACACCAGTTTTCTTTCTCCTGATAACGACATCCTCTTGAGTAGTCCCCGCCCGGAGATCCGAATGGGGGACTATTTTACCTCCGGAATATTTTACCCAAGAGGACGCCATCATCATGTAATCATACAGTAAAGCTGCATGCCCTCGGGAAAAATTACGGCTGTAGTTTCCCCTTGCTTTCAGCCGTTCGCAGTACCAGCAAGGCAAGGCCGTTTTGGTTATTGTTACAAGGCCAGATCAGTCAATCATCCTGACTGTTGCCCTTGCAACTACCGAAAAGGCTGCTGCCCCTCTTCAGGAACCACACGTTTGTCTGGCCTCTCAACAGATACCCCTCCGTTGTGGTTGCACCTACGGTACGGCTATCTGTATCGCTGAGGCACGCAAGCCTCCCCACCAACGGCAAGGTCCATGGTTCATGGGGGGGATATTCATGGTATCGTGAAAAAATAAAATAAGCGTAAAATAGTGTTTTCTATTGAAGTAAGTTGATTCCTGTGAAATTAGATCAGGAAACACAAGTGTGAAAATATTAAATGCATTTGGATACTTAAATAATGAAATAATTGACGGTGTTAGAAGTGAAGGCACATTAAGTTGTGTAAAAAAGGCTGAAAGAAAGATATGTTGACACGGAAAACGAGTTTAAATCTTACCGTCTCCTTAACGAAAAATTTGTCTGTAGTGGACTGAAACGTGAACGATAAACAATTCAGACAAGCAGAGAGTAGAAACTGTTGAAATGTGAAGTTACAGAAAACTGGCAGATGTATAAGGTATATCGGATAAGAATTGAAGAAGTACTAAGTAGAGAAAGTATTTATAAAGGAAATTGACCTATATACAGGCTAGGTTCCTAGGATACACCCTGAGGCACTACGAAATAGTAGTTTTAAAAGAATAAACCGCCATTTGACTACATATTACTATATTTGTCTTTTACAATATACACATGACAGACATTATTTAATAATGGTCCAACATCGTTTAGCATTGTACTTGATAATGGCATAATAACCGAAATCTGGATAGTACAAGAAATACATTTAATATTGCACAGTCAGATGACGGTATTGAATGCCTGTGACTCAATGTCATCGAAATTTTTTTTTACGAAATACTGCTTTCCGGGACGGAAGGAAGTGGGGCGTTAAAAATTTCTAAAGGCAAGCGAAATTTGAATACGGAAAGGAAGTTCAAATGGCAGTAGATTTTTAGTAATTAGCCAGAAAAAGAAGAGACTTGTAAGAGGTAGAGTAGGTGGAGAGCTGCACCAAACTGTGCTTATACTGGAGACTGTGACACACACACACACACACACACACACACACACACACACACACACACACACACACTCAAAATACATACGCCACTCATGAATTTTCTTTCTAGTCTGACACCTTGCTCCTCGTAAGTGAAGCTTCATCTATATTAAATTCTGTTAATTTAGGTATTAATGAGGCCGTCTCTTTCATAAAGCTGATGAGAGTACGATTTTGCTGGGCCGGGGTGGCCGAGCGGTTCTGGGCGCTACAGTCCGGAACCGCACGACCGCTATGGCGTAGGTTCGAATCCTGCGTCGGGCATGGATGTGTGTGATGTCCTTAGGTTAGTTAGGTTTAAGTAGTTCTAAGTTCTAGGGTACTGGTGACCTCAGAAGTTAAGCCCCATAGTGCTCAGAGCCATTTGAACCATTTTTTTGAAGTACGATTTCCAGTGACCAGCTCGGTATTTTCTGTAGTAAAAAGAGCACTCGACTTCGTGAAGTCAAGTAAACACGTTTTTACATAATACACTAACGAGCAAGCTACCAAAATGTCATCCAATCCAAAGGTTTTGGCGAGGCTAGGAGTCACATAATATTTATTTATTTAGTATTTTAATTCTAAGGGTTTTGTACTGTGAATGTGTAATGTCACTGCTAAGAGTTAAATATAACAAAGTAGTTTTATTCAGACTAACTGCTGGTCATCCACTTTAGAAATGAATATATGTAAAATTATGACAACAGCTAATGGAAAGAAGCCTGCAGTATCTGACGTCGATATCGGTGGTGAATACGCGTATACTGAGCACGTCACATTTGGATAAGTATTTAGGAGTAGTACTTAGAAGCGATGTTAAATGCAAGGATCACGTAAACAAAGTATTAGGAGAAGCCAATGGGAAACTTAGATTTGATGGCCGCGTTCTAGGAAAATGCTATGAATATGTAAAACAGATCGCAAACAAGACTTTAGTGAGACCAGTTCTAGAGTACTGTTCCAGAATATTGGAGCCTTTATAAAGTGGGCACGAAAACAGACATCGAACTAATTCAGGAAGAGATACCAGGTTCGTAGAAAAAAATGGCTCTGAGCACTATGGGACTTAACATCTGTGGTCATCAGTCCCCTAGAACTTAGAACTACTTAAACCTAACCAACCTAAGGACATCACACACATCCATGCCCGAGGCAGGATTCGAACCTGCGACCGTAGCAGTCCCGCGGTTCCGGACTGCGCGCCTAGAACCACTAGACCACCGCGGCCGGCCCAGGTTCGTAGAAGGGCGGTTAGTCCATACAGAAGTGTAACGGAAAAGTTCGGGTAACTAAGATGGGAAGCTGTGGAATATTTCTCGCAAAATCCTGTCAGTCAAGTTCATAAAACCTGTATTCAAATAAGACTGGAAGACTGTGCATCTACTGTCCTGTAACTGACGTATATACCGCGTAGGAGTCATAAATGAGGTGAGATAGATTTCGGCGAGTACAGAAGCATATAGACATTTTCTCCAGAGCAATGCAACAGTTGCACAGCTTTGGTTGAAATCTGGAATGGAGATATCTTATACCCTGTATTAACATATGGGCTACCTCAGATATTTACCTACCAATCAAAGGTGTGGGGTAAGCAAATAGTGTTGCCTACGATGCATGAATAACCATAATTTATTCACCCAGTAATTCAGAATGAGAGCACTGCATGACTTCCAATAAACTTTACATGTAACATCAAATCTCAATGACGTATATTCTGGCTGACAACAGCGATAAAATGATGCAAAGAAAAAAAGTTTGTCGCTTACTATAATTTTGCTCTTCATGCAGTACAACTGTCGCATAAAGCGTGACTTTTAATTTGTAATTTCTTTACTACCAACTGTATTGGCGACATTTTTGCAGGCAGTATTCGCACATACAACGGAAGGTATCAGCAATATGATATTGCCTTACTGGCCAAAGACTTCGCAGAGCTCCAAAAATTAGTTACAGGTCTTTCATCGGAATGTCAGCTGGTTGGCTTGAACATGAACCTTTCCAAAACAAAAGTAATATCCAACAAATGGGTCCCAGCTGGAGATGTGAAAGTCAAGGACAGTCTACTAGAAGAGGTCAGTGAATATGTCTACCTTGGCCAGATTATAAATATGAAGGGAGACATAAGGCCAGAAATCTATCGACGCATCAAGCTTGGCTGGCAAGCATTTGGGAAGAATTCAAAAGTATTCAGATCAAAAATGCCAGTAAATCTGAAGAAAGCAGTATTTGATCAATGCATTCTTCCTGTGATGACGTATGTCTGCGATACACGGACACTGAACTCCTTCACAAAAGGGAAACTTAGGACAGCACAGAGAGCCATGGAGAGATCAATGCTGGGCTATACAAGAAAGGACAGGAAATGGGCAGATGACATCCGGTCTGTGACGAAGGTTAATGACATCTTAGAGTAGGTTCCTTGAAACGGCAGTGGGCTGGCCACGTTGCAAGAAGAAAAGACAACAGATGGACGAAGCTAGTACTGGAGTGGAGTCCGAGAGAGCACCGGAGGCCTAGAGGAAGACCACCAGACAGATGGGACAAAGACATCAAGAAGATCGCTGGTAACACCTGGCAGAGAACTGCCCAAGACCGTCCCACTTGGAGAAGACTTCTGAAAGCCTACCTGAATCCACAACTCGAAGAGGCCACATCATCTAATGATTGAATTGGCTGATGATGGTGATAGCATTGCACGACACATATTTCAGGAGATACAGCGTATGAACACTGAGATGCGTGAAAAAAAATGTGGCATCATGTATGCCCTTTAAGTTGGTTACTTCTTTGCTAATAACTGTGTTTGTAACACATGTTGTAGACAATGTAGCCTACATATATGCCAGTGGATGTACCAGCAAAATCATATCATTGTACGTCACTTACTTCAGGAGATACGGAGTTGTAAACAATGAGTAGCGTCAAAACGAAACTTCTCGGCGAATTTCCCTACAGATACAGGTGAAGTATGTGTAAAATATGTTAAATACATGTGAAAAATAATTGATACCTGCGCAAACGGGCAAAGCCACAGGTAAAAGACTCATCCTAAACCTCTGGAATTATTTCAATCAAATTTAGTGCACATATTTGTTATGCACTGGAAATATGTTTGGAAAAGAACCACTAGCCTCCTGTTGGTGAGGGCGTGATAACGTGGAGAGAGAAGGGGGAAGAAGGATATGGACAGACAGAGAATGGGAAGGACGAGATGGACTCAGAGACAGGGATAAGAGGAGATACACAAAGGGAGAGGAGGAAATATGCAGTGGAACGGGGCAGGAAGGAACAGAGATTGAGTGAGTGGAGGAGGTGGATTGAGTGAGGGGCTGGAGGACATAGACAGAGTGGGGGAAGGACGAGATTGACAAAAAGAGGACAAAAGGAGGAAATGGACTAAAAGAAATGGAGTAAATGCATACCAGGGCACTTTTTTTATAAATGTCATCCGTGGAAAACACGTGGGGCGGAGGACATAAAGTCGATTCTGGTACAATGTACCGTCTGTTGCACTGTGAAAGTGCCTTCCGAAATATACGTGCACACGAAACAACGCCTATGGTAAGTCGGTGGAATGCTACGCTGAAGGAAACCGGACCCATCGAAAGAAAAGTTAGACTGCTGTTACCAATGTTAAGTGTCATATTATTAGCCTCTGTAATGATTCTCTGAAGATTTTAAATGAGTCCGTGGGAGTCTTGAACCAATTTCTATCCAAGTGTGTACTGTTGCCGTTGGTGTTGAGATGGTAAATAGTACAGTATATTCAAACTTGTGTGCTCGTGTGTGACGTGAACAGGTCACACGTGATGCAAAGTGGCTCCGCATGGAACGAGCTGCAGCCGAAGCGTAGGTGGGGCAGGATGCCAACAGTTAGCCGATCGCACGGTGTCAACAGCGACCTTGTCTCGTGCCGCTATAAATCCTTCGGCCCGCTTCGTGAATTTAGCGCACCGGGACCTCATTAAACATGGACTCGAGATAAGCGCATTTGACAGGCATTTTTAACGAGATCTCTATTGCGCCGAACTTCTCAAAGAATTTAATATCGCAACTAAACCGCTTACTAACTCGCCGAAATGTTATAGAAACGTAAACAACAATTACATCTTCCTTCTTTCACTTATAAGTTCATATCCGTTCAGGATCGTGGATGTCCATTTGGAAATCTTCAGAAAGTGGGACAACGCATGGCATGTGGAGGTGAAACTTCCCCTTAGAACAATTCTACAGGACTGTCCTTTAACTGACATACAATATTTTGTTAGCGCAACGCAATCTGACTTTCAAAATTCCCTACAAAAGAATGGCCCTGACTAACATTAAACTATACCTTTCACAAATCACTTACCTCACAAAAATCTTCGCTGCTCAAGCTACTGCAATACAGCGAGCGCCACTACTGCCAGCTAAATAAAAGATTCAAACTACTGAAGGCACTAACTACTGATAGCGATAGTTAGCAAATGAAAGATATTAATAGAGAACAAACAATGTATTTACCTTAATATCATCACAAGTCATAATATATATATCAGTTCATGACAAATTACAAAACTCCGCCATCTCTCTCCCCACATCCACCACTGCTGGCGGCTCACCTCCAACTGCGCAACGCTACGCGCTGTTCACAGCCAGCTGCCGCTGCCCAACACTACAATGGCAGACAACAATGCAAACTAGCCACAGACTGCACACAGCACAGCCAGTGATTTTCATATTGAGCGCTACGTAACGTTGCCAATAAGAAAACATAAACAGCCTACTTACATAGCCCCCATGCTCCCCACAAAAAATTTTACAAAATTTTTTTTGGGCAGTGGCCAATAATGATTTGATAAAATTTTTCATAATTACAATAACAAAGAAATCAAATGCACACACTTATTGATACAATGTTGGTCAAAAACTAAAATTTTCTCGCAGTTTATAAAGACAGTCCTGATCATTCATTACGTGTTGTGTCTAACTTTTGTAGCTTTTGTCCCATTTGTTGCATTAACTGTAATAACAATGCACTGGTGTCTGAAACATGTTCCTCAGTGCTTTTCGGCAGTGAATTTGCACCGGCAACATTGACATTTTGACATGCAGAAAATGTGTCTTGACTTATTTGAGAAAACGGCGAGAACCCAAAACCTGAGTCTACAGTATTCGCAAAATTGTGTCCTGTCATTCCTGATTCCTGAGGCAAGCTGTTGCCGACCGATCGATCGATAATGCGTCCCTCTTCACTAATTGTTTCACTGTCCACGCCATTGTTTGCCGCCTGCTCCATTTCCCTATGAACAGTTACCAAATTACTACTTTGAACATCAGTTAATTCATTACTCGGTGGCGCTAACACACTGCTTTCATTTTCACTGTCATTTCTCAGTTTACTTTGGAGCCTAGTATTACGTTTTTCACACGCCATTATTGTCACAGTATTTCACACGACAACACAGAAAAACACAATTTGAAGATCAAAAATAAGAGAACACATTGACATAGCACTGAAAATAATATCTAGTTAATTGCAAGCGCAGCTGCGAAATACTTGGTGCAAGTCTACATGCATGCCACAACTGTTTTACTGTACAACAATGAAAAACTACAACTACAAAGGAAATTCTCTCTATGATTACGCGCTACCAATAAACAATAGCTACACCAATTACACAAACTACAAGAAAAAATCAGAAGATTCCAGTGAGGTATCCTCGGCTAAGGGTCGACATATGAAACGTCCCCTTTGACAATTTATACAAGACTGTGCTTAACCTGACACACAATATTTTGTTAGCGCAACGCAATCTGACTTTCAAAATTCCCTACAAAAGAATGGCCCTGACTAACATTAAACTATACCTTTCACAAATCACTTACCTCACAAAAATCTTCGCTGCTCAAGCTACTGCAATACAGCGAGCGCCACTACTGCCAGCTAAATAAAAGATTCAAACTACTGAAGGCACTAACTACTGATAGGGATAGTTAGCAAATGAAAGATATTAATAGAGAACAAACAATGTATTTACCTTAATATCATCACAAGTCATAATATATATATCAGTTCATGACAAATTACAAAACTCCGCCATCTCTCTCCCCACATCCACCACTGCTGGCGGCTCACCTCCAACTGCGCAACGCTACGCGCTGTTCACAGCCAGCTGCCGCTGCCCAACACTACAATGGCAGACAACAATGCAAACTAGCCACAGACTGCACACAGCACAGCCAGTGATTTTCATATTGAGCGCTACGTAACGTTGCCAATAAGAAAACATAAACAGCCTACTTACAGAGGTATGAAACATCATAGTGTGCCGTTGATGTAGGAGATTCTACAGATGAGTAATAACCATAGCGGTGCGTCTGAAAATGTAATTTTTCAAATGCGTAAATCATTTCAGGTTTACTCTGCGTTTAACAAGAAAACCGAAGAAATCAAAAATTTTAATTGGTGTATCGCATGAGCCCATGTCTTACACAGCACGTGGCGTGCACATAGGGACTTTTTAGGTTACAGCAAGTCATACTTGGTATCAGAAATTAATTGCTTGTTGTAATCGAAGGTACATTAGCCTCGTTATTGTCAGAGAATCATCGCAGAACGAAAACTGAAAAAGTTAATATGGTAAAGGTAAACTGCAGAAGCATTCAAGTAAAAGCCGCAAATTATTATCGCTTACTGAAGGTTATAATTCCCTGACTAAAACAAGGGACCAGTTGGTAGGACACGTTCTGAAGCATCAAGGGATCATCAATTTAGTACTGGAGGGAAGCGTAAAGGGTAAAAATCGTAGAGGTAGACCAAGTGTGAATACACTAGGCAGATTCAGAGGGATGTAGGCTGCGATAGTTACTCGGAGATGAAAAAGCTTGCACAAGATAGAGCAGCATGGAGAGCTGCATCAAACCATTCTCTGGACTGAATATCACAACAACAAAACCCAGATTGTATTAGGAACAGAAAGTTGGTTGAAACTGGAAGTGAACAGCAAGGAAATCCTACATTCACAATGGAATAATTATCGTAACAATATGTTAGTCACCAATAGTAGCGGTTTCTTTTTTGGAGTAAATATTGATAATACATAAAGAGGTCATAACGGATTCAGAATGTGGATTAATCTGGTTCGAGATAAGCATCAAAGTTGGGATAAAAATGCTAATCGAATGCTTTTATAGACGACCTACGTAGGGGTTGTAGTGGTAGAGCGCTTCAGAAAGAACTTGCAGTATTTCATAAATATGGATCCTGATGATGCTGCTGTAATCTGGGGTGACTTGAGCTTGCCACGTGTAGAAAGGGTGAGTCATGCTCTCAAAGCTGATGCTAGAGACTGCGACTGGTGTGACATTAATCTTAATGTCATGTCCTGAAATTACGTAGAGCAGTTAGTTAAAGAAGCAACTTGTGAAGACAACGTCTTTGACCTCTTAGTAACAAAATGATCTGAGTTTCTCGAATCAGGTAACGTAGAGGAGGGTGTAACGATCATAAGGCTGTAATAACGTCTATGATAAGGAGTGTATTTTTGTTTACGAATAATGACAAGACACAAATTACAGAGTTCCCGAGTAGTCAACAACAAATATTCAGTACTGAGGTGGAAAATGTGGACCGTAATCGGTAAAAATTCAGAAGCACCGTTCAGTACGCTTTAGACAAGTAATTTCTAAGGAAGGTCTTAAGGGGTACGAAGCGATGGCTTAATAACCGTTTCATAAACTACTTCGGAAACAAAGAGAACTTCAACACAGAGTCTAGGAAAGTCAAAAACTATCTGAATAACAAAAATGAACGAAGGTAAAGAGAGTGAAAGGAGAGCAGTGAGACAAACGTTTAATGAATTTGAATGTAAATCTTTGTTAACCGATCTGACTAAACACCCTTTGGTCTTCCTTAAAATCTGTAAGCATCTGGGAATCATCTATTCAGTCAATCAGTGACCATAATGACACCGAAACTATAAGTGACAGAGAAATAAGGTTGAAATACTGAATTCGGTATTCCGAAAATGCTTCATCGTGGAAGATCGAATAGTATCCTGCTTTTAGTCACCATACGAACGTCGAAAGGGCAGATATTGCTGGTGGAATAGAAAAAGAATAACAATCACTTGGCAGTGGAAAGGCATCAGGGCAAATCAAACACCTGTAAGATTCTATGAAGATTATGCGAAATAACTTCCAGCAGCAGTTTATCATAGTTCTCTGGAGCAACGACCGTTATCTATCGAACGGAAGATATCGCAGGTCATTCCCACTTTCAGGAGGGGTCCTTTGATAGATGAACATAATTACAGGCCTGTATCGTTAACGACAACCTGTTGTTATATGCTCATGTATTACGAAATTTTTGGAAAATGAAAATCTCTTGTCTTAAAATTAACGATGATTGCGCAAACAGAGAGCTTGCGAAACTGATCTCGCTCTGTTCCTCCATACGATCCACAGTACTGTAGACATCGGTGCTCAGGTTGATACCGTGTTCCTCGGCTGCAGCGTAGGTTTTTGACACTGCCCCGCACTGCCATTTAGTGAAAAATAAGGGAGACCGTATCGGACAAGATTTGCAACTGGATTCAAGACATCCTTGCTGACAGAACTCAATACGTCGATCTTAGACGAATAAAATTGACATCTGTAAAGAAAATTCCGGGAGTACGACAAGGAGATGTGGTAGGACCATTACTGCTTGCAGCGAATATAAATGATCAAGCAGAATGCGTCGGAAGTCCTTCAAGGATCTTTGCAGATTCTGCCTTTGTCTACAAGTAGGTACCAAACCGACAGACCGATTTGCAGAAGTACCTGAAAGAGGACTGATGAATGGTGCAGGGACTGGTTGGTGACACACACGAAAAGAAATCCAGTGCTGTACATTTACACCGTTAATGACAAACTGCTGGAAACACTATCTACAGTAAAGTATCGAAGACTAACTGCACAGAGCGACCTTAAATGGTATGAGTACATAAAACAAATAGTAGGCAAAACACATGCCAGACTCAGATATGTAGGAAGATTTTGAAGGAAACGTAATTTATCTACGAAAGAAGAGACTTAGAATTCTTGGATACTGCTCTTCAGTCCCAAATCCTTACCGGGTAGGACTGCTAAAAGAGACAGAGAACACCCAACGAAGATCGGCGCATTTCGACAGGGTATCGTTCACTTCGCGCAAGATTGGAGATTCTCAACTTACTCCCCTATCAGGAGCTACAAGAGAGGCGTTCTGCGGCAGGTAGAGAACCGCCATTAAAATTTCGTGCGACTGCTTTCCGGGAAGAGTTGGACAACATATTACTTCCTCGTACATACGTTTCGCAATATAACCACAGAAAAAAACATTCGAGGAATTTCAGGTAATACAGTCATTACCGCCAGTCATTCTCCCCACAAGCCATGTGCAAACAGGAAAGAGAAAGGAGAACAGTTAGTGCTACCAGAAGTACGCTCCGTTACACACCATCAGGTGGCTTTCGGAGTTTTGATGTATATACTCAAAAGTGGCCATCTCACTACTGTTGCCCAACAAAATATGTAACTGTCGGACAATTTCGTAATTCATCGATGTGTCAGTGTTAGATTTGTTTCTAGTTTTAGGTCATGTTCGCACTTGATTTGCCAACAAGGACCAATAAAGCAAATCACAATTACTACAGTTAAAGACTGTGACCCTGGGCGAACCGTTGGAAGAATCACTCAAATATCTGAAAGTCGTTTCCTGAAACTGAAAGCTATAGTGAAGGATTACGGAAATTCATCTAACCAAAGGCGTGGCGGTTTGCACACCGTAAAAATCATGGTGAAGTGGCATGTATGGTGCATCTATTTTATTTCTTCATTTAATACTTCTACTCTTTCTATTCAGTTTTGTTTACTAAATTCACGAAAAAAAAGGGCATCAACAAAAACACATACACAGGTTCAGTGTATGCCGCCTGTAGAATCTGAAGATGGTCACTGTATGGCCGAAACCGGTTATATCTGTGTCTTAAACATGTGATTGCGTTTATACACTCCTGGAAATGGAAAAAAGAACACATTGACACCGGTGTGTTAGACCCACCATACTTGCTCCGGACACTGCGAGAGGGCTGTACAAGCAATGATCACACGCACGGCACAGCGGACACACCAGGAACCGTGGTGTTGGCCGTCGAATGGCGCTAGCTGCGCAGCATTTGTGCACCGCCGCCGTCAGTGTCAGCCAGTTTGCCGTGGCATACGGAGCTCCATCGCAGTCTTTAACACTGGTAGCATGCCGCGACAGCGTGGACGTGAACCGTATGTGCAGTTGACGGACCTTGAGCGAGGGCGTATAGTGGGCATGCGGGAGGCCGGGTGGACGTACCGCCGAATTGCTCAACACGTGGGGCGTGAGGTCTCCACAGTACATCGATGTTGTCGCCAGTGGTCGGCGGAAGGTGCACGTGCCCGTCGACCTGGGACCGGACCGCAGCGACGCACGGATGCACGCCAAGACCGTAGGATCCTACGCAGTGCCGTAGGGGACCGCACCGCCACTTCCCAGCAAATTAGGGACACTGTTGCTCCTGGGGTATCGGCGAGGACCATTCGCAACCGTCTCCGTGAAGCTGGGCTACGGTCCCGCACACCGTTAGGCCGTCTTCCGCTCACGCCCCAACATCGTGCAGCCCGCCTCCAGTGGTGTCGCGACAGGCGTGAATGGAGGGACGAATGGAGACGTGTCGTCTTCAGCGATGAGAGTCGCTTCTGCCTCAGTGCCAATGATGGTCGTATGCGTGTTTGGCGCCGTGCAGGTGAGCGCCACAATCAGGACTGCATACGACCGAGGCACACAGGGCCAACACCCGGCATCATGGTGTTGGGAGCAATCTCCTACACTGGCCGTACACCACTGGTGATCGTCGAGGGGACACTGAATAGTGCACGGTACATCCAAACCGTCATCGAACCCATCGTTCTACCATTCCTAGACCGGCAAGGGAACTTGCTGTTCCAACAGGACAATGCACGTCCGCATGTATCCCGTGCCACCCAACGTGCTCTAGAAGGTGTAAGTCAACTACCCTGGCCAGAAAGATCTCCGGATCTGTCCCCCATTGAGCATGTTTGGGACTGGATGAAGCGTCGTCTCACGCGGTCTGCACGTCCAGCACGAACGCTGGTCCAACTGAGGCGCCAGGTGGAAATGGCATGGCAAGCCATTCCACAGGACTACATCCAGCATCTCTACGATCGTCTCCATGGGAGAATAGCAGCCTGCATTGCTGTGAAAGGTGGATATACACTGTACTAGTGCCGACATTGTGCATGCTCTGTTGCCTGTGTCTATGTGCCTGTGGTTCTGTCAGTGTGATCATGTGATGTATCTGACCCCAGGAATGTGTCAATAAAGTTTCCCCTTCCTGGGACAATGAATTCATGGTGTTCTTATTTCAATTTCCAGGAGTGTAAATAAACAAAAAAAATTACAAAATCATGAATCACGCACTCCATAGACAAAATGTCGTTTTTTCCAAAATGATTGACATGTATTTTGAAAACATAGTGAGAAAAATCAATACACCACCCATTTATTCGTCTGAAGTAACCCCATGAAAGTTTCGAGATATACAGCAATTGTTCAGAAGTGTGCAAAAGGAGTTTTCACCAAATGCGAACAATAAAAGTGGAGTATCGAGAACTAATTGTCCGTCTTAACAAATTTGATGTTCAACGTAAATAACGAGGAAGCAAATGAGGCAGTGAATGGAATTTCACACCAGACATAAGTGTGTAACAGGAATAGACATAAAAACAAAATTTCGCTGACTATGCGGTCCATTTGTCAAAAGCAGAAAAGAGTTACAAGAACTGTTGAGTGGCTAGTAGTCCCGATTTCTCTAAATTTCGGCTGGAAATGAGCAATAAAAGGGCGCAGCGTACTAGTAATGTAGCCAGGATTTTTTTTTTCGCATGAAGCAAGATGAAGCAAGGAAGACGAAAAGTCTGGGGTCAAGTGAAGAAACCTTTTACTATCTAAAGGTATCTTCTGGAACTGAGTATTGATAAGGAAATGAGATAGCAGTTTTTGTGGAGCATGGAATTCTACCGATGGGGAAAAGGGCCAGAGATGAACGATAGACTATGGTGCCGCAGAACAAGTTAAAAAACTTAAGTGGGCAACGGAAGCACGAGGAAAACTAGCAACAATAAATTAGGCATTATGTTACTGGTAAACCATTTCTAGAAGAAGAGGTTGAAAGTTCAACTCGACTGTTGACGTAAATAGGGAAAATTAACGTGGCAGTGAGAGCATAAGTTGAGGAACACAGTTTGGGGCGGCCGGCCGCGGTGATCTCGCGATTCTAGGCGCGCAGTCCGGAACCGTGCGACTGCTACGGTCGCAGGTTCGAATCCTGCCTCGGGCATGGATGTGTGTGATGTCCTTAGGTTAGTTAGGTTTAAGTAGTTCTAAGTGCTAGGGGACTGATGACCACAGCAGTTGAGTCCCATAGTGCTCAGAGCCATTTGAACAGTTTGGGGCTAAGATCTGGACAGATGGAACAGATTAACGATACAGGTTGTTTGCAGCAAATGTGCATAACTGAAAAATGACAGAGCCCATGATAAGGAGGCTGATGACAGCATCAAGGTAGAGATGAAAATATCAATGTAGAGAGGAAAATATCTATTCCTAATTTAAGAACATCCCCAGAGAACCACAAAATGTAATTGTCTGAGAGTACGCCGATTCGGAGAAATTTGATTATCCGCGAACTGTGAAAGTTCACATCACAGAAATCTCGTAGAACGGAGGTGACTGATACAGACGGAAAATTGCCGCTACCGAGCGGATCGCAAATTCCTGGCGAAATCCACGTGTGTGCTGCGAACAATTGGCTAATTAAGCGGGCTTTAATCTCATTAGAAAGGAGCTATTTTACGTACGGTGCAGCAAACCCGTTTTGTTGTGCATAATGAAAGACTGGACAGGGTCTGATTAATGAGGTTAAATTTTCCCCTCTCGCTTACTCACAGGGCTGCGTGTCTGTATGAGCGCTGTTACGGTATTCGGCGTATGCGTAAAAAACAAAAGCCTTTATCACCTGAGGCTGCCTTCCCATTGCATGCAAATAATTGTTAGCCTCCATCGCTCCGGACGAGTTGGTGCAGTGGTTAAGCCAGAGGGGCCAGCACTCGCGGAGAACAGTGTCCAGAAAACCAGCCGTCCATAGCCATTTAGGTTCTATCTGATTTCCATTCTTCTCTTCACGCGAATATTGGATATTATTTTCGTAAGGACGGCGAGTACTGCAGTGACAAAGATTGTTAGCTAGTCACAACATCGGATAGGAGATACTTATCGTTGTTGGTGATCGTTCTTATCACTCATTGTGTCCAGAGTGAAAAGTGTTCGTCATTTCTTGCTACGCATTTCGGCGTTAGCCATAATCGGACCTGACTAAGGTAAATGTAAAGATGAAATGATAGCTTACTGTGAACTAATACATGACATGGCGAGCACGAAATATCGTGACACGATTAGTACGTACCGAAATGAATCCTGAAACATACATATAATGGATGAAGTCAACAACTGTCCCGTATATTGCAGCGATATGTACGACACGGTTCCTCGTGGCTGCTGAGCGAGGTGCTGATAACAGATTTCTGCGAGGCAGTACTACAATTAAATGCGGATTTCCATTCCAATTCAACAATAAAGACGAGCCATCAGTCATGTGACTGGTTTGATGCAGCCCCTCACGAATTCCTTTCCTTTATCAACCTCTCCATCTCTGAGTCGCACTTGCGACCTACGTCCCAGTTATTTGTGGATGTATTTTCCTCCACAGTTTTTACCTCTACAACTCCACCGTCTAGATCAGTGGAAGTTATTTCCTGACGTCGTAAGTGGTGTCCTGTCGTCCAGTTCCTTTTTCTCGTCAGTGTTTCCTATATATTCCTTTACTCTTCGATTCGATGGAGAACCTCCTCATTCCTTACCGTTTCAGTCTACCACATTATCGACATCCTTCTGTAGCACCCCATCTCAGATCCTTGAATTATCACCTGCTCCGGCTTTTCCACAGTCCATGTCTTCCTACGATACAATGCTGCGTTCCCAACGTACGTTCACAGAAATTAAGGCCTATGTCCAGTACCCTGGCCAGGAATGCCCTTTCCGCTAGCCTGTATTTTATTTCCTATTTTCTCCGTCCGTCATGGGATATTTTCCTACTTTGGCAGCAGACTTCTCCGACTTCATCTACTTCATGATCACCGCTCCTGATATTAAGTGATGCTTAATTGAAAGTCTCTGCTGCCGACAGGTGTTGTTGATATACTTCGATGGGGACAGCTGAAAATGTGTGCCCCGACTGGACTCGAAACCGGGATCTCCTGCTTACATGGCAGACGCTCTATCCATTTGAGCCACCTAGTACACAGATGAATAGCGCGACTGCAGGGACTTATCCCTTGCACCCCCAACTGTCCACAATCTACGTACGTATTGCCCATGTACTCATTACTCGCGCACACTAAGGTGAAGATTTCACTAGAGATAGCAATGTCATCAGCAGATGGTATCAGTGACATCCTTTCACCTCAAATTACAATTCCTCTCTTGAACCTTTCTTTTATTCCCGTCATTGTTTCTTCGATGCACAGATTGAACCGTAGTGGCGAAAGACTACATCCCTGTCTGAGACCCTGTTTAATCCGACCACTTCGTTCACGGTCTTCCGCTTTTACTGTTTCCTCTTGTTTTTGCCCGTTTCGTATATTACCTGTCTTTCCCTGTAACGTACCCCCATTTTTCTCAGAATTTCGAACATCTAGCACCAACTGATGTTGTCGAACGCTTTTTCCAGATCGACAGATCTTATGAATGTGTCTTGATTTTCCTTTAGTCTTGCTTCCATTATCAACCGCAGCATCAGAACTGCGCCTCTGGTGCCTTTATCATTCCTGAAGCCAAGCTGATTGTTATCTAACAGAACCTCAATTTTCTTTCCCATTCTTCTGTATATTATTATTTTCAGCAACATGAAAGAATGAACAGTTAAGCTGATTGTGCGATATTTCTCGCACTCTCAGTTCTTGCAGTCTTCGGAATTGTGTGGATGAAATTTTTCCAAACGTCAGATGGTATGTCGCCAGATTCCTAGATTCTACTCACCAACGTCAATAGTCGTTTTGGTGCAGCTTCCCCTAAAAATTTTAGAAATTTTATGTATTTACAATGTTATCTATCCCTTACACCATATTCCATCTGAGGTCCTCCAAAGATATATTAAATTCTAATTCTAATGCTCTCTTCTACATCGATTCCTGTTTCTTCTTTTATCACGGCATCAAACAAGTCTTCCCCCTTATACCGGCCTTCAATGTACTCTTTCCATCAATCCACTCTCTTCTCTGCATTTGAGGCGGAATTCCTATTGCACTCTTAATGTTATCAGTCTTGCTTTTATCTTCCCTTAAGGTTGTTTTATCTTTTGTATATGGTGGGTCAGTGCTTCTGACAATCACTTCTCCTTCGACTTCTTCACATTTTTAGGCATCCATTTCACCTTAGCTTGCCGGCACTTCACATTTCCTTAATTCCTAAGTGACTTTGTGTACTTTTGAATTTCCTTGAATGTCTTTTTACTTTCTTCTTTCATCGATCAACTGAAATATTTCTTCTTTTACCTGTGGTTTCTTCGCAGTTACCTTCTTCATACGTATATTTGTCTTTCCAAATTCTGTTATTGCCCTTTTTAGAGCCGTTCAATGCTCTTCAGCTGAACTGACTACTGAGCTGTTCCTTATAGAAATATCCTTAGCCTCAGAGAACTTAAAGCGAACCTCTTCATTCCTCAGTACTTCCCTATCCCACTTTTTGCGCACTGATTCTTCCTGCCTAGCCTTTTAAACTTCAGCCTACTCTTCATCACTATTAAATTGTGATCTTAGTCTATATCTGCTCCTCGGTAAGCCCCACAACCCAGTATCTCATTTCGGAATCTCTGCTTCACCATGATACCAATTGTTGTGGTTGGCAAGAGAGCCAACACCGTTTTACTACAGGAGGCCGAAATGCACGCGTTTTAGCTCACGCAGGCTGGCGTGACGTCTGGAACATGACAAGGAAATTAGAATTTAGAAAAACGGACGTAGCTGGTGGAATACTTAACTTTAATCCATTAATGATGAACGTCGGTCTTGACGGTACATGATTCACAATATCAATAGTAACTGATAATGGCGCCTTGCTAGGTCGTAGCAAATGACGTAGCTGAAGGCTATGCTAAACTATCGTCTCGGCAAATGAGAACGTAAGTAGGCAGTGAACCATCGCTAGAAAAGTCGGCTGTACAACTGGGGCGAGTGCTAGGAAGTCTCTCTAGACCTGCCGTGTGGCGGCGCTCGGTCTGCAATCACTGATAGTGGCGACACGCGGGTCCGACGTATACTAACGGACCGCGGCCGATTTAAAGGCTACCACCTAGCAAGTGTGGTGTCTGGCCGTGACACCACACCAATCGTACTGAAACCTTCCCGTGTCTCCCGGCCTTTTGCAAGTATACCTAAATCCCTCGTGATTCTTGAACACACTATTCACTATTTCTAGCTAAACTTTATTTCAGAACCTAATTAGTCTTTTTCCTCTCTCATTCTTACTACGAAGCACACACTCTCCCGTAACCATTTAGCACGTCACTGGGCAAGCACGAGGATCGGTGTGGTGCTTACCTCTGCAACATGCATTGCAGTTTTTGAATTCATTCATTTATCTATGTTTCAGGATTTATTTTGGTACGTGTTAATAGTGTTACGATGCTTCGTGCTATTCGTTTCACGTATTAATTTACATTAGCCAATCATTATACAGGGTGTTTCAGAAGGGATGGTCAATAATTAACACATGGGAAATACAAGACAAAAGTAACTAAAACGTTCCATAAAACATGGGTCCACAAACTACCATTGTCGAGATACAACACATTTTATGTTGCGGGTCGCCAGTGTCTAGGAACACGTGGCATCTCTAAACGTTAAAGTAGGTGTCCATGCGTCTGAATACAAAATTGAGCTCGTCTCTGAAATGAGTTTCGAATCCTCTAAGGCATTCCTGGGAAGTTTTGCAAATACTGGAAGGCTGCTTCAATTCTCAAGCGTAACTCCCCAAGAAAGTTGATCGATAGCGTAGAACTAGGCCTCTGACATGCCCCATTCACAGAAATCCATGGGACTTAAATCCGGTGATTTGGAGGCAATGATCTCCTTTACCTATCCATTATTGACCATACTTCTGAGTTACAAGCTGGAGCACTCGTAAACAAAAATGTGCTGCAACACCGTCAAGCATGAACCATATGTGCAGCCGCTTGTTCATATGGAAACACAGAAACCGCATGTGCAACTGTCCAGTTAGTCTCTCTGGTAGAAAGTGTTGCCAATTATGTGGACTCCAAGCAGTCCTGCCCAGACGTTCAATGAAAAGCGCTCCTGACATTGTGATACGTGTATTGCATTAGGATTGACATAGTCCCAAATGTGAAAGTTATGAAGAATACCGTCACGGGTAAATCCAGCCCCATGCGTCAACAGAATACTGCGTACAAACAGGGGATTCAGGATGTAATGTTGTTGCATCCATTGGAAGAAATTCGATAGGAAGGAAGTTTGCCTGGTTGAGGGCTTGCTCTAGCTTGAAATGATATTCATAGAGTACTTGCCGATGTAAAATGCTCCACACACTCCTATGACTCAGGACACGCTTTTGGGTAGCAATCTTCCTTGTTGGTACGCAATGCGTAACGCCCTTTCCTTATCATAGTGTGTTATGGATCTGGGCTATCCGTCCCGTGCATGGTACGCGAAACTCCCGGTATCTCTAACGCGCTGATGTCACTGGCTAATTGTACGCCTGTCGGACTGCCTGCGGAGTGGAAACGCTTCTTCATACAACCATGGAACCTCAAGGGCACTGCCATGTAGTTCATGTCAGCGTACTATTCATGGCTCCTTCAAGTTCATAACAGATCGTGAGGTCGATACGGCACAGTGTAAGGAGGGGGAAAGTGAAGTAGTTGCGCATGCGTAAGCAAGCAGATAGTTGATCCCAAACCTTGAGATAGCCATGTAATACTTCGGTATCCAGTGGCATTTACTATTGGTTTCCAACTCAAAGTAATGCTATACCTAGGAAACTATTGGTTTGCGGACTAACATTTATTTGGATTTTTTGGTTACTTTTGGCTGTACTTTCCATGTGTGAATTATTGAACCATTACTTCTAAAATACCACTTGTTTACTTTTTCTTTAGTCACATCTGATGATGGCTACGGCAGAAACGCATGACGGGATTAGCCGAGCGGTCTAAGGCGCTGCAGTCATGGACTGCGCGGCTGGTCCCGGCGGAGGTTCGAGTCCTCCCTCGGGCATGGGTGTGTGTGTGTTTGTCCTTAGGATAATTTAGGTTAAGTAGCGTGTAAGCTTAGGGACTGATGACCTTAGCAGTTAAGTCCCATAAGATTTTTTAAAAGAAACGCATGGCAACAAATAACAAACACTTTGCAACCTAGTAGTCAAACACGACATTACTGTACCTAGGATCCCGTGGCCATTATCCGAAACACGCGCTGACGACACAGTAAACAAAAATCACATACTTTTTCGACTATCGTATACACTGTGGAGGTTGTCTGGTCCTTAGGACAGCAGAGCACTTTCTGATCGGCTTCAAGCGCACAGATAGGCACACAAACCGACCGAAGCGCTCTCCCATAGTTGACTAATAGACACATTGTGTGTATAGTGCTATGAACGATCGCCGATCACTGAAAGGATGTTCTGTCCTATACTGTGATTAGTTGACACTGAAACAAACGCCATCAAGAACGACATTACTTAAG
Organism: Schistocerca serialis cubense; assembly: GCF_023864345.2. Lineage (NCBI taxonomy): Eukaryota > Metazoa > Arthropoda > Insecta > Orthoptera > Acrididae > Schistocerca > Schistocerca serialis. The sequence continues at coordinate 233,484,491 of NC_064645.1, forward strand.
AGGTCTTAGAGCCAGTCATCACTGAGCCACTTACAACTGAATAATATTACAATCATATTATATTTAATTATAAATTTGATGAATATTGTAACATGACTAATACACACAAAAATAAAGTATGAAGCGTAGAGTGGTGAAGCTGCATTCCAAGATGAAAAGTCACACAGGTCGTATTAACCTGGTCTTGTTTTGTAAGCGCAGAGATGAATTGGATCTACCCTAGCCACCGCAGTCACTTGATCACAATATTATTAGGAGGGTACGTAGTCGCTATCCACCTGCATCGTCGTTACCTGAACTTGCCAATATTTTGCGGGAAAAATGGTATAAGATTCTCTTGAAAAACCTTTTTACTCACATCTGCACGTCATCCGTTGCTGAACCTACACTGAATTGAAATTTTCTCCCGCAGGTACTGCATGTGTATTGCACGGCTTAATCAGGTAAACAGCTGGAGCAGTTGACTGCAAAAATACAAGACACGCGCCAGCCACGTGATTATCAGACCGGCGTAATTCTCTTAAAGGGGCACGGAGTTCAGGGTCGGAGGTACACATTAATTTTCATATAAAGAATTTTATTCATCTGTGCATTAGTAATAATATCAGCTGATGTCTGAGATCACCTTACGAAGCATTTAATTAACATTTCAGTTGGTAATAAATAAAGAATACACATAAAATTAAAAATAAAACTGTGTTCACCCAAAATCGGTTACACTCGCAGTTACTAGGTACGAATGCTAAGCACCCATGCGCCTGTGTTGAAATTTGTGTTTCACAGTGCTTAGAAATCTACACTGACAGAGATTCGAACCCATGTCTGCTGCTTAGTAGGCAGATCACTAACCACTGAACCATCTGGACACAGAGATCATCGCAAATGCACGGACCACTCTAAAACGCCTCCCGTCAGACCAAAATTCTTAACTTATCCACACACTGCTAATGTATTGCCCCTCGCTCTTTATCCTCACTACTGGCTGCATTTTGCAGATCCCGTGAGGCTCAAATGGTTCAAATGGCTCTGAGCACTATGGGCCTTAACATCTGAGGTCATCAGTTCCCTAGTACTTAGAACTACTTAAAGCTAACTAACCTAAGGACATCACACACATCCATGCCCGAGGCAGGATTCGAACCTGCGACCGTAGCGGTCCCGCGGTTCCAGACTGTAGCACCTAGAACCGCACGGCCACACCGGCCGGCGATCCCGTAAGAGTTCGAGCGTCATGGGCATCTGCGCGGAAGTGATCAATTGGTCGTCCTGCGACGGATTTTTTTTTTTTTTTTTTTTTTTTTTTCGTGCGTGCGTGCGATGCACCAATTGCGACGGATTATACGTTGCTGCTGCAATGAGATTTCTTTTATAATTTTTGTTCACCTACCTCTTTACAGCACGTAAACTCCTGACTGCAGCTACTTGCGAGATCACAGAAAAGCAGTGTTGAGGAAACTGTAACCTCAAGCCGGAGGACGCTATAAGTAAAATTTGCTGAAAATCGTCTACATACTTTAAAGAAATGATTCGGAAAGGGGTTGACACTCGTACTTTAAACATGAAGCTCAAATTTAAACCTTCAGTAGATCTTTATTGCCGTTAAGCAAGATCATTAGCCCATATTTACGAAAATTACTAAAGTTTCTGCTCACAGTTATCACCATACCTAAAATAGCCAGAACTTTTACCTTCCCAAATTCCGAAACCAATTACTTGTAACACAGTCAATGATCGGCCAATTACTTCTGCACACGATATTCACTGGTTGTCTTTAGTAAAAGTTTATGCTCGCCATAAAATACCCCGTAAGAACATACTCAATACCCCCACGCTATATAATTCAAAGTTCACTCGCGATTTTCGTCGGAACGAATTATCAGAACACTCTAAAGTTTTCATAAACAGTTTCTGGTCACTACCAGATACTATTAACACTGGACCATAACGCGGAAGTCGTCCCAAGACTTCATCTTACACATAATGCGAAAAGTCACATCCTTCATAACCGCCTCCAATCAAAGCCAGCTCGCGACTCTCCTCTCACTCTCCCACTACTCCTAACTATATTTCCTCGCTAGGCGGCCAACCGTCTCGCTTCTCATTGGCTGTCAGCACTTACGACCAATGAGAACATACTTCTAGGTCGCGGCTCGCGCCAAAATCTAGCAAACACCAACCACTTCTCTAGGCTCATTGACGTCATCAAATTAAGTAACACAAAACTCTCTAATTAAATAAACAAAACAAAATGAACTATAAGCTTTACATCTGGAAATTTATTATGTAGTAGCGAATGTTCTGGCTGTCTTATACATAAGCATACATATTTGGACATCCGACATTCACAAGTAGGGAAACCACTAGTGGATTCGTTTCAACGTTACAGAGTTGGAACACTTACCAGTTCCTGTAGAGAATTACATGAATGATTTTTAATAATGCCGAACGTCCCACATACTCTCACGCACGCATTCTCATTCACACGCACCCTAACACACAATACACATATTTACTTAGAATTCTTGAAATTATTATTATAGAAAAGTCATAGAGGTTTTCTGAAACTAAAAACTTTCCAAATTTATATATGAACACTGAAAGTGTTATCAGATCATCGTACATAGTCACTGAAGGTGAACTATTACATCACTGTATTTATTTAAATTCTTGACTGTCGGAAAATTACGTTTCTTTTTTTTTGGAATTTCACTAACTTTCAAAATACATCTATTTTTGATCTCAGACTTTGACATATTGTTTGTTTTCACAACAGAAGGATGTACATCAAATATGACGTTCCTCAGGTTATTCCTTTATTATTTATTAATATATTTAGTTTCCTATAATATAAGTGGCCGACCAGCACTACTCCACTGCTTTCACACACGCAGCTGCAACAGATGGTAGTGACGTCAGTCTGTAGGACACAGCTCGTCCGTTACTGACCGTATAATACTCTACCGGCTTACATTGCAGCCCGCATACATTCTGAAGCAAAGCTTTTAATAGACAGAAGTAAAGCTGGCAGAAGTAAAGCTGTGAGTACCGGGCGTGAGTCGTGCTTCGGTAGCTCAGTTGGTGGACAGTCTGCGTTCGGCAGGGCAGCAGTGCGCACCGCGCTCGGCCGTCCACGCCGCTGCGCGCGCGGAGTGTTTTGTTTACTTCCTCGTCACAGCGCTTCTCAGTCGAACAAGCTGTAATGGCCAACTCTTACAGGAAGAACACTCTTAAGTTCACCTTCGCAAACGAATACGCACGGCCCAAAGCACTGGCCGTCGAACGCTTCCTACGCGAAGACGTGAAGATCCCGCGTGACGAACTCATCGGCATACACCTATCGATCATTAGCAGCGTCGTTTATGTTAAGATGACTTCCGACGCTGCCTGCAATGAGATCATTCAAAGGACGCGACATGGACTAAAATTTCGCCACTCCGACGGAAACGTCGGGCCTGTGGATGTCGACCATGCAGGACTTGGCCTTCGGACGATCCGTGTATTCGAACTGCCTTTCGAGGTGACTGAAGATGAAGTCATCGCGGCGCTAAGTCCGTTCGGAAAAGTCCAGAGCCACGTAGCCGAGACATGGGCACAGTTTACGACGTATCCGGTGCTTAATGGTGTGAGACAAGTCCGAATCGATTTCAAACGGCACGTTCCATCGTACATTTCTATCGGCGGCTGCCGTGCGGTGGTCATTTACGACGGACAACCTCGAACATGTTCCGGCTGTGGCCAAGAAGGCCACGTCCGTAATGAATGCCTGCAACGCCGCATCACACAACTAAGGCCCGACGATACGAACACCGACAGAACCGCAACCACCCTTCCAGTCACCTATGCGGCGACACTGCACGTCCAGCCCTCACAAGGCGCCGTTCACGAGCGTCTCTCTGGTCCGATACACCCGGAGGCGTCCCAGCACCTTGACACCGGCGATGCCGCCCGTGAATATGTCCAACAGCCGGACACACCCACGCTAGAAGATCACAAGGATACCAATGAGAGTGTTCTGGAGAATGAAGACCGCATCATAGCACCCGCGGCTTTTGTACCGGAACGACGTGAATCTCTTCCTTCCTCAGACACCGAAACTCATTACCGAAAGCAGAAGTCGCCCAAACGACGAAAAAAACGCCGCAAGACATCAGACTCGACCATTGAGCCCCCTCCGCAGTACGAAGAGATGCCACATCACTCCGACGGAGAACACGATAACACTTTCTCCTCTGTCATGGAGACACGTCATCCACAAGACGGTGAACCGTCCAACGGAGATCGTGCGCAAGCCCCGCGCCCAGAAGCCATGGAACATAGCACGCCTGTTGTCACCGACGCCATTGAGCCGACTCGGCCAGCGCTGCCAGCTCTCGCCGATATCAAACCTGTCGGACACCTTTCATGGGCGGATGACACGGATTTCCCACCTCCATCTGATGCGGAAATGAGATCTGTTTCTCCGTTAGACCAAAACTAAAATGGGGGAAGTTTCTACGGCGAATCCTGCGACTTCTATGGACTTACAGCATCCACCACAACAATCTTCACCAGCTACGACCCTATCAACAGCACGGATCTCCCATCAGGCGTACCGAATAGCTACTATCAATACTAATAATATCGGCTCCCACGCTAAACTTCAACTGCTCCGTGACACGCTAAGAGCAGCGGACATCGACGTCGCCCTGTTACAAGAACTGAGGACAGCGACTTGGACTGGGTGTTATGGATATGAGACGTACGCCGCCCCTGCAGCTATGGAACACACAGGCGCAGCCATCCTCCTCCGAGAAGGAATTGCAGTTTCCGATGTCGCATACCTCCCAACAGCGCGAGGGGTGGCCATAACAGTTGAAGGACTCAAAATCATAAATCTCTACGCTCCATCGGGCACTGATAAACGGAGGGATCGCTCCCAGTTCTACGCAGAAGATATCACGCCTTTATTCCTCGGTCGATACGATCATCTCATCGTAGGTGGAGATTTCAACTGTGTTCTCGAGCGCACAGACCAATACCCCCATTTCACCACATGTCCCGAACTTCGCTTCCTCGTCCGCCGCCTTCGTCTCCTCGACACTTGGCGAGTGGTACACGGCGACCGCCCGGGGTATACACACATCACGAGCCACTCCGCCAGCCGACTTGATAGAATATACATCTCTAACGCTCTAAAATCAGTTCTCCTCGACGCGGAACGTTGGCCGTCTGCCTTTTCGGATCATGACATCTATATCTGTACCATGAACCTACGTCGACAATCTATATGGCGCAGTGCAGGACCTTGGAAACTCAATGTCGCGCTACTGCGGGACCCTGAATGTCGACAACAGGTCACCGACACGTGGCACACCTGTGTTCAACGCATTATGCGTTACGAGACCACACTGCAGTACCGAGCGAGGTGGCGCAGTGGTTAGCACACTGGACTCGCATTCGGGAGGACGACGGTTCAATCCCGTCTCCGGCCATCCTGATTTAGGTTTTCCGTGATTTCCCTAAATCGTTTCAGGCAAATGCCGGGATGGTTCCTTTGAAAGGGCACGGCCGATTTCCTTCCCAATCCTTCCCTAACCCGAGCTTGCGCTCCGTCTCTAATGACCTCGTTGTCGACGGGACGTTAAACACTAGCCACCACCACCACCACCACCACACTGCAGTGGTGGTTGCTGTGCGCCAAACCGGCCATCCGACGCACATTGACACACTATGGTAGAGCAAAAGCCAGGTGGAATCACCATACAACTGATTTCTACTATCGCGCTCTACGTGAACTCATGGATCATCCTCCATCCCCGGATCGCCTCAAAGAAGCTCAACGCATCAAGGCAAAGATTCTATCCTTGACCAGATGGCGTCTAGAGGGAGCCATTGTACAAGCCCGCAGCCAAGACAGGATTAATGGTGAAGAACCTTCTATGCATCATATTGTTCAAAATGTTCGTCGACGCCGACAGGCTTTAATGACAACTTTAGACTTACCTGATGGTCGACGGCTGACTTCGCAAGCTACCATTGCGGATGCATTCACAACGCACTATAGACTTTTCTATCAAGAAGTACCTGCCGGTGCAGAGGCCATTGCTGAAGTTGCCCATGAGACACTTGGTACTCTAAACACAGCAGCTGCGACCCTCCTGACTGCTGAAGTGACCACCGACGACGTCCAAGGCGCTGTGGCCAAGGGGTCTCTGAATCGATCTCCCGGCCCGGATGGTTTACCTCTCGAATTTTACAAAACCTTCCAAGATTTGATGATGCCACGATGGAGGGACATGTACTGGGAACTTTTGTCCGGCGCGGCGAACCCGCCACCAATGTTCATGGAAGGCTTACTTGTACCAGTCCCGAAACCCGCAGGAGGAACACGACTCGACAATTATCGGCCGATCACGTTACTCAATTCGGACTTCAAGATTTTCACACGCCTTCTGGCAGTGCGACTCAAACATGTATTACGGGACATTGTCTCCCACGAACAAACATCCTTAGGCGGCGATCGTAATATACAGACGGCCCTCAGTGAATATCGAGATGTGATCGCTGTGGCAACACACTCGCGACTGCCAGGCGCTTTAATATCCATCGACTTCAAACAAGCGTTTGACCGCGTCAATCATGCATTCCTCAACGCAGTGATGGACCGAATGGCAATTCCCCCGACGTTCACGCAAGTGATTATGCGGCTCCTTCGTGGAGCAACGTCCAGACTTCTCGTCAACGGCAGACTTACAGAACCTATACGGATTGAACGCTCAGTACGGCAGGGTTGCCCTTTGTCGACGGTACTTTATGCCACTGCGATGGAACCACTCATTTGCGGATTACGGCGGCGTTTGACAGGTATTCCACTCAGGGATCATATGTTCCGCTGCCGAGCTTAAGCGGACGACTTGGCCCTCGTCGTACGTTCAGCGGCTGAAGTACAAGCTGCGATGCAGTGGATTACCCGTTACAGTGCAGGGGCAGGGAGCGCTATGAACGTGGCAAAATCATGCGTCATGAAGATCGGCCGCGGCCTTCCCGCAGACAGCGTAGTTCCATTTCAACTGGTAGACAGCATTCGTTGTCTCGGATTGGTGTACACGCGAGACATTCGCCGCACCTCGGCGATCAATTTTCGTGCGCTGCTGCAACGCATCCGGGCCAACATATAAAATCACATACTACGCCCGCTGAATATGTGCCAGAGAGTCACCTTCGTCAATACCCATCTGGCAGCTCGGATACCCCATATAGCGCAGATTCTGCCCATCACTGCGACAATGGCGGCCAGGTTACAGGCGGCATTCGGCTATTTCATTTGTTCTGGACACATTTTCAAAGTCCAGTATGAAGCTCTCACCTTACCGAAGCGGGACGGTGGCCTCGATCTGGTTAATGTGAGAGCCAGGACAACGGCACTTTACACCAATACTATGCTCCGGTTATGGAAAAGCCAAAATGCTAGCTTTACTGGAATGTTGACCACCGAGCTCGCGCCTGTTTCGAGACGCCCACCGACGTCTTTGGCACACATCCCACCTCCGATGTCACATATCGGCCGTTTCTTTTTGGAGTACAGCTACATATGCACCGAGCTCCCCAGGACCAGGAAGACGACCACCCGCGACATCTACCGCCTTCTCCGAAAGTCTCCACCCCGCAACCCCGTCGAAACACGTCACCCCCAGGTTTCATGGCCTACAGTTTGGAAAACGATCCACCAACCATATCACACCACTGACACCACCTCTATGTGGTACCTTCTCGTCAACGGCAAGTATACTACAAGACAGAAACTGCATCGCATCGCACTGGTGGACTCACCCCTGTGCCTCAAGTGCAATGTCGAAGATACAGAGTTACATCGTTTTGAGTGTGGGCCAGCAGCAGCTGTCTGGACCCTCGTACAGAAGATTGTGGCTTTCTACCTCCGAGTACCACCACATCACGTTTCTCCCACTATGATGATATATCCCGACACGACCTACTTTCCATCGGCTAAGTGGCACGCCATCACATGGATCAGTGGCATGGCTGTCGACTACCTCTTCCGAGACGACATCGTCGATCCGGCGGACTTTTGGACACGCCTCCAAGTGTATCACCACACCCTTCGCCGGCATCGACACTATCGGGCCACTTTCGCGAACTATTTGCAGAGCATTTTCACCAACCCGCCTCAAAGCTGGAATCTCAACGAACCGTGCCAGCCAAGGCTGGACGATCCCACGTTCCCCTTCAATGGTCAATGATAGAATGCATTTTGTTCTGCTGGCGCGTCAAAGTGGAGCATGGCGCGGAAAGTATTCCTATTTTCTTTCAGTTCTCTTTTCTCCTCCCCTTCTAAGTTTTTTTTTCTCCTTACACATGTTTATCCCTTTCACACATAGCTCTCTATCTGCAGCCTATTTGTTTTCTTTCTCTTGTGCTCCAAAAAAAAAAAAACAAACAAATACAAAAGAAGGCCTTTGCGGAAATATAGCTACCTTTTATGTTTTACGTTTTCAAAGGATATTGTGTTATTTATGAAGAACGTCGTCTTTTATTTTCATACCCAGGAGTTTTTTATTTGTTTTTCTTAAAAACAATTAGTAGAGCACTTACAAAAAAAAAAAAAGATGGTAGAGCACTTGCCCGCGAAAGGCAAAGTTCCCGAGTTCGAGTCTCGGTCGAAAAAAAAAAAAAAAAAAAGTTGGTAGAGCACTTGCCCGCGAAAGGCAAAGGTCCAGAGTTCGAGTCTCCGTCGGGCACACAGTTTTAATCTGCCAGGAAGTTTCATATCAGCGCACACTCCGCTGCAGAGTGAAAATCTCATTCTGGAAACGTCTCCCAGGCTGTGGCTAAGCCACGTCTCCGCAATATCCTTTCTTTCAGGAGTGCTAGTTCTGCAAGGTTCGCAGGAGAGCATCTGTAAAGTTTGGAAGGTAGGAGACGAGGTACTGGCAGAAGTAAAGCTGTGAGTACCGGGCGTGAGTCGTGCTTCGGTAGCTCAGTTGGTAGAGCACTTGCCCGCGAAAGGCAAAGGTCCCGAGTTCGAGTCTCGGTCGGGCACACAGTTTTAATCTGCCAGGAAGTTTCTTTTAATAGACAAACGGGCGATCGCGCACTAGTTGCGACGCCACAGTCCGCATCTTAATTATATACCTGGTACTTGTTCATTCGGACATGCCCTAAAGAACTTAAAACACGTATATAGCTTAGAAATTTTATTTTTATTAGGATGAGCTTCCGGTAACTGACATACAGGCTCTGACCATTAAAATATAAATCGAAGACGGCCAGTCTTCGAGAGCTCCTGGTAAGAAAAGGATTAAAAAAAGTGACGAAAAAAATTGCAGCACCAAAAAGGGTTTGTACGATGTAATGGGAAATTGGTATGCTTGTTTCTACATCTGAAAGAAGATCAAATTTCGCGCCAGTCGTATAAGAGAGGCCTAGTAGCTATAAATATACGCTGTAACTGTTGTAAGCACTAGTTAGCGATGAGATCGGACGTGGTGGGTCGATGTTAGTCAAGAATGCCTTTAAGGCAACAAAGGCGCCGTTATTAACACCTGATTGAGTTTGAACGAGGTCGTCTAATAGTAGTAGTAGAAGTTGGATGTTTCTTCGGCGATATGGCAGAAAGTCTTAACAGGAATGTAGCCACAGTACATGACTGCTGACAGCAGTGGTCGCGAGAACGTGCGGTCGCAAGAAGACCAAGCTTCCGGAGGCCAAGTGGCACTACCGAGAGAAAAGACCGTGTTGTTAGTGAATGGCTCCGCAGCGTCTGCAGCAGCAATTTGAGCTACAGTTGTCACAACAAATTGTTAAAAATCGTTTACTTCAAGGACAGCTCCAAGCCAGGTGCCCCGTAGTGTGCATTGCATTGACACCAAACCACCGCCATTTGCAACTTGAGTGATGTCAAATGAGAGCACATTGGAGGGCAGGATGAAGGTATTTTAGATGAAAACTGGCTCTGCCTCTGAGTCATTGATGGCCGTGTGTTGATTAGCAGGAAGCCAGTTGAGTGCCTGCAACCAAGCAACCAACTTGTCTGCTGACTAGGCACACTAAACCTACATCTGGAGCTATGGATTGGAGGGCGATTTCTTATGACAGCTGTCGTCGTTATCCTGCGCACCCCGACTGCAAATTTGTACGTCAGTCTGGTGATTCGACCTGCTTGGCTGCCGTTAATGAACAGCATTCCAGGAGGTATTTCTCAACAGGATAACGCTCACCCACATACATCTACATCTACATTTATACTCCGCAAGCCACCCAACGGTGTGTGGCGGAGGGCACTTTACGTGCTAATGTCATTACCTCCCTTTCCTGTTCCAGTCGCGTATGGCTCGCGGGAAGAACGACTGCCGGAAAGTCTCCGTGCACGCTCGAATCCCTCTAATTTTACATTCGTGATCTCCTGGGGAGGTGTAAGTAGGGGGAAGCCATATATTCGATACCTCATCCAGAAACACAACCTCTCGAAACCTGGACAGCAAGCTACACCGCGATGCACAGCGCCTCTCTTGCAGAGTCTGCCACTTGAGTTTGCTAAACATCTACGTAACGCTATCACCCTTACCAAATAACCCTGTGACGAAACGTGCCGCTCTTCTTTGAATCTTCTCTATTTCCTCCGTCAACCCGATCTGGTACGGATCCCACACTGATGAGCAATATTCAAGTATAGGTCGAACGAGTGTTTTGTAAGCAACCTCCTTTGTTGATGGACTACATTTTCTAAGGAAACTCGCAATGAATCTCAATCTGGTACCCGCCTTACCAACAATTAATTTAATATCGTCATTCCACTTCAAATCGTTCCGCACGCATACTTCCAGATATTTTACAGAAGTAACTGCTACCAGTGTTTGTTCCGCTATCATATAATCATACAATAAAGGATCCTTCTTTCTATGTATTCGCAATACATTACATTTGTCTATGTTAAGGGTAAGTTTCCACTCCCTGCACCAAGTGCCTATCCGCTTCAGATCTTCCTGCATTTCGCTACAATTTTCTAATGCTGTAACTTCTCTGTATACTACAGCATCATCCGCGAAAAGCCGCATGGAACTTCCGACACTATCTACTAGGTCATTTATATATATTGTGCCGGCCGCGGTGGTCTCGCGGTTCTAGGCGCGCAGTCCGGAACCGTGCGACTGCTACGGTCGCAGATTCGAATCCTGCCTCGGGCATGGATGTGTGTGATGTCCTTAGGTTAGTTAGGTTTAAGTAGTTCTAAGTTCTAGGGGACTGATGACCACAGATGTTAAGTCCCATAGTGCTCAGAGCCATTTGAACCATTTTTATATATATTGTGAAAAGCAATGGTCCCATAACACTCCCCTGTGGTTACTTTAACGTCTGTAGACGTCTCTCCATTGAGTACAACATGCTGTGTTCTGTTTGCTAAAAACTCTTCAATCCAGCTACACAGCTGCTCTGATATTCCGTAGGCTCCTACTTTGTTTATTAGGCGACAGTGCGGAACTGTATCGAACGCCTTCCGGAAGTCATGGAAAATAGTATCTACCTGGGAGCCTGTATCTAATATTTTCTGGGTCTCATGAACAAATAAAACGAGTTGGGTCTCACACGATCGCTATTTCCGGAATCCATGTTGATTCCTACAGAATAGATTCTGGGTTTCCAGAAACGACATGATACTCGAGCGAAAAACATGTTCTAAAATTCTACAACAGATCGACGTCAGAGTTATAAGTCTATAGTTTTGCGCATCTGCTCGACGACCCTTCTTGAAGACTGGGACTACCTGTGCTCTTTTCCAATCATATGGAACCTTCCGTTCCTCTAGAGACTTGCGGTACACGACTGTTAGAATGGGGGCAAGTTCTTTCGCGTACTTTGTGTAGAATCGAATTGGTATCCCGTCAGGTCCAGTGGACTTTCCTCTGTTGAGTGATTCCAGTTGCTTTTCTATTCTTTGGACACTTGTTGCGATGTCAGCCATTTTCTTCGTTTGTGCGAGGATTTAGAGAAGGAACTGCAGTGCGGTCTTCCTCTGTGAAACAGCTCTGGAAAAAGGTGTTCAGTATTTCAGCTGTACGCGTGTCATCCTCTGTTTCATTGCCATCATCATCCCGGAGTGTCTGGATATGCTGTTTCGAGCCACTTACTGATTTAACGCAAGACCAGAACGTCCTAGGATTTCCTGTCAAGTCGGTACATATAATTTTACTTTAGAATTCACTGAACGCTTCACCCATAGCCCTCCTTACGCTAACTTTGACATCGTTTAGCTTCTGTTTGTCTGAGAGGTTTTGGCTGCGTTTAAACGTGCAGTGAAGCTCTCTTTGCTTTCGCAGCAGTTTCCTAACTTTGTTGTTGAACCACGGTGGGTTTTTCCCGTCCCTCACAGTTTTACTCGGCACATACCTGTCTAAAACGCATTTTACGATTGCCTTGAACTTTTTCCATAAAAACTCAACATTGTCAGTATCGGAACAGAAATTTTCGTTATGATCTGTTAGGTAGTCTGAAATCTGCCTTCTATTACTCTTGCTAAACAGATAAACCTTGCTCCCTTTTTTTATATTCCTATTTACTTCCATATTCAGGGATGCTGCAACGGCCTTATGATCACTGATTCCTTGTTCTGCGCTTACAGAGTCGAAAAGTTCGGGTCTGTTTTTTATCAGTAGGTCCAAGATGTTATCTCCACGAGTCGGTTCTCTGTTTAATTGCTCGAGGTAATTTTCGGATAGTGCACTCAGTATAATGTCACTCGATGCTCTGTCCCTACCACCCGTCCTGAACATCTGAGTGTCCCAGTCTATATCTGGTAAATTGAAATCTCCACCTAAGACTATAACATGCTGAGAAAATTTATGTGAAATGTATTCCAGATTTTCTCTCAGTTGTTCTGCCACTAATGCTGCTGAGTCGGGAGGTCGGTAAAAGGAGCCAATTATTAACCTAGCTCGATTGTTGAGTGTAACCTCCACCCATAATAACTCACAGGAAATATCCACTTCTACTTCACTACAGGATAAACTACTACTAACAGTGACAAACACGCCATCACCGGTTGGATGCAATCTATCCTTTCTAAACACCGTCTGTGCCTTTGTAAAAATTTTGGCAGAATTTATCTCTGGCTTCAGCCAGCTTTCCGTACCTATAACGGTTTCAGCTTCGGTGCTTTGTATCAGCGGTTGAAGTTCCGGTACTTTACCAATGTAGCTTCGACAGCTTACAATTACAATACCGATTGCTATTGTGTGTCGAAATGTTGCTTTGGCCTGCTCGATCATCAGAGCTGTGTCCAGGGCCGGCCTTAGCCATCCAGGTGCCCCGGGCGAGTCGTCCAGTTGGCGCCCTTTATTGTATAAATAGCGAACCTGGCAGTGCTTTGCAACACGGTATTTGACTGTTTTCTAGAAATCGTCTTAAGTGGTTAATGGCGTCATCTTATGATCATAACATGGTTTTTTCCATCGTAAATTTGAGTATTTTAGTTTTTTAAATGGAAATGAAATCCAAATAATCCGAAAGCCCGCTAAGACGCTACATGTGAGTCTTGTGTAGCCTGTGACGTCAGTCCAGCATGCTGCTGTCGCTGCCGTAACAGTCAGTATAGCAGTGATATATTGTTTGGGCATTCACGTTTTGCGAAATTGTCTAAAAATATTGCGTAGTACTGCACTGTACATCGACAACAACTCCAGAAAATTGTTTTTGCGTGTTCCAAACAAAGAAAAGATGCGTAATATGTGGTTGAAACAGGCTCGTATATCCCAAATATTTCTTTTCTTTTCTGAAGTACCGCTGTACTAAAGCGAACAAAACAAAACAAAAATTATTCAAATTGGTCAAGCCATTTCTTTGTTTTGGTGAGACTAACACACAACAATTGATTTTTATATATACGAGGTAATATGTATAACGAAAAAACACTAATTTTGAATTGGGTACCATATTTTTATTGAATTTAATATAACTGCAAGCCATAAACCTATATTTTCTGTCGGTCATCTGAACACAAAACATATTACGCCAAATGAAAAACAATTATAAACGACTAAAATTTTACTTTTCTCGCTTTTCTGTCGGCAAAGTCTCTGATCAGATTAGCAAAGTCCAGGTTTTCTGCAACTTCATTTTCAATGGACAGTGAGGCCAAACTAGTTAGTCTCGTTTGAGACATTGTAGACCGCAAGTACGTTTTTATCAACTTCAGTTTGGAAAAACTGCGTTCGCCGCTTGCGACAGTCACTGGTATTGTTAGAAAAATACGTAACGTTATCCAGATGTTGGGATATAACTCTTGAAGATTATGCTTTTTTATGAAGTTTAAGGCTTCAATAGGCGTTGCCTGGCTGTCTTCGAGATAGTGTTGCAGGCCTAAAATTTCGTCGCACAGCAAATTTCCATCAATATCTGACTTCATGTTGACAGAGAAACAATGAAGCTGAAGTCTTTTAATTGTCCTCCTAGTGTTGTCGCTTCGTGTGACACCGCAGCATCGCTTTGTTCAGTAGCATCGGCCAAGGAAACCAAAGCGTCATGCATTTCGCATAATTGATAACGAACCGCTTGGACGCTATCAATTCGAGCTTCCCAGCGTGTGTCACTTACATTTTTCAGGGTGTATATCTTCAAATGGTCGGTCAAAATTTTCCATCTATTTACCGATCCAGCAAATAGATTAAACATTTTTTGTAACATTCCGAACAATGTCACGGATTTTACTGATGATTTTGCCGCATCACACAATACCAAATTATAACTATGGCATCCACATGGCACAAAAAAAGCTAGTGGATTTAACTTCTTAATTCTGTTCTGGACGCCTTTATTTTTCCCCTTCATGTTCGCGCCGTTACCGTAGCCCTGTCCTCTGCAGTCATTAATGTTAAGGTCGAGATCACTCAATGTTTTTAAAATGCTTTCTGTGAGGCCTTCACCGGTTGTATCATCTATTTGCAGAAATGAGATGAAATGTTCTTTTACACTTAACGCCATCCTCTGTTATGTCGGCGCATCTTAAAGTTATCGAAAGTTGTTCTTTGTGACTTATACCTGGAGTACAGTCAGCTATGATTGCATAATACTTTGAACCCTTTATGCGGGATACGATTGTAGACATAACGTGTGATGCCATGAGTTCTATTAATTCATTTTGTATATTTTTGCCGCAATAATGGTCAGCCAAATCACCATTCAATGCCAGTCTGACGTGCTCTTCCATGATTGGATCAAACTTTGCCAATAACTGTACAAGACCTAAGAATTTTCCATTATTTGGGGTAAATAATTTATCTGATAACCCTCTGAATGCCATATTATTTTCAGCCAAATACAAAGTAATGTGCATCAATCTTTGAAGCACATTGCCCCATCGTAAACTTTCTTTAGAAATTAGCTTTTGTTCTTCCTTGTCAATAGTTAATCCAGCTTTGAACCTGATTTCAGCTTCAGTCCATTGAGTAAATGCTTTTTTGTGGTTAGGACTATTTTCATGCAGTTTCAGAGCTTCACTTAAATGTTTCCAATTTCTGAAACTCACAGTGGTAGTCAAATTAGTAGTTGACTTTAAATCAAACAGTCGACAACAAAAGCAAAAGACACTGTCGTTTGATACAGAATAAACTAGCCACCGTCGTCTGATAGTATCTTCGTTTGATAGTTTTCTTGTGTAATGAGTTGAAGGGAAATGACGCCCATTTTCATCTTTTGGAAAGTTATTTAGACATACTTGTGAGGGTCCACATATTATAATGCGATCTATATCTCTAGCATTAAGTACTTTTGGCCACGTACCTACATCAGAAACATTGTATTCTTTTGTTGCAAGAACGTTGATACTTTCATCGACCACAGATGTCATGTGTTGATTTCGACTTGGAGAAATATCAGAGGATTCATGCTAAAGATGTACTGCGCTGGTCAATTTGATCACCTTCAATAGGTGATTGTATATTTTTTGTGTATAATTGTTCACAGTCTGAAGAAATATTTGCTGATACATGGACTTTTGATTCAATATCTGAAGTATTTGCCTTAGAATTTCCTTTAAGGTACTTATAAATATTCATGTGCTTTTTAGTTTCTTCAAGAACTTTTTCTTTTTCAGCTTTTCTTTTCCGATTTTCTGAACCAGAAAGCTTTTTTTAAATCATTTCCTTCTCTTCTGGCATGATTTAATAATTTGACAAATTATTGCTTGGACACTGCTCTATTTGGCGACCACAATATTCGATCTATAACAAATAAAGAAATTCTCCTATCAGTAGGCGTAACTAGAAAAAAACCTGAACTGAAAGATAAAAATGTTTTTCGCACCTACCAGAAAATTAAAATGTTGACACAGTCACCACACTCGTTTCACTCACAATTATTCAGCCACGAAAACATGACCGCTGCCTCCGACTCTTACTGACAATTACTGACATGCGGGTGCAAATCGTAGCGCTGCCAACATATGCAGTCTTGTGGCTCTGAGCACTATGGGACTTAACATCTATGGTCATCAGTCCCCTAGAACTTAGAACTACTTAAACCTAACTAACCTAAGGACAGCACACAACACCCAGCCATCACGAGGCAGAGAAAATCCCTGACCCCGCCGGGAATCGAACCCGGGAACCCGGGCGTATATGCAGTCTAACAAACATTGTGTGGCGCTGTATTATTTCAGTAAGTTAGGGGAGAATTCTCTATGAATGCAGTGCACGCATTGCATGATCTATTAATTAATGTACATGAGTCATTAAGTCACAAATATTCGATATAAATACATTCGTATTAATTAAATCATAATGTAATGTATATTTCACAGTCTGTATTTTCTTTTATTTGGAGCGACCGGTAGTTTCTGTTGTTAACGAGAGATGGTGCGGCTGCATGGGCTCTTCCTTGCTGCAGTTCTTGAAACAAATAAGAGAGGCGCTTTGGCAGAGCCCGTGCTAGCCCGCGTCAAACATGGATGGTTGCAGACAATACGAAGATTGCATTCAGCATGATTTCTCTTCTGTTACCCCGAATTCATCGCGCATTCGTGAGATTAGCGACGTATGTTGAATGAGACTGAATAATATTTTAGTTTCGCGAAATGGGTGATTGTAAATTGTATTTTTTTTTTACATGCGTTTAGTACGTGGCGCCCCTTGGGCCCCGGCGCCCTGGGCGACCGCCCGAGTCGCCCCACCCTAAAGCCGGCGCTGGCTGTGTCCATTCGAACACATACGGGACACCATCGGACGACAACTGCAGCGTCATCCACGAACTGGATTAATCGTCCCTGTAATAACTAACAGTTTAACATGGAGCTCCATCCCACAAACTGACATCCGGCACCTGTACAACACAATGAATACAAACTTGCACGCTTGCCTGCAACATTCTGGCTGTTACACCGGTTATTAATGTAGTAGCGTTTTATCTCTCACCTACAATAACCTGTGATGTTACAACTTTAAACACATAAATATGTTACTTAGGCAAATGTATTTATGAACTTCATTTCTCTACAATAATCATACTTTTTTTGGTGTTACGATTCTTTTTTCTTCAGTGTATTACAGTGTGTATTCATGCTTTTACACATACTGTGTGCTGGACCGAAAATTGTACTCGTGAACATCGCCTTTTGCGAGTACAAGTCTGGGTCCGGAAACTGTTTTAATCTGCCAGGAAGTTCCACACCATTCCGCTGACAGAACTTACAGTATTCGGACAAAAATATGGAAACAACAGAAACACATTACCATACCTAATAAAGTGTAGTAAAACCGCTGACATTCGAAACAGCATCCAGTCGTATCGAAATACAGGTGCTCCACGTCTTTAAAGGGAATCCTATGCATTTCTTCCTGCAAAATAGTGGCAACTTCAGGCGATGAAGCTGCTTATGATCACGCTCCATTCTCTCAAAAGTAGACCACAAAGCCTCGATAGTATAGAGATCTGGTGGCTGTGGCAGCCAGAAAATACGCAGCTCATCACCATGCTTACAAGGTCAGGCCTGAATGATGCTAGCTGAGGGAGTAGGAACCCTGTTGTCTTATAACACAGCTCCACCATTGGAGTATAAGCTCTGGGCAATATGCTGGATCAGCCACAACGGCAGTATAACCCTTTGCAGCAATGTGGCGTTGCAGAGTATACATGGGACCCTTGGGATACTGCGCTATGGCTACCCGAATCGTCACCGAACCCCTGCCACATTTCAGTTTTCGGACGTAAAGTCAGTCAGAACTTAGAAATAGTGCGATACAAGACTCATCCGACGAAATGTCTTCTTTCCATTACTCCGTATTCCACATTTTATGGCTTCAGCATCATATTTACCTTTTCCGGACATTTTCGTCACTGACGAGTGGTTTTGGATCCTGCTCGCCCTGTAGTTCCCAGTTTATGGATCTCCATGTTGTTTTG
Organism: Schistocerca serialis cubense; assembly: GCF_023864345.2. Lineage (NCBI taxonomy): Eukaryota > Metazoa > Arthropoda > Insecta > Orthoptera > Acrididae > Schistocerca > Schistocerca serialis. The sequence continues at coordinate 233,502,875 of NC_064645.1, forward strand.
GTGCTGACCGGGTTTGCGAGTGCGACATTCAGTACTGCAGTTAGTTTTAAGCTGTTGTCCTCTAATCCTTTTCAATGACCATTTGTCACGATAACTTAACACACACTTCCGTCCGCGTTATCACTGCGCAGATGATATTTTTTCCCTTTGCCTGTATGCAGGATGCATCTGCCTCTTGAAACACCGGCCACTTCAGCTATCTAGGTTACGGGAGCACCCACCGCACCACACGTGCACCAGCAATACGCCCACGTTCGAAATCGCGTAACTCTGACAAAAAGCACTCATTACTACGCAGAACACTGTTGTGAACACGTCTGACACTTGAAACACATGACGATATTGAAGAGGTGCCATTCGTGGTCAAATCTAACAGCGGAGCCGGCCGGTGTGGCCGAGTGGTTCTAGGCGCTTCAGTCTGGAACCGCGCGACCGCTACGGTCGCAGGTTCCAATCCTGCCCCGGACATGGATGTGTGTGATGTCTTTAGGTTGGTTAGGTTTAAGTAGTTCTAAGTTCTAGGGGACTGATGACCTCAGATGTTAAGTCCCATAGTGCTCAGAGCCATTTTCCAACAACGGAACCCGGAAGTTTGTCTAGCGTCTGCAATTATGTTCAAGCATGCGTTTCCCGCGGCGTTACCACATTTTCGTCCAACCCCGGTAGTAGTTCAACAAGTGCAGGTAGATTGTCTGTACGTATTGGTCTTTGATACAGAAGAATATTGTCGATATTAAGCACGGCCTCCACCTTTATCATTTACTGGGGATTAAACATCTTCGAGAAGATCACTTACTGGGGATGAAACATCTTCGACAAGGCGGTGAAGATTCGCTATACGAATTTTGCCGTTGGCTAACTGCAAGCCGCGGAGTATTTGCACTAATACCAGCTTCCGATGAAGAGACGTTCATTCTGGACGTAAGAATAACATTTGTAATTGACATTAGCTGAAAAATGGTTTAAATGGCTCTATGCACTATGGGACTTAACATCTGAGGTCATCAGTACCCTAGACTTAGAACAAATTAAACCTAAGTAACCGAAGGACATTACACACATCCATGCCCGAGGCAGGATTCCAACCTGCGATCGTAGCAGCAGCGTGGTTCTGGACTGAAGCGCCTAGAACCACTCGACCACAACGACCGGCCGCTGAACGACACAAAAATTTAAGAATCGAGTGCCACTGAAAATAAATTTCCGTTATATGTCACAAAAAGAAGAATTGAAATCAAGAATCAGAAATATAATAATGTAGAATACATCTACCAAATAACATGTCAAGCAAATTTGACTATATGGATCTTTGGCCTGCTGCCGGATCACTATATGCAAAAGCCATATCATTTCTTGTGGTAACATTGTCAGGTGGTTGCTACTTGTTACGTAGTAGTGGCTGCAGATCCGATATTGCTATATTTCCGCAAAACGTTTGACAGAGAGCGGCAATCCACACTGTTCACGAAGGTAAGAGCTCTTCCAGTACGTTTCAGAAACGTGATTGACTCGAAGTCGTTTCTGAAAGTATTTGTATGGAGTGTAGCCAAGTATGGAAGTGAAACATAGACGATAAATAGTCTGGACAAGAAGAGACTTGAAGCTTTCGAAATGTGGTGCTACAGAAGACTGCTGAAGGTTGGATAGGTAGATCACATAACTAATGAGGAGGTATTGAATAGGATTGGGGCGAAGAGAAGTTTGTAGCACGAGTAGAAGAACGGATCGGTTTGCAGGACATGTTCTGAGGCATCAAGGGATCATCAATTTAGTACTGGAGGGCAGTGTGGACGGTAAAAATCGTAGAGGCAGACCAAGAGATGAATACACTAAGCAGATTCAGAAGGATGTAGGCTGCAGTAGGTACTGGGAGATGAAGAAGCTTGCGCAGGATAGAGTAGCATGGAGAGCTGCATCAAACCAGTCTCAGGACTGAAGACCACAACAACAACAATACAATTTGCAATCATTTCTACTTGTCACGGAGAATTGAAACTCTTAATCTTATACAACCCGTGCTGACAGCGTGTACGAAGTTACGTGACGTCCGAAATGTCTTCTGGGTGCTTAACTCTTTTAGGCAGGCAGTGTACTTACTATTCCTCCTGTCTAGTTTGACAAGGACGACACCGTAAGCTCGACCAATGCCTGGAAGCGGTGTGGGTTAGTAGATACAACTGGGCAGCCACTTAACTCAGCCGGAACGGACTCTCGCGTTGGAGAGCACGTGCGTCCCGCCTCCCGCGTCACCCAGTGGTCGGCAATTATCCGCGAAACACGAGCCGGCGCGCGCCAGCCGTCACGCTAGCCGACCCTGTGGAACGTCCCATGGTAGAACACTCGCAACCGGCGAAGGTCCCACATGAGCACAGTTTGTCAGTAGTGCACATTCTGCTGACAAACGTGACATTATAAGGCTATGTGAGAATGTCTTAAACTATTGTCGCGTAAGATATCTTCTAGATATCCTGACGGAACTGCCACGTTTACGACGGTGTCCTTTAAACTGCATCCATTGAAATTTGCGGTCAGGCAAATTTGCGCCCAGTAAAGGCAGACTAAACTCGCTGTGCGAAGGCGCTTGCGTGATGTACTGTAGGTGGTGTCGTAACGTGGGCTTCGCGACCCGTGACGTCAACGTCATGTTTCAGAACATCAATATTTTAGCAGTAAATTTTTGAGGTTGGGATACTTGTAAGGAGCGACATTTCTATGGAGTGATTCTTCTACAGAGAGTCGGGCTCTTGCTTGGCAAGGTACCCTAAGAAATCCAGCCGCGTAGGACAGTGTGCTGTAGCCTATGGCACGTCTTCAGAGAGGGAGAATGAACAGATGTAGTTGGATGTCATTTACCTGCGTTTTCACTGAAAAGATTTTGTGTCGAATGTCCTCCCATATAGATTTCTATTTATTGATTCTCTCAAGGGGAATCCATTGGAAAATGGAAATGAGCGTTTTGCATCAATGGGCGGGAGGCCCCTTACGGGGCAGGTCCGGCCGCCTTGGTGCAGGTCTTATTACATTCGACGCCACATTGGGCGACCTGTACACCGGATGGGGATGAAATGGTGATGAAGACAGTCCCTGAACGGAGAAAATCCACGATCCAGCAGGGAATCGAACCCGGGCCCGTAGAACGGCAATCCGTCATGCTGACCACTCAGCTATCGGGGCGGACGGAGTATCCATTGATGATTTCCTAGAAGAGGCGTGGCCTTTTAGATAGTCTTGTCTGTCTTCATTAGCAAGTATTTTACAAGATGCAAGAGGCATTCAGCCGGCTTGGTGTCGTTTCCAAGTAAAATCACGAGGGGGCAATCTCATTTCGTCCCCCAATTAGATGACAGAAGTAAGGTGTTAATAGTTAACAAGGTCCTATTTCTCTCGCTTTTTTCGGTAGCATAACGTAGACAGTTGGAATAGTGTCTGTTTCTCCGCAAGAAATTGTAAGATCGGTGTGAAGTATTGCCACTGGCTATGAAGTGCACTAAACTATTTGTCAGTATCTACGTGTTTTCTAATGGTTATGGAGTTTTCTTCTTGACTAAAATTTCAGTATATTGGTTACAGATTCATAGCCCGTGGTCTAGGAGTAGGTCGGCATGCTAGCTCAGTGATTTCGACCACAGGACTGCCTGCCCTCTGTAATTAAAAAAAAACTGAGTAAAGTGAAAGTCATGTGACGTCTGCCCCTACCACATGAACTAAAAAAAAGGAAAAATGACGAGTACTAAGTTTGATTAGTAATCAATACGCACTCGGTCCCGGGTTCGAAAACTGCCACGCCCTAAATATTGAAAAATATCATTAGCAATGGCGGCTGAAGACTTCGAGCATAAGAAGTCACCCTCATACTACCAGTGGCTTGGTCAAAGAGGGCGCAGGAGCGGACAGATGTTCCGGGCACTCTCTTGCCCTTGGGGTGGGAAATTGCCTCTAAAAGACGAAAGAATCAGCAATGATCATCGGAATGAGCATGCAGGAATGTCCATATCAACAGGCACTGCGACCAATACAGTCGTTATGAAATACATGAAAGGCATTAGCAGTTGCAAGTATAGACAATCGTCAGCTGTGTAATCGAATGACGACACTGAAAATTTGTGCTGGAATGGGACCCGAATCCGCATTTCCCACTTTTCGCGAGCTGTCGCCTTATGATACGGCTATCCAAATACGACTCACGGCCAGACACAAAGTTCCGTATGTCGTCAACCATGTGTCCACAGCCCGTACTCGTACATCCATTATGTATGCTCCCGTAGAGTGGAGTGAAAGTCGCTAGCCCGATGTTCACGGATAAATACGATATTGTAGTGCCTGTGTTATTCCGAATTACGAAGCAATGGTCCTTCGGACATTCATGCTGTGGTTATCACACTGCACTCGCATGCGGGAGGACGACGGTTCAAATCCGCGTCCTACCATCCAGTTTGGGTTTCCCGTGATTTCCCTAAATCGCTGTGGGTCAATTCCAAGATCGTTCCTTTGACAGGGACGCCAGATTTCCTTTCCAATCCTTGAAACAATCCGATCTTGTGCTCCGTATCTAATGTCCCCGATGTCGTTGAGAGTTTAAATCCTAATCTTCCTTGCTTCCTCTTTGAAGACATGAAAATAATTTGTGTTTAATTATAATTCTTCTTATCGGTGTTATTATGCCCCAGAGTTCAGAGGGCAACGTACGTTGTTATATTTTGCGTATAGCAGAGAAACGATATGTTTCCGGACATGAGTTCGTATGCTAAGTTTATCTGCCTTGTTCCTCACTACAAGTCCTCAAAGCCCTGAGAGGGAACTTAGTTACGCACTGTATAAGAGGGCAAATCGTAGACCGTTACGTCGACCACCTCTTCCGGCAACAGAATTCTTGCGTTGCTGGTCATTTGCACGGCGGCGCTGACGTGGCGAGAACGGACCGTTTCCCTTGGACGTGGAGTCTGGGGTGCAGCTAGGCCGTGTCTTAGTGAGCGCATAGGTTCCACCAATACTGGGTTGCAAATTTCACAGATTTTTGCTTGGGCGCGAATTTCGTTGGACGCAGTTTTCTTACATACGTTCATAAAAATTGCAGCCTAACGAAGGAACTGCGTTCCAATGCGTTACTAACAATCCATAGCGTTCTTTGAGGTGTACGTAGCCTACGTACATACTGGGCTTTATTATGGGGCCATGCGCCGTAAAGGGGCCCACCACATAAAAAAACAGAAAAAAGTCTTTGTTTCAATGCTATGGTGCGGTTATTCGCGAAAGACGTAGAGGTAATTGTCGCACATGGGTTCATTTGGCTGAATAACCGCAAAGTACAAGTTAAGTCCGGATACACCTCACAGACATCAGGCTCTCTCGTATGAAATTTCCAGTGGCGTCTCGTGAAAGGTGTGGCACTTCACCTATCGTAGCCACTAAGATTTTTAGAAGAATGGTTAACGGATTTTTAGCTGTGTGAAGCGATTTCGATGTCTCGGTAAGCAGCGAATCGCGGAAGCACATCGCTCCAGGCAGCAGCAGATTAACATATCGTCCGCATGCTGCTTAGAAGGCGCACTGAGTTGTGTGTGCATGAAAATGGGCACTCCTCTGAATACCTCTCTTAAATTAACATTCCGCTACCAGTACATCCACGTGATCACAGCCAATTATTTACATTATCTTGTAACTAAAATTTACAGAAATTTGGTTTAATTTGATTTGTACACAGTTGGTTTAAACACATCAGCTTCAGCGCAAAAAGATAATATTCTGTTTAAAAAGTTACAACTCGTTGCTCTAATTCTCTGGACAATAATTGAACTAACTAAATTCATTACATCAGACAAAGAACGACGTTTATACATTTACGTATTCCTTTCCCTTATTATTTTGTAAATTACAGAGAAATATATCTTACCTGAAACACCTTATACGTATGATTATCCAATAGTTGCCCACAAATCACACACCCCGGCCTCTTAGCAGGGTCGCAGGTGCAGTAACTGATTGCTACAGCGGCCTGGATGCGATTGACATTGCTATCAATCAGATATTGTTCGACAAATCACTCTAGCGCATTTCGAGGGCCCTAAAATGGTGATGAACTTGCTAGTACTTACTGGAAATTAACGCCAAAACCCTTCACTGAGTGATGCAGTACTAAACTGTGAAACTATGTTACCCTCTGTAAACGAAAATATTATTTGTTAAAATGTCGTATCATACAACTTTTGTGAGGTAAGCACGCATTGTAGACACATTTCTGTTAATTTTCATTTACGGCATAAACAAATGGATGAACATGGAGCTTGTTTCAAATATCATCGTTCGAAATGTGATTCAGCATTGTTACCAGTTACCGATGTCAGAAACAGCATTTCACCTTAACGCAATTATAATGTCATTTTTTTCGAACAAATTACGCTTAACATTACTGGAACTGTTAGTCTTTCATACAATTCTCAAGGGCACGTTTCCATGTACCAAGATTTCAATATACTGCAATGCATCAGCCCGGCTGCACGCCCGAGGAACTTTCAACCTTTCTATGTCCTAGATGTCAGTGACAGTTTTCTGGCCATGAATTTTTGATCTGTTAATTCATAAGCTGAAGTGAATTCGTGATATGTGGTACATGTCTGATACTTATCTTTATTTATGCCTCTTCCGTGTATTGCGTGCCTGTATGTACAGTGCAGAGAAGTTCCACTGTTCGTTTCTTAAATTCTTATGATAATTTAATTTACTTGAATGTGTTAACTAATCGATGTACATACAAACTAAACAGACTAGAAGATAGCCTTGCTAGACATGCTATTAATGTATTTGTGCCCCAATGTTTATGACATTATTATTTTTGCATTAGGGATCAAATACCGCCTCCTACAAAAATAATTTATCTTCGTGCTTAAGCTGTTACAGTACTATCAATTATTCACGCTCCGTTGTTAGACACAGTGACTAAAAGTAATTAAACATTTTATAATTAAAAATTTTCTGTTTGTATTTGAGAACTATTCGCATGCTGCTAACAAGTTGGTCGCACGATATGATTAATTAATGATATCTAAGCAAGTATCCACAATCAACTGCAAAGGCTAACAATACTTTAATTCCTTGTTTGAATTTCACAAGTAAGGTCTATATATTCCACATCAGATAATTTATTTAATATGTGAACGAAGACTATGACTGTGGTTCATTTTATTATAGACAATCTATTTTGTCATTTCCAACTTGACGTATGATGGATTTCGTGAAATGTGACGCCACAGTGAGATGCGACTTTAAGATCCACGCAGATAATTTGAAGCTCGAAACAACTTGAATGAAGAAGTACACTATATGATCAAAAGTATCCGGACACCTGACTGAAAATGACTTACAAGTTCGCAGCGCCCTCCATCGGTAATGCTGGAATTCATTGTGGTGTTGGCCCACCGGTAGCCTTGGTGACAGCTTCCACTCTCGCAGCTACACGTTCAGGTGCCGGAAGGTTTCTTGGGGAAAGGCAGCCCATTCTTTACGGAGTGCTGCGCTAAACAGAGGTGTCGATGTTGGTCGGTGAGGCCTGGCACGAAGACGGCGTTTCAAAATGTCCCAAAGGTGTTCTATAAGATTCAGGGAGGTTATTGTCATGTAACCATTCCGCCACAGGCCGTACAGCATGAAAAGGTTCTCGATCGTGTTGAAAGACGCAATCGTGGAAAGCAAGAAAGTGCTTAAAACATCAGTGTAGGCCTGTGCTGTGATAGTGCCACACAAAATACGATCACACCGTAACACCACCGCCTCCGAATTTTAATCTTAGCACTACACACGCTGGCAGGTGACGTTTACCGTGCATTCGCCATGCCCACACCCTGGCATTGGATCGCTACATTGTGAACCGTGATTCGTCATTCCACACAACGTTCTTTCACTGTTCAATTGTCCAATGTTTACGCTCCTTACACCAAGCAAGGCGTCGTTTGGCATTTACCGGCGTGATGTTTGGCTTAAGAGCAGCCGTTCGACCATGAAATCCAAGTTTTCTCACCTCCCGCCTAACTGCAATAGTACTTGCAGTGGATCCTGATGCAGTTTGGAATTCCTGTGTGATGGTCTGGATAGATGTCTGCCTATTACACATTACGACCCTCTTCAACTGTCGGCGGTCTCTGTCAGTCAACAGACGAGATTGGCCTGTACGCTTTTGTGCTGTACGTGTCCCTTCACGTCTCCACTTCACTATCGCATCGGAAACAGTGGACCTAAGGATGTTTAGGAGTGTGGAAATCTCGCGTACATACACCCAATCACCAGACCACGTTAGAAGTCTGAGAGGTCCTCTGAGCGTCCCATTCTCCTCTCACACGATGTCTAATGACTCCTGAGGTCACTTTTTGGAGTACCTGGCAGTAGGTGGCATCACAATGCCCCTAATATGGAAAACATATGTTTTTCGGGTTGTCCGAATACTTTTGATCACATAGTGTAGTTATTAGCACCTCTTGGCGGTTAAATATTTTATAAATCCAGAAGACGTTACACAGCTTAACTGACGACTCGGACATGTGTGTATTACGGGTACACACAATGTTATAGTCGTCAGTTAAGCTGTGTACGATCGTGGTATCACGTGAAAAACCGGTAAGTCACGCCATCAGCCATAGGGGGCCAAAAAATCTGAGGATGGGTTTAACATAATCCGAAACCGGTCATAATAAACAAATGTTATTGCGATCTCTACTGTTATTTTAACTAAATTATAGCACCAGATCGGTGTACTCCGCAGACAATGTGGTCTAAGGTTATGGTAGTCCTCATCTTCCTAAAAACCGCTAAGATTTAACGTTGTTATCGAGCATGGCTCTCATCCATTTAAATATGTGAAATATTTCTTCATTTTCACTTATTCTGTTTAGTATATGTACTATCAAGCGAACTGTGACCATGAGAGACGTATTGAATAAACAATAAAATGGTGACACTCTAGGAGTCAGAGCAGGGAATTTCGTAAAACTGAACCTGATATGGAAGCTGGAATATCAGTAAAGAGAAATTCAAAGAATCAGTCTATAGTGGGGGCCAATGAAGTGAAATGGAAAAAAGGATTTCTGGTCAGGGGAATATCGGTTAATATCAACTACTGCAGAAAATGATGTAGCGGGAGTAGGATTTGTGTAGAAAGATAAATCAGACAGCCGGCCGGTGTGACCGAGCGGTTCTAGGCGCTTTAGTCTGAAACCGCGCGACCGCTACGGTCGCAGGTTCGAATCCTGCCTCGGGCATGGATGTGTTTGATGTCCTTCGGTTAGTTAGGTTTAAGTAGTTCTAAGTTCTAGGGGACTGATGGCCTCAGATGTTAAGTCCCATAGTGCTCAGAGCCTTTTGACCCATAAATCAGACACTGAGTTACTGCGAGCAGTTCAGTGATACGATTATTCTCATCCGAATCGAAAGCAAACCAACGTCAATAACAATTGTTCCGGTATACATGCCGATGTCAGGCAGAAGATGAAGTAGAGGATATAGAATATGAGGATTCAGTATGAAAAAGCTGATGATAATGTAATAATCATGGAATGCGTAACTAGAGGAAGGAATATATGACCGAGTTACGGGGGAATAAGGGCTCGGTGGTGAATGTGAGACGAAAAAGTCTGATGCATGGAATAAATTTTAGCTAGTAATAGTAAATTCACTGTTCAAATGTTACAAGAGGAAAGCCTGGAGACGCGATAAGATTACAGCTGACTTGCGTCATGGTCAGACGAGGAAATGTTTCAGTTGATGGATGAAGGAAAGAAAGTAATAAACTGTTAGGAAAAGACAAGAACACAACAATTTAAGTGACTCAGAAATTAAATATACATGAATTGCAGGGAAATGAAGCCGAAATGAGACGACATCGAGAAAGGAATGGTCGTCTTCAGGACTGATTCAGCATGAAGAAAAGGTAAAGTAATGTGTTTCCTGAAGTTTTCCTAGCGGATCGAATATTTGACGTTTTTATATTGCTATCCGGTATATTATTATCTGGTGTACCGACGTATCGGCAGAGAAACGTTCAGACATTCTCAAGGTGAGTCGCCTGCACGATTTCTAACGCACAGTACACTGTGGGCTAAACTCATATGCGTCAAAGGTAGCACAGTTGGTAACACGAGCATCAGACACACATAAAACTTCAGACGCTAAGACTAAAAGAAAGAAAGCGCAGAGTCAGAGAATCCTCAGCGCTTAAGAAGTATTTGGTTCATTACACCTAGAACAATATTTCCTTGCATAGAGCAGGCGTGAAATGTGGAGTTTCCATGATTTTTCCAACTGGAAACCCTCATCTTGATTCAGCAGGTTATCTGTTAATTGTATTTCCATAGCTTCTTTGACCGCTGAATCCCAGTAGGATGTGATTATGGCCAGTATCTTAGCTTTCCCCTAATTCCTAACGGCCAGTGGATATAGTGTTCAGCCACTGCAGATTCAGACGAGTGTATCGCTAGTGTACAATGCAATGCTTTCTTACAGTGAGTACTGTTCGTATCTTCTACCGCACTCCCCTAGGAATTTCGTATAAACCCGCCTTTCTTCAAAGCAAGTTATTCATAACAATGGACCAAATGGACTCTAAGACAGAAAAAACCCCAACGCATCATAAAGGAATCATCCAAAGTGCAGGGAGATCGGTAGATGTGATGTACATTAGAGATAAACAAATTATTACAATTTCAATGAAACTGAATTTATTTAAGGGAATGTACATCACAAATTGAGCAAATAAATAAGGTGTTGGTAAACTTTTTACCCTTATGCAAGCAGTTATTCTGCTTAGAGTTGGTAGAGTTTTTGGATGTCCCCCAGAGATATATCGAGCCAGATCTCGTCCAACTGGCATGTTAGATCGTCGAAATCGTGAACTAGTTTGAAAACCTTGCCCATAGTGCTCCAAATTTTCTCGATTGGGCAGAGATCCGGCGACCTTGCTAGCCAAGACAGGGTTTACCAACCACGAAAAGAAGCAGCAAAAACTCTTGTAGGATGCAGACGGAGATCATCTTGTTGTAATGTAGGCTCAGGATGGTTCGCCATGAAGGGCAACAAAATACGGCGTAGAATATCGTCGACGAACCGTTGTGCTGTAAGGGTGCCGCGAATCACAGCCAAAGGGGTCTTGGCATGAAATGAAGCGGCATCCCCCAGACACGACTTCGCTTCTCATCCCCATTCAGTTCGAAGCGGGGGTTATTACTGAATGAATTTGTACTCCAGTCATTTAGATTCAAGAACGAAGATGCAGGGCATCCGTATTACAATCAGAGTGTTATCGAACTTTAGCAGACGCAGGATCAAATAAAGCAGAAGGGAAAGTAACATTCCTTCGGAATTTCTGAAATCATTGACGAAAGTGGTATCCAGAATTAGTATGTAGAGTCCATATGACTCAGATTCCGTCAGTCTTTTGAAAAAATATTATGCACATAATCCGAAAGATAGCAGATAAGTGTGAGAACAATTATGTTAACATCTCAGGAATCCATGTTGATAACATTAAAAATATGCAAGAAATTGAAAAAGGAAATTGAAGATCTGTTAATTGAAAATGTTTGGTGTTCTGGAAGATAAACGTCCAACTGGCAATTCTGAAGTTGCGCTTCATAATGGAAGCAAGACTCAAGAAAAATCATGGCTATGTTGACCTATGTAAATCATTCGACGGAGTCAAATGGTACAAAATGTTCAAAATTGTAAGCAAAATAAGAGTAAGCTATAGCTATAGGAACAGTGTAATACACAATATGTACAAGAGACACAATGCAATAGTCAGAATGGAAGACCAAGAAGCATACTATCTCTAGCCCCTACTGTTCTATCAATACATCGAAGACGCAATGACGGGAGTAACGTAAAGTGTCAAGACTGGGATTAAAATTCAAACTGAGAGCATATCAGGGATAAATTCGCTGATGGCAATGCTACCCATAGTGAAAGTGAAGAGAAATAAGGACCTGTGTAACGCATATAGAATATAGATTGAAAGTAACTGGAAGAAACTACCGGTCGTTGTGGCCGAGCAGTTTTAGGCGCTTTAGTCCGGAACTGCGCTGCTGTTACGGTCGCAGGTTCGAATCGTGCCTCGGGCATGGTTGTGTGTGATGTCCTTAGGTTAGTTAGGTTTAAGTAGTTCTAAGTCTAGAGGACTGATGACCTCAGATGTTAAGTTCCATAGTGCTCAGAGCCAACTTATTTATTTATTTATTTATTTTAAGAAAGACGAAAATAGCGAGGGGCAGTAGCAATGAGAGTAACGATCAACTTAACGTCAAAATTGTTGACCATTTACAGGAATTGAGGGAAGTTTACTACCTAGAAAGCAAAGTAACACATGACGAAGAAAGGAGACAGAGAAGGCAGACTAGTACGGGCACACAGGGCAATCCTGGCCAACAGACGCCTACTAGTATCAAACGTAGGCTTTTAGCAAGGCATTTATGTGAATATAGCTAGGTCCTCAGTTATTTGCTGTGGATATATTCCAGTCTCTGTTTTCCTGTATAGTTTTTATCCTCTACATCTCCCTGTAGTACCATGAAAGTTATTCCGCGATGTCTTAACAGATGTCCTACCCTCCTGCCCCCTCTTCTTGTCAGTGTTTTTCGTACATTTAGTTCCTCGCCAGTGCTCCGGAGAATCTCCTCATTCCTTACGTTATCAGTCCACCTAATTTCCAACATTTTTCTGTAGAGCTACATTTCTAGTGCTTTGATTCTCGTCTGTTCCGGTTTTCCCACAGTCCATATCTATCTACCATATAATACTGTGCTCCAAACGTACATTCTCATAAATTTCTTCCTCATTTAAGACCTTTCTTTGATACTAGCAGCCGACTGCGGTGGCCGAGCGGTGAGGGCGCTTCAGTCCGGAACCGCGCGACTGCTTCGGTCGCAGGTTCGAATCCTGCCTGGGGCATGGATGTGTGTGATGTCCTTAGGTTAGTTAGGTTTAAGTAGTTCTAAGTTCTAGGGGACTGATGACCTCAGATGTTAAGTCCCATAGTGCTCAGAGCCATTTGAACCATTTTTTTTGATACTAGCAGACTTGGCCAAGAAAGTAATTTCTGCCACTGTTAGTCTGCTTTTTATGTCCTCCCTTCTCCGTCTGTCATGGGTGATTTAGCTGTCCAGGTAGCAGATTTTCTTAACTCTGTCTGTTTCTTGATCACCGAACTCGATGTTAAGTTTCTCTCTGTTCTCATTTCTGCTACTTCTCATTACTTTTATCTTCCTTCGATTCACTCTTCATCGATATTCTATGCTTAATGCATTCAGGAAATCCTGTAATTCTTCTTCACATTCACTAAGGGTAGCAATGTCATCAGCGAATGTTGTTATTGATATCCTTTCGCCATGAATTATAATTCCACCCTTGAACCTCTCTTTTATTTCCGTCATTGCTTCTTCGATGTATAAATTGAACAGTCGGATCGACATACTACATCCCAGTCTGATACTCTTTTTAGTCCGAGCACTTCATTCACGGTCTTCCAATCTTATTGTCCCCTCTTGATTCTTGCACATTTTGTGTAATATACCCCTTTCCCTGTAAATTACACCTATTTTTTCAGAATTTAGAACACCTTGCACAATTTTATATTGCCCAACGCTCTTTCCACATCGACAAATCTATGAATGTTTCTGTTGTCAGCCGAACGTCAGAATTGTCTCTCTAGTGCCTTTTCCATTCCTAAAGCCACACTGCACGTCATCGAACGCATTGTCAGTTCTGTTTTCCACTCTTCTGTATATGGTTCTTGTCAGAAACTTGGATGCATGAATTGTCAAGATGATTGTACGATAATTCCCGCACTACTCGACTCTTGCAATCTTCGGAATTGTGTGGATCATGTTTTTCCGAAAGTCAGATGGTATATGGCCAGACTGCTACATTCTACATACCAACGTGAACAGTCGTTTTGTTGCCACATCCCGCAATGATTTTCGAAATTCTGAAAATCTCTCTTTTAAACTCCAAATGCTGGCTCCCCTATCTCTTCTATATCGACTCCTCTTTCTTTTTCTATCATCATACGCTTCTTCCCCTTCATAAAGGACTTCAATGTTCTCTTTCCAACTGTTCGCTCTCTGTTCTGCATTTAACAGTGGAATTCCCATTGCACTCTTAAGGCTACCACCCTTTTTTTCTTCATTTCACTGAAGGCTGTTTTGATTTTTCTATATGCTGAGTCAGTCGTTCCGACAACAATTTATTTTCCGATTTTTCCGTATTTTTCATATAGCCGAAATGGCTATGGTCTTAGCTTCCTTGCTCCTCCTATTTATTTCATTCCTACGTGACTCGTTTTTCTGAATTCCTGAATTTACCAAAACACTTTTGCACCTGCTTCTTTCATAGACCAACTGAAGTACCTTTTCTGTTGCTCAAGGTTCCTCCGCACTTAACTTCTTTGCCCCTATGTTTCTATTTCCAGTTTCTGCGGATGCCCTTTCTAAAGACGTCCATTGCTCTTCAACCGAACTCCCTGCTGAGCGTTTCCTTATCGCAGTATCTATAGATTCAGAGAACTTCAAGAGTCTGTCTTCATTACTTAGTATTACCTCATCCCACTTCCTTGCGCATTAATTCTTCCTGACTAGTCTCCTAAACTTCAGCCTACTCTTCATCACTGTTAAATTAATGAAACTTAGGTGGGTTGATAAGTTAAGGAATGCGGAATTCTCCACTGACTCGGCCAGACATTGACACTGAAAACACGCACTTGAAGAAGGGACACAGGATGATACAGCAGGTATTACCATATGAGGGGAACTTCCGAAGAACTAGAGTGAGCTGTGTGTGTGTGGCGGGGGGGGGGGGGGGGGGATATCTTTAGTGTAAGGTAGGGAATCCAATACAACTTACAGAACGAAATGGTTCAAATGGCTCTAAGCACTATGGGACTTAACATCTGAGGTCATCAGTCCCGTAGAACTACTTAAACCTAACTAACCTAAGGACATCACACACATCCATGCCCGAGATAGGATTCGAACCTGTGACCGTAGCAGCAGCGCGGTTCCGGACTGAAGCGTCTATATCCGCTCGGCCAAAGCGGTCGGCCTCTACAGAACGAATTCAAAATAGAACACATGAGGTTACGTGCCTAAAGTTAAACGACTTTTCATAGGATCTGTATAGGAAATTTGTTCACTGTCTTATATACTGAGAAATGGTGAGCAAATTTCGAAAGTTGTGTGAACCATTCAAATCTCCAGGCTTGCACGTCATATACTAAAGACGAGCGAATAGGCAGTCCTTCACATAATCTGCAGAGAGTTCTGCTATGAGTCAATATTCGTGAAAATATTCGAACTAGAGTAGGATAATTTTGTCTTTCATCACATTCTCGGGTGTCGACAAACGTATTGTCTTTGTACTGCGTCGCTAACTTATTGCCCCGGAGAGTACAAGGAAACTCTTACAACAGCACTCACGTTAAGGTCGCACTGGCGTGTGACACAGCGGTGGAAAACATTTCAAGGTCTGAGTGACTCAGTGCCCGCCTTCCGTTGTAGCTAAGTGACGTTCTGTTGATGGCAAAAGGTAAGGGGAGGGAGGAGAGGGGGAGTTTAAAGGAAAGCGATAATACAGCTGACCCGACGCCTCTGACTCAGCTGACCCTTTACCGCGCCTGAAGACAGCGACGTGCAGCTCAGCTGTATGAAACAGCGCCGTTTCTGCACTGTCGGCATGTGAGTAAGTTACACGGTCAAGCATGTATGTTATGGAACTGTTCGTTCGGAATTATCTATTTCTACGCCTGTTGTGACTTATAGATTTGAAATAGCTCAAATGTCTCTGAGCACCATCTGAGGTCATCAGTTCCCTTCACTTATAACTACTTAAACCTAACTAACCTAAGGGCATCACACACATCCATGCCTGAGGCAGGGTTCGAACCCGTGACTTTGGCGGTCGCACGTTTCCAGACTGAAGCGCCTAGAACCGCTCGGCCACAGAAGCCGGCTATAGATTTTACATATGGTGGTACATCCGTTCGACGTGAACTTCACACCAGGAGGCCGCACTATTTATGAGAACAGTGATCTATTTAGTCCTTCCAGGCTTCTCCATCTCCTTTCCAGCCCATAATTTTCGTATCCATAATAGCATAAACACAACTCTATGTATTATACATCGTTATTCCGTTACGTTAGACATGAAATGCACAATAACAATCACCATGTAATGCTCGGTAAATTTTTTTCCAAAATAGCAGTTTTCATCTCTAATTGAGAGAAGAGTGAATTCCCGTTTTTTTCCGTAAAGCAACAGTGTTCTCACCACAGAGAACATGTTACGCTGATAACATGTGAACAAACTGCGTGTGCTAGACCCAGATTCGAATCAAGATTGCTATCTTCAGAAGGTAGTGTGGTGTTCTAGTACACACTGCAAGCAAAATACATACATCTTTAGATCTTGATCTGGCTCGTAGATTTAACGTGTTGCTGTATCTCGTACCCGATTCAATTCTACGTCCCTAGATTGCTGTGTAAGCAGCAGTCGCCGTCAAACGTAAGCTCTGTAACAGTGGTTTGGGGTGGTTTGGAGGATCTTATGGGCGCCCAACGGCGAGGTTATCAGCGCCCTAATAATGATTTAAACAAACGAATGTGGATAAGAAGGAAAACTGTCGTTGACGCATGCACACGAAATGACCACACAATTACTCTATCGCACAGGCACTCCCACATGCACTAAAACTAATGAGGGGGCAAGATAGCTAATCAGGAAATTAGAACAAAGGGAAAATAAAATGCAGAAGAGCTAAAAGAACAGCACAGGGAAATTTGACTGGCTGACCACTTACAAAAACTTGGGTGAGTCAGGCACCCTGTTGACACATTAAAAACATCTCCCCAAAATCTCGTTAAAAACGTGGGACAGTTCACAAAACCTTAAGACTCGAACCACATTCGTTGGATCATTGCATAAAACAGACTGCAGGTCCGCCGGGAAATCCGCTGCAGTCCGCTGGACAGCAAATAAAATGAAGTCCAATGAAATGTGGTGCACCGTGATCTGCACTCCATAAGCACCACACATCGGAGGGTCCTCTCGCCGGAGTAAAAATCCATGCGTCATAGGGCTGTGGCCGATGCGAAGACGAGTAAGGAGGACCTCGTCCCGTCGACGAAGCTGGAAGGAAGTACGCCACGGACGAGTTGTGGGCTTGACGACACGGAGCTCGTTGTCGGTCATCTCTAGCCACTTCCAGGCGACACAGGACTTTATACCGCAACAGCGAGGTGAGGGCATGCAGGGGGATAGCACACTGAAAGATCTGACGGTCACGACACGCCTCATTGGCTGCTCGATCAGTCCTTTCATTTCCCAGAACTCCCATGTTCCCTGGTACCCAGCAGAAAGACACCCCCTTCCCCAGTCGCTGTACGCTGTAGTTGGAGGAGGGCGTCCTGGATAGTCTGGATTACTTAATCTGCTGGGTACAAACACTGGAGAGAGTAAAGGGCCCTCAAAGAACAGACGAGAAATCTAACACTGGGAGAATGTCTCATCTGCTCCAGTGCCCGCAAGATTGCATATACAGGGTGTTACAAAAAGGTACGGCCAAACTTTCAGGAAACATTCCTCACACACAAATAAAGAAAAGATGTTATGTGGATATGTGTCCGGAAACGCTTAATTTCCATGTTAGAGCTCATTTTAGTTTCGTCAGTATGTACTGTACTTCCTCGATTCACCGCCAGTTGGCCCAATTGAAGGAGGGTAATGTTGACTTCGGTGCTTGTGTTGACATGCGACGCATTGTTCTACAGTACTAGCATCAAACACTTCAGTACGTAGCATCAACAGGTTAGTGTTCATCATGAACGTGGTTTTGCAGTCTGTGCAATGTTTACAAATGCGGAGTTGGCAGATGCCCATTTGATGTATGGATTAGCACGGGGCAATAGCCGTGGCGCGGTACGTTTGTATCGAGACAGATTTCCAGAAAGAAGGTGTCCCGACAAGAAGACGTTCGAAGCAATTGATAGGCATCTTAGGGAGCACGGAACATTCCAGCCTATGACTCGCGACTGGGGAAGACCTAGAACGACGAGGACACCTGCAATGGACGAGGCAATTCTTCGTGCAGTTGACGATAACCCTAATGTCAACGTCAGAAAAGTTGCTGCTGTACAAGGTAACGTTGACCACGTCACTGTATGGAGAGTGCTACGGGAGAACCAGTTGTTTCCGTACCATGTACAGCGTGTGCAGGCACTATCAGCAGCTGATTGGCCTCCACGGGTACACTTCTGCGAATGGTTCATCCAAAAATGTGTCAATCCTCATTTCAGTGCAAATGTTCTCTTTACGGATGAGGCTTCATTCCAACATCAAATTGTAAATTTTCACAATCAACGTATGTGGGCTGACGAGAATCCGCAAGCAATTGTGCAATCACGTCATCAACACAGATTTTCTGTGAACGTTTGGGCAGGCATTGTTGGTGATGTGTTGATTGGGCCCCATGTTCTTCCACCTACTCTCAGTGGAGCATGTTATCATGATTTCATACGGGATACTCTACCTGTGCTGCTAGAACATGTGCCTTTACAAGTACCACACAATATGTGGTTCACGCACGATGGAGCTCCTGCACATTTCAGTCGAAGTGTTCGTACGTTTCTCAACAACAGATTCGGTGACCGATGGATTGGTATAGACGGACCAATTCCATGACCTCCACGCTCTCCTGACCTCAACCCAAGAGGGTTATGGAGGCATTTGAAAGCTCTTGTCTGCGCAACCCCGGTACCAAATGTAGAGACTCTTCGTGCTCGTATTGTGGACGGCTGTGATACAATACGCCATTCTCCAGGGCTGCATCAGTGCATCAGGGATTCCATGCGACGGAGGGTGGATGCATGTATCCTCGCTAACGGAGGACATTTTGAACATTTCCTGTGACAAAGTTTTTGAAGTCACGCTGGTACGTTCTGTTGCTGTGTGTTTCCATTCCATGATTAATGTGATTTGAAGAGAAGTAATAAAATGAACTCTAAAGCGTTTCCGGACACATGTCCATATAACATGTTTTCTTTCTTTGTGTGTGAGGAATGTTTCCTGGAAGTTGGCAGTACCTTTTTGTAACACCCTGTAATTCTGCGTCACAGATGGTATATTCGACAGGCAGCCTGACCTTGAGGACACGATCTGGGAAGACGACATAGCAACCAACGGAGCCACTCTGTTTAAACCCAAACGTAAAAACAGCTACATGGTCGTGGTGCTCAGATAAAAGGGCAGAAAAGACCACATTAAAAATGAAATCAGGAGTGCTATCTCTCCTGTACCGCACCAAATCTGAAAGCACTCTAGGCCGCTCCAGTAAACAGGGTGGCAGACGGTTAAAATCTTGGACTTGGGGCCGCACTGGCGCCAAACCGAGTGACTCCAGCACATGCTGCACACAGATCGCAAATGGCATCGTGGCTTGTGGACGGTTGGCAAAAAGGCGGATGAAGTTGGAGCTGCGAGGAACATACATGGTTGGCTCACGTGAGCAGCTGGCGCCGGATGGTGAGTGGCGGTTCCCATGCTCCAGTACAGAGGCTGGGTATGGGACTGGTCCGATAAGCGCCCGTGGTCAGCCGAATTCCCTCACGGTGGGCAGCATCAGTGATCCGCATAGAAGAGGGCCTCGCTGACCCTTACACCGTGCACCCATAGTCCAGCCGCAAGCGCCCAAAAGCCCGTTAAAATTGGAGGAGACGCGCCCTGTCCGCTCCCAAAGATCTGTGGCTAAGGCACATGAGGATGTTCAGCGCCTTCAGTGTTCGGGCTTTTAAGTCTCTCAGGTGTGGCAACCACGACAATCTGGAGTCAAAAATGAGGCTCAGAAACCGCACTGTGTGCGTAAAATGTAGGATGGAGACAAATTAAAAAGACGGCGAGAAGGTTCAAAATGGTTCAAATGGCTCTGAGCACTATGGGACTTAACATCTGAGCTCATCAGTCCCCTAGAACTTAGAACTACTTAAACCTAACTAACCTCATACACATCCATGCCCGAGGCAGGATTCGAACCTGCGACCGTAGCAGCCGCGCGGTTCCGGACTGCGCGCCTAGAACCGCTAGACCACCGCGGCCGGCACGGCGAGAAGGATTAGCTAACAACTGAGAGCGACGATGTATCGTACTTAACATCTGAGTCAGCACTGTGACACGTGCTGGTTGTCCCCGTCGCATTTAAAGAACAGGGGGATCGCTTCTGTGTATTCAGGAGGAAACGGATTCGAATCTCCATTAGACCACCCTGATTTAGACATTCCTTCGATCAGCTTGTCTACGATGTCAGTTTTCTGCCAAACAATACGATAATCTCCACCAGTGCTTCTCTTCTCGCGCTTTACCACTAGACAGACAGGCCCTTCTACCTGGTCCGCAGCTCGTAGTCGTGCGGTAGCGTTCTCGCTTCGCGCGCCCGGGTTCCCGAATTCGATTCCCGGCGGGGTCAGGGATTTTCTCTGCCTCGTGATGACTGGGTGTTGTGTGATGTCCTTAGGTTAGTTAGGTTTAAGTAGCTCTAAGTTCTAGGGGACTGATGACCATAGATGTTAAGTCCCATAGTGCTCAGAGCCTTCTACCTGTAATGAAAACAATAGACAGACAGTAGTTTCTACGATAGTCAAAAAATGCAGCAAGCACCATTAATAAAACTTGTTGCAGACACTTCAAATTACTAATCCTAGCTTCATTCAAGGTATCTGTCGTTTTTGTTTCCGATCTTGTTGACGATATTAACCGAAACGCGTGGTTTTATAAGGTTGTTGAGATCCAGACTAAACATTGGTTGTAAGCACCATCACGCACAAAGAGTGTTTACGTTGCTTGTGGGACGGTTTTTAAGAAACCGCTTCTTCTAATTTGGTGTCGCGTTGGAAGCGGTACTCGAAGTGCCCCACAGCGATTACCGCAGTTGACACAGGCGGCTCGCAGTTGGCTGACACATCCTGCCTACGGCAGAAGTCGCTCTCCTGCAATCAGCGGGCAACGAGATAATAGCCCGGTGCAGTCTCCGCCTATCCATGACCAGTCTCCTCGGGTTACTAGCCTGACGCGACTCGATCTAATCATAGCCCCGCCATACAACACTGGCATCCGAATTATTTATAGAACGTTGCGTACTACAACCAACACAGCCTATAGATGAAGTCTAACAATCCAAATGTGTTCTTACGTCTTGGAACTTAATATCTTTCGAAGTCGGGAGCGAAGGGTTGTCGATTAATTATTCTATACGGATTTTAATGTGGAAAGTGAGGAGTCAAAGACCACCATATTCGTTGAAACAAGAGGTTTTTGGAAATTATGACGAGAACTGTCTTTTGAAGCAAAAGCTTCATCTGGACGTATGCTCTACTCCGAAAGGTTTTCGAGAGAGAACACATTTAATGTACATTGTTCTTTAACTTCTGTATTGTTCGATACATTGTCAGATTTACATATGTACAACAGTTAGAAAACATTACAATGTACATTTTACAAAGCAAAATTTGAAAAACATATATTTTTAACACATCGGCCTTTAACATTATCATACACGCCACATATCGCTCGTTTGGAGTTCACAACAACTGTTCCGATATCCCACTGTCAAATTCGATGCATTTGTGCACTCCTGGGAGAACAAGTTGTGTTGTTCCTTAATGAGGGCCAACAGCGTCCCTGAGGCGGCCAAGCAATTCATCTAGCGTATTCACCTCTCATTTGTACACTTCAGACTTCATCCAACCCCATAAATACAAATCTAGCTGCTTATGGTTGGCGATCTTGGTGCCCAGTTAATTGTACTACCATGACCAACACATCGATTAGGGTAAGTGCGGTTGAGATATTCCGCCACGCGTCTTCTAAAGTATGGAGTGGCTCCGTCATGTTGTAAGTACATTGAAGGACGTGTGTCCATTTTGCAAACCAGTGACAAAATAAAAGTCAGGAAGTCGTGTGGCACTGTTGTCAACGTGAAGATTTGAAGACTGTGGACACGCTGTGTGTGAAATGGGTACAAGTTTTCCGCAACTAACCTTCCCCATACATTTATTCTTTAGACATTAATACGTGCCGGTAGTACGACAACACTGAACCGTTTCAATTACGTGTTGTTGTCCCTGCTCAGGTTTTTGAACTACACGTTCAGAAGTAAAATGGTAACTTGGAAGAATACCTATTTTTAGCAATGTGCAACGGAAACATTGGTAAATTTCGGCGTATTGGAAGTCCCCGTAGTATTCTTAGACAGCAACAGGAGCACTACCATCACAGAAGGAATAAACACACATCATATTTGCACATTCTTTATTAAAGAAGTTACGTTGCATTCTAGCCAGCCCGAAAAATCGTGGTTAACCGATGCTTCTCCCTGATACACTTTCAGTCCTTTGCGCTCTTTCACTCACAATGATGACATGGTGGGGTGGGGGAGGACAGGAGGTATTATTTTTAATTTAATTTTGGAACTTTATGTCCCAGATAAAAATTGAAAGCGTAGTGGATGTGAAAGCGTAATTGTCCATATAAGAAATAAAGCGGAGTACATACTGGACACATACACCTAGTGCGGGAATGGAGAGTGATCTTTTGTGTTTCGAAGAAGAGGCTGCAACATTCGCGTCCTCCCATTTAAACCGGGGGTTAGCGCCACTGCGAATGTAGCCAAGATAGAAAAGGCTCGGAGGCACCAACAGTGAAGGCGGCAAAGAGCTTTGTGCTTAGAAGCTGATCATTGCCAGGATATCGAAGAATCAATAGAAACTGCCCTGTAACAACCTTGTTGCGAACTGATCAAAGAAAGCGGCTGGTTTTGCGCTATTTCTGGATTGAAACCGCTATTTCATTAATTAAATCTCCGTCCAACGAATTTCCATTGTACAAAATCGATGAGGCTTTCGCGGCAACGTGTTTACGGGATTTTGGCCGACGATTGTTTAATGATTTTTCCGACGTTTCGCCAGTAAGATATTGAAATTTCACCCTCCGTTGCTGTTGGTGGGTGGAGATTGTGTTATGTACCTGTCACGCCAACGTCTGACGGCTATTCCCCTGTCATCACCGTTGTGGTCTTCCCCTTTTTACCCGCATTGTTGGCGTGGGTAGTCCGCTGTTTGTAGTCCAGTGTTTGGCAAAACCTCTGGAGCGTTTCTAGACAGGCTCTGCATTTGACACGTTATAAACCTAAGATGTGGTACGGGCACGTCAGCGATACGTTCGTCATATGGAGCCATGGTGAGAAACAGCCCGGTGACTCCGAGGACATTTGAACGGTCTCCACGGAAACACAAACGGAGCGAGATCTGCACAAACTTTCAAATCATCACTCGAGCCAGAAAATAGCGCTGATTAATTCACTAGTAAAGCGAGCAAAATGGAAATGTTAGCCATAGAAAGTTAGACGTGACATATAACAAGTAGAAAGCGTTCTGAGGAACACTGGGTACCTCATCAGTGCAACTAAATGTTACACTTGGCCAAGTAAGTCGGAAGAAAAAATATCGGTTACGGCTTTTATGCCAAACATCCTCGGTGTGAAGGACAGAATCAGGCGCAAATTCCGGAAACGCCGCGTAAAGGCTGTTGAAGCAAGTAATCTTCTTACTACCCTATGACCGAAATGTTTTTTATCAGAAACTTACTTGAATGCTTAGCACAAGCACGGTTTTATAATATGATATATGACATTACACTTGTGCGCCTTCTTCAACGAGGTATGTGACTTATTTGCAACAGTGACCTTGGATTTTCCATAGTTTTTTTTACTTGAATTACAACTGCTCACAGATACAGTATGTTTACGAGTAGATGACAGTGCGCTACGCTGAGTGGCACAGTGGCTGATGTATGTATTCGTAGGCGGTATGTAACACGAGTATTTGGAAAAACATTTTTTCGTTACAGTGAATATCGAGTATTAAATGTTTAATTATTAAATTCTTCCAATCCATCTGTGGCATACAGCAAACCAGTGCTTGACAGTATTGGTTACACTGTCTAAAGGATCGTTCTAAGAAATACCAAATTAAGATCAACCTGAAGATTCCTAAATAAGGCGAGACGCGTAGTTGAAAAGTAAAAAACTAAAATTGCAACCAAGACTGTTTTTAACCAATACTATTAATTATCAAACGTTTTCTGTGCATTTTTTTTTCAGATCTGAAGATGTTAATTTAAACTGATGATGCTAGATGTTTATATACGTATTTATTGTGATCTGGGCACATAAAACTTCTCTAGTACGAAGGTTACATGTTTTAAATTCAGAGATCGCCCTCCTGCTGGTAATGTCAGGTAACAGTTATACTGGAGGTTGTTCACAAATCAAGAAAATTAGATTTTATCTCTCACGGCCAAACTACAAAAATGACTCACTCGCATTGTTGGATGGATACCTTGTACATGCAGGAAAGTCTTCGATGGAATGACCAGACGATCCATCAGTACCAGGATCATCGAAAATAAACGACATTTAAGGCTGAACAGGTTGAGTAATCGACCGTGTTGGAACACGCGCTGCGTGAAACCAGTCAGGTAGAAACATTCTCTGTCTGGTTCAAATGGTTGAAATGGCTCTGAGCACTATGGGACTTAACATCTATGGTCATCAGTCCCCTAGGACTTATAACTACTTAAACCTAACTAACCTAAGGACATCACACAACACCCAGCCATCACGAGGCAGTGAAAATCCCTGACCCCGCCGGGAATCGAACCCGGGAACCCGGGCGCGGGAAGCGAGAACGCTACCGCAGGACCACGAGCTCCGGGCCATTCTCCGGCACGCAGGTTCTCGCTGTGGAGTAGAGTTGCCGCGACCGTTTGTTCTTGGAAGAAATTGAAATTCACGAACATGACGATAGTTTCAACGAGGAAGAAGGAAACTTCGATGTTGACGGATCCTGTATTACCGTGCTGCAACGAAGGACTGTTTCAGATAACAAGGGGACGATCACACCACTATTGACCAAGGAAGGGACTTCCTTATTCGAGGTACGCTGCCACGGGATGGTAGATCCGAAACTGTTCAGTATTGAGGAAATTGGACAATTTTTTATTTCGTCCGTCTCAGTTTCACTTATATAAAATCCAGCTGTAGTGGTCACCGGTTTCGGGCAAGACTTTGTTTCTGTATCGAATTTAGCCCAACTTTCCCTCCCACTCTATAAAAGTCTACGTATTACCAAATCGATGTCTCCACAAACTACTATCCAACTTAAACTTGTATGCTAACCTTTGACTAAACAGAACCTATTTCGAACTGAACTGTAACAGATCTGAATGCAATTTTCTTATATTAAGTGCGTAACTGAAGTACAGAAATTATCTGGCCCTAATCTAAATTTTCATTTACCTCGCTTCTTGACAACAGCAACCGGAACCAAGCCGACCGATCTCGGTTTTAGAAGACTGAGAAACTTTGTCTTGGAGTGCTATGGCTTGAGGATGTCATCTTGGTTCGTCTGAGGTTCTGATCCTCTTCTTGTGATTCTGTTATTTACTTATTTATTTATTTCAAAAAACGGACCAACCCGGTTTAGCCCCAGGGGTGTGCCCAGTCAAACAATCTATGGCGTCAGGAGGTTAACATTCAGATTATGTGCCTAAATAGAAATAGTTACTTACCTATTCCCTGTCAGATACTATGTCCCCTCAAAAAACTGTTCCAGCCGGAAAAAGTTTCAGCAAAATCTCTAAAGTGGTGTGGAAGGGAAAGGAACAGGCGTCCGCTAATGACAATTGTCTACGATTGCCCAGAATGGCGGCTGACGGGGAATCTCAGCGTAATCAAACAGCACTAGACGCAGAAATTTGCGAATGCCCGTTTGTTCGACTTATCTTGATTTACCCCACTATTCTGTACACTTCGCAGTTTATTTATTACAAAGGAAGATCAAAAGTTTCGAAGGCCGCGCAGTCCGTAACAGGTATACCAACTAGGCGAAATCGCCGTGCGCATTGAGGCAATCATCCCACTGACTCAGCAGGTAGAAGATACCCGATTGATAAAACTCTGTGTTCTGCTACGTGGAGAAGTCCATAACTGCCCACTACTCATCCTCGTCCGACAAAAATCGTCGAGCTCTCAAGGCCTTTCATAGTGAATCGCACTCAAGATAATCGCTTGAGAGTTTAGGACTAGAGGGCGTTTGCCAGGGTGTCTCCCACTTCAGTTGGCATATGCTCTGCGTTACATTTGTGATATAGGGTCGTGCATTAACATGAAGTAGCACCACCCCTTGTCGCAGCTTTCGACGGACTAGCTGCCACATAAACATTATCCATTCTCCGATGGATGTCTGCCGGTCTTAGTCCTTCAGCAGCCAAGAAAAGAATAACATTATGTTGTTCGTCTTTGGATGCACCTCGTAAAACGTTTCCATATCTCACGTTCCCGCAATTAACGCCACCCACATCGGAAGGACACGAATGCCACATTGATCCCTTGCCCGAATGACGGCGCTCATACACCTGCATCGTAGTCGCGCTTATTTGCATATACGCTGCAGCAATGTCCTCAGACGATAACTTTTTGATCATCTCTTGTTAAGGTTCGTTGCCTCAATTGCTAGAAACGGAACCGTATAGGGTAACTTTATTGCCTATCCTTCAGTCCGTCCGTCTGTTAGACCACTTTTTCTCAGGAAAGAACAGACTTATTAAATTGAAGCTGATGTCACATACTAAGGAAAATGGTCCCTTGGTATTTAATAAAAGTTAGATGCTAAGTTAATGCAGTCAAAATTACGCCCATATATGTCACATATTCTGATACAAACTCGTTCATTAAAACCTAAAGGATACTTCCCTTGATGTATAATCATGAAATTTTGCAAATAGAAGGGTTACACAGTACGAGTAAAGGAAAACAATCAGAAAGTTGTTAATTTGTAATTATATCACATGAAAAATATTTCTTTTGTCATTTTTTTCCGATCCTATCTAGAAATTAAAACGTTCTCCAAAGACTGGAAATCCCTGGACCCGATACTTGCCAGTACCGATGTAAAAACCGCTGAGATCCTATATTGTCGGAAAAGGATGAACTATCTGAACACATAAGTAATTTCTTACGTAACCGCTAGCTCACGAGTCCTACTTGCACCTGGCCAGTTTTATAATGATACACTGAATTTGCTCAGTGCCATATTTTTCTTCAACATTAATTTAAGTAATAATTTGCTACAATGCATCATTTTTAATAAACCTAAACAAAAGAATTCTAGGTCTGTGTACAAGAAACTGCAGAAGGCAGTTACATAAGGGGCGAGGGAGGGAGGGAGGGAGGTGAGCAGATTTGATAGGTCTGCCAGGTGCACAGATCAATTTGGTGCGGATTTACTCTTAAACGACGCAGTGCGTCCGTCCCTCATTGTCTACTATCCTAGACTTCGCACGGTGTACTACCTCGGAAGGGTTTACCAGGTGTACCGGTATGAAATGAGAGATTTTTGTGAAAATGAAACACTAATTTTGAATTGAAAAGTAAAAACAATTTATTCAAAGTACTAACCATTGCTTTCTATGCATTTTGACCACCTTTCTGGCAATTTGTGGACACCACGCCAATAGAAATGTTCGTCTTTTGAAGCAAACCAATCAGACACCCAATTTTCGACTTCTTCGTAGGAATCGTAGTGTTCCTCAGCCATTGCGTGTCCCATTGATGAAAACAAGTACTAGTCGGAAGGGGACAAGTCTGGTGAATACGGAGGGTGGGGTAGCAGCGCCCAGCCTAGTGTTTTGATTTTATCTTGAACCGGTTTTGCTTTGTGTGAAGGAGCAATGTCGTGTAAAAAAAATTACTTTGCCATGTCCTCTGGCTCATTCTGGTCTTTTTTCGATCAATGCATAGTTCAAATTGATCATTTGTTGTCTGTAGCGATTAGTGTTAATAGTTTCACTGGGTTTTAGAAGCTCTTGACACACCACACCTTTCTGATCCCACCAAACACAGAGCATTGCCTTCTTTCCGAATCGATCTGGTTTTGCAATCTGTGTTGATGGTTGTCCAGGATTAACTCATGGTTTTTCCCGTTTAGGATTCTTAAAATAAATCCATTTTTCATCGCCAGTAATAATTCGATGCAAAATTGATTTTCTTTCATGTCTTTGAAGCAAAATTTGACAAATGGTTTTTCGGTTTTCCATCTGTCTTTCATTCAATTCATGTGGCACCCAGTTTCCACACTTTTGGATCATTCGCCGGCCGAAGTGGCCGTGCGGTTCTAGGCACTGTAGTCTGGAACCGCGAGACCGCTACGGTCGCAGGTTCGAATCCTGCCTCGGGCATGGATGTGTGTGATGTCCTTAGGTTAGTTAGGTTTAAGTAGTTCTAAGTTTTAGGGGACTAATGACCTCAGCAGTTGAGTCCCATAGTGCTCAGAGCCATTTTGGATCTTTCCCATAGCTTTCAAACGGTCATTAATTGTTTGTTGTGCAACATTTAGCCTTGCTGCCATTTTCTTCTGGCTCAAAGTATCATCTTCATCCAATATTGCTTGCAATTCGGCGTCTTCGAACTTTTTTGGTGCTTTTCCACGTTCTTCATTTCTTACATCAAAATCATTATTTCTGAACCGTCGAAACCATCTTTTGCATGTTACTTCTGATAGAGCATGATCACCATATGCCTCCACAAGCATTCGATGCTACTCTGCAGTACCTTTTTCAAATGAAAACAAAAAATTAATGCTTTCCGCAAATCATCACTTTCTGGTACAAAATTCGACATTGTTAACACAATGAAAACATATGATGTTGTTTGTTCCATGACTTGATGTATACTAAATATCTTTGACAAATGTCATACCAACTAAACAAAAAAATTAAGACTCGTTCACAACAAATGTTCCTATCGACACATTTGTATCTTAACTCTCATTTCATACCGGTAAACCTGGTAGATGAGGAGACACCAACACGAGTCAGTCTTGCCAAACTCACAGCCGCAGAATCAGCCAGTGGGATCCAGTGTTAGCTTCCACGTAAGAAAGACTGCAACCGGAGCTTGGGAAATTATCATCAACACTCGTAATGTGTCACCACAGGCGTCGTACTTCCTCTATGCTACATAAGCTGGAGGAAACACAGTGGATCACGCAGCTTAAGGTGATGGAACGAGGCCTCTGGCCGGTGGCGCCAACAGTAGAGCGTATAGCTGTTGCCGGCCAGCCAGCCGACGAACAATGGGCGGGCCCGTTAAACGCAGATAATGCCGGCCCGCGTGCTGAATAATGCATCGCACCGCCGGCAGCGCCGCAGCCGCGGCCGCTACGCATCGCTGCACCGAGCCGTCCCGGCGCCCGCGGCGTTATTCTATCGACTCTCTTCCGTAGTAGTCGATCGGAATGCAGTCGACTCCTCGCCAGCCGCGACTGTTTCACCACTAGTTTGATACATCCTGCGTCCCTCTGAATGAAGACATTGGTAGTGTATGTATCAAAGTGTTTTGCTACTACCCTCAGTTCGGCTATAGCTAGTCCTGCATTCAAGAGATTTTTGTACCATTTACTATATGCGTATGAGTTCATGTTTTTAATAAATGAACACAGCACACTACTACATACGGTATTTACACCACAAACCACTAAGCATCGCCGTGTTACGTCGTAGCACTATTCCCCTTTTTCTTTCCTATTCCTTTCGCCTACTGAGCAAAAGAATAATCTGCATCTACATATATATTCAGTAATCAGCCATTCGGTGCGTGGCGGAGGGTACATTGTACCGCCCCTAATCATTTCCCTTCCTGTTCACTCGGAAGTAGAGGGAGGGACAAATGACTATCTATATGCTCATATGCGAGAAATTTCTCTCATGTACATCGCCGGCATTACGATCGTTCTGCAGTCAGCTATAAATGCAGATTTTCTAAATTTTCTCAGGAGCCTTCCTCGAAAATAATGTAGCTTGCCCTTCAGCGATTCCCATTCGTGTTCCTGAAACATACCTGAATTTTAATCGAACCTATCTTCAGCAAATCTAACAGCTACCTTTGAATTGCTCCTATATCTTCCTGTAATCTGAGCTGGCGGGGATCCCAAACATTCTAGTACTACTCAAGAATGGGTCGCGGTAGTGTTCGGGTATCGGGTCTCCTTTACAGATGACCACACTTTCCTAAAACTTCCCCAATAGACAGAAGACGAATTTTCGCCTTCCCCACTACAGTGCTTCACGCTTGTTCCATTTCATATCACTTTGCGACGTTACGACTAGATATTTATTCGACCGCACTGTATCACGTAGCGCAATACTAATTCTATATTCGAACATTACGGGTTCGTTTTTTTCTACTCATCTGCAGTATCGTACATTTTTCTACATTTATAGCTAGTTGCTGTTTATCCAACCAACTATAAATTTTGTCTAAATCACCTAATATCCTCCCACAGTCACTCAACTTCCGACGCCTTCCCGTACCTCACAACACCACCAGGAAACAACCGCAGACTCTCTGATGAACACTCGCCTTCTAGGACAATGTACTGGTCGTCGAGCCATTCACGTATCTGGGAAGCTATTCCGCATGCTTGTACCTTCGTTAACAGTCTGCAGTGGGGCACCCTGTCGAACGCTTTTCGGAAATCTAGGAATATGAAACCTGCCTGTTGCCCTCCTTCCATAGATCGCAGGATACCATGTGAGTAAAGGATAAGCTGATTTTCGCACAAGCTACGCTTCTTAAAGTGTGCCGATTTGGGGACAGAAGCTATTTCCATTCAAGGAAATTTATTATGTTCGAATGGAGAATACCATCTAAAATAGGACTGTACATGCTTGTTATGATTGATTTTATGTGCTTCTGTAAGCGCCCTCTCTTATTCTCATGATCGCTACACGACATATACTATGGAGATAGTACCTTGATGAAACTAAACATTACGATTCCTACCCACCGTGAGGCTGTATTTCGCTTCATTTCATTGTGGGTTCATGAACACCGCTGAGTCGTATGCTCAAAAACGTTCAAATATATGTGAGTTCCTAAGGGATCAAACTGCTGAGGACATCGGTCGATAGACTTACACACTACATAAAATAACTTATGCTAAGAACAATACGCACATCCGTGACCGAGGGAAGACTTGAACCTCCGGCGGGAGGGGCCGCGCAATTCGTTACACGGCCCCTCAAACCGCGCTGCCACCCCGCGCGGATAAGTCGTATGCGCATGCGCACAGATGTTTACTGTGCAGCACCCAGACGCGTCAACATATGGACGCCACTACGAAACGGGGAATGTGTGCTATGGTTAGCAGAGTTAAAATGTGCAATACGTATTTAGCGGCATGGAAGATGAGAGTGGAAAGTGGATCTTTCGACAGGTAAATACCTTTATCAGGGGTAAAAACTGGGAAACGGAACATTCGATTTCAGGTGCTGGAAAACGTCTTAAAACGCAAGTGAATGAAGAGACTGTGGAAGGCGTGCTCGAAACATTGCTAGAAACCCAGGTAAATCCATCAGACAATCTAGTAGGGAAATTATCTCCAGTTCGACGGTGCGCGGTATTGTGCACAGACGTATCTGGTTGCGTGCTTAAAAACTCCAAATTTTATACCAAATTAAGCCATAGGGTCACCGTCGGTGATGTAAGTTTGCTGTTGAAGTTTTGTGCGTCGTGTAGACGAAAACAATGGCTACACCTATGCAGTGGTGTTCAGTGACGAATGTACCTTCCACGTCTATGGCAAAGTTAACCGACATAACTTCCGAATATGGGAAAGTGAGACCCCAGGGGAAGTGGTATAGTACGAGAGAGAGACACCAAAAGTTAATTTGTCGTTTGGATTACATATACTTGGTGTGATTTGTCCTTCTTTCTTTTTCTTTTATGGCGTAAACAGTGATAGGAAATACCTCTTTCGACGTAAGGTCGAATGTTCCACAGGTGCTTTCCGACGTCATTTCCCAGTAGAATGGTGTCCAAACCGCTCCTTGAGTCGTTACCTGAACTTTGGATCGGAAGGGTGTTGGGGGTTGGTAACACCTCCGTTTTTACCCTGACCTGATCTGATCGAATAGCAGCCCAATATTGAATTATTAACATGACCGTGAAGATAATGGGGCTGGTAACTGACTGCTACGGAAGTTGTTACGTTCCAGTTCGTCCTGTTCAATACTATAATACTGAATGTATGGTAATAAGGAACACCAGCACAGTTTTACTAATTACGAACTTATATTCTTCTCAAAACACAGAAAGGAGACATCCACTGCCTTCGTCATACATATGTAATTACGGCTATTCTCAGCACAAGCTTTCTTCATTTAGGCCGGCGCGGTAGACGCGAAACTAAATATCGGCACTAGTAACGTCACTGATCACTTTTATAAAGATACTTCATCACTTTCCCGGTATTTATTTACTATTTAGGGGTCTAACTACGACGATGGTGACATCCTTCTCGGTTAAAAACCCTGTAT
Source organism: Schistocerca serialis cubense (assembly GCF_023864345.2). Taxonomy (NCBI): domain Eukaryota; kingdom Metazoa; phylum Arthropoda; class Insecta; order Orthoptera; family Acrididae; genus Schistocerca; species Schistocerca serialis. Next base: position 233,535,323 of record NC_064645.1, read on the forward strand.
ATCAATAATGGCCTCCACACACACACACACCATTCCCGCCAACCACTCTGGCGCATGACGACACTCGTTCTCGCAACACGTCACAATCGATAGTTCGTACTATCAACCTGTCCCGAGTGCAAAATTATAGTAAGGGCCTTTTTTTTTTGGTCATCAGTCTACTGACTGGTTTGATGCTGCCCGCCACAAATCCCTTTCCGTGCTAACCTTTTCATCTCAGAGTAGCACTTGCAACCTACGTCCTCAATTATTTGCTTGACGTATTCCAATCTCTGTCTTCCTCTACAGTTTTTGCCCTCTACTGCTTCCTCTAGTACCATGGAAGTCATTCCCTCATGTCTTAGCAGATATCCTATCATCCTGTCCCTTCTCCTTATCAGTGTTTTCCACATATTCCTTTCCTCTCCGATTCTGCGTATAACCTCCTCATTCCTTACCTTATCAGTCCACCTAATTTTCAACATTCGCCTATAGCAACACATCTCAAATGCTTCGATTCTCTTCTGTTCCGGTTTTCCCATAGTCCATGTTTCACTGCCATACAATGCTGTACTCCAGACGTGCATCCTCAGAAATTTCTTCCTCAAACTAAGGCCGGTATTTGATATTAGTAGACTTTTCTTGGCCAGAAATGCCTTTTTTGCCATAGCGAGTCTGCTTTTAATGTCCTCCATGCTCCGACCGTCATTGGTTATTTTACTGCCTAGGTAGCAGAATTTCTTAACTTCATTGACTTCATGACCATCAATCCTGATGTTAAGTTTCTCGCATGTTCCCATTTCTACTACTTCTCATTACCTTCGTCTTTCTCCGATTTACTCTCAAACCATACTGTGTACTCATTAGACTGTTCATTCCGTTCAGCAGATCATTTAATTCTTCTTCACTTTCACTCAGGATAGCAATGTCATCAGCGAATCGTATGATTGATATCTTTTCACTTTGTATTTTAATTCCACTCCTGAACCTTTCTTTTATTTCCATCATTTCTTTCTCGATGTACAGATTGAAGAGTAGGGGCGAAAGGCTACAGCCTTGTCTTACACCCTTCGTAACACGAGCACTTCGTTCTTGATCGTCCACTCTTATTATTCCCTCTTGGTTGTTGTACATATTGTATATGACCCGTCTCTCCCTATAGCTTACCCCTACTTTTTTTCAGAATCTCGAACAGCTTGCACCATTTTATATAGTTGAACCCTTTTTCCAGGTCGACCAATCCTATGAAATTGTCTTGATTCTTCTTTAGCCTTGCTTCCATTATTCGCCGTAACGTCAAAATTGCCTCTCTCGTCCCTTTACTTTTCCTAAAGCCAAACTGATAGTCACCTAGCGCATTCTCAATTTTCTTTTCAATTCTTCTGTATATTATTCTTGTAAGCAGCATCGATGCATGAGCTGTTAAGCTGATTGTGCGATAATTCTCGCACTTGTCAGCTCTTGCCGTCTTCAGAATTGTGTGGATGATGCGTTCCCGAAAGTCAGATGGTATGTCGCCAGATTCATATATTCTACACACCAACGTGAATAGTCGTTTTGTTGCCACTTCCCCCAATGATTTTAGAAATTCTGTTGGAATGTTATCTATATCTTCTGCCTTATTTGACCGTAAGTCCTCCAAAGGTCTTTTAAATTCCGATTCTAATACTGGATCCCCTATCTCTTCTAAATCGACTCCTGTTTCTTCTTCTATCACATCAGACAAATCTTCACCCTCATAGAGGCTTTCAATGTATTCTTTCCACCTATCTGCTCTCTCCTCTGCATTTAGCAGTGGAATGTTCCCACCGTTGCTTTTAATGTCACCAAAGGTTGTTTTGACTTTCTTGTATGCTGAGTCTGTCCTTCCGACAGTCATATCTTTTTCGATGTCTTCACATTTTTCCTGCAGCCATTTCGTCTTAGCTTCCCTGCACTTCCTATTTATTTCATTCCTCAGCGACTTGTATTTCTGTATTCCTGATTTTCCCGGAACATGTTTGTACTTCCTCCTTTCATCAATGAACTGAAGTATTTCTTCTGTTACCCATGGTTTCTTCGCAGCTACCTTCTTTGTACCTATGTTTTCCTTCCAAACTTCTGTGATGGCCCTTTTTAGAGATATCAATTCCTCTTCAACTGTACTGCCCACTACGGTATTCCTTATTGCTGTATCTATAGCGTTAGAGAACTTCAAACGTATCTCGTCATTCCTTAGTACTTCCGTTTCCCACTTCTTTGCGTATTGATTCTTCCTGACTAATGTCTTGAACTTCAGCCTACTCTTCATCACTACTGTATTGTGATCTGAGTCTATATCTGCTCCTGGGTACGCCTTACAATCCAGTATCTGATTTCGGAATCTCTGTCTGACCATGATGTAATCTAATTGAAATCTTCCCGTATCTCCCGGCCTTTTCCAAGTGTACCTCCTCCTCTTGTGATTCCTGAAAAGGGTATTCGCTATTACTAGCTGAAACTTGTTACACAACTCAATTAGTCTTTCTGCTCTTTCATTCCTTGTCCCAAGCCCATACTTTCCTGTAACCTTTTCTTCTACTCCTTCCCCTACAACTGCATTCCAGTCGCCCATGACTATTAGATTTTCGTCCCCCTTTACATACTGTATTACCCTTTCAACATCCTCATACACTTTCTCTATCTGTTCATCTTCCGTCTGCGACGTTGGCATGTATACCTCAACAATCGTTGTCGGTGTTGGTCTGCTGTCGATTCTGATTAGAACAACCCGGTCACTGAACTGTTCACAGTAACACACCCTCTGCCCTACCTTCCTATTCATAACGAATCCTACACCTGTTATACCATTTTCTGCTGCTGTTAATATTACCCTATACTCATCTGACCAGAAATCCTTGTTTTCCTTCCACTTCACTTTACTGGCCCCTACTATATCTAGATTGAGCCTTTGCATTTCCATTTTCAGATTTTCTAGTTTCCCTACTACGTTCAAGCTTCTGACATTCCACGCCCCGACTCATAGAACGTTATCCTTTCGTTGATTATTCAATCTTTTTTTCGTGGTAACCTCCCCCTTGGCAGTCCCCTCCCGGAGATCCGAACTGGGGACTATTCCGGAATCTTTTGCCAATGGAGAGATCATCATGACACTTCATCAATTACAGGCCACATGCCCTGTGGTGCCCTGTGGATACACGTTACGTGTCCTTAATGCTGTGGTTTCCATTGCCTTCTGCATCCTCATGTCGTTGATCATTGCTGATTCTTTCACCTTTAGGGGCAATTTCCCACCCCTAGGACAAGAGAGTGCCCTGAACCTCTATCAGCTCCTCCGCTCTCTTTGACAAGGCCGTTGGCAGAATGAGGCTGACCTGTTATGCCGGAAGTCTTCGGCCGCCAATGCTGATTATTTATCAAAATTTAGGCAGTGGTGGGGATCGAACCCGGGACCGAAAGCGTTTTAGACCACGGGTACGAGTACAGGGCCTACGGACCCCTTACAGGTGGGGACCCCCTTGACTGGCAACCTAGGTATTAGTGCAAGGGAGTTTATCAAGAACGTTATTTACAGGTGAAAGGTTCGAGATCTGGTAGATTTGAGACAACAGATCTATGGCGCAGTAGAAACCATTGCACCTGTCATGCGGCCGGCCGCTGTGGCCTAGCGGTTCTAGGCGCTTCCGTCCGTAACCGCGCTGCTGCTACGGTCACAGGTTCGAATCCTGCCTCGGGCATGGCTGTGTGTGATGTTCTTAGGTTAGTTAGGTTTAAGTAGTTCTACTTCTAGGGGACTGATAACCTCAGATATTAAGTCCTATAGTGCTTAGAGCCATTTGAACATTTGAACCAGTCATGCTAACGAACATCTGGCGAGAAGTGGAGTATCGTTTCGATATCTGTCGATCTACAATCGGTGCCACCATTGAACTGTACCACCATGCATAAAAGTGTTTGAGCTCCTTTCTACAGTGTTAGACAAATAAAGTCATAAACGTTAATAGTTACTTAAATGTACCTCTAGCTCGGATATCCTGTATATGGGATTGGAGAAGAAACATTAAACTGGACTTCTATGGGACCTGTAGCAGTAATCGAAGGGACAATGGCAGCTGTGGACAACGTGATCATTGAGGACCACCCACATGCTGTCATGCTATATATCTTCCCCGACGGCGATGGTATCTTCCAGCATATGACACTACCGGCTGCTACTAAATTAGTGGTACACCGATACACCGATAACGTTACTCTTGTGGAAGGATTTTAATTTGTGAGCATGACATAGAAAAGTATCGGACTACTTTTTGTTTCTTCAGAGATTCCTATCAAAAGGAAACGATATCAAAACAAACGGGAATTCAACCAAGGTTCTGTTAGTAATAAATTAATCTGTAATTACGCCGAAAGAAACCTTCGCCAGCCTAATTAAGCAAAGTACGAAGTACTAGCATCGATCATAAAGGAAGGTGACTATTGTCATTGACTTTACTTGACACTGGCGTTATGTTTTGCAAATAGGATACCAAGCAGTAGCGCAATTTATACAATAATGTAATGCTAACTTGGCATGAACAACACAAAATGAATATTGACCGTTTTTGCAACAACTGGCTGTCAGTAACGCTTACTACCTGTGGATTAAAGCAGAAGGCTAATGATCATTGTAAGTAAATGATTTACTATTGGTGGAGCAGTATTAACTTGGACATGATCGTTCTTTCAATATTTTAGTTATTGGAAAGTATTATTTCTTGTGATTATTATTTTCATTCTCAAGGGGCATTCACTTCTTTATACTATTCGGCTCAATTCGGAGGCGTGGTACATTCATCTAGTGCAGTTTGCATACTCTGACGAGCCAAAACGCTATGAGTTCCGGATTATTAGCTTGCTTGTCCGTCTTTGGAACGAATTTCATCACTGATTCTGCGTATCACGGATCCGACCGTTTGTTGGTAGGTCTGTGGAGGTATGTGGCATGTCTTCTCACAGGTGACGTCATTCAGTAAATAACGGGCCGCTGATTTACGTACGCACCTAGATGATTCCCATAGGATTCACATCAGGCGAATTTGGTCGCCGAGGCGAAAACGTGATTGCAATATAATGGTCCTCAAACCATTGTAGCAGAGTTCTGGCTCCGAGACACTGACAATTACACTGCTGGACAATTACATCGCCGTCGGGGAAGACATCAAATGTGAAGGGGTGCAAGTGGTTGACAGATGTCAGTGTGCCTCCGATAACTACCACAGGTCGCACGCAAGCGCAGTAGAATTACTCCATTATCGCAGTACTGCTCCCAGCAGTTTGCGCCCGCCTAGCGCTGCACGTTTCGAGTCACCAGTCAGCTGGAAGACGGTATTTGTGGAGAGGATCATCGGCCTAATGGAGCAAAATTGTGATTCACTCGAAGAGCCTACACGTTCCCATTAATCGATGGACGATCCCGATGGGTCCATTCCCAGTTCAATAGTAATTGACGATGTCATTAGATGAATATGTGAACACGTACCGGGGCCCCACGTTCAATAACGTAATACGAACGATGGGCTCCGAAACAATTGTGCCTGTGCCAGCATTGTGCTCTTTCGGCAGAAATGCCATAGATCGTCATCTACCCTACTTTACGGAGCAGACAAGCCTCCGAAGCCCATCTTCGGTGAAGCGTCGTGGACGTCTAACCATGCAGGGCTTAGTGGTAGTTTCACTGTCCTTCTATCTCTCCGTAGATGCTCACTACAGTAGCACGCGAACATTCGACTAGCTTCACCCGTTTCGAGACACTCGTTCACAGGCTCTGCGTAATAATAATAATTCCTTATCTCAATGGGTTTTTCCCATTTGTAGCCCATATGCTCGGTAGGGTGATACCGCGCCCATTTCTGCTCCGCTTACATGCATTTATACTTTTGTTCCCGCTTCTTGCCGTTCTTCTTACCTCGTTCAGATCACAAGATGCTAACACTTCGCTTTCTTGTCACGGACTGACTCTTGCCACAAAGGCGCCTTTCAGTTCGACCGCCAGATCCATAATTTCTATTCCTGTCAACCCAGTTTCGTTGCAGAGGAACTTCCCCCCATGTTTTACGTGATTACAGTCCTACATCCCCTACGTGTGACCAGATTTACAAGTAAAGTTTTAACATTTCCATTCTTTTAGAGCATATTACCTTTGAATACACATCCATACAATAATTACGATTTCGTAAAGACTCATAATTAATGAATATAACATTTACACAAATGTTACATCAAAAATATTGGATATACAGAAGCCACATTAAGTAAAAACAGACGATGATGTTAGATGAGACAATCATAGGTAATGTCGATAATAATGTCACAAGCAGAATAACTGTCCGCTTCGTGCGTGGAACCACCGTGATGTCTTCAGCAACAAGTTTACCTAGTATAAATCGGATGGACACTACCTGAGTAGCAGTAGGACTTGACTTCTGTACCCACAAACCAGCCCTTTCGATGTGGCGCATACGCCGATGATGCGATGTTCTTAGCACGGACTGGTGACGAAATACGAACGGCGCTTTCCTGGCTACAACAGTATGGGGCGGTGGCAGGCAGTGTGATCAGCCACCGAAAATCACGCTACATGGAGGAGGGACGATGCATGCCTGCAGAACTGGATGTATCCCTGACAAAGGTCCCAGTGTTCAAATGTTTAGGATTATCGCTCCATCGCCCTATACAACGTACTGCTACCTCTACGTATCTTAAGGTCTAACGATGACTCCGCACAGAGGTTCGCCTCAACAAATGAACATCGTTGGACATTTTGCAACTCGCTCAGTACGTCAATGGCTTCTCAACTGAACCATTACGCGCACGTATTAACGATGACAGACACGATGGCTGCCAGAATACAGGTAGTGTTTCTACGCGTGGTGAACGCTGCTGCCGTTTTTAAGATTCGTTTTGTTTCTCTTACTTTACCCTTCCACAAATGACGTGTTTGACTGACTCACGTGAAGCACAGAGCGTTGGCGCTGCACCTTCGTTCAATGCGACTACTCTAGCTTCCACCAACAGACAGTCTTCCTGTCATCCTGATAGCAGAGGTTGCCCGCCCACACACGCTGTTCCCACCGGTACCTATTGGACATTTATCGCCCTCGCTATCACATACTAGGACGTTTCTCGTGGAGCACAGCTATATGTTGCGAGTTATTCCGGAGACACGGAATCCGACAGCAAAAATGTGTTATAGTGTTCTCCAACGCTGGAATCCGGCTAACGACGACGTACGACGCCACCCGACGATAGACTGGACGCGGGTTTGGGGAGCCATCCACGCACCCTTACCGTCAACTTTAGTGGCCTGTGGTCACTAAGGAGAAATTTCCCTCCCGATCAAGACTACATGCCATTCACCTAACTGGCGACCCTTTGTGGCCCAGTTGCGAGATGTTAGACACGAACAAACACAGATTGAATTGTGGCCCAGTACGCGAGTGCTGGAAATTGATCCGCCAGATGTGTTTTGATTGTGCCCATGTAACCCCTTTCATCCAGACATCCAGACGTCGCCTGTTTCCCGATGACCCGGATGAATGCGGTCAATTGGGTACAGGAACATGTACCATGAGGGCGAAAAGGAAGCCCTCGATTTGTTGCGATACATGGTCGACGAGTTCTTGGTCTTAAGAACAGAACGCAGTACCGGAACCTTTTTGCTAACTATTTAGAATCGTCAATCATGGACCCACCACCCAGCTGGGGTGTGCCAGGTGTGAGAAGAAATCGACTTGCAAATGTTATGTTTCCACAATTGCCCTACAGTAACAGAAACAGTCTCTGAGTATGTGCAGCGGCCCCAGACGCTCCGACGGGTGATGACTGGCGATGACCATTTCAATGACGACTGCCTCTTACTGACTGCCCGCTTCGATAAGACCATCCCAGCGTGCAAGATGGCCCTTTTTAGTTCACATTATCGGCATAATTTTTGGCGTACTGCTCCCTTGATTTTCTTATTATTGCAAAAAAGACAGTAACACAGGCAATAAAATGTGATGCTGCCTTCGGTAGTAGGAGGAGCGTCTTGCCTCCTCCAGCCTGCCGCTGACTGAGCTACGCAAATAAATAAAAATAAAAAATAAACTCGGTAGGCGGCCCGGGTTCCGTTTCAGAGCGATGCATTTGCTTTTAATTTTTTAATTTATTGTTCCGTTTCCGTATACAAGAGGTAGATGAAATGTACGAATCGTTTTGCCATAAAGCAAACAGAACCTCTCTGTCTTTTTTGAATTAAAAAAATAATAAAAAAATGGTAAGGTGACCGATTTTCGGTCCAGCACACAGTTTTAATCTGCTTGGAATTTTCATATCAGCGCACACTCCATTGCAGAGTGAAAATCTCATTCTGGAAACATCCCCTAGGTTGTGGCTAAGCCATGCATCCACAGTATCCTTTCTTACATGAGTGCTAGTTCTGCAAGGTTCGCAGAAGAGCTTCTGTGAAGTTTGGAAGATAGGTGGCGAGGTACTGGCAGAATTGAGGCTGTGAGGAAGGCTGGTGAGTCGTGCTTGGGTAGCTCAGTTGGTAGAGCGCTTTCCCGCGAAAGGCAAATGTCCCAAGTTTGGGTCTCGGTCCGGCACACAGTTTTAATCTGCCAGGAAGTTTCAAAAGTTTTGTTGTGACTAGGGTCGTATTTCGTAACTAACAGTTGACAGTCTAATTTAAGATACAGTCTTGTTTGCAAAACTTCCACAATTGCTTAGTTTTGAGCGGTTTTAGTGGTATAGCAGGGAGCAAGGAAAAGAATATCCGTCCTTGCACATATCGCCGCTCTGAATGAGAGGAGCATCAAAGCATCAATTTTCGGAACGTTTCCACTATCAGCATTCACAAAATTCCTCTCTATAGATAGTTAAAAGCTGTAAACGTGTTTTCCATAATTAAATCGGTAAGCCATTTGCAGAAATAGTACGTAAAATCCTAGTAATTATGGGTATTATATACATTAATGTAGCTTCTTCCTACTACTAGTCCGTGGCGTCACCAGAACTCCGGGCAATAACAGAGCGTTTTCGACCAAATCTTGATATTTAACGGTTTTCAGGTTTTAATTACATGAAAATAAGAGATATTTTGTAAAATTATTGACCGTAAATGCGATTTGAAGGTTGCAGTCACTCCGAATAACAACAACCCGAACCATATTTTTAACATAGAGAAATAGCCTGTGGTGTGGATGATATTTTTTGGAAGTCTGATAGTGCTTCGCCAATCTCATAGATTGTACGCACTAACTTGAATATTCGTTTGCTTGCCACTCCCCCCAATGATTTTAGAAATTCCAATAATGTCATCTGTCCGTTCTGCTTTGTTTGATCTGACTCCATTACTGGAGCCACTATGTCATTCTTCTTCTGTCAAGTCTTCCCCATCACCTTTGCCTTCAGTGTTTTCTTTCCACCTTCTCGTTCTTTTCTCTGCATTTAACAGTGGAACACCCAGTGCACTCTTAATGTTAGAACACCTACTTTTAATTCCACTCCAAGTGTGTAACGGCTTTTCAATATCCTACTTCTCCTGCAGTCATTTCGCCTTGGCTCTATTGGACTTTCTACGTGATTTTTATTTCTGTATTTATGTACTTCCCTGATTGTTTATACTTCCGCAGACCAATTGAAATATTTCTTCTTTTAACAAAGGTTTCTTCGGAACTACGTTCCTTGAACCTATGTCTGACTGTCCATCACTTGTGATTACCCATTTTATAGATGTCCACTCCTCTTCACAGAACTACCTACTGTAATGTAACTTATTGCTGCATCCACATTCTTAGCGAACTTAAAATGCGTCGAATTATTTCTCTGTACTTTACTGTATCACTTCCTCACACCGTACTTCATCCGTACGATTTTCTTAATCTTCAGTCTGCTCTTCATCATCACTATATTGTGATCTGAGTCTAAATCTGCGTCTGTGTTCCCATACAAACCAATATCTGATTTCGGAATCTCTGTCTGACCATGACGTAATTTAGCTTGATTCCTCCAGTGTTTCCAGGTATTTACAAGTATATCTCCTAGACTTGTGATTCTTGAACAAAATATTCGCTATTACTGTCTGAAATGTGTTGCAGGACTCGATTATTCTCCTCTCCCATTCCTACTGCCGAGTCCATATTCTCCTGTACCTTTCTTCTATTCTTTTCCCTACTACCGCGTTCAAGACCCCCTTGACTATTAGATTTTCACCTAACTTTACAAACGAATTAACCATTCAATATCTCTTCATATTATACTTATGACGTCGGCATGTATACCAGGCTATTGTTGTCGATTTTGGTTTGCTGTCGAATTCGATCTACATGACAGCAGCTGCCAAGTGGTGTCCCCAGTGGATGAAAATAACAGCAAGCTTCAGAAAATATTTTATATGCACTGTAACCGCCATTGCTTTTTTATAGTATCTCACATGCAATGAATAGCTAGTATAGTAGTTCGATCTGCCCAGCAACATTATTACAGAATATTGCATAGTCCACCTTCTCCATTATCCTTTGTTCATCTAGTTTTTTACTTATTGACAGCGTTCCCAGAATGACTAAGAACTTTGGGTTCATCTAAGATTCATTAATGATATAATCTTTGTGAGTACAAGCCTTCAAATATTCTTTATATAATAGCGCAAATTTGCACTACTGTTTATAATTATATTTCAGTTCCTGTTATTTAAGAATTGAAATATATAGGTTGCACCTAAAGATGCGGCTGTTAGCTGTGAAACCGATAATGTGGTCAGTTAAAACCAAATTTTACTAGCTGTCAGCAGTGTTTTCATTCGTGATGACTATTAGCTTCACACTTCGATCCAGTGGTGCCAGGAAGTGCACAACTGGCTGGAGATCCAAGTTGGTGGGCTTCCTGTAGGGGGAAGGGGGGGGGGCACGGTTGGTCCTGACAGGGTCGCCATTTCCCGCTAGAGCGGCTCGCGCTCTGACGTCGGCGCCCCGTCAAAGGCGCCGCTGCCGCCGTGACGTGAAAGGCTGTGCTGGCTCGCCTGCTCAGATAGCCGCCGCTTCCTGGGTCGCTTCCGCACCTCACCATCCCCACGTGGCCGTACCAGAGAGTCACAGGAACCGCACTGACCCACCAGCTGCCACTCATACGAAATTACTTTCCCGTTACGTCCGTACATCAGCTGCAGCTGAAAAAGGTTACGCTCGCAACTGTACCTGTGGCCCTACAAGGACCTTTGAGTAACAGCATGGAATAATTGAAGTGACTTTGTTTCCGACACTATGTGTCATTGTCGATGATTCCTCTGATTTGTGCTGTTTTCAGCAAGTAAGTCTGGCACTCAGCATGAAGCTACTAGAATCAAACCTCCTACCACCAAAGTACTTGCTGTTTTGAAGTAACAGTCTTACATGGAACAACTCTCTCGTCACAGAGCCAAGTGAACTACAACAAAAATAATTTTGGCAACCCAGTAAGTGACTTGAAAATGTCAAAAAGCAGTCTTGACCGCAGTAGAATATTTATGGGTAATGGGAAGGATTTCGGTCAAAATGTGACTGTCTTCAGACTGCGTTACCTGAAATGTAATTATAGAATGAACTTGAAGAAGCATTTCATAATAATACCAAAAAATAAAATATATAAAATACGGTCAAACTTAAAAGAAAGAAGTATGGAGACCGTGTGGGTAGTGTGTCGATATGCATCAACCAGCGGAAGATGATTTCTGAGCTCAGGCAGCGACTGGAGTTCAAATGTTCTACTTCCAGGTAGACACGTAGAGAACCTTGACAGCTGTTGCAGACTCCTCATGGAACGAGGTGCCATCAAAAATTAGACTTGAATGAACCCGATGGTTACCACGAGGTTGGCGTAGAAGTGTCGATAAACAGATTTCAGCCAAAGATCAATTCAGAGCTGCGACAGCGACTGACTGTTAAGGGTTAATGGTTCAAATGGCTCTGAGCACTATGGGACTTAACATCTGTGGTCATCAGTCCCCTAGAACTTAGAACTACTTAAACCTAACTAACCTAAGGACATCACACACATCCATGCCCAAGGCAGGATTCGAACCTGCGACCGGAGCAAAGGGTTAATGGCATGCACTTAAGAGTGCTGTAGAAATTCATGTCATATACCACAAATGAACGTGACTAACAAGTAAGGTAAGTGTTTATAATATATGTTGCGTGAAAGGTAGCACTGCAACCGAAAACTGTCGTAAAAATGTCTTCGATCCATCATTTTTGTCATAAATAAAGAACATGAAAATCATTAAATAATTATTTACAGTACAGTAACGCGAAAAAATTCGATAACAGTAATTAAAAGCATGAAACTGTGATGAAACTGTCATAACACGTTATACATCCATCAAGGCAGTAATAAATAAAATACATAAGCCCTCAAAAGTTTAATAGAAGCTGTGAAATAGTTGTTTACGCTTACGTAACATGTAGCAGTCACGAAAAATTCTGCGCGAAAAGGCCTCAGAACTCCCTGTTTGATACCACCATCGCTGCCACCGACGCATCTTCCTTGAGCTCGTTAGAGATGTACCTACAGAAATTTCAATCAGCCTGGCGGTTGCTCTGGAGTCTGAGGGTTAGGCAACCCTTTCGTCACACCTTGGATGGGGTTTGCCTACCTTCAGGCAATGTAGCAGCAATCATGATAAGTTTTCGACTAGTGCTCAACAAAGTTGCATTGGTGGCACCAAGGATGTTGCCCAACTGGGATATCCGATGCATTTTCGTGTCCATTCTGAAGGGCAATGTGTCTGAAATGTTTTCCTCGGCCTCCGTGTAAATAAATAAATAAATTAACAAAAATGCGTGACTTGAAAGTTGGGTGAGCGGTTCTGGCACCCATCGCAGTGAACCCACCTTGCAGCTCACATAAAGTTCTGAGCTGTGGCCTTTTCTCCGCATTGCTGTTAGTAGCATCGCTGAGTCCGAGGGTGACGTTACAGGGCGCCACGCATCTGCGTCATTACAGAGGAATGTTCTAGACACCTCTGAGTCAGGTTTTAAACTTACTCGTCACAATAGGAGGCCGTTACAAGATTTCGCAAATGTGATCCTTTAAGGTTGTTGCGTAGTGTATTGCTTGCTGAAGAAAGCTATGATTTAATAGCTGTTGTGTTTCCAAACTATTCATCACTTTTTCTGATTTACCTTGTGTTTTCTTGAATAAAAAGAAAATGTTACATGATCCTACTATCTTATTTAGTACCGCACTAATTAGATTACCCTGTATGTTGATTGCCCGAATTCTCTAACTATAAACTGCTGAATTAGGCCACCTGCTAATTTTAAATATTTAATTTAAGCGTTTCTTATGCGCATCTGTCGATATTTCCGTGTAATCTGAATGCTTAGTGGGGATGTATCCTTCTTTCAGTAATATTTTTGCTGTCATAATCAAATTTGAAACAACAGTACCAATACTGGGGAATACAGATGATACAAACAAATACCTTCAGTAGAGACATATTAGCACATAAATTTATATTTCATATTAACTACCATCTCTCTCTCTCCCTCTCTCTCTCTCTCTCTCTATCTCTCTCTCTCTCTCTCTCTCTCTCTCTCTCTCTCTCTCTCTCTCTCTCTCCTCCCTCCCTCTCTCTCTCTCTCTCTCTTTTTTTTGTTTGTTTGTTTGTTAGAAACGCTCTTCTTGCTATTGTCAGTCTGTAATTTTTATCTTCTCTATTATGCCGAAAGTTAGTTATTTTGCTGCCCAAATAGAAAAACTCATGAACTTCTTTTAGTGTTTCATTTCCTAATGCCTTCTTTCATTTTGTTGACGTTCATCTTATAAACTCTTTTCAAGACGCTACCCACTCGGTTCAACTGATATTCCATGGCCTCCGACAGAATTACTATGTTACTGGCAAACCACAGAGTTGTCATTCCTTCTCCTTGTAATTCAATTCGCTTCATAAATTTCTCCTTGGTTTCCTTGTATTCTTGTTTTCTGTACAGAATTAATAACACTGGGGATGGGTTGCAACCGTGTCTCATTTCCTGCTCAGCTACTGCTTCCCTTTCATGTCATTTGACTGTTAAAACTGGAATCTGGTTTCTGTACAAGTTATAGAGAATATTTCGCTCCTCCTACCATGAGACTTTCAAAGAGTATTCCAGTCAACATTGTCAATTCTTTTTCTGTACAAATGCCGTAAATGCAGGTTTACTTCTCTTTGGTACACTTGCTAAAATAAGTCGTAGAATGCGCTATGGTCGGGTAGGATGGGGTACCGCCGCTCTTGCGCGTTCGTGCATTTCTCTGGAAGACAACCTGATCTTTTGCAGGTTCGGCTTCTACATGTATTTCCGTTCTTCTGTACTTAATTTTACAACCACGTCTTCTTAAACCGATGGTTCTGTAATAACCATATCTGTCAACATCTGCTCCTTGGATATATTTATTATGAAATTCATCTTTTAGGCTCAGGTTATTTCGTCCACTTGTAGTTTTAATTCTGACGCTAGCCTTTTTACTTCGTAGGAGGAATGAAGGAACATTGTCGGCCGTTAGTCGGATAGTGACTATTCAAACATTTATGCGACCAAAATATGAATGGTGGAAAAATTATTAAAAAATAAATGGACGATGTTATTTTAAGAAGTGGACCAACCAGTCACTTTTTGTCTATTTTTATTTAAGCTATTACGCGTTTCGGTTTTTCACCCATCTTCAGTTAGCATAACACGAGGTACATACCCGTAAAGACCGAGCGAGGTGGCGCTGTGGTTAGCACACTGTGCTCGCATTCAAGAGGTCCGTGGTTCAAACCCTCGTTCGGCCATCCTGATTTAGGTTTTCCATGATTTACCCAAATAGCTTCAAGCAAATGCTGGGATGGTTCCCTTGAAAGGGCACGGCAGAGTGCCTTCCCAATCCCTTACTAATCCGATGGGACCGATGACCTCGCTGTTTGGTACCCTCTCCCGAATGAACCAACCAACCATAGTTGTACATGTGACACAAGAGTTTTCCTCTTCTATCTTGCATAAAACTGCCCAGTACCGGCCTTGTGGTCAAAATACATCTTAATTTACATCTGAAAATTATATTTATTCTATAAACAAAACATAACATAGATACAATTTTCAGATGTAAACAAAGATATGTGGGCTATTTTGGTTCAAGATAGAAGTGGAAAAATGTTTGTGGCACATCTATACACGCGAACATCGGAATAACGAGCAGAGTAAAAAGTAAGTACATCTAACCACCAATACATCATAAATTTACAAAGTGCGAAATGCACCAGACAAAAACATTATTTTGCACAAGGCAAATGCAGCATGCCTTTTGCTGCCGATGCTTTACGATGTGCTTGGTGAAGATACAAATACATATTGAAACATCCCCTTAGCAAAATTTATAAATGACAGAGCTGGAAAACCTCTTACGTTAATTGATTTTCAAACAGCTGAGCAAAACTCAACGTACTTAGTTTTCACTTTACTTATTCTGATCATCACTAAACTGACACTCAATATTTTTAGCGCAACGCAGTCTGACTTTCAATAATCCCTACAAAAGAATGGCCCTGACGAACAACAACCTTACTTTTCATGTATCACCTACCTTACAAAAATCTTCGTAATTCTAACTTCTGCAATACAGCGAGCACCAATAATGCCAGCTAAATAAAAGCTTCTGAAGGCAGTAACTACTGATAGGCATAGTTAGCAAATGAAAGATTTTGATAGAGAACAAACAATGTATTTACCTTAATACTGTTCAAAAGTCATAATATATATATATCTACCAATTCATGACATCCATCTTTACAAATTTCCTTTTTCTGGCGGACACATGTCAAGATCGTCCGCTTATAGTGACCTCTCAAACCTCTGCCATTTCTCTCTCCACATCCACCACTGCTGGCGGCTCACCTCCAACTGCGCAACGCTACGCGATGTTCACATCCAACTGCCCAACACTACAATATCGAATATTCCAACAATTCCAACCAGCCACAGACTGCACACAGCACAGTCAGTGATTTTCAAACAGAGAACCGAACCAGCCCACTTACGGTATTATACTGACGGAAGATTTTGAAAGACCGAAACCTGTATTATCTGAAATAGAAATACATAAAAAGCGGATGGTTTCTTTATTTCTTAAAATAATATAATCCACAGTCTCGGAGCAAAATGTGAGCAAAATGAGTACATTATTATCAACGTACGTAATCAAGTTTATATTACGTAATGTATTGTAACATTGGTGTCAGGAATGTACAGATACAAACTTCAAAAATATAATTTCAAAAAGACTTACGTGTCTGGTATTACCGTACCTCTCCTATTGTTGTTGGTCGTGTATCCACTGGTCTGACGTTGCCCAATAGTGGTGGGAAAGAAATCGCGTATCTTTTACAAATCCCAGTGATTGAGGTGTCACAGATATACCTATAATATCTTTACAGAGTGTGGCTGTGGTTTCAGTCACAACTGGAAGTCGCAAGTAGGAATTTGCAACTAAATGAAACAGCTAATATTCAAAGGTATGTGCCATTTGTTGGCCGAAGTTCGCACTAATACATACCACTGTCTTTCCTTGCGACACACTATCGAGCTCAACTGCGATTTCCTTAACAGGTTGCAACCAAAAGTCGCAAGTGGAATAAGTGGAATCTAAAAAACGGCAGGTAACATTCTATGCCACGTGTCCTCTATTGGCCGACGTTCGTACCTCATTCTGAGAACCTTCTATTTTACGATATGGATGTATATCATACTCATTGGTTGAAGAAATGAACCAAGAAGCTAATATATTCTGAGAAAAACTTTATACTTCGTTGAGAATTATTGCAGCCACCGAATAGGATTGCCAGGTAACGCTTGTGGTAATGGACAGACCTATATTGTACCCTAGAATTTTCGTGACGTCTTTAAACTCAATTTTCATGTTAAAAATTAAAATGCAGTGTAATTTCAGAAAACATTAGATAATGGGCAAGGGCCGATGAATATTTTGATGCTTCTTACACAAAAAAAAATGGTTCAAATGGCTCTGAGCACTATGGAACTCAACTGCTGAGGTCATTAGTCCCCTAGAACTTAGAACTAGTTAAACCTAACTAATCTAAGGACATCACAAACATCCATGCCCGAGGCAGGATTCGAACCTGCGACCGTAGCGGTCTTGCGGTTCCAGACTGCAGCGCCTTTAACCGCACGGCCACTTCGGCCGGCGTCTTACACACGTATATCGTACATTATCAATTAAAAATGCCATCTGCGGTCTGCTATGTAACTTTTACCAAATGTTTAACAACTGCATTCAGAGGACGGTATATTTCTCCAACAGTACAGTACAAAAGTTCTATATTTATTTTGAAATGTTGCATTAAAACTACAGGCAATGTTAACTTTTAACTGGAAGATCAGTATTTTCCGCTGTTTTCACTTGCACATCGTCAACCTTAAAAACACGCAACTTTCCAACCTAACCTAGACCTTGGGCTACGATAAAGGTCAGTCTGTCATCAGAACCAACTTTTCAGGATGGGAGAGACGGACGGACGAGTATCACAATCAAGCTAGTCTTTATCAACAGCTGTACGACAGAAAATTTTGGGCTGTGGTGTTGCTAAAATAAGGTGAGAATGGAATTTTCATATTTAATTCACAGTGTCTTTCACATGTATTTATCATCGCTCTCAAACCGCATTATGACTTCAATAGCACACTGTCCCAATGCTCATTATAGACTCTTATGTTATCAATTATAGTTCTTCCAACACGGTCTTAAGACGCTGTGGCAACTTCTACAGTTCTGCTGTCAATGACATTTTGAATTGTAACGTGGAGTTACCAACATAAGAACCGAACCAGCCCACTTACGGTATTATACTGACGGAAGATTTTGAAAGACCGAAACCTGTATTATCTGAAATAGAAATACATAAAAAGCGGATGGTTTCTTTATTTCTTAAAATAATATAATCCACAGTCTCGGAGCAAAATGTGAGCAAAATGAGTACATTATTATCAACGTACGTAATCAAGTTTATATTACGTAATGTATTGTAACATTGGTGTCAGGAATGTACAGATACAAACTTCAAAAATATAATTTCAAAAAGACTTACGTGTCTGGTATTACTGTACCTCTCCTATTGTTGTTGGTCGTGTATCCACTGGTCTGACGTTGCCCAATAGTGGTGGGAAAGAAATCGCGTATCTTTTACAAATCCCAGTGATTGAGGTGTCACAGATATACCTATAATATCTTTACAGAGTGTGGCTGTGGTTTCAGTCACAACTGGAAGTCGCAAGTAGGAATTTGCAACTAAATGAAACAGCTAATATTCAAAGGTATGTGCCATTTGTTGGCCGAAGTTCGCACTAATACATACCACTGTCTTTCCTTGCGACACACTATCGAGCTCAACTGCGATTTCCTTAACAGGTTGCAACCAAAAGTCGCAAGTGGAATAAGTGGAATCTAAAAAACGGCAGGTAACATTCTATGCCACGTGCCCTCTATTGGCCGACGTTCGTACCTCATTCTGAGAACCTTCTATTTTACGATATGGATGTATATCATACTCATTGGTTGAAGAAATGAACCAAGAAGCTAATATATTCTGAGAAAAACTTTATACTTCGTTGAGAATTATTGCAGCCACCGAATAGGATTGCCAGGTAACGCTTGTGGTAATGGACAGACCTATATTGTACCCTAGAATTTTCGTGACGTCTTTAAACTCAATTTTCATGTTAAAAATTAAAATGCAGTGTAATTTCAGAAAACATTAGATAATGGGCAAGGGCCGATGAATATTTTGATGCTTCTTACACAAAAAAAAATGGTTCAAATGGCTCTGAGCACTATGGAACTCAACTGCTGAGGTCATTAGTCCCCTAGAACTTAGAACTAGTTAAACCTAACTAATCTAAGGACATCACAAACATCCATGCCCGAGGCAGGATTCGAACCTGCGACCGTAGCGGTCTTGCGGTTCCAGACTGCAGCGCCTTTAACCGCACGGCCACTTCGGCCGGCGTCTTACACACGTATATCGTACATTATCAATTAAAAATGCCATCTGCGGTCTGCTATGTAACTTTTACCAAATGTTTAACAACTGCATTCAGAGGACGGTATATTTCTCCAACAGTACAGTACAAAAGTTCTATATTTATTTTGAAATGTTGCATTAAAACTACAGGCAATGTTAACTTTTAACTGGAAGATCAGTATTTTCCGCTGTTTTCACTTGCACATCGTCAACCTTAAAAACACGCAACTTTCCAACCTAACCTAGACCTTGGGCTACGATAAAGGTCAGTCTGTCATCAGAACCAACTTTTCAGGATGGGAGAGACGGACGGACGAGTATCACAATCAAGCTAGTCTTTATCAACAGCTGTACGACAGAAAATTTTGGGCTGTGGTGTTGCTAAAATAAGGTGAGAATGGAATTTTCATATTTAATTCACAGTGTCTTTCACATGTATTTATCATCGCTCTCAAACCGCATTATGACTTCAATAGCACACTGTCCCAATGCTCATTATAGACTCTTATGTTATCAATTATAGTTCTTCCAACACGGTCTTAAGACGCTGTGGCAACTTCTACAGTTCTGCTGTCAATGATATTTTGAATTGTCGCTGCATCGAGTGATTGAAAATGTGGTTCAGATATCCGTGAACGTAGGAACGTAGCTAGCCTCTGTGTTCTAAAGATGAGCTCTTTTTGCACTGTGTGGCAACTTATAATTCTCAGCAACACACAAATAATAAATTCACGCTTGTTCCATTAATACAAAATTAAAGACAAATAAAGAAAAAATGGAAAACATACTTAAACACTGTTTTGCTGAGATGAAATTGTCTCTGTGGGCAAGTGTAACTTTCGTACATCATCTAACAACTGTGGAAGAACCGTTGCAAATATTAACAATACCATGTCAAGCAACTTTTTGTCAGTTGCGTTACTGAACGTCAGGTCCTGAGAAGTTATCGCTGTTACATGCGAGAATATACGAGGGTTGGACCTTTAATAGTGGCACCTATTTATTTACAGCTAGTACAAATTATATACGTGTTTCAGAGTTTTACTGACCTTTAAAGTAGTCGCCAGCATTGTGTATAACTCGTTGCCAGCGATGTGGAAGTCGTAGGGTACTCTTAGCAGTGCAGTTGTGTTGACAGTTCGAGCGGCGCGGTCTATTGCCCGACGAATTTGTTGCAGTTCTGAAGCGAATGCCGTGAAGTGTTTCCTTCAGTTTAGAAACTGAATTGAACTTATGAGGCCTTACGTCAGGGGAATGCAGCAGGTGGTACAGCGCTAAGCAAATCCATCACTCAAACAAATCAGTAACAGCTTTACGTGCTTGAGCATTGTTCTGCAAAATGGTGGTCAACTCCGCAGAAAGTTTCATCACTTCTGTCTCTGTGCTGTTCATTTTTGGAACACAACCTACGACCAGCTTAGAGACAGAAGTGATGAAACTTTCTGCTGTTCATTTTACAGGACAATGCTCAAGCACGTACAGTGAAAGCTGTTACTGATTTGTTTGATTGATGGAACTGCTAAGTGCTGTACCCCCTACTGCACTCTCCTGACTTAAGCCCTCGTGAGCTCAACTCGATTTCTAAACTGAAGGAAACACTTCACGGCATTCGCTTCAGAGCTGCTAAAAATTCGTCGGCCAATAGACCGCGCCGCTCAAACTGTCACCACAACTTTCACTGCTAAGGGTATCCAAGACTTCCACATCGCTTGGCAACGGTTTATACACAATGCTGTTGACTACTTGGAAGGTCAGTAGAACTTTGATACTCTTATCTATTTTGCACGAGCTGTAGATAAACAGTTGCCACAGTTAAAGTTTCAACCCTCGTATTTCTTGTTTGCATTGACACAGTTCACTTCTTTCTTGCGATTAATAACAATGTAACATGTGATAAATCGCAGCTATCGTGTAAGTCGCGGAAATCTGTAACTCGCATAAATCGGAAAGTCAGAAAAGTTGCAGAAGTAGTACTGGTGGAGTGCATAGTCAAACAAGTTGTGAGTTCCTTAATTGCGATTCTGAACTACGAACACTCGCAACTAAAAATTGCAGTTAGCGAAAAGTAGCATTCAGAGAAGTCACTGATATCTTAAAATCACAATTTAGCCCATTCCTGTCGCCGGACAAAGGCTGCGTTGCTGCCCCTCAGTAAGCGCCACGTGCTGTGCTGCCGTGCGTGGGTGGCCCATCTCCCCCGCCTTCCCCCTCTCTGCAACTCTGTCTCCGAGCAAACCGGATGCCGCCGCCAGATAGTGGACAATCTCACCTCATCTCAGCTCACCCAAACTGTCGGGATCTATTGATACACGAAATTTTATACTAACTCATTAAATCAATTTTCGCATAAGGAATTACAGGAAAAACAATAAGCCAGCAGAAAAAAACCGATGAGGTGTAATTAAGTGTACCTGTAAAATACACCAAGGGTGGGCAATATGCTAAAAACAAAGAGCACCACACCCTTACGACACACTTTAGAACAGAATCTTGGCACACACATGGATAAGCCTGAGCAGATGTATTGCACAATCTCACATAAACGAAAGAGTAATTGTATAATAATCACGTTTAAAAACATGGAATAATAAATTACAGTTCCAGTGATAGCTATCACGACCCTATTGCATAATTAATTCTTGTGGCAGTCGGTTATAATACGCTAATATACTACAACGCACCATAAATATCGTCCTAAAATACTGCCATTTCACTTCAAATGCGAGATGGAAACGGGGATAAAATTGCGCCATTGCTCTTCGAATGCATGCTAATATGCAACTAAAATGGACGGAAACATTGTATCACTCTCTCCAAGGTAACTAGAAGCTACTGTGCAGTGTTGAAATGATGGTTAGCCACACTACAATCAGCTCATAAAAGGGAGTTAGCTATTTTCGGCTACGGGTGCTCTGGTGTGAGGTCACTCCGTCCATCATTATGAGTGCTACATTGCTCATAGCACTAGGTCAGTATTTTTCTTTGTAACAGTGTGTAATGTACTGTGCAAGTTTAGAGTATGTGGTCTTTTAGATGATCAGTTGTGAGGACGCTGATACTGTGCGCTCATGTGCACTGACAGGCAATGTGTCAGCTCTGGCCCGATTTCTGTTGCTAACAAATTTTTCTTCATGTATTATATTCGTCACATATATTTAAACAGTACAATTTACGTACGTAAAACTAATACGTGTAATTTACTTACGATTACGACCCTTGTTAATCAGGAAGCTAGAGGTCACCACATTGTAGCAGATTCGTCAAATTTTGCACGCGCCACCACTGGTTAGCTGATAATTCGTTAAACTTAACTGTTTAATTATACATTAATATCAATTTTTCTTCTCCACCTGAACACCAATGTGTTGCCTAGGTACATGGCCATAGGTTTGTGGAGGTGGATCACTTAATATCCGCTGATCTGTTATACTAAGAAAGCCACAAGATGGCATAAATCACTAAGGTCCGGAAGCAATGCATTCAAATTTGGGCTGCAGACGCGCTATTGCGGGTGAGAACGCATGCGACACGCTCATTTTCCTCTTGGTGCCACGACAGGTTAGCCAACATTAACACCAGGAGGTCTGGCAGCCCCGCCGCCCATATATCACAGAAGCCGTCATCACCACCACTCCCGGTAACGTTGGCTGTAGTGCAGGCACAGTGCCATGCTGTCTCAGAATCCGTAAAACTATAGAGAAACGCCCCCTGGCCACCACTCAGACTTCCGACGATACGACTTTGTTACCGATCTTACGGCAGTAGTGCGGAAACTGCCAGCATATTTATTTGACATGAACAGGTTTATATCACCTTGGAAACCGTCTTGTGCGTGAATTCAGAACAGTAGCAGCTAGGCTGCGCCGCTAAAGTATGCTCGTGCCTGCTTCGTTTGTCTTCCTTAATGGAGTGCGCAGCTTGCACGGCGATCGCATTCGCCGTTCCTGATGTGGTAACAACTGTCACGCTACCTCCCGTTTGGGTCCATATCCTGTATTTCTCACGGCCAAATATGCTTTCTCTTCACATTACTTAAAACCTAGGGCTAATAAGTCGTGGTCGATAAAACTTTGTCCGCAGCTCGTGGTCGTGCGGTAGCGTTCTCGCTTCCCGCACCCGGGTTCCCGGGTTCGATTCCCGGCGGGGTCAGGGATTTTCTCTGCTTCGTGATGACTGGGTATTGTGTGATGTCTTTAGGTTAGTTAGGTTTAAGTAGTTCTAAGTTCTAAGGGACCGATGACCATAGATGTTAAGTCCCATAGTGCTCAGAGCCAAAAAACTTTCTCCTAACGTTTTATCTCCGACTGTGGGAATCATCTTCAGAGGTAAAGCGGCGAACTGCAACCAGAACTCGAGGGAGCAGTGTAGAGGGCATCACATTCCATCACGTGACGTCGGCTATGAAATTATCTCTAGTAATGCCAACATTATCGATTGAAAGTAAGGGATCATAGTTATTACTAACATTGACATCCAAATTTTATCTAATTTATCACATTCCGTTATTGTGTTAAAATTATTACTGTGTCTATAGATCTCAGTAGCCTCTCTATACATACGCCCATGTTAATACGGTGTTTACTATAGGACGCTCGTCTCACTGAATTTTATTTCGTGAAGATCCTCTTGGTATACATATTCCGCTACTGCCGATTATTTTCAAACGAGATGCTGCAGTTTCAAAGAAATATATTGATGTAGTGCTGTGAGCAGCGTAGCACGTATAGTGCCAGACAGCATGACGTCTCACCAGAGCATGTGCAGTCTAAAACGGACAGTTGTGTTCCTTCTCTAAGCTGATCATAACGCGGCTCGCCATACTTTCAGCACTCGACACTGGCTTCTAATTACCACGGAGAGCCCGCAACAGAACATGTTTTCGTTCATTTTATCTGCATACCAGCATGGATTCGAGGAAGAATGGCGTTATTTTAGTGCGATATTTGGCTCACGTTCGAAGAGAAGTGGCTAACTTTAGTGCGACATTTACAGTGTTCTGTAGCACATTAGCGCGTGATTACCGATTCCCAGCACTTTTACCTGTTGATAGGTCTGAGACGCATACTTGGTGCGCTACAGTAATACAGAGCGATCATGGGAAAAAAGTTGAAACCCGGTCTCATAGGTAGGGAAAAGAGAAAATCGTTTTAATTTTAGCAAACTCCGTATCGTCTTCTGCTGGGAATACGTTGTTAAGTTTGTTAATTATAAATTTACTGTCTGACCGCATAGTTTTCATCTGTTGCTTAGTTAGATATTTGTATAGTGCAAGCCATTGTAGACTATGTGGAGGAGGGCGGGATGAACGATGGTCGGTAAACCTCTGTATTATCTCAAAAATATCGGAATTTCTCCCCGTAGTTAATTTGCAAGTGATACGTAGCCTAACTCTTCGTGGAACGTAATGACACGGAATTTTAATAGTACAATGCCTGTCTTGTAGCATCTCCTTCCAAAGTTTGTTGATCATCTCCAAAATACTGTCACATCTAACTAACGAACCCGTGACGAAAAGCGCTGCTCTCCGTTGGATCTTGTCTACGTCTTCATTTAATCTAAAACGGTAAGATCCAAGAGTGCTGAGTCATACTCAAAAATAGGTACAAAATCTGTTTTGAAAGCTCCTGTTTTGGTGAAAATTGCATTTCTTTAGGCTTTTCCCTATAAAAGCGTGGCATAAACTTTTTTGCGTCAGGAGCTCGTTTTGCTTGGGTCACTCAAGACGATAACTCCTAAATAGCTACTATACAGATAATCATTGTTGTAATGATCTTGCTCCGTAATAATAAATTGTTAATTATTTTCAGTTCCTATTTTGTGCTAAAGGTTTTCCTGTTAACTCCATTGTTATTTATACACTGTTCATTTTTTACTATTTCAATGCAAAGATGTTACTTACTGTATGTTTCTACTTCACTCTAGATGTGTTACTTCTCTTCCAATGTTGTTTGCTAACATTTAACTTCTTTGCTGATAATACTCAGTAAATGTCTGAAGATGGCCTTGTAAGCCGAAAACCGATTAAAAATATTGTAGAACAAAAGCAAACTAGTGCTTTTCATTTATTATTATTTTCAGTTAACATAATACACATATGTGAAACAGAAAACAAGAAAAACAAAACTTTAAGTGTAAAATAACAACTAAAATATAAAACAAAAAAGTAAAACAAGTTTTAATATTGAACTTTCATATATTTTAATTAGGTTCGTTGGAAATATAACTAAATGATCACTTATTTAAAACCGCGTAATTGTCTCCCAGTGCGACGCAGAGGTCTGAAATTTGGCTCAGAGGTGCCTAGAACCTCTACAATGGTGCAAAAGCGTGGCACCTTGAGACGTAACGCTCAGGCTCGATGACGTCTCAAACAACAAGGTGTCGACACATGTGAAAAAAAGGCCAGAGCTTAGAAGTTCATGTCAGTTGTAATGTCGGTTAATGATATCATACTGGCAAAAAATTTCCCCAGCGTTACTGTGAACTTGTCAAACGATATAGAGGTACATCGAAGAATCCAGGACGGAAATAACAGAAAGGTATAAGATGGAATTAAAATTCAAGGTGAAATGACATTAATGATAAGATTCTCTGATAACACCTCTATCCTCAGTGAAAGTGAAGAAGAATTACATGATCTGCTGAATGGAATGAACAGATTAATGAGTACCGTATGCGTTTTAAGAGTAAAGCGAAGAAAGACGAAAGTAATGAGAAGTAGCACAAATGAGAGTAGTGAGAATCGTTAGACCAGGATTGATGATCACGAAGTATATCATATTAAGGAATTCTGCTACATAGCAACAAAAAAACTCTCGATGGCGGATCAAGGGCACCAAAACGAAATAGCACCGGAAAAAAGGGCACTCCTGGTCAGAAGAAGTCTATTAGTATCAAACATATGTTTGAGGAAGAAATTTCTGAGAATTTGCGTTTTGAATACAGCAGTGTATGATAGTGAAAAACGGACTGTGGGAGAACCGAAACAAAAGAGAATCGAAGCATTTGATATGTGATGATACAGAAGAATGCTTTGAAAATTAGGTAGACTGATGAGGTAAGGAATGAAGAGGGTCTCCGGAGAATCGGTGAGAAAAAGAATATATGGAAAACACTGACAAGAAGAAGGTATAGTGTGATACGATATCCATTAAGATATCACAGAATAACTTCCATGATACTAGAGAGAGTTATAAAGGGTTAAAACTGTAGAGCAAGACAGAGATTGGAATACATCGAAAAAAATAATTGAAGACAAGCTTCCAAGTGCTACTCTAAGATGAAGAGATTGGCACAGGACAGGAAGTCGTGGCTGGCCGCATCAGGCCTTCCAGAACACTGACGACTCAATTAAAAAAAAAAAATAAGTAGAATCGCCATGCCCCTTTTACCGACATACCACACCAACTTTTGACTTCTCCCCTGTGAAGAATCACGTTGAAGGGACGCGGTTTTCTTATGGGTGACCGAGGGAAACACGCACCATTGCTCAGAATCGACCAGAAAGGCTCTGAGCACTATGGGATTTAACATCTATGGTCATCAGCCCCCTAGAACTTAGAACTACTTAAACCTAACTAACCTAAGGACATCACACAACACCAAGTCATCACGAGGCAGAGCAAATCCCTGACCCCGCCGGGAATCGAACCCGGGAACCTGGGCGTGGGAAGCGAGAATGCTACCGCACGACCACGAGAATCGACCAGAAAGGGCTTCACGGACTGGCATAAAAGGCATTGATGATACCACCCCTTTCCTTGGAGCTTTGATTCCCACAAACACCAGTTCGCAGAGCGATGATCTAGAGCACGACGTGCTTGATTACTTTGACACTGCTTATGCCCCGTACGTCTCAATTCTTCGCTAAGGACATTGTGAGGCTGCAGCCCCAGTCAACGTGACCGCGCACGTTCGGAGCGCAGCGAGACTGAAATTTTGGTTCTCATGCACAGGCAAGGTCCGCTTGGGACCCTTCAAAACTATTAGACTTAATTTTGAGTGATCCGAAGTTGTAAAGTATGCTTAAATATTTCCAGCTCTCAAGTTTCGGTTGCTCTTGTGGCGATATCGGAAGAGGGAGGAGGGGAAGAGGGGATGATAAACTGAAACAGGCGCCAAAAAAAAAAGGCGTCCTCTAACACCCGGCAATTCGGAAACACACTCGATACGTTCACCCTCCTTTATTGAGAATGCTAAAATTGTGCCTTTACAGCAACAGACTGCAGGCTGATATATGGAGTCGAAGGGGTGTGAAGGGGTGGCCGAGGGGCTGCTGAAGTGGTTGCATCTTCGGGGGACCCTTCGCTTTTTACTCAGGTATTTGTCATTGTCGCATTTCGCGTGATCACGCCCCTCGACGATCATTTATTATTCAATTCATGACATCTTTTTTGATGCCACTTTGGTTTTGGGTGCCCTGAAATTGCTGTTTATTTCATTCTTAAGACATTTATATATCTGTATTCCTCACTTCGCTGAACATTTTTTTAATTACTTCTATCATCGATCAATTGGAATATTTCATCCGTTAACCAAGCGCTATGGTTGCCCGTCCAGCATCTGTGAGTGCCCTTTTTGTAGAAGTACACTCCTGTTCATCTGAAATGTCTAGTGTTCTTTATCGTATCTACATCCTTAGCGCATTCCAAACTCCTCTCGTGATTCCTTCCAAATTGGTTCTTTTGACCGGTTCTGATAAACTTAGACCGACACTTTAGCGTTAATGAATTATGATCTGATGATACATTGCAGGTAGGTATGCCTTACAATCCAAGATTTGATTTCGGAAACTCTGTTTGACGATGATGTAAAGCAGCTGGAACCTTCCCGTTTCTCCGGGTCTTTTCGTAGCTTAACGTCTTCGCTTGTGATTCTTGAACAGGGATTTCGCAATGGGCATCTGAAATTTATTACACAACTCCTTTTTTTTTCTTCCGGTGCTACTGGCAACCTCATATTCTCCCGTTTACTTTTCTTCTCTATAACCGTGTTTCAGTCCCCTGTGACCATAAAAGTTTAATTTCCCTTCAAATACTGAATTACGCATTCAGTATCCTCATAAACTTTCTTTGTCTCCATCTTTTACTTGTGACGTTGGCATGTACATCTGAAGTAACGTTGTCGGCGTTGGTTTGCTGTCGAATGTGATGAGAGAAACACGACTAATCCATTCGTAATTGTTCACAGGCATCTGGAAATTTCGCACCATAAGACGCAAATGTCTTAAGGGGGAACGGTGATGAAAAACACACGCTATTTCAAAAATGCACCATACCCACAGTTTTGGAGATATGGAAATGAAATTTTTTACCACGCTTTACATGAAAGTAAAACATTTACATATAAAATTCTTTGATTATATATTTTCAACTTTCTTTTGAATGAAATTTGAAGTTTTATTTTCAAAAAATGATGTATGTTCCTTTTTCTCAGAAAGTATTCAAGAGATTTCTACAAAAATTTCTCTGTTTCATCTCTTTATATGTTGTAAGCTCCTCTCATGAGGTTTCTGGATTAGGTCAAATAGGAGAATTTTCATAATTGTTTAATTATAATTCCACAAGTACAATTTTCAATTCATGCAAAATTCCAAGCACTTTGCCCCATATCTCACCCTACAATCAGAATTTCAAAGTTTGCTCTTGATGCAACGTTTATTAGGTTTACAGAAATATGAGCACAAAATTTCATAATTCTATCATTCATAGAATCTGAGGAAAAGGTACATAAACTTAAAAAAAAACTTTTCAGGAAACGCAATTTAAAGTTCAAATGGTTCAAATGGCTCTGAGCACTATGCGACTTAACATCGGAGGTCATGAGTCCCCTAGAACGTAGAACTGCTTAAACCTAACTAACCTAGGCACATCACACACATCCATGCCCGAGGCAGGATTCGAGCCTGCGAACGTAGCAGTCACGCGGTTCCGGACTGAAGCGCCTAGAGCCGCACGGCAACAGCGGCCGGCTTTAAAGTTCAACCTAACATTTTTCCTTATGTCACTTCTTCAGAAGGCACCACATTTATACTGTGGGTCGTCGTTTCCTTTCAGGCTTCTCTTCTGGTTTCTGGTTGTCTGTCTTCTTTCCTTTGCCAGGTCTTGAACTGACTTTTCAGCTGCAGAGACGCGCTGTAAATCTATTTTTCTCACGATCTCTTCAGTAAAATTTCCTATCTTGAAGCTCATTCTTTCTAATACCTTCGTCCTTCTGACGTTGCCATCATTAACTACAATAATTGCATCATAAGTTGCAATTCTGACAACTGTAGCAGATGCGAATGTGTTTTTAGGGCATCGTTTCCATATGAATGAATTTAGAGTCTCATTTGAATTTTGGGCTTCGCCATGAACACACTTTTTGAGAAGTGCAGGATCGGCCAGAAACCTGTAAGTGGCCCTCACAAGATCCAGTATACAATTTGGAAACCTCTCCTTGTGAATGTAGGGTTTGTTATCCCTCTTAGCTTGGCGTGGCGTGGAGGTCGCGTCACACTTTTTAATCATTTGCAGGCAAAGGTCCCGAGTTCGAGTCTCGGCCCGGCACACAGTTTTAATCTACCAGGAAGTTTCATATCAGCGCACATTCCACTGCGGAGTGAAAATGCCACTCTGGGAATTTTCAGGCACTTCGGATGCGATTTCAACGTTGAAACTTTGAGTTGTACTAACAAATAAAAAATAAGTCGAAACTTGACATTTTTAGCCAATTTCATCAACGTCCCCCCCTCCCCCTTAAGTCAGAGGTGCGAGTATGGAAGATGTAGCAGAATTTTGCAAAAAAAAGGGAAATAGATTGGCTATCATTTCACAATCAATCTCATCTTGAATTAAATACAGCTCCCGTAATCATGTTTTGCGCTGTCAGTGTTGGGTCCCAATCGATTCCTTTGTTGCTGAGGCCCAAAGCCTTGGGTGCGGCGCCTTTGAGACACGGCGAGCATTGTTTGGAACTCACAGTCAGAGGACCGGAGCCCAGAGGTGTGTCGGCCACTTGAGCTGCGGGCGCCGTCTGACGGGCTTATCGCGCGCTGACTCTGCCTAATGGACGTCGGCCAGCAGCCGGCCCCTGACGGCAGCAACACAAGCCCTCGCCACACGAGGCGCCGATGCCGGCACGGTAGCAGAACGCTCCGAAATGGTCACGCGATACGTATTCCGTGTTTGAAAAACATTCATCAGTTGGAAGCACTGATAGAGGCTAGGGACCCACAACGTAGCTACGAGGGTCGTTCAATAAGTAATGCCCCATATTATTTTTATATACCAGACTACAAGAAGAATATAATAATTCCAATCCCAAAGAAAGCAGGTGTTGACAGATGTGAAAGTTACCGAACTATCAGTTTAATAAGTCACAGCTGCAAATACTAACGCGAATTATTTACAGACGAAAGGAAAAACTGGTAGAAGCCGACCTCGGGGAAGATCAGTTTGGATTCCGTAGAAATTTTGGAACACGTGAGGCAATACTGACCTTACGACTTATCTTAGGAGAAAGATTAAGGAAAAGCAAACATACGTTTCTAGCATTTGTAGAGTTAGAGAAAGCTTTTGACAAAGTTGACTGGAATACACTCTTTCAAATTCTGAAGGCGGCAGGGGTAAAATACAGGGAGCCAATGGCTATTTACAATTTGTACAGAAAGCAGATGGAAGTTATAAGAGTCGAGGGACGTGAAAGGGAAGCAGTGGTTGGGAAGGGAATGAGACAGGGTTGTAGCCTCTCCCCGATGCTATTCAATCTGTATATTGAGCAAGCAGTAAAGGAAACAAAAGAAAAGTTCGGAGTAGGTATTAAAATCCATGGAGACGAAATAAAAACTTTGAGGTTTGCTGATGACATTGTAATTCTGCCAGACACAGCAAAGGACTTGGAAGAGCAGTTGAACGGAATGGACAGTGTCTTGAAAGGAGGGTATAAGATGAACATTAACAAAAGCAAAACGTGAATAATGGAATGTAGTCGAATTAAGTCGGTTGATGCAGAGGGAATTAGATTAGGAAATGAGACAAAGTAGTAAAGGAGTTTTGCTCTTTGGGGAGCAAAATAACTGATGAAGGTCGAAGTAGCGAAGATATAAAATGTAGACTGGCAATGGCAAGGAAAGCGTTTCTGAAGAAGAGTAATTTTTTAACAATGAGTATAGATTTAAGTGTCAGGAAGTCGTTTCTGAAAGTATTTGTATGGAGTGTAGCCATGTATGGAAGTGAAACATGGACGATAAATAGTTTGGACAAGAAGAGAATAGAAGCTTTCGAAATGTGGTGCTACAGAAGAATGCTGAAGATTAGATGCGTTGATCACATAACTAATGAGGAGGTATTGAACAGAATTGGAGAGAAGAGGAATTTGTGGCACAACTTGACAAGAAGAAGGGACATGTTCTGAGGCATCAAGGGATGACCAATTTAGCACTGGAGGGCAGGGTGGAGGGTAAAAATCGTAGAGGGAGACCAAGAGATGAATACAGTAAGCAGATTCAGAAGGATGTAGGCTGCGGTACGTACTGGGAGATGACGCAGCTTGCACAGGATAGAGTAGCATGGAGAGCTGCATCAAACTAGTCCCAGGACTGAAGACCCCAGGAACAACAACATACCATTAATGCACATAGACAAACATCCTTGTTGGTAATGCACATTTCATATTTCTTCTGTACGCCGGTGAAATTTCGAATTGTTCTGGCAGATGGCAGAGCCGTAGTACAGCGTCAAAATGGCGTCTATATATGACTCACATCAAAAGCAGCGCGCTGTTATTGAATTCTTGTGTGCAGAAAAAGAAACTGTGGTGAACACCCATAAAAATTTGTGTGCAGTGTTGGCGATGCTGCAGTTGATAGGAGTACAGTTGGGCGATGGGTGAAGGAAGTTACGTCCTCAGGAAATGCAGAAACAGAGCTCCATGATCAGCCACGCTCGGGACGTCCTGTCATAGCCACTGTTCCAGACATGCTGAATGGTGCGGATGCAATTATTCGTGCCGAACGGCGCATCACAACTCGGAATTGGCTCTACAGTTGTTGGTCAGCATTGGAAGTGCGTATGCAATGACCGAGACTCTCGGAAATTCAAAGATATCGCAATTGATTCCACGAATGCTAGCAACGGACCTCAAGATTCAAAGAAAGGCCATTTCATCTGAATTGTTGAAGTGTTTTGAGACCGACGGAAAGGCCTTTCTGTCACGGATCGTTACGGGGGCGAAATATGGGTGCACCACTTTGCGCCGTAAACGAAAAGCCAGTCCATGAAGCGGCATCATCCTCATTTACTCCAAAAGAAGAAATTCAAGACAACCCGCTTTGATGGAAAAGTCGTGGTGACGGTCTTCTGGGATTGTGATGGCGTTTTCTCGTGGATGTGATGCCAAGATGGTCAACCATGAATCCAGAGGCATACGTGAAGACTCCAAGAACCATTTACGACGGTTCGATAGGACAAGAATCCAACAGAAATCTTTCTCCAACAAGATAATGCATGTCCACACCCAAGTCTGAAAACTTGGGAAAACATCACAAAATTTGGTAGGACGTCACTGCGTCATCCACCCTACAGTCCAGACCTGGCACCCTCGGACTTCCATCTTACTGGGCCACTTAAAGACTCTCTATGGGGAACACACTTTGAAGATGACGAGAGTGTCAGTCGTGCAGTGAAAACATGGCTATGCCTACAGGACAAGAGCTTTTACCATCACGGAATACATGCTATTCCACAACGTTGGCGTACGTCCATAGAACGTGATGGAGGCTACGTAGAAAAATATGACATCCACAAGACATTTTGATGTATATTGTCACCAAATTCTGACTCTTAACAATAAATATGTTGAGATAAAATGTGGGGAATTACTTAGTGAACGACAATCGTAAGGGCATAGAAATTTTACTGATGAATAATATCGACCAATGAAAGTGTCCAATGAAGAATATAGGTACAAAGAGGTATCCTAAATCTCATAAAAGTACGAATGGCGTCCACCAATTGACGCAACACTTTTTTTCTCTCGGCCAATTCCGTTAGCAAAAAGGCGGATTTCGTATGGGACAGCGTGAAATATTCCCGCTGCAGACCCTATAGTTTCCTGAATGTCCCATAGGAGGTGGCGTTATACGTAGCCTTCAAAATAGCGTCTGTAACGGTGGTGCGTTTCATGCAGAAAGCTGACTTTCTTTTGGCGGAAAATCATAGCATCGCAGATATTCATAGGCGCTTGCATAATGTCTGTGGAGACCTACCAGCGAACATGAGCACAGTAAGTCGCTGGGCGAGGAGTCTGCCACCATCCCAAGAAGGTGCTCAAACCTGTTCGATCTCCTGCATGCCGGCTGGCCGCACACAGCTGTGACTCCTCAAATGTTTCAACGTGCGGACACTCTCATTCGAAGTAATCGACGGATTACAGTGAAACACCTCGCTGCTCAACTGGACGTCTCTGTTGGTAGAGCTCACGCTATCGTCAACTAGTTGGGGTGCTCAAAGATGTGTACCCGCTCGGTTCCTCGCCGCCTAACCAAGACCATGAAGACCAACAAAGGACCATCTGTGCGGAATTGCTTGCGCGTTACGAGGGTAGTTATGACAATTATTTGTCGAACATCGTCACAGGCAATGAAAAATGGGTTCACTACTTGGGACAGGGGACAAAATGGCAACTCACGGACTAGCGCCCCAACACCTCTCCTTCGAAGGAAAACTTGTGAACCGCACCATCAGCCTGTAAAGTCATGGAAACGATCTTGTGGAAATGAAGGGCTTATCCCGTTCCGTGGCCTTCCTCAACTCCGAAGTGTATTGTGATGCCATCAGGATATGAAGAAACGACTTCAGCATGTTTGTCGCCACAACAGTGCAAACGAACTTCTCCTTCTCTACGACATCGCAAGGCCTCCCACAAGTCAGCATACCCCAGAGGAGCTCACAAAACTCCCTTGGCCTGTTCTTCCCCATCCACGTTACAGCCCACATCTCACGCCTCCCGGCCTCCATCTATTTGGCACAGTGAAGGATGGACTCCACGGAAAACAGAGCGTGGATGATGGGGAGTTTGTTGATGCAGAAAGACGTCGGCTCCGACGTCAACAGTAGAGTGGTACCTTGCGAACACACATGTGCTGCCAGTAAGAAGGCAATGATTATGTTGAAGAATAATTTTTTGTTGTCCAAACAGTGGCGAATAATATGGTGTATATTTTAGTGGATTTTTCTAGAGGTAATATTTGAGAATGATGATATTTAACATCTCCAAACCTGTCAGAGGAACAAAAATATTCAAACTGTGACTGTGGATGAACCATTCATAATCCTCCACCAAGTATTGATCTGAAACTCAGTTTTCTAGGGCACATTTTTCCCCCTTGGTACCAGATATAACATCAATGAATAACATTCTCTGTGGTGATCTGAACAATTTTGTTCATTTCAGATCTGAGGTGGCAGTAGACGATCTCATGGGCCTACCTTCAGTAGCTTGTCGAAACAATGTTAGACGTACACCCCTTTATCAAGTCCCTATCTGTTTGCTCCTCCATACATGCACTCAGGCGCTGTCCAGAAAAGAAGAAACATACAGGTATAGTAGCTGTAGGAGGTTCTCCACCTACAAAATCGACACACTCGAGAATAACAATTATTATCTCCAATGAACGAAAATAGAATAACAATCTTTTGCTAAAGGGGAATAAATCATATTCCAAACAGCAACTTACGCACTCGATATACTTACGGAAGAAGGAAGTACAACCTTATGGTTTCAAACACAGAACACGTACACCTTGTGAGGAGGAAACGTCCTTACAGCAGAAATTTTAATTCAGTTCTACAATAATAATTACATTGGTCCGTTCTATGACTCATAATGAAATCATAGCCCCAGGCAGGCAAATATCTAGGATGGTTCTATGACGCTATCATTTTCCCCTTTCTCCCTGTCAATGTTTAACGGTCCCGTTAAGAGTTTAACGTCCCGTCGACAGCGCGGTTCCATCGTTCACGGCAAGCTAAAACGTAATGTTCCTGAATTTATCAAAACGTCAGCATCCTGTTTATTTATTTATTTATTACCTCAATTGAGGCGACGTGCAGGTTCCTTCTTTTCTCGGACCCGGATTTTGCACGCTCAAAACATTTTTCCATCCCACTTTAATTTAATAATGATAATAATTATAATGTTTTGCATAAAAAGAATAATGGGTATTACAGATATGGAAGAATATCTGGAGATATTTGGCATAACTGCAGTGGTTATGAATTATGAATAATAGTAATACTGTTACTACTACTGCTACTACTACTACTACTACCACTACTACTAACTACTGCTAGTCTACTATTACTACTGTTACTATTAAGAATAATAACAACCATAATGATAATATAATAATATTAATAATAATAATAATAATAATAATAATAATACGGTTCCTAAACATAGTAAAGAAGAATTGGAAAACCACACTTAATATCCAAACAAATTCAAATAATATCACTTCACAGCCAATACAGATTAAGCGTGGAATATACCAAGGAGACTCATTAAGTCCTTTCTGGTTCTGCCTTGCTCTGAACCCACTATCCAACATGCTAAATAATACAAATTATGGATACAATATTACTGGAACATACCCACACAAAATCACACATTTGCTCTACATGGATGATATAAAACTACTGGCAGCAACAAATCAACAACTCAACCAATTACTAAAGATAACAGAAGTATTCAGCAATGATATAAATATGGCTTCTGGAACAGACAAATGAAAGAAAAATAGCATAGTCAAGGGAAAACACACTAAACAAGAAGATTACATAATGGATAACCACAGTGACTGCATAGAAGCAATGGAAAAAACAGATGCTTATAAATATCTAGGATACAGACAAAAAATTGCAATAGATAATACAAATATTAAAGAAGAACTAAAAGAAAAACATAGACAAAGACTAACAAAAATACTGAAAACAGAATTGACAGCAAGAAACCAGGCAAAAGCTATAAATACTTACGCTATACCAATATTGACCTACTCATTTGGAGTAGTGAAATGGAGTAACACAGACCCAGAAGCACTCAATACACTTACACGATCACAGTGCCACAAATATAGAATACATCACATACATTCAGCAACAGAAAGATTCACATTAAACAGAAAGGAAGGAGGAAGGGGATTTATCGACATTAAAAACCTACATTATGGACAGGTAGACAATTTAAGAAAATTCTTTCTAGAACGCACAGAAACTAGCAAAATACACAAAGCAATCACTCATATAAATACATCGGCTACACCACTGCAATTTTATAACTACTTCCACATCCCTTTAGATCACATAACATCAACAGATACGAAGAAAGTAAATTGGAAAAAGAAAACACTACATGGCAAGCACCCATATCATCTAACACAGCCACACATCGATCAAGACGCATCCAACACATGGCTAAGAAAAGGCAATATATACAGTGAGACGGAAGGATTCTTGATTGCAATACAGGATCAAACAATAAACACCAGATATTACAGCAAGCATATTATTAAAGATCCCAATACCACAACAGATAAATGCAGACTTTGCAAACAACAAATAGAAACAGTAGATCACATCACAAGCGGGTGTACAATACTAGCAAATACAGAATACCCCAGAAGACATGACAATGTAGCAAAAATAATACATCAACAGCTTGTCTTACAACATAATCTTATAAAACAACACGTTCCCACATACAAGTATGCACCACAAAATGTACTGGAGAATGATGAATAAAAATTATACTGAAACAGAACCATTTTAACAGATAAAACAACACCACATAACAAACCTGACATCATACCAATAAAAAGAAGGAATTAACGCAACTAATTAAAATATCCATACCGAATACAACAAATATACAAAAGAAAACAGTAGAATCAATTGAAAAATACATCCAACTGGCTGAGGAAGTCAAGGACATGTGGCATCAGGATAAAGTTGACATTATACCAATTATACTATCAACTACAGGAGTCATACCACACAATATCCACCAGTACATCAATGCAATACTGCTACATCCAAACTTATATATACAACTACAGAAATCCGTAATTATTGATACATGTTCAACTACCCGAAAGTTCCTAAATGCAATATAACATATACCGTACAGTTAAAAGGAAGTGACGCCTGATCAAGGTCCGCGTCACTTTCCATTTTTGACCAGACATAACGTCTGAGGAAAGAAAGAAAGAATAATAATAATAATAATAATAATAATAATAATAATGACAGCAGTAATTAGAAATAGAACCATGGGAAATACGAAAAATGAGGTTGGACTATGCAGCGAATTCTGGGAAAGCAAAATTAATGCACACTGCCGTAGCTAGCAAGTTTGGCAAATGTGAAAAGTCTAACATTAGAATGTATGAATAATATTTGTCAGTGTATTAAGTATTCCATTTCCTCATTGTAACACATGAAGATTACAATAACTTCTTTTTCCCTTTCAGGTGGGTTCACTTCACTGTTATTCATCCCCTTACCTAAACCAGTAAGCAGTGTGGTAAGTACAACTCGTTTTCTTGACCCAACAAATTAACTAAGAGCATATCGGTTACTGTTAGGAGATAACAGTAAATAATTATAATTTTTGTATGAAACATCCTTAGTTCCCATACGTGTTCGATTTAGGAAGCTTTTCTTACTGCAGTCGTCACCTAGTGGTCACTTTCCGTTACGTTACACTGTATATCAAGTTTAGTACCACAGGTACTCCTCACATACAGAAATAGATTTATTTACTGGTCACCATTTCGTATTAGGGTAGGGTATTACTAAAGCAAGGAGAGCATCCGATTCTGATGGTTGACATATTGACAAATAAACAAAACCTCGTACATAGACGGTGTGACAGCATGGTCCGAAACAGCACCAGTAAATTATTTTCTGAACGCTCATGCTAGAGAAAATATTTTGCAAAGAAATTCTATTACGAATGTACATAGTGACAATTATTGAACTATATGGAATAAAATCGTCATAACTTCTGAATGGTCTGCGTTAGGATCTCCAAATTGCGCGGTTGGCCGCGGGGAATGATGGGAATTGTAATGTTTGGTTTAGCGACGGATGGGTTCGTCAATAAGCACTATTGGCGCATTTGGGGGACTGAGAATCCACATTTCACGATCAAGAAGTGTCTTCACTCTCAACGGGTGGCTGTGTAGTGTGCAATGTCCAGCCACGGAATAATCGGTGCGATATTCCTTGATGGCACGGTGACTACGGAACGGTACGTGAAGGTTTTGGAAGATGATTTCATCCTCATAATCTAAAGTTACCCTGGTTTAGTCAAGATATGGTTTATGCGAGACGGAGCTCGACCCCATCGAAGCAGGAGACTGTTTGATGTCTTGGAGGAGCACTTTGGAGACCGCATTCTGGCTCTGGGGTACCCAGAGGCCACTGGTATGTGCCTCGATTCTCCGGATCTGAACACAAGTGACTCCTTTTTTGTGGGACTACGTGTACAGCAATAACCCCAAAATCGTTGCTGAGCTGAAAACAGCCATTCAGGAGGGCATCGACTGCATCGATATTCCAACAGTTCAACGGGTCATACAGGATTTTGCTATTCGTCTGTTGAATAAAATGTGTGCACGCCTTAGTTTGTAACTATTTTACGTTTCTTTCATATAATTCAATAATTGCCACCCTGTATCAATACACGTGAAGAATTTTAAGACTGATCATTTTCCTGATAAATTTCGTGCGTTATAGTGACGGTATAACACATACGGGGGGTCAGATTATTATGTACTTATCCGTCATGATTATCTTTCTTAGAATAAATAAGGGAACATAATACAACATACGAGTGGGTGATCAAGTGATGTTAACGGGAAACTGAAATGTGTGGTTCATTGAAACGTGTTAGTCGATGATACATTGGAAACCGTTTATGATAAAGTCACAAAAAGATGATATACGGGCACGTGTTCGCAAGACATGTTACCATGCACGACCATGCCACAGACACAAAGCGCTTTCGCACTTCAATGAAGATACTCACCCGGTAACTGCTTAGGCCTTTCCAACCCGGTGCGTAAATACCATGTATTAAGTGAATATCCAAAAATCTACCAAAAAGGCTGCCTTTGAACTAAGTTCTGACACTCACCGTTAATGCAGAAATCGTATCTATCAACTGGAAAGAGAACATGTGGTTTGCCCATATGTCAATTTATATTGCTTGGCTGCAAGCGGTTTTCAATTTTTCTTTGACTATTATATTTGAAGGCGTCACCTTTGAGAGAGCATAACGTCATCAAAAATCACTTCGACCCCTCTATTCCAAACGTGTTTGCCTATTTATTGGTATTAAATAGCTCTCTCACTGTGGGTTAACATGTAATAATACAACATAGTGAATAATATCACGGACAGAAAAATACCTCATCCGTCGACATAGTGCATGACACTTCCATGAACCTCGAAACAGATCGTGAAGCACTGTAGCAGTGATTTAACAATATTGCGGGTGTAGGAGAAACCAGTGTCTAAGAGATTTCACCATGATCACTCGTGGAGATCACCAGATAATGTGGACTGCACTTGATTGTCACTCAAACAAATCAGTCACTGTATCAGCCGTCATTCTCGAGATGGACATCGTTGTCACACACTCATGAGCAATTCATTTAGAAATATCATGTAACAGCGCGCAGCTACCCGTTTCGCCTGATGACGACGAAAATACGTCTAAACTTTAATTTCGCTGGACGTTGCGGAAGTTGGGAAGCCATCATGTTCGATGATCACTTGACTGTCGCTCGCAGCAGATGCTAGTTGAATGAAATTGCATTTACAATCCAATGGGCGCGCAACATTCAAGTTATGGAGTATAATATAGTATATACCACGTTGTAATACTATACAAAGTTATCTGAGTTGAAGGGGGAGGAGGGAGGAGATAGCAAAGGAAAGTGAAGGAAATATTGTTGTCAGCTATGTCGGGACTTTGAGCGGAGTCAGTGGCGAAGAGTGGAAATGTGAGCCAGACCGCGACTCGAACCTGGGATCACCTGCTTAGTAGGCTGTTAGTTGGGTTAAACACTGCTCTAGCCGGACACAGTGTTTATCGGAAACGCACGGACTATTTCGGCAGGCTAACCGGCAGGCTCACACTGCCACCCAACACCACCTACCTGCAGCCCCTCCATGTCCTCCATGTTCGTTAATTTTAGATTCCCGCTGGAGGTCGAACTTGAAGGTTGCGGATTCTTTTTTCATCGAGGCGACATGTTCGAAGTAACAGATACCATACGTTTATATAGCAATACAGAGTGGTGACGACCACTGATAATGTATTGATGCATATGAGAAAATACGATTAACTAACATTTCAATAAAAGAAAAAAATATTGAGTTACTTTTCGCAGATGGTCTGAAGTTGGCAATCTAGCGGAAATTGATCCATCACAATAAATGAAATTGCATTATCTCTATGACGTCTCAGATGAGTTCAGCACTATTTGTCACTTGACTTGAAGTCAGAAATATAAGACAAGAGAAATTAGGGCTCTCAAGGGCAGCATGTAGTCAGTCATCTACTTCATTTGCGGACGGAACAGGAAAGAGCATGAGAAGCTGTGCAACAAACTTTTCTCCGCCTTGTACCGTACGATGGCTTCCGCAATTTGTTAGTAGGTACACAATTTTCAAAACAAACATACTGTTTGTTACACCGTTCTAACAGTTTTGTTTTCATGTTATTTAATTTTAAAATCAGGCGTTCGTTTGTTGGACACCTTGTATTTTATGCCTTAAGATAGTATCGGTAAAGGACCATCCATGAATTATGTCACACGAATTTTGTAGCCCTCACCCCCTGCTTGTTACACGTGGCCACTTTTGCGCGCTGCACCTCCGTGGTGTAACGTAATATATTTTGCAGACTTTAAGGTACAAATTATTAAATTAAAACACTACCTCCAAAATAATTAATCATGTATTTCAATATAAAATCTTTTCTTTCGTAAAATCAAGAATAAATCAAGTGTTTTAGAAAATTTACAAAACATAACAAATCAAATAAGCGGATACAATATTTAATCATCTTGCGCCCAAGGCTTCGAC
Source organism: Schistocerca serialis cubense (assembly GCF_023864345.2). Lineage (NCBI taxonomy): Eukaryota > Metazoa > Arthropoda > Insecta > Orthoptera > Acrididae > Schistocerca > Schistocerca serialis. Next base: position 233,576,468 of record NC_064645.1, read on the forward strand.
CCCATCCCTTCATATTATTTATGACTGTCGTTGCAGTCACTTCGTTCTCGATTTGGGTAATGTTAGCAATATTCGATGCGTCCATATCACCTTCACCAACCAAATAGTATCTTCATCGTTCATCAAAGAAAGAACTTCCCTTGCACGTCTACTGGCAATTCTTTGAGAATGATTGTTTGTAATGGGCAGATAGTCTTGTTGGCTCTTGCGTGGTTGCATGTTTTGGTTGGTGACTCTGTGTGATGAAAAATATATGCCACAGATGTCAAACCATTTTACCGCAACACTGGGGAAACAGACATCGTGCGAAATTCGTTCAAATGTGACGACGCTCGGAGATCCAAAGCTAGCTGGAGTAACAGTGGAGCCAATTTACCTTCAGAGACATCATTTGATACGGGCATATACCCGTCTGAAGTGTTTTTAATCAAAACAGGTGATGGTAAAAACCCCTCTCGCCACAGGCTACACCGTCACACACCGCTACACGTGACTAACTCGCCTTTTACAGTTTGTGAAAAATATTGTGATTTTCTTAGCAAGTACCAATATTTTTTAATGTCTTAGCCTGTACGATATCCACTTTGGCACAATATAGTCGGCACAATACATTTGGCTCCAAATATTAGCGATCACGATACTGTACTTCTTCCTGGAGCGTTGTTCGCAATGTAAGTCCAAGTCAAAATCTTCTAAATATTGTACAGCTCAAAATATAACTTCCTCGTATCGGTGATTTTCGTCGGGACCACTAACACAAATGAAACATAATTCATGGATGGCTCACAAACCAATAACAACACCCCTATCCCACCCATTTGCCGAGACGATAGTTAGCATAGCCTTCAGCTACGTCCATTGCTACGACCTAGCAAGGCGCCAATATCAGTTGCTATTGATCTTGTGATTCATGTACCGTCAGACCGACGTTCACCATTAATGGATTAAAGTTAAGTATTCCACCAGCTACGTCCGTTTTTCTAAATTCTAATTTCCTTGTCCTGTTCCAGACCTCACGCCAGCCTGCATGAGCTAAAACGCTTGCCTTTCGGCTTCCTCCAAAATTCGTGGGTTGGCTCTCCTGCCAATCCACAACAAGAGTATTCCAGTCAACATTGTCAAAAGCTTTCTCTAAATCTACAAATGCTAGAAACGTAGGTTTGTCTTTTCTTAATCTATCTTCTAAGATAAGTCGTAGGGTCAGTATTGCGTCACGTGTTCCAGTATTTCTACGGAATCCAAACTGATCTTCCCCGAGGTCGGCTTCTACCAGTTTTTCCATTTGTCTCTATAGAATTCGCGTTAGTATTTTGCAGCCCCTATCCCACCCAACCCACCCTTCCCCCGGCCCGCAACCGGTTTCTCTTAAGAATCTAACTCCTTGTGTTCAAAGTGTGCCTCCCTAATGATGAGGTCATTTGTTCCCGTAAATGCAGTGAATGCTATATATGTAATAAATTAAAACTTCATGCCGGTGCGGAAGTTTTACTGCATGAACGGTGAAAATGTAGGATGCGATAAGCTTTTTTACGTTCCTTATTTAGTGGGTACAAAGGGTTTGGAAAAGTTTGAAAGTATGCATAAAGTTTCTGAGAAGTCGTTGAGTACTTTCTCAAATACTGAATGAATGGAGTTTGCATAATTTGTGCCCTGTAACTTTAATACTTGACTCATTGGGTTAGACCTTTCAGATAAGGGTATACCTCTAATATAGTTACAACATTTTATATTTTTAAGTTGAGTCAGCCTTACTAAAGATCAAATTTTTGTTGCCCTTGAAATCCGTTTCATAGGCAGTCAGCAAGTGGGTTTGTGTGGGCATTTGCCCGATCTACCCAATTAGTAATGTACACCTAGCAACACAAAGAGTCAGTTTTTCGAAACCCCGTAGTTGTCTCCCAGTGCAACGTAGAAGTTTGTACTTTGGCTCAAAGATGCCATCAAGCTTCGTACGTAACGTTGCAAAAGCGTGGCGCAATACGTCGTCATCCCCGGGCTCAAACGGCGAGGTTTGAAGTGGTGGCATAAAGGGTATGAGTCAAACTACCCCTTCCTTTGGAACGTCGGTTCCCACATAATTCGCGCTTTTTCAAATCGAAACTGCGTAGCATATTTTGAATAAACGACGTTGGAATCGCAGTACAGCTGTTCGTTTCAAGTTCCATTATTCAAATACTTCATGTCCGGCTGCTGTCCCACCGTTCTCGATGGATTACCAGAGGCATTACAGAGGGCTTTAGGTACCTTTGAGCTGAATTTTAAACTTACGCTTTGCAGCTGGAGCGAATTTCCCGGTTTCGAAAATGGGCCCTTGAGTTGTGTTGCACACTGTAGATGGGAAGTCAGAGGATGCCTGAAAGTCTGAGCGAACTCGGCTGCAAACGCACAGTAAGCACCTGTTCTGATGCTCGTGTCCCACACGGGGCGTGCCGGCAGGGGCGGCTGCTCCGCCAGGAGCGCTGAAACGTGCCTGAGAGCGGCTGCGTGCGGCCCCCGTTATTCAGACCGGCTCCCCTTCTTCTTCCTCTTCCTGGCCGCTACACATTACACTGGCTCACAGCGCTTCCGGCCGCCGCCGCACGCCGCCAGCCGCCTCTGCAAAGTGGCGTTTTATGTCGGCGCCCGCGATAAACAAAGTTTATGCGTATCGATATGCGTAGCTCCGCCTCGTCGCTCGCTCCCTCTCCCTCCTCCGAAATCTTAACGGCGCGCACCGCTGCGCCAGCCAGCGAACAGCCCTCCACACTCTGAATAAGCCCTCAGTTATTTTTGCCGGTACGTCGACGAGGTACTGTAAAGTCAGAAGGATACGTTATCGGCGGACGTATTCAATTCTGTACGGCGTTCTTTTAAATGATACAAGTGCACTGTCTCACCAAAATTATCAGGACACCCCTACGTAATGCGGAAACTACCGCTAGATATCATGAGAGGCAGCAGACCCGTCAGTGTGACAGGCGGCGTGGGTTGATTTCCAAGGGGGGGGGGGGGGGGGAGAACTGGGAGGCAAACTGTCAGTGTCAGGTGTAAATTTATTTGAGGGGATCAGTTTAATAACTCACGGCTACAAAATATTAACGCGAATTCTTTAGAGACAAATGGAAAAACTGGTAGAAGCCGACCTCGGGGAAGATCAGTTTGGATTCCGTAGAAATACTGGAACACGTGACACAATACTGACCCTACGACTTAGATTAAGAAAAGACAAACCTACGTTTCTAGCATTTAGAGAAAGCTTTTGACAATGTTGACTGGAATACTCTTGTTGTGGATTGGCAGGAGAGCCAACCCACGAATTTTAGAGGAAGCCTAAAGGCAAGCGTTTTAGCTCATGCAGGCTGGCGTGAGGTCTGGAACAGGACAAGGAAATTAGAGTTTAGAAAAACGGACGTAGCTGGTGGAATACTTAACTTTAATCCATTAATAGTGAACGTCGGTCTGACGGTACATGAATCACAAGATCAATAGCAACTGATATTGGCGCCTTGCTAGGTCGTAGCAATGGACGTAGCTGAAGGCTATGCTAACTATCGTCTCGGCAAATGAGAGCATATTTTATCAGTGAACCATCGCTAGCAAAGTCGTTTGTACAACTGGGCGAGTGCTAGGAAGTCTCTCTAGACCTGCCGTGTGGCTGCGCTCGATCTGCAATCTCTGATAGTGGCGACACACGGGTCCGACGTATACTAACGGACCGCGGCCGATTTAAAGGCTACCACCTAGCAAGTGTGGTGTCTGGCGGTGACACCACAACTCTCTTCAAATTATGAAGGTGGCTGGGGTAAAATACAGGGAGCGAAAGGATATTTACAATTTGTACAGAAACCAGATGGCAGTTATAAAAGTCGAGGGACATGAAAGGGAAGCAGTGGTTGGGAAGGGAGTCAGACGGGGTTGTAGCCTCTCCCCGATGTTATTCAATCTGTATATTGAGCAAGCAGTAAAGGAAACAAAAGAAAAATTCGGGGTGGGTATTAAAATCCATGGAGAAGAAATAAAAACTTTAAGGTTCGCCGATGACATTGTAATACTGTCAGAGTCAGTAATGGACTAGGAAGAGCAGTTGAACGGAATGGGGTCTTGAAAGGACGATATAAGATGAACATCAACAAAAGCAAAACGAGGATAACGGAATGTAGTCGAATTAAATCGGGTGATCCTGAGGGAATTAGATTAGCAAATGAGACACTTAGAGTAGTAAAGGAGCAAAATAACTGATGACAGTAGAATTAGAGAGGATATAAAATGTAGACTGGCAATGGCAAGGAAAGCGTTTCTGAAGAAGAGAAATTTGTTAACATCGAGTATAGAGTTAAGTGTTAGGAATCCGTTTCTGAAAGTATTTGTATGGAGAGTAGCCATGTACGGAAGTGAAACATGGACAATAAATAGTTTGGACAAAAAGACAATAGAAGCTTTCGAAATGTGGTGCTAAAGATTAGATGGGTAGATCACATAACTAATGAGGAGGTATTGATTAGGATTGGGGAGAAGAGAAGTTTGTGGCACAACTTGACTGGACGAAGGGATCGGTTGGTAGGACATGTTCTGAGACATCACGGGATCTTATGATTTTTTTACTTTTTTATGCAGAGACTGCAACTGACATTGTTTATATAAGAATATACAGCCTACAGTTGCAGGTTAACTTTATCGTTTACCTAGGGTTCAACGTTAGTAATAACGGCATCTTCAGAACATAAAATATTATTTAAATGTTTGCCTAAAACATGCCGTGTCGTAAGACAACTTTATAGAACTTGATTCATTACCATAAGGTTTTGTCACTTCTATTAAACAAGTCACACGACGAGTCCCATACAACGGGCTTAAAGTGAATTTGCTACAGCTTGTTTAATAGAAGTTACAAAACCTTATGGTTATGCATCAAGTTTTATAATCTTGACGTAGGACATGGCATGTTTTAGGCATACATTTAAAAAATATTTTATGTTCTGAAGAAGCCGTTATTACTAACGATGAAACCTAGGTAAACGATAAAGTTAACCTGCAACTGTAGGCTGTATATTACTATACATCACGGGATCACCAATTCAGTATTGGAGGGCAGCGTGGAGGGTAAAAATCGTAGAGGGAGACCAAGAGTTGAATAAACTAAGCAGATTCAGAAGGATGTAGGTTGCAGTAAGTGCTGGGAGATGAAGGAGCTTTCATAGGATAGAGTAGCATGGGGAGCTGCATCAAACCAGTCTCTGGACTGAAGACCACAACAACAACAACGGCACAAGTGGCCTTCACGAAGAAAAAACGGATCCTCAGATGGTGGATATGTATAAGAGCATGTCGTAGGACTCTTTTGGGAACATTCCATACATTAATAAGGGAGTTATCCCCCAATGACGAAGTTTCGATTAAACATCATTATTAAATGAGTAAATATTAATTTTCGAATCTCTTTGGGCTATATTTCTGGCTGTGTACTAAAATGTAATGCTGTTATGCGAGATGCCGTGCCATTTCGCATTGACTGACAAGTAAGACTGAAATATCTCGCGAGTGGAACCGCTGCAATATACGTAATGCATTTTGAAGAGAACTATTTCAAACTATTCATGGTATCTACAGTAAACTGAAGGTACAGTGGAAAGTAAGGTTTCTGTTTGAATAGTTCAGCTTTTACCTTTTTTTTATTTTCAGAATTAGTCAAGGTTCTGAGAGCGCACAGATGATATAAATATGCGTTTGTTTTACCGGTATAGTACATAATTTTGTAATCAAAATTTGTACTACTGTGCAGAAAAGTCACTATTCAATGATAGTGCCAGTACGAGTACAATTATCCAAAAAAATTCAGTAAGGGTCAAGAGTAGTTTCAAATCTCTAAAACCACAAATAAATTTCTATTTCGGGATGATGTTCTGCAGTAATATGAATCTCAGCAAGTTCACACTCTCAATTTCAGTACTTTTTAATCCGTTTCGTTAATCCCAGCGATGTTGTGTTGTTCTGTTGCAAATAAGTGCTTATCAGGAGTTGCTGAATGCTATATTTTAATATCGCAATGTTTAAGAAGATTTTTCCACGTTAGAAAGTGTTTGTTTATTTAGTTCAAGGCTGAGCCCTTTAATTTGGCAAGATACAAACTTTCCGTGTACATATTATAGACTTGTGCTATCGAGCGAATCAGAGCAGTTGCTGTAGCTCATAGACAATTTTTGTGGAAAGGTGGAGGGGAGGGGGGAGGGGGGAGGGGGGGGAGAGAACCGACACAATACAACAAAGTAGAACGCCTTTCAACTTTCGTAACTTACGCGAATGTTGGCATGATAGAGTGCGGTTAGCGTGATCTTACCTAAGCTGACTTGTACGAGTGGTGGTGGGATGAATGTGTAAGAAACTCGTACATGTGGAAACCCGGCTTTAGGCGTTTGAATCAATGCAAATGTGAGTCTAAGAGCGTCAGGTGATGCCACGTTAAGCCTTTCTTCCTACAGGTTAATGACTTTTTGTTGATCCGTGGGCCTGCAATGGTAATGTCGAAGAATTTTGCATCAGCAGATGACTCGTAGCAAGTAACATTCCCATATTTCGGCGGTACCTCTAGATTTAATGGTCAATTGGTAACTTCGGCTGGATTCGACGTTCCTGAGGAAACCTGTAGACTCTCTTACTTATAGAATTGAGATCATTTGCTAGGGCTAGAGGTCGTGTCAGGCGGAATACTGTAATGTAAGCTGCAGTAAATATCTTTTTCAGTGTGCTTATCTGTTACAGATCGTATCTACTAATTTTATTTCTCGGGTTAGTTACACACATGCGATGTATAGATTGCACCATTTTTGTATAGCGACCTTTCCACCTACCTCACCAGCTCTCTTTAAAGTAGTGTACCGACATCTACAAGCATACTCTGCAACAACTGCGTATAGAAGAGAGTACTTTCTGTCGCATCGGTTACTGGGGCTTCTTTAGGTTCCACTCACGTATGGAAGGAAAAAAGTTGCGTGAAATGCCTGTGTGGGCTCTGTTATTAGTCTAATCGTGTCCTCGTGATCACCAAAGCAGCGAATCGTCGGGGATTGTGGTAAATTCCTAAATTTACTGAGTATTTACAAGCGTGCATCATCGGGATAGTTTGCATCTATCTTCAAGAGTCTGCCACTTCCTTCAGAATCACCGTGACACTCTCCCACGGATAAAAAGAACCTGTGGCCATTCGTGCTGTCCTTCTCTGTTTACTTTCAGTGTCCCTGGTTAAACTTATTTGGTACATGTCGCACACGTATGAACAATAATCTATGATTTGTCGTACGACTGTTTTGTAAGCAATAAGTTCCGTACACTGACTGCATTTTCTCTGTTTTTTACCTGTGAGCCGAAGTCAGCTCTCTGCTTTACCTACAACTATTTCATTGTAATCGCTCATTTTCGTATCTGTGCTAATTTTTATACTTAGGTATGTGCTGGAGTTGATTGATTCATATTTTACTCTTTTAGTATTTTCGTTTTGTGAAGTGCACGATTTCACGTATCTGAACCTTTAAAACAAGTTGCCATTTGAAAGCCTAACATGATCCGATCGGAATTTTGTTCAGCTTCTGCGAAAAATCTGTGGTCGCTATTAATATTTTCTGCAAATAAATGAATGTAAAAAACGCACATTTTTTGCCTGAATATACTTCAACATCTGATTACGGCTTTACATCCAAGATAACTTTTCTGCGTGATCCGTACCAAGAGATCCTCAACCCAGTCATAAATATCTCCTAATGTCCCGTACCATGGTAATGTTTATAATAACCATAGATATGGTTCTGAGTCAAATGCTTTCGGGAGATCAAGAAATGGTAAGCCTACCTGGACGCTTTGATTTAGGGCTTTCAAGACGTCATGTGAGAAATCTGCGAATTGGAATAGACGTGATCGATATTTTCGGAATCCATGTTGGTTGTAAAGGAAGGTGTCATTGTATTCTACGTGCAAGAGCTGCACAAATATATTAAATCAATTCCAACGTGAGCAAATTCTTGGTTCCCTTGTGGTGGGTATTGCCATAATCGACAGAGCAGAAGTGTTTAATATTTCAAGAGGCAACGTATCGAAGGTTTATACCGCATGCAGGGAAGAAAAATAAGGACGACAGCTGCAAAAGTCACTGCAGAACTCAAATCGCACTGAAAAACTCTGCCCGCACCAAAACAACAGCAAGGGAGTTTCATAAGCCGGGAATTGTAAGACGAAGTGGAATTCCAAAACGACACGACAGTGACGCAAATGCTCGTAACGTGGAAACGTGGTGCCGGAGCCATAAAACCTAGACTATGGAGTAATGGAAGAATGTAATTTGGTCGGATGAGTCTTTTTCCACACTGTTTCCAGTTTCTGGTTGAATTTACTTAACAAGAGTGAAACGTTGCGGGGGTTCGGTAATGACTGGGCAGGTATAGTGCATGGACACCATAGTTACTCCGAAAGTTCGCATTACGCCCTAAGGTTATGTGACCATTTTGGCTGATCAGGTCCACCCTATAGTAGCATGTTTATTCCCCCATAGTGATCTGTGCTTCAAGCATCCTTGATCATAAACTCGCATCGTCCAGGACAGGTTTTCTAGGAAGAAGTATCAACTGTCGCACCTACCCTACCAGTCGCACCAGGTCTCAGTATTATTTACCGTTACCTCAACTTGCCACTATTTTGCAGGCCCTTGAAAACCATATAGGACCTATATTCATCCATTCCTAGATGACTGAAAAATGTTTTGTGTTGGATCCACCTGAGGCGAGTGCCGAGGAATATGTGGGCGCTAGACAGAAAGCAGAAATTATTAGGAGCACAATAATTTTACTGAACTTGATCGGTGAGTGCGAGAAAGAGCCCGTTACACAGGCATTGTCGTAAGTACATTCAGAGACAGCCATTACAAACTGCTGAACTTTCGGCTGACTCCGCTCTTAAACTGTTAGTAGACTGGCTGGCCTCGTACACGTTCTACCATTCAAGAATAAAAGGATGTGAAGGATATCGGACAATCGTTTTGAGGATAGCTTCCGATACCAATTTAGTATATATGGGTGAGATCTATGTTTCCTTTCAACTATTGGTCACGGTTTTTTGCTCTACATCTACAGTACTACTAAGTAAATCATTCTTAAGTGTTGGCAGAGGTTTCATACAGTTATTTCCAGAGTATTTCTCGATAATTTCACTCTCGAACATCTCGTGGGTAAATGACTTAAATCCCTGCGTTCAGGCTCTTATTTCTCTTAATTTATTGGGACGTCATTTGTCTCGCATTCGAAGCGGAAATTCGCTGACAGAAATTTCGTGAAGAGAACTCGGCACAACAAATAAGTCTTTAGTTTTCATGTATCTCATCACTGACACCCTCTTCCGTATTTCGTCGCATTACAAGATGAGACGTTGTTCCTTGAACTTCTTCAACGTCCTTCATCAAACCTACTTGGCAAGAAACCGATACCGCGCAGTAGTATTCCAGAATACGATCCATGAACGTACTGCAAGCAGCCTCTTTAGTCGATTTCTTGCAAGTTCTAAAATTAGTGCCAATAAAACGCAGCCTTTCGTTTGCCTTCCTCAAAACGGTACACGATGGTTAAATGATGGGTTAAGTGACCATGAAATTCGGTGCAGCATCTCAGAAAATACAAAACCGCTTTAGCTGCATGCAAATTCTTTTTAGTGAACTAACGACTGGTTTTGTGGACTGACAACCACATCCTTCGGCGATCGCCTACATAAAAACGTATAGCCATAACATGTATTAGCCTACAGTATAAGTCTACAATCTTAAAATGTAGCTATGGTAGAGGGTACTCACATATCTCAGGTCATAATGAGAGCAACACTGGGGTGTCACGGAAGACCCAACATTTGCCATCAATTTAGAGCAGAAACCAAGCCATCAGAGAGGCGGAATGCCATAAATATAAGCTACAGATAACCATCGGATCCCCGATTAACTGCTAAGACCTAATAAAGACACTGAAATGCTGTGCGACAACCGATGAAACCACGCAAACATTATGCAATTGAGCAGGAAGTTGAAATATGGGATCAGGCACAAAAAATTAATCGAAAATGCAATTTTGTCATAGTATGACATGGTTGGAGACCGTGGCTGTTATTTGAAGACAAATGTCGATGGTGTTGAGACAGCAACCAGCCTCAAATTTATTTTCAGTTCCTTTATTCAAAGGGTACTGTTACCGGTTTCGAATCGTTACAATTCATCTTCAGAGGGTTTTCATGCTTTCATTACAACATTTTTTTTACAAATCAATTGTCCTAAAGTATAAATAATACATAATTATAAGCACGCCACACAGATGGTTGCGTTACAGATTTTCGTTGGACGTGACATCCGTGAAATGTCGGTTTGGAGTGTTTGTTTTAATGACATTCTTCCAACAGATGTGAATACATTCCCACTCCATTCTTATCGTTGCACACGTAAAAGTTTTCTCGCTGAACGGTTTAGATTTGTCAGAGAAAAGAGTTATAGCACACAACACATGTTTTGAGACAAGACAAAGTTCCCGGTGGGGACAGGGGTTTTCTCTGCCTCGTGATGACTGGATGTTGTGTGATGTCCTTAGGTTAGTTAGGTTTAAGTAGTTCTAAGTTCTAGGGGACTGATGACCATAGCTGTTAAGTCCCATAGTGCTCAGAGCCACTTGAACCATTTTGAACAAGACAAAGTGCTTACAAATATATGAGTGACAAAAATGTTATAATATATCGTAACATCATGAATATATCCCATGTTTGGAAAAAGATCATAAATTCACTCATGCAACTGAAACGCCTTTTACACTAGAACAGAGAGACACTGATTTTGTGAGCTTTAGAGGGAATATTGTTACATTAATTACAAAGTTGATACAGTTTTTTGAGTACTGTATAGGTGAAACACTACATTATCTATTTACATTCAGCATCATGAGAATTGTAGTAACATATGAATTTGCTGCTTGATGTGCAGATAGGTGTAGGAATATTATTTGCTTTGGAGGGTGGAAAATAATTTTTGGAAATTTTTCAGGAAAGGTGTGTTAGCTAACTCTGTTTGTTCATTAAGGATATAGTGTGTGTGTGTGTGTGTGTGTGTGTGTGTGTGTGTGTGTATGTGTATTTGAATTTCTTCTAATATATTCATAATGACTCCTTTTTCTGCTAGATGTAAAATTTTTAAGTTGTTCTCAATTTTTCTCACTTAATGGTTTTCTTCAGCAATATGAGCTGCATAAGCAGATTTGTTCACGTTGTCAAGCCTTAAAGCATTAATGTGTTCTTTGTACCTAACTTCAAAACTTCTGCCTGTCTGTCCAATGTAGAATTTTGGGCATGTGTCGCAAATGAGTTTGTATATTCCTGATTTAGCATAGATACTCTTGGAGGTATTTACATCATGGATTGCTTTTTTGTTGTAATTCATTATTTGTAGAAAAGATGATTGATATATTTTTCTTTTTAAATAAATTAGTATTTGCTATGATAGTGGACCTATGTATGGGAGAGTAGCGTATTTAGTTTTGGCTTCTGTGGCACACTGACTTGGCTTGGTGAGTGGATTGCTGTGCAGTGGATCTGTGGTTTTTGTCTGCATTTCTTTGTGGAGTTTTTCTATTATTATGGGTTTATATCCATTATTATGAGCAACTGTTTTAATTATATTGATTTTATTTTATTGGTCTGTGTCACTCATTGGTACTTTTTTAATTCGCTGTATCATTGCTCTGAAATATGGCATTTTTTTGTTGATGGGGATGGCAAGATGAGTTGTCAATATTGACATCTGTGGTGGTAGGTTTTCTGTAAATATTAAATTGATATTTTTTTGCTACTATTGCAATTGTTCAGGTCAAGAAAGTTAATCCTTTTATTAGCTTCTTGTACAACTGCGAATTTAATATTTTTGTGCATTTTGCTTAGATCTGCTGCTAGCATATCAGTTTCATTGTTTGTGCCATCAAAAAGCAAGATTGTATCACCAACATATCTTCTATAGTAGATTATTTTATTTGAGATCTGCTGGTTGGTTGAGAAAAATTTTTGTTCTATATGGTTGATGTAAATATCAGCCAATATCCCAGCTAAGCTACTTCCCATTGCCAAACCATCATGTTGTTGATACAGTTTGTTGTTGAAGCTAAAGTAATTATGCTCTAGAATAAGTTAAAGTATTTCTATGAGTTCACAGATCTCTGCAATACTAATTTTCTTATATTTAAGCAGATTGTTCATTAAAATATGAATATTCTCTTCGACAGGGATGTTAGTGTAGAATTTATCGAAAAGTTGTAATGTAATAGTATAGCTGTATAACGAGTTCGGAAAATTAATTATGGAACCAGTGATGGGTCCAATGCAGGATTTCCACTTTACAAAAACCAGTACCTAGAAATAAAATAACTCTGGTGACGTGGAAAGAAACAGTAAAAACAGTGAACCCGATTGAGGAAGCTCACTGTTATTCAAGTACTCAGTCCTACAAGTTCCAGCGGACGCCACCTCGAACAACCTTACTAAAGGTGCGAGAGTAATCAGCTAACTGCAAAGCCAATCACGCGCTTCATGGACAAGAGTGTACTCACAGTTACGGCGGCGGCCGAAGTGGCCGTGCGGTTAAAGGCGCTGCAGTCTAGAACCGCAAGACCGCTACGGTCGCAGGTTCGAATCCTGCCTCGGGCATGGATGTTTGTGATGTCCTTAGGTTAGTTAGGTTTAACTAGTTCTAAGTTCTAGGGGACTAATGACCTCAGCAGTTGAGTCCCATAGTGCTCAGAGCCATTTGAACCATTTGAACAGTTACGGCAAGAGACGTGAACAGGAAACACTCCGGAATTGGACGGGCTTAATTCAGTACAGTAGTTTGCAGGGACTCCTTCCATCGGTCCCCGGAGCTTTGTTCAGTTTTAGCGATTTTCGTAATTTTCGTTAGGTAGGCCTTGTAAACCACATGTAGGGTGTAGATGATGGAGACTGGGTGATTGTGTATGTAATAAGGGCTAGAGACTTGTGAAGCACGAGTGGCCCGCCGCGACGACGCAGGGAATGCCCGCCTGTTCACTTGGCTGTGACAGAAAACAAAAGGCCTGCGGGCCGCAGGGCGGTGGCCGAGGCGTTCGGTGGGCGGTGAGCGCCCTAGGTGACAGGACACATATTGCGGCCCCGGGCGACACCCGACCGGCCGCCTATATGAAATTCCTGGCCGGCGGCGGCGGCGGCGGGCATGCAAAGCGTGGCGTGGCGTGGGCGGACCCACAAAAGGCGGCTTCCCGGTGACCCACGCCACCAGCACCAGGGCGGCCACTCACCCCAGGTTCAACACAGACCGACTGCGAGAGCCGCTACACCACCAAACGAATCTCTCCTCAATAGTGAGTCAATGAGGCACTGCCAGCCGGGATGCTGCGCCTATTACACTGAAGAGCCAAAGAAACTGCGATAGGCAGGCGGATTCAAATACGGAGACATGTAAACAGGCAGAATATTGCGTTGAGGTCGGTAACGCCTATGTAACACAACAAGTGTCTGGCGCTGTTCTTAAGTCCGCTACTGCTTCTACAACGGTATGAAGATTTAAGTGAGTCTGAACGTGGTGTTACAGTCGGCGCAAGAGCAATGGGACATAGCACGTCGAGGTAGCGATTAACGGAGTATTTTCCCGTACGACTATTTTACGAGTGTACCGTGAATATCAGGAATTCGTTGAAACTTCAAATCTCCGATACCGCTGCGGCCGGAAAAAGATCCTGCAAGAACGGCACCAACGTCGAATGAAAAGAATTGTTCAACGTGACAGAAGTGCAACCCTTCCTCAAATTACGGCAGATTTCAGTCGTCAACAAGTGTCAGCGTGCGAACCATCCAACGAAACATCATCGATAGGAGCTTTCGGAGGCGAAGGCACACTCGTGTATCCTTGATGACTGCACGACACAAAGCTTTACGTCTCGCTTGGACCCGTCAACAGCGACATTGGTTTGCTGATGACTGGAAACATGTTGCCTGGTCGGAAGAGTCTCGCTTCTAATTATATCGAGCAGAGGGAAGTGTACGAGTATGGAGACAACCTCAAGAATTAAATTTAAAGAAAAAGTTCAAATGTGTGTGAAATCATGTGTGACCTAACTGCTAAGGTCATCAGTCCCTAAACTTACACACTACTTACCTAAACTATCCTAAGGACAAACACACACACCATGCCCGATGGAGGACTCGAACCTCCGCCGGAAGCAGCCGCCCAGTCCATGACTGCAGCGCCTGAGACCGTTCGGCTAATCCCGCGAGGCACAAGAATTCATAGATAATGGATGTCAGCAGGGGACTGTTGAAGCTGGTAGAGGCTCTGTAATGGTGTGGAGCTTGCGCAGTTGGAGTGATATGGAACCCCTGATACGTCTAGATACGACACTGACTTACCACAACGGACACTGTGAGTACCGTCGTTCCCTTTGCACTGCTCCAGTCACACTGATACAGCCTGCACTACGCTCTGAATCCCTGTGGATCACGTCGCGGGCTTATGTTTGATGTGCGCGTCATGGGGCGTTGTTATATGCACACAGTTACGTCCAACCGTATCCATTCGTCTGGACCACTTATTTCCCACAACCTGTATTTTCAGTCAAAATAATGATCCAAAACAGAGCTCTACAAGGCCGTTCTGTTATATAACACTCCCCGCTTGATGCCGACACCAAAGCAATCCCCAGACATTAATCCAACAGAAAATTTGTAGAATTTACTCGACAAGAATCAGACGAATCGTCGGATATCCAACACAGGTGTTTTAAAAAACGCTTTATTAGACGAACGGCGTAAAGTTACAGTGCAAATAACAGAACCTCTGGCAAGGAGAAAGTAAGAGATTATAAAGAGGAAATGATGGCCTACTAACTACTAGGCATAACAGCCTATGTTCAGAGGTGTTATTTTCAATATTGAAGACGAGTAATTATTTTGCATCCTAACTGGGTATCTTTCCTTTTGAATGTTTCGCTATGTTCATGTAAACAGGTACACTATGTGATTAAAAGTATCCGGACACTTGGCTCAAAATGACTTACAAGTTCGTGGCGCCCTCCGTCGGTAGTGGTGGAATACAAATATGGTGTTGGCCTACCGTTAGCCTTGATGACAGCTTCCACTCTCGCAGGCATACGTTCTATCAGGTGCTGGAAGCTTTCTTGGGGAACGGCAGCCCATTCTTCGTGGAGTACTGAACTGAGGAGAGCTATCGATGTCAGTCGCTGAGACCTGGCAGGAAGTAGGCGTTCCAGAACATCACAAAGGTGTGCTGTAGGATTCAGGTCAGGACTCTGTGCAGGCCAGTCCATTACAGGGATGTTATTATCGTGTAACCATTCCACCACAGGCCGAGCATTATGTTCAGGTACTCGATCGTGTTGAAAGATGCAGTCGCCATTCCCGAATTGCTCTT